>NC_087085.1:23723976-26223976 GCF_036172545.1 Culicoides brevitarsis
ACAATATGATAGCAAAGAAAAATGTAAAAAAAGAGAGAATTAATATCATATTAATATTAGAATTTTTAACGCACGAACTAATTTCTGATGTAAAACGTATTAATTTTTTATACATAGTATACACATATTTTAGACCTGATTGTTTTTGAAAAATGAATAGTAAACAAGTTTATTTGATTTGAGTAATTAAACGTAATACAATTAAAAAAAAATAGACAGATCTTCCTTCTGACAAAATTAAAAGTTAGCCTGTAAGAAAACCATTACCCATTATGTCAAAAAAATGATTTAAGGGTGTGCGATTAATTTAACGCGAATATTTAGGTACTAATGTGATGTAGGCATAAATGTGAAAAATAAAATTTCATAAAACTTTTTTTCTATAATTCAAAATATTATAAGATACATGTTTTCAATCATCAAATCCCTATAAGTCGTTTGAAGTTAGAAATATAGATAAAATATTATTGTGTTTTACGATACTATTACAATATAATCGCAATATTGTATTGATATGGAAACGTTATATTAATTTGCTATATTTTGTGATTATTACTTCTATATAACACTGGCAGACACGAAGATCACTTGGTGAGACACATTGAGGTAGTGGTATTCGTGTCTTTTAGTGTAATAGAGACATTATTATTCCATTATTCTCTAAAATTTCTAAATATATGCAATAAGTTAGGTATATATTTTGTCTTAACATATATTTATTTTCTGACATTTTTAGATCGATTTAAACAGTGGCGAATTTACCGGTAGACTGATGAGGCTGAAGCCTTAGGCCCGAGATTTCTCTAGAACGAAATTCTTTAAAATAGGCCCCAAAATTGTTGAAAAATGCCTAATAGCCTCAGGCATGTAGAGAATGCTGAGAGAATTTAAAAATCTGTTCTCTTAACGAAAATGGAAGTCAAAACTCGTTCTTTCAACATTTTTTGTTTCAAAATCTTATTTTTGAAAATTTTTAACTGAAAATTTTTAAAATATGTATTAACTAATTTTGTATTGACTTTTGTTTTATTTATTCCTTGCTCTTTATCGTAATTGTCATAATTAAACGTGTCCCAAATCACTTTTTGACCGAATTCTGCTCTTATTTTTGTAAAAAAATATATTTCATGTAGATTTCATGTTATATTGCATATATTTAGAAACTTTGGAAAATAATGCAAAAATTAGTATCTAGTTTATATTGATATTATATAGATACTAGTGGGTCAAAAATATAGCGAACATATAGGACGTTTCAATAGTGTTTGTATAGATATAATATAGTGTTTATATTGCAACAGTATTTAAATATTTTAGCTATATTTTTAACTCCAAACGACTTACCGGGACCTATGTTATATCAAAATCCAAACATTATGTAAATGAAATATTTAATTATTCTTTTTTTTTAGTATATTTTTTGAATTTTTCGCAATTAATAAATTCTACTATACATTTTTTAAGATGCTATATAGTATTATACATTGAAGTGTTTTTCCATGTTTTTGCTTTAATATAATCAAAATTAAATGATCAGAAATTATTTCCAAAGCTTAAGTGACAAGCTGATAACTCAGAGGGAGAAGAGCAACTTATTTTTAGCGTATTTACATTTTTGAAGAAAAGAAAAGCGCTATTGTGCCTGATTAGTTCGTCCATTCGCCGTAGCGGAACTTGTCCATTTCGTCGGCTGGACAACTGATCACTAGTTTGGTTTTTTTTAGAGATTTTGGAAGGGTATTAAATATATAAATGGTATTATAAAATTTAAGACCTCATTAATCTGTTTTATTTTATTTTTTTTATCAAATAATTACAAAATGTTTAATAAGTACAACAGGTAATTACAACAAATACTGCAAATATATAGTATGACACAGCGAATGACGTTTCAAGAATGTAATTTCATGTATAAAATCATGATGATATTGTTTATAAAATTGTTTGATCAAAATCTTCCATTTTGTCATTGATTCTGATACATTTGCTTAAAAATAATACAAAATATAGACATTATCATGTATTTATATTATACATTATTTTGTAGCCCCTTGACATCTAAATCCTTATTAAATGTGCGTGATGTTTTTGTTGTCTATTAATACACATTTAGAATGCAAAAATAAATCTAAAAGCACCCTACTTTTGTCTGTAAGTGACATTCGTTTGTTATATTGTACGCCTCTTTTATTCAATAAATACGGCGAATATATTTCATACATACCCTTATTTTCACTTAGTGTTTTATCTGCATCTGATAGGAGAACGTTACTTTATTATGAAGGAAAATACACATATTTTTTTGAAATGAATAATAATAATAATAATCGATATAAGAATTTTTACACAAAAGTTATAACATTTAGAAAAAAAATTAAATGAAGTTTTCGAAAAATCTAGGTTTTTCTCGGGTTGTACCTTCCAATTAGAAATTTCTAGACGTTTCTTGATTTTTGATTGAAAAAAAACTTTCAGGGCATACCTAGACTAAAATTTTGTAAAAAGTTAATCATATTTTGTTTTTGACTTTTGCTCAAGCAAAAACAATTGAAAGCAAATTACAGCAAGCTTTAAATTTGCTTTTGCTTAAAAGCAGAAGCAAAAGTGAAGCTAGCAATGTAAAATAATTTGCTTTTCCAAAAGTTTTTATGTTTTTTAATAAAAAAAAAAGGTAAAAAAAAAAATAAAATAATTTACTTTATTTACATTTTAAGGATATTTTATTCAAAAATTGAACAAAAATAGAAAAGTCAAGAAAGTTTAATTGAGCAAAATCAAAATACAACACCTATTGCTTCTCTATAAGCCAATCAATTGTTTTAAATAATTTTTGCTTAAGCCAAACAATAGTAATAAAGACCATTTTTGTAGTATTTATATGTTCCATGTTTTTACCGCACAAAAAGTGCCAATTTTTTGAAACGATGCCCTAAAAACATCGAAAAATTTTCAGAATCAAAGGCGGTGAGGTGCTAAACGACAGTAAACATTCCAAAGAATACGAATTCAGGCAAAAAATCTCTAGGCTTAAACAAAAGGCCTCAAAGTTGGGAAAAATGGCGAAAAAATTACATTTTTTTTTGGCAAAAAAGTATCCTTTTTTCCATAACCGAGAAATTTTTTTAAAAAATTAAAATTTTTCAAAAAAATTTTTTTTTCTTTTTTGGCCATTTTTCCAGTAAACTTTCCAAATAATTTGAATTCAGGCATAAAATTTCCCGGCTTGAACAAAAAAATCTAGAGCCCAGGTCTCAAAGTTGAGAAAAATGGCGAAAAAATTACATTTTTTGGGCAAAAAAGTATCCTTATTTTCATAGCCGAGAATTTTTTGAAAAAAATTGAAATTTTTCAATCAAAGGCGGACTGGGACCCAAAAACAGCCCAGGCATTTTAATGAACAGCTTCCAATTAAAAAAAAAATGATTGAAAATAAATTTTTTTGTTGATAAACAGCCGTTTTATTCAAAAGTATATTTGAAAAAAGTTGATAAAAATGTCAACAGCAGTTAAAAAGTATTCATGTTAAATAAAATTTATGTTTTTTTCTCAAAATTGACATGACCCGCCGTCCATAGTCGCCACATAGTCCGCCAGGAGTATGGAAAAAACTTTTGTGTAAATTCGGGCTTTCAAATGTTTATTTTTTTATAATTCATTTCTCATAAACTAAACATCATAACGGGTGCACAAAAGGACTATGTAACAAACATATACTACGATTCGAATTTGCTTAGCTAATTCAAGGTACTTTTCAAAATTTTTGCTCAATCTCACAACTGTGTAATGATATATTTTTTCTTTATCAATTATTAATTTATCAACTATTATTTTCTTTATCAATTATGGGTATTCCAAAAACGTATCTTTTAAAAAAAAAGTACCAAAAAATGTCAAAATTTTCCTTTTTTTCTAATTATTTTTAGTTTTCCCCCTGAATTTTTTTGGCAAAATCAGAGGGATGGGGGTGACATAAGGTGAAATAATTAAATTTAATGGCCTAAGTTTCTTTTCATAATTTATATCACAAAAAAATTATTTATTTTTATATAACTAAATTTAATTTGATTTCACGCATGTTTTTTGTGGTTTTTCACCAACACCGACGGTGAACTGCAATCTCTTTGAGCTAATTTAGTTTAATTCTTGTCAGATTTTAATTAAGTCAAAATTTCACAAAATAAAATTTAAGAAAAAATATAAAATTTGGTAACTCGACCCAAAAAATTTTTTATCACATTTTCGACACATATCACATTCTGTGAAAATTAGAAAAATTGCAAAATATAACAAAAATTATAGATTTCAACCTAAAATAATTTATCAATTTATAAAAAAATGAGATTATTGCAATTTTTCGTTCAGGTCACTTAAAATGAAACACGATAGTAATGTCCATTTCCAGCGGCAGACTGGGAAGGAAAAAGTTACCGGGAATATAGGCCCAAAATTGACCCATTTTCAAAAATTTTATCATTTTTATATTAAAATTTCTGAAAATTCGGCCCATTTTTGCCTAAAATTGGACCGGCCCACCGGGAATTTTCCCGGTGCTCCCAATCGCCAGTCCGCCTTTGTTCATTTCATAATTAAAAAACCGAGTGCGAAATTGTTAAATTTGGACGAAATTGGTTGACTTTTACGTTATTGCAAGTTGCATTAAATATGTATTATGTTTGAATATGATTTTCTTCCAAAAGAAAGTTTTTTAATTTCGTTTTTATATCTATTTCAATGTCATTTTTTGGTTAAAAGAAAATTTGTCTTTTCGACCAATGTTACTTATTTTATTTAAATTTAATACTAATGATTTAAGTATCTGACTCTGTATTAGAAATCCTAAAAACGAATTTCACAAAAAAATAGGAGTGTGGAAACCGAAAACATTTTTGATTGCTTTATATATCAGACAGTGATTTCAGAATCAGAGTTAATTTAAAAATCTATTTCTCACTTTAAGAAAACTAAATCAATGTTAGGATTTGTATAAAAATAAAATATTTTTACGGAACATAAGAACTTAATAAAAAACAACAACATTTTTAAACGGAATTCAACTCCTACTGTTCCTTTTTATTATTCATTTTTATCAGTCAAAAAATGACAAAATAAGTATATAAAAGGGCACAATGTTTTCATACAAACGTAGGTAAATATATACATACAATATTACAAAACAGAAAATTAATGTTATTCAAATTTTACAGCATCATCGCACGTGTGTTCAGAAAATAGATGAATAAATAAAATTCATTTTATCATATTTTGTCCTATATTAGATTAAGTTTTGTTTGCAAAAGGGATTTAACATGACTTTTGCTGTATATTTTACCACTATGTAGACTTAAATTAGAGTAAAATAATATATAGTAGTGCATAATTTAAACAAAAGGGATACTTTAATACTTACATTATGATAATATACTGCTAAATTTAATTAAGTTGGAAAAGTATGATTATTGAATTAAAAGATTGATTGTGTTTTTATACTAAATTATATTATAAACAAACTATATTTAATGAATAATAATTGACATAAGTTTCTTGGTTTTTGCTTTTAAAAAATGTTTTCTCTATATATTGTTTTTTAGTAGGCATCTGATTTCCAACCAATAATACAAAGTTAATGCCAGTACAAAGGAAAGAACAAAAAAAAATGTAAAGCAAAATTAAAGATACATATTTAAGAATTCTGTTGATTTTGAGCGAAGACTTTGACATTTAAATAGGCTTTTTCAATAAAGCGTTAGTCTTAAAAAATTAATATTTTCAGTCAAAATTATCAGTAACTTTTGCTAAATATTTTATTTTATGAAAATATTTATGTATTATATCTTTTGGTAGTTTAAAGGAACTATTAAAGCGAAGTAAAAAAATATTTTTAAAAGTCAATCAAGTGCGTTGTGAACATTAAAATACAAAAACCAATATGTTTACATAAATACTTAATTTATTTTTAAATATTTATTTTCAACGAACATAGGTATAAAAATTTATATAGATTGAAAAGATAAGTCTGGCGCTTAAATTATTGAATAATATTTTAAACTTTGTTGTTAATATTTTTACGCATTTCGAAGAAAAATGTGTTACGCTAGAGTGTCTCGGAAGGTCAAATGTTTTTATACAAAGCTAAGTAGCATCTCCCGTGAGTTTCGTTTCAGTTTTTCTATTTTAGACTTCATTATACTATACAAAAATCACCATATTTTTGGATATCCTTTAACAACCTTTAACAATGGAACCCAAAACGCTGTTACGTACTTTGCTTATTTTCTTTATTCCAAAATTAATATTTTTTTACATCGTTCGACTTAGCATCGTACGTAATTCACGCAAAATTATTTCAAAAATTCACTTACATTTCTGATTTAACAACAACATTTGCTGTTTTTTTTTCAATTTTATATTGTGGGTCATTTCACGAGGAATCACGGAAAATCACAACATTGCCAAATCAAAAATCTAAGAAACTTTCCATCTAGAGCATAAAAATAAGAAACTTTTGTTCTAGCGAAATTCTCTGATCATGAATTTTCTTCAGAAACAGATTTACGGTTAAGTTAAAAAATACGGTTAAGTTGGACATATTTCATACGAATACTTGTGTCTGTCGTTACACATATTTGTATGTTTAACTAATTATTTTATGTTTTGAGAGTGTTATTTATAAACAAAATCATAGATTAAAACTCAAGCAAACATATGTTACATATTAAATTTAAATTTGTGTTGTATGTGTACATCCAAACAATAAATCACAATGTTTTCGCAATCTTATAAGCGATGACTTTCTGTATAGTGAAACTTGGAAGAACTTATAATTTTGATCCAAACAATGTTTATTTTAATTCTGTTAATATGTTTTTGAAAGCCAAAAATGTCAAAAAAAAAATATATATATATATATATATATATGTATGTATATTAGTATTTATTGGCATTTTTTAGAATGGAGTGCACCATATATAACAAGGATCAAACAGAAAGCTATAGCTGAATACTTCTTTATTTTTTCCTTTAAATCAATGATCCTTATGATGATTATATAACATTTTTTTAGTAAAAAAAAGAAATTTTGTAATTAGATTGAAAAAATTTGAACAAAACAAAATACAAAAATATCACAATTTATATTGAAATCAGGTTTAAACTTTAATAATAATTTTTTTAACTGCCTCTTGAATAAAATTGCGGTATTAAACTTGACTTGTCGTCTGTGTGTGTGTCCCAAAATCATAGTTATTTGTGGATCTTGAAGGTCTTTGAGCAGTCCCAGGTCTTTGATCAGGTTGTGAGGTGAATGGAATTGTATAAAGGTTATGAAGAGTTCGAAAATGTAAAGTAAAGAGTAAAAAAAGCAACATCGAAATGCGGTATTGTATTAGTATTTTAAAACCGATACGCTAAAAATCTTTATTATGCTAACTAATAAATCTTGAAAATTAAAATGTACAAAACATATGTAAACAAAAAAAATTGTATTAAAAAAATTAAAAATTAAATTAACTTTCAGTAACATGTCATATATGAAGTTTGCACATCGTTTATTCAAAATGTGGTTTTAAAACGAAGAAATTTCATTATATTTTTTATATTTAAATTATAAAATAATTTTGTCTTTGTATTTTAAATTTATATGTATTTTAATATTTTTATTTTTATATTTTTGTCAGGTGAAAAACCATTTAAATGTGAACACGAAGGATGTGACAGACGATTTGCTAACTCATCAGATAGAAAAAAACATTCTCACGTTCACACATCAGACAAGCCCTACAATTGCCGAATTTCAGGATGTGATAAATCATACACACATCCATCGTCTTTACGGAAACACATGAAGGTGAGTGACAAACTTATTTGATAAATTTATGCATAATTTATAACAATTGATTAAATTAATTTTATAAATCAAGATGCAAACAATTATATATAACTATTTTTAGATTCATGGAAGTCTTGGTGAAAAATCTCCTTGTCATAATTATGATAGCGATGGAGAAGAGTCAAGCTCATCAAGCATCACTGGAGGAACCCAATCTCCTCCTGCAAATAGTCGATTCAATCATGATAGCAAAGTTCATTTGTTACTAAACCTTAATAATAGTACAGTAGGCAGCAGTACTGAAAGTACAAGTCTAGAGCTCATAAGTAACGATAATAACAATAAATCTCCGTTAGTTCCTGATTATAATGGTGGTTTAATTCAAATTGGGTCACCTTCATCAATGATTCATCAAATTCACCATACCCATAGCTTAGGCCCAACACTATCGTCCACGACTTCTCAATCTGCTACCACATCACAATCAGTACTGAACCACCATCAACATCATGCTTTAATTTATCATCCTCATACTCCGAATGATTGGTATCATACAGGACCGACAACCACAACATCTTCAGATTCTGTGACTCCTCTTAATCCTTTTGGACATCATCATCATCATCATCACCATCACTTAGTTCACCATGGGCCAACAACTGCATATTAACAAATTTATGAATTATTGATGCAAAATTATTCAAAAACTTATAGATAATTTTTTTGTTCTTTGAAATGTATACGCCTTTCATGTACAAATTTAACAGCTCTTTAATTAATTTATATGTAATAAAATATTCTTTTAAAATACGTAAAAATAGTTAAAATAAAAATATTGTTTTGTAAATGATAAATATGAATATATGTACACATATTTAATTTAAAAGAGATTTATGATTATTTTTTTAAACGTTTTAAAATGTTCTGCTGCAATTTTTTTGTTACATAACATAAATTTAAATTCATTGAATACACAATAACTTAAATATTTAGTTTTTATAAATCAGTGTCACTTAAAATCATTTTTAGACTTTTTGTCATAGCGCGTCATTCATTAAAGGTTAAAAAATAGTTTTGGTTTTTTTTTAACAAATTTTAAATTAGATTTAAAAATTCGATGAATGGTAAAAAATAAAAATGGAACATTTTGCTTTATTCCAATCAAAAATAATTTTAAGGGACAAAAAGTTTAAAATAGGTTTGAAGTGGCCTTATTTAATTTCCAAAAGTACACGTTTAAAAAATGATTTGTATTAATATATTTAAAACATTAAATGTAAACTTTATGAGTTTTATCTAATATTAATAAGTAAACTACTTTTAACAATCAATCACAAATTATATTATATCTTTTAGAGTAATATAATTAAATAAACAAAATATACGTAAATACATTTAAGTATCATTTAAATAAATAAAAGAATTAAATATTTATTAATATTTGAAGCATCAGTAGATAGGTAAGTATGTTTGTTTTTGAGGATAGTAAAATTTGGTTTTAATTACGGAACAGGAACAGTTCTTTCATCCTTTCGAAATTATTATGTCAGAAGTAAAAATTTAATTATTTTAAAAATTAATATTCATTGAAAAAAATGAGGAACAATCACAGTCGTTACTACTGACAAGAGAAAAAACATACTATACTCTATATGCTCTATACTTGATTTGAAAAATATCCAAATTACTAAAAACTTAAAAAGTATTACACAATTCATTAATTAATATTTTTAGTCTAAATCATCTTTAACTGGGACTGCTCATCTTTAAATTCTGCTCAAATTGAATTCTACGTACAAAATGAATTTTCTGTAGTTCGTAATAAAAATTACGCTTATATCAGTGATTTTTGAGTGTTCTTATTACCAAATTTATATTGATTTTGCCATACAAGATCTGTTATTTTCAGTTTATAAAATTTATACCATTTTGGTAAGGGGTATATTTTCATCTTGACCCTAAAAGTTTGACGGGCTCAGTGAGAATTCCATAATATGAATGTCTCCCTCTCATAACAACTTGTTTCATGATTTATAGTTTCTTTTTTTCAATCTCCTCGAATAATACCTACTTGTTTCAGACTTTATAGTTTGTTTGTTTTTTTTTTATTTTTTTCAATATAAATTTGTTTTAGAATACATTTTTTGATATTATTTTTTTTTTATTTATTTTTTTTAATTTTTTTATTTTATTCTTATATTAACTTCTTCCATTTACAATCTTTAAGAAAAGTAAAGTTTTGGTAAAATATTAGTTAAAATCATCAGAATTGAAGAATTTTTGACTTCGCTTTTGGAGATGATTAGTTTTTTTTAATAAATTGTACCTACTACTTTTTGATAGACAATTCGACCCAAAAATGATCCTCTTTCAAATTTCGAGTCATATTTGATACGTAGAATTTTTAGAAATTCTATTAAAAGTTGTACTTTTTTTCTATAACGGTGTTTCGTTAAGTATTTATTTAATTATATCTACTTTGAGTATTTCAGTTAAAGTAAAAGAATCTTTTTCTTTAACACATAAATAGCACAATCAAATTTGCTAATTGATACAAGGTACTTTTTATAATTCCTGTCCAATGTTCTAAATGAATCATATTATCTCATTCCATTCTTTTCGTAAAAGTGATGTCTCTATATTTTATTCATAAACAAAAGTTCAGATTATTCTTTAAAAAAGTATATACAACTTAGGCAAATACAATTTCAAAATATTTTTAGCATTTTTTTTTAGATCAAAAAGTAAGGAATTGTATTTATTAATTGAATAATAATAGAAATAAAGAAAATATAGATGATTCGTCATCTTTTCAGCATTTTTCAAGATCTTTAATATTCAATAGAATATTTCGAGCCTTGGAATAATATCATTTTTTATTTATTTTTCTCGACAATTATTTATTTTCTATGAAATTTTTCTCAACAATTATTTATTATCCATAATATATTCGAACAATAATTTAATTATGTTATGAACATTATTGTTGGAGTATTTTAAAGACATTTTAGATATTTTGAACTAATTTTCGTAACAAAAAATTGTCAATAATTTTCCAACGACTTTTTAAAAATTTTATTTTATTTAAGGCCAATAAAAAACAATTAGAAAAAAAGGAAAATTTTGACATTTTTTTGGGACTTTATGATTGAAAAACGATAAAAATAGCAATAAAAATGTAAATGATATTAAATATGACATTAACTTACTTTAAACACGCATTTCAAAATTTTTCATTTTTTTTCCTAGAATTTTAAGTACACTTCGAATGTGCAAACATATTTTCAAAAAGTTGTATATTTTACGAAATACAAGTAGTTGAAATTTTTTAAATTTGAATTTCATAATTTACCACCATAAAACATATGCTTGCAAACCAATAATATTTTCCGAGATATAGCCGGAAAACTCAATTTTTGGGAAAAAGTTGTTCTGGGGACCTCCAAATTTTAAAAATCTAAATATGCCATCTTATATTACGTAAAAAGACCTTTCTTTTGAGTATATGGACACCACTGGACACTCCGAGTTCCCCCCCTTATCCCCCTTTGAAAAGTATTTTTCAAAAATTTTCCGAGAAAAGTGAAAAACTTTTCTTCCATGGTTTGTAGCCCTTGCTAAGACCTTTCCAACAAGCCTACTCTTTTGAATCTACTGTACTCCATAGGAAAGTTATGGCTGAAAAACGAAAAACTTTAATTTCCCTCCCACGCCCGATAGGGGATGAAATCGGAAAATCCAAAAATGCAAAACTTCTTATTTTTAATGGGTCTTTCATCCCTCAAAGTTTCATTAAAATCGGAATACATGATTTCTGAACTAGGTCGTTTCAATATGGAATTCGTCAAAATACAAAAAAAAATGATTTTAATAAATTTTTGATAATTTTTAGTCATTTTTCGTATGTTTTGAAAGTTAATATACCATCATGAAATGACCATTATTATAATAATAATTATTATTACAGTATTCTCTCCTTCCAGTATTCTCAACGAATTTTAATTTTCATTTTCAATCAATTTTCTGGTATTTTCGAGGTATTCGTTTAGTTTTCACCAACCGCATTTTTAACATTATGATTCTTCTTATGAGCTGAGGTGAAGATAATATTGGAATCATCAACATTATGAGTGATGTCATAAAAGGTGACATTAAAAGTAAACAACATAAGTAAAAAAGGTTGTAGAGAAAAATAACAATCTAATCAATTCTGGTATTGTTGAAAAATAAAATAAAGTCAAAAAGTGTGTAAAGGATGTGCGTAACGCAAGATATATTTTTGCATCGAAACGCAATCAAACATTTTGACACGTGTCCTAAAAATGAATTATTTCTTATGGTTTGATAATAAACCAAAACCAAAACATAGGTATATTCTATGTATTTGATTTAATGAAAATAAAAAAGCTCAACATTTATTTGATTTCCATTTAACATTTCCATTTCCATTTACCACACTTCGAAGGAAAAAAAAAGTCTTTCTATACCTTAAATAAAAACATTTATTTTAAACACTTGGTCTGGCCATCCATATTTTTTATGCACAAGTTTTTTTTCTGCGTGTATGAATATAGAGCAATATTTTTATTATTATATTTTTGATTTTTTTCTTTTAATTTTTTTACGTGTTTGGACGTTAAATTAATGTTCATTCTTAAAATTGAATTAAATTTAAATTAAATTATTATTTTCAAATTCGAACTCATAAGTAAAGAAAAAGCAAAAAGCTAAAATAAATATATATATATATTTTGGTCACGTGACTTAAAAAATGCCAGAAATGTCAGAAATGATTCTATTTTATATTCAATTTTTATTTTTCCCACTGAATTTTTTCGACAAAATCGCGGGGAGGGGTTGATACGTTAAATTTATTCGCCGTAACTTTTCTTTCTAATTAGAGATTTCATAATCCCGAGATTAATATTTTCGGCTTGAGTACATCAATTTTTACCATAAAACATCATAAACGTACCCTTTGGTCAAAAAGACCCACAAACATGGTTTAGCACAGACAAACAAAAAGAGTTTAAGGTAGAATATTTTCGATTTTTTTTTTTATTTTATTCATATCCATTTATTTTTTAGGTCGACAATTATTCCATGTATTCTTGCAAATATTTTGTAGTTGATTATCTAAAAATGTATGTTTATTTCGATTTGCAGATATTGGAATATACGTTTTTTGGGGAGTTGGTATAACAGGATTGAATGAAATATTTTTACTATCATATTGTTCAAACAATTCACCAGGACTCAATTTTGCAATATCAGAAGTTAATACTCCATTGCCTGTTAATGGTACACCGAGAGCAATATAATGAATATATTTACGAACAATTGGATGGTAATGTTTGTACATTAATCCAATTTCGAATAAATTGGTACAATTTGCATTACTATACTCAGGCTCATCAATCGATGGATCGTATTTACCGGAGCCAATATGTTGTTCAGTATCTAATAAGACATCCAGTTGGCTATTCAATTGAAGAGATGCCTTTATGATTGATAGACATGATAACGCTCCGTTATGCAGCAATTGCATACTTAAAATCATTAATCGTTTTATAAACGCCAAACTGCGTAAGGAAGTTAAATGCTTTCGTCGCTTCACCAAAAGGTTTTCTACTGTCATCAAAATAGATTCTGTATCTTTGTAACTTTTTCCTGAATGTACTGCTAATAAATTTTTGTAGAGATGAGAGTAGAAACGCGCCGGATCAATGTTGAGAACTTCTCCTTGACCTGATAATATTGTGAAAACTGTTTGTACGCAATGCAGCTGCTCACGATAGCCCAAATCTTCGTTAAGAAGCAATTTATACAGAACATCTACAAGATCAGTGAAAAACTCGATATTGATCATATGTGCAAATTTGGCTAACCCCTCCAATGTAGCACTTAATATTTTAGTATTTGGGTTTTGTTTAAGAATTCGAAAGTAAATTGTAAATGTCAATTTCATTATGTCAATTAACTTTGCATTTTTTGTTTGCTTATTTTCCTCTGCCTTGGTTTCCAATAATTCTCTTTCTAAATCAGCTAGTCTCTTTTTTCGTTTCTTTTCACGTTTTGAAAGACTTATAACACGAGATTTGTGTGCTTCAAGTTTTTTCTTCTTTAACTCATTTTCTTTTTCAGCATCCAAATTTATGTTTTTAATTTGAAGACTTAAAAGGCATGAAACGACTTCAACATGTACTATATTGTGATTCTTTTTAATAAGGTTATTGATGTGTCTCACGATCTAATAATTTAATGACAAAATTAAAAAAAAAAAAAGGAATCAAAAAAATTGTTTTATAATATACTTACGTGTCGAGTCAAATCCAATCTTTTATCCGTTTTAAAGATTGAACAAAATGTTTTATGAACCATTAATCGAATATTATCATAATGTAAGTTCAGCATTGCTACCAATAATTGTCCGATATTCGTGCTAAAATTAAAATATGGATGCTCTAGTAAAAGCTCACAAAGACAGTGAACAGAAAGCTCCGCAAGAATTTTATCTTCATTAGTCGCTTTCATCGTTTGAAATCGTTTTATTTTCAATTTTGATATAAGTCGTTCCATTTTAACCAAAAAACGCTTATAATACTCTAATAAATCCTTTTCATAGTTGATTCTCTGGAGTGTTACCTTTTTTACTAAAATGAAGGAAATTATGATTAGTTTTTTATACTTTTTTTATGTCAACTTCTATTACTTACCTTTGTGTGTTTCCAAATCAATTACTCCTACACGATATTCCGGAATAATATCTCTAAATATTTCCATGTTTGACAAAATAGCCATTTTTCTTATTGTGAAAAAGTTTATCTGTCCATCCTTATTTTTTTCATCTATCATACCCATTAGAGTTGTAAGATTTTTAATTTTTTCTTCGGGTTTTTCTAAAATTCCAGAACAAAGTACACCAATTTTAAACTTAAGCGACTCAATAGTTTCATTTCGTTCTACAAGTAAATCAGCGGTTGATAGTGTATTTTTATGGTTTGATATTGTAGATGGTGTCTTGATTATTTTATCTAAGCTATTTAATATATCATTGTCTGAATCTAAATCTTCATCCTGTGCATCATCATTAACTGATTGTACGATGTCCAAACTTTTCTGACTCTCTTGAATGTGGCTTGTTTCTCTCGGTACCAAGCCATACTTAGTTTTAATAGGAAGAAGTTTACGCATTTCTTTATTATTTACATTGTTATCGTTTTGAAGACGGTATTGAAATTCCATTGTTTCGGTGTCATCCATAAAATCTCCATCACTAGAATTATACGATTCTATTGTATTTTCACTCATCATTTCCAATCTGTTCTCCAAGTCATTTTTGCAATTTGAATCTTTGTGGGTATCTGTATGCAGTTTCCTACTATTTTGAAAATTTCTTCTCGAAACAAATTCACGTTTTGATTTGAAAATATTTTCATTTTGTTTCTTTTCCTTCGACATTGTTTTTTTGGATTTAAGAAAATTTTTTTTATGACGTTCATGATGTCCTCGTTTTGCAGAACTGATTTTTATATTTTTTCGCTGCGAATGAAAATAAAATCGTTTATTTGAATGCTTTACGATGTTTTATCACAAATTTACCATTGCTAACCGTTTTTATTTATTTATTTAGAAAAAAAAAACACATCCACATGGAAGAAAATTTTTATTTTATGGACCCAGTGAGCACTAATATACTCAAATAATACCCTTCGAAAATTGTGCACCAAAAAAATTGTTAAATATTTGTTCATGTATTATTTTTTACTTTATTTAAATATTTAAATACATAAATATTTATAAACAAGAAGTAAAAAATCGTAAATAATAATAAATATAAATTTACATTACTATATGTAAATTCCTTAGTAAACACTTATGTGTAAATAAATACGTTTTAAAAAACTATAATTAATTATTATTTTTATATGCCTTGTTTTTAGGCGACTGCGACGATGTACGTTTGTCGCTCTCTGTTGTCATAACTTAGTGAGGGTTCTAGAAAAAACTACAATTTTCCATCCGGAGAAATAAAAAAACTTTGTAAATCATTTGTGAATAAAAAAAAGCTGACAAAAATGGTCGATTATAGCAAATGGAAAGACATTGAAGTAGGGAAAGTTTACATATTTTCATTCACATCTCAAGAAATATTTTGCTTATGACACCTTCTTAGGCGAAATTGCATTGAAATAGTCTAGATACACAAATATGAAAACAAAAGAGAAAAATAATAAAATTAATTAATTTTTGTTTAGGTTTCTGATGATGAAGATGATACACATCCAAACATTGATACTCCGAGTTTGTTTCGATGGCGACATGAGTCACGAATGATACGAACTGAAGAAATGCAAAAAGAGAAGGAAAGATTTAAAAGTAAAAAAATCGAACATCAGAATAAGTTAAAGGATATCAAAGAAAAGGTAGCTGCTGGCACAGGAGATATAAGTGCTTTAAAAAAACAACTTGAAGAGTTAGAAAAACAAGATGTCATCCTGAAGAAGGAAGAAGAGGAATTAATTAAAAAGGAAAAGAAAATGCCATGGAACGTTGATACAATAAGTCAACCTGGATTTGCCAAAACTATTATCAATAAGCCAAAACCCAGGCCAAAGTATGATGAAATGTCAGAAGAAGAAAAGGAAAGACATTTAAAAGAATTTATACTGGAAAATAAACAGCTGGTTAAGGAATTTGGCATGTTACGAAAATATGATGACTCAAAACGATTCTTGATGGATCATCATCAATTAGTTTGTGAAGAAACAGCTAATTATCTTGTTATTTGGTGCATTGAACTAGAGATGGAAGAAAAGCACGATCTAATGGAACACGTAGCTCATCAAACTATTTGTATGCAGTATATTCTTGAACTTTCACGGCAACTGGATGTTGATCCACGTTCCTGTGTCGGTTCATTCTTCACAAAAATACAAGTATGTGAACCAGATTATAAGGCACAATTCCATATGGAAATCGATGGATTTAAAAACAGAATTCGCAAGCGAGCACAGGAAAAAATTGCTGCTGCTCTTGCTGAGCAAGAAGAAGAAGAAAGAAAAGCTCGAATCGGACCAGGTGGCTTAGATCCCGTAGAAGTTTTTGAGACTTTACCAAAGGTTTATTCATATTAAATTAATTCAGTATAAAAACTAAAAAATTATTTTTTAGGAGCTTCAGGAATGCTTTGAAAGTCGTAATGTACAAAAATTGCAAGATGTAATTTCTAATATGGATAAAACTGAAGCAGCGTATCATATGAAACGGTGTGTTGACTCCGGTTTATGGGTCGCAGATGCCTCAAAAGCTGCATCCGATACTATTGAAAATGAACATCATGATATAAAAGAAGAACATAAATAAACTTATTATTTCAATAAAATTACACTCAGACATGGAAAAAGTTTATTTTTTCCCGGGAACCAAACTCATTTCCCAAAATTATATTTACCTCAAGATATTGAAAAAAATCATAAATTAAGTCAATTTTATGCGTTTTTAAAGTAATTCTAAAAATTTTAATCGTCAAATTATAAAATTTCTCTATTTTTTTTTTTAAATTCAATATTTCTTTATGATTTTTGTAAATTTCCCGGGAACGAGGTTCCCAGGTTCCCGCACTTTTTCCAGGACCGATTATACTATGTACTTCCTTTACTTTAAGTAGTTTATTTCATTTATTTTATTAAATGCCTAATAGAATGAACATAAATTCCTGTTTTTTTTGTACAATACGATACAATACCAATAGTAAGTGGGGCAAATAAAACCTGAAAATTCATCGATTATCAATCACCAAATATCAAATATCAACAAAAAAAAAATGAAAACAACTAAATAAAATATTGATTAATCATGAAAAACGTCTAATGTTGTTTGCTCAATTTTAAATTAACTAGGTTGAACTATAATCATGGAAAATCAAAACATCAAGAAACAAAGGCTATCTTCGTTTGTTGTAATTAAAAAGAAAACCAATGAAATACAGTGAAATATGTATTTTAAAATGTATGTCGATGGTGACTAATTATATTTATATATTCGATTTATATACATATTATCGATTTATAATTAGATTTATATATTCCTCGAATTGAATATATAAAAAAGCAATAAAACTGTTTGGACATGCAAGGGTCAACAGGATATTATATATGTATATTAGGGACCCCCAAAAATTTTTTGTTTGCTTTGAACCGACTTTTTATGATTATTTAGCCAAAAATAAGTAGTTTTGGCTCAGAAACTATATATTGAATCGGAACGGTTTTTGAGCGAAACGGCAAAAACGATTTTCAAGGCTCTTACGATGGGGCTTCGACCCCCGGTACCTAATTTTTCAAAATATAAAGCTTCAAATGGTTTTATATTGCTGCGTTTTAATCCAAAAAATCCTGAAGTTACATGAAGTTTTAGAAAAATGTAGTACAAGATAACTACGCTTTCGAAGGTTTTCATTCAAAAATTCGATGTTTTTCGATCTATTTTTAATTTTTTTCATTGACGAAAGCAAAAATTTGTAATTTTAGAAGAAAGAAGACTTTGTTTTCAACAAAATAGAAATACATTCATTTTTATATATTACAGTTTAAGTGGTGAATTTCACGAAATTCGAAATTTAGAATTTTTAAAGAAAGTCTCCTTTCATAGGATATTTTAAAATTTTGAAAAAATGCGGTATTATTATTATTATTATTATTTATTCTTTTCTTCTTCTTAAAACTACTACTTCAGCATTTGCTGTTTTCGGTAGTAGAGAACATTAATTAGGATAACAATTCAGAGTTCTGACTAATTCTAAAACTTTAAGCTATCTTAAATTAAGGGACGTAGGGACAAATCAATACACGTTGGTCAAGATTCTTTTAAGTTCAGTTTTAAAGTACACAACGTTATCAGTTCGACGGACATTCACAGGGAGTTGGTTGTAGAAGTTCAAGCCCTCGTGAAAGATGCTATTCCGCGAGTAGTTCGTCCTGGATAGCGGGATTTGTAGGCTTGATCTACGTCGGGTGTCATGGCTGTGTCGTTCACTAATTAGGGGTATAGTCAAGTTCGTTTTTGTCATGCCTTTGATCATTTTGAAAATAGTCATGGTTCGCTCATATTTAATCAGTTCGGGAATTTTTAGGACTCGATATTTCTTGAAAAGTTCTGATGTGGATAGTGAGCGGTGACTGTATTCGTGATAAAAGACGAACCTCATCGCCTTGTTTTGAAGGCGTTGAAGAACTTCAAGGTTCACGTGACTGGATGCTCCCCATATGGATGCCATATATAGCAGATGAGAGTGCACATGTGCGTAGTAGACAGCCAGTTTTGTTTCTTGTGGTAAGAGGTATGCTGTTCTACGTAATGCAGCAATAATGGGGCGTATTTTCCTCGCTATGTTCTCGATTTGCTGATTCCAAAGCAGATGTTGATCAAGCGTCAAACCCAGGTATTTAGCCTTTTCAACTCTACTTATTGGCTCTCCGTTCACGTGTATGTTTGGGATGGAGATTATGCTGGAGATGTCGTACGTCATGTGTGGCCTAATTGGAATGCAGCCGGAATGCAGTCGGAATGCAGCCGGAATGTCATTCGGAATGTCGGAATGCAGCCGGAATGTCGGAATGCAGTCGGAATGCAGCCGGAATGTCGGAATGCAGTCGGAATGCAGCCGGAATGTCATTCGGAATGCACTCGGAATATCCGGAATGCACCCGGAATGTACTCAAAATGCACTCAAAATGGGTGCATTCCGAGACATTTCGGGTAAATAATTAAACTTAAAATATCCCAATTAAATAACAACATTAAACCTATACACCTGAAATGCGGTACCGTTGAACGTAGCTGTACGGATACAGCTTGATCTGGTTTTTTATTTTTCATGTAAAAACTAATTGAACTTAAGTAAAACTAATGCAAATTGGTGCGTTTTTGTATTGTTCTGTGATTACATTAAAAAGGTATCTCTAACGGGTTATATAATACATATAATAATATCATATTATAGTTTTTATAATCGATCCATTTTATGTTTAATTTACTTTATTGAACTTAATTTCATTCAACTTTTACATAAAAATAATAAAAAAATATAATTATAAACAAAATACAAAAAATTCCCATATAAGAAGACTTTATTTGAAAATTCCAAATTACGAATTCCGTAAAATTTACCCCGTAAACTGCATCACATAAAACCCAGTGCAGTTCTATTTTGTTGTAAATCAAATCCTCTATCTCCTAAAAATACAAATTTTTGCTTTCGTAAATGAAAAACTTAAAAAATTGATCAAAAAACATCGAATTTTTGAACAAAAACCTTCGAAGGCATAACAATCTTGTACTATATTTTTCTTAAACTCCATGTAACTTCAAGTTTTTACTGGGGGTCGCAGCTCCGTTGTACTAACCTTCAAAATCGTTTTTGCCGTTTCGCTCAAAATCTGCTTTGGCAAGGTATGCGGTTTTTTCGCTAAAACTACATATTTTGGGCTGAATTATCATAAAAAAGCGGTTCAAAGATGATCTGAAAAATTTTGTGAAAAAATAGGGGTCCCTAATGTATATAATTCTAACCGATAATGAGCTAATAATTAGTGATAAAAATATTGGGAAAAATATAGTAGAAACCTTTCGGAAAACCTTTAACGTCTCATACCTATTAGAACTCACGAGCTACTATCAAAGAAAATCTCACAAATCAGAGTGATAACAGCGAGCCGAAATTTTTTGAAAACAAATAGTTTTTTGAGCCCCAAGTTCCAAAGATTTTCTTTGAAAATTGAATAACTGCTCGGATTTCCCGCCTTCTCAGCTGAGGTGAACATAAAATTAAAATTTCATCAATTTTAAATTTAATACCATAAACTGCTTTCTGCAAGCCCAATCAACTAACAAAAATATTTGAGTGTCGCTGATAAACGTCTCAAATGGACAGTGAAGTAAGCAGAATTTGGTTGTTGGTAAAAAAAAAATTATTTACATAAACATAGGTAATTATACCCTGCATAACTGTAGGATTTTAAGAAATTCAAAAATAACGTCTACAATTTACACTTTCAACTGATAAATAGCAAATAAACCTGGATAAGATGAATCAAGCGTCATCCGTTTTTGGAATTCAAAGCACAGCGGGAGCTGTACCTGTAAAAAATGAAAAAGGTACTTATACAGTTATATTATCAGTTACATTAGTAAAAGTTATACTAATTAATCAAGTGATTTTAATGTAATTTTATGTTTTTTTTAGGCGAAATTTCTATGAAAAAAGTAAAGGTTAGTCGATATATATCAGGCAAACGACCTGAGTACGCTCAGTATGAAAGTTCCGATGAAGAAAGCACAGAAGACGATTTCCTTCATACTAATCGCAATCGAATTGAAGATATTGATACACAAGTCTCTAACCTTGAACCAGCAGGAGAAGATGATTATTCTGATCCACGGTTAAAACGTTTAATAGAGTGCACGAAATACGATGGAAACGAGAAACGTAGATACCGAACTGTTCATGAGCCAGAAGTATTACAAGAAAGCGATGAGTTGAGTAATTCTTCTGAACAGCAAAATCATAGAACGCGGCGTATATCACTAGAACAAAGCGAAACGGATTCTAACGAAGATTTGAGTGATTCTGAGATAGAACGAAGACGACAAAAGCTAAGAGAAAAGGCACTTCAGAAGAAGCAAGATGAGGAACTTCTAGCAAAAGAGGAGGAAAAGCAGAGTGATATATCGGATTTAGACAGCTCTGAATATGAAACTGATGATGAAAGTGAAGGCGAAAATGAGCCTCGATTAAAACCATTATTTGTTCGCAAAAGGGATAGAGCAACTGTTATCGAAAAAGAACGCGAAATAGACCAGCAAAAACAACAAGAATACGAAGCAAGACGTCTTTTGAAGGAACGTAGAAGACAAACTCTTCGTTTAGTTGAAGAGAGCGTCAAAAAAGAACTTGAGCAACTTAAGGCTGAAAAAGAACCAAATATTGGAGACGTTAACACCGATGATGAGAATGATGAAATCGAATATGAAGCTTGGAAATTGCGTGAATTAAAACGAATCAAACGTGATCGGGAAGAAAAAGAACAATTAGAAAAAGAAAAGGTAGACATAGAACGGTTGCGAAACATGACTGAGGAAGAACGTCGACAAGAGCTTCGTTTGAATCCAAAACTGATAACAAATAAAGCTGTAAAGGGCAAGTATAAGTTTTTGCAGAAATACTACCATAGAGGAGCATTTTACTTGGAAAATGAAGATAATGTGCTAAAGCAAGATTTTTCTGCTCCAACGTTGGAAGATCATTTTGACAAAACAATTCTTCCAAAAGTCATGCAAGTTAAAAATTTTGGAAGATGTGGACGAACAAAGTATACACATTTAGTGGACCAAGATACAACAAAGTTTGATTCTCCATGGTTTACAGATAGCACTGCAAATGTTAAGTTTCATACAGAGCGAGCCGGAGGAATGAAACAGGTATTTGATCGTCCTTCAGCATATAAAAGAAAAAATAATCAATGAAGAATAAAACTTATTTTAATACAATAAAAAAATTTGGATCGTTTTTGAAGTTCCATTTATATCAAGTTTATATCAAATAATCAAATAATTTAGTTAAAGTATCGATGCTATTACCGTTGCTCGTCTATCAGTATTTTGAAATAAGGCACGAATTAGATGTTTGATTTCTTCAGCCTTAAAATTTGCAGCCAATGTACCTTTGCCTCCACACCATAACTCTGAAATCTCTGCTAACGATGCACTAAGGATTGTTTTCAGTTGCATTAATTTCATCCAAAGTTTTACTTCAATCTCAACACGAGAATCATCCTATGGATAAAAGATTCATATATGTATTCATAATTGACAAAAAAATTAAATAAATACATATCTTTATTAGAAACATTATAAATTAACTTACATCAAAAAGTCCTGGTCCTTTTTTCTCAATGAGTAAAATAATGTCTTCCAATTCGTTACATAATTTAGCTGATGGGAAGGTAAATTAATTTTATTTTATTCATTAGTTGATACAAAAATCAAAAATGTTTTCCGTTTGAATTTAACCTTGAGAATTTCTCAAAAAGTGATGTAGGAAAAATAATCTTACCCGTAATATCTTCCATTTTGACTATTTTATGAATGACTTTTTCACATAACTCGTTCAATAGTAACGACATACTTTCTTTATAAACCATAGAGGGTAATATTGGGTGCCATACATTTTTCAGTACTTCCATTTGTCTTAAACACTGCCGAAGCAATCGATGTGGCCCCGGACTTATTTGTGAAAATTCAGAAAAATCTAATTTTTCCAAAATAATCCGTAAGTTTCTTATTTGTGTGTAGAGCTGTGATTTGAATTTTTCATCACCCAGATGATATAAAAATTGTGTTACATTTTCAAACGATTGTAAACATTTTAGACTATTATGAGTGATTCCCCATTCTGCAATAAAGTGACAATTATTTCGAAAAATAGCTGATTGTTGCGGTACACTTTCCAGTAATTTATTGTGATATTCACAAACTTCTTGACCATAACGTTCAAGAACCATGAGAACTGTATTTAGCACTTGCTCAGAGTTTTCCTCAAATTCTTTTGCATTTTCTATAACTGTTTCCAAAAGTTTAATTAATTGAAAAGTGCTTTTTGAAATTTGGCATTTAGTAAGTGTACTTTCAATGGTGAAAGTAGACTCTACTGTTTTTGTATCATGCAAATCTTTATGCATAATAATTTTAGCTTCGTCAAGGGTATTGGAAGCATATTTTTTACTAAATAGAATTATAACTTTGTCAATAGCCGTTATTAAACGCAAATCTTCCTGCTTTTCGTTATTCAAAAATTGCACATCACATAAAAAATTGTGAATTCTTTTCATATCTTCAATTATGGTTGAGCTCTTCATTTCACTTATTGATTTAGGAATTGCTAAGCTAATACATTTATTTATGATTAAATCAAAAAAATTATCTTTGATATTTTGGGCAATAATTGAGAAAACGGATCGGTCGTTATCAATGATGACATTCATATAGCTTAAACATTTGAATACTTTTTTCACATTGTTGAAGACAACACGATAATCGGGGTAACCATTATTTTCATTTAAATTGTACGATAAAAGCAATTTAACAGTTGTGCAATCGGTGTCATCCAAATTTAATGTACAACTTCGAGTACATATGGGTTCAAAGACGTTTTCAAGAAGGAAGTCGCACATTGTTATCGGACAGTAATTGGTATTTACCAATGCAACAGTTGTATCGCGTAATTGTTCCATATCTTTACTAATACGAATACTTATTGCTTTCGTATTTTGAAAAGTTTTGCTTTTAAATTCTACCAAAGATTCAAAATTCTGATGTAAGTTGCATAAAAAGGTCTCATACTCTTGAATGTAATGAATTTTTATATTTTTGTAGCAATCTAAATGACGAATAATATCATTGGACTCGTCATCGTATATTAACATTTTCAGCTCTGCTAGTACATTTGTTGCGTCATTGAAGCGATTAAGCTTATTAATCTTGTGTATTTCATTTAATAAATTTTCAATTTGAACAAGCTTTATGCAAGTTGTAAGACCCAACGCACTTTCTTCCAGTGACTTTACCATGCATTCTACATCATCTTTGCATTGGCTCTCATTATGTTTCACATTGTTCTCTAAATGCTCGAGAAATGTCTTAACATCGTGAACCAAATTTTCTCCTTCTAGCATAAATCGTTCATTCTCACCAACATCTGGAAGGAAGTTTTTATACTTATTCTCAATACATTTTCTGCCTTTCTGCTGATATGACTTTATTTCGCTATTCAAAATCGCTATTTGTTGTCGTGCGTCAGTAATTTCAGTTTCATGAACTGCATTAATTACTCTTCTTATGAAGCTCATGTTATTGTATTTATTTATTTTGAGTTTTTTAAATTTTCAAGAATTACATGTAACTATGCAAGCGAATACGTTGAATATCTTTGAACGAAGTTTGTTCATAAATTTAACTTATAAATAAATGTATTTATTTAAATACTTAACTATGGAACAAACATTCCCTTTGCCTGCTTTGTCTTTAATAGTAGACATGTTTTTCATTTTTGTTATTTTAAATAAAGTCTTTCGACATTAACAGATAATTGTTCATTTTAACAGTTGAAAATTGAAGCGACAAAAAAATATTTATAGGTATAAATATTTATTTATTCTTCATAAATTTTATAAATTTCCCGCGAACAACTTTTAACTTTTTAAATTGGAAGACTTAAGTTTTTTTAAGACTTTTAGTTTTAATTCTTTTTGCTCGACATATAATTTTCCAAAAAGAACTAAAACGAAACTTTAATAATTTCCCTATTTTTTTTCTTGCTGGAATTTCATAGTATTTGATATAAAAAATAGAGAGGCCGAGATCACAAGTCTGAGTTTCCATGATTCCGGATTACAGTAAGACGAATGAAATTGATAAAATCGAATTAGCAATCTTAAAAATCGCTTTTGTTTGTTTCAGTATCAATGTGTAAGTGAAACCATAAGCAATTTTAGAAGAAAGAATTTTTTGATTTGTTTGAAAAGAATAAATTCACATCCTTGTTTTATTATTATTTGGTCTTTTAAAAAAGTTTGTTTAAATATTTGTAAAGTAAATTGTGCAGTGAAATTAATTCAATGTATAACAGACCTAACGAATCTTAGAGTTTAAAATAAAAAAAAGTATTGAAGCATTATTAAATAAACCACTACTTAGGTACATATTCTTTTACATACGTATTCTATTGTACAGTAATAAATATATATACAAATTTTTAAGAGAATCCTGCTGTACTTTTCTTTAATCCTGCTGTTGCATTCTTTGATAAAGGAGCAATTAGTAAAGAATGTTATAGCAATATTATTTACCTGCAATCTTAGGTCTAATATTTCTCATAAACATTTCCTATGCTCAAACAACTAACGATTTGATTTGAAGAAGTATATCAAGCAATGTTATTCGAGACCCCAACGACAAAAATGTATCAAATTTTACAACAACCATCAGTGGCATCCAATATTGCAGTTCAAAACTTAAGGTAATAATTTCTTTCCTTTATAAGCATTTACTATATATTTGTAATACGGAAAAAAATTGTTATTTATAATCTAATTTGATAACATATTTGTTATTGTAAAAATGTTAACTGATTATCTGATATATCTAGTATATCTGATTATTTAAATCAAATTCCTAATTTCTACTAATTAATCTTTTAAATTTTACAATTGAATAAAAGGAGTTTAATGAAATTGTTTAAAGGACAGGTAGATAAAAACGTAAAATGTAACTTCATGACGAAACTTGTAAGACTGCTTAACTTACTATGGATTCAATAATCTCTATCGCTTAAAAGTACATAAATATGAATAAAAACAAGTTGACCATACAATTTGTCTTTGAAGGATGGTTTTTTCGATGAAGCAAATATTCATATACCTACATATATATAATTGTTTTTTCTTGCTTTATTTAAATATTGATAAAACAAACAATCCTAGCAACAGTATACATTTTTGTAGTCTATTCTATATAAGGCCAAAATAATATTAAAAAAAGGCCTCAAATTTTCTACTGCCTAATTTGTTTTTGAAAAATCACATCTAATATCGATTATCTAATGTGTGATGAAATACGTATTCAAATTTTAGTACATTTTTGAAATAAATTATTTTGAAAAAGATCAAAATTTTTAATTTTTAGTGAAAAATAATCAATTTTACGAAGAAAAATATTCATACAAAATAACAAAAAAATACTTTTTTACGCTGCAAAATACTTATGTATAGTAAATTACATGTAAATCTTACCTCAGGTTTAGAAGGTCTATTAAATCGAAACAATTTTTGTTTATTGTATCGGCATTACATATACTTATATTTGCATGAAAAACATTTTTACAAAAAAATATTTTTATGAAATACCTTAAAAAAAATTATTTATTTATTAAAAAAATACAATCTAACAAAGTTCAATTAGTCTGACTTAATTTCAATGTTAAACTTTTATATTATGATTGGTTACATGAAATTGTTCCTCTAAAACTGCATTTTAGTTGTACAAGTACAGTTATTTTAAACGTTGAAAATAAAACTTTGCTACAATATCTAAAATAGATTCGATAAACTCACTCATAATTTTCTTTTTACACTTATTTATATATAGTAGAACCTAATGTTTTTATATACACATCTACCGTTTTCAAATAATACTGGAAAAAAATCTAAAAATAAAAAAATGTGCCAAAGGAAAATTTCTGGACAAATTTTTGATCAGTTAATATTTCACTGACTTTTATTTTGTCAAATATTTTTATTTTTAGATTTCTTCCCTAATGTATTCTACCATATTAAATGAAATGATACTTATTATTTTTATGTAGGTATAATTCTATTTATGTTTTCAAATATATGATGAATTTCAAAAAATATTTCGCATTATTTCGGACCAATTTTGAAGGAAATTTTTCCTTCTATTTTGGTGCATTTCATCTTAAAAAATACCAAAATCACGATTTTCATTCATCCATAAAACAGTAATGGAACTGAAAAACTGAATAGTTTATCTTGATGTCCATCAATTTTTACCATGGATTTTTACCATGCTTGGCAACGAACTGTTTGGTCAGAAAAGCCAAAATGGTATATTTTTTGTTTTTAAAAAAGTTTTGAGTCATTGATAAAAAAAAATGCGAAAATAAATCACCAAAGCAAAATTTTCTTATTTTTGGATGGACATCACAAAAAAATAATAAAATTTGGACTTTCGGTATGCTCCAATTGTAGTATTTATTTGAAAAAAATGTTTGAGCTTATTTTTGACAGTTTCTTTCTCACGATTGTAACTGTAGTAACGATTGTCTGATGTAAACAGTGGATTTTTTGGCAATGGCCTTGAGGCTATTAGGCCTTTTTCAACAACTTTGGGTGTCTATTTGTAGAATTTTTTTCTACAGAAGTCTCGGGGCCTGAGGCTGCAGCCTTATCAGCCTACTGGTAAATACGCCATTGGTAAATGTAGAAAATATAAATCATAAAATGATTTGGTCAACAAAAAATAGATTTGAACAAATTGTTTTCCAGTCAGTTATCAAAAAACAACCGTTTTGTTTTCAAATTTTTGAAAAAAAAAATAAATAAATAAACGAAAAATAAATTATTAACGATTATCATAATTTCGTTATCTCTTTTTTAGAAGCTAACAGTGATAACATGTGGAACGTTTTATAAATTTAAATTGAACTGGCTTAAGAAGAACCGTCATTCTTCCATGTAGTTTTAAAATTACATAATTACTTATTTAATATTTTGTGTTTTTAATCACACATTATAAAAACACATCGATTTTAAGTGCATGCTTCAAAATCCGGGTAATTTTTCAAGCTCAGTGTGCACACAGCCCATTTCACAATTGCAAATTTGTGACAGCCCCGAGACACAGGCGGCACAAATTTCTAAATGTGCGCTGGACTTGTTCATTCCCGAGTTCATTTCCGAGTTCATTTTAAGTTCATTTCGATCTGCTAGCAATGCCCTCTCAAGTTCTGTAGAAATATCAATTTTAAAATGTGCTGAGTTTGCTGAATTAATAGTAAGTTTTTAAAGAAAAAAAATCTAAGGAGACAATAAATAAATAAACATGTACCTAATTAGGTAATAATTATAATAATAAATATATATAAATCTGATATAAATAAATAACAACACAAAGAAAAATTGTACAATGGTCTGCCTTTCTAAATTGATTGTAGGTAACCCTACTGAGGTCCTGAATTTTCCACTGAACGAAAAAAAACTGCTTTGCTTTACTCATATGCGCATGCGTCGAATTGTTTTATTTTATTTAAGATCTTTTTATTTAATTACATTATTTTTTATTAAACAATATGACATGTTAATTATTTTATTTTAGCAATGCATATGATAAATTAAGTATAAACAATAATTCACATTTTTTTTTATACAGCTATAAGGAGTTTTTATATATAGCACAATTTTCAAAATGGCGACAACTCTTAACATATAAATAAAAATATAAAAATAAAATTTTGTTTTAATCTTATAAGATAATGATTCACATGATTTCGATCAAATCGATCAATTTAACAGTAAAGTTTTAAGAATTCAAACTCAGTTAAGATTTGACAGAAAAAAAAAACAAAGTATTATTGATTTTTCCATGCATAGGTGTATGTATGTAAAGTAAAAATTTTCTTTCAACTGCATTTCTTAAATATTTTATTCGAATATGATCATTTTTATGATACTTTGAATTTTAGATGTCCATTTTAGAGACAATGTTAATGTCCCGAGACAACAGTAACATACATATTTCAGTACTGCTGTGACAGGACAATATCACTGGCTTCTAAATTAAATATTTCAGTTAACACAATACAAGTTCTTTGATTTTTTTTTATCACTTTTGGTTGTAAAAAACATTTTTAAAATATAAATTTTATTTGAGGATAAGCTGAAATGTTAAACTCTATTTATTTGAGTGTGTGTGAACTGCAGAAGCTAACTATGACGACTAGGGTTGCTTTGCTTTTTCGTTCGATCTCACGGTGCCATGACAACTATGTACATCTATGTAAAATATATATTTACAATGCATACTACAATCGTTGTACAATCATACAGTAACACGAATCAGGACATATTTTCCAAGGAATCACGCATTGCAAAACTTGTATTGGAAAAACGAATTATTTCGAAAATAAATGATTAAGCATATGCATATATATTGTTCCTATACAATGGGTTATTTATAATAAAAATATCAGATACAAAAATTAGTTGAATATTTTCTAAATTTTTATTATGTACCTACAAATATATATATACATATACAAAATGTATATAACATTTCTTTAAAATCAATACTACGGTCATTGTAATTCTCATAATACATATACATATAGAGACTTCGTAAGAGTTTGCGCAACTATTTCGAATATATTTTAACTCAATTTTGTTTCACTTATATTTTAGCTTTAAATTTAAAATGATTATAATGGTGTCTTTTTCTATGGCTTAAGCTTCATTAATATCTTTGTGTTTCTCACAATTTGAAAACATCAATAAAAAAATTAATTTTTTACTTGATCTTAGTCGTTAAGGCGACAAAATAAAATAATTTAATTTTAGTAATTAAATTCTACTTTAGTCCACTAAATTAAATTAATATTTTCATTTACATTTCATTTATTCAGTACTTCTTTATTTTCTAAAGGTCTAAAATAATGTGAAATATTTTTACCGCATTTCGAAGAAAAAATACGTTATTAAACTCACTCGTGTGTGTGTGTGTGTGTGTGTGTCACCTGTGCCCGACATTTTTTTTTTTAATTCTTAGTAATTTGAAGACCCTGAAGATCTGTGGGCAGTCCCTCGGGCTATGAGGTGTATGGAATTGTGAGAGGGTCATGAGGATTACGAAAATGTGAAGGAGTACAAATTCGTGAAAAAAATAAAATGATAAGATGATAAATATTTCGGAAAGTTTAAATGGGAAGTATGAAATTGTTAAGTGAGGAGTACAAAAAAGCGAAGGCATGTAATATCGAAATGCCGTTCTTTAGACGACTACTTTCTTTAAGGTGGAAAATTTTAGACTTAAAGCTAATGCACCTCTAAAAAAATATTGAGCCATTTTAAAAAAATAACAGTTGCATTCCATTCTAAAAATACCAATATCACGGTTTAAATTTCCTTTGGAAAAATTTTTTTCTCCTTGTTTTTTACCATTTTTTTTATTTATTTTATTTTTTTTATACAACATAAAAATTGTATTTTCATTCAAAAATGTGGATTCGATCTCATCAAATTTACGACAGATTCCGACGAGGGGGGGAGGGAGGTAAACAGAATTGTACGACGTCGTAAAAATATGCCATATTCACGATTCAAAAATTTTTCGTTTTGAATTATTAAAAATAATTTTTGAACTATTTCAGACTTTGTAATCTTTTTTTTTCAAATTTTCACTAATTTGAGTTTTTTTTTTCAAATTTTTCACGAGCTTTCATTGAAATTTAAACTGGTACTAAAAATTTCCTTTTCAGTGAGGGGGAGGGGGGTCATGTAAAAAACACGTCGTAATTTAGGGGGGGGGGGGTTTAAATTTCGACGGTTTACGATTATAGGGGGGGGGGGGTTCGTTGGAATACTCGTTGGAAGCGTCTTTAAAAGACAAACAAATTTGCTGAAGGAAAAAATCATTTTCGTTTTGAAATGACAAAGTTATTGGTCAAAAACTAAATTTTTTTGGCTAACTTTGAGCCTGCGTAACTCAAAAAGTTCCCAGTCGATTTTCGAAAAATTACAATTATTGCTGCAATCCATTTTCACATCATGTCTCTAAAAAAGCTGATAAAAGAATGAGTAAAGTGTCAGACAAGTATTTGACAATTTTCCACAATTTAGGGAAAACTTGGGTATCTAAAAATATGTTTACATGTTCTACTTGTAAGAGCATTGCAAATAAAAATTATAAAGAAATGTTCGAGGATAGTGCGACTACGAGTATTCGATCATTAAAATCGGACTTATAGTTAAAAAGATATGCACATTTGAAAATTTGACGCATAAAAAAGCGAGATATGCGCGAAAAACGCGAAAAAGCCTCCCACGGGTCAATGATGAGTCAGAACCAAAAATGACCGATTGGGATTTGTTCAGGATGACAAGGCCTATCCGTATACGAAATTTCAGCCAAATCGAATTTTTTACTCACATATTAAATAATTATGCCCTATACTATTTTGGAGATACTATATAAAAGCTTTATATATTGTAGAAATTTTTCATAATACATATATATATAGCGTTCGTATAGTCACCAAGAACATGTCCCAAATGACGTTTTGAACGACTTACCGGGAATTCTTATTTTTGGATAGACATCAGGATAAAACAATCAGATTTGGACTTTTATATTTTTAGAATGGAATTTTGGTATGGTGGATAACCTCAGTCGTGAGAGATTTTATTTTGAGTGCTATTTTCTCTTATATTTTGAATGAAAATCTCAAAAAAGTGTATTGAATTAAGAGATTTGCTTTTTCGGTGTTGGCGTAAATAAGCTTTTTGACCAAATTAATCTTCAAATTTATACAAAAAGGAATGCTACATATTATAATATAATATAAAATAAATATAAACAATATAATTATTTTTTAATGACAAAAGAGATATTTTATATTTAAGAGATAATTTTACAACTATATTATTTACTATTACCATATATTTTATAGCACGCCTGCTATTGATGCCACTGTAATTGAAGACATTCATGTAACACCACAAATAGGAGGAAATACACAAGGTACTTCAAACTCTAGTTCTTCAGGAAGGTCTACACCGAAAGATGGAATCGATTCATCACCAGGAAAGCTGTTTGTTGGAGGGTTAAGCTGGCAGACGTCAGCAGAAAAATTGAAAGAGTATTTTGGTTCATTTGGCGCTGTTACAGATGTTCTTATTATGAAAGATCCAGCTACACAAGTAATGTACATTTCAAAATTTATTTTAAAAATTGTTTGCTACGAAAGTATTAAGTAAGAAAGCTTACTGCAAAAAGTGAAAAATGTTTTCCACAATCATTTGATTAAATGTTCTAAACTTAATTAAAATACATTATCAAAGACCAATATTAAAACCTTAGAATTAAATCAAACTATTAATTAACGAAAATGTTTCAATGTTTTAATGGTTTCAATTTTATCCACTACAAATCATAAAAATTTGTAGTATAAAAAGGTTAAGATAAAGAGCGTCCTTAATATGTTTCTTAAATTTTCTTTATAGAGGAGTAGAGGTTTTGGATTTATAACATTTTCGGACCCACAAAGTGTTGAAAAAGTTTTACAAGTTCGAGAGCACATTCTTGATGGTAAAAAGATTGATCCCAAATATGCGACCCCAAAAAACAAACCTAAGCCGTCAAACAAAACAAAAAAAATTTTTGTTGGTGGTGTAAGTCAAGAAACATCTGCAGAAGAGGTCAAAATATACTTCAGTCAATTTGGTAAAGTAGAAGAAACGGTAATGTTAATGGATCAGCAGACTAAACGCCATCGTGGATTTGGTTTTGTCACATTTGAAAGTGAAGATGTTGTTGATCGTGTTTGTGAAATTCATTTTCATACAATAAAAAACAAAAAAGTAGAATGCAAAAAAGCCCAACCAAAAGAATCTGTAACTCCAGCTGCTCAACTCTTACAAAAACGCATGATGATCAGCAATGGATTAGGTTTAACTGGTGTCCGAATTCCTGGAGGAACAAGTCCATTACTTACAGGATCTCCTATCCCTCAGGCCAGTGTTTTACAAACTCAAGGAATAGGAACTCTAACAAGTAGTCCATTGGCTTTACATCAGCAGATGGCAGTTTTGCAGCAAGCTCAAAACATAGCATCAATGGGTTATGGTAAAATGATTACAACTTTTAATCCGGCTTTACACAGTTTAAGGTAATTAATGTTTCATGACTTCATTAATAGCACAAATGAGAAATTCAAAAAATTCACAGATACTCTCCATATCCAATACCTTCAAGTGCACTCGCTGCCGCAAACGCTACCACCGTTGGAACGGTAAGTCAAGTGTCACAACAACAAGTAGCGACACCTCAAATGGGCCAAGTTTCAACACAATCGCAAAGCAATCAACAGGCTAGTGCTACCCAAGCTACCGCTCAGAATGCTCATGCTTCAATACCAGTACAACATACTTATAACAATCCAGGTGCTCAAACTGGTTCTCTTTCAATGACAAGTAATCCGAATGCTGCAGGCATACCAGTTTATCCAGGTTTGCCTACTCTACCCACTATGGATTTGTCAGCTTTTCAAGGTGTAGATTGGGGTTCTATGTATGGAATGGGAATGTATGTGTAAAAAATGTTGTTGATAGTTTTTTGAGACTAATTGAGTTAATATGCAAAACAAACAAGTAATGATTCCTATTAATTAGTACACTTTTGAAACTAATTTTTAATCATATACTATAGAATTAACTATCATGTATTTTTATCTAACTAGCTTTACTATCATATACACAGTATTTGTGTGTATTAGGAAGTAATATAAGTATACTCATCTTTATTTTCAATGTAAGAATTTATTTGTTTTAAAGTTTAAGCATTTAACGTGATTAATTATATGAAAGTGTATGATGGTTGATTTTAGAAATTATTAGTGCCCAACAGACATATTGTATTGAATGTAAACGTGCACACAATACTTAGATCTCCATATGCTTATTTTATACAGTATTGATTAATGATAATTAAAACTTTTATTTGAATACTCAACATTTGAAAAAGTAATTGTGATTCAAAATTATTTACAAATTAAAATACAAAAAAAGCTAAAATTTGATTGCTGTATTTTCTCTATGTTTAATATAACATTGTCAAATCGAAATATGTATTGTATTTGAAATATTATATTTACAGTACTTAAATCACGTATGCATAATATTTTTTAGAATTGTTATAACATTTGCTGTCATAATTTATTTTTTTTTTATTAAAAAAATTTTTTTTTTTTAACTAAGATTGGATGCTCTTATGTAATTAAAGTTAATGTGCATGGAAAGAAGCAGTAATTTTAAATAGTTTTTGTTGTTTTAACTGTAAAATACAATTATAATATAATTACTATTTTTCTTAAAATTATGAATATCATTCTTACTTATATTATATTATGAATTTTTATTTACATTTGATGACTAAAATGAGATTTTAATAATTGGTCATCATAACTACTATTTATTTTGAACTAAATATTCCATATAATAATTTAATTAATTTGATTTTAACCAACTGCTAACATTATTAATGGATTCTTAAATTTTTTTTCGACATGATGAAATTCTTCTTAAATTTTATACTTTTTTTCATTTTAGATAAATTAATTCTTCAATACATTATTAGGTATGTTAAAAAACTGTCCGTAAGTGATATTTTTAGTATACTAGTAAATAAGCTGAAGAAAAATGCATTTCTTTTTTGTTTTTGAAATATTATCAATGGTTTCTAAAATGAATCCAAATACATAGCATAAGTAATATATGATTTTTTTTAATTATTGAAATTGGATTACAAAACTCGCAAAGAGCAGTATTATTTCCAAATGTTATCTATCGAATAAACTTAAAATAATATAGGTTTCATAAAAAATATAAAATTACAAATCTGTATATAAAGCATTTACATTTTCGATGCCAAGAAATACTTATAGGAAATAAATGGAGGATGTCTAAAATAAAAGCCTATGATATCTGAAAAACCAAAAAATTCAAATATTTTTGTTTTATGGTGATGTCTGTCCAAACATTTATTTTCGCCTTAAAATTCTTATCATTGATTCAAAATTTTTTAAAAATTATCAAATTTTTAGAATTTTTGACCAAACGGTACATTTCTAAATGGTAAAAATTGATGTACTAGAGACGACAAACAATCCTGGTGAACGAAAATTTTGAAATAATAAACTTAAATTTTTTTTTGAAACTGTTATAAAATTTTGAATAAAGCAAAAGTTTCTTCTTTTTTGATTTACATAACGATAAACTATTTAGTACAATAAACTTTCCAAGCTTAGTATAGTGGTTAGCGCAACTAAATGATGAGCGTAAAGTCGTCGGTTCGAGATCTCGAAATCATGATCTGAGAACAAAACGTATTATCTAATGTTTATCACCAAAAAATGTATTGTAAATGTAAATGCGCTACAGATTGTCACCTCGATAACTGATAAGTATTGTGTAAAAAAAAATAAAACTGTAATTTAGCTTTTAAGCAACTCTTCTATTTATGTTGTAGTTACAGCTGATTGTTCATAATTTAGGTACCTACATGAATAGTACATGAAAAAAATTTTTTAACATTAAGGCGAACAAATTTTATACATCCATTTTTAGTCAACTTTCCCCCTCAGATTTTAGTTCATTAAAACGTTTCAACGTTTTAGGTCCAAGAACGTAAAAATGTAAAAATTTACAAAAAAAAAAAAAACAAAATACTCATTTTTTATTTACCCCTTTTGAAAATCCTCTTAATATTATTGACAAAAAATGAAAATATTAATATTATTCGCCTAAAAATAAATTATATTTATATTTTAGAATTGCAAAGTAAATAAGCTTATATTCCGTGCCAAAGTGTATACACTGATTGGTCAGATTGGATAATATTAATTATTGATTGCTGTTTATGTTTTCTGAATGCGTATTAACAACCATAACTTAACATATACAATGAGTCATAAAAAGTTCTAAAGTGGCCAAAAAAATATAATTATGATAAAAATTTGAGATCCCATAAATTTTTATTAATGATTACATTAATATGTTTTTTTTTTGTGGATTGAATCTTTCCTCCTTTTTTCTCTCTTGAAAGTTTTAAAAAAATGTAGGAAAAATATAACAAAAAAAAATCGGTTATTCTGTTTTCTTCATTTATTGTAAATCTTGATTTTGTTACTTAAACTGTTTATTAATTGTTTATTGTAGCAACGGAAACATTATTTAAACTTTAAAAATATGTCTGGAATCCTAGAAGTAAAATAGAAATTTGGCACTATTTTTAGTGTAGAAAATATATCACAAAACAAGATGACTTTTTGGGTAGAGTATTAATCGGCTCTCACCGCGGTCTCAAAAAATTGTAGACTTTTTGGAGTACATACCCTTACTTTCAAAATATAACTCGTCAAATAAAAGAACCAAAATAACAAAAATAAAAGCCAAAATAATTTTTAGGTGATGTTTTTTTTATTTACTGAATGCAACGTTTTGATACTTACAAATAATTGAAGAAATTAAGTATGTACCTTTCATCTGTAGAAATTTAAAATAATATAAATAAAAAAATGACAATACTACATTAAAAAAAAATCAAATTCATATCGTTTTCTTTCCTTTAAAATATTTAATATATGCCATAACATAATTTAATTACTTGTGGTATTGTATGTGATATTTTAAATGAAAATATTACTCGTTTCAGAAATAAATAAAACTTAAAAGCAATAAATTAGTATTCTTTAATAAGTATTATGACAATATTTTGTCACAATGTATCGGATATTAGGTGTTTAAACGCACGGAAATTTTGTTAAATTTTTCAAATGTTATCTGAGGTGCAAAAACAAGGTAGACTTTTAAGTTCAAAGTTATTAGGTAAAATAAGTATTAGAAATATTGTTTTTCAAATTCGATACAATGTGACAAGCGACAAACTAGTTTATCTTAAAGTATAACTTATTACATAAAAATAAAAAAAAACTAGAGTTACAATTAAAATTATTCATAGTTGAAAATCGACAAATTAAGATAAACATGACTTAAACAAGAATTACATATTTTTTAAATTAGTTTATATAGAATAGTACTTAAACCAAATAAGTTACATTGGTATTCAAAAAGCAAAACAAAAGTAAACATATTAGTACAATAGACTTGGTGTCATAAACATTATGGTATAACTGTGTGATTCCATAAGCTATCGGTAAGAATTCTTAAAAATAATAACAATTTCGGTACTCTAAAAACAAGAAGTAATAGTATTTCACAAACATATCGAACAAAGTGTTTGCTATTTTTTTTTTGTCTTTAAGATTTTCTGAAAATAAAACTAGGTTTACTTATATTGAAAACTTATCTGTTTGATGTGACCATTATTATCTAAATAGAATTGTACAAAGTTAGAGAAAAACATAGAATTAATGTTATTTTATTTTTTCATTCAATTAATTAATTAATGGAAATCATATTATTAGATATTAATGAAATAATAGATAAAAATATACGTAAGTATATTTTCTTTAAAAAAATAAATGAAATACAACATTTGTCAAAATAATAAAAAATCACCATGCTTGTAGTATTCCTTTTTATTTAAATGCATTAATAAAACTATTTTTTGAGTAAATAATCTGTTAGATTCTGTTTTTGAAACATATTAAGTAAGGAATTCGTTTTAAACATATTATTACTAATAAATTAAAATATTTGCAAGAGAAAACATTTCTTAATTATGATAGTTATAGTTAAATAACTAAGAATGTAAAATTATTTCATAACTCGATTGTATTATTATTTTTGAAGTTCATTTTTTTAAATTTCCATATAACATAATTGTAGAATAGAATAATATAAATGTAATTGAGTAAAAATTTGTATTTGTAACTAATTAAAAAGTATTAAAAAATAAAAAATAATAAAGTAGAATATATTTGTTGCTTTTTTATTACAGATTTAAATTTATAACTTCATGCATGAAAACCATACCTCACTTTTTAGTGTTTTTATTAATTTTCATTTTAATTGTATTTTAATGATTAATTGCTATATTAGAATCTACTATGTAATTCATTATACCGTTAATATTTCTAGTTTATAAAAAAAATTATTGCCCATACGTTCGTTTTAGCACAAAACTTGTTTTTATTTTTTTTTTATTATTCGTCTTAAAAATAAAATCGTTAAAGGGAATATGACTTTAATTTTTCAGATTTTTTGTGATTTTGCATGTGATATCATTTGAAGAATTTTTCACTTAATAATAATAAAAATAAAAAAGAAAACAAAAACGTGTAAATTAATTAAAAAATATAAATTCATTTGCTTTTTAAAACACAGGTAAGTAAAATAAAATTACAAGCAATGTATGTATGAAAATTTCATGTACTAGCGACAGTTTAACTCAATAGGCAAAAATCGAAAATGCAAGTACCCAACCCAACCCGATTCCAAGTTCTCATACAATTTGACGTGACTTCTATCAAGCCTGAGACATAAAAATTTTGTTAATTTTTGTGATAGTAATTTACATTATAGGTTATCATAAATATATATGGACTCTTAATAATGAAAAACATTCAAAAAAATTATGAAAAAATTTTCAAAATGATCGAAAATATGCTAAAAACAATTGAACATTCAAATAAAAAATCAAAATTAAACCTGAAAACATGAAAAAAGTGTTGAACACTTTTTTTTGTTCACAAATATTTTATAAAATATTATTTTTTATGAAGAGAAATACAGGTCCATATTTATTTTTGATAAATTAAAAGGAAAATTGTCACAAAAATCAACAAGGGGTGGCTCAGATAAATATGCGTTACCAGCTTACAATTTAGGGTAAGGTATTGATCGGCTCCCATCGCGGTCTCAAATAAGTCCTCTTTTTGATAACTTTAGATTATAGTTTAACGTTCTTCACTATTTTAATTGAGACCAAAATTTCAAAACGAAATCGTTGAAGAGTTTCTATGTATGTATTAATTTATTTTCACAACATCAAAATCAAAAATTCATAAGTTTGTAGTACATTACATAATTTAGGCTCTCAGCTATCTATTTACTTAAAGAGCTTCAATTTCTAAAATTGAAATTAGTTAAGTCAAATCATTATTATTTCAAGGAATTTACTTTTATTTTTTCAACACACATACCTTGGCAAGTTACAAATGTCACATGTTTGCGAACCAGACCTGGTGTTAAGGAACGTACAATGATTACAAACCCAATCATCAGTATCCGCGACTAGAGTGCTACTTAATGATTGTGCAGAGACACTAAAATTGAAAATTTTTACAAAAAGTTATTAATTGTTGAAAGTTTAACCTTACTCATGTTGTACTGATGCTGAAATTAGTTGTTCTAAAGTGCACCAAACTTCTTTAGTTTTAAACTTGAGTGCAAGATTTGTGTCTTTTGTTTTTATTGCTTCAAATAGTAAAGACATTTCTGATCTCAGGGGAAGCATATCCATGCGGTAGAGATAAATTAACAGATGAAAGTCTGAAACAGCCTGAAAATGAAAAATCATTAAGTATATAAATTATATATCATGTTGCTTCATTTGCAATGTTGTTAAAATATTACTTCAAAAATAAACGTCAAATATAAATAAGTGTTTAAAGTACAAATTAAAATTCTTCATACTCACTTCTATAAATTCATTGCTATTCCACTTTGATAAATAATTGCTAAGTGCGGTAAAATCTTGAATATGACCATCTAAAAAACGGTTTTCAATTGGGAAATGACCTTTATCTTCTCGAGCCGTAAATGTATGTAATTGGTGAACCGGCGTTGATGCTGGTATATCAACTAGTAAATATTCCACTGGAAGGGGTCTACCTAAACGTTGAACCTCATTTCCATAAACGTCTTTTTCCTGCAAAGCATATGAGTAAAATTAAAGTATAAAGAACAGTTATTTATTTTGATTTAATATAAAATGAAAAAAAAAGACAAATCAAATGAGATCAATCAATGCCATATTATCCAAAATATAATTTTAATTTAATTCAGTATTGTGAACGAATTTAATAAGCATTTTTTCATAGGTCAAAAAAGTTTTCAATGTCATGGGTACATCTTTATTATCATCTGTTGAATATATATGTATTATACATATTATATGAAATGTAGAGAGAGAGAGTGTGTAGAAAGAGTCTAAAATAATATATACGAAAAGAGAAAAGAGATCTAACAAATTTATGAAGAGAGATATGAAATATTTCAGAAAACCAAAACAAGTTCAAAATTAAGTATAAAATCAATATAATTATAATAAGAGTAAAATAAAAAAAGAGATTACGTAAGTAATTTTATAAGTAAGTATTCGAGACTTTTTTGTTCATTCTTATTGACTTTTGCTACACGAAGAGGAGACTTGTTCTCGTAATCATGTGTATGTAGGCATAGGTAAAATAACCACTTTCTATGCTTTAAGAAATACTATGCGACGGAGAGAGTTATATTATATACAACGTAAATACACAAAAAGTAACTGCTAAAATGGCCGTCAATGGAATATATTGCTGTTGTCGTTGTGGAACTAATCAATTATTTTCTTCAGATGACGGAATCTTATTTTCTTTCAATCAAATTAAGTAATTATTTAAAAGTGAAATGAATCTTCAAATGCCGAAGTGCGTAGCAAAGCTTTTAAATTAATGTACTTTGCTGAAATTGATCAAACAAAAAGACGTCAGATACATACGTTGTTAATTATCGATATTAAAGTGTTTTCATATAAAATACTTTTAAAAAATCACCATCCAAACTAAAAATGTTGCGTACAACCATATTGCAAATAATTTTTTAATACGCAACAGACACGTTCTTACATATTGCCATTGCTGAAACATCGTCGTACAAAATTAATTAATAAAAAAAAGTATTGAGGAACTTGAAAACTAAAAAATCTTTTGTGTTAAATATTACAAAAAAAATAAGAAATATCATATGATTTATTTGATATACACGTATATATTTGATATCTGTGATAAAATATGTAAATTTTAAGGTGTGTAGAATCTTTACTCAATCATAGTATTGTTTAAGAATCAAAACAATAAAAAAGCGAAAGGATAGAAAATTAAGAATGTTTTTTTCATTAATTTCAATACTGATTTAAGTGTTTAATAAAAACTGCAAAAAAAAATATATATAAATGTACGTCATTTTATTTGACCTTCAAAAGAATGGCGGGAAATAAATGCACCGGTGAAATTGTTTTTTAACTGTCATTATACATATCTCCATATACCATTTATTTGAATACATTGATATTAATTCTATTAAAAAAAAGTTAGATATCTGATAAAATAGGAAAACACTATGTTGATTTTGCAAAATAAATATTATATCAATTTTATAAATTATAAACTACATTTCTTATTGCAAATATTTTTTTTATTTCTAGATGGACTTTTCAATACCGATAGAATTGGAAGAATTAGTTTTATGCAGTTGTTGTCACTTGCCATTTAATGACAATGATTCAATTCCAAAATTATTTTCCTGTAGACATTTTTTCTGTTTAAAATGTACGACAACCGTACTTCTAAAGGGTCATGAATTATATTGTATTCACTGTTGGAAAAGAACAGAGCCACCTGATATGAAACCAGAAAGTTTGCCGACAAACAACTCGATCCTCTACATACTTAAAAATATGAATGCGTTAACTACTAATAATGTGTGTACTAAGCGTTTAATTAAGAGTTGTAGTAAGACCGACGAAAATTCAACAAGTGGAAGCGTTGGAATTTCAAATAAAATTAGTATGGGAGAGAATTGTCTTACACATGCGATGCCTAATAGTCTATGGTGTCTAAAGTGCAATATATTTTTGTGCCGAGCATGTTCAAGCACCGACGAACACCGAAACCATTCGATTAAAGCAAATACAGAAGCTAAGGATATAATTAGTAACGATATTGCCAACGAAATACTCAGTATGCAAAACACACTTTCCGAGCTACAACAATTTGTGTTTAAACAACGAGATTACTTATTGAAGGTCCTTGAAGCATGTATTGCACTCAAAACTCAAGTCGAAGCCGAATTGATTGATCATCTTCCCACTTATGAGGTGGCAGATATAAAGGAGACAATATCAAAAGCAAAAGTTTGTTTATCTATGATAGATCAGCAATCTCCTGTCGAGGCGTTTAAGTTGCTCAATAATCTGAACATCGAAAAGCAAAGATTACATTTTAAACATTCAGAAATGCGTATAAAATGTAAATTAGATGATTTAGTCTATAATTATATTTCTTTATTCGATTTTGACACAATAAAACAAGCGATACTTAAAATCAACACTCCTGGAACAGGGCCAGAGATTGGAACTAATCTTAGCGCTAGCGGACCTGGGCACGGTAACCCATATTTATTGTTAGCCAACTATACGATATTCCAATTATATTCACGCCATACAATAACTTCAAAAAACGCAACAAGGCAATTAAAGGCTACAAATGGTTCTGATAAAATTAGCTCGTTAATAATAACAAATCAATTATCTAATAATGAATCATTGGTTTCTCCAACCATACACTGTAATGACTCAATACTATCAAAACGTTTGATGGAACTAAATCAACTAACAAAAACGTTTCAGGGAAATTTTGGCCAAATACTTGAACCAACAAAAAACTCATGTGGATCGATGCGGACACAACCACTTGTTAACTTGTTTGTACCTGACATCAATGGAATATCATTGCAACAGATCCCTCAATCATTTGGACAACAAAGTCAATCTAAAACTAGTGGAAGTCCAACAACTGGAAGCACTGCATTAAATACAAACGTTTTGGTCAATCCAACACTTCATATTCACCCCATATATTTTTTTAATATTGAAATTAATGGACAATCAGTTGGACGAATATTAATTGAGGTAAGGAATGATGTTGCACCTAAAATGGCGAAAAATTTTGATGTTTTAACGACTGGTGAGTTAGGATTTGGTTATAAAGGTTGTACAATTTTCCAATGCTGGGAAAATGAAAGTATAATTACAGGAGATTTTGAACTGAACAATGGTAGAGGAGGGCGGTCTGTGTTCGAAGATAGTTTCTTTATGCCTGATGATACAAAAATTATGGCAATACGTGGATCTGTGGGTATGCGTCGTAGTCAAAAACGACATGATAATATGGGGTTAGTAGGTTCCCAGTTTCGTATTATACTACGAGAGATGCGGGGTTTTACTGGAATTTTTGCATTTGTCATAGAAGGTTTGGAGTTGGTAGAAAAAATAAGCCAGAACGGCGACTCAGCTGGGAAGCCTCAAAGTAGCATCGTTATAGTTAATTGCGGCAAATTACAATAAGTCCAACATATGCGATCTATCTATATACATTACTGTTTATCGATTTAAAAAAATGATTTTAGTAATAAAACTAATTTTGTTTGTTCACATAAAATATGAAAGAATTTCTCAGTAATTAATATGTACGTATTTCAAATGCGATTTAGAAATCAGAATGTCTTAATGGTTGCATTCAAAAAGGCTCATCAATGAACATCAATGATTTTTTCCAATTTTTTCATCAAACGCGTTTAAGTTTAACCTTAAATAAGATGGATTGTTCGATAATCGAAAAACATCTTAAAAGATTAAAATATGTTAATATTAAAAGAAAGATTAAAGATTAAAAGAAAAAAATCATGATGGAAGCGATGAGCGATCTTGAATGCATGCAATGTATTTTATTTGGGTAAACAAAATATTGAAAACGTTATGTTTCAAATGGAGTTTGGGTGGCTAAGTTTCAATCAAAAAATTTGAGAAAATTCTTAGAATATATAGTAAAATACAGTCAGAATATTAAATTTAATGTATAGTTATTTAATGTTTATTTAAATTTAATACATAGTTTAAATATAATACATAAAAAAAAATTATTCAAATGTCCAGTTCTGGAAAGAAGTACCTGTTTAGATAGTAAATGATAGCCAAAAGAGTATGTTTCACAAAAATGCAACATTATTGACTGTACAAGTGTTATAAATGAATGAAAATATTTAAAGAATAACAAAGAAGTGGATAATCACAGTTCAGGGACGTTAGAAAGTAAATTTATATTATCTTGGTCTTAAAACGATTGAAAGTTTTGAAAAAATAAGTCCTTAAAGTTTAAATAAGAGTAAAGCTTCTCTTTCTTATTACAATCGATTGTTACCAAAATATGTAAAGCAACAAAATATCTATTTTTCATTTTAAAAAATTATTTAAAAAAAAAATTGAATCACATTAGTTTAAAGAACCTCTGTTATAAGTTTTATTTAACAAATAATTTTCTTTTTTTACCGCATTTCAATTTTTTTGAAAAAATGCGGTATTGTGCTCGTGATGTCGTCCGTCCGTCTGTCTGTCCGTCCGTCTGTGTGGTGTGCCACTTTAACTTGGTTTGAATTAGCAGGTTTGGCGAATTCTTTTCAATTGACAGATTTGACAGCATATTTTAAAAAATTATCCGTTGGAAATTTAAATGAGTGTTCATCCGTTGGAAAATGTTGTCGATGAAAATTAGTGGAAAACTTCGGGAAAACTCGGAAAATTCATGGAAAATCGGAAAATCTTGAAAATTTTCAAAATTTTAAAATGTTCAGGGGAGTCTCGCGAGTAACATGGAAAGTGAAAATTGATGAAAATTTTCGGGAAAACTCGGAAAATTCATGGAAAATCGGAAAATCTTGAAAAATTTCAAAATTTTAAAATGTTTAGGGGAGTCTCTTGAGTAACATGAAAACTGAAAATTGGTGAAAATTTTCGGGAAAACTCGGAAAATTCATGGAAAATCGGCAAATCTTGAAAAATTTCAAAATTTTAAAATGTTTAGGGGAGTCTCTTGAGTAACATGAAAACTGAAAATTGATGAAAATTTTCGGGAAAACTCGGAAAATTCATGGAAAATCGGAAAGTCTTGAAACATTTCAAAATTTTAAAATGTTCAGGGGAGTCTCGTGAGTAACATGAAAAGTGAAAATTGATGAAAATTTTCGGGAAAACTCGGAAAATTCATGGAAAATCGGAAAATCTTGAAACATTTCAAAATTTTAAAATGTTCAGGGGAGTCTCAAAAAATCATGGAATTGAACACATTGAAATGCGGTCAAGTCATTCGTTTTATACACGAATGCAATTCATTCTCGTTTTATATTATTTCGTAATTATAAGCTTATTGTATAATAAGCATAAAATAAATATGTTTAGAAATAAATGCAATATAAACAAATAATAGGTACTAAACATTACAAAACCTAATATAGACAGATGTATGTCTAGGCATTTAAAAAATACAATTGAAAGTCAAAGATATGTATGTTTTACTTATTTTTAAATTCATTCATGTAAAATGTAAAAAAAGAAAAGAAATAAAATCACCTAATATTTATGTAAAACATATGGAACAAAATTGTCTAAATTGCTTGGTAACTTTTCTCGATAAATTCCATATGAAAAAAATTTTTATGTTATGATGGATTCTTGTTAGGCATAAAATTCTGATCAAAATGGTGTACAAGGCTCATGACTGATTTTGACCCCATTAAGGCGCAAAAACGCGTTTTGGGCTCTAAACGGGCTCAAAATCAGCTTTATGAAGTTTTAACCGATTTTGCTGATATAGGTGTCGTTGGAAAGGTATTCCGAAGAGGAACAAATTCTTTGTGAAAAGTTAGCTAACTTTAACATTTGAAAAGTTATTAAGCAAAAAAGAGCCCACTTATGGCGCCTTTACGAGTTCAAAATGAGTCATGAACCCAACATCATGAATACAAAAAACAAAAAAAAAATTCAATGTTTTTTTCAACAAAATGAAAAAGGTTTTGAGATGAATTTCAATACCTGATGCAGACTTTTCGAGTGTGGCAATCCGCCGCCTTTGAATTTCTAGGCGCTTTTGAAAACTCGGAAATTGGCATTAAAATATTTAAAAATTTTATGAGTCTAATAAAAAGTTATTTAGAGGGGATGACATCGGCCAAAAAGGAACGTTTTGAAAGAATGATTTGTTTTTTTTTCTGCAAAATTTTAATTCTTTTCAAAATATTTTTGGTCTTTAAAATGTAAATAACAATAATGCAAATAATAATGCATTAATACAATAATGGAAAATGTAAATGATATAAAAAATGTAAATTCTTACCTTGTAATAAACATCAGGGACATATTGTTTATCAGAGGACTCTCGAATGTAACCTAATTCAGGTGCGTCTTTTGTGGGTAGTAAACAATTATCTCGTACAAGAGCCATGCATTGTGCAGAAACAGCATATCCTTCCATATGAACTTGTTTTTTTGAATCACCTGCGTGAAATTATAAAATATTTATAAGTAATATTATATATTCCGGGCGAAAAGGATAGATCGCACAGCTGCAGTTTTTGTCAAAATTGAGTTAAGAATGAAAAAATATGCTTAAAGACGAGTATTTAGGGATACCTACATTGAGTGATTTTTTAAAAATATGAGTTTTATTTCAATATGCACAATTGAAAAGGATAAATCGCAAAAATGCATACAAATTGCTAACAAGTCAAATTTTAAACTTTTTCCAAATCATCTTTTGTTTATGTTTTTGTATTGTTTATGCTCTGTTATTGCATAAAAATCAATTTGAACCTTGGAAAAATCTTGAAATTAGAATTTTTATATGAAATTTTGTGCAATTGTGCGATTTATTCTTTTTCTCAATAAAAAATTTTCTGCACAAAAATTGTTTTTATTGGCCAATTATTTACTTTTGTGAGCTTGAAAATGAAGAGTTATTTAAAAATCAATTTTTACAGCTCAAAAAACGTTTTTAACTATAAAAAAAACTAAATAGTTTTTTCTCATTTTGTTAAAAACTGTAGTTTTGCGATTTATCCTTTTCGCCCGGGATATATCTACATAGATATTGATGGAACATTCCATTCTAAAAAATACCGAAATCCCGGTACATTCCATACAAAATATATGTAATTTCAGGATTTTATTACCAGTAACACATACGGTGGAGAATTTTGAACCAAAAAATCCGGTTGATGAATGTTTGCTAGCGTTTGGATGACTATTTTGTAAATTACCAGCAAGAATACATTCTTGAGCTGACAAAAAGTATGTATCTATGCCTCGTGTTTGCTTAACTGTGCCTAAGGCGGCATCATCTGTCAGGAGATCGGTAAAAATCCATCCAACACAGCGTATTCCTAATGCATTAGAAACCTCATCAACATCTGATTGATTTGGGTCTTCAAGAATTTTAATGTAGTCACGACTGCTTTCTTGTGGTGGTTCATATATAGCCATGACACGTGCTCGAATTCCTAATGGAACTTCAGGATGAATCTCGTAATTTCCATAAAGTAGTCCCATACGTTGATGACCTGAGCAGCGCCAATAATTTAAAAATCTCTCTACGATCAAAATATTTTCAAACATTATGTTATCAACATGTCTATAGCTCTGGCGATTTAAAGTTATTGCTGAAGGCTGACATTTTGAACAAATTCCCTTAGGCCATGGAAGATGATCTCGACATCCGGGTTTTATCTTACAGTTAAGATCCTCAAGAGCGACAAACTTGCCACGATCAACACCGGAAGTAAGTTTTCTAATGTATGAGTGAAATGATAAATGTTTTATTTTTTGATCTTTTAAGTATGTTTCGTCCCATGGCTCTAGAGCTGAACAATGGACACAACAACCCTTTGATGTATGTCTACACATCTTATCGTCACGTTTACGCTGAATTTTCCCATCAAGTTTATATAATTGTAAATCTACCTCATCTTCTTTATGCATTGATGGTGTTTTATTGTTTTGTCTAATTTGATCAAATTTTTTCTAAAAATTAACTATATAATAAATACGACAACGATATAAAAAAAATCAATAGGTAGAAAAATCACCTTTGAAGAAGAGTCTGACATTGCACCAGATTCTTCAGAAAGATATAACATATCACCATGTCGTAAGTTTGCGCTCTCAATACATTTACTAGAAGAAATCAACTCTTCCCTTTTAAGACGATCTTTAAAAAGTCGAAAATTGTATGTGTCTAATTCCAAACATGCATGTACATCTTCAAATAATCTTCTTAATGAAGATTTCAATTGAACTTCCAAACGTCGAGTTCCATTTGGAGTTTGTATGCGAAGAATCTATGAAATTTTTCAATTATTTAATGAGCCAAATGAAATAATACATACATACAATTTTATCTGTCATGTTCGAAATTATGGTGTTTATCTAACCAAAAAACTGTTTAATTTAAATGTTGAAATATAAAACACTCAATATTTATGAATAGGTCTAAAACTGTTGTTTCATCATTCCCAGACTAAAACTTAATGTAAAAATATATATGTTTTGGAATATATTTATTTAACTCGTTTCAAATCCAAATAAAAGGATTTGTTAAAATAAAAAAAAACAACCAGTTATTTATTTAAATACATAGGATTTCTTTTTTCATTTATTAATTATTTGAATCTTATTTTATTTTAAAAAATAAATATTATATTTATATATTGTCGTGTTCTTCATCATTTGTACAAATTTTTCTACGGACTAAATACTCTACTGTAACGGCCGGGAAGTGGCTTTTAAAAAATTAATTTAATTTTCAATGTTGTTAGGGCAAGATTTAAATTTTAATATTGTTTTAATTGATGATTTTATTTTAAAATTTAAAATAATTTTGTAATTTCACATAAAATAATATAAATAAAATAATAATAATCGTTCTTTATTGTCATCTCTTTAAAGACATCAATAATTTAGGGGGAAAATCTGGAACACACAAAATCCTCTTTAATTTCATCAAATAGCAAACAAGTCTCGAACAGTCGAATTTCCATTGTAAATATTATCCGAAAATCTTTAAGTACAATCAGTGGTAAAAAATTATTTTGTTCTGTGTGCACCCTAAGTACAATCAATCTGAATCACATTATTATTTATTGAAGTAATGGTGTTTAGGAAGAGACAAACGGTCAAAAACTAAAATATTGAATCTCTATTGCTCAGCTCAGATAGGTGATCCGATAAGTAGCGACGTGATATCCCTTTCACCATCGAGATCGAATTATCGACCTCATAGATCACATCTATGAAGTTACCCAATTCGGGGCAATGGACCTTCCATTCACCATAATTATCGGTAGTAACATTTGTGTCCTTCTATTCTAAAGTGAATTTGAAACTGTTAAAAGTTTCAATTAGTGAGTGACTTAATAATAAAAATTGATTTAAAATAATTTTGATATCGAATTTAAACTTTCAAAAATGGATTCATATCTCTTAATCAACTTAAAAAATCTTCTATTTCTTTCAATTCTCGATCCTTAGCATTTTTATGTGCCCACCTTTGTTCAGCCTTTTTCGAATTCAACGTCCATTTGTAATGCGTAAGCTTTTGACGACATGCTTCTTCTTTACTATCAGTAGCTAAACATAATTTTCCTTCTATGGGGAATGGAGGCTCCAAAAAAATCTTTTGTAAACAACCTGAGTGATAAATATGACCACAATGAGCTCGTTCCACGAACCATTGATTATCTTCATCAGTAACGATATCTTTAGAATTTTTCGGTAAACATTTCTGTTTACACACTGGACAAACTTCATTTAGAAAATATTGAATAGTAAGTATCAAAAATTTACATGTTTTTTCCAAACAAGGCTGAACTTTAAAACTTGGTTCATTTTTATATTCTCTAAGAGGCGGCTCGACGTTTTTTCTTACGATCTCTTTTGCTTGTGCATTCAAGTATCGCATCAAATTATTCGGAAAGTTGCCTTCAAACAAGGTCCATTCTATTTTTGAATATGGATATTCAGGTGGAATTGTGGCTTCAACATTAAAAATGTAATTGTGAAATCTAGATTTAAGTATGATACAAGATCTTCTCTGACACAACTTTAATGTGAAATTAGCTTTTAGAGCAAACTCTTTCAATGAAATAAGTTCGTCGTGACAAACACATAACGGATTTTTCTGAAGTGTATTTGATAAAAATTTCAGAAAAGCAATAACCTGTTCTTTCCCTAGTAAGTTTGATTTGCAATGCTCTTCACAAATTTTTGTTAAATTGTTTAAAAACCTATCACTTAGTGTTTTGCTTTTTAGCTCAATTAAAAGACAATTTTTAGGATACCCATCTATAGGGAATCGTAGACAAGCAATTAGTTTAATAGTCAATGAATGAACGATTTCTACTGCAACCTAAAATAAATGTATTATTATTATTTTTTATCATTATCTGTACAATGAAGGTAATTCTTACTATTGTTTCTTCACAACTTAATAATCTTGAACACGTTATTGTATTTTCGCAACTGTTTCTAATATCAATTAACTCGTTCTGAATTGAATTCATTGATTACTTTATGTAAATATAACAATTTTTATGTAAATAAATAACTAAACTATTAAAATACATATTATTTAATTTCCAATTTCACATATAAATAAATACTTTTGCTATTTAAACACCATATCATATAAAATTGATAACTGGGTAAAGTACGTAAAATTTTAATTTACGTAAATGTATTAAAAAACCGTTCTAAATTATGTTTATATTTAAAAATTGAATATAAAGATTTTATAAATATTTAGCAATTTTTAAGCATAAATTGTGGTTCAAGTGTGTAAGTTTTGTAAATGAAACAAAAAAGTTTCTCACGCCAAAGTATTTCTGTATATATTATAATAATTTTTTAAATATTTATTTAAATTTAAAGATCGACAATATTTATTATTTCATATTAAATACATAAACATAATACAGTATATGTCTTATTTGTTCTAAAATACTTATTATTATAATAAAAAAATATTTATATTTTTATTTTAGAGCTAATATTGGATTGATTAATTTTTTTATGGTTATGATCTATTTTACAATTTTCGGGTTGTTGGTTGTTAAATTAAGAAATTATTTGGAATCAATTCAGGAAGTATCTATTATAAATGTTTTATCTTTATTCCATTACAAGTGAAAAGAACTTATGAACGAATATAAAAGATTTGTATAATGTAAAAATGACGAGCAACTATTTCAATTGTCACATTCAAGAATCGTTGTCGAATGAAAAACGGTAAGTCTTTTGCTTTAATAAAAATGTATTTTCTTTTTACTTTTAAACTCAAATGGAAATTTATAAAATTTATGTTACAGGCGTTGGGAGAATGCAATTAACTGCTATCGTGGGAATGATCCTCTGGGACTTTGGTGGAACTATATTTGCTGGCTTGAGCAAAATACTCATATGGATACAGAAAATCAATTTAGAAAATCTTTAGAGCAATGTTTATCAATATACGAAAACTATGACGGCTATAAACAAGATGTTCGTTTTGTAAAGCTTTGGATTAAATATATAGATATGCAACCAAATCCTCCCCAAATGTATCAAATGTTATATCACCGAGGAGTAGGCACAAGGATTGCGGCGTTTTATATTGGTTGGGCTCACTATTTTGACTCTGCTGGAGCATTTAAACAAGCGGAATCAATTTTTAATCTAGCTCTTCAAACACATGCAGAGCCCCTAGAAGAGCTGCGGGAAGCCCAAAACAAATTTCGTATGTCGATTGCGCAAAGAATGCTTTATGATGATGGTTCATCCAAAAAACGTTCTGCAACATGTTTAGCTGAGCAACGTCAACAAATAACACAATTGAATCCGAATGGAAAGCGACAACGAAGTGAATATGATATTCATGCTTCAAAAAATTCAGTTACCGAAGAAACACTCCAATTTTCATATAAATCCCTACAAGATCAAAATGCAGACGAGAAAAAACAAAACCATAAACACACACAAGAAACATACGATTACGTGCCGCCAACACTCGATAACTCAGCAAGTGTAATATTTTCTTCCTTAAATTATGTATACGATGAAACAAAAACTGAAGACATTAACCAATTAGACTGTAACGCAGTTTATGATTTTGATTCTGGTATCCAGCTTCCGTCAAACCATATGAAAGTAGCAACCAACAAATTCCAGATGTGGCGTGTGCCTTTATTTTTGGACGAGCCATGTGAATTGAAACGTGTTCACTACCCTCGGAACTATGTTTATCCTGGAGATGGTACCGAATACAGTTTAGAAGAGCTGAGATCGAGAAAATGGTATCGTCGAGTAGAGGAAATTCGTGATCGAAAACGAATTTTACATCAAAAACAAGAAGAAGAACGAGTTCGCTTGCATCAGGAACGTTTAAACTCAATAGCTCAGCAACAGGAATATAAGAAACGACATCAAATAGAAGAAAAGTTACGTCAAGAAGATTTAGCTATAGAGGAGCATCAAAGACAACAATACCTGAAAAGTCAAGCGCAATACATCATGAATACGAACAACTCGTTTTCAGGAAACAAAAGTTACAGCACAAAAGCCAACAATTCCTTTCATCAAAGCGACGATATTGAAGATCAAATTGAAGCTTCAACTATTAGCTTTTCGTCTGGAGAACATGGTGCCAATAAACGACTTACAATAAAATTCAAAAAAGAACGTGCGAAGGAAATCGGATCAGTCTTATCGGTTACTCCTTGTACGAAAGAAAAACAAGATCAGCGAAGATATACAGTTGTGAATAATTATGACAATTCCAAAAATGACGAAATAATTTCTTCTGGTTGTTATTTAAATGATGACACCACTTCATATACACTTATAAGTGCCGCATATGCAAATGAAGATGAAGATTCGTGTAATAGTGAGTTCAATAATTCAATATCTGGTGAAAATAGTATGCAAGAATACAATTACAACAATTTTTGCTCCACTCCAATACGTCCACATTTTGCTAAGAATTCAGAAAAAATATCATCCTTTAGCAATACTATAAAGTTAAAAAGTCGAACATCTAATAATTCATTCATGAATGATGACTCACAGTCCTCAGAACAAAAATGTTTTTTAGAAGTCGATAATGAAGAAACACGAAAACGACGCATAGAAAGTGCTCTAATAACTATTAAAACACACTTGTCACGTTCTTCTATAGATCCTTTCAGTCCTGAATTGTGTAAAGCCTTTCTGACTAAATTAAATTTTCCTAACAGAGAAAGCACATCTAATTGTTGCATTATCAATTCGTATTTTGCCCGATTTAGTAAAGGAATGGATATTTCTCTGGGCGGAAGCGATTATTATGTTGACAAAGAGGTCGGCAAAGGAGCTTATGGCGCAGTTTATCGCGGGATTAAAAATGACACGAAAGATGTTGTTGCTCTTAAGTATCAAAAGCCTTCGAACTCTTGGGAATTTTATATATGTCAGGAAGTTAGAAAACGTTGCAAAGATACGGACATGGTTAGTGATGAACTTAGGGTATTCCAAAAAGTATCTTGTTTCGCGTTTCCTCCCCCTTCACTTTTATGAAAAATGACCAAGGGGGGGGGGGGAGGATATAGAAATTATATATAGATTATTAAATACTTTTTCATACTAAATGACTAAATGAAGAAATCAAGTTTTGCTAGCTTTTTAGCGATATTTTAGTTGTTTTTCAACAATTTTGACATTTTACACTATTTTAGACTGAATGAATATCATTTTGATTAAAAAATCAAGAATTAATTTTTTACAAAAAATAACGAGCAAAAAATTTGAAAATTTTTTTTTTTTCGAAAAATTTTCAAAATAAATTTTGGAAAAGAAAATAATAATATCATAGAGAAAACTCAAAATTTATCAAACAATTTTAAATTTAAACAATTTTATTACTTTTCCATACGAAGTAGTACTAAAAACGAAAATCTATATAAAATTTTTATATCCCCCATGGTTTTTATTTCAAAAATATAACGCGAAACAGAAAACGTTTTTGGATCAAGCTTATGTATTATCTATATACTTCAATTGACATTTTTTATCCTTTTGCTCTTGTATTTTTCAGTTGCCTGGATTTATGCACATTTCAATGGCTCTTATTGCACCGAATTGCACGGTCTTCGTATCGGAGTTTTCTAGCTTTGGATCTCTGTTAGATATTAATAATAAAATACGAGCTGCTACTACAAAGGTATGTTTTACTTTATTTAAGTAAAAACGAAATTTCTTATAATTTTTATAGGTTATGCACGAATCGCTTGTCATGCATTTCACAAGCCAGATATTCAACATAGTCAACCACTTGCACAAGTGTAAAATTATTCATGCTGATATTAAACCTGACAATTTTTTACTGATGAAAGCGTAAGATATAAATTTAAAAAAAAATACATATTAAATACTTATTAAACTCAAAACCAAAATTATAATTTAGTCCAATGATTGACTCTCACGTACCAACACTTCGTTTGATAGATTTTGGATGTGCTATTGATATGACTCTATTTGAGGAAGATCAACAATTCAAAAAGGTATGGCTTTAGCTTTTATTTTTTTATCAGAAAAATTTCATACGTATCGGGTACATTGTACCTCCACTCCGATTTTGTCGAATAAATCCTTCCCCCATCCTTAATCACAATCCTGATATGACGTAAAGTAACATAAATTAAATTTAATGGACATTTATTAGTTTAAAAAAAAAGCAAAATACAAACAAAAATAGTTTTAAACCAATTTTTGATAATTTTTGTAACTAAATATGTTTTGAAAGTTAAAGATTTTTAGCGCCGTTTATCAATCAGAATTGCACAATGGATCTGATTATTGAATCTAAGTGCTCACCCGAAAGATCTGATCTGATCTGATCTGAAAATGACCATTATTACATTATTATGACCATCATTATTCCATTATTGGAAAAAGTTATGTAGGTGGTAATGAGAAACATTGTTTGAAATTGCACTTGCCTTAATATAAAAAATATTTATGCCTAATTACCGTTTTTACATTACAGTTTTTAAATTGAATTAAATATAATAGTGTAAAATGTCAAAATTGTTGAAAACAACTAAAATATCGCTAAAAAGCTAGCAAAACTTGTAGTCATTTAGTATGAAAATGTATTTCAAAATCTATATATCCCGGGCGAAAAGGATAAATCGCACAACTAACATTTTTAACAAACTGAGAAAAATCGATTTAAAGTTTTTTACGGTTTTTGAGCTGTAAAAATTTTTTTAAAAACTATTTCTTCATTTTTAAACTTACGAAAGTAAATAATTGGCCACTAAAAACACTTTTTGTACAGAAAATTTGTTTATCTAATCTCTAAGGGGTAGTTTTGGGAAATTTTTTATTGAGAAAAAGGATAAATCGCACAATTGCACAAAATTTCATATAAAAATGAGATTTTTTAAGTTTTCCAATTTCAATATTTTTCCAAATTTTTTGGTTCAAGTTGACTTTTTATGTAATAACAGAGCATAAAAAACACAAAAACATAAACAAAAAATGATTTGGAGAAATTTTTAAATTTGACTTATTACCAATTTGTATGCATTTGTGCGATTTATCCTTTTCGTCTATTCTTTCTATTGAAATAAAACTCATATTTTTTCAAAATTTTTGAAAATTTCTAAATGTATCTTAAAATACTCGTCTTTAAGCACATTTTCTCATTCTTAACTCAATTTTGTCAAAAATGTCAGTTGTGCGATTTATCCTTTTCGCCCGGGAAATAAAACTGGTATTTTTTAAAAATTTTTGAAAATCTCTCAATGTATCTTGAAATACTCGTCTTAAGGCATATTTTCTCATTCTTAACTCAATTTTGACAAAAATGTTAGTTGTGCGATTTATCCTTTTCGCCCGGGATATAATTTCCCGGGTGAAAAGGATAAATCGCACAACTGCAGTTTTTGACAAAATTGAGTTAAGAATGAGATAATATGCTTAAGTAATAATGAGATAATATGCTTCAATTAAACCAAAAATTTTTAGAAAAATCTTGAAATTAGAAGACTTTAAAAATCTCATTTTTAGAAATTTTGTGCGATTTATCCTTTTTCTAAACAAAAAATTTTCCAAAACTACCCGTACAGATTAGATAAGAAATTTTTCTGCACAAAAATTGTTGTTATTGGCCAATTTTTTACTTTAGTGAGCTTGAAAATGATGAAATAGTTTATAAATAAATTTTAACAGCTCAAAAACCATAAAAAACTTTAAACAGGCATTCCAGCGTTTGAAACCATTTAAAAATATTTAAAGAGTTATACAAAGATGTTTGAAACCCACGCGGCATTTCCGATTTTTTTTCAAACAAGATTTAATTGTAAATTTCTTCTCAACTAGAAATATTAAACCAAAACCAATAATTGAAAATGTCCTTAAAGATACCAAATTAGAGTATTACATATAGGTACAGACCCCGATATATGTTAAATTTAAAGGGACTTATTGCCCAAAAACCAGTGTTTGAAACCCACGTTTTTGGCAAAATCGTGAATTTTCTGATGATAATGCATTTAGACACGAAAATGAATATTTTAACGTGAAAGATCTTCGCAATCTAATGATGCCTACATATTTTGTTTTTAAAATTTTTGATTAAAAAGTCCAAATAAATCATTTCGAAATTTTCGATTTTTCAAAATCTCCATGGAATGCCTGTAAACCGTTTTTCTCAATTTGTTGAAAACTTCAGTTGTGCGATTTATCCTTTTCGCCTGGGATTTCTATATCCCCCATGGTTATTTTACATTAAAATGATGAGGGAGGGAACGCGAAACAAGATACGTTTTTGGAATACCCTAAATCATCATTTACATTTTCCTAACAGACTAAATACCTATTAAAAATTAACTAAAACAAAAACACGTAAAATATTTGTTTGACAGCTCCTGTCATATTTTCAGCAAATTGTCGTTTCAACAAAAATTCTCTGTTGAAACTTTTGAAAATTGTTGAATTTAAATCCCATACAAACTTTTCAAAAATTTATTTTAATTCAATAGGTTATTCAAACAGATGGATTCACTTGCATAGAAATGTTAGAGGGTCGTGACTGGTCATATCAAACTGATTTATTTTGTGTAGCAGGCACAATTCACGTTATGTTATTCGGTGAATATATGCAGCTTAGCAAAAACGGAACATTTTGGGAAATCAAAAATAAGCTTCCAAGGTAAAATTGAACAATATTAAAATTGCATGAGTATTGTTTAGGACTAAAAATATTAAATCTTACTTAAGAATGATCATGATTCAGTAAAAGTAAATAATAAAACACAAGGAATGTTTTTAGAATCTTTTTAGAATGTTTAGTAATTTAAGAAAAAGATGTAAAAATAGTCCTAAATTTGTTTTAATATTTGGGCAGCTTTTTTGAAAAAATTCTATCGAAAATTTTTTTTTTATTTTATGATGGATTCTTATCGATGATAAAATTCTGAGCAAAATGATATACATCTTGTTGGGCTCATGACTCATTTTGACCCAGTTAGGGCGCAAAAACGCGTTTTAGGCTCTAAACAGGCTCAAAACCTATAAATAGCTTTATCTCTGTAACGTTTTAAACGATTTTGATAATTGAGGTGTCGTTGGAAAGGTATTGAAAAGACGAACAAAATTGTCTTTGTAAAAAATTAGCTAACTTGAAAAATTGAAAAGTTATTAAGGAAAAACCGCGAAAAAGAGCCCATCTTTGAGCCTGTTGCATTTCTATAGCGCACTTTCAATTGGGCTCGGAGTACATTCAAATTAAAGGTAATCCTTTAAGGAATAACATATTAAAAATAAAATGTCTGCACTCCAAAGGTTAGTATTGTTAAAGATACCATTTTAAGTATTGTTAGAGGAAAATAAGCGAAAATCAGGCGTTACTCTTTTGCCTTTATCTCAGAAACCTTTTGAGTGCAGACATTTTATTCATCCTAATTCATCATAAAATAAAAAAAAATTTTCGATGGAATTTATTCAAAAAAGCTGCCCATTTGCTACATTTTTGAATTCCAATATGTGGCAATGTGCTAGTAGCAATGTAGTAATGTGGTAAAAGAAATGTAAATGTATATTTTCTCTTTTTTTGTTAAAATTATTTTTTAGGTACCTTAAAAAACATGTTTGGTCTGAAATATTTAACAAACTTTTGAACATTAAAAACGTGAAAAATTTACCAAACTTGAGTGAGCTGAAAATGTTGGTAGACAATGAAGTTTTGAATATGGAATCTGACTTAATTCATAACACGAGGATGTTATCAAACTTAGCAAAACCAGTCATTGTAAAACGTCAAAATAAAAAAACGGGGAACAAGTCACAATTGACCTCAAATTCATCTACTCTACTTAATGGATAATGCTGCTCCAAAGATAGTTTTATGCAACAAAATATGTTTGGCTGATTAAAATTACATGAATGCAAATAATTAGATTAGATAAATTATTCAATAATGTGTTTTTTTTATCGATCCATCGTAAAAAAATTTCGCTAGAACAAAAATGTCTTATTTTTTAAGGTTCTTTTTTTTTGTTTTGACAGTGTTGTGATTTTTCATGAAATGACCCAAACAAACAATTTGACTTAAGGACACGATGACAAACAAATTTAGTCATTAGATTGAACTCCAAATTAATTAGAAACTTTTTTTTCAAATATAAAAAATAAATTTTAATCTAATTCTTAAAGTCTACAAAACACATTTACCTAATCATTAATATTATAATATTGTAAATATATTGTAAATATGTATAAGTACTGTATGAAATAAAAAAAAATAAGATCAAGGAGTAAAAATAAAAGAAAACATTAAAAAAATCAATTGTTTTTAAATTCATCGATTTGACGAAAAAACTAAGAAACAAAAATCATTGATTTTTTCATCAACGTTTATTTTATAAAAGAAAAACAGAGTACGATTGTTCAACCAGGAAAGAAAAAGAGTTAATTCTAGAAATTTGAAACATGTAAAATTGAAGGACAAAAGCATGTGTGGAGGTGTCATTGTGTATTGGGATGAATCCTCTGACAATTGTGTATTGGGACATCCCGATGTAAACAATGATCAGCTGACTTGGGACAGCCGTGGTGTCCATTTATGTGCCCAAAGCCCGCCTCCACAAATGGCGACGAGGATAAAAATGGAAGTTTTGGCTGAAACGTGCAATTTGACGTGTTTTTTGAAGAAAATAGTGACAACGCATTTTTTCAAGATGGCGGACCTGTTGTTACACGTGTGAAATATTGTTTATTTATTGACAAATTGTATGATTTCGGCGAGGTGAGCTTTGGAAATGCACTGTTTTGAGGGAGTTTAGTCCCTAATTTGCATTATTTAACGGGTAGAAAGTCCCGAGATTCTGAAATTGTTGGGAAATGAGTTCCCAGTTGTTTGTTTGGAAGTATAGTTCCAAATTGAAGATATTTGAGGAAATAGTTTCCTGTTTTATGGAATTGAAGTTTCCATTTGTTGTTGTTTTGAAGTTAGTTCCAAAGTTGTTGTTTGGAAATCAGTTCCGAAATTGTTGTTTGGAAATTAGTTCCATATTTGTTGTTTCGGAGAGTGTCTCCAAATTCTCGCTGTTTGCGGGATTAGACTTCCGAGTTTTGTGGAAAATAAGTTTCCAAGTTGTTGCTTCGATGTTTAAGATCAAAATTTATGATTTTTAATGTCTGCTTGCTTAAGAAGTTTAGCCAAATGTTGAAAGACAGTCTAATTTGTTGTCGGAGAAAGTCTCCAAATGTTATTAAATGTCAAAGTTGGTGCACGAGTTCAAGGAAAAGCTATTTTGTTCCTTTGGAGGAACTTAGACTGATTGAGAAATTGTTGTGAAGAAAAAATATTCTTTTCGTTTTGAAGTATAACGGAGAAGCTGTTTTGATGCCGGGTCAAAGCACCTGTCAGCATTATTGTGAATTTGAAAAAATTTGTTTTGGAAACGGTTCATAATCGTCGATGGAAGCGAAGATCAGATTGGGCTGTGGATGGAACAGTCTGTATTAATTTTATGGAAACGTTTCGTATTTTTTTGGTTTTGAAACGAGTCGAAAGATTTTTTTAAGGAGGGAGAGGGAACGAGGAGTTGGAGAAAAACAAGCTGTAAAAGTAGATGGAGAATTTTGAGATTGAAATTTTTAAAGAATATTTGTTGATCTAAGAGATCAAAGAGATGGAGACAACAGATTAGCTTAAATGAGTTGATGAATGAAGATGTACTGATTACATGAAACTTGTGAAGTGACTTCCAACAGATTGCTAAATAAGATTTGATCTGGTTGGAACGAGACAAGATCGCCTGATTGAAATGTGAGGAGTTGTTCAAGTTTTTGGTCTATAAGTTGTAGAGTTTTGTTCTGAAAAAGGGGAGATGTGGAGGTGTCATTGTGTATTGGGATGAATCCTCTGACAATTGTGTATTGGGACATCCCGATGTAAACAATGATCAGCTGACTTGGGACAGCCGTGAGAGCGGAATGTGCTCCAACTTTGATATTAATTTAGAGTATTTAATAATTAATAATTATTGTATTTTATGTGCCCAAAGCCCGCCTCCACAGCATGTAATTAAAATGCATGCATTAAAAAAATAACATACATACCTAAATACTTACACTTTTTCTTTTTTTAAGCTTATCAAAAAATTAAAAGAACTACAATAGGTCTTTGGACTGGGGTAATGTCACCTGACCTAAATAACTTAAAAAAATCAAATTTTCCGTTCATCTCCAATTCATTTCCAATGTTCAGAATTGAAAACTATAAAATTTTTTATTTTATTTTTTTTTTGTTCTATTTGTAATTTTTTATGAAAATCTTTAAAAATTTGAATGTTTTTTTTTAATACAAATACTTTTTCATACGTATATCATTAAATATAAATATATCATTAAATATATCACAGAGGCGGACTAGGAAGACAAAAGTTACCGGGAATATAGGCCCAAAATTGACCCATTTTCAAAAATTTTATCATTTGTATATTGAAATTTCCGAAAATTCAGCCTATTTTTGCCTAAAAGTAAACCGGCCACCGGATCCGCCTCTGATATATGATTAAATGTAAATATTTCAATTAAATTAAGTTTGATTAAGTTTGATTAAATTAGGTTTGAGCATTCAGTACTAAGACCATGTTTTTTTTCTATTATAACCAGGATTGAAATAAATCGTTTGTTTTTTTTCATTCTCAACTGCTGTTTGTCTTGCCAAAAACATTGCTCCTGCAAACAGTGCTGCGTTGTTGATCATCGTTGCAAATAATGTGGTCATTTTTAAAGCTGGTATGATAAATGGCAGGACACTACTAAATAGTATTGCTGGAAAAAATAAAACAGGAACACCAACTTCCAAATAATGACTATATCCTTTATATTTTTTGTTTCCTAATAAATCGTCCCGATGTAGTTTATTTAAATCTGATAAATCTGCTCTTGCGTAATTGGGGTTTTCAATATTAGATTCATTTTTATATTCAATTTGAAATAAGTTATTCCGTTTGGGTACAACTTTTATCACAATCCCTGGTACCGATTGCAATATAATATTTCTCCCTTCAAAAAAATTTTCAAACGACTTTGATAATTGGTTCATCAAGTAAGTGTCATTTAGATCAGAATACTTTTCAAAAAAGTTAAAAGAGATTTTACTGTCATCAGAGTTAATTACATAGTTTAAAAAATCAGTTGCTGCATTTCCCGTGTTTTTGTGCAAACGTGTTTGTTCTAAACGTTCTGATAGCAAAATCATTGTACATCGAAATATGTTTAGTTTTTTAATACAGTTTAAAACCTTTTTTTGAGTGCTTGTATTCATACTATGACCTGTTTGGCGTTGTGTTTTTTTTGAAAATTGACTTTTATCCTCTATCAGCTTATCACCTATCTGTTGACAAAGGCACAATCCAATTATAAGGGTGAATACAAAGAAAGTGACACGACTTCCAATCATTTGGTTTTATGATTTTATGACTTTATTGATTTTAAAAAGTATGAAATCTTTTTCACGATATTTGTTTAGATCTTTACAATGTCGCGGTTCATGTGCTTCTAATGTTTGGTTTAACATTACATCAAGGAATCACAAAATGAATCAAAAAATGTATATGTAGAATACAATAACGTAATGTAGAGAATGCTAAGAGAAAAAAACAATTAAAATTCAGATAAAATAGAAAAATGTAGATAAATTAAGAGAAGGCTAATTGTAAAGTTAAGAGAAAATAATTTCTCTCAAATTTTTTACTTTTTTTAAAGTATATTTTTCAATAATTTTCAGTTATATTTTTAACAGTTTTTGACACTAAAATAAAATAATAATTTTAAAATACATAAAATAAAAAAAAAAAAACACAAAATTAGTTCAAATTTTAAAAAAGGTTCAGTCAAAAATTATCAAATATAAGATTTTGAAACGAGACTTCTATTTTCGTTAAGAGAAAGATTTTTAATTTCTTTTAGCATTCTCGGTAGCACGGTAATATCCATAATAATAAAGTACGTACCTACATATATACTAAGAAAAGTTAAGCGAGTTAACTAATTAACTGTTGTTTTGCAGATACAAAAATCAATGATATTCATCTTTTTATCTAGAAATACAAAATCGTAAAAACATTTTACTGCATTGTATATAGGGCCATTTTGGTCCGGTGGTTCGTATATTTTCGTGGTAAACTTTAATTGCTATGTGTCAATTTTTATTCTTCTTCATAGGCTTTCTAGGTTTTAATTTCATCTTGACATCTAAATAATAAACATGAATTCGGTAAATAATTTTCTGATTTGTTATCTTTAAAAATACTTAGATAGATGGCTCCACCCAGTGAATAGCACAACATAAATTTAAAAAAATATATATGTTAATATTCAAGAGACTTTGAATTGAATAACATTACAATGTAAAGCATTCTCTCGTACAACAGATGCAAAATAAAAGATGAAAATCTACCTCTAAATTATTGTAAAAAATGGTTTCTGCTTTTTGTTGTTCATTTGATTTCAATTTCAATTTTTATATAAAAATCATTTTTGACCATTGTTTTATAAAACACTAATGTCCATGAAACTCGTAAAGATAAAAATATTCATAAGAGCGACAATATTGTCTTACTCTAGCAACAAAACAAAAACTCTTACCTAACAAAAACGTATATGTGGAAAAAATTACCGAAAGCAACTAAAATTTTTCACAACAGCCCAATTCTAAGGGTTTTCTTAGAAAAAGCCTTTTGCAAAAAACTTATAATCGCTACTGTATATATAAATATGCTTTATTAATTTTTTTTGAAAATATGATAATAATAATAATACCTAATAATAAAACTTAAAACTCAATAAAATAGCAAAATATGAACTAAACTTTTTATTAGTGACTTAACAGAACTAAATAAAACTTACTTTGAATGGAAAAAAGTTCTTTTTTTACTTTATTTACATTATTAAATAAAATATTTTAAACTTAAGATTGTAATGTGGACAGAAATGAAACAGTGGCGCCTTCTGAAGGTAGAATTTGTCCAAATGCCTCTAATAACAGGGGTTGTTCAGTCACAGCAGTTGTATAATCTTGGAAAGAAACCTAAAAAACAGGTATAAATGAATGGGCATACACTGATATATTAAAAATTGAATTTAAAGATGCGTAATTCAACAAAAAGTCCATCAAAAATAAAAAACTTTTGATATGACGACATTTTTTTCGATTTAACGTTTGCTAAAAACAAGATATAGATGTATTCGTAATATATACGTCCAACTGTACCACGTTGCATATTTGATCGGTAAGAGATTTTTAATATTTCATTATGAATCCCGTTTTTTCAGTTTTTCGATTTAACGTTTTTTGTGATGTAGCCTTTTTCAATTCCATTCAGCTAAAAACAATGTTTTAGATGATATAGATGTATTCGTATATGTTTATTAAATTTTTATTTAATGAATTTAAATTTAATTTCCTTTGAATTCCGGATATATTCCGGGTGAATTTTGACATTCCGTTTGAATTACGGATAGATTTCGGGTGAATTTCAACAATCCAGTTGAATTCCAGGTTGAATTTCAATTAGGCTACACATGAAAAACGACATCTCCAGCATAACACCCCATTTTTTCTTCGAAACGCGGTAAAATAAAAACATCACATTTTTAGATTTGCTGACCAAATAGAACGTTTCCGATCAATAACTAGTGATCAGTTATCGAGCCGATGAACTGAAGCGCATTTACATTTTATAAAGTTTTTCATTCAAACTTTTTACGTGTTTTTTTTTATTGAAATTCAAAATGTGCTTTAGGTCAAAGTTGTAGAATGTGCATTGGACCAAATTTTAGATTGTGCATTGGACAAAATTTTAGATTGTGCATTGGGACAAAGTTTTAGATGGTTAAACGACCTTTTTTTCACAACATTTATTTAAATGTGCGATATTTTTTACCACCATAAAATTTTTAAAAAATTCGTCAAAATTTTCGTTTCTTCTTTTTTTATGGACCTGAAAAAATCTATTAATTTTTTAATTCTATTCCCGTTTTATGTAGAAGCTCAAACCGAGATTTTGGTATTTTTTAGATTTAAATGCCCAATTAAAATTTTGGCCAAAAAATAATGTACTATATTTACACATTACCTTTCCATCTTTGTCAATATCCAATTTACGCAAAGCAATTTCTACAAGATCTCTTACTCCTTCATCTGGATCCTCATCTTGTGGTTGTTTGATTAAGCAATTTCTGCAAAGTCAACGTAAAAAAATATTCAGAAATCTTGTAAATACACATCATGCTCGTGTCAGTCGTTTGCATTTAGTTATTCAATACCTTAACAAAACAAACATTTCATCTCTTGTTACAAATCCATCTCCATTTAAATCGTAAACTCGAAAGCAAAAAGCAGTTTTTTCCTGATGTGTACCCCTTAATAAAACAGATATTCCGACCAACCAACCTTCAAGTCGTATAGGCATTCCTTCATGTCCCCTTTCCCATGCACAAAATATGCGTTCCATTAGTGCTTCTTCGGTTACAACATCAAACGTCGAATGTAATAATTCACGAAAAACAGATCTTTCAATACCTTCGACTGTTGAATGTGGCTTTGCTATGGAAGAACCTCCGCTATTAGTAGCAAGAGATCTTGATCCAATATGACAGTTCGAAACTAACTTGCGGTACATTCGCACTAAAGCTTCTATTTCTGTTCTTTTAATACAGAAAAAATATAAAATTAAAACAAAATACAATATTCTTTCTACAAAGCTTACTTTGAGAAATGAGTCTTTTTCTTGTAGTATTCCATAACTTTTGGATGCAATTTACCCTGTTGTTCATCTAATGTATTAAGATTTTATTTGAAACTTCAAAATATAATAGGAAAATAATTACCTAGTTTAGACAATTTTCTATGAACTTTCTTTCTCGTCGGAAGATTCCTTCCTAAAGACCCATCCCCATTTTTACTCTTGCCACTTGCTCGCCTTGCAGATGCCATGAGTATTGAAACACTTTTCAGCATAACCGCGCTTCCTTTTGTTGACTGCCCATCTTTTGCGCGTGCCCCTTCAACATTTGTTAATGTTGATGCGATTGTAGACCAACGTGAATTACTCATGATGATAAGCAGAATACTATTTACTTTTCAGTAGAGATTTTGCTCAGTAAAATATGTATATATACCTAATAATAATAGGTAATATAGTTTTCTTATACCATATTATTTGATTATATTTTTTAAAGTTTAAGCAAAAAATCAATTTAATCAGACGGAAAAATCAATCACTTAACAAAATGTATACCTAAAAAACATAAAACGCCAAATTTATCAAAAGTAATTTTTGAAGATTTGATGAATATTAGCGTCAAACTTTTGAGAAATTTAAAAAAAAAAAATAGATTTTATTCACATTTAGTATATATAATAACTAGGTAAATATTATAAAGTCATAAATTATTATGATTCTTCGGCTAAAAGCTTCCTTAGTTTTAGTTTTTGAACGAAATAACAATAAAGATTTAATCGGATTTTTCATCGAATGTTTTGTCTTTGAAATTTTTTCTTTGTTTGGCTTTGTACTTTGAACTTGAGCAAAATAAATAAAATTTAATTTGGATTCTTTCCAAGTTCCTCCCTAAATCCGGTGCTAAACAAATTGCATTGGCCTTACTCACATGAAATATTTTTTCTAATTTGTATTCAGGAATAATATTTTTCTTATTTTTATTTAATTTACCTTGTTAGAAACTTTATCAATACACATTAAAGTACGTTTATTTTAGAATTAAAAATACCTAAATCCACTTTCTAATATTCTTTTTCTTTTCATCTGCATTTAAATATTTCTTAACTTACTGTTAGGACAAAAAATGTGTGAACAGAAAAAAATGTATTTACAAAAAATTGTTTGATCAATAGTATGGCAAGTACTTTATTTTAGAATATATGATGTATTTTATAATATATTATTATCATGGCAGGCAGCAGGCTGAAAATCCAGTACGAGCTGATATCACTTGTGAAAATTAACATAAACACATTTAATATCTATGTAATTTACTTATCTTACTATATTTTGTATGTGAGGATGTTTGGTTATATAATAAAAATTCAAACCATATTTAAGTCCTGAAATTCATCAAAAAATCTGTGGGCCTTAATGGTCCGGTGGTTTCGTCGTTGATTATCTTTCGTATTCATTTATTGATTAAATCATAGAATGATTGTTATTGACTTAAGATTAGCCTTATTTTTAATATTTTATATTGATATTACCATATTATAATTATTGATTATTGTTAATCTCTGAATAGAGATCCTCCTCGCATATGTGGTGCATTCCATTCTAAAAAAAATACCGAAATCCCGGATTTTAAATTTACTTTATTGACATTTATTTTCGCCTTATTTTAAAATTTTTTATCAATTACTCAAAATTTTTTAAAAACACAAAAATATCACATTTTTAGCCTTTCTGACCAAACGCTTTGTTTTTGTCTATATGGTAAAAATTGATGTACTCGAGACGAAAACAATCCTGTTGAGCAAAAATTTCAAAATAATAAACTTGAAATTTTGACCTTTTTTTTCGTTACACGGATTTTGCCCATATTTTAAGATAAAATTTAACTATCATAAAATTTTAAAAAATAAGGACAAAAAAATTTCGCCAAAGCAAAAGTTTCTTCTTCTTTTTCACGATAAACTAATGGAAAAATCAAAACCGTGATTTTGGTATTTTTTGAATGGAATGCACCATGTTTAAAATATATGAAAATTATCTTATTGGCGTAAGAAATGCTTAGCGAAAAAAACACTGATATCCTCTTATCAGAATGAACTTGCTTTTATGAAATCAGTAGAAAGTCAAATTTCCGTGTGTTTTGATAAAATCTCTAAATACCTCTTAAATATTCTTAAAAATGCTTCAAATTTAAAAATCGATTTATGTTAAATTAATTCAATCGGTTAATTAAACTTCAAAAAATATTTAACACTAAAAATTATGAAATATAAGAAACTATAAAATAATAAAAATAAATTTTTTTTTAAATTTTAAAAAATTTTTAAAAAATAAAAATTTTATTTAAATTTTCAACTTCTAAAATATACTTTATATAATTATTGGGAATGCGAGATTTCCTAAAAAAAATAAAGCTAAATATTGTAAATTCTATGAATGAAATATTGACAATAGTTTTAAATCAACAAAATTAATTGAAAATTGCTAAAATATAATTAATGATAAAATATTCAAAATGGACAAAACCATGTTGAAATTTACCTTGCTTCGTCAGGTATACGATTGAGAAAAGTGAATAGCAAAAGGATTAAAAACTTAGTAGTGTGTTAAAATGGTTTATTTGGATTTCGATAAAATCAATAAGATTAGATTTTAGATTATATATTTTAGTTTATATAGATTTTATTAGATAGAATGAAACCAATAAATTATTTTTTTTAAGTTGATATATTTTAAAAGTGGAACAAATTTAAAATTTAAACAAAATGTATATTTGCAGAACTTGTACCCGCCAATTCGTGTTTGATTTCATAATATCTGCCATTTTTGACTATGCTTTTAAAGCTTTTAACGGTTATGTTGCTTCTACGACCAATTTTGGGCAATTCGGAAGTTGACAAATATTAACAACAGGACCACATTCAAAATTTAGTGCCTTACGAAGTTCGAAATTTAATGGTTTTTGGCATAACTCACATTCCTAAAAAAAAGAGACTTTATTGATGTAAATTAAAAATAAGGCAAAAATGTTTTGAAAAAGGATTTTTAATTTTATTTAAAAAAAAAGTTTTGATTTTTTAAAATTATGGTAGTAAGTGCTTCAAAAATACTAAATAATATGGATAAAAAGGAAGAATTTTCAAAACATTGTTTACCTTTTGACATTTAGATGTATTCAGTTTCATTCCTAGAACATCCCAAACTTTTTTCATGTCAGCCACCATACGATCAATCATCTCGGGTGTATGGTATGGAGTCGGAGCTAAACGAAGTTTTTCTTGACCTTTCGGAACCGTAGGATAATTTATTGCTTGTACATAATGTCCAAAGTCACGTAACATGAGATCAGACACTTGAGAACACAATAGTGGATCACCAATTTTAATTGGAATAATGTGACTTGGTGTATGTTCAACAGGAAATCCTTCCTCAAACAGTTTTTCTCGCAAGTATTTTACGTTATATTGATGTAGTTTTCTTAATTTTTGGCCTTCTTGCGAAGCTAAAATTTCTACAGCAGTAAATGCTCCTGCAAGAACTGTGGGTGGTAACGAAGTGGTAAAAATAAAGCCAGCAGCGTATGATCTGATCATATCTATCAAATTTGAAGTTGATGCTATGTAACCTCCTATGTTTCCAAAAGCTTTTCCCAATGTTCCAGATATAATATCCATTTCGCTCAAAAGACCATCACGTTCACCTATACCAGCTCCATGTTCTCCATAGAGACCTACAGCATGTACTTCATCAACAAATGTGATGGCACCGTGTTCATGAGCTACATCACATAATTCTTTTAATGGACAAACAGCTCCAGTCATTGAGTGAACTGTTTCAAAAGCTACAATTTTTGGGATTGACTTGCTAACTTTTGATAAAAGCTCGTTAAGATGATTTACATCATTATGTCGGAAGATGTGCTTTGGGGCTTGGGAATTTCGGATTCCCATAATCATAGAAGCATGATTACCAGCATCAGAGAAAATTTGACATCCTGGAATTGCTTTAGCTAACGTATATAGCGTAGAATCATTTGCGACAAAACAAGAAGTGAATAGCAATGCTGCGTCTTTTTGATGAAGTTGAGCAAGTCGATTTTCTAAGCGTTCGTGATATAAAGAATTACCTGATATATTTCTAGTACCACCTGCTCCAGATCCATGTTCATCCAAAGCAATTCTAACGGCCTCTTTGACCTTTCGATGCGAAGATATTCCAAGATAGTCATTAGAACACCAAACAGTTATTGGTTTTTCCCCATAGCTATATTCAAGAGCAGAGGGAAATTGGCCGATGCCTGCTAAACGATTTACTTTCTTAAAAATGCGATACGAATGATCGTTTTTCTTTTTCATAATTTGTTCATGAAAGAAATCTTCGTAAGGAAATGCCCGAGTAGTAGGAATGTCTTGTACATCCTCATCAACTTTTTTGACTTTTTGATTTTTATTTTTAGATAAAAATGGACACTCCTTTTCTTCATGTGATATTTGAACATCAGTTTTAGTATTCAGATCACGGTTTTTATGTTCGACTTCATGAGAGCCACTTAAAGTTTTCGATAAGGATAATTCAGTTGTTTGTGCCGTCGACATTTTTCGTACTACTGGACACTGATGGCCGTATGTCTTCAAAAGTGCAGGCCCATAGTTCCGAATGAAATTGGCATTAAATCGAGTTAAGAATGGGCAAGGCATTTTCTTAATGCTGCTTACCAACAGTAATGTTGCGAATTTATATATTAATGCAGATCTGTTATAAAGCTGAAATAAATAGTAAAATAAAAGTCAATTTTGCTTTAAATTAAGATTTACTTAAATATTAAGGAAATATAGTATACACGCAATTTTAATTATTTAAATATTTAACTATGACAATGTATAAAAAAACACTTCGTAAACTAAATTTTCCAAAATTTCATTGCATTCCTTAACACATTGTATTTTTTTTTAAATTAGGTACCTAGTTTGTGTTTATTTGTTTTTAAATTAAACAAAAAAGTACATATTCCTATGTTATTGTACCGAATCGATGTTTAGTTCATGAGCATAAAGTTTTGTTCAAACCAAGGGAATATCAATTAAATATAACGACAAATAAGCTAAAAAATACTACAAATCGCTTTGACAATTTTTTCCATTTTCAATCAAACTTTTCACTAATTTGATCCCCTGTTGGTCAAGTCAAAGCATTTTATGCCTAAATTATCATTTTGACAATTTTTGATGCTCTTGAAATTGTACAGAATGCATCGAAAACCATTTGCTACAAAAATATTATATTTTATAAAAATATTAGAAGGAAGTATCGTAATAAACATAATTTGAGTGACATTTTCTAATAAAATAAAATAAAAAATAAGCTTGATAATTGATAAAGTTTGATAATTGCTTTGTGTTCATTTTACAAACTTTATATTCACTTAAAATATATTGTTATTTTGGGCAAAACATGTTTTGTAAATTTCTTGCATACCAAGAATCATTTTTTCGGTTATTTTTATTTATTTTTTATGAACCAGAGTATTTCTAATATTAGTTAAATTAATTTCAAGGATCGTTAAATATAATGTATGTTCTAATACGTTAGTTAAGCAAAATTTGGTGCAAAACTAATTTAAAAAATGGAATGGGGTTCTTTGGACTAAATCCTTTTTTGTCAATCCAGTATGTCTTAGTCAACGTGGCACAAATATTTTTACCGTCGAAAAAAAGTTTTTGAGTAATTATAAATTACATCAAAATTGTAATCATGTACATATTCAAAAAAAAAAAAAAAACAATTTTTTTTAAATCTAATCTACGATAATTGATGAGTGTTTTTTATACTGAAATTCTGTTATTTGATTTATTATATAAGAATTATTGTTCGAGAATTAAGTTGATTCTTTTATTATGTAATATTTTTTAAAGATTGGCTTTTACCTGTACTGAACGGTAAAATATCAAAATTCTTAACAACATGAAATTAAAATTAAAAAATTAATGAAAACAATATTTTCACTTACAGATTGTCTTGTTTTTTAAATTCTACTATGAAATAAAAGTAGGTCTGAAAGAGTACAACTGCGTGAGAGTTGCTTTACATGTATTGTATTTATATAATGTAGGGTCATTACAATTCTTTTTCATGTTTCACGTTTATACGAAGAAAATGTACTTTAGTTCGTTTTTATATTTTTATTTTTGTTATTTTTTAATATTTATTATAATAATTATTAATAATAATAGTAATAATAATTAATACTATTCATGATTGAATCTGTACGTAAATATTAAAGTGAAAATTTATGAAATATAACAAAAAAATATTTAGACAAAAAATAGTATATTATTTAGCTTAAAATATATTTCGACATATATAATAAGTAGACGAAATGTCCAGTCACGATTCTTGTGGTCTCGGCTTTGAGACACACATTTGAGAATTTGTTTTTAATGCTATAAATCTTTATTTTAAATGCTAAAAATTTTAATACATCAATTTTTGGCCGCTCCAAATTTTTTGAACTTTTTATCCCATGTCCAAAAGTCGAAAATCCAATGGGGCAAAATAAAAAAAATTGAAAATGTCATCAAAATTTACCGTTTTTTTGGTCTTTTTTCATATTTTTTCATGAAATTTTTCAAGAAAAAATTTTTAAAATTTTGATTTTCAAGACTTTTTGTATCGATATTTTCTGTCGTTTTTTCGATTGAAAAATCATTACAATTAAATTATACAAAAAACAATAGCAATTTGCTTTATGTTGTCTATTGAAATATTTTTGTTTCAAAAATCAATTAAATGTAAGCTAAACTTAATTTACTGTTAAGAATCAACCTTTAACATCCAAAACGCTGAAAAACATATAAAAAATGAATATATTAAACAAATTAATAACTAATAATTTAATAACTAACTAATTTAATATTTTAAACAATTGTGCCAGCTTTTTACAGCATTTCAAATTTATTTTGAAAAAAAATCCGGTGTCCGTATGTCGTGATGATTTAGATTTTAATGAAAACGACCGAGTCCAGAAATCATATCTTTCAGAAAGTCATGAAATCAGAAATCATGATTTCAACGAAACTTTGGAAGATGAAAGATCTGGGAAAATGTTGGAAAATTTTGAAAAATAGTTGTCAAAGGGGGGGGGAGGAGCTCTTTTTGGGGGGAGGTCTTTTTACATGCTATAAGATGTCATATTTAGATTTTCAAAATTTGAAGGTATACTGTACTCCATTGGGCAGTTGTGGCTGAAAAACTAAAAACCTTAAATTTCTCCCCAAAGTTTCGTTAAAATCGGAAGACATGATTCCTGGACTCGATTGTTTCAATATGGAATTCGTCAATGTAAACTCAATGTAAGATATGTATACTCGTGGAAAAACGGAAAAACTTGGACAATATTTTAGTATTTGAATATGACAGTTCAAATGGTGTTGAGCTGTTAGTTTCAACGAATGCTTTTCAACTTCGTTTTTATTATTTTTCTGTTAGCAAGATAGCAGTAACTAAATATTCTGTGATAGTGAAAATTTATGCGAGGAATTGATAGATTTAACAATAATATTATATAATAAATATGTTTAATTTCTTTTTTACGCAGCCGATTGAAGTTATTTTCTTACGGTTGCTGCTCTTTTTTTTTGTGTATAGCAACAGTACATCATCAGCAGTTTGTGCAATGAAGCATTCATGATTTGTAGGGATGTTTACCTTAAAAATGTTACTGAAATTGGACTCAGCACAGCGCACTTCTTCGGAAAGTGTTTCTGAATTGAAAATGCGATAATACATTTTTATCAAATACCTATTTCGAGAATCGGGCTTTAGAATTAAAATAGATGCCAATATTTTACTCAATTAATTTGTCTCCGCAGAAGGAAGGAAATGGAAGTCATCTCCTTAAATAGATATTCACTAGCCCAAAAAGCATTTTGTTGCTTTATGTTTTTGTTATAGAAATTCTGAAAACGACTTTCTTTATATGACAAATTGTTTCGTTGGTTGATAATTATACATGTACAAACATCCGAAATGAGAAAAAAAAATTTAGTATTAATCAGTTACAGTCCAAAAGTCACTGAAATCAGTCAATATTTAAAATGACGTTTTTTGCTTTCTTAAATACAATATCACTGTTGTTTATTACGTATTTAACAAACAATTGTTCTGCAAACCTGAAAAATATTTCGATAGTTTGCGTAGAGGATGAAAACTGTGTATCTTCATTGTGCTGCTATTTTGAAGACGTTTTTGGGGTCTCTGGAACTTCGTATAATTTCCAGTCAACAATTCATCCGGCTTATATTCGTAAAATTAGTTTTATTAATTCGAGTTTTCCCGAAATCCCTGCAGGAATGTTTACTTATTTTACTAATTTGAACGAGTTAGACTTCAAAAACACTTCATTGAAAAATACGAACGACTACTCATTCAATGGTGCCAGACTTATAAATACACTTTATTTGAGCTACAATCATCTCACAAAATTGTGTAATATGATGTTTTACGGCGCTTTTGAATTAGGGTACATAGATTTAAGTCATAATCAGTTAAATGATGTTGAAGAATTAGCTTTTTACGGTTTGAAAATGTTGAATTCATTAGATCTTTCGCATAACATGTTAAAGACACTTCCTGAAAAATGTTTTAATTCGTTAGAAGGATTATATTCTTTAAGTCTATCACATAACTTTTTAGACGACATTCAAGATGAAATGTTTATTGATAACCTTTTCTTAACAAAAGTAGATTTCAGCAACAATTCTCTTACACAACTTGATAAGAAAATATTTCGGTACAATAAAAATATACGAATATTAAATGTAGCAGATAACAACTTAGTAGACGTTGAATTTTTGAATTTTATGGACAATAATCGCTTAGAAGACTTGACTTTGTCCAATAATGTCCTTTCATCCTTTAATTTTAAAATCCTTAGGACGATGAAAAACTTACGCAAACTTAATATATCTTATACCGGTCTGGAAGTTCAAGAAATCGAACTGTTTGGACTGAAAAATTTATATTTACTTGATTTGTCTGGAAACAAATTGAATAACCAACATATGAATACTTCCTTTACCTTAGAAAATCTTACAATAATGTTTTGTAATTCATGTGGATTAACAACTTTGGATTATAAAACCGTTTTGAAAATTTATCCAAATTTAAAGTATATTGGAATAGCTGAAAATGAGTGGCACTGTAGTTATCTGAAACAATTAGAACATAATTTTAAAAAATGCGGAATAGAAATGGATGAAACAAACTCAAGTTGCACAAAATCTTCAAACCACTCAAAAGTTAACGAAAAACAGGATTCATGCATTGACGAATTAGCACTTGCACGAATTCAAACAAAAAAACGAATTGATAATAGATTATCACATATAAAGGAACAGATGAAAACGGAAATTACTGAATATATGTTGAAAAAAAATGCGGAATTAACTGATGCTATTATAAAAAATACCGAAAACTTGTTGAACAATATTTAAAAAATTTCAAAAGTAATAACTAAAAGTTCACATGTATGATAGTAAAAATCATAAATATTGTAACTTAAAAATGATAGTATCAAAATAATTAATTAATTACCAATATTTTTTTCCATTTTTACGTTTAAATAAATGAAAAATAAAGATATAATAAATAAATAAATAATAAAATAATTCAATGTACATTTGACAAAAGTACAAACTTTTATGACAAGTAGTTTTTTGCTGGTAGGTATTACTATTAAGGTATTAGCAGTAGGTATTACTTTAAGTAAAATTAAACAATCAATATATATAAAAAAACCAGATCAAGCTGTATCCGTACAGCGTACGTTCAACGGTACCGCATTTCAGGTGTATAAGTTTTTATGTTATTTAATTGGGATATTTTAAATTTAATTATTTACCCGGAATGTCTCGCAATGCACTCGGAATGCACCCGGAATGCACCCATTTTGAGTGCATTTTGAGTACATTCCGGATATTCCGGGTGCATTCCGACTGCATTCCGGCTGCATTCCGACATTCCGATGACATTCCGGCTGCATTCCGACTGCATTCCGGCTGCATTCCGGCTGCATTCCGGCTGCATTCCGACATTCCGATGACATTCCGGCTGCATTCCGACATTCCGAACGACATTCCGGCTGCATTCCGACTGCATTCCGGCTGCATTCCGGGTGCATTCCAATTAGGCCACACATGACGTACGACATCTCCAGCATAATACCGCATTTTTTCTTCGAAATGCGGTAAAAACATATTTCTTGATCCAATGATTTTTTTATTGCCAAATGTTATCTTTAAGTAATGCGTTTGCCAAATTGTATCGAGAAAATTAACATGAGTTTTAATGTTCCAATACAATCTTGTTCTTTTTCTTAAAATGCATTTTAAATAAAATAAAAGTGAAAAAAATGTCAACAGTTTTTTCAAAAAAACTTTGAATTTGATGACAACATGACTATTGGCGTTTTTGATTCACAAACTTTTAAAAAGATGAAAAATATATTATTATTTTTTTTTTTTTCAATTTAAATGTTTATTAAACGTTTTGGGCAATATTATACATGTATTTATGAAAGTATAAAAATTTGAAATTATTAACTACTTATATTTATGTTGATATATTTATGCTGTATAAAACATGTTTAAGCAAGCTTTATCATTTATTATATTTATTTTTAAATTATACTTTCCACATACCTAAAGTAAAAAAAAATTATTCATCTTTAGATATTTTCCAAAAATTTTTCTTGTTTCAAGTTTCCTCTTCTTAATTAAGGAGAGGAGGAATTTCAAAATAAATTTTCTCTTAGGGAGATAATAGTAAAGTGTAAAATAGATTTTCTGTTCTCTTATATTCTTAATAATTATGGGAGATTTTCAGAAAAAAAATACTAAGTATCTAAAATGTTCATATTTTAGTATTTTTTTGAAGAAAAAAACTATAAAAATTTCTGTTAGTCTGTTAGCTCATAGTAAAGATTAGAATAATACAATTATCAAAAATATTTCAGTGAAAAAATTAAATTTAATGGCCTTACATGTTTTTGAACAAAAATTTTGAAAATTTATAGGGATCATTATTTTTCTTTACAAAACAAATCATTTTTCACTAAAAATTTGAATTTTCAACTGATTTAAACGGAAGTTTTAATAAGTTTTAGAAAGAATTTAAGTTAAAAATGTATCAATATATAATTTTTTTTCTAAATATCCTTTTACTAGATATCCCTCCTGAGATTTTTTCAAAAAATTGTGTGGGAGGAAACCTGCAACATTTTTGATAATTTTTTTTATGTACTTAAAAAAAAATAAAAATTCAGCATTTCTCTTAAATCACAGAAAATCAGAATTTTATATCATATTTTTCATGGTAAAAATTGATGGACTCGATCCTGGCGAACAAAATGTTTGATCGTTTATTTTACTTTATTTCACCGTGTATTTTGCGACAAAATTTGGATTTTTTAAAAAAAATTATAATTTTTATTTGAAAAACAAAGAGAAATGAATTTCGTCAAAGCAAGTGTCATCTTTTTAAATGGACATTAATATAATTCATACTCATTAAATATATTAAATTAATTTTTTACTTTTTCGTCTTTGTTAATTCCTTAACCGACTTTATGTCACTGGAATGACAAAGAGTAATGTAACAAAAAAACGATAGAAAAATAAAATAAAAATATTTTACAAAGAAAAATTACCGAACGAAAATCTAATCAGCTTTTTTACTATTTTATTTGACTTAGTTTAATTCTAATTATATGATGTTTCATAAAAATGTATAAATATTAATGTAGGTAAATATAAATGTATAACATAAATGTAGGTAAATATTTGAAATTATTAAAGCGAAACAGAAAGGGTTTTTGGAATGCATTAATTGATTAAAAATATTCAATCAATTGTTAGACGTAGAGAATAGGATATTGAATATTTTTGAAAGGCAGTAACAAAAAACATTAACTATTCATAGTTGAATATGCTATTTGTCCTCATCATTTATTACTTCCGAAAGTATTTCCTTAACTTACGAAGTAATTCCTACAGTATTTATTACAAAACTAATTGGTTTGATAAAACATGTACTTATGATAAACACATTATCGTTTTTCATTCTGAGGCTATTTTTAAATTTTAATATATTACATACAAAAAAAAAATATGATTTGTTTTATGTAGTATCGAATATAGTTTTAACATGTACGTACAATCACAAAAACACCATGTTGACCAGAAAAATATAATTGGGTATTAACTAAGTCAGAAATAAGAAAATAAATAAAAAAAAAAAAAACAATTTTAATTTAAACAATTTTAAAGTTTTTAATTTTTTCTGTTCACAGGCAAGTGATTTGATTTGACTTCATATGAATTTACGTGAAATGATCTTAATTTATCTTCTTAAAGAAATATAATATGTAAAAATTCGATATAATAAGGCCATTTCATACAATATATATATGAATCTAAAAAATATAAAATAAAATATAATAAAGAGAAGAAGAAAAAAATTTCACATTATTATTTCCAATTATTATCCCACTCTAAGATTTACTTTGCCATTAATTCTAGTAGATACTCGATATAGTTCCTATTCGAGGTCTAATAAAATAAATGTAAAAAGGCACTTTATGAATATTGATTATTATCCACAAAAAGCTCAGAATGAGCCTAGGTGAAGATAATAAAAAATTAAAAAAAAATAGACAATGACGCGTCAAAACGCACATAAAATTTAATTTGATTATTTTCTATTAGTTTCATTTTTTTTAAGCCAGAAAATAAATAAAATCAAAATTTTTATTAGACATACAAAAAACGTCAAGAGAATTTATGTTCAATTCTTATTTAATTTTTAGTTTTAAAAAAAAAAAATTGTTTTCCTCCTTATCAAAATACTGTTATGATATGAAATAATTAAATTTCATCGCCTAAGCAGTAAGTTTCCTTTGTAAAAAATCATGATTTTTAAGATTAAGTGTTTTTAATACATGACACACATGATTCTCACAGTAGGGTACTATTTTTATAGTTTCAATTGACTATTTCTAACCAATTTGTAATATCTAAAACATAAAATTAATTTTTAGAAAGAATAGCTTGTGAAAAATTAGTAGTTACAATTCCGTTACAAAAATTTCATCATTTATGTATTTCATGAATCTCTTTTAAGAATTTGACGAGCTGCCTTAATGAGCGGAATCAAAGTTCGTTTATCGGCACAATCTTGAAGAAACTCATGTTGTAACAACTCATCAGCTAATAAAAGATAATTAATAAAATTTATTATTTTAAATACATGTATCCTGGCAATTTAAATTCTTACCTGTTGCTCTCTTGTCAACTTCTACTTCTAAACAGCGATCTAAGAAATCACGCAACTTTTCAGAAAGTTTGTCATTATTTATTTCAGGGCGTCCATTTGCTGCTATTAAATACAAAGCTCGTAGCGGCGTTTGATTCAAATATGGTGGTTGGCCTTCAATCATTTCAATAGCCATTATTCCAAGCGACCAGATGTCAACCTATTTCAATTCAAAGCAAAACATATTTAGATCAAAATGGATAAATAACGCAAAAAATAGCCAATAAGGAGTATTTACAAAAGTAATTATGTGATAGTTTGTGAAACACATTAAATACGAATGAAATTAATCAAATTTACGACGGATTTCGACGAGGGGGGGGAGGATGGTAAACAGAAATGTACGACGTCATAAAAATATGCCATATTCACGGTTTAAAAATTTTTCGTTTTGAATTATTTAAAATAATTTTTGAAGTATTTCAGACTTAGTAATCTTTTTTTTTTCAAATTTTCATTTAATTGAGTTTTTCTTTTTAAATTTTTCACGAGCTTTCATTGAAATTTGAACTGATACTAAAAATTTCCTTTTCAGTGAGGGGGGGGGGGGGTCATGTGAAAAAACACGTCGTAAATTAGGAGGGGTTGTTGGATTTCGACGGTTTACGATTGTAAGGGGGGTGGGGGTCAAAAAATGCCCTTTTTTTGCCGACGCCTTTAATGGATGACGCCATATTTACCTATATCATACAAAATGACAAAAATCAAACAATTTTGAGATTGGATTAAAGTTAAGAACATTTCAAGTAGGCCGCTCCAAATGGGACTCAATAGTTTTGTCCGGAGCCCCATTTTAAATTCGAAAATCCAATGGGGCAAAATAAAAATAAGTTAAAAATTTCATCAAAAAGTACCGATTTTTAGTGTATTTTCATAATTTTTCAAAAAGTTTTTCAATTTTTAGTAATTTTTGTATTGAAAATCGTATTTTGGCATGAAATTTTCTTTTGAATAATTTTCATGGAAATTATTGGATTTTTTTTTTAATGAAAAATTTGACAGTTATTTTTATGAATTTAATTTTTTAAAATTTTAATTAAAATGTTGTTTAAATCAATTTTTAATACACAAATATCAATGTAAAAAACTTAAAACAACAATAATATTGATTAACGATCAAAAGCATTTTAAAAATTTGACTTTTTGTATGACAAAAAGTATTTCAAAATTTTTTATTTTATTGCCCCCCCCCCCATTTTTATTTCAAAAATTTTGGACAAAACTATTGAGTTTCATTTGAAGCGGTCTAAAAAGTAAAAAAAAATCATAAAAGTAACAGACAAAACATTTTTGTAAATTTAGAGTTAAATTCAACTCAATAAAATTTTTTAACTATTTTATTTTTTTTGTTCCACTCACAAAAGTGGATGGGGCATTACACTTTGGTTTATTTGGTTTATTTTTTATATATATATATATATATATATATATATATAGAGGCATATATACCTTTTTTCCATAGTGTTTACGCGTTACAACTTCAGGAGCCATCCTAGTAAAAATAAATAAATATCAGATAAAAATCAACTACTAATAAACTAAGTTAATATTTGACATACCAATATGGAGTACCGACCATAGTTTGGCGTTTTTCGTCTCCAGTAATATTTGCACAAAACCCGAAATCCGTTACTTTCACGGAACCGTCCATACCTAACAGGATATTATCAGATTTAACATCACGATGAATAATGCCTTTACTATGCAAAAAACTTATGACATTTAGCACTTCCCTACAAACATACGCTATTTGTCTTTCTTTCATAATAGTCTCAGTTACTACATCCGTTAACGGACCACCATCCATGTATTCAAGTATAACCCACAAATGGTTTTTCTCCTCAATCAAATAAGCTTGAAGAAAATTGACTAAATTTTTGTGATTGAAATCATTGAGGACTCGTATTTCATTAAGAATCAACTCCTTAGACGACTGATTATTCAAATCAATTACTTTTATAGCTACTTCAGCTCCCGTTTCTTGATCTAAAGCAATAAAAACGACACCTGACGCTCCCTTTCCTACTTCTTTCTTCTTTTCATATCTTAAATTTGGATCATTTAAATTACAAATTTTACGAAATTCAGCATAAATTTGCTCGTCTGTTTTGACAGAACGGTCCTTAGTATCTTTTTGTCGAAGAAAACTTTCTTCATTATTGCAATCTTGAATTACGTCGGTGATCGTTTCTATTTCATTCACCTTTTTTGTATAAACAGTTTTTTTGTGACTTGTTACTTTCGGTTTTGGTTTAATAGCAGGTTTTACCTGAGAACTTTTTGCAGGTATTGGCGGTGGATATACTTTATTCGTATCAATCTTTTCATATTTTGGTGTGGCAAACACAATGCTTTTTAATGTTGTATTGCTATTACTGTCTTCACTATAAGACGACTTGTTGCTAGAAGCGTTGCTTGAAGAGGTTGTTAACGTTGTGTTATTAGCCAAATTTATTTTGATGTAGTCATCGATTTCTTTTGACTCTTCTGAAATAACTTCTTCCGTGATAATTGGCTTTATATACGTTTCATTGTCTTTCTTTGGCTTGCAACTGTACTGAAATAATTTCATTGCCTGGTAAACAGCATCTGGGTTTTGACTTTGCTCATCTAAGAATTTAATTATATGAAAAAAAAAAACAATGAAAAAATATCTAAAATTATTGGGATGTTGGATAGTGGAAATTCCAAAGAAAAAAAAATACACATTAATAAAGCAAATATGTATGTAAATACATAATTGTGTTAAAAAATAAAGGTAATTTATAAGGGATACCCTGTGTAAATTGCGTATCAAGGATTTTTTTCCATTGGTTTGGCAGTCCCTCTAAATCTCCTGTCAATTTATTCCTTTCTACATGGATTCCATGAACGACATTGGTTGGATAAGAAATCTCGGATATATTGCTTTCTTTGGTGCTAAACAAATGTTTTAAGAAAGACATTTTTAGGTGTCTTATATGTCTTATTCTTGAATGCTTATCGTTGCTGGATTTTTTTCTAGTGCATTTTGTAAATTGAATAACCAACATAAATTTTGATGTTTGTTCCTTATCGATGATTCATTATAAATGAATAATTTCAATGAATTTCATTGAATGTCATTGAAGAATTTTTTTTTTGAAGTTTTACAGCATATTATTTTTTTTTATATTATTATATTGCTTATATTTTTTCACAAAAATATCTTAGTTTAAAAGTAAAAAAGACAATTAATTTTTTCCATATATAAAAAAAAAATGTTTAACCAAACACTTCTTTGAAGATAAAACAAATCGACCTCCCTTGGTCTGACAACTGTCAAATATATTTAAATAGTATTAGGAAAGTTCTTTGTTAAGGAAATTGTATTAGCGTTAAATCGATAAGGTAATATTAATATTATTGACTTAAATATTAAAAGTTTATTATTAAATAAAATCATTGCATATCCAATAATATTATATGTTAAAAATAAAATTAAAAAATTTAAGTAAAATAAATAATAAATACTTTTGATTACTTATAATTTGTTGTAGTCTGGGACAATGAAGTTGTCATCATCCGCCGCAATTAAACTGTTGTAGCTTTTCTTGAAAAAAGAAACGACCAACATGACTTTTTTGATTAAAGGGGTAAAACTATCCCAATTAGCAACCACCAGAGTCACAATTCCATTTCATGTTTCTGTTCGCAACCGTAAGTTTTTAAACTTTCAATTTGATTCTTCAAAAGATTGAAATAGGATTGTTTCGAAAGTTTTACGTAATAAGTACATTGCTGTTTGTTTATTTACAAATTCTTATAAGAACGCTTATTTAATATTTTTTTATTTTCTTTAGATTGGAACAAGGACTGGAAAGCATCCAAATATCCTGAGACTGAAGAGGAACGAAAAGCAGCTGCTAAAAAGTATGGAATGCATCCTTCAGAATATCAACCATATCCTGATGATGGATTAGGCTATGGCGATTATCCAAAACTCAAAGATGAACCTGTGGAACGTCGTGACCCATACTATCCATGGGACATGCCAGAACTAAAACGCAATTTTGGGGATCCGGTATGCTTCTTTAGAAATATTAAAATAGAGATATTCATCAATAAAGTATTTTTCAATATTAGATCCACATACAAAACAGCTTATATAGCGAAGATCGTTATGGTACAGCAGCACCTCTGAGATATTCAAAATCAACAATGTTTTATTCTTTTCTTGGTGTGATGACGTTTTTCTTTGGTGCTTACTTTTTCTTGGAAGATTATAAAATGTTTAGACCTGTAATGCCACCTCAAAAGCCAGGAAATGGTCAAGTACATTATACTTTTGAGCCGAAAAATTAAAAAAAGTAAACGTTATGGTTAATTATTGTTTATTGTGAAGAAATGTTTTTTTCAGAATGAATAAAAATAAATAATAAAGAATATCAGTAGAAAATTAAGTCGGTGAAAATAATTTGATTGGAGTAGTTGACGAGAAAGACATGTTTGGATAAACACGTCTTTTATCCAAAAAATTTGCTTCTTTATTACTCATATAGTATTTTCGTTCAATTACTTTATCAAAAAAGCGTGTAAATTTAATTGAATCCGTTGTGCCACTGCTTAGGGAACGGACGTTATGGCAACTTATATTGATTTCCTCTGCGTTGCACCACTCTCCAATATTTTTTGTTCCTAGTTTTTTATACTGAAGTATTTTGGTGTCTTTTGCCTCTAGCAAATCCATTTTTGTCCCAACAATCAATATTGGAATCTGCGTGCTTCCAATAAACTGCTCTGGGTCAATATTTTCCCAAATTACTGCTTTAGTGTCCTTTGTGTCTTTATCTAAAATTTCCAATAGCCAATTTTGAAGGTTTTCATATGATTTAATATTCGTGAGATCATGTACTAAAATCACACCATTCGTAGGCTGATAGAAAACTTTTCGAGCATTAAGATGATGACTAGTTCCACCAATGTCCCAGAATTCGATGAAAAACGTATTTTGGGCTGGATTACCTTCCTTGTACTCATGTAACTTTACTTCAAGTTGAGCTCCAACAGTCCATCCAGGGGATAAAAGTGGTTCTTCATTTGCCAGTAAATGAATGAGAGAAGTTTTACCAACGCCCTGCAATTGTGATTTTTTGTAAAAAAAAACTTTGAGTTGACGATTTGCTCAAAACTTACGGAGTCACCCACAACAATTATTCTAACTTTTTCTATTGGCGAACTCATTATTTTGTTTTGGAGTATTTATTTATTTTACGACCATACACTAAGCCCTTTCAAATATTTTTACTTAATTTGGTATTTATTTAAAGAATGAAACAAAAAAAAAACAACGGAGTTTGATGTAAATATATTTTTTACCTATATAAATAGCAATCCGCCTAAGGGATTACTATAGAATTTTTTTGACAAATTAAAAAAAAAAAACAATGTTCACTTAAATATTTTAAGGTTCTAATTAAAATTTTTATTCATTTGAATTTTGGTACTATGTACTTAAATCAAATATTTATAGACATACGACAAAAATTAGCACACACTGTACAGTTTTTTACAAATTTTTATTGAAAACGCTATTAATTATGAATGATTTTATTTATGATTTTATAAAATATTTAAATTAATTCAAATAATAAATTATATTTGTTTTGAAATGCTTTTTTTTATTAAAGGTTTTTTTAAGTAAAGATTTTTGAAAATGTTTTTACCCACCATTTTTAGTATGATTCCGTAGGATTTTGCATATATTTCAAAAATTCAGAAGGATGATAAAAAATTGAACTCCAAGTAGCGTTGCCAACTGTTCACTATTTTAGTGAACTTTTCACTATTTTAGAGTTTTCGCAAAAAATTGAACTCCAAGTAGCGTTGCCAACTGTTCACTATTTTAGTGAACTTTTCACTATTTTAGAGTTTTCGCACTAAAAAACTATTTCAAATATAAAAGTTCACTATTTTAGTGCAACACAAGTTTTAAAATTAGAATTATTTAATAAAATTTTCAGTCAAAATAACTTATTTTCAAAAAAAAAAAGTACCAATCTTCGTAATTTTTTCTTTACAAATTTCTTTTTTTTATTTTTTTACTTTTGGATTTCTCCCTACTTAGCTAGTTTTATGAGAATTTTTATAAGACAATATGGTAGAGATTTTAAAATTAAATCTAACAATATAAGATAATTTAAAATTTTTGATCAAACTTTAGAAAGACAAAAAAATTAATTTCAAACATTTCAATGTTTAAATTCGTTCGAGAATTAATTTTTTACTGTTCTTTTTTACAAGTTTTAAAAAATAATAATATAGTATTTCAAAGCCTTTTTTCACAAAAAAACTAAAATTTTTAGTCTTTTTTTTCATAAAAAGAAAATCAAAAATTTTATTGGCTCATATTAGGTTAAAATATCAATTGAAATGAACTTTTGTAAGTTTTTTCTTTCGAAGCTATAAATTTGATGAAAATAATTTACAAAATTTTTAGTCTTTTTTTCACAAAAAACCCAAAATAATTTTTAACGCATTTTTTTAAAAGATTTTGTAAGAAAAAAAATTAATTAGGAACAAAAGTTCACTATTTAGAATCAAGAATAGTGAACTACTTCACTATATGGATAAGATAAATCTGGCAACGCTAACTCCAAGTTTAAAAAAGAAAGAAAAATTAAAAACGAAAATTTTGATATTTTTTGGGAGTTTTCAAAATATTTGACAAATATAAAGTTAAGTTATTACTCATTTATTGAAAAGTCAATTTTGTTTTGTTCTTAATTAAATTCTTTCTTTTTGTCTTTCTACCGGGTAGAAGTGTCTCTTGGACGATATGTGATTCCGCGATTCTTCATTTCCCGAATTACTCCATTGGGTAGACGTCCAGATACTGAGATGGCATACATTCCTTTCACAAATCGGTTAATGCGTTGCCATTTACAGACCCAACTGTCTTCTGGACTCATAACTGCGATCATCCCATCAAAATTATTACTAGTACAGTCGTAAACGTTGTCCTTATTGCCCTTCATTCTCAAAAATCCGTCACAATTATCGCATCCGTCTATTTCAAATTGATCAAATGTTTTAATCAGAGAGCAAACTAGACAAGCTCGTAAACCTAAAAAGTACACATAAAATATAATTAAGGTAGAGTAAGAAAAATACCCGAATATAAAGACATTTTAATATTTTGGTACCTCTCAAATCTTTTGGTATTGTGTCAAACGACATATTTTCTTTTTCTAATAATCTTTCAAACAATTTATATATTTAAGCAAGGGAGTCGTAGTTAAATAAAAACAGTATTTAAATAAAAATCGCACTTTCTAATTCAAGTACTATCGTGCAATCGTAGTTTTTTATCGAGGAAAGCTGTATGTAGCGAAGCTGCTTTGAAAATAGTAAAAACTAAAATATATTTTTAAAAAATTAATATTAAATTCATAAATATAATTTAAGAACAGTGTTGTTTTTGACACTTGATCATTTGATAAACAAAAGGTGACAAGAAAGTCATTTTTTTTTAATCGAAAATTTAATTAATTTGATTAATATTAACAACAGCCAAGCAATCAATCAAGTAAACAACTCAAAATTCATTAGTAGTTTTTTACATTGATCTCTTACAAAATGCAAGTATCCTCGGGATTGCTGCCGCCAGGCCATCCGGGTGCTGGTCCGCATGGAATAGGTGGGAAATAAATTGGAAAGAAAATAAATAAAACTCTTAAATTAAATTATTTATTATAACCAGCTATGTCACAGACGATGCAACCTGGTTCTCAGAGTCAAACTAGCTCTCACTCATCGAGTGCAAGACAATCGACAAATGTTGTGAGTTTTGCCGCTTGTTTAGTAAATATTTTGCAGCAACTCATCATGTTTTTTTTTTTGTTTAGAAACCTAACTATACACTCAAATTTACCTTGGCTGGACATACAAAAGCGGTATCAGCAGTTAAATTTAGTCCTAATGGAGAGTGGTTGGCCAGTTCTTGTAAGTAAAGATTTGTATTTACATTGAATAGTTATTTATTAATATTATTTGTATATTTAAATGTTATTTCCAATTAAGCTGCCGATAAACTGATAAAAATATGGGGAGCTTATGATGGAAAGTTCGAAAAAACTATAGCTGGTCATAAATTAGGCATAAGTGACGTAGCTTGGTCAAGCGACAGTAGATTACTCGTAACAGCTAGTGACGACAAGACGTTAAAAATTTGGGAACTTAGTTCAGGAAAATGCTTGAAGACTCTTAAAGGACATAGCAATTACGTTTTTTGTTGTAATTTTAATCCACAAAGTAACTTAATCGTGTCTGGTAGTTTTGACGAATCCGTCCGCATTTGGGACGTTAGGACTGGAAAATGTTTGAAAACATTACCTGCACATTCAGATCCCGTATCAGCAGTGCATTTTAATCGAGACGGATCTTTAATTGTTTCTTCAAGTTATGATGGGTTATGTCGAATTTGGGACACATCAAGTGGACAGTGCTTAAAAACGTTAATCGATGACGATAATCCTCCAGTTTCTTTCGTTAAATTTTCTCCAAATGGAAAGTACATTTTAGCAGCCACCTTAGACAACACGTTAAAGTTATGGGATTACTCCAAAGGAAAATGCTTAAAAACTTACACAGGCCATAAAAATGAAAAGTATTGTATATTTGCAAATTTTTCAGTAACTGGAGGAAAGGTAAGTAATTGTTCTTATTCTAACTTTTTTCTTCTTCGATTCATCAATTTTTTGCATTTTAGTGGATTGTATCTGGCAGTGAAGACAATATGGTTTACATTTGGAATTTGCAAAGCAAAGAAATTGTACAACGCTTGCAAGGTCATACAGATGTTGTTTTGTGCACTGCGTGTCATCCTACTGAAAACATTATTGCATCTGCTGCTTTGGAAAGCGATAAAACCATTAAATTATGGAAAAGCGATACGTGAAATCACCAATAAATAAAAGATTTGTATTCAATAAAATTATTGAAATTAATTTACACATACCATAGAACAAAGAAAAAAAAATAAGTTAGAGCTGCAAAAGATTTTTAAACTTATTAATTCATTTAAAACTCAATAATTTTGTTTCAGATTTTAAAACATCAGTAAAATTCTCTAAAAATATTTAGCTTATTTTTCAATAAATTTATGAAGTTCTTTATTCGAGATGTTCTTAAATGAATTTTAAATAATCTCAATAAATAATTAAAATCTTAATAAATCTCAATGTAACAACAAACATATTGATCAACGGTTAAAAATTGTTTATTATATTGTTCTTAAAAATTTTGAACAAACTATTTAGTTTCATTTGAAACGATCTAAGGCAAGTGCAATTTCAAAAAATGTTTCAGATGTCCACCCACCTAACTTTTTCCGAAAATCCAAGGAGGGAATAATGGAATAATGATAATAGTTTTGAAATATTTTAACCTTCAAAACATACGAAAAATGACTAGAAATCATCAAAAATTGGTTGAAATCTATAATTTTTGTTATATTTTGCAATTTTTCAAAGGGTTAGACTAATTTTCATAGAAAAAATTAAAAAAAATTAAAGTTTGAAATTTGCCAAAAATTTTTAAGTTTCAAAAAAGTCGTTAAAAAATTTTTTAATTTTTTCTTGAAATTTTTTTTTTCGAAAATTTGTCAAAATTTTAAAACAAAAGATGCAAAATGTCTTCAAAGCACACAATTTAATGTAAAAGCTCTTTAGAATTAGTGAATAAGATGGAAAAATCATCAATATCATTGTTTTCCATTATCATTATTCATTACTCCCACCTCCTTACTTTTTAAGGTCCAAAATAATGTGAAACATTTTTTGAAATTGTACTTGCCTAACTATAAATTGTGGATTATTCACGTGTTTTTTCACTAAAATTACCTTTTATTGCATTCGTAAAAATGTTTCACATTTTGTAAAATTATCATAAAATATTGAGTTAATAGAATTTGAACAAAAATAAATATGATGATAATCATTGTAGTTTTGATTAGTTTTCGAGTTTCGTTTTTAAATTGCTAAAACCATCAAATTGTATGAAAGTAACTTTGAACACACATTTTTTATAAGAATGTATAATTTACTATGTATTTTCTTTTCGTTATAACATAATATAAATCTAAAAGCTTACTTTGTTTCATTAAAATTTTGGTGGGTTAAAGAAAGACCACGGCCGAATGCAAAAGAACCCTATTCAAACAGATAAAAAGACATAGAAGGGGGTTTCAAAAAAAATGTTTTATTTGTAAATATAAAAACAAACTAAAAATAATTTATTTTGATTAGACCATTAAATTTAATTATTTCACTTTATGTCACTTTATGTTACTTTTTAATTGAAAAACGATAATGATGTCCAGTAAAAATTAAAATTATATTAGATATGAACTTAACTTGCTTTAAAGACGCATTATCTATCGAAAATTTGATGAAAAAATTTTTGAGTCACGTGAAAAAATTTTTTATTTTTTCTTAAATTTTTATTTTGTGAAATTTTATTAAAGTTTTGACTTAAAAACTTAAAATAATAAAAGTAAAAATTATTTTAATGTGTTCAATCAACGATTAACGTTCAAAAACGTCAAAAAAGTAGTAAAAAAATTAAATTTTGAAAAAAAAAACAAAATTTTAAAGAAAACGGTCTTGGAACACCCTTTTTAGTATTTAATATTTATGAGGTTTTAAATAGGTAAATAATGATTTGCCAATGTTTTTTATGTATTTATATTGTAAACTATTGCACAAAAAATGAAAAAAAACATCAAACTTCACAAAACTCAAATAAATTAGGCAAGTGCAATTTCAAAAAATGTTTCACATGTCCTCCCACCTAACTTTTTCCGAAAATCCAAGGAGGGAATAATGGAATAATGATAATGGTTTTGAAATATTTTTACATTCAAAACATACGATCATCAAATGACTAAAAATCATCAAAAATTGGTTGAAGTCTATAAATTTTGTTATATTTTGCAATTTTTCAAAGGATTAGACTAATTTTCACAGAAAAAAATTAAAAAATTTATAATTTGGAATTTGCCAAAAAAATTTTAAATTTCAAAAAAATCGTTAGAAATTTTTTTAAAAATTTAAATTTTTTTTTTGTTTCGAAAATGAATCAATTGTTAAAATAAAAGATCTAAAATGTCTATAAAGCACAAAATTGAATATTATAACGTTTTAAATATGGTGAAAAAGATGCAAAAATCATTGATATTATTGTTTTTCATTATCATTATTCATTACTCCCACCTCCTTACTTTTTGAGGTCCAAAATAATGTGAAACATTTTTTTAAATTGTACTTGCCTTATACATATTATTTTTTATGCGATTTATGCACTACGTGTTTCTAAAAGCTTTTTTTGCTTTTTGGAGAATTCGAGAGCCTCAATGAGAAGATTCTTTTCAATTATTCGAAATCGTATTAACATTTGCTTAATTCTGTTGATCTTTGAGCTACTAGTTTCTAGTATTAGCTTATCTTCTTCCATAGAAGTAGGCGACATTTTTAACAGCAAAGTCAAACGGTTAATAATAAAGTTCCACGTTCTTAATTCGCAATCACTTTCAATAATACAATTCATATTAAATAATTCTTCTGATCGACCTGAATCAATCCACTGATCTAACTGGTCTTTTGTCATGTTGAATACTCTGGCAAAGCTTAGAAACTTTTCAGATATATATATTGGTGCTGGAAGTATTTCAACAAGAACACTTTTAGGCATCTTCAAAAAATCCAGTATTTTGATACGCTTATCAAGTAATTTGTCAGAAGAACTTAAACTTAATTGTGTTATGATACATTCATGTTCATTGTTGTCACAAACAAACCTAAAATAAATATAAGATGTTTTTGATTAGAATGGTAGTGATAGTTAGATGTAAAATAACTAATATGATCGTGTATAACTCACCCGTTATGAACTAGTAAATCCGTGTTGTTTCTGCTGCCATAAAAAATAAATATTTGCTCTCCTTTTTTGTATTTTTTTTGTACAAAACTCTCTACTTGTTGCTTTTCAATGTTGTAAGAGGTTGATAAATATCCATTTGCATGATTAGCGAAATCCCAAAAGGGTATTAAAGCAGGTTGTTTTGTCACACTATCATTTTTTATTGTCGGAATCAAGTTTTGTCGGGTCATAACAGTTGACACAGACCAACTAAAAAAAAAAGACAAGACATATAATTTAATAAAAAAATATATTTATAATTTATAATATATAATATGTATTCTTATTAATAACACAAGTCAAAATTCAAATTCGGAAGAAAATACTCGTAAAGGGAATACTCGAAAATATTAGGTAAAAAAGAAACTGCTGAGAATGGTTACTACTTATATCAATGAATTGATTTATAAGGATTATGGGAGCTTTTGGAACCTATTAAACTATACGTATCTCGTACATTTTTAGACATTCGTATATTTTTTTCTAATAAATTATTAGTAATAGGTACCTAGTACTAAAAAAATTAGTAAGGTAAATTCGATACATATGTATATGTACATAGGCAAACGTTCGACTCGTGAAAAATTACAATTTTTCAATTAGTTGTAGCTCGAATTCCTGTCCATCGATGAGCATTCTTATTTTTTTAATTTTTTAAAGTTTTTTTCATGTGCCAAATGGAAATGTTTATTTGCCACAAATGCATTTTTTGTTTGCCACAAATGCATTTTGTATGTGCCACATTAAATATTTCTTATAGATTTTAAATTAATTTCATTTGCCAAAAAAAAATTTACTTGTACCACATTTATTTTATCCTTCAGACAAATGACCTTTTTTGGAAAACCGCTTATATTGAGCATAAAAACAACAGTTAGAGCAAAATTGTCTAACAGTAAATTAAAGTTAACACTCGAAGCTACAAAATGACATTTTTGAATATCTTTAGAATTCTATGATTTCCTGGCAGTCAAAGTTTTCTGCTTAAATGCACCCCATCTTCCACTACCTACCTATTATTCAAAATACAAAATAAAATAAGTTGTTTGAAACATTTTTACCACCGCATTTCTATTTTATTTCATTTAATTTATTTATTACGTGATAAACGGACGACGGCATCGTGTTAATATATATGTATTTATAATCCTGAAAACTGGTAAAATTTGCTAACAAAACAGGATTTGTGAACAAAATAGTTAAGCCGTTCGTCTGTTATGTTTTTTGTATTCGTTTTATATTTATCACAGTCGCTTTACCTTAATTGCTTGTGAATAAAAAAATCCATCTCCACTTTACTAAACAATAGGAAATAATTTATGATATAAATATAACAATAGTTTATCAGATTAAAGTTTCTTGTGTATTTAATGTATAATGTTTTTATATTTATATTGTTTTTTTACAATTTAGATTACTTTTTACTACATTTTTATTAATATAAATTGTCATGATGTAAGTTATTATATAATCGGGGTCATAATAAATTGTGACACAATTTTGTTTTTCGTGGGCTCATTTATTTTTAAATACTTATGTTTTGAATGATCTCCGGTGTTGAAGAGTTTTCAATGAAAACATTAAAAAATAATTTATGGTAAATATCAGTCATTCTTATTTCTGATATAGGTTAGGTTATATAGGTTTGAGGATACATCACCGCGGTCCGAAGAACTATTGTGATATTGATCATTTGATATATTAGGGCCGCTCCAAATAAAACTCAATAGTTTTGTACGGTGCCCCGTTTTAAAATCCAAAAAGCAAGTAGGACAAAAAAATTTCATCAAAATAGACTGTTTTTATATTATAAAGTTATAAAATTCCGTATTTTCAAAAAAAATTTGACAGTTTTTTATTATATTATTTTTTCAATTTTGAATAAAATGTTGTTAAATCAATAGCAAATAAACAATTATCAATGCAAAAAGACTTAAAACAACAAATATATTGATTAACGGTTAAAAATTGTTTGACATTTTGCATTTTGTATGAAAAAAAGTATTTCAAAATGTTTTTATTTTTTTTGCCTCTCCAATTTTTGTAAGCTTTCAATCAATACTTCAAATAATTCTTTAATAATACTAATACGATTTTATTATAATTTAATAATAGTTTTATAATAATAATAATAATAATAATTTCAACTACCTATCAACAACGAAAAATGATACCGCCGTACCTCTTTAAATATAAATTAAAGCATTTCATTTAATTTTAAAATGGTACAAATTTTATCCAATTTTCAAACGCAATATAATTCTGAAACGAAAAAAAGAACTAAGATGATTGTCGAACCGACGAATTCAAACACATCTACCTACATTTTTTTTTATATTTAGGTATAAGTTCAAAAAAATATTTTTTTTAAATCAAATACTGTTGGACATGCAACCAGCTCAATAGCTCATTTCTTTCCTCGATAATGTAAAAGTTGTAAAAAACTATGTATGTTTGTTCGAATTTTGAAGAAAAAACTAGCGAGAAAATAAAGTAACCACACATTATAAAAGTAACTCAAGACAATAATAACGTGTTTAGTAGTTACAAACAATGTACTTTATCCATAGTATATGAATTTAGTATTTATGTATGTAATTCAGAGGAAAATCCATGTAGTAGTTGGTGAAATTTTCAGTGTTTCGAGTTTGAAAGTTTTCTACTATTTGTAGATGATTTCAGTAATGGGTTACCATTTGTAAGAGTCGGACAAAATTTTGTAAATAATATGTGTCTTAAACGGTGTTGAATAAAATAAAATCATTGCAATTAACAATTAAAAGTATTATTAAAACAATAAATAAAATGTAACTGAAGCAAAAATTTTTTATCATTTGGTCTCAAAATGAAATAAAAAAATGTTTATATAAATGTTTAAGTATATAAGAACAAATCTGCAATGAATAAAAACTGTTTTTATTGGTATACTTAAATAGTTACACATTAATACATCAAGAGATTGTTAATATAATAATTTACGCATAAGAATAATGAATCCGTTATCAAGCTATTCTACAGCACTGTTTATTATATATACATTTCTTGTCTATATGAGTAATCAAATTATTGCTCTGAAACTGGAAGATCTTATTCTTGAAGATTCTGCTGATATTATAAGAAAATTACCAGATGTTCCACATCATCAGGTTAGTATAACCTTATCTCAAAGTATACAATATACAGTTACAATGGTAGGAGTATATATACAAAGATTTGATGAATTTCCAGATATTTAAGGGTTTGAGGTGGTAAAATATTAGAAAATCATAAAACTATTATTTTATTTTATATAAAAAGTCTTAGGTAATAACATTGTGAATAAATTTGGGTCTCGGAAAAAATTACACTTTTTCCACCTCTGAAAGTTTGAAGAGAAAGTTTCTCTTTCAGTTTTATTACGATAGTTTTTCCTTGTTTTTTTTTTAATTTTATGGGACACTAGAAAACTTTAGAAATGTAAAAGAAATTTAAAATATTATAGCTCAACTTAGGGAAATCTCTTGATACTGTACAATTTCAAATAGGTAGTAGTAACATAAAAGTAAAAAATTACAAGAAAGTACTTAAAAATAATTTTAAAAAAATTATGAGCGAGACAATGCTAGGGAAAATTTATTTACAAAAAAATTGTACATACAAATTATACAAATAAATTAATACACTTTCAAACCAGTTTTCTTATTTTTCAAGTTTGGTAGATCCGCTTTCAGTTGTTTTCTTTTTATACATGTATATGTACATATGTATGTTTTAAATCTTAATAAAATGGGAAAGTTATTTTATTATCCATTTCTATTATTTGTAGGATTTGCGACAGTTGATACCTCGAGTACATATCCAACCCCAATCGTCACATGGTAGACATGTATTACCGATTGAATCAATAGTGACAAAACATAATGAAGAAACTTTGAGAAAGAGAATCAGGCAGGGTAGGAAAAGAAGACGAAGACCACAATCGGTGGCGAGTGAAGAATGGTATGGAAATGATTCGTTAAATAATCCATTAAACCGAACGATTGTACAATTTAATCCATCTGAAGATGAATGGAAGCACCAAAATAAACCGATTTTAATAAATAGCTCTTATATTGACGATAACAAAAGTCATGAAGTCATTAAGTCCGATAATTGGAAAATTCCCGTAAAAATAGTCGAACAAAATTTAAATGGCATAACATTAAGACCTCCTGTAGTAGATAATCATGGACAGTTTTTAACACAAAAGAATATATCAAATCCTTTATATAAGAAAGGAAAACAAAGGAATTTTGACTCAATAAATGAACAAATCAATGTGAGTGAGCATTCAAAAGAAAATAGTCAAAAGTCGTATCGTAAGCCTTATTCATTAAAAAAAGAAGAAAATCAAGTAGAACCACCAGTACATATAAATTCTGCGTTCCAATTGAAATCAATTTTAAAACAGTCAGGTGGTTTAAGTTTAAGCGAAGTATTGCAGCAAAAAAATGTTTCATTGTCGGATCTTTTAGAAGGGAAACAAATAGCTCTGGCAGCTTTATTTCAAAATTCAAATTCAAAACGAGAATTCGATTCAAAAAATAAAACAAAATCTTCCGTTGAAGTAGTTACAACACAAATAAATAATTTCGAAAATGAAAATTTAAGCCATGATCAAACAGAGTCCCCAATTCAACGTGAGAAAAAAGAGTATCGCATAAGAAATTTTATCAGATCTAAAAATACACCAATGATATCTGAAAGCTCTGGCTTCTTGCCAACTAGAAAAAATGACTTTTCCACACGACAAAAGTTGCAAGACGATACATCAAATAACAATTTGATTGAAAACATTAACTTATATAAAGATGAAGATACTCGAGTTTTTCCATCCGTTGAAACAAAACAAATGGCTTTAAATCCAGTTGTGCCTGTGCATCGAGAAAAATTGGAAAGACGTCCAATCAAAAATGTAATTCCGAGAATCAGACCAGATTTTACAAACAGTAAGGTAGTTAAACCAGAAGACTCTTTTGTGAATAATAAAAGAAGAAAATTTAATACAACTATTTCAAAAGAGCAGGAACGGGATAAATTGGCACCTAATATTAATTTTCGTGATAGAATACCTGGTAAAAGGTTCGAATCGTCAGAAAAGAATGTGACAAGTACTAACACAGTAAAAAAATCATTTAGAGATCAATTTGTGACAAGTACAACACCAAAAAATATAGATATTATCAGAAATCGATTGCATGTCAAACCTCGGATTCGTTTACCATCTAGAACTGCTTCGAGGATCAAAATCACAACTACTACTGAATTTCCAACTACATTTGCAGTTTTTACTGATGATTTTTTTGATGAAACGACAAAACCACTTTTCAATAGTGTAGAATTAACAACAACAAAACTGGAAGTGTCCGATGTTGAAACAGTGGAAAAAAATATACAAGAAAAAAAATCAAAAGATAATTTTTCAACACCAAGAGAAGGTATGCCAGCTTCGCGTATCCAAAAAATCCAACAAAAGAGCAAGCACAGCACACCAACAACGGTAAACATAACCAATCGGTTTTTCAATATAACAACATCATATAAATTACCAACAACCGCAAAACCTAAAGTCATTAAAAGCACTCAAAATTCTTTTCATCTAGCTACAGAATCTAGTGAAATAGACCTTTTAGCGGAGAAAAATGAGATAATTCAATTATTGGAAGACAGAAGACACGGCTTAAAATTGAACAAAGTATTACAGCAAAGTAATATGACAATTGATGATTTAATGGAACATCGAAAACGTGGTTCAAGTCACGTTCATTTACAAGAATTATTAAAAACTAAACGAAAGCTTGCGGAAAAGACAAAAGCAGAAGATAAAATAGATATAGTAACAGCATTCGAAAACTTTCCTAGATTTAATATAGGAAATCTCAAAAGTATTCAACCAGATGATATAAAGACAGACTCACAGGGATTTAGCTACTTTACTTCAATTATAAATATTCGTCCAACTGACGAGATATATAAGGAAGCCCGAGCTTTGCAAGATATTCATAAATATGCAAAAGAATCTAATCGTCAATATAAAACATTAACATTTAATGAAGATGATAATGAGGACAATAGAAATTCAACCGAAATTCAATTGAAATCTTTAAGTTTTCCTGAATTAAATAGTGAATCAAAAATAGAAATTCGACAAAACATTTTGAGAGAAACAACGAATCAAAGATCTGGTGGTGTTAAATCTGCCATTATTGTTAGTTCATGCATCGTTATTACAACATTAGTACTATTCTCATTTTTACTTGCTGTCTACAGGTGGCGTCAAAGTCGCAAGAGAAAATTAAATTACACTGAAAGCTATGAAATTGCAAAGGGTCGTTTACCAATAATTCATAAAGAGCCGTTAAAAGATAAAAAATTTTCTCCTGTATTATGTGCAAAGCATCGAAATAGTAGTGGACGAATAAGTCGTTTGACAACAATGGACCCCAATTCATCAGAAATTCATAACTACTTAGGTTGGGGCCCAGTAAAAAACGTTTCACAATGAACAACAATGAGTAATAATACTTTTTAAAAAACATATTTATATTTACGTAAAAAATATAATATTTTTTTCAAAAACGTTTATGACATATTAAACATGTTTTTGATTTAATAGAAATTCAGCAGGCCTTCTTCTTCATAGAAGAGTAAAATTTCTTCACATATTCTGCAAAAACTGTTTTTAATTGACTTTTTAACTAATTTTTAAATTTATTCTAAGTTTTACAGAATTAAATATAACTTACTACATGGTTTGGAAACTGGTTTGAATTTTCTATAATCGTTTATATTCCTTGAAAACCATGAATCTGAGTTTCATAAATGAATACAATATTTATAAAGTTCATAAAATAATTTTTAAAAAGAAGATAAACACATAGAACCTGATACAAATAATAATCTCTGGCCGTTCTAAATTTAAAATTTATCAAACAATTATATTTTATCAGATGCCCTTTTATTGTTCTTGAGAAAAAATATTGTTAAATTGAAAACACCAATAGCAAAAATCAGTTTGACAAGGTATTTAAAATGAATTTGAAGCAGCCTTAAAAGTTTAAAAAATATTTATTTAAATTATTAATAAAAACTTATTATTATATTATATAAAAATTTAAATTAGGTGTTAATAAAAATGTATAATGGATATGTTATCAAATATAAGATTTATAAAAATATAAATAAATTGTTCAATTTTTTTAGATTTTTAGTTTAAGTTACAGACACTCAAAAACTCTATTATTTTAATACTGTGGGCGTGAATATAATGATAGTACATAAAGCGGTATAAAAAAACTTACCAATAAAGATCAAATGTGAATTTATCTTTAAGAATTTTTCCAATAGGGTTTTCATAATCATCTTCCAATTTTTGGTAAATTTGGTATAAAACTGCATATTGTCTTGCAATATTTTTGATTTGGTTAATAGCTGGTTTTAGAGCACTAGAACCTTGAACAATGTTAATAACATTAAATTAAAATAAAATAAAACTTCCAATTTAATTGATTCACTTAGACAAAGTACCTTTTAACTCGTTCAATTCATTCGGTTTAAAATACATAACAGTCGAATACTTTTCAGGTAACACATCAAAATATGGCTTCCAAAAACTTTTCGGATTCAAACGTTCAACCAATAAAAAGAATGCAAGACTTATATTTGGCATACTAGAAATTAATGATACAGTTTTTGCAGCACGCTGAACTTCCATCGGAGCTTTATCAAAACTAAAAACAAGTTTATCCGGAATCGTTATAAATAATTCATTTTTCTCAAAATCTCTTTGAGCTCGTAAGCCCAAATCATATCCTGGAAACTCAGTTACATCTACACTATCTATTTTTGCTCCATTATCATGCATAAATTTAGAGAAAGCTTCTAAAGATGTAATTCTTTGATTACTTTTCTTTATAACAGTCACATTCTCAATATTTCTTATCCTTTCAATCAAAGCATGTAACTCCAAATATTGATTCCACAGTTCCAAAGGATTATTTGTTTCCAAAAATACCAATTTAAGAAGTGAATTAACAAGATTATTTAATTCGTTGCGTTTAGTCATGCTCAGACTTTTATTGTCATTCAAATTTTTTGTTGATTTTTTGCCCATTTTCAGCTTAGTTTTTTTTTTCCAATTGAGGTAAATATTAATTTGATTTTTTACGAAAAGGTTTTTGAGTTAAAATCAGGTTATATATTGTTTTCAACAAAAAAAATAACGTTAGTTTTATATTTGTTGTCACTCTAATAGTTCCTTTAAAAAATATAAATGTTTATAAAAACTGCACACACGAAACCGGTGTGTTTTAATTAAAATATAGGAAAAATTAAGATGTGTTCGTTCTGTCAAGTTTAAATGAACTTATGATGAAGTTATTAAGTATTTAAATCCATAGAATCAATGGTGACTTCTAATGACTTCTAAAAAAATGTCTTCTAATACCTGTTTAATATTCAATTCATAGATAAAAACACATGGAACTTACAATATTTTGTTTAAATAAACACATTTTGATGATAAAAGAAACTAAGCTGAAACTTTATTGAACGAACATTCTTAACCCAGGTTACATGTCATTTCGATTGTCTTCTGAACTAAAGCCCAATAACAAAAGAACTTCCTATAAAGAATTCAATAATACTTACAAATGATTAATTTGAAAATTTTCAAAAATGAAGCGATTTTAAATTTTACAAAGTGATTTCTTAGTTGTTAAACATAAAAAAATGATTTACTCCAACTCGGGTTTAGAACTCTTATTTGTAATTTTCATGTTGTCTTTTGTTTTTCTTTTTGAAAGTTCTTCTACGTTTCGATATTATTGCAAGTATTCTTTTTACTATGCTTTTGTTATGTTTGAGTCGGTTTTTATGATTCCTCTATTTTTGATTAATGCAAAAAATGTTTCAAACTTGGTGTAAGTATAAAAGTTTTTGAATTTTTAATTTATTTTTCAACTATTTACCTATACCATACGTATATAATAGGAAAATAAAACAAATAATCTTCAAACAAAAAATCGATATTTAAATTAATTTATTTTTATAGATGAAAAAAAAATTATTTTAATACTATTTTATAAATTTGTTTTTAGTTGGGCTGGATATGTTACACGACCGATTTCTATGTTTTTGGGTATAAAATGGGAGTTGCGAGGCAAAGAAATCCTTAGCCAAGATAAAACATTTGTAATTGTAGCCAATCATCAAAGTTCCATTGATGTTCTTGGAATGTTTCAAATTTGGCATATAATGAATAAATGCACAGTTGTAGCAAAAAAGGAACTGTTATATGCTTTTCCATTTAGTTTGGCAGCGTGGTTATGTGGTTTAATATTCATTGACCGGAAGCATGCAGATAAGGCAAAAGCATCAATAAATGACGCTGCTGAATATATTAAAAGCAACCGTATAAAATTATGGATTTTTCCAGAAGGAACTCGAAGAAACACTAGAAAGATTCATGAATTTAAAAAGGGAGCATTTCATTTTGCATTAGCAAATCAGTTGCCTATATTACCAGTGGTTATTAGTTCATACTCTTCATTTTTGGATGACCAACAACATCGCTTCGATCAAGGAAAAGTAATCATCACTACATTACCTCCTATTATGACGATTGGATTAAAAATAGACGACATAGAAGGTAAATCATTTTATATCAAATCATCAAATAAATAATAACATGCTTGATTTTTACAAAAAAATTTAGACTTGATGGAACGTACACGCAACATTATGATCAAGACATATAATGAAACATCTAAAGAAATTGATGCTATACACAATTCGTCAAAATTTACTAAAAAGTTTAGGTTTCTACCTAAACTTACAGATTTCACTTTAAGGCCATCGATTCGAACCGTTGATCTCGGATAATGTGATAAATATTTTTTAGATTTACTATTCTTTTTTCGTAAAAAAACAACACTCGAAAGTATGCAATTTATTCCAAAGACAATTTAAATTAAGTATTTACATAAAAGTTCAATAAATCAATTTGAATTTTTTAGACAAACTGAATGAAACATTACATTATAAAATGTCCAACGTTGTGAACTTAATGGTATTTTAGTTTAATAACGGACTTTTTTTTATTTTTAGAATAATAATTAGAGGAAGTTCCTAATAAATATTTATTTTAATCTAAATATAATATATTTACATACATATTGATTTATGACCGTAATATTATTAATTTTATTTTATAATAATTGTATTTTAAGCATAAAAAGGGACATTTTTTGACCCCCACCCCCCCTTATAATCGGAAACCGTCTCGTAATTTAAACACCCCCCTAATTAACGACGTACTTTTTAGCAAAATATAACCCCCCCCCCCCCCCTTTTAAGAAAATTTGTTTTAAATTTAGCTCAAATTTATATAGAAATTTTTTAAAAAAATTTACACGATTGCTCAGTAGGTTACAAAACAAAACAAAAAAGTTTGAAGCGCTCTAATATTTTTGAAAACTTGAAACAAAAAATCTTAACCATAGAGAATTTATGCGACGTCGTATTTTCCTTTTAACCAACTAAAAGTTCCCGGGAATATTGGCCCAATATTTATCGATTTTTAAAGATTTCGAAATGTCAGAAAATTTAGCCCATTTGTGCCATAAAGTATAAAAAAGTAAAAATATTATTGTTTAATTTCTGTTTAAAGTAAAACTTTTTACAATGCATTTTTTTTAAAAGATTGAATGATTCAAATAAACAAATACCAAACCAAAATTCGTTAAAGTGAAGCATGAAAATTTGATATTTTTAATAAAATTAAAAATTTTTTGTTCAATTTTTTTTACTTGAAATAGTCTGAGTTTAATTTTAAATTATCCAATCGCAATGTAGATACATTAAATACAACAATAAAAGTGGTTATTTAACAAAAATTTTTTGAATTTTATTATTTTGTATGAAAAAAAATTTACAAATCTCTCCCCCCATTCTAAATAAAATTTTTGAGACAAAAAGCTCAAAATGAATTGAAAGCGGCATAAATATTACTTTTTTATTACTTTTAAAACATTCAAAGTGTTTTAATTTTTGAAAATTATTTTCACTTTAAAATACACAATAATAAAAGCTTTAAAACAAAAAATATCACATTTTTAGATTTTCATACTTTGGAACCGCCTGGTGAGAAAAAAAATTAAAATAAAAAACTTGATTTTTTGATCTTTTTTCGCTACGTTAATTTTGCCCTTATTTTGCGATAAAATTTTTTTAAAAGATTTTTTTAAAAGGATTTTGGTGTTTTTTAGAATGAAATAGCTGGAACAAATACATATTCCTTTGTTTATAAATATGTATCTGATGTTTATAAATGAAATACAAATATACTTACTATTGAATTTACTTAAAAGACGCATAACGTTTTTTTTTTAATTTAAGTTAACACAATATTTTGCACTGGGTAACAAGCTTTTCGTTGTTGGAAAATTGGAAAATTCGAAAATGTATGATATTTCTTATGCTCACTGTATCATCAAAGCAAAATCAATACTTGACGTCACAAAAAAATGTCCAATATTTTAAGTTTCATATCATATGAAAATTGTTAAATCTTGTTGTTCATTACAAAATTGATTCAAAATATCTTGCATAAATTAAGTTAGATGCAAATATCTGTGTGTATAATAAGGTTTTATTTATTGAGACTTAGTGTTGAAAAATAAAATTTATTGTGTATAAAAATGGAGTGTACCTAGTAATTGTTAAGGTACACAAGAATAAATTCAAGTGATAAGAATACCGAATTACAATACATAAAAAATGATTATTAAGTGAAATCAAAATTATTTTGTTGATGGTATCTAAAAACTCATCATTTAAAAATAAAAAAATAAAAATTAAATAAGATTAAAAATAAATAGACCATACATCGTATAAAATAATTAAGGGTTTGTATAACAAATTAAATGAAGTAAAGCATAAAGCTATTTCTTATTACTTTCTTTTATTACAAGCTTACAAAATAAATTTTATAACTGCATTCTGAAATTTTGCATTGATGTTTTATTTTATTTAATCATTTTTTTATTGACCTTTATAAAAATTAATGCATATTTTTAAACTGTTTAAATCTATTAGTGTAAATAAATACCAATGTACACGATTTATATTTTATTTTTTACAAAATTATTCCATTCTAAAGGATATATTTTTTCGATTTTTCCCGACTCACCACTAATGGACTTTTAAGCTTATCATAGCCAATATAACATTTCTATAACATTTTGTCAATACAAAAAGGGTTTTCTTGTGATTTGAATGAGCTGATTCTAGAAAACAAAAATTTTTAAAAATGTGATAAATCTCTGTAAATTTATATAAAAATTGAAAAAAATACTCTTTAATATTTTGAGGAATGTGAAAAGTTAAAAAATTATAATATAATTAAAAATATAATAAAAAATATAATTATTAATAAAAACGACAAATGATAGTACATGATTTCGATTTTGATATTCCCGTGTTTTATTGGCACATCACCACCTTTTTTTTTAATATAATATTAATAATTATTTTGTTGACCGCATTACGAAAATTTTATTTAAAAAAAATCATTCAATTTATCTGATTGTGTAAATCATATCCTTATTTTGAAACTTTTTAATTTCTCTTTTGTTTAAACAAAAGGACACTAAAAACAGAGAGCTGTTAAAAACATGACAGACATGCCGGATTTGTCACACTTAACTCCCGAGGAGCGGGCAATTATAGAAAATGTTATGCAGCGACAGAAACAAGAAGAGGATAGAGAAAATGAAATTATGAGGTACAATACATGCCATGCTTTCTCAAATTTATAATTTATTGTTGTGTACTTACAAATTTTTTTCATATATTTATATATAATATTTTCTTAGGCGAAAACAAGATGAAGTAACATTTTTGGAAGATACAATACGACAACAGCAGAGAAGGGCCGGTGCAGACCTTGAAGCTACATGCCACATTTGTCTTAAAACTAAATTCGCTGATGGCATTGGACACGTATGTCATTATTGCAATATTAGATGTTGTGCAAGATGTGGGGGAAAAGTAACTTTACGAAGTAACAAAGTAATATGGGTGTGTATTTTATGTAGAAAAAAGCAAGAATTGCTTTCAAAAACAGGTCAGTGGATTGGTAAACAATCAAGTCCAGTGTCCTTTTGCAGAGTAGGATCAGACGGAAAGGTAATGATTATAGGCATTTATGTAAGCAGATTTTTTTTAAATATATTTATATATATTTTAGTCCATTTTAAGTCCTTTTGATTCCTCTGACAAACGTCCGAAGCTAGAACGTACAAGAAGTGCCGCTGAAAAAGAAAATTTACCATTGCAACATACAAGCAGTATGTTAAGACGACAATATTCACAACAAGAAACACCTACTTGTAGACGATTGTCGACAACTGAAAGTAGCGTAGAAGTCAATCCTTCACAACGAAGGATGCAACCAAAACTTCCACAGCCTCCATATCATAATCATCCACAAAATGATTTTAATCATCAACAGACTCATCATTATTCATCATCGTCACAACAACATCACTACACCCGTTCGTTACCATATTCAGGACAATCAGGTAGTATGAGATACGAAGATGATACAGATCCTAGATACTATCAGGTTAGTTTAAGAATATCATGCTGACCACTCTTATTATAAGTGTATTCTTATTTTTCAGGGAGAAATTGAAGGTCTTATGCGGTCACACCCTCATCTAGTTCACCCAATGCAACAAAAATACACCTCAACACAACCAAATCAAATGCATGATTTAATACCAAAATCAAGACATCGTCGACACCTTATCAGTGGTGGTCCTTATATGCCACATCAAAGATCTTTTAGTAGTTCAGAAGAAGACATTAGAGAATATGAAGGTAAATTAATGAATTTTCTACAATTTTTATAATTCATATATATATATATATTTATTCGATTTAATTTATTTTTTGAATGTATTGTCCGTTCATTTTTACAAAAAAGGAGGAAAAGAAAACAATGAGCCAGTTTAAATGAAACTCAATAATATTTTCCAATGACCCTTTTACAAAAAAAAAAAAAAAAAAAGGCGTAACATTAATATCAGGATGTGAAAAAGTTTTACAAAAAAAACTAAATATTTTTTAAATACGGTCAAAAGATAAATTTGTGATACGTGTTTACCTCGTTAATGGTAACTCTGAACTCCTACACGTCAGATTTAAAGAGAGTGTGAACGAGAGAGTTTATTTAACGGAAAAATCAAAGTTTTGGTCATACTTTTATGAAATTATGCGCAAAAACAGAGAGAGAAAAAGAGCGAGAGAGTGGAAATGTGAAAGCTTTTATAAAGCGTTTCGAAATTGCTCAGTTTGTTTTTTGCCTTGATTGATTGAATTCTCATAACAAAATTCTTGCAGCTTAGTTGCAAAACTATGTGTAAAATTTACATCACTATATTAATGGAAAACAAAAATCAATAATTGAAAATATTAATCAAATATAAAAATATCGAGAAACTTATTTATGTACTTATTTTAAATTTAAAATTACTACAATGTAATATGTTACAAGTTTCATCAAGTTAAGTCAATTAACATTTAGTTAAATTAGTTAAGTTGAGTGAAATGCCGTTCACATAGTAATCAGAAAAGTTTTATTGACGTCATTTGGATCAAGAGCTTTTTGTTATTGAATGTGTGACAAATTTGTATTGCATACACGTACGCATATACACAACTTTTTTTATTTTTCTAAATCATTGTTTTGCACAGATCAACGAAGCATCAAAGTTAATTTGATCTATAATAAATAGAAATTATTGTAAATATTCTTACTTTTGATTTTCAGAGAAAAAATGCTTGTTGAATTATTCTAATTTGCTTTTAAGTGTTTATATTGAACACATCTTCAAGTTTGAAATAAAGCATTTGCAAAATATTGAATACTATACATTTTTAATATACATCATAAACAAGTCCACCTGCACCACACAAGAATTCGTGTTTGCATTTAAAAAAATGAAAGTATAAAAGTGAAAATACATAATCAAATAAAATGAAAAGAAATTTATTTATTCTTTAGTGTATCTAATTGCAATTCTTTATGATTTTTTATTCAATAAATTTTATACCATTTAATTTTTATTTTTTCCCCTGATTTGTTTTGACAAAATCGGAGGGAAATCGACAAAAATGGAAATATAAAATTTATTTGCCTAAATTGATAATTTTTAAAGTTGATTTAAAAATTTTCAGCTTTTTCAATGAAAAAATACCAAAAATAAATAAAGTATATATACTTATATTAAATTCATCATGTTTGAAAACGTAACGCGTATAACAATGTGATAAATGAAGATTTGATCTCCTTTACAGTGGGACATTCGTTACTTTATGATAATCAAGCATTGGACACTAATCATCAGCAAACTGAATATCGATATCCTCAACAACCTTTAAATAATCCTGGAAAACTGGATGTACATCAAAGAAACACATACAATCGAAATATCCATAATAGATATCATTCATTGAATGAAAGCTCTGTTATCAGCCAGGTAGGCCAATCATCATCTACTTTATTACCGCAAGTTGTGGTGTGTGATGTAACAACTTGTACAACAAATGCTTCGCCAACTTTGTCAAACGTTGATAACAATAATCAATACAGTGCATTGCATAATTTACATAATCAAATAAATCGTTATGCACAGCCATCATCGACGTCTATAAGCGGTACTGCTAATGTTGGAGGCGATTCAGATTCATACTGGGAAGAATCAACAGACAGTAGACGTTTTACGGAACGAAGAAAGAAAACTGTTCGTTTTGATGGACAAGACTCGGATGATTGGACCCGTTGGGAAAATGAAAGACAAGGTAGTCAAGACTCGGCAACAAAAGATTCAGGCATTGACACTAGTAGTACGTTTACAAGCAGTGAAGATTCAAATCGTGGCGACGGTCCTAAGGTATAATAATGTTTTCCATTAACAAGTTTTACTTTTTTATTTGACATTTTTTTATTTTATTTGCTTTTTATTTATTGTATTGCTAATATTTCTGTTCATTTATTGAAATTCTTAATGAAAATCGGAAATAGAGCTTTTTCATTTTTATTTTTAGACTAATACTAATCGAGTAAATTAAATTCGATTTCCAGTCCTCCGTTCAACATAATGTAAAATACATTGAGATTTTAAATTTACTCATCCAATCAATAGTACTAAATATAGTACATATATGAATATAATTTAATTAATAATGCACTTATGGATACAGTAATAGAGAAAGTGAAATATATTTTAATTGCATTTTTGTGTACACTAAAGAGGAATGTGTAAGGAGTGGAAATTCGAAACAATAAATGTTTTTGCAGTATTTTATAATTCAGTTGCGTTGATGCATTGATGTTGTGTTCAATATTTCTTAATATATATATATATTTGTTTTTGCTTCTAATTCCTTTTACTAGTATCGTCTTAGTTGTATGTTAAACTTGATATATATTATATGTTTCAAAATAAAAATTGTTTAAATAGGCTACAAAGTGTATGTAAAATATAAATTGACTGCAAAAATTTCTATGTAAAAGTATCATAAATATCTATTTAACCAACAAAATTTTTGACACAAGAATTTTTTAAATATTGAATTATATGTTATAGGTAAAAAAAAACAGTGGTTTTCATTCATTTATAAGTTTTCATTTATTGTTTATCGAAATTTTCTTTACTTTTTGTGTACGTATGTGTGTAATCAAAAGAAAATTGTGGCATATGCTTAACACTGATTCTAATAAAAACACAGCATCCAGTGAGTTGGCAAGTGTCATCGGATGGAGGTCGAATTATTGGACACATGATTTTACGTAAAAATTTAGACGGAGAAGATATTTTAGGATTAAAAATTGTTGGTGGGAAATCATTTCCAAATGGAACACGAGCAGCTATCGTTGAAAAGGTAAAACGTGGCTCAATAGCTGATCAAGAGGGACATATAAAAGCAGGTAATATTTTTACCTATTTACTTTTTACCTATATATATATATATATATATTTACCACGTACCTATAGAATGAATCAATATTAGTAGAATCAATGAATTAGTAGCATTTTATTTTATTCGAAATTTAATAGTTTTCATAATATTCATAAAATTGTCAAATTAAGCTCTGAAATGGTATAAACTATTTTTATTTTTTGGAGATCAAAAGATTGTGAAATATTTTTTAAAATCGCAAAAATAAATAAATTATTATTATGTATATGAACAATAAATAATTAATTTTTTTTATAATTGGAATAGGTGATGAAGTGATAGAGTGGAATGGTCAATCACTGCAAAATAAAAGTGTACAAGAAGTGTACGATATTATCTACGATAGTAAAACAGATTCTCAAGTTGAATTAATAGTTTCACGTCCCCTAGCAATACTAAATCGCAAGATCGTACAAGAATCATGGCGACAGTCACATTCACCGACACGTGTTCAGACACAACAACGTTGTAGAGGTAGCCCATATTGAAATCATTCAATATTTTGTGCATAATTTATATTTTTGTATTATTTAAATAATTTTACCAACTAATTATCAAGTTATAATTTTAACGTAATCAGATATGTAGATATAGATATGAAATTTGACCATTTCCCCACCTAGTCTTCCATTCGGAATAATTTCATTCGAAAATCATTCCATCATGTGACTTGCTTTACTTGCACGAATAATTGTGTTCCAGAACTTTTGAACTATTACGTATTTCTACGCGAATTTTCATCGTATTTTGTCTCGTAGCTTTGTTCAATTGTTTAACGAAATAATTATTCATACTTGATACTAAGATCATATTTTAAAAAATTATCCGAATTTTAGCAAGAAAAAAAGCATTTGAATCCAAAAATGTCATTAACTTATCGTTGAAGTTTTGACCTCTTATGATTTTTTTTTACTTAAATTTTTATTATGAATAAACATGTTTTGTATTATGGTGTTCCAAAAACGTTTTCTGTTTGCGTTACATTTTTGATATAAAAACCATGGGGGATGGGAAATATAGAAATTTTATTTAGATTTTCGTTTTTAGTAGTATTTCGGATTCGTAAAAGTAATCGAATTGTTTGAATTAAAAGTTGTTTGATAAATTTTGAGTTATTTTCTAAGATTCTTTTCCAAAAATTTTTTTGAAAAATTTTTCTAAAAAAATAATTTTCAAATTTTTTGATCGTTATTTTTTCAAAAAAATTAATTCTTGATTTTTTAATCGAAGTGTTCTTAAATAACCTCTAAAATATTGTAAAAAATTGTTAAAAAAACAACAACTCATCGCTAAAAAAAAGCTAGCAAAACTTCATTTATTAAGTCATTCAGTATGAAAAAGTATTTCAAAATCTATACATCCCAGGCGAAAAGGAAACTGCAGTTTTTAAGAGAAAAAAAAACGATTTAAAGTTTTTTTTTTAATGTTAAAATTTCTATGTCTCTCATGGTAATTTTTCCTAAAAATGGTGGTAGAAACAAGATACGTTTTTGGAATACCGTTATGTATTTATAATAATTATTAGATACCTATTTATTTTTAATTGATTATATACTTTTGTATTATTTTCTTGTTCCTCAAAAACAATTAAAAAAATTGGAAAGCGTATTGATATAATTTATGTTTGTGTTTTACCTAGATTCATATGATCGTTCTGAAAAACCAAGTTTGTTAGTAACTTCCCCTGGGTCACCAGATTGTCAAATAAAAAGTAATAGTGCTTCGATTTGTGGACGGTATGCGAATCGTTTAACACCAGGCAGTATTGCCTCTCAGCAAAGCAATATTGGTGGAAGAATTCAAATAAAGTTGGGTTTTGAGATTAGTACTTTGAATGTCATAATAACTATTATTTGCGCTGCTGATTTGACATATCGATCAAATGGTGACCTGAGAAGTCCTTATGCTACAGTGAGAAATAACACTTTTGACATAATCTGTTACTTTTTAAATTTATTTAAAAAAAATCTCCAAAAATTAGGTTTTTTTACTGCCTGATCGTTCTGAAAAATCTAAAAGGCGCACGAAAACAATAGCAAACACAAATGATCCTCGATGGGGCCAAACATTTCTTTATTCTGGACTTCGAAGAGTCGATTTAAATAGTCGTTTACTTGAGGTAAAATAAGAAAAGATGATAATAATATTGTTAAAATTTGACTTGCATTTTAAAATACAATTCTATTAGATATCCGTATGGGATTATGTGCGTTTTGGTAAAAATGTTTTTTTGGGTGAAGTAATATTAGAATTGGGAAATCATCCACTTGATGATGAAGCAGAGTGGTACATACTTCAACAATACGAGATGTCGCAGAACAATTTAGTAAGTAGAAAATTTGATTTCGTTGATTTAGTATAAATTTCGTTTTTTTTAAAATTTAGTCTGACTATTTTCTATAGAATAAAAAAAAAATCGATTTTAAAAATATGCTTTTTAGGAAAAAGGGTTATATGATATGGTATGATTATATGATATGGTTAAAAATAAACAAAAAAAAATCAAAATCTAAGCAATTCGAATTTAAACGAGTTGAGAAGCATACGTTATAACGAATGGCTTATCCGCATTTTAATGTGTTAAATGCGATTAAGCCTTAAGAAGGTCAAGAATGTTATTCAATCTCGAACGATCATAAATTTTTAAATAATCGTTTAAACTGAAATTTCTAAACGCCCAATTAAAGTAAACTTAATTCTCTAACACATTTAAAAGGATGAACCAGAGAACTATGTAGTTTGAATAACGCATTTGAAATTTTAGTTATGATTTCGTCCAACTTACCCTTTTTGAAAGAATTACTAGATATGACAAGAATGAAAATTTCTCAAGATTCATAATATTTGGATCTCAGTTTTGAGAGGAATGTTATTTTTTAACCAATTTTACCAACGAAAGATTAAAAAACTTGTTTCTAACAATCAGAAAATATAATTTTTTTAATGATCCCAAGACTCATCAATTCACATATCACCGTGTCACAAATCTTAGACAATGCATATATTCATTGCTCAATGTAGAGAATTGAGCATAACGGTGCAACGTTTTACTTACGACAGAGCAAAGTAATCAGCTGTGTCTTAAATGTAAAAACAATCCTAAACGGAATACTCTTATGTTCGAAATTTATATTAGAAATGTAGTTTTTTTTTCAATACCTGTATGTTCTAATATTTTATTTTTCATATATTATTATTATTACTTTGCAGGCACGTCGAGATGTGGATTTGTCTCAATCAAATGAAATAGAAATGATTTCAACACCGACTGATCATTTATCGCCACCAAGTACGTTATCCCGATTTAGTGATTCAGATACAACTTCAGAAGTTGACTTTGATGGTATAAATACAGGGCGTGATGGTGCCAGTATATCTTCTATAGGCAGCTCGACGAGTCCGCCACCAGAGGTAATTTCGAAAAAAAAAAGTTTTGTTTTTATTTAAATCTTACTGCAAAAATGAACACAACTACGCGAAAATCCCATTTTTTCAATCTTTCACTAACATTTACAATACAACTATAAGCAATGAATTCTTTAATGTTATCAAAATAATTTCAATGTTTTTTGTTATATATATATATATATATTTTTGAAGCATTGATTTCAGTTTTTTTTTATACAAAATGTTTTATACAATTCATTCTTCAAGATAAAACATTCTAAATTCAAAAACTTTAAAAGCTTGTAACTCTTAAAAATTTGCATTTCGTAAAAATCTTTGTAAAATACTTCACAGATTTGTTTTGATATTATATGATGGTTTTGTTTAATCTATAATATGAAATAATATTAAAAATAAATTTAGTATTAAAAAATTTGGCATTAATAAATATATATTACCTTTCATTACACATGTTCATCATTTTTTTGCACTTTTTTGCGCATTTACATTTTCGAAGACTGGTTGAAAAATAAAAATTAAAAATAGTTTTAAAATACTTTTTCCTTCAAAATGACAACATAAAAACGATTGTTGGTCATTAACGATTATTTTAGTTGTTTTTATGATATCTACATTGAGATTTGATTAAAATTTCATAAAAATAACTGTCAAAAAATTTTGAAATATTTTTTTTTTTGAAAATTATTAAAAATTGAAATACTTCACAAAAAAATTTTAAAAATATGGAAAAGGACAAAAAAACAGTAAATTTTTATCAAATTTTTAACTTTTTTTTTTAATTTCGCCCCATTGGATTTTTGACTTTTGAAATAGGGCATTGGACAAGCACGGGGCAACATAGAAAAAAAATTGGAGCGGCCTTAATATAATAGTAAAAATTGATTTTTTTACAATGATTTTCTAAATTGTTTAAAAATACGAGATCTTATGACGTGCATTTAAATAGAAAACCTGTTAAGTTGGTCTTTTAGTCAGAAAATGTAATTGCGCTCTAGATACTCTTTTAAACTGAACACCTAGTAGTTACCTATTCTCTATCATCTTAAAACATTAACAATACGATGTAAATAATATTCACTTTCTAAACCTATAAAAACTTACTTTTCTTATATTAATTTTTTTCTTTCTATTTGGCAGTTTAGATAACATGAGTCACATCCGATTTACAAAGCTTTGAAATATAAGAAAGTGTGATACGTTTACCAAAAAAGAACATTACACACATACATACACATTTAAAGAAAAATATGTTGAAAACTAAGTTGAAAAAATAAATTGTACCTATGACCCATTATTATCTATTAATTTGTTTATTTTTTGTTATGATGCTGATAATTTTATAAGTCAATTTTTCAGCTTTGTTTGTATGTTTGTAGCTTTATTGAATAGTTTTGTATATGGAAGTGTCTTGATTAATAGTTGATATATGCATTTATTTTTCAACTTTTTTTTTGATTGATAAATAAATAATACTGTATGCTATAATTAATTAAAATATTTGTTAATTTTACAGGTGGATTTGATTGAACGTCGATCTAGACGTGACGTGTCTCCACAAGGACAACGAAAATTAGGTGGTATGGTTTCAAAAGATTATCGAACCGTATCAGGAGTAGGGCAATCATATTATAATCAAGTGAGTCTTTAAAATTTTAAATTATGATTGAAACTAAATGTACTTCTAATTTTAACGAAACAGTCATCGACCAACCGACGTAGTGAAACAATGACACAAGCTCATCGTAGCCATTCAGCAACTCCGGGAGACTATTACCCACGAGGCAGTCGTCGTGGCTCATTATCACCTCCAGATAATCGTTATTCTGAATATCCAGTTCTTCCAATTCAACCTCAAACATCATCTAAATCGGCTACAGTTACACCAACTGGTTCTCCAAAGAAAAGGCAATTGCCACAAGTACCTCATGTAGCTAGTAGAAGTTCAGCTATATTCTTACACGAGTCTGACGACAGAGAAAGCAATCAGAGATACAGCAGGCAACGTGCAAGGCAGCAGTTATCAAAACAACCAACTTATAGGAGTACTGGAATGGGGGGTAAGTAGATATTTTACCGGATTTTGTGAATCAATTAAAACACTTGAACTATGGATAATTTTTTTAGGTTGGGAACGTCATTATTCAGGACTATCTGATAGTGATTTGACCTCTCACACAGAAACAAGCTTACGACCAAGACATTCCTTATCTCCCGATAGAGACTTTCTGGGAGAATTTGCTGACTCTGATATGGAATCAGTAGTAAGCGTTACCTCAAGTGCTTTTTCAACTCAATCAGAACGTCCACGTGGCTCCCGCGTTACCAGGTAATTTAATATAATATGAATATATATAACGTGTTTTAAAAAAGAATTGCTTAATTATAAAGACGGGTTATAAAACATCGGAGTCTTCCTTTGACAAGACCACGTTCAGTTATACCGACCGAAAATAAAAACATTTCAAAAACTCGAAAAATTTTATCAGAAATAGCTTCTGGACAATTATCTTTTACACTACCTAAAACACAATCAATATATTCTATTTCTGCTTCAATGAGTGAAAACGACAATATTAATAGTGTTCCAGCGATGCAAATCGATTGTCAAATACATAATATTTCCGGTGAAAAACAATTATTTTTAAGTGAACAATGTTTATTTTTAAGAGAAAAGCCTGCAAATAGAATTATGCTACCTGAAATTATAAACTCAAACTCTAGTGATTTATCTCATGAAAATGATATAAAATTCAATGAAAATAAACTTAATAGTGAGACAGATTTGATATGTACATCAATACCAATTGAAAAGGTTTTTACCAATTTCGAAAATATTATAATTGAACCAAACGATTTTGCCACCCTAAGGTCAGCTTTTTCTGAACAAAACCTTTTACAAGACATGGAAGTACTGACAAATTTATTTGGAGAAAAGAAAGTTAAAAGTGAGCGGACATATCAACCTAATAAATTTTTTTTTTCTGATGATAATAATATGACAAAAAAAGACATTATAGATGATATTTCAACTTCGAAACAATATACTAAGTCACATTCAACAATAAACTTACATGAGCAAAATGTTAGACGGCGACTTCCAGATATTCCTAAATTTAAAAAACTCCGGCCAGTTACCATACATACAAGCTTTGTTCCTATTGATTATGTCGATAGATCAACAAAACGGTTATTTAAACCATTAGATATAGAAAAAAACTCAACAGACAATCAAATAAATAAATCGGTGCTAAAGGGACTATCAGCAAAATGTTTGAATAGAGATGAGATAAAACTGTTTACGAAACGTTCACGTTCATTACCAGCTAAAATAAAAACAGCAACTGACGTACTTGATTCCAATAGAATAAATGAGTATGATGCACCATTTTCTTACATGAAGAATCAATCAGCTACATGCAATATGTTTAATGAGGAAATACGGAATGCTTTGTTAACTCAGACGGAAATCCGTGAAAAGTATGGTGATAGTGATAAAAGTGATATCAAAAATATAAATAAAGTAAAAACATTGAGGGAAAAAAAACAAAAAATCGAAGGTAAAAGGCATTATGAAAAGTCTAAAAAATATATGAACATCGAATATGCCGATGATAATGTTTTCTTAAATTGTAAAGAAAACAATGAACAAAGAAAAAACAAAAAAATCAACAATGATAATTATTATCCAAAACCTAAATATAATAGTGATTTATACATAAATAATTTATTTTGCCATAATAGACCTGCATCATTACATGGTGACTCGATTATAGATAATAAAAAACATGACTATAGACGAACTAGTAGTTTAGATGGACTAAATAATTTTACAAATAAATTGACACATAAGACTAGACATAGTTCTGTTAGTATTAATGATCATCCTAGTATTTATGAATACATAAAATCTCCTTCATCGCCTCAAAAAACATGTATACATTGTGCTAATTATAAACACGCTAACATTGCTTCTTGTATTCCCTCTCCTCAAAACGGTATTGCTTTGTTGTCCACATCTCCTAAACGTACATCATTAAAAAAATCAAACACGACATCTTCAAATTGTGTTGTAAATTCTGGTGCTATAAAAAAAACAAAACGTACTATAAGCAACAGTGAATATGATGAACGATCTAGAGATAAAATAAAATACAGAGAAGACCAGCAACACCAAAAAGGATCGGTTCGTCGAAGAACTGATAGAGATAGACAGAGAGACTTGGAGCGAAAGCGAGAACAAGAACAGTTAGACGGAACAATGAGTAGTGATCAAGAACGAGGAAGCTCACATCAAAGTACTATTGATAGAAGCTTTTCAAATAATGAAGGAACGCCTGATGATAAAATAGGTAAAAATGTGAGTTCTAATACAACATTGAGTGGTTATTTATTTTACTTTTTTACAGATGGCAGCTTAAGTGACACGGCTGTTGGACTTCAATGCTTAGATTCAGCAAGACGTCGCCATGATCAAAGATCCCCTAAGACTGCAACACCAACAAGTGAACGAAGCATAGGTATAAGTGGAATGGGTAAAAAGAGTAATTCAACGTCACAACTCTCAGCAACAGGTAATAAATATATGTATTATTCAGAAGTACCAAAAAGAATTCGATAAGAAAATTTTCCTTACCTATAAATGTTGACCCCATTTTCATAGTTTTTTCATTCAAAGATATATTGAAAATTAAATAGATATTTGTGTAAAAAAAAGTAGCATCAAATAGTAGATATAATTTCACTTAATATAATCTTTTACGATAATATATAAAACTAAATAAAAATTAAAAGGTCGAAAAAGACGGTTGGGATTTGGCAAACGTGGCAAAACCTCCTTTACTGTACAACGAAGCGAAGAAGTTCTACCTGGAGAGATGCGCGGAGGCCTCTCTAGAGGATCCTCGGCATCTAGCGATGGTGAAGGAAGCGAGTTAGGCGACAGGTTCGCTAATATTTCTTTTCGCCTTTTTATACACAAGATGTAGTGTATTTATCATTCGCCAAATATCATTCTTATTTTTTTATTTGCTATATATTATTTTAAACGAAATATTAAATATGACATGAAACGGATTATTGTGAGACAATTATCAAATATGTTACAAGAAAAGATGTTTTTAAATTTAACACATCAAATAAGCCAACTTAATATTTGATTAGATAAACATAGTCCTTTGATTATGATTGTGACTTGGTCATGGTGTGAAGATTATATTTGTAATATCTAAAAAAGATCTAAATCAATTTTTGAGGTATATACTACCAAACATTAACAGAATTACCGTTAATTAATATCTATTGAATATATTATAATGAAAATTGTTTAATAACATGTATCTGTTAAAATAATTAAATATTTAAAGAACACAATCTTAACATATACGTAGATCGGGGATCAGCCGACCAACGAAAACGAGCATCTGCTGGATCAATTCAAAGATCCTGTGAAGTAGCATCCAATACAACTCAGCATATTCGTGCAGGAAGTCTGCAATCAATTTCCAGTTCAGAGGGCTCATCGTAAGTTTTGTGTTTTTCTGAAAACAAAAAACGCAAATTACCATAAATTTCTTTTTTTAAATTAATTGATATCCCTTTTTCGCACGTTGTATGTTAATACATAAACATACGAAACATCAACTGTCGTCCTTTCTTATCCTCCATCTGACATTCTTTTCTAAACAACAAAAACCAAGCTGTATACCTCTAAATAAAACTTTAAATCTTTTTTACTAATGAGTGTTATCAATTTTTCAAAACTTAATTGGAATGCTTTTTAAAATATTCATTAATTTATAATTTAATTTTTGTTAAATATGAGAGAATTTAAACGTCTACAATGCCATGCATATGATGTGTAATGTGAAAATTTACACTGTTAATTTGCTTATTTCATGTTTAAAAACATTTTTTTTTTCAACTGTTACGGTTGGTTTCTTTTGACCATTTGTAGAAATATAATAGAAATAATAAGAAAATTATAAAAAAAAGAAAACGAGAAGACATGAGAAAATTAAATTTTATCGTCTCAGATAAATTTTATATTTTGTAAATACTCTTAGAATTTTGAGCTCAAATTGGATTTAAGAAAATCAGTTATGACAGTATTTTCAATAGGAAACATTTATAAAAAAGCGTTTTTTGAAGATTTTATCGAATTTTGGTGGTTTGGAAAAATAAAATGTATAGTTTTTGTCGGAAAATTTAAAACAAGAAATTCTTGTTTGAAAACTGTAAATTTTAATTTATTTACATTAACAAAGGACAAATACTTATAGTCGAATTCAAAAGATGCATTCAAAAAAAGGAATTGTAAATTATTATACGTCTAAAAAAGACACATTTTAAAGTAACCTAACCTAACTCACATACCTATTTAACTCGAACTTATTCAACTTTTTGACTGTTTATTTTTATAGTGAAAAACATGACGTGACTCTTATGTTAAAACCTTTCTCTTATATTAAAAAGTAGTTGTAGTTAGTATAATTTTGCTAAATTTATATTATAAAAATGATTCAAAAAAGTAAAATTATATTTGGATGAAGATTATAATTTAAAAGTAACAATTCTCTTTTGTTATTATTATTATTAATGCAGTATTTAAATGTACCTAATTTAAATTAAATTAAATATTATTTTTTCATTCATCCTTCATCTTGATCGCTTAAGGAGTTTTGAGAAAAAGATCGCTATAATTTTTTTTATATTCCTTTGTGAAAATACTAATTTTCTATGATTTTTGTTTTGTTTAGAAAATGTGTCACTCTTCAAATTCGATAGAAAGTATTATTTGTATTTAATTACATGGCTCGCCAGGAGCCCAAAACAAAAATACTTTTGATTCCCATTAAAGTTATGTAGCCAACTCACAAAAAAAAACAGCTAAGGAGTATGATTTTTAAAAATTTAACTTGATATTTAAGTAAAAAGTAAAAAAAAAAAAAAACAAAATTTTAATTTTACTTATGAGTGAAGCAATTTATTTTACTATTCATAAGTAAATTATGTATTTTTACTTGCAAAAAATTAAAATTAAAAAGTAAAATCTGGATTAAAGTTTATTGAAACAATGTATTTAACTGGTATTTGATTGAATTTTTGCTCTGATACCAACGATATATAAAATTTGTATAAGAAATGGTTTTTGACGTGACAATACTTCAAAAATTTCCTAAAAATTCATAACTTTTTTTCTCATATCTCCTCAATAGATCCGAATTTTGATGCCGAAATGAAGAAAAATTATCAAATAACACAAAAATATCTATGCAACAAAACATTTTTTGTACTTAAGTTGACTGTTTTCTTTTTCATAATTAATATAAAGAAAATTAGAATTTTGAAAAATAGGAATATATGTACCTTCCTTTTTCCATATTTTCTTACTAAATTCGCAGAATCGACCAATTGTTTGTACTATCTTTAGATTTGAATTTTAATTGATAACATTTTATAGTGATCTTTTTTTTATTAAAATTCCTTAAGTATTATCTACATTGGGCACAAACAATGTCGGGCTTACTATTAATTCGGAGTTTATAAAAGTTCTCCTTTCTTGAATAGTTTCAGTTCACACGTTTGCATGATTATCGAAATCTAACGCGTCAGCCTTATAGTAAACCCATCATTGAGTGCATATATATATACATTATACGCATATATATGCATATATATACATACATATATATACATATATATACATTCTGTTTACACTCTGAAAAATTTAATCATTTTCGACATTTTTTTGTTGAAAATTTGTGATAATAATAAAATAAAATTTATTTTCATTTACATTTTCTTATCAATAAATATTAGATGGTCACCGTCATTAAGAATCACAGATAGTGGTCAATTATCAGAATTTATTGACGGGCTTGGACCAGGGCAACTAGTTGGACGACAAGTTTTAGGTGCTCCTGCTTTAGGTGATATTCAATTATCAATGTGTCGACAAAAAGGATTTCTAGAAGTTGAGGTGATCAGAGCTAGAGGTCTTCAAGTAAGATTTTTTATTTTAATTCAATTTACTAGCCTAGTACATGCTTATATTTAAACATTACAGTCTAGACCTGGCTCGAAAGTTTTACCAGCTCCTTATGTAAAAGTATATTTAGTGCAAGGTAAAAAATGTGTGGCAAAAGCAAAAACTACAACTGCAAGAAAAACTTTAGATCCACTTTATCAGCAGCAATTAGCCTTTCGAGAACCATTTGATGGATGTGTGCTACAAGTATGTATATAAATTTGTAAATCAGGCATTTCATGGAGATTTTGAAAAATCGAAAATTTCGAAATTATTTTTTTGGGACTCAATTTTAATCAATAATTTAAAAAACAAAATATGTTCATAAATATTCAAAAATATTCATTTGCGTTTCTAGATGCTATTTTTCTAGAAAATAAAATTTTGTTTGAAAAAAAACCGGAAATGTCGCGTAAGTTTCAAATGTCATTCTCTCACTCAACATCATCAACTCTTTAAAAAATTTTAAATGGATAGATTTGTCATAATATTATGAAAATAGATCAGTATGGCCATAGAAAATTCCGAAAAAATAACTTTGAAATTATTTCAAACGTCTGAATTTGCCTGAAATGTGTAAAAAAAAAGTGTGTAACAATGAATAATTTTATAGGTGACTGTTTGGGGTGATTATGGACGAATTGAGGGTAAAAAGGTGTTCATGGGAGTAGCTCAAATTATGTTGGATGACTTGAATTTGACGAATATAGTAATAGGATGGTACAAACTATTTGGAACAACATCATTGGTCAGTGGTACACCAACTATCAACTTATCTAGGCGATCTTCAATCACATCATTTGAATCACTCAAACTATTAAATTAGATGTGTTTTATATCATTGTTTTTTTTATTACTTTTACACATTTTAGTTTTTTTTATAGCAGAATAATTTCTTTATCTTCATTTTTTTATGTTTTAAACCTTCAAGAAAAAATAAACTGTTCATTCATAACGTAATAAACTATAAATTGCACTTACACGTATAAATTAAAATATAAATTCTTTTTGGCTACTTTAAATATTTAATGATACTTGTACGGGATCATTCACAAAATGATACCTATATTTATGTACATTTTATTTATTTTTTTTTCAACACAAGGCTATACAAAAATCGACAATGTTTTCAATTTCGTAGCTTCCCTAAACATTCAGAAGAAATTATATCAAACTATTAGCAGTATAAAAAGTTTCTAAAAGTATTGAAATGTCTTAAAATTGAGATAAATATTTAAGATGAGAGATAAATATTTTTAGTATAAAATTTGATCATTTTTCGCAAAGATTTCAAATAATATTTCCTGTAAAATGAACAACATTTTAAGTACTTGTAGGTACTTACATCGTAGGATGTTAGATATCCTTCCTGAAAATTTCTCGTATTTATGTTTAAGGAAATCGAAAACATTTTTGATTGTTATTAGTGCCTGATATTTATTATTTTACAAGCTCATTACGATGAACTTCATATTTTTATAGTTTTCTTATAAAATAATAACGTAATTATAATGTTCAGATTACAGAGAGATATTTAATGAATTGCTTTTATGTTTAATAATTTGAAAAGCAAAGGTCCAAGTAACATCATGAGTTCCTCGTTCAAAACAACATTTTCTCATTTTAATAACTTGTTTCATAAGTATATTGCTAATTCAATTCTAAACGAAGAAAAAGTCACGAAATGCAAGAACCTTTTTAATTTACGATGGTTATTAACCTTTTTCTTACATTGAAAGTATATTTTCTAAGATTAAATATGTGGCATTAACTTCATTTAGAATGGGATAAGTCATATGGGTCATTTCACGAGGAATCACGGAAACTCACAACATCGCCAAATAAAAAATCTAAGAAACTTTCCATCTAGAGCATAAAAAAAAGAAACTTTTGTTCTAGCGAAACTCTGTGGCGGTTCATTTTCACAGTTTTTCTTCAAAAACCAAATTGGAAAAATGGGACTTAAAATTCACATTTTTGGTTTTCCTGACGCAACAATTCATTTGCGATCACATATTTCATGGAGAAAAATGATGTACTCGAGACGACAAACAATCCTAGTAAAAAAAATCAAAAAAATTGACATTCAAATTTTGACGTTTTGCTCACGTGAAAATCTGACAATTTTCATAGGTTCAGGTCGAATTTTTTCGAAAAAAAATTTTTCTTGTCAATTTTTCTTGAATTGCTTGTCACGTCGAGTAGATCATTTTTTCCATGAAACATATGGTCGGAATTGGACCGTTGCATCAGAAAACCCAAAAAATGTGTCGATTTAATAATAATAATAATATATTTTATTGTCGTGTTCTTCATATTTGTACAATTTTTGTTACGGACTAAATAATCTACTGTAACGCCAGGGAGGTGGCTTCTAACAAACTAATTTACTGTACAAAGTTGTCAGAGCAAGATTTACATTTTTATAACTGTTTAAATTTTTGAGAGGAAAATCTCCACAAAAACCTCTATTTCATTCTAACTTAAACTAAAACTAAACTAAACATAATTCAAAAGAAGAATATGTCAATTTTCATACATTTTACTCTACAGTAAAATCGGTTTCTGAAGAAAAACTCCATTGCAAAAAAGTTTCTTATTTTTTCATTTTTTCTTATTTCAATTTGGCAAAGTTATGATTTTCCGTGATTCTTCGTGAAATGACCCATATGTAATTATTCTTACCAAATGTTTCAAAGGGTTTCTTATTATAGATTCCTGTGGAAAAACAACGACCAACAGATCTTCTTCTTGCATAATATATTTTAATAGTCTTCTCCAAAGATCAATACATTGATTATGCTATTATTAATTCCTTCAATCTTATTTAAAGGTAATTCAAAGTTATGTAAAAAACAATAGAAAACATATATAAAGAAAATGAATCACTGAAAATGTGGTTTTGATGAGCGAAATTTATAAAACAAAATATCTATTAAATATTCCTTATATGCAGTCAAAAACCTTTGCTTGCTAGCACGCGATTTTAATCTCATAGTTAAATACATGTGTACATTTATTTAAAAAATCTTTGTTGAGGCAAATTGAAATGAAAAAATGAAAAAATTTAAAGCATAATAAAATGTGATGAAATATTTTAAATGCAAAAAGTAGGATATTATTTTATAAAAGAAATCATGCTTATTAATTATAACAATAACTACTTAATTATTAAACATTGAATTAAAAAAAATACTCTGAATCATAAATTTATTATGAACTTTTTTTAAAAACTGTAAAGAATAAGCCTTCCAAAAAATAAAATACCGTAAAAATAAAATGAAATAAAAATATTTATCAGATCTCTCACTGCAAAATTATAACTAGCCTTCTATTATTTTCATTATTGTTTGCTCTAGTTTTGGAGCTTTCCAATCTAAAAATATACCGAAATCCCTGATTTTAAAAATAAAAAATAAGTCAAAAAATAAGAATTTTTTGGTATAGCGAAAATTTTTCCTCAAAAATATTTTTATAGCGAAAAAATTACCATTTAGGCAAGTACAATTTAAAAAAAATGTTTCACATTATTTTGGACCTCAAAAAGTAAGGAGGTGGGAGTAATGAATAATGATAATGAAAAACAATAATATCAATGATTTTTGCATCTTTTTCACCATATTTAAAAAGTTATAATATTCAATTGTGTGCTTTATAGACATTTTAGATCTTTTATTTTAACAATTGATTCATTTTCGAAATTTAAATTTTTAAAAAAATTTCTAACGATTTTTTGAAATTTAAAGTTTTTTTGGCAAATTCCAAATTATAAATTTTTTAATTTTTTTCTGTGAAAATTAGTCAAATCTTTTGAAAAATTGCAAAATATAACAAAATTTATTGACTTCAACCAATTTTTGATGATTTTTAGTCATTTTTCGTATGTTTTGAATGTAAAAATATTTCAAAACCATTATCATTATTCCCTCCTTGGATTTTCGGAAAAAGTTAGGTGGGAGGACATGTGAAACATTTTTTGAAATTGCACTTGCCTTACCAAAAAACCAACCAACTATATGTAGTAAAATTATACTATTTATAGTAAAAATTAATGTACTCGAGACGACAAACAATTTTGATGAGAAAATTAAAAACTTTACATTTTAAGTTTTTTTCAAGACTATCATAAAATTAAACAAAAACTGGGAAAAAATGTTTCGCCAAAGCGAAAGTTCATTCTTCATTGATGGACCCAACGATTCAGATACGGAAAAAGTTTTTTTTTCCGGGAACCAAACTCATTAAAAAACCTAAATTAAGTTTAGGTATACCTTTTTTAAATTTTGAATTATAAAATTTTTTTTCTCCTATAAATTCACATTTTTTTTAATGATTTTTGTAAATTTCTCAAGATCAAGGTTCTCGCACTTTTTCCAGGGATAAACGATAAACTAGTTTATTGAGTTTTATTACTCTTTCTTGGAAAAAGATTTTGGTATTTTTTAGAATGGAATGCAACTGATTTAATTTTACGTACAATATTGTTACAGAAGGTTCCAACGTGATAAACATTATAAGATGTACAATAAAAGTAATTTTGCTGTACAAAAAAGGATTGCTTCGGTACAAATAGTGCTTAGAGATTTTTTTGGTTTCAATGCATTCAAAGTTGTTATGCTTCTCGAAAAAAGTTGTTACCATCGAATCATGTAAATCATGAGAAACACTATTTCATTAAATAATAAAATTATCGGTTTTCCTGAGCAAGTTTACTACTTGTTATTGTACAGTGTGTATGTTCATAGTTTCATTTAAAATAAAATTAAAGAAAACCTAACTTATTTTGTTTGTCAAAAAACGTCTTAAATTTGATATAAAATACGCCAAAATCATATCTTGTCTTAAAAATTAGTACATTTAAAAAGGCTAATATTATGATATTATTAAAGAAGAACTAAGAACAACTAAAATATAAAAACTCTTATTCATAAAATTTGTTGCAAATAATGAGTAAGTTTAATAGAATAATTGATTAGAAATAAATTAATAATATATTTATAAAAAAAAGTTACATAAATATTAATGCTTCTTGGGAATTGAAAAAACTAACTAAATAAACAAATAGTAAAAAAAATGTTATATAACAATATATTAATAAGTATAGTAAAATTTAAAAAAAAAATCCTCATTTCAGTACAAAATCATTTGTTTAAACCATTTAAAGTGCAGGAGTGTTGAAAACTTTCAATTTATTCAGTTTCTGATTTTACTGATTATAAAAAGTTATTACTATTTTTTCTTCATTTAATATTTAGCACACGAATTAAAACAAAAACTGAATAAATTGAGTCTTTTTAGAATATCAGCATCTCCTTCTTTACTTTATGAAAACAAAAACTTAAAAAGCAAACGAGACTTACTTATTATTGTATAAGCAACAACATTAAAATATTATAGTCACAGTATGTAAAACGAAAATTAGTGATAAAATATGAAATGACCAGGCAACGTATTTGTAATACAGACTAAAAAATAACAAAACATAATTCTTGCGTTTTATGAATGGGATTGGTTGTTGATTGTATACAAATATTAGTAAAAATAAATGATGCTACAAAATTTCAAAAAATAATATTAATTTACATTTTTATATACGGAGCATTCCATTCTAAAAAATATCAAAATCCCACCTTTTAAATTTACTTCAAAATTCAAATAGGTATGAAAAATTTAAAATAAAAAACTTGAAATTTTGACCTTTTTTATTTTCACTACACGTAATTTGTCGATATTTTGTGATAAAAAATTTTTAAAACTCTCATAAAATTTTGAAAAACAAGGAAAAAAATTACACCAAAGCAAAAGTTTCTTTTTTGATCGACCTAACGATAAACTATTCAGTTTTTTTAGTTCTTTTACTGTTTTATAAAATTTAAAACGTGATTTTCGTATTTTTTAGAATGGAAATACACTATATAAATGTATATTTTTGGTTTTTTTTTTATTTTATAAGATCAGTTTCCTTATCCGTCCAATTTTTATTGTTTGCTTGTAAAAATATTTACAAAATCTACAATCTACATGATCATAATCATTTTTTATATTTTCAAGAAAGATCGCTCCAAATTTTTTCGAATTTGCGCAGTTTCAAAAGACGAAAATACATTGGAGGAAAATATTTCTATGTATGAAAACTTTTTGCGTTTCTCATAGCCTTTGATTCACAATTATTTTTAAAATTAAATTTTAAAAAAATGTCCATAAATAATGTTTCATATGAATGAGTTTTCTTCTCCAACAGATTTTTTATTTTTCAAATTAAATAATAAAAACTATTACTATTACTATTACTATTATTATGTAAAATTATTACTATTATATTAGTTCTGAACTTTTTTTTTACCATGCCTGTATTTTGAAAAAAAAGCTTCGAAATAAATTTGGAGCAGTCCAACAAAATTTTTATATAGATTAAAATTATGAATAAACTAATGCAGATTCAGAAACATTTACCTGTTTTTTACTTAAGTTAGAAAATTTTATAACTACCTATTCTCAATTCAGTATGCAAAGTTCTATTTTGATGTTTTTTTATGAAAAAACTTACTATTGAAAAAAAATGAAAGGAAAAAATTGTAGTTTTAGTTGTATAGCTGAATCAATCAACTTGTTTAATTTAAAAAAATTAAAATTCTATACAATTAATTTATGTGCAAAAAACATGTAAAAAGATAAATAACATATTGAAGTCATTCTATTCTAAGAATTTAAAAATCATATTGAAAACTGAGTAAATGTTTGTAACAATGTGCAAAAACTTTTTTTAGTCTAAATTTTTCGTTAATGAAATTATTCATTAATTTAAAAATGTTTATAAAAAAATAGAAAATGATTGTCTAATTCAAATGTACATTGAAAAGTCAAGAATCTTTCACGTGTATTTTGTAATAAAATTATGTTCTACTATACTTTATAAAATATGATATATGTTTTCGCCAGAACAACTTTCTCTCCTTAGATACAAGTACAAAAATCTAGTCAGTTTTACGTGATTTTCGATTTTTTTAGAATTGAATACACCAGTTGTAATAACTTTGTATAATAGGATGATAATGATTATAAATAAATATTGTTACAGTTATTATTAATAATATTGAACGATTATTATTAATAATATTATACTATAAAAAGGACTATAAGAAAAAAAAACAATAAATCAGCCAAAAAACTGACCGTAAAATAAATAATTTCAAAATATCAAGTATAAAAATAAATGTTTTGTTTTTATATTTAATTTTATTAAAAATACCAACATTGAAAATTATCAATTATTATCATTTTATTATTATCATATTGCGAAAATCTTTAAGCTTTTATCCATTCTCCTCTCGACTATAAAATTTAACTATAAATGTCGAGAACCGACAATAAAATTGTAAAATAATAAAAACATATGAAAATTCATGATTGTTTTACTTGTGGTTTCTTCATCATTTATCCTTTTATTGAAACTGTAGCTAAAAATGTAGTCCCTAATCCATTTATATGTTTATCGAACTCTTTGCCGAAATGTATGAATTGCCCGTCAGCATCTTGCCATGTGAGTATCATGTAAATCAAGTTTTTCAATAAAAATTCACTATAGCCAAGATTCACACAAAATATCATTTGTTCAAGGAAAATGTCTCTTAACTTTAAATCCAAAGTATATGTCAAGTATCTAACAAATTCTGTATGTACTTCTTGACATATATGTCTGGTTAATATCCAAAAAGTTTTCGAAAAAAAGTTGAAACATCCTTTATCATGTATTATTATATAATATATCAGTTTGTGTGTCAATCTATAACCTTTGCTCGCTTTGTATTCATTCATTGTATTTTGACAGAATTTCGATATGAAACAGGCTTCTGACAAAACGAGCTCAGCTATACAAGCATCCGATTGAATTGATGAAGGTGATCCTTGATCCATAAGCTTTATATATAAGTCGACTTGCATTAATTCTTGACTTTGAATTTTTAGTATGTTCAAGTATTTTTTACATTTTAAAGAATTCCATAGTTTCCAATGTTTATTTATTAACCATTTCTTAATTAAAATATGAACGATGGTGTTAGACACGAATTTATTATAGTGAGTTTTTTTCAATAGCAAGTGGAAATTGTGATGGATTAGCTTTGTTTTTTTTAAATTACAATTTTCCATCATTGATTTGATATTTAAGTCTGTTTCAATCAGTTTGTCAGAAATGGATACACCAAAAAACACGCTCACATCAAGCTGAAAATTAAAAGAAAAACTAAATTAATAATAACCACAATAGGATTACAGAATTACGCGGTGGTGCCATATCTATCTAAATTAATAATCATGTCTGTTCATAAGATTGTTTAGTACTTTTTCATTTTCACCAGCTTTTTCAATGGAATATCCAGAACTGCTTCCAATCTTCAAGTAAAACAAAATTTTTTAATTACATAAAATATTTATACAAAAATTATTTTATTTTATGGCAATTCAAGCAAATTCAAGCAAATAAAAAATGTTAAAGGTCGACATGAGTATAATATCTGTGTTTATTTATATTTAAATATTTAAAAAAATTTATTAAAAATATAAATATATTTTATATTTAATTGATAGCGACTTTATAAGTAAAACTAAAACTTCATATCTAATTGATGATAATTTGATATCATTTTAATAAGAATTTAGTATGAAAAAGTATTTGTTTTGCACCTTTAGAAATGCGAGGCTTTTGTCAAAAATTTGATATACCTAATTTAGTTTGTTTCTGATACAATAAAAATTTGATAAAAATAAATACATACCTATATAAAAAATTAATTTATCTTCAAAATATATCTCCAAACAAAAGAGAATTAAAAGTAATCGTAGAAATTAAAACCGCATTTCAATGTGTTTAGCTCATATTTTTCTAATATTCCGGGTTTTCACGTTGCTCACTAGACTTTCTCGAATATTTTTAAAGAAAAATTAAGCTTTAGACCCACACATTAAAAACTTGAAATGCAGCAGTTGTCAGAAGAAAGACCGCATTTCGACCAACTTTTCTTATACATTTCAATGTAATAATTCAAAACGTTTTTCATAACATTTTCTGATCTGTAAAACAGTTTTTCCACAAAAACTTATGCTTCCCTCCATCTAAATATCAATAAAACAAAAAAAAATATTAGGGTCATACACACATGTTTATAAAACAAAGTGATGATGCTTAAAAACTTTTAAATGCCCTTCAGATTCCTTCGCTCTTGTCAAAATTAGGTCAAAACAAAAAAAAATTACAATTTGAATGTTTTGCATATCAAATCAAAAACAAAACATTGTTTGATTTGTCACAAAAAAAAATATCATTTTTGATTTTGAGCTACAATGCAAACCTCTGCACGAATGGTTTAAAATTTTATACATACAACAGCTATACCATATGGATGGACAGACGAATTGTATCATCAGCATAATATTGCAAGTTGTTAATCATTCGTATGAAGCTTATTCAAAATTAACCTTTTAACAGTTAACATTTAACTTACATGGTCCATGTGGCTCGATAAATAAAACAATAATCTATTAAGACTTTCATAAACGTTTTTTAACTCATTTATGTTTATTCGTTTATCATCGGTGTATTTGATGCAGTATATTAAGAATACTAAATGTATTATACATTTCATATCAACAATTTTTAAAATGTTAATACATATTCAAAAATAGTTTTGCCCTTATTTTAACTCTTCTGGTTTCCCGATTTTATTTTGTCCATGGTCATTTACGTTTTTCAAAAAATCTGTCAAATACAAAGGAAGTTTGGGCACATGCGCACAAACATTCACAATACATACATATTTCAGATCATTATAGTTTTCAATACTTATCACAAGGATCCACAAAAATTTTAATTTTTGAGCTAAGTTAAATAACTTAAATAAGCAAAAGTCGATTCTTAAATTCTTAGTTTATTAATACATATCTAAATATATAAAACAAGGTTATATGAAGAAATCATAAGCAAACAGCCACGTCAAAATATAATTTTACTTGGAATATTTCTTGCTTTAAATCATATGTAAAAATCATTGATATAAAAGATAGAAAAAGTGGAAAATTTTTATATTCCTATTTTTAAGTATAAATGGTCTATTTTTATTAACTTTCGAAAAACATGAAACACATTAATACAAATTTCTAAATATTATCATACATCGTTATTGCTAAATGAATTGTGTCGCATATTGATAAATATTATCAAAGAATAGTCAGGATATTGTAAGTATAATTTTATTAATTATTCAATAATATTGATATTTTATGTCTTATAATTACAATGTGCGCAAGACGTAATAAGGAAAAAAAGATAAAATGTGGAAACATATCCTAAATTTTTCAATTGATGTTTTAGAATTAGATTCGTAGATTGTGAATTAAATAAATGTTTGATTGACCCTACTTCCCTACGATCTATGTTAAATATATGTAGTTTTAATTTAAATATTCTGTCAAGACGAATTGAATATATTAAAAAATGTTTAATAATAATTTTATACACTATTTATTTTAATGTCTTTACTAAATTGCATATTGTATTTTTAAAATCATTCTGACCTTTTAATAATTCAAAATCAATGGTTATTTTTATCTTGGTTTTTTTCGAAAGTAGAGGACTTTAGTATATTTTTCGACGGTTTGTAAAACGAAATATTATTATGACTATATTTCAAACTTGACTGACTTAGTGACGACCGGGGTGTTACTATTCTTTAAAAAAATAAAATTATGTCCGTATTTATACAGCATGTAATTTGCTGAATTTAATATTGATGTTTCTGTATAATGTGTGAAAATATTGTGAGAAACAAGATATTATTTAAGTGCAAATTCGTAGCATTTGTTACTAGAAAGTTACTTTAAAATAATATATAAAAAAATTAATATTTGATAAAATTTTTTTTTTAAATAATAAATATAAATATGTATTCTATACCTATTCTGAAATGAAAAACTGTCGAAAGCGCATGCGATACATTTATAATTTATGACCAAAAATATTCGCTTGAAATTTGTCATGCGCTTAGGTCATATACGGATTATGTTTCTACATGTTAATGTTATTTTAGATTGAAATAGACAAAAAAATTACATCAATTTATTTAAACTATTTATTGCTTATTAAAAACAAATTTAAGATTAAACATGAATAATATATCGAACGCTTTTATATGGGCCATTTCACGAGAAATCACGGAAAATCATAACATGACCAAATCAAAAATCTAAGAAAATTTCTACCTATAGTATAAAAATTTTGGAATACTTTCTATTTTTTTTCACTGGAATTGCTTGTTTTGTGGAGTAGATCATTTTTCTTTGCAAGATTTATGGTCAGAAATGGATCATTACTTGAAAAAACCAAAAAATGTATCGATTTTCATACATTTTACTCTGCAGTGCAATCGGTTTCTGGAGAAAAACTCAGAAAATTTACTGCCAAAGATTATCGGTAGAACAAAAGTTTCTTATTTTTTCATACTCTAGACCTTTTGATTCGAAAGAATTAGTATTCCAAACATTTCTCGTATGTTTTTGTACGTAATGTTGTATAAATTATTCACATTTTTCTTGTTTTGGTGAATTACTCATACAATATTACGCATAAAACGTAGAAATTATAGTTTAAAAAGGTCTAAATTTTTCAAAATTTAGCAATTTTGTTTTAACTGTAACTAAGAAACTGGAATAGGTACGATAATTTCTATATCTGCATTTTAACAAGATATAATAATAAACAACATTTTTTGAAGTTTTTATGAAAAACTTTTCATAACTTAAGGAGGTACGACGGCTTAAAGTTAACCACATTTTGACAGTTTTTGGTCAATATCTTTCTTTTTCCAAGGAAAAATAAGTCAGAGTCAAAAGTCATAGTTGTTGGCATTTTGAATACTTTTCTAATGACGTTAAAATTATTAAAATCTGATATATAGTTACAGAGTTGCGCGAATTCGGAGATTTTCGCAGAAAACGATCCCGCGGGTCAGAATCCAAAATAACCGATTGGGTTTTGCTCAGGATGATAAAGCCTAATCAAGAACACCAAGCCTCATCTCAATCTAGGAAATGCGGGAATAGTAAAAATTTAAAGAAAACCTAGAAAATTACAGAAAATATTTCCTTTATACATTCGTATTTTATGTATTTTTGACAGACATTTTATTCAAAAGTTTTAAATTTTTTTTTTATATTTATCAAGATTATCTTTGATAATTTGCTTTAAAATTAAATTGCATGTTTAGCATAAATACAATACTTCAATGTATATTTTTCTTCAATTCTCATAAATATTTAAAATTACAAACTAAACTGTGAAGGTAAATTATTTTTAATTGCAGGCTTTTGTTTATCAATATATTGTCGTGGTTATATTAGTTTTTTTTAGTTATAAATTTTACTAAAGTTATTAATAACATTAGTGTCATAATTAGTTATTAATTTTATTAAATTTAATTAATTTTCTAAAAGGTTTTAGTTTGTAATTTTAAATATTTTAGATAATTGAAGAAAAATATACATTGAACTATTAAATTTATGCTAAGAATGCAATTTTGTTTAAAAGCAAATTATCAAAGATAATCTTGATAAATATAAAAATAAATTTAAAAACTTTTGAATAAAATATTTGTCAAAAATACATAAAATATGAATGTATAAAGAAAATATTTTCTGTAGTTTTCTTCAAATTTTTACTGTTCCCGCATCTCCCTAAATTTTGTCTACTGCGATTAAAAAATTTTCCCAGTTTCTTAAATTTTTGATTTGGCGATGTTGTGATTTTCTGTGATTCTTCGTAAAATGACCCATATTTATAGGTATATAAAATATATACAAGTTTTTATATTGTATGTTTGTCATATGTTACATTACATCCATAATTTTATATATATATATTTTTTTAAAACACCTGTAATCCTAAAATAATGTTTCCTTAAGTTTATAATTTTATAGATATGTACACAAATACACATGTTAGTTTTAATCAGGAATATAAAGGACAGACAATATAAAATACCTTGTTTGTGTTTTAATCTAACATGTTGCTAAGTGTTAAAAAAACCTATATATGATAGGTGTAAGTAACAAAAATTCGCCATAAAAGAATTGGCCAGCCACATCCTCTATCATTTTCAATGGGTCTTATAATTGCTTCAAACTTTTGGCATAGAGTTTAATATGTATATTTGTTAATACTCAACAATGGTAATGATCATATAATATAATATTTTCTTCAGTCATATAAATATATACTCTGGAACAATAAAATTCTTTTTGTCGCTCACGCATTGTAACATTTGTTTGTTTTTGGTGATAAATTTGAATTAACTCACACATATTTCATCTTTTATAATATTTGTAAATATTCTAAAACTCCATAGAAAGTCTGGAAGGTTTTTCAAATTCAATGAAAGTTCAATTCACCAGAGATCTCAAAGCTCCCCTCCTTTAATATATATATTTGTCTCACTTATTTTCACTCACGATTATGTAAATAAGTTTCGTTGCATGCTGAAACTGGGTAATATATAGGTATTATTTTATTGTTATTTCAACAAACAACTAATTCTTCGCATGTGCTTAGGTAAAACATCAATGAGAACATCGCGTGAGTTTCGTGTTTAAATATAATAATAACAATAATAAAGCCTTATATAAAACAATTCATACTGAAAACAAAGTCGAGGGTACTCCGACCACCGGTTCCGATGTGCGCATATGTATAAAGAAAATATACTTGTCTCTGTCTATTTTATTAATTTTATATACGGGTACAAGTATCCAATTATTTTATAAAATATACAGGTGGGCAATGTAGAGTATATGCATAGAGTCATATGTTTTGTAGTTGATCAAGTTTTATATAAAATTATCTACATGCTGTTTTTATAGACATTCGCGCATTTATTACATACATATAACCATAGAATAATGAGTCGGTCGATACAAAAACGGAAAAAATTCTTGTACGATAGCTTTAGAGTTAATAGGTTGGTTGTTACTCATTAGTTTGCCGTCAGCACTCGGAAAAGTTACTCGTTATATCAATGAACATTGTAAGAATTAAAGAGTATAATGCAGTAGAAATAAATATAATGCTTAGTTCTTTCATATTGAAATACAATTTGAAGTTGAAGTTTACTTAAAAATATAATACCTAAATACATTACTAAATACAAAGAGTAATTTAAATGGAATTACTAACTTAAAAAAGTGAAATTAGAATTACAGTCAAAGTAAAAAATTGGACACTTAAAAAACAATAAAGAAATATTTGAAAATTAATGAAGTTAATTGAATCAAACGGCAGAAACAAACATATAACGAGAATTGTAGTTGTTCCATATATGTTAAATATTTCATTTACGCTGACTTTTCCTACACTGACTTAGATCAAGAGGTTAAATACAACTCATAAATACAAGTATATAGAGCCGTCATTGCATTTCTTAGATCGATACAAAAAAGTAAATTGACTCACAAACTTGTAAGTGAAAATATTAAAAAATATATATATGTTTATAGTTTTAGCATATGAAAAATAAAGTATTTAATAAATAATATGAAATTTTAATCAAAAATAGTGTATATTAGTAATTATGTACTTCCATATTAATATGCATGTATAAAAATGTATGTTCATATAATTGAAAATCTCTTGAGTATTTCTGTTTTTTTTTGTCAACAGAATGTTTTGGAACAGAAAAATTAGGATTATGTGCAAGAATAAGAATTTTTGTGGATGAGGATATCAAACTCTTATTTTATTTTCTTTTTTTGAGAACTTAATTGCATTGAAAAACAAAAGTACCTGTGAATGATAAAACGAAATTGTTAGTTTTATTTAACATTATTATAAAAAAACTGAAAAACCAAAATACAGTAAAGAAGTGTTTTTGTAAAATATGATAAGACATCTCGAATAGATTTTCAATGGAGATTTCAATAGAGTTTCAATGACTTTAATAATAAGAATCTGATAAATAATTTTGCATTCTGATAGGGCTTTTCTGATTTAAAATACAAATAAAATTTCAGTAATTTATTAGTGAAGTATTGTTTTATAGAATGTTATGTCGACCATGAAACTATATACTCACATATATGAATATTTATAAGGTAAAAAAACAGCCCAAACGAACTTATTTCCCGCATTTATTTACTTTTTTTGTTTTTTGTGTGACTGGTATTGATTTTTTTTGGTATAAAAAATATATATATTTTAAATTCAATTTTAATAAAAAAAATGATCATGAATGCAGTGTTTTGTACCTACGAGAAGTTAATGCATTATCAACTGATTGAAAGAAATCACATATTACATAATATTAAAATGCATTGGAAGAAGTTTATTCAAATGTCCAATAAATATTGTATTGGTATGTTTAAAAAGAATATTAATTAAATCTTATATTGAATATATCCTTATACCTTATTAGGTGTTTTGAGCTGCTTAATACTGCTACGATACTTTATAATTAATAATATAAAAATTAGTTCAGAGGAACAAATATTTACATATGCTTTAAAAAAGGTACAAGTTTCCTTCATGACGTTCAATAAATTGCAAATCAAAATTTTCTCATTTTGCAATGAAGCCCATACCAATTTGTGGGATACAAATACATATATATTTTGCAAGTCCGTCAAGCATTCAACTTGCACTCATATTAAATCGAAACAACAGAGAAATATATGATTGAGTTAGTCTGCTAAAAATACAAAATAAATATTAATGACAAATATTGTTTTTGATCTCATTTTTGATTTTTTGGCATACAATCGAAATTGTTTAACAATTTTCTAATTTCTAGTAATTGAATAACTACTAGGTAAATAACAATAATGAAAAAATAATAAAAATTTCGAAATTTTGATCAAGGTTTTTTAAGTGTTGTAAATTAAGAGAAAAATAATTTCATCTTTTTTTAAAACCGATGTCTAGTCAAATATTATAAATAATATTGTCAATTTACATGAGAAATGTAAATTTACATATGCATAAAATGAAAATAACTTATACATATTTATAATAAGGAAATTCAAAAATACATTATGCATTGAATTTCTTGTTAGGTATTTACCGAAAATAATCCAAAATATTTATGATTAATTTAAAACAATTCTCTTTTTTACGTTGCTAATGAAAATTTTTAGTGTATGTTAGTAGCCATGACACCAGGTTGTACAAACATAATATTAGTATTCCAGTTAGATATTATTTTTCATTAACGTCACGTTTTATTATATTTTTTTATTTTTCAAATTTGATATCGATGAAAACTTCCGATGATAATCTTAATTCAGTTATTGGCACAGTACAACTTTATGTCTATAGATCGACAAAGTCTTTTAAAACATTCTGTATCTAAATTTAGAAAAATGTCATGCAAATATATTTTAATATTTTATTCTTATTGTTTGAAGTGAAATATGTTTTATGTAGTGTTTTTGATACATGTTATACTAATAAAGCTTGTAATGTCTTATTTTTCAGGCTATATAATATTTGGTCCTCGTGTATAACTAAGCAGAAAAGTCAATTATTAAAAAGGAAATAAAAAAAAACGAAGAAAATTTCAGAAAATAAAGGCGTCACCATTTCGTCGACTGTGGCTAAGCGAAGGCCAGCTCCGCAAATAACGGTAGCGAGTGCCCCTCAAGTATTGTCACCTAAACGATTTTGTCAGACTTCACTTGTAACGACCGGCATTACAAATCATCAAATAATCGCTGGAACACCTGTTCAACAACAAGTTTTTGATACCCAAAATTTACTTCGTAATCAAGCTACTGCTGGATTAATACAATCAATACCAGCAAATCACCATCAACATCACGCTGCTTTGCAACAGCTGATAGCAAATAACAAGAGCTCGCTGCCGTTTTTGCACCAACAACCAACGCAGATTCAGTTGCAACATACAACAAGCAATCTAGTACAACCAGTAACACAAATATTAACTACAACCGCCTCTTCAATTAATAACCATACAATCTTAAACAATAATAACACAACATCCAACCAAAACGAGCTTACTATTGCTGTTTCCTCAAGTAATCCACAATCAAATTTAAATTACGGCAACAACAAAAAACAAGGCTCATCAACAGAAAATTTGGACTCTGCTAACAGCAATAATATCAATACAGACATTCATTCACAGACCGCAAATCCATCAAACAACATGGACAATCCAATGGGGCAAATAGCACCAATTGCTCCAATAACTTTGTCTCAAAGCATGGACTCAGTGAACACAAACAGCAATGAAGAAGAGGTAAGTTACAATTAAGGTAAAAGGACGCATTGAAAAAAAGGAACTCAAATATATTTAAAATTAGCCTTAGAATTCAGAATTCTCACAGAGAAATTCCGACAGGGTATTTTTCTTCCTAACACTACCAAATATAGTTGGGATCAAAATTTAAATAGTTAAATGTAATCATCTAATCAAATTATGTCAATTCATCAATAATAAATAATATTCCATACATCCATACTTTGTTCATGAACAACTTAATTTTATAGTTATTAATTTTGGTTTTTTTTTCACTTTAGAATTGATCTGTTTGTTGATGTTTGATGAATTCGATGTGTTTTTTTCTTTTGTAATAGAATCAGCGTAGAATTGCTAAAAATGAAGCTCTATAATGTTTTTCTAGAATAAATGATATGAAACAATTTACTTACGTGAATCATTTTATCGGTTTTTGTTTATTTTCGGTTGTTGAATATTGTTGTTAAGTCAAATAATATCAGGACGTGCCATGGTACTGATAATAAAGAACACTTTTCTTCTTTGAACTAAATAAATATTATACATACATATTTTGAAAGCATTGATAAGTATATCATATTATCAATTGTTTTATCGACAAAATATCTGAACAGGATGACCCAGTAATTAATTTTATTTTTTTCTGATTAACAAGTTTGAAATTGATTTTCAAACTGACAAGCTCATATTTTAAAATTTAATGTTTTCATATGAAAACTAATTTTGTTTGATCATCAAACTTAAATTTTTCCCAAAAGCCATTAGGTATTATGTTGTCTTAATTTCTCTAACTTTTGTTGACTACGACTATTTCTCTTATGGCATCTTTTTGTCATGTTAAATAATGTTAATAATTTCATATCAAACGATTTTTTCTTATGCTTACTGATTTTAGCTCCAATTTAAAGATAAACCAACCTTCTTACAAACTTACATACAAAATATTGTTAAAAAATAAAACATTAGAAAAATGCACTTAACAAGATTAAAAAAATAATGGCTCCAAGAACATCGATATCATAATTTAAAAATAATGTTGATTTTTTTTTCAAAACTTATTTACACGCCTTTGTACATACTCCACTCCAAAACTATTGTAATAAAATTTGTCTTTAAAAATATTTCTAGTCTAGTTTTTTCAATATTCTAAATTTTTAAAACAATTTTGCTAACTTATATTAAATAAAAAATAGTTAAATTTTTTGTACAATATTGACAAGCATGACAAGGTAATGCCCTACCTACGTTTCACAAAATGTACGCTTGACCAGTCATGTAGAACACTTGTTTCCAGCATTACCATTTATTGTATAAGTATACATTTTTTAAATTCATTGTTTTATACTCTTATTTTTGTATGAAGTTAAATGAACCAGTGGACTTCGTTTCCCCTTAAAATATTTTTGTACAATGCGTAAAAACTTTGAAATAAATAATAGAAACCATATTTTTTAGGTAAAACCAAAGGTTAAGTAAAGCCGGAATTCAAAAATGTAGTTTTTTTATACAAAACTAAATAAACTATAATTTTAGTTTTTTTTGGCTTAGGTTTTAGCAAAACAAAACAATAAAAATATAAAAAGAATCCAAATTTTAAATTGTCATTTAAAAGTTCAAACAATGGGTGCATTCAGTGAACGTGTTTGCGCGAAAATTTGCCCAAATGGTTTGCGAGCCCAAAAGTTTGCGTTCATTTAGTGAAAAGTTTGCGCAAATAAGTCATTCAGTAAAAGTTTTGCGCAAAACCGCAAACGAAAAAATGTATTTGCTTTGTTTGCGTAAACATATTTTTATAGATCCTTTATATTTAGTCAATGAGGCTTCTGTCAGTCTGTTGGAACCGATTTTACGGCTTTCCTGTAAAAGATAGAAGGTTCATTTGTTCTACAGGTCATGCTTATTTTGCATTGGGCAGGTCCCATTTGTGGAATCGAGGCATGATTCCAATGCAGAAAAAATTTTCCCCATATAAGAGTTCAAAATTATGACGGAAAATAAACGGAAAATTCAAATTTAAACCGAATCCCAGTGCAAATTTCAAAAATCTAATGATACAGAAATGTTTGTCTTGTCGAGACGCACAACATTGCCATACATCACTTTTGTCCTGGGGTTCTCTAAAATGGACATCCCATACAAATGACACCTCTTAACCCAAGGCGGTCACTACAATGAATTTTTTGTGGGTAATTTTTTGAGTTTTTAGAAATTTTATGATTAAATGAATGTTAAAAACTTCTTCTGTACAACACTAAAAAGCAATAAATAAAAAAAAAATATATTTAAAAAAATATATTAAAAAAATATATTAAAAAATATTTTAAAAAAATATATTTAAAAAAAATGTTATACAAGAAGTTTTCAACTTCAAAAATAGATCATTTATATTCGTCAAATAAAAAAAATAGTAAAAAAGCGAACTAAAAAGGAATAAACAAGAGCTGTGTAGTAACAAAGCCGAAAAAATTGCCAATTAAATAAAATTACAAAATTTTTGAGAACAAGAACTTGAATATAAAGGATTTATTTCAGAATAAATATCAATGCTGACGTAGACTGAAATAAATAATTTATATTCAAGTTATAGTTCTCAAAAATTTGTAACTTTATTTACTTGGCAATTTTTTCGACTTTGTTACCACAAGGCTCTTGTTTATTCCTTTTTAGTTCGCTTTTTTTACTATTTTTTTTTATTTGACGAATATAAATGTTCTATTTTTGAAGTTGAAAACTTCTTGTATAACATTTTTTTTAAATATATTTTTTTAAAATATTTTTTAATATATTTTTTTTAAATATTTTTTAATATATTTTTTTTACATTTTTGTTAAGTTTTCACCTATTTAGAGTGGTCTGAGAGAGAAACGATGTATGAAGGATCTTCATGAAATTTTCTCAACTTTCTAATATCATACTTGAATTTTAGATTTTTCTTAATTTAAGTTAAAATAGCAGTGATGTTTTCATTATTAATGCCGATTTTAAATAAAACTAAAAGATAAGATTCGATAACCGATTTTGAAAGTAAAAATCCATGGGTAAAATAAAGAAAAAGTTAAAATTATTATCAAAAATGACCATTGGTAAATTTTAACAAATTAGGTATATAAAAAACAAAGTTTGTGAGTAAAAATCTGAGTTTCTGTATGTTATTTTTAATAAAATATTTCCATTCTTCTTTCTTTCCTTCGAATTGAATGAAGTTTTTATCACAAAAATAATTTTGACAATTTCCATAATAACTTTTAAAGATATTTTCTTATTTTAAACTAATTTGCCATGCAAAAAATTTCAAACAAGTTCTCCGAAGTTCTCATTAAGTTTCCTTTCATAGCTATACGCATAGACCGAATTTTAAAAAACTTTAAAGCGCTTGGGTTATAAAGAGGTTTTCTCAGCTCGATGACTACTTTTTATTTCCGGGTTATTTGGAGAAAATTCGATACGGTCTCAAAATTAATTTAATTTAAATTAATTAAAAAATAAGTTTAATTGAATAAATATTTTTAATAATAATTTTGAATAACAAATATGATTAATTTAATTAAATTAAATATGAAAAAACACTTTACTCTCAAGCAAACCTTGTTTTTCAGAGTTTGCGCAAAATTTTCACTAAATGCAATGTTTGCGCAAAATTTTCACGCAAACACGTTCGCTGAATGCACCCAATCTAAACTCAAAATACAATTTCTATTTAAAAATAAAACTTTTTTACGATTTTTACAAAAATTACGATAAATTAAATTTATCAAAAGATACTTAGAGTAATAAGGGTGAAATTAAATACGTATTTATGCAATTTTTGTCGAAATAATATTTGACAGATTCTCAAAGCTAACCGAGATTGTGCTTTTGTTATCCAGTTGTTGAATCAAAGCATCATAGAATCATCACAGCTCAGCCAACACTTCCGATTGTTTTCAAAATAATGAGTTTATGTGTCTCGTCGTTATCTTTATATTCCGTTTTGCAAAACATAGTTTAAAATATTACTGCATTACCATAATTTCGGTTTTCAACTTCATTATAGTAAGTTGTTCTAATATATGTACCAATTTTCATTATTTTTTCTCCAACATCAACTTGGAAAAATCTGCGGCTGTTCGATATATCCGTTATGCCGTTTATTTAAAGTGTTTAAAAATAAACAAGTTTTCTGTAATAAAAAAAAACCTGAACAAGCGGATTTGATTTAAAAAATTTTCAACAAAGCTTATTTTTTTTATATATATAAAACAGAACAAAGTTCATTAATTAGTATAAAACAATATACGCATACATGGACATATCGTAGGAGTTTCGAAACTTAATTATTACTTACCTCATTAATATAATGTGTATGGTCAATACCATATTAAGATTTATTAGATGATTTTTATTTTTTGTTTTAACGGAAAAATATTAATAGAATAATAATTGTCAAATTGGACTGCTTTGTGGGCCGAGTTAATATAGCCAGCTACATTGCGTTGTGTAATATTGATGATTCTCTGAAAAGCTTGATACATACATATTTCCACCCTTTTACAAATTTGGATTTTCAGGGCGGTTTTTGTTTCAAACTGTCAAAAATCTATAGGAATAAGATCGTATTGGTATTCCATTGTTTGTTTCAAAGTTAAATCTAAGATGTTTTGCTTTTGAAATCATTCATAATAAATATCACGTTTTCAAGAGTTAGTGCTTACTATGAAGTACTTTAATTGAGCAAAATAAATCTAGACTAGATTTATAAAAAAATTTCTAAAACATTGAAGCATGAACGTTGCGCTTTCTCTTCTTCCCTCTTATACTTTTTATTCGTAAATTGAAGAAAATGAGTTATGAAAACTGTTTTCGAACGAACAACTGTGAAAACAGATTTAATATTCCTTTTTTGAAAATTTCCTCTTTTTGGTTTTTAAGGGTGTCCTAAAAAAGTTTTCAGTTTCGCGTTACAATTTTTAAATAAAAACCAGATATAAAAATTTTATATATTTTCATTTTTAGTTTTTTGTTCTAGTCTTAGAATTATTTTTTATGATATTGTTTTAGCAATTTTTCAAAATATTTTTAAAAAAATAATTTTTGAATATTTTGGTCGTGGGTAAAAATGTCGTGGAAATGGGAAACATTATTGGTCAATATTAATAGAACAAATAAACTTTAAAATATTTTCTAGTTGGTTGAATATGTCAAAGTTGATTCGCTAAAAAAAATAGCTGAAAAGAGGGTCAAATTTTCGGAATGTGCATTGGGGCAGGGTATTAGATTGTGGTTTGGGTCAAATTTTCAGAATATGCATTGGGGCAAAGTTTTATATGGTTTATTAGGCAAAGTGTTAAAGAAACTTTAGAAATATATGAGAAACTTTTCGAGAATTTTCATAGAAGCTTCGAAAAACTTCATGGAATGTACGAAAATTTCCCATACAAGTTTTCCATTGAAGCTTCGACGATTTTCATACAAGCTTCGAAAATGTTCATAGAAGCTTCGAAAAACTTCATAGGATTATTCTAACAAGTTTTTCATGGGAAAGAAAAGCATAACAAGTTAAGTTTTTGAAGTTTTAGTTTTTTAAAAAAATGCCGATTTCCGTATATTTTTAGAAATGGTTTAGTCTTAAAATAAAAACCTTAAACCAGTAAGAGAGATCTTACTGGGTTTACAAATTAGATGAACAAAAAACTCTGAATAAAGCTAGTATATCCTTTATTTCAGGTGCGTACATTGTTTGTCAGTGGATTACCAATGGATGCAAAACCACGAGAACTATATCTTTTATTTAGAGCTTACGAAGGTTATGAAGGATCCTTGTTAAAAGTTACAAGCAAAAATGGAAAAACTGCTTCGGTAAATCATTAAATAAAACAATTTAATATAAGTAAAACTTGAATTTCAAATGTTTTTTATTAAATTCCTTCTTTATTTATCAAATTCAGCCCGTTGGATTTGTTACTTTTCAAACACGTGCCGGAGCTGAGGCAGCTAAACAGGATTTACAGGTACATAAAATATTTGTATTCTTCGTTCCGTCAAAAAAGTAACAGCGTATTTTTTTAAAAATGCGCTAACTGCATTTTGTGTGTAATGTAACTAATACATATTTCCAGATGTCAAACTCTAATTTTTTTATTGAATTCTTAACAACTAATTACAGCAAGGGGTGCGCTTTGATCCTGACATGCCTCAGACTATAAGATTAGAGTTTGCTAAAAGTAATACCAAGGTTAGCAAACCAAAACCTCAGCCTAATACAACGACTACAGGCACTCATCCTGCATTGATGCACCCACTTACCGCTGGGCGTAAGTATACTATCTTTTTAATCTAATGTTTAAAAATTAATGGATGTTGTATAAAACTAATTATACAGTAGCCATAATAAGTATTTTGCAAAAGGTTTTTTTCATACAAAACCCTCAAATAAAAACCTTTAAATAAAGAATTAAAATTAAATGAAAAGCTTTTTAAATAAAGTCCATCTAAAATTTTCCATCTAAATACTTTAGCTATTTCTTTTGAAAACAAAAGTCTCTTTTAAGTTTTTTAATATGACCACTGATGAGCAATGTCCCAGGGTCAAAGATTAAGCTGTTTTTGCGTAATAACTTAAGTAAACTTAAGTGCGTAATAAGGCACGCTCCATCATGTTTTTATTTATTCTGATTCATAAAGTTTCATTGTCGTAATATATTTTCAGACTTAGGAACACCATTTTTCCCAGGTGGTCCAGAATTATGGCACCATCAGCTAGCCTATAGTGCAGCAGGTAAATTAATTCAAAACAATAATGGATTCAATACAGATAGCCAATACCTTGCTGTATTACAGCAGCCGCTGAATTACCAAGTGCAGCAGCCTTACAACATGCCACGTTAGTGCACCCTCTTCATCCTCAAGTACCCGTACGATCATACCTTTGACTAAATTCAGACAAGTTCACAGAACAGTCGTTACATCAGGTAAGCACCAAAAGAATTTTGTTAGAGTGATTAATTATTATTACAACAATGTGTTATTTACGCATTTAGTGATTTCTGGTTGTTTTTGTTTCCCATTCTATTGTACATATCATAAAATAAGAATCAATTAATGTTACATCATAATCCTCATACTATACCTACAACTTTAAACTATCATCAATTACAACAACAAAGCGGACATTTTTTACCAAGTCCAACTAGTTCAAATAGAAGAATTCTAAGTTCTCAAATACAAACATCAAATTCATTGCCTTCAATCAGTTCTTGTCCAACTTTATTTGTAACAAATCTGGGCCACTTTTTATCTGAAAATGATTATAAAGAAATGTATGTATTGTAACTATTTTATTTAACTGTAACTGTAGATTTATAATGGGTGCATTCAAGATCACTCATCGTTTCCATCATGCTTTTTTTCTGTTATATTTTTTCCATGATAATACAGATGAATATTTTTTGACTTTTATGATTAATGTTAACGATTTATGATGTTTTTCGAAAAATTGAACAATTAAATTATTTATTAAACTTGAAAGCGTTCGATGACAAAATTTTTGGAAAAAATCATTGATGTCCATCGATGAGCATTCTTGAATGCACCCAATGCTTTGGATTTTTTTATTTTTGGTTTCAAATCAAACTCGGACACTAGTCTAGAGTTCCATTTGAATCGGCCATCCATTTGAAAGTTTTTCATTTTTATTTTATTTTTATTTAAAATACCAGTTTTGTTTATTAAAACGTTTAACTTTATGGACATTAAATGATTATTGTTTATATTGAGTTAATTTCAACTGATTTTTTTTAAACTAGAACTTATTCTAATTCTTGAACTATTGAATTCAAAACAGATATCTATAAAAAAAACTATACATATATTTAAATCACGTTATCTATATTTTTTATTCGAATCTTATAATTCCCAATGAAATTATAATTACAAAAATTAAATTATTGTTGTTTTTCTTTCTATAGGAATGCAGAAATAGAGTCGAGAACAGGACAACCTAATTTTGAAAATTTGAAATACCAAGATCATCAGATTGATTCAAGCTCTTCATTGAAAACAACTTGACCTATGAACAGACAATATCAACGAACCATTTTTAAGATGAATCTGCAAAACATAAAAATTTGGTAATTGGAAAAATACTTTAAATTCTTCGACAAATTCGTGAAGTTAAGTCTAGAAAACAGAAGGGAGTCTAAATTGATATGATATGTCTATTTTTAGTTTTGAAATGGATAAAAATCTATTTGAATTATATATATTCTTAAGGTAGCTAAATCATCTTTTTCACCCAAAGCCTTTTAAGAGACTATTTAAATTAATTTGATCCAATACAAACATCTAAAAATCGAATAATACTTTCACAAGTATTAACATCAGTTAAGCTTTTGTCAAAACTTTATATTTGCTAATCAAATTGTAATTTGATAAATCTCTAACCAGAATGTGCCCTAAAAATTACTACTGTAAAATTAAAATTTTTGATGCAAAAAGCTATGTACTTTTATAGTTTGACAAAGATATTTGATATATACACCTGTTTACAATTGGCATCATACAGAGATACAGTTTAACAAAAAAGAAAAATAAACGATTGTTAATAGTTGAATTAGAAAACTAAAAAGGGTCAATTCATGTAAAAAATGAATTTTAATACCAATAAGTAGCAAATCATAAATTTATATGCGGATTAATTTTTAGGCTATTTAGACATACAAAATACAATGTCCTGTCCTCTCGCAAAACCTTATGAAAAAGCCCTAAAATTTTTATAAAAGGCCCAAAAGAGTCTTACATTCTAAAATTTTTAATCCGCTACTATGGTTTCAATCTTGAAAATTTTCTTAAACATTATAAAACCTTAAATAGCAAATGAACAATATCCGTGTAGTAAAATTAACAAAAACATAAAAACCATTATCATTTATTTTTACATATAATATATATGCAGTGGCGGATTAACTGAAAATTGGGCCTAAGGCTATTGGGCCTTTTTCAACAATTTAAGGGCCTATTTTGAAGAATTTTGTTCTACAGGAAGCTCTGGGCCTAAGGCTTCAGCCTTATCAGCCTAAGGGTAAATCCGCCACTGTATATATGTATATTTAATATCAGTAGAATTTATGTTATAATTTTTAGTTCATAGTTTAATAAGCATACCACTTTTTTATCCCAAAGTAACACAAGTAAAAGTTCTACCAAAGCAATATAAATTGAATGATACTAGTAAATAAAGAAAATGAAAATGTTAGTTCATAAATATAATCTTGAATTCCCATTTAAAAATTTTACGATTCGGTTTAAGCTAAAAAAATTTAATTGTTTAAAATTGATAGTTATTAAGTGAAAAATGTATACACCTAGTTTCTAGTTTCATGAAAATTTACGGTAACAAATACAACCCAGTCAGTCGTTGAACTTGAATTTCATTTTGACTATATAAAAGCATTAATGAAAAAGCTTTGATAAAAAAAAATAAAAAACATAAATAGTAAATATAATAGTAAAATAGAACAAAATATTTTCTAAATAAGTACCTAATATTGGACTTACAATATTGACTGACTTTCGGAAAAAAATACCAGCACTATATTGTTTAAAAAAATTAACAAGGTATAGTCAAAAAGAAATGAAAGGAATCTCACATTATCAACGACAATCACGTTTACTAGCGAAATACTGGATTTTATGTTTCTTGACGATTTTTATTAGGACTTACTCAATACTGTGAAATACCTAATATCATATTTTATTGTTTGACTAAACGATTAATAAATAAATGGTTATCGAAAATCAAAAATAAATAAGTTGCAAAACTAGAAACTAGAATCATCAGAGTGTGGCTAAGTACCTTTATTTATTTTTATGTTGTTTTCAATTAGTATTATTAAAAAATAGTAGTATTATTCTTTCACATTATTACATTTTATTGTATAATTACAATAAACATTTGATGTGACTAAAAATACAATACAAATATCGTAATTTTATAAGTACCACCATTATAAAGAAGTACATTGAAAAAACCTTAAACAAATGATATCAATCAAATTAGAATGTTTCTCGGGCCCAAGTCAAGTATTTTTTATGAATACTCAAATATGTTACTAGAATTCACTATATCTTAATAAAGATTTAAGCTATCTTTAATTATTTTACAATTTCGATATATAACATTATTTTCATATAACTCATATAGAAAACTCAACTCAAAACTTAAATAGATAAACTTTCATATAGAAAAATTCGAAAATGTATGAGTCATAATAATTACTAAAACCTTGATTTAATTGAAAAATATGTTAAATGAAATCATTGATGTTTCGTGAAAAATACTTGTCTTAAGATTTTTAAGTTCGAAAACAATCTGCGTGGTCCCTTGAATTTATTAAAGAATTTAATTATATAATAATTAAAAGTTACATAATATTTATTTATTGCGTAGTATAATAAAAAATATATAAACTGTATTTAAAAAAATTAAGTTAAAAAATACAAACAATGAAAAAAATAATTCAAACAAGTGGAAAATATTTTTAAAATTTTTACATATGAGTCAAACGATTCTTAGGTCGTGTCTACCGTATATATATATATATCTTCGAGTGTTTAAATGCACATTTTTATTTTACAGTATCAAATCTGTCAATTAAAAAACAAACATTTTTTGAACATTTTTGAAAAACATAATTGGACATAACAACAAGGTATCAAAAGTGAAACTTATTTAAGAAACAAGGTTTATAATTTTTATAAAATATCTAAGGGTGTTCCAAAACCGTTTTCTGTTTCGCGTTACATGTTCGAAAAAAATCCATGAGGGATATAGAAATTTTGTAAAGATTTTCGCTTTTAGTACTATTTAGTAAAATTGTTCAAATTTGAATTATTTCCTATAATATTGTTGTTAAATTAGCGTTTTGACTTATTTTTTCTTTTCCAAAAATTATTTTGAAAATTTTTTCTAAAAAATAATTTTAAATTTTTTGTAAAAAATTAATTCTTGATTTTTTAATCGAAATGTTCATGAATAAACTCTCAAATAGTTTAAAATGTCAAAATTGTTGAAAAACAACTAAAATATCGCTAAAAAAGCTAGCAAAACTTGATTTCTTAAGTCATTTAATATGAAAAAGTATTTCCAAATCTATATATAAATTCCCATGGCCATTTTTGATAAAAATGATGGGGGAGAAAACGCGAAACAATATACTTTTTTGGAACACTCTAAACTACCTACATATTAATATACGGAAAACAAAAATTCATATATTAAAAGCTTAAAATTATCATTCCCAAACAAAATAGAGAAAGTTATCGTTAGAAGTACGACCAACAATACCGTCATTTTCAATATGAAATTTAATTTTCTTTCTCCAAATGTGGTAAAAATAAAAAAAAATAGATTTTTTTAAACTTATTTTTACCGCATTTCGAAGAAAAAATGCGGTATTAAATTCGACTTGTCGTCTGTGTGTGTGTGTGTGTGTGTGTGTGTGTGTGTGTGTCAGTAACGCTGTGCCCCAAAAAAAAATTTTATTTCTTCAAAAATCAAGGAGATTTCGATCGAAATCATCTTTAGAATGAATATTTATTCAATTTTAGCTTTGAAATCCATCAAAAGTTTACTTAAACTTGACTTGAAAAATTTCATGACTGTTTTTAATTTTTTTCCAAAAAACGGTCATGAAAAATTTTTTTTTTATTTCTTCAAAAATCAAGGAGATCTCGATCGAAATCATCTTTAGAATAAATATTTATTCAATTTTAGCTTTGAAATCCATCAAAAGTTTACTTAAACTTGACTTGATAAATCTTATGACCGTTTTTCTTCTTTTTCGAGGAGTACGAAAATGTGAAATATATAAATATGTGAAAATTATGAAATACCTATATGAATTTCAATGGAAAAAGTCTGTAGTTGATAAAAAGTTCGGAAAATTGAAATGAGGAGTATGAAATTGTAAAGTGAGGACAACAATAAAGATATGTATGTAATATTGAAATGCGGTATAGTATGTCGTTCTTTAGACGACTACTTTTTCTATATTTTTATAATATCAACATATAAAATTAATAATAATAAAATTAAAATGTAAAAGAGTGGAAAAGACAGTTTATAATCAAATTTTCATTGAATATTTAAAAAATCCAACAATTGAATATTCAAATCACTTTTATAATTCTGAGCATATCTGATTTTGACTCTAAATTGAAATTTAAATATAAAATAAGTTAAAACAATGAAGAAAATCCGTCCATTGAAATATATTTAGAATAATAATATAATATATATTAATGTATTTAATTGGATAGAAAATACAGTGAAAATTAATGTTAACGTAAGAAATAAATTTTAAACTAAAACGCAAAAAATAGCTCTAAATGATTCTTATGAATAATTAATCCAAAAATAACCCACTAAATAAGAAATTTGAAACAAAAAGATCATTTAGATTTTTATGCATGTATTGTATTAAATGATGTAAGTGGGAACAAACTTTATATAATAGAATAGTAGACAAAAAGCGTGGAAATATAATACATATCAGCTATATTATGGCTTTGTTAACAAAATAACTTATGTAATTTAAAAATTTATTGACTTAATAATGAAATGACAATTAATATATAGATATAGGAAAATAAGTTAAAAATGTTATAAAAATCATTCTACTAATTAATGCTATTTTGAAAACAAAGCGGACAACCAAGAAGAAAACCAAATGATTTTTTATTGATATTTAGATATTATTTATTTTACTATTATGTTTTCTAAGGAAAAAACCAAAAATAATATTTAGTAGTAGACTTCTAAGATAAAAATCTCGCAACAATAGAAGCAATGTAAGTTCAAATATTATTTTTAAATTATAAACACAAAATCGAAAGACATGAACATAATGATTTAACTTTTTAATGATTAACGTTGTATTCAAAAGTATACAGATAAACTTTTAAAATTAATCTGACTCACACCAAAATATATATTACATAAAAATTGTGGTGTATTCAATTAACACTGAATTAAAATTACAAGTGTACTAAAATTCAAAAATATAAATGTGAAGTGAAAAATTATAAAAAAAAACACATATCAATATTGTGCCCGACAGCTATACATATACACAACAAAAAAAAAATGATCAACAATAAAAATTGATAATTATATAAATTAATAATAAATACTATGTATAAGGCAAGTAAATATAAAAATTACATCAAATATCATTTAAAAACCTGCTTCGGTTTTTACTATTCAATAAAATTTTATAAGTTTTTTAGACAGACACTTCTTATAATATGTCTAAAAAAGTAAATAAAGACAGTTTATTATATATATTATCTGTACTAAAAATAACCAAATTAATTAAAATTGATGAAAACACTTAATACATGACAAAGATTAAAAACATCATAAATAAAAGATTTATAAGAAATAAATTATTGAAAATACCCTGCATGAAGTATAAACATAATTATTACATAACTAATTACAAATTTAAAATTTAAAAAACGATGTACTTTTTATTAAATTAAAAAAGTATGAAAATAAATAAAAACATATAATATCAAATAACCATAAGAATTTCTTTGAATTTTAATAAATAGAAAACTTAAACCTTTCCATGATATCATACACACTTGATTCACGAAGAATACACACTGCATTAAGGTATTACGATCATCATAAACTCCTTTCTATTTAGTTATTTTGATAATTTAAAAAAAAAAACATTTTTAAGCTTTCAGTTATAAATGTTAAGTTTTTTTTTCAATAAAAAGTACTGTTTCTTTTAATTATCAAATTTAATGCATATTTTGGCAACATTTTAAGTAATTCTATTGATAATAGTACTACTTTGTACTGCTTGATACTTTATCTTTCCTTCCTAATGTTTCTGATGTCTATGAAATCAAAAACACTTTAGACAACTGTTCAATCTTTATATAGTTTTATTAATTGTCTTCATTAATAATACCTACCTGTTTATTTTTTTAATTGAATTAAAAAACAATATATGAAGAGTTATATTTGGGAGTCGTTAGGTATGTATGAATGGAAAAATTGCAAGAAGATCAATTTGAATATAAAAACCAATTGATTTAATTTGTTTCTTTATTTGAATCAATTATTTTATATTTATAATAATCAAGAAGATATATTCCTTATTCCTTAAATACAGATCTACATTTACTTAATTTAATACCTAAAATGTTTTTTTCGTTACAACACTTCTCCACAAATTAGTTTGTTTAACCATGTAAAATATTATTTTCATAGCTCTTTATTTTATTTTTACCCTTAATTAAACATGATTATTAATTATATATCAATGATAAAATAGCGTTTAATCTTAGTTTTTTTATATTAATAAATTTTCATAATCAATACAATAATATTATTATGGAACTACCTATATTCCATTTACTAAACAACCAAATAATAATGACGAACGTAATTTAGTTTGTAAATGGTTTAAAATATTTATTAAATATATTCGCAAGCATCAATATATTTTTTAGTTTTCAGAACAATTTGTTTTTTTTTCATGTCCATCTTTTCCAAGCCCATTTTATTTTATTTTAAGTATGTATTAAATGCAAGACAATATCTTTTAAACTTGTTTAAAACACTATTTATTGATTTTTCTATTTTTTTTATATATTTTTTTATATGATATTTAATTTGAGTGCTTTATGTATTTCTTTGTAATCTTATTGATGAAATCTTTCCACCTGTTTATTAAAAGTTAGTTAAACATAAAATCCTAATTTTCATAAAGTATTCTCACCTTTTATTCTTTTTGTTAAGAATAAGGTATGTATAAAAATTCAAAGATGAGTTTTAGCGTTGATATTGATTGTTGTTTTCTAGAAAAGATTGAATCATCAAAAGTATGTTTGATTTATCTTAAAAAAAAAGTAACTTACCAATTATTATCAATTATTGATACAATTGATGTTTTACATTCTTGAAAATACACTTTTTTGCTGCTTAACTCCTACAATTTTTTTTACAGTGTTACATGACCACATACGTTTTGCCGCTCTAATCATAATATAATATTTCGCTTATACTTGTAATATTTTCATTAGTTTAACATTCATAATACTCTATAAGCAATTATGATGTAGCTTAATTGTTAGATTGTTAATAATTATGTTCAAAAAATTTATATTTGCTTTATATTATTATTTATGCATTTGTATCTATTTTCTTTTGATTTAAACACTAAGTTTCAAAGAGTGACTATCAGATTAAAACAATATCATAATAATAGTTGTGCTGCTTAAAATTTCAATTCTTATTTTGGTTTTTAAACTACAAAATTAATTTTTTTATTCTTTAAGTTTCTTCAATATAATATAATAAAATACGATTAGTAAATAAGTATTTACAAAACTATAAAACATTTTCGTTTGTTTTTCACAATATATAATATATATATATACAATATAATATAATATATATGTATATAATATAATATAATATATATATAATATAATAATTGTTTTTAAATAAATTTATATTGTATTAAAAATATTTTTGGGTCCTATTATATATTTATGAAATGTTCTATTTTTATTTATTTATATAAGTAAATAAATTTGTAACGATTTTTCATCTTTAAAGGCGATCTGTGTTAAATTTACTGTGTTTATTGTTTGCAATCATGTTCAATGCCAATTCTTTCAACGTACTAAACAAGAATAATGAGTTTCATCTTTATTAACAGACGGGTGGGGCATTTGATTGCAAGCTCTTCATTTTTAATTAATATTTATCTAACTTTTTGATACCTAAATAAATGTGGCAGAAAACGTGGGTCATATTTTAATTGTATAGATCTCCAAAGCTTAATTCTTCAATAACTTATGTTTGTTTTTAGAGATTGGAGCAAGGAAAATATATGCATGAACCTTAATGTTGTTGGTTTATAATTATTTGTCGGGGTACAATTTCTGAAAAGAAAGAAACAAATTTAGTTGAACTAGGTACAAACTAGATTGGTAGGGTCAATAATGAGAACTCATGAATCTGCTTCATTAGGTAAACACAGATATTTTTGAACGATAGACAAAAAAAAATCTAATCGAATAATGATTGTATTGAATTTTATTTTTAAGAGCGAGAAAAAAACTCACATTTTATAAATACTCACTTTTGTCGTGCACCTGTCCACTTCGAAGTACGTGGGCCTGCTGAATATGGTCAACAAGACGCGAAAATTCCTGATAAACAGTTGGATCAGGACAACCGCGCCAAATACATTTATACCATTTTGTCTGATTATGAACATATATAATTTTAGGATCATCACGGACACATACATTACGAATGTGCTCAAGTAGATCTGTCATCTGACTGAAGCGATAGTTACATTGGTCATACATGCAATCATAAACTTCTTGTTTTGCAATTGTTGGCGCTTTTGTGGTTGATATAACAACAGTTCCAGCAGCGGCAGCAGCTGCATTGCTTTCATCCTGTGCCCGTTGTTGCTTCTTCACCCGATTTGCTTCTTGTGCCTTGGCTTTCCACATGGCACGATCCTGGTCTGTTAGTTTCTCCCACATTTCTCCCATCATTTTTGAAATTTTACCGAAATTCTTAGGACCGCTGTCACCTTCAAATGCTTTTTCAGACAGTTCTTTACGTTTGGCGGCTTGGAATAAAATAAAACCAGTAACATTTCCATGATGGTTCCCTTTACGTTTACCGGACTTCTCATTTATGTTTTTTGAACCAGCTTGCGTTTGTTGAATTGTACCACTTTGATGAGCCGGTTGTGCTTGAATAGTAGAATGATTTGATTGTACAAGTGGCTGAACTACAAATTGAGTTGCAGGTTGTACGACTGTATATTGCGCTGGTTGATACGATGGTTGCAGCACTGTGTACGAAGTATTTTCAAGTGATGATGACGTCGATGGCTGAACTATGGTATACGTCGGTTGGGCTGTATATGTCCATTGTTGATTATTGAATGACACCTGTTGTTGATTAAGTTGTACTTGAGATGTGCTTGGTACTTGATTCCCGCTGAAAGTCAATTGGACTGGAGTGTTAGAATTTATGGCTCCAACTTGGATAGAAGCTACTGGACTTTGTGTATTATTACCACGTCCCTGATTTTGTATGACGTGGTTTAAGCGGACATGAGCTACAACTTCCTCGAATTTCCCAAAACCCATTGAGTTTTTGCATCCACGCCACAAACAACTGTAACGATCTACTCTATTGACCTTGTAAGTAGGCCGTGGTCCTTGATATACACAATATTCAACAGTGTGTTGAAGGAAATCTTGTTTATTTCGAAATTGCAAGTTGCAAGCATTCCACTGACAATCGAAAACAGTTCCTGTCCCTACAACAACGGAGCTATTATCCACTACAGTTGCTCGCTGTACGGTTTTTGTTGTGTTTACACGAGGCGCAGCTGAGCTACGTGCTTCTGCTTGATTTCTTTCTTTCGCTTTTTTATTTGCCTCCAATGCTTTGACTTTCCAACTGGCCTTTTCGTCGTCTTTCAAATTTTTCCAAGCATCACTGAGTTTATGGGACATTTCTCCAAAGCTGCAATTTGGATTGGAGTCATGGAAAAGTTTCCTATTTTCCGCTTGAAACAAAATAAATCCTGTAACATATCCAGCTCGTTTACTCTTCACAGCACCTTTTGAGTGTGTTGCTGGAGCTTGCTCATATCCAAATGTACTTTCTTGTGCTTCATGTGCAGCATTTGCTTCATCCGTCCACTTTTGTTTCTCTGATGCTTCCATATTTCGCCACATTTGACCTAGAATCTTAGAGGCTTCGCCAAATGAGATACCCGGATTGCTGTCGTGCATCTTTTTGCGATGTGCCTTTGCGAATACAAGAAAACCAGATGATAATGGTTTTCTTGCAACTTTTCCAAAACGTTTGTTCGCTTGAACATTTTGTTCCCTTTGAATTTGATTTGCTTTAATAGCTTCCTCACGCCACATTGCTTTTTCAGCATCAGACATAGTTTTCCAGGCTTCGCTTAGTAATTTAGATAATTGGCCAAAGTTGGCTTCAGGATATTTAGTTTTAAATTCATTTCTTGTCTTTGCCTGGTACAAAATGAATCCGGACATAGATTTGGATCGGTTTGGAGAAGATTTACTCGAACTAGTAGCTTTTTGCGCTGGCTTAGGTGCTTCATGGTTAATCGGCTGATAATTAAATGAAATGTTGCCGCCTTCTGCAACTTGGTTTACATCGTATATTTGTATTTCACTTTCTACCTTTGGCTCCACTTTGAAGTATTGTATGTTGCTAAAATCCATTTTTGCTTCCTAAACACAGTTTTCTTATTTTTTTCCCTCAATTTTTTTGTTTTATCGTTGCATTACTGCTACGTGCACAATTAAAACACACTTTTTCAAAGAATTTTCTTAAATTATGACGAGAAAACTCAAAAAAGCTATAAACACAATCGATTCGAAGCCAAACGACCAATGGTGAATATGTGAATTGCCCTTTTGCTTATTCGCGATTTTTTTTCGGGTTCAGTGACGAAACTTTTTTTTATTTATCAACACTTTTATTACATTTTTGTGTTCTCGCTGTTCTTGCGTCATGTAATTTTGGAATTTTCATCGATTGCCTGCAAGAACTACCAGAATTTCAGCGAAAAACAATGAAAACTCGGATATTTGTATGTTATATCTGCTAAGGTTTTGCCCTCTTGCTAATTCATGCAAAAATAACGGTGAAAATTTGTATAAATTGTCAGTTATTTATAAATATATAAAATTTAATTTTCAATATAATTTGTCTGTGATTAAACCTACAATTACACGTTGTTTTCATACTGAAAAAAAACTGAAACATGCTGAAGAAATGCTAAAAAAATTTAGGTGAAGAAAAAAAAAATTCCATCGAATTAATTTACATGAAATGACAATACTTAAGTTACATACAAAAATTTTATAAACTTTTAAAGGAACTCTACGAAGGCACAGAATTTAACAAAGAATGAAATTATTTACAACACAGCATCACATTTCATTCCTTGACGGGGCAGTGGCATTTTGTGGGGATGTCACTACTAGGGATTGTGGCAGCGTCCGGGGTTAAAAACGGGAAAACGACCAAATATCATTTTGTTGAGACGTCATTTTGTTTAAACATGAAAAGATATTTCAAAAAACGAACCAAAAGCGAGCGCCCTAAAAGTTCGAAAAATGATTAGGACTCACCTACGAGGACTGGGAGTCCAATTTTGTTGATTCAAATTTTTCGGAAAGCCTCGCAAGGAAATCGGAGACAGATTCAATACCTGCTTCTTCGTGGAGATTGGTGTTGATCGCGACTTGTTGAGGCACATTCGAAATAATTTATTTTGGAGGGTTTGCAGCCGTTGTTTGTTCTAAGTTTTTTACAAGGTTTGGTTCGTGGTTTGGTCTGAGGGCGATTTTGAACAGCAGTAACTTGTTGTTGACGTTCATTTTTTGACTTTTTGTTGAGCATTGAATAAAGGATTCGAACTGCTGTATTTGTCTTGTTTATTGCGAAAGTTACGTGCTGTTGAAGTGTCAATCTCTTGTCGAACAAAACACCGAGAGTCACTTTTTGTGTCTGCAGTGTGTCCCTTAGCGATATTGTTATTTCGATTTTTAGCGGCAACGAAACAAAAAGTGCGCGATACGAAAATAGTTGTTTCAAAAGGTAATGAAATACAAATTAATGTCTGTAGTGTGCTGCGTGTAAAAATTATTAAAAAAAATAATAAAAGACAAGTGAAAAGAATTTTTGGTGCACGTGACATCGTAAAGTGAAAAAAAGTAAAGTAAAGGAAGAAATTTTGAAAATTAGTCAAAATTGAAAGTTTATCGGTAACAATGAAAAATTTTAGAATGTTTAGATCTTCGTAATCGACTAAAAAACGGGTGTATTTATATATCAATAATGTAATAACTTTTGTTGTTCAAATGTTCAGGACTGTAAATACCTAATATCTATTAACCGTACAATTTTTTTTTTTGTAAAAATGTTTATGATTTGTAGCCCTTGCTGACCTTTCCAACAAGCCCACTCTTTTGAATTTACTATACTCTTTTGGGAAGTTATGGCTAAAAAATGGAAGACCTTAATTTTCGGAAAATCCAAAAACGCAAAAGTTCTTATTTTTGTAGGTCTTTCAACCCCCAAAGTTTCATTGAAATCGGATGACATGAACATCGTTCATCTCATGTGGAATTATTCATAAATATTTTGTATGGAACATATTTTGAAGTATTAAGTATATTAGCCAATTTTTAAATTGTTTATCCAAGATTCAAGTTTCTTGCAGTTACATAAATCGAGGTCTAGAATCTTCACTTAAAACTGCAAATCTCTGGAACGATTGCATTTGAAGGTCTTTTACTCCTCACAAAAGCTGAACATCACTGACCTTAAACTTTCTTGGAAGTCCTTTAATTTATAAAGTCAAACGTATTTCTGATATTTTTTTTAGCTAAAGCAAGTACATTTCCAAAAAATGTTTCACATGTCCTCCCTTCTAACTTTTTCCGAAAATCTAAGGAGGGAATATTGGAATAATGATAATGGTTTTGAAAACATTCAAAACATACAAAAAATGACAAAAAATCATCAAAAATTGGTTGAAATCTATAAATTTTGTTATATTTTGCAATTTTTCAAAGGGTTAGACTAATTTTCACAGAAAAAAAATTAAAAAAAATTATAATTTGGAACTTGCCAAAAAATTTTAAATTTCAATAAAGTCGTTAAAATTTTTTTTTAAATTTTAAAAAATTTTTTTGTTTCCAAAATTGTCTAAATGTTAAAATAAAAGATTTAAAATGTCTTTAAAGCACACAATTGAATATTAAAACTCTTTAAAAATAGTGAAAAAGATGGAAAAATCATTAAAATCATTGTTTTCCATTATCATTATTCTTTTTAAGGTTACTTTTTAAGGTTCAAAATAATGTGAAACATTTTTTGAAATTGTACTTGCCTAAGTAGGATAGGGCTTAAAAAATTTTTCAAAACAATTTAGTATAAAAGAATTTATTTTTAATGAAATAAATTAAAAAAAATTATGTTTCGATACAATACAAATCATCTTCATTTTATCTTGTGTAATGCAAGTAAATCTTTCATCATGTAATGTCTCAAATTCCAAAGGGCATTAACTACTTGATCAGGCTTCTCTTGTGCTCGTTTCCCAAGCCATTGTGTTGGAAGTTTACTTATATCTACCGCAGCAGTATTGTCTTGTGTTGCCCTTAGTGTTTTTTGATACAGTGGTTTATGATTGATCTTCGGTTGAAGACTTTCAATGTACCTAAGATAGCGTAAAAATATTGATTTTAACTTGCATTCAAAAATATATAACATACATACTTAATATACGCCTCTGAATGTAATACTCTTTGAGGTCTAGGAGGTACTGTGATAAATAATGGATTTGACACTTTTTCAGCTGTAACTAAATATTTATAAGGAATTTTATATACCTATATTGTGTTTTTTTTTTTTGCTTTGTTCGGACACATACCTATAGGTGCTGTAGATGTTGCCGGAATATTTGTTTCTATTTGCAATACTGTTGCAGGAGAACAGGATGGTGAAGGAACTGTGTTAATGGGTGTTTCTGATCGTGAATTGTCATGCATTGGACTTTGAGATCTTGAGGGTAGGGGATTTTTACGTTGAATATAGTTCCTTTATGAAAAAATATATAAAAATAAATATAATAAAGCCAAAGATTGAAAATTATTTATAGTCAATACTAACATTCCCCGATTTTCTGGATCTACAATACGTCCCGGATGTCGATAAACGTGTACTTCTCTTACGTGTCTTAGTAATCTTGGCCAGTCGGGAAACGGTTCTAAGCCTCGTCGAATCCTATTACAAGTGCGCCACATACACTCAAACCGACGTTTGCCATTTTCATCACGTTTTATGTTTCGCTGTACACAAGAATCTTTAGTTGCCAAGGAATGCTCAAGCAAATCACCTGGATCTTCAAATTCGAAATCACAATCATCCCAACCACAATCAAACACCTGTAGCAAATAAAAAAAAACATATAAAGAAGTATATCATACAAGATAGATAGGAATAATAAAATGTTGTACTTGATTTGCAATCGGATTTTCTCTGTTATTATTGAAAAGTTGTGAGCCAGTTTGTTCTCTTGAGCTAATATCCCCTCTAGATGTTGATGTACTGTGTGTCTCATTTAAAAAAAGTTCTGGGTTATCCACTCGGAACTGTGCACGCGCTTCTTTGTTTGCATTAATAGCTTTTTCCTTCCAAATTGCACGCTTCGCTGGGCCCATATTTTTCCATTCTTCTCCCAACATTCGTGAAACTTCTCCAAAAGATGAACCTATATATAATATACAATATATGTAAGTCAATATTAAAATTTTAGAATATTCTATACCTGGATGCTCTTCGTGTCGTTGCCGTCTGTATTGCGACTGGAACAAAATAAAACCTGTAACAGTTTTGGATCTTCGGGATATTGATTTTTCCGTTGTATGGTTAGATGCTGCTGGTGATCCAAGTGGAGTTCTAATGGTTGCAGGAGATGAACTGACGACAGCTTCGGGCAACATGGATTCTATATCCATTGAATCTTCATTGATATCCAAAAAATCACTAACATCGTCTTTTATGTCCTGAACATAATTTAATTACTTATAAACATATATTTATATATATACAGATAATTATAAACTCACGTCATCACCGCCAGTAGGGATATATTGCCTTGAGCTCTCTAAATTATTATATTCGCTATACGAAATCTGCAATTAAAATTAAGCGGAAACATGCAATTAAATTTCACATAACAAACGTAAGTGAATGTACCTTAAGAGGTGTAATTGGTTTTTTGAAAAAATAAATTTCATCTTTGGTCACTCCTGGATCGTTAACAATTTTTTTTAGTTCTCCTGGTTTAGACAGTTTTCTTATTTGTCCCTTGATTTCATCGAAAACTGATTCACAAATATACACATCTTTTTCGTATATTTCAGTCAGTCGCCCTGAAAAAAAAAACAAATTGTTGATTTGTTTTAAATTTTTCATCATTGTAAATAATATTTAGTTAGGTTTAAATCAAATATATGTAGGTATCTGTATAAATAATAAATATTTATTTATATATACAGACAATTTAATAGTGGGGTTGAGAAAAATGTCATGCGAATTTAATTCTATCAGAGGCTATTAATTTGTGCACGTGTAGTTGTGCTTAGACGGAATAAAAAATGAAAAACAAAATAAAATGCATTCAATAATTAATAAACAAGTTTCTTTATAAGAGGTTTCCTATCTAAAATGCGTCGGAAAATTAAATTCTTTTTTCTTTTATTCCTTGTGGTAATACAGACAACTCTGACACAAACATTCTCAAAAGAATCCAGCGAAACAAAAACACAGAAATGGACTGATTATCCTGACATTCAACTTCGTTAGTCTTTTCATTAATAATAAATTTTAATTTATAAACTACATTTTTGACTACTACTTAAATTTTACTTTTTAATACGACTATGTAAAGACAATACTCAATTTGTTTTTTTTTTCAGCAAATAAAATAAAAATTTGCTCAAGATATGATTCTAACAGAGATGAATGCATAAAAAATGCCATTCAAACTATGATTCCGATTTTGAAGGATGGCTTTGAGCCTTTAGGAATTACAGAGTTTGATCCTTTTGTAGTTGAACAACTATATTTTGAATATAAACAAAATCAAGTGATAGCAACATTAAATATTAGTAATGCAAAAGTAGTTGGAATGAGTGAAGCACAAGTGCTGCAAGTCAGATCAAATCTTAGTGAAATCAATTTTGAGTTGGAATTCGCTATAAGCCTAAGGAAAATTTACATGGAAGGCAAATACAAAGGAGAAGGTCGGTTCAACGAATATAAAGTCAAATCAAAAGGATTTTTTAATGTTACATACAGCGATGTTTATATAATGTGGCAAATATTTGCACATTTAGAAAACCGTCATTCAGAATATTATATGAAAGTTCAAAATGTTAACATAGCTCCAGTTGTAGGTCATATAAAAGTCTTCGCAACCGGAATATTTCCTGATCCTGTGTTGAATCAATTAACTTTAGACTTCATTAATGAATACTGGCCCTATTATTATCAACACATTATACCAGAAACCCGAAAATCATGGGAACCTGTATTAGTAAGTGCAATCAATCAAATATTTGATCGTGTACCTTTCAGAAAGTTAATGACAGATAGTATATAGTACAAAAGATAAATAAATCGCTTCTTTTCATTTTCTATTTTCATATTAATGTAGTAAAATCAATAAAATTAAGTGTTTAATTCACTTACGCGTGGTGTAGTCCATTGTTTCGAGTACAGAACATTTTCCCAAAATAGATGAAGTCGGGGTTGTTTCGGTAAATGTTGATAGAAAAATTTCTTGCGGGTACACCATTTTAGAAGTCAAATTTGGCAAGTCTTTTGGTAGTTTAAGATATGGACCGCGAATATACGAGTTTCCACTATAAAAAGATAAAAAAAAAACAAAACAATTGATGTAATTGCATGTTAATATGTAAATTGATACTTACTCTCTTGCTTCGTAAATTGCACAAACATGAACAATAGACGGATTATGAACCTCTATCGACTCTGTATAAACAAAATCTCCTGTTTTTAATACAAGTCCACTACTGAGGTTGTATTGATCATAATAGGTACGGCCCTCCTCAACACCATGTATAACAACAGGAATATTCTTTCGAAATAAAAAAATGTAATATTAATGCATTTAAGCATCGTAAAAAAACTTACGGAAATCGATTTTCGTTTAAGGGGTAGCATCGCTTCTATGTCTCTAACTTCATCTGGAGTCCTTTGGACTTTTTTAATCGTCAGACGCTTTATTTCTAGAGGTGTCTCTCGCTCAACCAATTTAATTTTATTAGTAAGATGGTTCCACGATCGAATTTTCCTAAAAGTATTTTTTAACGAATTGTAACGCGATTCGCACACATACAAATCACGTTCCAAAAATCCATCTGGCCTCAACTTTGGATAATCTTTAATGCACATTACATAACATTTTCCCTGCAGCTTATTCAGAGGCATTGTAGCATGTTTGTCACTTTTAAAGACTTCCTTGTCTATGAATCTACGAATAGGGGAATGTTGTGTCTCAATTGGACGCAAAAACAAATTACCAGACATCATAGGAATGTTTTCATTGTTAATCCACAACTTTTCAAGACACATTATACCTGGGACGTTCATTTCGTTTGAGGCGTATAAAACAAAGTCTCCAGGAGAATAGAGTTTATCGTTTATTATCATGCTGTCCCCTACAAGAATTGGTGTTCCATCATCATCATTTTCTGTAGGAAATGATTGTGCAATTTTCATTTGTTTCACTATTTCTAATTTTTGCGTTAGTTGCATGACGGTAAAATTGAGCGCTGGAGAATAAAACGCTTCTCCTTTTTTGCAAATTTCATCACGTTTTTTTATGTAGAACAACTGTAACTGTATAGAATCATCAAACGCTTGTGAATTTGAAGCTGAATATTTTCTAACTCGTTCAAGACAATCAAATAAATCTTCTTGAAAAATATCAAGCCGCTTGTATAAACCTTTTTCCAGTCTCCTTTTTATAATCTCTAAATTGATTCCCCGAACTTTTCGACCATCAATTGAAACATCATACTCAGGCACTTCGGCAAGTGATTCAGAGTATGATCGACCATCGTCATCTTCATGTCGCACTAAACTAGTGTATAGCATTTGTAACATATCTTGAACGACCCCTTGAACATCAGGCACTGATTCTTCATCCGCATTTATGCTTTTTTTGATTTCCAAACACACTTCCTGCAGCTTGCAAGCATCTTTGAAAATTTGTGAATCACTTTCATTATAGGTGCAAGCATTTTTAAACATCATTAAGAAATCATTTGTAATATCATCAACTCCACTATACTGCTGTTGCCGTATTTTAGTAAAAATTTTTTCCATATCAATTGGGTTTTTTATTATATCATAATAATCCGGATAATCTGCTTTTGATGGTAGTCTCATAAAAATACTAGATAATTGTCTATTGCTTCCCGATTCTCTATAATCACGGATTGACTCGTAGATTTTACGACACTTTCCTTCTGTTTGAGTATTTGCTAAAGTAGGTAGCTTACGTCGTACTACGTTTCCTCCGTTAGTGGTGGTCATTATTTTTTTTGTTGGTGTGATATCTTGCAAAGAAAACTCTTTAATTTTATCGTTAAGAACCCTTTCTAAAATATTTGCATCTTCATATATTCGAGAGCCTTCTTCATTATATTTTCTACAGTTGTTGAACATTTTGCGATAATCAGCTATAGCTTCATCAATGTTAACATACTTGTCATTCTTAATGTTTGTCTCTATTGTTAACATATCTACTGGACTATCAATAACTTCATAATAGTCGGGATACAGAAGTTCAGATGGTTTTTCCAAAAAATTTAGAATAAGTTTACGACCTTCATGCTAAAAAAGATTTTAAAAAATATAATTATTTTTAAATAATGTACAAATACATGTAAAGTACTTACTAAATGGTCTGTCATTACTTTATGCAAATTAAGCAATTTATTTTTTACTAAAGCACTATGAAAATTTAATTTACTCTTGGGAGTTGTCGTGGTATTAACACTTGAAGAATTAGTTTTACTTTGAAGCAATTTTGTTGGAGGCTTCAAGTTCAATTTTGAATCAGTTTTGTATGCATTGTTGCTGCTTGACAAAATCGATGATGTATCTGTATCCAATGTGTCACTTTCGTCCATATTTGTTGTAGCTGTGTCAATTACACAAGAAAATTTTTGAGGAATCAGAGATTGTAACTGCACTGCAGCAATATGCATTCGATGATCTGACGCAATACTACTGATAATGTTGTCACACATTCGTTCGAAATCAGCTTTTAAGGCAGAATACGTAGGATATAAGCGTTTCTTTATTTTAGATTGAATCTGAGACATTGATACTGGGTTTGGATTTTTTTCATAATACTCTTTTTCCCATCGTGGATGCGGAAGGCGCCACAAAATGGTTCCTAATGGTTCATCCTTTGAATTTTGGTGATTATTTAGTTGGTTGAAAATACGTGTCATCAAAGCTTCCATTTGACGGCCAGCTATATCGTCCATTTCATCATCGGAACTTTCAGGCTCTTCCTGTAAGGCGGCTGTTAATGCACTCAGAGATTGCCCTCGTTGCTTAGACTGTGTTTTAATTGCGCGTCCTGTTTTTAAGTCGATTTTTTTAGTAGTAAAAATGCGTCGTAAGGCTTTTGCATCTTCATAAATTTGAGATCCAGGCTCATTGTACAAACAAGCATTTTTCACCATTAATAATAAATCTTCTTCCATTTCATCAATAGTTTCATAATCTTGATTTTGTATTTTGGTAGCGATTATTTTCAAATCAATAGGTTTTTCAATAATGCTGTAATAATCAGGATATAATTTTTTTGATGGAAGTAGCTGAAATTCCAAGTATAAAGGACGATTGTCCATTGTAGGGTCTATTGCAGTTAGAACTGACGCAAATAATTCTTCGTATTCATCAATTTCGTCGTCCTCATCTTCGGCTGACGTTGTTTTTCTTGGACGACCAATAGACTTTGTTGTGGCCACAATCCCTTTCTTTATATTATTTGAATCTACATATTCAGAACTTAGATTAATGCTACATGCGTCACTAATTTCGCTTTCCAGTCGTATCTTATTGGCACACAATAAATCCCATAAACTACATGCATCCTGATATTCCTGAGTACTTGTATTGAAAAATGCTTTTGTGTTTTTAACCATGAGCTCGAAGTCGGACATAATATCATCAAGATTTTGATATGTATCGGTCTTTAATTTTTGTTGAATTCGTAATAAATCAACGGGATCCGAAACAACCTAATTAAAAAAAATAAACTTAACAGAACTTGATGAAACGAGTCGTAGAATGGCAATTTTTACCTCATAATATTCTGGAAGAGAGCGTCGCTTAGGTGCACGAATAAATGCATCACACAGCATATTACCATCATCTTTTTTTACATTTCTAATAGAATCATATAATTGTTGACATAATTCACTCTAAAATATAATTTACCGTTGAATACGACCTGTACCTCTCGTTTGAAAAGTCAAAAACTTACCGGATCTAACTTTTTCCTCTTTCTAGCTGACGAAGAGGAAGCTAAAATGGATCCACTAGTGCTTGTGTTGGCTGAAATGTCCATTCCATGGAATTCAGGTGATATTTCACGTTCTGGAGTGGCAAATTCATTTGACTCATCCGAAATTGTTGCAACGGAGCTGGACCTCCTTCTTTTATTCATCATTCCACTAGATATCATCAAAAACTTTGTCGAACGCGTATGTACACCGAGAAAGTAGCACAAAATTTAAAAGGACTATAAAACTTCCTTTTATGTAATAAAAACTACTATATTGCTAATAAAATGAGCACTGATGATTCACAAACTAAATTAACTATCAAATGAACTTTTAGAAGCTCATTAATTCTTATAAATGCCCCCGAAAATCAAAACCCGGAGTTTATTTCTGCAATAAATATACAGTTGAGAATTTTATTGTTGGGGATTGTATTCAAAAAAAAGCAGTGACAATCATATGAGGTACACCAAAAAGTGTATACAATTTGTGCAGAAACCTCTTGTAAACAAATAAACACTAACTTTACTTTATTATTAATTTAGGTATTTAGAATTAACTTACACTTTTTTACAGAAGTGTTAAGTTCTGATTTTAGCAAATCAATCATTTTCTAATTTTAATAATTTTGTTACGTAAATACATACTAAGTTATGACAAGGCTTCACTGACTAGTCTTAGAGTCATTGGTGGATTTTCTTGGACTTAATGGCAATGCGGCATGAGGCTATTAGACCTTTTTCAAGAATTTCGGGGCCTATTTTAAAGAATTTTGTTCTGCAAAAAATCTGGGAGCCGGAGGCTACAGCCTCATCAGCCTACCGGTGAATCCGCCATTGCTTATAGTCCCAACGGTGGATCTTATTTGGAATTTGTAAAATATGTATTTAACGCGTTTAAAAGTGTTGGCGTTGAAATTAATTTTCTTTTAAATGTAAAAATTAAAAAACAAGTATTTAATTTATGTACATAAATAAAAACAAATGTCTTAGAGCACTAAGTAGCATAGGCTTACTATATTTTCACTATTTATTTATTATTAATTTATTTTCTTATTTTGCTTTTTTGTATTATAAATTTACCTTTTTGTATACAATAATAAAGATACAGCTAAAGTTCATAAAATAAAATCAGAACAAAAAAGAGGTATAAAATATACATATTTTTAAATATAGTAGGTAAGTATAAATGGATAGAAAAATTTATATATATATATACATATATATTTTTAAACGTAAATTCCAAATTGCTATTTAGTTATCCCATATGAATAAATAATTATAAAATAATTTAAACAAGAACTACTACATTGCCTTACTATATTTTTTTTTCATTCTATTACAAATTACACAAAAGTTTATATTCATAATTTTTGTTTCGTTATTGTTGTTTTGTTTAGTGATTTTTAATAAATTTTTATAAGTTTGTCGCGATACTTTTTCTTATTTGTTTTATTATTCATAGTATTTATGTATTAATAGTATTTTAATCAAGAGTTTTTTTTTGATCAGGAGCCCCATTGGGTAATTATAGTAGAGATTATTGATTCGTTTTTTTTATCATCAGACTTTAAACACCTTTTAGTCAGATATTGGATTCAGTCATATGAGAGAATGGCACTGACTTCCCACGGTCCTGCCGTTTGCATTACTGACTTGCGTCAGTCGACCATTTTTGTTTCTCGCTTGCATCCATATTACGCCACATTTGGCCCAATATTTTTGAAGCTTCCCCAAACGAAATACCGGGGTTACTGTCATGCATCTTTTTGCGGTGGGCTCGACTAAAAACGATAAAACCAGACGGCTTCCGATTTGATACAGCTTTTTGTCCATATTGACGTGCAGCATTTCGATTTTGTTCTCTATTTATTGCATTGCTTTTAATTGCTTCCTCACGCCACATTGTTTTTTCATTTTGTGGCATAGTTTTCCATGTCTCCGACATAATTTTACTTAGTTGTCCAAATGTAGCATTTGGATATTTCGCTTTAATATCATTACGATGCTTCGACTGAAACATGATGAATCCGGACATTGTCTTAGCTCGATTGGGGGAAGATTTAGTGGAAGCTGCTGCTTTTGGTTGAGCAACGGCAGTAGCTGTACTAGCAATTACAGGCTTTGGTGGCTCTTGGTGTTGCGCCTGAGCCTGAGCAACTTGCTGGACCTGCTGATAATTGAAGACTAAGTTCGATTGTTGTAATGCTTGTAGACGGTTTGCATCGTAGATTGGAATTTGTTGAATTGTTTGATGGTGATTATCTTGTCCTCCTTGTTGAACCTTAAAGTAAGTTACGCCAAAATCCATGGTTGGTTTTTTGTGAGTTAGCTGATTTCTTCAATTTTTTTACACAACCAGCATTATTTTATCACTACCGACTAACTTTAAAAATTTTTAACAGGCTTTTCACTATATTTTATGCATAAAAATAGCAAAAACTTTCAGGTAATCGATGATAGTAAACAAAAATTAACAATCGAGCTATGGCGTTACCCTACCCACAGTGAAAAAACCTCTCAACTTTGAGCATCTATGTCGACATGTGTAGAAAAAAATATCTGTGCTTTACAAACTTGGCAGATTTTATAAAAATAAAGCTGTACAAAGTCCTTTAAAACTATCAAAATGAGTTTCACGTTATTGAAAAATCAATTTTCAATCACAAAGCCTGCATTTTATTCAATCACCTCTAATAATATTGATTTTTTCTCACAAACGCCACTTAAGGGACCATCAATGTATTATTTACCACCACAGAGAAAATGTATACGAATATGATCCTTCTCATAAGTGTGTGTATTCACACGTTGTTTAGTTGTACATGCGATTTGCGGCGAAATTTCATCAGATTTAAAATTTTTATTTATAAAAAAAAAATAGAAAATAAAGTTTTTACTTTAAATAAGAAAAGAATAGAGAAAAATGTCTTGGTTGTTCGGATATAAAAGTCAAAGTAACCTGCCAACTCCATCACAAGAAGATACTAATACTTCCAATGGACAACCCACAGGAGACCAAAACTGGACAAAAGCTGAAAAAAAAGCAATGGAAGCTTACAGATTTGATTCATCGGCATTAGAAAGGGCTGCTGCAGCCGCCAAAGAATTGGAGAGATCAAGTAAGTTACATGTCATATTGTGGATCGCGTGGAATGATTGCATAATAGCCTGATGAGCATTATCCAGAGACGAAATATGAAAAAACTTATAAGAAAAAACCCTCGTTTATTTTTATCATAGAGAATGCTAAAGAAGCACTGGAATTATCGAAACTTCAAGAGCAGACAAGGCAGGCAGAATTTCTTTCCAAAGCTAAGGAATATGAAGCTGCCATGGAACAAGCAAAGGTTAGATGTTGAAACACTATATTCAAATATGAGGGGTAATCTAATTGGACTTTTTATAAAATAGGTGGAACAAAAACGTATTGATCACGAAGAGCGAAGAAAAACATTGGCAGAAGAAACAAAACAACAAGCACAACGGGCCCAATATCAAGATCAACTTGCTCGAAAGCGTTATGAGGATCAGCTGATTCAGCAACAAAGGTCCCAAGACGAAAATCTCAAAAGACAAGAAGAGAGTGTTGCGAAACAGGAGGCAATGCGCCGTGCCACGCTAGAACACGAAATGGAGCTCCGAGAAAAAAACAAAATGAAACTGTTAGAGGCCGAATATCGTGCAAAAGCAAAGGTTGATCGTGAAAATAGGGATATTACACTTGAACAAATAAGGCTCAAAGCACAAGAGTCCAGAATAACTCTCCTAGAAGGCATCAAAACAGCCGGCAGTGTAGTTGGAGCTGGTGCTCAAGCAATGTTAACAGACTGGCAAAAGGTTGTAACAGCGGCTGGAGGTTTATCACTCTTAGCGTTGGGAATTTATTCGGCAAAAGGAGCGACTGGGGTTACTGCGCGATACATAGAAGCTAGAATAGGTAAACCAAGTCTTGTTAATGAGACTTCTCGTTTTTCATTGCTAGAAGCTGTAAGACATCCTATTAAAATTTACAAACGATATACATCAAAACCAACGGATGCTTTACAAGGTGTTGTATTGAAACCAAAACTTGAAGAACGATTACGAGATGTTGCCATTGCTACGAAAAATACCAAACGTAATCATGGATATTTCCGCAACGTTTTAATGTATGGTCCACCAGGTACTGGTAAAACAATGTTTGTCAAACGGTTAGCCCAACATTCAGGCATGGATTATGCTATAATGACTGGTGGTGATGTTGGCCCTATGGGTCGTGATGCTGTTACGGCTATTCACAAAGTTTTTGATTGGGCTCAAACAAGCCGAAAGGGTTTGTTATTATTCATCGACGAAGCAGACGCATTTTTGCGTAAACGCTCTTCGGAAAGGATCTCAGAAGACATGAGGTCTGCACTCAACGCTTTTTTGTACCGTACTGGTGAACAAAATCCAAAGTTTATGTTAGTTTTAGCAAGTAATACGCCTGAACAATTCGATTATGCAATTAATGATCGGTTAGATGAAATGGTGGAGTTTACATTACCTGGACAAGAGGAACGCGAAAGATTAATGCGACTTTATTTTGACAAGTTTGTACTTCAACCGGCTGCAGAAGGAAGAAAGTAAATCATGCTCTTTTATTTCTTATTTATTCAGATATTTATTAATTTCTCTTAATAACATTTAAAGACGATTCAAAGTTGAACAATGGGATTACTCAGCTTGTTGTACGAAAATGGCCAAAATGTGTGAGGGAATGTCAGGACGTGAAATATCAAAATTGGGTGTCTCATGGCAAGCAGCTGTCTATGCATCCGAAGATGGAGTTTTGACAGAAAAAATGGTGTTAGATAGATGCGAAGCAGCTGTTTCGCAACACAAACAGAAGGTAAAAACGTTTCTGTTAATAAAAAGTAGTCAAAATATCGTAAATGTTAAATTTTCGAAATGCCCGGTAAAACTTTCGTAAATTAATAGATAATCTCTGAATAATTCTTTCAATACATCTACTACGATGCTCTCCTTTCTCTAATAAAAAAGTTAATGCTGCCAAAAAATGACCACAAAGTAAAACGAAAAATGCTCCTTTCAACATCGGAATGCTAAGAGGTTCCAAGCTTTTTAATGCATTTTGAGTTTTTGTTTGTAACTTTATATAATTTGCCGTATTTTTTGATGCAATAGTATTTCCATCATCTGGCACTTCATGTTTGCCTTGCTGGTTAATCATTTTTTCGTATTCAATATTGGTCATTCTTTCTAATATGCCTGATTCGAAGAGATACATTAAACTAAAATTTTGAATATTGATTTTTTTTTTGTTTTCATGAAGAAATACATACATCCAAAATCTTACTTAAGATTTAAACTGTCCAAAAAAAGACAACCGTTTTGAATGGCAATTGCAGAGTACCTGGTGTACAGTTTTTCACTTATATGAAATTTGGTAGTGCCAAAAAGTTTAGTGTTGTAATATAACGTCTCTCGTCCTCCCATCACTGCACGGGAGCTGTAATTTAAAATTGATACGATACCGTCCTCAACAGAATTTACTAAATAAAATGGTTGGTTCATCATAAGAGAATGGAGTCGAGCGAACATTCCTGTACCATTCTAATTACCAAAAAGATAAAAAAAAATCGTTACAAAATATGTCCATATGTATTATAATTGAAAATATACCTCAATGATATTTTGAGCAGCACTCCCACTTTCCACGTATAGTTGATAGTTTTTAAATCTTATCAAATGCTCTAATTTAAGTAGATTATCTTAAAAAAGACTTATGTTAATATATATATTTTTTTACTATTATAAAAACTAGTCTACAAGAAAATTTTTTATATTAGGTTTTCTAAACAAATCTACTTGAGTTATCTAAAAGATATATGTACATATTTCAGACATAAATATTGGATATTTTACTTATGGGACTTTCTTTGGCTGGCCGAGCAAGTTGTGATGTCAGTTGTGCTAAGTACATATCTCCCAGAACATATGTTGCCCCTAACCATATTGTGATAACCAAAAATCTTGAATGATTTGATTGAAAGTTAAATTCTGTAGCTGAAAAATAGATTACAAATAGATGTTACAAATATTTCTATTTTGACTGTGAGCACATTACATTGCTTAAGATATACTTTTACCAAAAACCAAGATATTTTCATAAATAATCCTTCAGGATTACTGGTTTTTCTATCAGATATTTTATAATTCCAAGTCCTACTCATTGTGATTTCTTTTATGTAGTAAAAATGGAATGACCTCGTTTTTCTTTTCGGATTGTAAGCGTGTTTGCTACATTTGATTTGTTTTTGATACAATATACGTTGTTTTTTTATAAAAATGGGAATCATAATGATTAAATACAATGACGGTGCAGATAAAAGAACTGTTATCACGAGAACAGGCCATACTTCCCACAAAAATGGTCGAATTAATACAAGTGCTTCACTTAGTTTTTGGGGTGCATGTGTAACAAAGGCCCCAGAGTCTGCCAGAGTAAAAAACGTAAATTCTACCGCTTGTCTACGTTCCCAAGACAAAGGGATATCTCCTAGAAATATATCTGCCTCTCTACGTTGAATCATTCCAATACCGCCATTAAAAGACACATTGTTGTGTAAAGTCCCATTAATAGATCCTTGTATTCTTTCCGGAGGATCAATAAAATGTATTTTAAATTCCATTTTTTGAGCTATCACATTTAAAAGAGCAACATCGCGACCACCTTTTACATGAAAACTTGTATCATTTGTTACATTACTGGATTCCTTTTGATAAAATTCTAAAGTATTTTCATTCTTGCTGTCATTCTTTTGGTATTGCACAAATAACCAGGGAGGTGACTATAAAAATATATTTGCAGTTAGTCGAATAATGTATATCCATTTTTTGCCCCCCCCCCCTTCGATTTTGTCGAAAAAATTCAGGGAGAAGAATTAAATTATAAATTTAAATATTTTTGACATTTTGTTAAATATTTTTATTGAAAAATTACTGTTTACGATAAAATCATACAAAAAACAAAGACGTTTTCTATTGAAATGTAGAAGAAAATTTTTTTAAGGTCTTTTGGGGTTTTGGCAGATTTTGCTTGATTAAATTAAATAAATGTCGAAAATCTACGTTTAACGTCTAAAAACGTTAAAAAATTACAAACAAAAAATTGTTCAATGTCCCGTTTCAAAAGTTAAAAAGTTAATGGGGGCAAAATGATAACATAAAAATTGACCGTTTTTTAGTCTTTTTCATATTTAAGATATTTTTTCAAGAAATTTTTAAATTATTTTGTAGTATATGTTCCATATACTATTTTGTTTTTGGTGCACAAAAAAGGCCCATTTCGTGATACCCTATCGAGAAAACGTCGAAAAATTATCAGAATCAAAACAAAAAAACCTAGAACAAAAAAATCTAGAGCCCAGGCCTCAAAGTTGGAAAAAATGGCGAATTATGATTATTAAAAAATATGTCATATGCACGGTTTAAAAATTTTTCGTTTTGAATTATTTAAAATAATTTTTGAAGTATTTCAGACTTAGTAATCTTTTTTTTATAAATTTTCATTAATTTGAGTTTTTTTTTCAAAATTTTCACGAGCTTTCATTGAAATTTGAACTGGTACTAAATATTTCCTTTTCAGTGAGGGGGGGAGAAGTCATGTTAAAAAACATGTCGTAAATTAGGGGGGGTTGTTGGATTTCGACGGTTTACGATTATAGGGGGGTGTGGGTCAAAAAATGCCCTTTTTTGCCGACGCCTTTAATGGATGACGCCTCTCCTTATTTAGTATCCTTATTTTCATAGCCGAGAAATTTAAAAAAAAAAAAATTTTTTTTCTGATCAGGGGCATAACGACCCTAAAATTCGGGTGCGGCGATTTGAAAACTTGCACCTTTTTGGCCGATTTGAAAATGATCAAAATTTTCGTTGATTTAAATAATTATGAAGAAAAATTATTTTTTTTATTCTTTAAGATACTTGATACATCCCACCTTAATAGTCAGAAGATCTATGAAACCGGAAACATTTAGGAATATTATTTTGGACTTAATTTTTTAACTTGAAATACTCTGAGATCAAATTTTAAAGTTAGGCACTTCAAAAACAACTAAAAAATTTTTTAAACTTTCTCATTTTGTATTACCCCCCCATTTTGAAAAACAAGTTCGAAATAAATTTGTAGCATCATTCACTTATTTTATTTTCCAGCAGTAAAATTTATTTTATACTTTCGTAAAAATTCATAATAATTCAAAAATGTAATTTAGTATCAGTTAAAGAAAAATCTTACATGAATTACTGGTACATTTAAAACCTTCCACTTCATTTTCTTGAAAACGGTTTGAAGACTAGGTAATAAAGGTTCCTTATATAATCCTGAACTTAAGAAATCGTACCAATTTACTAACGCAAGCTTCCCATTTCCATTTGAAGTTGCCTGATTATAATATACACGATATATTCCATTTTTTGTTTGAGCAATAAGTGCAATACGTGATGTTTCTTGCATTTCATAATATGTAAAATCGTTTATTGCAGAAGTTTGTTCACTCACAAAGAACAAAAATAAACTCAAACGATGTGCCAAATTTTTTTCTTGTATATCTGTTATAAAAGACATAACAAATGAAGAAAAGACTAAGCTAGTCGTTTTAATTGATTTTCTCAAACTATAGTCAATAAATAAAAAGAATGTTTCTTTGTTTGTAAATATAAATACTGGGAGTGTTATAGAATCATGTATGATTTTTAAAAGTTCGTTGAATCTATCATCGTTTATTTTTTTAGAAGGCAAAAAAATTATTACTGAATCATCTTCAACTGCTTTAATAATTTCACTTATACTGACCGCAAAAAGTCCTTTATCATATTTCTCACAAACAAATTTTAAATTATGCATTAAAAACCTATTGTTCAAACCTAAAGACAATTTTAACCATATATTCAAAAAAAATAATAATATCATCGTTTTTCTTAAAATCATTTTTTTTTATAATACACTTTTAATAACTAACGATTTCTTGTTTTTTTTTTCAGATGGCTTGGTTATCAGAACAGGAAAAGCAAGACCACAAGACCATTTCTGGAAAAACGTTCGTACTATAATAAAGGGTTCAAATGGCAAAAAGAGCATTTCTGTCGATTTTTTTTTTGTTGCCAACTTATTAAAAATTACTACACACAAACCGTTTAAAGATATACTTGAAGACATGTTATCAATAATGAAATTGGTATAGCGTGCCCATTCGATTAAACACTCCAGTTTAATGATTGACGTTGATTGATTTGGAAAACTTTAATAGAAAATAGATAAATAAAAATTAATAGAATATTTCATGGCAATTTTATTTATACACAAATTTTCAATTTTTTTTTTCGCATTTTTATTTTATTCATTCATTCATTTTATTATTATTTTATTAAAGTGCGGTATATGTCTGTCTCTCCGTCCGTAACGGTATGTTAAAGTTATGGAGTGGTTCAGGTAGAAAACATTATAAACTTTATTCATGATAACGATCAACGAAATTAATTTTTGAGTGATCTAGCTTAACAACTACTTCAACTCTTGTTAGAATTTTTTGAATAAATAAGGCCGTTCCAAATTTGTTTTGAACTTTTTGTCCCATGCCCCATTTCAGAAGTCGAAAATCCAATGGGGCAAAATAAAAAAAAAGTTAAAAATAGGGTTCGTCCCATGCACATGTCGACTTGCATATGTCGACATATATGTCAACATATATGCTGCATAAAAATACCATGTCGACATGTAAAATTGACATGGAAAAAAATTAAACCAAAAATTGAATAGGTATGTTCAATTGCACTAGTTTTTTTTTACGAACGCGGTTCTCATTTTATGATTATTTTTCGAATTCGTCTTAATTTTTACTTTAATTTTGAGTTTAAAAATTTTATTTTATTTTAAATTTAGTTCAATTTAAGTGACATTTAATCGAATTCTTGAATATTTTTGTAATAAAAATTACTTTTTATTGACAGAAAATTAAGATTTTGAAAAAAAAATTCAAATGGCTAACAAGTTTTATTTAAAAATTTATATTTTATCATATTTTGTGTTTTGACTGAAAAAAAAACGTTTTCTAAGAAATACTGAATTTTCGAAAATCTTAAAACATGATGCATGCATGCCGGCATATGTCGACATATTTGAATGTCGACCTGCATGGATTTTTCCATGCAGCGTATTCCGAACACTAGTTAAAAATTTCATCAAAATTGACCGTTTTTTTGGTTTTTTTCTTATTTTTCAAGTTATTTTTACGATTTTTTTTTGTTTAAATTTTTAACTTCAAATTAACTTAACTACAACTTTATTTAAGAATTTTTTTTTGCCACAAAAATTTTTTTTGTGTCTAAAAGTTGATGATGATGAGGTACCTTCATCTCATATCGTATGGAAAAATCATCTCAAATGCTAAGTGTCATATATCGTTGGAAAGAGGGCAAAATTTCTGACAAAATGACACCTATTTCGTTTTGATTTGGTCGAGTTTTTGAGCCTTTATGCTTTAATAAGTGCGTTTTTTGACCATTTTTGGAGGTTTTCAAAGGCTGTCGACAAATTAAATTGGTCAATATGGAAAATAATTGGTTTTAAAATGTTGCTGAGAAAATTGCATATAAAAATGTAGAACATTGTTTATAGATAAAAGTTTAAAAAATGGAAGATATAGTGGATTTAAGTTCGATTAACGTGCGAGCTCGATGACTTAATATTAATTGTGTTTATTTTTCGACTTTAGATTATTCTAAGAAGGTTATGAAGTATGACAGACTTTTGTGAAATTTTCTCAGCAATATTTTAAAACTAATTTTATCTTATTATAGCCCATTAAATTATCCGACAGCCTTTAAAAACCCCTAAAAATGGCTAAAAAACGTACTTTTTGAACCATACGAGCTCGACATTTTTACCTAATTGTGCTGAAAATGATCTCATTTGATCAGAAATTTTATCCTCTTTCCAACGATATATAACACTTTGCATTTGAGATGATTTTTCCATACGATATGAGATGAAGGTACCTCGAAAATGCCCCCAAAATAGCCAAATATAGGTCCTTGCTATCTCTTTAACGGATCAATATTTTTCGCTCAAATTTTAGGTATCGTGGGGATTTTGAACATAGAACAATAGAACAAATTATTAAATCTCAATGTAGATACCACAAAATCAACTAAAATATTGATTAATGACAAAAAACTGTTAAAATTTTGTAAGAAAAAGTATTTCAAATTTTTTTTTTATATGCTTTTTTATTTAAATTCCAATGTTTTCTGTAATTCTGTCATCGTGTCACGCTTTTAGTTCCCTACTTCCCACAAGATGGCGTTGTTCCTTTTCAGCGCATTAGGGTAGCGGGCTCATTGGAAATTCCGTGAGAGACCCAAATTGTGCGTTGGGGCAAAGTTTTAGAATGTGCATTGGGGCAAAGTTTTAGAATGTGCATTGGGGCGAGGTTTTAGAATGTGCATTGGGGCGAGGTTTTAGAATGTGCATTGGGGCAATGTTTTAGAATGTGCATTGGGTCTTAATAAAATGTTCGAGAAAGTTCATAGGAGCTTCGAAAAAACTTCATAGAATGTTCGAGAAACTTCATAGAAGCTTCGAGAAAGTTCATAGAAGCTTCGAGAAACTTCATAGAATGTTCGAGAAACTTCATAGAATGTTCGAGAAACTTCATAAAATCTTCGAAAATTTTTTAAAACCTCATAAAATTTTAAGGAAAAATTACATCTTTTGTAATAACTAAAAAGTATAAAATAAAAAATTATAAAAAAAAATATTTTAAAAAGATGCTTTTTTATTTGGGGCCCTAAAAAGTTGAAAATAAATGAAAGTTTTTCAAAATTTGAGCAAAAGAAAAAAGCATGCGAGGCCAAAATAAGTGAGAATAACTTCAAATGTAATTGAAATAAAATTGTTGGACTCGAATGCTTTTTTCTTTTGCTCAAATTTTGAAAAACTTTCATTTATTTTCAACTTTTTAGGGCCCCAAATAAAAAAGCATCTTTTTAAAATATTTTTTTTTATAATTTTTTATTTATTTTGTCCCCCTCATTTTAAAAAAAAGTTTTTGGGACAAAAAGTTCGAAATAAATTTGGAGGGGCCTAAACGACATACATAAATCAAAAAAATTTTTTGGAAAGATGGAGAGAAGGATAAAAATTAAGATTTAAGTTAATCACAGTCTTCTTACAGAATTCCATATTAGAACCAAATTTGATTGACATAAAAATACATAAAAAAAGAAACAAGTGGTTCATGTCTGTGCTTATATTATAATTATGATGATTTGATACTTTTTTTAATTGTTAATTGTTCTACTTTATTTTCTTCTCTTTTAATCTTAAAATCAATGACATCAATTCTTTATACTCTTTTCAACGAACGCTTTTTAATCTTTTAAGCTTGATTCTTTAATCTGTACAATCTGTTTAAATAGTTTTTATTATTTTAATAATATCTTAAATATTTTTTAATTTTTTATGCTTTTTTTTGAGGTTTTAGAATGTTTTTATTATTTTCACATTTTATATCAAATTAGAGCGAAAATTTTCAAAAGTAGCAATTTATGCTCGGGAAGCCTTAAAATAGCATTTTTATAGATTAAAATTTATAGTATTCAAAAAATTATTTAATGAAATAAAAACATGGTGAATACCAGTTTCTATTCGTTAAATGTGATCGTGATAAACTAAGGTAAGTATACTATTATAGCCGTAGAATATGCTAATAACTTCTAAAATGATGAATTTTAGCACCTACATATTTGTTTTTTTCTTTATGAATCTCTAAAATAGATTTTTTTTGCATACATTAAAGGTTATTGCAAATTATTTAAAAACTTTTCGTCATAAAACTTAAAGATAATAGTTTCGACACATGTTTGCTTTTTTTTTACTTTTAAACGATTTTTTTTCTATTTTAATGTTAATATGTAATGAGAAAGTTTAGAGTATATTTAGTACATTTCTTACACTTTTTAATACTAATTTTTTTATACTAACACTAACAATTCCAGGCTTGTATGATTTAAATCAAAATCAGAAAATCAAAAAAATGATTTGATTTTTTTTAATGACAAATCAAATCATGATTTGATTTTTGATTTGATTTCAAATCAAAAAATTTCAGTTTTAAAAATTTTTTGATTTGATTTGATGCATCGAAAAAATCAAAACATGATTTGATTTTCAAATCTTTGATTTAAACCATACAAGCCTGAACAATTCGAAATAAAAAAAGTGTTAAAGTTAAATACTCAAAAAATTTCCTTTTTTTTCCTTAAAGAATTGCAATTTGTAACAAAAAAAAATAAATAACTTGAAAGAGCCTCTTTTTTAGTATATGTAAATTGCTCTCTCTCTCTCGCTCTTTAAAACTTACCTAATGATCGACGAAATTAAGCGCATTTACATTTTACATGATAGGAGTAATTTCAAACATGGCAAAAATCAAAATATGCCAAAATGACGATTTTCAAGCCAATCAAATTTCCGAAAAGAAATTTTGATTTTTTATTTACAAGTTTTTTTTTCTTACAACACTTTTATACAAAATACAAAATACGGTCACACAGTCAAGCACAATAGCGCCTTTTCTTTTCTTTGAAAATAAAAATGTGCTAAAAATTAATATTTTCGAAGCGGACACTAAGCTTAGTTGAGAAAATATTTAATTTTTAGTATAATTTTATTCTTTGAGCAGCTTAGTGATTTATCAAATTTATACAGAATAAAATAAAAATTATTGAAACATAAAATGTTTTTTTTGGTTTTCGTGTTGATATCCAATATAAATGCAAAGGTTCTAAGGGAAAATAACAGTTTTGGTTCAGAAGAATATACTTGTTTTTCCTCAGAATGCGTTATATTATCAAACCGAATCAGAGCAATGATTAATGAATCATATAATCCATGTAATAATTTTTATCATTTTGCTTGCGGAGGATATATCAAAAATGCTAAAATTATGAATATAAATCCGATTAAATCAATAGATGAAAATAGTTTAAAACAAATAATAAATATGTTGAATTATGATATCAAAAATACGGAACCATATTCATTTCAAATTACAAAATTATTTTTCAAGAAATGCATTAAAGAAATGTACAATATTGGAATAGAGAGCTTTAATGCAATCAATTATGCTCAAAGTTTGTTAATTTCATTAGAAAACTGGCCACTTTTTAACGGTACTAATTGGAATAAGCAAAGTTGGTCTTTATCAAGCACCGTTAAAAAGCTAAAATATATGGGACTACCATTTGACTTGTTCTTTGAAATTTCTTTAATACGTGATCCTAGTAATATATCGAACACTATGTTAAAGGTATAATTTTTTTAGTCCCCTTTATTTATTCCGGGCACTAGAAGATTCCAATTGGTTATTTTTTACAGCTTAAACCACCAAAAAAGTATAATAGTTTTATGAACATAAAACGTTTAAACTTTATAAAAAACCAACTCAAAAAAAGGTTTTCCGAATCAAATTTCAACGATACAGTAAAGGACTACAACGATTTTGAAAATGCATTGTATAAAGTATGTATACCTATTTTGTTTTAAAAAGGGTTTTGCGATTCATTTATTACATTTTCAATAACGTTATCAACATGGTTGTCTCAGTAATCAATTGGAATAACTCAAAATTGACTTTGAGAGTACCACTTAAAATTACCACTTAGTTGAATGCAACCCAGAGTCCTTCTTTAACATTCTTTAACTTTTACATTCTCATAATTTTGTTTTTTTATTTGAAGGTAACATCAAAAAACGGTTATTCGAATGCTTTATATACAATTAAAGATTTACAGTTGGCATATAATTATATAAATTGGACCGAGATTATTAGCATTTTAGTTCATAATAGCTTGACAAGAAAAAATATGATTTACTTAAATGATGTCTCTTATTTTTTAGAATTAGGAAAGTTATTGAGTCGTACTTCAAAAAAGTGAGAATTGTATTTAAACAATAAGTTATTTTATATATAATTATATTTTATAACATAACTTTTTTAAGGATGACAGCAAACTATGTTTTTGTAAGGATTATGGCCTTTTTGATTCGACATAATACAGAACAATTATCTAGCTCAGAAGTACATAGAAAATGTGCAACATTAACAAAGGAACGTTTGCCAGTTAGTGTTAATGCAATGTATGTTCAAACATACTTCAAAGAAATTCCAAAAGATGCAACAAGGATAATGGTAATTTTAAATTTAATAATCATATGTGATGTTCTAAATCTAAAATCATGTCTTGGGATTTCAATGAAACTCTTGAAGGTTGAAAGACTCATGAAAATATAAGTGTTTTTGACAGCTTTAGAGTAATTCTTTCGTGAGTGAGGCAAATTGTTAAATCGTACAAAAAAATAATTTTTTCTTGAAAAATATTTAAAAATTTACAGAAAACCAGTTTCCAAAAGGGAAAAAACTGAGAATTACTATCAGACGACATATTTTAATGGACAATGTGATAAATAGTACACATTTTCAAACATTTTTGGAAAAATTCTCAATGCATTAAAAAGTAGTCGTCTTTCCCCATATTTTTTTACTCTTAACTCGATTTGCCCAAAAAGCAGGGCTTGAAATTACTTTTACTCTTGCACATTTTTAAAAGTACTTTTTGAAAAAGTAAAAATATTTTATTTTTTAAATAAAGACCAAGAATAAAAAGTAATATAAAAGAAAAAAAGAGATAAAAAAAAACAAACTATAAAGTATGAAACAAGTAAAATCCGATGAGAGTAAAAGTAAACAAACTATAAAGCATGAAACAAGTTCCTTATGAGTTCCTTATGAAATTCTCGCTGAGCTTTTACCAAACTGACCAAAATGATATAAATTTTGGGCAATTGTGTTGAATCTGAAAACTTGGTTTCTATTAATATCTTTTCCAATCAACATTAATGAGCATTCGACATTGTATTTTGTTATTGTATTTTATAAGCTTTAATTGAAAACCCTTTGGTTGAAAACTATTGCCGGATTTTACTTGTTTCATACTTTATAGTTTGTTTTTTTTTATCTTTTTTTTCAATATAAATTTGTTTTAGAAGTTGAAAACTTCAAACAATACATTTTTTTATATAATGTTTTTTTTTTTATTTTTTATATTTTTTTAAATATTTTTTTTTTTATATATTTTTTATATTTTTTAAATATTTTTTTTTTATTTCATACTTTATAGTGCTAAGTACGGTTTTCCAAAGATATAAAAAATATAAGTGCTGAAATTTTTTTAATGGTAAAGAAAGAAGGAGTTATGTAACATTCCTGTAAAGCGCAGGTGGCGCCGATTTTTTGCGCTAAACATTCCTTGAGTCATAAGAATCACTTTTCTCCATGAAACATATGCTCGGAAACGCATAGTTTTGGAGCTAACCCGTCATTCCTCATTTTTGAATGAAAATACAATATAAAAAAAAAAAAAATAAAAAAAAAAAAAAAAAAAAATAAAAATAAAAAAATAAAATAAAAAAAATTTGGTAAAAAATCAATTTTACTTTTTATTTTTTAGATTTTTCATATTTATAAAAAAGAAGTTTATAAATTTTTAAGAGAGAATTCTGTTTTTATCTTATAATATTGAGCAAGTTTCGATAAAAAATTAGATATTTCTTACGGATGAAAACAATATATGTCAACACATATGCTGCATGAAAATACCATGTAAAATTAGAAAATGAAAAAAACAATAGTCGGTTTTAAGAAAAATCTAAACCAATAATTTAATATTTTTTATAAATACAATATATTTAGGATTTTCATGAACGTGTTTTGTATTTTTTTTCAGATTTGTTTGATATTTATTTACTATTGATATTATTTTTTTATTTTAATTTTTATCAATTTTGAATGTGTCGAAATAAATTCTGCATGTATGCATATTTTTTTATTAGCAGAATATTATTTACAAACACTAAAAAAAATATTGTAAATATCGTTTGGATTGTTTATTTTTCGAAAATACGGCTCTGGTAATATTAATTTAAAAATATGTTTAAAATCTTTTATTAAGGTTTTTTCACTTAATTCAAATAGATAAAAAAAATACAAGACGCAAAAGTTCTTATTTTGTATAGGGAGTTTTTTTATTCACTAAAATTTTATTTAATTTTAAACTTGTCATAAATATTATTATTAATAGGCATGTCACTTATTTTACAAAATATAAAAATTCAAAAAGATACCCCCCCAGAATTCAAGATTATGCGCCACAAAAAAAAAAATAAAAAAAAAATATTTAAAAAAAAATATTAAAAAAAAATATTTAAAAAAAAATATAAAAAAAATAATTTAAAAAAATATAAAAAATAAAAAAGATTCCAAAAAGCCCAAAAACTCCAAGGTTACCTCGTGAAAAAAAGGTTCGGCGGGCTGAAACGTAAAATGACATATTTAAGGGGTAGGTGAATTTCGTTTTTTGATCATAAATCCGTCTAAATTAATGATTTTGTGCATAAAATATATATCAATAGACGCAGAATTAAAAAACAAATCGATTGGTATATATGAACAACCACATCCAAGAACAATTTTTTGTCAAAAATTAGGTTTAAAGTGAAAAAATGGCACAAATTGCTCCTCATGCGATCTCTTCATGTCATCATTTCTTAAAAAATACTCAAGATAGTCATAGATAAATGCATATCAAATGAAAGGGTGCTCTTTTAGCTATTCAATAAACATATTTTTATATTTTTAATTCTTAAGAAAGTCATCATTATATGGTCAAAATAAAAAAATCGAAAAATTATTAAATCATCAACTACAATACTTTTTGTCGTTTCAACAAACTTATCATATTTTTTTTGTTTATTTTGTGTAATATAAATGCTTTTTGTGGTTTTAGAGTTCATAAAAAGAAATTTTAGACTTACAGCTCCAAATTTCTCTTTATCAGATTTATTGTCAAAGCTTTCTATGAACCTCTGAAAACTATCAATATTCAGTTCATTTTTTTGACAGTTTTCGAGTATTTTAGTCCACCGCTGGCTTTATTCTGTGATGAAAAATAACGTCTGATATGGAATATAACATTTTTTCTAAGATATAACAATAGTTTAGAAAACATGTATTTTTTCATATTTTTGATTTTAGCCATATAATGATGACTTTCTTAAGAATTAGAAAAATAAAAATATGTCCAATGAAGAGCTAAAAGAGTGTTCTTTCATTTGATATGCATTTTTCCATAACTATCTTGAGTATTTTTGAAATAAAGATGACATGAAGAGATCGCATGAGGAGCATTTCGGCCTATTTTTCAACTTTAAACCCAATTTTCGTCAAAAGTTTCTTTTTGGATCTGGTTGTTCATGCATATCAATCGATTTGTTTTTTAATTCTGCGTCCATTGATATATATTTTATGCACAAAATCATTAATTTAGACGGATATATGATCAAAAAACGAAATTCACCTACCCCTTAAATATGTCATTTTACGTTTCAGCCCGCCGAACCTTTTTTTCACGAGGTAACCTTTTAGTTTTTTCACTTTTTCAATCAGTGGCGCAAAATTCTTATTTTGTATAGGGAGTTTTTTTATTCACTAAAATTTTATTTAATTTTAAACTTGTCATAAATATTATTATTAAATCTTTTTTAAAAAACATTTTTCATTTAAAAAAAACATCCATTTAGGGTAATATAAATCGACAATTAAAACGAATGATTAAGAGAACAAAGTGGCTAACCTTCGAAGAAAAAATAAGCGCAATAGAAAAAATAAATTCCATGAAAGTTCAATTAGGGTTTCCTAAATTTTATTTAAATAATACTAAAATTGATAGTTATTATCAAAAATTAAAAATGAAAGAAAATGGATCACTAATTGAAGACGAAATGGCAATCAACATTTTTATAAATAAAAAAAAGTTTGAAAAATATAAAAAACAAAGCAAAACCGATCCAATATACGCAAATGTTATCAAACCAAATAGCCTTTATGATATAAGACAAAATGCAGCAAGTAAGTTATTTTGTATTAACACAAACGTATTTCAATAAATTACATGGTTGTTTTTTAGTGATTCCTGTGGGCTTAATGCAAGATCAAATTTTTGGTATAAAACGACCAAATTTTTTTAATTACGCCTCTTTTGGAAGTATTGTTGCATTTTCAATAAGCAATTCATTTCTTAACACATTTGACTTACGTGGGAAATTCGGTAATATTAATAGGAAAAATGGATCATTCGAAAGCTACCAGAGTAAAACAATTTATGTGATGGAGCAAATAGAAAAATATCATGAAACCGAAATGGATTACTTAATTGCTTATTTAATCAGCATGAAAGCATCATATTTATCGTATAAAAATTGGTCTAAAAGACATTTAGATGAAGCACTTACACCTTTTTTAAAATTTACACATAGTCAACTGTTTTGGATCGCATTGGTACAGAATCATTGTTATCTTATTAAAGGTATGTATTTATTACAATTAGCACTCGAAACTGTTTTGAAAGGATATCGAGTATCTTTCATGTTTATACACAATTGATCACTATTTGGGGTTTGCAAGTAAATAATTAATGATAAATAAATCTAAATTTTACTGCAAGCAAAAAACTTATTATGGAAAGGAATATAGAAAAGCTTATAAGCATTTCTGTTAAAAGGTTTCATGATGTTCACTATATTTAATCAGGTTCCCTAATAACATACATACATTCATTTTGAAAACTAAACTTAATCATTGTTTATTTATTTATAATCCTTCAGAAAACAACAACGATCGTGTAAATGAAGCATTACAAAATATTTTGGAATTTGTAGAAGACTTCAAATGTGCTGAAAAAATCCGTGAGTGATGTAACAACACATGAATGAGAATTACATTTATATAGGCTCTCAGTGTCGGATGTACAATATTAAAAGCCTTGGATCTCGAAGACTCTAGATAGATTTAAATTTTTCAAAGAGATTTAATATTAGGCAAGTGCAATTCCAAAAAAATGTTTCACATTATTTTGGACCTCAAAAAGTAAGGAGGTAAGAGTAATGAATAATGATAATGGAAAACAATTATATTACTGATTTTTTCATCTTTAATATTCAATAGAGCGTTTTAAAGACATTTTAGATCTTTTATGTTAACATTAAGAAAAAAAAAATTTCAAAAATTTTTTAACGACTTTTTTGAAACTTTTGGCAAATTTCAAACTATATATTTTTTAATTTTTGTAAAACTTAGTCCTTTGAAAAATTGCAAAATATTACAAAAATTATAGATTTCAACCAATTTTTGATGATTTTTAGTCATTTTTTCTTATGTTTTGAAGGTAAAAATATTTTAAACCCGTTATCATTATTCCTCCTTGGATTTTTTGAAAAAGTTAGGTGGGTTATAATGTAAAACATTTTTTAAAATTGCACCAATAAATAATAATAAATAAATAAAAAAAAATACATTAATTTTTAAATAAACTTAGTTCTTGTAAATTAGTCCTTCGTCTTTTTATTTAGTATTTATTTTTATTAGTTTTTTGTAGATTGGCGTTTGAAGGACCATTCGATTTAACTTTACATCTTAAGTAATCAATAGTTAGTATTCATTAATCATTTAATCATTACCTAGTTAGTAAATTTCTTCGTCGTTGTATCCGTTGCATCGTTTAAACAAGAAAACATCTAAAATATTTAGGTACATATATGTATTAATAAAACAAATAGTATTATGTTATAAACACGCCAAAAATTTGCACATTTCTTATATTTTGATATTAATTTATATCACTTTTATTTTACATATTTGTATTGAACATATACCATATACATTCACGTTTTTATCCAGCAATGATAACCAATAGTATAAGGCCGTTCCAAATTTTTTCCGATGTTTTTGTCCCAAAACATTTTTTTCAAAATGGGGGGGGCAAAATAAAAAAAAAAGTTTTGAAATACTGTTTCATACAAAATGACAAAATTTTAACAAATTTTGGTCTTTCATGAATATTTTAGATGTTTTTATGGTATATACATTGAGATTTGATGATTTAAAATTGATCTGAATGTATTTCAAGTTAAAAATTTTAACAAAAATATTTCATAAAAATATCTGTCAAAAAATTTTGAAAAGTAATTTTTTGAAAAAGAAAAAAATTAAAGAAGAAGTTGAAATACAATTTTCAGCACAAAAAAAAATAAAAATTGAAAATATTTTAAAAAATTTTTGAAAATTCCTTGAAAAAGTAAGGAAAAGAACCAAAAAATGGTCAATTTTGATGAAATTTTTAATTTTTTTTTTTATTTTGCCCCATTGAATTTTCGGCTTTTGAAATGGGGCAGGGGACAAAAACATAGAAAAAAATTTGGAGCGGCCTAAAATAAAAAAAAAAATTAAGTAAATCCTTTTTATTATGTATATAGATATAAATTGATTGGCTTTCACGTTTTAATTTTTCAACTGACCTGTTTACCGTTATTTAAAAGGTTGTTTTTAAGCTATATGAAAAAGTAATGAAAATTCTTCAAACAAATGCTTGTGGAAGTATAAAATTCTTTTAGGACTATTATAAAGTTTTTGTAAAAATACTTTGAACATTTTTTTAAAAAATAATTTTAATCCCTTCTCATGGTGCATTTGATTCTAAAAAATACCAAAATCACGGTTTGGATTTTTTATATAACCGTACTAGAAATGAAAAACTGCATTTTTTATGCTTATGTTTATCAAAAAAGGAGAAACTTTTGCATTGAAAATAAACGTCGTTAAAGAAAAAGTTTCTTATTTTTGGATGGACATCACGATAAAATAATCAGATTTGGATTTTTATTAGTAATTTTAGAATCCGGGATTTTGGTATTTTTTGGAATGGAGTGCTCCTCATCAAGAAAATGTAACACAAAACAAAAAACATATTTGAACAATTCTTAAATTTCTATATACATATAAATATATTAATATTACGAAAGAATCTATATTTAAACCTCATTTGGAAATTTACCAAACAACGCATTTGTGAATGGGGTTCATTTTAGAGCCTAAGGGACAACTGAAATCTTTTGAAAACTCTTCCATGTTACTCATAGGCCCCAAAACTCTAAACTGTCCTGGGGAGTGAACTCCTGTGGTAATACGCATTTTCATAGTTTCTAAAGTGTAAAAAAAGTAATTATCTATACAATGATTTCTCTTTTCCAACTATTCTTACCTGGTCGATAAACACTGCACCATGTTTGAGCAGCAGCAATCCAAAACATTTGCTCTGGTGTATAATTTAAACCTGGCAATTTCGGCTCTGGTCCATTATGTACCATCCATTCTTTATATGCTAAATACGCTTCTTTAATTCCACCATTATCTGCAATGTTTTCACCTTGAGTATTAATGCCATTTAAATTCATTTTGACACTAGGCTCAGTATAGTTTCCATATTGTTCAATAATACATTTTGCTTTTTCTAAATACGCGGATTTTGTAGCTTTATTCCACCAGTCTACTAAATTTCCATCTTTGTCAAACTGTCTTCCTTGATCGTCAAATCCTAAAAAAATTAGATACATTTAGTTTGATAAATGTGAATTTATTTTTTTTTTTACCGTGAGTAATTTCATGTCCAATTACAAATCCGATAGCTCCATAGTTCATGTACTTTGGCCGATCAGCGGAAAAAAATTGGCCTTGAAGAATACCGGCAGGGAATTCTATAAAAAGGTTAAGGAAAAAATATTTATAAGTTAAAAAAAGCAAGAACTAATTAGAATTTTAAGTTTAAATAAAATATAAAAACAAAAATAAAGCAGCACTTACGGATACTATTTTCAATAGACGAATAAAAGGCATTTACAATAGCAGGTCTCGCATGAGATATCCATTCTGTTTTATTGACGGGTTTCCTTAATTTTTGAAAAGCCTTATTAGTTCCAAAAATATTGATTTTTAATACTGATTCCAGGTATTCGTTTTCATCAATTGCTAAACTTTTATAATATTCTTCTAATTTATCATTTTGCGTTAATTCTACAGGATAACCTATATGAGTAGCCATTGCTTTCACCTTTTCTAATCCTGATTTTCTTGTGTTCTCATCCATCCAATCTACACGTTGAAGAATTTTTTCAAACTCTGCTTTAATATTATTTACCATATCCATAGCTGCTTGTCGGGACTCTTCTTTGAAATGTTTTCGAATGTAAAGAGCACCGACGGATATTGGTAAGCTACCAGTGACAATATCAACACATTCTTTCCATCGTGGTTCTTGTTCTTGTTTACCACTGATAACAGTGCTATATTGTAGTTGTCTCTTTCGTAAGTTTTCAGTCAAGAAAAAGGAAGAAAATCCTGTTATACGCCACAAAACGTAATTTGCAATTGTTCGTTTAGGTGTCTGTTTTAAAAGTTTTCCTAACCCTTCGAAAAATGACGGAACACTGACTATAATTACTTCAGTGTCATCAACTTTTATATCAATTGCTTCCAAAAGTACATTAATGTATTGAACCCAATCAACATAATTATATTTTTCTTGTACTTCCTTGAGAGTCATTGGATTATATAAAGCAGTGGCATTACGGCGTTTTTCATTAGCCAGAGAAATCTATTAAAAAAATAATGAATCATATACTTATTAATTTTGTATAAAATTTTAGGCATACATTAGCTAATGACATTTCAAATTCGACCGATTGTTTTAATTCTTTTTCAGCTCGATTTCTATCAGCACCAAAAAGGACTGCCATGTCGACTGAATAACTGTAGTATGCCTGGACAATTGTATTATTCCAACCTTTAATCAAATATTCTCTACTGATTCCTATTGATGCTTGATCAATCTATAGGGAAAAAAATCTGATTTGAATATTTATTTGATTAAAATTTATAAAATTACATCGATTATCCTTCTAGATGAATTCTTTAAGTCAGTTCCAACCGAAAAATCAACTGAAAGATTATGATTATTTTAAAATTCATCAATTAAATGTACAACATCAAAGAGCTAACGTATATAATCTGCGCTGTATCCTCTAGCACGGAAGTCTTTTACAGATTTGGTCCAACTCCATTTAGACTCATCCCAATCATCGCCTTCGATGACAGGCCATCCACCAAGAGACTTGTGAATTTTAATTAAAGGTTCAGTACCTCTTTTTTCAATATTTGCTATGGCAAATCCTCAATTAAGTAAACAAATATCAAAAATAAATTTATTATAACCTTACATTTATTGTAGCATGCTTTGTACAATTTTTTTGCCAATTTAAATGGTTCTGGATCATTTTCCAGAATTGGGTCAGTCACTAATGTTCGCAGTTGTTCTTGTAACTTATCTCCAATTATTGAAAATGTATTCACAGATACCTAAAATTAGGTTTAAAAATTATTGTTTTCCACACGCGACAAACATTACTTGCTTTTTCGTCTGGAATAATGGTTTCTCTAACAAAATTTCCACAGGCAAAATCGTAAAAATCATCACAAGGTTCGGTATTTGTGTTCATTTGGTTCAACATATTAGATGCTGAATGCACACAACCGCTAGTTAAACATATATTTTCATAATGTTTACTGTTGTTCTTTACTTTATCAGTATCACTGAAAGACTTGTCAAATACTGATTTCATCTGTGATCCATCTAGTGCTTCTGCTGAATTTCTGATATTTTCTAGTTCTAATAGTAAGATCTATATAAATATACATTTCTTTATGGTATTTATATAAAATAATACTTACTTTTAATGCTTGTTCGCTCAATTACGATAACACCTATCAACGTTATGATCAACGTAAAAACAGCTACCAAACAAACAATGCTAATTAAGGTCAATGTTCTCTCAAGCGATGTTCTTCGTCGCCACCAACTTGGATTTCTAAAAATTGATATATAAAAATATATATAAATATTTATATACATATTTATATAATATATATATATATATAAAATGATTCACTGTTCATAAAAAACGTAGTATTCGTTGAAATGAACAGCTTAACTTTTGTTAGTTAGAAATGTACCTAATTTAAAAAACTTATTTATTTTTTGAAAGCTTAAATGACAAAAAATTTTAGACATATGAACAAACTCGAAAAGAACACATTTTAGATCCTTTAAATATTGTTATTGAATTAAATTAAATAACCTTATTAGTCATTAAAATTCATAGTAAGCAATTCATAGGAAAAACATCATATTGTATTTTTTCATACTTCACTTTGCGAAAAGGACAAAATAATAATTAATCAATCACTTTTTGCATTCATCGTATTTTCGAATTGTCGAAATAACCGTATGATGTTGTATGTATTAATTTTTAAGACAAATCGATTTTTTATTAACATTTAATTGAGGACAAACACAGGGTTTTCAATGGTTTATTCAAATAGAATGTAAATAATTTTAATTGATTGTTTTTGTATTTATATAAAAAACAAATCATAATTCTGAGAATGAGCGTAGATTTTATTGACATATTTTTAGTAATTTGGTCACACTTCTCTCTTAGATCCGATTGGTTAACGTAAGTTAAATCAAAAAAAAAACGTTAAAAAAAACATTACTTATATTTTTCAGATTAGTGATCAAAACTACAAGAATAATCAAAAACACAGTACCTAATCGTTTTACCGAATTGTTGCTTTAATCATGAGTTGGATTTTATATTAGTTTTAGGTTGTTATCGATATAAAATTGAAATCGTTCTTTGTTAGAGTTTTTGTCGCAAAACAGTTACCTACCTACTCTAGAATGTATGAAATCAATGAATTTTTCAAAGAAAATATAAATCGGCTGTGTAATGAATTATATTTTTCAATGCGAAGTGATAAGTTGGTCAATACTACCTATTAGATTCTTTAGGGTGTTCCAAAAACTTATCTTGTTTCGTGTTTCCTCTCCGACCATTTTTATCAAAAATGACCATGGGGAATATAGAAAATTCATATAGATTCAATCAATTTGTGTATAAAAAAAGGTTTAAAAATACTGTACTTGAAGAGCTTACTTAGTTTTTAAAGTAGTTAGTAAAGAAAAATTTTTTCAAGGACTTCAAGCGCACTTGTTTAATCAACTGATTTTGTTAGAATCCAATAAAAAATTATATAAATAAATGTTTTTCAAAAGTATATCAACCGTATTTCATATCGGATATGTTAATGTTAATAAAGTGAAAGTTGTCAGTCTATTTGTTTATATGAGCAGGTACTTTTGAAATGTTTTACCGATTTCTTTATTGAGTAGTGGTAAAATTATGTTTAAATAAAGTGTAAATGATTCGTAGTTGTGACAAAATTTTAACTGTACCTATTTTTATCTAAATTTCAATAATAATTCAATATTTTCATATAAATGGTAATTTTATAAAAAACATTTTTACACAAACAGCAAAAACATTTTTGGGACATCTCTGACATTAAAAAAAAATAATATTCACTATAAACCACAATAAACTAGGAACGGCGTCAATATTCCGAAAGGAATTTGATGAATAATAATTCGCCATGTTTAAGCAAGGAAAGGTAAAAAATAATAATAAAAAAATCACATGGATCTAATTACTTCATAAATTAATTGATATACATACTTGATAACTGTTTGCATTGTGCTGAATATATTACAGTGGTGTAGTAAATAATTTTTAACAGAAACTAAATAAATTATTACGTATGGTAAAAAATGAACAATTAACTCTTATTTGGTTTCTAAAAAATCAGGCTTAAAAAATTACACTTTAAATTAATATTACTTTATTGAGTTGACTTTTTTTTTGAAGTTAAGGATTTTTTTTAATTATTTTTGGCACACTACCACTCTTGTCAGGTTATCTAAAAGAAATGTTTAAATACTTCACAACACTCAACAAGATATTGCGCTAAATTTCTAACAAGACTTAATAACATAAAATCGCTACCACAATTCAACGAAGACTGCCAATGTTTTGTATAACTTATAAAGTAAATAAGCGGACAAGTGGATAGCAAATGAATAAGTATATACATCGTATAACGTGAACATACGTTTTTGTATTAATATTAACTAAACCGAAGTAGCAATTGTGGTCATATATTTAATGTACAACTTATTTTATTAATGTAATAATTGTTTCATTGCACTTGATGTAAGTAACATTTTTACAAATACAATCTTAAGTCTTTTAACTAATTAATTTATGTGAAGCATTTTTTGTACTGTTCTTTGCTCATTGATAACACAAAGCTCCAGCTAAGCCAATCAATTTTAAGGTTTAAATAGGTTATTTTTTCAAATTTAATATACAATTTTTGCTGAGTTAACGGTAACTTTTTCTCATTCAGTTTGTTTTTTTGAACAAAAAATATTTAAAGCATACATACATATCTAAAGAAATTGAAAATGTCAACGATTTGTGCGTGCTATGGTTACAAAAAGGCAAACCCTTGTAATATTTCAAAGTAGTCACGTTTCGTTTTAAAACATATTTCTCCTAATGAATTAACTTTTGTAGTACAAACACTTCTGAAACACTGCAAGAACTTTAAAAATTTGTAAGTTAAAACTTAAGACATGTCATTTCAAACTTGGTACTTAAAGTATAATTATAATATACTTTAATAAATTATAGTATAATTTATAATTAAAAAATGTTTGTCTCGTCGAGACGCAAAATATTGCCATACATCACTTTTATCCTGAGGTGCTCTAAAATGGACCTCCCATACAAATGATACCTCTTAACCCTTGGTGGTCACTACAATGAATTTTCTGTGGGTCATGTTTTAGTTTTGGGAATTTTATGATTTATGGTTTATAATATCTCTTTAACAACACTAAAAAATTATAAATAAAAAAAATCGTGGGCGAAAAGGATAAATCGCACAACTGCAGTTTTTGACAAAATTGAGATAAGAATGAGAAAATATGCTTAAAGACGAGTATTTTAAGATACATTGAGAGATTTCAAAAAAGTTTTTAAAAATATGAGTTTTATTTAAATATGCCAGATCGCACAATTGCAATGAAAAGGGTAAATCGCACAAATGCATACAAATTGCTAACAAATCAAATTTTCTCCAAATCATTTTTTGTGTTGTTTATGCTCTGTTTTTGCATAAAAAGTCAATTGAACCAAAAAAAAAATTGGAAAAATCTTGAAATCAGAAAAGGTTTATAAATAAATTTAATTCGTTTTTTCTCAGTTTGTTAAAACTGCAGTTATGCGATTTATCCTTTTCGTCCGGGAAATACTCTAATAAATATTGAATCTCTTTAAAAATAGTAAAAACATTGCTAAAAAAAACTAACAAAACTTGATTTTTTAAGTCGTTCAATATAAAATATTACTTAAATAAAAATCTAAATAAATATATAATTTTTACTTCGATAAAAATGATGAAAGGGGAAACGCAAAACAAGACAATTTTTTGGAACATTCTTAATTAGGAAATTATGGGAAAAACATAGGAAAAAAAAAGTTTTAACATCCTTAACCCATTAAAACTAATTCAAGTTTTTCAAACTCTAAAGGGTGGATCTAAAGGGTAATTAGAATTATCTGACAATTTTATCATTTTTTAGGCAATGCAACAATCTTTTCAGTTTTATTCATCGCTAGATAGCCCTCGAAAGATTTCAATAGTTAATATAAAATAGATAATAATCTCTCAAAATGGGCACCCAAAATTCGATATATCAAAATTAAAATTTAGTTATGTATTTCGCTTAACTTAGTGTGTAAACCTTATACAATATACACGCAAGTTAAGAGCAAGGTAAATGAATGAACGATGCAATGTTTTCTAAATAGAAGCTTTTGTTTAAAAATTATTGTGTAAAAAAGGAAAATAATTATATAAAAAATATTTTCATTTATATTTTTCCGGTTGATGTTACTAAATTTAATTTCAATGTTTAAAAAATATTTAATTGTATCATGTCCTTATTTATCATGTACTAAATAATATTTATTTAAAAAAAAAAACTTGAATAATATTTAACGGAAACACCATTCAAATTACGACTATAACTATAACAGACGCCATTTTTTATACAGGCGTATTTAATGCGTCAAACGTATTTATTTCATTCGCCTCAATGTTTATTTATTTTGTTAGTTGAATAGTTTGTTAAAAAAATAACTGTTTTTTTGGTCAATTTTTAACCTTTCAAACTAGTGAAAATTTCACTAAAAATTCAACTTTGAAGTATGGAGTTTTCACATCCACCCCCTGACATAACAAAACTTCAATTCAACAATCTAAATAATGGAATACAGCCTGTCGTACAATGTTCTCATCAATTTAATACGAATTTTACTAACCAGCAATTCAATGCAAACACAGAATCAAACGCAATCCGGTATAGAAGTGGACTAAGAGCTCCCTTCTTCAGAAATTTTAATGCTTTTCACCGAGGAGGTCATCATCCACACGGTATTATGACTCAAGATGATTTCGATGGAAAGCGACTTCGAAAAAGTGTCATGCGAAAAACTGTTGACTACAATGCATCCATTATAAAAGCAATTGAAGTAATATTTGTTAGCCTTAAAAAATATTTATTCAACAGATTTTGATGTTTTTTTTTATTTTGAGTAGAATAGAGTCTGGCAAAGAGACGATAGAGATAGGCGGGCATTACAACCGGAAAGTATATATGCTCCCCATTTAATGCCACCGAGCAGTTATTTAGAAAACTCTAGCAATGCGGTAACAACTCGATTTGTGAAAACAGCTACAAATAAGATGAGATGTCCCATTTTCACACTAGCTTGGACACCTGAGGGACGACGTTTAGTAACTGGAGCAAGTTCGGGGGAATTCACTCTTTGGAATGGCTTAACATTTAATTTTGAAACTATATTACAGGTAATAAAATTATAACTATGTTTTCTTTGGATTTTTGTTCATCAAACATATACTATTTAGGCTCATGATGTCCCTGTACGGACAATGGTATGGTCACATAACGATCAGTGGATGGTAACTGGAGACCATAATGGATACGTCAAATATTGGCAGTCAAATATGAATAATGTGAAAATGTATCAAGCACACAAAGAGCCGATAAGAGGCATAAGGTAGGTATATTGATTATTCAAAATTTCTGGTCGATTTTTGTTCACATTTTTTCAATTTCAATTTTTATTTTATCGCCTAAATGAAGAATTTTATTAAGTAGATCTCCAAAAAAATAAAAAGGAATTTCAATTAATCTGTAGGGTACAAAAGCACAATTTACATTAGAAATTTAATAGAAAATATTAAAATTTATATATATATATATATATGTAGATCTAATTATTATATGTGTGATTCATTAAGAAATTTAAAAATCAAGACAAATTCAATACAATTTTTATTAGAATAATTCTGTAACTATAAATAAACTGTTCTTTAAATAATTAAACATTTGAACTTAGTTTCAGTCCATCTGATTCCAAATTTGTGACATGCAGTGATGATGGAACTGTGCGTGTATGGGATTTTTTACGTTGCTCAGAGGAAAAAGTTCTAAGAGGGCATGGCGCTGATGTAAAATGTGTTCATTGGCATCCTCATAAAGCACTTGTTGTGTCTGGAAGCAAAGATAATCAACAACCAATAAAATTATGGGATCCAAAAAGCGGTCAAGCATTAGCAACGCTGTAAGAAAGTATTTGTTTTATATATTTATTACAATTATGTATGTATTATAAAAATTTAGACACGCACATAAATCAACTGTAATGGATTTGAAATGGAACGATAATGGAAATTGGTTAATAACTGCTTCTCGTGATCATTTACTCAAATTATTTGACTTACGAAATCTAAATGAGGAGGTTCAAGTTTTTAGAGGTCATAAAAAAGAAGCTAGCGCAGTTGCCTGGCACCCTGTACATGAAGGTCTATTTGCAAGCGGCGGTTCCGATGGATCTATTCTATTTTGGAATGTTGGGTAAATCCGTCTCTCTAAGTGTTTAATTAATTTATTTGATAATTATTCTTCATTTAGAACTGATAAGGAGGTGGGAAATATTGAGCTAGCTCACGATTCGATTGTTTGGTGTTTAGACTGGCATCCCCTTGGTCACATTTTATGCTCTGGATCCAATGATCATACCATTAAATTTTGGACGCGTAATCGTCCAGGAGACCAAATGAGAGACAAATATAATTTAAACACTTTACCAGCAAGCCTCCAAGGGATGGATGAGAACGATTACGATGACAACATTATCATACCGGCTTTAGGAATAGATGACAAGATAGAAATAACAGACAGCTTAGCAATTGATCGTGGCGTAATTCCTGGTTTAGATTTAGATACATCTCACATAATAGACAGACCTATTTTTAAGGAGAAAAAACCCTATAGCAAACCTATTCCGAAAAATTTTCAAGCACAATGGAATGATGTGAGGATGGAAGAAGACTCGATTTCAATAGAGTTGCGTGATATTTTAAATCATTTGATGGATCCAAGCTCAGTACTATTAAGAAAAATAGCACCAAACGCTATTCTTTTAGAGGGAAAAATTTTAGAACTAAAAGGTGAGTTCGTATTTATTTTTGTTTATTTGCATCGTATTTCTTATTTATTTAAAACACTAATTATATTTATTTAGTTGGTTCGAAACTTGACCTGGCTGTGCAAGAAGGACAAGAAGCGTTTAATAAAATTTTGACAAATGCACCATTTGATGATTTGCGTGATGGAATCACAATGATAGAAGATGATGTACCTTATTCTTCACGGAATGTTTCTCAACAATCAAATAAAAAAACACGATTTGCCGAAGAAGCAAAGACCAACTGTGAGCCTAATAGTAGTAATATCCCGTCACTGCTTCAATTAAACGTAAACGCACCACCTGATATCGAAATCAATTTAGATGATTTAAAATCCGATGACGATGAAGATCCTCGAGCGAATGGTGATAATCGATCACGCAAGCGAGGACGAGAAGATCGTGCCGAAAATGTAAGAGATCGATCAGACGGACGCCCAACACGATGGAATAGGTTTTAACCTCCTTACATCTAATAAATTTTTTTTACAATACGGAAAAGAATATTTTCATTTTTGTTTTATTACTTGAAAACACAATATTGTATTTACATATATCAATTACACATTAATGAAAAATTTAAATCCCAATAAGTTGCGCTAATCCAGCATAAATATTCAATGACGATACTCCAATTACGCACGCGATAAGAGCTTTAAAAGCCAACTGTGTCCATGATCCAATTGCAAGATTATGGAAAATAACTTCAATCCAAATAGGCTTAAAAATTGTTGTAGCTAGTAAAAGTATTACAACATATTTTTTATGTAAATCGTGTCGTGAATAAAGCCATAGCAAGGTCGTAGTAGACAAATTTTGTATTAGTAAAATATTCGATTCTAAACATTGTTGAATATAAACCCAGGAAAACTCTGCTCCACGAGCCCCTACCCATAGCGTCAATGCTCGTGATAATACTAATTCAGCTGTACTCCATCCAAGACCCACACTAATTAATTTGCTATGTCCTTTGCCTGGAATTTTTGATAACATTAAAGCGATTCCCAACAAGTCAATCACGTCAATAGAAGCTCGTAGTAGCTCGGCAATAAAATTAAAGTTATCATGTGCAGTTAAACTGTCTGGAAAGAACGTAGCTAACACTAACATTTTACACAATTGGGTGAACATGTACATTCCAGCTGACTGCATTACTTTATAAAAGGCTCCATATTCTGATCTGTTACATTAAAAAAAAATATTACAAAAAAAAAGACATTCATATGAAAAAGTAAATACGTATTAATTAACATTAAAACTTACAGCACTGCATTGTAGGTTAAATAGTATGGAACATAGAGAAGAGCCAAACAATTACCAAAGTGGTAAAGGGTCATATTAGCTTTAGTATATGAAAAAATACAGTTATTTAAATATTTAAGAAGAATGAACTTTGATTAACTTCCAATTCTAAAATTCTAAATAATGTAATTTAATTAAATTATAATTTGAGATGAATGGAATTGATAAGTCAAGTGCTTATTGTCAAACAAATAAATACCTACTCATGTCAAAATTTGAAACTGCAACGACTAAAAATGATTTAGTTTCACTAAAAATAAATTTTTTATTAAACCAAATAGTACATATAACCACAACCAAAAATAAATAGTTAATAAAAATAGGCAAAAAAAAATTTCATTAAAAATTGCCGATTATTGGTGTTTTTTTATAATTTTTCAAGAAAATTTTTCGATTTTTAGTAATTTTTTTTGTATTGAAAATCGTATTAAAATATAAATCATATAAATAAATAAATATAAAATAGAAATAATTTGACAGTTATTTTAAATAATGATATTCATTTTTTTTAAATTTCAATAAAAATACTGGGAGTTGCGGGAATCCTCAAATTTAAGAGGAAAATAAAAAAATCGCAATAATATCAAAAGAAAACATTTGTAAAAAGTAGAAAATTAGCTAAATACTTAAACATTTAAAATTTATTTGATTTTTTGCATTTTAAAGATGAAAAGTTCAACTGCTTGTATTTCGAAAAGTATACAACTTTTTCAAAATATTTTTGCAAATTCTAAAAGTACTTGAAATTACCTTTCCAATGATATATATCATGCCTTTCAACTCACCCGGAAAGTCAACGAATTTGAAGTTCGCATCTCGCAAATTCACGAAAAAACAGCAAATTTGCGAAATGCGAACTTCAAATTCGATGACTTTTAACATAAGTTGACATTCATGATACATATCATTGGAAAGGTAATTTCAAGTACTTTTAGAATTTGCAAAAATATTTTGAAAATGTTATACTTTTCGAGATAAAAGCAGTGGAACTTTTCAAATTTGAATTTGAATTCAAATTTGGTTTCAAATTTGAAATTTAAGTTTTCATCTTTAAAATGCAAAAAATCAAATAAATTTTATATTATCTGACAATTTCGAAATAAATTTACTAAAATTTTATAAATTTTCTACTTTTTACTTTCTACTTTTTACAAATGTTTTGATATTGCGATTTTTTGTTTTTTCACTTAAATTTGAGGATTCCCGCAACTATCTGTTTAATGATCAAAAATTTTTTAAAAATTTGGCATTTCGTGTAAAAAAAAGTATTTCAAAAATTTTGGACAAAACTATTGAGTTTCATTTATAGCAGCCTAAAATGAAAAAAAACTAGTTCAAGTTTTTCAAAACAAATATAAGCAATTTTATTCCCAAAAACTATTTAGTGAAAATTGACTTGAAATCTGATGCGGTGTTAACTGTTTGAAGGAAAATTAGATTATACATTCAATCTTTGAAAGCTTTAAACCCTTCATTGGGTGCATTCAAGATTGTCCATCGATGGACATCAATGATTTTTTTCCATAATTTTGTCCATCAATGATTTTTTTTGATGGATTACCGATGGACATCGCATTTTTCTTGAACGCATCATAAATTTTTTTCATGCATCTTGAACGCAGTTTTTTAATTGCTTTATTTTTATAGTTTTATCGCATAACTTATATGTGTGATTGCCGTATTGGTTTGCAAAGATACGTGATATACCGCGAAAACATCCGCGGACCCGCAAAAAAATCCGCGGACCCGCGAAAAATTTCGCGGATTTTTTCGCGATTTTTTTTTTCATCTTTTAGAAGCTCCATTACTCACATAAGATGCAAAAATTTTTTTTGAAAAAAAAAAAATCGCGAAAAAATCCGCGAAATTTTTCGCGGGTCCGCGTATTTTTTCGCGGCTTTTTAGAAGCTTTATTACTCACATAAGATAAAAAAAAATTTTTGAAAAAAAAATTCGCGAAAAAATCCGCGAAATTTTTCGCGGGTCCGCGGATTTTATCGCGGCTTTATAGAAGCTCCATTACTCACAAAAGATGAAAAAAATTTTTTGAAAAAAAAAAAAAAAAATCGCGAAATTTTTCGCGGGTCCGCGGATTTTTTCGCGGCTTTTTAGAAGCTTTATTAGGCGAATAAATTTAATATTTTCATTTTTTGTCCCATGAGGATTTTCTCGAGGGGGGGGGGGGAAATAAAAAAATAAATATTTTTGAATTTTTTGTTTGTAATTTTTTAACGTTTTTAGACGTTAAACGTTGATTTTTAACATTTATTTAATTTTAATTTAAATTATTTTAAAATTTGAACTTAAAAGTAAAGAAAAATCAACAAAATCTCCCAAAATATAAATTTTTGAAAAAAATAATTTTGGTCACGTGACTTTCAAAAAAATGTTTTTCAACATTTCAATAGAAAATGTAGTAATTAAGCAAATTTCTTTAGTTTTTTGTATGATTTTACCATAAACAGTAATTTTTCATGATTTTTTAATATAAAAATTCCAAAATATGTCAAAAATATTTGTACATATTTTATATTTAATTATTATTTTTCCCCATGAATTTTTTCGACAAAATCCGAGGGGGGGGGGAGACAAAAAATGGATATATTAAATTTATTCGCCTTACTCAGAAAAGATGAAAAAAATTTTTTTGAAAAAAAAAATTTCGCGAAAAAATCCGCGAAATTTTTCGCGGGTCCACGGAACGTTTCCTTGCTTGTAGATGATCACATAACATATATATGTATAAATCGCGGCTAAAGCAGAAAAATCAAAATATCCATTTATGATGGATTCCGATGCATACTATCACATTTTATGATGTTTTCCGATTAATCGAAATATCCATCATGTTTAACTTGAACGCGTTCGATGGAAAAAAATTATGGAAAAAATCATTGATGTCCATCGATGGACATTCTTGAATGCACCCATTGATTTAATTGAAAAGTTTAACATTGCGATTGAAAACAGCGATTTTTCGGAGGTTTTTTAAATTCTAAAGTTTCAGAAAATTTAGTGAAGTCTTATTTATTATTGTAAAGAAGAACAACATTTATTCTTTATGCCATGCCGACTAACTCGTTCCAAAAGTATTTATTCAACTGTACTAGTTTCACGTATTTTCCTATCCAAAGCCCAATGCAGTGTGGTGCAAATTTTTTAAAAATTATTTTGCTGTAAAAAAGAACTATGTGAAACAGAATAAAGGTAGATAAATAATATTTAGATTTATTTCAGCGTGTACTTCACTAGATAAAATAAATAAATGAAAATTAGTCATTCGTACTAATAAGTATATTTATAAAATATATATTTAATTATGTAGATATAATGTTGCTGTCTGATAAATGCTTCACATAATCAGCAGCTAGTTCTTTAACTTTTTTGACACTTGATGGCGTACCATAATTTTCTTCGAACTTGATATATTTGCGGAGCAAACTTTTCATTTTACGCATGCTTAATTTTTGAATAATAGCTCGATCAAACACAGACCTGTTACAAAATAAAAATTTAGTAAAAAAAGATATGAATTAGACTAATTTTTTTTATTACCTCGCAAATTCATATAACTTATCTTTTACTAACATGTCTATGTATTGGAACCATACATCAATCCTGGCTGGATACAGTGTCAACATATTTTCCATCAAAGCTTGTGCAAACTCTTGTTGTCCATATTTGTTACACATCAAAGCAAACTTGACGTCGAAATTCATGTCTAAAAAAACATTTTATTTTTAGTATTAATTATTTTGGATGCTTCATTTTTTTTTTTTTTTGAACTTTTTGTCTCATACCTATTCTAAGAATCGAAAATCCGTTTCAAACCTGCAAAAAATGCAAGCAATTATCAAAAAATGTGTGTGAGACAAAAAGATCAAAGTCATTTTGAAGCTAATTGAGGCAAATAATATGTGGTCTTACGTTCCGGTTTTGGAAGACTTTTGTGTGCCTTTTCCAGTAAGTCTTTTGCACTACTTTGTAAACCAATTCGATAATATATTTCTGCCGCAATCAACCATGTTTCAACATGAGCCTTATACTTTTTTAATAGTTGTCCCAATAGCCCATTTATTTGAGATAATTTATTAGTTTCTATCAAGATTGACAACGTGTTTGAATATATTTTTAATGGCTGATTTCGAAGAACTGCTTCACGAAACAAAATATTGAAACTGTCTGGAGTGCCATGGCTAATTTCAATTCGTAAAAGTTCTATCCATATTTTTATTTTATCTTTTTCGTTGCGATAGTTTATTACTTTTATGGCACGTTGACCAACACCCCTTGCCTTTTCAATATCAAATGTTTTCATGTGAAATTGCATGTATTGAATCCATAATTTACCATTATCAGGATTTAGAGTAAGAAGACGATCAAAGTCAAGTACTGAACTCGGTTCAACATTTTTACTAATCATTTTATGATTGTCATTATGAGTTTCATTTTTATTTGAACAAATTTCATTGTCACTGTTATTTTCAGGCACATCTTTAGATGTCCAAAAACTTATTTTATTTTTAGATTGATTATCGACAGTGCTAACTTTAGAACCATTGTGTTGCGTAGGTGCGATATTTAATGATAATAATTTTTTTGTCCCCACAGTTTTCATTTTAATCATTAGAGACTTAGCATTTACAGTTTTTGTTTGTTTTGTGTGTTGTTTTGTGAATGTTGATGTTGTTTTGTTTTTTGTAATTGACTCTAAAGAGACTCTATTCCCTTTTAACTGTTTAGCTTTCTCGATACCAAGTTTATCATTCTGCATTTCTTTTTTTTTGTTGTGAACTTGTTTGTTTTTGTTACACAAAATGTCAACAGCTCCATCGAGCTGATTTTTGAACATACTGTCCACATGTTTTTTGAGTCTCTTATTCATTAATTCACCTTCTTTTTGTGTTATAGCCAAGTCTTCAGAATTTTCAGAATTGATTCTTTTTCGTTTGTTTTCCGTTAAATTTTTTACATTTTCATGTTTGCTACCATATGCTCTCATAAAATTTTGACATTGTTTGTAATTATCTTCAAACATACCTATTAATCGCCCTTCTATAACTTTTAGTAAATGAATAGTACATTTGCCATATTGTGCCAAATTGCTAATTAAAGTAGGTTTAAGATCATTGATGTGAAATCGTGTCGATAAATATACTAGAGGTCCTTTATTTCCGATTGATACAATAATTATATCGTCTCGTACCAAAATAACGTGTCCTTTGATACGTGATTTTTCACTAAGAAGTTCTGATTTTGGCACTTGACTTGCATTTATGCAAGACATTGTCTTTGTATTTGGTACCAAATCTAAAATTTGTCGTATATAATCTATCCATACAATTTTTCCTGTGAAAATGTCGCCTAAATTAAAATTTTTGGTTATTATATTCCGACATAAAGCTGACACTCCGTTTGGTAATGCAATGACCAATACACTATGCTCGTCAAATCTTTCAGATACAGTTCCCGTTACTAGCTCACCAATGTAATGACTAGCAATCGCTTTTTTTTGAGCTTCTAAGCTTAATTTTATGGTGTCAATTTCATGAAAATAAGTTTGCAAAAGCTCTATGGAAGCATCAGAACTTCCATTCCATACATCTTCTAGCTTAGCTGACACAATCAAAGTTTTTGGTTTCAATAATTTGCTTTCAACCCTAACAAATATTGGTGTATCCTGCTGTAGAATCAGCTCATCACATTTTTCGATATTTGTTGGTAAAATTTTGCTTAAGTGCATTTTAATTGGTGTTGTATAATCAAATAGTGGACATATTATTTCAATTATCCCATTCTTCTGTTCTTTCACATTGCACTTCAAAATATCACCTTTTTGTACACTTTTAAAAGTCAATGGTGGGTTCTTTGAAAAGTATTTGACATCCCTGATACTATAAATTTGATCCATAATTTTAACAACTTTAATTTTTTGCCCTTCTTTAAAAGAGTCAATGAGTGCTCCTCTTATTTCAGAGAAGTCAGAGAAAAAGTTGATTGGAATATTTCCGGACAAATTATATTTTTTCACTGTTATTTGAGCACCTGTTGGATGAATACATTCAATTTTGGAAGATAATATTGTTCCGAGATCTTTTCGGGAGTCAATGTCATTTGCGATTTTCAATACAATACGATCACCATGAATATCAGATATTCGAAAGCTTGCAACCACTCCTACTTTGAGTCTGAGCTGGAGATTTTCCGTATCGTCTACACTATTTTTAAACATAACTCCTTTAACTCCATTGAAAAAACGAACTAAATATAGAGCTTGACTCTCTTTTACAATAAGTCCTGTGTATACATCATCAATTCGAGCTTCGTCGATTCTCGTCAAAACGTTTGAGGCTTTAAGAATCTCTGGTCGGTTAGTAACCAATGCTGTTTTGTCATTGTAATCAATGGATAGAACACGAACTTTCATTTTCATACCACTTTTAACTAAACTTCCCGAGCAATCAAGGTTGTGCATGTACCCTTTGATCTGTCCGATCTTTAGAGCGATCCGTTTTTCATTTCCTTTGAGTATTTTTACTATTTTTGCTTCAACTATATCGCCTATACTCAAATCATTTATCGAAAAATATGGCTCGTTTAGTAATTGTTCCTTATCTGTGCAGATATAAACTCGTTCAAAAGCATTGTATCTGAAAATGCGTAATCTATGCTTTGTTGTTTTTCCATAAGGTAATAAAGCTGTACGCTCATCATAGTTCGTTTTATACTTTGATTTTATACTCTTTATTGTAACAATACCTTTCGAGTTTTTGTTGATTTTAAATAAAACCGCTCCACTTGAAAGACCTAGTGATACTGCATTTTCTACAATATGTCCAACCGGTAGTATTCCCTCATCACCTTCAAATTGAATTTTATTGAAATTCAATGTAAGTGCAACATGTTTAGTCAAAGGCGTAACATAAAGTATTCGAGAATCAAATTGTAACCCTATGGAATAATCACTTGGTCTATGTAATGGATCCGTGAGGTAATTCTCATTGACGTAACTAGTGAACATGTTAAAAATATTTCCTTGCAAGCCATTTTTCAAAATTTTTGTCATTGTGAATGGAACTATAGTGCCAGGCAGTAGATAGTCAAGTACTGGATCTTCGTTTTCAATTTCTAACAATCCAATATCATTGTCTTTATTTGTTTTCAAAATGACTGTAGATGTTGTTGCATTTCTAGTCAGATCATCTATGCATCCATAGACTAGACCACCAATGTCAAGCTTCATTTTAGTTTTCTCGATTGGCAAGAAAGCGCGAACGTTTTTAATATTGGTCTCAATTGTGTATCCGTGATCTTCAATTCCAGAAACAGCTCCCACAATAACAAGACCTTTTTGCAATAGGCTATGATGCCGTTCTGCATTTATATCAGACGGATTTACGGACAATGTTATAAAACTTTTAGAATTGTCTCTGAAACTTGTAACCTTTACCGCAATGTATTGTCCCTTTGTAAAAAGTTGATCTAGCGGCTTGATATTACAATTATCATCACTCTGAGAAATTACTTTCTCTAAAAGCTTTGAATAAGGATCAGAAATGGCAGTAACAGGAACCTTTCCTTGCATTTTTCCAGGCAATGCAACATCAAGACTCATTTCATTTATACTTTGTATTACACCAAGTAGAAGCATCCCTTCAATAATTGTCTAATAAAAACAAATAAAGTGAAAATGAAGTTTAATACAAATTAATTATTTAAATTAAATAGATAAGATGAAAACTAACATGCTTATTCAGCTGGTCAGCAGACTTAGATGCAAATTCATTGAATTCTTTTTCATCATTCAATTTTAGTTTTGCTGCCTTTCGCTGTTTTTTTGAAGGTCTTACTTTCCTTTCCAAATGATCGGTTCGAGCTCCATATTTCTACAAATTCAAATTATGTTTTACATCAGTATTTACTCATATCGTTACTAGGTAATACATATTTATGTTGGTTAAAAACTTACAATGTCTTTTTTTTTTACGGTTTCTATTTCATATTTCTCTTTTTTAAGAATTCCTCCACGAGGAAATAAGGGCTCTGAATACATTCTTCACAATAAATAATTATAAATATAAGTATTTTTTTTATGATTTATTCAAATCTTTACACACGTGGGTCCACATGAGATAATCCAAACAACAATTTAATATTTGACAAAATTATTATCTGTCAAATTATAAAATGTATTTATTTACTATTTATTTAAGTAACTAAATACTTGTATTTAGACTTCAATAAATAAAGATTGGCACATGTCGATAGTCTCTAACTGAGTTTCTGGAAAGTAAACTAAGATGTCTGATAGTGGTTAGATTTTTAACTATAACAATATGATTATTAAATAATTAATGAGCTTTTTTTCTTTTCTCTATTCACATATGTAGATGTACCTAGCCTTTGCAATACAGCAATCGAAAAATCAGAGTCAGACGACGAGAATGAAGAAGACTATGAAGAAATAGAAGTAGAACAGGAGCCTGTAGTTTGTTTATTTTGTTCATCTACTTTGGACACTATTGATTCAGGAATTTCGCATCTAAAATTGGAACATGACTTTGACTTTTCCAAACTTTGTTTAGATCAATATTCGTACATTAAGATGATTAACTATATACGAAAACTCAACCCCACTCCAGAGGAATTAAAAATAAAGGATGGTCTTATTCCCTGGGAAGATGAGTCATTTTTGCAACCGGGTAAATTCGAGCCATGGCTTACATTTGACATTGAATCATTTTCTAATAATTTTGGTGACGAAAAAAATCACAGAAAGCCCTCAACTAAAAAGACCATCACATTGACAATCGATGAATATAAAGAAATGATCAACAAAATAGATGAACTTGAGAATTTACTTCAAATATCTCGAAACAATTTTCGAACTTTCCTGGAAAATGATTTAAACTTACTAAAAACATCAAATAACAAAACTGATGACAAAGATGACCATCAAGATGAGTCTTATTTTAGTACGTATTCTCATTTCGGTATTCACTATGATATGTTAAGTGACAGCGTGCGGACAAATAGCTACAGGCAAGCCATATTGATGAATAAAAATCTTTTTGAAGGTCGTACTGTACTTGATGTCGGGTGTGGAACTGGAATTCTAAGCATTTTTGCTAGCAAAGCAGGTGCAAAAACAGTTTTCGCAATCGATCAAAGTGAAATAATATATCATGCAATGGATATAGCAGAATCTAACGGTATCAAAAACATTAAATTTATAAAAGGACGATTGGAGGATATCAAGTTGCCAGTTCAAGAAGTGGATATAATTATAAGTGAATGGATGGGATATTTTTTGATGTTTGAAGGGATGCTAGATAGCGTCATTTATGCTAGAAAAAACTATCTTAGCCCTAATGGAATATTACTTCCTGACAAATGCAATATTAGCATAGTTGGATATGGGGATGTTGAACGACATGATGCCTTTGTCAATTTTTGGAATAACGTGTACGATTTAAAAATGGAATGCATGCAAAAAGAGTGTTTGAAAGAGGTCAGTGTTGAAACCTGCAAACCGGAACACGTACTCACAGAACCTGTTGTTGTCTGCAATTTGTCATTAATGGAAGTTGACTTGGATTATTCAAACTTTGAATATAAATTTTCATTAAAGGTTACGCATAGTGGATCCTTAACAGCATTCGTAGGTTATTTTGATACCTTTTTTCAGTTACCAACACCCATAATGTTTTCTACATCGCCAAGTGCAAAGAGCACTCATTGGCGTCAAGTTGTATTTTATTTTAGAACCCCTATTGCAGTAAACAAAGGGGAAGAAATCCAAGGAATATTCATTTGTAGAAGAGGACGAAAAGACATCCGTGGACTTAATATTACAATTAATGTTTTTGGACAAACTTGCAACTATATTCTGGACTAAATAAAAATGAAATACCAAATTAGGCCGCTATAAATCAAACTTTGAGGCAAAAAAAAAAATAAAAAAGTTAAACAATTCATCAAATATTTCCGGTTTTTGGTCTTATTTCATAAATTTTGAATAGAATTTTTTATTTTTTTTTCTTTTTTAAAAAATTTGTATTGAAAATTGTATTTTCGCATGAAGTTTCTCCTTTTAAAAAATTTTTCAGAAAAATTGCTGTAATTATTTTTCAAAAAAATTTTGAAAGTTTTTTTTTAATGATATTTATTTTTTTAAACTTAACTAAAATGTTCTTAAATCTATTTTAAATTAACAAATATCAATGCAAAAAAACTTAAAACAATAAAACGGTCAAAAATCAAATACACATAAAAGTTAAAAATCGAATAAAAAGTATTTCAATTTTTTTATTTTTTTTTTTTGCACCCCCCATTTTTGTTTAAAAAATTTTGGACAAATCTATTGAGTTTTTTTGGAACGGCCTGAAATGAAATTTGTTAATTGATTTCTTAAAAATCATTAATATCTTCAATTCATGAGAATAAATATAAAATTGGCATTTATTTACATAATTAATGAAGTTATAATTCAACGCATTTCTCTGTATATGCCGAAGTATGTTTTTCCAACTTTCGAGTTTTTAAAAAAAGTTTTATTGTTTGTTGTAAATTGCAAATTATTAAGTATTTTCTGATAGGTTTTTTAAATAATTTAGATTGTTGAAATTAGATTGCTTCAAATTATTAAGAATATTCAGTCACTAATCTAGGTAAATATCTAAGTAGGTATAAATCTCCACACTAATTTTAAAGGGTATATAGGTGAATTAGCAAGGAAATTCGTATTTATCATTTTCATTCGTCCGATCCGTCAGAGTAAGAAAATTGTAAGAATATTTAGCAAAAAATACCTAAATTTGATCAGGAATAAAAATGGCAAGCAGAGAAGCAGCTAAACAAGTCCTGAAACAAGTGAAACCGATTCTTTCTACGGATAAAGAAGAGGCCCGGAAGAGGGTCCTAAATTTATACAAGGCATGGTATCGTCAGATTCCTTACATTGGTAAAATATATCAGTTCCACAATATTGACAATTTTATGTAACACTAAGGTTGCCAAAATTTTTCGATTTAAAACGGAGGACAATTTAAGTTTAACTACAATTTTATTTAAGAATTTGGTTTTTTGCCACAAAAATTTGTTTTGTGTCTAAAAGTTAGTTTATCGTGTTCTATGATCAAAATCCCCCCGAAACCTAAAATTTGAGCGAAAAATATTGATCCGTTAAAAAGATAGCAAGGACCTATATTTGGCCATTTTGGGGGCATTTTCGAGGTACCTTCATCTCATATCGTATGGAAAAATCATGCTCGTTGGAAAGAGGACAAAATTTCTGAAAAAATGCAACCTATTTTGTTTTGATTCGGTCGAGTTCTTGAGCCTTCATGCTTCAATAAGTGCGTTTTTTGACCATTTTTGGAGGTTTTCAAAAGCTCTGGGAAAATTTAATTGGTCAAAATGCAAAATAAATGGTTTTAAAATGTTGCTGAAAAAATTTTGTATAAAAATGTAGAACATTGATTGTGGATAAAAGTTTGAAAAATGGAAGATCTAGTGGATTTAATTTCGATTAAAGTGCGAGCTCGATGACTTAAAACTAATTTTGTTTGTTTTTCGACTTAAGATCATTCTAAGAAGGTTATGAAGTATGATGGACTTTTGTGAAATTTTCTCAGCAATTTTATCCCATTATAGCCAATTAAATCCAATTAAAGAGCCTCTAAAAACCCCTTAACCCATTTGGGACCACTGTTGCGTTTACGCAACACTACTTTGAGGCATTGATATTTGTTAGAATTTTTTAAGTTTGGCTCAAAATTTGAATTGGATATTAAAGTTTAGTCCTTTTTTAACAATTTCTGTTGAAACTTGACCAACTCCTCGAATTCGTTATCAATTTGGCCAGTGATAAGAAAAGGGTTGTTTTTCGGGTGTTTTTTTAAATGCAATTTTCGGAAGGAAAAATTGCAGTTATCCGGAAAAAAATCCAGTAGGGATATAATTTAGCACTAAATCTAAAACATCCATGCGAAATTTCCGCGAGATTTGCTCTTTTACCTACTTAGATATGCTCGCAAACATCGGTGTTGCGTAAACGCAACGTCCGTCCATAGATAGTAATAAAATTATAATATATGGAATATTACAGTTCCACAAATGAAGGGTTGTTATGATGTTTATTTGGCTAAAAATAGTTCTAAACTAATAAAAAAGAACTCAGAAGTGCAAAAAAATATTGAGATGAACTTTTTTCCTTCATAAATTGATGTTTTTAGGGGACATAAAAGGAAAATTTTCATAAAAATTGGCGAAGATACACAAAAACTTAACAAATTTTACCTCGAAAGTCTCTGAATTAAATCAAAAAATAGTTAAAAATACAATAAAAGACTCTAAATTGAGCAAAAAGTCAGTTTTGGTACAGATGAGGCCCTCAATAGCTCATCAACTGATATCCATGAGTTGATAAATTGAAATTTTTTGACGAAAATCTGGTTAAATTTCAAAAGTTTTATATTTTTTATGTGTAATTAGATACTTTTGACACTTTCGTGAACAAACATCTTGTTTTTACATGGATTTTAAATTTGACTCAAATTCAAAAATTTTACATGCATGTGCCGGACGTTGCGTTTACGCAACACCATGTTTCTCTATGTTAGACCACAGCTACCAAAAATTTTTCGATGCAGTATTGTTTGTGGTCTAAAAGGCTCTCACTATGCCAAATATCATTAAAAAATTCCAACGTTTTCTCAAAGTGGTCCCAAATGGGTTAAAATGGAAAAAAAACTTTACCAAATTGTGTTGAAAATGATTTCATTTGATCAGAAATTTTGCCCTCTTTTCAACGATATATAACACAGCATTACCTCGAAAATGCTCCCAAAATAGCCAAATATAGGTCCTTGTTATCTTTTTAACGGATCAATATTTTTCACTCAAATTTTAGGTATCGTGGGGATTTTGAACATAGAACACGAAAAACTAACTTTTAGACACAAAAAAAAATTTGTGGGAAAAAACAAAATTCTTAAATAAAGTTGTAGTTAAGTAAATTTTGTTTAAAACAATTTGAAAATATGCAGGAAAATTGTTGTAGGAAAATAGTTTTAAGATTTCATCTGGAATTGCCTTAATTTACAATTATTTGAACAAGTTGTTAAAATTATATGAAACTATGTAGATTATTAGGATTCATATTTATTTTAATTTTAAAAAAATAATAATCTAGGCATAGGGAGACAGTACAATTTCTTATCAAAGAGGAAGCCGGAAAGGCAACCTCAACCTTAGTATATAATACCTATAGTATTATTAAAGAGGTATTAATTATTTTACTTTATTATATATATTATTTATTTTTTATTATCTTTAGTTATGGACTTTGATATACCTAAAAACGAAAGACAATGCCGGGAGAAGTTAAAAGAGGAGTTCGTGAAAAACAAAGATGTTTCTGATATTCGCGTTATTGATATGCTTGTCATCAAAGGACAAATGGAATTAAAGGAAGCTGTAAACAGTTGGAAACAAAAGCACCATATAATGAAGTACTGGAAAGAAACTTGGGAACCGAAACCAACAGACTTTCTATCCAAATTTTTCTCGGGACACAATTAAATTAGTACTTTTTTTGTTCGATGACCGTAAAATCAACTAAAATAGTAAACAAAGAATAAAAATGCTCCGATTATTTTAACTTCATGTAGTTATGATAAATATCTTATTTAAATTCAGTAAGGGGATTCCAAAAGCGTTTTCTGTTTTGCATTAAATACATATTTGAAATAATAACAAAAACCATGGTAGGTATTTATATAGAAATTATTTAAAATTTCGTTTATATATTTATATATGTATATATTTTGTATGGAAAATACAAAATTTGTTCTATTTTTTATTATTTTCTGTTTTCTATTTTTTATTATTTTCTGTGATATTGCTATTAAATTAGTGTTTTGGCTGTAGTGTGTTTTATCGTTTTTTTTATCGTAAAAATCGTTATTGCAAAAAGTTATTTACTTCTTGGGTTGGGTACGTTAAAAAATCAATCGATAAGTAAATTGGAACAAGTACGAGTCCAACTGGAATATCGTTGGTCGGACCTATTGAGTTTTAGCGTCGACTTTTGACGGATTTGTAGTTTAGGAGTATTTCAAAAGAAAAAAAAACTTATTCAAATAAATACCAATCAAAACACTTACGAGGGGATCCTATTGGAATATATATATTAGGTAATTGACATTTACGTGAGAATTGTAGAAGGGCAATATTGAATATTTATCATATTTAAAGAATTTTCTCTATTTTTGTTGTTCAAATATTCCATATAAATAATACAAATGGATCTTTTAGGGTCAATACTTGACTCTATGGATAAGCCACCATCTAGAGATGAAAAGAAAAAAGAACAGATAAAGAGTAATATGTGTATAATTTAAACCTTAAAAGCTTGAGTTTTTGAATAAATAAAAATTATTTGTTTTTTTTCCTTATTATATTTTTTACTGTACAGAGCAACGAGAACAAGAAGAGCAAATAAAGAATAAACAGAGAAAAGAATTAGAACGGTTTCGGAAGTACGCTGAAGAAAGAATTTCTAGATTTTTAAACGACGAACGTAAACATTTGCAATTTCAACCACTTGATAGAGCATATCGCAGCATAATGTGAGCTAAATTCATATTTTTTTTTTGTCAGAAACTTCATTTGAGTTTTATTATAAAAATCATTAGACACGATATAGCTGAAACTAGCAAACTAGTTACAATGGGATTCGGAGTTGATGGAATCGATCGGTAAGGGTTGCCAAATTAGTTCGATTTGCAAAAGATGATTTTTTTAAGTTTTAAATTTTGAATTTCATTTTGAATTGATTTTCAAAATGGTCAAAAAGTATGTACATTTTTCTGATTTGAAGTTTCATTAATGTTCATTTAGTTATATTGTGGTCTACAAAAAGGAGCACTTCCCACCTTCAGATGATGAAATCACAGCAAGGAAAAATGGAGAAGACTGGAATGAGGAAACAAGTAGAAAATACGCTATTGAAAGAGAACTAAATAGTAGATTGGATGAAGAGCAACCTCGAACAGAACAAGATATTGTGCCGTCTTTCAATTATAAAGACAAGTATGTACATTTAATAGGACAAGAAGTAGCATTAGAAGCAGCGAAGTTGACCGTTTCTAACAAAACTTACGGTTATGGTATGTACATAACTGTAAAATACAAGAATGTACTTAATAAATATTATTTTCATTTTAATTTCTATCCATGTTTAGTTCCTAGCGCAAATAAAAAAGATCAACGGTCGATTGAGCAGACGATGGCGGACATTCAAGCAAAGAAAAAACAAAAAACACAACATGATAATATATGAAAAGAAAAAATGTTTTAAATTTTTTAAAAGAAATACATAGGTTTTCCATTGCATTATCTTACATAAATAAGTACAAAACTGAATGATCATATCATATCAAATAAGGGATCAATACAATTGTTTAACAGACGATTTTCATGATTATGTAGTAATTTGAACAATCCAGTTCCAATGTTTGCTGGCATCCCTAAAATTATCCTTTCGGAGACTCCATCAACAGAATCAGTTTGACCGTAGTACGCAGCGTCAAACAAATGATCAGCTGTTTTTTCAAACGAGGCTAAATTAAAAACTGATTCACGCATTTTTGCCAAACCATGACGAGTTATCCCTGAAATATCATTAATTAATTATAAAATATGTTCAAACAAATGTATTTAAAAAAAGGTTACCTAAAACTTCGCCTCTTGCTGTCATTTGACTGGCAAGTAACATAATGTGTCTATAGTCTACACTCATTCCATGTCCTTCCATCACATCCGTAATCTCCTTAACAATAGTAGTTCGAGCTGCCTCAATTCCCAATGTTGCATAGACTTCTAATATGTTGTTACTTTTTGTTTTGCTTCCCACAACACCATACGTTGCCATAACATCTCTTAATCCAGTACCTTCTACACATAATTTGTAGTTATGTGGATAAACTGTATCGTCAATTGCTATGACTGCCCTCGAAATGTTTGGGAGACCAGCAACAACTACATGTGGGATTAGAGCAAGAAGACGTTGCATCTCAGAATTTAAAGCACTAGCATGTTTTGATGGATCGGGTCGTATGACAATTAGTGAGGTTCCTATAGTTTCTACTAGGTTTGGTTTTAATTTTAACTTTGAAGTACACAAAGAATACTTAATAGAAGCAGTATTTACTTCTAGTCCAAGTACTCTTATACGATCAATATCTAACTTAACTAAAAGAAAACAATCTTCAGATTTATAAACTTCATCAATGCATGTTGCAATCTCTCCCAATGTTGTTTTTTCGATACGAGCTTTAACTTTTCTCGCAAACTCCATACTTGTCTTATTTTCTATTTCAGCCGTTATAATTGGAGTTGAAATACTTTTCGTTGCATTGATAATTTCTACCACTCGAGGTACCCCTTGAGTAATATTCATTGATGCAACACCAGCAAAATGAAATGTTTTTAAAGTCATTTGTGTGCCAGGTTCTCCTATACTTTGAGCAGCCAAAGCTCCAACAGCCGTTCCAGGCTCTGTGACTGCTTCATTATATTTATCCTTTGAAACACGCAAAAATTTATGTATGTGCTCATTTGTAACACGTTCAATTTCACATGCTATTTTCTCATGCTTTGCAAACTTTTTTTCGTTCATTTCTAACCGATCTACCACTTCTTTCATGAAATCCTTACAACCATTTTTGAACACCTCGCTCATATGAGAAAAATCATCTGACTCAAGTATTTTCGTAGTAATGTTAAGAATATCATATGATTTTATTATATTTGCTTCTCTATTGGGTGTCATAGACCGTAAATGCATCCATTGTCGAGAGAAATCAATTGGCCGATTCTTAGATTCCATAAATGTTGGATCAAGCCCATCTGCTCCATATTTAAATTCTACAACTTCATTTATGGCATTTCGAACCGTGCCATCGTATTGGACCACTAAATCCTCGAGACATTTCACAAGTCGTCTCTGCAGGTATCCCGTCTCAGCTGTTTTTACGGCAGTATCTACTAGGCCCTCTCGACCAGCCATGGTATGGAAAAAGAACTCCGTGGGAGTTAATCCAGAGAAAAAACTATTTTGGACAAAGCCTCTGGCAGCTGGAATTTTGGAATATCTTTCAAAATGAGGAAGCGCTCTATCTTCAAAGCCATTAGGAACTCGTTTTCCATTAATAGCTTGCTGTCCTACACACGCAATCATTTGCGAAATATTTATGTTAGAGCCCTTTGAACCAGATTGAGCCATGATTAATGCACTATTTGTATGATGCAACTCACTGAAACAAGCTTTTGCCGCAAGCTCTCGAATGCTGGATAATTCTCTTAACATCATGGACTCTAGAGTTTCTTCCATTGTACATCCTGGTTGACATTGTAATGTTCCGCTCTTCATTTGCATGATATTCTCATCACATTTTTTGTATCCAATATCTAAGAGTTTTTGTTTCTTGTCCAGTAACCGTCTACTAGGAGTAACATCTCCGATTCCAAAGGAGAATCCTCGATTCATCAAGAAATAAGATGTCATTCTTGCTAGTCGCCACATTGCTTTAGTCGCATAATTCTCTCCAAAATCTCGAAGAACCACATAAAATATTCCAGATTTAGTACCAGATCCTAAGGTGATCTTGTCCATTGAACCTGTTAACAGCTCAGAGTTTCTTATAGTTACCCATGAATCTTTTATACACATATCTTTGTTATTGGTATAATTCTTTCCTTTCACCGAGAGATTTGCCAAAACATGACAGTATTTGTTAGGTTTCAAAATTAATGAAAATATCTGTTTTCCGGTCCACAAACGTCGAGGTTTTATGATTGCTGGAATAGGCAAATCAATCTTCATTCCTGCATCCGTGCCGGCTAGCATACAGGATGCCAATTGCATTGCTTCATCATGTGTCAAATATTCATCTTTCTGTGTCAGTAAATATCCACCGGTGATAAAGTCTTGAGTTGCAGCGATGAGGAGCTCTCCGTTTCTAGGAGTGATAAGATTAGATTTGTTACCCATTAAAATTAATGCTTCAGCTCGTGCTTCTTCAGTTTGAGGCAGATGCAAGTTCATTTCATCTCCATCAAAATCGGCGTTATATGGTGTACAAACGCATTCATTAAATCGAAATGTTCGTTGCGGTTGAACTTTAGCAACGTGACACATAATACTCAGTTTATGCAAACTTGGCTGGCGATTAAACAGAACAACGTCACCATCACTTAAATGACGCTCAACTATATCGCCGCATTTTAAATCTTTTGCAACTTTATCTCGATTACCGTATGCCAAATATTTTTTAAATGCTGTTCCTTTTTGTTGTACATAATTGGCCCCTGGATGAACATCGGTCCCGTTACGGATAAGTTGTCGCATTTTGTTAATGTTAGCTGCATTGACACGCTCGGGAAACGTAAGAATTTTCGCAACACGATTAGGGACCCCAACTTGATGAATCATTAGATTTGGATCAGGAGAAATGACCGTACGGGCTAAAAAAAAATAAATAAAAATATTTAGTCAGTCTAGATAAATGATATTATATTATTTTTATTAGATCTGATTTTTTTGTTTCAAATCATTTTTTAGATCAAATTAAGGCTGCTCCAATATTTTTCGAACTTTATGTCCCAGAAACTTTTTTTTAAACAAAATTGAAACATTTTTTCGTCATTAATTGTTTTTCAGATATCTACAATGAGAAATTCTTATTCATCTTTAAAAAAAATGTAAAAATAGACCAAAAAACGGTCATTTTTATTTTGCCCCATTGGATTTTCAGCTTTTGAAATGGGGCATGAGATAAAAAGTTCAAAAAAAAAAAAAAAAATGGAGCGGAATAAATTAAAAAAAAAAACCAATCAAATCGAAAATTGTATTAATTGATTTGTATAGATAAATAACTTAATAGTATTGTGTAAAGTTTATTGTCAAACCTGAAAAGTCTACACGTTTTCCCGATAAATTCCCACGAAATCGTCCTTGTTTTCCCTTTAACCTTTGCACAATGCCTCGTGAGGACTTTTTAGGTGCCATATTCAGTGGAACCCCAGACACCTCACTGTTAAAATAGAGTGCACAATGCAGTTGCAGGAAGTCCCAATCCTCTTGTATTAATTCTATCTTTCCTCCGGAGCTCATGTGTTTTGCAATCACATCATTGATTAGTAAAATCTCACTTTGCTTCATTGTTAGATCATCTTCAGTAGTGCCCGATTTTACGTCTGATATAACTGAAGGCCGAATACAAGACGGCGGAACAAATAACCTTGTAAGAATTAGGTCGCTGGGATTCGCTTGTGGACCGGTCATTCCAAGTAGTGCTATATCATGTTTGGGTATTTCTTTAAATAAATTAAGAATAGAAATGGGGTTCAGCTCTTCAATTAATGCCGAGGGACTCAAAACTTGACTTAGTTCCTTATTATCCTGAGCAGACAATAACATTTCATCCAGTGCACTTGAAATTAAAGGATCCGTTGCCTTTTTTCCACGAAATGGTTCATGCAGAATTTTCATCAATCCAGGACCTTTCTTTACAGTGCCGTTCATCGCTCCGCAATATGGACATTTACTGAACTTTTTTGCTTTAATTAATATTTGATGATGCAAAGTTTTTTTTGCCAAATAAGACAGGTTAGAATTTTTCATTTTTTTTGTATAGAATGCCTTATCTTCCTCTTTCAACATAACTTGAGAACACGTTTTACAAATGGTCTGTAAAATAGTAATAGTTGCTCGAAAATGTCCCACATGAAAGACCGGCAAAGCCAAATCCAAATATCCGAAGTGTCCAACACAGTCATTTAGACCTTGCTTACAAGTTTCACATTTTGCATCTTTTTGACTAATTCCCATCCGACGATCTAAGACACCATGCGGAACTGGAGTCCGTAGTTTATCTTGATTGTAAAGATTTTTTCCCACAACTTGAATATGAGCTTCTTGTTGTATCTTATCGGGTCCATCAATCCCGAAAGAAACATGAGAAATTTTTTTAGTAACATCAGCTTCTCGAAATTGTTCTTTAGGCATTTCCAATGTATGTCGCTCTAAAAAAATATGTATTTAAATTATTTAAGTCTTTACTACTTTATTTATTTGTTTTTTTTTTTGCATGTGTCATTTTGACAATCAGCTGTAACATCACCACATGTTATTTATTTATTTACTTGCATATTTCTTAATGTTTTTCGCTCACATATTTATAAATTTGAAAAGGGATCAAACGTTGTAAGTAGAATCTTTATAACAAAAATCTTGCAATAAACGACATCCAGGTAAGTACGAAAGTTCAGGTGTAAAGATTCATAAAGTAACAGCGCCTCGTCAAATATGATTAAGACACTTTTATATATTTACATATAATTTTAATCCGATAAGGTTTTGTTATTTTCTTCTAGTTTAAGTTTTATAAACCTCATTCATAATTAAATAAAAAAATTAGTATGTTTTAGTGTTTTTGATGATTGAAAACCAAGAAGAAGGACAAAAGAAATATGTAAACACTATGAGACATTTTATTTAATAATAATTTCATTCAATAAAAAAGAACACAATGTAAAACAGGACGCTTAGTTTTGGTTTCAAAATCATGTAGCAACTCGTCAATTTCATTGTCAAGGTCTTCACTGTTAACCATCTAAAACAAAATAAAATATAGACTAAGTATATGTGAAATGAAGGGGAAAAAATTGAGAGAACTCACCATGGCAACTAAATCACCGATTAAAAATGCTCCTACTGTTGCTTCTTCATGGTTATCTTGTATGTCGATGTTTATAACATGAACAGGTTGATTTTCAGTTGATTCCTTAGATTCGAAGAACTCTAGTACCTTTGAAGTTTGTCTATTATAAGTGTTAATTCTAAGATAAATGTTTATTGGTTTTTTACCTGATCAAGCACTCTTTCTTCGCATGTTATTAAAATGTCAAACATTTCCTTGCAATTTTGGAATTTTTCTGGACACGCTTTAATTCTCCTATTCCTATCAAGCATATGAAGAAGGCCATTTTGAGTGTAACTATAATACACAAATAAATAAATCCATTTATTTCTCAATGAAGGATATGAATAATAATTTAGTTAAGTACTATTGTTTATCTTTTTTGATCAAATCTTCGTAAATTTCGTCATAAGGTGTACCAAATGTGTAGACATTTGGTTTGTCTGCTGCTGTTCCTGGCAGTTTAACTTTGTCACCCGTTCCAAAGGATCGTACATTCACGATTTTTTTCTTCGCCAAATACGAATGAGCCTCCATGGATCGGTTCATATTCGAAGAACAAATTATCGCAACAGATAAATTCGATTGACTTGACATGTTTGGAGAATTATTGAATTGCAATACTTTTAAACCTAAATAACATAAAATTTAATACTTCATGAATCCATTTCACGCACTTATTACCTATTTATTCTTTGAATAAGGAATTTTTATTTATTTAAATATTATAAATAATAAAATTTTCTAAATTACCGAAATATGTTTATTTATTTACATTTGACATTTTTAAACTGCTGTCACGCGTATTGACATTTGCAAAATATATATTTAATTACCCAAATATTTAAATAAATAGGTATTTAAATATTTTTTTCATTTGTTGTTAATCTAAATTTGTATTTTCAATCATAATGAAAGAAAATGAAAACAAAATTCTTCAATGTAGGATTTGCTACAATACTAATGGAAATTTGAAGTCAATATTTAAGGTACTTACCTATTTATTTATTGAGTTTAATATTTCATTATTTTTTTCAGAAGTAATATTTATTCATTTTCTTTTAATTTTCCTTTTAAAATCATAGGAGGGTAAAATTATGAATGAAATTGTAACTTTGGCGACTCTCTTGAGTGAAATTTTAACCTTAGAAGTTCGAAAAGATGATGGATTAGGACAGTACATGTGTCTTAAGTGTGCTCTGAAACTGATTAAAGCTTGCACATTTAGACGAGATTGTCTCAAATCTTATAAAGCATTAAAAATTCGAAATGGAGAAGAGTTTGAAAATTCACGAATGAATAAAACATCTTCATTTACCAAGAGGCATATTGATGCAATACATCAAAACATTGAAAAGATAGATATTGATGAAAAGGAAAGTATTCTCTTTGAACCTCTAGGATGTAATGATTTTGAAGAACTACATGAATTAGAGGATATTTCGACTCAAGCTAAGAATGGGGAAACTCTTGAATTTCAAGAATATAAACAGAAAAAAACAAAGCATGCTGATTCTTACAAATGTAAAATTTGTAGTAAAATATTAGGAAAATTGTCGAGTTTAAAGTATCACATGGATATTCATTCAGAAAAGGCTAAGTATGAATGCACTGAATGCCATGAAAAGTTTAAAACGAAAAATGCGTTTTTAGGTCACATGGCAACTCATAATGGTCTTTTTGCTTGTGATTTGTGCAACAAATCCTACAGACAAGCGGCTAGTCTAAAAAATCACAAATTGAGTCATAATCCAAACTCCTCAAAGCCATTTGTTTGCAGTATCTGCGATAAAGATTTTATTCAAAAGTCTGGCTTGAAAAAGCATCTGTTGACACACACAAACTTGAAAATGTTTAAATGCTCAGAAATAAACTGTGGAAAAGAGTTCAGGTATTCAAGCAACTATTACGTTCATTTGAAAAGTCACAAAGGGGAGCGAAACTATGAGTGTAGTGAATGTCAAAAGAAGTTTGGTAGTAAGGAACAAGTAAAAAGACACAAATTTATTCACACAGGAGAAAAACCATTCATTTGTAATTTGTGTGACCGTGCATTTAATAGGAAAAGTGCATTGAGTGTACACATGAGAACACACGAAAAAATGACAAAAAATTTGAGCTATCCTCAAATACTGTAAAGCACAAAAATATGAATTTGTGAAATAATAGAATAAATGTAAAATTCAATAAATTTTAGCGGTTTTAATTTTTATTGACTCTGGTAGGTATGATTTTGCACTTACTATGTGTTTTCGGTAGTAATCGGAGAAAAATTTTAATGTTTTATTTCATCATTTTACGATTTCTACTTAGACATTAAGGAAGGAATTGAGAAAGGCATATAAAATTAAATTTTTTCAGAAATTTTTATAGCTGTTTTACATCCAAACTTGACCATTTCACTCATCAACTTGTAGAAAGGGGCCTGCTCCGCTCCGTGTTGAATAGCAGTATCATGGTGCGTTTGCTCATCATCTCTAAATTTCTGCAAAATATCAATTAGAGTTTTATCTGCACTTGGATCTTCAAGCAATTCTCTTATTTGATCATTGTAATGTTCTACTATGACGGACTCGACAGCTGTTGTACATGCCATCGCTGCTTTCTCTCCGAATAATGCTGAACCAGCACCTAACATGAATCCAGCTGTGTTCCATAGTGGTGTCAGCATTGTCGGTCGTACACGATATTTATTTATGAGTGCTTCCATTTTGGCTTTGTGAACTTTTTCTTCATCCCACATGTGCTGAATTGTAGGGCCAGATTTAGTTTTACCGAGAATAGCCATTTGACCTGCATAGATGCGATCGGCCCCAAGCTCTCCAGCATGATCTACCCTAATAATTTTATCAAGTTTAGCAGAAGTTCGGTAAATTTTACGTATATTATTATTCATTCTTATTCTTTATAGAAAACAGAATTTCAAGTCAATAGAAATGAAGGACTGAAAATAAATATTTATTTAATGACTATTTTCATGTAGGTATTTATTTACTTGCTTTTCAAATAGTATGTATTTAGTAATAAGTATTTATTTACATATTTTTATATGTATTATTGAATAAGTAACTATTCAAAACTCTTTGATGTTCAAACTTTATTCATCGAATTCATGGTACTTATAAAGCCAAACTTAATAATAATCATTTAATCCAAGTCCATACCATCCGAGCGAATATCAAATGATTCTTCATTAGCTAGCGATTCGCCCTGTTCTATATCACGACAATGAGCAGCTAATAATTCCCGACGAATTTCTGGTGTTATTTTGTAATGTGATTTTTTTCTAAAAATAAGAAAAGAAAAATATAAAGAATTCCAACCGCTCACTAGATTTTCTTACTTTAACAGGCGTAAAAGTGCTTCCCTTTGCTCCGAACTCACGTCATTTTTATATCTCTGTACAAAAGCCAAAAGAGCATGATGCCATAGTGTAGGCATTTCCCGTTTATCTTGTTCAAAACGGAGAAAATGAAACACGGCGGCATCGACAACGCGGTATGGCAGGGCATATCGTTTTTCAAAGAACAATCTCATGAAGATACTATTTGGAGCAGTGTAATCCATTTCACATATTTTTAATAAGCATGCAGATGAATGTAGCACAGGAATCGAATTATTCGCTACGGTGCTACCAATGATGATAGCCTCACGTAGAGTACAATCACCAGATTCTAATAATGGGAGAATAATTCCCTTGAAAAAGGCTGCAGGTTTAAATAAAGATTTTTGTAGAGCCCTATAAAGATATGAATTCAATTTTTGATACTCTGCCAGGTCATCTCTGATTCGGGGAAGTAAGACCAAGTTGTAAAATCTTTGAGCCATTTGTTGCGTTAAACCAGATGAGAATATACGGGTTGCCTGAAACATAGCGGCTGCGGACCAGTTGTCTGGCTCTGTAATATGAAGTATTTGCTCCCAGTTTCGTAGTTTTGGTATAATCTTAAAGGCTTTAGGAACTTTTCCACTTCGATAACGTTTCATGACATCTCTGACACCTTCGTACATTTCCTTTATACGCGGATCAATATCCTCAACCTTTACAGAGCCGACATCCGAAAAAGCATCATCAACCATTGCTTTCTTTTCCGCAAACTTTTCCATTATGATTTCTGCCAAGGTTTTTCCCTTTACAGCATTTTTGTTTTCAAACATTTTGATTGCCTTTTCATCTTCAATATTTAATTGCAGTTTATCATTGAAATCATTTTCGTCGTAATCTCGTTCTTCTTCGTCTTCATTGTCTGTGTCGGAGTCCGAAAACCCATTTCTTTTTTGCTTTTCATCATACAATCCTGCTGCTTTTGCTTCACCTGGAGTGGGACCGAACTCTTCTAGTTCCAATTCTGCTCTTTGTTTCTGAGCAACACGCAAAATTTTGCTGGTTGTTTTAGGATCTATAACCTAATAATAATATTTATATGTTATTTTAAATGGCAGAAAGTAAATCAAATTTTCCGAATTGATTATATTAAACATACTAGTTCATCTTCATCGTGTCTAAGTCGAATTTTATTACGAGTTTTTCCTTTCACTACTCGTCCATCAATTATTTGATCTGCTAAACTTTGTTTCTCGGGAAATCCTAGTCTTCCTTTTTTCGATTTTCCCATATTTCCGAAATGTTCTTATATAAATTTTAAATATAAAAATATAAATTTTTTTTCAATTGTTAGAACCTCGTGAACTACTCTAACCTTAATGTAAGTAAATAAATAAATAAATTACAAGAATTAGCGTGAAGGCGAATTCAGATGGCTCTGCAGTCAGCTTGTCAACATCCTGTTTGGAGCCACCAAAGCGGAAATGCGGTAGGAATTCAAACTAAAATTATAATATGGTGCATTCCATTCTAAAAAATACCAAAATCACGGTTTTGATTTTTCTGGACTATCCCACAAAACAGTAGTAGAAATGAAAAACTGAGTAGTTTATCGTGATGTCCATCATAAAAGAAGAAACTTTTGCTCTGACTAAGCTTTCTCCTTATTTTCAAAAATTTTATGATAGTTTTAAAAAATTTTTATCACACAATATGGAAAAAATCCGTGTAGCGAAAAAAGGTCAAAATTTAAAGTTTATTATTTTCAATTTTTTGTCTGCCAGGATTGTTTGTCGTCTCGAGAACATCAATTTTTACCATGAAACATATGGTTGAAAACGAACCGTTTAATCAGAAAGGCTAAAAATGTGATATTTTTGCGTTTTTAAAAATTTTTGAGTCATTGATAAAAAATTTAAAATAAGGCGAAAATAAATGTCGCCAAAGCAAAAGTTTCTTATTTTTGGATGGACATCATGATAAGGTAATCAAATCTGGATTTTAAATTCAAAATCCAGGATTTCGGTATTCCATTTTAAAAATACCAACCAAAATCACGGTTTTGATTTTACCCGATTTTTCGATCTGCACTTTTATAGGTAAATTTAAAATCCGGGATTTCGGGATTTTTTCTTAGAATGGAATGCTCCATATATATAATATAAATATATATATTTATATATAGGTATATATAATATATATAATATATATTATATATATGGATATATATTATATATAGGATATATATTATATATATATATATTATATATATATATTATATATATATTACGAACATAAAAGAACGTTGACCGATCGAATAACATTTTCGCGCACTTTAAAAATTTTCTATCAGCTCCATTTTTTTTATCATCCGAATATTTGTTGAACTAGAGTGGTTGTTTTTACGACTAATTGAAGCGCAAATCATTGTTATTTTTTTGTGTTCTTTTCCACAACATATTTTTTATTACGGTAACCTCTCAGAGAATTAAAGTATTGAACCTTTGTGATCCTTTGTCGGAAAACACAGTTAACCGACATGCGCAATGTTGAATCACAAAATAATATGTATTACTCTAAAAATTTCATTTGAAGAGGAAAAATACTACGGTAGGTCATAAAAAAATTAATTTGAACCAAAATATATAAAACAAATATAAATTAATTTGATTGATTGATATATTTATAATATTAAAATGTTCCAATCAAAGTATGAAGTGTGCCCTGTTGAAACCAATTCCTTAATAGACGAAATGATAAGAGAAATACCCACAATACTTTACATACATGAACAAAAAACACTAAAATGTTTCATGATAGGTGAGACAAAAAAATATGTTTAACTTAATATTTATTAAAATAAATATGTATAAACTGTTTAAAAATTTTTTCTATAGCATACCAATGCAGGTAATGCAGTAAATAGATTTGCCTAAATTATAGTGAATTGTCCATACACAAAATTCATAAAACATTTATTTAAGAAGCCGCCATCAAATTTAATTACAATAGAGCTAAGAAATATCAAATGAATTTATGAAAATCACCTTATATAGTGGTATCTTATAAAATTCATAACAAGTAATATAAAGTGAATGATGCATTATAAATATGATCATAATACAAAAAATATATCGTTGGAACAAAATCCATCTCATACAACACACATTGTTTGGCCATTTTTAATACAGGTAATAAAAGAATATTTTAATTAATTTATTTACCCGTCATCAAGAAATACAGAAGAATTTTGTAATTTTGATATTTAGTTAATACCTAATTTATTTATTTTGAACTTGTCTTTGATTTTAAACTAACTAATTCGATAAAATAATTAAAGGGAGCTATTGAAACACCACATTGCATTGGAACAGGAAAACCCCCAGACACCATTCAAATCTTGTTATGGACAACCGTAGCTGTTTTCGGAATTGTATATACACTATTAGGTAAAAAAAAAAAACAAAATTTAATCTTAAAATTTAAGTTTGTTTGTCATTTGTTTTATATTTTAGTACATATAAGAAGAAGAATACCTAATTAACATCCAGAAGTTGTTCCATAACAATTCTACTTTATTCTATTTTTTTTTCTTAAATTTGTCTGAAAAACTAAAAAAACAAGTGGAGCACAATCAAATGAAAATAGAAAAAGTAGTCATGTTAAGAACGAAATACTCTTCCGTTTTCGATGTTACCCTACGTTTTTTTTGTAACCCTCATTTTAAAGTTTTTTACTCACCACTTCACAAATTTGTACTTACCAGTATCACCTTTTGACTCGTTGCATGAAAATGTACTTTTGACCCTTAGAATTACTATGTATAGGTAATATCGCATTTTTTTCTTCGAAATGTGATAAAAATATCCACTTTTTTCTTCGCTTTTTCGCACTAATATTTAAAATATTTAATAAATAAATCAAAAAATAAGTTAATAATTTTTACCTATGTATGATTTCATATAAGAGATTTCATATCGTACTGTCGAGCGAGTTGCAATCATACCATTTTTAGCGCATTTACATTTGCAAAGAAAAGAAAAGGCGCTATTGTGTTTAATTGCAAGTCCATTCGTTGTATTTTTTTTTTTTATTCATTAAAAATTTTGTATGCTATTATTGTATGTATTTTCGTTTTGAGCTTGCTTATCTTAAAACATGACGAATTTAATACTGAAACGACCAGATCCGGAAATCGAGCCACTCGATTACAATACATATAAATAAGTATAAAAAATAAAATCTTCTTTACGATTTTCCCTTCTTTTACCAGAAAGCTCTTGGTAATTCTCGGAAATCAATATTTTCCTAACAAAAATCATCGAATCTTAAGAAAGTTTGTACGAAGGACCTCCAAAATTTGAAAATGAAAATATGTTTTTTTATATATATAGTACATAAAAAACACTATCAATTTCCTTCTTTGAATGGTAACATATGTTACACTTCACTTCGTCACTTCACGTCTTAGTACACAGTAAGGCGTGAGACGTACGCAAGACGTCGCATATGTTTCGTAGCGAAAAATGATCTACTCGAGACAACGAACAATCCTTGTGAAAAAAAATTTTGATTTTCGACCAAAAATTCAAAAATTGCTTTAAAAATCGCCAAAAATCGAAGTTGAGGTCGCGCGTAGATTTTTTATTGTGTACTGCAATGAAAAACCTATATCTCGAAATCTTAACACAAATTCTTGGAATATTTCTGCATGTTCGTTAAATTTGAAATGTTTTCAACCTAGAACAGGCATAATTTCTCTAAAAAGTTGAATTTGAAAACTTTCGAAATAAACAAGGCCAAATTTTCCTAAATTTTCAAAAGTTCTTTTATAAATCTTTCAACCCCAAAATTTTTTTTGAAGTTGAAAACATGATTTCCGGACTTGGTAGCTTCAATATGGAATGAATCACTCTTTAATATAATAATTATTTTTCGTTTAATATAAGTCTATTGTGTACTTATAATCATTTTTTGTGAACAGGATATCGCTGTTTAAGAGCTATCGGATTTTTGACTGGTTTAGCTACTGGTGCTGGGCCTATATTGTGGTTACAACAAGGACAGATCACAGTTTTAGGTAGAGAAACTGTACCTGCTTTAGCCATTGTGACTGGTCTTTTTGGAGCAATATTAGGATCTGCACATCCAATAGCATCTGTATTGATCGGGGGTTTTTGTGGAGCTTTGTTAGCAGCAGCCGCAATTGCTGCATGTATTGTTAGTTTTCCCGATCAAATATTTGGAAAGCAAGAATTATTAGTGGCTACTGGTGGGGGTGCAATAATTTTTGCCGTTTTGGCTCTTTGTTGTGGTAAATTCATAACAATATTGTCGACAAGCTTTTTTGGATCTTTTATGATTACCTGTTCAATTGATTTTTTTATGCATGGATTAGAAACTATAGATTGGGTGAGTAGGTTTAATGAAGGTATTTCATCGAAATTTGTAGTACTTGTTAAATTAGGCTTCTTGATGTATCTGACAAAATGTGAGTAATAACGACCTAATTTCCACAAGTACAACGAGTTTAAACGAATTACCCATGTATGTAAATATTTGAGTTATTTATATTTGATATATATATATTTAAATTTAATTATAGCTAGTCAACGTAAAACCAGAATTAGAATATCCCAAATGTTGGGGAGGTATATTACTATGTTCTTGGCCAATAGCAGCTATTTTAGGAATATTGGTACAATGCTTTATTACTGCATGGCGTATTGATCATAAACGACATAAGCGTCGTAGACGTCGTCAACGTTCCAGATCTTCTGGACATCGTCCACGCGAAACTCGCGAAGAAGCCAGGCAACGAAAATACCGTTACTTGTATCAAGTAAGAACTGCCCGGGGTGATATAATATCTCAAAATTTTGTATCAGCTCTGCAAAAACGTGTACAATCCGGACCTTCTTCAGAACCGTCTACAAAAACAAGCTCAAATGAACATAATACAAATAGAAGCGATCTTACGCATATGACAAACTTAGCAGATTGTGATGTCAACCGCATAAACTTTATTAACGAACCAATATGACTAAGATAAGTGTTTTATAAACAATTTTGTTTTTTGTCATTAAATTAATCCGCTCAGGAGCAACCTTAATAGTTTAAAAAAAATCATTTTAGTAATTTTTTTACAAAGATTTAAATAATTTAAACGAATTTTATTTTATTTTATTTTTTTTTTTTTTGAAAATATTTCAATATACATATGTATTTATATATGCCAGAATATGTATTTTTTATTAGTTATTTTGAGAAAAGTTTCGAATGAAGTTGGGCTGGAACAGCAAAAAACTTCTGAGTAGACAAAAATAAAAGTCCTAAATAAGGTGGTGGTGGTTTAAAAGGGTATTTTTGATCCGACGCTATTATTGAATGATGCGTCATTTTCCCCATTATTTTCATGGAATGCAGATGAAAAACAAACTAGATATTACATATTACCAGTAAACATTAAAAACAGTTGAATCAAAATAGATAGCCAGCATTCCTACAACAATTTTTTAAATTATTAAGAAATGTGACAAAAACTCAATTTTTACCAATGTATGATGTTATTGTTTATTTGTACAAGTAAATAAAAAGGTTGCGATAAATAATACACTTTTGAGGATAAATTATTTACTAAATCCTCAATATAAATTCTAAAGCCGCATCATTTATAACACATGACTTCAAACAGATATTTTACCGAGCATTTTCTAACATTTAGATACATTGTTGTAATGTCTCTGAATGTAAATGTTCTAAATGTCTTTAAAATCAGTTTTCTTTAACGCAGAAGGCTATGAACATTGAAAGTCATATTCAGACGAACAATACAATACAAAGAGCACGCGAAATGGAGAAAATGAAAGCAAAATGGAAATTTTATAAAGCTAAAGAAAATCTTCGTTTAAGTCTGCAAATTGTGAGTTTAAGAAAAAGTCTACACGATCAAATAAATGGCACTCCATTCCTCAATTGTGTTGAATTACCAATTATCAACATAGACCTTTGGGATATTTTTAATGAACGCTTAGATTATCAAGAAGGAGAGATAGCTGGAAACTATGGTCAAGCGGAAAAACAAAAGATTGAAAAAATCTATGGTGACAGCAAACCAATTTTCAAATATGCTGAGACGAATAATAGCAAATTTTAGTTCAAGCCGTGTTTCATAAAAAACCTATAATAAAAAACACTGTAATATATTTATCTGATGAACAATATTTATTAACCAAACACATTTATTATTATTATTAAATAAATATTTATATGCATAAAAATAATCTTTTGTAATAAAGAATTATCTTTATAAATAAATAAATTTAATATAAAAAAAAACATAGGTCGTACTGGTTTTTTTAAAGACTATTCTTTGAAGAAGTTGATTTTGCCATGGGGAAATATAAACTCCAATGTATTTAAATACCACTGTCTGAATGGTGAGTTCCTTGTCTTCAAAAGCTGGCTACTACAGAAGGATTAAAAAGGTAAAATCTGTTATCTTTAATTTAGGAAGGCAGCTTTTGTGTGTGAGTTAATAAAACGTATAAAAAAGCAGGAAAACATTTCTTCATCACTTGATTCTAAATTGCTTCAACTGCAGTAAAATCTGAGATAGTTTCTCATAGAAATACAAATAGACAATAGGGTGAGATTTTTGCTGCCGTCATATTGAATTTTTTTTTTGTATTTGTGCATTAAAATGTGAGATATCTGAATTTAATGTTGAAACATTTTTTATGATATTTTCATATTTCCATTCAAAAATTAAGTTGATTAAAAATTTTATTACAATTCAAACACCAAATCATTAGTGTGCACACATCTTACGAATTAAAATACATGGTGGTTTTTATTTTATGTCAATTTATGTTGGAAACATCATCTTACTTTCGTTTTTTGTAATATAGAAAAATGAGTAGCTCTGAGGAGGTATCATGGATTTCTTGGTTTTGTGGATTACGGGGCAATGAGTTTTTTTGTGAAGTGGACGAGGACTATATTCAGGATAAGTTTAACTTAACTGGATTAAATGAACAAGTACCAAACTATAGACAAGCGCTAGACATGATTTTGGATCTAGAACCAGAAGATGAGCTTGAAGATAATCCAAACCAATCGGATTTAATAGAGCAGGCAGCCGAAATGCTTTATGGTTTGATTCATGCTCGCTATATTTTGACTAACCGAGGTATTGCTCAAATGATTGAAAAATACCAAAGTGGTGACTTTGGACACTGTCCACGTGTGTATTGTGAGAGTCAGCCCATGTTGCCTTTGGGTAAGTGAATTCTTTTAGAAACAAAATATGTAGTATGAGCCATTTATGTTTTTTTTCAGGTTTATCAGATGTTCCTGGCGAAGCTATGGTTAAGTCCTACTGCCCTAAATGCGTTGATGTTTACACACCAAAATCTTCTCGTCATCACCACACAGATGGTGCTTATTTTGGCACTGGTTTCCCTCATATGCTTTTCATGGTACATCCCGAATATCGCCCAAAACGACCAGCGAATCAGTTTGTTCCAAGGTGATACTTACCTACTATTGATAACTTTTAAAAAAAAATTTTTTAATAATTTTTTTTTTCTTAGATTATACGGATTCAAAATTCATTCATTAGCTTATCAAATTCAGCTACAGGCAGCGGCCAACTTTAAAGCACCTTTGCGCGGGGTAATAAAAAATAAAGTTTTACAAATACGAATTTAAAATGTGTTAGCCAAGTAAACGCGCACAAAGGCGTATTGGTCATTGGGAAACGCGAAAAATTTCCTGATGAGCAATAAAAAAATCAAGACAAGAACCAAAAACAAAGTTTTTTTCCGATATGAAATACTAAAACTATTTTTCATAATGAGCTAAAGCAAAGAAAAATCAATATTATGCCAAGTTTTTATAGATACCTACTTTCCAAACAGTTCGCCTCTGATTGCGCATTTATAAGAAAATTAAAAAAAAAACAATTGAAAACACATTTCGTTCATAAATATCAAAACAAAAATTTTATTTAAAAACCAAGCGAAGAAAGTTGTACTATGAAAAATAAAAATTATTTTATTTCCAGTGAAACGACCCCATTCGCAGTAAAAGATATCATCTGAAGTAATCAAGAAGTCCATACAGAGTAATTATCATACTTACACTATAATAAAGAGTTGCGAAAAGTTCTTTGTATTGAAACACAAATAAAATGCATATGTCATGATTAAATAAAATGTTAAACAATAAACAATTAAAATAAAAATTAAGTACGATTTTCATTCAATGAACATTTTTAGGCTCTTTGTGAAGCATCGATCATAACAAATGCAATAACATAAAGAGTATTGTAAAAGTAATTTATATCCTTTATTATTTGTGTTATTTAAGTACATTCGTATATCTTTAATAAATCAACAATTTATCAATAGAATTTTATGTTAAATCAGCATTATACTTAGGCACTAAATTATTTTTTTTTCCAAAAATAAAGAAAATATAATTTGTAGTTATTTGTCATTTACGTTAATTTTTTTTTTATTGAAGAACAAAATAGATTATTTTATTTTAGTTTTATACATATTTTTAATGTCTACATAAATATGTAAAATCAAATTTTATTCATGTGACTAGTTCATATTTATCTTTTTTTTAGACAAAAGAGAGGAAATATTAAAAATGTTTATAAAAAATTCGAAAAATTAAATTCATATTTCTAGTAAAGTGATAATGTTCCTACATGTTTTCAAACTTTAAACTGTAGATGAATGTTTATTTAAATATTATTTATTAGTTTTTTTTTATAAAAACCTATTTTTTAGAATTCATATATTTTAGGATATTGTTTATATTTTTGTGCTGGGTCTATTCATATTTTGAGCTATAATAACTTTGAATATTTTTTTCATTAATTATTTAGGTAAATATTTCTTTCATTAAATCAAATACACAAATTTTAGTACATATATAATGGTGACAAATATATTATTTGAATGGTGACCGTTCATATTGAGTCTTGTTCACTTTCTGTTGTTATCTGTTGTTTGGATGCCAATTACTTTCATCCTGAAGCAAAATATATGTATTTAATATTATATTTCTTGGTAAAAAACATAAAAAAAATTTTTTTGTTCATTAGTTATTTTCATTGATTTTTATGATTGGAAACAAGTAATATATTTAGTAATAACCCACAGAATGCCCCTTTTTATGCTTAGGTGGGTTATTGTATAATCACCTTGATCAAGTAATAGAGTTTTTAATAAATTTTAACAAAATTGAATTTTTTATTTCATATTTGAGTAAGATTTTTATTGTTTGAATACAATTGATTTTAGATTACGTTATTTTCAAGTTTGAACTGAACTGAATATTGAAAAAATCTACTTAGCTTACATTGGCAAAAATAGAAATTTAATTAAATAAAAGTTAAATTTTTGGAAGAATTTTTAGAAACAAATATATTTACGTCTTTTTTTGTCTGATTTTAAAATTTCGAAATTGGTCATCTTTTTACTATTCCTATTGGTTACAAAAAGTAAAATTGTTTTTAAGAACGCAAGAGTTTTTTTTCATGAATCATCTGCAAAATCGAGACATTATCACAGTGCATAAAAAAATTTCCTAAATAGTATTTCGAAAAATTGAAACTATCAGAACAAATGTAGTGTATTGATTATAACGATGCAAACTATTTTGTTTTGTTGCATTTTACCACGATTTTTTTAATTAACTTATAGTTTTATTTTTTATTTGGATTTACAGTTACTTTATACAGCTATGGCCAAAAAAATAGGAAAAAATAATTTTATGAGATTTTTCTTCAAAAACTTTTAAAATTTTCTATAAATGTATGGAAATTTTTACATATGAAGATGGTTTATTTTCTAATTTAACAAAATCAATTGATTTTGGTTTGAACTTGGTACATACTTTCAATTTTGTCAATGCCTATTCAAAGTATGTGACATTTTCTTGGACAAAAAAACAGAAAAAATTCTGAAGAAAAAAACCAAATCCAAATTGTCTTTAGAAAACTAAAAAAGGCAAAAAAACAACATTTAACATAAAAAACCGCATTGATTTGCCGAAAATGAGTGACTCGGAGCGATTTTCGGTTGTACTCCAAATTTTCGAAGAAAAATCTTTATTAAATTATTTTTTTCTATTTTTTTGGCAATAGCTGTATAAGTAACTGTAGATCCAAATAAAAAATAAAACTCTAAGTTAAATAAAAAATCGTGGTAAAGTGATTTTTACATATAGTAATAGCAATATGGTTAATATAGTATTTATAGTAATTTTTATATCTCTTTCCTATTTTAATGTATAAGATTAGTTCAATTTAACTTTACAAACAAAAACAATTTTTTTTTCTTTTTTTATTTATTAATTAACAGTTTGACGAATCACTTGTAAACATTTTACTACTAAGTTGCAAAAATCCGCTGTGTGCTCTACATGTGGGTGGACTTGGCGCACGCTTTTTGCGATTTTCTGCTAAATTTTACGTAATAAATATTTTATTTCAATTGTTTGGTTCACGAAAAGAGTAAAACCAATAATAGAAAGTATAAATTTAAATGTTAAACAATGGTAATTATTAAAGAAACTAAAAAGACCAAAATTGACATGCTATTTAATCATGAAATAAAACTAACATTCATTATTTACTTACACCTAATTTATAGAGCTAATTCATACTGATTTTTCAGAAAATAAATATAATAAACTACAAGTAATTAAATGACTTATAGAATAAGAATGAAAGCCAAGACAAAAAAAAATCTTGCAAGTCAAATAAACCTCAAATAAAAGCTCTTTACTCACCTTTTATTGCCTGTTTATTATGACTTGGATAAGTTTTGTGATTGTTTTGAAACGGAGGTGGCGCAGGAAACTCATTCACAGTATGAAACCGTCCAGCAAACTTTGTTTCCAAGTCACTGATAATACGATTAATTGAAGATGTTTGATTTATCTGAGGTTGTCGATTCATAGTCGAAGTAGTTCTTGTAGGAGGAGGTGGAGGTTGTGTTGGAGGTGGTGCCTTAAAAAAAGTAGAATTCATTAATTATTTTATTGAATCTGAGAAAAAATTATATGAGAAAAATCTTACAACTGTCTTCAAACTATGTAACTGCTTGGGAATTGCCGGCGGATTTCTATGTGGAGGCAAGGGAGGCGGCTCGTCAACACGCGCTTGATGGTTTGGAGAACAGCTATTGTTTTGATTCAATGTTGCTAAATGTGTTTCACTTTGTGCATTTGTTATGGCCGCATTGTTTCGTTTTTTCAAGTTAGATGAATCGGTGCCCAAACTTAATGAAAGTGGCAAATTTGACAAATTACTATTTGATACACTTTTGATTGGCATAGAAGGCGGTGTCTTCATACTAGGTGGTTTAGGTGGTGGCTCTATAGGTCGACCTAAAGAAATATTTTTCAAATAACTAAGAGTTAAATTGTGAGTGCAACCAATACTATAAATTTAAAGGCGTATTTTCAGTACATAGTATATATTATGTTATAATGTTATATGTTATATAAAAATTGCAAAAAATAGGTAAAGGTCAATGTCATTTAAATAAAAAAAACCTATACTTTTCAAGCAGCTTTTATATTAATTTATATAACACTTATATTATTAGTTAGATTAAACTCTTAAACACCCTTAAGTAAATAGTATAGGTAAATCCCAATAATGAAAAAAATTACTTGGATACATATTAAATGGTTGATTAATTTGTTCTTGTGACATGCCCTTGATACGAACAGTTCCAAATTTACTAGCACTAGTTGTAAATACTGGACCGTCTACACCGATAATAGGTGGAGACCTAAATGAAAAAAAAAAATTAATCAGAAAATTACTATATTTTTAAAATATGAAGTTGCGCTGTAAATAAATAAAAACCTATAAATACCTTGGGGACCTCATACTTTGGTGCCTAGCTACAGATCCACGGGATCCGTTTCCCGTAGGAGGAACCATATTCGGTGGCTTTGGAGCTAAATTTGGTTTTCCATGATTTACTATTGGTTTTACATTGTTTTGCGATGGGACAGAGGTATTGCTCATGATATTGCTGTTTATGTTAAAAGACGGTGCTTGAGATGACTCTGTTGTAGGCGTTGAAGAAAAAAGCGTAGATTTGTTTGGTAAAATAGCCATTCCTGTACTACTGGGTATCACAAGCTGTGGTGAAGCTTTCTCATTCATAGAGACTGGAGATGAAGATGCGGAAGCGCTGTTTAATTTTAAATATATTGTTCTTTAGTTTATATAAATGATTGAAAATAATAGGTGCTTTGTCTCCAACATCTATGATTTTTTTCTGTAATTTTTAAAAGCGAATGCTTTTTAAGTATATGTATGTTAAATGGTTAATTTCTTATGTGTTGTGTGATCTCTCTTTATTCTTGAAAATGTCATCGATTACGACATACAACTTCAAGAAAAACGCAATTTATGTCGGTTAAGCATAAAAAATCTATGATGAAAATATAAAATGACAGAAAAAATACGTAGACTTAGGAGATTCTTTGACGCAGTAATCTTACCTTTTTTTTGGGCCAATAACAGGCAAATTGTTTTTGTTTTCGATGTTTTGATCAGTTTCCTATAAGAAAAATATGATAATTTTGAATTGTCTTTCAAAATAATTAAATTAAAATACTTTTGGTGGTTGTGGAGGAGGACCTCGGTTTAATTGCAAATTTTTTTCAGTTACAGGTTTATTTCTGGATTTTAATTTGTTGGCTAACTCAGATCCAAAGTCCATCCCTGTCGACCCATTGGTTGCTAATGGTTGCCTTGATAATGTGTTTGATTGTTGTGTTGGATTATCAACATGCGGGTTTTGTTTTACTCCTATTTTGTTTTAATGTGTAAAATTTAATCAGATAATATTTTAAATACAAGATCTAACATGTATAAATGTTGTCTGTTTAAAAAACAAAACTTTAATAACTTTATATAAAACTTTAAAAACAAATAAATTAGTGATATTACAGTGAAAAATTTATATGTATCATTAGGTCTAATATTAGATTGCTAACATGCACTTACTTACTGACTTCTAAATTTATTTATGTTCTTACTTAATTTCGTAAATGGAATCTCTTACCTGCAGATCTGCTTCCAACTGGTTTCAATCGTGGCATAGTTGCCATATCACCAAAAATACCACCTAACTTTGGGCCATTCATGCTTATACTATTACTACTACTATTTAACGTTTGACTACCTAAATTTGCATGCGAAGTTGAGGTATTATTAGAAGTTACCTTACCAGAAATTATTGGTGCACTTTTATCTACTGTTATAGTCTTTTTTAACTTTTTCCCTTTCGTTATGTCTGCTAATAACATGTTTCTGGCCTGTCCTGCATTTGATCCTCCGCCTAAATTAAAATTGCCTGCAATTCAAATAACATAGTGAGAAATAATTTTATAAATTTTTATGCTTACCTATAACTGGCGGAGGTGGAGGACCTGGAGGTGGGGGTGGAGGAACAGCCATTTGAATAATTCACTTAGAGATTTTTATTTTTTTATTTTTACGATTTCCTTTTTTTGTTCTTCTTTTCCAATGAATAGCCTGTAATGATGTATGATGTATTTTTTATTATGTCATTTGTTTACTATTAGTCCATATTGATGCGTCATCCATTAACGTCAATAAAGTAGGTGGTCTAACTTGCATGTTTTTTAAATTCAAATTAGAGAACTACTTCTTCGTTAAAAACAGCTTAATATGCAAAAATACATCATAAATAAAATCATTCAAATATCATCTTTCATTAGAGATGATAGTATTTTAAAAAAAGTATTTACACATAAAATTAAAATAAAAAACATTCAAAAAATTGATCAATGGATAATTCTTTCAAACTTATGTTTTCTGTATTAAAAAATCTTTGCATGGGTGACCTACGCAATGTTTATATATATATATCAGTTTTTATCTAATAGGGCGATGCCTTGGTCTATTTGACTGCATGAAAAATACTTACTTCGCTGTATTCAGTTTTATATCCAAAAATATTTGAAGTGGTAATTAACTATTGTACTAAAACGATTGACGTAAAAAATGTATTATTAAGAAATACTGTTTTGACAAATCTTTGTATCAAATATTTTATGTTCACATAATCATTTATATATTCTTCATTTTACAAAACGTACGGGTAGTTACTGCAAAAAATTATTTTTATTATCAAACTACAGTTGACAAATTAATTATTATCAATTTTATTTGATATTTTTTCTATTTTAACTATTATTTTGTGTTTATATTTTGTAACTGAACTTGTGGAAAAAGTCTCGTTTTTGATGAATTTTAAAAGAAACATTAGTTTCTTTTTAAATAATACAATATGTGCTTATTTAATTGACTTGACAAATTAATCATTTTGTATGCATGGCTTGTAAAATGAATTGAAAGCTGGGAACGTTTTAATTTTTTGTGATTTGAATGTTCGTGAATGTTTTGTGATTTGAAAACTTTATATATATTTTTATAATTTTTTTTACCAAAAATGAAATAATTGTATGTTATTGATGGTTAAATAATTTAATAAATATTAAACATATTAAAAATAAACATAAACACCCAGTGTAAAATTGTTTTCTTTCAACTGGGCTGTTTTATTATTTAAGAAAAATCTACCAAGCTATATAAAACACAAATTGAAAAAATCATTTGGTGAGTATGTCTAGTAAAATCTAAATAAATAAAATAAAAATATGGATGTTTAATTTCAATTATACTTTTAAAGGAAATATGTTAAAAAAACATAAGCAAAGTAGCAATTTTATTGATAAATTGCATAAAGGATTTGTTATTTCATGCGTTGCTGTTACAATTTGTGGTTTAGCAGTTGCTAGTTATAGAGGTTATTTGTATTTAACTGTAACAAAACCAAATCGAGAAGCCGAAGAACTCAGCAGACTAAAAGCTAAAGAAGGATTAGTTAACAATGAACAAGGGCTGACATGTTAAAAGATGCTAAAAGTATTTAAAATGTTATTATTCAAATAGTTTAATTTAATAAAGTCCAGATTTAATTCATATAGGTATCATATCTAAAAAAAAAGTATATTTTGAAATTCTGTATTTACAATAACACTACATAGATTCAAAATTCCCACAATCATCAATATCAATGGAAATTTTAAAAAATCTTAATGAAAAGAATAGAATAGTAAAATCTAACTAACCATAGCTCTTTTGGTCTCAGACATGGAAAAAGTTTATTTTTTCTCGGAAACCAAACTCATTTCACAAAACTATATTTACCCCAAAACAATGAAAAAAAATCCTAAATTAAGTCAATTTTATACATTTTTTAAGTAGTTCTACGAATTTTAATTTTTAAATTATAAAATTTCCCCATTTTTCTCTTAAAAATTTAATATTTTTATATGATTTTTGAAAATTTCCCGGGAACGAGGTTCCCAGGTTCCCGCACTTTTTCCAGGACCGTTTGGTCTTTTTGTGAATTCAATAATTAATGTATTTAAAATTAACAATTGGTTGTTATATTGTATTCCTTCATAAAAGAGGGATTAACTTTGATTAATTCTTACTTGACAATTCGCAAAAACCTAAAATCAAATGGGCTAAAGGGAGACAAATAAAAAAATATTTTTATATTTTCCAAAATAGGTACATATTAATCATTTCCAGGTGTTTAAAAAAATTGAGTTTAATAAGATAATATTTATTGAGTACTATTTTAAATTTTGTGTACTATTTGAAATCGTTCTGATGTACCTATCACTTTTTAAAATAATGATTGATGATACCATAAATTTTATTTATGTTAAGAGCGACTGTCCGAAGGTTTGGTACAAAAAAATTTTTTGGGTCAAATTTTATGATTGATTCTTAAAATATATGTACATATAGATATAGAAACAAAAAAAAATAAAGAAATTTTCTTACGACTTTTATGAAATTTAAAAATTTTGGGCTGATTCCAAACGATTTATTTTTAAAATTTTTTGGTGAAAATTAGTCTTATTCTTTGAAAAATTCGATAAATTTAATAAATTGTATGATAATGTAATTTCGAGAGAGGCTTTTAGAAGTAGAATTTTGAGGGAAATGAAAGTTGTATTTAAAGATAGAATTTAGATATTATTATTAAATAAGATATTATGCAATGTAACACGACTTAAATTGTCTAAATAAATAAATGAATAAATAAATGAAAAAAAATTTTATTTATGTTAAGAGCGACTGTCCGAAGGTTTGGTACAAAAAAAATTTATATCAAATTTTATGATTGAATCTTAAAATATAGATATAGATATAAATTCTAAACGATTTATTTTAATTTTTTTTTGTGAAAATAAGTCTTATTCTTTGAAAAAATACAAAATATAACAAATTTATAGATTTCAACATTCTTATTATTTTTAATCATTTTTCTAATGTTTTGAAGGTTAAAATATTTCAAAACCATTATATATATTTCTTGGAATTTCGGAAAAAGTTAAGTGGGCACTTGCCTTAGTTTCTTTCTAATGGTACTTTTACACGGTCCTGGAAAAAGTGCGGGAACCTATAATCATATAAAAATATTAAATTTTTAAGAAAAAATGGGGAAATTTTATAATTTGAAAATTAAAATTCGTAGAACTACTTAAAAAATGTATAAAATTGACTTAATTTAGGATTTTTTTTCATTGTTTTGGGGTAAATATAGTTTTGGGAAATGAGTTTGGTTCCCGAGAAAAAATAAACTTTTTCCATGTCTGACTTTTACAGCACTTTTCATTCAAGATGGTTTTTTCTTCTACTCATACATATAGTATAACTTTCTATAAATGGAGTATTCCATTCTAAAAAAATACAAAATACCGGATTATTTATGAAAATCCAAATCTGATTTTCTTATCGTGAGGTCCATCCAAAAATAAGACAAATTTGGCATAGCGAATTTTTTTTTTCGTCTGAGTTTTAGACTTCTTGACTATATATTTCATGGTAAAATTGATGAATTTCGACCTTGAATTTTTGCAACACGTATTTTGTCCATATTTTGTGATACAAAATTTTAACGATAAACTATACTATTTTTCACTTCTAAAACTGTTTTTTGAAAAATATCAAACCATCATTTTTTAGAATAAAATTGCATATAAAAAACTAACAGTAATTTCTATGTTTAAAAAAAACATTGACTAAATAAAATTACTGATTTTTGTTGTATTTTCATTATTTTTCAAGAAAATTTATTCAATTATTAGTAATTTTTGTATTGAATATCGTATTTTGACATTAAATTTTCATTAAAAAATAGTTTCCATATACCTTATACCTTATTCCATAGTCAATAAGAGCAAATTTCTAAAATTCTAAGGTACCAACCTTATCAAATTTCTGAAAATAGTTGACGATATAAAAAGAATGTTCGGTAAAACATCAATAGATGCATTTTGCACATAGTTTTAAATTTATTGTTTTCTCATCAATAAATATTTCAGCCAAACATGGTCGTTCTTTGATACTGTGATTTTTTAGTTATGGTGACTTCATAATGTGAACGAATGAAATCATTAAGTTTACCTTGATTATAAGAGTAATGCCGAGTGACTCATATTAAAATGATGAGTTGTAACATACATAAACCTACATACAAAAACCAGTTTCTGATTTTAACCGTTAAATTTTGAAAATTGTAAAAAAAAATTTCCACACATTTATTTATTTACGAAATAATTATTTTTAACTATTAAATATTAATTTATAAATCTAGATAAAAAATCTTAAAAATATTACTTTCAGAGAATTTTTGTCTTTTAGGTAAATGTTCATTTTTTAGTTCTAAAGGTAAGTTAAATACTTAAACAGTGTACTCCATATTACCAAACTGAACTTTATTGTAGTTTCTACCATTGCTTATTTAATAATGCATATATATCATTATATATTAAACATATGACAGACATCTATGACTGTATATCAGAACGTCTCACGGACGTTGGTTTTTACATTATTCAATGGTTTTGTTTCAACAGCAAAAGTAAGTATACCTAGCTTTGGGCTTATAGGCACTCACCACTCAATACACTATATCTTTTGTATATCTTTTTTTTAGTTAGAGCGTGTCAGTATCCGTTTGCATTTTGGTAGCTATAGTTGACGAATTTTTTATTCGTGAGAGTTACCATTAACAAAATTATTTCCTACTTTCTTTCAAGTTCGTTCAAATATATAGTTTTTTTTTTATTCAAAAAAATATAAAAATGAAACTTTAGTTAATACAGAAAACCCCAAAACAATATAAAAATTTGTAAAAAAAATAATTTTCTAGAATAAATGACAATTATTTTTCAGATGGAATATTACCTTGAATCATGTTTTCCATAATTGTAAAAAAAGTTCGATGAGCGGTTACGTATGAAACAGAATACTATCCATTGTTGAAAACGGTTATACACTACTTAGTTTATATATACTTTTTATTTATATGTTTTTTTCGTTCACGCTCTGTTTTCATTTTGTTTTCGTACTTATGAAAAAATGAAAAATAATTACGACAGTTGTATCAAATAGATTTTTGTGTTTAGCTCTAAGTTAATATTAAAAACGATAAAATTTATTGTGTTTCAGGTCAAACAAAATACTATACTAGTGACACTACACTAGTGAAATATTGTGATTTTATAATGAAAATACCTGATAATTTAAAGTAAAGTTTTTAATAAAAATAATTGAAAATACAAAAATTGATGAAAATGAATCTTATTAATTATAATAAAATAAATTACATATAAAAAAATATATACATCCTTTAACACTAAATAAAAATATACATTTAAAAGTACACCATAAATGAAAATTATAGAGGAAAACAAATTTACATATCAAAAACCACAATATAATAATATAATTCCTGAAAGTAATCAATCATTCATCATTTATGGATCAAAGGTCATCCGCTGATCAAAAAAAGCCAACATTAGAGGATTTTATCATAGATATGGAAACGCGACCTCCAGACAATGAAGATACTACGGATGTCTGGGCTCAGTTACAACAAAAAGAAGCAGATTTATTGCTAGCTGCTGAGTTAGGAAAAGCTTTATTAGAAAAAAACGAGGATCTCAAAAAACAACTGGACAAAACGATTGAAGACTACAATGCGAAAATTGAGGTAAACATTTAAAAGAACTTTAGTGAAAGCAACACAATCATATATTGACAGTTTTTTTTCATGTTATATTGAATATTTATCAAATTAGAAAAAAGATTATCTTTTAATACGTATAACATAAAAACATACATAGGTTTAGAAAAATAAAGACAGAAAATCAACTATTTTTATACGAAACTTATGCGAAACAATATAATGTTAAATGCTTCGCTTGTTAAAAAATACTGCAGTTACTGTAGTCTATAATGTAACTATATTTAGTATATTTATGCAAAATAGTATTAATCATCGTATGTTGATCGAATAGTCACGCATACAAATACAGAGAAGTGAATTGGGTGAAATACAGCAATAACTTAAACAACTAAAGCAAGCATTCAAACAAACCAGGTTTTTTATTTACTCTATAATATTTATGTATATTAAATTAAAAAAAACGTTGAAGGTTGTGTTTCACATGTTAAAGAAAATTTAAATTGAACTCAAACAAAATATACAAAGATTAACTTCTAAAATAGTTTTCAAAAATTAAAAATATACTATAAATTATGTAATTATTTCATAGGTCTCATTTATTAAAAAAAGGATGCAATTGCTCATGAAACATTTTAGAATATTATAAATATAGCGAACAGCCACTAAAAATAAATTATTGTTTTGATGTAAAATATACCATGGTAATATCGATCGATTGAGTTGAATATATCTTAGTGAGGTTAAATATCAATCGACAAAATAAAATTTTTTTCTCCTACTTATATAGCTATAATTAGGCATATAGCTAACAGGAGACTGGATAATCAAAAATAGTTCACTATCCAAAAAGTTAAATCGTTTTTGGGTCTTATGTTAGATTATGTTATATGTTTTTTTCATTCAATTTGCAGCATAAAAAATTTGATTAAGAAGGTTCGTTTTAGTAAAAACAATAATTTGTGATATATGTATTATTTTTTAGTAAAGTATTCTTTATTTTAAGATTCTCGACAATCTTTTTACTAATATTTTATTAATAACAATGTAATTTATAAGTATAATATTTTATAATATGTATATTTCATTAGATTCACATTATTCTTTTTATTAGTGTTGTCTTTTATATGTACGCAAAAATTTCATTTTAGCCGATTTTTAAACTTTTTGAATGTTAAGATCGTCTTTTTTTCATTTTTTAGTATTGATTTAGTATTATATTTTAACAAAAAATATAATGTCATAAATTTAAATAAGCATTCCGTTCTAAAAAAATACCTTGGAATAAAATGGATAAATCCGAATCTGATTGTATGATCGTGTGGCTCATCAAAAAATATAAAGCTTTGATGTGTCAACATTTCATTTCATCTCATTTTTCAAATTTTATGAATGATTCTAAATTCACTAAAAAAACACAAAAAACTGTGTTAAAAAACTTTCTGACCAAACGGAACCTTTCTGATAATATGTTGATGATGTACTCGAGACGAAAAAAATTTTGGTGAACAAAAAATTTTAAATACATAATTTAAATAAAATGCTTCAAACGAAAATCAAAAATAAAATCTTTCAAAATAAAAAAAAAACTTTGTGAAAATAATGTGCATTAAAAAAAGTTTTAAAATGTGTAGTCTTAATAAAGCGTTCGAGAAACTTCAAAGAATGTTCGAGAAAATTCTTGAAACATCATAAAAATTCATATTTTAAAATGTTTTATTTTTATATAATTTTATGGAAAAAAAATTAATTAAAAAATTATTATAGTAAAATAAGTTAAATATCGTATGAAAGATTTTTTTTTTGTTTACAACTATATATTATAATATTTTTTATTTTTTTTTTTAGAAATTGGAACAAGATAAACATGTTCTACGAAGACAATTAGAGGTATCAGCCAGTGAAAATGATTCACATTGTAGCGAATTGCAAGCTGATATCTCTGAAATGAAAACTAAACTTGAATCACAAGAGGCCTTATTAAAACAATGTGAACGTGAAAAAAATGCCTTAATTGAGGAGTTGACTGCACAAAACTCTCGACTCTCTCAAGAACTGCAAAAATCAAATACTATCGAAATGCAACTACAAACACAATTACAAGAGTTTAAGGAACAGTGTAGCAGACGAAATATGAGTATTCAAGATCATGTAAATAGTTTAGACAGTCTCAAGAGCGAGCTAAAAATGATTTTGGAGAAAAAGAATGAATTGGAACACCGATTACAAATCAGTGCAGCTGAAAAAGAAACTTTACAAACACTTCTCTCGGAAGCATCTGATCGTATTCACACTCTTGAACGTGGAAATCGTGAGCAAGAAACTAAATACAAAATAACGATTCAGACGTTAGATCGATTAGAACGAGAAAATGGGACACTGAGTGAAAGGTTGGAATCCTTTGATTCACAACGGTCTAACACAGATCATCAATCGTTATTACATGAAATGGGCTGTGATGACTTAGTTGATGAAAATAGCACACCTTTGTTGCTGAAAGAAGCTTTCACTGTTTTCAAACAGTTAAAAACTCTTTGTCAAACTCTGAAAAGTGGTCACGATGATGACTCAGGTAATATTTAAAGTATACATTAATTTTCATATTGAGGCCGCTTCAAATTTACTTCATACGTCAAAGAAAAAAAAGCTTAAAATAAATTGGGAGAAGCTTTAATACAAATTCAAATTACATTATATTTTATGTATTACTACTTAGGATTGCATTCGGACATTTCAATGGATGGTTCATCACTCGAAACTACAACGCCATCTCAACCATCAGATTCCAATAATGACACTAAATTCAAACGAGGAATGTTATCTTCAATTACAGACGACTTGGTCCATACTATCATGAATTTGGACGCTATACAATTTAAAAGTATGTTTGAACAGACACGTAATGTTGTTTTGGAGCAGGAAGAAGAGTTGAAAAGACGACAAAATCGGGTTATGGAGCTTGAAAGCAAAGTATGTAATGATGTATAAAATTAATTGTTTATTTATGATGATATAATATATGACATATAAATATATTGATAAATTTAGTTATCTGTAAGTGAAATTGAGCTGGCAAGTGCAAAGGAAGAAAGAAATAGGGCCAGGAATGATGCTTCAAACTCAACATTAGCTCAAGATGAAGTAGTTTCTCAAGCCCGACAAGACAGAGATCAGGTATGTCTTACATACATTGGTATTGCTCGTAATGGAGACAACTTTTGTAAATTCATTTTAGGCTATAGAAAGGAGAACTAAGGCTGAGATTGAATTAGCTAAAACAAGAGTTGAACTTATGCAAGCCAATGGTCAGCTTCTTGAAGCTATTCAGCAAAAGGTTGAGCTTTTGCAACAATTGGAACAATGGCAAATTGATATGCATGAATTAATTGAAGAACAAATGAGAAATAAATTAAACGATAGTGCATTACAAAACGTAAAACAACAACAATCACCTCAACGGCCTATACGACGTAGTCGGCTTTTAGACTTCCTTTACAGATAAAAGTGTATAATCTTCCCACAAAATTACCTAATACAGAAGAGCAAATATTAAAAAAAAGAATATGTGTAACATTTTTTCTTTTAATGTTTTCGATTATTTTGTTTTGCAACATCTGAATGTCGTCATCAACAATATTTTTCACAGCAATTAGATACCTAAATCAAAGAAGCCTTGAAAAATGATTTTTCAAATATAATTTATTATATGTGAAAATATTTATTAAGATATGTTACTGTAAATATATATTAAAAATTTTGTAAATAAAAACTAATTAAGACCTCCTAAACTAATTAAGTCATTCTAAAGTTATAGACCACCACAGTGGCCTCTTTGATCCAACCACAAAACTGTATAACACAACAGTCTGGTAAAGATATAATTTATTTTTTATTGATAAGTATTTATTAATTTTAATAAATAATTTTTTTAAAAAAGCTTTTCTTTTCTTTCTTTTGTTGTTTAAATTAATATTTTTCGTTCTGGCATTCAACAAAAAAAAAAACAACAAAAAATCGTTCATTATTTCATCTGACTATTGTCAATATTGAATTAAATGAATCACATGAATCAAATAACTTTTTTTTCAAAAGGAATCCGATTAACGATGATAATTATTATGCGATTTTCCTCATGAAAATCGAGGAAAAGATCTTAAATTTTTGTCAAACGTCTCAAAAACTGTATACATATGTATCGAATACTACAAGAATACGTAGGAATTCATCAAAAAATCTAAATGAGAAAGTTTTGTAGCATATCGTTTTATTGTTCTTAAAAATAAGAAACCATGACATTTTTCCTATTTTTTTAAAGCAAGCAAATTTCTAAAGTCAAAAGAGTTTATTTTCAGAGATCGTTCTCTGTTTTTTTTTTACATATTTATTTTCAATATATCATATACATGTTTTCATTAATATAGTATTAATATGATTAAGTTACGTTATTTTAGGTCTCCAATTTCGAAAAAGCAAACTCAACTAATTCGGTGTAGAAATTATTGTTGTTATTTTATAAATATGTTAAAAATGGTTAGTTAAAATGGACACCATTTGAATAATATTGATGATTTAGACCGTTTATGTAAACTCTAAATAACGGAGGAAGTTCCAGTTATGGACCTTTTTTCTTCTTGTTTGTATTATTTGAAGTATGATCGCCAATAGTTCCATTATCATGTCGTTTCGGTTCATCTCTAAAAGAGCGGTCACTGTGTTCTTTAGAACTATTTGATGTAGAGCTTGATTGTTGTTGATTTACTTTGCGATTACGAGCTAAATTCAATCGTTCGTTGATTTTAGATGGTTTAATTGTTTGTTGATTTTGCAAAGCTGGAGGACGATAAATCTGAGGCATAGCAGATACGCTTGGTACAATTACTGCAGGTGGCAGCATCTGTGTAGTAATAGTTTGAGCTTGTGTTGCCGACACAACTGGAACCACTGCTTCTTGGTCCATATCGCTTTCCTCTGACGAATCTTGACTGGAAGTACTTCCACGACGGTACAAGGCATTTGTTAACTTAGTTTGATTCAAAACAATGAATTTGTCTTCAAAGTTTGCCTTCACCCATTTTCGATAGTCAATTACTTCATCTGTAACGCGAATGACACGTCCCAAAATTGAATTTTTATTGCAGTCATTAAGAAAAGCATTTACTTGAGCAACTGCTTGATCAAGTACAATGTATGCATATTCAAAAGCTTGCTTGACCTGCAAAGCACCGTAGCTTGAACGACCAATGTCATTACCTGGTGTTAATGGGTCTTCAATGCAGAGCAAACTAGGACGATGACCATCTACCATTTCCCGTTGCAACTCTTCTTTCGGCATATATCTTCCACCGTTTTTTATACTTATGCCAGTTTTCATGTAATTAAACTTACGACCATACAATTCCAAAAATTCTAAAAGCAGGATGCCTAAGTTTGAGTTTTCGGAAAAATTTTGCCTGGGATGAAGTTGCAAAAAACTAATACACATTAAAATCAATGAATAAGAAGAGATGCCGCCAATGAACACTTCATTCAAATCTCGTTGAAGTAAGAACTGTTTCAGTACAAGCACTAATTTCGATAGTGGTGGATATTTTTTTTTGTAACTTTTAATAAGCTCTGCACTTTGAACACCGCTTTGCATATTAAATGAAATATCTACCTTTACTTGAGTTTCACGATCCGTCAATTTTACAATCGGTACACTAGCTTTATCGAGCACTCGTATGGTTGAGATATTGGCTATCCCTTGTACAGCCAATTGATTTTCTAATGTTCGCAAAGGTAATTTTTCCCATCGTCCTATAACCACTAAATCAATATCACTTGTTGGAAGGTAAAGACCTGTTCGGAAACTGCCAAAAACTTCTACCCGCGCTGTAGGCCACAAAGAAAGGACAACTTGTTCAATGCGACTCACCACTTCGACACGCAAGGCATGTTCACAGGGTGTTGGAATCATATGATTATAAAATTGTTCAATCTCCTGGTGCAAGCCAATAATACCTCTGCCGTAATTAAAGTTTTGTGGACGCCATGGGCACCCGCCGTATTTACCACACAATCGATTGAAATTCTTATTCATATTGTAAGTACTGGCACGATTTTCACCTGTGGCAGCTTTCTTCCGTTGAATATTAAATGTTTTGTCCAATGTTACGTGTGGAGTGTCAGATCCACTAGATTTTATTTTATTTTCAGCTGCCAAAACTCGCTCACGTTCTTGTTCTTGCTCTTGCTCTGTCTCCCAAATATTTAACCAAATACGTTTAGCTGGTCCGTCTTGTTCTTGTTGAAACCATGCAACTAAAAAAGGAAATAATTTGATCACTTTCTTCTAAAACCTAAATTTAAAATATCCAACCCGCAGGATCCATCTCAATTAGCCTGCAGTTAATATTGATTTAAATTTGAATCGATTTTTTTAGTTAATTTGATAAAAAATATGTTTGAAAATACTCTGATGAAAATTATAGAACCTTCACTTTATTCGATGTTGTTTATTGTGTTCATTTCGTATTAAATTCTTCGGAGCATACTCATTGATTGTATGTGCTGCTGAGAACTGGAATCATTTAAATTGTATGGTTTTCTTTTATTTTTGAACTTAAAATACGAAAAACAATTTATCAAAGATTCACTAAGAATACATAACATGATCTTTTATAATAATTAAAGTAAATCATTAAACAATCACATGATTAAGATACTTTCAAACACACGTTAATTCATGTTTCTAATGAAAACCACATCTCGATATTTTGACAAGTAGGTACCAGCTGATTTTGTTTCTATATTGCAAGACACGTTTCTTATTTTTAGTTTTACCTTTCATTGAAAACTATTTAGGAATAAATATAAAAATGCTAGGTGAAAAGTCAAGGACCAAATGGACTAAGATTGCATAGTTCGACGTAAAACGTTTTTCTTTTTTTCAAATTAACTTAAAGTTAATTGGAAGATTTTCATGTATTTTCATGTTTTTGTTATCGGTTTCAATATGATAAAATACATATGAATTGTGCTTTACATGTATTTATTATTGTTATTGGCTTAATAAATACATATTTTTATTTAATCAATTGCCAAAAAAAAAAATACCGAATGAAATATTCAAACTAGAAAAACGACTCGACCTGAAATTTGACATCAAACTGACATGTGTTTGGTGATGATTGAATGAAAACGCAGCAGTCACATTTACCTAATAATTTTTACTATTGGAGAAAATATTGCACGTGAAATACTCTGCATCACCGATATATTTGACAAAAAACAAAACAAAAGAGTAAGTTACAACATTTACTCGAGTATTTGATGAAACTATAGTTTGCATTTAAAGTAGCCTATCATAATAATTACATGCACATTTACGAATTTCTTAATAACGTTCTCAAAAAATAATACAATAACATACTTCTATTGGTAAATAAAAAACAGAACAGCTCTAGCTTGTGCCGTAATAAAAAATACGAAAATGAAATTTAAATTGTTTTTTTTTTTTATTTAGCGGTAATAACATGAGTGTTGATGCATTTAATTCACAATCATTAACGTTCATAGAAGAAAATGATTTGATTGGTGCTGATACCCAAGGTACTGACTTTGATTTTCGGGACTTTACTCTACCACAGCAAAGTCAAACTCAAGATAACAACAGTGAGGTATTTATAAATAAAACATATACATATATCAAAAGTCCAATTATAAAAAACAAATATATTTCTCTTTCTAGATAAATGGGTTTGAAAATACTGAAATTGAAAAGAAAATCCTAACAGGCATTAATGAGTTGAAATTTGAAGAAGACGAAGATGAAGAAGTAGTTACTTCAAATCAAGATTTACCAGAACATTCGTGCAAGTACTGTGGAATTCATGATCCAAGTTGTGTGGTCATGTGTAATATATGTAAAAGATGGTTTTGTAATGGAAGAGGCAACACTTCGGGCTCGCATATTGTCAACCACCTTGTTAGGGCAAAACATAAAGAAGTTACACTCCATAGTGATGGACCTTTGGGCGAGACTGTCCTTGAATGTTATTCATGCGGAGTCAGGAATGTTTTCGTGCTCGGTTTTATACCAGCAAAAGCAGATTCCGTAGTCGTTTTACTATGCAGGTATTTTTTTTTTCATTCAATTTTCAGTTTTTTCATATATGTAATCCTTTTTTGTTATTATTTATAGACAACCATGTTCGTCACTAAGTTCTCTAAAAGATATGAACTGGGATCCTGAACAATGGAAACCACTTATAACCGATAGATGTTTTCTCGCTTGGCTTGTAAAATCACCTACAGAGCAGGACCAAATGCGAGCACGTTTGATCACGGCTCAACAAATCAATACACTTGAAGAATTATGGAAAGAGAATGAGGAAGCCTCATTTGAAGATTTAGAGAAACCAGGCATCGATAAAGAACCAGCTCAAGTGCAATTACGGTACGATGATGGATATCAATATCAAAATATTTTTGGACCGTTGGTCAACTTGGAAGCGGAATACAATAAACGTTTAAAAGAGTCCCAAACGCAAGATAACGTCGAGGTTCGATGGGATGTTGGTCTTAATAGAAAGAGTATTGCATTTTTCACTTTAGCAAAAGTAGATAGTGATATGAAGCTAATGCATGGGGATGAGTTGCGCCTTCGTTATGTTGGTGAAATGGGAAAAAATTGGTCAGGTGTTGGACATGTCATTAAACTTCCAGACAACTGTAATGATGATGTTGGATTAGAGTTAAAAAACAGCCAGCAGCCTCCAACAGAATATACTTCTAATTTCATGGTAGATTTTATATGGAAGGGAACATCTTTTAGTCGTATGCAACTAGCTTTGAAAAAATTTGCTGTAGACGAGAATTCAGTATCAAATTATATTTATTCACGTCTTCTTGGACATGGGCGCCATGACGGATCAGACGACGTTACTTTTCGAGTTAGTAATGTAAGTAAATAATTGTTGTTAACCTGTCTTAGAAATATTCACGTTTTTTTTCATGTATGTATTTTTTTTATAATCAATATCTAGCTTCCAAAACACTTTAGTGCTCCAAATTTGCCTGATTTGAACCGGTCGCAAGTTTATGCAGTCAAGCATGCTATTCAACGTCCATTAAGTTTAATTCAAGGCCCTCCAGGAACTGGTAAAACAGTTACCTCAGCAAGCATTGTTTATCAATTAGTTAAAATTAATGGCGGACCTGTGCTTGTTTGTGCACCTAGTAACACAGCGGTTGATCAACTTACTGAGAAGATTCATCGTACTAATTTACGTGTCGTGCGTGTTTGTGCAAAATCAAGAGAGGCCATTGATTCGCCTGTTGGATTTTTAGCTTTACACAATCAAATACGCAACATGGGATCGAATTCAGAGTTGAAAAAGCTTCAGCAGTTGAAAGAAGAGACAGGAGAGTTAAGTTCATCCGATGAAAATCGCTATCGTATGTTAAAACGACAGGCTGAGCGTGAGCTATTGGAAGCAGCTGATGTTATTTGCTGTACATGTGTAGGTGCTGGCGATGCTCGACTTTCTAAGATCAAGTTTAACTCCATCTTAATTGATGAAAGCATGCAATCCACAGAACCAGAATGTATGGTACCTGTTGTTTTGGGAGCACGTCAACTTATTCTTGTTGGCGACCATTGTCAATTAGGTCCGGTGGTTGTTTGTAAAAAAGCTGCAAAAGCTGGCCTCTCTCAAAGTCTTTTTGAGCGTTTGGTAGTGTTAGGTATTCGACCATTTCGATTAGAAGTTCAGTATCGTATGCATCCTGAGCTTTCTCAATTTCCATCTAATTTTTTCTATGAAGGAAGCCTTCAAAATGGAGTGTGTGCGGAAGAACGCAAATTAAAAATTGATTTTCCATGGCCTAATATTGATTGTCCCATGTTTTTTCTCGTAACATTGGGAGCCGAAGAGATTGCTGGTTCAGGCACATCTTATCTTAACCGAACTGAAGCAGCAAACGTAGAAAAAATTACAACTAAATTTTTAAAAGCTGGTGTTAAACCAGAACAAATAGGCATTATTACTCCTTACGAAGGGCAGCGTGCTTACTTAGTTCAATACATGCAATACCAAGGTGCGCTTCACTCTAAGCTATATCAAGATATAGAAATAGCTAGCGTGGATGCATTTCAGGGAAGGGAAAAAGATTTAATCATAATGTCGTGTGTTCGTTCAAACGAACACCAAGGAATCGGATTTTTGAATGATCCACGTAGATTAAACGTTGCGTTAACAAGATCTAAATATGGAATAATTATCGTTGGAAATCCAAAAGTTCTATCAAAACAACAACTATGGAATAATTTATTACACTTTTACAAAGACAAAAAAGTTCTGGTCGAAGGATCTTTGAATAATTTAAAAGTAAGTAGGAACCTTTTCTGCTCTTAATAGATAAACCTATGTATAATATAACATATTTTAGGAATCAGTGATTCAGTTTCAAAAGCCGAAAAAAATAATTAACACATTCAATCCTGGTTCACATTTCATGACCAAAAATACTTATGACGCTAAAGAAGTTATGACTACAGGGTCTGTATATGATCGTCCGAAACAAATGAGTTACATTCAAGCTAATCAACCATCAACTTCGCTTAGTTTTCAACAACAATTCAACTACTCAACAAACTCGTCAAATAATATGTTCGCAACTCATCATGATCGAATGAGCTACATTTCATCAGAATGTTCACAATCACTTTCTAATAATATGGCAGTTCCAGTAGGAATGTTTATGAATATGGCGAATATTCCTCCTCGTTTCTATAACCAACAACAGCAAGCCATACAAGCAGCAAAACAAAGTCGTAAAAAGTTTCAAACGCATTCTAATGACAACAAATCGTTCATATCTGATAGTCAAAGATTGAAATTAGCACCAATTGGTAGTGGAGGACCGTATACACAAGCTCTTTCACAAAACATGAGCCAGCCTGGTTTTAGTTTGAGTCAACAACCAGACTTTTCACAAGATTTATTAAGCGAACTTCAGTCACAAGGAGAAATTCCATTATCACAACATGATTTCAATAGTCAAAATCCTGGATTTGGTCTACCATCAGCTCCAAATTATTCGCAGCCTTTTTGATTTGCCGTTGTAAAAACATAATGGATGTAAATTAAAACGACAATCAAAATTAAAGTATGAAACTCAAATAATTTAGCAGATTGGATATTTGGCGGCGAATAAGTGACGTGGATTCAAAGGAAAAAAAATGGGCTGCTCAAAGGATGATTTTGTTGCCTATACTGCACTCTAAACGAGGATACATAATTTGTAAATTGACTCTTGAATCTAATGAAATCAATAAAGAAATTGTAATATTACTCTGTTAGTCCATGATGAAACTAAATGGTTTAATGGTTTATACTCACTTATTTTTTAGTGATTTTTATTTTTCTTAAGCTTTTTAGGCCATTTTTTATTATGAAATAAATCACATAAATAAACCTTTTGCTACATTTTGTTTGTTGAAATTAAACAATTATTTTTCTATTTTATAAAAATAATTATTATTTAAAAAACATTTTTTTTTTTCAAAAAAATTTATTCATCGTCTCATATGTACAATCATGAAAACACAAATGGAATAAATTTTAACGAACATCTAACTACTAAGCATATAAAAATGAATACAATAAGTGATTTTATTCATAGTCTGATTTCAAAAAGTAAACATAAAATTGGTGTAGTAAATCTAAATGTTTTACAAAAGTAAAAAGCAGCAATCGCAAGATAATTCAGTTGAGACTAACGGGATAAATGGGATAAAGTGATACCTTCCGTCAGTCAGAACTCTTTCACTTCCCTATCAATGTTGATTGTTTTTATTCGCATTAAATACTTATTTGGTTTATTTTTATCTTACCGTCCAGCGGTTTTTTAAGGTAGGAAAATTTACTTGTGATTTTATTATATTTTTTAATGGAGGGATTCAAGTATGTTTAAAAGTTTTTTTTTTTTCAATACAATTTTCCAAATTTATTTCAAACTTTTTATCTCGCATTTTTTGGCGATATACAATTGACTTACTTTATCGAAAAAATTTAAGGAGAAAATCATACAAAAAACAAATGAAATTCGCTTTAATTTCTTAACGTTTTCTATTGAAATATAGAAGAAAATTTTTTCAAGTCACTTGACTAAAAATTAATTTTTTTAAAAGCTTTTAATTTGGGAGATTTTGTTTGTTTTTTTTTTCTCCATTAGTTAAAATTTAAGAATAATACATGCTAAAATCAATTTAAATTTAAGTAAGAATCAACGTTTAACGGCCAGAAATTACAAACAGAAAATTCAAACATATTATTTTATTTTAACCCCCTTGCTTATGGAATAAAACATTGAAATATTAAAATTATATGCCTAAGTATAGAAAAAATAATTATTGAGATTCAAAAAATGCACCTAATCGAATAATTGCACTGTTCTACATATCCCGAGCTCGTATCCTGGAATGATGAATACTCTAATCTGTTAAAGATGACATACTGAGATATGCCATTTTTGAAGAATTTTTTTACATTTTTTTTCTCAAAATACTTTTCATAGAATAGAAAGTTTAAAATAAATTTGGAACATCTTAATTATATATTTTTTATAAATGTAATCAGGATCGAAAAAACTTGTTTCGACATTTGACTTAAGATTAATTTAGAAAAATTTTCAATTTTTTTGCAAAAAAGAAAATTATGTTGTTTTCAAAAACTTGAGAATTGGAGCATATCTTCAAAAAGTCAAAAATTCTTCAACTTAGCTTTAGTAAAAAGCCTATTAAGTCAAAATATTTTTTTACTTTTACTAAAGTCAAAGATTAAGCCTTAAAAAGTCAAAAGTATAAGACGAAAGTTTTTTCAACCCTGAATGTAATAAATCTTTAGTTAAATAAATTCGTTTTTTTTTATATATAGCACCTACTTTTAGAATTTTTTAATTTGTGTACACAAATAACAAACACTAAAAATTTATCAGAACTACCTACAAAAGTTCCTCTTTTCTTGTTAATTTTCAATTAAAAAATTATATGTATTTATTTCTTTTGTCGTATTTACTTTAGATTAAATATGAGAATGTTTTATCTCCAAAAATAAAAAAATAAATAAAAATCAGAAATCGTCGTATAAGTTGAGCTTACTCTTATATAATGTATATTAAAATAAAATAAAACAGTATTTACTGTCAGTTTTACATTGAAATGCACATAAAAATATTTAGATACCATTACCTAAAATCGTTTTTAACACAATTCACATTTTAAAATTCTAAAATTGTAGTAAAAATGTGTAACGATATAATAAAATGAAATAATAATCTTTAATTTTGTTTTGGTAAAATTAATGATCTCGCAAATTTCAGATCGAATATTAATCATCACAATATGAAGTACAATGAGACTCTTTAGAGACCGCGGTGCGAGCCATTCTAGACCCTAGGTGTCTAAAATATATATGTAACGCAGTTTAGAATTAATTTAACGGCCGTTTAATATTAAAAAAGCATAAAAAATGTTTATTTCATTTAATTTAATTTATAACTTTAAAAAGTTGAAATTAATTACCTAAATTAATGTTTTAAAATCTTAAAAGATTTGTAAGTAATGATAGTTAAAAATGCCCAAAAACATTAAAATTTTGCCTCTTTGTTATCTGCTTGAATTTTAATAATCTATTTTTAAACTTTATAATCTATGAGAGGACGGAAAACATGTATCTAGAATGTGTTTTTAGTGAAAATTTTAGTAAAATATATTGCATTGTACTTTATTAGTTAAAAAAATTCGTAAAATAAACTTCCTTTTATTTATGGATTTTTTCTAATGAGTTTTTATAATGTTTGCCTTATAAAATATTTATTTCAAGTGAATTCTCCATAGAAAACACTATTGTGAAAAAAAATACTTAAAGGCAATTCTATTTTAAAAAATACCAAAATCACGGTTTGCATTTTTATATACTTTATATTTTAGTTTCATTCAAATACGAGGAATGACGGGAAGGCTCCAAAACTATGCATTTACATGGAGAAAAATGTTAGTAGTTTTGACTCAAGGAATGTTTAGCTCGAAAAAAGTCGTGCCACCCAATTAATTAATACTTAAAAACAATTAAAAATTGCTAAAATATCATTAAAATATAATAATATTTTATATATAGTCAGTGGCGTAGCGTCATAGGGGCAATATGGGGGCAATGCCCCCCCAAAAATTTTAAGTTTTCAAAGAAATTTTTCAGAATTTGGGGATAAAAAATTTTATTTGTTCTGTTTGCCCCCCCAAAAATTTTCGCCTTGCTACGCCCCTGTATATAGTAAATATTGTAATAATTAAATAGAAAAGACTATTGTTAAATCTTTATACCGTTTAAAAAAGTTACAAACTTTAGCTTCAAAATCTCTTTAGGAAACCTCTAACTTGTCCTATTCTTTTCTAAGAAGATTGTATGATTTTACCAGTGTCTCTGGATCTATAAAAATCCTGCTCCTATTCCATAGTCAGTTTTTGAACCATCAGTGTAAAAAATTTTGCATTTATTTACATTGAATCTTATATTATCATTTGTCCATTCTTGTTGGAAATAATGTTTCAAAATTTTTACAGAAGTCATATTCCAGTTTCATTAAACGTTCGGACGCCTGGGTATTTTATTGTCTTTTTAACTCATTATCTTTGAATTTTTCCGAAAGTTCGAATTGTATCCATAAATGAAGTGGATAAATGTCAATCAGCCTATCCAATACAATTGTGGAAGTTGACTTCATGCATCATAATTCTTTAAATTATAAAGAAGCATCATAAAGTCTTTGTATTTTTGTTGGAGATTGTTTATGCACCCATAACACGGTTTTAGGTTTTAGTCCCCAAGTTTGTCCTATTAAGTTTCTGCATGTCCAAATAGTTCTCACTGTTTTTTTTTTTTTTTGTTTCTAATTTTGTGGATTCCAAGTAAGACCTTCGTCCATATTGAAGGGCTAATGTGATATATCGCACATATGCATTTAATATCAATTTTAAATGTAAATCAAAAATAAAAGCGGATTCCAATATAATAGGTAGTTTTCTTTTTTTCACGATTTTTATAGCATTGTGACTACTAAGTTTGCTGTGTTTTATGTTTTTCTTCCTGTGAACCTTATATCCGATACAAAGGAAAATAAGGCATATGTGCGATTTAGCACATTAGTTAAAACAGAATAATGTGCTAAATGACACATATGCATGGTGGTTTTTTACAATAATTTCGTTATTCAGCTTATAACTTCAAATATTTTTGACCCTGATGACATTTTTAACATTTCTTTGCCCTAATGCACCTTTTAAATTTTTGACCCAGTGCACATTTTGAAGTTTTTAACCCTTATACAAAATTTTAAACTTCTGACCCAGTGAGCATACGAAATTTTCGCCCCAATATACATTTTGAGCTTTTGCCTAATTGTAAAATAAATTTTCGATCCTAAATCTGTAAAATATACCTAAGCATCTAATCTACTCTATCCCAATTACATGTATACATATGTGCGATTTATCACATTAACCTTTCATAATATATTCACAAATATTTGACTCTGTCATTAGTTTTCTTTTTAATAGTTAAATAGTTTTAGTTTCTTGATATGTATTAAGTTTTTCCTTAATAAATGTGCCGAACTCAGATTTCCTGGATAATTTGGATATATTATGTCACACAAAACACCCGTTAACGACTAAATAATAAATGAAAAATGAAGCGACAAAAGAATCGCCATACCGTTTTTATGATTAAATTTAAAATCCGGGATTTTGGTATTTTTAAGAATGGAATATATTACCTAGTATGAGAAATATTATTATTGTTTTGAAATATTTGAAAATTTTTTAATAACAAGTTGAATTGAATTAATGATATTGATTAAACAGTTTTTGGTTCTTTTTTTTCCTCGAAATGTATTTGCGCTTGTATTACATTATTACTGTTTGATTCTGATGTTGTTTTACTGTTATCAACTAAATTATCTAAATAAGACTTACTCGAGTCAGAACGAGTTTTAACATAATTATCACAATTATTATACACTGTGGTATTTTTGAGATCTTCTGATGCAATTTCTGCAGAATCGCTTGTTTCAATTTTTGTAAATCTTTCAGACTTATTATTTGTTGATTCATTTGCAATTTGAATAATATCATGGTCAAAAACATTTTTATGAACATCAACATATACGTCTTTAAGCTTCATTTCGACATTGTTGTAAATACAATCTTTGGATTTTGTTGTGGTAGTAAACATTTTTGTTTTATTATTTGTAGAACTTAAATTTGATTCTATGTCACCCAAAACAAAGGGCAATTTTAAAGACACCTCACCACCAATACCGCCTAATGTAAGTTTTACTTTAACATAATATGATACATAAATGGCGAATACATTTTTTTCTCCTGATGACTGTAGATCTCGCGGAGCACTTGATGCAAGTTTCGAACTCAAAGCAATTAAATTAGTATCATGAGTGCAACTTGTGTTAAACAGTGCACCTTCAACTGCGATCCAATTTTTAGTAGTTCCTCGTACTGGCAAAAGGTTATAGGTTCCATGAAATTCTTCATTTGATCCTATATATTTTTCCACTTCTAATAATGCAACAATATTTTTGAATTTTCCGTTACTAAACATACACACATCCACATGTTGAACTGCATATACCTATAACAATAAATAATAATAAAAATTGTGCTAAAAAAAGAGTAATATGGAGTACAAAAATAATATCTGTGTCGAAAAACAAATAGACGATTAACAAAATTATCTTGAAGTAATAAAAAAAATACTTATTTAATTTTAATAGTTAAGAGAAACGCGCACATTGCTCTACAAACTTAATAATTTTTCAAACTTTAAAGAAATAACAAAATATAAATTGAAAGGCCAATATCTATGTATATTTAGAGTCAGATCAGATCAGATTTTGCGATGCAATATATTTAGGGTAATACAACTGTCGATATCGTCTTCCCCACGTATTTTTCAATAAAATTAGAAAATGGTACCGTTGGAAAAGTATTAAAAATGTTTTATGTTTCATAGATCTTAAAAATACTATAGGGGTGTTGCAAGAACTTATCTTGTTTCGCATGTTCATTGAGAAATAAAGAAATCATAAATAGATTTTGATACTATTTTACTGATTTTTTAAGTTTGGTTAGCGATATTTCAGTTGTTTTAAACATTTTTGAAAAAATCAAGAAACAATTTTCTACTTCAGAGATTTTCTTCAAAACAATTTTTGAAAAATAACAAAAAAATTAAAAATTGAACAATTTTAAATATAATTTTTCAATACAAAATAGTAGTAAAAATGAAAATCTATATAAAATGTCTTGGTTTTTATTTCAAAAATATAACGCGAAAGAGAAAACACTTTTGCAATATCTTAAGGAAGTAAGCAGATAATGAAAAACACATTTTTGTGTGGTTATACTTATAATGGTATTTGAGTATTTGTTAAATTGAATTTTAAAAAATATTATGACTTTTCATTAAAATTTCCGTTTTAACATAAATCTATGTTGATATTTCCTAAGAGAATTTTCATGAAAAAACTCACCTTAATTTTTCTAATTATTTTTTTGCTTTCATTTTTCACATCAATCGTTACAGCAATATCTTCTCCATGAGTAAATGCATATTTGTTTAATGTTGCTTTTAAATATAATCGGCCTTCAGTCCATAAAAATGGTTTTTCTACAATTCTTTCTGGGCCCTGAAATATTAATTTTTTCAAAAAGAGCACAATTACACTGACACACACGGAGATCACTACATCAATGTGTCTCACTAATTCTAGCTGATTATGAAAGAAGACACCTAGACGTTTCCAGTATGCCCAGAATGTCTTGCATTGTCTTGGATTACGACATGCTAAAAACCTATGAGTGGGCATTCTGGAAACGTCTAGACACCTAGTTTAATAATCAGATAAAATTTTTTAAACACATTGATGTAGTGGTTTTCGTGTGTGTGTTATGTTTGTTTTGAAAGAAAAATTACTTTATTCAATTTATCATTTTTTGCTGCCCGGTCGATTTCTGAATTGGTTGAAGTGGTTCCATCTAAGCTACAGCTTTGTTTTGATAGTTTGAATGATTTTGGTGATAAACGTAGACGTAATGAGCGCGGTGTAGGGTTGTTCTGAGCATGTTCTGGTGCTAAAATATTTGTTTCAGGGCAAATTTTGTGTGTTAGTCTAATACCCAGTCGAACGGTTGAACGACGATGTATTATTTCATCTGTTTGTTCCACAGAAAAAACTCCATCAATATCTAAGAGTTAAGGTTTGCTTAATGATTGTAACTTAATAATAAAAATAGCTTACCAGTGAAAATACGTATATCATAACTGGTACCGATTGGAGCACCCAAATATCGCTTTGCTGGCAACAATTGAACACTTGGAGGAGCTACAGTATTGATTTCTATCGAGAATCCTATTGCATTCTTTCCTAAACGTTCCAACAGGGCATCCTTTTTAATGAAATTCATTACTTATTTTCATTGATCTTTAGTGTGTGGTATTAACATTGATGTATTAAAATAAATACATGTTAAGTAATCATCATATTAAATATAATTTGCTATATATTTGTCAAAGTTTTCACTTAATATCACTTAACTTTTAAGTTTTTTTTTAATTTTTACTTTTCTAATTACACATTTCAAAAATACTTACTTGGAGAGGTGTATTTTCGTCCCGGTTTACTTCAGCTGATATTTTAGGCCACAACTGTTTCAAAGAAATAACAGCTTCATTGCAAAACTTTAATCCCATTACTTCTTCATCTTCGCGACCATATCTATACATTTTTAATAGAAGAAAAATATTACTTTATAGTAAAACATAAAACTTTTTATATATGAGATATTTGTTTTACTATTAATGTTACGTTAAATAAATTTGCAAATAGAGCAATTGACATATTATTGCAATTTTATAAATCAAATTACCTGAACGTTAATGTTATTTGACCATATATTTTGTAGCCACTAAAAATTTTTGAGTCAATATAAATAACACCCTTCAATGGCTCTACAATACCTCCTCTGGATATTAATTCCCTGCTTCCTAAATATAATGTGAGGAGTTGATTTGATGATGTTTTTTTATATACCCTAAAAAATATTTCATAGGTATTACTGTCATAAAGTAAGGTAAATATTTATAACGAAGTCATTTAATAATCACCTCTGAGAACCTATAGGATCTGGTGCTGTTTGTTCAATTCTATTGTCCTCGCTGTAAAATTATGTGAAAACATAAACGATTTACTTGGACATAAAAAAAATACAAATGAATCTATGTTTAACAACCTTTCTTGAATATCTGATATCTCTGTTTTTTGCAAAACTGTTGATGAAGTACATTTAAACTCTTCTTTTTCATTAATTTGTGTCTTCAACATCATTTAAAATTCTTAAAAAATTATAATTTTATCCTATTATCTTCACTTGACAAACGTACTTTATTTATTTGATTAAGTATAAACAATTTGCAGTAAACATAAGCCAGTATACATTATTTTTGTGATAGCTGAAGAATGATTGACATAAAATAGAAATGCAATTATTTGGAAAAAAAATGTACCTAATGGTTTTAAATACTTGAAAAACATTTTTATTTTGATCATAATCTAAAGTTTAACTCATCAGAATATAAAGCAATGATATTTTGTCCTTTTTAGTTGTCAATTTGTAAAAAAAACACAAAAAACTTACTGAAGAGCAAATATGTGATTCACAATTTGCTACTTCACAAGCACACAAAAAACTATAGGTATAAATAATTTAAATAAACTTTTTCAAGCCTATAAGAGTATTATATTCATTTACGTTCCCGATAAACTTATTTGATATATAAATTGATTATCTACATTACATTACAACAAAAATGGAAAAAATCGATATTAGGTACTTAATATCAAAATTACGGTCTCATTGAGATAACATGTTACGTTAGCACGTCATTTTGAATAAAAAAAAACTCAATAATACTTTCACATTCTTTAAATTTATTAAACATAATTATGTTTTAATAGAGCTTTCAATATATTTTTTTTTATCAAAAATAAGGATTCGATTGATTTACCGAATACGTTTTGCTGTGCAACTCAACTGTGTAAATATACTCAACATTATTTAACACACTTGTTGTTCTTGAGAGTGTGCAATTCGATCGTATGTAGTATATATCCATGATGATATGAACAGATGATAGAGAGAATAAATAGTAATTTTTTCTCTCTAAGAATTTGAGCAACAAAATATGTAAAAACTTGAAGAATAAATTATTTATTAAAGAAAAAAAGACATACAATTTTTTATGTTATATAACTATGTTTTATAATTTATTTTATTTATTGTTTCTTCTATTTGTCATTTTTAACGAATTTAAATACATTAAAAAGACGTTGAGGTTATAATGACAGGGGAGCAAAAATATGACAATATTTTTAATATAATATATAATATAATATAATATAATATAATATAAAATATAATAAAATATAAAATAACTTATGAATGTATTTGTGGTTTTTGAATTAATTTTATTGAGGCTTTAAAATTAAAAGTTGAGTTTGAGCCAAAAAATTATTTAAAAAAATAACTTTTTAAGTAACTTTAAGTAATGAAATTTAATTATTTTAATGAATATAGATAATAGATAACGGACGAAACAATTTAAATTTATTTTTATTCCCAGTGCGTCAACAAAAAGAAAAAGAACACAAATATATGTCACATTTATTTTTGTCATAAAAAGCTACTTAGACGTTTTAGGTTGGAGCCAACAGTACATTAAAAAATAATATATTTGAATTCAGGACTCGGTTAAGCTAAATATGGCAGAGGCTTCGACCCTTTGTAAATTTCTAAATGGATTGTTCGTTGTCTACAAACCAGCTGGCCAAACATTTCACAATGTTAGATCAAAAATATTGCATAATTTATGCAGAGGTATTTATTTCGTACTCATTGAACTCAATATATTATAAATTGTATTTTTTCAGATTTAAATAGTTTACATGCTCGTCCACCTTCTAAGCGCATAGATATTAAAAGAACAGAACTTGTGAGCAATCCGTATAAAATTATGGTCTCCAACAGTTTTAGTGATTTAACTATAGCCACCGGGCCACGTTATCAGATGGTGGATTTCAAGTGTGTAGCAGCGAAAAATATCGGAAAAATTTCAAGTGGAGTTTTGTGTTAGTATTAATTAAAGACTATAAAAGTATTTGTTTGAAGAATCTTGACTAATTCATATTTTTTTAAGTAATGGGAATTGATCGCGATGGAATTTGCAAAGCATTGCACATAAGGAATAATGCATCATTAAGAACGTATCGTGTTACTGGAAAACTTGGTTCCAGTACAGAAAATAATTTATGTAATTCTCGCGTAGTAGAACGAGCCAAATTCGATCATATTTATGTTGAAAAACTCACCGAATTGATTTCATCTCTGCAGGGCTCACACCAACGTAAGGCTTTTGAGCAATGTCAAATCGATTTGCAATCACAAGTTGCGTACGATGTTGCCGTTGGCGGACCTATTCTTCCACCGAGCCGACTACCTATAATACATAATATTAAATGTTTAGAATTTAGAAAACCATATTTTACGTTGGAGATTTCCTCCGCTAATGAAACAGAAGATTACCTTGCAAAATTGATCTACGAGATTGGTTTAAACCTACAAACAGTTGCGCATTGTGTAAAGATTACTTGTATCAGGCATGGTATTTTTACTATAGACGATTCACTTACAAGAGAAAATTGGAATATAGAAAAAATTATATCAAATATGGCGTTATGCAACAAAAAACTCGCTATAAAACCAGATATGATAAAACCAATATAAAATTAATTAATTATTTAAATATGCTTGATTCTAATCAACAGCATAACACCATATGTACTAAATATACTAATACACTACACTATACCTAAGCACCTAAAACTTTTTGATGAAACGACATTTTCACAAATAAAGATAAATACATACCAGTTTTCACCTAAAACTCAACTGATTTTCAAAAAAAAAAAATCTTCATAACGAAAATGTCCCTAAAATATCAGGTAGATAAAAGAAAAACCAAATATTAGCCTTAACTAAATTATAGTATTAATATTTAAATAAAATGATTTTAAACTTAATAAAAACATTAGAATATTACTTCTTCATTACTTCACATTTTATTGTTCTGTTTCATTTAACTTTACTGTTTTTCTTTTCTTTTTTTTTGTGTACTCAGATGCATTTGTTTCTTCATATCAGACGATGGAACCTCGGTGTCATTTATAAATGGAATGTTAGATGTATTTTTAAAAAATGCACTTAATTTTGAAGTAATTTAGCTTGGAATGGTAATTTAGTCAACTTCCTCAATAGTGGGACCACCGGCTCCACCTGCTCCAGGGGCACCTCCTGCGCCTGGTGCTCCTGGAAATCCGCCCGGTGCTCCGCCAGCTGATTGATACAGCTTGGTAATAATTGGATTACATACACCTTCCAATTCTTTCTGACGATGCTCGTATTCTTCCTTGTCAGCTAACTGATTAGCGTCTAACCATTTGATTGTTTCATTACATTTTTCAAGAATCAATGTTTTGTCGGAATCTGTAATTTTGTCTTTCAATTTATCATCTTCCATTGTAGCCTTCATGTTGAAACAGTAAGATTCCAATGCATTTTTTGCAGAGATGGTATCCTTTTGTTTATCATCTTCAGCGCGATATTTTTCTGCTTCATTAACCATACGTTCAATATCTTCTTTTGAAAGACGTCCCTTGTCATTGGTAATTGTAATTTTATTTTCTTTGTTCGTAGACTTTTCTACTGCAGTAACATTCAAAATACCATTGGCATCTATATCAAAGGTTACTTCGATTTGAGGAACGCCACGAGGAGCAGGAGGGATTCCAGCCAATTCAAATTTACCCAACAAGTTGTTATCTTTTGTCATAGCACGCTCACCCTCGAATACTTGAATTAAGACTCCAGGTTGGTTATCGGAGTATGTAGTAAATGTTTGAGTTTGCTTAGTGGGTATGGTAGTGTTGCGCTTGATAAGTACACTCATAACACCTCCAGCTGTCTCTATGCCTAAAGACAAGGGCGTAACGTCGAGCAACAGCAAGTCTTGAACTTCCTCAGACTTGTCACCGTGCAAAATTGCAGCTTGTACCGCAGCACCATAAGCCACAGCTTCATCTGGATTAATGGACTTGTTTAACTCTTTGCCATTAAAGAAATCTTGCAAAAGTTTCTGAACTTTTGGAATACGGGTACTTCCTCCAACCAAAACAATATCGTGAATAGAAGCCTTGTCCATTTTAGCATCCCGAATTGCTTTCTCTACAGGCTCCATTGTAGAACGGAAAAGGTCAGCGTTCAATTCTTCAAAACGTGCACGAGTAATTGAAGTATAGAAGTCGGTGCCCTCAAATAGAGAATCGATTTCAATGCTAGCTTGGGTAGATGATGATAAAGTACGTTTTGCACGTTCACATGCAGTTCGGAGCCGTCGAAGAGCTCGCTTATTGCTAGTCAAGTCTTTCTTATGTTTTCGCTTGAATTCTTGGGCGAAATGATTTACTAAGCGATTATCAAAGTCCTCACCGCCCAAATGGGTATCTCCGGCAGTCGATTTTACCTCAAAAATCCCATCATCGATAGATAAAATACTGACATCAAATGTACCACCTCCCAAATCGAAAATCAATACATTACGTTCTCCCACTGCTTTCTTGTCTAAGCCGTAAGCAATTGCAGCGGCAGTCGGTTCATTAATGATACGCAAGACATTCAAACCGGAAATGGTACCAGCGTCCTTCGTAGCTTGACGCTGACTATCATTGAAGTATGCAGGGACAGTGATGACGGCGTTTGTAACCGTTTTTCCTAAATAAGCTTCTGCAGTCTCCTTCATCTTAGTGAGTACCATAGATGAAACTTCTTCTGGGAAGAAATTTTTTTTCTCACCCTTGTACTCAACTTGAATCTTTGGTTTGCTGTTATCGTTGATGATCTCAAATGGCCAATGTTTCATGTCAGCTTGAACCGTAGGGTCATCAAATTTACGACCAATTAAGCGCTTAGCATCTAATATAAACATGTGTTCGGTTATTATTATTATTTTTTTTTTGTTTAAATTTATAAATACAACTTACCAAAAATAGTATTTGTGGGGTTCATCGCCACCTGATTCTTAGCAGCATCGCCAATTAAACGTTCAGTATCGGTGAATGCGACGTAAGATGGTGTAGTGCGATTTCCCTGATCATTAGCGATAATTTCCACCTTTCCATGCTGAAAGACTCCTACGCAGGAATATGTTGTTCCTAAATCAATACCAACAGCTGGTGCTTTCGACATCTATAAAAAAAATTAGATTGTTTTTTAGATTGAAATTTTTTTTTTCTTTTCGTTTCTTTATAGAAGTGTTACTCGAACATTCGAGGTGACGCATTTCTAGAATTTTCGAACGTAAGTACTTATGCGGTACGAGACATGTATGCTATGTATGTATGAGTATAAGAATTTGCTAGAAAACCACATGGCTTCCTAGTCAAAACTCAACAAAAAGATATATTTTATATAAAAAAGAATATCTTTTTATAACTTATAATAATGTTAGGTTTCAAAAAAAGCAAGTTTCTAGGAATAAGAACAGGAAACACATTTTTAGATATGAAGCCATTGATTAATTTTAATCAGAGACACGCCATTTTTAATGCACGTTTTTCTTGGAATTCCACAATTATTACTATATTATTTGTAAATTATACATATATGATATTTATAAAATTTGCACCTACCTTATTTGTTATTTTTGATGAAAAGATTTAGTAATTTTTGTAATATTTAAGGACTTTCAATTGTATTTGGAAAGAAATATCTTGTACTATTTTTCTGCTAAGACGATTCTCGACTGAACGTGAAATCAGACTGGAATTTCTTTTTAAAGGAGGTGGGTCGGCTGAAATTGATATATGGGTCATTTCACGAGAAATCACGGAAAATCACAACTTCGCCAAATCAAAAATCTAAGATAGGTATATTCCATCTAGAGCATGAAAAAATAAGAAACTTTTGTTCTAGCGAAATTTTCTGGCAGTGGATTTTCCGAGCTTTTCTTCAAAAACCGATTTTACCGTTGGGTAAAATGTATGAAAATCGACACATTTTTGGGTTTTCTGATGCAACGGTCCTTTTCCGACCATATGTTTCATGGAGAAAAATGATCTACTCGACAAAACAAGCAATTCCAGTGAAAAAAAATTTTCGAAAAAATTTGACCTGAACCTATGAAAATTGTCAGATCTTTACGTGAGCAAAACGTCAAAAATTAAATGTTAATTTTTTAAAAAATTTTTTCACTAGGATTGTTTGTCGTCTCGAGTACATCATTTTTCTCCCTGAACATATGATCGCAAATGAATTGTTGCGTCAGAAAACCCAAAAATGTGAATTTTAAGCCCCATTTTGCCAATATGGTTTTTGAAGAAAAACTGGGAAAATTAATCGCCAGAGAGTTTCGCTAAAACAAGTTTCTTATTTTTTCATGCTCTAGATGGAATATATCTTAGATTTTTGATTTGGCGAAGTTGTGATTTTCCGTGATTCCTCGTGAAATGACCCATATACGCCTCCTACTCCACAGAAAATAATTTTGTACACTATCGAAACGGTACAGGAACCCATGCGAAAACATCCTGTTTAACACATTACTTAGATCCATGTCACAATAGTTATGAGGTATTTATTTAAAATATGCATTAGGAATATCAGCCGTTTGTTTATTCATGATATTTAAGCTACTGAACAGTTTTTTCTGAAATCATCTGCAATGTCTTTACACTTGCCAAAGAGAACTGCTGAATTGGATCTTCCCAACTTGGATACACAAACTCCAATAAAAAGGTATTGATAAATTGTATTGATTCGTTTTATTCGGAAAAGACTTATTTATTTCTTCAATTGTACATTCTATTTTGCAACAGTAAAATCAATGACACAAAGCAACTTGAAGCAAAGTTTGGAAATGAAAACACTGAGAAACGTTCATGCGAAAACCCAAGTATCGGAGACTCAACCAATAGACTGAAATCACAGCTAGATGAAAAGCTTGTCATAAAATCAAATCAAAGAAATATTGTATCAAAAGGCGTGTTAAAACTAATGCCTTTTACTACTCCAAATAGTTTAATTGCAATCAGGTTGCCAATTTTAGAAACAAACTCAAAGAATCATGACAAAAAAATATCTAATAGCTCTGTTAAAAAAAGTCCTACCAGATTGCAAATAGTAAAAAGTTTCGCCCCACCAAAAGCCAGACAATTATTTTCTTCGGATGGTCGTGAGATTTTAGGAGATTCTAAAAAGTCATCGAAAAACATTAACACACCAACAATTTTCCGCAGCCTAATATCTGGTAGAGATTACGTTGATTCAGAAAATGAATCATCAATACTTGGAAGCACTTTAAATGATGTATCGCAATACAGTCGTATCGAAAATTGTGAAAAATCTATAAATATTAGTAGCACTGCTTCAACCCCTAAGTCATCACTTAGTCCTTATAGTACATTTACTGAAAAAACAAACAACAATACCACTCATAAAATATCAGTACAAGATAAAAATTATGTTTTAGTTAGAAATCTTGGAAAAGGTGGTTCCGGTTGTGTGATTGAAGGACAATTAGCAAATGATCAGATTTCATTGAATAAAAAGTATGCTATCAAAGTAAGTATTTAAGTATATTTGCTAATAAAAAATGAAAATACCAAGAATTTTTTTTATTTTATATTTAGATGGTCGAGTTGGATCAAAATGCAACTTATTTGGACGAATATTTACAGGAAATTAAAATTCTCAAACGTTTACAAAATAGTGATTGTATTATCAAGTATTTTGGATCGGAAATAATAAAAGACAACTTCCGTGAAATTGGTTATATTGTCATGGAACTTGGCCAATGTGATCTATATCAGCATTTAAGATCTCGAAAAGAAGATATACCACTATACGAACTAGTAGGTTGGCTCTATCAAATGATTGAAGCTCTTTATACTATTCACTACAATGGAATCATTCATTGCGATCTTAAGCCCGCTAATTTTATCATGGTAAATGGGATTTTAAAGTTAGCTGATTTTGGAATATCAATGTGCAACGACACTAGCCGAGAGGTTTTTGTGATAGCAGGTACCTGTAATTTTCTCAGTCCGGAATCTGTATTTAGTGTACTTTACAAAAAGCCTGTAAAGTTGTCGGGTTCTACTGACATTTGGTCGTTTGGCATTATTTGTTATTACTTGATATATAAGAAACTACCTTTTGAGATTTTCGTGACAAAAGACGACAAACTCCAAGCTATTGCTGATCCTAAAACAGTTATTCAATATCCTGAATTGCCAGATCATCTACCTGAAATACTACATAAAATTACAAAAGATTGTTTGCAATATGATTCATCAAAAAGACCGACTTCAATTCAACTATTGACGAACTACGATCTGCACAAAATTGCACCACTCAAACGATGTTTTGTTCTTCAAAAATAATACTTTTTTTAGATTTTACCAACATTATAATAGGTAATTGTAAATATGTATCAGACACTTTGTATTAATTAGGCATTATTAAAGACAAATCTAAAATAATATAATTTGTTTTCTTAGAAAAACAAAAAACCAGATCAAGCTGTATCCGTACAGCGTACGTTCAACGGTACCGCATTTCAGGTGTATAAGTTTAATGTTGTTATTTAATTGGGATATTTTAAATTTAATTATGTACCCGGAATGTCTCGCAATGCACTCGGAATGCACCCATTTTGAGTGCATTTCGAGTACATTCCGGATATTCCGAGTGCATTCCGATGACATTCCGGCTGCATTCCGACTGCATTCCGACATTCCGATGACATTCCGGCTGCATTCCAGCTGCATTCCGGCTGCATTCCGACATTCCGGCTGCATTCCGACATTCCGAATGACATTCCGGCTGCATTCCGACTGTATTCCGGCTGCATTCCGACATTCCGGCTGCATTCCGACATTCCGGCTGCATTCCGGCTGCATTCCGACATTCCGGCTGCATTCCGGCTGCATTCCGGCTGCATTCCGGCTGCATTCCGACATTCCGGCTGCATTCCGGCTGCATTCCGGCTGCATTCCGGCTGCATTCCGACATTCCGAATGACATTCCGGCTGCATTCCGACTGCATTCCGGCTGCATTCCGGGTGCATTCCAATTAGGCCACACATGACGTACGACATCTCCAGCATAATACCGCATTTTTTCTTCGAAATGCGGTAAAAACATAAAATTTGTCGTTTTAAAAGGCCTAACGATGAAACCGCATTTTTAATTAAAAAAGATTTTCAATTTTTTCGATTTTGAGAATTTTTAAATGCTAGAGTTCTTAGAACAAAATTAATGCATTCTCTAAAAACTAAGAATAAAAACGTAATTTTTTTCTTCCAAATGCGATAAAAAATAGGGAGTCAATAAAAAATAGGTATATAAATAAATAGTTTAGTGATCTAAATAAAGCTAACGTACTAAAAAATTCAATTTTTTGGATGCCGAGTGTGCATTTATTCCGAAACGTCGTACGCTTTGATAAAAATGATAGAACTTTTTCATCAAATAAGAGTATTTAGTTTAATTATTTAAATAAATAAATAACACTCTCTAAAAATTTCTCCTAATATTTATTCAATTAAATTTTCACCATAAAACACTTAACAATAAATACAACTAAACAATAATAGAAAAATGGATAATATTGGTTCAGAAATCGGTCAGAAAATGCGGGTATCCATATTTTGTTTTTTTTTTAATTACAAGATAATTTCTTAATATCTATTATTAAATTTTGTCAAATACTAGTGTGCTGTAAAAGCAAAATTAGTTGAATTAGGAACTGGATACATTGACGATGAGCTCCCAGACTATGTCATGATTATGGTAGCCAATAAGAGAAGCAAACAACAAATGATAGAAGATCTTAGCTTATTTTTAGGAAGTAATACGCAAATTTTCGTCACTTGGTAAGGTTCAATAATATAAATCATCTACTATATAAATATTATTCAGGATTGTTCATTTTGGTTTAGGTTGCACGAGGTTCTGGAAAAACTGCAAGAGGTTACACTTCCACAAAGAAAGTCTAAGCGAAGAGATAGTGAGAAAAAGAAAAAAAGAGTTGAAACACCTGAAAATAACGTGAATACATCAAGTTTACCATCAATTACTGAAGTAATTAAAGAGGAATTTATACAACGGAGTAAATCCATTCCGCCTATTGAAGTTCAAGCAAAAAATAAACTTGACCAAACGAGCAAACCAGCTATCAAAATACCAAATAAAGATGAGTTTGATATCCCAACAATAAGTGACATTGCAAAAGAGGCAGTACAAAAACTTCAACATGAAAAAGAATTACAGCAGTTGGCTGAGTTACAAAAAAAAATTTATATTGCAAAAAAACAATTGGAAATAATGGTGACAGATGACTCAGATGAGAATTCCAACGACGAATTTGCATATGAATCTAAAAAGGAAAAAAAACATACAAATATCCAACCACGGCACAATTCGAATGCAAATCATTTCGAAAATCTTTCTCGTGAAAGTTCACCAATCCAGTTGAGGGAAAATGACACAAACCAGCATTTAGATAATGGGAGACAACGAATCGTGAAATTATCTGCCGTTCGACGTGCTGAACGTGAAATATATGTACCAGCATTTCGACGCACAGAAACTGAAAGTCGCCAAAACACTCGTGATAGAAACAAACGAGAAAGACATATAGTTAATTATAGAAGTACATCTATTGAAGATCGAACGTTTGTTGGTAGAAATACTACATTTAATAACACATTTCGACAAAGAAATCAAAATCGTTCTCGCAGTAGAAGCCCCAAAACAAAGAATAAAAAAATAACAAGTGTAGCAACAAGTAACCGTTACAAAAATGAAGAAAATAAATTGTCAAGAAAAAGGATCGGTTCGCGAATTTTGGTTGTACCAGAAGGATCCTCCTCACAAGAAGATCACGTTAGTAGTTTGATAAAAATAAAACAACGAATACTTACACCAGAAAACAAACAGGCTAGTAGAATGCTATTACTGAGAGCAGTTTCAGAAGCACAAAAGTCAGCTTTCACTTCTAAGTCTAATTTAACCCAGGCGTTTTTGAGAACACGGTCAAATGACAACGGATTAACAATCGAAATTCCAAATAACGAAGAAAAAGAGAGTGTTGAAACATTTGAGAATGATGATGAGGAATATGTACCAGTACCTGTCAAGAAAAGAAGAAAATTTGAGAGTGAATACCGTTCATCAAAACCCTCGACACAATTTGTTGTTACACTTGATAATGATTGTATAAATAATGTTGATTCAACACAAAAAAATAACCTTAGCAGCTCAATTAAAGATCGTATTGGCTATCGTATGCAAATCACCGAGAACGAAGAAGTGAAACAACGGAGAAAGGAACGTTTTGAACAAGGCTATGAAAAAAATGAGCCCGTTCAAAGTACTAGTAGAGCCAGAACGATCTCTCCTATTAGTTTCAACGTCAATTCAGAGCATGAAACCGATTCATGTTCTTCGCATCTGAATGATAACTTGCACGAGAACAAAGAAACCAAAATAAAGAAATTGAAGCCAACAGGAAAATTTGATGACATTCCTTCATGTTAGTACCTAGTTATTTTCATATTTTAATGACATTCAAGAATCTGCAATTACCTACATTTATAATTTTTACCGCATTTCCAGTTTCATTTGAAAAAATGTTACAGTGTGAAACTTCGATTTTCTTTTTTTAAACAAAAAAATTAGGTAAAAGACATTTCAGTTAACTTAATTTGTGTTTTTTTTTTTGTAAATTAAATAAGTCGTAAAATTAACTTCCTATCTGAGTTTGTGTTTAATTTTTTTAATTTTAAGTTTAAGTCATAGGTTTTTTTTTGTAATTTTTATGATAAGAGTTCGTTATTTTGATAAGTAAGAATTTATGATTTTGCTAGAATGGAAATATGTGATATAAATCTGTCATTCGAAATGCGAAACCACAGCAGATTCTTGAATATAAAGTGCAGCTAATATAATTTTTGGATTTTTAAACAGCACTTAGTACAGTTTTGGCAAATGATACACTAAAATCGAAGATGAAAGAACGTTGTAAATTTTTTCCAAATTGTCGTGATGGTGATGCCTGTGAATTCAACCATCCAACTGCAGCTTGCAACGCTTTTCCATCCTGTAAGTATGGGGACAAGTGTGCATATTTACATCCATTGTGTAAATTTGATCAAACATGCAGCCGATCTGACTGTCAGTATTTTCATACTGCGTCCGTTAAGAAAAACATAGCACCTCCTTTAGGTATGTTTCCGAATTTTTAATTTATTTTTTCAGAAAATTAGATTAAATTAAATTAATCTAATATATATGTCTTCCTATATTTCAGCATCGTCAATATTTCCATCACAAAACTACAAACCAATATCATTGACAATGCTCCCAGCTGTGTGCAAATTCTTTCCGAAATGTTCTAACACGTTATGTGCGTTTTATCATCCAAAACCGTGTCGTTTTGGAAAGCAATGCAATAAAATAGAATGCAACTTTTATCACCAAGAATTGCCTCCGGTAGATAAGTTGAAATGGATTTCTTCTTCTATGTAGATTTCACTTATAACGTTATAATGAAAAATATATGATAAATATGTAAATAAAAAACCTAAGAAATATAATTTTCAAACAAACCGTAAGACATAGGTATGTAGAAAATCTCATAATGTTTACTTTGATTCAATCTTAGTTAACGCATGCGTTGAAAATTTACTCATCTCTCTCAAAATAAAAGAGAATGATATGAAATATTTGTTATTATTATGTATTATTTTTAAACCATCTGAACCAAGTTGAAAATTCTAAGGAGACGTCCATAATTACAAGACTTTTATTCTACTCTACAAAGTATTTAATCTGATTGTCGTGGATAATCATCATCATTACTTCATCACAAAACGTTAGCAATTTAATTTAAACCATAGAGATTTTTTCACATATAAAATTAAAATAATATAAAATGTGTGATAATAATATAAAATGTGAATGTGTAATTTTTGTGCCAAGTATAAGAATAAATTCTAGGATATAAAAAAAGCATAACTCATAGATTAATCCAAATATATGTAGTTGAATTTCTTTAAAAGAAATAATTGGTTTGAGAAGACCGAAAAACAAATATTCAAACCTATTCAATTACATTTAGAAACGGTTGATTTCTAATATCTACGTGCTATTATTATTTATTATTATTAATAAAATAATGATAGAAAAATAAGTTTCCATTAAATTATAAATGTACAAAAAACTACATTTTCACATAGAGACATAAAAATATAAATATAAATTATTTAAATACATAGGAAAATATTTTGGTTCGTTTTATATGATATATATAAGAGTATATGATTGTGTATGTATATATTTGTTGGTTATTTATAGTTTAATTCAAAATTATTTTTTTCTTTACTAGGAAAACACCAATTTGGCAAACTTTAAAACACTTATTTGAGAAGAAACATATCAATTTTATGACTGATTGTCTCTTATAAAATCATCATTTATGAAATATGAAATTTAAACATTGATTTGTAACGAAAGAAATGATGATAAAAACAATTTACATATTTGTGTTAAAGCTATTTTAGCATTAAAACAAAAAAACCTTGTTAAGAAATTCAGATAACAGAATCATTAAAAATTAAACAAAAATAAACACAGTAAAAATTGATTAAAAAAAAGTAAAGTGGCCAAAGTAATGAAAAACAAAACAAGAAACATTGAAAATCTTAGACGAAATATCACGTTATTAAATGAATTACTATAAGAGGAAACGCTTTTCAGTTGTGGCCCAATCACTGGTGCTCTTCTTCTTTTTAATAAATACTGAAGTGTTCGGAATCTCTCACCCAGAACAGGTTTTGCAAAATAGTAAAGAACATGACAAGAGTTTAGAAAAAAATAGTGTAACGTCAAAAGATTCGTTAATTTTATTTAAAGAAAATCAATCAAAGTTCCAGAGATCAACTGTAAATATGTATACCTCAGCAGCTACATGTGAGTCCTTCACATTTGATGATCCAGCTGGACATATTTTGCACAGCCCTGGTTTCCCAAATAACTACCCGAACAGCGTTGATTGTGTAAGAATTTTAGAAGCCCCAATTGGATTTGTGTTACGGCTCGATTTTCGTGACTCTTTTTTTATTGAGCCTTCAGATGATTGTAAATTTGACTTTCTTGAAATTCGAGATGGTGCTCATGGGTTTTCAACATTGATTGGACAGTATTGTGGTAATAACTTCCCACCTATGATTCAAAGCAAAGATCGGTTCTTATGGTTGCATTTTCATTCAGATGATAATATTGAATATCATGGTTTTACAGCCGTTTATGAATTCATTCCAAGACCTACTGCAACTGTATTCGATGAGGAAGGTTGTCGCATGAATAGAGATGGTAATGAAGGATTTATTAATAGAACGGATATCCCACACACAAGAGTCCGAACAGTTGTCGAGCATGGACTGTCATTAGATTGCATGTGGACAATTACTGTGCAAGAGGGGTGGAAAGTTCAATTGTCATTTGAAAAGTTTAAATTGGAAAAACCAAACGATTGTGAAAGTAATTTTATCGATGTTTTTGATGAACGTACAGACATGCCATCACGTCTGAGAAACTTTTGTGGATCCGTAGCTGACTCTGTAAACTCAAAAACAAACGTTGTTCACATACGATTTTTTGCAGAAGCATCTGCGGTTAATTCTTCATTTGCAATATTATACACTGCATATCATGATAAAATAGGTAGTTCTGCTAAATGCGAAGACGATGAATTTGATTGTGAGGATGCAAAGTGTATATCTAGTGACTTGTACTGTAATGGTATAACGAACTGTCAGTATCGTTGGGACGAAATGAAGTGCTCCCAAACCGTTGTTGGCCAATCTGAACATATAACTATTATAATTGTAGTATTTGGTCTTATATTAGGAGGAATGATGGTAACTTTTATCATCAATTGTATAAGAAAATTGGCAAAGGATCAAAAAATTATCAGAGAACATATTCGACAGTCACGTGAAAGTGAATTAGATGCAATAGACCACCGCGAAATTAAGAAATCACTTCAAAGCATAGATAAAATCAATGGAAAATCATCATTAAAATCTGTGGATTTTCATGAACTAGGAACATACCAAATGCAAGTTTCTAGCAGTCAGTCTGCATCAAAAGATTCTGAAGAAAGACATTATAATGAGGCACTAAAACAAAATAACGAAATTAACATCAATCATCAAGAGTTTTTGTGTAAACCTAGTAACAAAATGTGTGAAGTGGGATCCCAAACACGTGAATCACTATTTCAAAATATATGCAATTCTAAAGCACAAACTAGTCACCGTTTGTCCTCATTCGGTGTTCCAACCATACCTTCATTTCAAACTGCAGCGAATGACGTTGAGGACATCGGATACAATCATAAAAATCATTGGGGTTCTACAAGAACACAAAGGTTTTTATTCAATAATAACAAAGATATTGATATACCAGACGATGAACATGATCGTAAATCAGCACCTGATGTAATAATAGTAACTAATTCTATTTCAACTAAACCCTGAACCCGATAAAATAAATATTGGATTTTTTTATCTTTAATTTAGCGTTAAATTTATAAAATCTTCATTCTTGAAGTTGTAATTTGAAAGGAATTTTTAAGGTTTAGTTTTTACCTCCCTTAGAAAGTTAAAGATATATGATTATTTGCATATTATAAGTAAAAATAAACATGCTTTTGTGTGAACGACGAACATTTCATATGTAAATCAAGAATTAAGATAAATGCAAAGGTTTTTTTTTTATTAAGTTTTAACGAAGGCTTTAAAATTTGAACTAAAACATTTGTAGGTATTTATGTTTCTCTAAAATTTTCTCAGAAAAAAAAGAAAATAGTGGAAATTTCGACTATTAATATAAAATTATGTTATTATATTGATATAAATTGTAAAAAATCGGTACACTTTCTTCCTAAATAGTGTAGCTAAACATTAACACAATATTTGGACACCACAACTTTCTTATTAGCATTTTAAACATTGGTATTTACATACATAATACAAAATAATGTATTTGTTTATTTAATTTTTTTTTTATTTCAGTCATTTTTAATATTAGGGTATTTTTACTTAACATAATAAAAAAATGTAATAATAAAAATTAATTACATATTATACACTTAAGAAAATATATGACATTGAACAAATTCTTTTCTTGCTGCTTTGATTATAATTTAAATTCTTAACAATGCATGGATGGAGTAACAAAAATGGTTAAATAAATATTTTAAATATTAAAAGTTATTTTTCCTGATCAATTAATTTTTTGGGCTTAACACTAAATTAAAAAAAAATGGTACGTTGCAAAAGTCAGATTTAAGGCATTTTTTACTTATATTGATAACTCACATTATTCACTTATTCATTTATTAATAGTTATTACATATTTGATCTGTATTCATTTTTGAGTAGGTTGTATGTATCGAGTATTTTAAGCTCATTTTTTGTTTTCTATTACCTTTTCTTTAAAAATAAGCCTTGGAACAAAAAAAATTCCATTTATAAAACTCTTTTCAGTAGCTTGTACATCTTAATCGTTAAAACTGTTGCGGACATCACCAGCAAATTATTTAGGTATCTCATTTTGTCAAAATTTTTTTTTTAATGCGGTAAATAAATAATAAATTAGAAGTTACCTCATAAATACAAAATATTTATGTTCCAAAGTATTATTGAATTAGTATGATCGAATGATATATCATATTTAGGCCGCTCCAAATGAAAGTCAGAAATAAAGTTCGATCACCCTTTTAAGTTTTTTTTATATACATTTGGAGCGGTCATGTTGAATCATGTTTATCACATTTTGCATAGTTTTACACATATGAATTATTATGTATATGTATGCTCTTTTTGTTTATATGTAACTAGGTATCTGTAAAGTCTCTCAAATGCACAACTATTCGTTTTGTATTCATTTATTGTCCAGTTTTTTTTTCTTTAAGGCGGCTCCAAATTTTTTTTCTATGTTTTTGTCCCCTGCCCCATTTCAAAAGTAAAAAATTTAATTTTTGAGTAGTTAGTATGTGTCGAGTGGAAAATGCAATGGGGCAAAATAAAAATAAAAAGTTAAAAATGTCATTAAAATTGACCGTTTTTTGGTCTTTTTCCATATTTTTTCAAGTAATTTTCAACTTTTTTTTTTAATTTTAAATTTTCAAGATGTTTTTCAAGAATTTTCTTCACTTACAATATCTTCAGAAAACATTTTTTTAAATTTTTAACTTGAAATACTCTGAGATCAATTTAACATTATCAAATCTCAATGTAGATATCTTAAAAAACTAAAATATTCTTGAATCGTTTGAATTTTGTCATTTTGTCAAAACTTTTTTTTTAGTTGCCCCCCATTTTGAAAAAAAAATTTTTGGGACAAAAACATCGAAAAAAAAATTGGAACAGCCTAAATAAAGTTAAATATTGTTATCTTAATATCGCAAATATTTATTTTTAGTGTGTTTTCATTTTATATGATATTTTTATAAGATATGCATTTGATACTAATTGAGATAACAATAAGGAAATATGTGTTTCGCTTATTTTTTTTTTTATTTAAAAAACATTTTGTTTCGAAGTCTTTCAAATTTGCTTTTATAATTAATGTGTCTTTATATTCAAAGAGATTTTACTTAAAAAATATTTATATCATATATCATATATATATCATATATATATATCAAATATACATAAATTTATGTATATCGCGACAAAAATGATTTTGGAATACGTTTATTATTTAAGAATATATTTAGCTTTATATCAACCTTTCCTCAGGTGGTGGCTTTAAAACATTATCCATTTCAAGACGCGGATTACAATATTCCTGTGCACTTGGGCTATAAGTTCCACGAGTTGCTCTTTTATTTCGAGCCATAACTAGTAAAGTCCCTAATATGGCTCCCAAAAGCGCTATTATTCCTACTACCACAGGAACCACAATTATCGCAATGTCAGTAGTTGATGGACCTTTACTTTCGATAGCAATCTAAAATTAAAAAACAAGTCTACAGATGATAAGGAGTTCGGAAAAATTAAATGAGGAGTATGAAAATGTGAAGTGAGGGAAATGAATATGTGAAATTAAGAAATATGAATAAATATGTGAAATGAGGGGAATGAAAATGTGACTTGATGAGTACTATATTCTGAAATGAGGAGTACAAAAAAGCGTAGATATATGTATAACATCGAAATGCGGTATAGTATGTCGTTCTTTAGACGACTACTTTCTCTATTTTTCTAAATCTTATATGTTTTATAATATAATTTAGGGTATTCTAAATACTTTTTCTGTTGTTTGTTACATTTTTAAAATAAAAACCTTGGGGGAAAGGCGATATACAAATTTTCGTTTCGTATCGAAAAAATTACGAAATTGTTCAATTTTGCATTACTTTTTATAGTATTTGTTTAACAAATTGTTGGTTTACTATACGCTCCAATTGAACATCGGATGAAATTTATTCTATAACAAAATAATTTACAGAAATATTAAAAAATCGTTCCACAAAGATCATCAAAAAAGAATGAAGTAATAATTTGTAAACTAATTAACTAGATGTGTGTCGATCAAGTATTTTTATTTTGACGTTATATACATATTTTTTTTTAAATTTAACAAAAAACATTTTGAAAATTTTAAATTCCTCTTATATGAATAGTATTTCAAAATCTACATATATTTTTCATACTCCGCATGGTCATTTTTGATAAAAATAATGGGGGAGAAAACGCGAAACAAGTTAAGTTTTTGGAACTTGGAACACCCGTTTTATAAATTAATCAGTGTGCTAATTAGTGATTATAATTGTTCTTATTATGTAAAAATATTTATTTTAAAGCAGTTTAAATAAGTAATTCGTACCTGTTCTGTACAGTTTTTGCCAGTAAATCCAAAAGTACAATTGCAATAGTAGTCAGATCTATCATCACATGTTTCAATGCAATGTCCTTCATTTGCACAAATATTAACCCCAGCACAATAGTCAACAAAAGAACAACCTCGTCCGCATAATCCATATTCACAGGCACATCTATTTGAATATAAATATCAAAAATCAAATCATAAATTTTGATACGATGTAAAATAAATGTTGTAAATATTTATTTTTAGGCCAAACAAATCCTAAGTGTTTCAGGTTTCCTCCCACCTATTTTTTTCTGAAAATCAAAAGGGGGATATCAAGTATCTAAAATGTAAAAAATATCTTAAATTTTAGTACATTTTTGACCAAATTTTCCGTTAAAATCAGTTGAAATTTCTAGGGTTTGTCCCATGCACATGTCGACATGCATATGTCGACATATATGTTAACATATATGCTGCATGAAAATACCATGTCGACATGTAAAATTGACATGGAAAAAAATTTAAACCAAAAATTGAATATTTTCAATTGAATTAGTTTTTTTATGAACGCGGTTCTCATTTTATGTTTATTTTTCGAATTCGTCTTATTTTTTACATTAATTTCGAGTTCAAAAATTTAATTTTATTTTAAATTTAATTCAATTTAAGTGACATTTAATAAAATTTTTGAATATCGTTATTAAAAAATTAATTTTTATTGACAGAAAATTAAGATATTGAAAAAAAAAAAATTTCAAATGGTTAACAAATTTAATTTAAAAATTTATATTTTATCATATTTTGTGTTTTAAGTGATAAAAAATACGTTTTCTAAAAAATACTAAATTTTCGATAATCTAAAAACGTGCTGCATGCATGCCGGCATATGTCGACATATTTGCATGTCGACCTGCATTGTTTTTTCCATGCAGCATATTCCGAACACTAGAAAATTCGATACTTTCATACTTTTCAAATTTTTAGTGAAAAATGATCAATTTTGTATAGAAAAACATTCATTCCTCCTAAGGCGCCATTCATTTACGGCGTCGGATAAAAATGGACATTTTTTGACCCCCACCCCCCCTATAATCGGAAACCGTCGGAATTTAAAGACCCCCCCTAATTTACGACGTGCTTTTTAGCCAAATATACCCCCCCCCCTTTCAAGAAAAATTGTTTAAAATGTAGCTCAAATTTAAATAGAAATTTGGGAAAAATTGTACATGTTTACACTGTAAGTTACAAAACAAAGCAAAAAAGTTTGAAGCGCTTAAAAATTTCTGAAAAACTGAAACAAAAAATCTTAACTATATAGAATTAATACGACGTCGTATTTTCCTTTTAACCTTGGAAATTGGTTCATATAATATTTAAAAGCTAATGTAAATTAAGCAAATTACTAAAAATTAATTTTATGTGCACATGGCAAATTTTTTTTTTGCTAAAAAATGTAATTTCTATGTACTAAATTTAATTGTGCTTTGTCAAAATATTATTTTCGAGAGGTTTTGAATTAAATCTATTTTCCTAAAAGTAATTTTTATTTGCCCAAATAGAATAAAGACGTGCCAAATAAATTCCATTCTAAAATAATCTTTAGCAACGACTTCTAAATCATTAAAACAGTAAAAAAATTTATGTTAAATAGTCATATTCACCATATGTGTTTTTACTACATATTACTTACTTGAATGATCCTGCTAGGTTTAAACAACTTCCACTGCCACAGTTCACTAATCCTGAGGCACATTCATCAATGTCTACTTCGCAATTTATACCTTCAAAGCCAGTATTATGACAATTACAATTGTATCCATTTACTTCGTCAACGCAGTAGCCATTATTTTGACAAGGATTTGGTATACAGTCATTGATATTTGTTTCGCAATATTCACCATCAAAACCCACACTGCATTCGCATTTTGGTTGCTGTTTTTATAAATAAAAAAACTATAATATTAGACATTTGGTTCTAAAAATTAATTTTCTTTCACGTTTCTTTTCCCATAATTTTACTCAAAGTTATTTTTTTTAATGATAAGTTTAGGTAAAATCGCCGTTCATGTTTGATTAGTAGTGTCACGTATTTCAAGCCAAATTACTATTTTACACAAAAAAAAAGTTTTACCGCAGGTTTCATTCTGCCTATTGAAAATTCATTTATTCAAAGTATACAAATAAACACAATTAATACACACATGGATTTAAATAATTTTCTTTCGATTTAATAAAAAACTTTACTTTAAAAATAATTTTCAGCTGAATGTTTTATATTTCCTTATCATTTTTAGGGGGTTTTCATAACGTGAAATAGAAATCCCAGAAACACCAGTTTGCCAGAATTACGATTGAAAATATTCAAAATTTAAAAAGATGTTGAAAAATTAAAGTACAGAATTAGTCGTACATAATTATCGTTTTCTTACCGTTGGAGGTTCATTTTCAATACAAAACCCTCCATTTTCGCAAGGTTTTACTTGACAAAAAGCTAAATCACATAATGCACCTTGATATCCTGGCGTACAAAAACATGTAAAGTTATTTCCCGTAGTTGAATCTAAAACATATATTTATTTAATTAAAATGTATTATAATAATTTAATTTTGTTATGAAATTCAAAAACAAAAAAAAAATTATAAAGGTTTTCGTGATTTTAACTTAATAAAAAACTTTACACAAGCACCTTACAACCTTGAAATCAATGACAAAAACTTACCAACTTCGTCAACACATGTAGATCCATTTTTGCAGGGATGATTTTCACAAGTTACTAAAACAAAAAACAATTTTTAGTGCTAGTGCTACAAAGTATAATTTGATGAGACGACTCAATCATTCTATGCTTAGATATATAAATTACATGCTTCTAACAAATTCCATAGATTAGAAACATAAGCTTTAATTGAATCGTCTAACTTTGAAGTTATTTTTTACCTAGTTTCAAAACATCACATTGTAGTCCAGCATATTCCTCAGTGCAAGTACATTTAAAATCACCTAGTAAATCTGTACAAGTTGCTCCATTATGACAAGGACTTGAAGCACATTCATCTATCTCTTTTTCGCAATATGTTCCTTCCCAACCAGGACCACAAGAGCACTCATAGCTCGCAATACCATCGATACAGGTTGAATTATTGGTGCAAAGTGATTCTTGACATTCATCAATATTTAATGAACAATCATCATTGCTATAGCCAGCTGGACATTCACAAGAATATATTTCAGAGGCATTAGTACAAATACCCCCATTTTTGCAGTCTTGTTGAAAACATACCACGCAACCTTCTTCCGGTTTTGTCGAGTTTAAACTATAATACGACTTTGCTTGAGATGTTTCTTCGGGGTAAATTTCTTTATGTGGGAAAAAAGGTAGCAAGATTCCGCCAATTCGAATTTCTCCAAGACATCCCTTGAACATTGGAATTTGATCATTGACATTTTGTTCACTATTGTTTGTTATTCCACCAACGAAAATCAAAAATTTCCCGGAAAATAGGTGCATAAAAGCATTATAATCTATGTGGTCCGATACTGATGGAATTGGTTCAACATAATCTTCCCAGCCTTTCCATCCGGCTTCAAATTTACCATCTTGTTGAATCTTAATTAAAATTGTATTCCAATCATAGTTTGTATCTTCTTTCTGAAATTTATTTTGTTTCATTGAGCCTGTAGAAAGCAACCATTGAACTTTAACTTGATCTTTATGGACAACAATGTGAAAAAACATATCTCCATCTTGCACAAACAAAATAGTGCCTCCTTTTTTAGTTTTATAAGAAATTTCGATAGTGTGGTCTAGCTTATTACTCAAAATATCAATATGCCTATTAAAAGTGTAAGCTAAAGGTGCTTCTTGATCACCTTTGAAAGTAACATTTGACACACAATCATATCCGTCATCCAAGTTTTTGCATTCTGCATTTCCTGGACATTTTTGTAACTCGCAAAACTGAATATCTTGACATAGCTTGCCCTTGTATCCTCGAGGGCATATACAAATGAAATCGTTCCAAGTATTTTGACACTCTGCATCATGTTTGCAAGGCTTTGTTTTGCATAGGTCATCTGATACTACTCCTTCTAGTACTGATGTTCTATCAATTATGACGTCACCGAACGGTCGTGGAAGCTCTAATCCTTCCTCTTGTTCCTTGAGTGGGTACAGCTCTACCCCCATCAAACCATAGTCTGATCCATTTGATATTTGTACATCTTGAATTATTCCTTTAAAGTACATACGATCTTTTTCTTCAATAGTAAACTTTTCTTCAGAGTCCATGTCTAATGGTGGGCCTCCAAGATATAACAACTGTGCGTTTAAATTACCACTGGAGGACAATGTTTTTCTAAAATATTCTGTTCCATTTAGTTTCACTTGAACAAGCGTGCCATTGCGTATAACTTCTATTAAATGATTATAGCCATTATCAAGTTTATTTCCTCCAACTGTGTAACCTTCTGGTGTACCATTAAATCTCATTCGCACAAACAATTCTCCTTTGTCAAGTTGGGCTGACACATAAGAGCCTGTAGGCTCTGTTGAACCACGAGTCGCTGATCCCAAATGGAAGATGATTCCTGTGCTTTGTCGTGTCCGAATAAACATTGAAATGTTCAACATTGAGCGGATTGTCCTGCGTGCAACATCACTTACTGTCACAACAACAGCGGAATGATTTGTGTTTTCATTTCCAAATGTTGCCGCCGTTATATTGTACTTGCATGTAGGTCCTAAATTTGGACGCTGGCAAGTGCAGCGATAGGTGTGCCACAAATCCGTACAATGACCGTTTGAATTACATGGATTTGGGTTACATTGTGCTATACGTTGACAACCTTCCTGAACGTTCAATAAACTAGTAAAAGGATTTTGGCTACTTGGGAGAACCCATTGTCCGTTAATCACAACGTCCTGCATACATCCGACAAAACTTGTTGGTTCATGATTGTTTAAGTGTCGCAAATAAGAGTGAAGATTAGGTATAGTGCCTCCCAAATATGTCACCGGGAAACTTGTATGACTCATATTAGAGCCTTCATATGAATTAATTGGATAGATGGTTTGCTCTTCATTTGCTGAAAGAACTAAGTGAGATGAATTAATGGCTACAAAAACTTTTTGCCACTTTGTGTCGTTTAAGCTAGACCCTATAAAAACACCTTCCCATTTATTCAATAGTGATGAATGAAGATTCAGTCTACCATTTTTTAGCTCTAAAATGTAACTATAAGAATTGGCATTCCCAAATGCTAAAATGCCATTAGGTAATGTAGTTCTAAATCTTAAAGAGATGTCGTATCCTTCCTCTCTTGTAGTGTTGACTGTTAGTAAACTACTTGCAACTAAAGACATTGTTGTCCCTTGCTCACACGTTGAACCTTGGAAGCCATTTAGGCATGAGCAATTAAATTTGTGGTCTGTCTCATATTCTAAAAAGGGGATACAGCTTCCATTATTTAAACAAGGTGAATCTCTGCAACCAATTAATTCTACTGAACAGTTTTTTCCTCCCCATCCTCCATCACAATCACACACATAGTCATCTCTTCCATCGATACAAGTACCATTTAAACATGGTTGATATTTATCACATTCATTGATATCGATTTCACAATGATCTCCTTCAAAGCCGGGCTCACAATCGCACACATATCCTCCTATTTGGTCATTGCAGTTACCATTCTTACATGGATTACTATCACATTCATTTATGTTAACTTCACAATTAATACCAGTTGTGCCCGGAACACAAACACATTCATAGCCACTTGCATTTTCTATAGAAAACTTTTGTGAAAACGTTGGGGGAAGGCTATATTGTTGAATGGATTGGTAAAGTGATATGTTTGAACGTTCTAGACATCTACCTCCAAACTGGCATGGACTCGATTCACATTCATTTATATCTTCCTCGCAATTTTTTCCTAAAAATATATGTTAAACAATACTTTAATTACAATACAATATGAAGTTTGAATATTACCTTTATATCCAGTGTAGCAATTACATATATAATCATTAATTTCATCTTCACATTTAGCTTCGTTCTGACAGGGATTCGAAGCACACTCATCTATATTCATTTGACATAAAACACCAGAATATCCAGTTCCTTCGCAATTGCATTTAAAACCTCCCAATTGATCAATACACATTCCACCATGCTGACAAGGTTGAGACTTCAAGAGAAAAATAAATATACGTAAAACATAAATTGTTCAGTTATGAAAGTGTCAAAAATTGCAAAAAATAAATCCTGGGCAAAAAGAATATGTCGCATAACTGCATTTTTTGACAAAATTGAGTTAAGAATGAGAAAATATGCTTAAAGACGAGTACTTTAAGATACATTGAGAGATTTTGAGATTTGTTTCAATATGCCATATCGCACAATTGCAACGAAAAGGATAAATCGCACAATTACCATGCAATTATTTTGTTTATGTTTTTGTGTTGTTTATGCTCTGTTATTGTATGGGAAGTCAGTTTGAACATAAAAATTTGGAAAAATCTTAAATCAATTCTGCGATTTACCCTATTTTCTCAACAAAAGATTTCCCAAAACTAAACCTTAAAGATTAGATAAAAAGTTTTTCTGCACAAAAATTTGTTTTTATTGGTCAATTATGTGAGCTTGAAATAATGAAATAGTTTATCAATAAATTTTTATAGCTAAAAAACCACAAAAAAAAAACTTTAAATCGTTTTTTTCTCAGTTTGTTAAAAACTACGATTGTGCGATTTATTCTTTTCGCCTGGGAAATTTTCTATGAAATATTTTATTTGACAATGTTTGATCAAATGTCTGTCAAACGGGACTGAGTCGTTGTGAATAATTTTAATTTTTTTAAACTTGGTGTTTTATGGTTTAAAAACAGTTTGAAACATTTTTTAAAATTTAAATTGATTTGAACTAATTTTAACTAAATTAACTTACCTCACAATCATCAATATCTATCTCACAGAATCTGCCTGTCATACCAGGAATACAACTACATGTAAAATTTGCAATTTCATTATTGCACGTAGATCCTTTTGTGCATGGACTTGACGCACATTCATCAATATCTACACTACAATCTTTACCCGTGTAGCCAGACGAGCATTGACATTCATAGTCGTTGATTTTGTTATCGCAAGTACCATTATTCAAACAAGGATGACTTAAGCATTCATCTACATCTAAATCACAATGAATACCCGTGAATCCTGGCTCACAGTAGCATTGAAAGGAGCCAGGTTTATTCACACAGATTCCATTTTCACAGATATCTGGTTGTGCTTTGCATTCATCAAAATCTGTTTCACAGTGTGTACCGTTGTATCCTGTTGAACATTCACAAACATAATTTTTCCCCTTTTGTAGACATGTCCCTCCATTCAAACAAGGCGAGTTAGAGCAGGGACTAACACAAGACTCATTAGCAGTATTGCATATTTCTTGTTTTTCACATTTATTTCCATCGAAACCGGCAGGACATGCACAATGAGTTTTGTTGATACATGTACCTCCATTTTGGCAATCACAAATTTCTTGAAAGGGTAACGCCATCGGATACTCGCATCGAAAACCTAAACAATAAAAAGATCGAATGAACGTGTTGCACAACGGAATTTCTATTTGTATAAATGTAATTCTATCGAACCTGTAAAATTTGCATGGCAAACACATGTGTAATTTGAACCGTTTCCAAAGCATGTACCACCATTCAAACAATTACTTGGACATGCATTACTTTTAGCAGTTTTTACTGGTGTTTTAGATATGCAATGTCCTATTAAGCCTATATTTACAAACAATAATAAGAATAAAAAGAATAAGTATACCCAAGTAGTGCTATCTAATTGTTATTAAGATCAATATGTGGTGGGATAGTGTAAATATTAATGATAGTAGAATAGTAGAAAATATTAAAAATAAATAAAACAAATAGTAATAATGGATCTAGATTCTAAACAGAATGCAATAGCTTTGAAAATTTCAATATAAACATTAAATATGTTCATATACAAATCATGCATTTTATTAAATAATCAGGGAGAGCCATTAGAGTGTTTAAAAACTTATGTTGTTTCGCATTTCCTCCTTCATCATGTTTATTAAGAACGGTGATGAGGAGTTTTTAAAGTTTTTTTTTACGAAAATTTGTCAAAATATAATATACATACATATATACAATCTTAGAGTGTCTTTGGTATCTAGAGCTGCTAAAATATCACAAGCTCCGCTTAAATTTAAAGTTTTCATATGTGACAAGGGACTACAAAAAAATGTGTTAAAAACCCACTTATCGAAAAACTAATATTATGAATTAAAGGAAGACATTGAGTGATTCAAAAACATGTATATATGTAAAATATTCAAAGTAATATAACAAAGTATTAAAAGACTTACCAGTAGTACCTGGCTTACAAACGCATCTTCCGCCAAAGCATTCAGAATCAATTGGACAAGGAGGATAACAAGGAAGTGCGTTGTCACACAAAATTCCACTAAATCCAGGTGCGCATTTGCATTCAAAGCCTCCATTTAGTTCTTGACAAGTTCCTCCATTTTGGCACGGCAATGATGAACATTCACTAACATTTTGTTCACAATTTTGCCCTCCAAAACCAGACGGGCACTCACATGTATAAAATCCATAATTATCGAAACATATACCTCCATTGAGACACGGACTCTTTGTGCATTCATCTATATTATCCCGGCAAACTTTACCAGAGTATCCAGTTCCTTCACAATCACAACTATACCCAACCGGCAAATCAATACATCGACCATTGTTATAACACGGTTGTGAATCACAATTATTTATATGATGCTCACATTTTTCTCCAAAATACCCCTCCAAGCATGTGCAATTCATCTGATTTAGTGTGTCTACTGTGCAAGTGCCATTATTATAACATGGGTTCGTTGCACACAAAGGATGGACAATAGACTCAATTTCACAAAATTTTCCTATAAATCCACTAGAACAATGACAGGTGAAATCTCCTTTAAAATCTTCTTCACATTGAGCTCCATTTTTACAAGGAAGCTTTCGACATGGAGAGCCAATATCTATTTGACAATTTTTACCATCGTATCTTGCATAACATTTACACTCATATCCATCTTTGGTAGAAATGCAATCTCCATGTTGCATACAAGGTTCATTTGTGCAGTGATCTATTGGTTCACTTATAAAAATATCAGTATCTGAACACGGCCCATCCGCTAAGGGACACTTGCCAAATACAACACCTCCATTGCTTTCAGTTTTAAAAACAAGGTTCGGTCCTTGCAAAAGACATCCAGAATATTTGTTTCCTACTATTAGAATAGCAGTTTCGCGTTTTATTTCATCGTCGGTGATCATAAGGCTATTGTATGAAGAGTTGGCAATAATCGTTGATACACCTTCAATCAAAAGATTTAAATTTCCCGACTGATACTTAAATTGTAATGTGTGCCATTTATTGTCTAGAAGATGTGCAGGAACTAAAACTTCTATTGGATTAGTTCGAGGTGTGAAAAAAAATACTGAAACTCCATCAGTTAAAACTTTAACAGATAATGTATGTTCTTTGTAACTTTGAGAAAATAGTTCACCTCCTGAAATGAAATGTGTTACGAAAAGTTTTTGTTAAGATGGACGCGTTCAAATTTACCTTTACATGTTCTAAAGCTGATAACTGAGTGTCGCCATAACACCATTGGCTGGAATAATCTGATATACGATGAACCATTAAAATAAGCTTCTCTTTGATCTTGTAGAACAGCGTTTATGCCTGTTAAAGTCGTACTAATAACTGTAAATAAATTACATTAATTATATTAACACTCTAGCATACCTGAGCATATTTTTTTTATTTTATAAAGTGCGTAATTTTTTGTTTGTATGTACATATTTTAAAAGACCAACCCTGATATTGTTTGATAAAAATGTCAAAAATATTTAAATTTTTAATTTAATTTTTGTTTTTCCTCCTGAATTTTTTCGACAAAATCGGAAACGATTAACTCTTTTTGGATTTTACTTATGTTTGACATATTGGTCAATTGTTCATCCTTTAAGGTAACCCTTTCCAAGATTTTTAAATTAAAAGATCACAAAAATCGACTTATAACATTAGTTCTTTACATTATAAATTAGTTCAAAAATACAAAAAAAAAACGAGAATGAATTGCATTCGTGTATAAAACGAATGACTTGACCGCATTTCAATGTGTTCAATTCCATGTTTTTCCATGAATTTTCCGAGTTTTCCAAAAAATTTTCATTAATTTTCACTTTTCATGTTACTCACGAGACTCCCCTAATCATTTTAAAATTTTTCAAGATTTTCCGATTTTCCATGAATTTTCCGAGTTTTCCCGACGTTTTCCACTAATTTTTATCGACAACATTTTCCAACGGAAGAAAACTAATTTAAATTCCAACGGATAATTTTTTTAAATATGCTGTCAAATCTGTCAGTTGAAAAGAATTCGCCAAACCTGCTAATTCAAACAAAGTTAAAGTGGCACACCACACAGACGGACGGACGGACGGACGACATCACGAGCACAATACCGCATTTTTTTCAAAAAAATTGAAATGCGGTAAAAACATTTAAAACCTATTTAAAACATCGTTTGAGATAAATTTCTATATAAAATTTTTAATTTTTAAAATTTGTAAAAGTTTTAAAATTAAACGAGAATAAATTGCATTCGCTTAAAAATGCGGTCAGCATTTTAATGTGTTTAATTCCATGATTTTTCATGGATTTTTCCCGAAAATTTTCATCAATTTTCGCTTTTCATGTTACTCGCGAGACTCCCCTGAACATTTTAAAATTTTGAAACTTTTCAAGATTTTCCGATTTTCCATGAATTTTTCGAGTTTTCACGAAGTTTTCCACTAATTTTCATCGACGGAATTTCCAACGGAAAAACACGAATTTAAATTTCCAACGGATAATTTTTCAAAATATACTGGGCGCCATCCATTTACGGCGTCGGAAGTTTGAGGGGGGGTAGGGGTCCATGAATTTCCGATGGATTTCGACGTAGGGGGAGGGGGGGTAAAAGTATAATACGACGTCGTATAAATTCTCTATAATTAAGATTTTTTGTTTCAATTTGTCACTAATATTTAAGCGCTTCAAACTTTTTCGATCTGTTTTTTAACTTACTGAGTAAACATGTACAATTTTTCACAAAATTTCCATATAAATTTGAGCTAATTTTTAACAATTTTTCTTGAAAAAGGGGGGGGGGGTATTTTACTCAAAAGTACGTCGTAAATTAGGGGGGGTCTTTAAATTACGACGGTTTCCGATTATAGAGGGGGTGGGTGTCAAAAAATGTCCATTTTTATCCGACGCCGTAAATGGATGGCGCCCTGTCAAATCTGTTATTTGAAAAGAATTCGCCAAACCTGCTAATTCAAATAAAATTAAAGTGGCACACCACACAGACGGATGGACGACATCACGAGCAAAATACCGCATTTTTTCACGAAATGCGATAAAAATAACCATTTCTTATAATTTAATAATAATAATAAGAAAGTATTACCTTTCGAAAAGTAAGGTAATAAATGTTTCAAAAATATATTTTGTTCTTTAAAATTCATTATTTTTTTGGATCTTGGAACCGGAACCGGGTACCCGGTTCTTTCTATTTCCCGTCCAGACAACCGTCTTCTGAAAATACCCAGGAATTTGGAGTCTCTACTTACAGCTAATATTGGAGCTGTATTTTTTTTTTTAAATAAAATATAATTTTCAAAAACTCATCAATCGTATATCCGCTTGAGCCCAGACTTTCAACGCTTTGAAGCGCATTTTGAATGTACATAACATGTCATTTATGCATTAAAATATTTTTCATTGGTTATGGGAAGACTGATTGCATATTTTTTTAAACAAATAAAAGGTTTTATGTATTTTGAATTTTTTGTCTCACTTCTGTCTTACAAAATTAAAAAAATTAAATGATTTAAGGCAAAATATTTTAAGAAAAGAAAATTTATTTGAAAATACAATTGTCTATTTCATATATTGGGAAATCAAAATTGGGGCGTAAAAATATAAAAATTTTAGCAAAAGATTTAATTTTGGCTAAGTATATACTTCCACTATAATTCTAATGGTCATCCACTATACTCCAATTATATAATTCATTTGATATTTAGTTACACTTTAAAATAATGGTATGAGTTTTTCAGGATTTCATAATATTTAAGAAAATTATGAAAGTTTATCATTTACGAGAAACTTTAACGAGGCTCGTGAACTATTCATATGTAATAATGAATTCCTTTTGAACAAATGAGTCACATTTCACTATATTTTTTTCAATTCATTTTTATTATTATTATTATTTTTGTCTTTATGTAAGTATTAGTTTTGATCGGATTTATGGTAGGTGTATTGTTCACAAACGTGATGGAACGTCAATTTTTTTATTGTATGGATATCATTAGAAACCAATACATTTCTAATCATTTTTTTTCTTTAACATCGTTTGATTTAATTTTCAATTTTTCTTTTTTTTTGTTTTTTTTTCTTCAGAACAACAGAAATGATATTCATTTAAATGATACGATTACTAAAAAATATGTATTTGTATGAGCTTGTGCCTGTGTAGTGTGCCAACTAGCCAAAAACTTATTTTACAATAAAGAATTATATGTACTTTATACAATTTAAATTACCTATAGCATTTATTAGATATCCGTATATAAGTTTATTCGCTAAATTTTTCATATTATTTGAACAAAATATTCACTTAAATAGGTAAAAACAATTATAAACTTAACATTATATTTTCTTGAACTGAGTTAAATAAAAAACATAAGCCAGAAAATACCACGAAACAGTTTCAATAACGATAGTTAAAGCTCAACTAGTACTGAAAATGAAACACTGTTCTGCATGGAGTAGAATAAAATATAAACAACAAGAATCGCATATACCTGTGTATTTTTACAGGTGAGTGTAAAAAACTTACTAAACTTACCTTTTTCACATGCATGTGTGAGTATTGTTATAATTTAATAGTTTTTGTAGTGGTAATTTTATTCCCTCCTTCTTACGAACTGATCGTTAAAGGCCGGTTAAGAAATATTTATGTGTGTGTTGAATTTTATCCGTGGTGTTTCGATTAGAAAAAAAACTGTTTTTTAAAAATTAATGTTTTATAAAATTCCTTTATTTTTTATCGTTTAACAATCTTAAAAATCACAAACTAATTATGAAACACTAAAAGAACATTATTTTAAAATTACCAAAAGTTTAAAAATGTTTTTACAAAACTATTGAGACAATGAAAAAATTTGCCTATTTAATATGGTAGTGGAAAATCTTCGATATCCAGGAGCATCTTTTATCACCGATAAATATGTGAATGAAATCCAAATAAGATAAATAAATAAACACTTTGTATTAAAATTTTGAATAATAATTGTTTTGTTACTATTAGTTTGTAATTTATACACTCAAATCTTACAAATACAATAAGAAATCTCGATACTTTATTTTAAAATATTAGATTCTGCTTGTTTTTTTTAATTAGTTTGATTTTTTTTTTGCATTTTCATAAAGTATGACATTTTTGGAGGGCAAAGCCTCTGGCATATTTTTGAATATGAGGGATTCCATTCTAAAAAATACCAAAATACCCGCTTTGATTTTTTCAAAAAAAAAAAAAATTTTTTTAAATAAATTTCAAACTTTTTGTTCACTTGGATTGATGGTCTCGAGTACATCAATTTGTACCATTTTTACAAACTTATGTATGGTCGAAAACGTTCTGTTTGATCAGAAATTTTTAAAATGAGTTTTAAACGAATTTTCAATCTTGCTTAAAAATTGAAAAAAAAAGATGCGAAAAAATATTTCGCCATTCCAAAATTTTCTTATTTTTGAAGAACCTTTTCTTATTTTCAGGTTTGGATTTTTATACGTGATTTTAAAATCCAAATGTAGATATATTAAGGATGTTTCAAAAATCTGTTCAATGTAAACAGTAAAATTCAAAAGTTCAATGTAAAAATTAGTATTCACCAACATTTTTGAAAATGATGGTGTCTTTTTTAAACCTCCTGAGCTGCCTATATACACTTAATTGTTTCAAGTAAGGATTGCCAAACATCCTTCCTTTATTTTTAGCACGGATGGCCTTCATTTACATAAATTTCTCTAATCGTCCTCGAATTGATTACCTTACATAAAATATGTAATATGATAAACATAAAAGTATCTTAAGTTTCTAATGACTTCAAAATTCAAACCATCTTAATTAAAAATTGTTTTAAAATGAGTAAAAATCCAATAAAAACTGTCTAGGTATGTGTCTAGGCAAAACGAGCTAGGTATTTGGCAACCCTAAGTTGTATTAAAAACGGTATTTCCTAATAAATAAATAATTTATTTTTTACTCAAAAATAAAATTTTGGGAACACTTAATGTACAACAAAGACAGAAAGCTAAGTAGAAATTTTGGAAAAAAGAAACTTTTATTTTTTCCCCATTGGGTTTCGAATATTGAAATATTACATGGACAAACATTTGATGTGGCCTTTAATTAAAAAAGGCTACATTTAATCATTTTACCTTTTGTTACATGTAAGAATTTTGTATTATGTGAAGTATGCAGTTAAAAAGAGCAATTACTTTACTTTATGATCATCAAATATAGTTAGTAAATTAAAATAAACTTTTGACATATTAAACGTTAAATATCATTATAAACAAATTATTTATGCATAGAAATGTAATTAATGAGGTCTGGATATCAATTCGATTTGCTTTGGTAGCTTACCTGATATAGGTAAATTATTACCAGATGTATTAATTGTACTAACATCAGGTAAAGTACGATCATATAGAAAATCACGGATATGTTGGACTATTAACTCAATTGCAACTAAAAATAAAAAAAAAACAGTTTACCATTAATTGTATTGTAAAATTGTATTGAAATGTAAAACACAAAAAATAAAGCTATTTATAGAAAGGTGTCTAATTATTTATTTTCCAATAACATAAGTGATAAATTTCAATACCCAATTCAAGCACTATTTCATAGTTAAAAAAAATGTAAATATATTATACAAAATAAAAAAGATTTAATAAGAATGTAAATAGAAACTAAAATCTAGAGTCTAAATATACTAAAATGATTAGTCTCGTGCGGTCATTATGGTTGATGATGTTCCATTGAGGGTATCAGATGAAGGATGTAAAATTTCACTTATATGATGAACAATTAAATCAATGGCCACTGTAAATGTAAAATAACAAGACAAAATTCTAGATTTGCTTATCTTAATTATATATTGATCTTTAAGGTATTCTTAGCCATATGAAACATAAAATAAAATGCAATGTATGTATTTGAAAAAGTTAAGTAGTTAAATCAAAGTACACTCTAGCGATTCAAAAAAATACATTTTTAGATTACCTGTGTTATCTGCTCCTCTGGGTATTATAACGTCTGCAAACTTTTTGGTTGGAGAACAGAACTCTTCAAAAGCGGGCTTAACAAAAGTCATGTATTGGTTAAGCACAGTTTCAAGATCCCGTCCAAATTCATTTATATCACGTGGTACTCTTCGAGCTGTGAAAATCAAATTAAGCTTGTCTTTAATTTTAATATTGAAATAATAATACCTAGTCGCGTATCGCTATCCGTATCGACAAACAGCTTCATGTGGAATAAATCACGAATTTGAGGAAAATAAAATACTAAAATCCCTTCAAATAATACGACATCAGCTGGGTATATTGTTATTTTTTTGTCTCGAGCAACGGAATTGGTTCGATAATCATAACTATTAATTTCGACTTTTCGACCAGCTAAAATATCTTGTAACACACGTAACATTTGTTCCTCGTCAAACGCATCTGGATGATCAAAATTAAACAAACCCTTCTCTGCTTTTGCTTTCTCAGCTGTACTAAGCTCTCTATAAAAGCTGTCTTGACTTATAGAAACAACCTGTCTTTCTTTATGATCCATATCTGCTTGACCTAAAGCTTCCATGATTTTCTTACACACTGTAGACTATAATGTAGTGTGTATAAATAGAAATGTAAAATGGATAAAAAGTAAGTACCTTTCCACTGGCAGTTCCACCCGCTACTCCTATAAGAAAGGGTTCCTTTAAATCACCATTTTGTTTCAATTCAGGTAAGTTACTCATATTGGTGCTTATTTTGATTATAAATTTATAAAATAAAATAAATGGTGTGTCATGTGAGGATAGTAACGGGGGTGGAAATCCAAAAATTAGTGTGCACTGGAGGTTGGTAACTGGATTTTAAAAAAAATTAGTGTGTTCGAGGAGGCGAGTAACTTGGAATTTTAAAAAAATTAGTGTGTTCGAGGAGGCGAGTAACTTGGATTTTTCGAAAAATTAGTGTGTATCGCAGGATAGTGACCGGATGTGCTAGAAAGAAAACGGCTCAACCGTGAAAATGGCCGCGGCTACTGGATTTTTCCCGTCACGATCCTCACTTGGGTAGCCTTTTCCTTTTTTGGGCTTTAGGCCTTGCAGTAATGATGCCAAGGCTATTGGGCTTTTTTCAACAATTTTTTTTTTTCAGAATGCTCGAAAATAATTGTTTTTTTATGCATTATCTTATCTGAAGTGTGAACATTGGGATTTCGCAGGCCTTGCAGGCGGGTCGGTATATTGAAATATGAAGACTAATAGGAATCTTAACGACAGGACTTGCAAGATTTATATGTTAAATTACAATTAGAACCCTAACTTAACGGTTTTCTTTTTGGCATTTCAAGGATCCCACGAGAGTCAAAACTAATTTTAGATGGATTTTTTGATTTTTTTTTTATTTTTATGAATTTTGGTGGATTTCGATGGTTTTTTTTTTTTTTGAATTTTAGTTGGATTTTGTTAGATTTTATTTGTCATTCATTTATTTCACATTTGTTTCACACCAACCGATTTTAGCATTTCATCGAAATTTAAATGGCATGAGATTTTTTTGATGATTTTATAATATTCAAAATCCTGGAACGGGCTTTAAAATTTTAGAAAATGTTTTATATTGAAGTTCTCCTTTGACATACCCAATCTCACTTAAAATGCATATCCGGAATGAATTTCATACATTTGTATAAAAAATCGTTTAAAAGGGTTAAAATCTTTTTAATATGTTAGTATTTTTTTTTTTTTTTGAATTTGTACAGATTTTTTAAATTTTTATTGCTTACACTCAGAAAATATAATGGTAATCTACCATGATTAAATGGCCCAGCATTAAAAACCGCCCTTCTAAGTGTTTATTCAAGTATTATCAATGCTGAGGGACCATTCACTACCAGCTGCCCAACATATTAGTAGTGGAGGTCCAACATAGATTTAGGGCTGGAGCAACTACTAATAATGGTACACCAGGTACATGCCACAATGCTGATCCACCATTAGTAAGGGGTAAGCCAACTCTTATTAATGGTACATCAGCATTAATAGTAGCTGACACAAGCACAGTTAATGGAAAATAGCCATTAATGAAAATATTGACGAGGCAATTTAATCCTTTTAACCCCTCATTTTTATTCCTATTATTCAAAAATAAGAATTTATTCTTAAGGCTCGCCACCAAACGACCATAAAGAAGAATTATAGAAGTATCTGCCACAACCAACATCAATAATCTCCACTAATTTACCTTGTAAATAGATTATATATATTTAACGAAATAAATTTTACGTTTTTTTCTAAATAGTGGTTTAATCAATCACATCTGGATGACAATATAAACATTGCAAGTTTTTCAGATTTTTTTGGCGAATTTATTTTTTTATCTGCAGATGTAACATTTAGGCTTCATGGGCCTTGCAGGTATTCTAAGTAGGACGTTGAGACTTCTTTGGGCCTTTTATGGCCTTGCAGTCAATGGGGAAGGGGTATTAAGGATATCCGCCTCTGCTTGTAGACATGGAGCTTTTTTAGTCTTTTCGGGGGTCTGAATAACTTTGTAGACCTTGCAGATGCTTATTGTAGATAAATTATTTAAGTTATTGTAAATTGTAATTTAAATTATTGTCCTTAGAACATTAAATTTAATTATTTCACTTTATGTCGCCCCCCCTCTCCGATTTTGCCGAAAAAATTCAGGGGGAAAAAAAAATAATAAAAAATCAGATCAAGCTGTATCCGTACAGCGTACGTTCAACGGCACCGCATTTCAGGTGTATAAGTTTAATGTTGCTATTTAATTGGGATATTTTAAATTTAATTATTTACCCGGAATGTCTCGGAATGCACCCTTTTTCAGTGCATTTTGAGTACATTCCGGGTGCATTCCGGGACATTCTTAATGCATTCCGAGACATTCCGGGTGCATTCCAGATATTCCGAGTGCATTCCGGCTGCATTTCGACATTCCGAATGACATTCCGGGTGCATTCCAATTAGGCCACACATGACGCACGACATCTCCAGCATAATACCGCATTTTTTCTTCGAAATGCGGTAAAAAGGAAAATTATGGTATTATCGTATAAAACCATATTCAAAACAAAAAACAAAAACATGGTAAAAAGAACATTTCAAATCGGTATGTCAAGTGCCTCAATCCAACTTTTTGCCAAATCATTTGTAGCTGAATTCGTTGTAACCCAAATTTAGGATAGGTAGGATATTTTTTGACATTTCGTTTTTATTATTGAACATTTATTAGCTTAAATATCAAGAAAAAATAAAAAAATACATTTTTATTTTTTCACATAAGAGCTGATTTTAACGATTTCCAAAATTTATTTTATAAGTTTTATCAATTTTGTTTTTCAAAACCTGTTTTGAAATTCGTTAAAATAAATTTTAAATATATACAGGCATATGTATTTTTAGATTTGACGTTGTGAAAATATTTCTACCTTAAAATAAAACGATTTAATATCATAAGTAGATGAAAACTGTATGAACAAAAGTATAACAAACTCCGAAGTGAAAAATATTTAAAAAAATAAATATTATAAATAACATAATTAATGTAAGCCAATTGGAAATAACACGTGATTTATATAATATTTTTTTTTTAATTTACAGAATTTTGACAAAATGGAAAACTTAATAAGTTTAGAAACAAATATTAGCGAAAAATATTTTGAAAATGAGAAGAATATATCTATGTTTTTACAATGTAAAGATGTGTACAAACCATCTGATGAAATGCAGTTCCAATTTTTAATTAGCGCTTTACTTTTATCAAGTATTGCAGTATTTGGAATATTTGGAAATGGATTATCAATGCTAATTTTATCAAGACCTCAAATGAGATCAAGTATTTCAGCAGTTTTGTTTGGTTTAGCTGCTTGTGATACTTTGTTAATTTTTACATCGATTCTGTTGTTCAGTCTCCCAACAATATATCCATATACAGGCCAACTTTACAATTATTACAATATATGGTATCCAAAATTAACACTATTTGTCTTCCCATTAGCTATGGTGGCTCAAACAGCTAGTACTTATCTTACGATAACAGTAAGCTTTGAAAGATTTTTAGTTGTTTATTTTCCATTACAATCGAGGCGGTGGCTAAATTATGAAAGAGCACGCATTTATGTTATTCTCATTTTACTTTTTTCCTTCATCTACAATATTCCTCGCTTTTTTGAGCCGATGTTGATTGAAGATCAGAATCCAATTTTTGGAAATATATATTGTATTGCAGGCACGGCTTTACGTAATAATGTTATATACATTAATTTTTACATACATTGGATGTATTTAATTTTTATTTCCGTTATTCCATTTACAACACTATCTTTTTTCAATATTATGATCTACAGACAAATACGAAAAGCAAATAAAGAAAGATTGCGAATTAGTAGAAGTGAAAAACGTGAAATAAGTTTAGCCATGATGCTTATATGTGTAGTTATAGTTTTTTTGGTGTGCAATATTCTGGCACTGGTTCTAAATATGATTGAAGCTTTCTATAATATTACGTTGGATAATGTTAATCAAATTTCAAATCTGTTGGTTACAATAAACTCCAGTGTAAATTTCATTATTTATGTAATATTTGGAGATAAATTTAAACGTATTTTTTTCGGCATGTTATGCAAAAAAAGAATTGCTCGAAAAGAAGAAGCTCTACGTGACGACAGCACATACTCAGGAGATAATAGTCAACGAACTTCAGGCAGATATCAAAGGTCTTCCTTTATTCGCAGTTATAAGTCTCAAAGCCGTCCAAGTCCTCTACAAGGGTCACATAATAAACATTATACCACTCAAAGTTCTTTAGAACATGGTGTACCATTATCAACGGGCAAAACTATTACCCACTCTTATGGTTTAGGTTGCAGTTGATGCGTCTATTTGAAAATATTGAATAAGAGTTGAATATATACCTAATAATATTTATAATTTCACATAAAATATTTTTTTGATAAAGTAGGATACTCAATATGTTTTGACAAATATCAAGAGAAAAATAAAATTGTAAGTCTTACCTCACATTGAAATAATCAAGTTTTTTGTTTGTATTACTAATGAAATATGTGTGTAAACCTAGTATGGCAAAGATTACAAATGTACATATTTAGAGATGTGAGTTTTAGAGTTAATGTATAAGACATGAATACTATGCAATAAAATATTTTTATTTGATTTTTATTTTAATTTAAAATAAAACATTTGATAGACGACAAACGATACATAAAAAACAATAAATAGCCCCATAGTCAGCGATTGACATTATCGGTGAACTTCTGGAGGAATTCTTAAACGATTTCCAGTTCCGCAAACTCGATGGACGTGAATAATCATGCCACGCTACCAAAAAGAAAACGACGTAGTAGCTCAAGTAACAAAAAATTAATACCAACAAGATTATGAGGACTCCCAAAAATAGTAAAAATAATGGGGACAACATGTTCAAAATCTGACTTTGCCATTTTCACCAAGGACACATTCATAAAGGAAGCAATTTGAAGAAAGGCCAACACATATCTAAGTATTTTCTTATTTAAAAGGCAAGGAAAAAAAAGTACATGAATTATTATTTATAAGGAGATACGAAGAATGTCTTCGTTACCAATCTTCATTTTCAACATAGGTTCAATATTGATTTGCTTATCGTTAATATATAAATATTATTTATCTACTATCTTTTTATTATCTTTTTGCAAATTTCGGAAATAGATTTTTATTTATATATGTTGTCCATCAATTATAGTTAAAGAGTTTTTATAAATTTTTAGTTCGGCTAACATAATAAATAATTAAAATAAAGTTATTTACGTATTTACTTATTTTGTCATTTTTACATATCGAAATTTACCATTTGAGATGAGTGTTTGTTAGAAAATTTGGTTTGTTACCGGAGGAAGTTTTTCTTAAAAAATTAGAGGAGTATCAAAATACATATTTAAATAAAAGACCCAGTGTATCTTTAATAACAACTAGCAAATGACATATGAATTTCGCTTTGTGTACACGCTCTCAAGATTGTTTTAACAAAAGTTAAAATTGTAACACATTAAAAATATTGGATAATAATGGATGATGAGGCCGAAACCTACAAGCTTTGGCGCATTCGAAAAACAGTTATGCAATTGAGCCACGATCGTGGGTACTTAGTAACACAAGACGAGTTAGATCAAACATTAGAACAGTTCAAAGAACAATTTGGTGATAAACCAAGCGAAAAGAGACCCGCAAGGTCAGATCTTATCGTGTTAGTAGCCCACAATGACGATCCTACAGATCAAATGTTTGTTTTTTTCCCGGACGAACCGAAAATTGGAATCAAAACTATTAAAACTTATTGTACACGAATGCAACAGGAAAATATTCATCGAGCTATAGTTGTTGTTCAAGCCGGTATGACTCCTTCCGCAAAGCAATCTCTTGTCGATATGGCTCCTAAATACATTTTGGAACAATTTTTGGAATCGGAGCTGCTAATTAACATAACGGAACATGAGTTGGTGCCAGAGCACGTTGTAATGACACCAGAAGAGAAACAAGAGTTGCTTGCTCGCTATAAATTGAAGGAAAACATGTTGATGAGGATTCAAGCTGGAGACCCCGTGTCGCGATACTTTGGATTGAAACGGGGACAAGTTGTTAAAATCATAAGACCATCAGAAACAGCTGGAAGATACATTTCGTATAGATTAGTTTGCTAGTATTACTACATTCTTTATACATCTTAAAATTTATTGTAATAAAGCTTTTTTGAAAATAAAACGAAATCCACGAAAATCTCGTACATTTTTAACTTTATATTTTAGAAATACTTTTATTTAGAAATTATTTGAAAAACGATAAAAATAGCCAATTTACATTGAACTGATATTACTTTGACATGAGCTCAACTTGTTTTAAACAACATATTTTCTGTCGCAATTTAAATGAAAATTTAAATGAAAAATGAAATTTTATTTAAAAATAAAACAAACGAAAATATATAAATATATCAACTTGAAAGTAGTATAAAAAAATTATAAATAATATTTATTTTTTTCTCCCTCTCTTTCAATCTGCAAATCTAACCCATTTTATTTTTCCGCAAATTTCGTATCTCTTTCGTATCACTGTAACTGATAAATCAATAATTACGCTAGCTTCACAAAAGGTAGTGTAGCAGAATTCGTTTTGAGTCCAAATCTTGGGTAAATGAGCTATTTAGCCTAACTGAAAATAATTATATTCTGCCTAAGTGTAGTTTTTATCAAATAAAAATTACCTTTGTTCCTAAATACCTTAAGATCAGTAAAAAAAGTTGTTGCTACATTTTGATTTCACAGTTCCTTAAATTTTTAAATACTCAGATTTTCGTCGTTCCCTTTACTATATATTTTTTTTTAAAAATCGACTTGATTAAGTATTTTGTCTTTAAAATTTGTGTTTGACTTTTTTCATAAAAAAACAATTGAATTGGAAAATTGAATAGATTTTCGTAAAGTAGTTAACTTAAATTTTCTTCTCAAATCTAAAATTTTTAGACAGTTATTTTTTATGAAATTTTATTCTTTAAATTTTAATATGAAATATTCTAAAATCTATTTTAAATTTTTAAGTAAATAGTAAAAAATAGAGAAAGTAGTCGTCTAATGTACGACATACTATACCGCATTTCGATATTACATACCTACGCTTTTTTGTACTCCTCACTTCACATCTTCCTACTCCTCACGACCCTTGTACAATTCCATACACCTCACAACCCAAGGGACTGCCCAAATACCTTCAGGGTCCTCAAATAACTAAGAATTATTTTAAAAAATTTTTGGGGCACAGGTAACACACACACGACAAGTCGATTTTAATACCGCATTTTTTCTTCGAAATGCGGTAAAAAACATCAAATTTATTATTTAACGCTCTTTAAAAGTTTTTTACCGCATTTCAATTTTTTTGAAAAAAATGCGGTATTGTGCTCGTGATGTCGTCCGTCCGTCCGTCCGTCCGTCTGTCTGTCCGTCCGTCTGTGTGGTGTGCCACTTTAACTTTGTTTGAATTAACAGGTTTGGCGAATTCTTTTCAATTGACAGATTTGACAGCATATTTAAAAAAATTATCCGTTGGAAATTTAAATGAGTGTTCATCCGTTAGAAAATGTTGTCGATGAAAATTAGTGGAAAACTTCGGGAAAACTCGGAAAATTCATGGAAAATCGGAAAATCTTGAAAAATTTCAAAATTTTAAAATGTTCAGGGGAGTCTCGTGAGTAACATGAAAAGTGAAAATTGATGAAAATTTTCGGGAAAACTCGGAAAATTCATGGAAAATCGGAAAATCTTGAAAAATTTCAAAATTTTAAAATGTTCAGGGGAGTCTCGCGAGTAACATGAAAAGTAAAAATTGATGAATATCTTCGGGAAAACTCGAAAAATTTATGAAAAATCATGGAATTGAACACATTGAAATGCGGTCAAGTCATTCGTTTTATACACGAATGCAATTCATTCTCGTTTTTTATTTTGCTCCATTTTATTTTCAAAAGTTTTGGACTTTATTTTTGATTTTCATTTGGTGTGGCCTACAATAGTATTCAAAAATTTATCCAAATTTTACCACAAAATACACTAAAAAAGATCAAAATTTTAATTTTTTACTTCCAGGATTGTTTGTCGTTACAATTACAAATTTCTTACCATTAGAAAGTACTTCCCATCATTTTTTTTATTCCTTTTCAATTGACTTCAAAAAAAAAAGTTTTGAATAAATTATTTGTCATTTGAATGATTTTTATTAACAAATTTTGTGGTTTATTCTGTTATTTCTTCGTGTTATTTTTTCAAACAAGCTAATTTGTAAGTGAAATGTGCCAAGTGTTTTTTTAAAATAAATATGTATTATTTAAGGATTTCGAAAATGTATATTTTCTGAATTAGGCCGTTTCAAATTTTTATTGATGTTTTTGTCCCAAAAGATTATTTTAGTGCAAAATAGAAAAAGTTTTGAAATACTTTTTCATACAAAATGAAAAAACTTATACAATTTTTTGTCGTTAATCAATATTTTACTTATTTTTATGGTATTTTCATTAGGATTTTATAATTTAAAATTGATATCAGAGTATTTTAGGTTAAAAATTAAAAAAAAAATCATAAAAAAAACTGTCATTAGAACAATAATTTTTTTGAAAATATTTTCAAAGAAGAAAATTAATCTTAAATTTTGTTTTTCAATACAAAAATTCTTGTTAATTTAAAACACTTTTAAAAAATTTTGAAAATTTCATTATAAAATATAGAAAAAAAGTCAATTTTGATGAAGTTTTTAACTTTTTTTTTATTTTGCCCTATTGGATTTTGACAATTAAAATGGGGCATTGGACAAAAACATAGAAAAAAATTTGAGACGGCTATCATTAATGTAAATTTTTGTATTGCTTACTTAAATAACTTTGTCTTATATAAAAACAAAATTATCAGTCTCATGAATTTTACTTTAAATTGAGTTTTAAATGCTTGTTAACATTGATTAGTATTTCTTCTTATGGCGCCATCCATTTACGGCGTCGGAAGTTTGAGGGGGGTGGGGGTCCATGAATTTCCGATGGATTTCGACGTAGGGGGAGGGGGGTAAAAGTATAATACGACGTCGTATAAATTCTCTATAATTAAGATTTTTTGTTTCAATTTATCAATAATATTTAAGCGCTTCAAACTTTTTCGATCTGTTTTTTAACTTACTGAGTAAACATGTACAATTTTTCACAAATTTCCATATAAATCTGAGCTATTTTTTAACAATTTTTCTTGAAAAAGGGGATATTTTACTAAAAAGTACGTCGTAAATTAAGGGGGAGGTCTTTAAATTCCGACGGTTTCCGATTATAGGGGGGGTGGGGGTCAAAAAATGTCCCTTTTTATCCGCCGCCGTAAATGGATGGCGCCTTATAAAACATTATAATTAGTATATTACTGAACCAAAAATTTCATTTTGAAGTTTTTTTTATTTCAAAAATAGGATGTTTCAATAATTAATTTCGTTTCACCTTATATTTTCGAAAATAAAACCATTAAGTAGTAAGAAAAAGTTTTTGAAAACTTATACCTAATAATAATTTACATATCATTTTGTCGATGGTAGAAAAACGCGAAACAATATTAGGTTTTGGAACATACAAAAAAATAAAAATACTTAATTTTTTAATTACACTGTTAATTTGATGGTGCTATACGTACTTTTTTTTATGTTACAACCTTATTTCGAGAATCTATTAGATAGGTGTTAAGTTAGAAATATTTCTAAAGTAGAAGACTCTGAAAACCCAGTCTTTAATAAATCATTAAAATTATTGATAGAATCTAGATGACTTAGAGGACTAAGGCAAGGCTCCGACAGTTCGAGTGATTCTCCATCTGATTCCAGTAAAAGCCCAAGGTTGTTCAAGTTGTCTAGACGAGGCCAATGATTATTTTTTGGGAATGAATTAACACAAGTCTCGGACAATTGAAGTGATTCACCATCTGAATCTAGACTTAATCCAAAATTCGGAAAGCATTCATCATCGGTTCCTACAACTTTGTTTTTTTCATACACCTTGATAAATTGCTTTTCTTGTTTTTTCGTATATTTTTTTCGTGGCTTTGATGATTTTTTGATTTTATTTTGTGTCGTTAATGTACATTGTTTTTTCAATTCTTTTCGACCACCAGTTGGTTTTGTCACCGTTGGTTTGAATACTGTGTCATTTAAAATATCATTATAAATATCTTGGTAGTCTAATATAGAAGTAGTATACAAACTATTTTCTCCATTATTTTTATTTAATGCAATTTTTTCACATTTATTCAATATCTCACTTAAAATTCTGATGTATTTCATTGCCAGCCGAAGGGTAGTTATTTTTGTTAATTTTTCATTATTGCTAGGTGTTTCTACACCAGTTATAGACACAGGAACACATTGTCTTAGAAGTTCGAATGCACAATTTATTTCGCGCATTCGAGTACGCTCACGAGCATTAGCGGTCTTTCTTCGATATTTACTTAACGGAGCTGCTTTAGCTTTTCCTTCTTTTAATCCTTTCTTCATAAATGAGATATTTGATTGTTCATGATTGGTTGTTCCGCTGTCAACAGTATCACTTAACGTCTCAAAGTAACTGAATCGATTAAGATTAGCGTTGAAAGAGCTCTTAATTTTTTTTTTGTTTCTCTGGCGCAAAGAGTACATCTCATGTTTATTAATATTAGTTTCAGCGTTAGGTACTGAAAGCGGTCGATCACATGTAATCAATTCCATTTTTATATATATATATTTTTTTTGAATTAACAATCTGAAAATAAAAAAAACGATAAATAATTATTTGTTGAATATATTTATCATCCGACATTAATCAATTTTTAGAACAAAATTCTTTATGATGATCGGAAAATTTTCCAATACTTAATAAATTAATTAATTAATATACATAATTCCTATCATATACTATCTTAAACTACACTTTAAACTTTTAACCAAAAAAATATCCAATTGCAAAAATATTACAAGGGCGTTCTTATGTTTATAAAAATGTTTTTAAAATTATGTATGATGAAGAAATATGTAACTATTTTGAGCATATAAAAAAATGTTTCTCATGAATAAAACCTTCAAAATCTTGGTTAAGTACCGAAAAGCATAAATATCCATATTTGGTTTCTAACTGTCAGTTTTAATTTTTTATATTATATAAACGGTTACATTCATGTATGAAATTTACTTTTTTGTTAAAGTATAAAAGTTGTGGTTACTGCTCTTTTTGGTAAGAAATCCAAATATGGTAACAAGTTAATATCGTTTTTTCAAGTAGTATAGCAGACAAATAAGCAGTTATCTGTGCTAAAAAAAATCATGCCTTTTTTGTTCGTTATGACATCATTTTTAAAAAAATATTATTTTCAGGATTAAATATATTGGAGAAAGTTCCCGATTGGTCCGCATTGATTTTGAAGATATGCGGTAAAAATATAAAAATAAGTCATATATTTTCTCAACAAATTTTCTCATTCACAATAAATAATCAAAATTTTGTTTATTGGATACGCACCAATAGATCTGAACAACAAAGGGTGTGACAATTTATAATTGAATATCTAAGTTTTACTCCTATCTATACAATAATCTTTAATTATACTTTATTTTTTAGTCTTCATTTCATGGTTGATCAAAAAAATAAAGTTTTGAAAAGATTTTTTTGTAAAGAATTTTTTATAGGATTTTGATTTTCATTTACACACTTTTTGTAAAAATAGAACGTAGATCAATTTTTTTAATAACTAAGTATTTTAATTTTAATTGCAAGTTCAACGTATTTCACTTTTTCCGTTTTCTATAGATTTAATTTCATAAAACAACCACTTAGTGAAATAATTTGGACCAAAACATTTTGGTATATTTATTAAAGTTTAGAAAAATCTCTTTTTACTTAAAGGAGTAATTACAGGATAATGTGTTTTTAATGCGAATATTAGATGCACATGTTACTTCGACGACCAATGCGGTTCAACTGACTAAAATTATGAAAATGCGTGGTAAATCTTATTTAAGTCAAATCAAGTTTGAATGAAAAATAATACGTAGGTTGAACGTAAGTATGAATGAATACTACTTAGGTACTATATTCGTTTTATACTGAGTAAAAAAGAAGCATAGGTATATATATTTTAAAAAGAGAGAAATAGTTTTACAAACGCGAGGTCGCCTTCAAACACTTTTACGGAGGTGGATTTATAGTTTGAATAAATGTACACATCAACATTAAAGTAATACTTATAAAATTGAATTTTTAGACCCTCAAATAATTACTTCATATGAAAGCAATGTCTGATACCGCATTTAGTCTGATTCCGATTGTGGAAAAAAAATGATTTTTTCAAACAATATTTTTACCGCATTTCGAAGAAAAAATGTAGCATTAAACTCGGCATCCGCGTGTGTGTGTTATCAGACTCGCAACCCATAGGTAGTGCGCTCGATTCCCATCTCAACCATGAAACTTTTTAGCGTAAATGTGTCTACTGGGCTAATTAATGTAATTTTAAGGTCTGATAAAGATGCGACTCCTCTTTACGACAGAATAAAAGAGAGTTCACCCACAAAAATTTACGACTATTGGGAATGAGTCTCAATAACAATTGGGATTGAACCATCAAATGAGATATAACGTCAGAGATGATGATTAACGGATGCACAATGAATCCATTTAGAGCCAGGCTTCAACCTTATAAGATTTTATAAGATTAAAATGTGCCCAATAGTTCCCGAAAGTGCTCCTCAAAAATTAAAAAAAAAATTATTTAAAAGTCTATTAAATACTTTAACATTGTTAAATGTATTTGAAAATTACTATTGTATGTCGTTTTTAAAACGACTACTTTTTCTATTTATTTTTTTTATTATTTAACTTAAAGCCTACCTACTACATTTTATATAAATTGTGTAATCTAATTTCCTAGTTCAATATTTAAAAAAAAATTTTTTTGGACGATTTTTTTCAAAAAATTCTTTTTTTAGTCATTTTTTTACCAAAACTCAATCTTAAATTCGATCCCAAAAAAATTGAAAAAACTCATAATTTATTTGTAAAAAAAATTTTTATTTTTTGAGTAAAGTCTGTCAAATTTTCAAACGATAAATACTGAACTGTATGCATCGCGAATGCAAAAAATAGTATTAAAAATGTGTTTTTTTCTTGTACGGTTATGTACAAAATATATATCCGTTGAAAGGAAATAGTATTAGTAATTTTTTTCGTGGGCAGTATCAATTTTTTTATATTCAAATGTTTTTTTTTTTATTTTATTTGGTTGAGTACAATAATACGTTGTAGGTTGAAGAAATAAACAAAAGTGAATACTAAGTTGTGAAGAAAGCAATAAGTTTTAAATTTAACATAAAGAATATAAGAGAAATTTAAGTTTATTATATTTGAGTTTAACGATATTTAAGTTTATTTAAAAGTAGTTCAAAGATGCTGAAACATTAAAAGGAATAGAACTTCTGAATAGGACGCAGTTAAGGCTTACCTTATACTTGTTACACCACTGAATTATTTTATGAAACATTACGTTTTTAAATCCTTATGTGGGCATTTTCGTAGGTTTGACTATATAAATATATAATTCAACTACACTCACGCTTAAAAATTTAATGTAACACAATCTACACAAAAAGTTGATGTCTTGCAATTGAAAAAGTCCGTAAGATACATGCGAGACACCATGAACATTTCGGTTTTGTTTGCTTTTTATGATGTCTCGCGGATTTTTTTTGGCCTGGAGACAATTTTCGAGACACAAATTTTTTACAGTGTAAATATGTGTCAATAGTAGTGATAGTAATTTTGTATGAAACTATTTCATTCATAAAAACATGTAACTTTAATATAATCGTTGGTATAGTATTTTACGTATACTTTTTAATTAGATTGTTCGTAGAAACGAACGTAAATAGAAGAGTAAATTGCATATAGATTGTAGATGGAATATTTTATTTTACTCTTTATTTATTTTTTTTTTTTGAAATGAAAATTTTATTTGTTTCTGTTTAGTTTTTTTTTATTGAAAATAGAAATTCTTGTACTCAAATTGTTGAATTTAATTTTATTGAATATTTGAATTGCATTCAAATTGTTTTTTATCAAATATGTATTTTAAATATAAGTTTTTGAAATCTTTAAATCCTGAGGTCAAAATTTTTGAAATTGTACTTGTCTTGAAATTTATCGTTCCTACGCTCAAGGAAAATGCTTGAATTTTAATTTATTTGATTACTTTTTTAGTTCTGCTTTTTTTCGAATCTACGCAATTCCGCTAGTTTATTTTGAATTTGAGATTGGATCACTAAACGATGATTCTTAGCTGCTCCTAATTTTTCCATATCCTCCAACCATTTAATTCTTTCATCTATTTCTTTCACGATCTCTTCACAATAATCGAAATGACTGTTATCTCGATTGTTAATCGCATTGTTTAAAGTAATTTGCTTCTCCAAATTAGAGTTTTTATTGACTTTACAATCACTCATATGGTGTTGCAAACGTATTTTGGCTTTTTCTGATGGTTCTTTGTATGCATTTTTGAATACAAATTTTTCTACGTCAAAAGCATTACTTTCTAAAATTGATTCTAATGAACGACGACGACAACTTTTGGTGCGGTTAAAATGCAGTGAGTCACAACTTTTTTTAATTGAATTTTGATTTGAATGTTGCCAAACCGGTAAGGAATCGCCACAGTTCATATGCTCATTTATTTTTTTACGTTGTAACATTGTCAACCGTGATTCTTCCATTAAAATCTTCATCAAGTTCTGTGTTTCTTTACTATATTCAACTTTGGCGGAATGAAGAAAACCTCCCTGATTTATTCGTTCGCTTGGCCAATCCATTATCTTATAACAAAAACCTGTACCTACATTAATATAATAAAAATAAAAAAATGTATCTGAAAACTCACAGTGAATATTAAATTCTTTGTATTATTTACAAAAGTAACTCCAATTAGTAAAAATTAAATATTTTATGATAATTTTATAAAAATGTGTTGAAGAGGACTTATAACTATTTTACAACTTAAAAACTTGTTGTATTTATTGATTTCAGTAAATAACTATATGTTGCTAACTAATCAAAATAAAATTATTTTCTATGGAAATGTTTACGTACAAAATATGCATTGGTTAGTATAGTTATACAGACCCCTAATTTTTATCTGCATCGTCATCAGATTCCTGAAATTAAATTAAAATACATATAAAATAAAATAATTAAATTAATATTAAGGTAAGTGGGGCAAAATCATAACTCAAAATTCAAATGCGTTACGCATACAGAAAAATTAATAGCTCTCGGGGAGTTGCGGGAACATGCAATATTTGATAAAATTAAAAAATAAAAATTATAAAACACTATAAAAAACACATTTTTTGGTAAATTTTATAATTTAACGTCATTTCTACATTTAATATAAATATGAATGTTATTAAATGATGGGCTGAAAGAATAAATCGCACATACGCACTTTTTGACAAACTATGAAAAAGCAATTTTAAGTTTTTCTCTATTGGGTTTCAGTGATGCGAAAATGTTATTTGATCAGCTAGGATGCACTAATGGATTATGTTAAAAATTTCCGGCGAGTTTTGGAGCAAAAATATATTTCAGCTGTAAAATTTGACTTGATATTTGAGCTAAGATTTACTATTATTGGTTATTAAAAACGATTTTATGCTTAAAAATTTCCTACTGTAACAATAAGGAGGCGTTTTGGGAGATGCGGGAATGCTAAAAATATAAATTTTTAAGTTTTTTATTAATCATTTGCAAAAAAAAATCTTAAAAATGTTAATTAAACATTTAGCAAAGTAGTTTATCTTATTTTTTCTTTTTTATTGTAAAAATAGGTTGAAACTGAATTTTTTGTTGCATGTGATGTAATATAGATCTAGAATATTCAAACAATTCATAAAATTTCAAGAAAATCAATATAAATACTGTTTTTCAAAATTTTTCTAAAAAGTTCAGAAACTTCAGAAACTTCGTTTTGTAAAACTTAAAAATTAAAATTTTTAACATTCCCGCATCTTCTTGGGTAATTTTTATCGAATAAAAGAATAAATCGCACATATGAAACAATAAATGTGATTTTTAAGGTATGTATTTTAATTTCAATTTTTTCTTGAAATGTTTCGCTTAAAATAACTTTTAATTATTAGTTTGTATGACTATGTGCTATTTATCCTTTCAGCCTTTCAAATATGTTTGTATGATTTTTGATTTTTTTTTAAATTGATTCTTTTCAAAACTTCCTACAATATTGTGCAGGACGGTTGAGAGAGGGTTACAATTTTGTGGTATCTCTGGACATGATACAGTCCACCTATACTCGTCTGACACATACATAAAGAAAACACAATAACACATTTGCATCGAGACAAACACTTCTTTTCAGCGCAATGATCTTCAACAGTGACGTAGTTTTGACGGAAAAATTTTGATTCAAAACGATCATTTCACAACTTCTGAAGTTACAAATTAGTGAAAAAATTCACATATGTATTTTGATAAATTTTTCAAAAATATTCTAAAATTTTGACTTTCAGAAAGTCAAAAATCAAATTTGAAATTCACATCTGTGAACTCACAGATGCGCACAGATGTGTTCACATTCACATCTGTGAACTTTGAAGGCTCACATTTCCCATTTTTAGAACTTTAATCGAAAAACTAATTACACATTTAAAAAGTTCAGACCAAGATGCGTCGATATCTTAAATTTTATTGTGAGAAGTCAACAAAAGTGAGCCTCACATCTTCACAGATGCACAAATATTTTAAAGCCAAATTTAAGATGTGACTACACATATCGACTACACTAAACCACTTTAAAGAATTTTCTATTTAACAAAAGTTAATCACGTAGCTTTTGACACATTTGCATTCTCGAAATAAAAAACATTGTATTTATGGGAAAACAATTTTCTATTTTGTCTTATTTTTAAGCCGCATTTCAATGTGTTGATGATTTTTCAATGATTTTCATAATTTTTTCGAGTTTTCACGAGACTCTCCCGAACATTTTAAAATTTTTCAAAATTTTCTGATTTTTTATGAACTTTCCAAGTTTTCCCGAAAATTTTCATCAATTTTCACTTTTCATGTTACTCACGAGACTCCCCTGAACATTTTAAAATTTTGAAATTTTTCAAGATTTTCCATTAATTTTCCAAGTTTCTCGAAGTTTTCCACTAATTTTCATCGACAACATTCTCTAACGGAAGAACAATAATTTAAATTTCCAACGAATAATTTTTTTAAATATGCTGTCAAATCTGTCATTTGAAAAGAATTCGCCAAATCTGCTAATTCAAACAAAATTAAAGTGGCACACCACACAGACGACATCACGAGCACAATACCGCATTTTTTTTAAATGAAATGCGGTAAAAATTTTCTAAAAATTTGACCTAATTTCATATTAACTTACTTTACAACTACACTTGAGCTGAAACCGAGTATTACTCAAATACTAATTTGTAATACGCGTAATGTTTGTTTAACTAAATTTGAGCCATTTCAAATAAATATTTTTTCATCTCAGCTAATTTTATAATATTCTGACATTTTCAGGTTTGTTAGTACGTATTTTGGAAACGCTTTTCAAATTGAATTAAATTGATTTTAATATCGATCATAAATGAACTAAACCTGTCTGAATTCCTAACATTAACTGAATAATAAATAAATATTCGATTAACAGCTACTTTCAAGCTCCAATTGAACTGATAAGAATCCCAAAAAACTTTTCAACAAATTAAAAATAAATATGGAGTAAAAATGGAGTAATAAAAATTGTGTAATATACCGTACATATGGTTATGTAAATTTTTTTATTTCCAAAACTGCGTTTGTGCAGTCTATCATATTCACCTTTGAGATAAAGAAAGACCTAAGATTAAAAATAAGCTAGTTATGTCATATTTAATGTTTGTATAATGATAACCTACCATTTGTCAGAACAGTAAGTTTTCGGTAAATTTTCAAAATTTTATCAAACAGTGCTTGAATTAAAATTGATTTAGCAGTTAAATGAAGTAATAATACTTAATTAAAACATAAAATTCGTAAAAAATCTTTAATTTCGGTGTTAGTTACTTTAATGGTGTCTAGTGTAACCGATGAACAAAATGCAGCTGAAGATCCTAGATTTCAAGAAGAATCTTTCACGGAGGAAAAAGAATGGTCTTTTGATGATGCATTAACGATTATTGGTTTTTATTCTAATAAATGATAAAGGTGAACGGTGAAAATCTATAAAATTAATGATGATCAATATTTCAGGATTTGGTAGAGTGCAATATCAACTAGTATTAATCTGTGCATTGATACTTATTTCAACGTTAAACGAAACAATGGGGTACTTATTATTAAAATCGATCAGGACCAAAAGAGCACCTACAGTGTGTAACCAGCTGTGATTTTCTTTCTTGAAATTCTTGTGATGAAATTTCTTAAATTTTTATTTTGATTTTCATCAAATTGTGGTATATGTTCCATGTTATTACTTTATTTTTTACCGCACAAAAAATGTCCATTTTGTGATACCTATCGAGAGAACGTTCAAAAATTCGAATTCAGGCATAAAATTTAGAAGCACGTCGAGCAAAACATTTAATTTAAATACATATGATACGACACACTTGCCCACGCCAATCTAATTTTGACACTACACACTTTTCCACGCCAACATCATTTTGACACGACGCCCTAAGGACACGACACACTTGCGTAGGGCACACCAACGACATGACGCACATCACCAGACAGAGGACTGGGTAATACTGCATTTTTCTTCGAAATGCGGTAAAAAATTAAATTTATTGAACAAAAAAGTATCATTTTTGTCCTTTTTTCGAAAAACCTTTTTAATTTTTGCGCCTGCAGCGGATTGCTGCACTCGCCACATTATTGTGACGCTGATTAAATATTTGATATATATTTTATATGGTTCAAAAGTTATTAACGTTCACAGTTCACATTTCCTTTAAAGAGCACGGTAGGTGCTTCTTTGATCTTGTATATTTTTAACTATTTTTTCCTTCTAAAAAAGCACTAATTATATTATTCATTTAGAATGATGATATTGATGACTCCTGCGCAATGTGATTTGGAATTAACTTCTTTTGATAAGGTAAATCTTAAAGTTAAACTTTAAATAAAGGTTGTATTTAGTTCAAAATATTACTAATATTAGGGTTTACTCACAAGCAGTGGTTATTTTGGAATCATGATTCCTTCATACATGTGGGGGTATATTTGTGATAAATATGGAAGACGAAAAGTAATGATTCGTACATTAATAGCAACTAGTTTAATGGCCTTGTGTTCAAGCTTAGCTCCGACATTTTATTGGTTTCTATTCTTTCGATTCTGGACTGGGTTTTTGTAAGATACATTTTTAAACCTAACCATAATATCTCCATATTTGATAATCTAAAAAAACTCAGTGTTTCAGCTTCTTCAGGTGGTATGTATCCCTATTTAGGTGAATTCAACACGCTAAAACATCGTCCAACAGTCATGGCTTGGTGTAGCTGTGGTACTGGTATATCAATGACCTTAGCGCCAGCTGTGGCTTGGTACATATTATCATTGGATATAAATATCTTATTATATGGACAACTTGTTTTTCACTCTTGGCGACTAATTTTAATTGTATACACTTTACCTGGGCTAATAGCAGCATTACTTTTAACATTCTTTCCTGAAAGTCCAAAGTTTCTTATCAGCCAAGTATAATAAATCATACCATCATCATCACTTTTTATTATTGTAAATTTTAGGGTTTGGAAAAAGAAACTTTAGAAGTATTAAATTGGATTCATAAAACAAATACAGGCGACTCTAGAAATTATCCTGTAAAAAGATTAGCACGTGAAATTGATGCAGACCGGTTAAACAATGATGTATCTGAAATACAAAATATTTTGAATCAAACAAAGCAGCTATTAAAACCTCCATTCGTTAAACATTTTTTAATTGCTATATATATTCAAACAAGTATTTTTATTTCATCAGGAGGTATGGGATTGTGGTTTCCTGAGATTTTGAATCAATTATATTATTCAAATACAACAGGAACCATATGTAGTATATTTAAAAAAAACCTACATCAAGGGAGCAACACTCTTATAAGTAATAAGGTATTATCGTTAGATAAGCTGCGAACAAAATTATTTTTTTCTATATTATATGCATATGCATATTATTTGTATGTACATTTTTTTCATATTAAATATCGAAAATTTGAGAATGAATTGAACATTAAATTGTATAAATTAAACAAAAACACACTTATTGGGTTATTTTTTTCATCGATTAATGATAAAATTTTTGATATTAATTTTTGAAAATTATATGCATATTATATTCATATAATATAGATTGAAATTTTAATATGTAAGATGAATATTTAGTTATTAAGGTCATTAAATTTAATTATTTCACTTTATGTCATCCCTACGATTTTGTAGAAAAAACTCAGGAGAATTTTGATTGAAAATCGATTCACTAAACTTTAGAAACTGTTTTTAAACCTATTAGAAATGAATTTGACTTTCTTCAATAGCAAACCAAGACGAAAATTTTGGTCACGTGTCCAAATTAAACTCTTTTTTCTTAAATTTCTATGTTTGGAAATTTTAGTTCAATTTTATTATTAAAAAAAATTCAAATTTAAATGGGTGCATTCAAGAATGCTCATCGATGGGCACCAATGGCATTTTGAGGAGACGTCACCACGTCACAAAAATTCGTTATTTCATAAAAATTAACACACCCTCGCTATAATGGACGCTATGATGGACTCGTCAGGGCCTAAGCTTTCTAAAAAACCTAATTTCAAAATCCAGAGTTGAGCTAATCGAGAGTTATACATGAAAATGTCATTTTTCCACTTAGGATTGAGAGACATTTTCCATTTTTCACTCATAGCTCTAACAAATGTAAGACTAATGTCAAGCTGAGTGGTACCATTGAAAAGCTGAGAAAATTTCCTAAATTTTGGTATATACCATTTGTATAGTACAAAGTATTTTACAGGAGTTATGGCAATTTAAAGTCAAAATATCGATTTTAGGGGTCCTCAGCAACGTTCTAGATATGGCTATTTTTACTAAACATTGAATATCTTTCGAATTTTACAGTACAATATCAATATGTGTTATACTGTTGTAAAGTAGAGACTCTAAGCTTTCCAACGCATATACTCAAGCATGTATACCTATATGAATACTGTACGTCAGGGGGACATAAAGTTCGAAAAGATCAAAAACTTCGAATTTTTAACCATTTGGAGGGCAAAATGGGGTATAAATCAGTTCAAATGTGGAAGTTTTGTATTCTATTGATTTGCAGAAACTCTTATCCTTAAAATAAACACATTTACACATATATGCAGGCACACAAATACTGTACATTAATAGGTCGAAATTGACGATCCACAATAAGCCCAAAATAAAATGGGCTGAGGTGAAGATATACCCGAAATCATCATCATCAGGTCGAAATTGGGATTATATAAATACGTGTTAGAAAAAAATAGAGCTGGAGGGTTCTTTTTCCTCTCCAATTGTATCAAGTTATAAATTAATATGCTTGGTTAATCTATATAATATCAATAGAATACAAAACTTCCACATTCAGACCCATTTTACCCTTCTTTTGCTTTCAAAATGGCACATTTTTTGTACATGAAAAGAATTTTAACATATAAAACGAATCAAAAGCCAGCGCCCCAGAAGTTCAATTTAGGTCAAAACAATAGTGCTAAATGTTTCAAATTTTAGTACATTTTTGACATAAATTCCGATCAAAATTACCGTTAAAAAATCAGTTGAAAAATCGATATTTCCATACATTTTTGAATTATTAGTGAAAAATTATCAAATTTGTAAAGATAAATTATCTTGCCTAAGCTTCTTGACATTTATAGAGAAAAGAGAACTTTCTTACATTAAAAGATACTCATTCCACTCATACCCACATTCCCACTTATTTTGATTAGAACTCACCTACAAGTGATAAATACCAGGATGTAAGATATTGTGGATTTTAATGGCCTAATAAAGTTTTGTTTTATTTTTATTTAGGAATGCAACAACATTTTGTCTTCCGAAGCTTTCGTAAATTCTATTATTGTCGGACTGTACTATACATTTGGATATATAATTATTTCCGTGTTAATGAAATATTGTGGCAGAGGATTAATTTTAGAACTTTCTTTATTGGGTTCATCTGTATCTGGTTTTCTACTACAATGGACTACAAATTTAAGTTTACAAATTATATACTTTTCATCTTTTCTGGTATTGTCAGGATTGATGATAAGTGTAATAAGTAGCGCAGCAGTAATGCTTTTTCCGGTAAATATATATATCCATTTAAATAGTTGCAGAAAAATTGTATAAATCAGTGTTTTTTATCGTATTTAAAAATTTATATTGAAAAATACGTTAGGTGAATAAATTAATTATACTGGAAAAAAAGCACCCTCCGGCCTTATCCAAAAGGCAGGGGTTGACTTTTTGAAGTTTTTAAGGGTTTTCATTGACATTCTCCAAAGTACCTTCCATAAGCTGCACTAAATATCGGGATAGTTTTAATTAAATAGTAAAACAGTAAAGACCTAATAAAAGTTACTTCAATTTGAGTTAAGTCAAAATTATTTCACTTCATTCTTGAAAACAAGAACTTTTTTACCCGAAAATGTGATGAAAAAAACGTAAACAACTAATTGACTTTTTAAGTTTAAGTTTTAAGTTGTTTTATCTTCAGGTAGAAAAATAATTCATCATGTTGCTTTCTTAACCAAAAGAAAAGTTTAACAACTAACTAATTTAATAATATAATCATTTTCAGAATGAAAATTAAGGCTTTTTCTCAAAACACGAAATAGATTTACTTACAATTAAAACTTTTCGTTAAATATCATAAAAAATTGAATTTTTTGAAAACTGTACTCAAAATAATATTTAAAAGCCTGAAAAGCCTAACATTCAAAGCATATCTGTAGTTCTTATCAAATTGCTTTTTTCATAAGCTTTCCAACAAGCTTAATAATTTGTTAATGTACATTGCGAAAAGGGAAAATATTTATAAAAATATGACGGGTTGATGCCGTATCTCGAAGCTGAAGGGTACCAAAATCTATCCATTTTTATACAAACTTCAGACCTCAATATCTCAGCTCAGCTAACACTGACAAATATAAAGTACAACTTTTATCCAGTAGTCTTTCCAATCTTTAAGAAAAACTCAACTTCAAGCTTTTGCAAGCTAATTCAGTTTAGGCTGTAATGGGGTGAATATAAGAAACATAACATTTTCCAAGAGTTCTTTTTGATCATATTTCATATATCACCCTTTTAGGAATTAGTTCAGACTAAATAGCGAATTAAATTGTCGGCGTATTTAAGGTCGTCGGTATGAGACTATAAATCCCCTTTAAAAAAAACGGAGTGACTTTTAAAAGCGCTTGATTAGGATGAAAGATATAAAGCTGAGTTCCATTCTCCAGTATTTACAAAGGTAGTTTACAATTATCCAGTATGAAATTCAAAGGACTCATTTCTGACCGCGGTCAAGCCATTTAAAAAACTACCCTGCTCCACCGTAAATTTTTAACTTCTTTCTCAAATGCGTAGATAAATACGATGTGTAAAGTTTCATTTTATTTTTCAAAATAAATTTTAGATCCGGTAAAACAGTCTCTTAACTACAACTTTATTTAAGAATTTTTTTTTTGCCACAAAAATTTTTTTTTGTCTTTAAAAGTTAGTTCATCGTATTCTCTGATCAAAATCCCCACGATACCTAAAATTTGAGCGAAAAATGTTGATCCGTTTCGCTCAAATTTTAGGTATCGTGGGGATTTTGATCATAGAACACGATGAACTAACTTTTAGAGACAAAAATTCTTAAATAAAGTTGTAGTTAAGTCGAATAAAACTCAACGGTATACATCCGGGACGAAAATAATAAATCGCACAACTGCAGTTTTTAACAAACTGAGAAAAAACGATTTAAAGTTTTTTTACGGTTTTTGAGCTGTTAAAATTTATTTATAAACTATTTCTTTATTTTCAAGTTAACAAAAGTAAATGATTGGCCAATAAAAACAGTTTTTGTGCAGAAAAATTTCTTATCTAATCAGTAAGGGGTAGTTTTGGGAAATTTTTCGTTGAGAAAAAGGATAAATCGCAAAATTGCACAAAATTTCATATAAAATTTCTTCCAGTCAAAGGTGGATCCAGGGGGGGGCGGCGAGGCATTCGCCCCCCCGTAATAGCCTAAAATTCCATATAAATGTCAAAAATATGAGAAAAAAATTATTAAAATTTTGGATTTTGTATGAAATCGCCCCCCCCGTAAATTTGCTCCTGGATCCGCCACTGCTTCCAGTTTTATGATTTTTCCACATTTTTTTGGTTCAATTGACTTTTTATGCAATAACAAAGCATAAACAAAACAAAAAATGATTTGGAGAATTTTTGAAATTTGACTTGTTAGCAATTTGTATGCATTTGTGCGATTTATCATTTTCGTTGCAATTGTGTGATCTGGCATATTGAAATAAAACTCATATTTTTTAAAAAATTTTGAAAATGTCTCAATATATCTTAAAATACTCGTCTTTAAGCATATTTTCTCATTCTTAACTCAATTTTCGCCAAAAACTGCAGTTGTGCGATTTATCTTTTCCGTCCGGGATATAAACCTAAAAACTTTATTTACAATATTTTAAGACTCATGTAAGAGCAATGGCGGTTTGTTGTATTCTAATGATTGCAAGAATTGGTACTTCACTTGGAAGTAGTTTAATCGGGCTCACCATCGAGAAATACTGCGAGGAAACTTTTGGGTTTATAACATCATTGATAGTTGGTAAATTTTTTACAATAATGTTAATTCATTCGTAATTTAACGATATTATATTTAGTTTCAGCTTTTTTAAACTTTTTTCTTCCTGCGCGATAAGAAACTAAGAATTGTCATTTGTGATCCGTTTTTATCAATACGGATTTGTTTCAGAATTTTTTAATTATCAGAAATAATCACAAACTATTGTGGTTAGTAAAATGAAATTTTATTTGAATAATATTTTTCTCATGCCAAAACTTAATATAATACATACATATAAAGATGTTTTTTAACCCTTTATTATTTCTTATTTTTTATTATATCCATAATTAAATTTTCGAGATATTTTGACATTACCCCGATTTTTTCATCAATCATAAAGTTTGTGTAATTTCTTGTTTGAGTTTTTAATTGACGTAATTCGTCTTCCAAATTCGCGTATTTCTTTTGCAAAATAGATATATCTTCTTTTACACAAATACAACAATCGTTTGTGTAAGATTTATTTTCTAAATCCAAAGGAATACAAGATATTCCATTAACATTTGACAGTTCATTAGTATCAACATTTAATTGATCCAAAATTTTTATGTTATGTTCATTCAAATATAAAATTGTATGATTTAAATAATCACATCTAAACTTATTATGATTCAAGCCTATGCTTTTTAATTGAATTGGCAAGAACGAAGCATTTAATTTTAATAAACTATTTTGAGCAATATTCAAATGTTTTAAGGAATTCAAATTTAACAAAAAATTATCGACTATTTTTAATTTATTTTTTGAAAGGTTTAAATGGTTGAGATTTCGATTATCTAAAAACAAATTTTCTTCTAAATTTTCAATAGAATTACCACTCAAATTAAGATTTACAATATTTTTCAAATTACTCATAAAACATCGTTTTAAAGTTTTCAAGTTATTGTGTGATAAGTCCAAATCTTTTAAATTAAGTAATCCAGAAAAACTATGGTTGTGCAACTCAGATAGAGAATTGTGTGATAAGTTTAGTTTTGATAATTTTGGAGTTGCGCCAAATGAGTTAAAAATATTATCAATTACATTTTCTGATAAATCTATGTCTATTAATTCATCAGCATTTTTAAAAGTATACGAATATAAAGTTTTCAGTCCCAAACCTTTGATTGAAATTGACTTTAGTTTATGAAAGTTTTGAAAAATACCAATTGGTAATTCATCTAGTGAACTATTGGTAAATATGATACGATGAACATTATTCAAATCATCATTTCGTGATTCTGGAGATAAAATATATATAAATCCTGACTTTTTCACTATGTTTGAGAATATGCAGATACCATTTCTTAATTCATTTTTACTGCAAGATATATGAAGAACAATGTATAATATTCCTACATTCATTTGCTTCTTATATGTAACATTAAAGTTTTCTTTTGAGTTATTAAATTCAGTAACATATTTATATATTAATTTGGAGTTATCGAAGTCTGATAATTTTTGATTTGAAATGGAATCAACTTTATTCTCAGATGACGTGTAGTTTGTAATCTTAAGATTGTCAAGCTTGTTATTAATGTAAGCTTGTCTGTCAAGAATAGGATTTTCCGATTCATCCACAAAATAATTACTCACATTCTGAATTATTTTTTGAGAAGGATGATTAAAAGTCTGTATCATATGTGTTGGCTTTTCAGGTTCTTGTTCAAATTCAGTAACTATCGTATTGGTTTTCATAATTGTCTTTCCAGTTTTAATTGTTTGACTTGGCAAGGAGTCATCTGCATCTTCAGATATCGTGTAATTAGTTATTTTCTTCGTGATTATTTTTCGAGAGTCAGAAGGCTGTTTTACAATTTGCACATCAGGTTCTTCTTCTTCAAATTCAGTAACTGTCGTATTGGTTTTTATAATTTTCTTTCCAGTTTTAATAATTTGACTTGGCAAAGAGTCATCTGCATCTTCAGATATCGTGTAATTTGTTATTTTCTTCGTGATTATTTTTCGAGAATCAGAAGGCTGTTTTACAACTTGCACATCAGGTTCTTCTTCTTCAAATTCAGTAACTGTCGTATTGGTTTTTATAATTTTCTTTCCAGTTTTAATAATTTGACTTGGCAAAGAGTCATCTGCATCTTCAGATATCGTGTAATTTGTTATTTTCTTCGTGATTATTTTTCGAGAGTCAGAAGGCTGTTTTACAATTTGCATATTGGGTTCTTCTTCTTCAAATTCAGTAACTGTCGTATTGGTTTTTATAATTTTCTTTCCAGTGTTAATAATTTGACTTGGCAAAGAGTCATCTGCATCTTCAGATATCGTGTAATTTGTTATTTTCTTCGTGATTATTTTTCGAGAATCAGAAGGCTGTTTTACAATTTGCACATCAGGTTCTTCTTCTTCAAATTCAGTAACTGTCGTATTGGTTTTTATAATTTTCTTTCCAGTGTTAATTTTTTGACTTGGCAAAGAGTCATCTGCATCTTCAGATATCGTGTAATTTGTTATTTTCTTCGTGATTATTTTTCGAGAATCAGAAGGCTGTTTTACAACTTGCACATCAGGTTCTTCTTCTTCAAATTCAGTAACTGTCGTATTGGTTTTTATAATTTTCTTTCCAGTTTTAATAATTTGACTTGGCAAAGAGTCATCTGCATCTTCAGATATCGTGTAATTTGTTATTTTCTTCGTGATTATTTTTCGAGAGTCAGAAGGCTGTTTTACAATTTGCACATCAGGTTCTTCTTCTTCAAATTCAGTAACTGTCGTATTGGTTTTTATAATTTTCTTTCCAGTGTTAATTTTTTGACTTGGCAAAGAGTCATCTGCATCTTCATATATCGTGTAATTTGTTATTTTCTTCGTGATTATTTTTCGAGAATCAGAAGGCTGTTTTACAACTTGCACATCAGGTTCTTCTTCTTCAAATTCAGTAACTGTCGTATTGGTTTTTATAATTTTCTTTCCAGTTTTAATTTTTTGACTTGGCAAGGAGTCATCTGCATCTTCAGATATCGTGTAATTTGTTATTTTCTTCGTGATTATTTTTCGAGAGTCAGAAGGCTGTTTTACAATTTGCACATCAGGTTCTTCTTCTTCAAATTCAGTAACTGTCGTATTGGTTTTTATAATTTTCTTTCCAGTTTTAATAATTTGACTTGGCAAAGAGTCATCTGCATCTTCAGATATCGTGTAATTTGTTATTTTCTTCGTGATTATTTTTCGAGAGTCAGAAGGCTGTTTTACAATTTGCATATTGGGTTCTTCTTCTTCAAATTCAGTAACTGTCGTATTGGTTTTTATAATTTTCTTTCCAGTTTTTATAATTTGACTTGGCAAAGAGTCATCTGCATCTTCAGATATCGTGTAATTTGTTATTTTCATATTGGGTTCTTCTTCTTCAAATTCAGTAACTGTCGTATTGGTTTTTATAATTTTCTTTCCAGTTTTTATAATTTGACTTGGCAAAGAGTCATCTGCATCTTCAGATATCGTGTAATTTGTTATTTTCTTCGTGATTATTTTTCGAGAATCAGAAGGCTGTTTTACAATTTGCACATCAGGTTCTTCTTCTTCAAATTCAGTAACTGTCGTATTGGTTTTTATAATTTTCTTTCCAGTGTTAATTTTTTGACTTGGCAAGGAGTCATCTGCATCTTCAGATATCGTGTAATTTGTTATTTTCTTCGTGATTATTTTTCGAGAATCAGAAGGCTGTTTTACAACTTGCACATCAGGTTCTTCTTCTTCAAATTCAGTAACTGTCGTATTGGTTTTTATAATTTTCTTTCCAGTTTTAATAATTTGACTTGGCAAAGAGTCATCTGCATCTTCAGATATCGTGTAATTTGTTATTTTCTTCGTGATTATTTTTCGAGAGTCAGAAGGCTGTTTTACAATTTGCACATCAGGTTCTTCTTCTTCAAATTCAGTAACTGTCGTATTGGTTTTTATAATTTTCTTTCCAGTGTTAATTTTTTGACTTGGCAAAGAGTCATCTGCATCTTCAGATATCGTGTAATTTGTTATTTTCTTCGTGATTATTTTTCGAGAATCAGAAGGCTGTTTTACAACTTGCACATCAGGTTCTTCTTCTTCAAATTCAGTAACTGTCGTATTGGTTTTTATAATTTTCTTTCCAGTTTTAATAATTTGACTTGGTAAAGAGTCATCTGCATCTTCAGATATCGTGTAATTTGTTATTTTCTTCGTGATTATTTTTCGAGAGTCAGAAGGCTGTTTTACAATTTGCATATTGGGTTCTTCTTCTTCAAATTCAGTAACTGTCGTATTGGTTTTTATAATTTTCTTTCCAGTGTTAATTTTTTGACTTGGCAAGGAGTCATCTGCATCTTCAGATATCGTGTAATTTGTTATTTTCTTCGTGATTATTTTTCGAGAGTCAGAAGGCTGTTTTACAATTTGCACATCAGGTTCTTCTTCTTCAAATTCAGTAACTGTCGTATTGGTTTTTATAATTTTCTTTCCAGTGTTAATTTTTTGACTTGGCAAGGAGTCATCTGCATCTTCAGATATCGTGTAATTTGTTATTTTCTTCGTGATTATTTTTCGAGAATCAGAAGGCTGTTTTACAACTTGCACATCAGGTTCTTCTTCTTCAAATTCAGTAACTGTCGTATTGGTTTTTATAATTTTCTTTCCAGTTTTAATTTTTTGACTTGGCAAGGAGTCATCTGCATCTTCAGATATCGTGTAATTTGTTATTTTCTTCGTGATTATTTTTCGAGAGTCAGAAGGCTGTTTTACAATTTGCACATCAGGTTCTTCTTCTTCAAATTCAGTAACTGTCGTATTGGTTTTTATAATTTTCTTTCCAGTTTTAATAATTTGACTTGGCAAAGAGTCATCTGCATCTTCAGATATCGTGTAATTTGTTATTTTCTTCGTGATTATTTTTCGAGAGTCAGAAGGCTGTTTTACAATTTGCATATTGGGTTCTTCTTCTTCAAATTCAGTAACTGTCGTATTGGTTTTTATAATTTTCTTTCCAGTTTTAATAATTTGACTTGGCAAGGAGTCATCTGCATCTTCAGATATCGTGTAATTTGTTATTTTCTTCGTGATTATTTTTCGAGAGTCAGAAGGCTGTTTTACAATTTGCACATCAGGTTCTTCTTCTTCAAATTCAGTAACTGTCGTATTGGTTTTTATAATTTTCTTTCCAGTGTTAATGTTTTGACTTGGCAAGGAGTCATCTGCATCTTCAGATATCGTGTAATTTGTTATTTTCTTCGTGATTATTTTTCGAGAATCAGAAGGCTGTTTTACAACTTGCACATCAGGTTCTTCTTCTTCAAATTCAGTAACTGTCGTATTGGTTTTTATAATTTTCTTTCCAGTTTTAATAATTTGACTTGGCAAAGAGTCATCTGCATCTTCAGATATCGTGTAATTTGTTATTTTCTTCGTGATTATTTTTCGAGAGTCAGAAGGCTGTTTTACAATTTGCATATTGGGTTCTTCTTCTTCAAATTCAGTAACTGTCGTATTGGTTTTTATAATTTTCTTTCCAGTTTTAATAATTTGACTTGGCAAAGAGTCATCTGCATCTTCAGATATCGTGTAATTTGTTATTTTCTTCGTGATTATTTTTCGAGAGTCAGAAGGCTGTTTTACAATTTGCACATCAGGTTCTTCTTCTTCAAATTCAGTAACTGTCGTATTGGTTTTTATAATTTTCTTTCCAGTGTTAATAATTTGACTTGGCAAAGAGTCATCTGCATCTTCAGATATCGTGTAATTTGTTATTTTCTTCGTGATTATTTTTCGAGAGTCAGAAGGCTGTTTTACAATTTGCACATCAGGTTCTTCTTCTTCAAATTCAGTAACTGTCGTATTGGTTTTTATAATTTTCTTTCCAGTTTTAATAATTTGACTTGGCAAAGAGTCATCTGCATCTTCAGATATCGTGTAATTTGTTATTTTCTTCGTGATTATTTTTCGAGAGTCAGAAGGCTGTTTTACAATTTGCACATCAGGTTCTTCTTCTTCAAATTCAGTAACTGTCGTATTGGTTTTTATAATTTTCTTTCCAGTTTTAATAATTTGACTTGGCAAAGAGTCATCTGCATCTTCAGATATCGTGTAATTTGTTATTTTCTTCGTGATTATTTTTCGAGAGTCAGAAGGCTGTTTTACAATTTGCATATTGGGTTCTTCTTCTTCAAATTCAGTAACTGTCGTATTGGTTTTTATAATTTTCTTTCCAGTGTTAATGTTTTGACTTGGCAAGGAGTCATCTGCATCTTCAGATATCGTGTAATTTGTTATTTTCTTCGTGATTATTTTTCGAGAATCAGAAGGCTGTTTTACAACTTGCACATCAGGTTCTTCTTCTTCAAATTCAGTAACTGTCGTATTGGTTTTTATAATTTTCTTTCCAGTGTTAATAATTTGACTTGGCAAGGAGTCATCTGCATCTTCAGATATCGTGTAATTTGTTATTTTCTTCGTGATTATTTTTCGAGAGTCAGAAGGCTGTTTTACAATTTGCACATCAGGTTCTTCTTCTTCAAATTCAGTAACTGTCGTATTGGTTTTTATAATTTTCTTTCCAGTTTTAATAATTTGACTTGGCAAAGAGTCATCTGCATCTTCAGATATCGTGTAATTTGTTATTTTCTTCGTGATTATTTTTCGAGAGTCAGAAGGCTGTTTTACAATTTGCACATCAGGTTCTTCTTCTTCAAATTCAGTAACTGTCGTATTGGTTTTTATAATTTTCTTTCCAGTTTTAATAATTTGACTTGGCAAAGAGTCATCTGCATCTTCAGATATCGTGTAATTTGTTATTTTCTTCGTGATTATTTTTCGAGAGTCAGAAGGCTGTTTTACAATTTGCACATCAGGTTCTTCTTCTTCAAATTCAGTAACTGTCGTATTGGTTTTTATAATTTTCTTTCCAGTGTTAATAATTTGACTTGGCAAAGAGTCATCTGCATCTTCAGATATCGTGTAATTTGTTATTTTCTTCGTGATTATTTTTCGAGAGTCAGAAGGCTGTTTTACAATTTGCACATCAGGTTCTTCTTCTTCAAATTCAGTAACTGTCGTATTGGTTTTTATAATTTTCTTTCCAGTGTTAATTTTTTGACTTGGCAAGGAGTCATCTGCATCTTCAGATATCGTGTAATTTGTTATTTTCTTCGTGATTATTTTTCGAGAGTCAGAAGGCTGTTTTACAATTTGCACATCAGGTTCTTCTTCTTCAAATTCAGTAACTGTCGTATTGGTTTTTATAATTTTCTTTCCAGTTTTAATAATTTGACTTGGCAAAGAGTCATCTGCATCTTCAGATATCGTGTAATTTGTTATTTTCTTCGTGATTATTTTTCGAGAGTCAGAAGGCTGTTTTACAATTTGCATATTGGGTTCTTCTTCTTCAAATTCAGTAACTGTCGTATTGGTTTTTATAATTTTCTTTCCAGTGTTAATTTTTTGACTTGGCAAAGAGTCATCTGCATCTTCAGATATCGTGTAATTTGTTATTTTCTTCGTGATTATTTTTCGAGAGTCAGAAGGCTGTTTTACAATTTGCACATCAGGTTCTTCTTCTTCAAATTCAGTAACTGTCGTATTGGTTTTTATAATTTTCTTTCCAGTTTTAATAATTTGACTTGGCAAAGAGTCATCTGCATCTTCAGATATCGTGTAATTTGTTATTTTCTTCGTGATTATTTTTCGAGAGTCAGAAGGCTGTTTTACAATTTGCACATCAGGTTCTTCTTCTTCAAATTCAGTAACTGTCGTATTGGTTTTTATAATTTTCGTTCCAGTGTTAATATTTTGACTTGGCAAGGAGTCATCTGCATCTTCAGATATCGTGTAATTTGTTATTTTCTTCGTGATTATTTTTCGAGAGTCAGAAGGCTGTTTTACAATTTGCACATCAGGTTCTTCTTCTTCAAATTCAGTAACTGTCGTATTGGTTTTTATAATTTTCTTTCCAGTTTTAATAATTTGACTTGGCAAAGAGTCATCTGCATCTTCAGATATCGTGTAATTTGTTATTTTCTTCGTGATTATTTTTCGAGAGTCAGAAGGCTGTTTTACAATTTGCATATTGGGTTCTTCTTCTTCAAATTCAGTAACTGTCGTATTGGTTTTTATAATTTTCTTTCCAGTTTTAATAATTTGACTTGGCAAAGAGTCATCTGCATCTTCAGATATCGTGTAATTTGTTATTTTCTTCGTGATTATTTTTCGAGAGTCAGAAGGCTGTTTTACAATTTGCACATCAGGTTCTTCTTCTTCAAATTCAGTAACTGTCGTATTGGTTTTTATAATTTTCTTTCCAGTTTTAATAATTTGACTTGGCAAAGAGTCATCTGCATCTTCAGATATCGTGTAATTTGTTATTTTCTTCGTGATTATTTTTCGAGAGTCAGAAGGCTGTTTTACAATTTGCACATCAGGTTCTTCTTCTTCAAATTCAGTAACTGTCGTATTGGTTTTTATAATTTTCTTTCCAGTTTTAATAATTTGACTTGGCAAAGAGTCATCTGCATCTTCAGATATCGTGTAATTTGTTATTTTCTTCGTGATTATTTTTCGAGAGTCAGAAGGCTGTTTTACAATTTGCACATCAGGTTCTTCTTCTTCAAATTCAGTAACTGTCGTATTGGTTTTTATAATTTTCTTTCCAGTTTTAATAATTTGACTTGGCAAAGAGTCATCTGCATCTTCAGATATCGTGTAATTTGTTATTTTCTTCGTGATTATTTTTCGAGAGTCAGAAGGCTGTTTTACAATTTGCATATTGGGTTCTTCTTCTTCAAATTCAGTAACTGTCGTATTGGTTTTTATAATTTTCTTTCCAGTTTTAATAATTTGACTTGGCAAAGAGTCATCTGCATCTTCAGATATCGTGTAATTTGTTATTTTCTTCGTGATTATTTTTCGAGAGTCAGAAGGCTGTTTTACAATTTGCACATCAGGTTCTTCTTCTTCAAATTCAGTAACTGTCGTATTGGTTTTTATAATTTTCTTTCCAGTGTTAATAATTTGACTTGGCAAAGAGTCATCTGCATCTTCAGATATCGTGTAATTTGTTATTTTCTTCGTGATTATTTTTCGAGAGTCAGAAGGCTGTTTTACAATTTGCACATCAGGTTCTTCTTCTTCAAATTCAGTAACTGTCGTATTGGTTTTTATAATTTTCTTTCCAGTTTTAATAATTTGACTTGGCAAAGAGTCATCTGCATCTTCAGATATCGTGTAATTTGTTATTTTCTTCGTGATTATTTTTCGAGAGTCAGAAGGCTGTTTTACAATTTGCACATCAGGTTCTTCTTCTTCAAATTCAGTAACTGTCGTATTGGTTTTTATAATTTTCTTTCCAGTTTTAATAATTTGACTTGGCAAAGAGTCATCTGCATCTTCAGATATCGTGTAATTTGTTATTTTCTTCGTGATTATTTTTCGAGAGTCAGAAGGCTGTTTTACAATTTGCACATCAGGTTCTTCTTCTTCAAATTCAGTAACTGTCGTATTGGTTTTTATAATTTTCTTTCCAGTTTTAATAATTTGACTTGGCAAAGAGTCATCTGCATCTTCAGATATCGTGTAATTTGTTATTTTCTTCGTGATTATTTTTCGAGAGTCAGAAGGCTGTTTTACAATTTGCACATCAGGTTCTTCTTCTTCAAATTCAGTAACTGTCGTATTGGTTTTTATAATTTTTTTTCCAGTTTTAATTTTTTGACTTGGCAAGGAGTTATCTGCATCTTCAGATATCGTGTAATTTGTTATTTTCTTCGTGATTATTTTTCGAGAGTCAGAAGGCTGTTTTACAATTTGCACATCAGGTTCTTCTTCTTCAAATTCAGTAACTGTCGTATTGGTTTTTATAATTTTTTTTCCAGTTTTAATTTTTTGACTTGACAAAGAGTCATCTGCATCTTCAGATATCGTGTAATTTGTTATTTTCTTCGTGATTATTTTTCGAGAGTCAGAAGGCTGTTTTACAATTTGCACATCAGGTTCTTCTTCTTCAAATTCAGTAACTGTCGTATTGGTTTTTATAATTTTCTTTCCAGTGTTAATTTTTTGACTTGGCAAAGAGTCATCTGCATCTTCAGATATCGTGTAATTTGTTATTTTCTTCGTGATTATTTTTCGAGAGTCAGAAGGCTGTTTTACAATTTGCACATCAGGTTCTTCTTCTTCAAATTCAGTAACTGTCGTATTGGTTTTTATAATTTTCTTTCCAGTTTTAATAATTTGACTTGGCAAAGAGTCATCTGCATCTTCAGATATCGTGTAATTTGTTATTTTCTTCGTGATTATTTTTCGAGAGTCAGAAGGCTGTTTTACAATTTGCATATTGGGTTCTTCTTCTTCAAATTCAGTAACTGTCGTATTGGTTTTTATAATTTTCTTTCCAGTTTTAATTTTTTGACTTGGCAAAGAGTCATCTGCATCTTCAGATATCGTGTAATTTGTTATTTTCTTCGTGATTATTTTTCGAGAGTCAGAAGGCTGTTTTACAATTTGCACATCAGGTTCTTCTTCTTCAAATTCAGTAACTGTCGTATTGGTTTTTATAATTTTCTTTCCAGTTTTAATACTTTGACTTGGCAAAGAGTCATCTGCATCTTCAGATATCGTGTAATTTGTTATTTTCTTCGTGATTATTTTTCGAGAGTCAGAAGGCTGTTTTACAATTTGCATATTGGGTTCTTCTTCTTCAAATTCAGTAACTGTCGTATTGGTTTTTATAATTTTCTTTCCAGTTTTAATTGTTTGACTTGGCAAAGAGTCATCTGCATCTTCAGATATCGTGTAATTTGTTATTTTCTTCGTGATTATTTTTCGAGAGTCAGAAGGCTGTTTTACAATTTGCACATCAGGTTCTTCTTCTTCAAATTCAGTAACTGTCGTATTGGTTTTTATAATTTTCTTTCCAGTTTTAATAATTTGACTTGGCAAAGAGTCATCTGCATCTTCAGATATCGTGTAATTTGTTATTTTCTTCGTGATTATTTTTCGAGAGTCAGAAGGCTGTTTTACAATTTGCACATCAGGTTCTTCTTCTTCAAATTCAGTAACTGTCGTATTGGTTTTTATAATTTTCTTTCCAGTTTTAATTGTTTGACTTGGCAAAGAGTCATCTGCATTTTCAGATGTTGTGTAATTTGTTATTTTCTTCGTGATTATTTTTCGAGAGTCAGAAGGCTGTTTTACAATTTGCACATCAGGTTCTTCTTCTTCAAATTCAGTAACTGTCGTATTGGTTTTTATAATTTTCTTTCCAGTTTTAATAATTTTGACTTGGCAAAGTTCTGGCATCTTCAAATCGTGTAATTTGATTTTCTTCGTGATTATTTTTCGAGTCATCAATTTGCATTTCAGATATAATTTTCTTTCCAGTAATTTTGGCAAGTTATCTTCAGATTTTCTTCGTGATTATTTTTCGAGAGTCAGAAGACTGTTTTACTATTTGCATATTGGGTTTTTCTTCTTCAAATTCAGTAACTGTCGTATTGGTTTTTATAATTTTCTTTCCAGTTTTAATAATTTGACTTGGCAAAGAGTCATCTGCATCTTCAGATATCGTGTAATTTGTTATTTTCTTCGTGATTATTTTTCGAGAGTCAGAAGGCTGTTTTACAATTTGCATATTGGGTTCTTCTTCTTCAAATTCAGTAACTGTCGTATTGTTTTTTATAATTTTCTTTCCAGTTTTAATAATTTGACTCAAAGAGTCATCTGCATCTTCAGATATCGTGTAATTTGTTATTTTCTTCGTGATTATTTTTCGAGAGTCAGAAGGCTGTTTTACAATTTGCACATCAGGTTCTTCTTCTTCAAATTCAGTAAATGTCGTATTGGTTTTTATAATTTTCTTTCCAGTTTTAATAATTTGACTTGGCAAAGAGTCATTGCATCTTCAGTATCGTTAATTTGTTATTTTCTTCAAATTTGTCAAAGGCTGTTTTACAATTTGCATTGGTTCTTCTTCTTCAAATTCAGTAACTTTGGTTTTTCCAGTTTTAATTTTGACTTGGCAAAGAGTCATCTGCATCTTCAGATATCGTGTAATTTGTTATTTTCTTCGTGATTATTTTTCGAGAGTCAGAAGGCTGTTTTACAATTTGCATATCATGTTCTTCTTCTTCAAATTCAGTAACTGTCGTATTGGTTTTTATAATTTTCTTTAAGTTTTAATTTTGACTTGGCAAAGAGTCATCTGCATCTTCAGATATCGTGTAATTTGTATGTTTCTTCGTTTATTTTTCGAGAGTCAAAGGCTGTTTTACAATCTGCATTTGTTCTTCTTCTTCAAATTCAGTAAACTGTCGTATTGGTTTTTATAATCTTTTTTCCAGTTTTAATAATTTGACTTGGCAAAGAGTCATCTGCATCTTCAGATATCGTGTAATTTGTTATTTATTATAGAGTCAGAAGGCTGTGCATTTCTTCTTCAATCAGTAACTATTTTTTTATAATTTAAAATAACTTTTTCTGCATCTTCAGATATCGTGTAATTTGTTATTTTCTTCGTGATTGAAAGGTTTCGACATCAGAAGGCTGTATTTACAATTTGCAAATCTTTGGGTTCAATCTTCTTCAAATTCAGTAACTGTTATATTTTTATTAATTTTCTTTTATTTTAAAATAATGTCGTATTTTTTATAATTGGCAAAGAGTCATCTGCATCTTCAGATATCAAGTAATTTGTTATTTTCTTCGTGATTATTTTTCAGAGTAAGGCTTTTTAAATTTGCATATCAGGTTTTCTTCTTCAAATTCAGTTGTCGATATTGGTTTTTAAATTTTCTTTCCAGTTTTAATAAAGTTGACTTGGCAAAATCATCTGCATCTTCAGATATCGTGTAATTTGTTATTTTCTTCAAGTGATTATTTTTCGAGAAGAATTAACAATTTGCAATAGGTTCTTCTTCTTCAAATTCAGTAACTGTCGGATTGGTTTTTATAATTTTTTTTCCAGTTTTAATTTTTTGACTTGACATTAAGTCATTGCATCTTCATTATCGTGTAATTTGTTATTTACTTCCTTATTTTTCGATCAAAGGCTCTCAAAATTTGCATATTGGGTTGTTATCTTCTTCAAATTCAGTAACTTCGTATTGGTTTTTATAAATTTCTTTAGTTTTAATAATAAAATCTGCATTTTTTATATATCGTGTAATTTGTTATTTTCTTCGTGATTATTTTTCGATCAGAAGGCTGTTTTACAAAAATCACACCGACGGTTCTGTATTCTTCAAATTCACGTAAGAGTTATTGAGTTTTTATAATTTCCATTTAATCGATTGCTATCTGCCTTCAATGAGATTTGTATATGTACATAATGCTGACGGAGGGAAATAAGCCTCTTCTTCGCAATGAATTTCTTTGTTGGATTTAGCCATGATACCACATGATATTTCTATGAACAATATAAAGCTGACAATTTCAATACTGTAAAAAAAATAAATATTTAAGTATAGTATATTTAAATAATATCATAATAATACGGTGTGAAAAGTCAAGAGATTAATTTTATCATTATATCATATTATAGTTTTAGAGTCAGATGTTTTAGGTCCATTTAGTCGATGCTAGCCCAATGAGATTTGTATATGTACATAATGCTGACGGAGGGAAATAAACTGTTCTACATCAAGGAAATGCAACTTATTATAGTGAAGAAATAACATTTCCATATGTTGGAATTTTCAACTTAATGTTTTTAGTGATTAAATTAATTAATTTTAGCTTTTTCGCATTCTCAAAATTATATAATCCCTTATTTCGTAAAAGGGATTCATTTAATACCTTAAGGGATTAAATTAACCCCTTAAGTGATCAAAATAATCCCTTAAGGGATTAATTTAACCTCCTTTGGAGTTAGTCACCAACAGCCCCAAAAAATTAATCCCTTTAAGTGGTTAATTTAATCCCTTGAGCGATTTAATTAATACCTTTTGATGATTCTGACGACATCGATACTTTTTCAAAAGGTATTAATTTAATTACTCAAGGGGTTAAATTAAACACTTGAAGGGATTATTTTAACCTCTTAAGGGATTAAATTAATCACTCAAGGGATTAAATTAACCGCTTAAAGGGATTAATTTTTTGGGGCTGTTGGTGACCAACTCCAAAGGAGGTTATTTTGATCACTTAAGGGGGATGATTCTGACGAAGATATTAATTTATTACTCAAGGGGTTATATTTTTTGTTAAATTAAAGAATGTTCTACAGATGTCTTTTTGTGAGGCTGCAGCCTTATCAGCCTACTGGTAAATCCGCCACTGAATAGGGGGAGATGGGGCCAAATCATAACAAACTTCAATCAGAAAAATGAAAAGTTCTCGGGATTTTTTTCATGGATGTGTTAGAGAATTTAGTTAACTTTAATTTGGCGCTTAGAAAACTCATCACTCAAGGGATAATTAACCCTTAAGGGATTAATTTTTTGGGGCTATTAAAGGAGGTTATTTTGATCCCTTTTAATCCATGAAATTAAGGGATTTTTGCGAAATAAGGGATTAATTTAATCACTTAAGGGATTAATTTCAACACTTTTCAATCCGAAGGGTATATATATATATATTTTTTTTGTATAATTTATACATTAGATATTTGTAATATAATCAGTGTCTGTTAGGCCTTTTTCAATAACTTTGGGGTCTATTTTAAAGAATTTTGTTCTACAGATGTCTCGGGGCCTGAGGCTGCAGCCTCATCAGCCTACTGGTAAATCCGCCACTGAATATAATGAAAAATGAAATATCCTTTATTAATATAAAAGAACAGCTTGTATTCAGATGAATGTGAGCTATTAATGCGATTATTATTTTTGTCGGTTTGATAATTTTTTTCTCGGTTGTCTTTTTAATAATTTAAAATGCTTTAACCCGCAGAACAACATCACGAAATATCAAAAACTACTTAAATTTGAAAATTTTATGGTTCTTCTGGAGATCTTCAGTTTGTCATTTGATTTTACCGATTCTAATAAAATACTATTTTATTTGTTTTTTTGGTTTTGATTTTATTTGAAGTAAAATTTCTACAGGTCCACCAAATTGGCCTAAATCACAATTTCAATCAATGTGTGTGTAACTTAATAAAAGATTTTCACATACCAAATATATATATTTTTAAAAAACATTTCTTTTTAAACCTTTTGATTTCTTGTTTTCTAACTTATATGCTCGAAATCTGAAAGAAAACTAAAGTGTACAAGTGAAATGTTATTTAAGTTAAAATAAATCATTGAAAATTTTCAATGCCAAACTTATCGCAACATACGGATGTAGATAACACACGATTTTTAACGATAACTAAGAATTATTTTCATGAGTACATGAAGGTCACCAAGTAAATATAATGGAAATGTACTTTTTCTATTTCTGAGTAAAAATGAGCTTCAGTGTCATTCAGTGACTGATACTCATGCATAATAAAGTTAATGACCTAATTCACAAGTTGAAAAAAAATAAATATTTTTATCAAAAAAGCCGTTATTACTCTATCCTCCAAATGTTTTGTTACACTTTCCAACATATATTTTCATATAATAAATATCAGAATTATTGAAGCAAGTTGAAAAAATTTGTTAGACAGTGTTATTTAAAAAGTGTTCCTATTTTTTGATAAGCTTTTGCAAAAATAAAAATACAACGATACATTAAATCCGAATTTCCGTCCTTCCCTGATAAAATATCACTTTTTTTGTTAATCACAAAATAATTGCTCAGTCTCAATATTGCTATCCATCTGAAATGTCTTACAATTAATTAAGAACTGCAAAAAGATGAAATTACTGGTGACACTTCTTATCTTTTGTAGACCAATCTGTTTCGTGAATACCTTTGGTTTATATTACGATGAGCATTTGCAATGTGATGAAAACTCGTTTAATCCTGGTTCAACAATATGTACATTTACAGAAATAAAAGGCGATCAAAATACAATGTGGCATTATGAACCTCAACCAGACACTAAATGGTCTTATAAAATAAATCCTGATAAAATTTCGAAAGTGAAATTTGTAAATTGTGAATTTACTGAGATTCCAAAAGGACTTTTCCAATATTTTAAAAATATTCGAACTGTTATTGCAAAACAGAATGGAATTATTGGTATCTTTCAATACAGTTTTAAAAGTGCATCTCATTTGGAACATCTTGACCTATCCTATAATAAACTTATAATATTGAATGATTTAATATTTAGTGAATGCTACAAATTGCATAAACTTAATCTGTCAGCAAATCAAATAGAAAACGTAAGCGATAGTGCGTTGTACGGGCTTAAAAATTTAAAAATTCTTGATCTACAGTGGAATTGTATAAAAAATTTGAGTACCAATTTGTTTCAAACTCTTCTAAACTTGGAAATTCTGTTGTTAAACAATAATCAGCTAATCGCAATTGATGATCAACAATTTTTAACTAATAAGATGTTGTATTTTATTGATTTGTCATACAATCATATAGAAAAATTAGATGGAAAACAATTTCAATATTTAAGTAAATTATCCATGTTAAACATAACGAACAATAACTTAGTTATATTTAGTACAGAATATTTTAATGTAAAATATTTACAATTGGAAAGGAATCGGTTAAAAACTTTGAACATTTTCCATAACATCGAAGTACTGCAAGTCAACGGAAATGCCATTAAAACGTTAAAAATAATCAAACCAGGAACAAAAATTAATAAATTACACATAAAAAATAATAGCCTTTCAGAAATTTCTATTTTAAATGTTATACCTGATGTAACATACTTAGATTTATCTGTTAATCCGATAGGTAAATCATTAAATGATGATTCATTCAAAAACATAGTTAGCTTAGAATCACTATACTTAGTTAATTGTCAAATTGAAATACTTCCTCCGAAAATCTTTGCAGGTTTATATAGACTTAAAGTGGTAGACCTTAGTGAAAATTACTTAATCTATATAGATTTAACAATATTCTCACACCTTACAATGATTGAGATGCTTTTCCTTGATGGAAATAATTTAGATGAACTTAATTTTGGTGTAATTAAGAATAAATTCGAAAATTCTAGTGTTATTGGACTGTCTAAAAATAATTTTGAATGCAGCGAGCTTAAAAAGTTGATTGACGAAATAAAACATTGCGGCATTCAAATGCGCTTAGAAGAATCAAATACAAATATGACAGAAGTTAATGGTGTTCAATGTTTCGAAAACAAAAAACAAAACGTTGTGTTAAAATGCAATGAACTTAACGGCCTAACGAACAAATGTTATTTTCAAAATGTCATGGGAGAGTTCAAACAAAAATATGCGTACGATACTACAAACATTGAAGTTTTTGAAATTATTTATTTAATTTTCATCAATTCGTATATTATGGAAGTTCCTAGAAATCTTTTTCAAACATTTAAATTTGTAAAATATCTAAATGTTTCAGAGAGCACTATTGAAGAAATCTATATTTATACATTTTCTGGAGCAAGACATTTAATGTCAATTGATATGAGTAAAAATAAATTATCGAAATTGGGTTCATACATATTTAGTGAATGTGTAATCTTGACGGAATTAGACTTATCATATAATAGTATTTCATACATAGCAGAAAACGCATTTCAAGGATTGAACAAGCTTAAAAATCTTTATTTAAATAATAATATGATAAAAGATTTGAATCACAAAGTTTTTTTTAGTTTGGTGAATATTATATTATTAAATCTTGAAAATAATCAAATTGATATTATATCTGAAAATTTATTTGAAAAAAATATCAACTTACAAGAAATTAACTTTTCATATAATTTTTTGTATTATATACCGCCAAATATTTTAAAACAATGTATTAAACATTTTCATTTGACCGGAAATAACATAAGAGAAATAACAATATCAAAAGAAATTCAAAAACTTGAAATCGAAGATAGTATTCTTACTAAGTTTGAAGTGTATGATGGTGCAATTTTGAATTCGCTTTTGGTAAAAAACAACAGTCTTACAGATATTTCCCAAATTGCTAAACTAAAAAAATTAGAGAATCTGGATATATCAAACAACAAAATTGGGTATTTGAATCCTGAGTTGTTTGTACATTTGAATATGTTAACATATATGAAAGCTCGAGAATGTGGACTAATATCAATAGATCCTATAATATTTAGATATTTAACAAAATTGCAGATACTTGATATCTCAAATAATAATATGAGTGGTTTTGATTTAGAGTATGTAGCTGTCTTAAAGAACCTGCAAATATTGAACATCGAAAGTTGCGGGTTAAAAAAAATTAACAAACAAATTATACAATACCAATTAGAAGAACTTAAAGAAATATATATTGATGGAAACTTTTGGGATTGTGAGTTATTGCAAGAGATAATAGTAGAATTGAAACTACGAAAAATAAAGTTTACTAAAATGAATACAGAACAAAATGGAACAAACATTGATGGAATTAATTGTATAAATAGATTATTTATAAACCCTATAGATAATAGTAGTGGCAAATATTCACAACAACCGCAATCTTTTAATAAGGAATCAAAAGAAAGCTCAAATTTAATTAAGAAAAAACCAATTTGTTGCTCTGAAAAAAATTGGGAAGGAGAAGAAATATTACATTGTTGCACTGAAATTGATGATATTCGAAATAAGGTAATAAAACTAGAGAAAGAAATTTTTAATATTCGAGAAGCAAATAAAAATGACATAAAAGAACTTATGGACGCCAAAGGTTTAGAAATTTACCATAAATTGAAATATATGATAGAAAAATCATTAGATGAAAACAATACAGCTAATACAGCACATATTCACAGTAGATTTAATGTTTAAGAAAAGTCACACTGCCTAAGTTGTCTTAACCCAATTTTATTTCATGTTTTGTCACAAAAATTATATGTTTTACTGAGACAGTCTCTCAAAAATTTCATACAGTGTTTTCTCGAGAACTAATTATTCGATTTTAAAAGATATTTTGAAAATTGCATTACAATACGTTGGGTTTTTAGTTTTTTTTTATATGTAAGTGTATTATTGTAGTACTTTGTTTTTAACGCACAAAAAGAGTGCAATTGTGAAACGTTAACCTGAAAACATCGAAAAATTAGTCAACGTGAGTAAATATTTCTAAATAAATCTTACGAAAGGATGTCAAAGTTGGTGAAAATGATAAAAAAAAAATGGGCAAAAAATGTAATCATAGCTGAAAAATTTTCGAGAAATATGAACAAGCATAATAAAAAGATAGGATGATGATGAAACATGAGATAATTATTTTTTCTTCTTACTATTATAATATACCTACTTTATATTAAAAAAAAATCTACACATAAATAGAACATACTTCATTAATATAATAGTGCAATTATAATTATCATTGCCAATAATTAATAAAAAAATATTAAAAATAAATGCATAAATGTATTCTTTTTCATGTCTCTAATCGGATTACCTACCTACTACGTACTACACGTAGAGAAATTTTATCATGGTCGAAAATTGAACAACAGTACTGAACATGTAAATACATTCACTTATATGTTGTCGAGTATCATCAGTCAAGTTTATTTTGCATTGGCTTCTTAAAACTAAGTAGAACAACTTACTAACATTGTTAAACAAAAAAAAATGAAACAAGTGCGATTCCAACCATGATAACGTTGGTTGTACTTATTAAGTTTAAATGTCGACGTTTTTTTTTATTTAAATCAATTTTCAAATCAAATCAAAAAATTTCAGTTTTGAAAATTTTTTGATTTATTTGCAAATCAAATCAAAAATCAAATCTTTTTTGATTTGATTTGAGGCATCAAAAAAATCAAATCAAGACTTGATTTTTAATTTGATTTTCAAATCTTTGACTCAAATCATACAAGCCTGCATATTCCCTGAATTTTACGTGATCAAAGAAAGTATTGTAGTGATTCACGCGGGCATTATAAAGATAAACGATACTTTCGAAAAGTATAATATGACTTAATTGTTTTTTTTTTTTAAATAAAATTTATCTTTATTTTTAATTATTGATAGATTTATTATTTTCAATGTTTTTTTTTCAATTTCCTTTCCTTAAATCAAGAACATTTCACATTGCACAAAAATACATTTTTGCTGTATTTCAAGTTTATGCCTGTATTTTATTTCAGTTATTATTTTTACTCATACATTACAATAATAATCGTACTCCCTTTTGAATTTGTTAGTCATAATAATTTTTTATTTTCATTTTGCTTTTTCAGTTTAATGTTTTTTTTTAATTGTCATACGTTAAAAATTTTATTAGATTTAAGTGTTTTTAATTTTTAATGTAACGTTTTTCACAGTACAATAATTTTAAATATATAACTCCTACATAATACTAAACATTTATTTTAGGGCCATTTTTACGAAATTCTTTCATTGTTCTTTCCTTAAAAAATATTTAAACAATTAATGATGAACAAGTTATGTTGAATGCAAGGGCTTTTAAAAAGGCATTTATGTGATACATCTTAAAGCTATTTGTCAAAATAAAATTGAGTTGTTTTATTAGTATTTATTTTTATGAAGTAGTATTATTTCGTTTGATATTAATGGTTCAGCAACCTCACAGTAAGTTTTATAATTCATTAATGTCGTTTTAGATATGGTTATTTATGAACAATTGAAAATTTTTAATTTTATACTTCTGGTCCACAAAATGATCAGTTTTGACCAGTGAACCACTAATTTTAGCAAAAAATATTTTAATGTTAGTCTTACGTTTTATTTTAACATATTTTTTTTAACAATTTGTTTTTGTAATTTAGTCCTATATAATTTAACAACATTTATTTAAGATTTTATTGTTAAACATAATTTTATAAACTAATCTATAAAATATACCTGGTAATTATGCTTAGGAACTCGTTTGAATTATAGTAGTATATTATTAGGCAAGTAAAATTTCAAAAACTGTTTCATATCATTTTGGACCTCAAAAAGTAAGGATGTGGGAGCATAAATTGATAAAAAAAATGAATATATTGATGATTTCTTGCATTTTTAAAGAGCTTCTATTAAAATACTAAAATGATTGAATTACTAAAATAACCTAAATCATTATTTCTATTATTTCGTCCTTGGAATTTTGGAAAAAGTTAGTTGGGTGGTAATGTGAAACATTTTTTTTTAAATTGCACTTGCCTTAGTATGTTTTTTTTATGTTCATGGATCAATTTATTTGTAAAAAGAAAAGTGTGATGCTTTTTTGTTCCCGGAGGTTTTTGCGAGCTTGTATTTATTTAAAATGAAAAGCCTTTTAAAATGATATTATGATTTCCATTTTTTAATTTAGTACTCTAGATACTTTGAAAATACTATGTATTATAAAAAATAATATTATTTTTAAAGACGATAAAACGACTGTGATACATTGATTTAATATTCAAATAAAAAAATTGGTGAATTTTATCAAAAATACATACATATATGCCTAAAATAAAATAATATAAATTAAAATACATTCAATAATTTCAAAAATTATTAAAAATCACAGATAATTTTGTACAAATAGATGCCTAAATACTTGTAAATAATTTGGAAAAAATTTGGTTTGGAATTCTGATAAAATCACCAAGAAATACTAATTTTGAATTTTGGTTTAAAATTTTGTATAAATATTTAATAATAATAATAAAAAAAATGCCTAAAAATAACAGCCAATGGTTTCAGTCTTATTATTATTTTTTTTTTGAAATCCTAAATTTTCTTATCTTCTAGATTAAGATCACAATCGTTAATTCATCTTCATCCTTGTTTATGTAGAAATACAGATGTAAAAAATTCTAAGAAATAATTTAAACAAAATAGTGATTCATATTTTAGTAAATTTGAATAAATATTTAGAATTAATAGATAGGGGAAAACGGGGTAAATTCGCACAGCAAATTTCGATTGAATAGAAATCATTGAATAGTGAAGATATTCAAAAAAAATTGGATGCCATTTTGTAGCTTGGAATCCTAACTTTAATTTACTGTTAGTCAACTTTTCTCTAACTGTTGTTTTTATGCTCGATATAGACGATTTTCCAAAAAAAGTCACACGGGGCAAATTCGATTTTTACGGGGTAGTTTCGAACAGTCACTTAAAATGGTTCTAAATGTCACATGGAACACGAAAAAATCAAAATTTTTTATATTTTTGGAAAGTTCAGTCAAATACCTAACTTTTACCCATATGCACTTTTTTTGTCCTTCAAACGGACTTCAAGCTACAGCCAATTGAAAAAATTGTAATTTTTCAGGTATTTTGTATGAAAAACTTCCAAAATTCGCAAAATTGTATGAATGTGCGAAGGTGCCCCGTTTCGGTTTTAATCACATTTTGGTTCGTAGAATTTTTATTTATGGAGTTAATTTAAAATTTCTACCTGGAATAAGTAGATAAGAGTCCATACTTATGATTCCAATTCAAAATTATTTTTTCTTTGAAGCTTTTATATTTTTCCGGGCCATTTTAGTGAAAAGTCGAAAATTTACAAAGGACCCTCAAAAACACATTTTTCAAGTTTTCTCCAATTTCAAGAAAATTTTTAAAAATTTGTTTTAGAGTGTTTAATTGGCTTTAAAATGCCGTCATTTTGGCATTCTTAGATTTTTGATTTTCGATCCGGAACATGGAGATAATAGGGGTGTCCGAAGGTGCCCCGTGTGCGAATTTACCCCGTTTTCCCCTAATATTAATATAAAGTTCAGGAGAAATTAAAAAATTTCTTTGCTATTCTTTTCAATTTTGGAACATTTTGATTTTTAATTTATCGTGTTCCGTTTTTAAACGTGTTCCACAAGATGTATATGAAAACTAAATTTGTGTTCATTCTTGGAATCCGTTTTCATACTTTATGTATTTATCTAGTATGTACTCATTTTATAGTATTATTTACTTTTTAAATAAAATATTTTTTTTATATGAAAGGGAAACATTATATGTATTAATAATATGGTAATTGGTAAAACGAGGATTTTGTTTACTAAACATTACCAGAGGAGGACTGGGAAGGAAAAAAGTTACCGGAAATATTGGCCCGATATTGACCGGTTTTCAAAGATTTTAACATTTTTATATTAAAATTTCAGAAAATCGGCTTATTTATGTCTAAAATAGGACCGACCCACCTGGAATTTTCACGGTGCTCCCAATGACCAGTCCGCCCCTGTAACATTGCAGAACTGGCATTGTACTATTTTAATTTAAATATATATATTCTAAAATCTAGAGGATTATTGAACTGAAGGTAGCACTCATTGATGTGTTAAAATAAATCAATATAGCAATCTTTGAGCTTTTCCTATTGTCTATGTTGGTATACACTTTCAAACACTGGTAATGGCGTTACGTTGTCAAAAATCGAGCCTGCACTATCAGGTAATATCATCTTTCCGAGACAACTTTTGTGATTGCGTTTATGTTGATTCAAACTACTGTTCTTTATGAATCTTTTTCCACAAAGCTCACATATAAAGGGTCTAGTTTAATAATTACAATTTATTAGAAAAAAGAAAAGCATATTAAGAAGCAAAAATGTTTCACTTGATTTTCCCGAGAATAGAGGCATACAATCATAATGAATATTTATTTGAGTTTGTGGTTAAAATTTATCATATTAGACTTTTTGTCACACATTCAGGTTGTAAAAAGGAAAATCTTAATTTTTTTTGGTATATTGTGATTAGTTAATAAGGATTTGAAACTAAAATATGATATAAATTATATTTAATAACACAACCATCTTTAAAGATATGGCTAAAAATTTAAACACTCAAGAAAGGTTTTTGTAGAGATTTTACTCTCATTAATGTAAACATTTTCAAATTAAAATTATACAAATGATTAAGAACACGACAATAAAATATATTATTAATATTATTTTAAAAACTTAAACAAATTTTAAAAAACCTGAAAAAATTTAAATATTTGTTGTGACAAAAAGTCAAATAATTAAACTTAATCACTCCATCATAAAAAGGAATTTTATAAATTCCCTCATAATGTATCCTATTCATCCTTTAGAGAAGTTCATTTGAAATATTTCTGCTAAATTATAGCTTTTTGCTTACCTGTCATTCGTATGTATTTTTTTGTGTGATTTTAAATCTCCTCGCTGGGAAAATGCTTTATTACATATGTTACATTGATATGGACGTTCCCCTAAATTTTTAAAAAAATAAAAAAAAAATAGTGAAAGTAGTCGTCTAAAGAACGACATACTATACCGCATTTCGATGTTGCATACCTACGCTTTTTCGTACTCCTCAATTCACAATTTCTATTCCTCACTTCACATTTTCGTACTCCTCACAACCCAATGGACTGCCAACAGACCTTCAGGATTCTCTAATAACTGAGAATTACAAAAACAATTTTGGGGCACACCGGAACACACACACTGACACACGACAAGTCGAGTTTAATACCACATTTTTTCTTGCGGTAATTTTAATGCGGTAAAAACATTTGACTCATCATCATACTCGTTTCTCATTATTCTCATACTCATCATTAAATAGAATCATTCAAAACTTAATAAGCATTAATTAACTCTAAATAATTATATTAATGTCTAATATCTACAGTCAGACGTTTAACTTGAAACTTTTGAATGTTACCTGTATGAGTTCTTGTATGTATTTGTAATAAAAAAACTCGGGAAAATCCACGTCCGCAATGTACCTGGAGAGCAATGGATTGTTATATTTTAGATTTCACTAAAAGATTTAATGACTTACGCATATATGTGGTTTTTCATTTGTATGTGATCTCACGTGTACCTTAAGATTACTGCTTTCAACAAAACTTTTGCCACAATATGTACAAACATAGGGCTTAATACCAGCGTGACGTCTTTCATGTAACTCTAAAGCACCTACTGTTTTGAAATGTTTTTCGCACTTGCTACACTGGAATGGACGCTCTCCTAATTTTATTTAAATATAAATATTTTATTTATTTGCCGAATAATTTTTTTTATTTCACTTTTTGTCAGCTTTTTTAACCGATTTTGTAAGTTATTAATAAAGGTACATAATTAAAACAAAATTAATAAAGGTACATAATTTGATTTGATAATGATTTGCCATAAAATTTAAAATGTGTAGGAGAATTGTGTAAGAAAAATTTTTGCAAACTTGCAGATCGGATTTTTGAACTTTAGTTTAACTCAAGATTACTGTGACAAAAAGTAAAATTATCGACTTTTATTAACTATTTAAAAATGTGAACCTGTGTGGACCCGTATGTGCGCCTGTAATGAAGATTTGGACATAAAAGTTTTTGGACAATGATCGCACTTAAAGAGTTTTTTTGTTTCAACACGTTTCACGTTGGTTTCAATTGGACTTTCAGTTGTGCTTGAAACTTCCTTTATCACCACATGTTTGTTCTGATGATCCAAGTAATCGTCAATGCTGTTAAAAGAATATGCGGTTAACAAAATACTGATAATTAAAAAACTACAAGATATGTTTATATTTACTTCGTAGTTTCTTCGTCACATATACGACAACGGTACTTCTCTTGTATTCCATGTACCAGAGTCAAATGCGAGACTAAGTTTTTAAGTATGAAAAACCCTGCTCCACATTGTTTGCATTTATAATTAATAGGAGTTTCTTTTACACTTCGACGACATTTTCTTTTTAGTCTAATCAGAGGTTGTTGTTCTACCGAATGATCTATACAATTCTTTGGACGAATTATTGGTAACACATAGTTTATTATCTCATCATCCCCAGAATTTTCTGCTGAGTTGTTCAGTGACGAAACGGACTCAACAGTTGTTGTAGCTGTACTGCTAGGAGGTGGAGAATTTTCCGTGCCACGCGATTCTTCGTTTAAGGACTCTAAGTCACCACAAAATGATCCACATTGTTGCAGCAATTGCATAGTTTGCAATGAAAAGTCCCCGATCTCATTAGTCACAGTATTCGTATGGTCAGCCATTTCTGTCAGAAAGTTGGTTGGATTTTCGTCTACCAGAACATTATTTAGACCTTTGCTAGGGGCATCATGTAATTCCAAAATTCGCTGAGCTTCTTTTGCCTTGACTCTGAATTTGTACATAATTAGCAATGTCGTCGTACATTCTTCACAGAGATACTTGAGCCGGTCTCCCATTTTAATCTAAAATTAAAAAAAAAATATATATATAAATAAATAATAATACAATGTAAGTTCCTTTGTATTTGAAAATGACGTGCGTTTGAACACCTCTGCTACATGTGAAACATGGCAAATTTAATACTCAAGGTCACCAGACACAAAACTATACGCACAATGTTGCGTATATTAAGTCACGACTAATGCGCAACGCGTTGTTTGTAGGTTATTGACCTGCCAAAAACAGCCAATGTGCTAGATGAACTTACACAAAAAAGGCAGACGATATGATCAAATTGTACAAACATATTATTTGTAACTTAATTTGAAAGTGCCAATCTACATAGTACATACCTCAACATCGCAACAAATACGCAACAAATCGCCAAGCGTATATCCATCAAAATCATCTAGAACTGAAAAAAGTGAGAGAAGACAGTTGGTTCCTTTTCCAATATCTTCTGTTGTAGTCGTTGTTATTGGTGCTATTAGGTTGTTCGAATTCACTGGATTCGATGTTAAAAATACTGATGGGCCAAGACAGGTCTGACAACACATATCTGCTTCGACCACACTTGTTTCCATTTTACACAGACACAATACACTTAACACTATTATTTAAAACTTAATTTTGATCAGAACCTTAATTAATTAGTATGATTTTGATGGCCAAAAGTACGAGGATGTTACGCGACTTGCTTTGTTGTTGATGTTGGAGATAATTTGTAGTGATGTCAAAAGTGAATACTTTACAAATCCGAGTTTCTGATGACCCAGCATGCAAAAAAAATCCTGCCAATGCTCACTGGGGCGGGCAGCTGTTGTGAATGAGACGAATGAAATTGATGTTGTCTTCACTCAAACTACTCACGGCACTCAGCCCCAATGCAAAAAAAATAATTTCCGACAAATCCCAGTGCAAAAAAAAGAAACATGCCCCAGGTGTCAAACAACGACTTCTGACCAGCCCTAGGTGACAATCAAATGTCGGTACGTGACCCAGCTCACAGAAAATGGTTTTGTACATTTCCCAGCTCACAGAAAAAAATTCTGTACAAACACTATGCTCACATACGGGTTTCTGTAGCGACGTACAGACATCATCGTACCGTGTATGCGTGTAGAAACAGACATCCAGCCTGGAATAATGGAAGTGACATTGGAAATAATGGAAGTAATGTGCTGTTTGACATGCCGATTACAACATTCATAGCCAGAAGTTCTCAATGTTCCCTTCCTCAAAATTCACAGCAATAACTGTTTTTTTTTTTGTCTTTTTTAAATTATTTTTTTTTCTAAAATAACGGCTATGACAATAATAATGTTGGTATCAAAGCACCATCAAATATTTCTGACACAGAATCTGAAGAATTTGGGTATAATCACCAGGCAAATCAATTGTTTTCCTCAAAATGCTAATGCGTTCTTACGAGCTTTATCGTTACAGACCGCAATCTGGAAAAGGATTATGGCTTTCATTTTTGCTACCTTTGTGCTACATAATTAGTTTGGGAAAGTTGGAAAAGCAGACATTTTTCGACTATAAAATCACAACGATCATAAGTTTTGGGCTCTTTCTGCAGACTCTTGCTATTTACTACTCGCTGTTCACCGACCGATTCAACTTTATTTCAAATGGACTGTTGCATTTGTCACCTGGCTTAGTTTCAGCACTTTTAATTTGGAATTGTATGAGACAAAATTATGTTTTCAGTATAGTTTGTGGTCTATGCACTACAATTTTATATCAGGCTCTATACTATCGTGTAATGAAATGCTTACCACGAAGCTTTACTTTGGGTGAAGGTGCTGTCGTAGTACAGGGTCTTACTTTATTTCTTTTCAATGCGTTTTTGCAGTTACCTTCAATTTACTACACCGGAAAATCACCCCAAACACAAACGACTGAGATGGCATCTATGACTCCAATTTTACAAATTGGATTGATTGGTATTTTGCTTCTGGTTATTGCTATACATTTTGTTCCGTTATTGCAAAAATGTGTTTTCTTTTATCCCTTACTGTTGTCCTTCATCGGCTTAATGATTGCACTTCCGGACTCTCATGGCATGCCACAAGTATATTCATTTGTAGGTTTTTTCATAAAGGATATGGAAAGGGTATGTAAATCATGTGGCATTTTTTTTTTTCTTACACCTAGTTAATTTTAATTTTATTCTTGTGCAGATAGCTGTTTTGTTGGCATTTATTATGTTAATGTTACTTGCTGTCATTACAGTTGCAGTTTTTTCGATTGGAAATTTGCAATCATCAACCAGTGTACGAAAGATTTTCCATATTTTGATAATTTTAGTATTCGTACCCGGTTTGATTTACCAGTGTTCTTTACTTTATGTATCATCTGTTTTAATGCTAGCTGTCTTTTGTTTGTTAGAGACAGTACGCATTATTGATCTTCCTCCGTTAGCAAAAGCTCTAAACTCGTCAGTTTCAATTTTTCTCGATGAAAAAGACGTCGGTTATGTGGCACTGACCCCTATATATCTACTGGTCGGGTGCTCGTTGCCTTTGTGGATCCATCCCGTTCCCTGTGACATAACGGACTCGGCTGGATTTGATTTATTAAAGCTATTTTCTGGCGTTTTATCAGTTGGTATAGGTGATATGGCTGCAAGCTTTGTGGGAGTTCGTTTTGGAAGACACAAATGGTCCAATACTTCAAAGACTATTGAGGGTACTTTAGGAAGCATTATGTTTCAAATTATATCTGTTTATTGTCTCTGGCAACTCAGAATAATTCAATTAAACTATTTAAACACAATTTGTGTAGGATTAGCTATCTTACTAAATGCCATAGTTGAAGCCAAAACAGATCAAGTTGATAATTTAGTCCTACCTCTAATTACATTTTTTATTTTGTCATTTGGTTAAAATTGTTTAAAACAAAAAAATATATATAGGTATATATACCTACAATGGTTTTTTAACTGATTTTATTGTATTTATAGATACTTATTCATTATATGTATTTAAAATGTGTTTCTTAAATCATATTTAATTCAAAAGTGTATTTGCCTTTCAAACAGAGAATATTAACAAAATAAAAAGTAATTTGGAAAAAAAACATTAAATAGTAATTAAACTCTATTTATATTGATACATTTTCGCCAAATACCTAATAGTGATAATCTAATGACATTTTATCGAATGGTTTCACATGGATAATTTTGGAAAATATGTAATTATAGTCATTATTAATATGCAAGTGTGTCCCCAATCCAACGGCAAATCTATAGAATTCCTCTTCAAATCTGAATTTACTTCTTTCCGTAAACATTTTCGTCAGAATATGCAATATATAAGAAATAGTCCTCTTCGTGGTGTTCCTATAAATTTTGATATACATATGTATGTATTACGATTGTTTACATAAGAATTATTAAACAACAAAAACAATTACTTGGTATAGAGATCCCATTGTAGCTGATGTTGGAGGAATTACGTTGTTCACAAAGAAAAATAGTGCGTCCTCAGGTCTCAAATGAATACGTTTACGGATCAGAAAATAGAACTGTCCAACTGTCAACTCTGAAGGAACTAAATACTTTTTCTTGTCTAAATCGCCTATACGAGCCTTTGGTGCTTTTTCAACAATTACCTAAAAAATTTCATACAATTATTAATACTCCCAAATATTTACATATATACTAGAATGTCTTATTTTTATAAAACGTAAGTACATTCTTTTTTATTGGAATGTATTAAGTACATATATTTATACAGGAAAATATTAAAAAGAAATCTACTTAAGTTTATGACCTTGGAATCAGTTGCTTTCTTTGTTTGTCACAAACAAAAATAAAATAAAATTAATATGAAAACAAACAAATTGATGTGCCACTAAATTAATGATATTTGAAATAAATAATAATTCATATAGATTTGTGGTTGCTTACAGTTAGTATTAGTATAAAAAGAAACAGTTTAGTTAAGAAAATTTTTCTTTGTTAGTCAGCCATTTAATTTATGGAATTTCACCATCAAAGAAAACTAGAAATGTAAATAATAACTTACTGGCACACGATCTGGATACTTTCTACGAATTTTATCACCCTCGGCACGACGTTTTTCAAATGGATGCTCTTCCTTGTATTGGAACTTCATTTTTACCAGTTATTTTCAATGAATAACAAGTTCGTCACTTTTTGTAGTTTTTGCGTATTATCTTTGTATGAGCCAAATTTGTCACTGCAGAATAGTACTCCTCGGTTGAAGCCTCAAATTTGAACCGAAGTAAGTTGAAAACCAAAATCTAAAGAAATAAATTATTTAAATTGTAGGTATATGATATACATCTTTTGATAAAATGCAAATGACTATGTCAAACCAAATCTACCAAATCTTACCTATGAAGTTCAAACTCTAAATAAAAATATAACAGAAAAGAAATAAAAGGATACATTTTTTAAATTTTGAGAAGTACTATTTTGTAAAACCTATTGAATTAGCGCAAGAAATATTTCTTCAATATTCACGAGTGGAGAAGAGCGTTATATTTTAATAAGTATTTTAAAAACTTAAAATAGAACTGAATATTCATTTAAAAGAAAATACTGATTCCTTCAACGAGATAGTAAATAGGTTTAACTTGTCATTGGTAAGGGCTGAAAACTAATTTAACATCAGCTTTTAACTATCAATTTATTAAAAAAAAAAAAAAAAGAAAAGTTAAATGTCAAAATTGACATTTTTCTGGTTAACAAACAAGCACATTTTTTAAATCTTTATTTGCACGTAAAAAAAGTCAAATGAATTTTAATGAGCTATTCCTAGCAATTTTGTCATTCGGATTATCAATCACTATCGTTTTATCTGTAGTTTTCATCGGTGAGACACTGATGTACTAAGAATTTGTTTTTTTCTTTGCTAAATTTTTGCTTCTTTTCATTCAGGTTGGTGTTTAGTTTGGAAACTCTTTTTATCGAGATTCAAACTAGTACGAGAAGTTTTGGGACAAATTAATGAAGATACACCAACTCATTCGACCAAAGAATCGTCTGGAAGTGCAAGACCTACGCGCAAAAGAAGAGAATAGAAAAGAAATTAATACGTACTAACCCAAGGAAAACCACAAACATGAATATACGATGCGCTAAGCCTGAGGATTTGATGAACATGCAACACTGTAATTTGCTATGTTTACCAGAAAATTATCAGATGAAATATTACTTTTATCATGGTTTGACATGGCCTCAATTGAGCTATGTGGCAGAAGATGACAAAGGTAATATTGTCGGCTATGTTTTAGCAAAAATGGAGGAGCCAGAACCAGGTGAAGAGAGCAAGCACGGTCATATTACGTCTTTGGCAGTGAAGAGATCTTACCGCAGACTTGGTCTTGCACAAAAGCTAATGAATCAAGCATCTCTAGCTATGGTAGAGTGTTTCGATGCTCAGTACGTATCTCTGCATGTTCGTAAAAGCAATCGAGCTGCCTTAAATTTGTACACAAATTCACTGGGATTTCGAATTCTGGAAATAGAGCCAAAATACTATGCAGACGGTGAAGATGCTTATTCAATGCGACGAGACTTGGCGGAGATAGCAAAGGAAACACATAATCATATTCGTACGATTGATGGACGTCCGTCGTCAGATCATTCAGGACATGACGGACATTGTTGCTAAAACAAAATTACCCATTTAATAAAAAAATAAAATTTGCGGATTGGTGATACTTTATATTTATATTTATATATCATTAACATGTGAAATTTAGCAAAAAAAAAAAAAAATGAAAATGCACAAATGACCTAATTTCGACGTCGTCTCACACGTGATATTCGCCATGAATTAGGTTCTTCGTATTTGTTGTGCAGCGGTTCCAATCGTTGATTTTTCTTAAATTTGCTCAATTTAGTAGGATCTGAGAATCTGAAAAAGGCAGGTGCAAATTCTACTAACCATTTGGGATCTATTGAACAAACCTCTCTCATGTATTCTTTTGTTGTTTGTACAAGTTCATGGTACACTACCCATTCAGGTTGTCGATGAAACAGTGCCGACGACGGATGTATGTAGACAACTTGCGAGTCAACAAGCGTTCGATAACCTTCCTGTGGGTCTTTTTTAGCAGCATTTCTAAAAAAACCAGAACAAATGGTCTTCTGAACCTTTGCTGAATTCTTTCCACACGATAAAACATCTAACTTGTGACGATCCATGATCCCCAACAATTGTTTTCTTACGTCCTGAGCTCTTTTCAGCGTCCTATTTTGCACGAAATTCTCATAACACCACGGTGTGCTGAATTTGTTGTTCTTCCAACTGTTGTAAACAGCCAGTAGGGTTAAGTGATCTCCTTCCTGCTGGTTGAATTTTGCCTTTTTTTGATCAGCTAACGCTTGTTTATCTTTGGGACGATGAAATACATTCTGAACACTTAACATAGAAACAATAGTTAACACTTCGTCCGAGCATTGTAGAGCCACAGACATAATTAGCATTTTTGACAAAGTCGGCTCTAATGGGAACTCTGCCATTCGTCGACCAAGACGTGTTAACAAGCCTTCGTCATCCAGTGCGGACAGAGAATGCAGCTGCTCGAGAGCCATTATCAGTGACTCCACTGGAGGAGCATCCATGAAATCAAAATGAAGTAAATCATTGATACCCATTGTCTTAAGTTGTAAAACTGTTGTAGCTAAATTGGTTCTTTGTATTTCTGGTACTGGAGTTGGCATCATTTCGTCTCTGTATGCTCGCTCAGTGTATAAGCGATAGCATTTTCCAGGGCCAGTTCGTCCTGCTCGACCTGCTCTCTGTTTTGCAGCTGCTTGTGAAATTGGTGTAACCAGGAGAGAGTCCATACCTGTTTTAGAATTGTACACTTTTTGTTTCACAAAGCCTGGATCGACCACATAATAAATCCCATCTATGGTAAGTGAAGTCTCTGCAATGTTTGTAGCAATCACAACTTTACGACTCCCGGGTGGGGCAGGATCGAAAATACGGGTTTGCATTTCGGATGGGAGTGCCGAGTAAACTGGCAATATGATTAATTCTGGCACATCAGGCCCCAAAGATTTCATTCGTTCATACAAAATTTCACATGCTGTATCAATTTCCTCTTGGCCAGTAAGGAATAGCAATATATCGCCTGGTGGTTCTCTCAAATGTATTTGCATGACAGTTATTAAAGAGGCATCCAGGTAATCCGTTTCGGGCTCTTTCGTATATAAGATCTCAACGGGAAACGTTCTTCCAGGTATTGTAAAAATAGGAGCTTCAAAGAAATATTGAGAAAATTTCACGGCGTCTAACGTTGCGGATGTAACAATAACTTTCAGTTCGGGGCGCTTTTGCACAGCTTGTTTCAGTAAACCAAAAAGCACGTCGGTGTGAATTGTTCTTTCATGCGCCTCATCAAGCATAATAAGAGAGTAGTTTTTCAAGTCTAAATCCATCAGACATTCTCGCAATAACATACCGTCCGTCATGTATTTTATTAAAGTCTCTGGACACGTACAGTCCTCAAAACGGATTGTATAACCAACTTCTTGCCCTAAACGACAGCCGTACTCCTCAGCAACCCTCTTAGCAACACTCATGGCAGCAACACGCCTCGGTTGGGTACATCCAATACGACCTCTTGCTGTAAATCCACACTCTGCAAGATATTGTGTTATTTGTGTTGTTTTTCCGGATCCCGTTTCTCCGATGACAATCAAAATTTGATTGTCGTTCACCGCTTTAATAAGGTCATCTTTTAGCTTATAAATTGGAAGAGATTGCCTTTGTTCGACAATACTCATATCTGTTTTACGGCCAAAAGAAGATTTTTTTCCACCAATTACTGCTCGTTTCCACTCTGGAACATCCGCTGGTCCTGCTGTTGTTCCGCGTGCTACTGTTGCAAAAGACCGGTCCTCTACAAGAATATTTAATAAAAATTATTAAATATTTATGTAATTGCTTAATATAAAGATAACTTACCTTCAGGTAACGGATCAATCCAATTTTTATTCAAACCTGATGGCAGTGACTCTTGTTCTTGTTCTCTTTGCAGCATCTTTTGTTCTCTCCGTTCTTTTGCAAGTGCAGATTGCATCATAGCTGCTTGAGCAAGTGATCCATCAGGATTTTTCATGATTCGAACTGGAGAGAGATCATGCAATGCTCTTCCGTGTCCTTGCAAAAATGGTGGTTCATCTTCCACAATTTCAATTTCAATATCCTCTTCGTCTTCATCATCTTTGGGTAATAAACCATTTTCTTCATCAAAATCTGGCAGTTCGGTACGATCTATTACACCCGACGATATCATTTGTTGTATTTCCCATCGTTCAGGACTTGAAATTCTCGTGACCTTTTTTCTTTTCATAGTCTCATCATCCTCCATGTTTCCTTGAAGCTGAAGCATATCTGTTCCTATTATTGGACGGTCTGGATTCCTACTAGAGAACTCTTTTTCTGCTTGCAAATGAGAATGTGATGCAGGATTGAGATCCTCTCCAGATATTTGATCAACCTCTTTCATAGACAGCGATACTTTATTTCCCGCTAGTGAAATACACTTTACTTTTACACTATCGCCTTTCGAAACAACATCTGATACATTAGCGACTCTACCTTCTCCTCTTAGTTGTGATATATGTACAAGTCCTTCCCATCGTTTACGCAATCCAAAAATCTGCACAAATGCACCGAACGCCACAATATTTGCAACCTTTCCATTGTAAATCTTTCCTGGCTCTGGGTCATCGCTAAATTCTTCCTTTTGTCCATAGGATTTCCTCGGGCTTCGAGAAGAACCTCGCTTTTGTCTTCTGTGACTATAATCCGTTGATCTACTTCTGCTACGCCTTCTTCGTTTTTTTGACCTGTCCCTAGAACTACTTCTTCTACGGTAATTCCTATCGCGAGATGAACTTCTATTTCGGTTTTTGTTACTGTTCCTAGAGGAAACATGTCTTCTTGAGCAATCTCTAGACCTACTGCGGCGTTTCCTTTGATTTTCCGAATGATCATGCGATTTCAATGAATTTTGTTTTTCTTTCAATTTTTTTTCATCTTCGTTTTTAGACTTGCTTGGTGCTAATGCCTCCAATTCGGCAAACATATCATCCACAATTAGCTCACTTAGAGGCTTTTCTTCTTTTAATTGTTTCTCTTCATCTGACTCGAGGAGCTTTTGCGGTTCATTTGGCAATGCTAATCCGGGAAATTTCATTGCTAACAATGTCGTTTTATCTTCTGTCTTTGAATCATCAAAGCACTTAGACGATCCGCTGGTCTTTAATGGTTTCATTAGCTGAATAATCCGAAGTAAATTAGAAATGAATGAGTCGTTAAACTCTGCTCCGTTTTCTAGCAAAACTTTTTTGAAAGCAGGTAAAGATGGATTTTTCTCCGCTAGATCAATAATAAATTCAGCTGAAATAAATCCATAAACATTGATGTTAATAAAAACAATTTGTTTGATCGTGAAAAATAGAAAAAACATACCAAGATCCTTGTCATTTAAGCCTAGATGGTTGTCTAATTCTGTACATATTTTAGACACTAACGAAAGGTGTTCAAGTTTCTCTAATTCGTCCATTTGTGAATTGAAATAAATGTAATAAAAAGCTTACAAATATGTTTTTTTTCTTTTAGCTAATTTTAAACAGGATGTGGACCTGGTGCCTGCAGCGCCATCTGGTGGCTTATCAATTTCAGCCGACCCAAAATTAGTTCCAATTCTTACCGCACATCCGCTTTGGTGGCTCCAAACAGGATGTGGACCTGTCATTTTCCGCATCGTGTAGCTCCCTGTTTATTTGTCACGGCTCTTTCTTTTCTGTCAAGTTCTCGACGAGTTAAAATGCCAGCCGTGGTAAGTGTGCAATTTTATTCGATTTTTTACAATGGTGAAGACAAAAAACTTTTTGAAAAGTCTGAAAATGTGTTTTCTGACCACGGTTCATTGATTTGTGTATGCCCAGACTGAGTAAGATGCTATATCTATGTTGAATTATTGGATTGAAATTTCGTTGTAAAAACCACAACACGTGGAAGTGTATGAATGCATTGTGTGTACGAGCTTTCTATCAATTCTATTTGATGTTAAGGTTTTCTTTTCTTTATTTTATAATTTTATAACATATATATATTTGCAATTGTAGGATAAAAAAAAGAAGGCTGAGGCCGGAGACAAGAAACCAAAGGCCGATGCAGCCAAGGCAACAAAACCTGCTGCTGCCAAGAAAGAAGCTGTTCCAGCGAAAAAAGAAACTGCTAAAGCTAAGCCAGTTGAAGCTAAGAAAGTAGCTCCAGGTATATTTATCTTTATTATTATTTATGACCTTTTCGTAAACTTTGAACTTAAAAATAGCACCAAAACCAGCTGCTCCAGCAAAAAAAGAAGAAGTCAAGGAGGATGCACCTAAAAAGACTTTTGAAAAGAAGGCCGCTGCAGGAAAGGTAGCTAAGCCACCAAAGGCTAAAGTTGCCCAAGCGGTAAAAGCCGGCAACGCTGCTAAAAATGTTTTGCGTGGAAAAGCAGTGCAAAAGAAAAAGAAGGAACATCTTCGATTTGGCGTTGATTGTACCAACATTGCTGAAGACAACATTATGGATGTATCGGACTTTGTAAGTATATAGTTAGTTATGGGATATAGCTTTTTATATCACGTTTTTTTTCTGCCCATTTTTAGGAAAAATACCTTCGTGAACACTTTAAAGTTCATGGCAAGACAGGTAATTTGGGTCGTAATGTTACCTTTGAAAAGCAAAAGTTCAAGGTTTACGTAAACTCCGATGTACACTTTTCCAAACGGTATTTGAAGTACCTAACTAAGCGCTACTTGAAGAAGAACAGTTTGCGTGATTGGATCCGTGTCGTTTCCAACGATAAGGACTTGTATGAGTTACGTTACTTCAGAATTGTTTCAAATGATGATGATGAAGAGGATAACGAATAAACAAATAAACTTGAAATGCCAACTGCATATATTGCGTTGTGAAGAAGTCCGTATTTTCATTTTATAATAAAGTCCACCAGCGATAAATTTAGATTATTTCTTTTCTAATTGTCGGTAAAAAAGCTAAGTATGTAGTTGGACAGCAGTTTAAGTCAGAGAATATTTTTCTTTTCTACATCCAGAACTTACACAATTGTTCAATACGCGTCGTGTCCAGAAGAATTCGTGTAAACTAAACACAGGTTTCAATCTTATCTGTGGTTTACATGACTATCATATGGTGTTCCAATAAATTATATATATTTATTGGTTTTGAAATACATTTGCTTTCAGTTTTTTTACTGTAGTTTCTTCCGTAGTTTTTCCTAAGCAAATTTGTTATTTTAAACTATTTTAAAGGTTTGCTTAGTAGAGTGTATCATTCTTAAATAGAAAAATTAAATTAGATTAATAATTATTGATTTAAAAAATCAAGAAACTTTTCAAAAATTTACTAAAACATTTTACGACATTTTACGGCTTTGTTATGTTATGCGGTTTTATGGAACTTTTCAAGTACTGAGAAAAAGTACGAGTGATGGTGTGACCATTGACCAAGATTATCTTATTAGATATATTATATATTTTAGTTCTACAAAATTAACTGTGGACCTTTGTCTAAAAAATACAAATACACATGTAATCTTTAGTGTTTTCCATGCTATATCTAAAAAATGTGTTTTTTTTTTGTTTTTAGAGGCATATTCCAATCTTAACAATTAGTTTTTGCTTCTCGTTATGAAAATTTATTAACATTTATTCTCGGCAATCTTTATATATACTACAGACAATTTAAAGAAAGTTTCTTTACATCATCGAAAACCATGAACATCACTAGAAATCTCTATAATCGATTGGATGATGATTGTCCCTGGAAATCAATAATGGCTGGTCGGCTTAATTTGATCAGGATGAATTAGCAAAATACTTTAATATTTATATCTATTTATTTCAATTATTTAATAAATAAGTAACTAACTCAACTAAGTAAAAAAGAAGATAAGAAAAAAAAAGAAAGAAATTTCAAAATAGTTTGCTGAAAAAAAGGTTGGTAATTGTGTATTCTCAAGAGTTATCGAAGTATCTACAAAAAGAAATTGAAAAATAGTAACAGTATACAGTATTTAACTAAAATTTTGTTAAATTTATTTTTAGGATATTTAAATAATAACTATTTCCAATGGGGCTTAATCGTGCATCGTCTTGAACAATAAAAACCAGAATTGTGAATTACATGATTTAGTATGCTTAGCATGCGCGTCTAATTGTTTTTGAAAATGATACTGATGAAGACTCTATTTATAATGCATGCATAACTTCGAATAACTTAAAAATCAAATAAAATTTTATAATAACTATGTTAAATATTTAATAACCTATAATTTGTTCAGCAATAAGTAACTTTTTAGTAACATTGCATCGTGTGCGTGTCATAATAAGAAGCTTAAAACTTTTCAAAACAAAGTCCTGAAAACAATTTTCGACGTACCAATGATGCCAGCGTCAAACTTAATCCATTAATCTTGTGATATAGGCACAATCGAGGAACAATGGAAGCGACTCAACGATACATTCACATTAAGGCACAACATCAAAAAAAAAAAAAAAAATTGAAAAAAAAAATTTTTTTTTTGAGAGTCTAAATAAATACTATGAATCAAAATATATGTATTAAAAGCTTAGGCATGATTAAATAAATGACGAAAAAGAAAAAATTCTGGAATTTCAATGCTTTCAATGATTAAAAGCAGAAAAATTATCTAGGAAACATGAAATTATCCATATGTATGTATTAAGAAATTAAAATAAAAAGTTATTATTATTATCACTATTACTAACTTTTTAGTCGATCAGTAAAAATAAAACAACAATTTTTGTTTATATTATTATATTTTTATTATTTAAATAAGATGTTTAATTTAAGAATAAACAAATAACACATTTCTATTAGATTAAAATATGTGTTAACTTTGATATGCAATACATACTTGTGTCAGGGAATGACAAAGTTTTTTCAAATTTTCAAAAGCACTAATTTCTCCTGATATACCAAGATTGTTTGCGCACAAAGTCACATTAATAATAATTTTTTAAAAAAATTTAACGAAAAAAATCAATGTCTTTTTTATTTATTTTTTATTATTTGAGACAGACAGTTGAAATTGCTACATATGTGTTTATGTAAAGAATTTCTTAGTTGTACAGCATTAAAATATCTAAAATATAATCTTTGGGATTTTTTCGATAAAAACATTTATAATGCTGATTAATCTAAATGGAAAGTCATACTCTTGTGGCAATCACGGTGTTTGCACTCATTTTAAACAACATTTCACGCCGCTTTTTTTCTACAGATCAAAATATAGGGCAAACACAAAAGCATATATAGGTATTTCTATTAGGTAATTTAAAATCACTTTAAAACCAATAAAATTCTAAAAAAAAAATACATATTTAATCTGTTTAATCTATCCGTAATACATATTTACTACCTGTTTTTTTATAAATATACTTAGGTAGGTACTTAAAATACCTGATGGCGGTAGTAATATTTATTACAAAAGAATATGTATACACATACATTTGTCTGAAATTCCATTTGTTACTTACAACTATATGAATTGAATTTAACCTTTAAATCAGTTTATTTAATTTTTAACACATTATTTGCACTAGATATTTCTTTTATAAAACATCTCCCTGATCCTAACTGTATTGGTAATTATTGATTATTGATTTATTAATTATTTTATGAGTTATTAATCCCTTGCAGTTTTTCGATGAGAATTTCCTACTTTTTTGTGCAATCGCTTATGATAGTTTTGGGCGAAAGAATTTATGATTGAAGCTACAAAATAAACGATCATAGCAACAACAAAGATTTCAAACATTTTAGCTAGTTTTGACCGTGATTCTGGCAATTTAGTGTTAGATCGGCGATGATATTTTGTCTTTTGGTCTGTTAAAAATGCTTTAAAAGGCTCTTGAAGCTTTTTTCCTATCATTGGAACTTTACCCATAACATTGACGGCACGTTCAATCAATGGCTCGTTAAAGGCAATAATAACAAATATTTTTTGTATATGCATTTTAATCACAGCTTTGCCGATGAGAGTGGCACCAAAAAACGTCCCGAATGGCACGAGGAAATGTCCACAAGTAATACCAGCCAGATCAAATAATGGATTAGGAATCTGAAATAGAGAGAAAATTGCATGATCATTAAATATTGAAACAAAAAAAAAAAACGGATAAATTTAACCCAGTCTTCATTCCCTGTATTCATTTATATTAAAACGTCAAACTAGTAAGTATGTTTATAAAACACGAAAACCAAACTTGCTTTATTAAGTAAATCAATGAGTTAGGTTTTTTTATTCTAGAAACTTTATTTGCTGTCTTCTAAAAATGAGCATTCCAACGAACACTGATTTTGGACCAGATTCTGGCGGAAGAGTCAAGGTTTGCATAATTGGTCTATGGCATTATTCAATAATGGTCACATTTTTATTACTTTTACTCAATTTAAGGGTATAACCATTATAAAGCCGTTGGTGTATGGAAATATTGCTAGGTCATTTGGGAAGAAACGAGAGACTGATGGTCACACACATCAATGGACGGTATATGTTAAACCATATTTGAATGAAGATATGAGTGTTTATGTTAAGAAGGTACACTTTAAATTGCACGAAAGCTATGCAAACGCCAACCGAATCATTACAAAACCACCATATGAGGTGACCGAAACAGGCTGGGGTGAATTTGAAATAGTCATTAAAATATACTTTCACGATCCGAACGAGAGACCAGTTACAATGTAAGCTTATTACATGTCTTCTTAAAAGTTAAGTCTTCTTTGTTATACATTTTATTCTTTTTTACACAGTTATCACATATTAAAATTATTTCAATCACCGATTGTGGATGGAGAAGTATCATCCTTAGATACAAAAAAAGTTTTGGTTTCGGAACAATATGAGGAAATTGTGTTTCAGGAGCCAACTCAACTTATGCAACAGCATTTGACAAATGTTCCGCCGATCTCGTCGGTCGAATGGAAACATGATACTGATTGTGAGAGTTTAATAACCTATTTACAGATGATTTTTAAATTTATTAATTATCTAAATCATATTATAATTTTAGTTGAAGAAAAGAAAGTAAGGACATTGGAGAGTATTATTGATTGCAAAACAAAAGTTAAAAATGAAATAGCTGATTTGAAGGAAAAATTAAAACTTTCCAGGGAGACAATCACTAAATTTAAAGGAGAAATTGCAAAAGTTCAAGTAGGAACAACTTCATAATATATTGTAAAGCAAAATAAAATTATCGAATTATTTAAGTAAATTAACTTACCGAAGCACAAGCTAAAATTCCCCAAAATCCAATTCGTTCCACAATTTGTTCCATAAAAAGTTTTCCTCTGTCTAGGATTGTTAGGTTTTCACCTGTAGCACGTTTCTTTTGTAATTCATCGAATTTCTTCAAATCTTCATCATCTTCAGGATCATACCCAGAAAGTCTTGCTGCTTTTGCCATAAAATATGGAGGAAGTTCACCAAGTGCAGTGCCAGCTCCCCACAAAAATGCCTCCAATCGAACTTTTGACATTATATTCCACAAAGATGGTATAAAATTCGCATCTATAGCCTCGGGACAAATTATTCTGTAAAATTTTAACATTAATGTACACATTGTTTTGTTAAATTCTGGATGATATACACTTACTCGTCGGGATACGGCGGCTTGGGAAAGTCTAAAGAATTACATTCATACGCTGCCAAAGTAACACTGGCAATATGTGGACCCAAATAAAGCAAAAATGTGTGCAAACCTGTTCCTAAGCCTACAGATGAAAGGACTCCAAGTCCAACCCAATACGTTACAAAAAACGCATGTTCTCGAAAGGAATCAAAATATGATTGATGTTTTCCGGGAATGTGATAAAACACCGTTATTAGAGTTGTTAAAAAAAATAATACAGCAATACATTTTTTGTGTTCCAGTAATCTGTAAATAGAAAATAAGAAGGCCATGACATTTTAGAATTTAAAAAAATTAAAAAAATTTTTGTCTATATAATTTTTTTTTTTGTTTTTCTCTTTTATTGATATTTTTTATTCATATTTGACCCGTGGAAAAACCTAAAACTAGAAATGGCTTTTTCAACGCAAAATATTTTTACAGCAACTTATGTTTCTTCAAATAAAAATAAGAGCGAGAACCAAATGAAAACCTATGAGAGTTGTACTGATACACGCGCTTGGTGCATAAATATTTCTAAAAAGGTGAAATATTTGACAGAAGTAGTGCAGAATAATGGATCAGGAGATGAAAACCAATATTTTTTTAAAAATGATCCGCAAATCACTTTGGTTTCAGAACTATACAATGATATCCACAGTAAAAGTAAAGAGATAAATGCTACAGATATATTTTTAGAAGAAACATCTGATAGCATTTACCAAAAATTTGAAAATAATAAAAAGATACAAAATGAAGTCGAGATTTTTAGAGGAAAAAACAAAATTCATGATGCAAAACAGATAATCAATGTTAATGAAGAAGGGTCGAAAAACGAAATTATAGATAGCCCAAAGGTAGTAATAATTTCCAATAATTATATAAAAATCTTCTAAAAATTTACTCAAATAAGGTAAAAAGAAAAAATACAGTTGAAACACAAAGAAAATGCACAGGGCAGATATTAGATAAAACAGATAAAAAAATGTGTAATGAAATGGACAATAAGAACATGATTAAAATAACCGAAAATGCAATCGCAGACCAACTAGCAAAAAAACATGATATCTTGTGTCAAATACTGGAAAAAAATATGAGGTTAGCAAATACATATTGATTTTGTAGATATTCGCTTTTTTAAAAACAATGAAGATGTTTAAAACAAATAAAATATTTAAAAAATGGGAGGGGGGGAGCAAATTAAATACAAATTTTTAAATACTTTTTTTCATATCAAAATGCTAAAATTTAAAAAAAAAATGATCATTAATCAATGTGTGCATTCAAGAATGCTCATCGCTTATATCTGTAATATTTATTATTTTATTTATTTTTATATGTTATATTTTTCCCGTCATAAAATTATTAAAAAAAATCATTGATGTCATTGATATTTGTATAGGTATTTATTTAATATTGATTGAAGAACATTTTAGATAAGGCAAGTGCAATTCCAAAAAATGTTTCACATTATTTTGGACCTCAAAAAGTAAGGAGATGGAAGTATTTATAATGAATAAGGGATAATGGAAAACAATAATATCAATGATTTTTCTATCTTTTCACTATTTTTTAAGAGCTGTAATATTTAAAATAGTATTTTAATGACATCTGTTGTATTAACATTTGGACAAATTTTCGAAACAAAAATAAAATAGGTATAGACATTTTCTTACAACCAAATTTTTGGCAAATTTCTTTGAAAAATTGCAAAATATAAAAAAAATTATAGATTTCAACCAATTTTTGGTGATTTTTAGTCAATTTTCTAATGTTTTGAAGGTTAAAATCCTCCTTGGAATTTCGGAAAAAGTTAGGTGGGTGGACATGTGGAACATTTTTTGAAATTGCACTTGCCCAACGCTGAAAAAATGAATATCATAAAAAATAGCTGTCATTTTTTTAATACCTAATTTCAGTAATTTTATCAAAAATATAAAAAAAAAGTAATTTTATCAAAAAAACAAGAAAATCATTGAAAAACAAATGTAAAATTTTTTAAAGAGACCAAAAACGGTCATTTTTGATGAAATTTTCAACTTTTTTTATTTTATTTTATTTTTGTCAAAACTTTTGAATTTTATATAGCTTTTGCTGCCTTAGTTATTCTAAATTCATATTATATTTATATTGGATATTTATAGGGAAAAAAATGAATCACACATTGATAAATTAACCGGTAAAATGAAATATTGGAGAGAATTCAAAAACATTTTGCAACAAATTCTTATACATAGAACTGAAAAAGATAATCGAATTTACGAACAAATTAAACAATGTTTTCACAAAATCAATGAAAACCGAATTATGAAAGCACAATTACAAAAGTCAAAAGAATTACTTCGTATAAAACAGATTCAATTAAACGACTGTGAGATGATTATTCATAAATGCATGATTAAAATTGACCAACAAAACAAAGACATAAAGAGAAGGACAAAACGAATGCATGGGTTAGTCAGAGTACAACATGATATGCAAATTTTGAGGGAGAGAATTGAGTATTATTACAGTAATGATCATATAAGACAATCAAAAAAAAAATTTGAAACTGTTCATGTTGATAAAACAACCAGTACGGAATCAAATGAAATCGAGAAAAATAATGAAGAAGAGACGATATTAGACCAGAATAAAGATACTACAAATCACTTTTTTGATATTAAAGATAAGAAAACATTAAATCGCAAGGAATCGAGTACTGTTGAAGGATTTAACTTGCACGAAGAATTTCAAAATAAAATTCAGTACTGTAAAACAGAACTAGATTTATGTCAAAAGCAAAAGGAAGCTATTGAGAGAACGATAAGTGAAATCAACAAAGATCATTGTTTCATAAAAAATGATACAAATAGATTAGAAAATGAACTTTTTAACGAAAGAATAGAAGATTTAAAAAAGAATACATGTGTTCCAAGCAAAGATTACATTGCAGAAAATCTTTCCGAGTTTCGTCCTAAAATAACTGAAAAAAATGCGTTAAAAGTTCTGCACCAAAATGTGTCACTAGCTGATATCAATAAAATTGTTAGTAAATCCAAATTTCAATTTGAAGACTTTGAAGAATCAATAAAGTTACAAGCTCAGTTCAAAGAAATGTTGATTGATGAAATGATGAAAACCCAGTTTGAAAAGATTAGTCAAAAAAATGAAAAATTACAATTGCAAGTAAATAAAATAGCGTTATCAAATGAAAATTTAAATGAACAATATCACAATAATACAAAATTTAAAGATCGAAAAATTAAAGAACTAGAAAATCAACTTTTAAAATACGAAAAATTAAATAATCTAATGGCAGTAGATTCGAAAAATCAATTAATTGACAATACAATTAATGGAATACAATCAACTCATGAAGTATCCTCTTGTAATCGTTCAAACTCTCTGATAAATGACCTCGACAATTTAAATGACATACTTTTAGAAAACAAATCACTGTTGTTATCTAAAGATAAAGAAAAAAGTGAATCACTAATATGTGCAGAGTTATTGAATGAAAGAGAAATAGAAGTAATTAGACGCAAAAATGAAAGCGATATAAGTACAATTAGAAAAAAATTTGAAACTAAAGTCGAAGAATTGCAATATTTACATGACTTATGCATGAAAGATGCAAACTTGAAACATGAATCAGAAATAAACGGAATGAGACTTCAAATAAATACACTACAAAATGAACTCAAAATTTTCGCCCAAAAATGTAAATGTAATTCTATGACCTATTCGACATTGATGATGTCGAACATTGATGATAGACTACTTAGAATCACTCGAGATATCCAAGAATTCGGATTAGAGGTGAGTTGAATAAATATTCATATTGTACCTGAACAACAACAACAACGTATTTTATAGATGTAAGGCGTAGAAAAAGAAGCTATAAAAAAACAAACCATCATAATAAAATTTTAAACTTTTTACCGCAATCCGAAGAAAAAATGCGATATTAAACTCGACTTGTCATCCATGTGTGTGTCAGTGTGAGTGTTCCGGCGTGCCCCAAAATTTTTATTAGTTATACTTAGTTTATTTGAGGACCCTGAAGGTCTGTGGGTAGTTCCTTGGGTTGTGAGGGGTATGGAATTATGAAAATTTGAAGGAAAACAAAATTGTGAAATATATACATTTCAATGGGGAAAGTCTAAAGATGATTACAGGTGTTCGGAATGTTGAAATGAGGAGTATGAAATTGTAAATGAGAAGTATAAAAAAGCGTAGGTATGTAACATCGAAATGCGGTATAGTATGTCGTTATTAAGACAACTACTTTCTCTATTTTTTTCTCGGCATCAGACTTTATTTTTGATTTTCATTTGGAGGGGCCTTAGAGTATTTTTACATCACTCTGTTCTCTACGCCTTACATATAGTATTAATAATATTTTACAGTCCTGCACTGTTAGCGATCTTTTGTACCTTAAAAACAAAAGTGAAGACATAATTGCCGATAAAACGAAAATATTTAATGAAGGAAATAACCGAGTCCATCACGTATTTTCCAATTATTATTGTAATTTACTGAATGCAAAGAAATCATTGGACGATAGAGCTTCAAAAAAACTTCCATTTGTGCAACCTTTCTCTTCAGACATAAGGTAGGTGCGGAAAAATATTTGGAACTACTTTTAAATCAAAAAATTTATTTAGTCATGCTTTCATTTTGAAACAAAATCGGAGATTCAAGAGACGAGCAATATGTTCATGTGAAAAAATCAATAGGCAAAAATGTCAAACAACAAAAGATATGAACAAACCTCATATTCTTCGTGCTGTCAAAACTACAAATTTATCATATTGTCAACAAAATAAAAGTATCATTTTCCTTATTGACACGTCATAAAATAACTCATAAAAATTATTAAAAAAAATAATACAAACAAAATTCTGTTATTGAAGTTGTGTGTTCGTAAAATAATTGTTTGTTGTTTTTTTATAGGTAATTGCAAATTTGGCAAGTGCAATTTCAAAAAATGTTGCACATGTCTACCCACCTAACTTTTTCCGAAATTCCAAGGAGGATTTTAACCTTTAGAACATTAGAAAAATGACTAAAAATTATAAAAAAATGGGTTGAAATCTATAATTTTTGTTTTATTTTTTCAAAGAGTTCGAATCGTTTGAAATTTGCCAAAAATTTTTAAATTTCAAAAAAGTTGTTAGAAAATTTCTATAATATATAATATATCTATAATATATATTCGAATTGCACTTGCCTTATGCTTTGAGTAACATAAATATTGTAAGCCTTGTGCCTAACTTTTTCAAGATTATTTTAAACGAAATAATTTTTATTAATATGTACTCACTTTTTTCCATAAATCTTCGACAGTGTAATACATTCTAGTAAAAAGTACTTAAATGTATCTATTGGACGTGACCATATTTTGAGGCTTTCTCGTTCTATTCGTAGTCGTTCACGATCTTTTTTACGATATTTACTGTTGTTATTCATGTTACTATTACTGTAAGGAACTGTTCCATTTGAATTGTTTGATGTGTTTTTGTACTTTTTATAATTATCTTCTTGATGATTCAACGACATATTGTATCCCAATCTTTGTAGCTATAAAATAAATAGGTAAATAAAAAATGTGATATGTATATATATGGGCATATTAAATTTAAAGTTTAGTTAGATTTAAATGATAAAAATAAATTGAATAAAAATTAAGCAAAATATATAATATAAAAAAAAATTATTAGTTTAACTAATCCAATTACAAAAATAAAACAAAAATAAATAAGTAAATGTTAGTCCTGATTTAATTATACGACACCTCAAATTATCACAGAACATGACTTCCAAAATTGTTCATAGTTTTATTATAAAAATTTATCCGTTTTACTATCCCTTTCCGGGGCCAAAATTTTTTCGATTTTTTGCGCGTTTTGAAATTTCTCTTAAATTTCAAAGACCAAAATTTAAAAATATTTTTTTGTTGAAAAGCTTGAAGCCTTGGCTATCAATTACAGCTTGAATTATTTTAATAGCTGAACTTAAAGTTATTGAAAAATTAATTTTTCCAAATTTTGAAATGTCCTCCTCTGTGGACAAAACACGGAAAGGGATTGACTTTTAATTGGTATTTGTTTTTTATTAACTTTAAACATTCTCATTCTTTTTAACATAAACTTTCAAATTTCCACATATCTATATCAGATTCACAAACCAAAAACCAAACATAACAACTGTTAATGCGATACGAAAGGAAAGAAAATGTTTTAGAGTTGTTAGAATTTAGGTATTTCAAATACAGATTCACTTTTCTGACTTTTTTGTTATTAATAATAACGAATATTATCTTCAAAATTTAAGTACCCAAAATTAAATTTGGTCTGCTTGTGTCCTCGAATATGCGGATAACACTGATTATCATCCTTTTATATCGAATGCATTGGGTATTTTAAAGAGACATAGCTATTAAACTGTACAAGATTTGACATTTAAATATCTTATGGTATTAAAACTTGTGACAAAAACTATTTGAACAGACAAAATACTAGAAGAAGAGAGCAAAATATTCTCTTATCAAATGAACTATTTGTTTAAAAATAGGTTTCTTAAATATGATCAAAGTTTAACAATAGATAATTGTCTAGTAGATATATTCATAAAATGCATACGAAATAAAATGGTTACCTACATCTTTTACCGAATTACCTCACAGCCAATATCGAGAGAATTGGTGAATTACAACCATATGAATTGAGAAGTAACGAAAGACTGAGGCCATTATCTGTGAGATCTCATCAAGAACAAAACTCAGTGTGGTATAAAGGTGTTAGAATGTATAATGAAATGTCGCGACAATATGGAACAAACTGTGATGAACTAAGTGTTTTTAAGAAAAATGCCCTATCATTTGTGCATCAAAATATAAGTGTAAACTACAGTGTTGATATATAAGCATACCTGATCCAATGAGTCGTTATATCATCGCAAGATGGACCACATCAAAACAACAACATTTAAATAAATAAAATTCTCAAATAATACATAATATAGATAATGAGAGTTTCTAATTAAGAGATATTTTTGAGACGAACTTGTATTAAATTAACTAAACGTCTCCTAAAAGAAATAATGTGGATACAAAGCGAGACTTTACTTGATCATAAAAAGTTCTTCAAACACAATTTTTATAACTAAAATTATAAAAATAGAAAACAAAAATAAGTATAATAAGTATGATCTATTGTAACAATAGGTAGTAAAGAGAACAACGATTCAAACTGAAACTATCATGTAGAATTCAGAACAGTAGATGAATGAAGCTAAATTTAGAGAGAGATCTGAATATGATTTTGTTCAGAGAACTAATCAACTCTAGTGTAAGAGTAATAACGATACACGTATTGTAAAGAGATAGAAAGGAAAATAGGAGATAAATAATTTTGTCAAACTTTTACTAACGAATATGTGCAATTTTTTTTTTGTATTTACATTTGAGTAAGTACATGAGCATGAGTTGCTAAACTACCAACAACATTTCTTAAAAAGATGCTATACACAAATCATTAGTCTGCGTTACAACTTGCTCGTGTAATGAGGTAAATTTTCTTTGCATAAAACATTTTCATTATAAAAATATTGTTGTTTTTTGAAAAGACAAAAACAATCAAAATGCCAATATTAGATGAGACAATTGAGAATGCATGTTTGCATATTCGACGCCAAACATCAAATGATGTTTTTGAACTATTTAAAGAGGCACAAATGAATAGGAAAAAACAGTTTGAAATAATACACAAACTAGAAGGTGTAAAATATATTGAACAATTTATAACAAAACAGTTCAACAAAAATTTTCAGTATGGGATGGACTTTAAAAATCAAGGAAACATAGAATTCAAGCAAAGCAGATGGAATGCAGCACTTGATTTTTACAATAAAAGTGTAGTATACATGCCCGCAAGAACTCCTGAATTGGCAATCGCTCTTGGCAATAGGTCCGCCGTTTTGTTTAAACTTAAAGAATACCAATTGGCTGTAAATGACATTGAAACTGCTATTCCTCTATCTCAAAAAGAGAATTTGTTTAAACTCGTACACCGCAAAGCAAAGTGTTATCTAGAACTTGAAAAATACAGCGAAGCTTTAACGGATTTTCAATTAAGTGAATTCTTGATTTGTAATCATGATAAAATATCAGACGAGCAACGAATTACACTTTTGTTTGAAATAAGAAGCATTTGCAAATATTTAAGACGCAATTGCATGAATTTTGTTAATGAATATCCAACGAATGCAAAACCTATCATAGACAGTAAAAACAAATTAGAGCTTCAGGTTAATGACTCTGTTAAAATTGAATACAATAAAAATGAAGGAAGACATGCAGTATGTTGCAATAATATTGAAGCTGGAGACATACTTCTGATTGAAAAACCATATGCTTATGTTTTGACAAAGGCACATAATTTTACGCATTGTCAATATTGCTTGAAACGTACATTTGTGCAATTTTCTTGTGATCATTGCCCCGATATTGTGTATTGCTCAGAGTCTTGCAAAGAGATGGCAACATTTCATCATTATGAGTGTGGAATATTACCCTCCATTTGGAAATGTAAATCGGATTTAGCTACACATTTATCAATCAGAATGATTACATCAAAAGATATTAACACATTAATTTACAATGGACATAACTTGGAGGGGTTAACAGAGACTGCTAAAGGTTGTGTTGATAAAAATTTTGAACAAATATACTCTTTATTAATGCATGAAAAAGAGTTTAGCAAAGAGAAATTATTCGAATTTATGCTAATGGCGAAGTTCCAACTGCATTGTCTCAAAACAGGAGGATATTTAAAAAATGATGATTATGATGATTATTTTGTTTTTCTTTTGTATAAAAATATTCTAATATTGCATTTTAATGCACATGAAGTATTCGAGCTACAAAAAGATAACGACAATGATCCAGGAAAAACAATTTGTATTGCCGCAGCCATATATCCCTTTCTTGCACAATTTAATCACTCATGTAACCCGGCAACTGTTAGATATTTCAATGGAAACCAAGTTATAATACGAGCAACTAGAAATATCGCAATCGGTGAACAAATCAGTGAAAACTATGGACCGATTTTCACACAGGAACCAAAACATGAAAGGCAATTACAATTGAAAGAGAAGTATAAATTTGAATGTAGATGCGAAGCATGTTTGAATAATTGGCCTCTTCTGAATGAGATGCGCGATTCTCAAATTTTGATAAAATGCAGTGGATGTGGTGAGACTTTAAAATCTAACGAATTTATAACAACTGTTCGTTGTCCCGTATGTAGACACGAAACAGCTGTTGTGGAAATAATAAAATTTATAAAAACCATAGACGTTAATTTAAACACAGCGCGTCAGCTATATAAATCAAATCACACTCTTGATGCGCTAGAAATATATTTGCGAATTATGAAAGGTATGGATGAATACATAAAGCCTCCCTTCAGTAAGTGGCACATTTGTCAAAAACGAATCCGGTCCTTGTATTTAGAGTATGGAAATAAAATAAATTTTAAATTGACTCCTAGTAACACGAATAAAAACTACTTTATGTAATTTTAACTGAAAAAATCTATTCAATTTCGTTAATGTGTTCTCTTCGATGTGACTTTAGTTTTGCGTTAAAATTTAGTTTCTTACGAGTCACAGCTACAAATTTTTCAAAGATTATTTATTTATCGTTATCAAACTATTATGTACGGTTGGTTTGTTTGAAACATTTGTATTCAATTCATTAATTGTATAAAACGAACAAAAAGTTAATATAAAAATAAAAAACCTATATGAATTTGTTTCCATAAAATCAGAAAGCATCCTTGATTCATTAAGAACCTTTCTTCCTTATATTCTCAAATTCCTTATGATGAATTCTCGTTTGTTATAATAATAATTTACTATGGTTTACTTTTCACCGCATAATGTATATTGAGCTGAAAGCATACATATATATATATATATATATATGTATTTGTGTCGGCGAGAAAATATTCATATGTTCTCTCAGGTCTATTTTTATCTTTAAAACATTAAAACTCAGAGAAAATTTTTATTAGGAACTAAATCAAAAAGAAATATAAACACATTTTTCGTCAGGTTATGTAGTTAAGTGGGAACATTGCGAAGTTCGTTAGTTGAAAAAATCTATAATTATAAAATTGATCTATCAGTTTCGTATATTAATTACAAAAATGATAAGCACAGAAGAATCATTTGAGCAAATTTGTCATAGTATCCATGCACGTGTGCCAAAAGATCTTTTTCATGAGTTTAGTGTAGAAAAAAATCGGGTCAAAAGATTTTCCCTAGCCGACCAAATTGAAATAACGGATGATGTCAATCGATTTATGGATATAAAGTATGGAAAAGACTTATTAAAGGCACTAAACTTCAAAAATGAAGGAAACCGAGAATTTAAAAATACGAATTGGACCAATGCACTGCAACTTTACAATCAAAGTTATTTGATTACGCCTGGAGAAAAGTTACAAGAGGTGTCCGTGGTTCTAGGAAATCGATCAGCTTGTTTGTATCACATGAAAGAATATAAATTGACGATTGATGATATATCTAGAGCAGAGAGGAATTTTCCACGTGAAACCGTTTATAAGTTAGTTGATCGAAAGGCAAAATGTTACTTACATTTAGGGAATTATATGCTTGCTTTGAAGTTCTACCTCATGACAAATCAGTTAGTGCTTGAAAATAATAAAATACCAATGAAACAAAAACAGGGAATTCTAGATGATTCTCAAGCGCTTTTAAAATTTTTAAGGCGAAATAGTCTCGCAAATATATTTGGCAATAATGTACTGACTGACGAAACAAAAAAAGTGATGCCTGAGGATAATTATATCAATCCAGGTTATAAATTTGATTATACTGAAAGAACAGGACGCTATGCTGTGTGCACAAAAGATTTGGATGTTGGAACACTTTTATTAAGTGAAACTCCGTTCTGTTCTGTTGTTTTAGAAAAGTATTCTCAAACTCATTGTCAAGTGTGCTATGTAAGACCAATAGCTCCGGTTGCATGTGATCGTTGCGCTGATATTATATTTTGTAGTGATAAGTGTAAATCTAATGCAACTTTTCATCAATTCGAGTGCGGAATTTTAAAAACGTTTTGGAAATCCAAAGCATCTGTTACGTGCCACCTATCAATGAGAATGATGGCAGTTTATCCATTAAGTTTTTTTCTTGAAATTAGGCCAGATCTTGAACGTAAAATGAGCAACGCAGAAGTAGATGCTCTACAATCTAGAGATTATAGGAAAGCATATTCTTTAGTCACACATGAAGAAGGCCGCACACCAGAAGAAATGTTTCACAGAACACTGATGGCAAAGTTCTTACTAAACTGTCTCGTTAAAAAGGGTTATCTTGATGGATCTGAAGAACATAGGGCATATATTGGAAATTTGATTCTGCACAATATCCAAGTTCTTCAATTCAATGCACATGAAATTTTTGAGTTACAAAAAGATGAAAAGGATGATATTGGTCGTACCGAATTTATTGGAGGAGCAATATATCCAGTACTGGCACTTTTCAATCACTCATGCGATCCAGCTACGGTACGATACTTTAATGGACATCGAGTATATGTCCGTTCGATTCGCCCTTTAAGGGCAGGTGAAGAAATTGGGGAAAATTATGGTCCAATTTTTACACAAAATCCTCGAGAGGATCGACAGCATTTGTTAAAACAGCAATATAAGTTTGAGTGTCGTTGCCAACCTTGCAATGAAAATTGGCCTTTATTTAAACAAATGACAAACCATCTGATTCGTCTTCGTTGTCAAGCTAAGCATTGTCATAATGTTATAATACTAGATGCGAATATTGAGCAAGTAGATGTAAAATGTCCCAAATGTGGAATATCCAACAATATATTAGAGCGTCTGAAGTTTTTGACAAAGGTTGATGCATCATTTGAGAATGCTAAGACATTATTCAAAGGAAAAAAAATTAAGGAGGCTTTGAAAAAATACTTGGAAATACTGCAAAGACTTGACGATATTTTGGTTCCTCCATATTCTGATTATCACATTTGTCAACAAGGTATAAGACGCTGTTATTTAGAGTATGGAAATCTAGTCACTTTTAAAAAAAGTGATAAGTGTACAACTACTGCGTATTTTATGTAAAAAAATGATGCACTATTTTTTTACATCACTAATGTTGTTTATTAAACATAAAACAAATAAAATTAAAAAAAAAATAAACATACATGTAAATAATTTTTTTAATTGTGGAAAATAAAAAGAAAACATAGAACGTAGCGAATAAATTAATATATTACATAAATATATTAATCATATAATACATAAATTTATAAGTACCAAATTTAGTTTTGTTCCTGATGTCTTTTGTCCTCTTTTACGACATTCAAGCTTAAGCTGATCTTTATTTAATGATTTTAAGTAAGCGTTTTTTTGCATTTGTTGTTGCTCTTTTGGTGTCAATATGGTCTCTGCTGTTATTTGATTGTTATTATTATAAACAATGTCATAAGATGTATTAGGAAATGAATCAATTCTGTCTAAATTTGCTGATTGGTTATGTTGTTGATTAGAGGCAGTATAGTTTGCTCGTGTTATAATTTTTGCAGCAAATGAGTTAGACCCTTGACGACTACGCCGAACAGGCATTATTTATGAAACTTTTAATGGTAAAGTTCACTGTGTTATTAGCTATAAAAAAATTTGATAAAAAAAAACAAAACAAATGTTTTTAGGAACTGATTTCTAAATTATGTTTATTAGAGTATTTTGTTTTACGAATTATTGCTAAAAAAATATTCATACTATTTTGTGATGATGATTAAGCTAGAAATAATATTTCAGGTATTATTACTAATTTAACATATGCAAAATATTACTTAGCGAAAAAAGAAATCATAAAAATGAGTACGCATGACCAATAAACAGAACAACATCAAATTTTAAAAAAAAATAGAAATTTAATAATAATTTATTTGTTACTGACATGTGACAATAACTTAATAACCAACTTGATAACCAACATTTTTTTTTTTGCAAATTTTACTCATTTGTGAACTTTGGACACCCTTTAGTAAAATATTGAACACAAACTGAATTTACGTGTATACAATATAATTCTAAATAGATTCCCTATTTTTGATATTACATACACGTAATTTTCTTCCATATTTACTTACAAACAAGATAATCATTCATTAGTTTTGGTACTCGAACAGCAAAATTAAATAAACTTCTTCCCAAAAAACTTCAAAATATCAAGGTAAATAGTTATTTACATTATGATTTTTTAATTCTTAAAAATCACCTGATTTTTCATGTATCCATCAATAGTCGATGTACAGCTAAAAAAATGAAAAGATGAAGGTTTTTGTAATAGTTTCAAGATCAACAAATTTTTACTTCAAATTGCGTACTATCCTTCCAAATAACTGCTATATTTATACAATCATTATTGATAACCAATTTTTCAATAATTTTGATTTCACTATTCACTTGTTAATTGTGTAATTTGTTTAAACACTTTTGCACTTTATTGTTCAACTTTGTGACTTTTAATTACTGTTGTCTTTCTACTGTGGTACAATCACTTTGAAAACATAAACAAATTCACAGTTTTACTTAATTTAAATTTTAGTAATTTTGTTATGGGTATCTGTATCGAGTTTCTGTCATATCACGTTGATGTTTTCCTACAGTACAATTGGTGTATTTTATAAATAAATACATGTATTTATAATTTTAGTAAAAATTTTTGTTTGGAGGTTAGGGTAAGGTAAACGTCAACAAACTATGTCTTAGATAAATACAAGTACATACTTGCTTTGAAAAGTATCAAACCTTGTAATATTCAATGATATATTCAAATATATTTTTTTACTTATTTTAAAATTGTATTTATTTGTATTTCAGTTGAGAATTTGCGTTTTGCATATTTTTCCAGATTTTTATCAATTACGTTGCCAAGTGGCAACGCTGTTTACAAATAAAAGTAAAATAGACGATCATGTCTTTGAATATTGATGTTTGATTTTGATTGTGTAGAGAGGCTCGTAAAAGTTATAATAAAGCATAACTTTTAAATAAAGAAAAATTAATGATTTTCAGCGATTTTCGTGAAAAATGCAAAATTTAAAAAGATGTTTTTAATATGTATTTGAAACTATACCGGAAATTTAAAACGATTTTTACTGCGCACCCTACCTTTTATTAAAATGTATGTACACATACAAACATGTGTTTATCAAACTCTTATGCCTATATATATATGAGGAAAATGAGAGAAAATTTTAAGAAAATACTCTAGAATACAATTGTTGTGTTAAGCAAAAACAAGAGCAGTAAAGCAACAGGCGTTGAACAATTTAGATGGATAGGTATTTATTTACGATTAAATTTATGAAAAATATATATTAACTCGCACTCATTTTTTCCATGTTTTCAAACAAATAACGATATTAACTTTGCAAAGAAAAAACAATAAAATGTATGCGTAAAATAATTAAATTCAATCAATTTATAAATTAAAAAAATAATAAATCGAGTACTTTTTGTATACTGTATTGTAAAAAAACTATGCGCATAATATTAAACAGGAAAATATTTAATGTAAATAATGTTTTTACAAATCATATTAGAATAAAACTGTTTTTCATGCACATAAGCAATAAATTGATAAAAACTTGCTAAAAATCATGGACAGTGCATCAATTCCTACCGATAGACAGCTGGCCTTAAGAGCAAAGTAAGTTACATTTAATTAAACTTAGTAGAAATCCATCAAATATGAAATAACATATGTTATTCATTGTATTTTTTTTTTGTTTTAAGAAGTGTATTATATTTAAAAATGATTTTATTAATATCGTATTTATAAAAATATTTTGAAAGGTTCAAGAACAAACACTTTTGTGTATATTTGAATTTGAGCGTTTTTCTTTATTTAAATAACGAAAAATTGCAGTAGTGCATTTTATTATCCGCGAAAATAAGTCAAATGAAAAATAATTATTTAAAATAATTAAATAGCTTTTCTTTTATTGATATGCAAAAACAAGTCGTAAACAATCTTTTTTATCAGGCTCTGCTTTGTTAGAACAAAAAAAAAACACTACATAGGGGAAGACGGGGCACATTCAAAATTTTTGATATGATTTTGTTAGTTTTTTCAATTAATTTTTTATAATGTTCACTGGTGTTTAGCACTAACATAAATTTGACATGGAAATACTTTTATCAACAATCTTTTTTATCAGGCTCTGCTTTGTTAGAACAAAAAAAACACTACATACCGTCAATTTAAAAAAATATAAAATCGGTAAAACAAAATAGAAAGCTACAATTTAATTTTTTTGATTAAAATAGTATTTATTAAAAGAATACAAATTTTATTCTTTAATATTTCATTCAAAGATTCCATAAATATATTTAATAAGAGTAAATAGCAATAAACAAATTATTTATTCTATTGCATGAATATTTTAGACTCAAAATAGGTTGGTTCGCAGGACGTCCTGATGTGCCACTTAGTTCAAAGGAACAAGAAACAATTAAAAATGTTATTAGACGTAATGAGGCTTTGGAAATGGCTGAAAGACAACGAGTCGGCAAGTTGGTAGAAAGAATGGAAAACATCAAATCACGTGCAGTAGAAACAGGACCGAGAAATTGTAGAATGTGTGGACAAACATTTGGTCTTCTTGTTGGCGTATCTAAATTTTTGTGTGATATTTGTAAAAAGCCTGTGTGTTCAAAATGTTGTATTGATCTCAATACGAGATCACTAACTAAAAGGTAAGACCTTTTTAATTTGAAAACGCTCTAAATGAAACTCAAAAATAAGAAAATCCGAATAATCAAAAATAAAAAAAAAGTTTAAAATTCCTTATTTTTTGTTTTTTTTTTAAATACTGTGTCTTTTTATTAAATATTTGTACTAAAAAATAATAAATATATATATTTAGCATAGATCCTTTATTCTACATAAAAAATAGTAAAATAAATGTAAATAAAAAAAAAAAAATTTGAAGTTTTCAACTTCTAAAATAATTTTTATATTTTCAAAAAAAAAAATAAAATAAAATAAAAAAGACAAACTATAAAGGATGAAACAAGCCTGATTCGAGGAAAACGAAAAATAAATTAACTATAAATTATGAAACAAGCTCCGAGGAGAACGGAAAAAATTGTGCGCCAATAAATATTCCAACGAATTTTTTTTAAATATGCTGTCAAATCTGTAATTTGAAAAGATACAAAGAATACAAAGAACTTTTATTGCATATTCAATTTCATAAATTTTTGATCTAATGCGTTTTTAATATAGATTTTTTAATTCATATTTTTTTTTAGAGTCGTTTGGCTATGTAAAATATGTTCAGAAACTCGCGAGCTATGGAAAAAAACAGGAGCATGGTTTTACAAAGGAATTCCAAGGTATCGTATTTATACATACAGACAATTGTTATAGAATTTATCAAATAAATAAAATATAATATAGTTATGAGGTTCCACAGCGTAAAAATATTAATATTTGTAAAGATGCTAATATTGATGAAGAAGTTATGAAAAATCCACAATGTAGTGTTTCGGTAGATGAGGATGAAGTTGTTATTGCTAATAAGGACAAGAATTCAAATTTACAAAATGGAACGTTAAACGTTTGTGAAGATAACAAAAAGAAATCTAATTTTATTAGACAAACAAGCTCAAATGAGCAACAAAAATCATCTAATAACCTTGACATCGATTGGGACTCTTTTGCTCGACATCGTGGTGCATGTAATGTAATTTCTGCTACAAATTTAAAACGTAGCTCTGTGTCTTCTAACTTTTCTATTTCCGAGTCTTTTTCGGGAAATGATAGTGTAGGAGGTGTTTATCAAGGTATTTCTTGCGGAACAGAGGCGGACCTAAAAAAACGGTAGTTTGCTTAAATTTGACTTCGTTGCAAAAATTTCAACGTTTGCAGATACTTAGGAAACTGTCTGTTTTATTGGATGATGTTCCCAAAAGGCCAGTCCGCCTTTGTTTGTGAAATATTTAAATTTTAAATGATATTCTAGTACATAATAAAATATATATGTATTTTTTCAGTCTGTCGTGATCCTATGTTGGGATGGCTCGAAATTTCAATTATTTACGATGAATCAAGGCACTGTTTGGACTGTAGTATATTAAGGGCACGTGATCTTCTTCCTATGGATAACCAATGCCTTGCGGATCCATTTTGTAAAGCCAATATTATTACAAGTGATTCAAAATTCAAATATACTAAATGGATGAAAACAAAAGTGGTACATAAAACAATCAATCCAGAGTTTAATGAGAAGTTTAGTTTGATTGGTGTCGAACCAGACGAATTAGCGGAATCGGTTTTATTTATTATTGTATATGATGATGATAAATACGGGCATGATTTCTTAGGATCTTGTAAATTTAGTCTTTGTTCAATTAATGTCAGTACGATTAACTTCACTTTCCAATTGTTTTACTCAATTTAATTTTAGATGACACATCCTATACCATCTCGAATGTCGATTTCACTATCACCTGAAGATTTGCACGGCTCGCAAGCAAGCGACTCCGAATCTTGGCCAAATGGACGAATATTTGTTTCTTTATCTTACAACACTTTGAAACGTTCTTTAGTTGTAATAATAAAACAGTGTGAGAACTTAATTCCAATGGATACCAATGGGTTATCAGATCCTTTTGTTAAAATGTAGGTTTATGATTTTTTAATTTGTAATCATATTTATATTGCAATTTATGACTTTGTTTCATAGTTACAAGAAGCTATATTTATTAGGACTACCTTCTGACTCCAAAAAACTTCGAACAAATCTTAAATCATACAATATCTTTTATATTTGCAGTCAAATGAAACCGGAATCACATCGTAAAAAATACAAAACGTCTGTTAAATGGCGAACCCTTAATCCCATTTACAACGAAGAGTTTCTTTTTGAAACAAGACCAATTGAGATGGATAAACAATCATTATATATAACTGTCTGGGACAAGGTAATATTACACATTGGTCAAAAAAACATATATAATTAAAAATATGTTGTATGCAGGATATTGGAAAAAGTAATGACTTTTTAGGTTCTCTAATCATTGGATCCAATAGCAAGGGAAGAAGGTTAAGGCAATGGCGAGATTGTGTTCGTTTACCGGATGTCTTTCATGAAGCATGGCATTATTTATCCAATGAGAATATCGGCCATCAACGTTAAAAACCATTTATATCCTGTTTAGAAATTTAAAGTATTTTACGTTCAAAAGGAATTAATTCATTGACAATAAAAAACATTTGGAAATATTAATTCTTAAAAAGATCTTTTTGAAAGAGTGAAATAAAACAAATTTGTTGGCACTTTGCATTTATTAATATAATGTAATCATTCTTTTATTCATAAATCATTAATATAGGTATATATATTTCGTTTTTTGAATAGACTTACGTTAGGAAAAAAAGATTTGGTATTTGTTAGAATGGAATTTCTCATTTCTTTTTTTGATCTTCGGAAAGACGCTTAAAAATGGAACGACCCTCTTTTAACAATTTCTGATAAGTGTATCATTTCATTAGTGGAATTTTGATACTTAATTATTATAAATCAAATAAAAAGAAGGATGAAACAAGCTAAAACTATGAATGTTTCCCTTAAAATATAATCGATCTGTGTTTACAATAAAATTGATTTTTAATTTTATTGTAGAATAATGTTATTTATATTGAATCAAAACTTTCCATTATTAATTTTTAGTCTTTTAAATTTATTACATCTGCGCAAAAAAAAAATAAAAATAGTTTTAAAATTCGCATTGGAAGCTCAATCTTAACATAAGGTTTCCGAGGAAATGTGATATTCTTGTTTCTTTGATAATGTTTTAATGTTTACAAATTTTCGATTGCGAGAACGATTGAATACATACATACATTATTGACTAACAAAATATATAATATTGAATACGGATATTTTTAAATTAAACTGTATGTGTATTGATTCTCATTTGAATATTTATATAAATAATTATTATTAATGTAATCTATATTGTTCTTTATTGAAGGATATATGATATATGACTAGTAGATTAAAATTAATTCAAAAGTTTTGAAAATGTTAAACATTTCAATCTAGATATATAAGTGTTCAGTTTTTTTTAAATTTGTGTAACAGTTTTTCAATGTTCATTTGATTAATATATTCAACTCTAACGTTTTTTTCTAAAACAAAGTATATGGTTTTTAGTTAAGTTTATACCGTTAGTGTAGTACCTAACATGAATTTTCTTACTATGAAAATACTTGGCTTCCAGCTCCAAATACTTTCATAGTGATTATGAGATATTAATAAGTTGATAAATGTTTTACATGTTCATATCTCCATGAGAGCCAGAGGACAAAGCCATTTTCGACAATTGTGAAAAAGACCGTCGGGAAAACGATTCACCGGAACCAACGGTGCTTCCCTCAGAAAATAGTTTTCTGAAGCTACAAGAAAAAATAATATGTTATATGATTTTATGTTGGCAAAATTTAAAATGTATATTTTATACAATTTCCTTATTCCAGTGTCAGAATCTGTTTTTTTCCAAGGGGCGTCATCTGGGTCACAAGGCAGGGGGCCCTTAATAAAATAAAATGAAATTAAAATGTATTTTTATAAAATTTGTTTGAAAAGATTACACGTAAACATACTTGCACTGGGCGATCTCCATCCTCCTCTTCTTCATTAGGAATGAATGCTACCGATTCGTTTTTATCAGAAAAAGGTTTACATGCTGCTAATTCTTCTTCCAAGTCATTGATTCTGTGTTTTAATTCATTTCTTTCAGACAGTACCTCTTTTAATTCTGCTGTCGTAAATCTAGGCTTATCGTCTTCCTCTTTTCCACAAATTAAGTCTTCATTTTCTTTCTCCGCAATTCCAAGTCGTTGCTTTAAAGTAACAATTTCTCGATGTTGATCCTGCATTTGAGCCAAAAAATCAGCACGTTCTTCACACAATGTTCGTATTTGCATTTGAAGAATTTTTTGGCGTTTACGTGACTCACGTCCTGCATTTTTTAACCGATCCAACTGCACCGTTAGTTGATCCAGTTCTGTACTTTGTTCGATAATTTCACGATCCTTTGTTTTTAATTCATCACGGTGCTTTTCAAGTTGGAGTGTTAATGATTGAACAATTTGTGCCTCATTTGTTTGGTGACTGGGTGATGGTATCGACGGACTCTCTGAAATTATACCTGTTGGAGTTGTGGCGATTTGTTTCTGCATACGTCGATTTTCATCTTGTAGTCGGTTGACAAGCGTCAAAAGCTCACGTGACTCACTTCGCCATTGCTCTTCGATAGATTCTAATTCCTGAAATGTGTAAATAGACTTAGGTACTTATTTATACTAGTCAAATCGACATTCTCTATTTTTCATAATGATCTTAAAAGTTTTTTCTTTTATTTGATTTGACATAGTAATTATTTTTTACATCATGAAAGTTAAAAACTTTGTTAAACTTAATTAAAAATAAGTGTGAATTTTGTATGTATTTGTGTAAAACATATGTAAATAATATGAATCATATTTAAGAATGTCAATGTTTTAAGAAACTGTACCTTTTCAAAACGTTTACGATATTCGGCCTTTTCATTTTTTTCTGTTTCCAAACATTGAATTCTATTGTTTAGATCTTCGAGCAACGAATTTTCACGTTCATTTTGTGATGCAAGTTTTTCTAGTTTTTCTAGGGCATTTATTACTTTAGGTATTAGGTTTGATACCGATGCTGTTCCATATTCTTCGATGATTCTTTCACATTCTCTACCGATTTCACTGGCTAAATCGTACACCTCTACCACTGATATTGAGTTTAAATGAGTCTCTAGTGAGCTTGCTTCATTAGTCATCGTATGTTCAATAATATACTGCGGCATTAAATAAAAATTTTCTGATTGTTTTGTTTTTGTATTAATTTTTATAAAAATGTTAACATTTGAGACGTATGCCAGTGATAATCTGCCCTACTACTACTGAAAACCAATTGAATAGTTCTGTACATGTATTTATGTAAGACAAGTTTTTTCAGTTTTTTCCCGTTTTTTCACGATTTTCCAATGGAAAACATTTTTCAAAATAAATTCAAAATGCAGTAAAAATGTATATGAGATGTGGGGACGTAAATTGTGCATTCTTTTACTACTCCTCTGACAAAAAGATAACTCATCATAAACGAATTTGAACTCTGAAAAATACACATCAACAAACATTTTCCTTGATTAAAACGCATCATGAAGCCAGAAAAGAATTAAAAGATTGTTCTACCTCTATATCAAAAACAAAAATATTTACGGTTAAATGTTTCCTGTAAGTTTGATATAATACATCATAGGTAATTATTATAAATCATAAGTGTTTGGATCTAACACAAAGTACAAAAAAGCGAGATATTTTTGATTAAACTGGAAATTAGTTTAAAATAACAGTAATACGTCAAAATAGATTTAACTTTTTTATCGCTTGAGTTTTTAAAATTTACAACGAAAGTTAGGTATAAACATGTTTGAGATCTGCAAAAAATTATTTGAATTGACAGTAATGTTTTTAAGGTTATTTTATTTTTTTTTGGGTCCGAAAATGTTTTAATGTTTTAAATTTTAAAGGACGGTATAAAACTATATGATGTATATATTCATGTCATAACAATACATATTTATTAATTGAGTAACAACGAAAAGCATTTATGCAAAAATAGATATGTATATATTTATATAATTCTAGATTGCAACCCAATAAGATTATTAAACTGTTTATTCTCGCTTTCGATCCCGATGGTGTGCTTGTGCCATTGTGATGTACTGCCTTACTAATCTAGATATTTCATGTGCCTGCTCTGTCTGAACTCGAGTTATACGCTGCTGTAGAAGATTACCTACTTTCATATCCAAGAATAGAGCACCGTCCTCTGAACGTACCTGTTAATTGCAAAAAAAATAATAATAATAGAATAAAAAATCGGAATAAATCGCATTCTTAGATAACCGCATATATTGTATAAAACCTCGTTTTTCGAGGTTTATATGAAATAAAATGAAAAATAAAACGAAAAATGAAATAATAATAAATATGTGATTTTTACCTTTCTTGTCGATATAACTTCAGTATATGACCATTTCTGTAATGTTTCATGTGTATTGGGATCTAAGAAAAGTACTCCTTTTCGATTTAGTGCTAGAATTAATTCTTTCCACATTTGATTGGGGTCATCAGTTGATGAGTCATCAGCCCATACACGTTTAATCGCAAAAAAACTACTGCCAAACAGAGGCCACGTAGATAAAATGTTTAAAAATTGTGCTTTTACAGCCACCGTTGTCAAACTAGCTATTGTAGGCCATGCTGTAATTAATAATTTTTAAATTTGTGTTATTTTTTGTTTAATTAGAAAATAATTTTGTTAGCTAACCTGATTGAACTAGTGCCACCCATTGAGCTGGTCGCAGTTCACGAAGACTCAAAGCTGGCTTTGGTAATAAGAATTTGATCTCCTTCATAGCAGGAACATGATTCAAATCAGCAGCACGGTGTAAAATTGCCGCTATTCTAGCCATGTCTCTCACAAAATCAGGACTTGGCGCACCATTTCCTGGTAGTTCTAAGAGTAAACCTTCAAGATAATCGGGAGCAACTTGATTAAACAGCACTTCAATGTATAAGGGAGTCGGAACAGGATCCCTTTTAAGAGGAAAGTGCCAAACAGATCTGCAGAAAATCAAATAAAATGGCTGTCCTGATTTTAGTAACTCTGTTGTTACATCAAGAATGTATTCATCAGCAGCAAGTGGCATTGTAAATGCGTCTCCTTGGACAATACAGTATAGAGAAAATTCTTGTTGTTCAGCTTCTGTATCGATGCCAAGAAGAGAACATAGTTCACCAATTACATCGGATACAACAGTTGAGCAACGAGTATTTACAACACGCTCTGCCCCACCAGGTAACCTATAAATTTGACGACGTGCTGATCTGTAAAATAACATTCATTTGTTTATTATTGTAAGAGAAAAGTGAGACCATTACAAACCTTCCAGCTGATACCGCTGTTACTTCTTCAACACTCGGAACATTTTTGCGACCGCCACAACGTGCTGTCTTTCTCAAATTTGCTAAGCAAACTGCTGCAGTCCCATGGCACGAACGACGTCGATCTGATGCTGCCGAAGTTAAATGCTCTGTAAGATACGGACGTAAAGCATCAGAGCATCCAAAGTACGCAGCTAGAATGCTCAATAAACGCCAAGCACGCTGAGATGATTCTGGAAAAGGCGAACGATTGGCAGTTGTTTGTTTCATTAATTGGCAGTATACTTCATCTCGTAATGCCAAGTGTTTATGACAGTGCTAAATCGAATCAAAAATGTAGACTTGAAATACACATTGTTTTAAATATCTTAATGATCTTACCATTAAAATTGTGTATACACATTTTACTTCTGTAATATCACCTTCAATAGGTAAATCCATGCTGTACCGTAAAATGCAATCAAAACACTCAATTGCCAGAGGTGCAATATCCGGAGGCAACCGCAATAAAGGAGCTCGCAAAGGAAATCCTTGCCATTTAACCAAATCGGCATGCGGTGTACGTGATGAACGTTTATCAGAAGATCGTCCAGATTTTGATTCTTCAGCAAAACTAAACAAAAATATAAATATTGTATTTGGTTTTTTAATTTTGTTTATTTTATTTTATTATTTATTATTAATAGACGATATTAGGTAATGAGAGACGCGATTTCCGAGTTTGTGGGATGGTGCGTACAAAAAAGTAGAATTTCAGTTATGCTGTAGCAAAATTTATATAGATTAAGTTTCATTTTTATATAAATATTTATATGATGTTATAAGTATCTATATTTACTATAGTTTTGTTAAAAAAAATTACATAAAACATGCATTTCGAGAGTAGGTGAAACAAAGCAAATAATGTAAAAGATTTCTTCACTGATTACACTGAAAATAAATAATGATTTATCATAATTGCATGCACTGATAATCCCTCATTCAGAAGTATTTATTATTTAAATAAAAATATAATACTATTGATTGATTGTGGAAAGCGTCATCCATCAAAAGCATCGAAAGCTTAGTGGCGTATTCCAAATTTTTGTACCCGATTTAAAGAATTTTCAACAGAGTTCTCGAGAAATGCTTTATATTTATTAATAAATATGCATAGGAATAAATCAGGGATTTTTTAAGAGATGAAAAAAGAATTTCTGGATTAAATAATTATCTAAATTGTCTGAAAAAGTGAAATACTATAAAATAAATTAAAAAAAAAAAACATTTTCTTCAACTTTTAATAAATAAAAACTAGTTTCCGCTTTCACTATTAATAACTAAAGTGATCATTAAATACCGTTCATATGAAAACAATATTAACGGACTAACTTTTCATAGTTATAGTATTATATTAGCTATATTGATATGAAACTTTATACTGTTTAGCGATTTGACGGTCAATATAGAGTTGAAGGTCATTAACCATGCATTGCGAAAGTAATTTATTTCTTACGATACATTTAATAATTTGTTTGACTATTATCAACAATATTTGTAATCGGATAGTGAAAATGAAAGTGCAAACCAGTTTTTACAATTTCCGTAGTAAATAGACAAGTTCCAAGATCAAATATCTTTTTGCAAAAACTTGATAAAAATTCACTTTCATTTATTTTTTTTCATACATATAATGAAAATTGAAAATTTCACACTTGATTGTATATTTTTGCTAACATTGATGAAATGCTTTTGGTCAAAAAGTTAAATAAAATGTAAAAGTCCTAAAAGAACAAATAAACCTGCAAATTGAAACAAATGCAAGTACTCTACATGTTTCATTTTGGTGCACAAAAAGGCCAATTTTGTGATACCCTACCGAGAAATCATCGAAAAATTGTCAGAATCAAAGGCGGTAAGCTGCTAAACGACAGTAAACTTTCCAAAGTATTTAAATTTAGGCATACAACTACCTGGCTTTAACAAAAAAAATGACATTTTTTGGGCAAAAAAGTATTCTTTTTTTCATATCCTAAAATTTTTTGTAAAAAATTAAAATTTTTCAATTCACAATGAACGAAAACTTTAATATAAATTAGACAGCTAAGATATAATTATTTAAAAAATCATTTTTCGTGAGCTAAACATCGAATTAAGTTCACAAAGGATCTATGTAACAAACATTTACTACAATTCGTAGTAAAATTCGGAAAATATTTTTGAAGCATATGGAAAGCTTTTGAGATTGATTTTTAATCCACATCGAGTTTTTTTATTTTCTACAGTAAGTTTTCATTGAAATTTATTTATTGAAAAAGCAAAAGGTCGAATTTGTTTTGAAAAAAAAAAAAAAATGCGGTATTGTGCTCGTAATGTCGTCCGTCCGTCCGTGTGTCGTGCCAATTTGTCATCTTGCTAATTCGATCAATAATCATACGATTAGTGATGTCAAAAGTAAGTCCTTTTCGAATTCGAGTACTCGCAATCGACTCGCAAGCAAATTTAAATAAATTTAACCGTTGCAAAGTTATTAAAATATGTAAGTGTGTGTATTATTCACAATAAGCCCAAAATCGAATGGGCTGAGGTGGAGATAAACCTGACATCATCAGTATGTGTGTGAATAAAAATCGTAAAAACTTCGGAAAAACTCGGAAAATCGAAAATTTTTAAAATGTTCAGAAGAGTCTTGTGAGCAAAGTGGAAAGTGAAAATTCGTGGAAAACTTCGGAAAAATTTTTAAGTGGAGACAAATGGACACAAATTTTCCGACGAAAAAAGTGTCCACTAGACACAAATTTTCCAACGAAAAGTGTCCACTGAACACAAATTTTCCGAAAAAATATCCAGAGGAAAATATCGCGAGTAATATGAAAAGTGAAAATTCATGAAAAAACGAATGCAATTGAAGGGCTGAAAGGATAAATCGCACATACGCACTTTTTGACAAACTGAGAAAAAACGATTTTAAGTTTTTTTCTGTTTTTCAGCTGTAAAATTTGATTTTTACATATTTTCTTGATGTTTGAGCTAATATTTAGTGAAAAATGGTCAATAAAAACGATTTTCATGCTCAAAAATTTCCTACCTCAACAATAAGGAGGCGTTTTGGGCAATTTTTATCGAAAAAAAGGATAAATCGCACATATGCATCGAAAAATGTGATTTTTAAGGTCTTCTAATTTCAATGTTTTCTTGAAAAGTTTGGTTCAAAATGACTTTTTATGCCTAAAAAAAGTATAAAGAACGCAAAAAAGTTGAAAAAAAGTAATTTGGAGCAATTTGAAAATTTGGCTTTTAGCCCGTTTGTATGGCTATGTGCGATTTATCCTTTCACTTTGCATATGTGCGATCTGGCATATTGCAATAAAACACACATTTTCGAACAAATTTTGAAATTTTCTTTTTGTATCTAAAAGTACTCGTCTTTCCGCATATTTTCTCATTCTTAACTCAATTTTGTCAAAAAGTGCGTATGTGCGATTTATCCTTTCAGCCCTTCAATTCTTCTCGTTTACTGTGTACATTGTAAATAAAGGGGAGGCGGAACTCACAAAATTTCTACGGTTTCTGATTATGAGGAGATAATGCATATCACTAAAAAAGTATATTAAATTTTTATTTAAAGTTTTAAGGTACTCACTCGTTGCGAAAATGTTGAAGTGCGAATTGTAGTAATGAATGTTTGGTTACTGATGATGCTTGATTGGTGAAAATTCCATCTGGATCAGTATCTTGATGCATTACAGTACCATTTGTAGATATTATAGAATCTTGATGGCTCACTGAGTTTTTGCAATACTGTACAGGATAACCATTAATAGGTGAATCGCTGTTATCGCGTCGCATTACGTTTTGTTCATTTTCTTCTGCATTTCTATAATGAAAATCAAATTGATCTTGCTGTTCGATACCAGTTGAACTTCCATGATGGTGTTGAAGATTTTTTTCGAGACGTTCAATCGGTACATTTAGAGTTTGAGCAGCTGCACGTGCACCAGAAGACAATGTAGTTGTATGTGTCTAAATTAAGAAAACAAAAAATATAAATGTTTAATTTATATTTAGCTACCACAAAAGTAAATATATTTATAAAAATAAAAAAAATAGAAATTTTATAATGATAGTTCTGAGCAAAGAGTGTGGCTTCATAAAAAATAATATTACAAATATATTTCACATATCCCATCACATTGCAGGTCAATAACCTTTATGTAACTTTAAAAACATATACTGAAATAGTTGGAGACTGAATAGTTTTATCTGAGAGTTTCCAGTTATTTTATTCACACTTAGGCCGCTCCAAATGAAATTTAATCATTTTGTCCAAAATTAAAAAAATGGAATCATACCAAAATGCCAAAATTTAAACAATTTTTGACTATTGATAAATATTTCTGTTGTTTTGAGGTTTTTTATATTGTATATTTAGGTTTGTATTTTTAAAATTGATTTAAGAACATCTTAAAAGTTGAAAAAAATGAATATCATAAACAATAACTGTCAATTTTTTTTTTTTTTTTGAAAAATAATTTCAGTAATTTTTATAAAAAATATTTTTTTAAAAGAAAAAAAACAATCCAAAATAAATTTCATTCAATTATTCAATAAAAAAATTTAATTTTCTTAAAATATTATAAAAATAGATCGAAATATGGTAATTTTGGATAAAATTTTTAACTTTTTTATTTATTTTTTTTTTTTACTCCACACTTTTTTCAGATTTTATTATGGCGGTTTCATTTTGACGGCCTATCTACAAATTTTAACATAAAAATAATGTAATATATAAGGAATTAAAAAATTTGAAAATTGTTTTGCACAATTTATTCCTTATGATATCATGTATTACTATTCAATACATGGGATCATAGGTTGAATATTACTTTTACCTCTGCTGCCTCGCGAAGCGTCTCAAAACGAGCAAGTATTTCCTTAACTGACACTTTTGCTTCAATTGGTTCTTCTATAATTGTTTCCATTTTTACAATGGAGTTTGCACTTGCAATGCTATTGCGCCGGTTAGATTTGTTCGTAGTTGTACCATTATTTGAAGCCTGGAGTAAATGTGGACCAAGAGTTCTAAGAGAAGTAGGCGTTATGAGCTGTTCTTTATCAGATCGCCTAAAGCCACAATTTTTCAAATCACAAGCTTTATGAGACTGTTCCAAGTACGCTGTAGCAAATATTTCGTTTTGTGGGTTTTCATTTTGCAACTGATCTAAGTCGCTTTGTCGCAAATGATGATTATTTGCTTCGTTTATTTGGGTAAGTTCAAGAAGGGAATCAGAATCAGATAGGCGTTCAACATCGTCTTCTTCCGATGTTTCCTGTTCGGAGCTGTTGACAAGACTGTCGAGGGACGCGGCGCGTTGTAAACTGTTTTCGCTAGCAACACTTTTACACTCATATTTAAATTTTTTTGCAGTCTCAGTTATCTTAGAAGAGCTTTGGTTCTCAGAATTTTGTTCAATTGTCTCTTGAGGGTGATTAGCCAATGTTTGAGGTGATATAGGACTAGGTGTGAGTATGGAGTCGTAGCATTTATAAACATTCGATGGATCTCTTATTCTTAATGTAGATCCTGCCGAGCGATTACGCTCAATGGAGCTACCTATTTCTTCAACTGTGCTTTTGGGCATCGATGTCGGTGTGTACCGTTATTTCATTTTCATTCAGATTAGATCACTGTATAATCATCTTGATAATGATTTGTTTCTTCTTTGTTTTACTGTTATTTTATTTTTATTCTTGTAATGTTATGTATCATATGTATATAACAACAATAATAAGCAGCTTAAATTCGACACATTAACAAAAAATTTTAAAATTCAACGTGGCCAATTTCTGTAAAGTTGTTTTAACAGCATTTCTAGTTGTTTTAACAGCATTTATCGATTTACTAGCAAATAAAGTATTACTTGAACATTTATTTTTATTATTATTATACGTAGCTCTTTTGATGTATCATAAAATGAATGCTACAAATAATACCGTTCTCTTCGCTTATTCTAGTTGAGACTTAACGTTCATGCGAAAAATATATTACTCAAAACAGAATGTTACGAATTGAAATAATTATGAAATTTTTTCTTATTTTCTCATTTTGAAGCACTGATTTCATTCCAGTCCGAACCGTAAAACGATTAAAATGATACTGAAAAAAATTTGTTTAACAAACGTAATTTTACAAGAAAATAGCCACGTATATCAATATATTTCTACAGTGTACGCTTGGAGAAATGAGTTACTCAAACTGAACATGTATTTGTCCCGTTGCACAGCATACTTTTTAACTCTCTTACTTTTTCTATATTCCACATGTAATAAAATATCTTTCTATAGGTGTATAATACTACACTGTACTATGAATTTATAACTTATAAGCTTACCCGAAAAAAGGAGGTAAAAGCTGATACAGTGGTTTCATCACACGATCGAAGTGTTCCAAAGAATGAACAAAGAGTATATTTGGTTTAAATTTGAGATAAATTTTAAATGTGAAAAGCCTAATTAATTTAAGAAGTGACTTAATTTAACATATTACTTTTTATCGACTTTATGCCTCCTTTCTTAATGCCTAGGATATTGACAGAAAAGATTCATTGGAAAAAATATATCGGAAAATTGATAATTTTATGTTTTTTTAGCGCATTTACAAGGCGCTGTTGTGCTTGATTGCGTGTCCGTCCGTCCGTACCGGAACTCGTATTAAAAACTTGAATGAAAAAATGTATCTAAAATGTAAATGCGCACCAGTTCGTCGGCTCGACAACTGATCACTAGTTTTTTGTTGTTAAAAAAACTTTTAAAAAATAATTTTTTTTAGATCTTGAAAATTAGCGCGATTTTTTTTCTCCCGAATCGATGCTACAAGTCAAAGAGTTAAATTTAATCGTTTTTGCAATAATGAACGTAGTATTTTCAAAAGGTAATTAAACAAAATAGTTATATGTTCAAAGAGGCAAACATATTACAAACATCTAACTTACTTACAAACAATAAAATAGAATGTCTACAAAAGTAAAGGGTTTGAAAAGTTAATAAACAACATAGGCTCACCTGTCGGTATTCCTGTAAGAAGCTTTGAACCATGTTCTGAATGGCCTGAGCTCGTGGAGCATGTAACGTCAGTTTATGACCGTTTTTCAATACTAATTGTAGAGCAGCGGGTCTCGGTAAAGTGCTAATAGTATGCAACTCTCCAAATAAAAATGATTTTAGAACAATTATTGCATCCTTCTCACGTCTAGCTAGAAAAACACCATTATGCGACACTGCCAAAAGAGTAACGTCTGTCATTTGAGGTGATCCGTTGATAGGAAATAGTCGTGCAAAATATAATGGCCAACCACGGGCCATTTCTATTAAGTGACGTTTTACGATGGCACGTACTTGTCCTCGCATATTCTCTGCAGAAACACTATGGCTATTCAAAAGATTTATTGCTTGACGTTTTTCTTGACTGCTGATACGCAATGTTGATGTTATATCAAAAACATCAGATGCAACTTGTACAAATAGAACATCTAAGGCTGCTGGTGTGCCCATAGATTCGTTTGGACGAAAAACTTCCTTCCGCACACGTAATTTCCATGGAACTCGGTTATACGTAAAACAGGCTGAGGCTGAACTTTTTAAAGAAGGTGGCGCAAGAACAGGAGCTGGTACAACGGGGGCTGGTAGTTCGTTGATGTGATCCACCTTATCTGTATCATAGTTATCGACTTTGAAATTCTCTGCTTTACGTTGTGCGTTTTTTTGAACCATATGTGTTTTAAAAGTTGGTGTTGAAGATTGAACAGATGGTGATCGTCGTGACCTGTCCTTTTCTGTATTTTTTGGAGCTGCAGGTTGATATACCTTTTCTGCGTCACGCTCACGTTGGATTTGAGTGCGTTCGTACTCTCGTTCACGCTTTTCGCGCTCTTTTTCACGATCGCTTCCAGCTGAAGGGGGACCTTCAACTTCAGATCTGTCCCAAAACATTTCTCTGTCTCGAGAACGACTGCGGGATCTTGATCTTTCACGATCATGAATTATATCTCTTTTTAAGCCTACATTAAATTCAAATAAAAAATTAGTAAATTAGTATTAAAAAGAGACTTTTATGTTTCTCACTTGTTTCATAAACTATATCAAGTTTAGCAGCCTCTGCACGATCCCATAAATCTTCATGCGAATGATCTCGTGCCCCAAAAGTGTCACGTTCTTGCCGCTGCACAAATGAAGGAAGTTCTTGTGTTAAGTTACTTTGTTGCTTTTCATTGTGATTTAACTTTGGTGGATTAGGTGGCACGCTGTTCGGGGGCCTAATTGGAGGTGGTGGAGCTGGTCCAGGGGGGGCAGGTGGAAGAACCTAAATTAACAAGATATTTACATAAATATTCAAACTCATTTTTATAGTAAAATATTTACTGTTGGCCAAGAAGAAGTTCCTGGTTGCTTAGCGGACTCCATACGTTGAATTTGTTGTTTTACTCCAGATTGATTTTCACTATTGCCCTTTATTCCAGATAATTGTGTTTCTAACATTATTCTACGGGAATCTTCTAATTTAACTGGAACTCGATCAGGTTTCTCAGAATTGCTAACACTACGTACAGAGTGTCCAGCAGTCACTAGTTCTAATCTTTCGCGCATTTCGTTACTCAATTTCAACTTGCCTACACTATATGGTGATGGTCTCTCTGCACCTATCTCAAAACTTCGTTTTGATTGTTTTGTGATTTGTTTCCCTATTGACTCTGTTTGTTTTTTGAAACTACCTTCCTTTGAAAGTGTAACTGTCTGCTCAAGATCAAACTCTTCCCATTCCACACCAGGAGAACTATTACTACTACAATCCGTCGTCACATTTAATTGAGGAGTTGATCGCCGTTGGTTTGCACGCAATTTGAAATGCATAAAATCTTCACTTAAATCTACAGGCGTACTTCCTTGCGGTGGAGGCCAACGCCATTTTCCAATTCGAACAGTTTTTGCTCTACCATAAGGATCAAGAAAAGGACGAGTTTCGAGAGGATTTATAGCTTCTAGTGGTGGTGGTAGTGGTGGAGGGGGTGGTGGTATGACCATGGAATTACTTCCAGTATTTTCAGAAATGTTTCGTGTGCGAACTGCTTCCGTAAAGCTTTCCGATTTTTGCTTTGTAAAATGTTGTTTTTTTATATTTCCACTATTTAAATTAAGTGCTACATTTGTTGGTGAAGTAGGATTTGATGTTTGTTGTGTAAGTAAAGATTGCAAGGCTTGATTTTGTGCCACCAATTGTTGCTGAATTTGTATATTTTGTTGCATAGCTGATTCTAAAAAGGCTCGTTGCATTTGCTGTTGATATTCGGCTGCATCAACTCCTGGTGGTATTTTAAAGGTAGGAATAATCTGATCTGCATTGAAATTACTCATTTGTAAGAGAGTTGTGGATTGAATACTAGGTGAGAAAACATTTGTTTTTGTTCCTCCGCCTTTTATAGATTCTGCTAATTCTGCCTTAGTAGTTAATCTTTTTAATGAATCATTTACAAAAATTGGTTGGAATAAATCCGTAATATACTCATCTAAGGAAACCTCGTTTATTGAAGCGACTTCCTGATCTAATTTGGCTGTAATAGTATTATTATTTTCTGTGGTATCTTCTTCTCCGCCTCCTTTAATTTTTCTAGATAAATAAACAGAGTTCATCAATTGGTCACATTTTTTGTCTAATAACGGCGCTTCAATAAATTCATTTATTGTGCCACCACGAATGCTGGCAGCTAATGATCTGGCATCAGAAAGTTCATCCAATGATCCATCAAGTACAGGACTAAATAAATCATCTAAAAACTGATCAACATCAGATGCCTGTGAAGGTACTCGTACTCTTCGAACATGACTTGCTAGTGATGGAGTTTCACTCGTATCAGACAAGGCCGATGATCGAACTGTAATTTCTGAACGTTCAACATATTTACTAGAATGTGATCCAGCCGATCGTTTACCAGTTTTTAAGAAACGAGGAGGGGGTTGAGTTAATGGACCAAGTCTCTCTGTGGAGTGATACCTTTCATTAAGTTTTGATTGTGAAAGTCCAAGTTCTCGTAGTGGTTGAGTTTCTGATGGTAGTGTTACTTCGGGTACATCTGAAGATAAAAGGTCATCTAGTGAACGAGATCGGGACTTTTCTTGTTCAAAATATCTATCATTCAATGCAGAACTACGTGATAGAATTTCATGGGAGTTTTTACGAGGCAAACCTGCTTGTCGAGAGTATTCTATACGTTTATCCACTTTAGAGCTACTACTCATAACAATAGGCTCCGGAACAACAGGAGGCTCACTAAGTCCTCTTTTAAAAGGGGGCTCTGGTGGTGGGACTTGTGGTCTTTTTGGACTAATAGGCTCAGTGTCACTAATTGTAGCTGATGAGGTTTTGCGCACAATACGAAGCAAATCACTTCGCACAGTGGGAAATGCAGGACAAAGTTCTTTCTCAGTAATCAAGTCCAGTACATAATCAAGTCCACATGAATCAGTTATCGCGTTGCCATCATCGAAAGTAACAGTCCAACCTAAATTATTTATTCCTGTTGTAGATATCGCTAATGCTCCTGCCTCCTCACAAGTTGTCCAGGAATCTACAGCAACAGTTTGTACGGTGCCATCAGGCAATGTAAGACTTAAGGCAATATCTGAAAGTTTCGAGGATGCGCGCCATTCCAACCAAGATGGGGGATAAACACGTGAGCTAATTACTTGCGATTGTGACCCATGGCGCAATAGTTTTTTTAGCAACAGATCACGCATTGACTCTGGTGCTGTATCCGAAACAAATTTCAAAAGATATTTTTGGAAAGCAGCTCCGGGTTGAAAAGATGAGAGACAATGTAACATCAATTGCCAAATTCTATAACCACAAGACTTTTCTGCCTTATACGCTTGATTACATAGTTGAACTAGTATCTCATCTCTTAGTCCTCGGGATGCTAATCCTTTATGAACAATGTAATCTGCTAATGTTTTTTCTTTAGCACCATCTAAGGATGTATCTCCAGTCCATCTCAATATTAACTTAAAAATTGCCAAAGAATCTTGAAAATCTTGATCTCGTGCAGCCGCTCTTGACAAAAAAGGTGTACTAATAGGGTCACGTCGATTTCCTAGTTTGATACCGTTACAATACACAGAACTAAATTTGCCGAATGTAAACTGATCAATGTCAGAAGGAAGACTTCCAGCAACGAGGGGCGGACCAGGTACAGTACCAACCACTTTTACGAGATGACGATCACCGTGTATTGGTGTCCATCCATCAATTTTTGAGAAAATGAATGCAAGCTCTGCCGGTACATCGAGATGAATGACCGAATTTCGTTCAGCTGCTTGTTGTTGTTCTTTTAGTAGACGTTGAGCCTGTCGCTCCTTATTAACACGTTCTGCATCTTTACGTCGCTTCGCATCATTTTTTATTTTTGCGAACCGTTTACGTTGAATTCGACCACGTTGAATGGCTTGCGCCTTTAGTGTAGCTTTTCGCAAAGCAATAAATTTCTTACGTTGATTATAAGTACGCCAAGCAGATTGAATTGTTACTGCACCACGTTTTTGACGTATCAAACGTTTTCGTGCGATCATTCCTCGTGTATGCTTCTGTATGATTACAGCTGCATTTTTTAGACGCTCCGCACGGCTATTTTCCAACATACGATGAACAGTTTCTCGAAGAAATACTCGAGTAGCACCTAGTTGAAAATCTGGACCTTCTATATTACTGTGCGGCAAAGTGTCCAAAACAAAACGACAAAGGTCTCTATAAGGTGTTCCTCTAGGAATTGGCTGCTTTAACATGTGTCTATAACGTTCAACAAAATGCTGGAAACGAAGTCGAACTGGATAACCACATTGTCGAATTTTTATTGTATCAAGCATTCCTAAATATCGTAATTGTTGCAAGACGCACGGCATATCCATTCGTAAAGCTTGCTTATCATTGTTTGGTTTTATGCAACGAACAAACCATGGATTGCACTTAGACATGGACTGTAAAAGTTGTTGAAGCGAGTCCGAGAAGCGAGCGGCCACTGTTGGGGTTCTTGGTTTCATTGTGACGAATCGACCATTAGTTCCTCTTGGTAACGTTTTACCAAAATCTCGTTGAGCACGCATCTGTTTTGTCATTTCAGTAACAAGAGTTTGTTTGCTCGTACTCAACAATTCCAACACGTCGATTCTTAATGCATCTCGATTTTTATCTAAAAACCCTTCAACAGAATACCAAACTTGTCCAGCATAGTGTTGTATTCCAAATTCTTGTGCACCAATTCTTGGTCTTGAATAAAGATCATTAAGTGCATGATTATAGTGACATTTTTCAAGAAAACTTGTATCAGTCGCGCGTGGAAAATTTGATTCATCATCAAGAAGGTGAAATATACCCACTGGCTTTTTGGCTAACAGATGTATTACGGGCATATTATCCTCCCAACCTAGGTGATTCCATTCAAGGCGTTCACGTGCATATTCTGCTTGTTCTAATTTGAAAACGTGCTTATTAAAATATAACTGAAGACTTTCATTTGCATAATTAATGCATAACTGCTCGAAACTGTTTTCCGTTAAATCTTCAAAACCGAAAATATCAAGTATGGATATTCGATGTGCATCATGTGTACCTCCTTTGTGGACAATTGAATTAATTCGTGACACAAGCCTGTAGGTAAGATATTTTGTTAGATATTTATGTTTTTTACTGAATATTAAATAACATTAATTGACAATATAAACAGTCCCGAATTTACCTTTGGAATGTTTAAATGGAGTCTAAGGCTCTTGAACATTGAATAGGTAGTTTTTATCTATTAAATTTTTCGAGTTAGAACATTATTGCAATTTTGAAATAAAGTGTTAAAAGTTACTTTAAATATCTGCATCATATTTATTTTACATCAAAATCATATTTAAAACCAAAATTTCATATCTAATTAATATCAATATGATATAATTTTATTAACGTTAATTCGGCACTGAATATAAATGTACCAATAAATAAAATTTTAACTCACCAGTTGAAGAGGCCAGAATACAAAGCTTTTGCAAATGCATCCCGTGCATCTAGTGCTTGGTCAATGCTTAATGGGGTATATAATCTTTCAGTTCGCGTCTCCGTTGTTCTAGAAGTCAGGGCTCTTAAAATTCCCTCTGAAGGAATTTGTAAAAGATGCGCTGCCCATTTTACTTCTGCATCTGAACCTAATTCAACTCCCTCTTGTCCATGTCGAAGTTGTCTACGATGAAAATATACATTCCCTAAATGTAAAACGGCAGCTAAAACTCGCACAATTCCTTCTCGCTCAACTTCTGATACACCTAAAACTTGCATAGCCCCTTGCAACGACGTCCAATCAACACGACCAGGTGCAGTGTCCGTTCCCCCTTGATTTAAGTAGAAGTATTTTTCGGAATCTAGTAATCCATATTTTGCACGATCTTGCTCAGATAATCCTCCAAGCAACTCATAGAATACATGATAGTTTCGTTCACCGGGAGCTTGTGTAACAATTCTTGATTTTTCTAACAAATATTGTGTTATTTTGGCACCAATGATAGCACCAGATTTGAAATAAACTTCCAAATATTTTCCAAAACGAGAACTATTATCGTTTCTAACAGTTCTTGCATTACCAAATGCTTCTAGCAAAGGAGAAGCTTCGAGTATTTGTTCAGTTATCACGGTAGATGCAGAACCACCACCAGGTATAACGGCAGCCAAATACTGCATTACTAATTTTGTGGATTCAGTTTTACCAGATCCTGATTCTCCAGATATAACTACCGCTTGTGGCGTTGGAAGTGCAGCATGTGCAGCAGCTCCAATGGCAAATAAGTGTGGAGGTAGTGTGCCTAATGGCTTGCCAGAATATTTTTTTGCCATTTCTATCCCGTACGCCTCTGGAAACATTTTGTATGGATTAACAGCAATCAAGATACTTCCTGCATACGTGTAGATTATATCATTGTTGTAACGTAATTTAAGATTCCAAAGTAAAGACGCCTCGTGTAGATCATCAAGCTGTGTCATATCGTCTACTCCATTTTTCCCAAGATCTTGGCGAGGCTGAAGATTATTCTCATTAAAATTCAGCGTGAATGTTTGAGGCTGCAATGAAAAAAGGTTTCAGTTCAAAAATTTGAATTTTAAGTAGATATATTAAGTTACAAACATTTTTAGCTAGGACGTCACTACAAATAGACGTAAGTCGCTTAACATACTGTATATTTCTAGAACGAACTTTGTATTTCAATGATTTTTCTTTCTCTTCATCATTCAAACACTTTTGAGTGCTATTTGTGATATCGCATTTAGGAATACGTTGTCGACGTTTAATACGAGGTGATAAAATAAGAATTGAAGGAGATGGAGAAGGAGATCCACCTTTTTGCCATGGTTCAAAATAAAATCGTACTATACGCATTGAATCATATTGAATTTCACGGGATTTATTTTGTAGTAAAACTGTTTTGTTTTCGGTTTTCAAAGATTTTCCTTCTTTACTTCATAAAATAATGTACGGCTTTGCCAATTGAGGTACGAAAACTAACTGTGAGTTTTTTCACTTTCATTAAAATCATTTACCGATATTTTGAAAAAATATAAGCGTATAGTATTTTTTGTAGTAGCAATTATGTATTTTTGAAATACAATTTTTACAATAATTGCAGATTTTATTTCCTGATTACATTCGGATTACATAGTTGTTTAATATGAGGCACATCAACCTTCATACTGCACACTGTGTAATTCATACTGCACACTGTGTAAAAACTTTTCACTAAGTATTAACTAAATTTCCTTATATTAAATTGCTTAAATTTAATTGCTTGTGTTATGAACGATCAATTGTAAATGCTTCTAAACCGTTTCAATTTGTAACCAACTATGAATCTCTTAGTTTAGAAAATTTTCTATTTCTTTTTAAAAATGGATGATTAAGAAAAGATAGTAGACAAACAAGTTTAAACTAGATAGTATAAACTGCGTTCAACTTTCATATAAATGCATTCTTTTCTATGTTTGATGGCTATACAGGTGCTTAAATTCATTGATTTCTATGAAGAAATCCTCAAACTATGCGTAAATTTCATCTTACATAGGTACATACATATGCATGTACAAATTCAAAAAGGAAAAGTGGAATTTTCATGTAAAACAAAAATGTAGTGTAAGTATAAAATAGAAAATGTTTCAATAATGTGTGGCACAACCGGTTTAAATACGAACAACTTAATATATTGTATTATGGTATCATATTTATACAAAATGGCACAGTTTCAGTTGAATAAAAAATTTATTCTTCTTTACTTATTTTAAGAATTTTCTATGTTTTTATATAAAAATAAAAACTACTTACCGTTCCATTAATTAATGCTTGAACCACGATTATTTTTGCTGCACGATGTACTTCTTGGATTTCACCTGGCAATGGATGGCCAAGCCCATGATCAAACCATACTAAGTCTCCAGTAGACCACTCCATGATTATTTTTGTATCAATAACCAAACATTTCCTAGCATTTTATATGAATAATAATTAATAATTATATTTATATTATACTTTTTAAATATTAAACAAAAGCTTAAATACAGTGAATATTCTATCTCAGAGCAACTGTAAGATTGGGCATATTCTCTAATAGGAAATTTCAATCAAAATCCCAAATTTTGAGTTTTATTTTTCTAATTTCAATAGAAAACCATTTGAAATTGTGTAAAAAATTATAAATAAGGAATGAAAAACCTATTCAAAATAAAAAAAAAAATTCAAAATACTTAAAAACTTAAGAAAGTCAGCTTAGTACAGTGATGAGCCTAAGGTCAAGATCTCTTTCTAACTCACATCGTTCTTAAAATTTAGTATTTACTAAGATCTTTTGCAATAGAGGCTTTTGTTGAGATTTTCCTTTCATTAATTAAAACAGTTTTAAATTAAAATCTTGCCCTGACAATATTGACAGGTAAAACCCATTCCTCGGCGTTTATTGATAAAGCTTACGATTTCACAGTATGAAGTACAATAGGAATCTTTAGAGAACCCGCTGCGAGCCATTCTAGACCATATAGGGGTCTAGTAAAACTTACTCTACCATGCTTAAAAACTTCAAAATATGTCAAAGTTATCCATTTTTAAATAATTTAATAAATTGAAATTGTGGATTTCTAAAAAATTGTTCTTTAAAATAAAACGAGGTCCCACACTTTTCCGCAAGTTATATGATTTATGTAAATTTGACTCATATTAATTAAAATTGTCTTTGAAACAGATTGTTGTTGTTCTTCTTACAGATTTAAATAAGTAATAACTAACAAAATTTTCACATCTTAATAAAATCAATACATGAGTTGAAATAGAAATGAGTTTCAAATATGTACTTTGATTTATCAGTTTATGAATGACATGACATCATTTTTTTAAACATTTCTTCAAAAAGTTCAATGAATAGTGAAAAATTTAATAATAAGTACATGAATGCAAATAGTCACACGTTTTTAAAATGTACCTTAAATTCAAATAAGAAAAATTTAGGTTTGTGTTATTTCTGTTGTCGATTTAACTGTAATTTATTTGCAATTCAATTTGAATTACACGTACACATTCAAATTAAAAAATATTTTTTGCTGAAAACAGAAGATTTGGTTTGGTAACAAGAATGAAACCCCGTCAAAGCACATATTCAAATCCATTACTATTTTTGAACATTCAAAAAAATTTGAATACCGTCATATAATAATAAAAAGAAAGCTGAATATCATTATTTGTCATACTTCAGTTAAGTATTTTTCACACATTATACTAAATATCTTATAGTCATATAGCAAGCCTTACCTTTCAACTATTTTACATAAATATTCAATACAATTAATTTAAAGTGTGTTTTTTTTTCTTATGGAAAATCACTTTTTTGTTTGTTTGTTTTCAATAGTTTTCTTAATTAATTCTTTTCTGGCACATTACTAGAACATCAATTTCTTTTTACATAACAAATAATTAATTGGAACCAGTTTTATTTAAGTGTGACACAACGAAAAATTGCTTGTAAACTGATAAAATATTCACAAATTATAAATATGTAAGTACCTAGATGTAGAAGAAGTTATTTATAAAAACATTTACGTATGATTCGTACACAGAGTTTTCTTTAAACAGTTATTTTATACCTATATGTATGAACATAGACAGGTAAAAAGATTGTATATTTAAGTATGTTTTGCTAAGAAAAGAATTCAAGATGGCTGATATGAACCGACGTGGTATTTTTTTACTTATTTGATTGATGAAATGTTGGCGAAGTGTTTGCAAAAATTAATAATCTTCCAGATTCCACCCACAAATCCCTCGCCCTCATTGTTTTTACTTAATCTTTGAATGTGAATATTTGGAACCCCTTATTTTTTTTTTTAATGTATAGGAATTTGTGTATTTCGATATCACACTTGCAGTAAATAAACACTTGTTATTTATTAAAAAAAAACAAACAATAAAAAAATCTTTTTAATCGGTTGTGTTAAATTACTTATTTTTGTATACATAGATGTTTTACTTTTAAGAAATTTTTATAACATCCGAACGAGTCAATGTTTTACTTAAGACTAAATTACACACCAGATACCTGATTCAAATGTAGCTTAGCTATGCAGTATGCATCTGATGATGTGGTAACATTGACTTTATAAATTAATATTTCTTTATTTATTTTTTTTTTATTAGAAATTATACAATTGTTAGATTTTTGCATGTTCAATCTAAATTAAGAACTCATTAGGGTATCTTTTCCGAGCTGTAATGTGTTGTAAATATGCAATAAGTACTTAAAGAATTATGTAGTCAACAAGTTTAAAAATATGTTAAGAATCAACACCTTGTTAAGAATAAACATTTTCATTGATAAAGTTTTTAATTTCTCAGAATATGTACTATAATAAATTTGATATAGATATCTACTTCATATGATAAAAAAATTAAATAAAAGAGTGTGGAAAGGACAGTAAATTAGAAGAAAATTCATTTGAGAAAACTTTTGACTAATAAGCAGGCTTTAACAACTGAAATAAAATCGATAAGTTATCGTGAAAAACATAAACATGTATGCATTTTTTTAAATACCTAATAAATATTTATCTAGAATATTTGAAAACTTGAATCCTGCTTAGCTTATTTCGAAATTCATACGTTAAATATCTACTGGTGAACTATCGGCGACCACTCAAAAACAAATATGTACTAGGATTTAAGACAAAACAAAACAAATCAATTTTTCGTAAAACTCTTTACATGGCTTGTGTATGAACAAGGTAAGTAAATACTTCATTTAATCTAAAAAATGTTGTTATCTCTCAATTAATGCACAAAATATTTTAGATCTCCTCCCTCTTCCTAAATGACGAAGGATATTATATTTTTTGCAATTAAAACTCGACTATGCATTATCGTTCTACAAACAATTTCGAATAAACTGATACCTGACCATGATCCCGAAGTTTTTGTCAGCCCACTTGATGACACAGTCAACGTTTGGATGCCTGAAGCGCAATGGATTATTGACACACTCTTGGGTGGTCTTGCACGTTGGGATGCACAATATTTCCTTCATATTGCAACACATGGGTACACTTATGAACAGACTCTTGCATTCTACCCACTATTTCCAATGACGGTTGGAATCATAGCAAAACTATTATATGCCATGTGTCCAATTGTGTCAGTTTACCACTTTAGTTTGGTTGTAGCTGTCTTACTAAACATATTTTTTTTTGTCAAAGCAGCCGTATGCTTATCCGAGTTAAGTTTACGAATGACAGGCAACAAAAAGTGGGCACAACTTGTGGCATTGCTATTTTGCTTAAATCCAGCATCAATTTTCTTCACAGCACCTTATTCAGAGACCTTGTATTCATGGCTCACATTTAGAATAATGCTCGAAACATCTGATAATACAATATCATTCATGCGATTAGTAATGCCGCTCAGTTTGAGTTTAGTTTGTCGATCAAATGGATTTATAAATTTAGGATATGTTATTTATTTCGCGCTTAAATCATGTTTATCACTAAGTAAGAAACTAAACAAAATGACAATCATTGTACGAACAATATTAGTTGTAGGATGTGCTCTCATTTTGTATGGTATAACGCAGCTTTATTTTTACTATTTATATTGCAGTCGTCACCATATAAATCACAGTCCTGCAATAATACAATACGCACAAAAACATGGATTTATTTTGTCGGGGATTCGGCAAAATGGAAGTAGTCCTTGGTGTGACAACGATTTGCCAATGTCTTATTCGTACATTCAAAATCACTATTGGAATGTTGGATTTCTTAACTATTACAAATTGAAACAACTGCCAAATTTCCTCCTTGCCGCGCCAATTTTGGGAATATTTTTGCATTTTTGCTTCAACTATATCGCACAGAACACACGTTATTGTATTTACTTAGGCCTTTTGGATAACAAAATCACAAAGAAAATAACCCTATTCGAAAAACAAATATTTCCTTTTATGCTACATGGTCTATTTCTCACCATGTTCTGCATACTTTTTGTGCACATTCAAGTGGCAACTCGTTTATTAGCTTCATCTAGTCCTCTTTTGTATTGGTATTGTGCAAATTACTTCAAAGATACCGGTATTAATAGTTTAGAAGAAATACGAGACATAATATTATTAGACAAATCAGAGGCCCGAAGACTGATTTTATGTTACTTCATTGGGTTTGCACTCTTTGGGACAATACTTTTTAGCAATTTCTTACCATGGACGTAAGCTAAATTATAAAAAAAATACTTATAATGAGAGATGTTTTGGAACATAATTTAGTAATAAAAGAAATGTATATAATTACGATTTTAAATATACAATAGGTACTGGTGTTTTATTACATTTTTATTATGAATAAATAAATGAATTAAGAAGAAAGATTTCAGTTTTACAATTTCTTATTCCTTGTCGATATTCGGTCATTCCATAATGTACAATAAATTTTCGATACATATTTTTTGCAATGCAGTGAATAAATACAAAATTAAATTAATCAAATTGTAAGGATGCGACTTAAATGAGACTTTACAAATGCAATAAAACATATTTTAAATTTTAATTTTAGATACTTTAATTATTATTTCATAAATAATACACTGTAAAAGAGTTTTCCGAAGAATCTAGAATGTCTAAAAATCTTATTTTGAAAACGGAAAATAAGTCAAGTTACCCTGACTTGCTGATTTTAAATGTTTCATTGTAGAAATTACAAGAAAATAAGTGATAAACTCAAACGTATTAAGAATTGTTTTTAAACCGCTTATCATCAAATAATTATTTTCAAAAAGTAACATTTAAACGTTTATATACGACAATCAAATTGTCTCTGACAATCGTCAGATAAAATAAACAAAAGGTCGGTGATAAATAGTTATCAGCTATATAAATAATCATATTTAAACATTGTGTTTGATTTGGACTGATTAAAAAACATAATAAAACAAAAAAAATTGATAAAAGAACGAGTATGAATCAAGGTGAAAAAACTGTGAGTATTCTGAGAATTGAAGTAAATAAAAAACTGTACTATTTTATATTTATTTTTAGGATAATAATCAAGGATGGTTAAAAGTAATAGGTAGCACACGTCCTATTTCTTTTTTCCTCAAATCATACGCAATGTTTATACTATTGTGTGACATAGTATACTTCCTCACCTATTTAGTCGCCTCAATTTTCCAAGCAATACTGAATTTCATTAGGCCACCTAAATTGAAATCGCTTAAAGGTGAAATTGCAGTAATAATTGGTGCAAGCCGAGGTGTGGGGAGAGAATTAGCAATAAAGCTTGCTGAGCAAGGAACAGTTCCGGTTTGCCTTGATATTAATCATATTGATAACCAAACATTAGTGAAAGATATCCGTAAAATGGGACATGAAGCATTTGGTTACACGTGTGATGTTACATCGAAGGATCAAGTAGAGCATGTTATAGATGCAATTGATAGAGATGTTGGAGACATTTCAATGTATTTCCACTGTTGTGGAGTACCCAGTCCAAGAAGCTTGGTTTCGGAACCACCACCCATACAAGTAACAATGGATGTTAGTATTGTATCACACTTTTATGTAAGTATAAACTCAATAATTTTGTATATATTATTTTATTGTTTTTTTTTTATTTTAGTTACTTGATCAAATTCTACCAAAAATGAAAAAATTGAAGTATGGGCACATAGTTCTTTTAACTTCTGTAGCTGGACTAAGTTGTATTAAAACACAACTTCCATTAGCAGTAGCTCAATTTGCCGTACAAGGTTTATTTGAGTCCCTAGTAGAAGATCTTCGAATGTCAAAATGCCAAGATTTAATTCAAATTTCTTTGATTCACATCTATCCTTTTATTGTTAGTGAGAATCTGGAGAATGATATAAGATTACGGATTCCATCGTATTTTGGAACAATTCGTGCAGAACACGCTGCTCTTCAAATACTACGTGGTGTGCGAAGGAATCAAATGGAGATTAGTATACCTACATATTACTTTTATATTGGGAATATTTTGCGTATGTTGCCTAAAAACGCTACTTACCTTTTAAGGGAGATGTTGGACACAGGTGTTGATTTTGGATAAAATTTTAAAGTCTTCCAAATTTTAAGATGTTTAAATTGAAAATTAATAAAGCCAAATTCAACAATCAGTAGCAAAACCTGCAAATAAAAATATTTGATTTCGTGTGATTGCACTTTTCTCTAAATTTAAAAGCTCTTTTTTCTATACGGCTATGAAAATCTGATGATGAGCGTGCCTTGGGCGAAAAATTTCATCATATCTAGACTATAACAAAGTAAGTTGTAGAAAATGTTTATAAAAAAGTAATTTTTATTGGTAGGTATTGGTAAAAAACAAAAAATACAAAAAATTTTGTCAAACCGCACAAATTCCCAAAAACCAATTTCCTTAAATTACTTAAATCTTGTATTTCCCTAAAAAGCATTTTTTCAATAGAAAGGTTTCCCATTCACCTAAAGTTTTTACTGCATTTCAATTTTTTAGAAAAAAAAAATGCGGTATTGTGCTCGTGATGTCGTCCGTCTGTGACGTGTGCCACTTTAATTTTATTTGAATTAGCATATTTTGACAGCATATTAAAAAAAATTATCCGTTGGAATTTTAAATTAGTGTTCTTCCGTTGGATAATATTGTCGATGAAAATTAGTGGAAAACTTCGGGAAAACTCGGAAAATTCATGGAAAATCGGAAAATCTTGAAAAATTTTAAAATTAAGGGGAGTCTTGTGAGTAACATGAAAAGTGAAAATTGATGAAAATTTTCGGGAAAACTCGGAAAATTCATGAAATTGAACACCTTGAAATGCGGTCGTCATTTGATTATCGTTTCGCAAACGAATGCAATTCCTTCTCGTTTTATATGTGCTCGAATTATTTTTCGCAATGCTTTTTTAAATAACTAATATTCAATCGCTTACTTCTTACTTTTGCACCATTTTCCTCCAAGCAGTTTTGAAAGCGAATGCTTACTATCTCCTTCTCACTCTTTTTTATCTTCTCTCTCGCTCGGATTTTGTTACACTCCTCCCCTTCATACCATTGGTTGGCTGCTTTGAAAAGCTGGAAAATTCGTTCAAAGTGAAAAAGGTTGAAAAATGGTGTCGATTAAACAAGAAACGAATAGTATTTTTCTAAATATTGTCATTATCGGATTGAAATATAGAGAAAGTACAAATTGATTAAGTGATTATTCGGGAAGAAAAGGTAGGTTTCTAAAAACTATAAATATTAGTATCAGGGAATCAGTTGATTATTATTTTGATTTAAATTAAAATAATATTAAGATAAGTTGATGATGCCCCACCTAAGCACACATAAAAGGGCTTTTTGTGGGTTTTCTTTATTCCTAACCTGTTCCATATTTTTCTTTAACCGTGCTGACCGTGCAGAGAGAAGTCTCTAAATTCTTCGGGTTCTATCATACCATTCGCATAAAATGTGATCTGCTGTTTCTTCTGCTGAGTGACAGATTCTGCAATCTGTTGAATTCCTATAGTCCATTCTACTGATTAATTTATTCAATCAAGCATGTCCCGTTAGGAAAGCAACCATGACTCTAATTTGAGTAAAGTTCATGTTGATCAGCTCTCTAGTTCTTGCCAAAGATCTGTTTGGTACAAAACTATTGACATGTTCTGATAGCCTCCTTTCTTCGAATTCCCAGTAAGTTAAGTTAAAAGTAAGAAAAGTTTTTATTATTTTTTTTTTAAATTAAACCTAGATAACAAATTTCAATTCAATAAATGGTGAATATCAATGAAACATAAAATTAACATAAAAAATGAATTTCAAAAATGACTTGACAATAATTTGATTGTGTTATTCATAAAAAAAAACGTTATTCATAAAAAAGATACAGAATAAGCAAAACTTTGCAAACAGATAAAACCATGTTAAATTTATGTAAATAACAAAAAAAAAATGGTAAATATTTTTATAACATGATTTCAAGGAATTTTAAACCACAGATGATTCTCAAAAGTAGAAGGGCACAAGGTAGCTTTTTAAAATGTCATCAAGCGCTACTCAATCTTTGGCTTGTCGAAAGCACGTGTCAAAAATTTCACGCTTCAATAAGTCAACTTTCACACCCCCTTTGGCAATGTTTTAAACATCGAAAATGTATCTGTTGAACCATCAACGTTGGGCAGTAAATAAAAGGGTCATTCTCGTGTTTATTTTAATTTCCGCAGTCACAATAGTAATCATAATCAGATAATTTCCAGTTACAACATTTTATTAGGTACCTTTTCGATGTAACTTATAATAGGTATTTCCCGTTTGAACAAGTGTTTAATTGTTATTTGGGAGAATCACATATGTTTTGTGGTTATCGAGAAAAATATTTTTTTTTTAACTTACTGACTACTAAATCAATGTAATGTTATAATAATGTTTTTATCATTAATGATACAAACATATAAAGGGGACTCTAAGTTTTTGATTTCTGAATTGATTGCTATTATAAATATTTTATCACTAAATATCTGAGTTTTAATATTTAAGGTAAAAGTCAATTTGTGGCTAAAAAGCATGACGACGGGTTGTTTTAGTCAAACGTTGGCACACGAATAACGTCTGTTTTTCTTCAGTATAATAAATTACATATATATTTTTTCAGGGCATTAAAAATTTGTAAGTTTTTGAATCAAAATGCATAGGCAACTATAAAAAACTGTTCTTATCTCGTCGGTGAGTCAGTATTGAAAATTTTCAAAAATGTTCATAATATTTTCTCAAATTTTTCGAAATGAATTATGAAAAAGTTGTAAAATAGAAACAATAATTAATTATAAGTAAAATGATATGTTTTTTACCGCATTTCGAAGAAAAATGCGGTATTAAACTCGACTTGTTGTGTGTGTGTGTGTATGTGTGTCACCTGTGCCCCTTTTATTTAATTATCAGAAACTTTCATGAAACATTTTCTTACAAATAATGTTTTTACCGCATTTCAATTTTTTTGAAAAAAATGCGGTATTGTGCTCGTGATGTCGTCCGTCCGTCCGTCCGTCTGTCTGTCCGTCCGTCTGTGTGGTGTGCCACTTTAACTTTGTTTGAATTAGCAGGTTTGGCGAATTCTTTTCAATTGACAGATTTGACAGCATATTTAAAAAAATTATCCGTTGGAAATTTAAATGAGTGTTCATCCGTTAGAAAATGTTGTCGATGAAAATTAGTGGAAAACTTCGGGAAAACTCGGAAAATTCATGGAAAATCGGAAAATCTTGAAAAATTTCAAAATTTTAAAATGTTCAGGGGAGTCTCGCGAGTAACATGAAAAGTAAAAATTGATGAATATCTTCGGGAAAACTCGAAAAATTCATGGAAAATCGGAAAATCTTTAAAAATTTCAAAATTTTAAAATGTTCAGGGGAGTCTGGCGAGTAACATATAAAGTGAAAATTGATGAAAATTTTCGGGAAAACTCGGAAAATTCATGGAAAATCGGAAAATCTTGAAAAATTTCAAAATTTTAAAATGTTCAGGGAAGTCTCGCGAGTAACATGGAAAGTGAAAAATGATGAAAATTTTCGGGAAAACTCGGAAAATTCATGGAAAATCGGAAAATCTTTAAAAATTTCAAAATTTTAAAATGTTCAGGGGAGTCTGGCGAGTAACATATAAAGTGAAAATTGATGAAAATTTTCGGGAAAACTCGGAAAATTCATGGAAAATCGGAAAATCTTTAAAAATTTCAAAATTTTCAAATGTTCAGGGAAGTCTTGCGAGTAACATGGAAAGTAAAAAATGATGAAAATTTTCGGGAAAACTCGGAAAATTCATGGAAAATCGGAAAATCTTGAAAAATTTTAAAATGTTCAGGGGGGTCTCGTGAGTACCATGAAAAATCTTTAAAAATTTCAAAATTTTAAAATGTTCAGGGAAGTCTTGCGAGTAACATGGCTAGTAAAAAATGATGAAAATTTTCGGGAAAACTCGGAAAATTCATAGAAAATCGGAAAATCTTGAAAAATTTTAAAATGTTCAGGGGAGTCTCGTGAGTACCATGAAAAGTGAAAATTGATAAATATCTTCGGGAAAACTCGAAAAATTTATGAAAATTCATGGAATTGAACACATTGAAATGCGGTCAAGTCATTCGTTTTATACACGAATGCAATTCATTCTCGTTTATTTTTATAATATGTACCTATAATATAATGAAATAATTGAAAAATACATTTATAAAGCATCGATAGTATCTTTTGCAGCTTTTTTTAGTTTACGAAAAACTTTTAAGTTTATGGAGTCCATAATGGTATTACCAGGAGTTTTATGTAAGGTATGTGGCGACCGTGCCTCTGGCAAACATTACGGTAAGTTTCAATAAAAAAAAATTATACCAACGTTTACCAAATTCCAAATCAATTTATTTCTCTGTTTTTAAATATCATAGGTGTCCCATCTTGTGACGGTTGTCGTGGTTTCTTCAAACGAAGTATTCGCAGAAATCTAGATTATTCATGTAAGGAGGGTGGTAAATGCATTGTTGATGTATCTAGACGAAACCAATGTCAAGCTTGTCGTTTTGCCAAGTGTCTGCAAGTTAACATGAGACGTGAGGGTAAGTTACAAAGAATTTGGTTGTATTTTAAATTGTCAAGCATGTCCTTATTCTTTTTATTTGAATTTATCTATATCATAAATGAACCGAGTACTTTTCGATGCTCGTTAAAATGCTTCATAAAAGCAGTGAAGAAGACATAAGTGGTATGTTTACGACATTTTGCACTTATCTTCCCTGAAGATAGTCATTGATTGTTTATACAGTTTCCACTTTTCACACAATAGTGTTCAATAGATACATTATACTTTTGTGATTTCTTTCTTTTTTCACTTGTAACTTGAATTGAAAAATAAATCAGAAACTTGCAAAAAACACAGACACTAATTGCTCTCAGTGTATTTAATAGATGTGTGTTTGCGGCATGAAGGTAAATATAGATAAAACTTGATATTGTTGAATAAACATTTGAGCACTTAATGCATATCGCGTAAGAATAATAGTAGGGTGATTTTTTTAAACAACGCAAACCAATATATTCCAATATGTAGATGATTATATTTCATGTTTACTGATAATAAATTAATTTATTAACCAAAAAAGGAAACAATTGTGAAACAAACAGCTTTTCAAACTGTCTTGATTGTTTAATGCCCACGACTCTTTTATAAACATTTAAAAAATCTATAATACTTATATCTCTTTAAAGTAAATAATGAATATTTTAACCCATTTCAGAATGTTTTTCACACTTTTCTTACATTAAATTTAAAACGTATTGAATTCATAAGATTAAATTTCGTTTTTTTTTATTTTTTTTTTAATAAATGGCAAAATGCAATAGGTCTGTGAATCGCGGTGATGCATCCTCAAACCTAACCTAAATGCAAAAAATTAATATATTAAAAATTACCAGGATTGAATTGAGAATCTTGTATCAGACTGTAATTGTTATTGCGAAGCGCTCCATGCATAATATGAATGTACATAATATGAATAAAAACAATCTCAAAAATGCGAGAGAAAACCAAAAATAAAATATTTACACTGTAAAAAATTGGTGTCTCGCAAGCAAAAAATTCCGCGTGACACATTTGAAAAATTTTTAAAATTTATGTAGGAAATATTTTTTTCGATATTTTTTGTTTATTTTATGTTTGCAAAGGTTAGCAGATGAATAAAACAACTAATTAAAAATCAAAAAAGAACATAAAAAAATTGACGGACACAAAACCATTAAAGTAAAATTTTTGGAAATAGTAATTAGTTAAAATCATCATAAATGAAGTTTACAGACGATTATTTTAGCAATTTATGGACTTAAATTTTTCTACAACTTTTGTTTTGTGATCTAAAACATATAAATTCTTAAAAAATCATTTTGATTAATTGAAAATTACATATTATTTCACATTTCCAAAAATATGTAACACTTTTTAAAAAATAAAGATGTATTTTGAGTTTTTGAATCCAAATATAAACTTTAAGTGCACTTAAGTTTTATTACAGGCGTTACAGAAAATATGATAGCATTTTTCAAAATAGGTAATTTGGAAATGCGATAAATAAAAACAAACGTGAATGTTACGTTTTTTATTTTATTTAGATGTTAATGGTGTGAAAAGTCACCTGAAGTTAAATTTTTTCACATATTTAAATACACCACATTGAATATACATTCAATATCAGTTGAGATGATTAAACAATGTTTAGTAAACATTAAATATGGTGCATGTGCATTTGATTCTAAAATATTCCAATATCTCAGATATTAACATTAATTATAATAATCCAAAACTCATTGTATTATCGTGAAGTCCTTCAAAAATAACCTATTTTTTCAATTTTAATGAAAAATCTAAAAAAAATCTAAAAACACATTTTTCAACTTTCTGACCAGGCAGAACCTTTTCGACAATATGTCGGATCGACAAACATAATTTGTGAATAGAAATTTTTAAACAAACAATTTTAAATTTTGACCTACGCTTCGTACATTTTGCTGTAAAATTTGGATATTTTTTTTAAACTATCATAAAATTTAGAAAAACAGAGAGAGAGAGAGAAAGTTCTGCAAAGCAAAAGTTCTTTCTTTTTTCTGTTTATTCACTTTTTAGTTATATTTCTGTTTTATACAAATAGTTAGTTTGCTATTTTATAGAATGGAATGCCCTGAAATTGAAAGAAAAGTACAAAAGTTACACTACTAAATATATTTGATGTATTATAAATTCAATGTAATTCCTATTGAATATTCTATGTACATATATCTAAACAAAAACAAGATTGAAAAGCATTCGTTGAAACTAACAGCTTAGCCGCATTTTTCAAAATGTCTTAGTTTCCGATATTGAAATTTTCTGAAAAATATTAAAATTTTAAAATATAGTATAATCTCCCAAAATGGGCATACAAAATTCAAATAAGTGTATGAAAACATAAATTTTTCGAGAAAATTTTTAATTAATGACCTATTTACTGACCTATTAATGACTGAAAATATCGTATTTTACAAAAAAAATCAACCAAAATGCTAATTGTCTTTGAAAAATTAAAAAAAAAATTTAAGAATTCATCAAAGGGGTGCTTTGTAGTTAATACTCTTTTTATGACATTTTAGATAATTTTAAACCATTTTTTATTGAAAATATTCATAGATTCATAAATTCATAGAAATAGCAGTGCACGAGTTTTCCCGAAGTTTTGTACGAATTTCTACTTTTCGTGCACGTTGCTCATAAAATTTTAGACGAACATTATTGATGGCCATAAAAACAAGTTCTTCAAAATAAATTTGAAATGCGGTAAAAAAAAATGAATGAGTATAAAAAAGCATTGAAGGGATCTTCTACTGTTTATTTATCGTGTGAACTAACAACCTGTATGTGACAATTATGAGATATTTTTTTTACTTCACAAGTAAAAGTCAAATAATTATTTTTTTAAAACTAAGGCAAGTGCAATTTCAAAAAATGTTTCACATTATTTTGGACCTCAAAAAGTAAGGTCATTACTCCCACCGAGTAATGAATAATGATAATGGATAATAATAATATCAATAATTTTTCCATCTTTTTCACTATTTTTAAAGAGTTTTAATATTTAAAATAGTATTTTAAAAATATTTGTAATATATGTTCCATATACTACTTTGTTTTTACCGCACAAAAAGGGCCCATTTTGTGAAACGCCGGCCTAAAAACATGGAAATGTTGTCAGAATTAAAAAAAATTGCTTTTTCTCCCAGAAGTTGCGCCTTTCTATTTTGGCGCCTGCGGCGATTTGCCGCGCCCTTGTTACGTCTAAGTGAAGAACTGAACATCGACTCGGAACACAAAAGGACTTATGTAACAAACATATACTACAATTCGAATTTGCTTTGCTAATTCAAGGTACTTTAATCTTTTATTTAAACATTTGGACAAATTTTCGATACAAAAAAATATAGAAATTTTCTAATGCCTGTTTTGAAATTTAAAAATTTTGGCAAATTTCAAACGATTTATTTTTAAACTTATTTCTGTGAAAATTATTCTTATTTTTTGAAAAATTGCAAAATATAACAAAAATTATAGATTTTAACAAATTTTTTATGATTTTTAATCATTTTTCTAATGTTTTGAAGGTTAAAATATTACAAAACCATTATCATAATTCCTTTATTCCCTCTTTGGATTTTCGGAAAAAGTTAGGTGGGTGGACATGAGAAACATTTTTTGAAATTGCACTTGCCTAACTATGTATATACTAACTATAGCTAATCGTCATTTCATAAAAAAATAATTTAGGCCGCTCCAAATTTTTTTTCTATGATTTTGTCGCATGGCCAATTTTAAAAGGTGAAAATTCAATGGGACAAAATAAAAAAAGTTTTGAAATACTTTTTCATACAAAATGACAAAGTTTTAAGATTTTTTAAAATCTTTTAGACGAAAACATCAAAAAACATTTGGAACGGCCTTATCTCATAAAAAACACATTTAATTTAAAAAATTAATTGTTAATTTAATTTCTTAGCAGTTCAACATGAGCGAGCGCCTCGAAATTGTGGTCCGTCCCATAATTTACTCCATTCAAATTCCTATGGGTCGGATTTATTTCCGCTACCTGAGATCACAATTCCATCTCCAAATTTATTTCTTCCATTCACTCCTTTTGTTTCACCCAACTTTTGTTTCACTAACTACGACGTGTCACGGTTTTCATCCGCTTATGCTTCAGGATCTCTCTGGGATCCCATAAATTTATCAAGAAATTACATACCTACTGTTCCAGCCATGGACCACTACAGTTTTGCAAAAAATTATTTCAACCCTGAAACAAAGAAAGAAGAGGCAACTGTTCTGATAAGTTATACAACAAGTGGTAAGTTACCAATGTTTTGCAAGTACGATCTTCTTTTAATTTGATCTACATTTATGTACATAAAAAAATTTCCCGTAAAAACGATAATGTCAAAAAATAGTAAAAAAAAATTTTTGTTTTTAAATGTTAGTTTTGATGTCAGAAATATATACCTAGCTAAAAAATTAAAATAATAAATCAACTTAATATTACGTAATTAAAAGTTATCATGATACAAGTACCAATTGGTTTTGCAAAAGTCTTAAAATTTAACACTGTACCTAAAGTATGAAATAAAAAAATATGTATTAAAGAGAATTGTCAAAAAATTTTTAATTTGTGAAAAATTTACAAAACCAACGATAATAAGAGATCTTAGAGCATTTTTGCAGCATTGTGAAAAACTATTTAAAATGCCAAGTGCTGTATCGTTTGTAAAAAACGTAAATATCCGACGAAATGTGAAGAGAACTCGTTAGTGTTGGAAAAATTAAAAACTATTGATTGCTGAATATTCATATCATATTTTTCTTCCTTGATTTGATTATGCATTTTGCATTGACTGTTTCATCTCTTGCAGTTCAATCATGATGGCCTTTTGGGTTTCTCGTCACATAACTTGAAAAATAAGTATAAATTATGAAAAGTGAAGTTTTAATAAAGCAATTAAGGTTATAAATCTAGAAATTGAACTGAATTTAATTTTAAATTAAGAAAACTTTTCATGATAATTTTTTGATCATTCAAATTCAGCAAAATTTATCAAAAATTTATTATTAAAATTTATTGACCCACCATTAACAATTAAATTTAAGCCGTTATAGCCTATTTAAGTAGTACTTATAAATATTTTCTATAGATACAACATCATCAGTTGAAGACGAAATAGTAGAAGTTACTAGTACAGAGGAACCTCAAAACACTTCTGTTAAGGATGATAATCCTACTTCTGCACCTTCATTTTTCCCTCTTTCGTCTAAAATATCACATGAATCGGCAACTAAATTATTGTTTTTAACATTCAAATGGGTCAAGTCAATCCCGTCATTCAGGAATCTCCCTTATAACGACAAAAAAACTTTAATTGATGAAACATGGTCCGACTTATTTGTTCTCACAGCTGCGCAATGGGGAATTCCCTTTGGGGACTCTAGTAAGTATTATAAATTTGAATCTACAATTGTACATATTATTTTTTTTATACATTTTTACAGCTAATGACATATATAAAGCATTTGCACAAAACCTTTATAATCTTATTAACGAATATCAAAGACTACGTGTTGACTCTAAAGAAGTAGCCTGTTTGAAAACGTTGATTTTGTTCAATCCAAATCTTTATGGCCTAACATCTAACCATCAGTGTGCTTTGCTTCGTGAGCAGACTCTTGCTTTGTTGAACAAAAATTCTAATACAAAGCTTGGACATTTATTAATGTTATTGCCGCAAGTGAAGTCTACAGCTGATCGTCACACCTTAAAGGACTTATTTTTCAACAAATCATTAGGAGAAAATGCAGTTGAACAAGCAATTCACGATATTTTAAAACAATGACTGTCAGAAACTAATAATGATGTAGAAGAAATGCATAAATATAAATAAAATAAAACAATTAGAATTAGGTACCACATTTGCATGCTTTTTGTTTATCGTAGTTTGCCCGAGTTTCCACGAAAAGTATACATTTGTTTTTTCATTATATTTATGGTATCTTTTGATTCTCGAGGAAGTTATATAAAATATAAAGATATGTCTAAATTATTTACATCAAAAGCCATTTTTTGGTTACGAAACGAATAATTATATACATATAACGTTTTTTTATTTAACATAATTCTTTAAAACTAAAATATTTAACATAAATATTTTCTTCAAGTCTTGGAAAAGAAGTATCAAACAAGAATAAAACAAATAAGATCATTTTGCATCTCCATGAAACCAAGTATTTGATACATACTACTTGAGATATTCATAAACAACATAGATAGATAATATTTTTTAAAACTTATTCTATTGAAGTACTACTGCTTAATGCTACAGAATCATCAGAACTCTTATCATCTGTGTTTGAACTAGAATCATCATTGTTGTCATCGTTACTCAAAGTAGTATCGGTTTCAGATTTTGGCGAATGTGTTCCTTTGTAAGTAGCTTTTTTCAATTTTTTAGTTTCGATTTTTGTCATGATTCTTGACTTTCTTTTCTTAGTAGTTTTACGGCGTTTTTTGGGTTGTGCATCACATGAGTCCGTGGTAAAAGTAGATTGTTTTCTTTTTAAAACTGGCACTTGTGCACCAACAACATCAATATGATCCTCATCTTCACTTGTGTTTGTACTGTATTGAACTGATGGAATCATTGTTTTATCTAGGGCAATATTATGGTTTGTATCTAAATCAGATTCACTTGTACTCTCATAGATAGATTTAATGACACGTTTTCGGAATTTCAAACGAATTGGATGTCTTCCAACTGTAAAACCACCCGTACTTGTTGATGGCATCGGGTCTTTAGATGCTCCCGCTTTTACATCTGTGTTAAATGCACCGTTCCATTTCATACGGAGCATTGTTAAATTTTTATTATCATCTGAATCTGATGTATCAGAATTATAGTTTGTCTGCTCAAAAACGCCAGGAGGTGCTTCACGTTTCTCTTCATTCACGAAGACAACATCTGAATCGCTTTCAGAATTCAGACTTACCATTTCTGGTGTGCGTAAATGGGGAGGCTTACGTTCCAATACGAATTCACAATCACTGCTATTTGTATCGGAGACATTGTGCACATCACGGATAATTTGAACGGTCCCATTATTACCAAAAACAGAAACTTCAGAATTTTCTGCAGAAACTGGTGGATTCACGGAAGTTGTATCTGAAATAACGTTTTCTAAGAAATAAGAATTATTCATAGGTGAAAAAACAGTGATATACAAAGTCATACCATCGGGATTGACAGATGATTGTTGACTTTGATTATTAGATGCTTCAATACTGCCTCTAAAAATAACTGTTGAATGAGACGATAATCGAGTAGAAATAGTAAATTCAGTACGATTATTTCGTCTCCTGTTGTTTGAATATGACAAGTCTTGTGGAGTACTTGAAAGATCTTGTGGTGAATTAGATTCATTATCCGATGATATGACAACTTCTTCATTTTCATTTGTGTCTGTTTGTCGATTTCTCGTTTCGGGGCGATAATATGGCGCGTATCTCACATGGCTAAAAATTTAGTATTTTCATTAGTATTTAACTTTATGTATTTAGGTCGCTCCAATTGAAATTCAAAAATAAGTCGAAAGCCGATAAAGTCGAAAATCCAATGGGACAAAATAAAAAAAAAAAGTTGAAAACTTTAATCAAAAGTTACCGTTTTTTATATTGAAGATCATATTTTAATATGAATTTTCTTCTCTAAAAAAAATTTGCATAAAATTACCGAACTTGTTTCTTAAAATTTTAAGACAATTATTTTTTATGAAATTTTTATTTTTTAATTTTTAACCGTAGTCACTTTTTAATTTGTAAATCTCAAAGTAGATAATTAAAAAATAACAAACTTGTTGATCAACGGTTAAAAATTTTGTCATTTTGTATCAAAAAAAAATGTACTTTATTTTTGATTATCATTTGGATCGGCCTTACTTATTTTATTTTATATATATTTTATTATATATTTATATATCATTTTATTATATATTTTGTTGATAAATACGTATTTACCGATCATAACCAATCATGTCGTAAGGCGACCTTGAAAAGTTTAATAGTTCATGTATGAAATGTTCTGTTCGGTGCCCTAGAAATCTCTGAAAGTAAGCTCGAAAAGCGGTAGATCGTATATCATGGAGAGTCAATAATTCAGTCAAATAATTCATCACTACTTGAATCTGAAAAGCGTTTCCACGTAATAATACTACTAACTCTCGATTAACCCATGGTAACAGTCGATATATTTGTGCTGGGTTTTCTCTGTAAAATTCAACACTACATTCTCTTGATCTACCGGTCATATCGTCCAGTGGCAATGCATAAATTCTACGATTATAAATGTATTCTCTCCATTCTTGTGCATTTTGACGAAAGGGAATCAAATCATTGCTGAATTCTCGACTGTAACGCTCCGTGGCATCATTCGATTGCATAAATAGTTGATAAATTTGGTCGCTTTGTTGTGGACGAACTTGCATTGTTGCACGGTAAGTGTATTGCGGGGAATCAGGAAGGAAATAGTTTACTCTATGAAATACTCTGCTGTGTGGATCTGATGGCAAGTGTGGAAGATATGGAAACCCCAACGAAGGGGTCGTAGAAGCTGTCCTTGTTGGTTGCACCAAATATTCATCAAATTCTTTCATGGACTTTATATTATGAATAATCGACTGAAATGACTGTTTACATAGGGGACATTCTGCTTTTATCTATTAGCAAATAATATACGTGATATTTAATAATAATGAGAGAAATAACAAATTTTCAGAAACTTACTTTACTCCACTCTAATAAGCAATTGAAGCAAAAATAGTGTAAACAACTATCAGTAAAACATTTATTTCGGCATTTCCCAAGGCAAATGGAACACCTTTCACAATCAGAGCGTGTTTCTTCTTCAGATCCCGAAGAATCTGGTGCATGATGTGTGATTTTTGGCGTAGAGACACATTCACTTTCGGTCGTTTGAGAACAAAAAGCCATGTTTACTATTTTATAAATTAATTGTCAATCATTCAATTCGGCAAAATCTTATTATTACATACTTCATAAATACACTATGAATGTGTATAATGTTTAATCAAGGATGTTTATGATATTTCTAAAAAATAATTCTATTAATTCTAAGGAAGAAATTTAATATAAAAATATATTGAGCATTTTTATGAATGCAATGCATACTTACTTATTCTAATATTAAATAATAGTAGATATTCAAAAATTGATATTCAATATTAAAAAAATCAAATGGAAGTAACTTGGCTTTACTGCTTGTTGACAAGGTTTATAATTGTATATCTATTATTTTCAAATCCCTACCCTTAAACCTACATGTGCAGTTGATAGACACAAATGTAAATACATTTTCGTTTTGAGTTGCTTAATGTCGACATAAGTGGGTCGTCAAATCAAAAAGCTATTACAGTTTTATTTATTATTTCATTTATTAATTTATTGCCGAAGAGCTGTAAGCGAATTCGATCTTTCTTTGAAATATAGAGTTGAAAGCAAATAAATATTGCAGCGGAAGATATAATTACTTTCTTCACAAATGGTTACTCAGATTCATCAAAGTGTGATTGTGGCTCAATTTGAACTATGAGACACATATTACAAAAATATTCGTCATCAAGTTTCGATGAAGACGTAATTCACCAACTCACTCATGAACCAATTGACTGGATTTTTAGTACTTTTCATACTACTACTATAAATAATAGGTAATTAAATCAATACGTTATGTCAAACAAATTACAGCAGTTTTTAATATTGTACTGCCAAATAACACAAACACAGTATATACGTATATGACTAAAACACATTTTAAAGGGTGCAATTTATATAACCAAGTATTTATTTACATGATTAATAAATATGTTGTATTTATACCTACATGTAAATAAATAAAAACATATGTTAATACATGTTCTTAATAAATAGAATGGAAAAACAAATAGTATCTAGCAATGGATTTAACAAAACATCGTTTAAAGATGTTCCATTGTCAGCTTTGGTGAGTCTTGAATGCATGTGTTTATTCAAAACACCTCATTTTAAGGATAATTTTGTATTTTCTAGCAAGAAAATTCTTTGTTAGTTTTGTATACTTTAAACCAGGAGCAAATTTTGCTGGCTGAATCCGGCCATTTTAGAGATTGGCGTGGAGTTTTAGCCTTAGCACCACTAGACAGTACTTTTAAAAATTTTATTCTAAAGTCTTCAGATCAGAATTACATGAAAATTCTCCTGAATCAATGGATGAAATTAGTCAACAGTAATTTTGAGCAATTGCAGGAAACTCTTAAGACTATTGATCGACATGATGTTTATGAGGATGCATTGGAACACTTTAAAAAAGATGCCTATGCTTATAAGCTAAAAACATCAAGCGAAACATCGTTGGAACGAACTCCAAAAGGCTCTTATATCATTACAAGTTTAGACAGATATCGTATAAATAACGGACTAAAAATGATTATATACGATGCGTTCTTAATGTATGATGAAAAAGATGAAGATTTTGCTCAACTTATCAAAGAAACACTTGAAAACTCTGGAATGCATATTTGTATTAAAAATGATTTTTTGGGAGGCATTCCATTTGAACATGATGCTGCTATGACTTTGATTGCAAAACGATGTCGTCGTGTGATTATTATCATATCCAAGCATTTTCTTGACAGTACAGCAGATATATTTATGTCTAAATATGCTCAGCACATTGGGATTGAGCGATCTAATCGTAAAGTTGTTCCCTGTTTAAGAGAAGAGTGTCAGATACCTTCTAACTTAAAAATTCTTTTCCACTTGAAATACTACAAAGATGGACGATTATTCAATTTCTGGAAGAAACTCTATGAAGCAGTTGCATACGAACCTGCAGATAATGATTTTAATAGCGAAGAATTTGAAGTTATTCCTCACTATGCATATTTTCCACTAAATATTTCTCATTCTTCACCAAGAGAAATATCACATTTTAATTTTACAGAAAGACATATGGAGAACTCAGTTACAAATACGATGGAGAAAGTGGAGACAACTAAATTAGAAAATGAATTACTTACATTTCTGGGACCAAGTCCACCTACCGATTCACCAAATAACTCTACAACAATATTAAATGATAAAAAAACAAAAAACAAACAAAAAACAAAAACAAAAAATCCAGTTAAAGTTTTAAAACATATCTTTTCCACGAAAAAACAAAAAATTACTTCATAACATAAATTAACAATAGTTAACGACATAATCAGCTGCTTTTCTTCCACAAAGTTTTTTTTGTTCCAAATGCTTTTATTTTAACTCATTTTTTATATCATACACATTCGATAATATATATCAATAAAGACACTTAATAATATTATTAATGTTATATACCAAACTTAAGGAGAAAAAAAAAGAAAAAATACATTTTTTACATTTGATGTTATTTTAAATCGTTTTTTTTTATTATACCTAATATTGTTTCAATTAAATTTGTCTTCTAAAAAACATTTATAAGACTACCTTTAATAGTGATTATTTTTAACACTAAAATCGGTTTAATTAGTTTTTTTTTATTAATCTGATAATACATATTCTAATTTTATGAATTTTTGCCCACTAAGAATCATTAACATTTTTATGTTCAAAGCCGTTTTGTCAAAAATAATTCTTTTAATTCTCCTCATTCAAAAAAATATTTGTTGTTTCTTTTCCACAATCATAACCAATGTAAGTTAAATTGAATTTAACAGATGCTCTTTGAACTAAGGACCTACACCTGAATTCATGACTATTCATCTAATCTAAATTAAATTTAAGATATTAATGCTATTCATAGAGTTTACATCTATTGTCCACTTTTTATTTTTTTGATAAAGTTTGTGTTTTGGCGTTGATTTATTTTACTTTTGAAATAATTATTAAATATTTTATAGGTTAAAGCACATTTTTTGCAGTTTATTACATATTAAAAGCATAGTTTGTATAGTCGATCAATTGTTACTATGATTCATCTAAATTTTGTTTTTCATTCAATGTTTCCGGTGCATGTAATTGTGATAACGTGTCATCGGATTCACAGCTTTTTGAAGATATTGCAGTCAATTCTGGTTTTTCGTTACTATTGTTGTTTATCAAACTTGAAATATCATCATTTGTAGAGCCTCTAATGGATTCTTCATTTTTAATTGTTTCAGAGGCAAACCCATCATTGTTATTCATGTTGATATTATGTGTTAGCGATTCAGGGACAATATTTGGTTGTAGTGGAATTTCTGAGGAATTTGTATCGTCTCCATCTTGTGTGCTTGGATTGTTAGTAACAGGTTCTGGGGTATCGGGAACGAATTCGTCAGGTGTTTCAGGGTTTGAAATTAAAAGTATGGTCGATGTGTGATCTGGTTGAACAGGATTCTCGACGTTCGAGGTCGATAAAATTCCAGCTAAAGCAGGGGATGTCGATGATACTGCAACTCCTAATACACTCGCTGGATATATTGAGTTAATTTCTAAAAGATTTGTTGTAGTTTTCGGTGCAATTGCTGGATTTGTAACTGTGATTGGAAGTTCCAGTGACACTGGGACATTTGTTTGATGTTGAGGTGTTACTCCGATTTCCGCCAACTTTTCATCAAGATTTTTAATCAGATCAGACGGCTGTTTTTCCATGTTACTGTTATTTTTTGTCGGTTGTTCTGTTGTTGACATAATGGGAGATTGTGTTAATACCGTATTCGTTTCGGAAACATGAGCTTTCACGGGGGGATTGATGCTAAGATCGCCTAATGTGCCCGTTAACAGTTGATCTTGCTGATACACATCTGTGTTAGTAAATGCTGTAGTGAGAATATCATCATTGATTATTATAGGCTGGTCTCCCATCTCATTTTGACTTGCAGCAATAGCATTCAAAATGTCCTGCGCCGAACCTGGATATATTAATTGTTGGCCATCTTGCGTGAATAATTGTGAGACATCGCCAGATACTGCCATAGCAAGGAGACTTTGTTGATCAAGAATTATCTGCTGTCCGTCACCAGTATTGAAAATTATACTTTGACCGCTTACATCGTTATCATTAGCTTCATCTGAAATTGCATTTTGTTGATCTGCTTCAATTTTATCTTGAGTCTCGGGCACCATTGGCACAAGTTGATTTGATGAATCTAAATACAATGCTTCATTATTCATTGGTGTAAATGAACCATCATCTCCAACTGAACACAAATAAAACGCATTTGATGGACCTCCAAAATTTTCTGCAGAAACGGCAAGTATTTGTGAATTCTGATCTCCTAAGTTATTATTCTCCTTTGTTGAAGCTTGTGTTGTTGCTACTGATATTACTGGAGTTTCACTATTACAAGGGCTTTCACTAATAACAGGCTTTACCAAAAATTCCTGTATTGATGCACCGCCTTTCTCCTCTAGCATTTGTAGAGCTTTTGGCTCGGTTTCTTCATCCGGAATGACAATTGGTTCGTTATTTATCGTTTTATAGATAGGTTTTAACTTTTTTGGAGCAACAACTTTTAAATCTTTAATTTTTTGGGGTGAGTTGTCTGCATCACTACAAATCATAGACGAATCAATAGGTTTGATACGTTCAATATGACTCGTCGATTCTAAAGATCCAATAGTAGTGTCAAAATCTTTGCGCTTCAGCTTAAATTTGGGATTAATTTTTGGTAAATATTCTTTAAGTCCTGCTTTTGTTAATACTTTTCCATTTCCTCGTACTTCTACATAACCTAGGCTTTCGGCTTCTTTGAGTTGTTGTGGCGAAAGCTTGATTACATTCGATTTGCTTAACTTATCTTTTGATGTATCAGTCGATCTGTTTTGGGAAGAATAAATCATTTCAGTTCTAACAGTTGTCCCTGGAGTATTTTCGATTGTTCGACTGGTAACTCGATTTGATGGAATAATAATTTCTGACTGAACCTGAATCTTATTAGATGACCGAATATTTGATCCAGCTGTCGTCGATGTGACTATAAGACGATACAAATCAATAGCATAAACAATATCTAATATAAAAAATATTGAAAAAATTTACCTGGTGAGGTTGTTGTCATTAATGATCCCTTACTAGTGATCAAAATTTTATTAGATGCTCTTCCAACGATGACTTGCGGCTTTGGTGTTCCAGTTGTCGGTGATTTTGACATGGAACGGTGAGATTTAGCTAAAGGCGACGAGCTAGATGCTCGCATTAGTAAAGAAGTTGTAGGAGAAGCTCTCGACAAATTGGGTTGGACTTCTTCAATTAAAGTTTTTGTGCCGTCGATTTGTGTAATTAACTTCATGACTTTTCGATGCGTGGGAGTCACTTCTTGTCGCAATTTCTGCTCCTTCGATAATGAATTAGGAAATGATAGACGGCGTAACTCGGTGTTTTGCGGTTTAGTATTAGATGCGTGTTGTATGTGTATGTCTGGTTTAATTTGTAAAATCTGTGATTCATTTTTGTTAATATTCATGGTTGTAGACGTTGAAAGTTTTTCTTGCTTTGAAACGGATTTCATATTAGAGGCGATGGGTTCGTCGTCAAACAAAATTTCCATGTTATTGATGTCAAATAGGGTTTCTTGAGTTTGAGCTTTTTGTTCATGCCCAACCTTTTGATTTTTATTGACAATGCTTTCAAACTCTTTATGATACTCCGCTTTTCGCTTCTTTGGCAATCGTGTCTCTAATTTAATATTTCTGTCGACGTCTTTTGTTTCTGTTTTTCTTTGTCGCTTTGATAAACTGTCTTGTTTTGCTTCAGGTTTTGCTTCTTCAATGCCTTTTTCTTCTAAAGCACGCAAATGACGCTTACGAGGATTTAATATAGGGCTATTGCTATTACTAAGAGATGAACCATCAACAGAAGCAACCGGTTTTGGTGGTGTACCCAAATTAATCAAACTCTCAGCAATATCGTTGTCATGAGAAATAATTTTCTTTGGAGAGAATTGTATGGCCGTTTGTGGCAATTGAGTTAAAGTTTCAGCAATCAAAAGTTCTGATTCTGTCATCAATTTTGATGGAGAATCGACTTGTTGTGTTTCTTTAAATATACGTTTGCCTCGTTCTTTTGGCGGTAATTTGCGGTCTTTATTGTCAACTTCCTTTTCAATGTCAGGAACACTCGTTTCTTTGAGAAGTTCTTTAATTTCTTGCTCTAATGCCTCATCTTCGCCTATTTCAACCTCGCTAGGACTGGATGTTTCAGCAGGTCGAGGCATTTTTCGCGAATATTTAGTTTTGTCTTCATTTTTCTCCGATTTTAATGGACTTTCTATTTTATTTTTATTTCGACGAGATATACGAATGAGTGGCGGAGTTTCCTCTAACTGTTCCATCAACAAATCAAAATCACCTTTAGTTTTTTTCTTAGCTTCTAGTTTTTTCTTTTCGACGTCGACACGTTTCTGCTCAAACTCCTTTTTACGGCGCTCTACTTCAGCTCTTTTTTGAATCAATTGGCTTTCAAACAAACCAATATGTTCCTTCTTTTTCGATTCTTGTTTGTCTTCCAATGATTTTCCCTCTTCTTTAAAATTCTTTTTTCCTGTTTTATCTTGCTCATTACATTTTTCTTCTTTCTCTTTGTGATTTTTTAACTTTTCTTTAATTGATTGACTTTCGCTTTTATTGAATTTCGTTTTATCTACTTTTCTTGACGTTTTCTTTTCTTCTTTTCGTTCATCTTCTCTTAATTCATAAAAAACGAAATCCCGTTTTTTCGGAATATTATGACATTTTATTGGAATATTTTTTCCACTATCTTCTTTCAAGTTATCAAATGTTTGATTGTTTTTATCTGACGAGCTTTCTTTTTGTTTACTTTCTTTCGTATCAGATTGATTTTTCTCTTCTTGACTAAGCTCATCATCGCTCCAGTCTGCTAAAAGTTTATTTTTGATTTCAGTATTTATTTTAATATCATCTGGTCTTTCTGTTTTCTCATCTTTTGTTTTTTCTTTTTGAGTTTTAGAACCTGTTGTTTTAGCTGGAGTTGATGGTACATTTTTACCTCGTCGCTTTCTTTTCGCAGTAGGCTTGTCTTCTATTTCTGATTCATTCAAATAATCTTCTTTATAATCATCAACTACAGAAGGTTTTTTAGGCTCCCGCAAGATTTTGTCTAGATTACGTGGTGGTTTAAGAGGAACTACTGCTTTAGAAGAAGTTTTCTGTTTGAGAACATTTTTTGCTGTAGATTTTGGTGATACCAGCTCTTCCTTTGTGTGGGTTTTGTTATGAAGAATAAAAACATTCATACGATTTGTTGAAAAGGAGCAAGCTCTACATTTGTATGGATTTCCAGATTGTAATGCCGGTGTCATTGGAATTGCTGAAGATTGTTCCAAAATTCGAACTCCATGATCCATGTTTTTTTGGACATTTGTTTGATTTGGAGTGTCTTTTTTAGGAACTGGAATATGAAAAAAAAAATTATTCATAAATAACTTTGGGTAACATTTGGAAAACATACTTTTTTGTTTTCTATTTGGATCAATAAATATATCACTCCAAGTCTCTTTTTTGATTTTTGTCGGTTGAAACTCCTCACTATTAATTATGTTAGGATCTCCGTTTACCATTTTCTCAGCTATTGCAACATCTTCAGGAAAAGTTGCCATAAATTTTTTCTTTGCTCGAACAGCTTCCAAACCTTTCTTGATGAACGTATGTTTTCGTTGGTTATTGTAAAGACAAATTTTGTCTATACTATATACATATTCGCTGAATAATAAAAATAAATGTTTGCAAAAACAGTTTTTTAAAAAATGGTTTACTTATACATACAATGTACTTTCTTGGAAAAATCGGACAATCGCAATAGGTTGTTTTTTTAATGATGAAAGTAATCCTTCGGGTATACGTGATTCTCCAACTACTTCGCCGGGCCACCAACTATTGCTAAGCCTCACCCACACTACATCACCATCGACATAGCTGATATTTGTTAAAGAACTCATTTTTATCTCTATATATGTATATACAAAAAAAGGTATTGGTCAAAAAAATCTCTAAAATAATTTAACTATTCTAATATAAGAAAAGGCCTCTAAGAACATCAAAAGTATTGAAACGCCAAAGTCAAATATTTTGCAGTCGAGACATCGATCGATTTAAGCATATATAATTAATTTTACACATTGAATGTGTATTTGAATTTAGAATGTTTAATCTAATATTTGGGTATATTTTGAAAGCAAGTAAAAAATACTTTGTTTTTAAACACAATTTTTTCAATTCTCATTGCTTGACAGAAGTATTTACTCAAATTCTAAATATATATGCTCTTTTTCATACACCAATACATCAAGATCGTCTTTTGCGAGCTCAAAGAGCACATTCATTCAAAATGATTGACAAAGAATGATTATTTAGAAGTAAAACTTCGCATTTTGTGTAAAAAAATGCTGAAGGTGATTTTCGTCACTTTATTTTTTGCATTTTTTGCTTTTTCCTTATCTTTACAGTTTAGAAAAATATCGATGCTTGCAGACGCCATTTCTAATGTTTGTACATTTTGGACGATTTTGTATATTCTTTTGAACAACACTTACACAACACGATATGTGTTTACATGAGATACAACTTGCAATCTGATTTTACAGCTTGAACCTAAATTTCAGTTGATTTTCCGGAAAAAATTGTAACTCGTTTCGAATATTTAATACTTTTTTTGTGGCTGTCAGAAAATTACCATTGCTAATTCACCATAGGCGCCATCCATTAACGATATTGAAAAGTTAGGGGGTAGGGGTTCAAAAAATTACTATAGATTTCAAATTTTCAAAATTAAAAAAAAACGACGTCTTAAAAAATACTCTATTTTTTTGATTTATAAAAATTGTGTTTTTACAAAATTTATATCTTATTTAATTCAATTCAGTTTCAAAATACAGAGCTCATTCATGAGAGCTTTTCATGAGTATAAGAGCATATGAGGGAGAGGGATATGAAGGGGGTCTGGTTCAAATAATATCTCATAAAGTAAGCTTTTCGTTAATTTTTAAAGGTTTTCGACTCCGGTAACCGAGGGCTGGGGGCAAAAAATACCTCTTTTTATCTGACGCCATTAATGGATAACGCCTGAGTCTGTTGGGCTGCTATTGAATAACACCTACTGAGGACCACATTTTGGAAAAAAAACACCAAGTAGCTGCTTAGGATGAGTCTTCCTAATATAAGAAATATATTTTCACCAAAAATCGTGCAGGGAATGTGGTCAAGTAAGTACAGTAAAAAGCTCAATTTCGAGTTACCAGAGCGATTCAAAGGAACGATTGTTGAAAAATGGGCAAACTATTGGAAACAATTGGTAATTGACTATAAAGAGATGGTCATTGATACTTGCAAACACATGTTTCAGCATCCTTTGAAAACATCAATATATACCGGGGTCGGTGCGACTACGTATTTTTTGTGTAAACACAATCCTGACTTCGCGGACTTTGAAAAATCATTTCAAAACAGTAAGAACCTATTGATCCTTGTAGCTGAGCCTTGTCAAAACCCTGTATCGGCTGACCACATACGAAGCTTAGAGCGATATATTAATCAAAACGTTGTCCGAAGGTTATCATTAGGTGTTATTTCTTTTATATGGATCGATAATTACGATAAAGACTGTTCCTTATACAAGGCTACATGTGAATATTTGAAACCACCATATAAGACATTTAAAGAGAGAGTCATTGATGTTGGGTTCTTGGACAAATATTGGATATTGGACGAACAAATGAAGGATTATGATGTTAACTTTTGAATGAAAGGATTGTAAATATTTACTTTGTGTAAAATAGAATTCAAAATTAGGTATATTATAGTTAAAATTAATATCTATAAAAAATAAAAATAAATCGAAAAATGTATTTGGCCTCCGAGTTTTTATAGATTTATAACAGGAAATGGCAGTGGAAAGATTTTATTCAGTTTTCTCCATTCTAAATCAAACTACTTACCATAATGGATGACCGACTTGGACGTTTTCAATAAAACAGAACACGAGTTAACTTCAAACAAAATCTTTTTCAAGTCCCATTTTATAATGCAAAATAATTTTTCAATGTAAATAAAACATAGATTTGTTTATTGTATAGTATTTTATCTTATTTATTTTAATCTAATGCATTATATTTAAGTTGGAAATCATTTTTATTAATATTTATTTTATATTAACACTTATGAATATCTTTTCTGATTTTTCGTAACCTCGCTCTTTCACGAAACATTGAAAGTCGAAATGCTTACAGACATACGAAATAAAGTTTGGTCTGTACTAATCATTGTTACAAATATTATGGATTTTGGATTTACAAATATTAGAGATAGAAAAAATAGTTTACAAGAGTAAGTATAAATGATATTGAACATAAATGAATATACAACATTATAATTGCACACACCACATGAAACAGTTTAATTTTTGGTTGTATTCAAACTTCATTGACAGGAGATGTTTATAATAGTTTCTAGATAATGAATGTTAGTTAGGCGTATAAATTATATATATCTATTTTTTGCTCGCGGCCCACTCGATTTGTCAAAAAACTCAGGGGAAAAAATTAAACATTTTGACATATTTTTTTTTTAAATTAAAAACTCATGAAAAAATTACTATTCACAATCACAATCATACAAAAAAAATCGCTTTAATAAGATGTTTGAAATGTTGGCGAAATTTCTTTTTAAAGTCACGTAAGTAGGGAGAGTTTAAATTTGAAAATAACATAAAATAAAATTAATAGAATATTAAGAGTCAACTATTAACGTAAAAAAAAAAAAAAAAAAAAAAAATAGAAAATACCAATAATAGATTCAGAAATATGTATTTATTTTTTCATTAAACCCATCCGTCCCCCCTCATGACAAAAAAAATTAAAATATTAAATTTAGTCACCTTATTAATTGATAGTAATAAAGTTTTAAGTAATAAGGTTTAAATTAAAGTTTTTTGAACTAAAAATAATTAATATTGATTACGTACATTTGAAATTTATTGTTGAGATAGTAATTTTAGAATGTGATAATCATTACTTCATGAGGGACAGTACTGCTTTTATTATCAGATAATATTCCTTATCTGAATTGTTTAATATGTAGGTATGTGTGTGGCTTTTTCATTTCTATTTTCTATTTCAGTAAAAGAGTTGTGGTTGTTATTTATTTTTATCTAATTAATATTTTTAAAAACAATGTCTGCCTTATTTTATCTTTTAATTAATAATATACACATTTTTTTGTTGCTTAACGGGGATTCAACTTGACTTACAAAGACGAATTATTTAGCCATCTTCTTTTGGAGGTGTAAACCAACCTGAAATTTAAATTATTTTTTTAATATAAATATATACATACATAATTCTCAAAAGAATTTAATTCTGTAACTTTTCCTTACCGTTCTTTTCATGGATTTGTACAAGTGTTTTGAAGCTCTGCTGTGCTCTTGCCAAACTGTATTGTGTCTATTTAGAAAGAATTTTGAGAAATCAGTTTATGATAGTGAGAATGTAATGATATTGCTTACCTTAGTTGCACCAAATTGTATTCGCGCTTTTCCTTTGACTAGTGTAGCTGCAATTTGCATTATTACAGCTTCTACTGTATATGCAGAACTCCATCCTTGTTTTGTTAGTAATTCCATGCAAATTGCACCCCCTACTAAAACATAGCCTCCTAGAAATAAGCAATCAATTAAAATCAATTGATTCTTGATATTGTAATAATTGGACGAAACTCTACCTGTAATAATTGGATGGACGACACGAACGAAAGGTGGTTCAAAAGGGTAAGTTTCCTTAAACATGATATTCAATGAGATACTGTCTTTCCCTTCCTTCTCCTTTAACATCATCAGATCATTGTGTAATGGACTGTCCGGATCGACAGACATTAATTTGACATTCCACTCATAAATTGAATCATTAACTAATTCTATTGAATACATATTATTTTTGAAAGAATCTGAGCGATATATGTCACGTAGCTCCTTCATAAGACGATCAGTTGCTTGTACAGAGCCGTAAACAGATCCCTGTGGAAAATAACTCGAATCAAAGTCTGATAAAACACGAAAATGAACTTTAATGAATACCTTTAGATAATCTTGACGTTGTGTTTGACGTAAACGTTCAAGTGTAGCTAGATGTTCTACTTCCATATCATCCTATAGTTTTTAAAAATATGTAGGTATAATTGTGCATGAATGTGTAAAACAAATAAACGCACCTTGCTTGTGTTGTGAGCATCATCCACCTCCAACTGTAAGTCTTCTTCAGCCTCACTATCTTGATCACTCTCTACTTCAATCTCCTCAGGGTCATCCGAGTCCATGTCATCCATTTGTTCTTGACGTTGGTTACCTTGTGACGAGCCATTATGAAAGCCATTTTGCAAAGGGTATGGGAATGCATGTTTGAGTTTTTCTAATTCCGGAGGCAATTGAAGGCCATGTAACCTACATAACTCTCTTAATAATATGTCAACCTAAGAAGTTTACCATTTTGATTAGATATATTGAAAAATGTATCGCACTTAGTATTTATTTACCTGATTGATAACATGATTATCAAGACCATGCGTATTACTTAATATCTGCACAGCATTTGTTACACTGGTTTCTTCCGTTTCTGCGAACCAGACTGGTGGAGTTGAGGGGTACGTTTCCTTTCAAAATAATATAAAATTAATTTTTTTGTTGTTGTTGATATATTACAATGTTGAGATCAGTGATTGCCTGGATCTCATCGTTGACAGTAAATTTAATAAAAATTATTTGAAAAAAAATTATTTTATCATTTTGAGCAAACTCTGATTTTCATCCGAACCTTATTCAAAACGAAAATTTAAGGAGATTATGAAATATTAATGGGTAGCAAATGATACCTGTTAATCAAATTTTACAAATAAAATTTGGTAAAAACAATAATTTTTAAAAAGTCTATTTTCAACTTTTTACCCTGATAAATATGTATATACCTGATGAACAATGAAATGAAAAAAGTAGAGGCAACAAGGATCAACAAAAACAATACCTACACATTTGTAAGAAAAGAGATTTTTTTTTATTTTTATTAAATATGTTTCTTTTTAATATGTAAATACACAAAAGCAAAAGGCAAAAATATCTTTCTACATATGTATTTTTCATCATGCACATACCATGTACATATTCTGCAATTGACTCAATACCTGATACAGAACGACATGAAGAAGAATTGTAATACAAATTTTCTCTGGATAAACTTTAAACAATAATAAATAGTAGGAGTACCTAAGCTTCATATAATAATGATGAATGAAGTCCGTCTTCATGAATTTTATAAAAATATATACTCTTTATTCTAATTATTCTTTAGTATATTGCTAAAATTTACGTATGTATGTTCGGTACGTAAGGATGACTGTCTGGATTTTTAAATCAATATAATTTAAGTCAAAATCCAAACTTACTTAAATGTTTGAGTTCTGATTTTGAGTACTAATTCTTAGTTTCCAATAAATAAATAAAATATAAAAACTTGAAAACAACTTTGAAAACTCTGTAGTTAAGTACTAAATATATAAGCACATTTAGTGTAGCAGACTATATGCTCGATACAAAGGACAATATAAATGAAGGAAAATATTCGTGGATCAGAATTTTTAACAAAACTACCTACTTAGCACAAACACAGTCATAAAAAAAATAACAAAAAAGAGATCCCCGTAATTCAAATATAACACAAATCAAAATAAAAAAAAAAACTAAGAAAAAACATTTCATTTACCGTAATATTTGCATGGATATCATGTTTTTTGCCGTTTAGTCCGATAAATCTGCAAGTTATCTCATCCAAACTAGCACTGAGCACCTGAAACATAACACTACTGCCATTTGGTTTTCTCGGGAATACACTTTGAATTGTTTTTATTTCCTGCTTCAATGTATTTAGGCAGGCCATTATTCTTTTTTTTTGTTGCTTTGGTTGGTTCGATATTAAACTACCACTGGCGCGCACAGGCACAGAAATTTTACCGTAGTCCGTAAAAGAAACACATTGATCACCCGATTATCAATGAATTTGTCTCTTTAAAAATAAAATTGCTCTTTTTTTTGTTTAATAAATAACCTTCCACTATCGTGTTCAAAGATTTAGTGTTGTCTGACCGGTTTTCAGAACCTAGTTATGGACACAGGATTAGCAGTTGGCAAATTGATCACTTTCATTCGTCTCAATTAGTTTCATGTTAATTCATACAATAAATCCACGACCCCCATTGGACGTTCGTCAATATTTTCTGGCAATATTTTAAGAAAGAAAGATCTAAATAATTTATTTTTTGAGAAATGTATTGTTTATTTTTGAAACCTGATTGAGCTTAGAATCCCATTACATGTTTCTTTTTTTTAGATTTTGTCTTTGCCGGAGTCACTTGGGTCTTAATGGGACATGCATCTTGTTGAGTTGGTGTTTGGATTTCATTAGAATCTTTTGAGTCTGCAAGAGTAAGTTCCATACCAGGCTCTTGACACTTTTCGTCGAATTCGAGATAAGTGTCGGTCTTGGATTGTGATTTAGCGAGCCACGCCTGAATTTTGATATCTAGTGGTTCAGGTTCATCCTTCGGAAGATCCAACAAATCCTTATCGTCTATCGGAAGATCCCACACTTCCATTATGCTCTCAACTAGAGCGTCTTTGTAGTTTGACAGTTTTGTGATACTTTGTTGCCATCGGGGACGTTGCTTGGGTTTTGCCGCTTCAACTTCTTCTTCGAGCTTGTTTGGTCTTGTAAGTCGTGTTGACTTGAGGACTCTAACCATGTCTTTTTTGTATATTACTGCTGTTGCTCCGAATTCTTTTGTTTCTGGTAGAATTTCTGTGTCATCTACCATTTCTGCCCAGTTCTTCATTTTTTCACACACAATAGATATATCGTCGATCTTTTCTCTCATAACGTTTTGTTTAAATACGTCGCAAATGCTATTTTGACTAATAATTGAAATAGTTCTATCGCTACTATTTGTCATAAAATCCATACCAGTTTGACAAAGACGCACTCGTCGGTTAACTGATGATACAGGATTGAGACATATGAAATTGTCTTTGGCTACTTGGAGTGAATCAATAATACTTGGTATCTTTAATGGAAGATACAAATTTTTATACTCGCTGTTAAAGTCTGTGAGAAATATCCTTGCATCTCCAGTCAAATTGCTAGATGCCAAAATGATTTCCGAATTGTCTATTGCAGTTGTTTTTACCATACATGGAGGCAAATTCATCATATGTGTCCATGAAAGTGTCATATTTTGCTCATTTATTGTTCCGGAAAAGTTTCTTAAATCTATGGCGAACAGTCGATGCGATGATCCAACATAAATGAGATGCTCATATCGCTGACTAGGAGCAATGCAACTTATATGATCACAAATTTCTCCATATTCTCCTACATTTAGATAAGATCCTATTACTTTAGTTCGTATGTCTAGTGGTCTAAGGTTTCGCCGGTCGGCGTAGATATAACTATTCGACTGAAAGCGTTTGACACACGACCAGTTATCATAAAGAAGTGATGACAAATAATCCAGATCAAATTTGTTTAGAGTTTGTTGCGTACTAAGATCGTAAACTCGAAACTGTTTATCTGTATTCGTCGTTGCCAAATGCCTATCCTCAGAAGTCAGGTCACAACTTACATAAGGCACTTTCGATTCGAAATTACTTAAAGTTGTCTCGGAAGACTGTTGCAACAGGCCAATGTTACGTTTAGAGCGTACCATCACAATAAGATCTTTTCCAATAGTTTTTGTGGAAACCTCATGAATTGGGCCTCCCTTACTGAGATCTATTTTAGTTGCTTTATTAATTGACATATGTTTTCCTTTCTTATTGACTGGTATGATTTCTGAAATGAGATATTCCAAATAAAATAAGTAAATATTAATTATCTCTTAACATTTTTATGTGAATAAAAAAAATGCGGTTGTATGTTGCATAGTTTCGAGAGGAGATTTCTCACTTGAAAAATAAAAACGAATTTAACAGATTCAATCCTGAATTTTTTTTATTGCAGATTCTATACCTACATATTTATGATGGAAATACAAATTTTGGATCAAGACTGTCTTTTGTATCTATTCAAATTTATCTCCCTTTTCGATATAATGAACCTGCAAAAGTCATCATCAATATTTAATGATGCTATTGAAGTGCATTACCGCAAAGTAAAGAAAATTGAATGTACCATAAGAAATGTTTCATTGGAGAAAATTAATGATGTTTTAGAGAAAACTGGACCATATTTGATATCATTTAAATTTACCGGAGGACTCATGATGCAAAATGAGTACAAAAGATCGTTAGTCATAACCATATCTATTAAGTGCAAACTTTTAAAAAGTCTTACTCTCAATTATGTTCCTTTGGAAAAATGTGATTTTATGGTTTTAATGAGTGTGTTTCAAAATTTGGAAACATTGAATTTGGGAAATTGTCAGATTCGAGATGCTGATATAAAGTGCTTTCTTTCTAAGATACAAAATTTAAAACAATTAACATTGATGGGAAATCCCTTGTTTACTGGAGAATGTCTGGTCAGTTCAAGCAATCTACAAAAGTTAGATGTTAGTTATTGCTATGCCTTAACCACAGAAAATTTATGCAAGTATTTGAAATGTTGCAAAACGTTAAAATCACTTAATATTTCAGGATGTTATATGCTCAATTGTGAAGAAGTAGTCTCAGTGTTAATTGAAAACATTAATCAAATTGAAGAACTTTTTATGGAGAATTTGGGAGCAAGTGAAATGAATTTACCTTATGACAAATTCAACTCTTTACAAATTTTTGAAATTAAGGGAAATCGTTTGTGTACTTAATAAAAATATTGATATTAATTTATTACCTAAATGGTTTAATTCTTCTCCAAATGGTCTTACTATGTAGTTTTTATCATTATTTCTAACTACAGACAGACTGCCTCCTGTAAGATACCAATTATAACCACCAATAAATTCGGGCTCTGGATTAAGCTCTAACAGCTTGGCATATTCCAGTAATTCAACGGGATAAATGTTGAATGGGCCATCTCCATTTGTTGACAAACCTCTTTGTTTGAGTCTAACATTCCACAGACGACACAACTCTGAAACAAAAAGGCAGATTATAAATATTTAAAGGTTGTAATAAAAAAAAAACTTACTTTTGTTACACATCATTTTCTCTTTTACAAAATTAAGTTCTTTGAAGTATCCTGAAGATCGCTCGACAATATCGCTCCCGATATCCTTCCACTCTCGTGTCAACGGAATACAAGCATCACTTAATGGCTGAGGGTAGTCCAAAAAATATGGAAAAGGTCCATCTCGTGTGCTTTCTATTGAACTTTCAAAAAATTTTGAAAGATTTAATCCGGGATACAAATTGTGACGACCCGTTATCCATCTACCTAAGTGAATACGTTTGTCAATACTTTTCGTCTTTCTCTGTGCTGGCATATTGATTCACACTAAAATATAAAACTAAACTAAGTTCAATCACGTTTGTAAATATATTTTTGAAAAAAAAAATAATAAAAATAAATAAATAATTAAATTGCAATTTGTTTGTTTATTGCATGATTTTTATTTCCTCTTTTCATGAATAAAATTTATTTTATCATTGTTTATATCAATTTCTTCAATTAGATTTTTCGTCAGATTATCTGGTGTTATATCTTTTTGCAAAAAATTAGAAACGAGTTCGCGGCTGGGCACTTCTCCTCCATATGCTAAGCATTCTCGTCTATATTTTTCACCCATATCTTTCGAAAAAGGATCTGCATCAAAGTAAGCATTCCAAATGCATGAAGCGATCGCTCGGGATATTAAATAAGAGTAATATTTTGCCCCATAACCAACAAGGTGGGAAAATCTTAATTGCCAAGCTGTTCGTTCAACATACGGCAATCCAAAATATTTGGCCTGTACCTCTTTCATTAATTGCGTCGTGTTTTGTCCAGCTTTCAATGGCTGTCCGTGATATGCTTGATCGAGTGCCGAATAAAATACTTGAGACTGGGTTTCACTCGCTGAGAAAAGTTGTTTTGAATCGCATAATCTTTCAATCATTTCCTTTGGCATGGGTTCTTGTGTTTGATAATGCTTTGCAAATGAACCTAAAACTCGTGGATCACTGGCAAAGTACTCCATTAAAACAGATGGAACTTCTGCAAAGTCGGTACTACATCGTGTTCCAGTGACATGTTGATATCTTGTGCGTGCCAACATAGAGTGCATCGCATGACCCATTTCATGGAACAAATTATCTACCATTGCTGGTGACAACAAACTTGGGTCTGACCATCGGGGAAGAGTCAAATTAAGCATTACCACAACGATTGGTAGCTGATATTCGCCATTTGGGAGTTGCTTTCCCCCTCTTATGGTAAAATGACAGTCCTGATTTGGTTTTCCTGAACGTTCAAAGAAATCACAGTATATGTATCCTAAAAGACCGTCTTTCTCGTCGACCACTGCTAGTTTGTAGACGTCGGCTGTCCAACTTTCCCCGGGAAGCATGTCTCGATGTTCCAGCGAAATTCCAAATAAGCTTTTATACAGATTATTTAATCCTTCCATACAACTTCCTAAACTAAAGTATGGTGCGAATTCGGCAGCTGAGACTTTCAAATGTTGTTTTTTGAGCATAGCAGTGAAATATGGAACATCCCATCCTGCTAAAGGAGTGTCATGACCTGTATCGCGTTTTTTCATTTCATGCATAAGTGCAAATTCTTTTGCAGCACGTGGTTTTAGTTCCTTACTGAGAACATCTAAAAAGGCATTAACGTTTTCCGGAGTTTCCATGGTACTAGCTTTAAGAGCTCGATGAGCATATGTTTTAAAGCCACATGTAACTGCCAATTCATGTCGTGTTGTTATTAATTCATGAAGAAGCTTTTCTTGGTCAATGGTAGGGAAAAGGAACAATTTGTACGCTGCCTCTCTTGCTTGTGCATCATGTGAATCAGAAAATAAGCCCGAAATGTACAAATTGTCATCGTCATGAGGAAAAAATTGATGTAACCTTTGAGGTAACATACTTTTTCTAACGGCTCGTGGCTCAACTGCGCCCGCCATGAATTTCTGTCCGCATTGTAGTATACAATTGTTCAAATAGACAACTTTGCGGCGCTGAGTCTCCTCTAAGTGTATACCACATTGCTCAAAATCAAATAAAAATAACTCAGCTACATGATCATCAATAAAATCAGTCGTAAAATTGTCACCATTATCAGTAACTGTTTTTAACGACTTGTAGAGTTCTCTATGTGTGTTGAGTTTTTCTACCATTCCACTTATACTGATACAAGCGTCTTCAGCTGCCATGCGAATTTGTGCTTCTGGATGAGCTATTCTTACAAACTCTGCCAAATCTGCTACTTTACATAGAGTATCCGATATTTCATCGAATATTTCGACGGATTTTCGTTTGCGAGTCATTGAGATTGCCTCTTCCATCAACACTTCTGTACGTAATATGGCGTCTTCTTGCATAAGGAGAAACCCGTCGCGTAACGCTAATTTTGGATTTCCGAAAAGCCCCGTCTTCTCCTGAATTAAGTTCAGTCTCACCACTGGCCGACTATTAAACACCGTTGCTAATGGAGACCATGTCGATAAGAGTTTTTTTGCTCCAACAAGAAAATCAAATTTACTTGTTGTGTGCTTGAGTAATCGATTAACCCTTTGCATAGTTAAATAATAATCCTTCTAAGAAATTCTATCGACACTTTAATTGTGATTTTTTGCAAATTGTATAGCAATCTTGCAATTATTTTTCACTCTCATGGACTTATTGTATAAGACATTTTTTTATTAGTATTTATTAAATAAGTTCTACAATCATGCATATGTATTTCAAAACATAACCTCACTTTGAAATTCAATTTCGTAATTCGGAATGAATTTTTGATTCAGCTACTAAATTAATAATTTTATCATAAGTAGTATTTACCTTTAGTTTCAGCTATGTTGAAAATAAAATAGGAAACCTTTAATAAATAAGTCTTTTTTGCTTGAAAACGATTTCCCGACTTGTCATTTGATGTCAAAATTTAAAGTGTCAATATCAGCTGTTTTTTTAGTACAAGAAATAAACAAACCACGTACAAATAGTCATTACTTTTTCTCAGATAAAAATTAAAATAATTTCGCAAAAAATCATTAGATACTCTAAAACTTTTAAAATGGTGAAGAATGTGGTATTAAAATTTATTCATAAATTTATTCTTTCTATATTTTTAGAGTGCTATTTTCAATTTCCAAAGTTTGTGTTCAGTCATATTGATGCTGATTTGTACGTGTACATATCTAAGATCGTTGTTTCCGAGTTTTATTGATCGACACAAAACTGGGTAAGCTATGATTTACTGACATATCCGAGGTCTGCTAAAATATCAATAAATTTGTAGAACACTCGGAATCTTTTGGAAGTTAGCAAGAATTGGAGAACGCAAATCACCCTACGTTGCTGTTGCTTGTCTATTTATGGCCGTCTCAATATTATTTTGGACATGATTCATATGTTCATTTTTCATCAAAAATAAGTATAAAATGACTCAAAATGACGTGAGAAAATATAAGGAAACAATTTCAAATCATACTGTTGAATTTATTTATTAGTGACTTTAAAGAGTTGAAGTTGAATATTAGAATTAGGCTAATAATATGATTTTTTTTTAATTTCTTAATATTCAAGGTCAGATTCTTTATCATAATTTTGGTTTTATAGACAATCATATATTTTTAAATCTAAAATGGTTTAAGCATATTACCTATATTTGATTCTATGAAAACGAAAATACGTAGGTAGGTACAACATAAAAAAATAAAATAGCAAAATGCAGAACATATGTATAGTTTATGAATTATTGACTTCGATTGGTTAATTAGTATTTTATCTCCTAATTAAATACTAAGTGGTTATTTGCTTATGACTGAATTTATATTGAAATCGTTGATCTAATGAAAGTATGATAGTTATATATTCTAATCAGTATAAGTATACGCTGAGTAAATTAATTTATGCGATTATCATAATCATAATTGTGATTAACAACGTTAGCTAGTTTTAGTTCTGTCAAGTGTCTGATTAACTTATCATTTCGCGATATTTTAATTTGTGTTTTGAAAGCATTTCGGTGACTGTCACTAATTTTTTGATTGATGAGTTCGCTTTAGACATTTGTTGCAAGTCCGGCAAATATGAAACACAGATATGATGTAATGTCGCCAATTCACGGCCTGTAAAAATAAATGATATAATTTTATTTTAAAAAAATATATGTATAAATTTTTTAGGTGTTTAGTCTTACCCGTGTCTGAATATTGTTGAATTTCTTTTGGAGTTTCTAAAATTATGCCACCCGGAATAGGATTTGGATCCGTCACGTTAGATAGTTGATCGAGAAATACAATCATTCGCTCTTTATTCTTTAGTATAAATGGATTGACAACTTCCATGTAGGGTTCCTGAAAAATGTTCATACATAGGTAAATAAAGAAATATTCAACTCAGTAGATAATTGTAGGTAATTGTAATAATGATTTACCTTTCCGCCAAACTCGATCAAATTCGCCAAATTTTGGAGACATTTAGCAACCATAATGAGCGATCGTGTTGCCATTTGATGAGGTGTCTCGCTAACCAAATTAAATTGTCGTGGATTTAACAGTGCGGGGCAAAGCAATCGGAGAAAAATAAACCCTGAAACGACCCTTGTTCTGACTAGACGTTCGTTTGGCTATAAATTTTTCATACTTTTAAATTCTTCGTAACAGACTTTACTTTCATTTAACTTACCCATTTAGCTATAACAGCTTTTTGTAAACAGTGACATATGAATCTGACTGATCGTGGACATGACTCTGGTGACGTAAAAATTGATTGGGTGATTTGATCAAGTACAATTAGCAGGAATTCGGCATTCGAACACGCATCATCGCTTACATCCATTTTTGTTGGATTTAGCTCTGCAGACTGTTTGCTCTCCAACAATCTTTGAATGGTATCTGAGAGAGCAGAATGTAGAAATGCATAACATTCGGTTCTCATGTATAAATCCATAAGTGTGGTTGCTAAGCTAGCGCCACGAAAAAGGGTCGATGTTTCACTTTCCTTTGCAACTTCCTGTAAACAAAGTATTCGTATTAACTCTGTCTCACGTTTTTCGTGTTTGAATATACGAAGAAGAGACGTAGCGAGTGGTGCACGATCATTGTGACACAATTCAGAGAGAGCTTTAACAGATGTGAGTTCTGGTTCAAGAAGAAGTTGTTGTAAAGGACTATACTCATCACAGGGCATCACCAAATCGTCCACGAAACGTATACGAAGACGAAGAGAGCCCCATTCTCCCATTGGAGTCAAACCCGTAAGAGAATACCATTCTTCAATTTCTTGTCCATTTTTGAGGCTTGATAACTCTATTGTTAGTTCTGCAACTTCGGAGTCTTTTCCTCGTTTGCCGCGACTTAAAACTGTGATGTTTATCGTGGCCGCATCTGGAGGTACATCACTAATAAAAGCAGTAACATTATTATAAGTAAAGCAATAGAAATATGTATGTACTTACTCTAACACAAAATCTTCCTCCCACACGGGATCTGGCGTTGATTTGACACGAGTTTTCCCGACGCGTACCTGATTTAAAGATATGACACAATAAGGATGTGGCACTAGCTTAAATGGTAACCGATGTGCCTCTAGCACCTGCAAATTCAAACAACGCAATTCACGTAATTTTGGCACCTTTGACTGTGCTTTACTTAACTGCGAGACACAGTGTGGCTTCAGAGCGTTTATCCAAGCAACATAATTTTCCTGGTTTTCAGCACACAAATAAGTAATTGTGGCGAGACATGGAAGTGCACGTTCAACAATTTGGAAGCAGAATGGTCTTTCAAAGAGTGACTCATGTACCTGATATAGATAGGCACAGGACAAGTCAATTAGTCCTTTTGGCTTAGTTTTCTTAGGATTGTCATAAAAACATAAATGCATTTCACACCCCTCTTCAATTAAGGCGAACCATAGATTCTTCCATTTTGCAGTCTTATCAGATTTTTTCTGCAGATGTCCATTATGTTTTATGCCCTTGTTTTTGTTTAACAAGTTCATGTCACGACATTCTCGGAGTGTGGCATAAATCTTTTCGGCTGCAATCGATTGAGGCGTAGGTGCATGGAAATCCGGTGCCGCTCCAGCTTGCACTGGATGCTGCAAAGTGTAACCTTCGACAATTTGCTCTTTTCGATATCTATGGATAACAGCGTCCAAACACTCAAAGGTTCGACCACCCATTAAGTACCGAACACCTTTCTTTTCGATTCGGAATCGTTGTATTTGATTGTTAATATGAAAGAAAAGGGAGTAGTCTCCCGGACTGTTGTCACTAGGGCGCACCAAGAAGCTGCCCGGACCAGCTTTCACAAGCATATCAACGGCTTCGTTTTTGGTACAATTCGGGTGGAACCATGAAAATACCGTGTTAGGGTCAATGCTGATATCTAAATCTTCCACAAGCTCACGAAAAATCATTCCTTGTTCGCCAGTTCGGTGAGCCGTTACCCATAACCATCCGTCGCCCATGTCATTGTGAACGAAGAAAATATCTCCCTTTTGGAATGTCAGCTCATCTGTATCAGGCATTTTTGTGTATGGCAAAATTGCTACCACTCTTTTCTTATCGTTGACAGGCTCTGGTGGTCCTACAGGATAAATCAGTCGTTCGCGCTTAAGCAAGTCACTACAAGATGTGTAATAACCAATTAGATCACTCAGAGAAAAAAATTGACGTCCACCAATGTAAAAATCACCACAAACAGCAGTTATTCTGAAAAAATATGTTGCATTATAAAAAAAAAAACAAATAAAGAAAATCAGTTGTATAAAGAACTCACCGAAAATGATTGATTCCTGTACGACCCAAATAACTTAGTACATAAGATCCAGGTTTGCGGTCGCTCTCGCGAACTAATAAATGTATAAAAAATATTAGGTATGTAGGCACATACATTGTGGTAAACTTTATGACAAATAAAACATACCTAAATAACTGCCTAAAACATTATTAGTTCTCAATCTTTGCTCCGCACTATACCTATCTAATCGACCATGGTACCATTCTGTCTCTGGAGGAGCTATTAATTGACGATCTAATACAATGGATTAATATTTTTAAAACTGTAAGTACATAAATTTCTATACTCTGAAAGGCATATTACCTCCATTCAATGTGGTAGGGGCATCAAACTCATCGTGATCTAACTCTTGTCCCAAATCTGCCAAATCAATGGCTTTTTCCTCATCACTATTACTTGAAAACGTAGCCATTCTTGTAGGAGTTGCCCGTAATTTTATTTCTTCACTTTTTTGACAACACAACTTGCCGAGAGTAAAACAAACAGTTAATTTAAAACACTGTTGATCGTGTACGTAATTGAAATTTATATTTTTATTTATTTAAACGATTTATGTGAATATTTTCATCTTTTGTTATTGCCTGCTAAATCGATGACAAATGTAAATTGTACGCAACCAATATGAGCTTGTTCATACATGAAGTGTAATATTAAACATCATTCATTTTTTTTTGTTAAATAAAATTTAGCTTTGAATTTAAAAAAAAACATTTTGTATTTATTTACATATGATTTATTATTAAGCTATTTGTTTATAAATAAATATTTAAAGATTTTAATATGTTTTCAAACATTCGTTAATCCAACTACATATCTTTGAATTTACATCAAGGTTTCATTTAGTCAGCTATATATTAAACGATTCACCACAACCACAAGTTCCCTTAATATTCGGATTATTAAAGACAAATTCTGAGGACAACTTTGACTCTACATAATCCATTTCGGTTCCAAGAAGTGACAGCTGGGCTTTTTTGTCAATTAATATAGTGACTCCGTCTTGTTTCACTTCCTCATCTAGTTTATCTAAAGAGAAAATTATAGGATTTCTCTTGTAATACTGTAACAATGTTCTAACCTTTGGTTTCTGCGTAGTTTAAAGTGTATGATAGACCGTTACATCCTCGTTGCCTTACCCCGACCTTCAATCCAATCTGACGTAAAAAAGATCAGGATATCACGTAATTAACAAATATGCAGGCATTTGATAAATACTTACATATTGATTTTTTCCCTCTAGCAGTTGTTTCACACGGTTTACTGCGTTTGGAGTCTTTGGAAAGAGAAAAAGATGTAGAAAATTGACTGAAAATGTTTAAGAATAAAAAAGTCTTACGAGAGTCAAGGCCGCTTTCGTCGGCATCAATTTCCGACCTTTAAGCGCTCTGACAGTAGCAGTGGCCACAACCTTCGTAGCCATGGAATAATAACGGACAAGAATTTTTACCAATGTAAATAAATTTAAGAAAAATATGTATTGGCTTGTAAATTGTAAATATTTATGTATTTTTCAGCCCAGAATACACAATTGAAAATTATTGACAGACCCGAGACCCAGCCGGCACAAATTGAGACAATCAAAAGTGATAAATCTGAATTAGCATTAAGTTTGCCGCCGATTGCAACACCTCAAGCCGGAAGTCATGACTGACACATGGTCGTTTTATTTTTTTTATTTAAATAAATAATAAAAGAAGTTTAGACAAATGAATTCGTTTAAAAGAACGAATGTTCAGACTTTCAATAAAACTGCAGTTCCAGTCACTCCTGATTCAATTTATTGGAAAAAATTGGGGAAACCGTATCACATAAAAGAGTTTGGAGGTAAATATGAAAATGTTTATCGTAAATATTTTTCATTTTTTTATTTCTCTGTTTGCAATTGCAGGCATCGATTATATTGATTTTTGTCACTCGGAGCAAAACTATTTTGCAGTTTCATGTTCTGTCCGTGTCCAAGTTTACAACCCAACCACAAAACTTGTTATTAAAAACTTCTCCAAGTTTCAACAACAAGCATATGGTGGAAATTTTCGATATGACGATCGCCTCTTAGTTGCTGGAGATGAAGAATCAACAGTGCGTCTCTTTGACGTGAGCTCTAAGAATATTCTGCGTTTGTTCAAAGGACACAAAGCACCTGTTCACCGCACATTCTTTGCAAGTGATACCACTATTGCAAGTTATTCCGATGATAAAACAGTCAAAGTTTGGGATATTCCATCAGAAAAAGCTCTTAATACTTTTGCTGAACATAGCGATTATATTAGAGCAGGATGTGTGAGTCCTGTTTCACTAAACCTCATATTGAGCGGTGGCTATGATAAAATTGTAAAAATGTATGATACTCGAACTGCGAATAGTGTGATGGAGGTAATGCATGGAAGTCCCGTGGAATCTATGTTAATGCTTCCGACGGGAGGTATTTTCATTACAGCCGGTGGCACTGAAATTAAAGTTTGGGATGCGCTTGGTGGTGGAAAATTACTCGCTAGCATTAACCAACATCACAAGACGGTAACCTGTTTGCGCATGGCAAGCAAAGGGAAACGTCTTGTGTCAGCCAGTCTGGACAAACATTGTAAAATATACGACATTGCTACATACCAAGTGGTCCACAGCATTGATTTTCCCAATTCGATTCTCAGCTTGGGTTTGGCAAAAAATGATAAGGTTCTTGCAGGTGGAATGGTTGATGGGACAGTGTCTGTTTTTCGCATGGATGATACGGAAAATGATGAAAGCAATATTAAATTTACGCAACAACAAAGACGCTTTGACGTATTGGATAAAGTAGATGAGGTCATAAAAGACCACGTTAAAAATGCTGAACCGCAATACGACAAATATCTCAGGAAGTATAATTACTCTGCTGCTTTGGAATTTGCATTAAGACCTCATTTGACAAATAAAACGCCTCATGTAAGTGTTGCCATTATACGAGAGCTCATTCATCGGAAGGGCTTGCAGAGAGCACTGATGGGACGAACACAAAATGTACTTGCGAGGTATTTAAATTTCATTAAAAAATACTTCAATGACTATCGATTCAATAGAACACTCCTCGATGCAGCAACAACTTTTATGCAAGTCTATGAACATAGCATATATAGCATGTCTTCAGATGTACAACAACATTTCATAGCACTAAAAGATCGAATTCAGGAAGAAGAAAAACTTTCGTTAGAGTTTATGGAATTGCGGGGAGTAATGGAATTGTTATTTAGTGCTTCAAATGTTGAATCTATTGATTCAGTCAAGGCGCAAAATTACAGTAATTTACAAACTGCATCGGAGGATGCAAAAAGAAAGTCTATCATTTCTGTTGAATAAAATACGTAAAATTTATTTCAATAAATCCAAATCGTTTTGTAACGATTCTAACGTTGTGAAAAGATTTTTCAACTCTTCATTTGCCATATTCAAATGCAAATTATTATTTTCATTAACTGTTTTTAGTCTCAAGACGCTAGCTGGAAATTTGGACTTTTGATGCGTAGATGAACTTGTTGTTACTTTTAAATCCCACTGGACATCAAGAAGTTCTTTATCAGCAACAACGCTTTCTAATAAAGACTTTGTTTTTGTCATCCAATAATTTGTCAGCACTTTTGCCTTTTCGTCTGACATTTTCAACTGAACTATCAAATCCTCACGAATTACATCAGGAGTGCCTATTACAACCATTAATCTACTTAAAATATAGCTCAACGTTTTAATTGAAACAATCATTTCTTTTTTATCCATCTCTGTTGTTTGAAATTCAGCCAGCTTTTGTTCCTTTTCTCTTTCATTTCCGAATACTTTTGAATATGCCAAATCTATTAGACTGTAAAAGAGAGTGTTGTCGTCCAATGTGTTAATAATCGATACACCATTCAAAATTTTTTCTGTCGGACTGATCCAAGACATGTTTTTTCAAGGGAGTAAATATAATTTAATAGGTATTTACTTTTTCTAAGGCTATTTTGCTGTCATCGAAATCTGTACAGCTAGTGAGACATTTAACGTATAGGTATTGTCGTAAAACTTGAATTATTAGGTGGCAAATCCACTAGAAATACTTTATTTATTTTAGAGCATAAATAAATAAATATTTAAGTAGAATAAAAAAAAACAAATGAAAGTTTGAAAATATATATGTAGACATGGATCATGACAAGTTTTCACTTTGCGAGCGAATCATTGGCGAAATCAATCAAGTTATTCAAAAGGATCGTGATTTGTAAGTTTTTTCTTCTCTTTTTGCTCAGGGTCACATTAATTATTTTAAATTTCCTAGGCTTTCATTTGAGCTGATTCCAGTAGAAACAAATCAGAATAACAAATCACCTGTTCTTCATGTGGATCACAACCTTGGTTTGGAATCGTGGTGCATTAAATACATATATGAGTATGCCCACAAAGAAGTTTTGAAATACAAAAGCAACATTTTTCATTCAAAGCAATATTGGGATGTCAAGGAATTCATCAAGTATCTGAATACTGCTGTTTTGATCAATCCTGATGTTGGGACGTATTGGAATTTGCGAAGGTGGTTAGTGGAAAAAAATCAGCTAAATCAGACGCGAGAGTTCAATTTCTCTGCGTTAGTTTTGTCTAAAAAGCCAAAATCAAGTGAAGCATTTTCATATAGACGATGGCTGTATTTATTTCAAAGTGAGTAAGCTCTTTTTCTGCATGCTATCGTTTTTTCTCTTTTGTATAATGCGAACAACAACTGTTATTCGATAGTTTCTATTTCAGGCTCTGAATCGATCGATTGGAGCATCGAGCTTGGGTTATGCGAGGAATGTGCCGACAAAAATATTAGCAACTACCATGCGTGGTCACATAGACAATGGGTACTTGAAAGAGCGACCGACTTGCTTAAATTTGAAATGTATAAAACGGAAAAGTTTATTCGAAAACATGTCCATGACTATAGCTGTTATCACCATAGACAAATTGTATTGCAAAATCTATATTATTTAAACTACTACGAAGTTGAGGAGAGCAATTTTAAAGAAATAACGGACTTGTTGAACGTGTTAATGAAAAAGAATGTTACTAGTCAAGATGAATTAATTTCAATTCTACTTCCAAATATTAAGAAAGTTGACATGGTTGATGCAAAGCTTAAATCGTTTCTTTATTGCATTAACTTTGCTGCTTCGGACATCAAATTTACTGAAGAATTAAACTACATGTATGGAAAATCGCTTGCCTTTGAGTCACACAGACGAGCGATGCTGAAGTTCATTATTGAAACCATACGTTTAGCAAATAGTACAAATACAATAACTACTGATTGTTGGCAGCCGTCGAGTAAAATAATCAAAAAAGAGTACACAACAAATCAGTTTTTAGAGGCTATAAAAAATCTTGAAGCAACGCGAGGAAAACAACACCAAAGATGGTGCAAAATATTTTTGGGATTTAATTTTGAAACATAAAGCTTGTAAATTATATTATTAATAAAAGCAAAATACCAAACATGTTTTGTTCAACGGAAGAATATACACAGAATTAAATAAAAGACCATTAGTTAAAAGACCATTTAGTTAATTTAAATTTGAATAATTGTTAGGTAATGAAATAGAATGATTTTTCTAAAAAATTTTGAAAATCAAGAAATTTTTTAAGTCGGCCATTCGTAGACTTCAAACTTTTTTTTTTCATTAAAAATTGGTAAAAAAAAGATATTTACTGAAAATCAAAATAATCAATAGTAATATAAAAACGCAAAAAATAAAAATATTGCCCTCTCAATTAGAATAAAATATTCGATTGGCGATATTTTTTAAATAATTTGTTGTACTGTGATTTCCAATATTTCCAAGCACATATTTTTATAAAAATCAAATCATGCGCTGTTATTCATACGAGGCTCAAGTATTGCCCATAAACTTATATTTTAAAATATTACTAACGCTAAAAATCAATTTAAAAAATAAAATAAAAACAAAATATTAGTGTAATTAAAAGAACTGAAGTTTTAAAATACTTTCGTTATCATGAGTTGATTTGGAACCATTGCAGACAGGCAAAGAGAAACAGTTACATACAATAAAAAGAACAATAAGTCACTCAGGTAGGCCAAATAGTATATTGTAAATTTTATTTAGTGACAAATACTTTCGAATTAACAAAACTGTGTTGGATTTAAGTGTTCATAAAGGTCGATATAGAGAATTAAAAAAATAAAAAGAATTTCTCGTTTATACATACAATACTTGGCAAAAAGTCAATTTTTACGTAAAAAGAAATATTGTATTTTGATTGGTGACATAAATTCGCACTAAAATATTTGAAAATAAACCGACTTGATTGCAGAAAAGTAATATTTTAAATATAATAATAGAAAATCTTTGTGAATTTATAGTTAAATAGTTAATTCCTTTTATGTTTTTTGTATTTGCTGAATATGAATATGATATGACTATTTTGTCTGGATTTAAAAAAAAACATTGGTGTTCCTCTGCGCCGTGCTCTTTATATTTCCATTGCACATTTCCTTTCGTAGGCTACACTAAAATGAATTGTCCACGGTCGTTTTTAACAGCTGTATTTTTTGCTCAATATTTTACCAAGTTTGTCAAAAGCAAGCAATGAATACAAAATATCTCTACTAATATATCCTCTACTGAGAACTCCCACATAGTTTAATCATGAGATATCAGAATACTATAATACCTTACGAGTTTTTTTTATTTTAATAAATAACACGATGTTAATAAAAAAACAAAAGGGTGACAAATTCTTCGAAATGCGGTAAAAATAAACAATAAAAGTTCATCAAAAAAGAAGAAACTATTCCTTCTTGTTTTTCAAAATTTTTTATAATTTTTAAATAATTTTATTTTGAAATATGGGCAATATTCACATAGCGAAAAAGGTCGAAATTTTAAGAGTTTTATTTCAAAATTTTTGTTCACGTCGTTTTGTTCAATTTTTATCATGAAACATATGGTTCGAAACGAACCGTTTGGTTAGAAAGTCTAAAAATTTGATATTTTTGTGCTTTTTAAAAGTTAAAAATCTTTCATAAAATTTATGAGGTGAAAAAAATGTAGTCAAAGCAACGGTTTTTTTTGATGGGTCTCACAATAACACAATCAGATTTGGACTTTTATGTGTAAAGCGCCGATTTATTAGAGTGTAGTGGTCTTGATAAAACTTGATTGATATCTTTTTAAAGGAAAACTACAGTGTCTCTTGATGGAGTTAGAAATGCCTCCTAACTGTTTTCTTCCAAACAAACAAAATGTAATAAACCAGGAGACTCCACAAAATATAATCAAAGAAATTTTACTCAACCATCCCTAAATATTGACTGACTTACTCATGCAAGATTTTTTTCAAAAAAAAAAAAAAAAAAAAAAAAAAAAAAAAAAAAAAAAAAAAAAAAAAAACATAAAAATTCAGCTTCAAAAGCTTCATTAATATATAGATTTTTATCTTTTTTTTAATGTTGGCGGACTCAAATTGTATTTAAATTTCGATTTTTTTTGGAATATAAAACTAATAATAAAAACTCTTATCAAAATTTTACATTCTTTACATCTTATCGTACTCTAACATTTAATGAGATTTTTTAAAATAATTGTATTTGTCCTCTCTAATATTCTCGATTCATACTTTTTGGTTTGTTTTTTTTTTCTCATTTGTGATTGAGCATTCATTTTTCTGCTTTTAATAGTATTAAGGTAAAAAGTGCATTTTAGAAGTTAAAAAATATTTTTGACTTTTTAAGGAGTAATTTTGCAATTTTTGTCTTATTTTTATTTTCCAATTTTCCCTGTTTAAAAGTTTTTGAATTGAAATTGCGTCCTTTTTACTGTACACAGCGATATCGCTAATTCTCTATTTTATTAAATAACTAAAACAGATAAATATTTTATACAAACAAACAAAAAATATAAACGGAATTGTATAACTGTATGTTTGTGTATTGAAATTTAAGAGAGTAAAAATATGAATACTCACGGTGCTTTTCACAAATATTGTCTGATGAAATGTATATAAAGTAAGTACAAGCACAACACTACGTTTACCGTAAATACATGAAAAGTACTACTGCAAAAATTATGTATCTACGTATTACTAGCAGTGTGTAGGAATATCTACAGTATAATAAAAAAAAAATAAAAATAGGTATATAAAACACGTAAAAACAAAAAAACATTTGTCAAACAGTTATTTCAGGTTTTCAGTTTCGACTTGATCTTCATATGTTTCGGATTAAAGTTACTGTTTTAATACAATTAATAACTATGAAGCTCGAATTACACCTACATAAATAATATATTTGTAAATAAATATACATAAACTAATGTAAAACATATTTGATTAGCATTTAATGAAAGAAAAATGCACGACCTATATAAGTAGTGTCAAATTTGAGTGATATTGCGAATTTCTTTTAATTTAAATTTCTCTACACTTCGGATTCCTATGATATGACAAGCTTATACAAAGATTTTAATATTGAAAATCGAATTGAATAGGCAGTGCTGACCAAAACAAAAACTAATGTATGAATCCAAAGCAAATTGGTGTATAATATCATCTACAAGAGCTCTCTGCAGATAGCAATGACATAGGAAATAATTACAATGATACTGTAATAAATAATAATTCTTTCAGTCTGATATTACACTCATTAATGGTTGTTTACAGAAATAACGAAAGCAATCTTATTATTTCCAAAGAAGTAGTGGAAAGTGCTAAAACAAGACGAAAATTCATTTATAAATCTAGGTAAATGATGCTTATACAAGTGACAGAATTTTTTTATTGATGAAACTATTGAAATCTTAACAAATAATATATCGGACAAATAACCTTTAAAAATGCACAGATAATCTTCTAAGGAGCTATATTTTTACCAAATTTTGTCGTGTACACCTAATATTTTTGTTTTTTACTCTACAAGAACTTTTGTTTTCCCCTGTCCAATTTCAAAAATCGAAAATCCAATGGAGCAAATTAGAAAAAAAAAGTAAAATTTTTATCAAAATGATCTATTTTAAAATAAATTTTCAAAAAAAAAAAAATAAATAAAAATTGTAATTATTTTTAACTTTCGGTTTAAAATGATATTTTTACACTAAACTTTTGTTTTCATTTTTTAATGAAAAATTAAATCAGTTTTAAAAAATTCTCAATCTATTTATGAAAAAACAACAAAATACATATTCATTAATGAGTTTAAATATTTGTGTGAACAAGTAAATATTTCAAATCTTTTTTTGCCTCCCTCCCCACATTTTGAAAAAATGTTGAGTAATTTCGAGCGGCCAAAATTAGGTATCCTTTCATTTCAAACTTTTTTTAATAGGTTCCTGTCTCTTTTAATTTTAAATAGATCCACAAGCTTTGTACACTCATCATATTTCGGAAATTCAGTTCAAGCTACCGCAATTTTGTCAAATTTAGTGACTGACAACATTTTATCCGATGTGATCGAACGTAGTTCTAGTGATTCACCATTAAAAACTAATACAAGGTGAGTAAAAAATGTAGATGCTAAAAAAAACAAAATATAGAGATAGAAATTTTTTTAATTAATTGATTAACAATAATTATTTTCAAGAATATAATTGAAAATCTATCTATTAAATATTAGTTTGATCTCTACTCAGTATCACCAAATACACATTATGAAGAATACTTAGAATTCAGATTATCTAGAATTTTCGCTTATTGTGGCATTTTGATCATTAATTTTATACCACGTATTGGGTTGATTTGCTGGATCTTCAATACCTAATTTCAGTACACGCATGTAATGTCTTTTACTTTTGAAATGCCATCTCAAATTTCTTGTTTTCAAATATGTTCTATTACAGGCTGTGCATATTTTACGTTTTATTTTGAATTTTCTCGATTTCTTTTCTTTGACTGCCTCTATTGTAGGTACTAATATTTTATTTTGAACAGGACTTAAACTGCGTATTATTGATATTTGGTAATCAGCACAACTGACATACGGAAGTTTTATGGTTCGCAAATCAAGAGGCTCACTGTTACTTTCGTTTTTCTCTGACTCACCTTCAACCATGATGATATGATTACTGTAATAAGGCATTTCTTGTTTATTATTTTCATTTTCACAAATAATGAGGTCGCTGGAGCTTTCGGACTCAAAAGTCAACTGAATGTCTTTCGATTTTCTTTTTCGTGATAAATCCTTTGATTGCTTACATTTTGTTAATTCATTTGTCGATTCCAAGAATAAAGGTCGATTTAAAATGACAAATTCTGGATCACTTATGATTGAATTATTGTTGCCATTGCTCTGTTGTTCCTCTTCTCTCAATATTTTTTTGTGTGAATGTGATGAAAATACACTTGGATATAAGTGAAATGGTCGAACCACAGCAACATTTGATTGTTGATTTGTAGAACGCTCCCATGGTCGAAAAAATATTTCAGATTTAGAATTATTTTCTAATTTTTGTGACCGCCTAATTTGCATTGTTTCTTCCTCCAACCAACAAACATTATCAGAATGGTTTATAAATACACCCCTGTCTTTGTCCACATTTATAGAGTACTCCATTTTGTTTGTTATGTTATGCTCAGTACAAAAGTCTTTGTTTTATTTATTAACTTTTTTTTTAATTTCATTTATTTTTTGATTTTGTCGTGTGCAAATCACGACGTGAATAACTTCTGTTTAAATTTCAATGTGGCACATTTTAAAATACAAACAATTTATTTTATACTGGATGCTGGTTGATAAGAAAGTAAAAGAGATTTCCATATGAGTAATAATGATCATCGTTGTGTGTGTTTTGTTTTTAAAATGTGTTTCTGTAACATCTTCTATAACGAACGTGTATTTATTTTGCCGATAAGGACTAGTATACAGTTTGGGGCACAACCACATAACAGGTCGCCCATTTAATCACATGATAGAGAAATATAATTTGTACTTTGATAAGTCTATACTAAAGTGTAGTGTCCGACGAATTAATATGATATCAATACAATTCAATTTTTTTCTTGGTCCTGTTTCTCATAAAGAAAAATTCTCTCAACAAAAGTTAACACATATTCTTATCTCAGGTGTTTACTTGTATTAACGATAATAGTTTTCGGTAAATAAATAAAAATATTTAAATTGCCTTTTGTAAATACAAAAATTGAGCAAGAATTATGGATGGTTACAAATTGAATCATAATTCGATTTGAAATAAATAATATTTTTTAAATCACGTTCTTAAAGTTTAAAAAAAAGTGATTCTTAAAACTTTAATAAAATCCCCTAGTTTTTCTAGATAGTAAATCATCATCAACATTGTTCATAATATTAAATATGTATTTTTATTTTGTATGTACTATTAAAACTGAATTGAGACACACAATTTAAAATGATACAAATGGAATTTTTAATCAAAAGAAAATGACATCGTTACTGAAAACCTTATCTTATCTTTTCATTTGTAACTAACATATACATTTACACAAACATATTTAAGATTGTGGTGAATTTAACATTTTCTAACCGATTTCGTGTTTTATTGTATTGTCAGAAATATGAATTTCTTATCAATTAAAAAAAATGGATTGAATGAATGCTTTTATTTGTTTCTATATAACCGTTTACGTTTTTACCAATATGAACATCAGCTATCTTGAATTCTTATTTTTTAGTAGATTATTTAATTGTACACACACATTCGTCGAAATTTTTCTTTAGTTTCGAATAAGTCATAGATTGTATAGGGCAGTTTTTTGTGAGCATTCGTTTGTAAAATATTTAAAATAAAAGAAATTTAAAATATTGATTGATAGCTTTATTCTTTTATTGAATATGTATGATCAAAATATATCTGCTAAACCTCTAATAACATTCAAATATGATGACAGTAGCAATGAAGCAGTAATTCTCAGAGAGGGGTCTCCAACACCCTCAAGTGGAAGTGATATAATTTCAAAAAATGATTCATTTTTATCAAAACATATTAAATCGTCAACTAAAAGTTTTAATTCAAATTCAAGGTAATAGTAACTCTAAAATTATATTATGTACATTATATTTTTTACCTAATGATTTCACGCTAATTTTGTAATTTTACCAATTAAATAAATCATTCTTCATATAAATCATCAATTTATATCATATTAAGCATATTAATTTATGTAAAATTTGCTATTCATGATTAGATAACAAACAGCGTGGCCAGTTTTGTGTTTAAGGTATCCTGGAGAAAACCTTGGAGCACCATGAAAATTTTGAACAATCCAAAAATTGATGAAAAAATTTTTATTTTGTTATTTTTTTTAAAGTCATTGCTTTTTTAAACGTTGGCGAACAAACAGAAAATTTTAAAAAATTTTGAATTTTTTTTCTAAAAGTTAAAAAAAAACTTGCTAATTATTTTTTTGCTACTTTTTTACATTTTTATCTGCAAAACTCTATTGTGAAACCAAAATCTAAAAATAATATTTTTTGATAATTTTGTTCGAAATATCTTAAGAGTTGTAAATATTTTAAAATTTCAAGAAGGTTTTCAATATCTGACAATTTGGTAATTTTCATACAATAAAATTACTTAAGATTTCAAAAATATCAAAACAAGAAAAAAAAATATTTTTTTTACATTTTTTGTAAAAAAAAAAATAATCAAATCATTCGTAAATTGTTCAAATTTGATTTTTGTTTGCAAAAATAGCAAATAATTAAAATTATACAAAAAATGTTGAAACGAAAAAAAAATTTTTTAAAAATTCATCAAAGATTTAAATTTTTCTGTCTTCTTTTCTGAAAATTTCCATAAAAATCCCGGATATTTTGACTACAATCCTGGAGACTGGAGATTTCCTGGATAGTTTACAACAATCCGGGAGATTCCAGGAAAAAACTGGAGATCTGACCACGCTGATAACAAACGTCATATTTGAATACATTTGAAATAAGTCATAATAATATGAAATGTTTCGTTTGTCTTTACAGATCATCTAAAACACAGTTATTTTCTCAAGTGGCGGCCACGACAGTTCGAAGTTCTAGCCCACACCCAAACAAGACTGTGAAAAATGATAGTCAGGATAGACCCGATAAACCGGAGAAACAAGAAAAGGAGAAAAAGAAGAAAGAAGTCAGTAGTAGTCGACAGAAAAGATTTCACCGACATTTTCTACAAATTTCCGAGGATGAAAAAGTTATAAATTGTAAGTTTTTTTCTTGTAGAGAAGAAGGATACATACAACTACATAATTAATTGCTTTTTTAAATAGATTTCTCATGTGCATTAGTAGCTGACATTTTGTTGCAAGGTCATCTTTATATAACCGAAAATTATTTTGCATTTTATTCAAATGTTTTTGGTTACGTAACGAAGGTAGGCTTGTTAAATTGTAAAATTTTCTAAACTTTTTATTCTGAAATAATTCTCTGTTCAGTTACTCATTCCAATTTCCACCGTGGTAAAAATTTCTCGTGAAAAAACAGCAAAAATTTTTCCTAATGCCGTATGTGTTTGTACGGCAGACGAAAGACATGTTTTTGGAAGTTTTATCAGTAGAGAAGCTGCTTTTAGACTAATGATAAGTATGTGGCACCCTTTAATTCCATCTGAACCAGAAACAGAGACACCTATTAAAATTCCTGATGCAGAAATGTCTGAATGTTCGGTGGAAGATGAAAGTAGTTGCTCCGTTAGTGGTAATGAAAGAGGTATTAAAAGTAGTAGTGAGGGACTTTTGCTGGCAACGAATTTGCCGCTGGCACTCCCATCTAAATTTTCTACAGGTATATAAATTAATAGTTAGGGTGTTCTAAATTAAACAATTATTTGTCACAAATTATTTTCCATTTGCTAAAAATTTAGTTTTTATTTTACAATTTATTTTTAAAAAAAAGTATCGTTGTTTTAAAGTCATATTTTGAGTAAAAAGTTATGATTCACAAAAAAGGATTAGGTTTTTTCTTACAAAAAATGAAGACCAAACAAATTTTAAAAAAATTAAATTAATTTAAGGCAGAAACACAGAATTGAAAATTGGATAATTTTATTTTGTAGTTCATCTACGAAAAAGTAATGGACCATTCCATTCTAAAAAATACCGAAATCCTGGATTTTAAATTTACATCATGATAACCATCCTAAAAATTGATGTACTCGAGACGACAAACAATCCTAATAAACAAAAAATTTGAAATAATAGACTTAAAATTTTGACCTTTTTTTCGCTACACGGATTTTTTCCATATTTTGCGATAAAAAAATTTTAAAACTATCATAAAATTTTAAAAAATAAGGAGAAAAAAATTTTGCTAATGCAAAAAGTATTGAAAAAAGTTCTTCATTTTTGATGGACATCACGATAAACTAAACCATCACGATAAATAGTTTTTCAGTTCTATTACGATTTTATGAAAAAATCGGGAAAAATCAAAACCGTGATTTTAGTATTTTTTAGAATGGAGTGCACCTAATATAAATTATATAAAATTTCTATATTTCCCATGATTTTATGTTTGACATTTTTATAGATATAATTCTGCCAACAAGTCGTTTGCAAAAGAGTGCCTCGATGGTTGACATTAAGAAGGCTCTCACAAAATACACGAAAAATAGTTTGAATGAATCATCTACAACAAAGTCAACACCGTCGCCATCTACAAGTACCCCTTCTACAACGAGATCTTCTCTGCATGTTAAAAGTCATCATTATATTTTTCAATTAATACCGTCTGAAATTCAAGTTGTGCATTTAGGCGTATTTTTTGCCGTTTTATTAACACTTTTCTCAGCATTTTTAATGTACAGAATTCAGGATATCGAATATAGAAAAAGTAGTTTACATCCACCAGATTTGAAATGGGTAAAGTATATTTCGACTTTTTGGTACATTTCATATATCATTTTCTATCTTTCTAGGGAGATGATCAAGACATGGATATATATGCTGAAATTCTAAATTGGCAACGACAGTTACAAGCAAAAAGTGTCTCCGAAGCGGAAATAGTACTGAACACAAATTTGGAACAAATTGCAAGAGTAAGTGATCAATAAATAAAGTAAATATCGTTTATATTGAAGAAAACAACACAAAACCAAAATTAGATGTTCTTAGATATAAGATGTTAGATATTAGAATTTAAATAAATCTTCAATATTTAGGCCATCCTGAAATAGATACCAATCCTGCATATATATTTTTATATTTGTGGCACACTACAACCTCTTTAGACTTAGTTAATGTATTAAGTGCCCACTGGATTGCTGCCGAAACTTCCCTCGGCGATGAATATTTGGCACAACCCCATCCACATTTTGCCTCGCAAGGCACAACATTTCTCATATTGATTTTGTTTTGATATAGAAGCGGTGTTTTAGAGATTTCTCTACAAAGAAGACCAGATAAATAGTTCAAAACATTTTCTGCGGATTGAACTCTAGAAGGATTAGATCTAAGTGTATCCTTTGATAAACATGTAACATTAAATATGCAACAATGTTTATCCAGTTCATTCATATATCTGGATATACTTTTTGTACAGAGAGCCAAACCCGGAAATTCTTTTTCTAGAAGAGTTTCAATAGTTACTGTACAAAGATAATTATTTACTGAAATAACAGAAAAATAATTGTTTTTATATTGTATTGAAAAACTATATGCATATACTACATACAGGTTTTAGGTATCCAATCGCCAACGCAATTTACCCAAATATGTATTTCTTTACCAATCCACTGAAATTCATCATGTAAAGCATCTTTGTTGTTCATATCATCGCAAAAAACTGGATAAATTTTTCCTTTTCTCCATAATTCAACTTTATTTCGACTTTGCAGTAAATTAATTATATCAGCTCCAGAGGTAGTGCGAACAAATGCGTATACAGTTATTCCTCGATTGGCTAAATCAAACACAATCTGTGTTCCGATTGCTGAATCTGCTTCAGTTACAACAGCATTTTTACCTTTCCAAACATCCATAGTTTATGTATTGAATGGGTGTTATCAAGTCTAAGTCAAAAAGAGAACTGATCAGTAATTCTAAATTTAAAATACTTTTGGTTTCTGTTAAAAAGTTGTTATTAATAAATTGTTGGCATTGATCATTGTTCAAAATAAATTATTCAATACACTTTTATAAGGCAAATACAATAATCAAAAATGTTATTCAAAAGCAAGTATAGAAGAAAAATTAAACAAAAGAAAAAAATAGATAGATAGAAAAAATAATAGGTAATAAAATGTAAAAATGTTGAAATTTTCTTACTCTTTCAATATTCAATAACAAAATCAAATATTACTTACTTCTATTTTATTTTTGGAAGATTAAAAAAATAGTTAAACAGAGATTTTTGTTTTTTATATTGTCCTTCGTGTAATAATTAATGAGTTGTATGCAGTGACTTTTTGTTGATTTATTTTTAGGTACGAAAGAGTTTGGAGACATTATCTTTATTGATTCATGATCGTAGCACCCGATTGGCAACGCTTTTAGGAGAGCAAAAAAATCAAGAGTCGCTGGACGACTCAAAAAACAGTTTTAATAATATCAATAATAATAATAATAAAGTTCATTTAAAAGTGTATGATATGAATAAAAATACGCTAGATTAGGTATACTATGAATTCAAAGTAAATAATCAATTGATAAATCACAATTATGTGTTCGCATTCAACTTATAGTAAAGATTTTGTTCAACAAATAGTGTTGTATAAAAAAAAATATATTTGAAAAATTTAGAAATTAAGTTTATAAATTTAGCTGAATAAAAAAAATTGCGTCTATAAAAAAACAAATACTAATAGTCGCATTAGAAAATGACTTATATTAAGCATTAAAATTGAAGCATTATATTAAGATAAATTAATGGTGTACGCATTATTAAAATTTTTGTTTATTTTTTTTTTACCTTACTCTTAAAAAAGCCAATAAAAGTGAATGCCAAAATATAATTTAGGTCGCTCCAATTTAAATGTTTTATAAAAAAGAAAAACTTTTGAATTAAAAATATATATGTGGCATATGTAATTAAATTCATTTCTAATTCTAATTGGCCGAATGATCTTGGATCGAAATTACGAAAGACATGATTACGGATATTAAGTATTGAAAATAAAAAACAAGGATGTCAAACATCAATTAGTTAATAAATTGTATCGAAATTGAATTCAATTATTAAATTAAGGGAGATAAATATGTATTTTTGAATGATTAATTGTAAGGCAGTTAAGGCAGTTGTTAATTGTTGAGGATCAGAAAATGAGTGATTTATATTGTAAAGCAAAATATTGTAACAAAATGGACTTACACAAATTAGGAGTACTAAGTACTTATTGTTTTTTTTATTATTGTTGTATGGTTTTAGGGAATCAAATATAATTTTTAAATTCAAAAAAATTGTATCAACAACCATTTCACGATTCAAACGTTAAAATGATTATATAAATATTATGATACGTTATTCTGAATTATTCACCCAGGCGAGATCGTTTCAGTTATGGGTTTTCACAAATTTAATTATGCTAATATTTTGTTCACATTCTTATTGCTTATTATTATTACAAAATGATTGCATTATTTAAAAGTACATAATTAAATAAAATTTTATAAAATTTGTTTTTGTTTGTGAATTTTCTGTAATTCAAGAATGACAGATCGTAAACAAGAATGTCGAGTGTTAACATTAAAATAGATAAAATAGTTAAACTTGATAAATAATTACATATAATATATGAATACAAACGATGTTTATCATTTGTAGATTACCTGTGATAATGATATTCTATAGTTTTTAAATCATATAATACATATACATAAAAATATGAAACATATATTAATAGTATATAATAATATTTAACAAAAAAAAAAAAAAAATACATAATCAATATCAAAGTATGTATGTCAAAATTAGGTATTTGTTTTTGCTGGGAATTGATTCTTATTAAATTTTCAGGTATTTTATTATTATCATTTAATTTTTCACTTATGCATAAATATAGGTCATACTTTTTATAATGTATTTTATCAAAGTAAGGGCGCTCCAAATGAAATTCAATAATTTTGTCCAAAATTTTTGAAATAAAATGGGGAGGGGGCAAAAAAAAAAAATAAAAAACTTTGAAATACTTTTTTTCATGCAATATGTCGAATTTCCAAAAATCTTTAACCGTTAATCAATATATTTGTTGTTTTAAGATTTTTTGCATTTATTTGATTATTTAAAATTGATTAAAAAACATTTTAATTAAAATTGAACAAAATTAATATCATAAAAATAATTGTCAAATTTTTTTTTTTTGAAAAAAAAAATTCAATAATTTTTTAGAAAATTATTTCTCAAAATACTAAAAATTCAAAAATTTTCTTGAAAAATTATGAAAATACAGCAACAATCGGTAATTTTTTCCGAAATTAAAATGGGTTTCATTTGGAGCGGCCTAAGTAATAAAAAATGTAATCAAAATTTTAAGAAAATAACCGTTTAGCAATTCTAAAACTTTAATTGATAATTTTTAATTAAACTATCGTATTCCTACATTTACCTTCAAATGTAATTTGAATACATACTACATATATTGCAAATTATTGTATGAAAAAGATGTTAAAAAAATATAAAGAGTTTTTCATAGAGAGTGGAATTATTTTTTTCTAGTTATGTGCATATGTATCAGATCAAATAATAATAAAAAATAATATAAAAAGAAAATCACAACTATTCATTCCATACTAAATTTAAATATTATAATAAATAAATAAGGGATACAACTGTTGAAAATGTTTTAGATATCCTCCTTCCTAATTATTTTAAAAATTCCCAAGAGGGATTTTGTATATCTAAAAACAAAAAATTCATTTTCACAAATTTTTGTATATTGTATAGTAATTTTTGACAAAAAAAAAGTATTTAAACTAATAAATAATACACTATCTAATTCTATTGTATAAAATTGTCTCTATTGTCTCTCTTCTCATGATCAATTGTCGCGTCTTTTGAACGCAGCCAGATGAGCGTAAGTTAAGCCCAACTAAGTCTCACTTGCTTCTGCACACAAAATTCTGAGTTATCAGTATGATGTTTCAATGGGATTCAATGGGAATGATGTTTCAATTGTTTTTCCTTGCCATCGCGCTGTTTAGTGCTCAAATTTCGAAACATTTTATTTTTTCAATAGTAGTTAGGCCGCTCCAAATTTTTTTTGAACTTTTTGTCCCATGCCCCATTTTCAAAGTCAAAAATCCAATGGGGCAACATAAAAAAAAAGTTGAAAATATCATCAAAATTGCCCGTTTTTTGGTCTTTTTTCATAGTTTTTCAAGAATTTTTCAAAAATTTTTTAAAAATTTTTAATATTTAAGAATTTTTGTATTGAAAAACGAAATAAAACATGAATTTTCTTCTCTAAAAATTTTTTCAAAAAAATTATGTTTCAAAATTTTTGACAGTTTTTTTATGAAATATTATTTTTGTTGAAATTTTTAACTTGAAATACTCTTATATCAAATTTAAATTATAAAATATCAATATAGACCATAAAAACAACTAAAACATTAATTAATGATCAAAAATTGTTCGAAAAAAATTTGGAGCGGCCTTACTCCACTTGAGAAGTTCATACCACTGTGGGTAACTTTGTAATGAAAGGCAATAAATTGTAAATTGTAATTAAATTAAATTAAATAAAAAAAATAAATTCCATTGAAAAAGGGTATTTTTGTACTGCTGATACTCGATAATCCCTCCTCCTTCGTAATATTTCAAAGTTCTTTGAAATTCAAAACATTTCGACAGTTGCAACACTCTAAATCAAACAACATAAGTGAACTGTTGTATGTTCTATCGTATGTTAGATTGCTATAATTGATTAGATGAAAATTTTTGTAAGTAAAATACATTTTATGTCTGTTAAGATTTCCTTTATTGATATTTTTAATTTAACATGATCTTACTTTTGAATTTCCAACAATACTTTTTTATACTTGCATAATAGTATTTTTAAGTCATTATCTTATCAACTGTTTACTGAAACATGACTAATTTTTTTATTTAAGCTAAGTTAATTTCCCTATATAAAATTTAATTGTTTACAAACGCTTTGCATTTGATATTTTGTTTTTTTTTTTATAAACATTTTTTGCAATAAGATTTTTTATAAGTTTATTTCCTGAAATCAATCAATATATAAGTATTGTCTTCTTTTACGAGAATCTTCATTTATGTTTCAGCAAACGTCTTAATGTAATTTTTTAACAAAAAGGAGAGGAAGAAAACATTTCATATCAACAAAAAAAAACAATACCGCAGAATACTTGGGAGCAATCTTTTCTAGGTGTTTGTTTAATAAATATTATTTTTTGTTTAAATATTGTTATTTTTTCTAAATAATTTATGTATTATGTATTTTAAGCAATTTTTTCACAAATGGCATTTGTAAATTCGGAACATTTTCCTTTGCCACCAAGATCACCAGTGATATATTTACCTTCTTTAATTGTTTCAAAACAAGCAGCTTGTATCTTGTCAGCGTGCGTATTCAACTCCATGTGTCGCAACATCATGCAGGCCGACAATAAAAGGGCAGTTGGATTGGCTAAATCTTTGCCAGCGATATCGGGAGCTGTTCCATGCACAGATTCGAAAAGAGCACCATTGATTCCAATATTTCCTGAAGGTGTAAGGCCCAATCCACCAATGAGACCAGCACACATATCCGAAAGAATATCACCATACAAGTTAGGCATAACCTTTAGAGTTTTAGAGAAAAAAAAAATTAAATTTATGCAATATGAATAAGTTTGGCTTAAACATACCAAGACATCATATTGACTGGGATCTTGTACCATATTCAAACAAACGGTGTCCAAATATTTCTCTTCGAATTTGATTTCAGGATGTTTTTTGGCGGTATCACGGCAGCATCTTAAGAAGAGGCCGTCCGACATGCGCCTTTAAAAAAATATTGATTGAAAATAAATACCAATAATACGAAAAAGTTTTACGGACATGATATTTGCTTTGTGGACAGCAGTGACCTTCTTTCGGCCGTTGGATTTTGCAAATTGAAAAGCAAACTCTGCAACCCTCATTGAAGCTTCTTCTGTGATCAACTTGATGCTTTGCACAACACCATCGACAATCTCATGCTCAATACCTGAATATTCACCTTCCGTGTTTTCACGAATAGTCACCACATCAACGTCGTCGTACAACGTTTTGTATCTAAATTCAGTACATTTTAGTTTGTGCAACGTGAAAAAAGAAGTTTTATTTACCCTTCAAGACTTCGACATGGCCGAACGTTGGCATACAAATCGAATTCTTTTCTCAAAGCCAAATTTAGAGAACGATGACCTTTTCCTACTGGTGTCATGAGTGGCCCTTTCAAACCAATTTGGTTACGGTTAACTGAATCGATGGCAGATTGTGGAATACCAAAGCGTCCGTCGGGATTTCTCACTGGCGTTACATCAACACTCTCCCACTCAATGGGAACCTTGGCAGCAGCAAAGATTTTCTGGACGGCAGCTGAAATTTCTGGTCCGATACCGTCTCCGGGAATCAAGGTAACTTTTTTAACGCCACCAGATGCAAAGTTACGAGCACCGATTGGTGTTGAGGCCTACAATCAGAATCAATATTTTAATAAAAAATTAAAACTATGCAAATATCATTTCAAAACAATATTTAAATATATACGCGTACAGATAACAACATAAATAATATTACGTAACGACTTATCCAAATGATTATATATATTCATGATAAGTTTATTTTCAATATGAAAAAATTGATCATCACAAATGTTTTGTCTTAAAATTACATTCACTCCTGTTAAAAACTAATTTTGTGTGCAAATTAGTCCTCACTAATTTTTTTTTTATATTATTGCATTTTTACGAAGTTATGTAAGAGTTGTTTCAGTTGTTTTTTATCAATTAAAGTTTAATTTTTTTTCAACGAATTTGAGTTAGTAGACCTAAAATAATACATATTTTCTCGACTTTTAATTATATAACTCTCAGAGATTTTTCCTTGAAACGTTTACAAGTGTGTACAATAAGATGATAAAAGAAAATTAGAATTTTATACTATTGTTTTCACTTTTCACAATATTCGAATGGAAATATAAGGAAATTTAAGAAATGATTTGCACGAACAACTATTAATTTGATGAATAAAAATGAATTTTCTTACAATTTTTCTAATAAAACGTGCAGCCATCGCGATTCGTTCAAACTTTATCGAGCTCCTGTCACAAACTGACTAAACGTCTTGTGTCACTTGATTTGCTGCATTGATTTTTAATTTCATCAATTAAAAGAATATCTGGTTGCACTTAAAGCTGTTAATTTTTGAAAATAATAAATTTGTCTTGATGCTATACTCTAGTAATTATCCACATTTTGGTAAGTAGTAGATTGATTTGAAAAACTTGCATTACTTGCAATAGCCCTTGTATCCCAGTAACGGAACTGAAACATATGTTGGGTAATATAATACTCTGAAAACAACACTCTATTCTAAATTATTATGAATTTCAACTGTCATTCAAATCTTATTTACATATCACATTCTTATTTACATCACAAGACTTGTTTGTTTTTTTTTTCAAAATGCTTTACTAAAATGGATAGTTTTAAAGATTACTGGGATGTGTTGCCAAATAAATCAACTGAAATTGAAAAGGTAAAAGCCCTTCAACGACGATCAAAGTTTATTTTACAAAATAATAATTTGAATAATCGACAGATAGATTTATAGCATTTACATTGACATATATTGATAAGACTTTTTTTTTTCAATTTTAGGAGTTGAAACAATTTTTATCAAATGCAAGACTACAGACACAAGTGAATGGTTTTATTTCAGATATTCAATCTGACTCATTATTGACGGACGATGTTATCCGATTTTTACGATATAGCCTGAACGATCATCCATATCCTGGCTTTAATCTTGTCAATATCATAAAGGATGACGCACCATACGAAAAAATTTTTGACGAAATGGAATATTATACAGTTTCTACTGGTGTCGAAAATGTGTCGGAAAGCAGGGAATATGAAAAGGTTTATTGTGTGTTAGCGAATCTCAGTCTTGTTCCAGAATTCTACGAACGACTTTGTTTGCAAGTTTTACCTGTACTAAATGAAGCGAATATTTGTGAAACTGCTGTCGTATATTCGATGCTTTCCCGCAAAGATGACCTCTTAGATCGATTCTTGGAGTACCAACAGAAACTAAAACTTTGCGACAACCCAAAGATATATATGTTCAATCACCTGACGTTAAATAGTCAAAATGTTTTGCACGAATTTATGACTTTGAAAGATCACAAATCGTATCAGCATCACGATCATGAACTGAGTCAATATGCAAGAGTGATTAAATTAATAGATGCTTTTAATAGTCAAACAGAAGAAGATATAGACCTGAAGAGTTTTTTAAATTGGATAGAGCCTTTGCTACAAGAGATAGACGATCCAAAGAAAAATAAAATGATCAAGCTATATTTGCTCGAAATGAAACGGGAACAATTGCTCATAAAATTTTTGCAAAATAATTCTTCGGTGAAACTTGTTAACGTTTTCCATATTAGTAGACAACGTAAAATTTTATATGAACTGCTCGATAACGTTAATATTTCTTACAAGATGTATGAAAGACTGAAGCCAATCGTTATATCCCATCATAATTTAATGAGTCTAATGCTAGAAGAATACAATCCGTTCCAAATAGTGCCAAAAAAGGATGAGCTGGAATTCTTTTCTATCATATTGTGTACAAAAATTCAATTGGATTTGATGTTGCTAGACGAAAGCCAAGAAAACTATCAACAAGTGCTGGACAAAAATATCACTCAAATTAAGGAAATATCAAAGAATATCAAAGAGATGAGTAAACAGTTGAGATTTTGCGAAATTCTGTTTGCCACGCTCTTTGTAAGGTTTGAAGATTTAATTGAAAATCCACTGCAAAGCCAATTGATTTGTTTCAATCGAGAAACAATAGTTGAGTCATCAAATTTTGAACAAAAATATCAAATCAAAAAATCTAATCGACAGTCAATCAATACCGAATTTATGGCATGCGAGTCATTCATACGGGCAATCCTGAACTTTATTAAAGTATATTTATTGCGGATCAAGCGATCTCATGCATATATTGAAGAGACCGAAGCCAATATAAATTGGCATATGAAAATTCTCGACAATACTAATGATGCGTTATATCGTCTTTCAATTATTACCAAGTGTATATCGCAGTTCATTGGAGGAAGTTTTCGAATACACACAATTCACTTAGATTCTCTAATTAAGCCACACCAGATAATAAATGAACACGATCTTAGTACGGATGAAGAAGAAATAGGATATAAATTCCACGTCTCACGAAGACGCATAAAGAGATTACGCAAAAGCAAGGTCAGCGTTGATTCCGAAAGAACTTCATATTCAACCACAAATGGATCTGAAAATGTATTGCTCGACATGAAATGTTCTTACTCATCGGAACGAGGACGACCTCGTAAAATGTTAAACAAAATGCTATCGAATCCCGATACACTTGCAACTTTGTGTGCGATTCGGGGGGATACGATTGAATTGAAAAATGTTATAAAAGTGCGTTTGTTTTTCTTAAATTTATCAACTGAAATAACAAATTATCTTACGTTTCTTTCTTCTTTTTTAGAAATACGATCTTTTTGGAACGCCAGCAGATCACTATGTTTGTTATATGGAAAAATTTGAGGAACAAAAGCTCATCATATCAAACGCTCTCAAAAACAAAAATATGGATTTTCAAAACAATTATGAAAATGAATTCGAAGCCTCAAAAATCGTGACATTCGGTTCAGCAGCACCGATTGTCCAACGTCAAGAAGAACTTGATATATTAGAAAAGCACAAGTCCACATACAAGTTTTTGCACCAATATGAAATTGATGGTATAAAAATTGTCAGTTTATTAGATTTGAATATCAGCCTTCCCTGTACTTTTTCTCAAAATCGATTTATTTATACACACGTTAGTCGAAATTTTGATCGAATACAAAATATATCTCGAAATGAGTTACAATCACATGGGTATGTCCCTTACTGTTACAATTTAATTGAATACCTTGAATCGTATAAGCATGTGTATAGTAACAAGGAGATAACAATACAAGAGTTTTTGACAAAGGAATTTTATCCATTGAAGGAAAAAGAAATAACCAACCGTATTGCAAAGATTGAGTTATTTATGAAGCTAAAGAAGAATGCTTTAAGCTCATTCGCTTCAGTAGAGGCGCTCGAAGATAAATGTTATCAAATTTTTGAGACATTCAAGTTTGATGTTAGTTATTTTCAACGATTAATTAGTTATTTGAATACAGCAAAAAAGTTATTAGATTTCCATTCAAATGAATTTGACTTTAGTCCAGATGCATTGTTAATGCTCAATTTGGATACAGTAATCGGTGAAATTGTAAATATTGAAAAAGTACCGCCAACGGAGATTGAAGAGTTAGTAGTGGGTTTAGGAAAAAGTTTAGTACATGTCTTAATCAACTACAACCTGTGTCCAATAGTAACACAAACTTCCATGACTGATTTGGAAGAACATGCCCTTTTGGGATATTTAGACTCTTGTTTGAAAACAGAGGTAAGAAAAATTGTAAATATTTAAAGTGAACTTATTTCTTATTGAGTAATATAACTACAATTTATACAGGTTTGTGATATAGCTAAATATCATTCAAATGATAGCTGCTTAAAAATGGAAAGTAGTTATCTTTTGCCATTTATTGAACGCAGTAATTTAATGGCAGCCCAATTGATACGTGAACTACATGGAATCTCAACCGACAAAGACTTAAATTTCAATATGAGCATCATTAGGGATTTAGCCATACTGCCACAAATTCAAATATTATCGAAACTGTTTAACAATAATTGCATAATGACCGTCTTGAATTATGACAACATTGACTTACGTTTGCTTCATAAATATCTTATATCCACAACAAACTTTAAAGAAGGCATACACTCTATTGAAAGCATCAAGGAGATTCAATACAAACGCCATCAAATATATTTTGAAAAAATTAAGGATGTTTTTCTTGCTCGATTGATAGATGCATCCGACGACGAAGACGATTACTGGTATCTCTGCAAAATTGTGAATTTCAACTTGAAATCAGAATACGTTAATAAACACTTACATAAAATTAAGGATAATGTGTTGGCTAAGAGACTGCTAAAAGATTTGTTATCTGAATCGCATGACAAATGTTTACGACCGAGCTACATAGCACAAATCAAAAATTGGATAATCGAAGTAGAAGTCTATGAACAAATAGCGATGATACTTGGTGATGTAAATTGGTTAGATATCCGACAGAAGAGTTTTAATGAAACGGACTTAATGCTTCAAGAAATTCTAGATAGTAATGAATTGTACAATGTATTGCCAAAATGGATAGAACTTCATCCGTTGCATAAAATAAGCGATTCTAATATGATTGAAAACATAAAGAGAAGCTTTGAAATGTCTATTCTGAAGAACAACAATGACAAAACATTTAAAATTCTATTTGGTGCAATTGATTCGATGAAAGCAGAAAATGTTATAGAACTGTATGAAACCTTAATAGCGGAAGTCGACACGTTGAAAACATTAAAATTAGTAGTTGATTATTTGCAAAGAACGTCCAGGAAAAAGGAACGATATCAAAAGTATCAAATTTCAATAAGAATTTTCGAGTGTCTAAACGAATTAGAGAGACAAAACTTGTGGAACTTAAAGACGTTCCCGTTGTTAATATTGGAACAGTTTTTAATGAATACCAGATTTGAAATTTTGACAAAAGTTTTGAGCGCCATTAAACCGTTGCTTTACGAAAAGACTTGTAGGTTATGCCATGATAATCATGAGAGTGATTACAGTAACGGGAGCATGAGCATTACCAATTTGACTCATCTTGTTGACATTTCTAACTCGGGAAGTAGCGATTACATTATGATAAACTATGACACAAACCATATAGGTGAGTTTATTACGGTGGATTGTGTCAATGTTATGTTGCGATTGTATGCAAGTAAAGCATTGGATATTCGGATATCGGAACGGTATTCTGCGGCTAGCTATAGTATCTTATCACGTGTTAGTATCGAGTCATCACGTTCTCCCAATGTGCATCAAATGCCAAAAGAGGCTCCTCCAAAGGAGTCTTGGGTTACGGATGAAGATGCTGGCATCTGTATGAGTTGTAACAAGGCAATATTTACCCTTTTAACCCGTCGTCATCATTGTCGTCGATGTGGAAAAGTTGTTTGTCATACATGTTCTACAAAACGTGTAAAAATTCCTGAATTGTACGGTGATGTTCTTGTTCGAGCTTGCAATAATTGCTTTTACCAAATGGAGATAGAAAAAGAAACTAAGCAAACAAGTTCCATAAATGATTACTCCATAGATAACCAATGGCAACTTACAGGCAGCGAAAAACATGATAATGTTGTACGCGAGGAGTTTAGTTATGAATATGCGCCGAACGTGAATTTATGTCTTTCCATTTGCGATTTATATCTGTCTGACCATGAATGTGCACAGTTTCTATTACATCATGCTAGTAAATTGGAAGCCCTTTTTCGTCCAGTTGAGCCAGGTCATGCGAATCCTGAAATGGACTACGAGTTGGTTGGAAAAATGATACATTGTCTAGCATTGGCCGCGAAAGTGCGTGGAGCTTCGGATGAGTGCAATGAAATAATTGCCCATTCGGATATTATGCAGGCCCTCGTAGAAAATAAATGCGAGTCTTTGATGCCAATGGAGCCGATTAACTTACACAGCATTCGGAAGTTGCGAGATGCTTTAATCAGAGCTGAACAATGGCGTTTGGCTTTAGAGATTTCTTTAAAATATAATTTCTCGACACTTGGCGTGATGGCTTCTTGGGGTATCATTTGCTTAAAAGCTGGTTCTTTTATGACTGCTAGAGAGAAATTCGCACACTGTTTTAAGATTGTTGATGTAAGTACAGATCGCCAAAGATCCTTATTTTCTGTTGTTTTATCAGATGAGCAAATAACAGCAAAACAAGTGCAAGAATGGGAGCAAATTAAACGTCCTATTCAAACTTCTGGCCTATTGAACGAAATATTGAGCATTCTTGAGAATAGTTATTATCCATCACTAGTTAGGTCAGTGACAAATAACAAATCTTCTCTAAAGGAAAATTTAGATGGTACTGAACCTGCTTATAATTTTACAAGTCGCCTAAAGAACCTAAAAAATATCACACAAAATATATTTGAGGATGTTGTGCCTGAACGAAAAATGTTCAGGGAAACACGAGCATTACCCAAAGATGCAAAAGGATTCATGTATAAAAATCAAATTATGAGATGTAAATATTTTGAAGAATCTATCTTTTATCTCAATTCATATGGCACTCACTTGGATATTATTGATTATTTGATCAAGCATCATCAAATTGTATCTGCTCTTCGTTATATTCTGATACAAAAAATTGAACCAGATACCTTTGTACATCGCATTTACTATCCGTGTCTCAGGCAAAATAACGTTGACATAATCTTTGATTACATGATGGACTTGGATGAAACTCTCATTTTATGGAAGAATTATATTTTGCACCTATGCAGGCATCTTGAGAAACGAGCAAGTTGGAAAGAATTGTATGACATTCAAGTTTTAATTAAAGATCCAATTCGGGCGAGTATGACATGCATTAAATTTTACAATATGAACTGCAAGAGTTATCGAGATTTGATGAACAATCGACAACAGTTGATAAAAGCACAAAGACATTTGGAACAGGAATTCGAACTCGCAAGTCATTGGGAGAATATAAAAACTTGCAAAGTTGAAAAAACAAACTCGTTGATCATGAAAAGAGATATGAAAACTTTGAGTTGCTTATTAAATCTCATATCAATGCAATTAGATACTGCAGCATTTTTAGCTCAATGTGAATTAGATGGTTACGATGTATGTGAATACATTTCAAAAGTAAGAATAAATTAAATTACTTTAACTTTAATCTTTTGGCTTTTAAGTTCCATAATTTTTACATATCATTATAGATTTGTGCGGATGCAAAGACGAAGCTTCCAACACTTTTCGATAGTAGTCGTGAAAAACTCATATTAGCTGTTCTTATTATTGTCCTAGGAAAAACTATAGATGCTGGTTTCACCTTATCGTTTAGGTATGCTTTGTTTAAAAAATAAAAAAAATACATTTTATGTTTAATAACCTATTATGTTTAATCAACACATTTTTTCGATTTTTTTATGTAGGATAATCGTAGAGTTTAATCTCGATGCTACTCAAGTGTATGGAATAAGTGCGAAATTTTTGGCTGCTAACGATCGTATTAAAGACATTTCAAGTTTAATCCGCTGTATACATTCCAAAGATACACTCCAATCAAATCTTACGGCGCTTTCTGACGAAATTCTCTGCTTGGCTGTGAAAACTGGTTTTCAACACTATGGGAACAATAAAAAAAATGAGCTTGTGGCCTTAATTTCCGACGTCAAAGACATTGGAACTAAGATTATGTGTTACATATATACAAATCAACTTAAATCTGCGTATTTATTAGCAGTAAAGAACGATCGCATCAACGATATTAAAAAAATACTTCGAAAAGCTGAATTGATAGATCAAAAACAAGTAAAAAAACTCTGTGAAAAAAAACTGTTATTGAGCAAAATAGATAATACTAACAACGTGTGATCAATAATATTATATGCATTAAAACCATTACTTTTTTTTGTTAGATAAAAGTTTAATCATTTAAATAAAGTACAGAAATGTTATAAATGTTCTAATTACCTATAAATATATACATAAGCTACATTTAGGCGATCCTTTCCAAATTGATGATTCTAATCTTATCTTTACCTTAAACCTTTTAATTTTTGGTATTCTGTTGACTGACCATTCTAATAACGCTGGAAGAGTACAAAAACAAGACACTGTTTAACGAATTTTAATGAAAGTTTCATTCCGAAACTGATGTAAGAATGCGGTAGAAGAAATGATCTTCACGCAATAAGTTGAGCTCTTCTTGGACTGTGAACCCCGCAGTGGTCATAATTTTAAAAATGTTTCGTCTTATTTTGGATTTCTAATTCAGGGCAGAAACACAGTCAATTTGATTAAAAAATTAACATTAAAACTTATTGTACGAAAATCTCTATTTTTCTGTTTTTCTAACTGTATAATGTTTTTTATTATGTACATTTTTACTAAAACATCTTAACGCCAATAATGTATTGTAGTGGTTTAACGTTATTTTTCTTAGTTACATACATAAGTATGTAGTATAAAAAACTAAAAAAAACATTATTTAAATAATATTTCTAGGAAAACTTTTCCGCTTCGCCAAAACTGTTTATGTGCGAGATATCATTTGTGCAATTGATATTGAGGTGAAAGTAAATGAGTTTAAAACAGTCAAAAACAAATTTTGACAGTTGCTTCTTGTATGCTTTGAATTGTTTTTCTTAAATAAATAAAAATTTCGTTATTCAATAAAAAAATAGAAGTGTTTTATAAAAATAAAAGATAACTTTTGTTTACAAATGAACCTAAAAATGGAATGTGATAGATGCGTTGTTCTTAATTCTATCTGAAAAATACATGTACAACAAACGATTGATTCAATTTTTTGTTATTCGGTAAATTGAATGACTTTACTTTATCAATTATCGCTGATATTGCAATCCGATATGTGTTGTAAAACAATTTATTTTGCTTAATCAGCTATAAACTGCTTCATAGCAAATGTTTTTGACTATACATATATTCGAGAATAAAAATATTGTAAGATTTATTCTTTTGTTTTTATTATTGAAACCTGAATCAAATGCACATGTGTTGATGTGTAATTATAAAATCAGTATTGAGAATATCCTTTAGAAAAAAATGAGCCTTCAAATAAATAAAAGATTGCTGCCACTTAAGGCTCATTACTTTACATGGAATGCAGGTATTAATCAACTCATAAGAAAAATTTTATTAGGTATTTAAATAGATTGTTCTCTTAATTACAGGGACAGCGCCGGTATGAAATAAATATATTGCATTATTTATTATATATGTATTTAGTATAAAACTATTTATTCAGGTTGTTCCCTTTGTGCCAACTATCATCAAACAATTGGGCTTTAGTCCAAGTGTTTTAGGAACGATTTATGCAGTTTTACCTATCGTTGGCTTACTATCTAAGCCCCTGTTTTGTGGTCTCGCTGATAAGTTTCACAAGCAAAAAATGTTTTTTCTATTATTTCAGGTAGGTTTCATAATTATTTAGTGGTCCACCTCTCAATATCGATATTCCATTTTACAGTTTATTACCGCAATTAGTTTCTTCTCCTTCATTTTTATTCCCTCCATTGTAAAAGAGACTGATGTTAAGTTAGATTGCAACGAAAATATTTCCAACCTCAAATATTGCCTAACAAATGGCAATTCCACATTTGACAATAACCAATGTGCACTCAATCGTATAACAAGCATCAATGATACCAGTCAAATGTTTTGTAGAACCAGATGCTTTGTAAATGCATCCGACTGGGAGACACTATGCAAATATTGGAGTATTGAAGCAGACTGTAGTGCTACCATGCGAGAAGAGTTCCAATTTGATGCTTATGTACCAAGAGAACATATCTTACCAGTATCAAACTGTTTGCATTTGAGGATTGATCAAGTAAAGTTCAAGAATGACAACTTATCGTATTTACAGTGTAATCACAATTGGACATTTTTTGACTTTAATTGTAAAATTTCTTGTAACGACTCAGATGTGACGGATATAATTTCTTCTGGAATTCCAGACAGCGAGGTTTTATTTCGTTCATTGTTCAACTGTGCAATTGTAATAAGATTTATATTTAATTGTTGTAGGCTTATGGGTTGTATCAATTTTGGATCATGTTCTTCCTACTAATAATCTCATGGGCTGGCATGGCCGTTGTGGTGTCCGTAGGTGATGCTATAGCTTTCGAAATGTTAGGAGATCAACCTCATTTATATGGAAACCAAAGATTATGGGGAGCTGTAGGATGGGGAACACTGGCCCTTATTACTGGTTTCCTCATTGATAAATTATCTGCCAAAAACGCAGAAAAAGACTATACTGTAATATTTTACCTGGTTTTAATACTGATTCTTTTTGATATGTTGATATCGTCTAAGCTACAAGTACATTCCTTTTTTATTAATATTATTTCTTAACAAACTAAAGAGATACAACTATTTATAGCACAAACAAACTAAGGTATCCAGTCATATTCTAAAAGATGTCAGTAAGGTGTTTACTCCGAATGTGCAAATGTTTTTTTTGTGGTGCATTGCAGTAGGATTTTGTGCTGCATTAGTTTGGAATTTGCTATTCTGGCACTTGGAAGACTTGGGTCGTGCACAAGGATGTGATTATATGGATTACATGAAAACACTTCAAGGCATAATTATGGCGATTCAATGTTTTGGTGGTGAATTGCCTTTTTTTATTCTCTCTGGATGGATCTTACGGAAAATTGGACACATTCATACAATGACTTTGGTATTATGTGCTTTTGGTATTCGCTTTTTACTTTATTCTTTGCTTGTGAATCCTTGGTACATTATACCGATTGAATTTTTGAATGGACTTTGTTTCGGACTATTTTATGCAACAATGGCAAGTTATGCAAGTATCGTAGCACCTGCAGGAACTGAAGCTACATTGCAGGTATTGCAAGTCGAGTAAATTTTCTGTGTTGAAATTCATTAAAACATAAAAAATAATTTATAGGGATTGACTGGAGCCGTTTTTGAGGGAATTGGTGTTTCGTTGGGGAGTCTTTTAGGTGGGTACTTATCCAGCAAAGTTGGTGGTAGTCTATTATTTAGATACTATGGTATTGGAGCTATTATTCTTGGATTGTTACATGCGTTGGTTCAGAAATGTTTTCAAAAACCCGAAAAATTCAGTGGAAACATGGAAGAACTGCAAGAAGAAGGAAGCGGTAGCAGTGGAAATATTACTACAGATAAATTTTCTGATTTTTCGTAAAAGCCGATGTAGATGTACAATATAAAACTAATACATAGATTTTATTAGCTTTTATACCAAATATTTTTATCTTATACGTATATTAATTGTCCTAATGATATTCATATCTTGCGAATATGTATTAATAAAAATATATGAAAAAAAATATTTTCTTCACTTTATTTCTTTTATTTATTTTTTAAAGTAGGTCGAAATCAAAAAAAAATTTAGTTGTGTTTTGCTTTTCATAAAAGTAAAAGTGAATTAGATACATTTTCAAATTAGGTTTTTGAATTTGATAAATAGAACTTTATTCCTGTGTTTTGAAACAATAACGGGCTCTAAACGTTAGTTACGTTGCTGTGTTTGAGCAATCCAGTCCAAATAATAAGATACCCAAACAAATACTGTGAAATCAGAAAATTTTATTTTTGTGAAAATCTCTCAAATATACATATAAAAACATACCTCCGGGAGCGTTTGGTCTTGCACAAGGTGATGGTCCCCAAGAAACCAAAGCTACTAAAGTATTTCCTTGAACCAGTGGTCCACCACTATCAGCATTACATGTATCTATTCAAATTGGTAGAGTAATTGAACATTTAAATAAAATTCAATTAAACGAAACCGATTCCACACCTGTTGATCCATCAAGAGGGGCCGCACATAAATTTGTCTCATCAAAAGAAGATCCACGCCACAGTTGTGCACATTTTTCTTGTGAATGAATTGGCAACCAGACTTTCTGCAAAAATCTTGCGTATTGGCCACTAGCATCACGACTCATATCACCCCATCCACTTGCCAGTCCGTGTCCAGTTGGGTATGTTCGTGGAGGTGGTAGGCCAATAGCTCTAACTGTGCTACTGAATTTGAATGGTTTTGTAACTCTAACTAATGCTATATCATTTGGTCCTACACCGCCACCATACTTTGGATGAACATAGAAAGCACGCACATTACGTATTTGCTCTCGACCACTTGGGCCTTAAATATAGCATTTGTTTCAACTTTTTACAGATTCATATTTTTAATTTGTCTTACGTTCGACATCGTGAGCTCCAGCAACAACTTTACAGTTATTTGGTCGTTCTTCGCAATGAGCTGCTGTAATAACCCAATTAGTGTTCAAAATACTGCCGCCACAGTAATCTATAAAATGTTATAGGTTAATTGAGAATACGTTCTATCAAATATTTTCATACTAACGGGTTCCTGAGGGCCATTGTAAAGAAACTTGCCATGGGATCTCGCCTGGAGATGCAGTAGTTCCTCCAACGATTCGACCCTCTAAAAATATATAAAATAAAAAAGCAATAAATTAAATGTGATTCACAAAACTTGCCATCATCCCGTAATGGATGAGCACATATGATTGCAAACGTAATTAATAACAGAAAACTTAAAGCGATCTTCATTTTATAAAATCGCACCTCTAAATGATATTTAAAGCGCGAGTTTCTTTATATAGACCTCTTAATTTGTGGTTATATGTCACTTATTTTCATAACCATATTTATCAAAAATTTTAAAGTCATTAATTTGTTTTACAAGCTTTAAATTCATATTCAAAGACAGACATGTTGTCAGAATGAATTGTAAATTATATGATTGTTTGACAAGAAGTTGTTGACAAAACTATCATATGAAAAATAAAAAAAAAATATCATCATATCATTGAAATCTATTGCACTTTAATATTTATAAAGTAATTTATTTGGATACTAATTCATACGATTATTCTAAAAAAATAAACTTGACGTCAGGCTTCGAGCCTTTACATTCATACAGATACAGAATTTTTCTTTTAGTTTTTGATATAACTTTGCTTAAAAAAAGTAAACTGATATATGTATTTATTTTGAAGTTTATGTGTCATATTTCTAAATATTGTTTCAAATGATTGGAATTTAATGATTGAAAATAACAATACTCATCGAAAAAGCTGAATTGTTTTGACTTTTGCAAAAAAAAATTAATTTTTGATTTTTTAACGTGCTATAATCAGCATTCCATTCTAAAAAATACCAAAATCCCGGATTTTGAATTTACTCATAAAAGTCCAAATCTGATTGTTTTATCTTGACGTCCATTTAAAATAAGACACTTTTGCTTTGGCAACATTTATTTTTGCCTCATTTTTATTATCATAATTTCATAATTTATAATTTCTGAAAAACACAAAAATATCACATTATCAGGTTCTCTGTCCGAAAGGCTCGTTTCCAACTACTAAGTTTCATGATAAAAATGTACTCTAGACCACAAACAATCCTGGTCAACAAAAATTTCGAAATAATAAACTTAAAATTTTGACCTTTTCTTTCGCTACTTGGATTTCGCCTATATTTTACGATAAAAATTTTTTAAAACTATCATAAAATTTTCAAAAACAAGGAGAAAAAAAAAAATTACAAAAGAAAAGTTTCTTCTTTTTTTATGGACACCACGATAAACTATTCAGTTTTCAGTTATATTACGGTTTTATGAAAAAACGTAGTTTTGGTATTTTTTAGAATGGATTGCAGAATTAGAATTTAGAATGAAAATATCTTTTGTTGATGTACATTGTATAGATAAAACAAATAATTACAAAGTCAAACTTTTGACCAAAAAATAGAAATTCAAAGAAAAATATTTCATTTTAATATTTCATTTTAATAACAAATATAAAATATTAGAAAAAAAAAACCAAAATCATAATATATTTATTCACATATATTTTTCACATATATTTTTCACATATATTCCAGATATGATAGGTATGTCATTTTTTATCTACAGTTTAGTTTTTAAAATATTCTTTGATAACCTTTAATAATACTCTTTAACCGTTTTTGCACTAAAATTTATTTTGCATTGGATCATCTAAAGAAGAAGCCTTACAATCAAATAGATGAAATATTTTGATTTAAGCTGAGTCCTGGCAAAAAAGTACATGTATTTCAACATACATTCATATTTAATAATCACTTTACTTGTCAAATTTTTCTCATAAATTGCAAGGAGTCACAAAAATTTTTCATCCCAGATGTAAGAATGTTTTAAAAACGTTTTCTGTTTCGAGTTAAAATAATGAAATAAAAACCATGTAAGATATAGAAATTTTAAATAAACTTTAATTGCTAAAGTTCTTTGAAAACTAAAAAACTGTTGTCTGTAAAAATTAAAAAAACTAAAATATTAAAAAAAATGTATTTCAAAATCTAACTAATATATGTGTACAAGTGTGGAATTACTTTTTGGTAAACATACTAAAAAAAGTAAACTTTTGATCACTTTTCTTTGACCTGCAAATAGAACAAGATTCACTTTCGAGACAGAAACTTGAATAAAACAAATATATTTGTACTTAAAAAAAATACAAATGATTTTCCAGTATATTTACATAGTATCAACATTAATACATTGCATTTAAAACTTCCGAAATAGACGTATTTCCTCCTCATTTTACATGACGACTGTCATTTATTTTTATTTTTTGTGTTTCTGTCTCCGTTTCAATTTTAAATAACTTCATCCATTCTACTGTTTTCTGTCGTAACAATAAATTTAAGAACAATAAAATGCATCCTTCCATCATTTTCACGTATCAAATACAAAAAATATAGAAAAAGTTATCGTCAGAAGAACGACTATCTTTATCGCATTTCGATGTTACTGATTTACTATTTTGTTCCAAATGTGAAACAGTTTTTCCAAGAGAATAAAAGTTTTTCCGAATATATTGATAATCTATTTAAATTTTGGGGGTACAGAGTAGCACAATACGGTTTTATTTCTTCGAAATGAGGTAAATAAAATCGTCTATAGATAATTTTATTACGAAGTAACATGTGTGTAGATTGATTTGACTGAAAAAGCAATAGATTCTTTAGTTATTTTTGGAAAACTAAATGAAAAAGGACTTTTTGCATACATAACATCTAATAAAGGAACAAAAGAATTTCCTGAACAAAAACTGCTTTTAAATTTCCCGATGGATCTTTCGCGCAATATGCATAACACATATATTGTTCGGAGTTATTTATTGTAAACATTTCAGGTAGAGGATGAGTATATGTACATACTACTTATAAGACAATATTGAAAGCTAATCTGTAAAATAAACAAGTAGTATAATCCAATATCTTTGGAAGACACAATAGGTATGTTTATGTTGTTCATAAAGAAAAAATCGTTATTTTTGTCAATTCAGCATCTCAAAAAAAAATTTTGAGTGATAAATTTCTAGATTTGCACCAATGCAATATGAAAAAAAAAAATTTATTAATTCCGATATTAAAATTAAAAATATTCATTTTTGATCCTTCTTTTGGTTAAACATGAATATTCTCGTGAATAATTTTAGGATCAAAACTAAAAAACTTTTCAAACTTTTAAACACTAACACTTTTGATATTCTGAAGTAAAATGTTTACACTTTATTCATATTTAAAAAAAAAAAGATTTTTTGGTTTATAGATTTTTTCAATTATTTTCTTGTACCTATACAATAAATACTGATTATCTGTATATCTTCATTCCATTTTGCCGAGTGGACAATCTCTGGTTGATCAGAAGTGGTTATTAATAAGGAGATTTCATGCAACAATTGTTTTCGCGGTTCAAAGTTTTTCGACGGAATCAAATATTTTTTATCAGATTTAGATTCTCAGTAAGTTTTCGCACGAATTTTTAATTTTTTTGATATACAAAAATTTTTTTATATATCATCTACGAAACTGCTTCAACTTAGTCTAATTAATGTCTGTACAATTACAAAAGCGCTTACATAGGAGTTTTATGATATTGTTCAAAAAAAATTAATGCACTATGTTGATGATGCTTCAAGCTATGTATCTCACTTCTTTTTTTTTACTTTTTTTTAAAATAGAGAATTAAATGCGAACATAGCAACCGCAATCTACGATGAGTAGACCGTCACAATTATATTGTCGTACATCAAACCGACACTATTGTATGTTTTATTTCCACCCCATATTCAAATGAATTTCCATCCACAAATTGTACACACGAGCATTCTGTCATCGTTGTCGCGCGTCTACATTTATACAAAATATATGATGCAGCAGCATGTGTTTGTTGGAGGATAACACAAGGATTTTCGTTCAGCATCGATAATGTACAATAAACCTTACGTAGCACTAAGTAGAATGAAGTACACGCGAAACGACACTCATTGGTACAAGAATAAAATTTAAAAAATAGATTTCATTTGATTTTAAACTGTCATCAAGGATACACGTAGTTTTTTTTTTCATAAAAGTGGAAAGAATAATCAAATTTAGGGCGGTAAAAATCAAAACTGAGAAAAAAGGAAATTTAAAGTAACATGACTCAGTAGAAAAGGAACCTGAAAATTTTTTTTTTTTCAATTAGAAAAAAATAGTGACGAAACGATAATGAATATTGCTGCTTTTCCTCAAGGTATGTTTTTTAAGAGTGTTTTATGCATTTTTTACTAGTGTCCTTACAATAATCATATTTTAATATATAAAATAAGCTAAATTGCTCCCTTTTTTAATTTAGTAAAAACACAAATCCCATAAGATTCGTTTAATCATCACATCAAAAACACTTGACAAAAGAATTTGTTAAGAAAAAATATATGAAAGGTTTTTTCAAATACAATTTCTCTTAGAAACAAATTTTTAACAAGCCACAAGTGCATGTAACATGTGTGTTCGTTTCCCCTTTATTTGCTGTTTTATTATCAAACAGTTTAGTGCATGTATTTTGACGATGATGAATTACAAATTAAAATTATATGAAACCCTTTTGTCAACGTAGTGCACATGTGATAAAATATTTCGAAATAATACAACAAATAAGTGAATAACGTATGACGATATTTTCGATGTCAACCATCCTAACATTTAATAAATCAATGTTAAAAAGGGGTGATGAACTAAATGGTTTAAAATGATTTTTTATGACTTTGTGAGCTTTTCAATTCGAAATCATATTTCAAAAGTGTAATGTTCGTGTACATACAGCGAAATTGATTTGTGTTTGGCCGTCGGAGATAATTGTGTGTTAAAAAACTATTAAGGTTGTGATAAAAATAAAATAAGACTGAAAATTTCGAAAAGTGTTCGTTTTCTTTAATTGTTTTTTAAAAATTTTATTGAAGATTATAGCTATTCAAAAATGTATTACATTGACTTTTGAAGTTTCTTTATAACACACATTGTTAAAATGTGTTTCCCACAAATTTAGTCTTGGAGACAGAAAAAATATAAATATGCCGTCGTGAAGTTTGATAAAAACTAATTAAAGACAATAAAGGTAATTCAAAAACATCGCGTTTCGTCCCTATGATGTAAAACTAAAGATATCAGTATTCGCCCATACCAAGTACTTTCAACTTAATCGTATTTCAGAAGCCTAATTTCAAATATTTAAATTTGTTTTTTTTTTTTAAATTTAGGAATTTTTAAATGAATATCTTTGACAGAGTAAAGAGAACGTTCTAAAATCTGCGGTGAAATGAAAACTCGAAAATATGATTTTTTACTTTCTGACTGACTTTGTTCAATTTTAACTTTTTGGGTAATCAGGCCATGCTGATCTCAAGGATAATATCGTATTTTTCTTCGAAATGCGATAAAAATAAAGAGCATTTGAAAAACATTTATTTATCAACTTTCAATGTTTTAATAGTTTAAGTTTAGTTTTAATAGTTTTTTAGTTGTTTTAGTCCTGTATTATTTTTTTAGTTGTTTTTAAAATAATTTTGTCATTAAGTTAATTTTAATGAAAAGAAAAATTGTTTAAAAATACTGTTATAAGTACCTAGTAGCATCATTGTTGAATAATTTTTAAATTTTGATTTAAAAAAATACTAATTTGTAACTTAGTAAATTCGTCAATGTTTGTGACACGCACATTGCTTGTTGTGTAAAAAAATGAAAAAAGTCTTAAAATAAATAAAATTGAAAAAATAAAGTAAATTAGTAAATACATACATAACATTTCAAATATGTATCGAGAAAAGAAAAGTATATCGAAAACCTTAAAATCTTAATGAATCATTCTAGAATTTCTAAAATTTTTGAGGAATATTTCTTTCTTATCTTTACGGTTCCTTTTTAGCTTTCTGTACAATTTTTTCTCTTCTTTGTATTTTTACCGCATTTCGAAGAAAAAATGCGGTATTAAACTCGACTTGTCGTGTGTGTGTTCCGGTGTGCCCCAAATTTTTTTTTTTTGTAATTCTTAGTTATTTGAGGACCCTGAAGGTCAGTGGGCAGTTCCTTGGGTTGTGAGGTGTATGGAATTGTGAAAGGGTCATAAGGAGTTCGAAAATTTGAAATGAGGAGTTCGAAAATGTGAAATGAGGATTTCGAAAATGTGAAATGAGGAGTTCGAAAATCTGAAATGAGGGGTTCAAAAATCTGAAATGATGAGTACGAAAATGAGAAATGAGGAGTTCGAAAATGTTAAATGAGGAGTTTGAAAATGTGAAATGAGGAGTACCAAAAGCAAAGATACAAATGCAACATTGAAATGCGGTTTAGTATGTCGTTCTTTAGACGACTACTTTCTCTATTTTTTTCATGTAAGTTTTGGCTTTAACTAAAGTGTAAATGAAAAATATAAAAAATACATTTCAAAAAATTACTATTGTCAGTATTGGGTATTGAATAACTTTCGATAAATATTCATTTCAGAAAAAAATATTACCCAAAAAATACCCGATTTTCATACATTTTACTCTACAGTGAAATCGAATTCTGAAGAAAAACTCGGAAAATCCATTGCTAGAAAATTTCGCTAGAACAAAAGTTTATTTTTTTTAATACTCTAGATGGAAGGTTTCATAGATTTTTGATTTGGCAAATTTGTAATTTTCTGTGATTCCTCGTGAAATGAGCCATATATAAAATATTTAATATATTAATCTTATAACATATGAAAAGAAGATTTTGCTAAAAATTTAAAGAAGAAATTTCCACCAAATGTAGATGATTTTACATCCTTTCAATTGTTTTAGTAAGGCAATTGTGTTGCTCCTTGGGGGGTTTTCTTGTTCTAAAATACAATTCTATTGTTTGTTGCTTCTAACAAACAAAAAACTATTTTACGATAAGGATAGACTTTAAACATCTTTTGAAATACTTTCTAAGCAAAACCATTTAAAACATTCATTTTGAGTGATAGGAGTATCATTCAAGTCTTTGTTTTGCTACTAGTGTAATTGACAAGCAGCAAAGATTTATTCTACAATGTAAACACATTCTAAAATTTTCTTCTTCAAGTGCAAATAATCGGCTTATACTCTTTCATTACACTTGAAATAAAATACTGTGAGTAAATTCAATTTCTATACAAAAAAATATTTTCCTCTAATTCTATGTGATATGTCAGTCTAACAAGTTGTTGATTTTTTTTTATCTACTTTTTTTGATAAAAAAACCTCAACGATAAGGTATGAGGAGCAAATAAATAAGTTTTACTTTAAAAGACAAAAAATGATATAAAATATCTAGTTGCATCTTTTACACAAAAGATAAAATTGTGATCATGATAATATCATTTTTTCCATAAAAAGCAAAAAGTAAGCATACGTCAAACAATGTTTAAACATATAACGCGGATTTACCTGCGAATTATATTAGAAACGCTTCGCTGAATCTTTACAATATTTTTCATATCATCATCGGCGTCTACTTCGTATCTGTCAACAAATTTTTACTGAGTACACTTTTATACTTTTATGTGAATCAAAACATCTGCAATATTGCAGCAGCTTATGTCGTCATGTAAATACGTTTGATAACTTAGGAAAGTCTTGTGAAAGAGAAGAAGAAAAGCACTTAAAAGAACATGTTGCGAAAATTATCTGGTAATAATAATAATAAAATTGTGTAAATATTTGAGAAAAAACTTTTTTATAAGAAAAACAGAAATGTAAAATAAAAGTTTATCCTTTTTTAATTGAAAAATCAGGGTTTTCCTTCCTCTATTTCCTTCTAAATGAACAACAAAAACATACTTTTCGTGGAGTTAATTTAACTAAGTAGGTATTAAAGAATTTATTGTTGTAAGTGTTTGTAGACGAATTGAACGTCTTATTATACAAAATTTCTTTAAAGAGTTGTTTCTATTTTAATTTAAATATTTGTTTTTTGTATAAAGACATAAACGTTTGCGTTATATTCATCGCGCCACATGGTGTGGTATCGTATACATTTGAAGAAATTCGCAAGAGAAAAAGTTTTTTAGTATTATAATATGAAAATTTTATCAACACACAAATTAATCGGTTCAACCCTTCATTGTCGCTCATTGTCGTTTGTGTTAATTGAGTCGATCATGTTAATTATCTTAATTTTGTTTATGTGAAACAATGTGCTCCATATTCACATATACATATAATATAAAATCATAAATTCCATCCAAAACTCAATTGTGACGATTATGGATGACTATCGCGAAAACAAACATTAATTATGTCTAGTCAAAATAAAAAAATAATTATCTTTTTTTAAACCATAGCTTTTTTATCGTTCAATACAGAACTCCTCTTACGGAATCATAAATGTGTATAACAAAAGATTCTCATTTTCCACAATAAACTTGATACCTAACGTACATAAGCGCATTATTATCAGCACCACAGTACAAAAAAAGTCATACCACGAAAAATTATTAATGATGAAAAGTTTCATATTTTTCGAGCATGATGATATACATTGTCTCCCTCAAATATAAATGTTATTTTTTTATTATTTTGGTAAAAATGTTTTTATCATGTTTTCACACATAAGGGTTTATTTTTTTTTATATTTTGCTTACAGAATATAATTTCATTCGATTGACTGTCAGTTCTGATGAATATAATGACAAATATGCAGATATGTAATTAAAAAATATTTTTACTGCGTCTATTATAAATAATTTGATGCATTTCAGTTATCTAAAATTGTAGAAAAGAAAAAATAACAAAGATGGATTAATCAGAAAGAAGTGTTTCAAAATAATTAATTCTTCCTATGTAGTTTTAACATAAATTCTCATTTTATTTTTTCGCACATACATACACATATTTGTTTTTGTAATTTATTCATTTATGCAGGACATATGACAATAAGGGAAAATATGAACAATTTCATGTTCTCTGATGCTTGAATATAATTAAGAAACTTTTTTATTTCTGTTCAGCAGCTTCATGTTTATACCATCATTTATTTTTTTTTTGCTTGATTGCAGAAAATATGGCAAAAATGACAAGTCCGATACCAAGAATGCGTTTGAATACTCCAAGTTTTCCAGGACAAGATTTAGTAAACAAGTTTATTGCTGCAACTCCTAGCTACATGTACTCACCGATTGCTGGTCAACATACGTTCTATTTTAGTGAGTTGTTGCGATCGTTGAGTCAGGCAAAAAAAGCAGAGTTGATGAATGTGAGTCGCGAATCTACAGCTCATCAGCAACAGTCGCAAATATTACAAGCAAATCGCAAAATAGGTCGCAAACGTGGTTGGAATCAATTAAGAAATGAGGATGTTGATTATATTTCTGCTATTTCAAATGATACTGAAAGGCCGTTAGAATTAACAAGCAAACATCCAACAGTCTTACAGCGTTGCTCTAGCCCAGACAAAAAGTCAGGCAATTCTAATGTTGGAATTCAGGTCAAAACTTCCCGTGTAGATGAAAGAAAACGAGATTTGAAGTCAGCATCACCAGAAGTAGAAGTATCAGACACACCACCAGCACCAGCGTCGGTGCCGAGTGTTTCAGGAGACGTATTGCCTCAAGTAACACCTGCATGGTACCCTTCTCTTTATCCACATTATGGTTTAGATCCTGCAAACTTTTTCGTTGATTTACGAGTCTCTGGTCATATATTCGAACGTAAACGTGAACTAGCAGCACAAGCGTTAAAAACAGTTGCTAACATAAATAATAATAATAACGGGATAACATCATATTTTGACAATGATTTTCCAAAGAGGTCTGGCTCTGCTTTTTCTATCCCAAAGCCAAGAGAAATGGAAAAAAACTTTGAGAACGTTATTAATTTATCAGCTAATGACAATCGTTGTAGTCCAAGCCAAGATACTGTTGACGAAAAAGACGTCAAAGGCTCTAGTTATGTAATGCACGTAGATTTCGAAGGGAAATCAAAGAAAGTTTTTGATAATGGTATTACTGTATACAATGTAGATGATAGTGATGATAATACAAGCATTTGCAAAAAACAAGAAGAAAGTAACAGTGAGTCGGATGAAGATGAAAATATTCGGGTTGATATTAATTAAAACTGAATACGTGTCTATTAAAATAAAATATTTGATGTAAAAAAATAATCAATGTCTTGAAATAAACTATTGGCTTAAAAGTTTTCTCTTTTAAAAGTTATTAAACATTTTTGCTTGCTTTATTTTATTTTAGTTTTATTTTATTTTTTATTTTATTTTTTATTTTAACGAATTTCAAAACTTTAAATTTAGGATACTTACAATCTATACTCACTAAAATAAAATATTGACTTGCAGCAATCCACATTTGCAAAACTCGAATGTTTTTTTGATTCAGTGAAGTGAAAATAGATCTGAATTCATTTATTTGGTGTATGATTTTGCTGTTTTTTATTTCCATTTTTTAGATTTATACACGTAAATCCTTTCCATGCAGTATTAAATAACAACATTTGATGACAATACATTTTTGTATCTCCCATTTGATGTAAAAAAAATACAAAACGAAAGATTCAGGGACAGGTTTACAAATTAAGTGATATGGAACAAGAAAAAGTTATCATTGATTCTGAGAATACACCACTGTTCTCGATGATGGAATTTTTTACGAACAAATTTTTTTTTTCCATTCATACTCACTCGCATATCCATTGTTAAAATCCGACCAATTATTTGATGATCCATTACAGTAAGCCAACTCGCGGATATTCGTCAGATTGATAGACATAGAAATAAATATTGAAATTTGATGTTTACTTGTCGTATCTTTTATCTAATCATTATATTAATACATATTTTGCGAAAGAAACAGAAGGATTTCGTTATTTCCCTTTTTAATAATTTATGACATAAAAGATGAAAATAAAACCACAAGCTACTCGAGGGTAATAAATCTTTTAAAACGAAGAAAATAAATTATAAACTTCGCCTATTATTCTTTCTTGATCATATTTTTTACGCTTCTATATTTACTTTCCTCCTTTTTTTAAATTGAAGAATGACATTATTCAAATGAGTAAATGTAGGTACGTACTCTGTTGATGACTAAATATCATCAATTCCCCCTCCCAAACAGTTGTGTAAAGTGGTTTTTAACGGATTATACCTATTTGTTGAATTTTTCTTCATTTTAATGCGAATATAATAAAAAAGAAAAAAGACAAACATAAGGAATTTGTTAAGCGGAAAATCTTTTGGTTTATTGTCATTTGAAGTTATACATATATACATATATACCCACCTATTATTTATTTGATATATATCATAATTATTTTTAATTTAATTATTATACTACAAAATTTACAAAAATGGTTTATTATATCTATATTTAATTAAAAGCATTTGAATTAATTTTTCATATTTTCTCTATGCCATTCAAAATAAATTTATATTTTCCACCAGGTAAGCCTTCCGAGAACATCAATACTTCTATTTAATTTTTTAATGAGCTTTGATTAGTCGTAAGAGGGTGAACATGCTCTAAAATCATCATCAACATTTTTCAAATACTTGTTAAGTATTTCAGTTAACCAGTACATTTATTTCGTTACCTCTCTGGAAAGTCTGAAAAGATTTCGGCTTAATGCAATGAAAACCTTTTGAGAAGTTGTGAAGTTGGTTCAAATATACCTGTCTTGATTAAATTGCTTATTTTTTGCTCAGAATTTATCGATTATCATCAAAAATTATCGTTTCTGCTCTGCTTTGCGCTTATGTTAGGTTTTAAAATAAAAAAAATTTATGAAAATAAATATTTTTGAATGGGAATTCCGATAAAGGATGATTTGAATGATATTTTTAATAATCAACTTTATAATTAATTTTATATTGAAAAAAAATTATAATAATAATAAGAATTAAAGCTACAAAATTCAATTCAAAGAATTTTTTTGCTTGCCGTTTTTTATAACTTTTATAGAACTATCCCCAACAACTATCTTCAAACGCGTTTTCATCCCATCGTTTTTGTTCTTCGAGAAAGCTTATGTCCAACAAAAATATCAAGAAAAATTTCAGTGATCGAATCAGTGGGTAAATATAAAACGAGAATGAATTGCATTCGTGTATAAAACGAATGACTTGACCGCATTTCAATGTGTTCAATTCCATGATTTTTCATAAATTTTTCGAGTTTTCCCGAAAATTTTCATCATTTTTCACTTTCCATGTTACTCGCGAGACTCCCCTGAACATTTTAAAATTTTTCAAGATTTTCCGATTTTCCATGAATTTTCCGAGTTTTCCCGTAAATTTTCATCATTTTTCACTTTCCATGTTACTCGCGAGACTCCCCTGAACATTTTAAAATTTTGAAATTTTTCAAGATTTTCCGATTTTCCATGAATTTTCCGAGTTTTCCCGAAAATTTTCATCAATTTTCACTTTTTATGTTACTCACGAGACTCCCCTGAACATTTTAAAATTTTGAAATTTTTCAAGATTTTCCAATTTTCCATGAATTTTCCGAGTTTTCCCGTAAATTTTCATCATTTTTCACTTTCCATGTTACTCGCGAGACTCCCCTGAACATTTTAAAATTTTGAAATTTTTCAAGATTTTCCGATTTTCCATGAATTTTCCGAGTTTTCCCGAAAATTTTCATCATTTTTCACTTTCCATGTTGCTCGCGAGACTCCCCTAAACATTTTAAAATTTTGAAATTTTTCAAGATTTTCCGATTTTCCATGAATTTTCCGAGTTTTCCCGTAAATTTTCATCAATTTTCACTTTTTATGTTACTCACGAGACTCCCCTGAACATTTTAAAATTTTGAAATTTTTCAAGATTTTCCGATTTTCCATGAATTTTCCGAGTTTTCCCGAAAATTTTCATCATTTTTCACTTTCCATGTTACTCGCGAGACTCCCCTGAACATTTTAAAATTTTGAAATTTTTCAAGATTTTCCGATTTTCCATGAATTTTCCGAGTTTTCCCGAAAATTTTCATCAATTTTCACTTTTTATGTTACTCACGAGACTCCCCTGAACATTTTAAAATTTTGAAATTTTTCAAGATTTTCCAATTTTCCATGAATTTTCCGAGTTTTCCCGAAAATTTTCATCAATTTTCACTTTCCATGTTACTCGCGAGACTCCCCTGAACATTTTAAAATTTTGAAATTTTTCAAGATTTTCCGATTTTCCATGAATTTTCCGAGTTTTTCCGAAGTTTTCCACTAATTTTCATCGACAACATTTTCCAACGGATGAACACTCATTTAAATTTCCAACGGATAATTTTTTTAAATATGCTGTCAAATCTGTCAATTGAAAAGAATTCGCCAAACCTGCTAATTCAAACAAAGTTAAAGTGGCACACCACACAGACGGACGGACGGACGGACGGACGGACGACATCACGAGCACAATACCGCATTTTTTTCAAAAAAATTGAAATGCGGTAAAAATAAGAATTCAGAAAATGCAGACAATCATTTATTAATTATATCATGTGTTTATTTTTTTACCGCAATTCAATTTTTTTGAAAAAAATGCGGTATTGTGCTCGTGACAAGCTCGTGATGTCGTCCGTCCGTCTGTGTGGTGTGCCACTTTAACTTTGTTTGAATTAGCAGGTTTGGCGAATTCTTTTCAAGTGACAGATTTGACAGCATATTCAAAAAAATTATCCGTTGGAGTTTTAAATTAGTGTTCATCCGTTGGAAACTGTTGTCGATGAAAATTAGTGGAAAACTTCGGGAAAACTCCGAAAATTCATGGAAAATCGGAAAATCTTGAAAATTTTAAAATGTTCAGGGGAGTTTCGTGAGTAACATGAAAAATGAAAATTGATGAAAATTTTCGGGAAAATTCGGAAAATTCATGGAAAATCGGAAAATCTTGAAAAATTTTAAAATGTTCAGGGGAGTCTCGCGAGTAACATGAAAAGTTAAAATTAATGAAAATCTTCGGTAAAACTCGAAAAATTTATGAAAAATCACGGAATTAAACACATTGAAATGCGGTCAAGTCATTCATTATATACACGAATGCAACTCATTCTCGTTTACGATTGTTGTTGAGAGTTTTACAAGTAACTTTAAGACTCATACATGACAGAATGATGGACAAAGTTACAAAATGATGGACATATTTATAACTACATATTCTCTTGTTTGTTTGAAATGTGATAAAATAACGTTTATAATGCTCTTTTATTCAAATCAATGCCAAGTCTTATCAAAACTTAAACATTTATATGTTTCTAAATTATTTAAGTTTAACGTTTATGATACTGATAGATTTAGAATTGTGGGGCCTTTAAAATGATTTATTTGCATAATATTTATTGTTTCTACAAGAAAAAGTATTTAAATAGAATAAAATTTAATTTGTAATCAGTATTGCATCAGTATTAAAATATGAAACTGTTCATCTCAATTATCTTATTAGGAATATCTTCCCTGGTTTTATCGAGCCCTGAACCAAGTGAACTATCACATTCTTATGGACAAGAACGAATTGTCGGGTAATTTTTTATATTACCTATTTTTTTTAAACGTTATAATAAAATGTCTCTTTTTAGGGGTGTCAATGCAAAACCAAAGTGAGCTACATCATTAAGTTTTTACAAAAAAAAACATTTTCATGTGTTTATACTTTTTATAGTGAGTTTCCATATCAAGTTTCCTTGCAACGAAATGAGAATAGCCATTTTTGTGGAGGTTCAATTTTGTCAGAATTATGGGTTGTAACGGCTGCACATTGTAAACTCGACGAACCCATGGAAGTAGTTGCAGGAGAGCATGATTTTAAGGAAGAAACTGGTCGTGAACAACGAAGAAACGTTGTTGAATTCATTACTCATGAGAATTATGGTGGATCAGTAGGGCCAGATGATATTGCAGTTGTAAGAATTGATGAGCCATTGAAAATGAATGATTACGTACAACCGATTAATCTTCCTCAACCAAATACTTATCCACAAGGTCGTGCAATTTTGTCTGGTTGGGGATCTATTTCTCGCATTCCTGGAGTGTATCCTAATATTTTGCAAAAAGCAAACATGCCGATACATTCGCAATCCACTTGCAAAAGATTGTGGACAAACTCACCGTATGCTGATACAAATGTTTGTGCCGGACCTTTATTAGGATCGTCATCTTCCTGCAGTGGGGATAGTGGTGGTCCACTAGCACAAAAAACAGATAATGAATTCACTTTAGTTGGAATTGTATCATGGGGACAAAGTAAGATTATTGTTCAGTCAATTGAATTATTACATCAAATATTTTTTTTGTAGTACCTTGTGGGACACCTTTAAAACCAGGTGTATTTGTTGAAGTTTCCCAATATATCGATTGGATATCTCAACACACAGAATAAAAATAAAAAAAAAACATTTGGTGGCAGTTATAATATATCAAAGTTATTACTATTAAATATATAAAAACAGAAACAAATTTTAAATTTATTTATTTTAAGATTTTTAGTGTGTATTCTATTTATTGCGATTTTCTCACCGTAATTCTAGCGTAAGTGCGGAGCTAATAAGAAAAATAGCTAAGCAGCACACTTTCTAAATGTGTCTTTTTAAATCATCGAAATGGACAGAACTACACAATACATATCAATATGTCTACATCATCTTTTTCAGTTGTTTTTCGGAACACATTTCTTTCCAAAATGTTCTCATTTCAACTACATCTGCATTAACTCGAGCCAAATAACCTCTTGAAAAAGTTTGAATTCTGACTGCAGCTTTTTCCTTAGATAACTTTGTGAAGTTGGAAAACACAGGTCGTGGACTAATAATTGGAAATACAAAAAGTATGTTTAATAAAAACAAATTCATTTGAATTCAATCTTACGTATGAATTAAAATGCGTTTCACACAAGGTTTTAAAAATAAATGATTTTCTTCATCTTTGACATTTGAGAGTTCTTGTGTTAATAAATCAAGTCCTCTTATTATTTGTCTTGAATTAAGATCTTGAGAGAACACATATGAAAACTTTTTCTCAAAAGCTCTTCTTAGATTTGGAAAAACTAAATGTTTCAAATAATGTCCTGAAGGTCGTATTTGTCTATTATCTTCATAAGACATTTTTTTATTGGTTCAATGGTTACTTAGATTAGGTTTGACCAAGGTCTCCAAAGAAGGCTAATGTGATGGTAGGATATTTTTATAATTTTGATTAAAGAGAATTTATTATTAGTTCTTAAAAAAAGATCGTTCATCAAATCGCACAGATTTTAAAGCCGATCGCAAACTTTTGTTTTCTAGTCGATTGTAATCTGAGTGATATTGCGTTGCTTGTGAAGCGCGACTTTTTTCCTGTTCCAATTCGATATACAATCTTGACATTTCAATGGACATTTGTTCTTGAACCTTTTTCAGTTCTTGAATTTCCAACAAAAGATCGACTTTTTCTTTTATCTCAGCGTGTTTTATAATTACTGCGACATTTTTCAACTTTTGTTTCAACGCCTCCATCTCTTGACTTAGCTTCGCATTTTCTTCTCTCAATTTTTCCATTTCATTAGGCGACTTTAAATTTATATCTTTTGAAATGAGAATCTCATTGGTTGACACTGGTTTTGTAGTCGAAGTAGCTGTAAATATATATTTATGTTATGAAACTTATTTAAGCTCCACGAAATTTAAAAAGTCTAATTGGACTAACTGATCTAACTTACTTTTATTTTTTTGCGTCTGACCAATGTTTTGTATATCTTCTTTTCGCACTATATTTCTGGCTTGTTCATTGATGTTTTCAAAGAAATTCCCTTGTGCATTGTCTTGAATTATTTCCAAAGACGGAGCTTTTGTCTCAGTTTTGTTTTCTAACATTTGGTTAAATTGATGTAGATTCATCCGTTGTGATTTTCTTCCTTTTCCTTTTGATTTCTCATGTTTCTTTTCTATAATATCACTTTTTTCCGTGCACAAGTTCTCCTCAAGATCAAGCTTTGACAAAAGTAAGGCTTGTTCCAAATCTTTTTCGTACGTTGTGTCAGCAAACTCTTTATCCCTTTCTTGCCACTGTTTCCAATGTTCATCGTTCATATCAGTCCTTTTCTTTTTGTATTGATTTGTTTTTTTGCTCTTTACCGAGTTTGTTTTTGGAGAAAAAAAACAAATTGCATTTTACGTTCAACATTAAGTATTTATTTACCTTATTGGAATTTTTTCCACTTTGATTTGCCGGCAAAGTTTGTTGTTGTTTCAATTTATGTTTACAGTTTAGGTTTTTGTTTGATTTTTTTGGTAGAAACTCTTCATTATCATCGTCATCTTCAATTTTTAACCCGGCAAAACGAGATGGTACTATTGTAACCATACTTAGCAAAATATTTATTTATTTACAATGATCCGCTTTAATATTCAGTTTTCACTTTTAAATAAATACTAAATTTAAGTATTTGTGTGCCCTAAGTCAAAATATGTGAAATTTCTAAGCCCACGCCAAATTTCTATATTAACTGTCCTTATTAGTTACGCGGTGGTAAAATTCAATTCGATGAAATCAAGTGAATATTTTGCCTAAAATAAAGAAGATATACCAAATTAAAAGATATTAATATAATGAATCGAAGACGGGCATATGACGATGACGATGGATATGGTAATTTTGTTGAATTTTCAATGCATACCTGATTTTTGCGCGGTCCTTTAAACGACACTCATGGACGGTGTAACTATGAATGAAAACTATTTTTTGTTTTTTTAGAGCGCGGTCGTAAGCGTCGTCGAGTATCGGAAAATCAGGAGATTGAGGACCGCCTGGAGTCGCTCATTCTGCGAGTAGGGGAGAAAAGCACATCTTCATTAGAATCCAACTTGGAAGGCTTGGTATCGGTATTAGAAGCGGATTTAGGAACGTTCCGGTCAAAAATTTTACGTATATTGTCGGATTGTGCTATTAAAATGCCAGAAAAATGCACAATATACACAACATTAGTGGGTCTTTTGAACGCAAAGAATTACAATTTTGGCGGAGAGTTTGTAGATCATATGGTCAAAACATTCAAAGAAAGCTTAAAATCCTGCAAGTGGGACGCCGCTCGATTTTCTTTGAGATTTCTTGCAGATTTAGTGAATTGTCACGTAATCTCGGCATCATCACTGTTGCAACTTCTCGACAATATGATTGACACGGCAAATGATGATACAGTACCACAAGTTCGCCGGGATTGGTATGTGTTTGCGGTTCTTTCGACTTTACCGTGGGTCGGACGTGATTTATATGAAAAAAAAGAAGCTGCATTGGAAAATTTGTTAGTGCGCATTGAGGTTTTCTTAAATAAACGCACAAAGAAGCATCACAATGCATTAAGAGTGTGGTCCGTCGACGCCCCGCATCCTCAAGAAGAGTATTTGGACTGTTTGTGGGCACAAATACGAAAACTCCGTCAAGATAATTGGGCAGAAAAGCACATACCTCGCCCATACTTGACCTTTGACTCTGTGTTATGTGAAGCTTTGCAACACAATTTGCCAGCAATTGTTCCACCGCCACACCATGAATCTTACTCGTATCCAATGCCATGGGTTGTTTATCGCATGTTTGATTATACTGATTGTCCCGATGGTCCTATACTGCCAGGAGCTCATTCAATTGAGCGGTTTTTAATCGAGGAACATTTACATTCGATCATTCAAAATCATCATAAAGAGCGTAAAGATTGTGCAGCTCATTTGCTCAACTTCCCTTACAAAAGTAAAATTCCTCTGGAATATTGTATTGTAGAAGTTATATTTGGGGAACTATTCCATATGCCAACGCCTCGCTACTTGGATATTTGTTATGGCTCGATTCTCATAGAACTGTGTAAACTTCAACCATCGACTATGCCTCAAGTGCTAGCACAAGCTACTGAGATCCTTTTTATGCGAATTGATTCAATGAACACATCGTGTTTTGACCGCTTTGTTAACTGGTTCTCATATCACTTAAGTAACTTCCAGTTTAGATGGTCTTGGGATGATTGGGATAGCTGTTTGCTTTTAGAACCAGAACATCCACGTCCCAAATTTATTCAAGAAGTTTTACACAAATCTTTAAGGTAAAATTGAATTTTGCTACAGAAGAAACCAACTATATCTAATGTATTACACGCTTCTAATTTAAAGACTTTCGTATCACCAGCGTATTAAAGAAATGATGCCAGAAGCGTATTCCAGATTAATACCGCCAGAACCAAAGCCAGACTACAAATACATGCATGAAGGAGCCGGTGAGTACTTACAAAACTCTATGTTACTCTATATGTATTTTGAGATATTAAAAAAATGTCAAAAAATAAAATATATCTGAATTTCATAACTTTTATAATTCTTATTTTATACACTTTATGAATTATACGATTGAAAAACATAATCATCGTAAAAAATATATTTACTTTAATATACAAAAAGATCTCACGTTTGCTCCATTACATTTATATTTAATTTTTTAATTCAACGTATTGCAGTCAGTTAAGTAAAAATAAATTACAGTGATACAGTTACATTTCATTATTTTTGGTTTACGTGCTACTTTTTTAATGTATTATAAATTTTTAAATCAATTACATAAGATTTTTTGAGTCACTTATGATTCTATGGTGTTATATTTTTATTTTTTTTTAACAACTCATTAAAAAACATAATTGTATACATACTTAGGTATAAGTCAGTCTATTTTGGGGACCATTATCAATATTATCGCACTTTTCTATTTTTTCTATTTCTCGTTACTTTTTGAACGTAATCCGCAACATTATTTATCAAATAAGCACTTTCGCATATTTTAATGTTGGACGTATTAACGTCTTTTATTCGTAGTGCGCGACATAATTTATGAATGTCCCCTATTGCCGAAAAAAAGTCTCTAATGGTAGTTTATTGTTGTCGTCGTTGTTCGAGTTTCTATGGTAATTATTAATAGTTTTTTTGTTTTCTTTACGGTTTTGATTATAATTCTGCTCTGAATGCAGAGAACGTGCATGTTCCAGAATGGAAACAGCCAAGTTATCCAGTTCATTAATATTTGACGGGACTTCTGATTGATCATGAGCATCAGTGGCTTTAAATAAATGTAACTCATCAATTTTTGTATCGAGTGGATGCACATTTGCTCTTATTATTTCTGACGTTATTGTAGTGGACGGTTCTACTGATGTTGTGGGAAGAAAGGGTGCTAACGTTGGTGTACTTGTGACATACAATACTGTTTGACCTCTTTTGGGACTTTCCGTAGTCGTTGTCAATAATGTATTATTGAATCTTGAAACACGTTTCCGTTGTAATCTTCTTCTATTGTTTGTTTCAATGCTTACAGATGTGCTTATACTGGTCTTAGACTCTTGTGATGTAATTCTATCTTCCAAAGATCCGTAATCAGTTTTGTTATCTCCACGCCTTTTTAATGAATATCTTCCCCTTCCTCTGAATCTAGGAATCGGTTTTATTGTGGTACTTACAGTTGATTTTGCTATTGTAGTTTTCGTAAATTGCGTTGTCGCTTGCACCGTTTTAGGCCTTAAAGTGGTGGATTCAACTATAAATGATAAATTAGTGGGCTTTGCTGGTTCTTGCTTATTAGTTGTAGTTTTAACAGTTGTTGTTGTAATAGTTGAACTAGAAAGTGATGGAATTTCATCTACAAGAGGCTTTCTGGATTTCTTAGGAATCCACTTTAATATAGGTTTTTCAGTGGGCTTATACGAGTTACGATACTTTGAACTACCAACTGTTCCAACACTTGTTACAGTCGTCGTTGAGTACAATGTTGATGGCCTAAATGGTTTCACCCGCCCTAGATTATTTACTCCTGTTCCATAGATTCGATTTTTTGTCTTTTTCAATTGAGATTTCGAATCAGAAGACGGAGTTTTTCTATTTTCATCACGATCAGGAAGAGGAATTTGCGAATTTATAAAGTCTGGTTTTGGTGTGCTAAAACTACTTGCGTGAAATACTCGTGGCGTTGGGGCAAATGTGGTTTCGACGACAGGTTTGATAGGTTGAAATTCGTCATCGTCCGTAAGATGAACTGGAGTATGTGTAAAATGTTGTTGTTTGTCTGTAAATATAGTGGCTCCAGTTGTTGACTCCAAACTCACAGTTGAATAAGGTGATGGAAGGACGCTCTTATAAGTAGACGTAGATGGATGATTCGTAGATGTTTGTGGGAAAAACGGGTCAGGGGCAGAGTATGTTTGCGGCTCTTTGGGACTTTCTTTAAATATATGCACATTCACCTCTTTCTTTAGAGGAGGATTGGTAGGAATGCGAGGTAAAGGCCTTATCTTTGTCATAGAATGATGAAGTGGCTGAAAAGGTGGAATGTGATGTTGCACATTTGATAGTGCCGATGTCGAAAGATGATTAGCATTTGGGTGTGGAATTAAATTAGCTTGCGGAGTTTGTTGTTGGTGGTGGGCAAGAGAAAATGGCGCTTGGGGTGGAATATGAGGACCAAAAGGAAAAATCCAAGGTGCAAGTGGAATATGAGGAACAGTTGTAAAGGGTATCGAATGCATTGGATACAAAAGACCTGTTGTCACTTGAGGTCCAATTTGAGGGACTTGGGTTTGAGTCACTGATGGTCCGAAAACTGTTGTATATTGAAAGGCCCCTTCACCCGTTTTACTTTGTCCGCCATTTGGAGCTTTATTTAGATGTTGACTAGGCGGATTTCGATAATCCAAAGTATTATCCGTTACTTCCGTTGTTTCTTTAACTAAGTCAGGAAATACTTTTTTTGCATTAATCGAGCCTTGGTATTCCATCATCTTGTTATAATCATAAACTTTATCTAAATCATAAACGCTCGTTTTGTCTGATTGTGTGACTTGAGATGGTTTTAGAGGGTGATTTCCATTTAGAAAGATATGAACCCCAGATGATTGATGTCCACTAAAGGGTGTACGTTGGTCTGGAAATCGAACTTTATTTACAGGCCTTCGAACGATAGGATATCCATTAGGAGGAGGCATGCGGATCTGTGATGGTTTAGCAATGAAATTGTCGAACATATTAAATTCAGGTCTTATTTTGTTTGAAAATGGATTTGTAAAAGCATTTGTGATTGGACTAAAATCAAACATATCAAAAACTGTACGTCTAGTGGACGCATCAATCCGCTGTGTACTGGATCTACGAGGCAGTAAAATGGACATCGACCTCGCTTGATTGATATTTTGCGTTGTACTGCTAGTTGTTTCCTGACTAAAATATTTTGGATAGTCCTCGTCACGTACTATATAGCTTTTACTAATTCTTAATCCCGTGTCTGCTCCATTCGTTTTATTTTCATTTAATGGGACAACTGTAAATTTCAATTCGTATCTGTGTCCACGATCAGGATCACGGTGTCTTATTCGTTCAACTGTCCAAACTGCTGTAACGTTTGGCCTTTCTTGCTGATCTTCAAAACAAAACTTGTTACAATTGTGACTCGATTGGATGAATGAATATGTATCATTGTCTGTCTTTTGAAGTGTTCCTTTCCCTAGCAGAACAATATCGCCAAACTTGGGAATATTTGGATCATACAAGCCGTTATAAGTTGCTTTCAGAATCTGATTTTGTCTTTTTTTGACAGAATACCATTTTGATCTGTTTGATAATGATAAAAATAAATTTATAATTCGAATGTTATAATAGTCCACTCCAAATGAAAGCCATAAGTGTTGTGTAAAATTTTTCGAATCACTTGTTTTTTGTCTTCATTACACAAATTTTGAGTTTCATGTGGAGCAAACTAATCTTTTAGTAATTTACCTCTCAGAACTATTTTCACTATTGTTCAATGTAAGGATAACAGTTTCTTTTAAAACATCTTCCCAAGGCACTTGAGTACTCGTTTCGGGTCTATCATTCTTTGGTTTATAGTACACTATTCTTCTTGAATATCTCTCTTGTTGTTTTGGTGAAAAGATGACTTCGTTATACGCGTGTTCGCTTTGAACAAACAATATCTGAAATTTATTCAAACAAAATATGATTTTAAATATTATTTTTCGAACATATCTTAATTTTTAATGGATAATTGTTTGATTTATTTGATATATAAATATAAATTTTACAAAGAATGTGTTTGTTTCTGCTTTGTTGCTCATCATAACCTTGACCCAGAAAATGAAAAAGAAGTGTATTTTACTACTTATGTTTTTATTTCTTGTAAAAATCTTTGGTAATATTTGGTATATGTAATATGCTAAAAGCTTTTCGTTATATAGGTAAACGAATCTCATATATAAAACTCTTATTTTCAACCAAAATAATAAATTTGTATACACAGTCTTGAAAATTTAAGTTGTTTTTGTTAGACATTATAATAAAAAAAAACATGTAATATATTTTAATATTTATTTTAATGGCATTGAAAACATGTATGTTTTACATACTACATGTAAATGAATAAAACAAAAGACAACAAACGGTTTTCAAAAATTGAATAATACTACAATACACAATTTACAAAAAGAACCTTTAGATTTTTAATTTAACAAATAACAAATAATTCTTGAATACACCGAGTGTAGGATGTTCTTGTAAAATTGTAAAAAAAATATTTCAAATAAATATCTTTTACTCCTGTTTTTTAAATTTGTTTTGCTAAAAGTATATCTATTTTTTTTTTCTAACCATAAAGTCCATAACATAAAAGTTTTTCCTTATTATTCAATTAACAATTTGGTATTTCAAAACCAGTATTATAATGATATAATATGATTACCTAATTAGAATAAAATTAATACAATCAAAATATTTAATCATTTTGAAATGATACAATGGTTACTCACCAATTTTATTATAGTTAAAAGGCCTAGATTGTATTTCAAAAATTTATTCATTTTAAATTTGATTGTTTGCACAAAAATATTTATTGAAACTTTAAATTATATTGTTTTTTACATTCTAATGATTCGATCATAAAAAAAAATTATCAATAGCTTTCTTTGTATTTAAGTTTCAATACTTTACTGTGTCTTTATTATCATTTACAATAATCCACATTTTAATTTTTAACATCTGCTTCAACACTTAGTAAATTTAAAACTAAATTTGATCATCAATCATATTCTTAATTTATGTGTACTTTGAAATATGCTTTTAAACATATACAACCTTTTTGATTGAATGCAAGTTAAATACTAAAATCAACAAAAAACAAAAAGCAAACACCACTATAAATGAAACTCGCCATGTAAAACTTTTTCATGGAGAAGGAAAGCTTTACATCACGTGCTTGTTCATACATTCGCGAACGGAGTTTTGTTTATTATTAAATGTATTGTTTTAACTAAATTACCTGTATTATTTCTGCAATTCCGTAGTTTACATGCTTTATGATTTAGGTTTTTCTAAATAGTGATGGTTTAGAGAAAACATTTTTTTAATAATTTATCATCAACCATATAAAATAAAATGAAAAAAAAAAATCATGGAGTGCGGTAGACCCCGTCGAAAGTTTTTTTTAAAAGCAACACCAATTCAGGTTTGCAATCGAAATAAATAAATAATTATTTAACACATTAGAATTTTTGTTCAATGTAACATTTTTTTAAGTTTTCACGACCCTTTTCATTGAAATTAACCCTTTCAATATTTCATGCAAAAACGAACATTTCAAAATCTACAAATAAAGCTATGGACAGTTAGAAATCTTGAAATATACTATGGAACACTTTCAATATTAATTAAATATGTAAAATGCACTTTTTTATACTTCCTTTAAAATATTATTTAAAATATAATATGTATATATTTTTTTACATAAAAATGTTATAAATAAAAAATAAATAGATAATACATGGATAAAAAATATTATTTATTTACAATAAAAAACAATGATTTTTTATTTTATGTCAGGTTATTTATGTACAAGATATTTTTATACAGATTTGGTTTATGTATTTTTCATTAATTTCTTTGCAATTTATCGACACTTTAATTTTTTGTGCTTTACTGAGCTCACAAAGTTATTATTTAATTCTTAAGTTAGGTATTAAATGGAAATTTAAGAGCTTTGATTTTTATTCCAACTTAGTAAATGTTATGATTTGTAATATTCTTCTATTACGTGTGTCTTACGTACAGTTTGTATCTTGAAAAAATATTTTTAATAATAACTTTAAATAAAACGCAACAAAAAGTGAAAAGGAAGTTTTGTTCATCATTTAATTTGGCATGACGTTAATGATAAATAGTAGGTTAACAACACATTTCACATTTTAAGTTTTTGGCAGCAATCAACTTGGAGAAAAATAGGTATTAATTTGATTGTACCATTTTTTCACTGTTATCATTTCATGATAATTTTGCATAAAACGGTTAATAACTCAGTTTAGTACCACCTGCTATAAAGAAATTAAATGTTATTTTAAATATATTATAAAGTAATTTAAAAATTGAAAGTAGTTGCAAATTGAGTTTGTTTATTTAACTGAAAAAATTGATATAAATCAAGTAAAAAAAATCGCATAGTGAAAAAAAAAATACATAATTCATTTTGAATTTAAAAATAGTTTTATTTCCCATCTATTGTATTCGACAGATTTGACGGTGTAACATTTTCGCCAAACATATCTAATTAAAACTTGAGCTATAAATAATAAAACATGATCTGAAAAATAATATAATAATTTAGCAGAAATTAAAAGAAAATTGCTAAAATTCCGTATGAAAATTCCGAACCTGGAATACAATTCTTTGAAAAAAAAAAATACTGGACTGTACAAATATTTATTTTACCAAAATATGAATATTAAAATATTTAAAATATAAAAAATGTAAAAAATTTCGGAATTGATTACTTTATCTAAAATATTATATCAAGAAATTACTTCTTTTTCCCTTTTCCTGCATTCTTTTTGGGCTTTTTTGGTTTTTTACCTTTTCGTCGAAATTGACCGAGTCCAGCTCTTACCATGACCCCACGCCACCATGCCTGAATTTTAATAGCGCTATTCCATTGAAGCTGAGCAAAGTTTTTTATTGCTAATTTCTTCTGCCTTTCAATCATATACGCATCTATTTCAATTTGTCTCGCATCAAATACCAATTTTAGTTCTTCCGTTTTGGATTTAATTTCAGAAATACGGTGATTAGATGAGTTGATGTCAGCATCCAGCTTCTGAACCTCTTTTTCATGTTTTTCAATCCAATAATCAATTTGTTTATTTAAAGCATCGATACTTGCTTGTACGAATGTTTTTACTTCTTGCATCACTTCAATTTCACTTGAACGTTTTTGTAATACAGTCTCGTAGCCTTTGCAGAGTTCCTCCTCTTTTCGTGTGAGAATTACACGAGCTTGTTCGTGGCGACTTGACTCCCACTTTTCCACTAGACGCAGTTTTATTTGATTTTCTAATTCAATATCCTAAAATATATAATTATGAGAAATTTTAATAATGAATTATATATTTAATATATATGAATAAATTCATTATGTCTTACATGAATTTCGTTTTCTAATTCGTGGATTTTGCTATCAAGGTCAAAACACAGTTGTTTGTGTTTTTCAAAATCGTTTTTGTACCGCTTCCCTAGAAACTCCAACAAGTTTTTATTTTTAACATAGTCTTCTACCAATTTTTCTTCCTCATTCTCTGCTTGACTTTCCTCATCGACGTAATATTTCAATGTTGTAAAAGTTGCATTTTTATCTATTTCGCCACAAGTGTCAGTTAATATTTTTCGTAAATGAGATGTGTCATTTCGTAATTTTACCATCAACATCTTTTTCATTACATTGTCTACTCGTTCAATGGTTTTAACTTGGATAAGATTGTCGCGTCGTGGATTTTTAAATCTCTCAGCCATTGGTTTTCGTTTTTCAAAAGAGCTCAAAATTACACTTTTCTCACCACTATTAGCAATGATGAGCTGGTTAATGGCATCCTTCAAAGTGCAAACAACGAAATGTCGCTCAAGAAAAGATAGTAGGCCTCCCACATCAGACGATTTGGAACTCTCGTGTTCCAAAAGGCTTTCGTCTTCCAAAGAAAAAACTGAGTCATCGTTGAAGCTATCTCGATTTCCATTCATACACTGATCAAAAGCGTCGTTTGATTTTTCTGAAATTACGGATAAACGAGAGGAACGTCCAAGTCCCTCTTCTGCGAAATCATCTTGTAAATTATTATATCTTCCAAATGACATGTTAAACGTTACTTTTCCAACTAAAAACAACTTTTAGAAAATTTGGATTTTTTAATTGTTTGATCGATATCTTACAATACAATACAATAATATTTTATTCCATTGAATTATTTAACATGAAGCGGATATGCTATACATATAAAATTCTATAAACTTTTAAAGGGACCCAATAAATGCACAGCTATTTAAAAAGAAAGATATCGCAATGAATAGACTACTTAATACTAATTAAAAACCAAATATCACAGCATCGCTTCCAGTCCTTGACGGGGCATGGCCAAATGGTATTTTGTGGATACGTCAAATTTTGCACATGAAAAGCACTTATCAAAAGTCTGCGCCACAAAAGTTCATTTTTTTTTTGATATATAGTGACCCACTTAAGGACACAAAAAAGGGCTTTATTTTGAATAGGACTCACCTACAAGAGATTATTATTTTCGTATGATATTTTAACAGGAAAAAAATTAATGTTAACATTATCGAGATTGTTAAGTTCCATCCTCTTATGTCCTTCCATCAGTTTTGTAATAAAACTTTTGTCTCAATTCATTAAAGAGCGTCTTGTTTTTTTCTAATTCTACCGTATCATCAATTAATAGTCAGTATTTTAGCAAATTACACGAGAATCGTTCAATTGGAGTTAAAACTATGACCATTGTTCTCAATTTAAATATCAAAAAAATATTTAATTGAAAAAAATAGAGAGCTAAATTTACAATAAACTGTCAACTGCTTGACAGTAAAATCAGGGCAAAAAAATAGATTAATCCCACGGTCGATATCATAAAATGGTCATAATGGGTATAAACAAAAATCATTGATTACATTTTTGTCCTAACATTTAGATACTTATTGGATTTACATACATTTTTTCAATTATAAATAGCTTAATAAAAAATCTACATGCACTACAAGAAACTAAAGATTGATCCAAGAAGGATTTCATCTTTGTCTTTGCTAAAACAAAACTATAACGTACTGAAAAACTTTCGATTAAAAAAATTAGATAAAAAATATTATAGATCTCAGTTTTTCGTTAAGCCAATTAATTTACAGATTGTGATTACTTGTTCATGCAAAACAAATTATAAACGCAAGATAGAAAGCAAAACTTTTTAAATGCAACATGCAACGAAAAAAAAGTAATTATACCAAAATTCACTAGCATCACTGAACATTAATACATTTTTGTTTAGACAAAGTTTATGGATCAAATCGAAATCTCACTTTTCATTATAAATTATTAAAACACGAAATAATTTTTCTTTTTTATTGGCACATAATTCTTATTTGTTGTTATTTCAGCCTCATTGCCAGGTACTGCAACTGCTCATAAGCTTGTGGTCGCTATTCGTCAAAAATGTACGGCCGAAGATGTTTTGCGTGAATTGGAGGACCTTCCTAATCCATGTAAATATTTATTACTATTTTTGTTACCATGTACAAAAATCTTTACGTCTTTTCTATGTTTTTAGTATCGCGTGATATGGACACTGGTGACTCATCTTTCAACCCATTAAAGATTGAAGTATTTGTACAGACCCTTCTCAACTTGGCATCAAAGAGTTTCTCACACGCATTTGCGGCAATCTCAAAATTTCATTATGTATTTAAGATGTTAGCGGATTCTGATGGCGCTCAGCAATGTATCTTGGATAATGTATTTGAACTATTTCATGACCACCAACAAATGGTGGTAGTTATTGTTGACAAGTTGCTAAAGACTCAAATTGTCGAATGTTCTACAGTTGCAACATGGGTCTTTTCAAAAAAGATGGGGCCGGAATTCACAAAAATGTATTTGTGGGAAATTCTGCATTTAACTATTAAAAAGATGAATAAGCATGTTGTTAAACTAGGTAAATATCCAATTCAGCAAATATTCAAAATATGTACAAAACTTTCCACATAATGTCAATCAAATAACAATCAAATGTTTTTCTGTCAATTGCATTGTAAATCTATGTCAACATTTTAAATTAAATGTAAATTATTGTTTATTTTGAGCTAATTTGCTCATGGAAATTTTGGAAATCAGGAAACATGCATGGCTTTTTCCATATCAACATATTCCGAACATTACTTATATCTATCCATTAAATTATTTTTTTTTTGTAGCACAAGAGCTCCAAGAGTCAAAAGAAAAACTAGCTCACACTGCTGAATCTTCGTCAAGCGAAACTGACGAAGATGGTGGAGGAGTAAGTGTAGGACGAAAACGAAAAATAGGAGATAGTGGAGAGAAACCAACTGAAGATGTGAGTACATATTGTGAAAAAAAAACTTTTAATTAAATTCAATTTTTTTGTTTAGATGCTCGAACGAGCCGAAGAAAAACTCGATGCTGCTTATGTTGACCAAAAAAAACTTTTTTTGATTATCTTTCAACGTTTTATCATGATCTTAACAGAACATTTGGTTAAATGTGACACGGATGGCCGTGATCCTGACACAGGTATTATTTTGTACAATGTTAAATTATTTGTTTTACAAAATAAGATTTAAAATTTTTTATAGATTGGTATCGATGGACAATCGGTCGTCTTCAACAAGTATTTTTGATGGTAAGATTTTTTAATTTTCTTTACCTAAATAAGTTTTTTTGTAACCTTAAAGTTTTCTAATTCTAATACGATTTTTTATTACTCTTAGCATCACGAACAAGTGCAAAAATACAGTAGTACCTTGGAAAGTTTGTTGTTTACATCCGATTTGGACACCCACATTTTGGATGTGTTCCATCAGTTCGTAGCTCTCACATCTTAATGTAATAACAAATTAGTATTTTTTTCACAAGAAATTATGTATTTATGACATACATTTAATATAACTAAATGAAAGTATGAAATTGTATACAATAAACATTTATCAACAAACTTTTTGAGAAATATAAATGAGTAAAAAAATAATTAGTTATGTATTTAAATATATTGAAACCCGATTATTTGGATCTTTGGTTTAAGCGTGTTATGATTTCGTGAAATAACTTAAAGAAAATATAATGACAATAGATTAATCTAAGGATCAATAGGAAGTTGTTCGTGTATCCATTGTTTTGTTCCATCATTAAACTCGGCAGCTGTGTGATCATGTCCATCAAGTATCCATTTTGTAGTTAAAAGACCTTCCACTCCTACTGGACCACGCGCGTGAATGCGGGCCGTTGAGATTCCTACTTCAGCTCCAAGTCCAAAACGAAAGCCATCAGCAAATCTACAAAATTAAGATTTAAATTTCGATTTAACCTTTAATAAAATAGTATGTATGATATTTACCTAGAACTGACATTATGGAAGACACAGGCACTATCAACTTGCTGTTGAAAATGTTTGGCAATCGAGTCTGTAATGTATAACAAAAATAGGCGGCAAAAATGTTGGTAACAAAACAATTTTGTGAAATTTATTGTCTCCTTTCAAATGCTTACCATTTTCAGTGATGATTACATCTGTATGACTACTTCCAAAACGATGAATGTGATTGATTGCTGCTTCTGTGTCATCAACTACTTCAATACAGCATTCAAGTGCTCCATATTCATGTTTCATGGTCTTTGCCGCAGGCGGTCCAAAAGTCAACGTCTCAACAAGTTTTTTCCCCGAGTAAATTTTTACACCTTCTTGTTGGAGCATTGAGCATACTTGGTTGAAAAACGGACCTTTCATGAGATCTTTGTGAATGAGTAGGGTCTCCATTGCATTACATGCTTAAAATGAACATTATAATGGACAAAATTTATGTGGAATTATAAAGTTTTATATAAATACCTGCTGGATAGTCACATTTTGCATCACGAACAATTTTTAAAGCTTTTGTTAAATCAGCATCTTTATCGACATAAACATGACAAACACCTTCAGCGTGTCCTAGAACTGGAATGTGTTTTGATTTTTCTTGTATTTGGCGAACTAAATCTGAAGAACCTCTCGGAATTATGAGGTCAATGTGTTTGTCCATGGACAATAAATCGCTGATTTCTTCACGAGTTGAAACTAAAGAGACTGCATTGGGCGCTCCTATTGTACCTAGTGCTTCTTTTACCAATTCCATTAATGCTTTATTGCTGTGAGCAGCTTCTTTCCCACCTTTTAGTAACAGACCGTTTCCAGAAGCAATTGACAGTGCTGCAACTTGAGGCAAACTATCTGGCCGACTTTCAAAAATTATTAATAGCACTCCTATAGGTACAGTTACTTGTTTTAGCTCAAGGCCATCAGCAAGTTTTGTGCGACGGACTATTCGTCCGAGAATCTTTTCGCTTGTGTCTGCAATTTGTCGCAGACCGGTAGAAAGAGTTTTCAATTTGGAAGAGGATAACGCAAGACGATCTAAAAGAGGTTTTGCAAGGCCATTTTTTTGAGCTTCTTCTAAGTCTTTCATATTTGCATCTAGAATAAATTTTTCTTTACTCAATAGCAAATCAGCAAGATTGTTAATACAAGAGGCCCGTTCATGTGCAGGAAGACTCTGCACGATACGACCGCCAACGCGAGCATTTTCAGCTAAAACTTCCACAGTAGCTGATCCCCCTGCTGAACTTTGTGTAAAAAATGTTCCAACCTTGCGTCCACTGATTATTTTTTTGATTGCTTCCTCTTGATCGCCATTGCAAATAATTCCAGTTACTCCACGGTCTAGAGCCCATGCTGCCGATTTGACTTTTGAGTCCATTCCTCCTGTTCCAACTTTTCCTTTTTCTCCAAATTTAATAGAATTGATATCGTCCAATGTACATACAGACATAAGGCGAGCACCATCTTCCCAAGGAGGTTTACTATAAATTCCATCAACGTCTGACATTAAAATTAGTAAGTCGGCTTGGACTTCAGATGCCAACATAGCTGCTAGGCTGTCATTATCTTTGATGTTAAGTCCCTGAAATAGGTGGAAAAAACTAGCCTTTGAGAAACACTCTAGACATATTTCTTTTTCGCCTTAAATTTACAACATGCACGTATTTTGTCGGAGCACATACCCTTTTTTGTCCATACAAAACAACTTCTTCATCCATGACAAACATAGGAGGTGAGACTGCATCATTAGTATTTATGATTGGCACAATATTTAGACTAATTAACTCTGATAATGTACTAAAAAGGTGCTTTCGTGTTTCTTCATTGTAAAAATCTGGTTTAGTTACGAGGACTTGTGCTACCTTCACACCATATTGTGCAAACATTGCATCATATAAAGACATTAAACCTATGTCATATAGAGTTAAAATTAAGATGTAAATAGTCGCTACTCAAGAATGTAAACATCTTACCAGATTGACCAATAGCGGCCGCTGCTCGTGGTTCAATAACATTTCCTTGCATGTGATCTTTTGGGGATAAAGTCTCTCGCATTGACATTGACATTAAGACTTCTTGTTCCAATTTTTGTTTTCCAAAAGCCACGGCTCCACTTGTTACCATAATACATTCCCGACCTTCCAATTGACATTCTGCAACCTTTTATTTAAAATATATTAATGTATGGTTAAGACACTATTTTAATTTAAAGTCTTACTTGTTCAACAATACTTGCTAATCGCCCTAGAGCTAAACCAACATTATCTTCGCGAGTGATTACTGCACTTCCTAGTTTCACCACAATACGTTTTGCGTATTTTAATTGACTACGGTCAGTAAACATTGCTTGTCGTCTTTGATCTGAAGTTAGGATATTACGTTGATTTGGCTTAAAGTAATATTCAAACAAAAAAAATTATCATTTGAAATAAATATTGTCCATTTTAAAATAAATAATGATAAAAAATGGAACAAAAGAATAAATAAATTGTCAAATTATGACCACAATTATCGGTTTTACGGTTTTTTAACTGTAAAAAAACAGATATTTTTTAAAAGAAAACGTTTTAAAAAGTTATGGACATTATTATTGAGTTCATTTGGAATTTTATTCATGTTTATGAATATAATTGCTTTCTGTAAGTCATTAATAATATAATATAATATTTACATCTTATCATCTTTGGAATGTGTAGGTATGTCGGTCAAACTTTGGATTTTCCAAATTGTTTATTTGAAAAACAACATGCATATATGTACAAAATTCTCGTCTTAATGCAAATAACAAGTTTATGTAAATTAATAACAATTGTCAATTTACAATTTTCTTAACGATGTAATGTAATATTTAGCAATAGGAAGAACATTGAAGAGCATCATAAATTTGACCTTTATGGTATATGGCGTTTACAGGAGATTTAAAGGTTATTAGGAAAATTTTTAAAAAATTAACACTTAAACAAAACAAATGACGCACTTTAATCACCAAGAGTTCATTGTAATTTCTTTCCGAAGTAATTTATTGTGTCACATGTACGTCACATGAATAAATCAAAAAATAAATTGGTCAGCTTTATTAAGGTCACAAATTTTGTTACTCGTTTGTCTTTATCAATTTGATTATAATAAATAGGACAATAATATCACTGATCTTTTTTTATGTGAAGAAGTTCAAGCTAGCTTTTTGAACCATTCGATTAAAAAAATAAATTTAAAGTGTTCTATCGTGTTTTCCTGTTCACTTTTTCTTGCTCTAAATTTGTACCTGTCTGTTTATTATTATTTGAATTCAGCCTCATTTTACAGGTCAGCTCGGTCATGCTTATCAAGATTTTTTAAGAAATTTATTTTGAAATACGAAAGATGAATTATTCCGTTTTTAACTACCCTTAAAAAAGTAATATGAACATGTAAAAACGACTTACACCACCAACTGCCGCACGTTTAGAAATTGAGCTACTAGAAACATAACGTAAAACATTTGTGTTTTTATGCAGCTGAAAATTAATATGTTGTTGAGCTACTTTTAATCGATTTACTGTCCGAAACATGTTTAGTGATAGTTATCAATTATTTATTTTATTATTATTTTAATACAATTTTCAGGTTTGTTTTTTTGTTGTTTTGTCTACTCAAGAGTCTAAAAGATACTGATTCAAAAATACATGCAATAACGAACAAAAATCATCTGTTTTATGTACGTATAAACAGTGACGTATGAGTTAAATTGATATTTCCTCTTGTATGAAGGAACAAACGAAAAAAAGTCAATTGAGTTTTGCTGATAATGAGTACAACTCTGATGGATGGGTACCGCCAATATACTATTCAAATGAGAAGATGATTATCTTTTTTTTTAGGTATATGTTCCTATACTAAATATATTGTTTTCGGTGCACAAAGACATTTTATTTTTTGGCAAATGACTGAAAATATCGAGAAGACCACAAAAAATGTAAAAAAATATTTTATAATAAAATTAAAAAAAACATTGCATTTTAATCATTTTTACAAAAATTTCTTTTTGAAACCGATTTTTTTTCTTTGGTTTTATTTCAATCAGCATACCTAATTAACTTTTCACAAAAAAATATGCCAATTCAAAGAGCTTTTAGGTTTTTTTTTTGTTTAAAATTATTTAAGTTCATCTATTTGTTTTGAAGAAGCCGGTTCAGACATGTTTTAATTTGTTTCGTTGAGCAGATTAGTCTAATCTAGGGCGGGGACTGGTAATTATTGAAGTCATAATATTTTTCAAAAAACATTTGTTTATTGGTTTTTCAATACATATTTATTTATATAATTTGTTTTGGAATATATAATATGTATGTCATCGCAGGACGTAGATTTTCATTTCTTAAGTTTTTTAAACATGTTTTAATAATTTCATTCATTCATAAATGTATTTTTAAATAGAATTGTTAATAATTGTTAATTATAATAATTAATAATTATTGTTACATTTTCTTGTGATCTGTTTCTTTTTTTTTGTATACGAAAAGGTAACGTGAACATTTATTTATTTATTATGCAATGTTTTATTACAAGCAATTTAGTAATTATTGAATATAAGTGTTTATAATAATTTGATGCTTTATGTGTATATATCCTTATGTGGAAGTTATTTGTATTATAAACAAAAAGGGGACAACTTTGCAACATTAACAATCTTCAAGAATCATTAAACAAATATTTTGGCCTAATCTTTAAAATTGAAATCTTTTAACTTGAAACTATATATGAAAATAATTATATATTTTACTACATATTAATCATGTAGTATAATTATATATCATATACATTATTTTTTTGCAATTTAAAAACATTTCGATGTATAGTATCATAATTAAAAAGTCCACTAACATAAATAAGTTCTCTGCTTTTAAAATAATAAAAAAAACAGTTTTATTTTATAGAATTTGCATGTGGTAATATACATAGTATTTTATTTATTTTTTATTTCAAATTTGATTTTTTTCTAATTTTCTAGAAAAAACATAACAAACATAAATTAAAGAAATAGTTTATAACATTTGTAGTAAAATATTAGCGTTATATTTATGAACATTAACTTATTTTTCTCCAAATGATAACAAAATTTCTTTTTTCAAATATGTATATTATTTAGTATAACAAAATAGCTTAATTGTCACTGTATTTCATTTAAAGACTTTTTTCCTCAGAAAAAGATAACTCACATTGATTTTAAACATCTAATTTATTTAGCAGAGTATTTAAAAGTTTATCATAAATATTTTTTTGAATTAGGTATATGTATTTTCTTTTGTTAAGCAAGATCTTGTGCTTGCAATATGTTGATACTATACTACAAAAATTTAATTTATATAATGTTATTTTTCAACAATTCATACATTAATTAATTAAACTGACGTAGCTTCGAATATTTTGATCAAAACTTTTTCGGTAATCATTAAAGTATGTTATCAGGGATTCCATGGTATTAATATTAACCACGAGAATTAATGCTTGAAATAATTATGTCACTTAACAATATTAAAATATATGTATGAAAAAATTTTTTTATTTCCAATTGTTTTAACAATAAAATACAGCACATTAACTTTTCTGAAAAGTAGCCAGAGGCCAAGCCTACATTTCTTGTTTTTTTCTTTAATTGATTTTGCTTGCATGTGAGTTTTTGGGGGGTAAGAAGAAGAGTGGGACAAAAAAGACGGCAATGTAGCCGCAATATAAAAAAAATTATAATTGATTAAAGCATTTTAATATTGACTGCAAGAAGTATTCACTTGTTTTCTTTTCCTAAAATACTAAAACACCAAATAATTAATCCACCCAAAAACTTTTTGTTCGGCGTTTGAAGTTTACGTTTTTCAAAAATTTTGTGTTTGAAATTAAGTGATAACAATGTTATAAACGATGCATATAACTGAGAAATATCTTTAAATTCTGTTTTTACATTTTTACACAATAATTGTTAAAAGTTTTGAAAAACCATTTTGATTTTTTTTTCATAATTATCATGGAATCCCTGCTTTAATCTTCAATCAAACGTACTTATTATTTCCACGAAATTTCATATAAAATTTAGAATGAAACATTATTAAATTTTTGTTTGAACATAAAGCATAATATTCTTTATAGTATAGTTGTTTTACAAATTCAACAAATATATCTATTTATACAAAACAATCAGGTTTTATGTAAACAAGCTCATTCATTTTATGTTATTGGTAGTGCACTAACTGTTTTAGTAAGGTGTATTAATTCTTTGGAATATCATTTACTAATGACTCTCTTAGAAATAATTCTAATAATAGAATATATTTTTTATTTATTTTATTTTATTTTTATTTTTTTTTTTTTTTTTTTTTTTTGAATAAAGGTATGTTTTGAGTTTCAAGCATTAAAGTTATAAATAAATGATTTATAAAGGTTGATGCCTTATTTGGTTACTGAGGAATTATTTGGTTGATATATGTTATTCTTTGTGGTATTTAAAAAAACACAATAATTTTCTAGCTCATTTTTCGTAGGTCCATGAAAATTAGTTACTACAATTTTTCGTTCTGAATAAGTTTTATGAATTGTGTAATATGTAAATATAATAATGCTGTGTTTTACTTGTTTTAAATATAAACAAAATATCTAAGGACTATAAAAACTTTATATTTTATTTTTTCGCTTCTGTTCTTGAACTTTTATAATATGATTATTTGTTCATACATTAAAAATAATATTGATAGTTAATATTATTTTAACATGAAATTTTTAAAAGCACACATGAATACCATATTTGGCATTAAAGTTTGTGTTGAATGTTAATCTGTAAAACGATGCTATAAATATGCAATATTCTAACGTTTTTGAAATAAATAAAAAATTAAATTTATATGGATTATTTGTAAACGACGGATCTTTATGCTTCTGTGTTAGTCAATAAATGTTAAAAGTTAGGATTAAATTCCTTTTTAGCGTTTGATAATATGGTCGGTTTTGCGTAAACTTGGCTGAATACTGCTCAATATATTTTTATTTTGTGAATTTGATCAATTTATTTTATGAAAAGCAATAAAACAAAACGAAAGACATCAGAATTGCAGATTTTCTGATGAAAATCTTTTTGTTTAAGACGGTTTCTGATATATTTTGAATAGCTTTTTTAATATAACTTGGTACAAGTACCGAGAGCTTATTTAATGTTAGAAGTTTGTGCGTTCTTATTTATGAAATTGGGACGTTCCTTTTTCTGTACATGCAAATGAAGAAGATATTAGAAACCTTTTTTGTATGAAAATATAATGTTAGAATATTGCAGAATACGTCTTTGAATAAAAACAGATTCTATATCTAATCTGTTTTTATTAAAAAACGTAATTATGTGTGTTTTTGCCAATATCTGATTATATGAGATTCATCTTTTTATTTAATTATTCTCCAATTATCAATCTCATTACCTTTTCTTTTGTATATAATGAGTTATGCTCATGTAAAAGTGTTAGCGTAAATTAAATTTGTAATATGAATATAAAAAACTTATTTTCATATTATATGAATTAAAGATTAAAGAATTTATAACTAGTTTCATGATAACTAATAAAAATAATACAGTATATAAATAATTAAAAGATTTCTGTTGGATGAATTCATTCCAAAAAGGCTCTTGTAGTTTAAAATTCCAAGCGATAAGCTGAACATGATGTCTCGTGATCTTGTAAATTTATGGTACATCTTGCCGCTGAAGGTGAAAGGTCAATGTGATACTTAGATAATAGTTCTTCATTTTCTGAGACCCAGTATCCTAGTACATCTGTGTCATATGTTGGGATGATAGTAACCTCTAAATTGTGTATTATTAATAGACAATTATTTCAATAAAATACTAATTAATTAATTACTTATTATATTATGGAATAATAAATAAACATTACCTAATTCTTTATCTTCCCAAGTTTGTTTTGCTTCCAACAAAGCGTTGAAAACTTCACGACTAGGCTCTGTACCAGAAAAGACATAGTATCTGGCGCGAATACGGCGAAAATATTCAACATGTGAATAGTAACTGTTTCCATGGTGTGGTACATACGCAAGTTCAACATATACTGGAGCAGGTCTTTTCTTGCTAGCCGGTGATTCTCCTCGTTTGCGTAGGTTCTTTTCATTATTTAATTTTGTTTTTGCTGCTATTTGTTTTCTTTCCTTCTTTGGTGTTGTTCGATTTTCCGTTTCAGCTGGAGTTAGAGCAGGAGATGGTAATCCTAATGGTTTACCCCAAGAAGCTAAAGTTTCTTCAGCCTTCTTTTCTTTTTCTTTACTTTCGTGTCTATCTTTATTTTCTGTATCACTAGTCATAACTTTATCAAAATCCAAGTCAGCCTCATCAAAATATTTATCACTTGTTGTGTGTCTGAATTCCGCCACTTCAACTGGACTAGACACTGTTTCTACGAATTGAGAAGAGAATGCTGCGTGAGTTTCTTCTGTTTTTGGTTTTTCGACTTCTGGCAAAGAACCATAAAAAGATGTGTTCATAGGATCTGGTTTGAAATTTGGAGAACAAAGTGTCAAAGCAGTGTCATACTGGGGTGGAATTTCATATTGACTTTCATCAATGTCATCAAATTTCAATTTATTACCTGTGCAATCACTAGATATTTCTGTTTCAAAGTTGAATTTCGTTGCATAAGGTGATGCTGGTGGCTGTGGAGATGTACTCATTGCTGAGCAGGCACCTTCATCTTCACTGTCATTTTCAGTAATGTTTGATTTGTGAACTGTTATACTCTTTTCTTCTTGTAATACAATTTGTACAGTGGATGCTTTCTCTGAAACAATTGTGTTCTCATTTTTAGGTAAAGTAGTGGTAGGTTCAAGTGTTTTTGTAATCGAAACCACGGTATCAGTACTTTCAACATGAATTGTTTCATCAGAGGTGTAAGTATGGGTCATATCAGACGTGGCCATTTCTGAAGATATTTTATAATTTTCTGGCTTAACGGTGTCCAAGCCCTTTGGAAATGGAGCTGTTGGTTTTGGAGATGACTCTGGAGTTTCTATTCCAGATCCTTGCCCACCTGTAGACATCGGAATAGACTTTGCAATACTTTCAGTGCTTCCATGTATACTAGAAACTGTTGACTGCAATTCTTTATGCAACTCTTCAATTGATTCATTTTGTGTAGTATCCGTTTTTATATTGGGACTTATAGGTGCTGTCGGAGGAGTCTTTCGATCTTTTAAATCATCAATAACCTGATTCGTAGAGCCAGTTGTAGCTGATGTATGCTCTACAATAGTTGAATTAAATATTTGCATCGGTACGCTAACATTAGCTTCTATGTTATCGAATCCTGTTTTTGAAGAATCTAGTGATAAACTATCCTTTTCAATGGTTGTGTTTCCAGTTGTATGACTCCCATCAATTGAATCTCTTTCTAAAGTTCCAAATGATTTATCACTGCCTTCGTTTGATTTTCCTTTTTCTAAAGAAACATCTGCACTTTTACTATTTACATCTGGAGATTGTTTACCAGAAAATACTGAGCTATCGGGCTCCGGAGTAAGAGATCTATCATGTTTTTGTGTGACTGTTATGTTTTCAATTGAAATTTCGGTAGGCGATGAATCCATGACCTCATCTTTAACGGGGAATTTCGTAAGATCAGCAAACTCCTTTACTATAGACATTGTAGATCGAACTAGACTCTCATGTGAAGAGTTTATTGACTCTTCTACTACTGGTAGTTTAATTGAATCATCCAAAAATTCCCTTTCAAGTTTATAAGGCGTATTTGTAACTAAAGCAGATACTGATTTAGATCTACATTCTCTAACAATAATAGAATCCAAGGGCTTTTCATCTGTATAACAATCAGGAGATTGATCATCAGTAGTACCACTTGGGAACCCGCTCTTTTTTTCCTGTTGTTGCTGTATCTCATTATCAAGTGAAACGGGAAATTTATCGGAGGTCTCTTGGATCGGAGGAACTTGCTGATTTGCGTTCTGAGTTTCTTGTTTTATGTCACTTATATGACTTGCTGTTGATAAGGGAGGTGAGCTTGGAGATTTTTGTTCTTCGATTGAACTTTCATCTTGAGTCATATCTTTCTCACTGAAAGTTGAATATGTTGATTCACGTCTGTCAGGCTCTTCTCGGTCAAATGTAAATGAATCATTACGTTCTTTTTCTATTGTGGTTGCGTCATGTTTGGCCAAAGACTTTTCAGAAACTTCTTGTTTTTCTTTTTCTTCAAATGAAGAAAGTGGAGTTTGCTCACTTTTAGCATTTATTTCCATATCGTTTTGATCGATGTCTGGTGCTAAATCAACTCGTATTTCCGGAGATGATTTTCCAGATAGCTCTGGACTTTGAGGTTGATTCACCAATGTGGTCTCTTGAGTATTTATTTCAGTTTCTCCTCCGCCATCTTCGCTACTTGCTGTAAGCAACATTCGGTGGCCTAAACCGGTGTCATCTGACTTTTGAGATAAACGTCGTTCAAGTTCTGCTTCATCAAAATCGGGAATAATATCAGTCAGTTCTTTATCAGACTTTAGGACTTCAGCGACTTCTGCTACAATTTTCTGGACTTCCTCTGGAGTACGCGGTCTTATTGTACATGATGATGTTGTGAGTTTTGAAGAAGGAGAACAACGATCTTCTTCCTCTAGTTCCTGAATCTCATCTAATCCTGTATCGTATTTTATTTCCTCAATTCGAAATGATGAAGCAACAATGTCATGCTCTTTTGTTATTTCATCAATTTTGGATTTTTCTTTCATTGGAGAGTCAACAGTGGTAATGTGAGTTTCGCGTATTTCAGTTGTAACTTCTTTCATGATGATTGTATTAATCTTTGGTTCAAAATCATCATTTACTCTTATAACATCTGTATGCTCGTCAATATTATCACTTTGAGTTCGTTCAATTGAGCTTGATACTTCAACAGTAGTTTGAGTAAGATTTTTATCTAATTGTATATTTTTTTCTGTTGACTCTTGAATATGTTCAATAGTTTTTTGAATTTCATATGAAATGTTTTGCTTTATTTTTTCGGCAGCTACAGTGGTTTGCTTTGCTAGATCTTCGATTTCTTTTTTTGTGTTCGTAAGCTCTTCTCGCAGTTCCTCAATATTAGTCCGAGTCAATGATTTTTTTTCACTAAGACTATTTTTTGTTGCTTCTTCCAAAGATTGTGATTGTTCATTTATGAGGTTAGTTGATGCAACAATTTCTGCTTGAACACTTTCTACCAATTTTTTTACAGCTTGATCAGCTTCATCTGCAACCTTTTGCATTTCATTCTTAAAAGTTTGGCTGTTTACTTCTGAAGCTGCTACTTTTGAAGCTACCTCTATTTTGACCGATTCTATAATTTTTTCACCTGCTTCTTTCATTTCAGTTTCAATTTGTTTTATATCTTCCTTAGTAAAATCTACTGCATGATGAGCGGAATTTTTTATCGATTCCATCATATCATCAATATTTTCTGATTCCATAATATCATCAATATGTTCTGAAGTCATACTTATGCATGTGTCTGTTGACATTTTACTCAACTTAATATTAGGTTCTGTATCAGATTTCAAGTGTTGCTCTACTGTTGATAGGTTTGAAGAAGGAGATGAAACTTCTGAATGAATTTTTTCAGTTGATTTGTCACTAGAATCGACTATTGTAACACCTAAAATAGTTGCTACTCCATCATTTATTTCACTTATGATTTGAATAGTTTCTATGTGCGTCTTAGGACAAATAGTAAACTCACTGCTTTGTGTTTGGTTAACATCTCTTTCTAAAAATAAACTTGATTTGTTTTGATCTTGGTTTTCTTCAATTTGTGGAGAAATGATTTGCAATGATTCTTCGGGTATGTCTTGTTTGTTTTTTCCAGATTCATTTTCCGTACAAGCTTTGCTTGTCTCTTTTTTCATTTCAAGTTTATCTATTTCATCATCTCTAAATTCTTCAGATGATTGAAAAGAGTTTTTTCTTGATTCTCCAAGTTGTGAAAAAGAAACTTCGTTTAGTCTTTCAGATTCTGTGGAAGTTGCTTCACATGGTTCTTCAGGTTTTTTCATTATTACTTCATCTGTTTCCGAGCTTTCTAATATACTTGTTTCTTTTTCATCTCCTGTTTGAGTATCGGCACTTGGTATTTCAATCGAGTTTATTTTTTCCGTTAGATTTTCTACAGGTTGAGTAAAAGAAGCTTGGTTCGATTCTTCAGGTTGTGGAGTAGAAACTTCGTTTGGTTCTTCAGATTCTGGGGAAGTTGCTTCACATGGTTCTTCAGATTTTTTCGTTATTGCTTCATGTGTTTCCGAGCTTTCTAATATACTTGTTTCTTTTTCATCTTCTATTTGAGTTTCAGAACTTGGAATTTCAACCGAGTCCCTTATTAAATGAGTTTCTGTAGTCAAGTTTTCCTTTTCACGTTGTGGAGAGAAAGCTTTGTTTGAATCTTCAGATTTATCTTTCGTTTCTTCAAATGTTTCAGAACATGCAGTTGGATGTTTATCTATTTTATCATCGCCTTTAAGGATAGGACTTGAAATTTCAGACGAGTCTTTTAGTAAATGAGTTTCTGTACTTAAGTTTACTTTTTCATCTACATTATCTTCAAGTTGTAGAGACAAAGCTTTGCTCGATTCTTCATGCTGAGGAGAAGAAGCTCTTTTTATATCTTCTGGCTGTGGAGAAGTAGCTTTGTTTGAAACTTCAGATTTATCTTTCTTTTCTTCGAATGTTTCGGAACTTGCAGTTGTATGTTTTTCTGTTTTATCTTCACCTTGAAGGACAGGACTTGGAACTTCAGTCGAGTCTTTTAGTAAATTAGTTTCTGTACTTAAGTTTACTTTTTCATCTACATTATCTTCAAGTTGTAGAGACAAAGCTTTGCTCGATTCTTCATGCTGAGGAGAAGAAGCTCTTTTTATATCTTCTGGCTGTGGAGAAGTAGCTTTGTTTGAAACTTCAGATTTATCTTTCTTTTCTTCGAATGTTTCGGAACTTGCAGTTGTATGTTTTTCTGTTTTATCTTCACCTTGAAGGACAGGACTTGGAACTTCAGTCGAGTCTTTTAGTAAATTAGTTTCTGTACTTAAGTTTACTTTTTCATCTACATTGTCTTCAAGTTGTAGAGACGAAGCTTTGCTCGATTCTTCATGCTGAGGAGAAGAAGCTCTGTTTATATCTTCAAGCTGTGGAGAAGGAGCTTTGTTTGAATCTTCAGGTTTATCTTTCGTTTCTTCATGTGTTTTATAACTTGCAGTTGTATGTTTTTCTGTTTTATCTTCACATTGAACGACAGGATTTAAAACTTCAGTCGAGTCTTTTAGTAAATTAGTTTCTGTACTTAAGTTTACTTTTTCATCTACATTGTCTTCAAGTTGTAGAGACGAAGCTTTGCTCGATTCTTCATGCTGAGGAGAAGAAGCTCTGTTTATATCTTCTGGCTGTGGAGAAGAAGCTTTGTTTGAATCTTCAGGTTTATCTTTCGTTTCTTCGAATGTTTTAGAACTTGCAGTTGTATGTTTTTCTGTTTTATCTTCACCTTGAAGGACAGGACTTGGAACTTCAGTCGAGTCTTTTAGTAAATTAGTTTCTGTACTTAAGTTTACTTTATCATCTACACTGTCTTCAAGTTGTAGAGACGAAGCTTTGCTCGATTCTTCATGCTGAGGAGAAGAAGCTCTGTTTATATCTTCTGGCTGTGGAGAAGAAGCTTTGTTTGAATCTTCAGGTTTATCTTTCGTTTCTTCGCATGTTTTAGAACTTGCAGTTGTATGTTTTTCTGTTTTATCTTCACCTTGAAGGACAGGACTTGGAAGTTCAGTCGAGTCTTTTAGTAAATTAGTTTCTGTACTTAAGTTTACTTTATCATCTACACTGTCTTCAAGTTGTAGAGACGAAGCTTTGCTCGATTCTTCATGCTGAGGAGAAGAAGCTCTGTTTATATCTTCAAGCTGTGGAGAAGGAGCTTTGTTTGAATCTTCAGGTTTATCTTTCGTTTCTTCATGTGTTTTATAACTTGTGATTTCGAGCTCTTCTTTATAGTCTTTCATGTTTGGTCTAGAAACTTCTTCTGGCTCGTCATGTATATTACTCACATTTTCTTCAGGTTGTGGAGAAATGGTTTTGTTGGATTTTTCTTGATATACTTCAAAATCTAAAGCCTCAATTGTTTTTGTAATATTTTCTGGTACATTTTGTGTATCCTTACTTCCATCTATACGGCTTGGAGAAGCAACTTTGCTATTGTCTTTAGATAATTTTATTGTTTGCTCTTGTATGATTGATACGGCTTGATCTTCGACATGAGGCTCAGGACTTGAAATTTTGTTTGAGTCTTCTGTATCTGTGGCCAAATTTAATTTTTCATTTGTTTTTGTTTCAGGTTTTGGAGAAGAAGCTCTACTTGACTCTTGAGATTTTTTATTTGTATCTTCATTTGTCTGATTTACAGGTAATTCGACAATTTGTGTATCAGGATCTCGACTTTCTATTTCAACTGTCAAAGTTGATTCAACTTTATCAGGAGAAGAAGGCTTACTTGAACATATTAACGTTTTTCGTGAGTCTGATAAGGTTTGGTTAGAATTTGCATTGTCATCATTAATTGATGATTTGCGAGAGCCTGGTATGGTTTTATCTACACTAGATGGGGGTTTTTCAAAATTTTGTCTTAAAGCGACATCATTTTCATTTTCTGTAGCTAATTTATTTACTTCGGTATCAGTTTTCAATATTTGTTCTTCCACAGCCTCACCAACTTTATTTATAAAATCTTCTTGCTTAACATACACATCAGTTTCAAGCTTCACAGTTTCAGTCTTTTCATCATTGATATCAATTTGATCACAATCTTTGCTGTTTAGTTTTTTCAGTTCTTTTTCTGTTGATTTATGTCCCTCTTCATAAACATCCATATCGGCTTCTTCGTGAACTGGTAGGTCTGCAACTTCATCTGGAGTTTTAACAATATCTCGTAAGTGCGGTGCTCTAAAAATATTTAATTCAAATTTATCTCAAATTTTATAAGAAATCTCAAAACTTTTATTAAAATACTTACACAGTACTTTGTATTGGAAGTTTTGGTGGACTTTGGCGTTCCAATGGTTCATGTGTTCGATGAAGAGTATTTTGAAGCATTTCCTTTTCTCTTGTGTTTTCTTTTACATGTTTTTCTTCTATTACTAAATCTTCTTTTATTTCATCAAGTGGACATCGTTCATCTTCTGGAAGAGTGGGGGCAGTAGTAGTAGCACCAGATTCAACGTTTGTTGAAAACTTTTCTTCTGGCTGACTTACAGCTTGCTGATTAATATCATCTTCTTTTTCACTAGTTTTCTTACTTGTCACTTTTTCCTCTGGAGTAGTAGATGATATTTCATCCGGTTTAACTTCAGGTGCTTCCAGTTTAGTTTTAGCCATTTCTTTAGCAGAAACTATTATTTCTTGGACTTGCTCCTGCAATATTTCTTTTATTTGCTCTATCTCTTGTGGCTTTTCGTTATTTGTTGGTAAATCCACTATTTTTCCGTCATCATCTGTTTCCTCCAGTTCATCTGTTTTTTGGATTTTATGCTAAAAAAGTAAAGTAAAAAATTTTAACCTTGAGTCAGAATTTTGGAGCTAATCTTAGGTTTCTAAAAAAAACTGAAATTTTCTCCAGTTTCTGAAAGAAATCGCATTATAAAATTAAAAAACACAAGGATTATTTTTAGGTTGCCTCAATCCCTCAATTGAGATCGTCTGTTTTGTTTAAAAATACAATTTGAATCTTTGTTTTTGAATTAAATAATTTTTGATGGGACAAATTCAAACACGGGGTACTTTTCAAACACCCTATTATCTCTGGTTTGAAAGTCCAAAATCAATAAATTTAACTTCTAGAAACAATTTTGTTCCACACTGTTCTATAAACCCGGAAATTGCGTCTTTCAGCAACCGATCCAATTTTATTTGAAAGTAGGTCCTCATTTTTAGATTTTTCGTATCAGGTCAAAGTTTTATATATCGTTGGAAAGAAGACAAAATTTCTGACAAAAAAGAAAATTTATAATAAAGTTGTAAGTGTACTTTTAAATAAAATTTGGCCGATTGACACAATTTCCAGGTTTGTGGAACAAGTATACATTTGTTGTTTTTTTAATCATTTACTTAGAGATTGAAAATCAAAAATTAATTTTAGACCATTTCAAGTAAAAAACTGAAAAATAAAATAATTATAATTGACAAATAAGAGAAATAAATTCAGTGATTTTATGAAAAATGAGAAGAAAATTCATGTAAAAATACAATAAAATATATAATACAATAAAAATAATACAATAATATAATAAAATAAAATTGTCAATCCCTTTAAGAGCTTTAGACACTGGAATAGCACGACGTTTAATTTAGTGAAAAAATATATTAATGAATAAATAATAAATAAAATAAAATTCTCATTTGAAACGACCTTATATTTTTATGAAAATCTGTGTATAATTTTCTACGGATACACAAAAACTAAATATACAGAGTAACAAAAAATCAAATGCATACTTTTTCTGATTTTCCATCATCTTTTTCAACTTCGTCAATCAAAGCTTCTTCTTCGTTTTCTTCTTCTGTTACTTCTAAGCTACCTTTACGACGTTTTTCAGACTCTTCGGAATCACGTTGTAGTTTCTGTATTTCTTCTTCTTTTGTTGCACTGCTTTCAGCGTCATTTACAGAATCCTCTGTATATTGATCTTCCTTTTCAATTATTAAATATTCGTCTTCTTCGTCGGCTTCAGTAGCACTATCTTGAATATCCCTATGATCTTCAGCTATCAATTTTTTACTCACATCTTTAATTTGTTCTCTTTGGAATACCGCCTCAATTTCTCGAACGGCTTCTTGCTCTTCTTTAAGTTCTTCTAAATCTTCTGATTTGACTTCTTGTTCTAATGGTTCTGTAACTCGTTTATATGCTTCATCTGCACTTGGAGTAGACACTAAACTAGAATCCGTTGTTCCATTTTTGTCTGTTCTAGACTTTCGGATAATTGTATCTTTTTCAGATTTTATTTTTTTTGAAGGCGAACCAGTTTGGGGTGACAGCGCCTTAGCATAATGAGGTGCAAGTTTTCGATCATTTTTAGGTTGTTTATTAATTTCTCGTTTATGATGTGGAAGTTTTTGGGTACTTTCAAGTACTTTGCGATTATTTGCTTCTTTTGTACTCTTACCCGGAGTATTTTTTGGACTTGCGCGAATTGTACGTGTGACTGTTTTTTTTACTTCACGAGGTGCAGCGCTGCTCGAGAGTTTTGTATCTTCTGTAGATTTTGTGGAACTTTTTTTAGGTGTTGGTGGTGACGAGCGAATTATTTCTTTGGTTGTGTCAATTCCATCTTTTCTCAAAGGTTTTCGTTCGCTCAGCGTTTTTGGTGGTTTTGTATCAATACGAGAACGAGCCATAACCTTGCTATCTGTTTTGAGTCGATTGGTTTTAGATTTTGTCACTCTAGCGTCTAAGTCTTCTTTTTTTTCGACTTTTTTCTCAGGTTTTTTGTCTTCATCACTCTTTTTCTCTTCTTGAGACTCTCCGTCAGAGTCTTTTGGATCGATTTTTTTAATAATTTTATTTTCAATACGTTTCAATTCTGTTCGTGATTTGGACGTTTTAGTAGCATTAGGTACCGATTTTAAAACGTTTTGTTCTTTTTTAGTTTCTTGAGCTATGTCCTCTTTCGTAATTTCATTTGATTTACTTTCAATTACTTTATTATCTACATCATTACCTTTGCTGTCACATTCAAGTAATTTGCTGATAGGCTTCGGGGAATCAAGATGATTTTTATCTGAAATACTAGATTTGTAGTTCTTCTTTGCCATTATGATGGTCGATGAACTAGATGATAAAGATTTGACAGTGCATACTGGAGTTTTTAAGAACTCTAAGGATTTTACTTTGTCCATCCCTTCAAATATTTTTGCCTGTGGTGTACTTCCCGGAAATAAGATTCTTGTAACATTATCCTCAGGATTTGCAGGTGTCCAGATAAGCAGAGCACAGATAGAAATCATATTTTGTAATGGAAAAATAAATTCTTTTGCATCTTTAGTAGCAAATAGTTTTGGATCATTATTATTCCATTTTTGAATGAATTCTTTAACTTCTTTCGAATCTTTTGATGGACTAATCACATACATATCAAGGGTACCATGACCAACTTTGTGATATAGGTTCATGGGCTCAGAATCACGATAACAATGTTGTGCTTTTAGATTAAGAGTTTTCAAATTAGTTATAGTTTTTTGACCTTCTTTGATCAAATCTATAAGAAGGGGATCGTTATTGGACACACTATCTGAACTAGGAATTGAAAGTTTATCAGGAATATTAGTAAAGAAGTGACCAATTTGTGGATAAACATGTGCCATAGATTTGCGTTCAATTACGGAATTTAAACCACTTATATTACTATTATTTATTCTAGTCATTAAAACAGCATCTAATCGATCTAGATGTCGCACAAAGTCCCAAAAGCATGATTTACGACTAAAGCCACCATCAACTAAAAAATAAATAAAGTGAGTTAAGCGACTTGATTGAACTGTGCAATTCCACTTACCTAACATATTAAAACCATTTATACCGAAAAGTGCTGCATCACCCTGACCTCCAGGGAAGACATACAATGTAGGGTGTGAAAATCTAATATTACCGACCACATCAGAGCTTTCCAAAAGATCGGTAATGTCTGTTGGTATTACCATTGGCGATAAGTAGTCTGAGTTGGAAGAGGGCCAAATTAGTTTCGAATTCATTTTATATAAACTAAACATGTTTCAAACAAAAGTAAAAAATGTATTTAACACCTACTTATGAATGCGTTTAGCTTTTCACTTCCGGAATTTAAAACATTGTTGGGATTGATACGGATTTTGCAGGTTTTTGCGAAATTCTTATCTGATATTGTTGTCCAGTGACCGTTTGCGGTACAATGAATGTCCATTGTAATGGTATCTGGATATGCTCGCAACACACGCTGTACTTCATAGTCTTGAAATGCTTCTGCAAAGTCGGAAACCGAAAATGTTCCATCCTAGAAAAATAAATATACTAGAATACATTCTAGGAGTTACACTTAAATCTATGTGTCTAACTTCACAGTAAACGTTTTATAATATTTGGAAAAAATCGATTTTCTGCATGAACGACAAATTAAATACAAAATATGTTTATGACATAAATTCAGAACTATGTTTTTATGTAGCATACTCGATACCTAGTGTATTAATGTCAAATTTAGTTTTATTAGTTTTATTGACAAATAATGACAAACGCTTAATCAGAAAAAATTCTTCATATAATTTACCTGTAATATCCACGATCCATTCCCTGCAAAAGTGTATCCCGAATGAATAATGTGTCGATGACGCGTAAAACTGCTTAACAAGTTTCTTATACACTGTATGAAAGTATTAAATTGTGGATGAATTAAAATTTCTGTGACTAAATTTTCACTAGCGAATTGTATCAAGCGTTCACCTAAAAAAAAATATATATAAAATTTAATAAATTTGTTTGGAAAATTGGTCAAAATATGTAATACAGAAAATTGATCAAATCAGAAATATCATAAATATTTTTTATTTATTTAATATAAATAAAATTCGTACAATTTCCACCCATTAAACATTACTTAAAATTAATAAAATTTGAGTTCTTTTCATCTTCAAAATTCACAATTTCTTTGTTTCAAGCTATGTAAATCAGGATTTTAAATTTGTTTAACGCTCTTGCATTGAATCAATTTTGATTAGTATTATATTTATTTTGAACTCTTTTTTTATCTATATTTTAATAAAGGATATTTAATTAAAACAATTTTGTTTTGTATCATTAACATGACAAATGACGGTAAGAAAGTTACAAAAAAAAAAATATCATAATAGGAGCCATGTGTATTCTTGAATGTGTTTTGTCAATGCCAATTATGTAAATTGACATGATTACTAATTGCAAAGTTTAATGCTTCATATTTGTTTTTGTTTAAAATTTCACTCAATACCAATTCAAAGTGAAACAAATTAAAATTTGATTTGAATACCGGTAGTTTTCATTACAATAGGATTTTATAAACACACTAATCGTGATCATGTTAAACTTTTTTTTTAAATTTATTATACATATTTATATTAATATAACTCACCATGCTTGCCTTCTTCGCCTTCAATAGCTTGACAAGTAAGAGTACTCAATTCTTCTTCTAAATCAACGTGATTATCAGAGAGATCCCAAGAAAGAAGACCTAAAAATATTATAGTTATTTAATAAAAGAAAATCATAATAATGGTGTATAAATAAAATACAATAATAACAAAAAAGTAAATGCTTAAATATTATTATAATTTGTAAAATATATAATTACAATAATAATTACTTTAAAACTTTAGAAAAACAAAATTGCAATGTAGTACTTGAATAATATGATAAATAGATCACATATTAGACTGATATGTTTTGTAGAAAAAAACACTAGTAACTCGGTTGCTTTAGCTTTTTTGACTTGTTTTTTGAGAGTACCTATACACTATGGCTCCATCCATTTACGGCGTCGGATAAAAATGGACATTTTTTGACCCCCACCCTCCCTATAATCGGAAACCGTCGGAATTTAAAGACCCCCCTAATTTACGACGTACTTTTTTGCAACATATACCCCCCCCCCCTTTCAGGAAAAATTGTTTAAAATTTAGCTCAAATTTAAATAAAAATTTGGGAAAAATTGTACATGTTTACCCTGTAAGTTACAAAACAAAACAAAAAATTTTGAAGCGCTTAAATATGTATTTCTGAAAAACTGAGACAAAATATCTTAACTATAGAGAATTTGTACGACGTCGTATTTTCCTTTTAACCTTTCCTTTTCCTTTCTTTTTCCTTTCCTTTTACACATCTGGCACATTTTTTATATTGCATATTTTAATTGTTGTCTCAATCATTGTAGTTACTATATATTTAAGACTTCATTCTTACATTGTAAAAAATTGGTGTCTAGCGACCAAAAATCCGCCAAACACACGCGAGATACCATGAAAAATTTAAAAATTTTGTAAATTTTTGGAAGAATTTTTTTGTTCGATGTTTTTGTATGTTTTTTTTGATTAAAAATGAATAACAGATGAATTAAACAACCAACATAAGCTATTATGTACTTCATCAAAATTTATTCAAACTTCTGTATTTTTTTGTTAAAATTCACTTTTCTTATTTTGAACAATTTAAGAACGATAAACAAATCAAAAAATAAATGAAAATGAAATGTTTTGTTTAAATGGAATTACAAAAATTTAAAAAACAGCTGAATATTTTTTTGTCGAATATTAAATTTTTAACAATTTTCTATTGTCTATTAAAAAGGGTAGTACAATTGATTTAAAAAACTAATCATCTCAAAAAAACGAGGTCATATGTTGCTCTAAACTTCAATTCTGATGATTTTAACTAATATTTTACCAAAATTTTGCTTTGTTAATTGTTAATGGTTTTTAGAAAGTTAAGAAAACTGCTCAAAATTTTGCACTCCGTGATATCTCCGTCAATTTCATTTTTTACGTCCTATTTTTGGTTTTCAATGTATAAATTTTTCATTTTTATTTTATTTTGGGTGAAAAAAGAAAAATATTTAAGAAATTTGAGCATTTGCACAAATAAAAGTTAAACTATTTTTAATAATTTTCTTTTAATTTTTTCTTTTTTAATTTTTAATTTTCTTTACAAATTTTCAAAATTAAAATTTAAATAATTTAAATTAAATTACCTAATTAATTTAAATTTTTTCATGGTGTTTTGCGTGTGTCTTGCTTGCTAAATATTATGTTTTTACAGTGTATAAATTTATTTTTCTGAAATAATATTTTGAAAGTTAAAAAACTTTTTATCTTTATTCCAGTTTAAGCATTTGACAAATTAACACACCTCGTCTAAATTTCTCAATGTTTTTGAACTGTTATTTTGTGTTTTGATTAAATTAATATTTGTACATACTTACAAAATTTTATCGTGAAAATTTAATTAAATAAAGTTGTATAAATGTGTCATAAACATAAACAAAAAGTAAAAAAAAAATTGGCTCAAAAATTGCTTATATAAAATCCCAATAAAACTTTTTTGAGTTCAGACTTAAAGTCCAAACTGTAACAAATTGAATTGCAAAGCAAAAGCTTTAACCGCTAGATTGTAGAGCGAATATTTTTAATAAGCAAAGTTTAATAACGATTGAGTTAAAATGAGATAAGCATCTTGAAATTTACTGTAACTGACCGTGGGTACCAGAAAAGAATGTGGGTACTCAAAAATTTTTTTGACGTGTAATTATTGAGTATTAATTACTTGAATTTACCTTACTTGAATATTTATTTTATTTTAATAATATTTTGAGTTTATAACAGCTTTAAAATTTTATAATAATCATATGTATATAAAACGTCAATACTCTTTGGCACACAAACTTAAAATGGGATACCTTGATGCAAGAATAGTGCGGCTGACTCCCCGATAATGCGGCGACATGGCACAAAAATATTGCGTCATGCCTACACGATCATTAATAGAGATACATTGGCGTAGTTTGTACTAGCTTCAAAACTATGTTGCCTGCGCACACGTATGCCAAATATATATTTTTTATTTTTGAGAGGTGGGTATGTAGGTAACGCGTTTGCTTTATTGAGGCACAGAGAAACACAATATAATAATTGCATGAGGGTTGAATAATAAAATTTAAATCTACAAAGGTTTTTTTAAGACCCTTTAAAGAAGACTTTTTTTGAAAGAAATTTAGTGCATTCGAAAATCAAAAAATGTGTGATTGTTTTAAAGTTTAAAAAAATTTGTGTGTCTATAGTCTTAATGATTATTAATTGCAAATTATAGGATTTGGAGGAGAATACAAACCTTTTATCAAACGTTGTAAAATTATATCCTTGTGGTCGCTATTATGCGGTTCGCCAATGACAATCAATAAATAACATCCGGTGAGAGGACTAGGTGGACCGATAATACTTGCCATTCCACCTTCAGAGTCTCGTGCTTCTGCAGGCTCAAGACTCTGGGGCTGTTCAATAGGCTCATCAGCATTTTTATTTTCCAAATCTTTATTAGGCTCTTCATTGCTAACAAATTCTGCATTTTCATTTTGAGCCGCAGGCACAAATGCATTTTCTTCAATGGGCTCTTGAATTATTTCTTGATCGGCCATATTTTTTTTTTATGTTGAATAATTTTTCTTGTATTTTTCCTTTATGTTGTTTAACCTTATTTAAAAATATGTACTTTTTTACAGTTCTGTTATATAATTATGCTTTATTTATTTTTAGTATTTCTCCGCATTAAATGAGAAATCGATATTTTAGTTAAGACCCACCACTTGATTGGATTTTAGCTTTTGGATGCTATTTAGAATTGTTTGAATTTTCTAGGATGTTATCGAAGAAAATGTTTTGTGTATTACAATTAGAGTATCCTAAATTTGATCACTTTTTTTATTCAGTTAATAATAATTTGAATAATGAATAAGTTTTCAGTTCTTATGAGGAGAAATAGTTTTACAATGTATGACCGCACCCGTCTTTTTGAACAATTTTTCTTCAGTTCACAATTGAAAGGATCGAATAGTTCTGTTGTCAAATCTCATATGCGACGAGCTTCCTCTACGACACAAAAAGCCTTATTATTGAGAGACTTTGCAGAGTTTCCTTTCAATATGTTTTGCTTTTTTTATTCTTTATTACAGTTTTTAAAATTTAATTTGTTATTTTTTTCTTTGAATAACCTTATTGTTTGACACAATCTGATTTTTTTCTTGTTTTTATTTTTTTTTTAATTTTCCTAATTGTTGTATAACCGTGACCGGCGTTTAAGAAGTCTGAGAGCCAAGTCACCAACTTCTATCATTGGAGAATGTCGGTTACTCCGACAAATTTTACTGTGTTCGACTTGCACATGCGCTCAAAATTATACCAAGGAATTTGTTGGATAATACAGCTGTTTTCATGTGAAAAAGACGGGTATACGATTGTTAGCAGTCAACTGAAATAGTTTGTAAAAGTATCTTAAAAGCATTATCATTAATATATTTTTTTATTAATTTTCGAGCATTTATTTTTTTTAATTAAAATATACCACATGTATAAATTAATAAAATGAATTTTATTATTGTTATTTTATTACATATTATCGAAAAAAAATGTCGTGCCCCCCCCCTGTACTATGTACGAAAATCATATGATTTTCGAAAGCCGGCTATATCGGGTGTCTGTATACAAAGAAATCCAATAGGCAACAACTGATTTCAAAGTGATTCTATATGTAGGTTGAAGGATGTACACCGATAAATACATGTGTATTGAATAAATTGCGTCACTCTTTGTAAAGTTTTTAGAAAAAAATAGGACAAAAAAAATTAGGTATGAAATCATAATATTTTTATAGCAATAAAATAAGTAAATAAAACTTTTTTCCTTCAAAAACCCAGCATAGACACAACCTAACAAAGTGCCTAATTTATAAAATCGATCAACTAATTTTCAGTTTTAGTTCCTCATTAATTGTATGATCACGTCTTTATATCACATGGTATAAGAGTGTATATTTAACCGCAAAAAATCAATAATTAAAAATTAGACCTAAAAATAGTATTATCTGTTTTCCTTTTTAAATGAAACACTAAACTGTTTCTTAAAATTATAAATAAATAATATTGACACTTTATGTTTAAAAACTAGATGTTTTTCTATTCAAATCAATTTAATTTTTTTCTTACACTGAACAAATTTATGTCTTCACTTCTATACTTTCTTAACGGGAATGAAAAATGTATTGTGCCCATACCAAGTAAAAATGTATGTATGGTAAAAAGAACAGCAAAAGGAAGTTGAACGACAATAGAATTTCGAAGAAAGTCATTCGTTCATACTGAACCGTAATCGATTGTCGTATTTTAGTCCGAATAATCAACAAAAAGAAAGAAATATATAATTTGTTTTCGTTTATTATCACAGACACGTGCTATAACCAAATTATACAGCGGCAAACATATGATATCTTCGAAAAAAAAGCGCATGCGTATATTTTTGCAGACATAGTTGAACCAGTAGTGGTATCTTGTGCAAAGAATTATAAACAATTTAAATTCAAGTTGAGTGTATCATTTCATTTCAGATTCTTTGCTAAAGTTTTATTAAAAATATTTGGTAAAAGTCAAAATGTCAAGTTTATTTTATCCAGTTTCATCTAATATAGACAACTATCACAATAACTTATACATATGTATTTAATTCTTATCTTATTTTCTTAACTACAACTTTATTTAAGAATTTTTTTTTTGCCACAAAATTTTTTTTTGTGTCTAAAAGTTATTTTATCGTGTTCTATGATAAAAATCCCCACGATACCTAAAATTTGAGCGAAAAATATTGATCCGTTAAAGAGATAGCAAGGACCTATATTTGGCTATTTTGGGGGCATTTTCGAGGTACCTTCATCTCATATCGTATGGAAAAATCATCTCAAATGCAAAGTGTTATATATCGTTGGAAAGAGGATGAAATTTTTGATCAAATGAGATCATTTTCAGCACAATTTGATAAAACTTTTGAGCTTTTATGATTCAAAAAGTACGTTTTTGGGCCTTTGAAAACCTTTGAAGCCTTTGAAAACCTTTGAAGCCTTTGAAAACAGGCTTTGAAAACCCCTAAATTTCAAAGCCTGTCGGATAATTTAATGGGCCATAATGGGATAAAAATGGTTTTAAATTTTGTTGAGAAAATTTCACAAAAGTTTCTCACACATCATAACCTTCTGAGAATAATATTAAGTCGAGAAATAAACAAAATTAATCTTAAGTTATCGAACTCGCACATTAATCGAACTTAAATCGACTATAACTTCTATTTTTTAAACTTTTATCTACAAACAATGTTCTACATTTTTATATGAAATTTTCTCAACAACATTTTAAAACCAATTTTTTTGCATTTTGACCAATTAAATTTGTCTACAGCCTTTGAATACCTTCAAAAATGGTCAAAAAACGCACTTATTAAAGCATAAAGGCTCATGAACTCGACCAAATCAAAACAAAATAGATGTCATTTTGTCAGAAATTTTGCCCTCTTTCCAACGATATATAACACTTTGCATTTGAGATGATTTTTCTATACGATATGAGATGAAGGTACCTCGAAAATGCCCCCAAAATAGCCAAATATAGGTCCTTGCTATCTCTTTAACGGATAAATATTTTTCGCTCAAATTTTAGGTATCGTGGGGATTTTGATCATAGAACAAGATAAAATAACTTTTAGATACAAAAAAAAATTTTGTGGCAAAAAAAAAATTCTTAAATAAAGTTGTAGTTAAGCTTTTTCGCGAAAAAAACCCGTACATTTTTAACATTGTATATCATGACAATTCTCAACATTGTATTTTTTTTATAGTTTTTGTCAGCATTGTGCAAAAATATTGAGATTTTATGTAGTTTTTATCAATTATTTTTTGCCTAAAAACAGCAAAAAAAATTGCTGCTATTCCCGTGAATTCTTAAACATAACAATAACAAGTTTCAAATGCCCAAATTTTCAATACCTCAAGTAACTCCTTAATGTTTTTACACGTTTTAATTTTTACATAATAGATTAAGATACTATATAACTTTCAAGCCAATTGAATTTATACTTTTTTTTTCGGACGAGTTTTACTTATTTTTGTATACTTTTAAATAAAAATTTATTTGTTAAAAAATTAAAAAAGAATTAAACAAGAACCCTGTATTATTCAACAAATACGCCTAATCTAGAAGTGTAATTTAGTAAGCTTTGCAGTGTATTTCGTTTAACTCATTAAATTATAACATGTATAAAAATGAATAAGTTATGAATTCGGAGACAGTATGAATTTTCGCTAGTTGCTGTAGTGCCTTGTTGTTGTTCGGTTGTGTAAAAATAAAAAATGGCGATAAGAAAAACAATAAAGACACATAAGATACATAATAGCAATGTGAAAATAACTAAGGTTGACCCAAAAAATAGACTTAAAAATCGAATTTTGAAACATCGAAATGCACAAATAGATATTGAACAAATTGAAAGAGCGTTGTCCTTTGCTTCTGGAATTGGAGGAATGGATGTTCATCGATTGAATTGGAAGCCAAATTATCGCTTCAAATTTCTCGTCTTAGATTTGTTTGTTTTTCTGTTTGTCGGATGCTACACTTTGTACAAAGTTTGGGGAAAACTAGATGAAATGTGTTTAGCATTGGCTACTTATAATTTTTTCATTCATGGTTCATGCATTATCTACCACTTTGTAAAATCTAAGAAAGTCTTACGATCATTGTATGTGAGGGCAATAGCTGTAATCAGTGAGCATCAACCTATAACTCAGGAGGGGCAAGTAGTACTAAAATATCGAAACGTTTTGAAAAATCTTGTGATCCTTACATTAGCACTTCACGCAGTTGCTCTGATTAACGTGGTACTTTATGTGATTTTTGGATCTATTTTGTATCAAGAATTTACTTTACCGTATGGCATTTATTTGCCATACGTCGACGAAAAAACTGTAACTGGGTTTGCAATAAACCTTGGATATCAAATTGTACAAACAATTCTAGTTGTATCGGGATTTTCTGCATTACAAATTGCCACTGAATTATTTATCATTGTCGCAATTTGCTTATGTGAAATAATAATCATCAAATTCGAAAAATTGGAACAACTAATAATAAAATATAGATTTGAAACTGTAAACGGCTACATAAAACAAGATCAGAAAATATTGGACTGCATCAAGCGTCATCAAACACTACTACAATTTTTTCATGATTTGGAAACAGTTTATTCAAATCTGAATGCAGTAGCATTTTTTTGCTATGATTTTCAAATAATTATGCTATTGTTTGTTGTAATAAATGAAATTTATCTACCCGGATATGCAATGATTGCGTTGGCAACTCTCATTTTATTGGCAATATGCTTAGTTGGTACAATCGTACAACAGAAGGTAAAGAAAATATCATTTCATGTACAAAATCTGACATTAATTTCTTTTTTAGTTGCAAAAGATTGCAGATACCGTGTTTAACATCACATGGTATCAAATGCATGTAAGACATCAAAAAATTATACGTTTGTTTTTGTTAAAAAGCCAAAAAACCATTGTATTAACAGCTGGTGGAACTCCTCTTAATTTAGTAACTTTTGTCAAAGTCTACAAAATGATTTACTCATTTTTCATGTTAATGCGTAATTTACACAAAATACACTCGTAATTTATTTAAGTACCTAGAATATAAGTAAATAATTTAAAAAAGGTCCTCTGCTATTTTTCACTGCAAAAATTGTTTTGCCTCTTTGAGGAAGCAACTGCATATATGAAAGATGATTGAATTGAGCTCTATATGAACAAGATATGTTTGTATTATTTTTATGAATGGGGAATGTAAAAGTAAAACACCAACAACAAACATAAAGTGAACAAAAATGACGCCCCTTATTTTATCTCTTCGTATACTTATGCTTTCCTGTTTATTACATACACTACATTTTATGTATGCTTCCTAGAATTCCAGTTGCATTTTAAAAGCGACCTAATTTAAAAGTAGGTCGCTTACTCTTTAGCATTTATGAAAGCTTGGCCGCATCGAAGTCAACCGCGTGGCTACGTTAATAGGCGTTTTCTAAAATTGTGAATAGTGAAAACGGATTTGGTATGTTTTTCTGAGTTCTTCGTTCATTCATCGCATAACGAGAGAGTTTTACACACTCACACGTGCGCGCTTACTCTAATTCACAGAGGGAACGAAAATGCTGGTTTTGAAATAAAAAGGCACATCGTCGTCCCGAACATTTTGTTGTACGACACGCGCATACACACTTGTAGAGAGGCAAGCAGGTTGTTGAAATGATTGTTGTTGGGTGGAAGAGAACACAGAACGCAACATATTTTTTATATTTCAAGGGGCGGAATTAGGAAGACTCAATATTATTTTTTCGTTAATTTATTATATAGAGGTTTTTTAGTTTTGGTATATTGTAGGCAAGACTTTCACATATCTAGATTTTGCTTCAAAACCCAATACCTAATACTTTTTCATTTAAAATTGTGATTCATTGAACTAAATTAGATATCCAATTTCAAAAATGATAGATCATATAAAGTAAGAGTTGCAAAAAATGAAATAATGTTGATAATGCAGATTACTCTAAGGTTTCTTTAATTTAAGTTGGATGTTTTTTCACGAAGGAACAAAATTTTTTGTTAAGTTATATCTATGTTAAGCGAGTTTTTGTTTGCAAATTTCCAAATTTTAGCACATTCATCTAAAAGAACTGAGTAAATAAAGATTTATAACGTAAAAAAAATGTTTTGGTTTTAATCATCAAATTTTCTGTCAATGAAATAATCACTCTCTTAAAGAAAATTTTAAAAAAATGAAAATTAAGTTAATATCAATATAAATATTGATTGACATTCACTATACAGTATAAATAGAACATTTCACACTATTATGAAACTAAAATTTATTTTTAAACGGTTTTTTCATTTTCTTTTTTTATTCAGTATTTAGTACCTAATCAAAAATATTGCACACATTTTCTAACATATCTTATACAATAGATGAGTTAAGGTTAATAAAAATTATTTGAATTTATTTAGTAATTTTAATTCTTTGTAAATGTAAATAAAAATATAACTTATAATCGTTTAATCACATAATACTCAGTTTCGCTCTAAAGTTTTTGCTCCTTACATTCATGTTTTCCTGGTACGGTTTTTGCGTTTCGAAATATTAACGCTAATTTAAAATTTATTATAATATAAATAATCAGCAAAGTACCTATGAAAAATATGTGAATATCTATCAACGAATAGAATTGAACGAAACGCTCGTAAAGTTTTACAAAATCAAATGTAAATAGTTGATGGTAAAGATGTATTTATATATGTATTAACTTATTTTGAAAAATTATTATGGCTGTGCCATTTATGTTGTATAACTTCATATCGAAATTTGACAAAAAGCAAAAAGACGGTAAATGAAATTTAATGAAAGAAAGAAAAACATTCCTGAAGTTCTTTTAGGAGCATCGATAATGTTGTGATGCTCTGTACAACAATACAGTACAATTTAAGTATTTTAACAGTACTCGGGACTATGAATATTTTATCCTAAGTGACAAATTAAAGTTAAGACCGTGTTGAATATTATTATTAGTCAGAAACATCAAAGGATATTTTCTCAAAAAATATGTCTAATTTTTATTCATTTTGTAAATTAATACTTTGACACATCTATATTATATCACCTAATCACAATAAAAATTTCATACTTTAAAATAATATAAGTATATGTATTTATATATTTTATTACTTGTTTTCGCGCGTAAAATTCAACTACAACTAACAGGTTCGCATAAAAGGCGAACAATAACGCAGTTTCTGTCATGTATGTAAGTAAGTGGTAGTGTGAATGAAACAAAAAGATAAAATTATTAATGAAAAAATAAAATGTAAAAAACAGTGTAACATTTATTAATACTTAGTTTTATCTTTTTTGTTGTAAAACATAAATAATAAAGATTTAAATAATTTTAAGGAAGGTTTGAACTTTGTAATAGATATTTTTTAAAAATCACAATAACGAGAAAACTAAATTCAATATTTTATATTGTCTAAAATGATTCTAAATAATAATAATCTATTTTTAATTTAACAAGTCTCTAAATTAATAATTTTTGATGCAAAAAAAACAATGAAACCAGTTTGATTTTGTTTAGATTGGTAAACTTTTCTTAATTCCTATCAAGAAAAAACGAGCATGAAACGTATATTTTCGTATCGGGCAATGACTTTCATGTCACGTTTTCGTCACGTCATCATTCACTTTTATACCAGGGCATCATAGTACAAAGATCTAATCTCTACACATTATACATTGTATACATGTGTGTTTCTATATAGTAAAACACACCCATTCCTCGTTCTCTGTGATTCAATATTATTTCTTGTACAGTACAAGGCTCATACTACAGAGATTTTCCACAAAACTTATCATACTTTATTGAGCTTAACACAGCCCATTCACACTCATATAAGTATGTTTTCAAGTCTTTGGACTCACTCTATATATAATACATATAAAAGACCTTCTCTAAAGATATACATTGAGCTGTGTTTAGCTACTTTTGCAAATTCGGCGGTAACAACCTGCTTGGTCTTTGTAAGAAACTCTTGTATGCTCATGACATAAAATTAATAGTTGCTCTACTTATTTCACTTTCGTTTTCTTTGTTCGTTTTCACAAAAATAAATGAACAGACCAACATAATTAAAGAGTAGGTTTGCTCATTTTATGTATGAAACACATATGCACATACATACGAGTACTTCTATATTGTTAAGGTTTACGTAGGTAGGTATTTGTAATATAAAAAAATGTTTCATATTATTTTGCATTTAAAAAAAAAATTAAAAATAAATAATATGATTATAGAAATTTATTTATAATATTTTTAAAATAAATAATATTAATATATAATTTAATACACAAAAATGATGATGATGATTATATAGTGACTACATTTAATATAAAAATAATCATTTTTTATAACCAAGATGGAATTTCGAAAAAATATTATGTGCGTTTTTATTTAAAACATTTTTGATCATTGCACTAGCCTTAGTACAAGTAAATTGTGTATTCCCAATGTCCTTGGATGAAAAACGGTCGACAACATCAAGCATACAGCATTGTAAAGAAGCATTTTTGCACTGATCGCAGTGCTCGACATTTATAAAAGTACAAGCGTACGTAAATGTTCCAATGGAAATAAAAAATGATTTTTAGCAAGAGAATACGACAACGTTACACATATCTGAGTACACATACTATAAACAAACACAACACTTTGCACGACGTCCATTGTTGGCATTAAAGTGATACATCTATTTGTATGGTGTATTTTTGTTGTGTTTGCTATTTTTTGTTAGATTGGTATTTTAAAATTGTAGTTAATATACCTCGTTGTCAATTATGATGGACTGTTCCTTGGAATACAATGTTGTACGCGATGTGATTGTGATGAAGTTTTATGATTTTTTGTGTCGCATCTCAAATTCACTTTGAATTTATTCTTTAATGCCATATTTAAATATGATTGAACAAAAATTACATTGTTGCATTCTTTTTTTAAAATGATGACCATAGTTTTTAACTTAATAGTGCTGTCACACAATGAAACGCCTTATCATGTTTCATTTATTCTGCCAACATTATAGAGTAATTGTGTAATTTTATTGATATCATCATTATTCATACAAAAGTAACGCTTTTGCATAGCTCTTACTTGGTTAAATTTTTAATTTGGTTACAGCAGAGATTTTTTTATTATTTTTAGTTCGTATTCATAATAAAACTGTTAATTATTAAAAATCGATTTTCCTTTATTTTTGATTTTAAAACATTAAGAAGGCTATTCAGAGTACAAAGTGTCCCACTTTTAATAGAATTTATTTAAATTTTGCTTATTTTGTTTACAAATTTTAAATTTTTAATAATTAAATTAATTACAAATTCCTTATAAAAATAATAATGATTTTACATTAGAAATAATGATAAATAATAATGAAATAATGGAATAGAAATTTTCAAAATAACTAGAAAGGAGAAAATCCAAAATATATTTGACAATTGTAACACCCTTGGATAATTTAGTAAGTTAAAGTAAAACACGATTGTTTTAATAAAATAAGACATACCTACATAATTAAATGAAATATTGAAATAATAGTTCAAAAACGGAAATAGTCTTTTAAAGTACGACATTCAACTTTTTGATGTTGAAGATCTACACTTCTTGTTATACATTTTAAATGTGAAAATGTAAGAATTAAAGAAAATCATATTTATTCCTTAATTAAAAGTAAAAAATTAACGACCGAAAATTTTAAACGGATTTTTGTTACCAAAAATAATACATGCCTAATGCCCAGAGACATTTTATAATATCCCAATGCAAAACTAGTGTGCTTTCACACATTGCATAAATGTGTGAGAACTTCTATTCGGGCATTTTAACACTTTTGAGCCCGAGGAAAATATTAAATGACATCAAGGGTTCCAACTCCTGGAAGAACTTGTGGAAAGAATTAGATTTTGGAGAATTTGTGGAAAAGCCCCGAGATTCTAAAGTTATACGCGTTTCTGTAACTTCGTGTAGGTAAATCCCAGTGCGAAAGCGTCATTTTTGAAAATCCCTTCTACCTAAATTCTCTGAAAATACAACGTACGAAATAATTGCAGGAAATTTAATGGTAATCTAGAAAATATTTATTAGCTTAATTTAATTAAACTTCTAAACATTAAAAATTTGTCATGATTTCGTTGGTGATTTCCTTAACAACCGTCTACAGTTGAATGAATTTAACATTTTCACTTTAAAATAATAAACAAAATTAACAGATAAAGTAAGCATTAAAACATTTTAATTTTATTCTTACGAGATAAAAAAAAATTATGTGTGTTCTCAAAAAATTATCATTCCTTTTCTAATACTTGCTGGTTGAAAACTATGTGAATTTTTTTAAAATTGCATTTAAGCTATTCTATTCTAAAAAAATATCAAAATCGCGCTTTGCCTTTTTTCATAAAACATTGATATAACTGAAAAACTAAATAGTTTATTCTTATGTCTATCAAAAAAGAAGAAAAATTTTCTCTCCTTGTTTTTTTTTAAACTTTATGAGACGAAAAAACGATTCGCCATACCACATTTTTCTTATTTTTGAATGAACCTCATCATAAGACAATCAGATTCGGATTTTTAAAAGTAAATTTAAAATCTCGGATTTTGTTTTTTTTTAAGAATGGAATGTTCCATTTGTCATAAATAAAACACTTTGTTATTTTGGTTTTATAATTCAGTACAGATAATGTTTTATTCATCATATTTGTATTTATTTAGAAATTCTTAATAAAGAAGACAAATTTCTTATTTTTTAAAATTATTCTTATTAATTGTTTAAATTATTAGTCAATATTTTATTTGTATCTAATAATGAATAATAATAATATTACAGATGAATAATATTAATTATTTTTTACCTTAATATAATTATTTATATAATTTAATTTTTGTAACCATATTACTAGCTGATATGAATAATTTTTAATTATATACAAGAATTGAGTTTTTTATTTATGTAAACTTTCAATTTCTGTCCTACCTTTGATTTGTTAGTCTTACATTTCTGTAAGTTTTATTTTTTTTTGTTTGATATTTATTTTATTTGATTTAATTTTCTAAGTAAATCTAATCCTCTTTATTGAAATAACATTAAAATGCCTCATAATAATTTAGCATAATGGGTAAAATTATGATAATCTTATAATGTGCAATGTTATGATTTGTTGTTTTGAATAAACATAATTTCAACTTTTTGTGGCTCTACCATTAATATTAAAACAAAATATTCATCTTGACGATGTAACATTAGAACAAAATTTTAGAAAATTAAATTATTATTTTTATTGGCATTAAGCCCTTATTGCATTAAAATTTTCTTAATGTTTATACCCTTTTACTTACATTTACAATAATATTAATAATAATAATTATAATAATTATATAAATAAAAACGATGGGATTTTCCAATATTTTATATAGATCTTATTTTTATAGTATGATGTAAATAGATGACAAACTATAATTTTAAAATTTATTTTATATACATAATTACATTATTTGTATCCGCAGAATCGTCGTTCATAAAGGAATAACATATTATTACGTATATTATGCTTGACATTTATTGTATCTATTCAAAAATTAAGTCGTTGTATTGTAATTTCCACAATAAAATTTTTAATTAAAATCATTCATAACAATTGTTTATTGAGTTAAACAATCAAGGTCTTCATGGACGAATAAGTGTTATATACATATGTGTAAATAAAATTTACAAGAAATGAGAAAATTGAAAATATTTAACAAATCTTAATCAATATTCAACATGAAATAAAAATCTTGCTTTTTCTAATAACTGTATTGAATAATAGCATAATGAAGATTAATGATTGTAAATATTTGGGAAACTGGAAGAGGATAGTCAGATCATATTTTAATTTAGATAGGACATTCTAATTTATAATTTTCGCTATTCTATTATTTATTTATTATAATAGTAAAATGTTTTAATTTATGGTTTAACAATCAACAAAGAAATTTTATTAATGAAATAAAAAAGGTGCATTTGAGTAATAAAAAACGTCTTCCTTTTGCACTTCTAAAACTCAAGATTTTACAAATTTCATTTTACTTGTTTTTTCATATTATTATTTTAAGGAGTATTTTTTATTATATATATTTTAAGTTAGAAAATAGAATAGAGTTTTAGTTATTATTTATTTAAAAATGATGAAATGCAAGGACTTTGGTTCCTTTTTTTTATGAATAATTATTTATGTTCATAAATGTATTCAAACGCTGTCTTTTGATTATTTTTTGATTGAAATTCATTAATGTCGACTGTTCACGTATGTATACTATATATATATTTTTTTTTCAATTTAGTTTTATGATCTATAAGTCACTATCAACTATTTTATGATTCAAATTATTATATAACGTTATGACAGATAATCGCTGTTGTTCTATGTATGTTTGACATAATTTATTCGATATGCTTTAAGTTTCTATAACTACTTTTTTAAAATAATTGTTTTTTTTTTGAAGTTATTTACAGATGTCTTTGGACGTTTTTCTTGAATGTTTTGCAATGCATGATTTTTCATAAATATATTTGGTTATGTTGTGAGATCTGACTAAATATGAGTTTGTTTCTACAAAATAATAGTAATAATGCCCCATATAAAAACATCTATACTCCAGAAAAAGGAATCAAGAATTAAAATGATATTAAATGCTTTGCAATATATTTTACATAAGTTATTGTTGGATGCAATCGTATTTATTTGCTAAGCAGTCTTTTGTAAATAAGAAACTAATTAAAAATTTAAAACTCCTCCATCACATATACATGAAAACAAATATTCGAATTTTTTGATTGCACAGATATCCTAACCTTTTCTCATTTTATTTATCAACTAATTTTATTTATTTCTAACACAATAAATCATAGTTATTGATCATATTTTTGTGTTTTTTTTTCAACTTATTATTTACATTAGATACATATTCTTTGATTCTATTCAAAAATGCTGTAATTCCCCAAATTAGTGTTCCCATTGTTCTTCTTGCTTTACTTTAACCCCAATGTCTTTTGATTCGTCACTACTTTTATCACCGTTTTTGTTCTCTTCTTCGTCCATTGTTTCTTCATCTCCATCCTTAGAAGCACGATCAGCTTTTGTGCTCAATTGCTCATCGTCTGATCTATTTTCATCTCCACTATCTTCTTCTCGAGCAGCTGTCGGTTCAATTCGTAATGTCTCATTATCCGGTCGGCCAAAATCATTTTTTTGCATAACACAAACTCCATTGATGATAACTTCTTTTCCAGATGGTTTCTTTTTATCATTATCTTGCCAGTCAGGGTTAACCCATTGTGGTGCTGCAGGTTTTCTGCGTGATCGTCCAGATTGTATATTACTAGATGGCGGAGTTGCATCTTTTTGGTCTCCTATCTTGTCACCTTCGATAGATTCATTATCAGAATTATTGTGACTGTCGTCATTATCTTCCATTTCATCGTAATCATCATCACCTTCACGTTTCAACTGTGGCATAGACAAATCTAAGCCGCTAATTTGCTCGCTTACAGCATTTTTTAGTGCTGCAAGCTCAGCTTCGTTTGCTGGCAAAAGTCCTCGAGAGATAAGTGCAGCGAGATTAGGATTTGCAGCAAAATAAGGAGGATATGGTAAAGTGACACCACTAAGACCCATTCGCTCTTTTTGAATTTCCATCAGCCGTTGGTTGAGTAAGATGCGGAATTGAACAGGATCGAATGGAGCATTTGTGTTGTTTTCCCGTGATGGAAGTGGTTCAGCAGGAGCACCATGAGGGACTTGCTGTTTTAGGCGCATGCGATGATTGTGGAACCAATTGGTAATTGTTCGTGTCGATAGATTGAGTTCGTTCGCAAGAAACTCTATTGTTTGTACATTAGGATATGGATCGAGTGCAAATGCTAGTCGTAATGCTTCTTTTTGCTCCTCTGAGAATAAGACTCGTTGTTTCTTATTTGGTGGTGCACTATTAGAGCCTACAGATCCAGGACCAGGGGAATTAGAGTGATAAAACTCGGAGGTGTCATTACTACTTGTATCTGAACTGTTGTCTTGCTGTCCAGGACCAGTAGAACGACGACGTTTACTGGCTTCACGACGTTCGTTCTTTAAAACTTGCAAACGTTCAATATTATTCGCATCCGTTAACCATAACTGCATCCGTATAAAAGGCTCACGCCCTTTGATACTCAGCATGTGCCACGGTTTTGGTTTAGAAAGTAATTCAGAGACAGAACCTTGCGAGAGTCCTAAAACAGCTTCACCGAAAATCTGTAAATAGTAAACGGTGGCTTAATAAAATACTTAATTAGTCAATATATATTTAATCGTTACCTTTTGACCGATATTATTAGCAAGTAGAGCTTCCTTGATTTTCGTTGTGATGGTTTGGGTGTCCAAGTCTTGTGTAAGAGCTGCCATTTCATAAACAGTGGGTGATATATGCTGATTCATATTTCGCATGACATTTTGTGAAGCTTGTTGTGGTGAATGCATTGAAATTGGCATTGGTTTTTTCTCTGCATGATTTTGCAAATTTATCATGTGGTGCGCTGGCATGCCTGGTGGAGTTAAAAGCATATTCGGCTGTGGGGGTGGAGGTGGCCCTGCACTTGCTTGTTGCTCTCGGGATGTTGGAATGTGAGGTAATTGAGCCATTTGCATTTGTAAAATAGCTTGCTGTTGATCTTGCAATTTGGACATTTGTTCACAGATGGATTTCGGCATTGGAGGCATCTTGTTGCTTATTGCTGCTGGAATTTGTGGAGAGCCACTATAGCTTCCTGTACGCATTAATTTTTCCGGTGCGATTTTATATTGACTTGCAACCAATTTATGTACAGCATTGTCGTCTTCTAAAAACATTTTCATGCGAATGAATGGCTCACGTCCTTTTTGAGTAAGCATATGCCATGGCTTAGGACGAGCAAGTAAATCACTTACTGAGCCTTGGGACAAACCAAGTACCGACTCACCGAACAAGCGTTGACTGATAGAATATTGAGAAAGGGCTTCCTTTACACGGCGAACAATATCTTCTGTATTAAGGTTGTTGTACAGATCGAATTGTTGTTGAGTAATTGGAGGAAGAACGGCTTTTAAAGGACGCTGAACGGATGAGTGATGAGGGGTAGTTGGAGGTTGTGTAATCAAAGAGTTTGTGATCGAAGCCATACGTTGTAAAGGACTAGCTGATACTGAAAATTCGTCGCTTGGAGTTCCAACTGGCTGTAAAATGGAATTGCTCAGTGGACTGGGAGCAGCGGAAGATGTTGTTGTATTAGTTGGAGTTGTCCCTGGTTCTGACTTGGGCTTCACTAAGTTGAAAGATGGTTGCTTGTTCATCGTTTCTTCGACTTCACGATTATTTTCAGCGTCGTGTTGATCAGCAACAACCCGTTGCTGCTCTTGGGCTTCTTGCAGATGTTGACCATTCAACTTCATTTGTTTTTCTTTGGGTAAAGTCAAATCTTGAACACCATTCAATGCATGTTGTTGTAATGCTAAAAGACTTGGAAGATTTGGGAAGTTTGGTATGTTTCCTGCAGCAACATTAGCTTGTTGTAATTTGGCAAGTTGTTGATGGTACGCCTCGAGAGCCATGCGAATATTATCATCGGGCATGGGTGGTATGCCACCACTAAGAAAATGTGGAAAAAGAAGACTGTTATTAGTCAGAAAGTCTGTTCTCAACACAAAAATAAAATAAAATACCTGGGAAAGCCTCCTCCACTTGGTGGACGTCCTATGAATTTTCCTAACTCCTCTTGATAAATTCTTGCTAACTTTTCTTGATTCATTGCTTCACTGAAAGAATTCCGTTTCTCTTTTGAATATGGTGATAAGCAGTTATCTGGTGATTTTGAATCGTCCATGCTACGTGAATCATCCAAGTGATGATTACTCTGTTGGGGACCACCAACCTTGTTGTTGATCATACTCGATGCTTCAGTAAGTATATGTTGAAGGCGCTCGTCATTCATCTCATTTTCTGACCGACCGAATTGTGGCATACCGGGCTCTTTATCTGAAAGTAAAGAATATCAGATCAAATGGAAAACAATAAAAAATATATATTTTTCTTAATCAAATTTATTTTTACATTTCTTGGTCATGATTAAATTTCATTATATGAAGAAAACAACTAATTTTTTTTAAACCGCCAAAAAAAATTGAAAATATGTCTATTTCACACGATTATGAACTGAAAATTTCCCATCATTCATTTTGAATGCTATCAAACTTTTTTTTATTTCCTATCATATTAGCTTTTTTTCTTTTTTTGTTTTTTTTTAAAGAGCTGTCATCAAAAACTCTTTGATTTTCTTTGTGGAACTATGTGTCAATCAAACTTTTATATATATAATTTTTTATTTTCTTAAATTATAATGCCGAAATAAACCGGCAATATCGTTTTTATTTTTATACATGGAGTTATTATCAGTAATAATAAACATAAAAGTCGGTTTTTTGTTTGTCTGATTTTTGGGTAAGAAAACCGTGATAAAATAAAAATAAAATCACACACATTTTATATTTGACTTCCTTTGCATGTATGACAAGCGCATTTTTAATATTGTATTTTGAAACATTGTATTGCTAATTCATAAACATGAGGATTTTTTTTATGAATAAGAAATGATATGTATAAATGTAACGACGGAATTCTTGAATTTCCTAGTCAAAACAAAAAAAAAACATGTCAAAATAGTTATAACACCCAAAAAACAATCATATGAGAAATAAAAAGAGGGTAAATCCGTTTTATTTTTTTATGTAAGAAAAAATTAATTACCATTTCCGAATGAACTTTTTTAATTTATTTGAAAAAGAGAAAATTGTTAACGTAATGTATAAAAAGCATACATATATTTGTAAACCAGAATAAATGTAAAGAACAAATTCAAAAGTTAAACTTTAAAAATTCTATTTTTTATTTAAATAAATATCTAAGGTACTTTATATGATACACAAAAATTTTTACTATGAACGTTTCTTAGTGAAAACGTCTCCTCTTATATAAGTTTTTAATTGTATAGTTATGAATTTATTTATATCTGTATACCCATATGATGCATGAAAATTTGCAAAAGAAAAAAACAAGACACATTACATTGTTTCTCGGTTTGGCACATTTATGTTTGCAAGAATCGTAGGATAATAATATAAATTTGTCAAATGAAAGATAAATAAAAGAAGAAAAATGCGATTTCAAAAAAAGTGATCATGACAAAGATCACATTCGGTTAATATGTTTGACCTAAGCGTTAACTTTAGCATTGCAACAAGCGCCAAGAATGAAATTGAAAAAACACACGTGTATTTTTTTTTACATTTCACTCAAGTGATACTATGGTCACGCTATGATTGAATGTTTAACCCCTTAATATTTTACATTATTACCAGTTTTAGAACAATAGTAGGTATAATGTGAAGTTTTAATATTTAACACTTTTCTTTTGGGGTGGAAAGGAAAGTCAACTACTACTACATGACCGCACAATTTTGATATTTTTTTACACAATTGTTTTCATTTTTTCCAAAATATAATTCACAACACAAATATGTTATGAATAAAAATGGATTGTGCTATTCACCGCTTTTCGACATGTTACACGAATTTTCTTTTACTTTTGATTTTCAGTTAAGTTACTACTGGTTATAATTGTCTTTTTTAACTTTACCACAAAAAGTCGAAAAGGGTGAAACACAAAGAAATTATACATAAACTTAATTTGAACAAATATACTGCATACATATATATATAGAATGTATATATAGAAGCCAACAGTGTTGACTAATAGTTTACTGTTCGACGATTGATATCTTGATAGGAAATGTAAAAAAAAAAATCAGCAGTAGTGGTAAATATATATTGCCCAAAAATTATTTTCCATTAAATTTTATCAAAAAATACAACTGAGTCTTGAATGAAATGGAAATGTAATTTGATTATTATACAGTTATATATGATTTTCATCATTTAGTTCTATATTTTTTTTTTATTTTATATGTTTGATTGTAACACCCCGACACACCATTCAGTAGTGGTGGCATATAAGGGTCAATATTGTATTGCATGCAAATGAGAATTTCAACACGCGATTTTTAACTAATTTTTATTATATTTCATTGTTTTAATGGCTTGCGTTCGTAAAAATGTATGTATATGCTGTTTGTTATTATTACATTATATTTTAGTTTTTTTTTACTTCTTATATGTAATATGTTTATTTATATGTCTGTATTTTCTTATAGCGAAATTGTGTACGAATGATAATAAAAAGCTAAAAGAGCCCATTTGTATTACGATTCAAAACACTTAAAATAAAACGATATGCCGTAGAAATTTTTTTTGTTAAAAAATTTGGTTTTTATCAGTTTTATTTTCGTATTATTGGAAAAGTAATTTTCGTCTGTTGCAAACAATCTTGAGGTAATATTGAAACACTAAGTAGTGATTGTTATGTTTGTTAGGTACATAGCTAACTCAAGTAAGTATTTTTTTTTTGTTTACCCAAAAATACCATATGAAATTGTGCATTATTATATGGTGCAGAATTATTTACTTGCTATTTTTGTGACGTTTTTGGATCTGCATTAAACTGCCTAGATATTTTTCTTTATAATATATTAGGTGTTTAATTTTTTTACGTATTTATTTTTATTACGTGTGTTTTCAATAGACCTTTTCTCATATTTGATATGTACTGAAAAATTTACAATTTCTTTTTCAAGTTCTACAATGTTGTAAGAAAATTGTATCTTAATATATGTAGTTCTTTTGGCGCAAGTTATTTATAGTGAAGTGAGAGAAATAAAGTTTTTTTGTTCAGAAATAAACCAAATTATATTTTGATATACATATGTATAAACATTGTTATTTTACAAAATAATATTTTTAAAATATAGAAAAAATCCAAATAATATTTTTAAAAATAATTTTTGAAGTATCTTGGTGGAAGCTAATTTTAATATTTATTCAATTTGTCAAAGGTGTTGATGCATAAAATGTAGACATAAAAAAACTCGGTGACATTTTTTGTTTTCAAATAAACCACATGCTAAAAGGGGGAAAACAAGATTTTTTTTTTTTTGAATTTGAAATACTTTAATAAAATAACGAAAAAAATGATGATAACTAAAAACAGTCTTTTACAGAATTGATTTACTGTAAGTAAGAAGCACTTTATTCAAATTATTGCATTTATAAAGTGAAACGTGTGCTAGAATATCATTTAAAAACAAGATAGATTGAGTTTTAAGCAAGTCGGTCGCTTTGTGTCACTTTAGTGCATATATGAATTAATGATGCGATTTTCCCTTGCAAATGGTGCATAATCAAAGAAACAATTTCTTTAGAAAATATATTTTTGAATGAAATGAAATGAAAAGAGATTGATTTGATGTGCCAAACTCTTAAAAATATAGTACACTGTTGGATTCGATTTCTTTTTTGAGCTTTGTGAGGTTGGTTGTTTATACATATTTGTTTGGTTTTAATGGTTTTTTTTGTAACGTTTAATACAATATTCAATAAAATAAAAAAGTACCTTGAATTAGCAAAGCAAATTCGAATTGTAGTATATGTTTGTTACATAACCCGTTTGTGTACCGAGTCTAAACGTTCATGAGAAATATTTATCCATTCTCTGTATACTAGGTAAGTCCGTTGAAATCCAGAAAAATTTTTTTTTTTAAAAAATTCAATTTTTTTCAAGTACCTAGTAGTTTTTTATAAATTTTGATTTTTATTAGGTACGTTAAAAATCAATTTGATCAATTTTTATGATTTTTGAAAGTTTTTAAACACCTCTAAAAATCCATAGATAACTTTTAATGTTAAAACAATATTTTTTGCTTCCAATGAAAAGATTTTCTTACTTTTGTGTATCCAAATTTTTAATGGAAATCAATTAGGGATCATACAAGCTCAAATGAGCCATGAAAACAGATAATAGTTCATTCGAAAAAAAAAATAGAATAATTTATTAGTCTGCATAAATAAAACATAAATGGTATCGTAATCAATGGTTTTGAAAGCCATTTCAATATCTAAGCATATAACATAAAGACGATATTTAAAAGAAAGCTCACCTCATAATTTATTCACCCTGTTAAATCGATTTTTATTTATTTCTTTATTTTTCGGATTTTTATGAATTGTCATTGAAACACATTTCTAAAATGTTTTAGATAATTGTTAATTTAGACTTAAAAATGATACTATATATTATTAAATAAAATGTTTATGGGTACATGTTTAATAAAAAATTACATCAATAATTCATATTAGAACTATTAAATATGTATAAAAACAACGCTTCTAGTATTTCTTTTCGACCAAAATTATTTGCAAAATAATAATGTAAAGATATGAAACATGTATCATATTATGATTATGATTGTTTTGTCATTGTTCTTTCTTTCTATAAATGTTAAAGTTATTATAAGTCATAAAGTTAAACTATTTTCATAAATATATGTTTATTTTGCGTTTTCTTTGCTTATAAGATTAAGTACAGTAAAGTAACATACACGCCATATAAGTCTGTTTGTACAAAAGTTTTCTTTTACAAGTTTATTTCATTATTTGTTGTTGTTCTTATTGTATTGCAAATATATCCCCAACAATTCACTTTTTTAATGTATGCAAGTGTATGCAAATATGAATAATATAATGCAGAGGTAATTGAAATTTATTTATTTGAATTCTTTTTTGAATCAATGTTTAGCGAGTTTTAGTAGGTTTAAATAAATATGGTTTTCTTAGATTATATTGTTACGAACGATTTAAATGTTTTAATACTTTGAAATAAAAGTTGTATAAAAATAATACGTATTTAAATAGAAAAAAAAATGAACAATATCTCAACGCTTTGATCAGAAATCCATAAAAGCATTTAAATTGTTAAGTCGCGATTTTTTGATATAATGAGACACTTGTTCTTAAATAAAGTCGCAAAAGTACGTCTCATAAAAGATGACTGAAAAAATGCATCACTGCTCTTACGAGTATCGGTGGTTTAATTTAACACTTCAAAAAGTTCTTTGATGATGATTTATTGTAAAATCATTAAATCGTATGAAAATAATTATAGTAATAATATTTTTCAAAATGTAGGTTTTATTCTTTGTCAACAACTATTGATTGTGTAAAAATAATTCATTTGCATGAGCTTATTCAACTTTATCATTTTGTTTAAAATACAAATATAATAATGTGAAATAATCGATCTCTCATGTATTACATAAGTGTATAAAATAGATATATAGATATGAATGACTCCACTGTGAATTCGAAGATCTTTTAATAAACCACATAATTATCGTTTTAATGATGTATTTTACTATATTTATATAATTGCAAAAATTGTTTGAAAGAGGTATTTTTATTAAAATAAAATATAAAAAAAACGATTTGATTTTTATTGCTTGTATCAATATTTAATGATAGGTATATTGGGTTTTCGTTTTTTTAACTATATACTTTCCAATCATACTTCGCACACAAAAAAATATTCATTTTTCAGACAACAGTCTATGAATATGATAGAATTATTACGGGTATTCCAATGGTTTTACAATAAAAAATCAGTCGGTATGCAAATATTAACTTTGAACTTGAATGATTTCACATTCATTTTTCCCAATTTTTCCAGTGAATGTTTATGATATGAAAAATCAGTTGGCTGACTTGAGATTAATTTTTAATTCAATTATATTTTGCTATCCAATATTTTTGTTGAACTCAAAGTAAAATTTTATTAAACTTCAAACAAAGATTTTTTTAAAAAAGTTTCAATATGCTTTTCATTCATTTGTCGCCCATTCACAATCATCACTTAAACCAAATTAAAAATACAATTAATGCACTAAAGATTGATTTAACTAATAATTTCAATGGGACGTAGTATTTATAAAAATGATTCTTTCTAACATTTTATAGCAAGCAGATCTAAGTTAAAGATACCATCTATTTAGTGTTTGTTAACATAAGTTGAAAAAAAACAATATGAGAGAGTAAATTAGTTGTAGGACATATTTTCACTGGCACATGAGAACCCAATTCATTGTTATTTATTAGATTTTATTTATTACGAGACCATTTTCATTCAATAAGCATACTCACGAAGCACATATTTTGTATAAAGGAAAATCCACTTCTATGTTTTGTTTGTATTTATAAAGTTATAAAATTTCACTGTACTGAATTTCCGTTTAAATACGGTTCACATGATAAAATATTGATCAAATGTCACGCTAATGATAAAATATTAACATAAATAAGTCAAAAAGTTATATGAATATATACTTTTTCGGGTGACTTCTGTCGGCATATGACGTGAAATTCGTATTTACATAGATTGAAGAGGGTGATAATGATGAGTACTGAGTTTTTGTTTGTGTTAAAGGTTAAACGGGGCCCAGTTTCGTGGTTAGGAAAAGTAAAACAACCCCTTACAGTAGTTTGATTGGGGGTTACAAGGATAAATGATTACACATTGTTCAACTTTTGTCATTACTTTATGGGACTACATGCCAAGAAGAGACTTCAGAAGGCATAATTTTATTTATGAAAGCTTGCTTCAAACCACTAACAATAAAAAAAATAATGATTGCTAACAGAGAAATATTTAATCGATTTATCTTTCAGAAACACCCAGCATCTTGAATATTCTTCATCATTAAACTTTTAAATTACTTTTTCTCTTTCTTTTCAATTTATATAACATGTACTCCTTTTTAAAACTTTTATCTCCAACACACATCACACACATCATCATTATGTTTATGTTGTTTTTCAATCTTTCTTTCATATTTAACTCAATGCTTGGAAAATAAACGAGAGTATTTATATTATGGAAAATAAGCTAATTATGACAATACGCTCCACATTTTCCCCTTGGCATATATTTTCTTCGTTGAATATAAAGAAAATATTAAAGATGAGTTTTGTCAAGTCATTGTTCGAAAGCCTTATCAAAATTGTTTTATCAAAATTCTTCTAATGTTTTGTTCGAATGTTTTAACGCAAGACAAGAGACAAGGAGGGGGAGCAAAATCAATTGAAGCTTTGCAAAATATTCTTATTTTTAATTGATTGATTGTACTGTATGATAATTTTTGGTAGGAAGAAATTAGAATTCAATTAAGTTGTGCGGGAGATTGTACGATTAAGTTAATGTTTCTACATATAATGAAATATTTCTTACCTTTTTTTGGAATGAGTGACTTCAGAAGAAAAATTGCTGCTTCATCACATGCCCAGGCGTGCATTTTTCTGTAGCTATCTCGACCTTTTTCAGTCAGTTTATCCCATGGCTTTGGTTTAGATAATAATTCTGATACGGTTCCTTGAGATAGTCCCAAAACATATTTTGCAAAAAGCCGTTGACCAATATTGTGAACGGATAACAATTCACGGACACGTCTTGAGATATGAAGTGTATCTAGATTTTGATTGGCATATTTGTCCATATTGTATCGAAGCATTTCCTGAAGACGCGCCTCCATTGGATCGCCTTTCGGGATAAGAGAATCACCGAGACGACCAACCATGGCACCTGGCGGTAGATGCAAATCTTCGGCAAAACGCATTGGACCGCGTTCTTGAAAGGGGAATGATAGAGGGAAGTTTGTAGCGTGATGTGAAAGAGAGCCCAAGGTATTATTGTTGTCTTCTGTGGGGCTCTTGGACATTGAAAGGGGTGTATGAGCACTGCGGCCGTTAAAATTTTCCTCTGAGCGGACGTCTTGAAGGACGGGAGTACTGGCATTCGATGAATGTGCGTCGTGATGACTACTAGCCTTCTCGTCTAGATGATGCAATTCCTTTGGATCTGTGGATGAATTATTAGGGTTATGGTGATTCATTAATAATGCTTTATTGACAACTGATATAGAGCCCGCGGTTGGTGGCGTTCTTTGAGCGACGGCTGCTGCCAACGCTGATATGGGTGGTGGTGGTAAATCCAAATTACGCCTCCAACTACTGACAATTTCCTCGCCCAATATTGATCCGAAGGTTTCTACAGTTTGTAAAGGCGGCGGAAGGAATGAATTATTCTTATTATTATTGCTACTAGTACTTGTATCAATATTATTACTTATATTATTTAAATTATTGCTATTATTGCTAGGAGTTGAAGATGGACGATTTAAGATAGATGTAGTAGTCGGCGATGTACTACTGTTCGAGTTTGTACCACTACTACTACTAGTTCGGACAAATGGCGTGGTGCGTGATGTAGGTATTCCTGTAAAATATGTTAATATTATTACAGGGACGTTATTGACATCAACACAAAAATTAAATTATGTGTAATTAATAAGCAAAATTAAAATTTTAAATTAGTAAGAATATTTTTATGATAACGAGTGTTTGTGCAATGTACATTATGTTTTCAAAAATAAAACCTGTTCACTTTTCATCAATTGAATCATTACATCATTCTCATCATTACATAATTTTTTTTGAAAATTTTTGACAAGCCTATTGGATTAATTCTAGTTATGGTGTAATCGAACATTTTAAATATTAAATATCAATAATGTAATGCGACTTCAAATTTATTAAGTATTTATTAATTAATTATTTATATTTATCGTCTATTTGTATGTGAGATAAGTGTATTTGTACTATTTATCATATAAAAAGTGATGATCAAACGTGATGGTGATCAAAATGAAGTGACATGTCCAAATTGTGTGAAACCAATATGTGGGCGATTGAAAATTGTCCGTAAAAATTTTTAAAAGAAACAAAACCGCTTACCATCAATTGAGTTATTTTTCTCAGTTTGCTGATGCGCTGCTGCTGCGAGTGCTTTTGTACGTTCTAATAGTAGTTCTTGGAATTTTGATTGTTGTTCACTTGATGGTGTAGACAAATCAACTGATCTTAAAATACTGAAAAACATGTTAAAATGCATAAGTCTTATATATGAGTTATATTATAATGTAAGATTCTAAGTTACATTATATGTAACATATACAAACAATTGATCCTTAAACAAAAATAAATTTAACAGTGACACGCTAATGCTGTTTTTGTCTGTTAGCAAGTATTTGCCGCTCAAATGAAGTAAACCGTATGTTTTTATAAACAACGAGAAACATAAAAAGGATTTTTTGTTAGAAAAAAAAAAAACATAAAAATCTAACACTCAATAAACCATTTGCTTGAAATATTCTGCTCGATTTTTTTCAGTAAATAGTTTTGCTAGTAAACTTGACAACAGACAAATTCTTGCAATCAAAAAATAAATATTAGCTAATCTTTACCTATTTTCTTTCTTCAGTAATTCATCATAATCATGTGTTTTATCTATTTTAGATTCTAAGCGTGTAATGTGTTGTCTTTTGGCTTCAAGTCTTTCTTCAAGACGTTGCATTTGAGCATTGTGAGTTTCTTGTATCGTTGCTATGATGGTTTTCAGTCGAGATATTTCTTCCGCTAAAGTTTTGATCTGCAAATAATTATAAATAAAAACAGTTAAAAATATTGCTTCATGGTTCTTCAAAAAAAATAAGTGGTTTTTTCATTGACTTTTCATTGAATGAGTTGTCACTTGATTGTATTTTGTCACAAGTACTTTTAAAATAATTATTTATTTCGTTACATTTAGCTATGGCAAAAACACAAATCCATCATCTAAAAGGGCACTTAAAACTTTTGAAAACAAGTAATTCAAATAGAAATCCTTTTTTTTGTCAAGTGTCTCATTTTGTCATGATTTTATTATTGTTTATCATGAATTTCTTTGTGTTAGATAAATTTTTCAATAATGGCTCAGAAACAATAAAAGAGACCATTCTTGTCATTAATTCTAAATTTTCATATCATTCAAAAAGGAAATAAAAATCTTCAAATAACTAAAATACTTTTTTTCCTTTTACTTTTTTTATTAAGTTACATACTAAACACACATACTAAACTTTAAAATTTTTAAACACAAAAATCGAAAATTATTTTTAGACTTTCGATTAAAGGTTTTTTTTTGTTAGTACAATATTTTTACTTCAGTTAGAAACAGATTCATAAATCAAAATCTTTACCTAAATACTAGTCTGTATATTGGAAACTTTAGTTGTACCGTGCTATTATATACAAACATTAACATTATATTTAAAAGTATATTGTATGCGAATTGAAAAGTTTTTGACACAAAACAAAACATTTACTATAATATAAATTCACAATCAAAAATCATTCAGTTGTGTTTTCTTAATACATTTTGTTGTTGTTTCATTTAAATACTATGTCAATGTTATTTATTGTTGTAAATCAAAAAGTTAAGAGCAAACGATGGAATGAAAATGACAAAGGCAGTCGAATTTCCTTTTACAACTTTAGTCCACACATATCACAAATCCTATGTTTAAAACATATTTTCGATTAAATTATACGTTTAACTTAACAAAAGTCTTTGTTGTTTTGCTAACAAAAAATTTTGGGGAAAACATCCAATATACGTGTGTTAATTAAGAAATTAATCAATAATTAAAGCAAAAACAAAAGAAATATAAAGTTGAAAAATTAATTCAAAACTAAAAATTTTGTGCTTTAGATACCTACTCCCAAAACATTAGTTTTAAAATTATTAAATTAATTGATTATCAGTAGCGCAATTAAATGTCATCGACAACATAGCAGGAAACTAAAGGAAATGAAGCGGGTAACCATCATCGAAATAATTTAAATTTTAAAATACATGAGTGACACTCTGGGGAGACGGATGAAGGAAAACAACAAAAAAGAAAGGTGATAACGGTAAAAAATGAGTTCTCATTAATCTTTAATAACGAAAATAGGCATATCTTTCCGATGTTATTTTTTACGCACTGACGACAAACGTACAAAAATAATAAAATATTGTTTGGAGGGTGCACAAAAATTTCTATTGTTTTGAGTTTTTAGCGACACTGTAATGTAAAAAAAATATCGTCTATCTCAATGTACAACATACAAGCTTGTCGCGTCCCTTATTTATATATGCAAAGATACGTTGATGTTTTCTCTGCATTATTTATTATGTTGTTTTCAATGTGTTTTTTTTTTGTTTAAATGGAATGGATTTGCATGGCTCGCACCTATTGTTTTATGGTATTTGTATTACTTTTGTATATGTATTTTTTTTTTATTATTTTTAAAAAGAATCATGAAATGAATAATCAATAAATAAGTATTTTTATATCATCTTAAGGCGTCGGAAGTTTAGGGGGGTTGGGGTCTATCAAATTAACGATAGACTTTGACGACCCCCCTCGTCGGCAATGAACAACGTCGTAAAAAAATCCTATATTCAAAATTTAAAAACTTTTTGTTATGAATTTATCTGAATAGTAGTTTTAGTATCTTTAAATATACTCTATGTAACCTTGAAATTCAGTAATTTTTATGAAAATTATTTTTAAAGGAAAATTGTCGAAATACGATTTTCAATACAAATATTACTAAAAATTGAAAAATTTTCTTGAAAAATTATGAAAATACACTAATAATTTTTGATGAAATTTTTAACTTTCTTTTATTTTAGGGCATCGGACAAAACTATTGAGTTTCATTTGGAGCGGCCTAAATTTAAAAAAAAAATTCCAAGTTTCCATTTGATATTCAAAATGTTCTTTATATTTAGTTAGGGGGGGGGGGTCATCTTAAAATAGGTTATCATCTTAAAATAATATCGTAAAATAGGAAGGTTTCAGCATTTCGACGGTTTTCGATTATAAGGGGTCAAACATGCCCTATTTTATCCGACTCATAAATTAATGAATACAGCCAAATGTCCAAAAATAAAATAAATTTTTATAGTAATATCTTTTGAAAAAAAGCTTTTTTTACAAGCATTTAATGCGTGTTTTACCGAAAATGAAAGAAAACATTCTGCATGTGTGTATTATTCTTTGCAACATAGACAATTATTAAATTTTACTCAGAAATCTGCATTTTTCAGTTATTATAATATTTATTAAAAAGAATTTTTTTTCATTTTACAGCAACAGCGGGGGATGATAATAAAGAAAATGATATATTTTCTGTTATATAAATGTATGTATAAATTGGCAAGATAGAAAAACGCTACGCTTGGGTAATTCAAATAAGTATTCAAATATCCTGATATTCTGCACAAACAAACAAAAATTGTATGTAACAGAGTTTAGTGCATACATCGTCATAATTCAAAAATTTTCAACTATTTTCATCTTTTTTTTTTCATCGTGAATAGCGCAAAATTGCACTGAAGCTAGTTCTAACGAGAGTAACCTTAAAACATGAAAGAACTGTTTGCTTAGGGAAACTGCTGAAATTCATTTGTTTCAGTTTTTTCATTCCTATTCATTTCTCATATTTTAAAAATATAAAGTTAAATATGACGAATTCCATATTGAAACGACCGAGTCCAGAAATCATGTATAGCGCAAAATTGCACTGAAGCTAGTTCTAACGAGAGTAACCTTAAAACATGAAAGAACTGTTTGCTTAGGATCGGTTAAGAGCATATGTTTCACTTTCATTTGTTTCAGTTTTTTCATTCGTTTTTTTCTCCTAAAATGTTAGTTGTCTCGTGTACATTACTTTTCTCCATGAAACATATGCTCGCAAACGAATATTTTCCAAGATATAGCCGGAAAACTCAAATTTTGGTGAAAAATGGCCCAAAAATCATCGAAATTTGGAAAAAGTTGTTCGGGGGACCTCCAAATTTTGAAAATCTAAATATGCCATCTTATAGTACGTAAAAAGACCTTTCCTATTCATTTCTCATATTTTAAAAATATAAAGTTAAATATATAAAACATTCAAATAAATATACATGTTTCCATTTATTATATACGTATATGTTTTTTTTTTATTTTGAAAATTTCACATTTTTTATTTCTCAATGTCGATAATATCATTGAAAGAACTCCTAACATTCCAATATGGTTATTCTATTTGTTAAATACATTTCTAACGAAAGTCATGATCTTTTCTTCTGTTAAATTGTAGTTTTCTTCTACTTCTAACGCATGTAGCAAAAACTATAAGTACTGTATTTGTATATATTACTGTAATGTATGGTGTATTTTGTATCCTATTTAAAAACCAAAAAACTTGTTCAGAGTTTGAGTGAAAAATATAAAATGAAATGAATCTATCCCTTCGTCTTTTATTTGCAACAATTCATCCTTGCCTTCATCAAGTATACAACTAATTCATATTCATTCCAGCTCAATTGCCAGTTTTTAATTGCTAATTAATTATTAACAAAAATTATTTTGAGATTTTGCTGTGTGTTCAACGTAAATATTCTATGAATGTGTGTATTTTAAAGATGATAAAAAATTTAAATTTCACGAGGGAGAAAATATTGATAAACGTGAAACACATTTTCTGTATTAGAATTAAAATTTTTAATATTTCACAGAGCTTAAAAAAACAAGCAGCATTATTGTGAGTAGTTTGATCAAAATATAAAAGAATTTTATTTCAAGTAGTAAAATATTTGTAAGACTACGAATTACGAAATATGTACCTATCAAAAGTCAAATGACAAAATTCGAATTTTTTGAAATGTAAACTCATCTGTAATTTGTTTTTACTAAGTTTTTGGTTTTTATATTATTTTAAGTACTCGTTGTATTTAAATAATTTTCACATAGGAAAAAACATAATTCCGTTGGGGTACATCAAGTTATTCCTGATATTAAAAGAAAATTTATATTTTGTAGAATATTTTCATAGTTGTAAGGTCAATTTTCGGCATGTAGTAAATGTATGTCCAAAATATGGGTTGTAAATTCTATGAAGTCAAAAGAATAAATGAACGGCTTGTGGTATCATATTAAAAAAAAACAGTATAAATTTACATTGTAAAAATTATACCAAAGGACAATTAACGAAGCCTACAATTAACCCTTTTTTACATTAACTCATATTAGTACAGAATAATTTTTTTTTGTTTAGTTAAAAGTAATAGTCAAATATCTAACCATTAAATAATAATGTTGTTTTGCATTTTTATTGATTTATATTTAAACTGGAATCCCTTTTGCTAGGATGCAGAAACTATTCAACAACTAAATATGTACCTACGTATGACAAAAATTTAAATAAGCATCAACTAAAATTCAATTTTCGATATAAATTTTGTGTGTGTCTGTTGAATGCTATTTTTTGTCTACTTTTCAGATATACATGTTGGCTATTAAGGATTTAGTAGGCTTTAGTAATTCTAGCGTTTGAATTTTGTGTGCACCTAATATTTTAAATTTTTGATTTAGTAGTACATACAAAACATTTGCGTTAGTGAAGTGAAAACTTGAATAAACAACAAAAAATATGTATAAATAAAATAATATATTCACTTTAAAATTATGACTACTAATTGAGATGAAATATTTCTATGTACCTGGATTTATGCAAAAACTTTCATTTAAAAATATATTCATGAAGTTTTCCTTTTGGTTTTTGATTTGACAAACTTCAAAACAATAGGTACAATATTTATTTTTTTAAATATATATTTAGAAATATTCCATGAACTCAAGCCAGTTAGAAAAAATAAACAAATCAATAGAATTGAATGTGTGTCGTTTCGACATTTTGAGACTAAACAAGTTTACGTTAGATATATTTTTAAAAGAATTTTGTGACTTTAACACTTCCTCAATAAGTTTAAAGACATGCCACACTATACTATCATATATAATTTTGTTTGATATATCCTTACAAATATTTCGATATGTAAAAATGTCTTGTCTCCAATACAGAAGTACAATATTATGCACACTCCAATATAATATCCAACTCACAATAATATGTCGTGTTGTGTCATTATTGTTAATAATATTAAAGAAATTGAGACTTCCTATGTGCAAGTTCGGTGTAGAATGTATATTTCTATGTACATATTTCTAATAATAATAATATCTATCATTCACATTCATATATTAACATGAATATTAAACATTTTCTAATCAAATATTTCATATTAGTACAAATAAATGAGTATATGAAGAAAACTGTCAAACATTCGCTTAAAACAACCCTTTTTACAAATTATAATATACACCACGCACAATAATAATAACAATAAACCGATGTGAAGCTTTCTATAATTAAAATTGGAAATTAAATCTTCGATCCACATACAGAATATATTATATTATATCAAATAAACGCGAATACTAAACATGGAGCTATAGACAGACACTTTATGAATAAATAAATATAAGACATGCAAATATTATTGTGTCAATCAATATATTTGAGGCTTAAATACAATTAAAATTCATGTTTTTCCATGCATAAAATAATCACGAGTGTTTTATATGAATTTGTTGTAGAACAATTAATAGATCTTTTTTTTACGTATCCTCTCGATATTTTATTTAACCGATTCTTATCCGATAAAGAATCAAGAAAAATCTTTGCTTATGATATTTTTATTATTATGTTTTATTATTCTGTAGGATATTTTGTTTTTTGTATATGTATGGGTATGTATCACCGCTCAATGGGTATCTGTTAAAATCTTTATTAATTGCTAAAATTTACGCTTCATTTAATTTTTGCCAGAAAAATTAAACAGAATAGAGGCTTTCCGAAGAAAAAATTAGATGTGTCTTTTGCTATTCCTCTATCTTTGATACGACTACAATATGTATTTTCTAGAAAACCAAAATATTTACGTCTAACGTACAATTTAGATATAAAACAAACATTTTAACAAGGAAATGTATTAAAGGAAGACCACATTAATCCTATGTCATTGATTTTTGATTTTATCTGTTTCTTTATTGCCATTACGAAGTCTCATTTATTTTATTTTACTCTTGAGTTAAAGAGTGTAGGTACGCGTAAAAGCGACGACGACAAGATGGGTGTCGGTATAAATCTATCGTCTTTCTCGAAAAAACAGAGATTTTATCTGCTTTTGCAGTATTTGTATGTGTTCCATTAACTCCCGTTCCTAAAAATTAATTTTTAACTCCCTCATTTTAATGTTAATGCAGGTTTTTATACTCATTAAAATATATTGACAGTAGCTCTTCACATATTATAATGAAAGACGAAACGTTGCGTCGTTTATCTTTTTAAAATAAATCCGGAGATCAATGGCGAATGTGAGACGTAGCATCTCATCCCAAATATTTTGAGCAAAAAATAATATTATAATATAGAATCGTAAAATTTTAACCCTTTTTGTTTTTTTTAACATACCATTGTGATCTGTATACAATATATATCTGTAGACCACACATTGATTGTCATCATCATAAAAAGCATGACTTTATAGAAATTAATATAAACATGAATGAATTCAGTGCGAGCAATCTATATGTTATGTAGTATGTACTACAGAATGACTTTAATTTAAAAAGACACATCAACATTCAGCACAGGATTTTAGTAAAAGTTAGGGTGACAAGAATTCAACACTTATCTTCTATAATTGGAGATGGATGTATGAAATTTCATACACGTAAGGAGAAATGTGCTTCTTACCTAAAAAGAAAAGAAAAATGTATAATTAGTATTTATATTTAGGTTACATTAGTATTATGTATCTATGACACACTAAGACAATCTGTATATGTATACACATTTATGTATCTCTATGTAATGTATACAAGCGACGACTCATATACGCTTATTCTTTAACCATATTTTAATAACATTGATTGGAATGAGTTGACATTTTTTCCCTATTTTCAACCCTTTCTTTTTTCCAACGCATATAGGCGCATACCTACTTTTCCCTCAAGCCAAGGAAAAGACTCGGAACGCAAGGTTGATTATTGCGATTTTTCATTCGTATTAATATTTGCATATCAATTAGGATTGTGTATAATAAATTAATAAAACTTTTTCTTTACATCAAACTTTTCTAGGAATATTTTTACATGTACTATATAAAATTAGCATACACTTGACTTGAAATATTTTTGTGGCATAATGTACATTTATAATCATCATCATGAAACAATATGGTGCTATTGTTTGTTTAAATAGTTGTTATTTCAAATACTTTTTTTCGGTTTTATATTCGTATAAGGATTCATAATATGGATTGTAGTTTAAATTCAATCCAATACATACAAGGTTTTTCATTATTTTTCGCTACCAACATAACTCTGACAAGAACGCAATACGTACCTTAAGAAAGTTATAAATGAATCAAATAAAATTAGCATGTAATGTTTTTTTTTTAAATATATTACAAAATATATTTTTAAGTTGCCTGTGTGTGATTGCATCCAATAAATTATTGTGGCGATATGGTTAACTTAGTTTAGTTTGTTTCTGTTGAACATTTATAACTTTAATTCGATTGACTTTTCGGTATTTGTCTGCATGTTAGGAAAACTCTTACCGTTATAAGAAACAGTATTTCAAAAACTAGTTAAAATTTTCATTTCCGCAGTGTTGCTCTGACTATGGTGAAATGTTTGTGAAGAATTTTTTTTTATTTCCGATTTATTTGATATTGATTGATTATTTAGTATATTTAAATAAAAATCAGTGTTTTTATGCATACGAATGGAAACAAAAATGCGCAAGATAGAAAGTCGTATTGCGGGTAATCAATTTTGTGAATAATATTTGCGGATATTCAAACAAGGAAAATCAACTGCAGTGATTTTTTAAATTTGTTTCAAATGGATTCAAATCAATCTATAAGTTTTTTTTTTTATTTAATTTCAGTCATAACAACAAAATTAGTTTTATGTAGTTAAAACTTATTAAAAGTAAAAATATGTGTTAATGGCGCCAGATATCGGTAAATTATTACTTGTTGTTGTTATCGTTGCTAGTTTTATTTATGTTAGTTAAAGGAATCATAAAATAATAATAATTTATATGCAATAAAGAAGAATGCAGACAGATAAGAGCAATAATAATATTAAATATTTTATTGTATTTTTAACACAGCATTGTAAAGTATATTTAATTTGTTCTAGTCAATATTTTGATCAATACTTATTTTTTTTAAATAAAATAAGAATTTGTTTTTTATTATGGATTTTAATTTTTATATTTTACAAATTTAGTAAACAATTATTTTTTTTGCATGTGTTCTTATCTAAATATATCGTATAGTTATTTATCAGGTAGAATGTATTTACAAAATGCTTATAAAGATTGACGTATTTTATTGTTTTTTGACTCCATTGTGAAAATATTTTACTTTTTATATCTATATAAATCATGTTTATAATGTAATCTAATTAAACTTTAAATTGTTGTTTTGCCTAGATACAAAGCAAAAATAATTTTTGTCTAAATAGAATTAAATATTTGATCAAGTACAAATCACATGATAGTAACCTTTTTTCAAAATAGTATCATTATGTAAATATGGATCACTATACTTTATCATACAGTTGCTAATGATTAATTATATTATCATTGATAATAGTATTTTTAGAAATAAAACAAAATAATTAAGCAAAAATAAAAAAAAAACCAGATCATATTTATGTATTTGTTTCACTAAACCCATGTCACCTATTCAATCAGTTTAAAAATTTGAAAGAAAGAGAAAATACATATATATTTATTTATAAAAAATTTTTGTGCAAGGATCCTTTTTAAAATATAAAAGAGAATATTGATATTTTAAAAAATTCAGTTAAGCACAAATAAGTTTCAAAGTTTTTTTTTTATTAAAAAGAGATGTAAAATTCAGAGATTCATTGAATTTAAGTTTTATCTTTTTTTTTTGTAATTCAAGAGCATATTATGCGCATGAAAAACAAAATTTTAAGAATGTAATCAAATGAACAGTTTTATGTTGAAATTTTTATTCAAGGAAGTTGAAGAGGTAAAAAAGGAAGGATGACATATGAGTTAATGTAGTGAATGATTGGATAATTTGATTGAAATTATTTATACACACAGTTTTGAAATATTTTCGGAACATTCAATTACTATGGGGTATATCATAAGTTATGAACAATTTACCGTTAATTCAGAAATTTCCTTTCGTGTCTTTTGTATTTTCTTTTATTGTAACTTTTTAGACATCTGTATTCAAAATACAACGTGTAATTAAAGAATTTTACATTCAAGTTTTACATTGTGTTCAACACTTTAGCACACGGCTCGACAAATGTCTGTGTTCAAAATATATTACTTTTATCAGATTACCGTAATTTCAATCCATGAATTTAATTTCGATGCCTTCTTTTTCTTCCTATGACAAAACTGATAGGAAAATGTCCACAAATGCACGACTAAATCCTATAAATTTTAGCATTATTTTCACGGCTCGTTTCCCAAATTGAATAATTATTGAAAACCCAGTTTTGCATTTTATTATACAAAAATAAGCATCTTAAGAGAAGGTTGGTGTTACGCAGATAAAGTTAATTTTTCAAATGCAAAAAAATCTTCTTGAATTTAAAAATCTGATTCTTCATTTTAAAAATTGGATACATACAAAATGTCAATTTGTGAGAGTTTTATGAGATATTTTCCCCATAAAATATCTTCTTAAATTGAATATAAAGTAATGTCCAATGAATTGCCTCTTCATAAAATGAAAATCTGTATAAAAAAATTTTCCGCTTTTTTCCTTTTTTTTTGAGAAACGTCTTAATTGAATGATCTTTTTTAAATTAATTCAATAGCTTTGATGGTAATCATAGACCTCTTCACGTTTCACGAAATGATATTTTTTTTACATACAGAGAAGAAAGCAACAGAAATGAGTGTAGTACATGACTGCGTTTCGGTATCTTGTGTAAAGGAAACGCAAATCGGGAGGGTATTACAAGTAGATTGACTAGTGTATTTAATGATGTAACATTATTTCATGGACCGTGCATTGGTTGAAGAAAAAATTGGTGGCGATAGATAAAATGTAATCAAGAGTGATTTGTTTGATGATGATTTTTTTGGGGGTTGCTGGAAAAACTTTATTAAATGTTCCACGCACAGAACTGACATTTTCTCATTAAAACACATTTGGGGGTGATGTAAAAAAGGAATTAAACGAGACACTTAACTTGAGGCTTTGCTGGCAAGTATGATTGTCACCCTCGAGAAAAATTATGAAATGTGTCTGCTTCAGATACGCGTGTATAAATAAGTTAATTAGTAAAATTGGTAATTTTTTATTTCCTGTTCGTTTTTTTTTTTGTTTTAACACAAGAACAGACGAAAATAAATGTATTTTTGCGATGATTATTTTATGATATAGAAGACTAATCATCATCACTCGAACATAAACATTTTCTCTAAATATGCGGATTTTAAAGGAAAAACTGAATAGATCTGCTTTTAACGATAGATAATTAAAATCAGACTTAAACTTTGGATGAAATGAGAAGATTCTGACAATTTTATTAAATTTAATGATCATATAAAAAAAAAACTCAGTGATTTTACGACTCTTCCAAATAAATTTAGTGCAAAATAGAATTCAGTGAAAATGAAAATACAGAACTAACTATGGGAATGTAAATTGCCAATTAAAATTGTTTGATACATATTTTTTTGAATATCATTGATCACTTTTTTAAACATGGTATATCCTGTGCTAAGAGTCTACACCAAAACAAAAACAAAAAATGAGATTATCATTAAAAAATAAAATTTGCACGCATGTGTGCATGTTGAATGCATTAAATTGCATTCTTTGAAACAAAAAAGAAAAAAACTGCATTTGAAGATGAAATACTGAAGTTGTATCAAACAGATGTATGTTTTATGAAAGATATGACAAAATTTTTGTGTGTGTGGTATGTCGGCATTTTTTACCCATAGAATAATACAAAAATTGATATTGTGCAAACAATATGTCTCAAGAGTTAAAAACATAAACAATATTTATATATGGGATAATTGGAAACATATCTAATGAAGCGCTGATCTCAGTAAACGTAGCGTATTAATTAAAATTTAACAGCTAAGACTACCTAGTCTTTAGTATGATCAAAAAAGAAATTCTTTTTTAAAACATGTTAAAACTGCGGAAAATGCTGTTAATCATTGAATTATAGACACATATCAAATGAAATTTAATTTCTATATAAATAAAAATGTAAAACGAAATGAATATCTTACAATATAATTTATGGCATCCGCTATTTTTTTTTCTTTTGGATTCACTTTTGCTGTAGAAGGAACATCATATCATTTTTGATTAATATAAATTTATTTTATAATCTGTTGCATTATATAAAGTAGCGAACACATGAACACATGATTGAACCAATTGATTTTAAGTGGAATCGGAATTAAGTTATTAACCATACAAGATCAACCACGCTATATTATGAATGATAACTCCTGTGTCATTGAGTATGATTTGGTCTACTAACTATTTAGTATAAATTAAAATAACAAATACATCGTTGTTTGCCAAAACTAATGATTTGGATTTAAGAGTTATAACTTCTGACTATATGTACCTATATCATAATATTGAATGTTTGATGATATACGAAAACAAACAAGATAAGCTTTTTGCCATTGTTCCCGCATCAAATAGTTCACATGTAACACCACACCATCCCATCATACATCAAGTTGAATTGAATTAAGTATCAATAAATGTACGATGATGATAAAATATTCTTTATTAGGTACTTGTACAAGCTGTGAGCAATTGGTGGTTATTTGATCAAATATTAGGTATCATAATTTTACTTTATTTAAAGTTTTGGTATTGTGTATAAACTAAATTATAGAATAAATAAGGAAACGATCAATTTAGATTCAATCTACATTGTAAAAGTATTTTAGGCAGATTGGAAAATAGAGTAATGTTGCAATATTTTACACGAGTTCCAATAAAGTTGAATTTTGTAGGTTTTTACGAATGAGAGGGAAATATAAAATATTATGATTCAATTTAATTTACGAGAGATGAGAAACTTTGATTCGAAGCAATTTTATCATTATTATTCCTCGTTTTTGTGTGTGTTTCATGTTTGCAATCTGCATTCCGGGATTATTCAATATAGAGCGCAGTTCTTCGTTTAATTAAGATCTATCTAAATTTCGTAGCTCCATATTTGTTAAGACAGATGTGTCTTTGTTGTACATATTAATATTATAGGAAATCCAAAAAGGATTGAATGAAGGATTTATTTATGTATCTTGTTGGTTGATATGCTGACACACTTGTACTACATCCATCTTGTAGAAAATAACAATTAAGTGTCTTGAATTTCTTCTTATCACATCGAAATACCACAATTGTAGATTGCATGTATCTAAAAATCGAATTTGGGAAGGAATTGGATGAAATTAATTTTATTGAAGCTGTCTTATATTAGATACATATATTTTTGTAACGTGCGACACATGACACATGAAGTAAATAAATTGCATATACGATTCAATTAAAGTTTAAGTAATCTGTTTTACTTCATCTAATATGTATCTCCAAGATTTAGATTGCATTTTTTTTTTGATTCATTGACATCAAATTGTAACATCTTACAACGTTAGCGACTGTAAATGGACGATCATTAAATATTTCGTGTAATATTAAGAATTTAGATGTAAATTGTGAGTGAAAATTCACTAATTTATTAATAATACGACATTGGCCAGAGTATTAGGAAGTACATAGAAAATATAAACATAATTATAATTTCTTGCTCTTTTATTTAACATGTCATGACCTTATTATTACAAATTCGTCTAAATTCTATACAAGTACGTATAAATACTTAAATATGAAATTGTAATTATCGCGGTAATAACTGTCGCAAAGTTTGTCGGCTTACACATGTAAAATATTGTCATGTAAATTATTTTAGATGAATTCTTTGAATTTTAATTTACAAACGCAAAAAAGTTGTATCTTGCCAAAATATGTGAGGACAGACAATTATATTGTACATTTATACTTATATTTGAACACAAATTTAAATGAACGGTAACAAACTCGTTTTAAAGTACATATATTGATGATAACAAACACGACAAACGTGCAGCTTTGTCAGCAAATTTTTATACATACTAAGAGACATTTTTTCGAAGAAGTACAAAAAAAAATAACAAATATAATTGATAATCTTCATGAACATCAGTAGGCCAGTCAAATTTCCCCCTCTGATATTTTTATCATCTGAAATTTAATAGACGCTCGCCCAATTTATCATTCTTCACGTTTTTTTCTTTAGCTTGTTCATTCAATGCATGACAGAAGATAATTATTATTTTTCATTCATCCTGCTGTACTTAAAACGAAGAACATTGTGTGGCACGCAGTCCTTTCGATCGAAGAATAATAAATCATATTCAACAAATATAATTTGTCCTTGTATAACATCAATTTTACACAACATTATTATTTTTATATTATTATCATGATAAGGAAAAGAGCATGACAATGACAATAAATGATTGAAATGGCAGAAAATCATTATCACATTGTTGCTCTTTATGTATAATGAATAGTGTACTGTATATATTTATATTGTTTTTTATTTGAAAACGAGGCTATTATACTTTTGGTAAATTAAGTTTTACAGATTACGCCTTACTCCTAAAAACCTTAAACATTTGTTCTAACAAATAATAAATATTCGATAGATGATGAAATACTTTTCTAGAAAATCAAAAATTATTTTTATCTGTTCAACACTGTAGTTGTGCATTGAAAATAAATTCGTAATTTTACAAAGTAGATAAGTATTAAAATTTTTAATCATCATTAAATTTGAAGAATAAACTAATCTATATTTCAATGTAATATTTATTATTGATTGGTACCATCTACTACAATGTTTGATTATCTTTTGCTTTTATCATATTAAATAATTTCGCTGTAAATAAATATGTAAGAACGACATGAAAACTGTGCCTAGAAGCAAAAGTAATCAATGGCACTGGAATGGAAAATTGGTCTATTCGATGAAAATAAATTCAAAAGATAAGAAAGTTTAACCACTTTTCCTTAAAATATCGGCGAAAGGATGGTGATAATCAATGTAAAATTGATAATGGATAGCGTAGAATCTTATCTCTTGTCACTTAGTCTGTACCAGCACTTGTAAAACAAGATATTGCAAGTTTATTAAATACGCTTAAGGGCAATACATTTAATCGTCTCAAGTATCAATGGTATGGGGTCTTTATATTCAATTCTACAAGCAAAAATTGTACTAGGTGTAAGTAATTAATTTTACATTCATATACTACAAGCATCCCAGTTACTTTGGAATATTCTTTAATACTAAACGGCACTTTACGCAAGATTGAACGAGACATCAAACATTATTTATTAGAACATCAAATCGAGATACATAACGTATAATATCTCAAATTATATTTATCACGACTTGAATTGTGTCACTATGGTGCACTAAATGATAAATATTCTGGTAACAACAAAGTACTTGTCATTTTATATCGTTGCTCAGAGGCATTTCTAAAAATTTTACTTGATGTTTTATGTTATGAAATTTTTTAATGTTGAAATCCAAGATACAAAAATCGATTAATAAAATTCTATTTATTTTAATTTTATTCGATGATACCTACGGTTGTTTGATCCCCACCTTTTTACTTTTATGGCAAGGATATAAATATATTTATATTAAAATTTTATCTGTTTTAAGCAATTGATTGATGTCATGGTGAATTTCGTTGTGATGTGCGGATTCGATATAATTTTTTTTTATTAAATTTAAAACATTCTTTCTTTATGATGAACGCCGACAGCGAAAAATCATCGTCAAATATTCCTTGCACATGTATCAAATTGGGGTGACAGTGCATAAGATAAAATAATTTATATATTTCTTTTATTGATTTTTTTCTTTGTGAATTCTGCTGAATGACCTACTTTGATTGTGGCGGAAATGTAAGACAATAAAGTGTGACATTCACAGTTTGTTGGTCATTCAACTAACATTAAAAATATATATAAGTATTATTTAGAAAAACGACTGATCAATTTTCGACTTTAGACCTTCGTTTCTGTTCAAATATTTCTTTTCCTTATCATCATATTTTCTTTTAAATCTATTATATATTTAACACACTAACGATAATTGGGCTCATAACGAGACGGACGATCTTATTATTAATTATCCAGACCGCATTCTTATCATCGAAATGCGGTAAAAATATATTCAATTATTATAGACCACTGAGACACATAATACAATACTAAGAAAAATTTTAATTAATGTATTTATTTATTATGTGTATCATTTTTCAAAAAAAGTCAATCTAAGTTTAGCACTACTTTTGAAAAGTGTAGTAATTGCATACTCTAAAAGTCAAAGTAGTATCTATTTATGTATTTTCAATATACATTGCATGGTCAATTAATGCTCACTATATAAAATTTATGAGCAAAATCTTTCATATTTATGTGGATTGAATAAAAACCACAAGTATTGTAACAAAAACTTTTATTCTAAATATTGAAATTATTCAAACGTATCGAAATAGTACAACGATGATTTGATTATAAAACATAATTTATGTACTCAATGTACCTGTTGTACTTTTTATTCGACACGGCTCGTCAATTCAATTTAAAAATAATTTTTAACTGTTTATATATAGGAAGAAACGATTTCAATTCTTGTCCTAGTACATATGTATATATATATATATTATCATGCTTGTATCATATTGTTCAATATATTACCTGATATTGTACAAACTTTTTTCTTTTAAATAAATTTATTTCTTTGTTTTTTTCCTTTTTTTTCTTTTGATTACCTGTCACTCAAATATATTTTTGTCAGAAACAATTTCTAATCACATTCAACTTGTCTTTCATCTGGCGTCCAAAATAAAACTGATTAACTAATAATAATTAAGATTTCTAATAAAATTGAATGGATGATCTGCTTTGCATGAGTTTAATGTTGCTGTATAAATAATATGTATGAAAATATATAATAAAATATCAATCACACAGGTCACCAACCGACATACTCAGAAATATTATCGGTCCTATATTAAAAATAATAATTTTTTGGTCACGCAATCATGCATTTCATAAGAGATGTTTGTCGATTTGTATATACTGTATACAAGAGGTATATAACAACAAAACTTGATAGTCACACAAAAACGTTCAATTTATAAGAAAAGTTATACTTATGCTGACGGTATTGATGAATATTTTTTATAAAAAGATTCAGCGATAACCCATTTTGTGTGTTGTTATACATAAATTTGTTTATTGTTTAAAAGCATATCAATTTATTTTTTTTTAGTAATAAATAATTATGACAAAATAAAAATCTTTAACGTAGAGTTTTTGCAAAATCAAAATTAAATACCGATTCAGTTTCAACTATATTTTGAAATAAAATCTGACATAATCTGACTGAAATTGATCAACATGTGTCACTAAAGGTCACTGCGTGGCAATTAAATATGTCTGAGTAAAATAGAAAAAAAGATTTTTGGAATTTGGAAATATAAAAATATTGAAACTAAAAAAATATTGATTTATTATAAAAAATCATAATATATTTTAAATAGCATTTCTCTATAATTACTTTTGAAAAGTACTTCTAATGAATAAAATAATACTTAAAAATTATAAGATAATTAATGGGAATGTTGAATTCCAAGTTTTTCTTTTTTAAAATATAGTGTGACATAAGGAGAAATATATTTATGATCTAACTAATCAAAAAATTTTAAAATAAAATGATTGGGTGATTTTCCAAATTTTCCACAAAATTCTGTTCGAAAATACACAAAAGTAATAGTTGATTCATGTTCTACTTATTATAATTTAGAAAAAAAATTGCAGGTATGGTAAATCGTTAATTACAATTTTTCTTTTAATGAACAAACGAACGTTACGTTACGACAACATATATATCACAATAAAGACTACTCTTTCTGGTATTATATTCATCTTTAATTTGAAAAGGTAAATTACAAAATAAAAAGCGTGTTAAAGTACGCATATCATAGATCTACTTAAAAGGATTCATTAATAAAACAGTGCATTAACATCATCAAGTGTAAAAATGTCAATGAGTGAAAAACAATAAGAGGGAAAAAATATGCTTGGTGTTTTTAAAGATGCAAGTGGTTATTTGTATATTGCTTTGCATTGCAAAATACAAAGACATTAATTTTTAATGAAAAACATATACGAGTCGGTGTTATTTTAATATTTATCTAGATTCAAACAAACGAGTAACCTTATCATTATAAATATATATGTATGTATGAGAGTTAACTGTTTTTTTACATGATTAATATGATTGATACAACAATTAATCATAAAAACTGCGGTTTGCTTTCAATGTGCCTAGGTTAAAAAATTCTTGACCATTGCACAAAATTTCATTTTCATTAGGAAAAGCGTAACCAACTGATTTTTTTTTTTGCAATATGAGCCATTAATGAATTGTTCTAAACCCTTTTTTCATGTGTACTTATTGGTATGAAATAGTAGAAGTGTTTTCTCATCATTATTGTTGTGAAGGATGAGTGAAATATATAACAAATGAACATATATTTAACAAGAACAAAAAAATCATATTTCATTGTAGTACAGTGTATCTTCAATAAAAATATGTAGGTACATACATATACACTTATAATTTTACCTTTTCCTTGTGTATTTCATTCATTTATTCATGGTATGATCAAGTACCTTTTATGAATTATTTCATCTTTTTGGTATGATGTATTTTACGACGTTTTGTGCCTCTAACCGGGTTTCCACAATGATAGACAGTAGGTAGAGATACTCAGAAAAATTATGTTCTTTCATATTATGATGGTTTTGAAATTTCAATTCAAATGGTTTTATGTTGCTTAGCAGCAATTTTACTTTTTCGGTGTAGTTTTGGGGTTTTCCTTATATTATATGAAATGAACATCAACGAAAAGTATTATTCCAACTCTGCCACATGCCAAGAGTTTTCTTTAATTGATTATTTTACAGCTGCAAACATTTAGTCTGTTTGTCTATAATTTTTCCAGTATTCAGGTTTATTAATCTAAAAACTGTAGCCCTCATTTTTTTGTGCAAATCAAATTGTGAAAAATATTTTTATTCTATTAAAAGTAAATTATTCCATGGAATATTGAATATAAACTTGTTTAGAGAGCCCTAGTAAAACAAAAGTAATCAAACATATATATTTAAAATTAAAACTACTAAAATAAAAAAAAAAAAACTACGGGCTTTAATTGTAAGACATTCATATGAAACAAGATATTGAATAATATTTATTAATTATAATTAACATATGCATATTATGTTAGGTTTGAGGATGCATCACCGCGGTCCGAAGACCTATTGTGATGTATATTAACAAAAGTCTATATTCGGGATCGTTTCGGAATCGTTAATTTTTAATTATTGTTTATCATTGAATGAATATTAATGAACATTTGAATGCGGGTCCTATATAGTATGACCAAAATACCAAGACTACAAATTTACTCATTCGTGTTTTCAAATTGTTTTTCCCCTGATATGCCTTTTAGAGACATATAAAAAAATAATAACAATGCTTTACTGATAAAAGACTTAAACAACGATATTTTTAAAAATTTAGCAGAAAATTTAGCTATATTTTGATACATTTTGCCTTTTCTTTTTCTTTACAGTTTTTCAATACTTCTTTTAGATTTTTCTTTGTAAGTTTTGCACTTTCAGAATTTTCCTACAGAATCATACTATAGAAAACGTACACGTGTATTGTAAGTTCGTTTAATTAAAAATTGAAAATATAATTAAATTGAAAATGTTGAATGCATACAACTAATACAAAAATAGTCACATGCTACAGAATGAAAGGAAACTGTTAATTATAAATTTTACTGCATCGAATTACGAATATGGTTTAAAATATGCAGATGCAAATATGAATGAAGAGGCAGTGGTGGACTTATATTTCTTAGGGCCTAAAGCTATTTCAATTTTTTGAAAAGTTACGAAAAAATCTTTTCTTTTTGGTTACTCGGAGCCTCGGAAATAAATTAAACTTATGGTAGGGTAAATTGAATAGTAAAAATAGATTAGATTAAATAGATAATTGAATAGAAGTTTTTTAGTGTAATCATTAGCAACAATTTTGCAAATCTGAATATATAATGTACACACATTTTCGGTTTATTTGATTATTAAAATTTAACATCTAATTATAAAAATAAAATAAGTGTGCCTTCTTAAGATTCCGTAATGGCTATACATATGTTCGATATACATATAGTACATACACTCATTCGTAGATACATTAATAAATGCATATTATATTGAATTTCTGAGAAATTCGTCTGTCAAGCTTCAAGTCTCAACATAAACGGCAGCAGTTGTGACAATAACAATTTTAATGCACTTTATCAGATTTTATGTGATATTTTTAACTAATGAAGAGTACAGCAAAAGAGATTTTAATGATGTTAATATATTACAATGTTTAGACAAAATTTATAAAAAAAAATCTGCTACAGATGTTTTGTATTATAAAATAAAACCAGGATTTCGCAAAAAGAATTTTTTATTAAATGTCATCATGTATCAGTATATTATTCATTCATATCTTTTTCCAACAAATTTAATTAACGTTTTCTTAATACATAACTATTTTTATGTATGTAAAATCAATGAGGCATTTTAAAAATTAAACGATAACTTTTGATCCACAATTTAATTTTTTAATAAAATATTGTGAATATGTTGCTTGCATACATCTCAAAAGATTTGTATTATGTAAAAATTTGCTCTTGACATTTTTAATTTCAAATGTCTTATAAAACGTAAGATAATATAAATAAAACCAAACAAATTTTAATATTTTGTGTTTATATTTTAGTATAATAATGCGATAAAAATGTTATATATGCATATACATATATGTTTTGCCAAAAATAGATTGCAAGAGACAGACATTTTTTTCTCGTTTCTTTGTGCTGAATTTCAGCTTTGGAAGGCAATGGAATTTTTAGATTCGAGACGATGAATTGACATCATTTTATGTTTTTTCCTAATAGCCATAATAAGAAAAAAATTTAGTAAAATAGTTCGAAATATTTAGAAATATATAAAAAAAGTTTTTTCGTTGCAGAATAAAAATAAAATTGAAAAATAAAATATTTTTTCAGGTGTAAAAATCTAAATACATATTCTTTTAAAAAACATCATGTTAATGTAAGTATAACATTTACTGAAATTTTTCTAGTAGTAGTACGTCTTTTTTAAAATTAAACGATGATTATGAATTTTTATACACGTAAAATCAATATTGCATTGCATGTTGTATAGTAGTAAATACTTAAAATACTCATGCTAATCCACATTTCACATCAAAATTTATTAATGATACAAATATTAATTATTAATATTTATGGCTCTTTTAAATTTTTAGTGCACGATTTTAACGTTATTGCTTTTTCAAATTTATTACATCGTTGTCCGTTTTATATTTTGGAGGAATGAAAAACCCATTAATTTTTTTTCAAAGAATTTTCATTAAAAATTTATTGCATTTTCTTTGCTTCATCTAACACTAATTCGTTAATATGAATCTTATACACCATGACTTTCTCATGGAATATCGATTCAATTTCCTGATTATAAATATTTTAAATGAACACTCGAGGGATACAAATTGTCTTATAGTATATCTTATAAGAACACTTTAGACTTAAAAAAGTAAATAAAAATTATAAATATTTGATGAGTCAACGGCAATAAATTATTATTGTTTAAAAGAGATAGAGAAATTTTGTTTTGAAATTCAAATCTGAAAAATGTTCAGAATGATAATTATGAAGATTTTTTAAGTTTTTTTTTCGATTTTGAACGAATCATTTGTGATGTGACACTCATTAGCTGTGTTTTATTTTAAAAAAGGTTAAAAAAATTTCCTCCCTAAGTGGAAATTTGATTTTTTTCTTACAATAACAAAATGCAATATTACATTGGATAGGTTTTATCTCGATCCTGTAATTTTAAGACGTGAATTACCTATCGTAATAATGTGTCCCCTGGTATTTTCACTTTCAATCAGTGGCGTAGCGTCATAGGGGCAATATGGGGGCAATGCCCCCCCAAAAAATTTTAAGTTTTCAAAGGAATTTTTCAGAATTTGGGGATAAAAAATTTTATTTGTTCTGTTTGCCCCCCCAAAAATTTTCGCCTTGCTACGCCCCTGCTTTCAATGATAATAATTTAAAAAGAATATAAAAAAAGTGGCAAAATACTGAATACCGTAGAATATGCAGCAAAAAATATATCTTTATAGAAGAATTCTTTTGTATAATCAGTAATTCAGATTGTTTGTATTTCTTTATTTCTACATCCCTTGTTTTTATAATCAAATTTGATGTCGATATCGGAGTAAAAACACAAAAATAATCGAATATTTTTTGTAAAATGAATCTTGTTGTCTGATAAAGCATATGTATAAGAAAACCCCTGATATAATTTTATCAATCTTCTCTAATGATATCTTATAAAAAAAACAGAAAACATGTTGATTCACTTTTATTGATTATTCAAAATAACAAAGACAAAAATGTTCATCTCATTTCAAACTTTACTGTTTTTAGTTTTTTGTTTGTTGTTGATTGTGTGGCTGTTGATTTGGTTTGCAAAAAGAAACCTAAAGTTTCCCCTAGAAAACATTGATTTGATTGTTTGCTTTTGTTTGGTGGGTGTGTGAAAATAACATTTTTGCCTCTTGTTTCAGTGAACTCTCATTGAATTAATGACGATGAAATTCATATCCTTGTTTGCTATTTTGATAATTTACTTATGTTTAATCTATTCAAATTACTCGCTAAAAATGATCGAAGAATAAGCAATACTTATGGAAGGCACATTTCAATATCAAGAGAGCTTTGATTCCTACTAAAGTATGTCGACCTTTTATAAAAGCCATGAGGTGATATAAGACTCTATTAATTAATAAGTTTTGATTTTGTTTCTTTATTTTTCTTTGAAGCATTTTAACAAATAATTCTTCAAGGATTAAAGTATTGGGTATTTTGATTTTTTTAATATTTGAATATTTAACAACAATCATTTTATATTTAAATCACGTCTTTTCTGAAATTTTCACACCTATTTATCAAGGAATTTTCCCAATTGAAAAATATTTTAAGTTTGGTTGTTTGGGTTTGTAATAAAAATATTTATAAATAAAAAGGATTTCTTTTCTCTTGAAAGGCAAACCAATAAATTTTCTTTGCAAGTTAATTTAATTTGAATATTTTCTCATAGATACTTTTTCATGAATATCAAGTAAAGAAAGGACAGTTGATTTTTTCAAAGAATGGATATAAAAAAAGTCCCAACATTCCATTAGCTCACCCTTTTCCGTTCACATAAATATTAAATGTTACACAAATTGATAATACGAGGAAGTATTTTTTTTAGAAAGACTTAACAAGGACTTGACTTAGTGGAACGCAAACAATCAAATCACTTAATAAATGTTTATTTAGGCAAATTTCTTCTTTTTCTGAAATTGAACCTTATTCATAAATATGTGTACAAATCATTGAGGGAAATTTGGTTAAAGGAAAAAAATGGAATAATTTTATTTATTTTTTTCTACTAGGTACTATGTAATGTTACTCGATGTTGTTATAACTGTTCTTCAAAGTCAATAATGGTTGAAAAATAAAGGTGTTCATCCATTTATGCCGATGGGAAGAAAAAAATTTTCATTTGTGTCAAAAATTTACCAGTAAAAAATTTGTTAGAAAAGAAGAAGAGAGGGGGTACGTATAAAAATTTGAATTGAAAAAAGTGAAAGTGTCAATAATAAGTAGCCTCATCGTTTGTTTATCTATTTTTATTAAATGCAAACAGCGAAATGTGCTTACTTGAGCGAAGAAATATGCAAATTAAGAAATTGATAGGGTTAACTAAGTTAACAAAAATAGGCTTACAAAAAATAACAAATAACGAGAGAATTTGAAACGGCTTATTCGTATTACATGAATTGAAGTACAAAACAATTTAAATGCTGGGTAAATATATATAATTAGAAGTGACACCAAATTTTTAAATTTTTCATGTTATTATCGGGTGTTATCTAAATTTACAAGAATCATTTTCTAGCCCCAGCAAACCATAAAATAAATATATTTTGTCTAAAAAAAAAATATTAAACTTACCTCTCTATCCTTATCAGCTAATTGTTCAGTTAATGATTTATCTGACGATGACTTTTTTGTTGTTAAGATGTTATTATCAGAATTTTTGCTATCATTATTATTAATATTCATTCTACTGCTACTGTTGAGACTTAAATTATTCAAGTTTTCACTACATGAATTTTCCATGGTGGGCGATTTTCTACAACTACTAATGCATTTTTCTTCAATTTCGTTTTCAGCATTTTCTGATTTTTTGTTACTGTTATCTTCGTTATCTGAATCATCATCATTGATTTCCATTTTTTCGACTTCATCACTTTTTGTGTTATTGCTGCTCCGAGTATTACTACAATTTTCATTGTTGTTCAGGAGCTTGCTGCCAGAATTGTTGTTAGAAATAGGTGTTCCGGCCATGCTACTGTCTGATAGAGGTGTCGTTGAGGGAGATGGTGGTGGAATACCGTTTTGTGTTATTATGGGTGGAGATGTGCTACCTGGCAGGTTGTTCATTGTTAATTGTTCCTTTAGTGTGTTGACTTCTTTTTCAGCTAGAGTTGCTCTCTAAAAAAAAATAAAAAATATAAGTTTCTTTGTTCTTCTTTTGGATTAGATATTAGTATAAAGATTGTTTTTTATTTATTTTGTTTTTTTTTTTTGCAATACCTATATTTTAAAAAATAAATATTATTTTATCTGTTTATAAAAAAATAATGCCTTTTTTAATGTTTATATAATAAAAAATAATGTAAGATGTCTCATTCTGTTCTTATTGTTGAAAGAGAAACTGTGTCGTTATTGAAAAAATAAAAATTAAAAAAACAAGTTGATTAATAAACATTGGATTTTAAAGTATTATTCTAAACAAACATTGTTCCACGTTTTCATCAAATGAAGTAATAAAAGTGATGGCACACGTCGATGATGATTAATTAATCAACTCATTGAGCACAAGCAGTAGATTACTTATATAATTACGTACTTTATTATAAATATAAACATTGATTATAGTAAACATTGTAGAAATAATCATGTGTGTTTTTGAATGATTTTCCAATTGTTAAATAAATATTTTGTTTTAAAATACGAAATGAGCTATTAATTGATTATTATTACCTATTATAATACGGTTATAAACGAATGTATATGTAAACAATAGTGTATGGGTGTGAAAATATATAAATTTTTGCGCCACATTAAATATTATATGCCCAACTGATTGTATAATTATTTATTAAAAATTATTATTATTAATTTTATCATATGTTACATTTGAGACAAATAATTGTAGTGCACGTATGTAAATACTGGCTGGCGTCTGTTTGAAATTTAATATTAGCAGTAAATATTGTACAACGAATGTTTGCAAAAATTTTGAGGTGAGTTTTATATTGAAAGGCACAGAACAGAAGTTGTATCATGAATTGATATTGTTTGGACATTGACCGTATATTTAAATGATTCATTGGATCATATTAATTATAAAGCAAATTATTCGAAACCGTTTGTTCAGTGCTTGTAAATGTAAATTAATGTTCATATTTCTGTTCAAAACTATTTGTAAAATTAAGTGTTACAATTTTATTATCGTACTCATACTTCACACAAATGAATGGTTTTTACGGGGAAACAACTCAATTATCTTAGCCCTATGTGTATTGTGTCTTATTGTCTTCCTGATAAGTTTTAATACACATTTGTAATTCATTAGTCTATATTTTTAATATTAAGGTAATTCATAGAATACCATTTGTGTTTTAATTAGAATTTTCAGAACATATTTCAATCGTCACAGGGAATTCATATTCTAAAAATCAATATTAGGCAGATTTGTTAATATTTGTTAGAACCTAAGCACATTTTTTTAAAATTTGAAACGTCAAAGTTCGTCAAAATTGGTATTATCGCAATTCTCACCTACATAAATAGAAAACTGATGAAGAATAAAATATTCTCAAGATTTCACACCATCGTACAAATATTTGTTCATCAGAATTTAAGTGAATTTCAAAAATTTGCATAAGTCTTATTTGAATTCGTTTTTGTTACACAGAACAAGAAATCAATTTAGTCTGCCTTTCGTATGTTTTTAATTGACATACCATATTCTTGTTTGTCTTCTATATTTAATAATTTGCTAATCAAGAGAGTTCTATTATTTCTTGACTTCATTACTTATCTAAATTTTGTCTTTCTTTTCAAAAATACGTTTTAACTGCATGTGTTATTTCATTTGATTACAAATTAAAAAAAAAAAACAACAGTACCTAAATTAAATTCTTAGAATAAATAAATTATGTTTTCATATTTTTTGTGAAGAATTTTATTTGATAATAATGAATATGAAGATTTCAGTAAACTTTTTCGTAAAATATGTGTAAAAATATATTTTTTGTAATTTTTTATTGTTGTGCTTATACAACGTTTCAATACTATATCAGTACAATCATGAAACGAAAAAAACATTCACTTGATTAATTTTAAAATATATCATAAATGTTGCATCATTGACATATCTAAAAAAAAGGGTGCACTCGCGTTCACATCTCATTTGAATAATAAATAAATATGAATGGTGATATACTTTTGTGATTTATGATTATGTAATTTAAGAAGTTTTTTTCTATATGTGAACATTAAATTTCTTGTTCTGTATTTTTGTCGCGTAAGCAACCGCATACATACAGAGAATTCAATCCAATAAATGTACTTTTGTTATTCTCAATACATATTATTTCATTTTATATTCCAATATACAAAGCAAACGCCACACAATACAGGATTATCGTGTACAATGTATGCAAACGAATCATAAAATATAATCAAAGTAATGCGTTTCATTCTTATCGTCGTCGTCACCGAGACATCAAAATTGTATTGTAAATAATGTCTTTAAATACGCAAAATATAACTTAAACTTTACATTTTTTTCTTTTTAGTTATCAAAATGTAAAACTTAAAATATGTGTATTAATTTATAGAATATTCAGTTCTAAATTTTATTTTGAAAACAATTATTTAATTCAATCAAAAACTAAGACGCTGTTTAAAATACACAAATGTAAAATTAAGTGTCAAAGTAATCATTCCATATTTAATAAATTAATGTTTTTTAAATATTTTTTGTTTGTAGGTATTTTAACGCGATTTTATACGCGTAACTATATTATTAATGGCTAATAAAATGCTCTTCGGGTTTCCTACAAAAAGATCAAAGACGTGTATATTTATTATAATATTTCATTTATGTAACCAAGATGTTCTAAAAAAGTTAAAGAAAACATTAAAGAGAATTAAACATATTTTTATGCAAAATTATCAGCAAATTCTACAAGATTTGTTCTCAATACAAGTGTAAATTACATTAAGAATATAAGAAATAATCTTTCCCTTGAACTAATGCAAGTTCGCGTCACACATGTTTTTGATGACGACCGACATTAACGATATGCACAAAAAAAGGAAATACTTAAACCGTTTTTTTTTTCAAAAATAGGTCAAATGAAATTGAAATTTATATTCATGTGGACTTAATGTGTATTATATTTTCTGTTTGAAAATAATTTAATTTAGATACGTATAAACAATTAATATGTTTTTATTTAAGCAATCAACACTGTAGATGTACGTTGAAATTTTGGGAAATGCCGGGAACGTCGTAGTTACAATTATCATATTATTATGAAAGCAAGTCGCTGACAAACCCTACTCAAAAATCATTAAAATATTTCGCGATTTTAATGTTATAAAAGTGAAGCACATTTATGTTTGTTTACTTTTGATCAACACAAAATAATCGACCACTGTGTCTTGTATACGGTTGGGTAAAGTCAATTATTTGGAACGTTTAAATATTAAAATAACATAAATTCGATACACAAACATGTGAGTTCTATGTGCGAGTGGGTAGACTATTGCCTGATGTTTGTTTCGAAGTAATAAAATTAATGTCAAAGTCACAGAGAGTGTATGACGCTACAGTGTAATAAAATTAAATTTGCTGTATGCTATGTTTTTTGTACGAATTTATTTCAAAATATTTTTTCATCGATATTCATGCGGAATAAAATGAATAAAACTTTTTATTTTTAACAGAAACATCGTCAAATCAAAATTAAAGTTCAGTATATTTAAGCACAGTTGGTTTTAATAATAAAAATAAATGTTAACAAGCCTCAAGCATTTTCCTCAAAACAGTTTATTTTATTATTATCGATATTGAGACAATTATTATTATTCCAAAAACAGTTAAATATGGTTTTGATACTGTGATATGAATTTGATGTTTTTGTTAAAAATAAATAAATAACTTGAATCTGATTACGATTTTTTTCATTATTTATTCGAAATTGATTTAAAACCTTTTTAATGTTAAAAAAGAAAACAGAAAAATGTCTGCAAAATTACTGATTTCAATCTTAATTGAATATTGAGTACTTAATGTCAAAAATTCTACAAATAACAATTAAGTCGTATACTAAATGTTACAAAATTTGTTCTTTTTATAACACAGAATGTTGTTTGATTTTATTGTTTATTATATAAAATTATTTTAATGCGTTTTAAAAAATATAAAATAAAAATACGTTTAATTGCCATTTACTGTAGTTTAGGAGGATAAAATTTATAAGATTTAAAAAACTAGAAAACATATTAAAATAAAATAGGTAAAAAATGTTTATAATGGTAAGTTTTAGTTCTGTGTATTTATTCTATGGCTCAATTGAAATCTGAAAAAAGTAAAAGTTGTTGAGCTTTATAAATCTGTTTATTTTGAAAACATATAATGATGGAAACAAAGTGAAAGTAATCTTTGAATAAAATTTAACATGAAATAATTTATATCGCATAAGAAGCTCATTAATAAACATTGATTTTGCTTCAAAAATAAATTTTATACAGTGCCAAGGAATATTAATAAAATTATTTTCTATACTGTGTCTTATATTTATAGAAAAAGGAATTCATACTCAGTTGTATAAAAATTAGAGACTACGGAAAATATAATGTGTTTCTGTTCCCACGCAGCTAAAGAATATAAATTTTATTTTAGTCACTACCATGTCTGCTGCTTGTTTTCATCTACGCTTCTTTTCAAATGGACGCGAGTTCTGTATTTATCATAAAGGTGCCACGGTATTTTTGTACTTAATATAGCGATATGCTTAGAGATTATCAAGAAAAGTAATAATTGTTTCGCATGCCATTCGTAAACATTGTCTACACATTGCGGTTTAAGATTCTCTATGGAAATAAATCTCAGAAATGGACTATTGGAAGGGATTTACACTTGTTAACCATCTCCGTTCATATATACAAGGGTGATTGATGGGTTGCTAATGGAAACAATTCCAAATCTTTCCTCACAGAATAAAATGTAAAAATAAATCAATAATATTGACATCAATTACATTTTCCTTTATTTCAAAATTCAACGCTATTGAAACATGAAACATTTCGTTTCTCTCTTGTGTAAAATTAGAATATGTACGGCAACATTTAATAAAACCATAGAAATTCATAATTCATTTTTCCAAAAATAAAATTAAATGTTTCGTTTATGGAAAAAGCACCTAGACAAATAAATAAATTTCTCTTTGGTATAATTTTCCACATTGTTTGTTTCGCCCGCCGTATTTCGATTAATATATCTAAAAGCTACTTGAATAAAAAGAATATAAAATAAATTTTATATTTAAAACGCAGTGTACATGGATACAGTAAAGCAATATCAATCCAACTTTCATGCATATTTTTTTGTATGTCGGCAACATCCAATTTGAAACCGCGAGTATGTTTAAAAGAAGATGAACAAAGTTATGTTTTCGAAAAAAAAATATTTGACATTGGTTTTTCATTGATAAAGATTAAACAACAAATGATTACATTCATTGTTTAACATTCTGTTTTTTCTGATTTCCTCTTTATATTTATCAATTTTAAGAAAATGAAATTTCACCGAAAGTATAGCTTTTTAGTTAATTAACAGATTTTAAGATGAGTTAAAATAGCATGGGTATGAATATAAAAAATAGAAAACCATTTTTCGAGGGTTACATTTTAACTTGTACATAGAGAAGTGATATTTATTTAATTTTCAATCCTTTTATTATTTTGGACCATTAATTTAGGCATTGTAAATTAATTTTAAAATATTAGCAAAATGTTGAAGAGAAATTTATTCTTTAAAAATTATTTTCTTATATATTTTCAATTCTCTTTTAATATATTTAAAGAAGAATTCATTTCAAATATAATAGGAAGTCTGCTTGTTAAAAGTTCGATATATTTAGAAGTTGTTTAGAAATTTTCATTATCATTTGAAGAATTGATAAGCTTCAAATATTAAAAAAAAGTTTTCATATTACTAAATAAAAGTAAAATGTAAAATATACAATTGTTAATAGTTCTTTTTAAGGAAATATTTTATATTATTAATTCATTATTTATTATGAGTTATTGATAAAAATATTTATTCGCGTTTCGTAGGAAAAAATAAGATGAAAAAAATCTATATGTATTTATTTGAATGGTAAAGTATTTAAAACTCATGTGTAGAAGGATCAAAAATTAAAGATACAGATGACGAATTTCGTTAACTAATTGAGTATCTATCATTATTATATTATATCATCTGATGACTGGATGATTCCTATACCCTTATCCTTTTTTCACCGATATTTTTTGTGTTTGATGTGTTTCCACTCCAAAATTTTTCAGATATTTTACCCCTTTTCCTTTATTTTTTTAGTTATCTCTTACAGTAACGCACCCCGATACACTCAAAACATTTTTGTCTTTCCACAATGGAGAATTCAAAGGATTTACATACGGTAACGATGATGACGACTATGTAAAAGGGTTTCATGCAAAGGGATTGTGGAGAAAGAGAAATATTTGTGTATATCGTTTATTTGATCATCTAATTCAAAGTGTTACTCCCCCTCTCCATCTCCGTTGTAATGTTAAAAACTAGAACAAAAACCCTTTGATACCTAATTAGCGATACATTCCTAGAGAGAGGTAAATATTGGACCCTTATGATGTTATGGCGGTATCGACGACATTTGTTAGACCTTTGGTTAATAGAGTGATATATGAAGGATTAATGAATGTGTCCACTTATGGACATGTTTAAAAATCGATGACAAAGAAATAAGGACAATCCACAAGACATTTTAAACATTGTACGTACGGATGATGAGCTCAAGCAAAAACTTCTTAGTAATTTCAAAATAAAAAAAGAGATCCCAATTTTTCTCTAAATTTGCACTCTTTTTTCATATTATTTTCAGGAATATAATTTAATGGAAAATTGTCTGCTTTGCTACTTTTCCTCGTATAAAACAAAAGTTAATCATCATTACCGAAGAAAAAGGAGTAAAAAATTAGGGGATCGAACATATGGCCCGGATCCACCACATGTATTTTTGAAAATTTTATTTTGTAATGACTGGAATGTATATGCTCTTTTGAATTCGGATTATAAAATTCTGGAGAAAAGATATTGAATTGTCATGGTACTGGCTAATTAAATTACTTGGAGATGGTTATTTTAATGTGAGAGTTCCCTTTCGTAAAATTAAAAAGTATAAAGCAACACATGCAAAAGACATGTATACAACCCTTTTGTCGATTTTTAAGGATAAAAACATACTATTTAAATAGTCCTTTTGCAATCAACAATAAAGGATTAATTATCACTAGATGCCGAAGAGTTATGGCAGCTTACTTTATAAATAATTCTTATTGATAAATGCCAGAAACAATTCAATGAAATATAACACAGTCATGATTATTTGAAAGTGTTTGCTTAGCTAACGAACAATCATTATTATTATTATTGAAAAAGGTCTCTTCTGTTCATACGTCTTTGAAATTACCTTTACCTTCTGAGGAGCGACGGAATAGAAAATAAAATCATGCACATAAATATTGAAGTTGACTGAATATTAATGTCACCTTTTGTTCAACTTATTTATTTTCGTTCATTCACTCTTTGGTTCTTTAATCAGATTTTGTTTATTCAATACTATTACTATACATGAAGTGCCATACAAAGATAATTCTTTTCATACAAAAATTTCAGTATACGTTTTTTGTTATATTCTGATTTCTGATTCATATTACTATAAATTGTTTATTAATATTTCATAAAATAAAGTATTCATACTCAATTCTCAAATATTGTGTGAGTGTTATTTGGTTGCTACTGTAAACATTATTACTATACGTTTCAAAAAAATTAAATGCTGGCTTATTTTGTAGCATAACAAAGGAGTGTTTAGGTACACACAAATGTTTATGTATTTTTTGATTTATTATTGAGAAGTTACTTCTTTTAACTATATTGACTGATGAAATTTTTAAGTCGATAGCTTTTAGAGTGTAAAGAAAAGCTACCGCCTTTAAAGAAATTGAATTAATTTTTATTTCTATTATGGGTGCTACCGTAGTTTGATTTTTTTTTATTAAATAAACAAGTTCATTTAAATCTCCGGAAATCGATTTATACATGTGAATCAGCATTAATAAATGTTTGGAAGCTACCTTTTCTGTAAAACTATAATAGTGTCTTGAATGAAATACAAAAATAAATTACATTAAATACTTTTGTGATCTTAATACAAACATTTAATAAAAAAGGAAAAAAAAAACATTTAATGACAAGTAATTTTATGCATAATAATTCATATAGAAATTATGCTTAGATGATTTCACGAAGGTAAAAAAGAATGTGACCTGAAGAAGAATGTGATGATATTTACTTAATTTGAAATTTTAAACGGGTGGACGATTTCAGACCTAACACCAAAATGTAGATTTAACTAAGTCTTAAACAAATATTAAGACAAGAATATTAAAGCTATGCAAAGATAACTAGTTGTTATGTTTATGAAAATGAGATGATTTTTCATTCTGCTGATATCAATAATTCTCAAAAGTGGCATATGCCTGATCTCTAATAAATTAAGTAAGTGTCTGTATTTTGTACATTATTTGTTAAGTGCAAAGTTATGTTTGCAAAATTAAATATATGTATATATTCACTCGAAACGATTGACAATTATATAAGATTATAAATCAATTTAAGACCTTTGGCTTATTTTTACTTGAATCTCATATTTTCTGAGTACTTAGATAATATAAATCTGTATAGCGTACAAATTATATGGAGACGCCTAATGAGTTTTGTTTCAATCATTTTTACCATATTAAAATATTGATGTTTCATTACAAATATTAAAAACATTTCCAATGCTTACAAATTGAATGAGAGACTGTGCAAAATATAAAATAAAGTATGTGGAAACGCATTAAATACGATTAAATTTGATCATTTAACCATACCCTCATATACTCGTCTTTTTTGTTGTTCATCTCATCACGTATCAGACATTCTAATATGAAAAATTTCTCATTTTATGTTTTTTTTTGTTGATTTGAAATTCACATCCTATATATACGTTGTATGTTTGCTGATGTTGTTATATTATAAAAGAATTTAATATAATTTATAAAGAACAACAATAAAATACTTTTATTTCAGCATCATATGCTTAGTGCGGCGTGTATTTGTGAGTGATGTCTATAGAATTCAGATGATATGAAAAATTAAGAAAATATTCAGTGTGTGTGTGTGAGGATATTGTTAAATGGTTTTTGTCTGGAATGGAAAATTAATTTTCTCTGGCAAATGCTTGCAGCTCTATCAGAAATAAATGACAAAAAAGTTTAATTTTAATTTCCTTGGAAAAGCACTTTTCATAAGTGCGAGTGTACCTATATATGAAACAGCTTCAATGATGTTGTCATTTTTTGTTTGTTTGAAATAAATAGAAAACTGACTCGTTTCTATGTATTCAACATTTTTCTTATTTGAATATATTTTTAAAATGGAAAATAAATTCAGATATACAAGCGTACACATAAATAGCATAAATATCCAACCAATCCTCTTGCGATACAGTCTAGCTAACAACATATAAGCAATGAAAAAAAAAATGGAAATGGATTGAACAAATTACTTTTTATTTCCTCTTTCTTATTTTCTTTTATAATCGAATGTACAGTCCCCATTTTTTTCTTCTGCTTTCCTCGTCATCATCATCGTTGATAATATTTTTTTCCTGCCTCCCAATATTATATATATTTTTATATATAACATAAAAAACTCCAATCAAATTAACATAATTTTTGTTCGGATCGTCCAATCACAAAAAAATGTTGCCTGTTTGATATCAAATGTCCGTTAGATATTGCTACGCCTCCATAGCAAGAAAAATATCACATTATCAGGGATTTTTATTCATAAATTGACCCAATTTTTCGATTTAAATTTAATTATGTTGATGTTTGGTCCCTTTTTCGGCCTTTGATTAGGTGTGTGTTTTTCTTGTCCCTCAATTTTTATTTGATATTATGTTTGTCAATGTTTCATGAAATATATTATTTTAATATATTTTTTGATAATGCCTAAAAATATAGACGTAATTTATTTTTTATGAGCTGATCCTCGCTTACCTACGTTTATACGCAACATACGAAAATTATTAATGATTAAAGGGAATTTGCGAATCAAGGAAATGATTCATGAATCCCCAATTCAATGATAAAAAAACACACACATATACATACATAAATTCTATATTTGAATATTTATTAGGATTCCTTTTGTATATAATATGCAAATAAATCTAATTTTATTTTATATTTTTCTGGATTTCATGTCATGCATCAAGAGACTCATAGATGTAGGTTTCTATATAATTTTTTATCATACATTTATTATTAAGGATGTCTATAAATGTGTTTTTTCAGTCGTTCAAATATGCTTACTTGCAGATTATACACAATACATACATATATGTATGCTTTCTGCTAATAATAAAATATACAAGGTTTTTTTATATGATTTATGAAAAAACAAAACAACACAATGGTGGAAGGGATGTAAAACCAGGGTTGATATCAATCAAAAATACAATTTAAAAGTTACACGTGTGTTCAAGTTTGGATATGTATGTAGTATAACGAAACAAGAATAATCATAAAAAGGAGAAGATATACAAATTAAAAAACGAATAATATTTGAATATGTGCTGAAGTTACGAAAGAGAGAAGATATGTGTGATTAAAAGATGGATGTGATGTGAATATTTTGAATATGTGAAATATGTAAATGATACGACGAAGTTTTGTGTATGTGTAAGTGGAAAAACAATCATAAAATGAAATAATATAACTAACGAACGAAAAATTGAAGAATATCATCTAGTTTGTATACAATGTCTCTCATACGGTACGTGAAAACCGAGGGAAACAATAATGTTTTTTTTTACTTCTTTAGTACCTAGTGTATCTTATCATTCAACCCGTTTCCATGTATGTTTCTCTAGTATTTGTTTAGTTATAAAAAATACACAACAAAAATAACTCTTCACTTTATTTTTATAAACACACATACCTACACGTGCAAATATAAGAGTGGGTGGCCATTTAAATAGTAAGAGGATTGGAAATTGTTAAGGGATGCAAATATAAACTTAATCCAAAAAGCAATGATGCTTGTGCTTCTTGATTGTAGTACACGATGACGCACAAAAAAATAACGATGGTATTCACAATGAAGTGAAAAGTAAATAAAATATGAAAATATCGTATTCATCTACAAAAAAATATTCTAAAAAGAAAAAAGGGTTGGTACAGACATTCAAGTTATGCTTAATTTTAATATCTAATATTTGCATATTATTTATAACATACATTTATGAAATGTAACATTCATGTAGATTATTTTCTGAACAACATCGAATTTATCGAACACCAAATCCCTTCTATTACTTTAGGTGATCAATACTACGCCAAAAATCATGCAAATGAACCCTTTGTCTTTGAATTAAAAGTCTTGAGGGTGGCCGCATACGGACCAGATACACGTGTCATCATAGTAGAATTTAACCCTTTCATTTACATTAAAATATTCTTTTCTCAAAAGGTATTTGTATTCAGTGTATCTAATCATTGAAAATCAGCACATATACACAAATACACACACATGACAAACAAAAGCAATAACATTAAAACAAAAAGTATATGTATTAGTATTCAGTGTATCAATGCTCACAGAAGTAAATTTTCCATCAACCCTTTTATTATTATTTTTTTCATTTCATTTATGTCACAAAAAATGAGAGAGATTCGGCATTTTTAATCATTATATTTTTTTCCTTTTGAAACGTGGATATGAATTTACGGTCCTTTAATAAAAGTAAAACCCTTCTGGGCATGCATTTGTCCCTTTTTTATTATTTGTAAGTGAGAGTGCATGCCAACAACCCACATATTTAACAGATATGATGTTTAATTATTGATTTGATTCAATACTTCTTTTGTATCGAATTGCCAAAAAACAACATAACACAAGGAATTAAGACTAGGCGTAAGCATAGCTAGTTTTAATAAATTTAATTTAATATATGCATAAGTATAATGGATTTCAAATAGGATGTTTTCTTCTACAAACTTATTGCAACATTAATTACAATTTACGTAAATTATCATCAGCATTATTCAGAGTAGACATTTGAATATAGCTTTCTATAGAATAGTAAAATGTATGATATATTCCGCCAAAATCATAAATTTCATGCCGTATTGTACAAAACATTCAATAATACCGTGATAATATTGATTGATTGTTGTTTCCTTGTGTATGGCAAACGAGAGACAACCGACCTAGTGATGAATAGATGAATAATCGTGGTGACATATTGTTTAAACTTGAACGACATATGTTGGTGCTTCATGATGATGATGATGATGTTGAGAAAAAGGTATTATTACTACTATTATTGCTCTTGTAAAGTGATTGAAAGTATGTCTCCTCCGAAAAACGGTATGATAAAAGATGACAGTGTTCTTGTTCGACAATTTCGTCGATGGATGGCACCATCTTTTTCTAATATTTAATGGAAAACTGTAATTATTTTTGTCATCATACTCGTTGTCAACATTTTCATTACTGGCAAAAAAGACATGGAAAGCATCACTGCATGGCTTCAGACTATAGTAAAGTAAAAGCCTTATAATAAAAACCACATGAATTGCGCGTGATACATTTTTGGCAATAATCTTTCTTTAGCTTGTTCGTTCATTTCCCATTATTATTGATGACAATATTTTGGAGAGTAGGTAAAATACAATAGACAATTATGCGTATTACAATGAATTGATGTAAAACGTATCTTTTTACATTATTTTAGTTTTTCCAGTCTTGATATAGATGAAAATAAAAATTTTAATCATGAAATTGGTTGAATTTTATTTTCATGTACCAAGTACATTAACAATAACAAAAAAGCACTTAAAAATTAGGAACGTGCATTGTGCATAGAAAAATGGTACTCATACTAAACATACTTATTCCATTTCATTGATGTTACAATACGTAAATATAGTGGTTCAAAACAAAAGCCTCGTAGGTGATACTGACCTGAAAAAAAAACAAAAAGAATAAATTAATGATTCATATATCTTCTATGTTTTTATCACAATTCCTGCATACATTCTTTCTCAAATTTTTATATGTGGAAAAATTTTAATAAAGAGCAATAATTCGCAAACATGCTGTGATCTTCAATATTAAACCATTGAAATATTTTACTGACGGTGGTAATTTCTCTTTTTTCTTACATAAAAGCATATCATCAGGGAATACCAGTGTTTGACATATTCCAATAAATAATAATAAATAGATGAATGATGAAACTTGACAGAAAAAGAGACAAGCACGAACGGAAAAAAGTATTACAAAAACTCAACATGAACGTAAGGTGGGAGCGAATGCTTATAATAATAACAAAGACCCGTAAAAAGTACAATATTTCATGTTTTTGTCAATTTTTTGTACATTCTTATTATTGTCAAAATTGATATATCATTGATAATGTATATTAAATAGAAGGTCCTTTACCTGTTGTTGTTTTCTTTTTAACCATGAGAATACTAATTTATAACCTTTTCTCATTAAAATACACAGTATACTTCGCATATAAAAATATTGTATTGAGTGGTAACCGTTTACTCTACAGATCGTATGTAATTATGATATTATTTATATCTTGGAATTTCGGAAAATAGTTATTGCGAAAGATTTATATACTCGTCCAATGAAAATTTTTATGTACAACAAAACAAAAATATCGACATTTATTTCTCGCCTTCTTGTAATACTTATGTATGTATTAAATTTATGTAAACTTTCATTCGTAAAAGACTGTTTGTTTTCTTTTTGATCGCTACCTCTTACTATTTCATGCTTTTGTACTTTATTACTTTCAAGAACCTTATACCATGCTCGTCTGTAAAAATGTGTTTTTTTTTCTGTGCATTTCACTTTCTTTACAAGAAAATTCAACATCGTCGGTGAACATCATTTAATTAGAAAATTTTTCATGCTGAACATCGAGCCAGTACCTCCCATCACGTTATTATTGCTGGTTATTGCTTAAAAGAATTATCTCCTCATTCATGCTAATCGAATAATCTAATTAATTTCAGTCTTTTTCACATTCATTAGGTTTTTGTCGTCGTCGTCTAGATTGTCGTGTTGAAAATTTGCTCATGAAATGTTGCCGTTGTCACTTTTACTCATGTTAAAATGTAAAACTATAGAAAAAGGGTGCTGATATGCGAAAAACTTTTATGGATAATGAATTGATTGAATTATGACAAAATATGATTACATGAATGACTAACGGTGGGGTGAGATTCCACGTCAGACGTAGATTTTTTTTATTATCAAACGCAAAACAAGTATATTTTCTCGTTGTTTTTGTGTCACGCAATTTTTATATGTGTTATCAATCATTGTATAGACGGTTTCCTTCCTGGGTTTCTCAATCAACGTAGTGAGTGTTTGTTTGTTCACATTGATATTCCAAAGGTCTAAGGTGAAAACTTGAACGGTAGAAAATATTACTCATAAGTAACCAAATGCACTATTCAGCACTATTTTGCGTTATTGTTACTTCTTATCAGGCATGTAATTTCAATAAAGAAGAGTCTTACTTATTTACCATTTTATTTCAACATTCATCATTCAAAACTTGTTTTTACGTTATTATATTTTGGTGGTATATCCTTTTTTATGTTTTATTCAAATATATAAAATGTAAAGACTTCGTGTATTCGTCGTTGATAAAAGTACAAAAAACAGCCATAAATCTCTTGATTAAATTGAATACATAGCAAAAGCTGCCGCCACATAAAAATACCACCATCAGACGACGACGAATGTCTATGTTCGAAATAAATAAAATGATTCAAGCCTTTCGTCCATTTCAAGTAAAAATCGTGACTATAAACCACAACTTTATAGCAGTAAAAACGACCAACGTCACTTAATGTTCAAATCCTTCCTTTTTTCATCTTTTCTAATGCCTTTCTCCTACATTTTTTTTTTTCTATCACATTTCCCGACGTAATCCAGCTATATTCAAATAGTTAAAAAGGAACAAAACAACGGACTTGGTTGTTGATCCACTGGTGGTAACTAATATTAAAATCAATTTTCTTTTTTTATGCGTTTTCCCTCTTGTCTGCTATATAAAATGTAACAATAACAAACAAAAAAAAAACACCAAACCAAAAAACATAACCACACACCGATGATGCGAGACACAATGCTGATGTCAGGTTATTAACATTGTAATCTCATTGATTTCATTTTGGCATTAGATATGGTTTAAATACAGAAAATTAAAATACGACGACGATGGTTGGGGGCTCTGCATGCCAATAATGCCATCGAGCCGCAATTCAACCAGGGTAATAAAAAATTTTTCACATTTTCACAACGGTTTTAAAAGTAAAAAAAAAATAAAATAAAATAAAAGATATTCAAAGAGGGGGGAAATATGCTCTGATCAAGTATTAAAAGAGATTCGCAAATAATGTTTATCAGAACAATACCGCGAATGTTGTAGATGAAGGTGATATATTTTGTTTTCTCGTTTTTTTTATTTATTTTTTTTTTACATTTTATTTAGGAATACTGTTGTCATTATATTTTCGCGTTTTTTAAAGCATGTTGCAGAATATTGGTGTACGAGAGAACCTGGTGAGATTTTATTGTTACACTTTCTAACCATAGAAAATTACGGTTTTTCGTTACCTCACCCCAATGTTTTCGTTATGCGGCATATCAAAATATATTCAAGGATCAATAGATTTTTGTGCTTTATGTTGCGGAATATTTTAAAATATGAAACAAGATTTAAATATTTTATCAGCTATATCATATGTTTAAATCGCACATGTATAAAAACAGTGTGACTTTTAAAAATTGGCAAAACTCACAAAGAACAATATTGATCGAAAGTTTATGTTTTTCAATAAACTCAGCTTGAGGTCGGATGTTCAATATATAACATCTATCCTGGGTTGTACATCCGCGAATAATACTTTAAAAAATTCTTTCCATTACATTTATTCTTTCTTTCACTGTTATTCATTCACAGCTAAGAGTTGTTCATTTACTACATATTTTTATTCAGTGTTTGTTTATTCTTTATATTTCGATTTTTTTGAAGACGACGCGTATTAATACACTCCAGACAGTTATTTTTGTTGTCGTATCCACTTAATAATTTTTTATTTTTCATATATTTAAGTTCTATAGAAACATTCATTAAATGAAGCAAATAGCGTGTTCTAAAATGTAAAATAATAACAATAAAAATTTATAACAAATATCTTACAACAATAATAATCGAATTTAAAATATAGCATGATAAAAGTATGTACTTGTTTGCTACTTTTATGGTTATAATTTTGCGTTGTCAGTTTTTTTTTCTTAGTGATGATTCAGACCAAAATAAAATAATCTAAAACATTACTTTTTCAAAGATAATTGACATAGAAAAGTCGACAACGAAATTATTTACGATACAATTATTCATTTATTTTTAATGTTTTTTTTAAACTCAACACAATTATTATTACAAATATTATACTAAAGAAAGTACATTATAGAATATTTTTCCACTAAATAAAATTTTCAATATTGTTTTCTTTTCGAATAATAAATGTTTCAAAATTTTAAGCATTAACAGGCTAAAAATAATAAAAATAATAATAGAGCAAACGACTTACAATGGAAAAAGCATAAAAAATGAAGCTTAAAAAATTTTTTTTGCATTTCTTTTTTATTATCCTTAATGTAGGTGTACAAAATTTATAGAAAGCGTTTTTACCTCTACCATAATTTATTGATATAATACATAAATAATATTGATGCAAACAATAACAATAAATTTTGATCAATTTAGAATATTCATAAATATAGACAAGTTTCCGTGCTCTTGTTTATGAAAACACTCAGCAAATTCACATATACAAAACAATAATAGAATAATTTTTTAGACGTAACAACAATAAATACGAGGAATTCCCTTGAGCATCAAAAAAAAAAAGAAAACGGTGAAAATATAATAATATGTGTGTTACACATATAGGGATAAATACTTTTATAGTACCGCGTGCCTATGTAAATTTAAAAGTTCCTTCAAATTTATTAGTAATTTATGCAGAAGAAAAATTTAAAATGATATTGAGAAATTTTGTAAAAGGGAAAGCGATCGAAAGGAAATAGGGTGATAAATATTTTATAACTCTCATAAGTGAATCTTTGTTCTTTGTTAATAAAATAAAAGTCCTAAATAAAGTGCCAATATCACGAAAACATCCGTGACAAAAACCACCTAAAACATCACGAGCATTAAATACGCGCTAATTGTGGTCAGTAGCTATGTCTCATGACATAGCCTTTAGGTTAGTTGCTTGACTGTTAATATCGCGATGCATCACTAATATGGTGCAAAATAGCACGCGCACTTTCAATAGCGTAAAATTGCCGTGTATGTGTTTGTATGTTGCATCTGAACCGAATGTTTTATCAACAATGTTTCCACATACACTTTCCATTCTATTAAAAATCATCACATTTTTGCATCATACGAGTTTGCATTATGTGTATTGTAGATTTTTACACCAATGTCTTTATGCCTTGATGAACATCATCATATCAAATTGCCACAAGCAAGGCACTCAAGTAACAGAGACACAACACCAGGCAATGTTTTAGTATGAATGAGGAACATAATATGCTTGTCTTTTGTTATTTGGATGTGCCTGTGCATCAAAATTTTGCAATGAATGAATGAGCTCTCAAATGTATTTTTGTTCATATTCGTTTTTCGCTACTTCAGAAAACATCATTACTTTATCCATATTTCAAATACCACCTACACTCCGATGTCTAAAGTAAAAAAAAATAAAATAAAAAAAGGAAGCAAAAATCGCATTGCATCAACGAAATTATCCATTTGTTTTGTTTATGTTTTGGCTCAATACCATCAGACTGACGTTCGGCAAGTGAAATGACGTCCAATCTCATGTGGTGCAGCACTGAAAATATATTGAATGTAGTATAGAGACTAATGTTTGATAGAATAAATGGTGTATCATCCGTTGAGCTTGGTTAGGTTGCGACAAAAAATCCCTTTGTCATTAGTTCATCTTAGTGTTTAATAGATAAAGGTGTGAAACAGCCGAGAGCGTATGAACACAACCTATAATCTTTTCAAAATTGGTTTTTACCTTTCATATATTTTTTTTTATTAAAATTTAAGAATCTGCCAAATTTTTCGGAAATTTTAAATTTTTTCCTATTTGTTTTTTTTTTCATATAATGTTTACCTTTACGTGCAAAATCAAAACCACTGCAGCTAAATGCAGTTTAGTATTACAAACAAATGAAAACACACACGCACGCCCTTTTAAGCCTATTATAACTGTAAATTTGTTTCAATATTGCATTTGAATTGCACACAAACAACACGGATTTACCCGACGATCCTATGGAAATCGTTTTCAATTGTGTGGTTTTAAATAAAATGCATTTTATGAATTGCCTTTTTTCCATGCAGTCACAACAACTGCACCATCGACGACCACTTGAACAAAGTGAATAATCTATGGATGATCATTATATCATCATCATCATTATTATTTAGTTTCCTTTCGTATATGCCTAGCATATGTGTGTATTCAGTCTTTATTCACATGTAAAAGGGCATTTTTTGCATTCACCATCGAACGAACGAGATGCATTTCAATTGCATTTGAACGCGGTTGTTTGTTTGGTGTTTGTGTGATATTGAAAGAAGATACAAGTGGTGGTCAATTTTAAATAGGGGAGTGTGAATTTTGATGCCATTTCAATTGGAAAATGTTACCTATTAGTATGTAGGTGGGGACGAAATATGCAATTGAATGCCGTATGTGGGAAAATTCGTATCATGAAAGGGGTGCAGTCAGTGCATCATAATCCTCATTCTATCATATCCAATTACGAATATCTAGTGCTAACGTATCTGTACCGAGCCAAAGCAAGGGTCGTGTCATCAAAAATGATGACAGATAGATAATAACTTCCAGCAGTGCCTTGTCAATACCAATTTTTCAATCCTATAAAATATACATGTTTGCAGAAGTTTTTTAAAAAGTGTGCTTTACACTGTCTTTGTTCAGTTGAACACGCTGATCTGACACCACCTATTTCATGCAATCCAAATGCAATGAAAATCATAGAAAAAACGGCAAAAAATGAGTGAAATGGAAGATAAACTGCCTAAAATACAATGACTAATGGCACTATGATGATGCTACTCTCGATGTTGTTTGTCACTGTATTCCTACCGTAATACAGAAAAAACATGCATTTTAAATAGAATTATCTGTGTTTTAACACATTTTCGTTCCCCATTGATAGGACACGATGACAACCAGAGTGCAATATGTGCGAAGTAATGAAAAATCAAAACAAAATGCAAGCAACAAAAAATATTTCATTTTTATGGTTAATCGAATACACATGACTATGACTATATGGGAAAACAATATATACATTGAGTGGAGTGCACAAGAGCATCACATGAAGCATATTGATACAATCACTGGTTGAACAATTAGTTTATTGTTTGTTGATTGCTTTTCCTATGCTGTTTTTTATATCATGAGCGATTTCTGTTACCGTAAAAGTGCTTGTGGCATTATTGTTTTTTCTACATGCGTTATTCAAAATGATGATGACTAGCAGAAAAACAGGTAATTGGTGATGAAATCGGGAAATGTTATTACACATCAAGTACTTTGTTTGTTTTTCGATGATTGAAAATTTGAAGTTGTTTTGATTTGCTCTTTGCTGCCGTTTACTCGTATCTTTTTTTTTGTTGGCTTTCTCGGATGATTTCATGCTCAATTACGTAAAAGTATCTACATCAAAGACAATATTTTTAAAGTGATATTCATCAAAAAATCAGTCTTGATTAAATTAAATGTTTATATTCAATAAGTTCGGAATACGAATACACATTTATTCACGGAGTGTTTAAAATGAACAAAGCGGCAGTCAAAGTTGAAGTACGTAAAATCAAGACAAAAGTGCCGCGTATTCAATAATTATTTATTATTATAATAATAATCAAACCGATCACGTTTACTTCAGAATTGATGTAGAGTTTTTATTTATATGCTTTTCACTTATACTTGCTTTGATTGCTGATGCATACATTTCCAATGTTTTTAATAAAAAAAAAAAATGTCAGAATCGCGTTAAAGTACGATAATATGTTACATCACAACCGCTAATATTTCAAATTATTTACACCGTTTGACATCTGAAATTCTATTTCCTGTCATTTTTTATGAAATAACAAGAATCCTTTGTTCAGAAATATATGTATTCAAATTTTATTGTTATTACCACGATTTTTTTACAAAATCATTAATATTAATATAGGTGTCAAAGCCCTCTTGTTAATTATTCGTCGTTCTCGTCTTTTGTTCTTATGGCTTATTCGTACGGCAAAAAACCAGTATATACAATATATGTACATACAAAACATCAAAACGTAATAAATAAATGGAAATAAAAGCTTTCAATCAAATGCGTGGGTTTTTTCATATTTTTTTTTATTTCATTCGAATGAACCTTAATTTGCATTTACCTGTCATTCGTGTGATCATTTAAGCGTATTTTACCTTCATCATATATTATTGTAAAAAATATAATGAAAATAATGGTTTGATGTGGTTTTGCAGCTTGCTAGTTTTTTTTTATTATTTAGATTATTGCGATGATTGAAAAAATATAGTTGTTCTATAGTTTTCTCCAACAAAAAATTGTGAACATTTATAAATACATATAATTAAAATCCAAAATTCCTTTCAAACCATCAATTGATTTTTCAATTTCTCTATGATGATTTATTGATGGTTTATCAAAAGTTATTTTTCTTGATTTTTTACAACATTCGGTAAATTTTGTATAATAATACAAATACATAATAATATAAAATACGACAATAAGGAGCAGATTACAAATAACTGACAATCTTCTTTATATACGCTTTTTATGTTATTTGATATTTAAATGAATGGTAACTTGAATAATATCTCTGCTGAACGATACGAAATAATTCAATTGAATTGAAAATGTCATTTCTTTTATTATTATTACCATACATATTGAATGTCTATTTATTATTATTAAAAAACTAGTATTTTATTATTGCTCATAAGTTTCTTAACGCAATGATGTTTAACACAGAGAGCTCGTTGTTCCAGACAATGGTCGACGACGAAGACAAGAATTCTTTTAAATTATATTATTATTAAAGTATCTTTTGTTCAATACAAGCAAACAATCGTTTGCCCATGCATAAAGTCGAGGTGATAGAATACATGAGGCAGGAGACGGTTATTGTAATATTCACTTACTGTGAATGAGTGTGGTGTGCAATGTGGGATGATGATTTATGGTATCATTGAATTGTAATCAAATAACAAAATTGTGTGTGACTTTGCATGACAATTTTTAGTACTTCTGATACATTGTGCTAGTACCAACTACAAAAAATTATTATTATATATGTATAGAAGAAACATTTTAATTGTAATCAAAGTATTTCTGTAAATTTATGATTCAATCTTAAAATAATATTCATTATTTTTGAAGAACAGAAAATAATTTTTGGCATGAATCAGTGCTACACTTGCAAATTCACAATTATTTTTCATTAATGCATTATTAATAGTGAGTTAGGGTAATTATAATGTTTTGGTCAATTAATAACTTGTAGTATTCACCTTCTAATACACTTTTAATATTTTAGCAAATAATTAGGTGTACGGTCTGTATTTGTATATGTATGACATTTGAAAGTTATCAAAAAAGTATCACGATGTTTACAGATTCATCAACACAATGTTATAGTTTGTTGTTTTTATAAAATTTAAGCTGCCAAATAATTTAAAATCAATGAATGTTGCAAGAATTTGGCAAAGTAATCCGACATAAATAATATTTCATTTAAATATTTCACTGCAAGATATTTCTCATTGCATGAATGAGTTATTATTGTTGTGTATCAACCCAGAGGAAAACGATTATTAAGCAGACACTTTCTTGAAAGGAAATGATTTGTGTCTTATTTATGCGAGCAGACAATTTTTTACTTATATGCACAATATAAGGAATAATTTGTATATAATTTGATTCATCAAAATAATAATGATTGGCAAAAAAGGAAATGAAAGCGATTTCATTGTTTTGATTTTACATTGTCTTCAAAACATAAAAAAAACTATAATGCCTTTCATTCATGTTTTGTTTGTTTCTCATTTTTTTTAAATGTGTATTTTATCAGCGTCTATTTGTCTAAAAAAAAATAAATAAACATGTTAAAATCCATATGTCACATGATAAAAAAACTAACCACTTAAAAATGTTCAGTTAGTTTAAAACAATACAAAATTTTTGAGCGCAGTTGTTCATTGATATCAACAAATTTTGCGTAGGCGTTTCCTTATTAACACAATATCATATCCAAAATTCGTTTTTTGATATTTATTTTAAGATAGAGAATTGGTTGCTTTGTGTTAGAAGAAAAATGTTTATTCTATTAAGTTTTTTTGTATAATATGTGATGTCCAATTTTGCTAATGTTTGTATGAATTAATAACAAATAAAAGACAATAAAATGTGAGTCATCAACAAAATCGATCGCAATATTAAAAAAAATTAATTAGTAGTTCAACAGACTAAGAGATTCGTAAATTTATATGAACAAAAATAATATTATAAAATATAATTCTTCAAGTTAAATATACTTTGAACAGTCACATGTGTGTTTCATCATCAATGTTGACAAGGCGTCCGCGGCCACAAAACAAAACAATGTGCTGTGCCATACGTATATAAGATATATGTACCATTGTAGCCTTACTGGATGGAGAAATGATGAATGAATATGAATTTCATTCATAAAAATTTGTGTGTTTGTTTATATATTTGTTATTTATTTACAAAAACATATTATGTATTTTACTACATGATCATTTCGCGGGTTTTTTGACATTAAATAACTTTTTTTTTGTAGTTTAAATAAAGTTGCGTCCACATAATTTAGTTATGATGACAATCATATCATCTCGTTTGAAATTTTGTTTTTTAAAACAGATTTTTTTATATCCTCGTTTTCACCGCACAGAAAATGCTTGCACGCAAAAAGGATTTTTAGGATAAAAATACAATGAAAATAATAACGATATGGAAACGTATAGATACAAAAATTGTGTCGGTCGTATAAAATATAATATTTAATTAAAGTTTAGTTTGTACAGCATACAACAGTGGTTTCAGATGAGTTTCTTGTCTTTTTATTCTTGTCTTATATACTTGGTGTGTGTTTCTACTGAAAATGTTGCGTTTTGTTGTTATGGTTAAGTCATATATGAATGAATATATAAGTTGTCTGTTCACAACAACAAAAATAAAACAAAAGGCGTATATATTGTAGAAGCATAGTAAAAATATCGATTTTTACATTAGCATCAGCTGAGATAAATTTCTGTGTGTCGTGACAGTTAACTTTTGATATTGTCTGCCTAATTATGTTACGTATGAATGTTTTGCTAACATTGTTTTATATAAAACGAGTTTGATTTCTTTTCTTGGTATATATTGTAAAGGACTCATATAAGAGCACCAACCAACAAAACAAAACTATTATATAGAAATAATTATCTTCCGTCTATTGTATGAGGACATCTATGTATATATTGCAAATTATATTATGGTAAAAGAAGACTCAGACAGCAGTGAGTGGTTTATGTTTGGCGGGCATATAAATAATATTATATAGATATATAAAATTGTAACAGAACAACAAGAATGTTGTTTGCATAAAATTATGTACATGTCGCGTGCTCTTTTAAGAAAGCTGAACAATGCGTGTGTGTGGTGTAGGATTGCCAGACCAGACAACAATACAAAATATGGTATCAATTATTGTTTAAACGTTATGAAACTGTAGGAAAGATGATTACTTTATATTTATGTTTCTTTGTCATTGTCAATGTTTATTTTAGCAATTTCGAGTTTGCAAGTTAGACTTATTATGATTATGATGATTCAGAAGCTAAACTGTTAAACTTACTCTATCATGATTTAAATAAAACTATACTCCATAATATCTTAATGGTATACATAAAAACTGTCTAGCTGCTTACCTGTAAATAGAAAAAAAATGTTTTTTTTATTTATTTGCAGATTAAAGAATATATACCGTTTTTGCTTACTTTATTTATAAAACTGTCAGTTTCATAAATAGATCTTTTTAAACGAGGATTTGCAAAAACGAAGATTCATGTTATATCCTTTACATAAATAAAAAAAAATAAAGTTTATTACATAAAGAAAAATGCGAGACAATAAAAAAATAGTATTACTTTTGAATCCAACTCATTATGAACATCTAGGGAATCGTTATCATTAGAATATCATGATTTTCAAATGATTAGTTATGTCTGAAGTATATTACATATCCTTGCTGAAAGAGACTGTGTATATGTTATGAAAATCAATTCGAATCAAATAGCTTTAAAATGTGATCACGTTTCTTTTTAACGAAAGGCGACTGGTCCAATATCGAAGTTAGAGGCGTTACCAATATCAATACGTAAAACGATAATATAAAAGTATATATATATATTATAATAGTGTATTTGCCTGCTCCGCCTTGTGTATATAGACAAGTACGTGCATGTCTCTTTTGGTATATTTTTGTTGTTATTGCTACGGTATAGACGAGAGACGCATAGCAAATTGGGGGGATATATCCAAGCAAAAGCAATACATATATCCCCACCAAATAATATTGATATTTATTACGTATAACCTATAAGAAGACTTCACGTGAGTGTGTGTGTGTTTCTACCGATGATGATGTTGATGATGATCGGTACGACGATTAACGAAGACGATGGTAAAAAATCACACCTTTATTCTTTGTACACTCACACATACTCCGAAAAAGCGTAAAATAAAAAGAATCAAAAGAAAACGTGTGTAAAAACTATTCCTCATTCACATACTAAAGCGCAATAATACAATAGTTATGTGTGTAGTTATAGTTCGACACAAATGCTATGTGTATATCTCATTTTTATCCAATCTATACAAACGTGTAGATACATACAATACATTTTTTTTAGGAAAGAAGAAGTACAAGAAGAAGAGAAACACATAAAAATATATCTATCAATGATGTAATGTAATTGCGCACTGAACTGTATCATACACACATATATATATTTATATGAACAGGTTTTGTATTTAGTTTGTAGGTACACATATAGGGGCACTTGCTCCAAAGGTGTGAATTTTTACTCGCGCAATAAATATATTGGATTGGATCGGGATGCATACAGTGCACAACATGTTCTCAGACCTGTAGACTCGTTGAATGTTTGTGTAGAGGCATATGATGTCGATATGTGTCGCAATTTTTTATATATATGTATTTATCCCATGCATGTTTGGTTATTGGGTTGGATCCTTAAAAGCTCCTGTATTGCATGTACATTTGCCAAATTTTATACATAAATATTTCTTTCATGATATATTTTTCTTCAGCCAGGAATAAAAAGTATATACAAATAATTTGACTTTTTGTTTACATTTTTAACATATTTTTTTACAAACTTTTCATTAACAAAAAATTAAACTTATCTGGCAGTAAAAAAGCCAAAATACATATTGTATCATGAAATTGTTTAGTTTGTAAGTATAGACTGTTGGTATTTTTTAAATTATATCAATTATTGCCAATAAGTTATTAAACTATACCAAATTAGTAAGCGTTATATAAATGGAAAAAAAGTGTTCAATTCTGATACGTCGTTTTGATAAGAAACCTATATAATATATAAAATAGTGGCTCCACCCTCATTGATTTCTTTTTATATTTCATTTTTATTATATTCCTTCTATATATTTGTTTCTCGTCTCTTGTATACGACACGATTTTTTTCTTGCTTACAAGCTGTCAGGATTTTCTGTCTCATGATGTACGAGCGATTCTCGATTACGTATATGTGAGCACGAAGAACGATATATTATTATCAGAAAATCACTATTTTCCTTTCGCAACCGCTATACGAGGGCTACGGAGGAATGAAAAACAACCTGTACAAAAGCGTACATTCACATTTATTTTCACATGCATCAAATAAAGTAAAAAAAATGAAGTAAAATAAAAGAAAAAAAATATATTCTGTACGCTTGAAGAGAATTTATATTATATATAAATATGAACGTGTATAGTATTATTATTTAAGTAGGCATACTCACACTCTCAATTATTGTATTCTTACAAAAAAAAAAACGACAAAAAATTATACAACAAAAAATGAACATGGAAAGAAATCGAAACGATTCTACAGCGCATATTCAACATTTTTTCTTCTTTTTCAGCTACGTGTGTGTTCTATGTAGAAACACATTGCTTATTCTAGTCAGGCTTCACTTTAGCAATAATATCGTCGTCTTTCGCTACATAACGCTACATCATAAGAAGTATATACACGAGAGACGTCGAATAATATAAAAAAAATATATAAAATAAAAAAAATGTCTGGAAACATGATTAGTTTTTAATTATAGATATAAAGCGACTGAAGAACAAATGTCAGAGACTTTTCATTTTATGAAATTTTCAAGCGAGTAAGAAATACGTTATAAATAATGCATATTTGATATATTTCTGTAAGGATTTTTTTAATTGGTAGCTTACATATATTTTCGTTGTTTTTTTTTTTTTTTTTTTGAGAAATTGTATTGTTTTCGTTTTTGTTAATATTTAAAAAATACCAGTTTCTTCTTTATGATGAATTTCAAGCACAGGCGCACAACAAATATAACAACAAATGGCTTTCATCCTGAAGTCGTCAGCATTTTTTTTCTTATAAAACTAGTTTCTGTTAGCTATGATCCTTTATTTAATCAAAATATTTTTGATATTTTTAGATCTTTCAACCTACTGCATATAATTGCCCGCCAAATAAACCACTTTTTATGCAGTGGTCTTATTAACCTGTGCAATGAACTGTAAACACATACAATGGCACGCACCAAACAGATAAAAATAAACAGACATAGCAACGGTGTAAGTACAAGGAAACTAATAAAATTAACAATACACCTGTTAAAAATACATTTATGTAAACGCATTTCTTTGTGTTACAATCTTACTATAGAATTTATTTAAATTAAAGTGCGCCAAATACTCAAAAAGAAAGTGCTCATCTGTTAGGAAAGAAAACATTTTTGTTGTGCGTATGTGCTCAACACGAAATTTGCATATCATAATTACGTTTTTACTAGTGAATAGAACATTCGCCTTTGGAACCTATCTTGAGAATGAGCTGTATTAAAACAGAAGAAATTTCCGTTTTTTTTTTTAAACTTTAACACAATACGGGGAATATCTATTAGAAAATAATGGAATATAAAATGATAATGATGATTAACGTTCACTTATTGGAACCACAACGACTGTTCACGATAAGATCGAGGCACCATCTACTTGAGACATGATGTTAAAAAGAAAACGTTACATTTTAACTGTCAATGTTTGCTGCGCTTTATACGAGTATTAAGAGTGTATCATTATTATTTTCGCCACCTGCTACAAATATATGATACGTATACAATAGTACACTCTTACGGTTGTAACGTTGGCACGCAACTGTTTATTCATGTTTTTTTTAGAAATACAAATTTATTGTACGTATATACAAATCGACACAAGCTTTTTGTTCATGTGACCGTAGACTCAGACAAGACAATTCTGTCACATTTAATAATTTTAAACATTTTGTGTTACTTTTTATACATTTTCTTATTAATAATAATGATCAACTTTATGCATTTTAGTGCTATTAAATAAACTTTAAATAATACACTTTGCTCTTTGATACTCATTTCGATCAAACATGAACTTTTTATATGAGGTCCAGACGTTATTTTTCTACTATTTTAACACAAAACAATAAACATGATATATGTTAGAATGGAAAATAATGAAGATTATGTTTTCCCTTATTTTTGACAATACAACATCGTGTGTGTTAGATTGTCATAAACAACATATGTAAGTATAGAATTTGAATAAAAACGATGATTATTTTTATTAAATTTGATTATCGATTTTACTTATCGATAAATATTTACAGGAAATCATCACATTAGGTGGATCCATATTGTCGCTTATATTATCTGACTTAGTTTATAGGATAATATTATCTTCCTCCAAGTTAAATCCATAAAAAAATAATAACGAGAACGTCGAAGAGGGTAATGATCTCATTTATTAAAAGGCAGTTATACATGAATCAGAGGAAAAAACGGAAGTTGCATTTGAGTATTATTAATGTAGCACATATTGACTGTTTTTATTTTTTTGAAGAAAAATATACTTTCTCGTTCTCAGAGATGTGAGATATTGACGTGATTAATGCGTAATGACGTTATTTATGTGGTTTGTCTCTGCAGGAATATTCTATGGATCATTGATCCAATTCTTCTTCAATACTACGTTGAAAGAAAACAAAAACGTGGTGGTGTCTCAATATAATGCAAGCATGGGACAAACTATTTCTTTTATTACACACGAAAACTTATTTTAGATGAAGAACGTAAAAACGTATTGATGAATATTTATTGCCTTTTCGGATTAAGCAGCTGGTCTACAACAGAGTAAAAAATAGAAAATTATATTTAAATTTCACGAACGCAACGTCTACGAATATATATAGTAACAAGTATTCTTAATTAAGCCTTGAAATAAAATTAGTCAATAAATGCTACCCCCATTGAAAGATGATTGTTCGTTTTTACATCGTCATTTTCCTTATCTTGTCTTCTCTTTGTAAATACATTTAATTTAAATCTTGTTTCCTTTTTTACTTTAGACGAGTTTTCAAAGTTCTACAAATAAAATTGACAAAGTTCATTAACTTTTTATCTTTAATTTTTGAATTCGTAGAGATGGCTCATAATAAGAGGGAAGGGTAGATACTATAATATTCTTATCATGGATAAATGCACACCAAATTTAAAATTGGAACTACAAAATTTCATACAAAATGTATTAAAAATTTCCCTTAAATATTTGCCAATACATTTAGGGCAAATTGTAAGGTTAATCATTAGCTAAAAAATTTTGTTTTGACTGTTACAATTTTTCACGTCACACCAGAGCTTTGTTAATTTATCAAGTCTTGTTGTTTTTTACACGGACCTTGCTTGCTGAAATGTTTGATGAACCATCATGGTATCCGGAACACCATTTTAAATTAACTTCAATTTATTTACACCTATTTAACTTTCATTTCAGTATTTTACTATGACGATATTAATATGTTTCGGTATTTCGTACACACGAATAATGAATATTTTCCCATTATCCTGCCGACGTTCAACGATGTAACTACTGAAAATAAATAAACTAATCACTGCGTTCAAGTCAAGCATCACTAAATCCAATGACTGGTTGGTTGAATGTTTATGTCAGTATATCTCAGTATAATTTTCTGCTTCAATAATTATTTTTGTACTAATTTCAATTGGTTTTTATCTATTTTGAAAAGTGATGTTACCTATTTCATTATTATAGATGAGTGACTACTCTAAATAGTTTCTTTTTTACGCCAGGATAAGGAGTTCATACAGACGTTTTTACAGGAAAAACTGAATTATTTGATTACAGTGACAATGTTCTGATCCAAAAGGAGTTCAAGTTTTTTTTTGAATGAGTTGTCAGTTATTGAACGGATATAAGTATATTTTATTTAGTAACAAGTCAATAAAATTTAATTTAATAAAGTAAAAAAAAACAGGAAAAATCTGAAAATATATTTTGAATAAAATTACATCTTAAAGATGTAAAAAACGCTCTCTGCATTTGCCACTAAGCATATTCAATATTACAGTGAGTTATGTTTCTGATGTAGAAAAAAATAAATTATGTCTGAAGTTCTCCAAACTTTTTTGAAAGTACTGGGAAGATTATAAAAACAGATGCAAATGAAAGGGTTGAAAGGAAAATGAATAATTTTCTTAAAATTCATATTTGATTTATAGATTTTTACAAACTAAGTTGTCTCTCTATTAAATATAAAAACAGACAAACAATAAAATAAAGGATATGCATGTTTAGTTCAAGTTAATTTTGTCAATTCGACAGAAATATTTTTGACGTATTATCGAGTTAATAGTCGATAACTAAAATTTAGTCAAATTACATTAAAGTAATTTTTGGTTAAGGTTTTGACTGTAATTTTTTGTGAAATTTAAATTTTTATAACTTTAAATATTGAGACAATGTTTTTGTGTATGTATCTATTCTAACATAAATAAATGGTCCAGGCGCACACTCTTTGCTTTTTTGGCAAAATTTATATCATTATATTATATGTATGTAGACGTACATAAGAAGTAAATAAAAAGCATATATTTACGTTTTTGTTATGTACTTAGTAAACAGCAGTCTTTTGTTATATATCTCACTTTTATTTGAATAAATAAAATAAGCCTTGTTTTTGTATATTACACAGGACATTGACCTAAATTTTGAGATTTTGGTGATACAAGGTTGTGTTTTTGACATTGATGAAATTTTTGTTAATATAGTTTTTGTTAAGAATCAATTGGTATGGCTTAAAAAGCTTTGTGTAAAATCTTTTCACAAGATTTATATTTTTTTCTTCAATATTTGGAAAATTTACTTCCAAATTTGCAATATAATTCTATAAAAATTTACACATTCATTAGTTTTAAAAAATTTTAGCACTCCTTTGTAGAAGTTATCCTACTAGACCTATTGATAACTTTTGTCTGTGTAGTTAGTTTAAAAGTAATGAAGGTAGGGTCAAACTAATTGCTTAGAAACACTAAACCCTTAATTAATAAGATTAAATCACTTTCTAATACCATTATCAATATTCTTATACAAGAAAATCGTCAGCATACCCAAGTTGGAAAACATCCTTGACACATCCTTATTCATCATGTAAAAGAGGAACGGAAGTAATAGAAAACGAAAAAGGGAAAATGTTCAATCAAATGTTATTTAACATTGGTAAACTATTCAATTAAGTCTGAGAGGGAGCTTCATATTCAGTCCTTTTTCAAAACAACGGATTAATATTATTTTACGGTCATTGATTCTGTTTTTATTTTGCGTTGAAAATCTTTTTTTCCAATTTTACATATAGTAGTAGTTTTGCTTAGATCAAAAATTTAAGAATGTGTTTTCAATATTTATTTTTTCAATCTATGATCACGAGGACAGTTAAGCTAAAAATGAACACCGGTCGTCTTTAATGACTTACAGATGTAATAATAAACACACTTGTTACACCTGGTCATATCATTAACTCACCCTTAATTTTTGTGCTCAGAAATGTATCAATAATTTTGAAACATACATATATATTATTGAAAGTATGTATTAAAAATATCGAATACACGAAAAGTTAAGACGCAAATATGGCATGCACGAAAATCCCACCGCATTTTTTAGATTCTGTAATTTTATCATGTTTATCAATTTTATTTATGGTTTGAAAGTGCATTAAAACAAAAATATGTATGTCATTCCAGTTTTTCCATGGAGCTGTACTAAATTTTCAATTACATGTAATATCGGAATAAAATAAATAATTTTGGAATTTTTTCTTATTTTGATTATTCATGTTCAATATTATTGCAGAAGCACATTTCTTGAAATAAAATCTTATAAAATATTTTATCACATATTAAAATAATTACTATACATATACAAAAAAATAGAAGTTAAATAAAGTTTTACAATATTTATAAACATATCAGACATCACCAACAACTCTGTATATTTTTAGAGTGTGTATATAAATTCAATAACAAGAAAAATACGAAATACGTAATTCAGTTTGATGAAAAAAAAAATTATTGAAATATTGATGTGACATATGATTGCCTCTGATCATCGTGTGTTTTTTTTTTGAGAGGAAAGAGGCATAAAAAATCGGTATTTATATTTTGTCAACGAATTTTGTCGAACCAGATATTTTATTTTTGTTGTTAAAAATAAAAATGTATGCTTCTGTATAAGAAAGACACGTTTATTTTATAGCATGAGATATATTTTTTTAAGATTGTCGATCGATTTACAATGCATGAGACATTCCGACCAAGCCGATGAATAATGTGAAACAGTCTTCAACCCAAATATTTCTTGGTAAAATTAATAAAAATCTGTTTTCTATAAAAAAAATAATTCGAACATTTTGAATACTTATTGACAGTTTTAATGATTATTTCACTGTCTCTATTTGCTGAATTGAAATATCCTGATTCTTGATTCTTGGACTAAAAAAATTGTCGTTTTCATCTATTTTCATTTTGTCAATACTGAAGCTAAACTATTTGTTGACTGATGAACATTTGACACTGTCAATCACTTTTATAGTATAACGTTATAATTTGAATTTACTCAAATATAAATAAATTGAGCGACTTTTCATTTTTGAAAATTTTACATTCTAACATGAAAACGAAATTTGTTAGATTTAATTGATGATTTAATTTAAGACTTGTATTTAATTGATATTATTTATTAATCGTAGTGTAGGTATATATTTGTATATGGATTTACTTCGTTTACGTTTGATCTGCTTGTTTGCTCAGTGTAAAGTGTCGATAGTAGTTTTATATTTTTTCATTAATATTTAAAATAAAAATGGCAATGAAAACATTTTTATCAGTAATCAAAAACAATTTTCAATGTAAGGTACAGACATATCTAATATGGTTCAATAGTAATTATCATGTTTCAATAGTGTTGTGTTTTAAACATGTTAGTATAAAAAATAATCAATAAGCTTTATTTAATAATAGCTTTTGCAATGTTTTATGACGTCGTCAAATTGATTATATTTGTTTTCTATTGTAATAAAAATATAAAAATAGCACATATCTAAATGATAAATCGAACTTTGTGTATATGCACAACATCTAATATGGTGTATGATAATTATTAATATAACAGAAATATATTGAACTAAGTATAAATCATGAAGTATAAGTGATAAAATCTAAGTATTATTGCATATGATTAATATTAAATATCAAAAAGCCTAAGAAATGCCAATTCACTGTAGCTCTTTTCTATACGGCTTTGCAAAAAATATTTGATTTTTGTCATTTTTTTCTATTCTACTTCAAACAGTAAACAGCTATTGCTAAAGTTTACTCGTTGATCCATTGATTTAGCATAAAAAAATATACTCGTACGGGAATATAGTGCGAACATAAAATTATTTCTATCACGCGATTTTTACATGAATATTTTTGTGTATCTCAGATGTGTTTGAGTACTATGTTTGGTTATTTGTTTTCGATTTAATAGTTCTTTGTATAGACTCAAAACAGACGTTGAATTTATGAATGACACACCAAAGGATTTAATTGGAAGTTGACCTTTTTAGAATTTTTGTTTAACAATTAGAGGATTTGAATAATAATCGATTCTAACGAAAAACTTATTAAGCGTAGTTCATGTAAATAATGAGGTATTCCAAGAAAAAAAAACATATTTTTTCGCAATTAAGAATGGTTCTCATGCTCATAATAATGATGTTACTTCCGATCAAGCATAAAAATGTATTTTCGTTAACTTCTTAAAATCATCTACACTTTATTGTTTAACTCAAATGTGTGTCATTACGTTTCAATTGACGAAGTAAAATTTTTCAAAAATCGTTATCATGTGAATAAAAAGTAAACAATTAAAATGAAAAATAAACTTACATACCTACAATAATGCTATCCAATTTCAAAATACTAACAAAAGATTAGCATAATATTCAAAGTTTCTGACAATACAAAGTAACTCAAATCAAAACATTAGTATAAGATATTCGCTGTGCTGACGAATATTTTAATGTATTTCTGATTAATTGAATGCTGATACTTCAATGATTGAAGTTTACATTGCCATTCTACTTGATTGCAGCTAGAATATCAAATTGTGGCGCAGTAAATTCATGGAAATGATTTAATGTCGACATGCATCAGTATTATGTGCTATAGATTTTTAGAAAATTATAACTAATTAACACAAAATCCTTTTTTTGATAAAAAAAATTATAAAGGAACAGATATAAATCTAACAAAGTTGCAGACAATTTAAATTTCTTGTTTTGATTGATGCCTCTTAATGAATACCTGATATCGGAATTCAAAGTCTTCTTTTATTGTGTTATTATATGCTTATTGCATATTTTATTGCATCACTGCATCAGTTAGCCAGTGGAGTTCTGAGAAAGTTATTCAATATCCATTCTGATTGTTCGTTTTGATACGAAGCTTTAAATACTGGTTTATGCTTGTGTGAGAGAGATAATGTGTATTAAGCACATAAAAACTAATTAATAGCAATTCAATTCTTATTTATTTATATTCACCAGCATCATCAAAATGGATTATATTACCCTTTGCCATAAATTTGAGTTGTTTCTTATACAATCGTAAAGATGATACGTTTAACCGATTATTTATATGATTTCTTTGCCTTTTTGTTTGATATTGTTTTTATTGTCTGTATCGCTTCATTGTTGTTGATCTCTCTCGAAAAATTTCATTCAAAATTTAGCATACCTGTAAAGAAAAAGAAGAAACATAAAATTTATCAGTTTTTTTCTGTTCTACTAAAAGCGGTATTAATTCTATAGAAAACCGGTGATAAGGATATTTCAATTTGAAGACTTAAAAACTCCTTGATGAGCTGGCCTCTTATTGGCAGACGTTTAATTTAAGAAATCCTCAAGATTTAAAGTAAACAAAATGTCAGCACAACAAGTAGTTTACATTTTCAAAACATGATATGCGCATAAAGTTTTTGAAAAAGGAATTTATATTCTGACGTATAGAACTTAAAACCTCGCACGTTGGCAGCTACACTAAACTTTCTTACTAGTATTCACTTATATTTATTGGTTAATTAAAATTTATAAAAGGAAACAATTTATTACGAGTACATTGAAACTTTTTCGTTCTACGGTTATTATTGATATTTTATGTGCGTCATATTTTTTCATGAGAAACATATTTTTCACGTTACGATAATTATATTTTAAAAAATATATATATAGTTATCAATATGACCTTATTCAGTTTAAATAATCAAAACTGTATTAAAGAATTAACGTTAGTGACCAAATAAAAGATGTATATAATATTTTCAATTTCGCTACAAATCATCAGTAATCTTGCGTTCAATTGAGTATTAACATATATAAATCATATACTTGTTATTCTCGTGCATCATCACACATTCAACAAATGTAGAGCACAAAAACAGAAGTTAAATTTAATCATAATATAACGATAAAACCAGCGAACGAACGATATATGCGGTACTGACAAACAATAAAATTATTGGACCGGATGTGTGACAAAACCTATTATTTGATTCATTCATCCACAAGTTGAGTCAGTTGAAAGTACAATATACAATAAGACCAACTACAATTTCTGTATCAACAAATTATCATTTATTGGTCAATCATACAGAACAACAAATTTTTTTAATACGCCAATGAAAATGATAACAATCATCCGTGATAGCGAAAAAGGAATGATTGAGTTATATAAAATATACATATTGTACGATTTTTAATGATCATTTTCGTACTTTAAAAATTCTCATGAACTAATTATGATATTTTGGAGGAGTACAGGAACACTAAAAGTGCCTGTTGTATTTCGTGGATGAAACTTCCTCCAAATCAAATTCAATAAAAATTACAATGAATGATAATTTCTGATTGACGATATCTAAGAAATTTATTTGAAATAAAACGGTAAGTATGTATATATGAAGCCTTTAAATCTTATTATACTGTTCGTACAAGAATTGTTTTTCAAATGTTAAAATAAGGTTGAGTTTTTTTTTTGGTTCTAATACACAAGTCAACTTTTGAGAAGATAAAAAAATCCATATCTTAATCTCTTACACATTTAGTATTTAATTCAATAATCACTTTAAATGTGCAAGACAGGAAATAATCACTTAGTACCAATCAAGGTCGTATATACTCATTGAAAGTGAACAATAAATGAAAATAAATAAATATTATTGCTCAAAGTAAAAAGACGACCAATTCTTTTGTATATACGTTACTGTACTTAACACGCGTGTAATTTAGTTTTAAATGAGAAAGCAAACATTCTCATATGAAGAATATAATATATTGTGTACTGTACATATTTATAGATCTTATATGGATAGAAGAGATTCTATCAATCAAAATTGGTCAATAGTTGAACGTTAAAGAGAATTTAACGAAGTTTTTAATGAACAATAAAACATTATCAGTTCATATAAGAATAGTGTTGGCCAAAAAGCGGTAAATTAATACAATTAATAAATGAGCATTTAAAAAAATTAAATAATTGATTGATTTTTATGATGAGATATGAATAATCAAAAAAATAAAATAATTGTATTTGAAGCAGTAGTTGAAAAAAAAATATTGGATCTTATTTGTCGAATTAAAATCACATAACTTAATGATCGATGATCAATTCTAATGTGTTTAATAACTGAGAAATACAAAGTTGTGTCAAATCTTCGTATACATAATATAATAATCAATCTCTGCGAGATCACGAATGTTAATATCTATCAAAAATATAAAAAAAAACTGACAAATCATATTTGAATGAGTCACAGGCATGAAAAATATTTGATTTGATTGAAATTAGATTGTATTTTATTTTTCATTGAAGTTTGATGCGTGATTCGTTTACCTTTTTATTTTTATACCGAACACGCACTTTTTAAACAACATTGGATATCAAATATTTTTTAATTCATTGGTTGTAAGGTCTTCGTCTATTCTTATCTAAGATCATCGAACTATAAATATATTAATTATCTTTAATCACGAAATTAAAACAAAAAACAATATTTATTAATGGTTATAAATAAGCAGACCATAAGATATTAATTTATTATTTCCCAATTATGTTTTACAGATTTTTGGAAATATGTTCTTTTTAAAATTGAACAAAACAAATTTATAAATTAAGCAAAAGACAAAGCTGAGTAGATTTGCAAAAATGATTTTGATTCGATTTGTTCAGCATACGTATCAAACTTAATCGAATAGATATTTGAAATTTTATTACAGACCTAATGGGCACCCGTATTATTGTTTTTATTGACAGGCAAACAATTGTCGAACTGAATTCTGGACTCTGGAACTTAATTTAAAAATTAAAAATATTTATTGATAAATTACTGTGCTGTACTAATTTATTTTTTTAATTAGATTATTGATTTAATAGTTCTAATGTCAGACATCAGTGTTAATTTTGTGTTATATTGACACGAGAATTTTCACAGATTGATATTTCTGTTAAAGTGGTGAACTTTTAGCTACATTATATGCTCTTTAATATGACGACTTATATACAAAAAAATGCTGTTTTTATCTTTCGCAGCATATGACACGGTTATATCCTCTCATTCATGCATCGCACACCTTGTCATAAAACCGGTAAATTCTAAGAGTTAAAACTGATTATCCTTCCATTCCATAACGAACATACCCATTTAACGTGTCACAAATTATGAACTTTCATACGTATCGTATATGTGCATTTAGGTACCTAGAAAACTTTTACATGTACGAGAACGCTAAGTTAAAATCAGGCATTGTCATGAAAAGCAACAAGCTCAAACCACAATTGTATTAAAATTTGGCATTTTCTTCCGTGTGAGCTGTACCCATTTTTGATATGTATACAAAAGTGATGAAAAACTTCGCACATTTTCCACAAATTATATCGCTTGCCTACATTTAGTCACAACCAGTGATTTTGTTTGAATTTAAGATTAATTAGTAAAATATTTAATTGACACACAATGTTTGCTTTTTCTTCATTTTCTTACGCGCCGAGTTATCTAAAAGAAACACACATGTTTGTACTTCTAACCGCATATTATTTTCTCGGGCATGTATTATGAATGTATGTCTATGATGTGTCATCAACATTCAATGAAATAATAAATATTGTTCTTATGATGATTTAGGTGTCACTAAGTGTGTAGTTCAGTACGTATCTTACCAGTGGCAAAAAGGTTTTAATTGACAATAAATATTCCACCCAAACTCCCCTTTTATGAACAATCGAAACTTTTTGGAAGAAGCAATAATAAAATTGAGGTAAAACTTTGCCTGTATCTTATTTGAAACAAACTTAAGATTATGGTAAATTTGAATTATTAATGTGTGTGTTCTACATACACCAATTTTTAACATATTGAAAAAAAAAGTAAAACAAGAGATTTGGAAAAAAGTTTTTCCTTTCGATGTGTAGTTTAAAAGAATAACAAACAGGTTATCAGACAAAATATACCATGAATGAAAAGAACAAGTACAATTCATTATTACCATTAATATTTAAAACAGATTGGGTCTTGGTGTGGAAAATATTTTATAAAGTATTCAAGATTGAAACTTTAAAGTGCTTCATCTGAGCAACAACAATCACGTCTTTGTCATCATCGGTTGACGAGACACAAAACATGACAATGATGATGATTACACTTTGATTGCCCTAGTTATCCACTTTCCCTTGACTTTTACACAACGTTGAAGTGAATACACGTAAATTGTAACATAAAATATATCCCCATCATAAAAATATCATGTGTGTCTTTTGAATGCGTAGCCAGACACAATCTCAATGTATTTCAAATCAATACAACTTCTTACGGAAAATTTTCAAGCAAGTGATGTAACATGAACCACAGTCATGTGTATTATGGGAAATACTTGGGGTAGAATGGAGAACATCATTTTTACTGTTTTTTTTTGTACTTGGATGGATGTCGTTGTAACTTGAGGATTATATCCTTTCACAGTTTCAAGTCCTTTGGAAAAAAATATGAATAAAACGTGTAAATATTTATAAAATCAAACATAAACCACGTCATCATCATTATATTATTATGTCTTTTTCATTGAATCTTTTTATGTTTCGTATTTGATTTTTTTTATTTTTTTGTATAAAAGAAGGCAGGATACTGTTGTGATTACAGATATTTTACAAGTATCATATACTTAGACGCTTTCGAGTACTGTTGCGCTTTTCTATAAAAAAATACCAGATAGGAAAAAAATAAATAAAAAGAAACAGATCATTAAATCATTCAAACACTGAGTATTTTGATTGGGACAGGCGGTCTCTTAAAATTTGTTTCTGCATCACAAACACCGAGAATGCCTATTTGACTTGCCTTTTTATGCGCGAATGTAAATCAGCATTGAGAAAACTGATGATATTCAAATTATTCGAATATACACAAAACGAGAAAAGAGAAATGAATGCTCCATTGATGTTTGTTGATGATTATTATAAAGTCACAAGTGGTTTGTTTGTCATTTTATTTTATTTTTTTAGAATATTTCTGAATATTGTAGGATATACGTTTTATTGCAATAGAATAAAAAAAAAATCAGAATTAAATTAAAATTTGTATTCAATTCAGAATAATAGACAAAGAATTGAATAACGATAAAAATAACATTTTTATGCGCTCAAAAAGGACGGTTTTATCTGAATAGAACATTGAAAATAATATGGTTCAAGTGTTGCACGGTTCAAATCAAAACATTATTTAACATTCCAATAATTTTTCAATGAGGGGTTGCTTTATACTTTTCTTTTTTTACAAAAACAAATTGTAATCTTCTTTCCTCTCCCTGTTGCCATCGTAAAATTTATCAGTTAACAAGACATTTTTTTCGACTTAATTGTAAGGAAAGATTCCATTGGAACTAAAAAAGACAACGAAATTTTATTTAAAATAAACGATACTTGGGGGAAATGACAATATCTGATTTGTGGTGTTTTGATTTATAATAAATCGAAAACATACCTTGTAAAAAACCGAACAAACCGACTTTTAAAACAAAACACATTTACCAAATGATTAATGATGATTTTATTCAAGAATTGTGTTTCTCTCTGATAGATGCTTTTAGTGTCGTTTAAAGCTGTTTTCGAAGTTAAATTTATTAAATTTATATATGATTTCAAGGACACAAGTATCACACGATAAATTATGTGAATTATGACTTGCGGATATTGATATTATTGGGGCACAGACGTAAAATATGTTGCAAAATTATATTTTTTGAGATTGGTTATGACGGGAAATGAAGGGAACTAATAACTGAATCTAATTAAAATTTAATTCAGATGTTCGATCCCTTTCCTTTTGTATTTTTTTTTATTTTAGCACAAACGTAATGTGGCAACTTTTTTATTAGTATGAAATAGATTTTTTTTGAAATAGATTATAAGTATGAAAAACAAAAATTAATCTTTAAAACTGCTATAAATACCTCCAAAATATAATATGAACTTTTTTGTACAGAAGTTCGATTCAAATTAGATTTATCTCACCTTTAGTTGAACCAAAACAAGTAAGAACAACACCAATTTAATGTGATGTCTTGGTTTCGTATATTTGCTGTGCGTTTATTTGACTTCTATTTCAAAGTAACAACACCAAAGCATTTAATTTTAAATAAACTATTACAAACTATCTTAAATACATTTCATTGTACTATACGTAAACGATTTCTTCGTAAATACTAAGGACACAGACACAACCCTTGTCGTCTGCTCTCATTCTCCGACAGGTGCTTTTTCAACATCAAATCGTTTAGAAGAGTTATCCCATCTCACAACAATTCGATAGAAGGAAAAAGTAAAGATAAATAAATGAATGAAACACACCCGTATGTTTTGGAGCACAACGCTATTAGGGTTTCTATTTCTGCTTAAAAGAGCAGTATTCCTCAAAATTTACGAGAACGATACAAATTTATTTTTTCTACTTTAGCAAGTATATATTTTTACAAACATAGAAGAGATGAGTTACTGTAAACAGAACAATCAAGGGAATTAAAGTGGTGGTTAATGTGTCAATATCAGTTGGATCATGGTCCGGTCAGGTCATTTCTACACTTTGTGGTTGATGTTTCTGCATTAGACAGATTGGCTATTAGGTTTTAGTTTAATTCTCTGTCGTATTTGTATTAAAAAATATGTTTTCTGTAATTTTGTTTAAATTCAATATTTATTACTAAACTATAAAAACAAAAACAGTGATAAAAATTAAGTAACATAAAATTATCTTTAAATTATATAAAGTTCATTTGTTTTATAGATATTAATTATAGTTTTTCAAGCAACAAAATAATTTTTGGCGAAAAAAAAATGTAACAAAAATAAGAGCAACAAGACAAGACAAATTAAAAAATTAGTGAATTTCGTTATTTTTATATTTCACTCAGTCTTTTTTTCATTTAGCTGTAAGTATTTCAGTAATACATTGTGTTTTTGTATATACTTTTTTAAATTAATTGATGACACCTGAATGACACAAAAAGAGAATTTATTATTTTGTTTCTTCACCTTGATCGTTTATTGAATTAAGCGTGGAAAACATTGAATATTTTTATACAATGGTGAATTAAATGACACGAAATAAAAAATAAAAATAATAATTTCAAAATGGTGATGATTTTAATTTGGCATCAAGAAAATAAAAATGACCGGAGATAAACCGTTACTGACTGACCGATCATTAAATTGAAAATTTTCTCTTTGTTGTTGTCTATTATGTTTTAGAGAGTTATTATTATTATTATAACATATAGCTACTTGTATTTATATAAATACATACATATATTTATATTAAGTTTATGTGAATAAGGTAGAAGCTCAAAATAAAAAAAAACAATTTACTATGAAACATCGTCGTATGTTAATTCAGTACACATGTCAAAATGATAGATAAACTAAATAACATTCACATCATCAAACTCATTTGATCATTCCCCAGGTTTCTAATAAATATTATTTTTTATACGAATTTGTCTGTTGAAACAGCAAATTTATATAATCGTAAGTATAAAGTATCTGATACACCATTTTTGATTTTTAGATATTAAATACAAAATGTAGTAGTATGAACTAAATATCGTTGCGTAAATGCCAAACTGTACTCTTAAAATAATTAATAATTTATGGGCAATTGTTAGGATGTCAAAATTATAACACTCGGCGAATTCAAAATATTTTTGTTAATATAATTAATATACAAACAGACACACACGTAAAAATCATCTGCACCCCTCTTAAAGTTAAAGTTTTAATCCCATGCTTAGTTTTAGTTTAAATATAGTTTTTTTTTTAAATAAATTGTTCAATTGAAATTTTCCATACAGTTACAAAAAAAAACTGTTTTTTTTTGTCTATAAGATAAATCTAACAAAAATGGTGTAGTATTGATATTAAACCCTCTTTTTGAAATAACAATATAACCGGTTACATAAGAGTATACCCTTAATTTTTTTCTACTTATATATAACCGATTACATTAGATTCGGTAACTTTGTAGTAGTATATGCAAAATTTATAATGATCTAATTTCTAAAATTCGAAAATTTTTGATCATTGTTTTTTTATTCATTTTATTTTATGCCAAACTTCCCTTATTCTTAAATTTATCATACTTTAATCCATAAATGTGGTCGAACAAAAAAAAACTCCATCCCCTTAAATGGAATAATAATATTTCATCTTTAATCTTTATTACTCATCAGATGTTTTATGTAACGCATAGTTCGCGTCTTCGTAATGCCTGACATCGAATGGCAATCGAACTACACAAAAAGTAACAGTAATGGACAAAGGCATTATTTTTATAAAAATATTGGATTGTCTTTTAATGCTCTTTTATATTTCGAGTTTTGTTGTTTGTGTAAATGAGTATTTTTGAAGACACATTTATCATAATAATAAAATAATGGTTGTACTCTAAGAGATGCGAAAAATACAAACAATGAGGAAATACTCTTGTACATTTTTTTGTTTCATTTCAAAAAAAAATGTTGATATTAAAAGGAGACAATGTTTTAGTATCTTTTCTTTATTCTTATAGGTATAATGTATATATTTTACAAGAGTAGTTTTCACTATTATATAGTTTTTTAGTTTGTTTGTTATCACTGATATAAACGCATTTTTAGAAATATCAATAATTATATTTCTTAGCTTTGATTCAAATTTTGAGTAAAAAGTAAATTTAAGAAGAATATATGTTTCAGGTTTGTGAAGAATAAATTTATTATTAATTATTATGACAGGAATTAAATCAAATGTAAACACTTTTTACAACTATAAAATGATTTGCAAGTGAGTGACGATAAATTCTAAGACGTTAAGTACACATTTAATAGTGTTAAAATAATCCTTTTTCAAAATTCCTAAGCCATAATCACGTAAATGTTTGTTTTTGTTCCCATTATTTTATTTTCTATCAAACATATACTAAAGAAAGGATCGGTAATATGTGTCGCATGGTATTCCTTCCGTTCGTTCTTCCTGCTTTCTCGACTAATACAGTAAAGTATACTCAATTATTGCTAAGCACCGTTCTCTAATGAACAAAATGTACATTGATTGTGAGAATAAGAAGTGAAAAGACATTTCTCACACCTTTTTCTTTTGAATATGTAGGTATAATATAATATTATAAGAATAAGTGGCAGTGGTGGTAGTGTGAATATTCTTCCTTTATTTATTATTTATGGTGCTTACATAAGTTGATTTTAACAACATGTACCTATTTTCTGCTTTATATATTGAATATTAAAGGGTATCTTGCATATTAACACTTTTTCACATGTAAACACTCTAAGAAAATCTTAAAATAAGTTAAAGGAAGTATATTCACTTAGAGATAGGCAGAAAAACGTACGTTACCAAAATATGCCTTCTATTGTTCATCCTAAATTTGAGCAAATTTCTTTAAAAGAGGATCACCAGTCTGTTTCGTTTGTTTATTTACGTGAATTTACGTTTATTTACCTGAAATGAAAAAAAGAGAAAACGTTTAGTAATTTAGATATTGCGAATTTCGAACATGTTTTTGATCAATAACATTGAAGATTTTGTTATTTTTTGCAATGAAAAAATTGCAGAGTAACATCACTTGTCACTGCATTTATAAAAATACATGCCAAATACATTTTCTTCAGGGACACAAATAAACAAAAATAATAAACAATTTTTATCATGTCTCGAAAAATATCATGTGTGTATGTTTGTTATGAATGTCAGACAATTACAATTATAAAGAGACAAGTTGTAGACTTTTTTTTATACATATATGTGTTGTTGAAAAAAAAACTTAGAAGAATGAACATAACGAAGCATCAGTAAAACCACCACATGAAAATGTAGATAAGCGGCTTTTTGAAAAATATTATTATTATTTTATATAATATGTTGATTCATACAAGAAGTAACCAGCAACATTAAAAAAACACACAAGGAAAAACAGAAAAAGTAAGGATTATTAAACAGTAGAAAAAATTTACATGTTCTTTTCTATTTTCATATAGTTTTCCAGAATATCCTCAACTCAAACAACTGTCACTACACAAAGTACAGTCAATGTTTGTCTGAGACTTGACTTTGTTATATGAGAAATATTAATAATAAGAGCTACCTTAGTTGCTATGGGACATAGGAGTACCATAAACTACAACAATTAATACTTTGTCTTGAGGGAGGCTTTATATTGTTTATTATTATTATTAATGTACGTAAAAACATGAAATAATGCAATATAAAATCTTTCCTGAAGTCTAATGATCTTCACCAAAAGAAAACTTACTTCCATTGAATTGTAAGCAAAAAACTTTGGCTCTGGTACCGTTAGTTTTTCAGACAGAAAACCTGTTAATGTTACATATTACACCAACCATTCAAAACAAGATCTACTACTGATTGATTATATTATATTGGAGTGATGTATAAAAGCGTGCAAAACCCATCCTTAAAATAAAGTGGAACGCGCATGCCTGTTGTCTGACAGAAATCAGTCAGTATAATTACTGTTTGCATTGACATTTGGCGTTGAACTGGATCTAAAGTAAGATTAAATGTAGCCAGAAAAATAAAAGGTGTAATCAAGTAAACTTAAGATCGACAGCTGACCAACACAAATGAAGGAATAAACTCCAATCTAAATAGAAATACATCTTAAGACTATACACCAGTTAATTCAAAATATATTTCACCAGAATAAAATCGTATGTTCAAAAAAATCTTCTGAAAGTAGTGCGCTAACAGTGTGAGACCTTATTGCCTGCTGACTATACCTGATGCCATATGTAAATGACGTGTGCCGCTTTAAATATTATTTGTCCTGTGTTGTTCAATTAAAGTATTTTTCTGCATTATTGTGAACGTTTTATTTTTACTCGAAGTCGATGAACCATGTAAAACTCGTTATCGTTAACACACAGCATCTTCTTAGAAAATATTGCAACAAAAAAGAATTTTTAACTTAATTTTTACAGTAAATTTGTTGTTAATCATCAGTAGTTGCTAGTCAGACCGAGGTTTATAAGCAGTTAATTTTAATTAGTTTTTACTAAAATTTTATTATAATTATCAAAATTAGGTGTACCTGAAATACATTTTCTTATTCTATTAAAACAAACACATTTGATTTTGTAACAGACCTAGTTCAAATATGCTGTCGAAAAATTGCAATTTAATAAAATGTGCCGTGAATTAAATTAAAACAATAGCTCATGCTAGATAGATATAATTAATACTTAACAGTGTACATGACGAGAAAATGTATTATTTTAATTGTTTTTAGATTAAATTGAGCAATACCTACGAAACGTATTGAGATTATCACACATATTTTTTTCGACTTGTTTTTTTAACTATTCAACCGCCGACCGACCTCATGTGATTTATCATTATATTATATTAAAACTGATTATTGCACAATTAAAATAACAACGAATATTTAATGACTTTTTGTTACATTTTTAGCAGCAAACTGTAGCAATTTAATTTTTTATGTGTATTCATTATTGTTGTTTTTCCTCATTTGACATATTTAATTATAGATATATATGTTTTGAAAATCGCTCTGTCAGTTTGTAGTTAGCTGTATACAAATGTTTGTTCAGATACAAGAAATCTTTGTTAATTATTTATTCGTATAATTTTATATTAAAGAACAATATAAATATAGCTGGTGTTCGATTTGTTTATTTTATTTTATTATTTTCTTTATTTTTTTTTTTTTTTTTTGTTAACAACTTGCTTAATTAACTTCATATGTACTTTTTTAAAAGAATGTTTATGTGTGTTTTCAAGCCATATGATGTTCTTTGTATTTTGCATATTTATCGCTTTTCGCGCATATGTGAAAGATAATATAATATTTTTCACCTCGTTAATGTCAAATAAATAAAATTGATAGGATGGGCTAAAAGTATTTTCTACATACATATATAATACGTTTATGCTTTATATCAAACATGATTTTATATATACCGCAAAATACACGACTTTTTATCCATGTACAATTTTTGCCATATATAGATTTATAAAAGCGCGCGCGCATGTATATAACATATATTTATAGTTTTGGTTTATTTATATATGCATATAGATTTTGCATGTAGTTTTTCGTTTTTGCTCTGGATCAAAAACTGTATTTGACGATTGTTTTTTCTATAAGCATGTATAAATTGAACAAAAGCAGAATTGAATTTTAGTATGCAACTTCAAATAGATCGCCTCCTTGAGCCCATTGTATGAGATGATAATTGACATTGTATTTTCCTCCATTAAATATTATTATTATTTTGATTTTATTGCATACTCTTCTTTCTTTTCTCATTTCATACACACTGTACTGCACTATGACTTGCAAATTGTTGCTATGATGTAGTTATTTTATATATATATATTTGTAGTAGTGAAATGCAGTCAATGTGTGATGCAAGTTCATCATCATCATATCATTGCTTTGTGCATCATTGAAATCTTTGATCGGCCATATTTTCTTTTTCATTTTTACAGGCGCTCTTCTTATCTGCTTTTAGGCTTTATATTTATATATATATATATATATGTATAATATGTATTAAAAATATAACTCTTCTGGAAACATATTGATGTACATATATATTGCGTATTAATAATGATATTCTTTTTCTAAACGTAGGTATACTATTCCGCAGGAGAACTTTTCCACTGATGCTTTCTGTAAAATGCCAGTATGTGTATAAATTCAATATATATGTGATTTAAAAGACACAAACGGAAAAGTGAAATTTAAAGAAAAATTCTATGTACGAAAATGTTTATATTGTGTCCATATTATGTATACATATTTACATGATTTGTATGACGATTTCTAAAAAAATAATAAAATCAAACAATTTCCACGGTTAATTATATTTAGTTTTAATAGATCGATTAACTAGAAAATCATTGAACAATCATTTTCCTCACACCCTCTCTACAACTTTTATTATGTTGTCATGAAATAACAAACAATATTAATATGATATGGCTACAATATTTTTTCAAACACATTTTTATCACATATATCATGATATTTGTAACGGTATAATAAACAATAAAAATAAACAACATTATCACTTAATTTATTTCCCATATTTTTCCGAGCAATAAAGTCACCTGATACCCCGATGATGGGACTCGTGCATTGTATCGGAAAAATTTACCGAAATTTGGTATAAATACTTTGATATAAATCAAATAAAATATCACCCCCTTCCTTTTTTATTTTATTTCATTTATTAGGAAATCGTACAATACTTTGTACCAATATGTGTATTATGCATTGGTTTCAGTGCATGAAGTAAATGAATGAGTAATTTTTAAATTTGTTTTTCTATGGTGACAATGATATAATTAACAAAGCTAAAATTGGCATGAGTCGATCGAATATACTAAAACAAAGGAAAAACATGTGGAAAAAATTATTTTTCAATAGTTTTTTTTTTATTGATGTATAAAAATTAATAATAAAAACATAGCGTGTTTAAAGTTCATATCGTTCATATTCTCAGGTAAACAATCAATTTGAATTTCGAAGTCGATTAATGATTCACAGTACGTGTACATCAACAATATACTAATCGTTTCTTCTGTTCGTTCAATGTAGGTATATTTTTTTTCAAACAAAAACCTTTAATGACGCCTTCAATCAGTCAATATAAAATTTCTTGGTACACTTCTAGACATCATCAATGAAACATATCATTATAACATATTTTGAGAAGGAAATATAAGATCATATATGTGATTTTTTACGTTATTATTATTGTTATCATTACGTTTTTCATGTCTACAATATTTGTTTATTAATAATGATGATGATCTCTTGATTCAATAGCATGCATATAGCCTATCAATAATGCCTATATAAATGTATGGTATGTCTTTCGCGAAAACAAATGCTTGAAGGGGTCCATTAAATCATGAAAGAGGTACATTCGGATATAAAACCGCCTTGCACAAAAAAAAAATTGATGAGGATCGAATTATTCCTATCGGCGGTTTCCTCTAAATTATTTGTAATAAAGGTAAAATAATGATAAATATTCTGAAGTTCTATTTTTTTCGGTCTGAGTATAATTTATTTGTTAACATTTTTTCATTGGCGCTTGTGTTATTATTATTCGTTATTTATAAAAAATTTAACTTTCATTGATTAGCTGAAAAAGTATTTCGATCATTGTGTTGCTTTTTTGACTCCATTCATGTTAGACAGAGCCGCAGCTCGTTTGATAGATGAGTCTTAATATATCATTTCTACAGAACAAACGCTGTCCCGTCAAATATTATTTAGTGTATGCTGCTCTCCTCTGTTTTGTAAATTTTCACTTTGAAACTTGTCTTCACTTTTTTTTTATAAAAATTTAGTTGGATTTTAAAACTTTCTGGGCGTTGCTCATAATTTTTTTTGCTCAAAAACAAAATTAATCAATTATACCTTTCGTAATAAATAAAATAAAAAATACTAGGAGATTATGAATTATTTTTTTTTGTGTACTTGAAAACTTTTGTAAATACAAATTTTTTGATGTAAATTTAATAATATACCAAATGTAAAAAATGTTGCGCTGTATCAAAAACTTAATAATATTAATTTCAAAATTAATAATATTTATATTGGATAAAAAAAAAACAAAAAAAAAAAATAATAATTTTAAGAAAGAACGCAACTGCAAAAGAAACTTCTTTAACGAGAATTTGATTATTTATTAATGATGACTAATTTTTATTTTCAACTGTGTTCTTGTGTTGTCGATATTTTTGCTTTACCATTCATCAGTTGCTTTCGAAGCTTTACTTTTTTTGTTTAAGGCAAACTATTATATATGTATGTAAATCCATCAAACGTATCACAGTAATGAATGTAAATCAACATTAATTTTACCGGTAATTTTTATCGTTGTAATAATGGTATAGATGTTGTGTAATTAACATGATTTTTTATATGACAACTCAAAGATCATGGTCAACGGTCTTCTGCAACTGACTTATTGATTTTTTTAACATTAAAAATTCAAATGTTACACACATCTATGACAAATTTATTCATTCTAAATATAAAATAAAAAAATACATGACTTTAATTTCCCCGAGGAAGCTCCACCAATATTATATACAAACAAAAGTGATGACTGTTAGTATTTTTATTGTTACAATAATAATCACACAAATATGTATAACTGAAACAAAACGGCAACAGTATACGTATATTCATATCAAATGACGACTTGGTTAAAAATCGATATTTAAAGTAGCGCAAATTTGGTGGTTTGTCTTCTTATATTTTGTTTAATTAAAGAGATAATTTTAAAAAATATATGTTAAAGTTTATATTTTTTTATTTATGTGATACAACATAAATTTATTAAAGACTAGCTTAAAATAACTGTTTCCATCATTTTTTTTATTTTGAATTTTATGACAATTTTCACAATTTTAAACTGAAATAATTTGTGTGAAATTTTAATTGGAGATCCGTGCTGAGTATTTATTTTTTAGATTTATTGGGTGGCCTATAAATTATTAAACTTGCAAGCCGGTTATCTGCATAATTTCGTAACGATTTGCGTTATAATTAACATATTCCTCTGTCTTGCGTGAAGCTTAGGTTATTGGCATCTTATTTTGATTTATTTTTACTATTAGCTTTCAAACTAAAATATCATTACTAGAAAACACATAGGTCTAAATTTATAATTTTAAGAATGAAAATTTTATTCAATTTATTTATTCACCCAAAATTCAAAATCTCAATTTTCACTGAAATATTTTTTTTTCTTATAAGATTTTTTTGTTCATCTTATTGGATTTTCACTGTTAACCTATTTTGCTCGATGATAACAATTTTTTTTTTGCAAAAAAATAAATAAAACTTTTAAACATACCTGTTCCCAAAATTTAGCCAAAATATAAAATCGCTCTTTTTTTAGCAGCCAATCCATAGATTGAACAGCTGAATCCATATCGGATGTTATTGAAGGAGAGCCGCCACTTTGTGGTACTGTTGGCTGCATCCGAATTTCTCTTGACTGATTTTTAGATGTAGTGGCTTGCTTTTTCTGTCCCAAACTAGTATTTTTTGATGTATTCGAAAAACCCTCCGCCGAGGAGGAGCTTTGTGCTAAAAAAGCCGTGATTATTTATTTTTTAAATACATAAATCAATTTTTATTCACTGTTATGTCTCATGTTGTTGCCACATTACACATCAAAAATTATGTGTCACTAAACATTTGTCTTGCTCCCCCAAAAATAAATAAATATATCAATTTATTGACAAAGTATTAGTTGAAAATAATAATACGGTATAAAACACTTTAACGCTGGAATATTTTTCCAACAACAGGTTTTTTCCATAAATTTTTTTATTTCTATTTTTTATTTATTTCATGTAGTATTTTCAAATTAAAAAAAACTTTTTCAGCGTATTCAAATTTTGTGTTTAAATGATTCACCTTTTGAATTTTTGATTTTTTTTTTGAATTATACAAAAAATTTTTTTGTATCTTGTCACTTTTATTTTTTTTTTTTTGTCTTTTTTTAATAATACATCAATGTTTTTTTTTTATTAAAGTTCATTGAATTTTTCACATTTTTTGTATGTTTAGTTTTTGTTCATCGATAATAGATATTTTTTATAATTACAATAAAATATTTTTTTTCCAATTTTTTTTATCGTATGAATCACTGTTTTTTATTTAACAGATATTTTAACAGTTCAGTTAGAATATTTTTTTTTTATTATCAATCAATTGTATTTTTTCTGTTTATGTATTTGAATTCTGATGTCAAGTGTACGTATTAATATTATTATGTTTGTATCACTTGTAGTACGGTCTCGTGATAACTGATTTGCACTGACTACTTTTAAAAAGTGTAAAGTGTCTCAAATCAAAAATATAATAATACAAGAAGTAGGCAAGCAAAAAAACTGATTGAATTATTATTACTATTAAAGATACATGTATATAGACGTATATTCTGCGAATTGTTGTTGTTTTTATTATACACCGATATACTGATTTTTCCTATAATAAAAGGAACCACCTCGATTATGGTCTCTTGTATAAAAACGATGCGCTCTGGTATAATACCAGCAGTTGACTAATACGATTCAATTGCCTTTCGTTTTGTATACCTCATCAGCGGCGGCAGATTCTACAAAACGTACGCGTATATTCAATTCGTCGTCGAATGAATGGGACGGTATAACAATTGTGTGTGTATGTGTCTGATTATATCTAATAAACATACAAGTATACGCGATATTTATACTATCGGCACCAATACATGCAGTCGAATTTTATCCGAAATTTTTATCCACGTATAAATACTATGCGTTTGCGTACAGAATTAAAACTGCATTTCAATAAAGGTATGTTGTACGCGCTCTCTCAGAGAAAAGAATTTTCTGCGCTCTTCCCCTTCATTTTCCAACACTCGAGCAACATATTAATACATAATAATTTTCTGATTGACACAAAGTTCTATTACAATTCTTCGAAAAAAGAAAGAGAGATTTTTTCTTTACACATTTTATCGTGGCTGTGTGATCTGATGTGTGTGTATATCTGTGTGTGTGTGTATGTATGTAATTTTGTCGTATCACTCTGTTGTTTTTTATCGTATGTTATTTCATTTCTTCTTTTTACGATTATTATTAATACAAACTGATTGGCCACGCCTATTGGTACCTTTTTTATATTAGTTCACATTGATTTTTCGTACATATAAATCGTATCACTCAGTTGGCACGAGGACACATAATAAAGTATGCGATTATATATATAGGTATATACTTATATAGATATAAAAACTATAAGGCAGCAAGATATTCGACTTCTTTTTAGATCGTACGTAACATGTTTCGTGTCCTATGTATTGAATATTTATGTTCATCTACGACACTTATTTTTTGCGCATATATAGATGTAAAAAAAATACACACATCCCCATCTCCACACACGAAAACTGCGACGCGGCTCCATACATTACAAAACACACAGAATTTCTTTCATTCTTTTTGATATGTTTGAAAGATTTTATCCAATGAAATGAATTTCGATTTTTACATTTCTTTTTTTTTCGTAATACCAGTAAGTCGTATAATGTACGTTTTAAATGGTTACTAGAGCCTGCAAGTGAAAAATGTGTAAAAAGATGAGTAAAAAAGGAGTTTTTCACATATTGCAGAAAATATACGTATATTCTTACTGCAAATTTACTTTTAAAACATTTTAATGAAGACAACTAAAATCGTTATGCGCATTAACATATTTTTCAATGCATTTTTTATTTTTTAAAAATAAATTTAATTATTGTATTTTAAATAATGAGAAAAAAAAATTAAGAACTAAGATTTAAAATTTAAAAAAAAAGTTGACTTCAATTTATTTTACTTTAATAATTAGAAAATATTGCAGCAATATAAATCTCATCGATAAAAGTACATTAAAGAAAGAGAATACATTGCTATATATATATTCAGGGGAAATGTGAGTATCGTATGGATTTCCCCACATGTATTTATATTTGGAGGGGTGCTGTTCTGGGGAACATAAGAAAAACAGTAGCATTATCATTGAATCATGAAATCATTGATATTGCTGTAGAAAATTACATCCTTTTTAATTTAAACCTATAGTTATTGTTTTCTCATAAATTGATTTTTTTTAAAATGAAGTGTAAACATAAACTTAACCTTGTCTATGTATATTTAACACATAGATATGATTTAAATAGAAATTAAACCTAAGCAGAACGGTAATTGTGGTGCACATATTATACCAACGATGTAAAACAATTTGTAAACATTGCGTTTTCATTTATCATCAACTCAAAATTGTGTGTGTTGTTGCATTTTGAAGTGAATCGTGTTTCGTTTGTGACTATGTCTATTGTATACATATGGAATAATGCTTGGATTAGTACACGTCATACAGTGGATAATAAGTTGATGAAATGCGGTAGACAATTTTTCAGCGCCGCACCATACCATTTAAAATAAATTTGTAGCGTGGAAGACTTTTTGTTTGAAAAAACTTTATTTAAAAAGGTAGAAAGAGATTTTAATGCATGCACAATTTAACCAAAGAGATTTCACGACAGCTACAAAATGCATGTATCATTTGTTGGCAAAACCTTTTAATGATATGGTGATGAAATGTATCTCAAAATTCAGGTACAAAAATAATTTTGAGTGATTATAATCAAAAAGCAAGACAAATATTTATGTCTCTCTAGAATAATTGAAGGTTTGTATATACGTCAGATTTTTTGCTTAATTCATTTCAATTTTATATTTGAACAATATGCATAACTGCCTTTAACATTCAGCGAGCAATAAAAGAACACCACCATATTTTATTTGATTGTGGTACGTGATCTCAAAAATATAATCATTAATATTTGGTTTTTCTCTTGCTTTTACTTTGCTGGCAAACGGCATATTTTGTCGTCGGCAACTCTCATCATATTCGCGCTCCTTATGTTTATAACACAACGAATGTACTAAAGTTTCCTTATCTGCTGTAAGATCTGTGTCGAGTGCACAACTTTTATGTCATCAAACAGCTTTTTCAAACCAACCAACAATATCATCTACAGAAACTCAAATCATAAATAATTTGAACGGTCTTTACGTGTACACATTTTATTTCAAATGTTATTTAAAGTACGAATATTTTCTTTTTTTTTACTAAAAGAAGAAGACAAAAGCAATAAAAATGAATATTTGAATTAGATGTTTCATTCTGTCATTTTTAAGATAAACACATTTCGTTAGCGTGATAAACAAAACAATCATAAAAACGTTCAAATTTATTGTTTTATCGTAATTAAAAAAAATAAGATAAAACTCAATGACAAAACAATAGAAATAAGATGAGTAAATTTACGACACGAAGTGACAACACGAGCTAACTCTTGCATCACCTTTATACAATAACAACTGATGGATGTGATCTAATTTCTATTTTTTTTTCGTTTCAGTTGATATTTTTGTGTAGTTGTGATTATCATTTATTATTATTTTGATTGTTAATCTTTTCAGGCGTTTGTTATTGTATGAACAAAACAATACTAATCTGCTTCCATTTTTATTTTCTTCAAAAATATTTTTTCGTGAAATAATAAATAATAAAAATATAAAATTTCGAATAAAATACACACAATAAACTTAGTAAAAAAAACTAAATGTGAAGTATTTAAAAAAAATAAATTTATTTATAATTTATATACATGTCTCTTCTTAGCTTGAAAACAATTTTTATAAAAAAAAGTTCATAATGATAATGCTTTAAAAAAAAGTGTTTTTTAATAAAACGACTTCGGCTGTTTTATTCGAATTATTTGACTTCATAATATGAATAATTAGCCAAAAAAAAAACAATTTGCTGATAAACATTTTGAAATAATTTAATGTTTTTGCAAAATAAAATGCAAAAAATAAACAATTACAGTCAAACAATGCAGTTACTTCATCAAAAAAGCAGCCTTACATGGAAGTTTACTATGTTTAATGTTTTCAAAATCGTATATTTACGGAACTAAAAACGTCAAGTAAAATAAAAATCAGGAACAAAAATATTCACATTGAGTGTGTTAACAATATTAAATTTTGTAATGATTAGTCTTTGTTCTATTAATAATTTTTATATGAAACCCATTCTTTTTACGAACTTAATGAAAAACTTATTTAACTAAGATTAATAAAAAAGAACCTTGAATTAGAAAAGCAAATTCGAATTGTAGTATATGTTTGTTACATAGATCCTTTGTGAACATCATTCGATTTTTAGATCATGAGAAATGATTTTGAAATAATTATAATTTAGGTGCTTAATTTAAATATATAAGTTTTTGTTCTTTCTTCATATCTTGGGCGGACTGGCTATATGCGCATTATGCGCAAATACAGAATGCGCGGGCCGATTTTTCTACCCAGTCCACCTCTGATTTGAAAAATTTTGATTTTTTTTCGAAAAATTCTCGGCTATGAAAAAAAGGATACTTTTTTGCCTAAAAAAATACATTTTTTCGCCATTTTTCCCAACTTTGAGGCCTGGGCTCTAGATTTTTAAGCTTGGTTGCGTGTCCGTCCGTCCGTCCTTCCTTCCGCTCGTCCGTCCGTAGCATGGAAAACTTGTATGGAAAATTTTTGAACAATCCATGAATATTCCCGAAGCTTCTATGAGCTTTCTCAAATATTCTATAAAATTTGTCGTACATTTTTGAAGTTTCTTTAACTTTGCCCCAATGAACCATCTAAAACTCAATCTAATGCACAATCTAAAATTTTGCCCCAATGAACATTCGGAAACTTTGACCTAATGCATATTTTGAATTTCAATAAAAAAGCATGTAAAAGAAAAACTGTATCTAAAATGTAAATGCGCTCCAGTTCATCGGCTCGATAACTGATCACTAGTTTTGTCAAGCCGGGAAATTTTATGCCTTAATTCAAATTCTTTGGAAAGTTTACTGTCATTTAGCACCTTACCGCCTTCCGTAAACGTTTTGTCGATAGGGTATCACGAAATGGGCCTTTTTTGTGCACAAAAAACAAGGTGGAACATATACTACAACAAGGCATGTCATATTATCTACTTAATTTATCTATTTTTATTAATGTTCAATGGTTTCAAAAGAAAATTTATTAAAAACCAAAATAAATGATAAGAAATAACGTTGAAAATCGTTTTCAGCATAATCTTGTTTTATTTTTTTTTGCTTGCAAAGAATAAATTAATTAAGCTTTATTTTTTTAGATTTTGTTACATAGAAATTTTTCATATTGAAAATGTTTTAATTTCTTTATCAGTATTAATGTATTGTATATGCAATTATGCAAATAAGTTAACATAAATCTTTTGCTAATACAAAATGACATAACCAGATGAAGGCAAATTGTGAATCTAAAGCATTCAAACCTTTAAAATGGATGAATTAGAGTGTGCACGCAAAATATAAAGTACTTTATATTTTCATGGATCTAAATAAAACAGAATATTGCGAAAATAATATAGAGATAGTGGGTGCATTCAAGAATGCTCATCGATGGACATCAATGATTTTTTCCAATTTTTTTTTTCATCGAACGCGTTCAAATTAAATAAGATGGATTGTTCGATTCATCAGTAAACATCGAAAATCGTAAAAATATGTCATCAAAGTCACAAATATTCATCAAAAAACACATTTATGATCGAAAAAATGTCACAGAAAAAAAATCATGATGGAAGCGATGAGTGATCCTGAATGCACCCAGTGATTAAGTATATCTTTTTTTTTTGTTACATACGAACACAAAATGTCATTAGAAAATCGTTCCTACTGAATAAATAGGGAAGCAATTTCACATTAATATGCTTGTGCATTCCATTATCGATGGAAAGAAAAATGAAATAAATCACAAAGTACTCAACTCAAAAAATACACTTTTAGTGTAGAGATATAATATTATAACGATATCACTTAAATCAAAAAATAGAAAATTAAAAAATGAATTTCTAATGAAATTTTTTTTTAGACGTATGATACAATTTGAATGCGATACCCAAAATATGATATATGGATTTTTATGCATTTAACTCGATCCCTGTAAATGTATATTTAGAAATATTTTGTTCGTACGTGTGATGATATATAATAAATTGAAATATTTTTTGATTTGGAATTTATTCATATAAATGATGTCTTTGCTTCTAGGGATCGGTATATTATAGGGTACTTGTTTTTGGATGAGATGACACATTTCTAAGCAAAAATCCAATATGTTCGCTTTCAATAAATTTTTATTATGAGATCCAGTAATAAAATTAATAGATTTTTTTATAATCATAAAAACGTTTTATCATACATATGTAGTAACATCATTTTATTATAATTTAAATACAACACAAAAAAGTATATAAAATCTATTTAAGCAAATTTGCATTCAAAATTCTGTTACTTAAGTATAATTTTGTCTTTATGCAAAGAACTGTGGATCTCATATATCCTATATATTATCATAATGGCGACCGATGTACCTTGAAATCTTTCATACAGACAAGTTCTATGAAAAAATGAAGGACAAGTTTGCAAAAATTAGCAAAAAAGTAATTTAATGCACTTCCCACGATGCATTATATGAACATGCTCATTCATTCACCTTTTCTAAAATTCTGTTAAAAAAAATACATATGTATATTCACAAGCTTAATCACAAGTTTCAATCTGATGTAAGCGAATGAATTTTCCAAAAACTAAAAGACATTTAACAAGACGAATATGCGGTTTGATTTGTTCTTGTTTCACTCAATGTTCCAGATCTATATGAGTGATTACACATTTATTTTTGAAATAACGATAATTTATATCAAAAATAATGCAGACAGTAGCCATTAAAATGTCAAAATACTCGGAAAAATGTCTTGTTTCTTTTTTGTCGCTGATGTTTATTATTATTATTGCTGTCTTTTCCATATGTATAATAATTTAATTTACAAATATACAAGGTTGAGCGCTGTAGCATCTTCGTCACATGTCTCTTTTTCTTTGCGTTTTTTACTGTGATTGCATGCAACGGTATATCAAGCAAATAAATACAAACTTTTGTCAAATAATAATAATGACGATGATCAAGTTATGACAGTGACACGAAAAGGAAAAAGTGAAATCAAATAAATATAAAAAGAAACTTTTTGAAAACTCTGCAAACAAACAAAAAAATGTAATAATAATAGAGAATATTTATCGAGCGAATTTGATAATTTTTTTAAAAATTTTTGAAATTTTAATGTTGTTTAATGTTGTGAAAAAAATGTGTCAAAAAAATATACATGTTTGAAAATCATATTGTTAATATGTACATAAAAAAATGATGATGCAAATCTTTGTTTTGAGGTTAATCATCAAATTCATCTCACTTCAATTCAATAGAACAAATTCCATTATATCTTGTTAAAAGCATCAGTGCGGTGTATTTTAGAAGATTTAAATACCATTTGGGTGCATTATGAAATTTGCATAACTTTAATCAATTTATTATTTGAATACTTTTTACATTGTCGAATTTTGTGAAAAAGGGAGAATATTAGAGCACAGGTACGTGCTTGATGCATATATTTTGCATTATTTATTTAGCACAAGCTTTGCGTCAATTGACGAAATCGAGAGGGAATTATTGCAAGTGTGTATTTATTGTGACATTTGTCTCTTTTGTTGATGTGCCACTTTTTTGCCATTGTACAATACCTATTTTTCAAGGGCATTTATTGTTAAAATGCATATTTACAATTAGCACTTTAGTAAGTATAGTATAATCATCAATATAATGATGGATTTCTGATAGTCAAATGCAATTTGTATAAATATACATTTTTTTAAAATTAGAAGTGAAAAAGTTTCACTTCAGCACTTGAAATGATTCATTGTATTTTGAATAACATAATTGTGTATACTTTTGCAAAACAACAATAAAGTTTTGCTGATACATGTTTCTTGTTTCAGCGTGCCTTAAAGGTGATGACAATAAACAAAAAAATTAGGTCATTATTAAATTATATTTTATTTACTAACTAAGTTACATACACGGAAATATTTACGTTATTTATTGTTATTATTATTTTTAATTTATAACCAATATTTTTAATAATAATTTTCCATATTTACTAACACGTTTTAATCAGAAAACTAGGTGACACAGTTTAATTAAAAAATAAAACAATTGTAAGAATTCGATCTATTTGATTAAAAGATGTTTGGTAAGAAATTCGTGCAAATTTGTCTTTTTGTTGTCATTTTGTCTATTTTAACAGAAAATCCTGAAATCACAATAAACAATAATTATATTTAAATAAAAAAAAATTATTAAAAAATCTATATCAAAAAGTCTTCTAAACAATTCTTCAATACTCATATATTTTTTTTATTTCATACAGACAATGATTATAGAATGTATTCAATAAAAAATAAATCACATCTGCTAAAAATGATCGGGAACATGTCTCCCATGAATCTATTTTCTAATGGTAGGAAAAAGTTCAAAAATCTTTAATGTTGAAGAAAAAACCCCGTAACAGTATATGGAAAAGAATAATTTATTTGCATAATATTCAAATTACTTCAACCGGTCTTTAAACACTATACAACATATGTATGTATTCAAATATTATTAACAAACGATTCCAATTATATTGATATGCGTGTTCCGAAAATATTGCATGCACCCTTTCAATACGTATGACACATAGGTGAATGAATGCATTAATGACATGAAATTTTTCTTGTACATTAAATATCCTTTCATAATACTTTATCACCATCGCCGATCCTTAATAAAAAGAAGGTAAGAAAAGATACACAAGACACGGAAACCCCTTTTATATCAAACAGCTGAACGTGATCATAGTTTATTGAAAACTGTATCATTTTTTTTTTGCCCATTTGCATATCAAACTATACAATGTTGACTACACCACAATATGATCACATTTCATTTCTTGTCATCGTGAGACGTTCTGTCATTTCAAAAGTGAACAATGATCGTGATGAAGAGTACTACTTTGTTCCTAAAATTGTAAAAACTTCTTTTGTTGAATTCAAAAAATTTCATGATATTTAAAATTCTAGAAAAATATTTTAGATTTTACAGTAAAGTTCATTTAATAATCAATTCTCATTCGTCTTATGTTTTCTAAGACTGTTTCTTCTTAAAAGTTTTTGTAATCATAATCACAATAACATAAAAATTAATAACATAAGAATTTTTATTGTTTTTATGAAAATTGGTCAAAATTTTTAAAAGCTACAAGGTGAAACAGAAAACTATTTTGGACTACCATTAGTTTTATTCAAAAGACAATGCAAATTTACAATACTGAATCTGCAGAATAGTTTGTATAACTTATTTGTAAAATAAATAATTTAAAAATTTCAACAAAAATTACCGTTTTTGGTCTAAGTTTATGTAATTTTAAGAAATTAATTTTTTAAAAACTTTGTATTGAAAATTGTATTTTTGCATGGATTTTCTTCTCTAAAATTACTCTTCATAAAAATTTCTGAATACTTTTATTAAAAAAAAATTTGAAAGTTTTTTTTATGATATTAATTTTTTCAATTTTAACTAAAATATTCTTAAATCAGTTTCAAATAAACAAATATTAATGCAAAAAAAACTTAAAACAACAAAAATTTTGATTATCGGTCAAAAATTGTTTGAAATTTGGCATTTCGTATGAAAAAAGTATATCAATTTTTTATTTTATTTTGCCACCTCCCCATTTTTTCTCAAAAATTTTGGACAAAACTATCGAGTTTCACTTAGAGCGGCCTAATGGGTCAAAACGTTTTACTCCTGCTCTTCTTGATATTTATTTGTTCGTGTACATAGTTACATATTTATAATAACGATTAATAATGATGCATCATATTAAAAAAAATTAAAATAAACCAGCAAAACCTAGCAGCTATTTACTTAATAAATTAATAATTTCTGTAACATTGATCAAGCTCAAAATATTTCTTAATTATCGACAGATATAATTTTATTTACTTATTTTTGATTAATGTTATTTGTTTCTTTAATTTATTTAACTTTTAGTTTTTTTTTTTATTGAAAAGAGCAGATTTTAATTTTGTTCGTCTTTTACTACACAGATAAATACCCAGACAAAAATAATATATCTTTAGGTTATGTTTCACTCGACTGCTTCTCGTGTGAAGTTTTCAAGTAGTCAAAGTTATTGTTTTAGCAGTATATACGAGCAGCTAGCAAGAGAAAAGAAACAACAATGTTTAAACAAGTTGTTGTTTTTTTTGGCCACAAAAGACTGTAAGCTGACTTTGAGGTAAAATTTAAAGTAACTACCCGCCTTGTTTGAAAACTTGCGTAGTCGTGAATTGCGTTGATGTGATAAAATTCAATTGTCTTTTATTCATTTTTGTTGCTAATAATGTAAGTTTGACAAGTTAAAAAAAGTTAATAGTAATGCAAATGTAATGATTCGTGTCTATTTATTGTTTTATCTCTGTACGTATGTCGATGATGAACTTATTTTCGCATATATGTACGTCAATTATTGTAAGTCATCAATTTAAACAAACGTGAGTAAACTGCAGAGATGGAGTTGGAACTTCAAATAAGATTATTCATATCACTTTTTGAGCTTGTTTAACACCATCCCTGGATATATATTCAGTCTTTAGATAGAAATCATCAATTACTGTAAATGACAATAAAGTTACTTTATATGTATTGTTTTTTTATTTCTCGAAAAATATTATAAGATACAATTGAATAGTCAACTTAATGTGAATCAGTGGCTTCCGGTGATGAAATCTTTGTGTCTTAAATAACAATAATAACAACAATATGTACATTTGAAATTCAATGATTGACGCTGTAGCACTGTAGAGTACAGTTTTTGTTGTTATAATAATTTTTATGGAATCGGTCATTGTTTTCATGTGTAAAGTGATGAGCGAAATTGTATTTTTTTGAGTTCATACGAGTCAAGACATGATGAATGAACAGCATGAAAGAAACGTTGGTTCGCTTCCTCTGCTTCGCACTATAAATTTTAATAGAAAAAAGAGATATATAAGAAAAAATTGTTTTAAAAACACATTGACCCCTTAAAATAACAATAATTTTACATGATTCATGTCATAATTTTCCATTTTAATTCAAAAAATGGAGTATAATTTTTTGAGCGCAAAATAAAGGTGGAAGCAATGGAACACCCAAGCAACATTAGTAAGAACCATGGTAGCTACTGTTTAATCTCACGGTAATAAATTAAACTTTTTTTTATACATTATTATAATACAGAACAATTGATTATTTTATGTTATTATTATTTATTCCCTTCAATAGTTACTATAACGTAACGTTATAAAATCTCCTGTACACAGAGCATATGCAAATTGTTTTTACTTCATTCAATCTATATCCATTATCCTCGGTATATTCACGCAGCAAAGGATAGCATTGTTATATTAAAACCGAGTCATAATAAAAGACGAAAAGAAGTACTACTCCTCACCTCAATGATATGCAAATTATATTAATTCCAAGTTGAATGAAAAAAACCAAATATTTCTCAGGAGTTCTGAGCATACGAATACAAAATAATATCTCACTGTATTCAGGTAGGACATAAAAAATACAATCGAAAGAGGTTCTGAAACTATCAACAAACAAAAGTATGATTTTATTTTCGATCATGTGTTTGTGCCATTAACTTTTTACATTCTATGTCTGAAAAAGCGTTTTAATTCAATATGTACGTTATAGTAAATGGATGACGTTTGAAAAGAAAAAGGACTGATATGAAAGGTCCGCATTTGATCGAAGGATTAATAAAAAGCGATTGCCTGTTTGCATATTAATATGTTAATTTTTATTTAAAAGATTTTTTTGAAATTTGTTTACGGTTGAGACCATCCATAGACAAAGATAATAAATCTCAATAAAAAGCAAAAAAGGGCTCAATAAAAGCAACAACTTATGATTAGAAATTCTTTCGAAAATTATTAAAAATGCTTTCAGCTCTTACGTAATTTATAAGGTGTTTCGTGTGTGCAATAAATATTAAAAAAGAAAAAAAACACAACAACAATCAATAATATTTATTATAAACATAAAAAGAAAATTTTTATTTGATAGAGAGCTACACACAACAGAGAGCTTGCAAAATGATGAGAGATCATGAGAAAAAGCAAAAATGTCAAGATCAATTTGAATAATCATTATTCATACTTTTATATGTATTGCTTTTATTTTGCTACTGGTATTAAAAATACACGCACACAAAAATATGACAAAACACAAAAAAGAGTAATACCAGTTTCAGACAAATAAATCGTAATTACAAAGACACTATTAATTTGATATATCTTCTTCACATCCGTTTTATTTGTGTTTTTTTTTCTCTTGAGCATATTATATTATTGCTGCAATGATGATAAAAATAATATTCAAATCAATTGTCTGTGTGTACTCAATACATATGTGATCGTCTTTCAGTGTCACTAGAATGATATAGACGGATACCACTAAATACATGTTGTAAATGGTATCATTCATTGAAAAGAAGATTACCCTTTTATTTCTTTTGAATATTCTTCTTTTATGAAATACTTTTAATGTATGTGAGAGCTTAGAAACGTTTTTACTTTTAATGGGTCGTATGAGAAACGTAAAAAAAGTTATTTATTTTTCGTTTTTATAAATTAGGGGCTACCAGTCATCAAGTTGACACTAGATAAAATAGTTAGCGGAACAAAATTTCATGAAGTAGATTTGAGAATATATAAACTATGAGTTACTCTCGTGAAAAACTAATACGTTGCTTTATGATAAACAGATAACATAATAAATAATAACGGTTTTACTGTAATTTTGCACAATTTATCGACATCATGATCATTCTCACGATACAACTTGATTTTCTATTCGTTTATTAAAATAGTTTTGATATTGAATGCATTTTTGCTTAAGTAACATTACCATTGTTGAGAATTAACTAATATAAAACAATATATTTTTTTTAAATATATACTTTGTATAATTTATGTGAATTGTGAACCAATGTAAAAAGCAAACATAAATTAATGAATGATATGCATGTGATTAGAATGTCGTTTCGTTTTTCCTTTCATGTATCTACATATTTATATTAATTTTAATGTGTAATTATTATTATATTATTATTAGTGTTATTGTACTTTACATTGAATTATTATTATAAGTATCTAGTAGACAAATAACAAACGGTAATAATCAAAGAATTGAAAAGATATGGGTACAGGTATAATAAATATATATAAGGTTAAAACAATAGAACTCTGGTTCTCAGCATAACATACTAATCAATATTGTAGTAGACTTTTATAAATATAATGCAAGTCGTCTATTAATATAAAAAGAGATAATATGGGTAATTGCATGTTAAGGAAATCAATCAAAAATTATTACTTCTTTGAATTTATATAAACTGATATCTTGGTAGTCACTTTGAAAATTGTGACGGTCTTGTAAAAATATTTATAATTAAATATTTGTATTTATTAAATACATAAGAAAAGCAAAATATAGAAGTTTCATACTGAATATTTAAAAATATGCATCAGATATTTTTATTCAATATCATTATAACATTTCTTTAAAGAAACAATTTTAATGTTTAATTACAAAAACACATTCAAATTTAAGGGGATTGTATAATTTAAAAAAATATCGTCATATTTTTATGAGATAAAAAAATCTATGAATACACATTATTTGTCATCTGAATACTCTACAATAAATAGAATAAAACATATTATATACCTATATTATATAGGTACATAAAAAACATAATTTTTGAAATATATTTTAAAATATTAAATAGTATTATCTACGTACCCATCTAAGTATATCGTCTATCTATAATACTATATGTTGAAAATAAATATTTTGTCTGAACTGAATTACAAATACTTGGCATAAAAAATGTTTCATACCCTTGTGATTATATACAGAAATGTCGCGCATTGCGAATGAAATCCTACTGATTATACCCTTAAGTGAAAATTATGAATATTTAACAATGCAGTTAAATTAGTTGGATATCATAATTTAAATTTTTTTCATTTGTGTCTCGCCCTCAACAAAAAGTATTCCTCATCATCTGCTTTTAAACAAGGAGATAAAAATAACGTAATACTTGCATATTTTTTTAATGTATTAATTTCTTATGTATGCACATTTTTTTGTTGTTGTAACAGAACCGGAAAAAATAGAGATATGTCGCATTTATAAGTATGTAAGACAAGTATCATATATTTAAATTAGGAGTTTTGAAAAATTAATATTTTTTAAGTGCAATGAATTCGGAATAATATTCGAAACAATAAATTGCTGACTTGGAAATATGTATACTTATGAAAACAATTTTTTTGGTAAAGAGAATATCTGGAAGTTTTTTTTTCTATCACAAGGAGATAAATTGAAAAAAAATATTTATATAAAATTGATAATTAGACAGATGAACGACATTTTATAGAACAAATATCATGTAGACGCCAATTACAGTTTATTTGAGTTAAAGCTTGGTCAAAAAACACCGTTTACAAATATTAAAGACATTTAAGGTAGATACAATATTGCACCTGTAACAAAATAAACATGATAAAACTGGTAAAAAATGATAACGGATGGATTTAAACGTATATGGGTACCATCGCATGACAAACAATAAAAAAATATCACATCATTTAAAAATGGTAAGCCGCTGTTGTCTTTCAAGTCTTATCTGCTGTCTTCTGTTTATTTATCGCGAGAATAGAATATGTCTTTGTCTTATTTCATTTGATTATTATTAAAAATGCTATGTACTACAGATAAAAATGTTTACAGTAACATTAAAAAAATCCTGCGATGACAAAATATCTTATGATATGATATTTTCCATTATATAGCTCTATGATTTATTGTTGTATTACCGCTCATACACATTGAATATTTTTTCTGCTCAAAAAAAAGTATTTCCATGTACCTAGGAAATAAAAGTAATAATAATATTATAGAACAGTGAGATAATTGTCAACTTTTCTTGCTTGGAGCTTGGAACACCAACGGTTTATAATATTTACATTTATGACAAGTAAAATGAAATCTTCCAAATTAAAATGAGAAACTAACCATGCTTTAATTTTACTTTTCACATCATGTGTACATAAAAAAATGCGTGTATGTATATAAATTATATATTTTGCTTTTCTTCGTTATTGCACGCATCTACATTTATTTTTATATATCAAATAAATCATCTAAAACGAATTTTATTTATATTTTAACTGAATAAGGATGTTCTATCATGTCACTTGCTTTTGGAATTAAGGTATTGTTTTATTATTTTTATTACATTTTATTCAAATGCTTTCCATGTGAGTACTACATAAAAATTTATAATTGCATCTATAAATCTTTTAAGAGAGAAAGTATGAAAAGATTGTTCATGTCACGATTTGACTCTTCTTTTATTTTTTTTTTATTTATCTTACTCTCGACCACACTAACATTAAGAAATATTATTAATAACAATTCCTCCATTTTTTACACTCACTAAGCATATACCTATAGATTACAATAAAAAAATAGTATGTGTATTGTTCATAATTCACTAGATTTAATTCTTTTTTTTATCATATATACAACATATACGCAAGCAGAATAATACATGAAAGAATAATAATAGCAATGAAACAACAAACACAGAAGATTCGTATGTGTACACTATTGTAATATTTTGTAGTAATATTGAAGTAAATCAAACCAATCATGTATTGAAAAACACTTCAATACAATATCACCCACAACAACGATTGGTCGACTAAGCGCGCACGCTCAAATCAATACCGTTTGATTGAAATCATGTATCTATTTGTTTTTTATTGTATTTAAATTATGTTAGTCTAAATAAAATAAAAATAAAATATTTAACCAATTTTAATAGTAATTCTTATGTTATAAATTTTATTTTTCGTATTTTTTGTAGTATATTTATCACCATATTGGACGTTTGTTGCGTCTCATTAAAAATTCCCCAAAGTTTTCAAGTCTAATAAGCAAGCACTAATAATAACGCAATATAAATGTGCCTTAACTAATTAATGGATCAATACACAAAACCGACAACCGTCGTCGTCATTAGCATTAGCATCGGCCAACATCATCACACATTTTTATCGCCATTATTTTTGGGCATGTATTGTTTCTTTAATACAGTCCAACAGCCAATGTTCTTCAATTGTTCATACCCTATGAACAAAACACTGTATTTTTTTTTTATCTGAGTTGAAGAGCACTGCAGAATAATTTGTAATATATTTTATTATTCTTTTTTTATAATTTATGTAAAAATATGTGTGTCCAATTAATGGCAACTATAACACGTATGAGTATGGCTGCATTACAGTATATTGTTATCTTCTAGCAGTATTTATTATTTTTATAAAAAAAAGAAATAATAATATAATAAAATTGCTTTTATTGGTATAAATAAGAGTATGATTATTTCATAGGGGTTAGCCAGTTATTAAGTAACAAATCAAAAGAAAAGGTGTTTGAAAAAGCTTATAATACCGTCCCGATTTAAATTTTTTTTTTTCAAATTAGTTATTTCTTGGACACTTCCTATACATACAATGGCCTGGTCTTATTATATGAAGCAAGTCAATGAGTTTTATTATTATTGTTTTATTGTGAACAGTCATCGTGTGGTGATGCCAATGGCTTAAAACAGTACCTTATCCAGTCAACTGTAGCCACACAACAAACGCCGATTAAGCTTATTTCTACTGAATTCATTTTTATATTCTATTTGAAACGAAAATACATAACTGATAATATTAATGAACTATTCTGTATATATTTGGTTGTTTAAACTTAAGCCCATTCAAAACGACAATGGAATATATGTATACTTATGGTGGTTATTGAACGTGACGAAAACACCAATATACCGTGTTTTGAGTCTATTAATTTTTTTTGTTTTGAGTATTTTGGCAGCCTTTCCAAGTAGATAATAAGAATATATATTTTTTTTCCAGCATGTAGGTTCTTTCTTATTTAATTTTTGATGTGGTTGGATGATAAGGAAACAATTAAACCGTGAATTTTCTAGTGAATATTCATTAAACTCCAGTCAATAAGGTTAAAATTGAGGTCATTGGATTTTTATATTTTATAAAAGTAACAACTATTCTAGGGGAATCTATATAAGAAAACTACGATTTTACCTTTCAAAATTAACTCATCAAAAACGGATCATCGATGGACACATTTAGTTTTTGTACCTTTTATTTTCATTCATCACCAATATGACAGGTGCATTTCGACTTGGTACTTCCTTAAACAGGTAAATTAACTGTCTTGCGACAAAATTACTGGCATTTAACTACAATGACTCTTGTTTTTTTTACTTGCAAAGACATGTCTGTTGGTTGGTTTTTTAATAGTTTCGAAATTGCAACATCACTGTGTTTGTTTGGGCGCACACGTGAAATCGAATGTAACGGAATGTTCGATACATACAATAAATCAATAAAAAATAGGTTGAATCTGTTTGTGTACAGTTCCCTCCAATAAATCGAATTGCACCTTGCATCAAATGAAAAAAAAATGTGAACACAGATGTAACTTAATGACCCTTTAAGTATATGATGTTGCGTGTTTCTTGTATATTCTTTTGTTTTCTTGTACACTTTTAAAACGAATTATCGGAAGTACTTTAAATAGGGCAACTAATAGTGTTTTCGGACTGCCAGACGACATGTCAGTATTAATACTAGATTCTTTTAAAGTTACGTAAAAAACGGACATCCTAGCTATTTACAAAGTTTCTGTTTATATTGACTTAACTTTGCTTCTTTTCATAGGAACTAAATGGCGGTTCAACTTTGGTATTGAAGATGATTGAATTCAATTGATAGGGAAAAGGAGAAACATGTTGGTGCTGTTATTTTAAAATTGAAGAAAAAATTACATTGTCAATGCCGTCATCATCATCATCATACATGAAATAAGGGTCTTCGTCATGGGTTAATAATTCTATCATATAAGGCAAGCAAGTGGAGCATTAATTAATATTCTTGTTTATGTTTTTTTTATTTTTTGTACTAAAAAGACGGAAGACGTTTGCTGATAAGATTGACATGAAATTGAATTGAACATAATAATGGGGAAAAGGTTCACGAAACACAATGGATAGAGGTCAACGAGTAATAAAAATAGGTAATAAGGTTTGAATGATAGCTCATGCAGATTTGACTAATTTGCGCCAAATAGTCAGTACTTTGCTGTTTCTTACATACACTTCTTTCAAGTAATAAAATCATTATTATTCAAGGACTATACATCAAAGATTTATTTGACTGCTTCCAAACGTGCTTATTATTGTGTCATGCGTGTCAATTTTAAAGCAATCCGTATTTTATTTATTAAATTGGTGTTACTTATTCGTTGGTCAGCTAATCAAAGAATCTTAATAAGAAACGGAACCTCTTTTTTGACTTTAAATTACCTACCGAAAAATAAAGTAATGGCGTCATAAAATAAAAAAAGATAATACAAAAAATTTACCAAACGTTCTAAAAAATTGTACTAATTTACACCAAAAAACAATGGCAAATCAATATACTGCTCGAAAGTACAATGAATGTATACACTCTTAAATACAATCATAAAATTTACTGCTACAAATGGATTAAATTTGAGAGTTTTTATTTAATAAATGACAAAAAGGACATGAAGATTCTTAAAAGATAACAACTTAATTCAGACTTTTTAATAAAAAAATGTGTGAAGTTCTTATAAAAAGTACCTGAAAATATCTGAAAATAATATATCTTATTATTATTATTATTATATATTTTTATATATATTCAAATATCTTTTCATTAACATTCATTGACTTTTTATTTTCTCAACACCCATATTTTTTTCACTATTTTGATTAAAAATAAGTTTTTCGACATAGCTCAACTTTGTACATTTGTGTGAAAAGTGACACAGTCAAGCGTAAACTTAAAAAAAAATTATGTTAGTTATTCGGACGGCTTTGGTGAACTTTCAAAAGCATATAAATAGGGGATTTTTTATGTATTAATTAATGATATTATGGATTGATAAGTCTTATTTATAAGTATGAAATGTCCAAGCGAACGTTGTTTCAAATGGACTTTGCTTGTGTGTTAAATGATGAATGATCATAAATATGTTTTGTGTGGTCACTGATGTGTGTTTTATATGAGTATAAAGAAATAAAGTGCGGTGCATATAAATGAAGTTTAATAAAAAAAAGGTCATAAGAAAGGAAACGTTCGATTATCAAAGTAAAAAAAAACATGTGATGAAAAAACTTGTATTGATAGTACTGCTTGAAATTTCGCCTAAAACTGTTTTATTACAAAAAAAAAACATTCTTACAATAAAATGAGGTAAAGAACTCTATTAAAAAATTGTTATTCTACTGAAAAAATAAACCAAAAATATATCAGACATTGCAAACATTTTTAATATTTTTCTTGATAGACTTCACTGCACACTTCTGTTCAGAAATGTGTTTATAAAAATTAATGTTAAATATCATGGAATAAATAATATTCGTTATCTCTTTCTTGAGTGGCAAAAAATGAATATTTTATAAATAGGTACACAGATCATCAAGTACTGTATTTGAATGATTTAAAAAATATATAAATTGAAGCAAAATGCTGAATAAAAGAATATTTTCCATGCTTGGTTGCCTTGGGTTCATATTAAATCGGTTCTTATGCTTTTCTTTTAGGTTGGCACTTTTGCAACATAGACCGTGTATGAAAAATCGAAACATTAAAATTGAATTAATTTGCATGAATCAAATTGAGTGTGGAAAAATGTAAAATAATAAGAAATTATAAGCAAGAGCGAATTAATAAAAATTATATTAAAAATATTTCTACTAAATTAAATGCTTTTTGCACATTGTAGGATTGTACATTGAATTTTATTTGATATTTTTTTAAAAACATCGAAAAATGCTTAGTAAAAAATTTTCTGTTTTTCTTATCGTTAGATTCATTACAAGAAAATGCGGGAATGCGAAAAATTCAATTTATTTAGTTTCTGATTAGTTGTTTGCTAAATAAAGAATAAAAATACTAAGTATTTATTTCATGTTATCACTTTTATCAAAAAATTAGTTTTGAAGAAGCTTAATAGAATTTCGCTTTGCATTACATCTGTTAGACGCAAATAAAATGTGTTAACTTTTAGATTGTTCTTAGTTTCAATATTAAGTATTAAATAATATTTTTAAAAAATTAATTTTAAAAATTTATCGAAAATTTTCACAATATCAGCTTTTCAAATAAAAATAATTGTTCGAATGTCTCTACAGCATAATGCATTTTGTTTTCGAATGCTTCCTAAAAGTTTAATAAAATTTTGTATATTTTATGTAAAGTCAAATGTTCTAATGGAAAAGTTATTATATCAACAATAAGACGACAAGAAAAAATAAACTAGGTATACAAAAAAAAATTTGATCGGAATTTTTTCATTAATATTTTGTTTACAAAAATTTTTAAAACATTATTTTTTTACTAACATCAATATTTTAAAATATTTTTTTTACAAATAACGAATGAACGTCTGTAAGTTTCTTGGTATAAGTCACCTGTGTGTGTTAAAAATAAATTAATAACAATAAAATACCCAATCCCACACATCTGAAATACGTTAAAGACAATTTAGCATTCTTTAAAATAAAGTATAAGTTCAAAAATATTTTCACTTAAATGTCTTAAAAGTTAAACATTAGTTAGAGTTTTTCTATCTGTGCTGAAATAGAGAATACTTATCCAAAAATTTTAGAACACATCATCTTCATTATAGCAAAGAATAATGCTCAGTGAAACATTTTGTATTTTTGTTGGAATAGAAGACGTCTAATTAAAGGTACAAAGGCATTCAAGAGTGACCTCTTTGTCATTATTTAAAATTTATAAATGTATTTGTACATCATTATTGGGTAGATTGCTACGTGTATCGACGAAACAGCCAAACACAGGCCAAATAGGTATATTAAACATTTTCTTCGACACAAACAATGAACACTTTATCTTTCCAAACAATCTGATCTTTTTCTCATAAATATCTGATGATAAAAATAGTTTATTCATATAATAATGATGATGGTGGTTTTTAATTCCTTCTTCCAACAAAAAATACAATAATAAAAAAAATATGTGTGTTGTTCTTTAACAAGAATATGCTTATTACTATTATTAATAATAAGAATATAAAATTGGGGTACGAAAAGTTTTCTTTGTACAAAATATTCTTCATATTGGAGTAAAGAGAGCTACCATGCGTAACATGTTACCAGTAGTTATTATTAAAAAAAGGCATATAGATTGTCAAGTATTGAAAATAAAGATTCAAAAACTTAATTATAAGTATAAAACAATAAATGACAAGCAGTAAATGATTCATTACAGCTTCTTTAGTAAAAAACTTTATTAAGTCAAATTAAAACTTTACTTCCTTTATATTAAAAATTTTTCAAGGTCATATAGATCTTTGAATAAAAAGCTTTCATCGATGTTGTACTCCTTAGACATATGTGTTTTTAAAAGATTTTTCCTCTTTGAAATATTTTAACATAAACTTAATCTTAAATAAACTTCTTATTGTTCGTAAATTTGTTTTAATTTTTCAACGGAAATTTTCATTCTGAAAAGCATGCGATTCATTTGACTTTCAAATACGGTATAAAATTTTGCCGATATTTTTCAGAGTAACTTAAGAACTCATATAGTGTTTTTCTTAATTTAGGTACCATTTTTTCCGGTAAATTTGGTCGAATTTTTATTTTTTTAAAACCTTCATTTAGCTTATTTTAATAAAATTCATATAAATTTATAGAATTTATATTTGAGTTTGAATTTTATATATATATAATCATAAAATGTCTTCACATATCAAATTGTAAGCGTTAACGTTTCCTTCCCCTTTTATCAGTTTTCAATTAAAATAAATCGCGTTCCCCTTAAGCTTTTGCGATACAATTAAAAATTTACTCATTTTATTTAAATGTGATATAAGAACCATGCCAATAACACAGACCTAAATATAATATTTTAATCAGTTTGTCACAATTTTTAGAAGAAGAAGAGTAACGCAGAAATGGTGAAAGTAATTAGTTACGCACATTATCATGCACCATTAAATAATTAAAAGTATTTCAATAAATGTGAAAAACTTGTCGTTTTATCTGTCGTACAAAATTTTACGCATTTTATTACACTAGACGTCAATTTGATTCGAAGACTATTCAAAGGGTTTAATATTGTGTAGGTATAGCGCACAACATGAAGACAATTTTCAATGAAAATTAATTGTCAACCATTACGAATGAATGAAATATATTGACAATAAGCATTTTTCTCTTATCGTCTTTCCTTTTCTCTTTTAAGTTACGAAAATGTAACAAAAATAAAATGAAATATACATATTTATAATACTTGTTTAAAAAAATCAATATTTTTCTCCTAAACCTGTTTTAAAAGCACTGATTAAATCAACGCAGGAAAACTAAAATTGTATGGAACATTAACCTTTTTCCAATATGAGCAATAAAACTTAATAATGTAACAAAAGATGGATGGAACCAAACGTCAATACTAAGGCTATGTGAAAATACTTAAAATATGTATACAATTTAAAATTTTAGTACATTCTTAATTGTTAATGATATTGCTCTCGAGTCTCGCACATCGAAAATTGAACATGAAACAATTTGAATGTTTTTAATGTGTGTGATGATAATGGAAAATGTAATTTAAATTTATATCTGAATTCCTTTTTGACTCTGGCGAACGATACATATATGTAACCCTTTTTACGTTATAGAATAAATGTCTAATATTTGTAATAATTCGTACCCATAGTGTAACAATTTATTTTGTTTTAGAACATTTCTTAAATGTACGTGTATAAATATAACAAAACATTTTTAAAAAAACATATTATTCTTGAGTTAAAGAATACCACAGTTCATGGAAAACACGTATGCTAGCTAAATAACTCAAAATAAATCGGAATTTTCAGATATTTAACTAAGTAATATTTTTTGGAAGTAAAATTATTGAGAGTTATGATGATTAATGTTATTAGGGTTATGATACGAATAAAATTCCCGCTCTTTTTTTTTTATCCAAATAATATGAAATATTATTTTTCACATAATTTAAAAACTGAATTCCATGTTTCAAATCAAAAATATTGTTCTATGAATTTTTCATTTTATAATTTCTATCTATTAGTACTGTGTCAAGTTTGTGAAGAGTTCATCAGACAGCAGTCAGTTTCTAAAAAAAAACTTAAATTTGATATGAATTGAAAACAATAACAAAAACTCGTCGCATATATACAATAAATTTATAACACAACAAATATTTTTAGATCAACGTGTGATGAAAAAAAACAGAATTTTATTTTTTAAACGTGTGGCGACTTTTACACAAATACATATATACAATGTTTATTATATTTCGTGCCACAATTTCATTTTCATTTAATAAAATAATAAATACCCAAATGACATTAAATTGTGTGTCGAGATAAATAAAATCGAACTTGTGTTGTGGTTTTTGTATGTGAACAGTCGACGAATGTGTAAGATTTATTGTTATTTTTATTGAAAAATTTCACTGAATCTATATATTTGTGTATGAGCTACTGATGATGAGACACTAAAAATCCGGTAGACAAGAGCAGACAGACGAACATATTATATGACCTGATCACATTTGAAAAATTCAAAATACAGACTTTTCTGATAATTTATGTGATCTTTTGCTGTTTCTTCCCTGTTACATTTCTCTCTTTATAAACTTGTTAATTCATAATTTCATCATTTCACGCTTTTGTCTTTTATTAACATTTATTATATTATTTTGATTTGATTCAAGCGAGAAAGTGTCGTTTTTATTATTATTATTATCGTAAAATTTAAAATTCTACAAAAAGTGAGTTCATTGTGCCCTTTTGTGTCATCGCACAGTGCAATGAAATTGTTTGACATTTGCATATCTTCAAAGTAAAAAAGAACGTCAATGAAAAATTTTTAAAGCACAAAAATACAATGATTTATTTCCTTATTAGAGACTTAACATAATATGACATATATGCTTGAACTAGCTTCAATGCACATTATAAATCATTGATTTTTGAGGTTGATACTTTTTTGTAAATAAAATTGTTTAAAAATAAATACGCACGTGTTGACGAAAAGTAAGCGTTAACAAGGCATTAAAGGTAAAATCATAGTAGATGGATGAATTTATCATACGAAACATATAATCATTATATTTTTCACTTAAGATCCTAAGTATTTATCTCGTAAAAAATTCCAAAATATATTGCTGGTCCTGTTATTAAAATAATAAATTTAGTTTAAAATAAATAAAGTTGATGTTTAAAGAAGCATAACTACGTGTTTTTGTGATTTTTCTATTGAATCACAGAAGTGAGCAAAGACACCCACGAATGTAAGTCCTAGAGCAAATACGATTTTTCTCCTTTAAGATACGGTAAAATAAAGAGATAATATTAAATATTCATCATTACAACGCGCTCAACCGTTAACATACATAGTTATGATAAACACAAAAATCTCATAAGTTAACACTATAAAATAGTAGCGTATTTGGTTATAAGGTTAAAATATAATATTTTAAAACTTTACAGCGAGACTTCGACAAGTGATTTTGGAAAGCTCTTATTGTTTTATTTGTTCGACTACTATCATTAAGAAATCACTGTGCCATGAAAAAAGTATAATATTAAACAAAAAACTTATATCTTTCTTTACTTACATTTGAACACACACATTAATAAAAGTTCACTAACCAAATTATTGCTACGCACATAATTACAAATTTGTATAATGTTTTAAAATTTTGATCGTTTTTATTTTAGAAAAATGCAATAATTTTCTAAATATTTTAAACATCAAAATTGATTCAGATGGACAATGAATGGAAAAATTAAATAAAGAAACCAGTAAAGAAACAATCTTTCGTTTCTGAATCATCACTTTTGTCGTACTGATTTAACTTAATGACAAAGACATGATATTCGTGATATTTCATCATTTAAAACAATAAAAATTATATCTCTATATCTTTGAAACGATATATCGTGTATCCATTATGCTAACTTATTAATTAAGATTCATACGCCATCTACATAGAAGAGACATTGTAAGCAATTTAATAAGGAGATATATTTGGTTGAACAGCAATAAAATGAAAAACAATGTTGATGCACTTCAAAAAATGCAAAGATTTTTGAGAACTCTATTTTTCCAAACCACGATCTTTGTCCTTTATGTTTTCATTTTTTAAATTTGTGAAATAAATTTTCAATAATATGCTCTATAATTTTTGATTTGATAATTACAAGGTGTTAGAAAATACATAGTGGTAAGATTTTCAATGATAATAATTTCAATAAAAATTCACCCATGTAATGAGCAAAAATGAAGAATATCTTTACTTTAGCCAAGTTCTACTTATCTTTTTAATGGTTGTGCGACGAAACAAAAAAAAAATGATAAATTAAAATTGTACGAAAAAATGTGCATTTATTCCTTTCGAAAAAAGACGAAAAAATTCTTATTTACAAGAAAAAAAGGAGTTGCACACAGTTTTTCCTTTCAAACGTGGTGTAGAATAGAATGATCCATAACGATGATCTTATTTCAGATAATAATTTATTCACATATCATCAAATTAAAAGAACTGTTGAAAAATTATATGTGTCCGAATGCACACTTGAACGGACACATATAAATTTTCATTAAACTTAAATTAAACTCAATCATTCATCCGTTTTGTGTATAGTAGATGATGATACGATATGTCTGTTGCCATATATCGTGTTTATGAATTGAGTCAAATGTATCTTGCAATATGCGATTGAAAACTTAGATTAACCACAATGTCTGTTAACAAAATTGACAATATAAAAGTAGGTATAATTAATTAATAAAAATAAAATTAATAAAAATATTCTCAAAAATTGAATTGAATTTTCTAGTTATCAGTTAAAAATATGTTTTAGCAAATATTTTGAAGTGCAAAATAACGTATTTGTCTTAGCTTTTCAACAATATTGCATTCATTTATTTAATGCACTCTCGTTTATTATGCAGTAAATGTTCTCATACTAGCTCCATGTATTCTTGCAATACAAATGAATAAGTTATTTTTCTTGCAATTTGCAAAATATTTTTGTTTATTTAATGTTGTTGTTATAAAAAAGGGAAACACAATTCAAAGTGCACAGTTTATATAAATAACAACAAAAAACAAGAAATGCAAAAAATAAAATATACGTGTTCATTGAAAAGCAGTTGTAATTTCGTGGTGTATTCTAGAGTTTCCGTATGAAACAACAACACGAGGTGAATTAAGTATAAATTATGCACAATAATGTAATGTAAAGGTGGTACAAATATGTATTTAAAGGTGCAAGTAAAATGTTATGTCGTCATGTTTTTAGAGTGGCTTCTGATTTTGTACCTTAGCAGTAGCAATTTATTGTCCAGAAACCAGAAACGATATTTGGAATGCGATACTTAAAATCCGTCGTGATTATATTTTTTTGGCTACCATCTTATACGTTACAAATACAAGACAAATTAAAGTTCAAATGCGATGGATATATTTTTATTTTAAATAACCACATTACAAACCAATTATCTAGCAAACTTTCAACAAGCATGATCTTTTATTACTACCATCGCTCTTGCATACTATTTGTCATTATATTTGTTTGTTCCACACTTTGAATGCTCACCTTAAAAAATATTATTTCCTTGGGTAATTAAAGACTTTTGTCGCACTCTGTTGCTCGTATAACAACGTATTTCAATAATTATTAATGAAATAAATCTGCCTTACTAAGAGACCTAAAGTGTGTTGTAATCTATAATAATGATGTGAATGTAATAGAATAATGGGATCTTTTCAGTATATTTCTTACGATTAATATTAAGCAAAAGCAACCAATGTGTGTAATTAAGAAAATTTTATTATTTTGATTCACGCAATTTATGCTATCGTTATCGCATGATACTTATATGATTATGATGTCTCTTGGAAAAAAATAAGATGGCAGATTGGGATTGTGCGTGAATAGGCATGTTCGTCGTTAAAAACAAAATTAATTATCATTGTATTTTTTTTATAAAAGTCATTGAACTTTTGTATGAATTATCACTTAAGTATTGTTTGTTTAAAAAAGTTAAAAATATTACTTCAATCACTTCAATATTTAATATGTCAGTAGTTTAAAATTAAAAACAGTTTGTTCAAAAAATAAAACAAAAAATTAGAGATACTAAGAATCGAAACAATTTCATCTCATACTTACTCATAATTATTGTCACAATAAATTTATCGAAAAAAAAATCATATAAAATGCGGATGACGGCGATGGATGAAGAAATGTTCATTATTATTATCATTATGATTGTGCGTTACGTGAGTGATCACATAGTTCTTCATGTGGAAAATATACAGTAACACATTTAACTTTACTTACATATAGTTTCAAGTATAAGAAATAACGTGACAAAATCACTGAGAAAATGTAATCATGGTTGCTTTTGTTTACATGCAAATATAAAAATCTTTGGTTTCATTTTTGAAAAAATTACTTAGACATATCATATTTTACTACAAAATGATGAAATAATGGCTGCACAATCCAATTCAAATATATTCATTTACGCTTTGATATTTTATGTAAAATGGAAGAAGAGTGGTAAAATGTGATTACCTTTTGATTTCACCATAATAATCATAATTATTATCTTTATTTTTTTTACAACCGCGGTGATTGTCATGATTGTTATTTATTATTCTTCAAAAAAATAAAAAATAATGGTGGTAAAATACTAGGAAAACAAATTTTTTAGAAAATCGTCAGTAAATTTGTGCTTTTGCTTTGCATATGTGATGTTCCTATAATGTGTATAAGGAAATGATTTGTCTTTTTATTTAAAATGTTTATAAAGCATAAATTTAAAATATGCGTTTCAATAAAAACACACGTTTTATGGGAAAACTTTAGCCTAACTAACAGGTGAGATAACAAATTGAAGACCAATATTTAAGACGTAAGATAGTAATAATAAAGGTCAGTGTTTATTTTTAAAATCTGATTCAACTTGTTCAGTGGCACATATTGTTATCATTCAATAAAGATACAAAAAGTGTTTCAATAGAACTATTATTTTCATTGTTTGTGAAAATCTCAAAAATATTTTTCAGTTTTTGACATTTAGTTTCAAATTCACATTGTTATAATGAAGACTGTACTATTTTGCTTATTATTATTTTCAATTTATAAGGTAAGTGTAGTCCATAATTTCAAATCTAATTAATTTGTTTCTGATCAAAATATTTAGCCAGAAGCTTTGAAACTTCCTCAAAGGGGATTAAGTTACCGAAAAGACTATGAAACAACAGGTATTTAACTAAATTTAATAATTAAAAAAATATATTAATATTGATTCATAATTAGAAATCGCTTCAGAAGCACCCAAACGACAGCGAAGAAGAACCACTTTGGCGTATACCACTGAAGAAACCTCTGTCAATGATAACTTTGATGAAGTTTTGATTTTAACCACATCTCTCGATACCGATGAAGCAGAATCAAATGAAGATATTACGAGAATTGTAACAACAAGATCTTATGAGTATGAGTCTACCTCGACCTTGGTCGAATCTACATCAAAAAGTGTTCTTTCATCATTGAGTAACTTGACAACGCAAAGAACTCCATTAACCACCTGGAGTCAATTCTTCCTGCCAGATATGACCTTAACCACATTCACTATTTTTACATGGAGATCTACCCCAACGGTACCCATTAAGCCAGAGCATTTCTCAAACACATCTGCTTTAAGTTTTTCAAATTATTTTCAAAGAGCTCCCTTAAGCACCTTGCCAACTTTGAGATCTAATAATTCAACTGCATTCTTCTTGCCAAATAAAACTTTAACCACATTCACTACTTCTACATGGAGATCTACCCCAACAGTAACCATCAAGCCAGAGATTTCCTCTAACGCCTCTGCATTAAGTACATATTTTTCCAATTATTTTGATGTATCAGCATTCTCTAATGCTTATTTTACATTATCCCCTTATGCTGGATACTTTAGTTTATCATTAATTTCATTATCTAATATTACAATAACTATAAATCCAAATGAATTTACGACAACTTCCGTACATCCAATATATCTTGAAAATCAAACCGAAACGACAATAAGCATATTGATGGAATAAAAAAACACTGATCACAAAAATTTCTATTCCACTCAAATAACTGACAAAAAAAACATTACACAGATTGTTTTACCTATTATTGTTAAAAAAATTTTTTGCATATGTTCAAATAAACTGTGTGCCTACATTCAAAAATAAATCATGAATGGTTTTATTTTAATTCATTTGTGTGTGATTCCTGATAATTGAAGAAAAAAATGTACTAAATACAAATTGTGTTATTACTGCGATAGTAGCATTTCACAAATTTTCTGATCATTTAACCATCTTTTGTTATCAAGAGTAAAGCATGAATAACGCAAGAAAACCCTATGTGTGAATATAAGGTCGGCAAATGCGGCTTTGATCTCTCTTCCTCAACATTTAATTTGAATCAATGATGTTTGCCGCTATCACTTTTTATCGACGTTTTTATTTTTATATATGTATATATGTTTGCCAGGTCACACGCAGAAGCTTCAATAAACAACAAGTAAATAATAAAATAAAAATAAGAGGAATTTCTTAATCATGTGATTCGATACAACTTTAATATAAATAATAGTGCGTAATGTGAGTGTATATTACTTCAGTGCAATTATATTGTTCTCACATTTATTATATTAAACGCAGTTGCAATTGTGTTGTTGCAATGTTTAACCTGACAATAATTACGACACATAAAACGTTTTCGCTGGATAGGTATTGATAATGTTGCTCTTATTTTATTGAGAAAGTCTGTTTTGCTCTTTTCTCGTGTATGTATTTACGAAATAACCATCATTAACAAATAATTTGAGAGAGTGTTCGATATGTTTCATGTACGAAAATATTTCAAATTCTATCCAAATTAAAAAATAATCAAAGGTTTGTCATCGTCACCCAAAATCCTTTTCACAAAGTACTTTTACTGACAAAGCAACATAAACGAGTTCAATAAACACCGTGTGACAAATTCCTACAGTTTTTTTCAATTGCCAATCATTGTGTTTTTAAATCAATATAAAAAGAAAAGAGACAAGCAGCAGTAAATGAAAATTAGTTTATAAATACCAAATAATGCAGTAAAACATCGGTGACCTTGAAAATCGATATGTAAGGAATGTTTGTAAGTCGATAGGATTTAAACATTAAATTTTCCAAATTCCACTATATTTTAAATAATTTTACGCCATCCAGTCCAAATTTTTATGCATTGTGTTTTTATTTTTAAGTTTGAGTGTTCAATTTATTGATACACAGATGAAAAGTGAGTTTTAATATATTAAAGTTTACGCTACTAGTTTACAAATCATATATACCTAATGTTATTTATTTTAAAATATTTTTTGGTGAACTTATTTATTCTATATTACCTATTCATGACTATTAAATTAAACAACTTTTTTACTTTGGATTCAGAAAATAATGATGAAAAAGGGTTTTACTTAGTAAGTATTTTTTATTACATTAGATTTTTTTACCGCATTTCGAAGAAAAATGCGGTATTTAACTCGACTTGTCGTCTGAGTGTGTGTCACCTGTGCCCCAAAAAATTTTTTTTAGTAATTCTTTGTTATTTGAGGTCTGTGGACAGTCTCTTGGGTTATGAGGTGTATGGAACTGTGAAATGGTCATGAGGAGTACGAAAATGTGAAATGAGGAGTACAAAAAAGCGAAGATATGTAACATCGAAATGCTGTATAGTATGACGTTCTTTAGACGACTACTTTCTCCATTTTTTCTTTTTTCGAACAAATGACACTTTGAAACCCCAAAATACCGCTAAAATTTAGTATGCTAAACAATAAAAACTGATATCTTTTGTTCCAAAATGTTAATCTAAATTAAAAATGATATTCACTGAATTTACAACAACACAAACAACAATCAAAAATTACGCTCGACTGATGAATTATTATTATTATTTTCTTGATCCAAATTTTATAATTCCCATTAATGTGTCTGTTGTTATCTACATTTAGTTTGTTTCATTTTTTTTGTGAAAATAAAAATAATGTTAAACAGCAATTTATATGATTTAAATGAACCAAAATTAAAACATTGTTGTAGATAAATATCATACGATAACATGTCTATTTTTTAATTATTCAGAAAATAAAAATTTCTTCCATCTTTAATTTTTTTTATTAATGTAAAATAATAAAAGTTTAGAATTTTTCACAAGTCATATAACGATTTCAATAGCAAAAGCCATTGTTTAAGTATGTTTGAATTATATTAATGAAATTTATTAACGACCATTATTAGTGTTTTTTGTAGGCAAAGAAAAAGACAAAAAATATCATACTTAATAATTGAGTAAGCATTTGCACAATAAATTATTTTTTTTATTTTTTTCCATAAGACATTTCATCAGATTACGATTCTATTGTTACAGAAAAAAATATTGTTATGGTCGTTGTATGGTAGTTTGTTGGTCAGAATTATGTATATCAAAAAATACAAATAATGGAATTTTTATACATATGAATGATACAATTATTATTACTATATTATTAAGATTTTTTGTTAATTCTAAAGTGATCTCACAGTTAGTCATTTATAACATTAAAATATCCATGAAATTTATTGCTCTCATCATTAGTATGCATCATAGTTTTATTTCAGTCATAATTCTCGCTAGTGATTCTGAAAAATATTTATTTGTGAGGTCCATATAATTACAACATTAAAAAATAAGTTTGTCACGTATTGAGTTCAAGATGCGATAAAATGTTACATTTTTTTTTATTTACACAAAAAGATCGGGGACAAACTTAAGTTTGAACAAAGTTAATTAAGCTTAGACCGGGATCTGGTAGTGAACTAAAATTAAATAAAATATGGTTGTTAACTAAAAGAGCAACAGCAGACTTTGTTCCAACCGGAATATTAACAAAGAAAAAGAGCAGAGAGTACAGCGGAAGGAATTTGTTTTGTTGAATCAAACTTTAATGTGTAACAAAAGAGGCATATTTAACATTCTCGTATATACATTAAATATTCTAAACTATTTCAGATGCATGCATCTACTTCTTCATTTTCCATTATATTACTCTTTGGTACGCATATCCACATGGAATGCTTTAAAATATCTGGAAAACAATCTGCAGCACTGACGACTGGTCTGGTAATAGAAAAGGTTATCAAAAAATGTGAATCATGAATATTTAGCCGGAGGTGTTTGGAAACCACAATGCATTTAATCTACATTAAATGAAATAAAATGCATCACATCACTGCTGAGATTGCATATAGATAGCTATGTTATAGCTTAACTCGTGTAGCGAAACATTTTATTTGATCTTCATCATCAAGTGTAGCACAGTAGATGGTTTGCGTACTTAATGTGAAACATAATAGACATGTATTTGTTTCTCCAAACCTTTTATGAGCAGATTCTATTGTACTTTATACACAATTCCACACAAAATATAATTTGAACAATGTAAAAAATAAATAAAAATATATTTATGGTATGAAAAAATTGACGTAATTTTATAGAGTGCTGGGTGAGGTGATGATAAAAGAAGAAAAAATGATAACAAATCCTTCTTATGGTCAAGTGCTGATAAATAGTCCCCTTACAGACAAGAGTTGTTTTTTTGCATTACGCGTTCATAGTCTTCATTGAACCATTTTATTACTACAGATTCTGTATTTTATTATATGTAGAAGGCGTGCAAAAGTGTAAAAATGTGCACTTCTTGCATAATAATTAAAACTGATGTAGACTTTTTTCTATCTCTTTTCCCCATAACAGAATTTCACGTCTCGGTTGGTTTATTGTAATTTAATTTGAAAAGAGATTTTCCATTTCACATTTCCATAAAATACAAATAATCCATTTATTACTATCACAATTTCTTTACCTTTTCATCTTGTGTATAGTCTAGTGTACATGTATGTTTTGTATTGTTCATTAAAATATAGATCTATCAGGCCTGCAACCATGAAAGACCATTCAGATGGATTAAAAATTAAATTTAAAAAAATTGTAAATAAATTACGACAAAGAAGAAGGAAGAAAAATAAAACAAATGAGTAAGTTTCCGTAGGCTTTAATGTGAATTCGAAGTGAGTGCGCTTCTCATATATATTTATATACACACACTAGATTCAGTGGTGAATAAATTAATGCAAGTATGACTTTTTTATATTATTTTCTTTCCTATTCAATGTATTTTTTATATTTATTATCATTATCATCATCATCTTCATTGCACAAATTGAATGAAGTTGCGGTGGCAGGTGTACGTCACTCACTAGCGGCGTATTACGATTAATATGAAAATGCATAATAATTTTAAAAAAAGTCGTAAATAGGTATACATTATGTAGAGAAATAATGAATGTGATCTAAAATTGCTTCAAATATGAAGAAAAAATTAATGAAAGTAAGTAAACAGACAACTAGAAACAATTGTTATTGAAATAAACATCTTTGGATATTAATAGTAAGAACGCTATGTTGGTGTATGCAAATTTAATTATTTGATATCTCGAAGGTACACCGTTGATCTTTAATATAGATTTCCCTCCAATTTTTAAATTCTCACATTTTTCAAAGTCTTGGCTTTAATAACGGTAGCCAAATATGCGAGTAACTGAATATCAAATAAGAAAAGTTCAATTCTATAAAAAAAAGTTTGATTTATTAGATGTCAATTATCATTTTATGTATAAGCTATCAGAAAGGCAATAAAAAATATTGAATACTGAAATGCCAGTTGCTATTTGGTATTGTTAGCGTGGCTCAACAAATGAAGCTCACACAAGTAGCTATTAAAGATCAATCATTTTCGTCACAGCTGGAGGTGTGATTTATTAAACCAGTGATACGTAATAACGTTAATAAATATGAAAATAAGGAAGGCGAAACAACAGAAACAACAGATGAAGATGAAATTTAAATAAAAAAGCATAACTCGTAATAAATGAATGATAAGTGTAAAGTATTGGTATCAAAGTCATGTTACGAACGATAATAAAACTAGTCAAAAAGTAATCAATTAAGATTTCGGCAACTGCTAAAAACACACGAAAAACTTTGAATTTATGTTTTGTATTCGATCATGACAAATATAATCCATCTTTTGATTGCCTACCGTTTACTAGATTATTTTTAATATACAACATCTTGAGATGTCTACAAGTTATTGATATTGATCGATTAACAGTTGTTTAAACGAGAGATGGATGAGCTAGCACTTGACCCTTTAACGAAAATTTGTGTCTAATCTTGTTTGTATTGTTTTCTTTTTTATCTGATTAGTTCATCATACATTGTCAAACTCAAAAAATATATCTACTGTTGTACAAATAAGAATTAAATTTATTCAAGAGCGCCGTTATCAAAAATTAATATTGACTAGAAATGCATACAATAAATTTTTGTCTTCCCGGCTAGACTTGTCGCGACTAAAATTAAACAAAAAAAAAAAAAAAACAGTATAATAATAATAAACATCATTATTTTGATATACCTACATAAGAGATAGGCACCTACAGCATTGAAATTCTTTTTTTTTGTGATTTTATGACTAAACATCATAAAATAAAACACATTAGAATTGATTTAAACATAAACAAAGTCCTATATTGTTACAATTTCGGTGTCTTTTATCTTAGTCGGATGTTTATACTTTTGACATAAGGATTTTGATCTTTATCTTCAAGAATATGTTACAGAAGTACAAAATGTATTTCACGGCTTTGAAAACTGCTGCATTATATGAATTCACACATCATTGTCAAAATTTAGAATTGCATGATATTTATATCTTCTTTTTACACAGACAAGCATTCTGTGAACAAACATATACATACACAGTTTTTTTTAAATTCAGGAAATACAAAATATATCGTTCAAACGACAAGAGACGCTGAGTTTAAGCAGAATCAATTAGTATTATTAAAAAATGATTAAAATCATTTGCTTTTTATGTCATTCCTTAAAAAACATGTCGACAGTGTAATGTATACACACCTCTTAATACTTAAGTTTAATAATTGCACTCAATAATAAAAAAAAAATATATATTTTTTCAGTAAGCCAGACTTGTCTTCATGATGAATGGATTTCAAAGCATGTAACTTGTCAAAGTTTGCTGATGAAACAACTCTTAGTAAATAAATCCTCACTGAAGTGAAAATAAATAAATAGCGCAAAAACACAGAGAATAATTGCACGTAACCACTTTGGCATTAAATGAATCAGGTATTTATTATTGATTGCTCTTATTTTTACGTACAGTTGTGAATTGTATGAGTAAAATCCAAGAAAAAACTGCAATGTGGAAAGAAACGCCCGTGTAATTACGACAGCAAAGTCATCAAGTACATTTAATAAATATTTGTATCGCATACTAAAATAGCACAAGTCTTATAAGATCAAAAGGCTACGTATAAAACGCATACAATGAAGAAGTTAATCATCAATTTAATATAATATAATAATTGAATTGATCTTGTTACATGAGAATGTATTTCATTCACGCTCTGAGCGCAATGTGTGACGATGATGATTATTTATTGATTTGCTTTCAATTCAATTAAACTCTTGTGTCTGTGGCACGAGTCAGTGGAGCGTGATAAAATGATGTGTGAAGTTGTCCGGTAAGTGAAGGGTGTTCACATTCACACTACGCATCGATTGTAATGAAATTGTAATAGAATGATACAAGAAGTAATAATAATTGATCATATTTTATAGTTTATGGGCAAAGTTTCAAATGATAAATTGAGTATTAAAAAATTTATCGATTTTAAATTATTTTTCTTAAAACTCTTAAAGTCTCGAAAAATCAATAAAAATTATCAACATTAAAAATATATTTACTTAAAAAATGACCAGATAGCAGAGAGCCATTCGTCAACTTACCTACTTCACACATTCTCCTTACATTTACAAGAAACACCCGATGATGTATGATCCTATTAAAAATATATTAACATCGTCTACAAACACAACCAGAAAAAGGTAAAATATAATAATAATAAACGCACGAAAGATGAACATAGAGTCCGTGATATAAAACACTTAGTTAAAAATACAGTGATAACAATAAATCAGTTCCAATATATATGGCTATGTATGTATTTGTAAAGCACACACTTATGGGTGTTCGGTTGATATTCCATAAATTTTTAAATGACAGAGTTTATCAGGGATTAATTTATGGGCTCACACCGTTATTCATCGAATATGTATTAAAAGTATACTTGCATTTGGGTACACGGAGCGATTAATGATACAAATAAACAAATAAAATAACATCGAAACAAATCTGGTTGCAAACACCGCGCTGTGGTTGGTCTTTGCCTCTTTTTTACTCCGAAGCATTTCTTTATGACTTATTGATGATACCTGTGCTGAAGAATATTCGCTTGTTTTGGTCTTAACTTATATGGAATTTCATGCTGTTTGTGAATCTGCAAATAAAAGTTATGTGACGTGACTTTCACGTGCGACGCTGTCAGTAGTCGAAGAAATATATGAGCTGTTAATTAGTTAAGTGCAACTGCGTTTGATTTGTGGTGCAATTAAGTATATTTAACACAAAAATTTTTTAGGCATTAATCGATGGGATGTTGAATGCATATGATCACGCATTTCTAAATACCCATTCGACTAAGTCTACATCGCATAACACATCACTTCCATAAACACAACTTAGTAATTACTCTTAATTTCCTCTTTTATTGATGCTACAAATAAACCGCCATTCTCGCATACATATGATGGTATTTATTACACAAATTCATGTCACTCTGTCATATATATGTCATGTAATTCAGATTAACTAATTTATAGGATTGATTCAAATAAATTATATGGTAAAAATGCGACAAACAACCCACGATTGCAAATATTTTTTCTTTCATAAAATGCATGTAAACGAAAACAACAAGTCACATTTTTGTAGTTTAGCGAACTAATCGTTTTTAATTTTCGTTTTTCGTTCGCTTGCATCGAAAAATTTTGCTGTAATCATTACACAAATGAGTTTACGACGTTTTGAACCTATGTTATTTTGGTACCAATATACTCTGGCTTTGTACTTTCCTGGAATAAATGGCGAGTTTATCAAGCGACTGTGATCAACCATTGAGTTTTCCAATATGTATTTTCCCTACATAAAAAAAATACATTTTTAAAATGATATTTGAATAATTTTGCAAATTAACTTACTGGAATGAATGGACATTTGTATATCGGTGGAATCATTTTCCCAAAAAAGTTATTTGCAAAATAACTCTGATTCATTTTCGAACATTGGTTAGTATTGTAAATTTTTGGAGTGCTCCAACACTTTGTCTTTTGCATATCACAGCGCTCTAGAATAACTTCTTGTTCCAAAGGCCCCTTGATTGTGTCTGTAACAAATAAATGTGCCGAAATATACGATTTTCCACGGCGATTGTACACTGATAAATTGGATATTTGCAGAGGAAACTTTTTGCTTGGCTCACATTTTGTAAACGACTCCACTAAAATAACTAAAGTAGAGTCATTTTCACCTAAAAATAAAAAAAATAAGACGAAGTAAGGTATTAGTGACATAATAATACAATTGTTGAATCTCTACTGAATATGATATGGAATCATTTTTAAAAAATAAATTTAAAAACACCGGAATCGGATATTTCAGTTATATATTCATTTAATATTTAATGGAAATAATATAATTTAGGCCGCTCCAAATGAAAATCAAAAATAAAGTCCAAAATTTTTGAAAATAAAATGGGGGGGGGGGGCAAAATAAAAAAAAAGTTTTGAAATACTATTTTCATACAAAATGACAAAATTTCAACAATTTTTGAGGTTAAATAATATTTTTGATATTTTTTTTACTATTTACTTTAAGATTTTCTGATTTAAAATAGATTTCAGAATATTAAAATTTAAAGAAAAAAATTGCATAAAAAAACTGTAAAAAAATTTTGAAAAATAAATTCAGTAATTTTATGAAAAATATTTGTACAGTAGAAAATTCAAGTTCAAATATGATTTTCATAACAAAAATTAGTAAAAATTGAAAATTTTTAAAAAAATGTTTTGAAAACTTCCTAAAAAATACCGATAATTTTTGATAAAATTTTTAACTTTTTTTTTATTTTGCCACATTGAATTTTCGACTTTTATAATGGGGCATCGGACTTTATTTTTGATTTTCATTTGGAGCGGCCTTAAATGCAATAAAAATATGGCAGAAAATTTTTATATTGAATTTGAATTTTATTTTTCAGGAATTATCATCAGATTTTACCTTTTTCAGTCATTCATACAACAAAAACAATACCACATACTGGTCTACTAATGGACGTATTTTTTTTTGTTTTAAACTCAACAGAAAATATTAATAAACGGCGCTGATAAATAAAATATTAACATATTAACGGATCAAACATCTGCTGAAACAGTAATAAACGAATTCATTAAATTTCGTATTTATTTTGTAATAAAAAAACATGACTAGACCGATATATCCATAGACTTTTTAATGTTAATTCCTACTGGTAGTCTAATTAAACTCTACATTATTCAAATCAACGTGTGTCGTATTTGAATTTTTCTTTGATACAAAATAAGTTGCGTTTACTTTTTTTTTATTTAAGCTTATAAAAATTAAGTTTTTCGAAGGAGTTTTATGTAAAATATTATAAATTTTCAGTCTAAGCGATTCTTTTCGAAAACTGTGTCCCCTTTAAACATTTTTAACGAACTTTAATTGTAACCTGTCAATCCAACGAGTTCAACCGTAATTTAAAAATGAGCGGAAAAGAATATTAAGAAGAAAAGTAATAAAACTGAAACGAAAAGATTATTTTGCAGTAGATTACCTGTCACTTTTTTGATTATTTGTTATATGAAACTGTATCGTTTTGTGATGTATTTTTATTATGTTCACAAAAAAAAATATAAAATCAGTATTTCGTTTGTATTAAAATCGAACAACTCAAAAGAAATAACATTTCAATGAGAATGACACCAGATATATGTACATAAAATTGCAAGCATATATAAGGTTAGTTCTGGAATGGAAGTTGTCTTTCATTAGACTTGTTCATAACATAAATCCTGGACTTCATCTGACGATAAAAAATAAATAAATAAATAAATCAAAGTGGAAACTTTTGCGTTAAAATGGTTTTTATTGTATGGAATAATGCTCGTCATTTTATGTTACACAAATCTAGTAAAATAAATATACGTTTGCTTATTTTCTTATTCCTTAACACGAAGTTAAAAAAAAAAACAAAGAAAATTGCATTGATTTCAAAGTAATTACATGTAATTTAATCAAGGGATCATTCAAGAATCATAAAATAAATGTCGTATAAATCTTGGAAAATGCAGCCGTGACAAAATATAAATTATACTTTTAAACACATTTACACGTCTCATTGATCGATAAATAACAAAGGAAATGAAGATAGATGGAAACGACGATAAGTATAGAAACTTAAATATTTCCGAACATTATGGGTGGGTATAATAAACAACAATCATTTATTCATTTTATCAACATCGTGCGGAAAAAATGTTTGATTAACCGACAAACTAATAAATACAAAAATACTGGATCACGTCCAAAGCTCCCAAATCAAATATAAATAATTTCTCAATCACATTTATCAAGCAACTCTGCAACAAATCGGTCATTTGTTTTCAAACGGACCACCAAAGTTAAATCATTTTTATAAATAATATAATAATAATTATTATCATTACTAAAAAAGCACATTATCTGAACTGAATAAACATATCGAACGAAACAGATTATTATTTTAAGTTGATTACTCACGGAAATGATAAAATAATAAAAGGAAACAGGTAGGATGCACCTGTTTTCTTATAAACCAAGAAGCTACAAACTCATTTGAATCGTAAATTGTAATAATTGAAGCAATAAAATTGAAAACCAAATTGCTTTTAATGCAAATAAAAAAATCGTTCATCATCAAGAACAAAATCAACTGGCTTAAGTTTATATAAAACGTTGTTGATTAACCATTTGAACTTTTCTGAACTAACAAACCAAGAAAATTATTTTTCTTTCATAAATAACAATAAAATATGTACGATTTGATTGACACTTCAATATTAAAAAAATATTCTCCGATAAAATAAGAAAAAAAAACGGACAAAAAAGGCAAATTTTCTGTATCGAGTTCAGAATGCATCAAGTTTGACACTGATTTTATAAAATATAATTAAACTGTCGGCAAGATATCTTTTTCAACACAGTTGATTGGATCGAATACATTTAAAATTTTAACACAACAACATGAATGTTTGTTGAGATTCTACTGACCATCAAAGATTTTATGTAGATTTCAGATAAAAATTGTCTTTACGTGGTTTTACGATTTCTCTTTTTCCGTATCCCAGAATATATATAGACAGACAATAATGATATTTTAATAACAAATAAACAAATATCCATACAATATATGTACTTTAATGAAAGATAGCTCCTTGTCCGTGCTCACACATATTAAAAAGGCAATATTTGACAGCCATCTAATTTATGACGTGTACTTAATTGGTTTTGGAATAATAGCAATGAAGAATACCTGAATTCAATTCACAATGAAGCAGAAATGATTAAAAAGAAGCGGTAAATATTAAAACTTCATTGGACTCAGTTTTTAGATTTTGATGACATTTTAGCTAGAAGACACATAAAAAAGTTGAAACTATAAATAGTTCATGTCAGATTTATTAGGTAATAAATTGATTTTGATAAACTGTTTTTTTTTTCGTATGTTTCTATATCAGGAGATAAAAAATTAATAAAATCTTCTTTGAACTATTTTTAAGTACATAAAAGATGTTTTACTGTCACTATTAAATATAAATAACCATAAATTAGTTTTATTTCGTTTATTCAATATTAAATTTTCTTTCTTATTTGTTTGATGACACTTGTCTTTCGAAACTCTAAAACCATTGAAATCAATGAGAATCTATTAGTTAGCTAAAAATCTTCCACATCATATATAATTATAGCCCGCTTCAAACCAGACACTGATTATCCATCATTGAAAGGCAATAATTAAAAAGAGATCAAGAAATAAAATTTCAGACCAATCTGTCAAAATAAAAAATATATATTGTACATATAATATAGGCAAAGTAAATGAAATGAAACAATAAATAAAAAAGAAAAGTAAAAAAATATTTAACATGTACATTTCTCAATAAATCTATAGCACTGTATTCACATCAAAGTTATCCTGTTGCCTATCAACATTATATGTATGTTATAAAACGCTGATCAATGTTAAAACGAAACGCCTTCTTGTTTCATTTGTTCGTGAAAAAAATACCTGAAGTGCACCATGTTATATCTTGAGGGTTTTCATGATGTTCTTTATACATAGGTACATGTTTGCTGCAAAAAATTGTCGATTTCATTAAATTTTAGAAATTTTGAGTCTGAAAAGGTTTTGAAAAAAAATATGTAGAGGTTCGCGACTTTTTAACAATGTTGCATCATTTGACAGTTTCACTTTTTTTAAACACTTCATGATCTTTTAAACGCGATAGAATTTGTCAAAGTAAGAGTTAAAACGAAATAAATTTTATCAGGTTTTATTGTGTTTCATTGTATTACTGGTGAATTTTTTTGTTTATTGGTCAGGTTTTACAAAATAAAAAAGAGGCACATTTTTGTTAAAAATAAAATTTCACCAATGTGAATGAGTCATTATTATCAGTGTCGTCTCACAACTATAACATGAAATACATTATAATGTGGCGATTAAGATGAGATTAATAAACCAGTGTTTTTTTTTTGCTTTAATTTACTCACGTAAAAGGAACCGCAAAAGCTCGTGTGATTTGCTCATGATTCATATTATCTACATATTGATAAAACGTAGTCACTTTGCGAACTAGTTTTAAAATAACAACAAATAAGCGGTATAAATGACCAGATTAAGGTATGTGATAAGTATGATTCGTATTTAATATTCCGGTTGATTTTTCTTTTTTTTTTATCACGATCTATCGTCGGAGTCGCGGATATCACTAAATGGCGCTTTCTTTTGTCTTATCTAAATTGATCAATTGTTTTTATGTCAAACACAATTTATTTAGAAAAAAAAATTACATTTAATGCTATTCGCTCAGTGATGACTTCGGAAATTAATTTCTCACATTAGTGACTGACTTGCTTGCAAAAATTTAAATCATAAAGACATGATTTTTATATTATTATATCTGAAAGAGTAAAAATATGATTTTATTTTCTTTAAATTACGTGCTCTAGATTGACAATTAGGATAATACTGTGAAAAATATGTACAATAAGTATCACAATATTTCGGTCCAAACGACACCAGAAAAGAAGTTAATCGTTAAATGATTAACAAAGCGCATTTATATTTTTCATCAATTACCTAATTATTTTTCAAATGATCAAATTTTAAAAATTTATTTTACGCCTTTTAATTTATTGTGCGAAATTCATTATATGAATTGCTCTGTCGTACATTTTAACTCAAAAAAAGAACTTTTTTTCAAATTTGCATTCGTAAGAAACATCGAAAAGACAGAAAAGAAAGAGACACAATAAAATAAAGAAGTCGTTGTTATTAAATATTATTACTGGTATCCCGCTTGCGTGTTCCAATAATAAAATGTTTATAAGACACTGCATGTATCTTTTTATTTTGCAAAAAAGTAGTTAAATCTTACTTTTGTTTTAAAATGACTATTTTTTCGTTACACTAAATTTAAAAATATTAAAACCAAGATTCACTTCTGGTTTACAACACATACTTATATTCGATTAAAAATTAAAAATTAAAAAAAATAAATAAATAACACGTATCTAACCAGGCAGGTAAAACAAGCAGCTCTGTCATTAATACATTTCTTCACACTAACATTTAACTTCTTACTTACAACCACCATGAAAGTCGTCTGCTTTACTTTAATTTTGCAAAAAAGACGGCAGCAAACATAAAAAATGAATTAAACAAACGTACATATATTTATGTTCTGATGCATCAAATAAATTACAATCTTGTTGCTTGTATTATACAATTATTATTCCTTTGAATTCATACAAACCTGTGAAAAAGTTGACAAACCCAACGCCGATATGTACCGAATTCGTATTATGTATTATTAAATGAACTGTATTTCATCCTTGTCTTCTTGATATTTCCAAGAAGCATGATTCAGTCGGCGATATCAGACGTTTATATGTGTTTGTAATCTTATATTTGTGAAATTATAGATGGTCACTGAGTGTGACATCTTCTCGATTTCTTGTATGTATACTGAACGCGGTTTCGCGAGAAATCTTGAAAAGAATAAAATCTTATTTATTAATTACCGACATTGAAACCGATTAAGAATCAACTAGCCTGGACATTAAAAATATCTTCTTGTATGCTCATGTGTGTATGTAAATTTAGCACTCATTTAAGCATTGAATTCTCTGTAAATTTTAATAGTGAAGACAAACAAACAACAAAAAATATGATACGTTTTAAATGTTTAATTTAGTGTGCCTTATTATTACTTTATTTCTTCTTTATTTTCTCGTTTTGATTGTTATCAGTTGTGCCTTTGGTTTGGCAAGCAAGCAATATATATCTACCACAAACAAGAAAATATGATATGAGGAAAGATTTTGAGTTGATATGTACTTTTTGTACGTGTATTTTGTTTGTTTATTGAGATAATGGCTTCCAGACGCTTTTATTGTGAAATTTACCTATCATAAAAACGAAAATATTGTCAAACAAATGAGGAGCCGACCAGCGTCACTTCAAACAAATTGGTATATTAGTGATGTGAAGAAACTTTTTTGTTATAGTTGTTTGCTTACCGCTCTCGTATGTATATGATTTCTTTGAATTGTGTTTTATTTTGTTCTTTAAGATAAAACATTTCAATGAAAATTCGATAATATCTCGCAATGAATCAAAGTCACAAAAGTAAGTACATACATAATAATACAATTTTCAATTAATGGAAAACAACCTTATAAGAAGCAGTGAATTTGTAAAGTATCCATACAGTGATTAATGAACATTTAAATGACGTTGTCTTCTTTCATTTAAACTATTTTTTCATAACTCATACAAAACTTTAATTTTTCATCACTTCTCACATAATAATATCATAATCATTACTGAGCCATTTGGAAAAGATATCTCTATTACACTTGTAGTCAACACATTATTCTCACATTTATCTGGTAATTGATATGAACTCTATATGGTTTAAAGTATACCGTTTAACATAAAAGAATGATGAAAGGCAAACAGAAAATAACATTACAATGCGTAAAATAAGTCAACTTTCAACTATCTTATACAATTCTTGCATTGTGATTTGTGTAATGTTCAATTTATCAAATTTTGACGGATGTACTAAAATATTGATTAATGATTTCTATGTTATTTGAAAGAAGGCGGACAAAATACACTATTCTAGAATATAGTCTTTTGCTGATGTATTATTATTTTTTTTTCAAATAATTCATTTAAACGTGGAAAATCTGAGTAAAGCTCTACAAATATTCCATACAATAAACTTAAAAATGGTAACAGATAAACTAATTTTTATTAATTATTTATTTCTTATAACCATTTATTTAAAAGAATTAAAAAATGAAAGAAATATTTTTTCCGAGAGCTTGAAAAAAAAACGAATCAATAAATTTACAGAATTAGTTTGATATAAAAACAGTTTATATGTTCCACAATGGAACAGGCCCTAATGATAACAGATTTCATAAATGTTTATTTAAAGTAAATTTGTTCAAAGATTAAATCAATTAGTAAACTAAGGTAGCAATGTTCCAATTAAAAAATTTCTAGAAACCACAAATGTTGAACAATTATTATTTTTTATGTGTGACATGCAAAAATACAACAAAAAATTCTGAACAACATTAATTTTTTGTACTACATTCATTTTTGATGTGTACTTTCCCACGCACTTCTTTATTTCTGTGTTTTAATTTTCTTTTTAAAATGCAGAAAATAACATAAATTAATTTGCTGAGCAAACAATTTGAAATATTTTTTTTGGGGATTTGACACACATTTTTTCTGTTATAATCCATTGTATCTGCAATTGTGTGCTATGCATTTTAGAGAAACTATTTATATATTACATAAAATGTATTAACTTGATAAGTCATGTCGAGATACTGCAATAATCATACACAATAAACAATGTTTATCGTCCGCTCTTAACTTGCGGGTCGTTATTTTATTTTCTTTTGCTCGTGTAACCTTTTTGTCAATTATTGATTAAAACCATTATTTATTCCTACTGGCAACAGTTTGACACAGCCGATAATAGGATTTACTTATAAATTTAATATTATACAATCATTGCAAAACATCGATTTCTGGAAAAAGAATAAATATATATTAAACGTAGTTATTATCATCATTCCACGCATTTTAAATGGTGTGCAAGTAATGATGAAACTTAAGTTAACACATACATTACATTAAACGCAAACGGATGGTCACTCTATCACTCTTGAAGCTATTGATCCAATTAAACACAGACAATGAAAAAATATGTTCTTTTTCTCCAATATTGTAAAATTTACTCACTTTGTTATAACTTGTTCTTTCGCTTCAGACAGTCATTGATATTATTGAAAATATCAGTCGTCAATTTTTCACGGTTTTATTTAATTGATTAGTCTGATTAATCATTTTGATACCTCATATAAATTAATAAATACTGTATCGTACAGCACTAAAATTTGTCTGTCTTTTATTATTATTATTATTAAAATAACTAATATTCTTCCATTTTTAAGTTATTGTTAAATTGAAGCTTTTTTTTTAAAAAAAATACGCTTTTATCTAACAAGACAGTTTTATGTGTACCTTTTTCAATTTGATTTTTTTTTTAATTTTTACGCCTCATTAATACATAACTTGTGGCAAATTTTAAAAGAAAAAAGTATTGATACATAACAAACGCCGACTTTATAATCAAATGAAATCGTGTGCAATATTAATACTTCAATTTGTGGGTATAAGTCAAAATTTATTTAATAGAAGAAAATACTTATAAAGATATTTTTACGCCAATAAATCATTCAACATGATGTAAAGCACCATAATTATTTAATTGAATTTCTATTTATTTCTACAAACCTCTGTGTTTTTATATTTAACTAAATATATGTATAAATGTAAGACTACTTAAATTACTTTCGCTCTCATTGCTTTTTAATACATGCACTTCCTTTCAAATACACAATTTATGATAAAAAAAATTGAAACAAAAATTGATATATGGACTCAATAATAATTTAAGAAGCAAAATAATTTTCAGAAACGTATTTTGAAATAGAAAACTAAAAGTACATTACATTAAAGAACCATACTAGTAGTTTAGGTTTAATTGCATTTATAGAGAATTACTGCGTCGTTTAGGTTGATCAGTTGTTAAAAATCAGTACGCACATTGAAGAGTGTCAACAGAGTATAGCAAAACAGTAAAGTTTTTTGATTTATTACTATCAAGTACATGATTTATGTAGAATTTTATAAAATTTATTCAGCATCCACATTTCAACCAGATGATATTTTTATAATAACAACAAATATACACGTTAATGTTATGACGATTTTACTTTCATTTTCAGATTGGCATTTTTTAAAAATAATATTGTACATGAACGTGTGATAAATTTTGTGAAAAACATATTACTTTATTATATATTATCGAATATAAGAAAAATGTAAACGAAATAGAGATTTTTCATTTGCAGATGTCAGTAAGAATATTGTACTGAATGTGTTTGTGGTTTGACTTTTTGTGAGAATGAAAAATTCTCTTAAAAAATAAAACGTACAGTTTGTTATACTTGTCATGTTTGAACGAAAAGGAAAAAAATTGGATATATATTTGAATAATTTGTTTTGTAAACAAGGTGATTCGTTTAACAAATTTATTGCAAATTTGCTGCGTGACCTTGTCAACATATTTATATATTTTTTTTGTTTTATAAAATAAAAAATCAATTTTGATAAGTACAGACTTAAACTTGAAATCATTTTGATCTTCCTCTTTATGGACTTATATTTTTTTGTAAAGATAAAGTACTCAAGAGGAAAAAACATACTTACTAGGATCAATATAATTCTTTTTTGTTAAATTTCATTGTTTGCATCATGTCTCATCTCTTTGTCAACATTAAAGTGAAATCAATTATTATATTTGTGTTCAAAATATAAACCTCTCGGTTTTCTACGCATATATCCCTTGGATTATTCGATAACTTTTCTTTTGATATCAAGAATTTTGTCATTTGATTGAACAATCATAATATAATATAATAAAATGAAAAGAATCGTCTCCTTGAGTAGGATTTAATAAAATCTTACAAAATCAAATAAAAAAAATATTATTTCTTGGTAAGACACGAAACAATTTTGGTTTTTTAGTTAAAAAAAGGATTGTAATTTATAGCACAAAAGAACTTATCAAAAAGTATAACATGAAAATATCAGTTTTATTAAAAACTTATTGATTGAAAAATCACAGAGTCCAGGTGTGATAAAAAAAAACGAAATCCAAGTTTTTAGCAATTAATATTGAACAGTAGCAATTTCTTAAGTTCTAACACACTTAAATGTACTATTGTATATGTACATTTTTCTCATATTAAAATAAAATGTTTTGAATTTTTCTTGGCGCCTTCAGTGTCAAACAAATGATTGAAGTGTCCAAAACAATACAATTTACAAGTTATAAATTAAAAATTGTGTCATGTCAGCACATAATTGAAATCCTGTATTTCATTTTATCAGACAAGCAACAGCCGTAGTGGTGTCGCGGGAAAAATTACATCTGATCCATTTCTGATTGTTAATTTTGTTTGTTTTGCGGCAAATGTCATTTCGTCAGCAAAGTTTTACCGACAGTGCACCCATTTAATATATCAATCGCTGTTTTTATTCTTATTTTTAATTTGTATTCGATAAATGTTTTTGTCATGATTCATTTCTTGTGTGTAAAATACATATTCGATGAGTCTCTGTTGTTTTATTTTCGAATTCAATGAATGAACTCAAATCAATAAAAACATTGAGGAACATCAAAATCAAACAAAATAACAAATATATTAGATACATTGAGAAAGACTGGCTACCGACATGATACAAGACAGGTGAATTATATAACTTTGCAAGACATTCGTCCGACAAAAGTGTGATTTGAATAATGATACTTGAACCTTTCTTCTTTTAAGCTTAGAGGAGATGTCGTTAAGTAACAATTTGAATGTGATCAAAATAATGTTAGCGGGAACGCGGTGCTCGTAGTTCCCACGGTACAATGTAGGTACGTGATTGATATTGTACAATGCTTTGAAATATATCAATCAATTGTGGTTTAAGTTTGATTTATTTCCATCTATCATTCAATCATAAAGAATTCCGCTTGTGTTAAAAACCAAAAATCGCGTTATATACATTTAATAATCTGTTGCTGTTTCACAGAATCAAATTTGAATATTAGACTTTTGTTACGTAGATTTTTTTGCAATAGATTTTTGAATTTAATAAAAAAATTAAATATTATTTTTATTAGACATATATGTGTTTAAAAAACATTTAATTGAAGATTGAAACATTTATTGAAACTATTTAAGGATCATAATTATAAAATAAAGGAAAGACTGAATAGCCATAATAAAAAGCTCTGACAAATAATAAATACTTATGAATGCCTTCGGTCTACCTTTCACCATTCTTGTAAATGTCCCTTACGTTCTAAGGGAAAAATAAATAATTCTTTTCCAAATAAATATAAACTCACAAACATGAATTAAGTCATAATGAACGTAAAGGACTTTACATGCAAAATGCTTAAAAATAATGATTGTTGACTATTTGTTAAAATATTATCATTATATTTTATTTTCATCCTCTAGGAACAAAGATTCACTTATAGTGATGCTCTCCATAAAGAAAACAAGCAAAAATATAATGGAATGTTTGTTTACTTTATTTTAATTCTTTGTATCCAGAAGGTAAATCAGAATAAAAAAATGTTTGAAGATGAGAAAAAGAAGAGAAAAGAAAATTGTCGCATATAAGAATAAAATTCACAATGATGAATGGAGATAATGGCGTGGAAAACAATGTCAGGTGGCCACTTGTACAAACTAACTTGCATTTGCATCTCATCATTATTATAAATTGCAAAAAACAACAATATAGGTTCTTATAATGAGAGAACATAATGGTCTTTGAATTTTTAATGAACATTTCCGTTTCTAGGCAAGACAAAGTTACATTTTATAATAAATCAATATTCATCTCAATTTAGTCAATACTATTTTAAAAACATTAAACAGAATCCCGCGTTCAAATTTAATTCGCAAGAGTGTTCTGTTATCTACCTGTGATGGCAATATCAACAAGAATACCTAATACCAGAAGTCAAGAGAAAAAATTACAAAAATCATGATGACAAACAGTAGTTTTATCAACTGGAGTGACGGATTTCATTCTATTGAATATCGTATAAATCAAGGCATTGCTATTCTACAGAAAGAAACTTCTTCAGATTCAAAACTAAGTCAACACCATAAAGATGATTATCACCAAAACTAGTCGTGTGTACACCAAGAAATATTGAAAAGAAATAAAAAAAATTATTAATAAAATGTTACGACTCTCGAATCCAAACAAAGAATAAAGTTCTTAACATCCATATAGTTTCTGAGCTTTATTATTAATTCCAGTCGTGTTAATTGGATGAGTTTATCTAATTTTATAATCAATTAGAAGAGTTTAAAAATATTTTTAGAAAGAGTTTTGAAATGATTTTATGACTTTACAAAAAATATAAATAATAAAAAGGTTATCAAAACATTCTGATTCCAAATAAAAGATAAATAGTGAAGAAATTGAAAAACGTTTAAAATTTGACCACTTTAAAGTTTTTTAAAGAACGTAACTTTATTCTTTGTTCTAAGAAACAACTGATGCACTTCGTGTTGCATTTGTAATTCATAAAATTTTTCGGAAGGAATAAACATCAAACAGCTATTAACCCTCATTAAAAATATTACGATAAAAAACTGTCATTTTATTTTTAAAAAATATTAAATTAAACGACTTTTTTTAATTCAGAAGCATTTTGAAAATGATGATAGAAAATCAGTCAAGCAAATACTGCGAGTACCTGATTAAGAAACCAATCATATTTATCTTTATTGTTGATCAAAACAGAAATATTGTTTCTCTTTACATTGATGTTTGACATTCAACAAGATTATATTGCCGTCCCTGTAAAATATGAGAATATGATTTTATTTATGCCAAGTGAATTCTGAAGACGTAAGGATTAATGATCAGCTGTCAATCACACACCCATAAATATCATTATTTTCAAGTCGAACCTCAATTCAATACATTCGGATGATGCAGATTATATTTAAATAATTTCAATATCCATATTGAACTCGTTTGTACATTCGTCTGTATTTGATGGGAAACTTTTGCGTTAAATAAAGCTTAACAATATTCAAAACTATATAACGCCGAAACTCGATTATGATTAATTACATTTGAAATACTACTTTAAACGATGGCAAAATTTATTTTATATAATGCCGTGCTGATTATGATTTTTGTTTGATATTCAATTGTTTATTATACAAAAATATTCGCATACATTTATATTAATAGTTTTAAATAATATCAATATTATTTATTTGAAATGACAAATTGTTAACTTTTAAGGTGTTACCGTTTTTTGAATGTAAGAATATAACCTGACTTATTTACAGAATGTTAAATATTTAAGAATTTTTATTTGTTTCACAATTACATAAACATAAACAAAATCGAAGGAAAAATAATTCATTGGAAACCTGGAAAATAAATTTTTACTCTAAAATTAAAATTAGACAATTTTTTTCTTGCTTGGCTACTATACATTCTTATAGGTTTGTCGTGATAGTTTTTAGGTACATTTGTTTTCCTCACTCCACATTTTAAAAATGAATATCAAATTATAATGATAATTTTCTATTATTGATGTTTACCTTTTATAAATTTCTTAGAAATCGAAAACGACTGATGATTAATTTTTATCGTCCTATATGGAATTTATAATCACAATAAAAGCATGACAGAAGCTGAAAAAAAAATCATCGATATCAAAAATGTAGAAATATTATTATTTTCAAAACTCCTACATTACTTGTGTTATGTTTTTACTTTAAAAATTGTAAAAACGTAATAAATTTCACCATTTTTGAATTTCAATGAAGACAAATATTAATAATCATGTTGTTCTTTAACTTTATGAGCAAATTTTTATCAATTTATGTATCATTCATTCCAACATGACCATCACACACCTCTGGTATTAATATAATTTTCATTATAATATTTAAAAGACAAAAAAGAAACAAGATAACAAAAACAAATTTTTGGTGTGTTCAATATTTTTTTTTTACTTTTGTATACATATTTGTAGTCTTAAAACATTTTGATACAAAAAATAAGGTATCATGAAGGAATTTACGTCTGATGCATTCAAAATTAGCATATAAAAAATTTTATTGAAAAATAAAACCCAAATCAAAATGCGATTTACTCGTGCAATTCATTTTACAACAACTCTCTATTTTTTTTATTTATATCCGATCATTTATAATTCTACAAAAAAAAAATACGTATCTGAAGTAGTCCCACATAATTTGTATGTTGTTTATGGTGTTATTTATAAGTTGTATTGATTCTATATTGAAACTTGCAAAATAAAATGCAAAACTCTGGAGCCGAATACAATCAAGTCCACGGGATGTCCACATTGCGTATCTTTTTAAAGTGATATGGGTCTTAAAACTGAAAAAATACATGAAGAAACAAATAATAACAACTTTGTTTTATAAAACAATATTTTATTTCATTACCTTGCTAAAAATGTGTACTAAAATGTAGTAGGTATACATTATTATTGGTTTTTTTTTCATGACAAAAAATTCATCGAAATAAGTTATAAATTAAACACTAACTATTGAGCAAAACTTATACTTAATTTTTTTATAAAAGATGCTACCAAAAACAGAAAAAAGCCACCAAAATGACCTGTTAACAAATTTTAAACGAGAGAGTCGTGACTACTAATTTGTTTGCATGAGTCACCTTTATAAGTAAAATAATTTTATATTCCTAAGTGCACGAATTAACATGTTTACCCATCAACAATCTGAGTATAAAGTGAAAAAAAACATGAAAAAATAAATTTTACATATAAATTCGTTTTTAAAAATTAATTTTTAAATAAAAAAGTATTTATAATAAATAAGCATATTTGATATTTTTTTTTAAATATGGAAAAGCATGCAATTTTTATTGTATTTTTAATTTCACTATAATAAATAAATAAAGTATTATAAATAAATAAAATATTCCTTTTAGTTTTTAAAAATATTTGTAAGTCATTCGACATTTTTTGGATACCCTTACATAACACGATATTGTTTTTTTTTCTCAGAATTAACTATAAAATACCCAAACAAGTTAAACCAAACATGTATTTTATCAATTTAATATTAATTTAACAAATTAAATACACAAGCTCTTATGTAGAATACAGTTTATGGTGCGGTAAAGTAAAATAAACATTTTTTATTATTATTTATTTTTATCTAAAAAAACATCTAGAACTGAAGAGTTTGGTACGTACATAGGTATTTCAAGCTACTGTTTGAATATGATAGAAACTTCATTTCATTATCCGATCCTGATCAAAAACTCATGGCTACCACACACATCCTGAAAAATTCTTGTGCACTTTTAGTACAAACCAATGACTTCTTTTGCACATTAAAATAAATCGAAGAAAATAAAATAAAAGTGGTAAATTATGCTAAAAGCCGTTCAATAAAATAGTTTAACAAGATCGTTAAAGATTATAATATGACAATAAAAGTATTAAGTTCCAAATTTATTGATGGACACACTCTATGAATTTTTATTTCTATATTTTGATTATTGGTGTGTGTACTGAAACCATAAAAACCGAATGAAAAAAAAACGAAAAAATTCACTTCAAATATGGTTTGGTGTCTCTTCTGTTTCGATATTCACGTTTATCAATCGACTATTGATTCTTAACTTCTTTTTTATGGAAATAAATACGAAAAATGTCATCAAAATTTATTACTCTACCTGATTAGAATAGCAGATAAAATGTTATGTTTAACCAAAAATTTAAATATTTACGGTTAATTTGACTTTGATAAATTAAAACATTAGTGATTTTAATGGTTGTTCATATTACGGGAGCAAAAATATCATTTATATTTTGATTTTGAATTTTATTGAAAAAAAAAGCATTTTAAGAAGTCAGAACGTTTTTTAAAAGTTGTTTCCTCCAAATAAATTTTTTTTAAAGAATAAAGTGCATAAAGTGTCAATATTATACATCTGTGGCTCTTACACACACATTTATATCAATGGCTACCTTTTATTAATGATATCAATTTGTTTAATATGTGTAATATCGCCTTTTATTATAAATAAATACAACAAATTATACTCATTTATAGTTTACTCTTAATACATTCGATTATTAGTAGTTTTTTTTACTTATTCCAGTTCTTTTTAAGAGACCTAAGCGTAAAATTGTAACTTATCACAAAAAAAAGTAATCGTAGGAAGAACATGTGTGACATGTAGATATTGTGTATTGGTGGTAGACTCGCGTCTTGTGGGACTTGAAATGAACAATAGATTTTGTTCTTTTTCTTTTGTATCATGTGTGTGTATGAAAAATTATGGGTAATTTGTTACTGTGTTTTGTTCAGTTTATAGTAAAATAAAGAAATGCCGATCAATGCACACATGCACATATACTACAGGTAAAATCCACGCATATTGGCAAAAATATGTTTTCAAAATATTTAACATGGTCCTTAACTTTTATCATCTAGTAGGAATAAGAGATTAAATTAAAAATTTATCATTATCCTCAAACTTATTTCAACAAAAATTCCTTGCATAACTTTGAAACGAATGTACCTATGTGTTTAGGTAAAAAATGAACAACTCGATTATTTCCTTACAATTTGGCGGTGAGTTTGCTGTAATACGTAAAATTTACTTATTTATAGAATGAAATTTAACTGTGAATTTCTAATGTTTAATTACATATGTTTCTACATGTGTGTAAAATACTTTTTAAGTATACTGTATGTCAATGAAAATAATAAACAAAAACAAAAAGTAAGAGAAAAGACGCATTACAATGATATGGGCTTTCACAAAAATTTTGTATTTATTTCAGTATTTTTAAAGGCAGTCATTGTCGTCGACGATATCATTTGTATACATATTTTAAAAAAGGAGCATAGCAAATTATTTGTTTTATTATAATTATTTGTGCTCTATGTATGTTTGTTTTTTCTCAACTGCAGTCATGGAATAGGACGACAGTAAAAATGAAAGTTTAAATGAAAATTGTTGTGTTAAGCAAAGTGTTAGTCTTTGAAGAAATGTTCATCCTAAACGAAACATGTTTATTATTATTATGTGACACACAATCCTTTTCACAGAAAAGAAAAACAAATTTAAAAAATAAACGTACATGATCAAATAATGTTGCCTTCTTTGCCAGTTATTTTGTTTCGCTTTTACTTACACAATTGAATATTTGGTTAACTTTTATTCACATCTATTAAGAAAAATATGCGAAAGTGTATTAAAGAAAATATTCAAATAGAAGATGGTGAGGGTTCTTCACAATCCAGTGAAATCATTTTTACTTATTTGACAAGCGAATTTTCTCGCACTGATCACCGCATCTTTATTGAAAATCAATAGAAACTTGAGAAAATTAAAAAAATTGTTATATCGTCGCAGGTATTTAACTTGAAAAGCAGTTCATAAATTGATTTTTGCATATAATGTTTGATAATTTTATTTTTTTTTTTCATTATTAGTAAGTAACGACACCATACTGTGGATAGACACATGTTATATGCATTCCTAAAAAAAATAAAGAAAAAATACTGGGTTGTCGCCTGAAACTCGCCCATCATTTAATTGAAATGCGCTTTAGTTATGCGATAAATGATGTATATAATGTTTTATTCTAGAGCCTGCAACGACAACAATAAAAGTCATATTTATAAATGAGTTTATGCTACTGTATAATAGGTATTTTTTAATGTCACACGAATTACCAGTGTAGAAACACGACAAGGAATGAGCCGACTAGCATGTAAACAAGAGAAATGAGGCGCACACTTTATCATCTTTTTCTTTTGAATATTTGTTAATAATAAAATTTATAATAAATAATTTATTTGAAATGAATGGGTACCCCCCACGTAGCTATTACACAGTTTTTTTTTCAATAAAGTATATTCCTACTGGACATTTTTCATAAAACCTTTATACTTAGGCGTACTTTTTGTTAATCTTATCAATGTATTTAAGTCTATGTTATTGTCAATAAAGCAGAATAGAACGTGTTATTGTGTTATTATTTGATACTATATTTAAAGAGAAAAGCAAATCAGTTTACGTAAATAATTAGTTAATCATACATTTTATGTAATCTTATGTAAGTTTTTATTGTATCAAAAATTTGTGGAATAAAAAGAACAATTAAAAATGGACACAATTTTATGATTGGTAATTTATAAATACGGATCAAAATAAAAATAAAATAGGGATTCCAATTACTTCACAATTTTAAGATTTTGTACTAATAGTCGAGTATCGAGTACTCAAAACTGAAGTCTCTCTTTTTCTATCGAAAGGTTCCATTCGTCTTCACTTGTTGTCATCATCGAGAATGCTTTTTGAGTAAATATTTGTTCAACACTTGCAATTCATTTCTTCTTCTTATACGAGATACCAAATGTTTTTTTTTTGTTTATGTTTGTACACAAACAATATTGGAATTTCAAGAACAGTAATAAATAATAATGATAAATAAATATAGTTGCAATATGACCAAACTCCTCTTTTATGATTTAAGTGGAATATATTGAAATTGATTTTAAATTAGGTAGCTCAAACATAAAGAGTTTGTATTTTTCTTAGCTACTCAATTTGTATTTACTTAGTGTATTGTCAATACATTATTCTGATCATCAAAAACCGGTCTTAATAATTTTAAACAAATGTTGAGTCCTTTAAAACATATTGTCGTTCAAAAATATCTATTTAAATAATATTTTAATGATTTATTTAAAAAAAAAACAAATGTACTTTCATCAGTCAAACGCATAACTTGAAATTGAGAGAAACAATTTATTAATTTTTGAAAACGTATCACAAATAGCCTGTTTTAAATATTTATTGCATTTGACATGTTAAATTTATGGATTATAAATCAATTTGGAATTCGCAACAGACTTTAATGCTGCAAACAATAGTGTAACATCCCGTTGATTGCATTTGAAACAACAAAAATAATCCTTTCTCCCTTTCCGATTCCAATCCAATTCTAATATTTATTGTTTTCGGTTTTGTTTGATGATGGGGTAACCGTTATTCAATGCTCTTTCTAGCACTTATATACCTTTATTGCCACTCGTGACGGTACCAAATCCACAGTGTTATTTCATAAAATTGCAATGTAGGTATACGATTGCGTGTTGAATTTAACACGACTTTGGTGAAAGGGGTTGCAATATATTTGCATTGGTATTTGAATATTGCAATATGTGTGAATTAAAAACTGTCAACAAGTGCATTAAATTTGTTTGTGGTGTCAATATTTATTGTGTTCATTATCGTATGTGTAATTTAACCTTTCTGATTTGATTGATGAATGGCTTTGGATACTCGACATGATTTTCGATTATCATTCTTGTATTTACTATTGTTATTTTTAGTCAATCATTCCAAATCAAAATTTAAGACAAGGTTCTATATAAAAAAAAACACTATACCATTTTAAAATTTACCTTGCTAATTCAAGCTAATCTCTCTTTTAGTGCTTTAATGTATGCAATGAACATTCTACGTATAGGGTATTAAAAATTGTATACGTTAACTATTTTTAGACTTTTAATAATCAAAATATTTATCCGCAAAGTATTCTAGGATCAATAGTAAAATGACATTAGATGCTTAATGAAAAATATAACAAAGGTTGCTTTCGTTGTGGTCCCTGTTTAATTTTTTTTTTTGCTAGAAGGTATAAGTTCCATTTTAATTAAAGGCAATAAAAAATTTATGTTGATTTTTTGTTCGTTCCCATGTTTTGTCATAATAATAAAAAATAATAAGGGTGGATGTCATTTTTGTCAAAATCACCCACCACAAAATATTTAAAACGAATCTAATCTACAAAAGGGTACAAGAATATAACCTTTTGTTTTTCGAAATGTCTTATATCCGAGAGTATTCTTCTTGTATTTGATTTCAATAATTTGTACAACTTTTGGATACTTTCAAGTAAGTATTATTTCGTTTTAATTTCACATATTAAATCCATAACATATTTCAGGGCAACATTCACGGAACCTTTGATTTTTATTATTTTTACGTTTTGTATACACATCAAAGTACAGTTTCCGACTATAATGTAATAAAATAACAACTGCGAACCTATATCGTGTATAAGCATCACTAATGCGGTTCATACAGAAAAACAATAATTTTTCTTCATTTCATATGCATGTCTGACCATTTTTACATACATGAGCATGTGTGCTGTAGTCGCCAGTCCGTACAAAAGGATAAATCTCCAACTTTATCATATAATAAAACAATGTCCATCTCTTTTATTATTTATAAAATCACCGGAATATTGTTACACGTTCATCCACCTTTTTATATATTTTGAAACCTTGTATTTTTACATGAAGAGTATTTTTTCTTAAACATAATTTATGTTCATTTCCATTAAGGAAATTTCAATATTTTCCTATGTTGTTGAATCATAAAATACAAATTCTAATTCACAAATGAAAATGTCCGAAACATCGCACGGTTACGCACTGCAGTAATAATATAAGGATGATAATAACAACAAAGACGAGCAATATGGACATCTAAAAAATTTGTATAGAAAAAGAGGTAAAAAAGCCTTTGAATCCATATCCATCCATCTATTTGTTAATTTATTATATTTTATATTCCACGGCAAACCCTTTTGCTCACATTCATAAATACAGAAAAAAATAAATATTATATAAAATGTTTTAACCCATTTTTTGAATATTTAATAACATGACAATTCCATTGTTTTGACCACTTCTGATTGGTATGAGGTTGCTTAAAATACAATAGGATCTGTACGTCTGTTACACACATTAAAAGAAAAACGTCCGAGCCGACCGACGTCAAAGTGTATAAAATATATTTTAAAATTAACGGGGAAAATAAGGGTTGATGTCGTAAAAAGGAGGCTGCTATACTGTTACATTTGGCAGTAAGTTATCATAATAATGAAGACGGATTTTGCACACAAATGAATTTTCATCATTTCCATTTAGATATTTTTTTCTTTCGGGGATAATGAGCTCGTAATATTTTTTGGTTGTTCATAAATATTGAATTTTGACAAAGAATGAATGACCGTTTGTGTGAATATTTTAACATAATCTGAAAGGGGTAGCAGAACAGTGGAGAGAGGTGGGCAGTAAATAAGCGCATGTGGTCGAGTCGTAAAACAAATTTTAAAACTGACGATAATGGCAACGTCCGATGTCAAATTATTTTTGCCAAACCAATAAATGTTTGTGCCCTTCTTTGAGTCAGCACACAGAAAAGTATCTCAGTTTAAAATCTACTTTCTTTTTATATGAATTTTGTAAAAATTTCCCTACAAAAGGGGGAAAAGCCCATAGTCCACCTCGGTCACTTAAATTCACAAGCAAAACTGGGGAACTTTATCTAAATTGTTTGATCTTTTACATACTTACTAACACATACAATATAAACATAATTATCAACAACACATCGTAGATACATGTGACTTCGTGTATTTTCATTTATTACAATCAAGTCCATGTCTGTATTGCACCGAAGTTATGTGTACAAAGTTTTCATGATAAATTTACAGGTAATAAACTTGACTCGTAACAGCGTAAACTACATTGTCATTTTCTGAATGGCGTAGTTTAAACTATTGTATAATTGAAAAACAAGGACTAACAATTTTAGATTGTCTCTTTAAGCACAACTTTGATTGTACCTTATGTCCAACCTAACATATTTTTAAACCATTCTCCTTCTAGATTTGCAGCTTACCGTACCTTAATAAAGTAAGAAAAACGATATAATAATACTCATCCATTCCATTCAATTAAGAAATAAATTAATTAGAAAATATTTAATAGTGTAGTAGTAAAAGTATAAGTTTTCTCCGGTTGAATTTTTAAGCAACATGCATATATTGGACAAAAGGGTTAATTGAAAAATAAATCTTGTACACAGGATGTTACTGTACGGCATGGTCTCCTTGTTTAGGAAAGCAGTAATTATTTCTAATTTGGATATTTTCAGATAAAATATGATTTGAATTTTAAAAAGGGTAATCTTTTTGCACATTCTCTGTTTGAAAACTTTTGAGGTGAACTTATTGATTTTATTTTTTCGTTTTCATTAGAGACCGTCTCTCACTAACGAAACATAATTTTTAACAATTTATTTTTTTTTACATAATTTTAGTTGGGAGGCATACAAGATTAAAACACAATAACAACGATGCTTTTTTTGTTATTCTCATATAATATAGTATTAAAAAATCAAAAATATAAAGTTGTCGTTCTAACTTCAAATCAATATAATCAAGTAGTCAATCAACTGCCTACAAACTTTAAAACACGTGAATTAGGTCGCTTTCAAGAAATGTGACCTAAGAAATATTTCATTAAATCGTGTTAAATTGTTTTTTTGCAGAATGTTTTCTTGTTATTCCTTCAAATCATTATTTTTAGACAATTTACGAAAATTTCAATTTGCAAATAGGACAGAGTCATATAAAATGATCAAAATCTTAGTTTCGTTGTAAATTTTGTTTTGTTGTTCGTGTTATTAATATTATTGTCTTATAAAATACAAAACAAAACAACAACGACAAAATGATACAGAAGTCAAATTCATTGTAAAAGTTGTTTGCATTTTAATGTCTTTTAGATGCATCTAAATCTAATACAATATACGTAAATAGAAAGCACACAATACACCAATCCTTTCAACATAAAGCTAGTGTTCCTTAGTTCCTTTTCTCGGTACAAACACACGGGATGAAATTTGAGCATGAGCAAATATGCAGGACAACAGACCAAGCATAAAATTCTTGTTTCAGATTGAATCTCAATTCATTTCCTAGAAAATGTATACGTGTACGTAACATTTTATGATTTTGATTGAGATCTTTAGTTATACACAATATGCATATGCCCAAACATTTATATTTATTTACAAATTTATTACACTAGAAGCTGTATGTCTCCTGAAATAGCTAATCGTTCCTAATGTCTTTGATAGCTGGTCTGGCAAAATTGAAATGTAGAATATATTATTTACGACCGACGCACATACAAAACTCCAACAATATCAGTAAAATATATTCAATTATATGTGAATGGACGATTGTTTGGAAAGAGACGAAACAGATTTATCTGAATAACAAATAAATCCAAAATGCGTACAAGCAAGACTTAGAATCATTCAAGTCGAAACATCAGATGCACCTTATTTCAAAAGTTCCACAAGCTTGAGCAAGAAACGTGTAATGCCAAATATGTAGATTCCGGCAAAATTGTCATACATTTTCTGAGCAATTTATCAATCAATTCCCATTTCGACTATTATAATTCTTATTTACATTTCATTCGAAATCTATGTCATAGAAGGGGACATTACACATGCGGTTCCAAATTATCTGACCAGCATACACATATTTGAATTCAATTAGAAATTTTGCAAACATGCACATAAATATTTGCAAACAATGTAAAGTGTAAGATGTGAATCAATTCAATAATCTATTGAATTTTGGTAATTTATTGATGATAAAAGCGTTTGCCTTCTAAATGTATTATTTATTACAGATTTCAACATATTTGGCACCAACATACAAGAATAACAACAATAAATATCTCTCTTCTGGCAACATTGTCATTTTAGGTGTCTACCATAATTTGACATTGCTTTTAGACTGTGTGTTTGTATATGTGTCGACTAAAAGGATTTAATTGTACATATTGTTGGTCAAAGATATTTGTGATTTCCAATTGAATAATTCAATTGAGTTTACGGATACAAAACAATTAAAACTGATTGTTGAACTGATATACCTTTAGAATATTGTGGTTGAAGACAAGTAGTTACTAAGTCAGTAATTGAAATTGATAGCTTGTTATCTACATATGTAATTGGACATAATTTGCTTGGTTTGCAATATCACCTGGGAGTAGCTACAAAATTGGTTAAATTAGATGTCAACTACTTTGTATTAAAAATATTTAAATAAAAAATTTTCATTCTCAGAACCTCATCAACAGTCAATAATCCAAAATTAAAGTTTTTACGCTAAATGTAAAAATGTTTCAGTGTTAAGTGGAAGTCATCGAGTTTAGTTTTGGTTAAAGAAACATAAAGAGTTATAAAATACAAACACTAATATAAATTAAATACTTATTAATATATTGAAATATATATTTAATAAACTCAATAATATTTTTTTTATTTCCAGTCATCTGAACGAAAAAAACTTTCATTGAAAAAAGCAGGCAAATGTACCAAAAATTGAAAGACATTGATGGTTTATATTTTAGATTTAAGAATAGCCATAAAAGATTCACAACAAGAAATATATTTGGGAAAAAAGTTTATTTTTATCTCGAAGCTATTCTGTAATAGGCCAATAGAGATTGTACGTAAAAATTGCCCAGTGAAAGAAAAAAATATCATCATGTTGTTTTTTTTTGAACGCTGAAGTGAAAATCTACTGAAACGCATTAAAATTCACAAATAAAACAATGGCTTTCTGGTTGAGTGCCAGTTATTCATCTGCTAAACGTTGACAATAAATACTGAAAATGAAAGTTTTGATATTCATAGTTGTTGTTTTATTTGTTGCAATTAACATTGTAAGTTTAGTTTACTTGTTTTCATTTTACATTCAATATTCTGATCTTGAATATTTTTTACATTTATAGTTTAATGTTCAAAATGACTTATATGGTGATTACTATTCGGATGAGTTTTCTTATCTTCCCGAACCATTTCGTACAGAAGCCAAAGAAATACAAAAACTATTAGAAAAAGAAAATGTACCGATTGATGATGATACAGATATGCCATATTTGCAATTCGCTTCACCAGAATTACAGGCGCGTGTGATGAAGTTCATGAAAGAATTAGAAGGAGCAGGACATTATGGACATGTAGAATAATTTAAAAAAATATATGTAGTATTTATTGCTTTAGTTATAAAATTGGTGTGCATGCGAATTTACTTTGTAAAAATCATACATTAAAAAAATATTTAAAATATTAAAAATATTAATTAAAAATATTTATTTGGAAAAACATTTTTAACTTAAAGCAATTTTCAAGCTATGGCGGTTAAATTTATTTTCGGTTTTCAATTTGTCGATAAACATTTACAGTTTTTGGCGCTTTTCGGTTGAAAACTCTTGAAAAATTAATTAAAAATTCATCATATCATAGTCAAAATTATTTTTTATTTAAGGCAATTTTAAAAAATGTTTCACCTAACTTTTTCCGAAATTCCAAGGAGGGAATAATGGAATAATGATAGTGGTTTTGAAATATTTTAACCTTCAAAACATACGAAAAAGACTAAACGTCATCAAAAATTGGTTGGAATCTATAATTTTTGTTATATTTTGCAATTTAAAATTTTGCAAGAAAAATTAGACTAATTTTTACAGAAAAAAAATTAAAAAATAAATCGTTCAAACGCCAAAAATGTTTAAATTTCAAAAAAGGTTTGAAAATTTGTCCGAATTTTAAAATAAAAGATCAAAATGTATGTTTAAATACTATTTTAAATATTATAACTCTTTAAAAACAGTCAAAAAAAAAATGAAAAAAACATTGATATTAAATATTTTTTTCATTATGATTATTTATTAATCCCACCTCCTTACTTTTTGAAGTCCAATATAATGTGAAACATTTTTTGGAATTGCTTTTTCCTAAAATCTTTTTTTTTTAATTCAAGTTCCGCTGTTCTTAAACTTTGAGTTCAGATTTGAAAATATTATAAAAAATAAAATTACCTAATTGAATGTAAAAATTATCGTTTAACGTCATCAATTATTATCATAAATAAAAAAATATTTATTTCATAAAATCTGCACTTTTATTAACAATTTTCAACTAAATTTTTAAAAATCTTTAAATGCTGAATGTAATTGAACGTTCCATTCAGGACGAATGTTTTTGACCCTCGTTTTTTCTTCCAAATGAAGTAAAAAAAACTTACCAGCCTATTTCCGTTACGTAAGTACACTTTGGTTTTCACACCTTTATGATTTGATTACAGTGTTTATACGAACCTCGTGTTTTTTTTATTATAAATATCTTTTATATAATCTCACTGGCCCTTCAATAAGAGCATTACTAATCAAAAATCTGACGAAAAATAGTCAAAAATGAAAGGCTTTTTAATTGTTACTGCAGTATTGATCGCCATTGCATGCGTTGTAAGTAATAACACATAAATTTCTTAAAGACTATAATAAAATTTTAATTTTTTTGTTTTGTTTTCAAGAAAGCAGATACTGTAATGGCCATTCCTCCGGAACTTCAGCCAGAAGCTGAGGAATTAAGAGTTGAAATTCAGAATTTACCATTGACCGAAACAGGATTTCCAGACATTTCCAAAGCAAGTGATGATCTGAAACATCGGATGGACGAGTTCATGGTTAAAATGAACAAAGCTAATCAGAATAAACAATAAACATTTTAATTAAATGCATTTTATGGAATTTACTGTTCTTTACAAAAGTCAATCAGTATAACAAAAACATTCATTTCATTAAATACAGCTATTTTTGTTTTTTTTTTTAAATTTATATCATCATATATATTTATGGTTTTCTAAATAGAACCTAATCAACTATTATTAACAATAAAAAGTATACAAAAACTAATAATGTCATACATTTGACGTCCAATGTAGTTACGATCTACGTATGAGTAATTTATTTTTATTATGAAAGTAAAGTGAATTACACGTTCAATCAGCTTCCGAAATCTCTTTAGTAAAAAATTACACGTAAGTAATAATAAATATAGGTAGACAATTATTTTTTTAGGCAAGTAATTATTCTATTTTGTATATAAACTAAAGTAAGACATGTAAATTTCATTATTTGTGTATCAAAACTGGTGTCACTATGAAAACTACTACCGTTTTAATTGTAAGCCTTGCTGCTTTATCCGCTCTCATTGTAAGTAATTTGTATTTATATTAATGAATATGTAAGATTTACAAATATTCCAATGCCGTAGTTAATTGTGGAGGCCCAACCACCAATGCCAACTGACATGCCAGAAGAGTTAAAACCAGAGTACGATGAAATTCATGCTGAAATTGAAAAGCTTCCTAAGAACTCTCACGGTCATCCTGATTTTTCACAAATTCCAGATTCTTTGAAAAGTCGAATGGAAAAATTGAGAGCTGATTATGAGACCAAAACAGGAAAACAATGGCCTAAACCACCTGGTCCACCTCCAAATTAAATCAAATTGAATAAATTAAATAAATTGAAGTAAATCATTTTACCCTGTAATTCCGTAGTTTATCAATTTTCTGTAACTAATCAAACTAAAGCTAATCAATTTACAAAAAAATAAAAAAAAATTAAAATACTATATCAGTGTGATCCAAGCAACTATAAAAATGAAAACCTTTCAATTTCATTGTATAATTTTATTATTAATGGTCTACTTAATATTAGTTGAAAGTAAGCCGCCTAAGGAATTGATTGGCAAAATAAAAGCAGAAACAGAAGCAATTCGAGCTGAAATTATAAAATTACCTAAAAACAATTATGGTGTTCCGGATTTTTCAAAATTACCCAATATCGTAGTAAATCGTATGAAAAAATTAAAGAAACTCTATGAAAAGGCTTCTAAATATGATTGAAAGAAAAATCCATATTTCAAGTTTATTCGGTCCTATAATGGCCCTTTTTAGTTTATTTGAATGTGAATACATAAAAAATCAGCTCTTTAATGACAAAATCTAATTTTTTTGAACGACTTTTCAATACAATGTTAAAAGAATCACTACTGAGTAGCCTCAGTTGGTTTTCTTCGTCCACCTTTGAATTTTGGCCATTCGTGACCCGTTGCCTCTTCATATTTTGCTCTGATATCATCGAATTTTTTCTTGAATTCTTCGGGCATGTCACGCCATGATGAATTCTGATTTTCCGTTTTCCATTTGCGCACTTCCTGATGCAATGTTTCTGCCTCTTTCTTTAAATCTTCTGGCATGTCGTCAGGAATCTTATGATGTGGCTTTGCTTCAACCACCTATAAAAAATCATTCAAAAGCTTCAAATTAATTTATAGTTTCAACTTACAAAGGCAGCAATTGTAATTAAGACTAAACAAAAAACGATTGTAACTTTCATTTCTAATGATAGACAACTGAATGGTAGCCTTAGATTATTTTACATCCAATTTATATCACATTTGACAATCATTTTTTACGTGTGTGAAAAAAAAACTTAATTATATACGAAAAGTTACAAGGTGTTCTTCATGTGCCAAATACGCAATAAAGCACGATCTGTCATTATTGTATTTTTGTAAAATTTGAAAAGAGTTTCTGTGCAAAAAGAGTTTTCTGTGTTTCTGGACTTGGTATTACGATAACCGTAACCGTATAAAATTTATGATTTATCAATAACATCCAATTTATTAAAATAAAAACAGAAATCCTTCAAATAAAATATAACATTGAAACATAATCCTTGAATGGTACATAAATAATTTATAAAACAAAATGTTTATGGACGGCATTCATTAGTTCAAATTTATAATTTGTGAATATTATAGTTGCATCAAATATGTTCACTAAAATTTGTGTTATTTTCTGTGTTTTATCAAATTCAATGGTGGTAGGTTTTATTTTTCAGTATTTTTCTTATATGTAGTTTTTATCAGAAATTTTTTACAAGTCCTCAGCACCTTCATTTCCTTTTGATGAGGACCTAATATATGATCTTCCACCAGCCATACAAACTTTTTTTCAACCAAACAGATTTACACAAGCAATGGATCCTTTCATAAACAGAATGAGGAATCGGACTGGAATATTTTTTCAAAATGGGTTTGAAGCAACAACTAATGGTTTGAATAGTTTTAATAATGTAGTACAGGGATTTTTTGATGCAAATCAATCATTCCTAAGTTCAGCAAACAGTGCTTTTCAAAATTGGTTTAGAGGAAGATAATGTGAAGTTATTAAAAATTAGGTAATTTATTTTAAATTAAGAAAAATGTTTGCTAGTTGTCAGTTTTGGAGAATTACGAATACGCAAATAACAATAAATGTTCTCTAAAGGTTAAAGGAAATTGTTCAACTTTCAAAAGTATTTAACTTTGATGACTCAAATTTAAAATTTTTGCAGTGATATCTTGACTGTTTGACAAAAAACACCACATTATAAAATATATCATGAGTGTTCAAATAATAATTTAAATTATTGTCTTTTGGAATGGCTCATTGCTCAGTAACGTTAATGATTTTTTTCTTGACATTTTTTCTTTACGATGCTGTGAGTATAACTTGAATTTTACTGAATCGTCCTTCCCAATATTTTAAGGGTGAAATGTATAGGATTCCTTACCACTTCCTCAAGGTGATGTTGCTACATTAGCTGTTGAAGGAGGACTCAATTTAGCAAAGATTGCAATAACCGGTGGAATTGAATTGGCCACAACAGCTTTGCAAATCGGATTTCAAGTGGCAAAACTCGTAGTAGAAAGTTTGAACAGAAACTCGCAGATAGTTTAAGGTAAAATACAAACACAACAATTGGAAGCTCATGCTTGTATTTGCGTTTTTGTATTTGCGAACTCGAAACAAAAAAAAGAGTAAAAATTTGTCATTAAACTAAAACCAATGTCATTTTAAACGCTTTTAATGCCTCGCTGATCACTAACATACTGTTTTGTTCAATTAGTCTAAATTAAAAAAAACTATAAACGATTCAAATGTTATATTTCTTTTTACTGATGGACAAAGATGGATATAGATTCAAGAGCAGATACAAAGTTTAGATATTTTAAGGAATTTTCAAGATATTAAATAGAAATTTTCTAAATTTTCTAAGTTTTGATGTATCAAAAACATATGAAAAATAGTTAATTTGGCAGTTTTACTATATAATCTTAGATTACTTGTATACTGGAAAAATAAATCTTACATTTTAAAAACAATTAAAATCTCAATAAAAATCTTAGAAATTTGTTACAACTAAAATTTCAAAAAGCGAATATTTTTTTTATTTTTCACTTTTCATTTTAATTTTATCACTAACAGTGGAAATTCAATTATTCAATTAAAAACAGAGAACTTTGCACAATCAAAATATAATTGATCAATTCTAACCGGTAACTAACGTTAATTGCAAACCTCGATTTCCGATAAGTGATTTTTAAAAATATGATTTATAAAAAAATACTATCATTTTTATTCTTTTGCTGGAGTTGATAACACATAAAAACATCAAAAAATCCAAATAGTTATGCAAATTATAAAAAGAGTTATAATTTTAATAGTTGTCAATTGTGTGGTTAGATAAATCAAATTTTAATTGATCATTTTTAAAAAATTATATTTTTTTTAGAATGCACGGCCACATTTTGGTTCTGATTTTCGTGGAGGAGAAGGTGGTATTCTTGATTTGGTCTTCTCAGTTGTCAAGCTATTGACAGGAAATGGAAATGAAAATAAAGGAGGCTTTGATCCTTTTAATTTGCTTGGAAATTTACTTGGTTGATCGATATCAAATGTTAACATTTTAAATAAATGACGATATTAAAAAAATGATATAATTTCCTTTTTCCATTAAATAGATAAAAGTTTATTATTTTTTTTTTATAAATTCATGTAGTTCAGTTTCTTTTTTCAGTTTAGTTTTAAACTTTAAACTAAAGAAAACTTCTTTAAAAAAAACAATAATGAAGTATTTAGAACTAAAATCTTTATTATTTTGTGCAATTATTATGACTCGGATTGACCTTCAGGTATGACTGCAGTTTATTCAGAGTTTTATAAATATTGATTTAAAAAATAGATTGCGGCGCCAGTACCTCTCTTTGGCATTGGAGAAAGTAGCAATACACCACTTGACATGATTGGTTCTTTATTTGGTGCATTAAATCCATTCAACTTACTGAATCCGTTCACTCTTATGAAAATACTTGGTGGAGGAGGATTATTTAGATGACATAAGGAATGAAAAAAATCTTTGAAAAATAAAATTCTATAAAAATAATTTTCAAGTCCTTTATAAAAGTCTTATTTGATGAGGCATATTATTATTTTTAGTCCAATAATTTAATTATCGAAAATAGTTTTTCTTTTGACATTTGTGAAGGTTAATTGAAGTTTTATTGCAAGGGATCATGACAATGTTCAGCTACAATTTTATTATATTATTATAAACTCATTGCAAACAACCAAACCATAAAGATCAAAATCATGAAAATAATTGCAAACTTCCTATTCTACTAATACTTTATCACTTTTTTTTTAATGATTCATACGTCATTTTTATTATTTTCTCTCAAATTAAATTTATTATTACCGGCAAACATGATTTTTTTTTTTGTTAAAAAAGTGCAATTTAGCATTACAATATTTTTATGTACATTGCCCAACTGCATTTACGCTTTGTCGACTATCCACGCAAAAATATAAAAGAATTAGATCCAGATGCATTGAATATTAAGAGTGTAAAAGGATTTCGGTTTCCGTATCCACCGTATCCATAACCATAGGCAGGTCTCCGCCGTCCAAAACCGCCAAAAAAGAATGGTTTTTCTGTTAAAGGTTCAAAGCGTCCATCGTTTTTTTTAACACCCAGTGGCTCGGAAGTCTACAATTTTCAGATTTTTAAAAATATTTTTCAATAAATTATTTTCATCACTTACTGCGCTTAAACAAAATATTAATGCTATGAATATAGTAAGGATCCACTTCATGTTGACTTTTAATTTAGCAGTCTAACTTGATTAAAGACACATTTGGAAATGCACGAGATTGAACTTGATGCTGCTGTTATTGAAAAATTTTGTTGAAAAAACCTTGACTTTTTAACGCTTTGTTCAAAAGCATTAAATTATAAGGTTTGAAACCACTAGAAATTATAGTTTTATTAAATTGCAAACCCTACAATTTTTGACGACACTAAAGTGTTAAAGGTGGCATAAAGTTGTAATTTTTGGGAAAACCTCATTTAGATATTAATGTTTTTTATAACAATATTTTTTTATTATTGAACCAACTAATGATTAAACTAACAGATTGAAATCACATATGAAAAAAAATATTTTACATTAAAAATATTTATACAATTTTGTTTATTTTATCCACGTAAAAATATAAAAGAACTTCCTGAATTATTCAATATTAAGAGAGTAAATCCGTTTCTGTTTCCGCCGTAGCCCCCTCCATAGCCCCCACCATATCCACCGTATCCATATCCATAACCAAATTTCCTTCTACCAAAACCGCCAAAAAAGAAAGGTTTTTCAGTCAATGGTTCGAAGCGTCCATCTTTTGATCGTATTCCTAACGGTTCAGAAAACTACATTACACAGCATACATTATTATTAATAAGTTTTAGGAATATATGTTTACTTACTGCTTCGTAATAAGAAACTAAAATAAATATTATTACAATTACAAAATTATTATTGCAATGAGCCATCACTTTCGAATGCAAATTTACAACTGGTTCATCACTATAAAATTATTGTCGTTATAAATGCAGAAAAACTTTTAAAGTCCCTGATTTTTAATATAAAACATGCATTCAAAAACATAAAATGATAGGCTACAATCAAGGGCATGATAAGTTGAGACATAATGTCATTTGCGTAAAAATTTTTTCATTACTATATTGTGAGATCTATCGGAAAACAAAAATAAAAAATACATTGAGCTTTTTTTAATGATAACATTAAAAAATAACTGTTGTGTTTAATGACACATTTTCTTGTTTGTTATTCGACAACATAAGGATAGAGTTTTTCCTATATTTTTTTTATTATCAAAATTAGGCAATTATAATACACCGCGGTAAACGTATAAATTATCAAAAAATTTGAATAAAACATGTTCATTTATATTTTTTGTTCGCATATTTTGTTGCGCATATATGAAAAATATATGGGGATTTCAGGTAATTTCTCTCAATACTAACGTAATAAAAAGAATATCAAAGACAATTTATCATTACTAAGGTACACATACTACGTGAGAGACACGATAAAGAAAATGGGCAAATTACATGCTTTTATTGCAATTAAGTACAAACGGTGCCATTTTTATTTACCATATTTTTAATGTATCTCAGATAATGTTGTTTTGTTTATGCTGTTTTTTTTATTACGAGCGACATAATAGATTCAAAGTTACTTTATGCTTGGTACTAGGTACACCAGGATCTTTATATATTTGTTTGTCGCCTGCTTAATTTTTATAAAGAAAAACTGAAAAACGTATTTATTCTTTTAAAGTTCTCGCTTTTTAGAAATGTTTATGGTCTGTCTGTTTACTGTGTACAAAGAATTATATCAACGTGTTTGACAATAAATATTCTCTTTTTTATCTTACGTGAATTTTTATGATAAAAAATACATAAAAGTAATACTTCTTATTCCTTGTTATGTCAAGCGGAACGGCAATTTTTAATGGCTATATAATTATTTGCAATATGTGCTCTCTCTCAAAACAATTTATGTGCATTAAAAGTTAGATATAAATTTCACAAACTTTCCACACCCCGTTAAATTCTATACAAAAGAGAATATATTTTTCATCGTATTTTTTTTCGCATCCGAAGTACTTGTTTTAATACATGAAAAACCTCACAAACGTTTTTAATGGTTTTCTGAACCGCTGTCGTCCTCCAAATAATTTATTGGTTTATAACATTTAACAGTAGAGAAACAATATTTTTTGCTTACTTCCATCACTACAATCACAACTTCCTAGTGTATAGCAAACATATTCGGGAATTCCTTTATCGTTTCTATCATTTGTGTAGTCATTAAAATACTTTGGTACAATGTGGCAAATATTCATTAAACATATCAATGATATACATTATTCTCGTCTTTCATTTAGAGTTTGAATAACCGAATACGCTCGCCCATTATTGAAAAATATCGAAATAAGCTAGACTAAAACTCTTGAGTACGTATACAAATTTGTATTAATACAGTGTTACTAAGCCACCTTACATATCACTTTTGCAATGAGTCCAGAAAAAAGTTCGCTATAGAATATCTGTTTGGCGAATGTACCGAATACGAATAATCACAATCCGAACATACGACGCACAACATTAACCATGGAAAACATCAGCTATAAAAAGTTTCTTCGATACAAATGACTGGCTGTTGTAATGATTGTAATCGTTATTATTATTGTTTGATGGTGTGGTATCTGACTCCTCTCTGCATATGTCGAAGTATAGCTCAGCAATTTTTTTCATTGTTATTATTATTTTTGGTCGAGATATTGCGCTTACAAAAGTTGAATGGATTGAACACAAATGGATAGCAATAGAATTTTATTGCTTGTTCATTAGTAATTTTGGTTAATTGAAAATATTTTTTGCATGCCTTGAATTTATTTGGGTTTTCGTTTAGTTTTGTGTGTTGAATTGTGCTATTTTTGTACTGCAATATAAATTACTAACACTACATTTGTCTTTTATGTATAAATAAAAAAGAGAACAAAACCGAATAATAATTTGTCATCCCAAAAATATTCCATTCCTTCCACCAAAAGTTCCAATTCCACCAAGAGCTGCACTTGAGTACAGATCAATGGTAGAAAATCCTCCTGTATAATAATTGTAATAAGGAAAACGTCTTCGTCGACGACCACCAAATCCAGGGAAGTAAAATGGCTGAGGTGTCACTACGCCATTGAATTTTTGAACAGGAGCTGTCGACTATAAAAAAGCAAAATTAAATACATTTATATTAAAATATTATAATATTAAATATCAACACTTACCACAGAGTAAAATAATTCAATAAACATGATTAATAAAAATGAAAAATTCATTTTATTTTAGATCAGAATCAACAGACGTTTAAACTTTTAGTGAGGGCAAAACTAAAATCAAAATATTCGAAGCGATGCAGTTGTCATGATTGCAACACGCTTAACCTTGTAGTTTTTATGACCAAATAACACCATTATTATCATTATTTCAAAATAACAATGGACTTAAATTCATTGAATTCATGAAATTTCAATTTTATTAAATTTTTAATTTAACATTACATATTAACACATTTTATATAAAATAAATAAATATACATAATATTATATATTAACATTTGAATATTTTAATCATCCTAAAAAAACTCCTCCGTAAGACGGTGAAAATCCATATCCCAAACCACCATAAACAAAGCTTAAGCGGTATGGAGAAAATTGTCTCTGTCTTCTTCTAAAACCTGGAAATACGAACGGCCGAAACGTCGCGAAACCACCCAATATATTAATTTGTTGTGGTTTAGGTATTGGAACCAGTGTCTAGTTGGTAAAATAAAAGTTAATACTTTTCCTTATAGTATAATATTGTCAAGAATACTTACTACTTCTGAAACAAAGTTCAAAATAATAATAAACAGAAAAATTTGAAAACTCATGCTTATTACCAGTAAATATTGTATTAAATGATGAACAACTGATATGCAACATTTTCAAATATATACCCTAAATTGCATCAGGTCATCACACTGACCTTCGTTTTTAGATGTTAAAGTGGGACAGTGACCATCAAATGGTTATTACTACTCTTGAATTGAATAATAATGTATTAACTTATGGGTGTAATATTCTATTACAAAAAAAATATTCTATCAGTAATGTAATTTTACAGTATTGGTATACTAACATTTTATCTATTTTGATGATGACAGTTACTAGACTTTTTATAATAGACTAAGAAAATAGAATAAAGGGTGCAAAAGACATGCAAAATGAAAAAAAAAGTAGAAAACAAAAATAAAAAGGGATAATTGTGTGAATTGTAGCATTAAAAGAGTTTATTATCTGTTACAACACACAAAACGTTTTAATAATTAGTGTTGGAGACAGTTATATTAAAATTAAGTGACATTTTGTTAAATTTATTTATAATGTGACTTTCCATGACTCTTTTGCTGTACGATATTCTAGTAGCAATATAAGTTTTCTTTGTACATTTTCACAGGATAAACTTCCTTTTTTGTTCTCATCATCTCTGGTTTTTATTCCTGGACCTTTTTAAACACAAAATGTCAACTTGCTTGAGTGCATTGTCATCGTAATACCGAAAAGAACACAAAGGAGGATAATGTGAATGAAAAAAATAGTTTATACGTAAAACTACATGAAATAAGTGGCATACGAGTACGCATTTTCGCTAAAGGGTTTTTATATTTATTTTAAACTTCTACATTAGTTCCTTTTTATCCTTTTTAAAATGGACTTTTGTATAATCTCTTTAATGTTATGTTAATCTAAAACTGGACATTCAACAGATGAACTGATGTAACTCACTATAAAGAAACACATTTCTCAGTAGATCCCATTTTCAATAAACTCAGTGCAGGAAACAAACAATTTCGAAAAGCAGTTCACTCCCAATTGCTGAAAGGAAATCAAAACTAGATAGTAGATAAAATAATGTGCAATCACATATAATTGAGGTCACTTTTCACTAATATAAAAGTGAACGATCAAAAAAATTTGTAGTTTAAAACAAAACCTCAGTCAATCGACAAATACGACGATGAAGCACTTCTTCTTCTTAGCAATTTTAATTCTCACTATTGCTGCTATAGTAAGTCAATTATCTTGTTTTAACATAGCTTATTTTTCTAAATCGTTAACATTGTTTCTGTTATAGAATGCTCAAATTGTGATCCCAAAGGAATTACAACCAGAAGCAGCGGCCCTTAAGAAAGATATGGAGAGCGTCGGAGTTCGATTTATCGGAGATATGCCAGATCCTACGTCGTTAGCAGGATTGACTCCTGAGCTAAAATCCAGAGGTGAAGAGTTTAAAAACAAGTTACAAAAGGCTGGGGTACTGATTCCATCCATGCCAGGTGTTTAGAGACGAGAAAAAAATAATAACTTGAAATGAAAACTTGAATGGCAAAACTGAATTCAATCATTAAAGTTCAAGAAGAATCAAAACCACATATGTACGTTTTTTTTTTAAATAATTTACTTTTGGAAGCGATTCCTGTAGAATTATCTCATTTTTCAAATTTTTACTTGAAGGTTCACTATAAAAGTGGCTAAACGACTTGGAAAACGGGAATTATAAGCATCATTTTTTTCAACAAAAATCATTGTTTTTCAAAAGTCAGTAGTTCAAAATTAAGATTTTTTTTAAGATTTAAAATATTTTTTACCGAAAAGCCGATACGAAATATCTTAAAAGAGAAACTCATAATTTTTTGCATACTTTAAAATAAAGTTGGTCAAGGTTAAATCAAAGACACAATTTAGTGGATTTGTGAAATGGTGTTTTAAAAAATATCAAAATGCTTATATATATTACTTGAAAGTATAAGTATGAAATAAATTTTAAGTGTTTCAATTAATGTCAATTTACTTTTGAAAGAACTGAAAGCCCTAATTTCTCCGCCACATACGTAGGATTCATTAAAAAATTGAGCCTCAATTAGTTTTTTTCTTTTTTTAAATATGTACTACTAATAACTACGTGATCTAAAAAAACACTGCTCATTGTTTTTTTTTTGTTTTTAAGAACAATAAGCTGAATTAAACAATGCCAAATCATTTTAGATAGTGACTCAATTTCAGTGGCTCTTTGAACCTAAGCAGATGAAAACAAGAGTGATAAAATGTTCGTCAAATTTTCAATATTTTTCGTACTGATGGCCCTCTACCTTATTTGTGTTGAACAAACAAATGGTCAAACAACAAGAACTACAACAAAAAGTGGTGCAAAAACACCAACTAAGACTTCTCCAAGATCAACTACTAGAACAACTACAAAAAAAATTGGTCTGGAAATTTTCAATATCTCATTATTTTATTTATGGCAATTTTTTAAATTTCAGCTACTGCTTGCCCTGCTGGAAAAGTTTGCAAAACCGTTACGACAACAAGACGTACTGCGACTACAAAGGCTCCCGAACGCAAAGAATGTTTGTTCTTACCCATTCGTAAAATAGAATTCTAGGCGATTATGAATTTCCAGCATCAGAGAGTTCAAGTGTTAAAAAATAATTAACGTTTACTCTGTATTTTTTGTCATTGTGTTGAAACGTATTAAAATTAAGAATGTTGTGAGAAAGCCCGACATACCTGAAACATTTTTTTTTTCTTTTCCTAGAAGGCATTTTTTTAATCATCATATTCAGATGCCTTTCATCTTCTTTTGTTTTATTTGTTAATTTGTACTCAACTTGCTTGACAATTGTTTATAGTAATTAGTAAGCACGGTAAAGAGTGATGTTGTCGACATCTTCGGACGGAAACAGGTGAAATGAGGATTTTTCTCTCTGAAATATTAAACCAGTAATGAATCCGAGCATATTTACACGAAAAAACTTGAAAGCAAAAGCAAATTGAACAAAACGAGTAAACTACTCATGATTTCATTGCAGCAAAAGAAAATAATTAATCATTATTTTAAACATACAAGAAAGACTATTGTAAGAAGCGACATTAACTATTAGCAAAAAAAAAAAACTGAAAGGACTCTATTCTAAGTCCATTTGATTAATTAATTTACATGTGGATATTAAATCCCTCTTTAAAAATGACATATACTCGTTATTCAAAAATCATTAGTCAAACAAAACCCACTCACAACATCGAATGCAAAACCCTTGTCGAAATTGATTCTCTCTAAATCCTCGTACGGTTTTTTACAATCTAGAGGAAAACTCTATCAGAAGATTTTGTTGTCACATGTGTGACTCAGGAAAATTATGGTTTGGGCAAAAATATTTCTAAATTACAGCAAAGTCAATTTTATTATTCATAACAAACTCTAGCAATAAAACGCACAACTTTTTAGTAGTCAAAAAATACACTTATCACTCCTTTCACAAAACATCAATAGAAAGGTCGAGGGTGAGAATTGACACCCCAAAGGACCTTTCTCTTATTTTACTAATTGTTGTAATAATGGGCTATATAAAATTTCAAATGAAATTGCGTTGAATTAAAATGGTCAACGCTTTTCCATACACAAAAAAGAAAGCCATATTTATTGTATTTGTATACAATAGTCAGGGATGGACTTACGAAACCTTTACATATATTAACTTGATTTGTAAAAAAGGAAAACTTTTCAATAACACATGAATCATCCCTGTTTGCCATTTGACCATCATAAAAAGGGTTTCATTATACACATAGAATAAATACTAAATTCCTAAAAACTATAATAATAAATTTGAATGGACATAATGCTCTCTTTCAAACACATGCTTGAACGATTTCAATAGTCATTGTTACCCATTGTCTCAGTGGACCGTTTTGATATGGAGATAAATGTGCTAAAACTAAATTAAAGTAAAAATATCATTGCAAAATCAATAATAATGATTTTTAACCAAAATTTAAAATATTATTTATCTATAAGTTGAGTTGAGTTGGTATACCTACTATTTTATCTTAAAATAAATATTAACCCTTAGATAAAGTAATTTTCAACTCAAATAGAATAATATGAAGAAAAAACATTCTCACCACCTAAATAACATATAAATTGAAACTCACATCCATAGATTTGCATATAATTTAAATTCGTGCAATATGTCGCGTTTTCGTTTGACTATTGCTTTGAATCGTGCAAAACCCAATTCACACATGATGTGATGGAAATTCAAGTTATATTGGTAATGTACTAAAACGCCATTAATAAAACAACAAAAAATATGTACTATTAATAATTCAAAGCAGTAAAAGACAAAGTACAAGAATACATGTTAATATGCAAATAAATCGATTTCCACATCTATGATTTCGATAATAACTTTATTTCTCAAGGGTGTGATTGTTTTTTCTAACTGGATACAGTACATAGCATAGCAATACTCAGTTTCAACTTAATCTTTTAGGTTCTTTATGTTTTTTAGAGCGATTTTCCACATATAATAAAACAATTTATCACAGAAATTTCAAATATTTTTTGGTTTCTTTGAAACCATTGTGATAAAGAGAAAAAAAACTTCAAAATCGTATGTAAATGACATCCGTTCACATATCATTTATACTTTAACGTGAAATAAGCGCGACTTGTATCGTCGCATATGTGTGTGTGATAAACATGATAAATGACTCAAATTTATGGGATTGAAGAACCATGCGTGATGAACAATTTCTTGCATGTAAAATGAAGATATCAAACCAAGCATAAAGGTAAACATGAAATAAATAGACAAAGTGTCGTCGTCATTGCTGTACACTGGTCGTATGAAAAATAATATGAACTCGTTAGATAAAGTTAAAATAACGTCACAAAGCCTTGTACTTAAAAATTATTTTTATTTTGTGATAACTACTTTGAAAATCCTTTCATCCTGAATGAGGTACCTTTGGAAATTACAAATGCTTTAGGACTTTCAAAATACGTCCTACATCCCTGATTTCAAAACACGAACCAATGGTGACAATAATAATACTCAGTGCCAAGGTAATTTTATATTTAATGGGAAAAAATCGTGATCTACTTATGTGAAATTTATTTTGGAATATATAAATCTACTTGCCATGCCATATGTGTGTTTCGTAGTCTAGTACGTTCTTTGAACATTTTTTAAATTATAGAAATAATGTGACAAAAGCTTTATGAATGTGCAATTGTCACATAGAGATACTTTATATTTTCTGTCATATCATCAGAGCAATATTTTTTGTGTATACCTTTCCTAAATAAAAAATATAATATTATATAAAAAAAGTTTATACATTTATTTGGAATGCTCATATCACATGCAATCAAAGAGAAAATTTTTGATATCTCTGCAAATGATGATTTTTATTTCTTTGTTTAAATGTTTTGTTGGTTGTCAGTCATCAGTTGAGTAATTAATGTTTTGATAATAATTTGTCACGCAGATAATAAATCTTCAAAATAATGGTGGTCAAGAGAAATCTGAGCCAAGCCCAACCTTTTAAATATGTCGCACTGTGTGACTTTTTAAGTCGATTAATTATGGTCCATCATTACATATACCTATAGAAATATGAGTGCCACTAAACGAATAAACTTGTGCCGAACTAAATAAAGTCAAGCACCAGTCGAATGTTACAAAAAAATTATTCACGTCCCAGAAACCTTCTTATTGGAGAAAAAACACACACGCTCACATTAATTTTCCTTTTTATCGCCTCAATGACTCTCACTTTCGTGAATATGTTAATTAACTTCAGACGGTCTCAATTTCCATATGTCATTCCATTATTTTATTTAAGTACACTGCTAATAACATTTTTATGGTCACATGTAATTTGTGCATTAATTATTCACAGTATTTGATTTATGTCTTGAACATTGATGACTGAACTGAAAATATTATTATTACTGTAGCAAGTATTATACGCAAACATCATGATGTCCAAATAATATGTGGCATATGATGAAGTTATTATTTTAATGTGGATTGAAAGGACAAGGCGTGCTAATGTGGTGCTGATGAGTTTTGTCAATTTAATTAAAGAGTCACGAAAGGTGAATAGTAATTTAAAGGTAAGTGGTCAGTATAAGTTGTTTTAGAAATTTACTTTTAAAATTTCTTTTATTTTCAAGAGGTGGTCTTTGAAACGATTCAATTTAAGGCTAAAATGGACTGATTTTTTAACTTAAAACACTGAAACGGGCCGCTTATTTGGTACCATTTTCCTTTCTTTTCCACCTCTGTCTATCATTGTTGTTTAATGTCATAAAATGTATTTTTGCAATGCATAGACTACTTCAGTACTTTCGCTCTCACTTGAGTATTTTCATTTGGAAACTTTTTCACTTTATGCATACATACAGGTTCGATGATTAAAATCACCAACAATCATTATCATCATTATATTTCACAATTTCTCCTTTTTGTTGTATGTATGTCGTACATTCTATAAAAACCAAAGATTCTCGAGCTCCCCTTTTCTCTGTAAAAGGAACGTAAATGGGGAAAACGAATATTTCGAACTAACACAGGCCACACCCAAAATTTTCCTCAAGTTCGCGCACGGGGTATATTTTTCCACCACCAGGTCCTTGATATTTTTCATTAGAGACGACTAAAAAATGTATGTCAAACATCATGCGTTGTATGCATTTCAAATACATACTGATATAAAAATTATACGACAAAGACTTTCTTGATGCATAAAATTTCAGTGTGAGATAAATTTACAAGCACACCTTAATTGTTACTGTGTTGATCAATAAACTGCAAATCAATAGTCGAAACTTTTTTCAGGACTATCCTCTTATCGGCGGAACAGTTGACAAGTAAATAGCATCAAGTGCTCGTTGTACGCATATTAAATAAAAAGTACAAGCCCAATTTCCAAACCCACCAATATCAGTCACTAATTCAATCAATTGGAAATCATTTATTTTGTATGTGTATACATTTTTATTATAGACACATTTTTTTTCACATTCTCCGTGTGTCGCATAATGTGACATACACGTTAATTCAAAAATGCGCATGTCTCTCCGACGCTGAATTCGTTTTTGAACGTGGTGGTGGGTCCCCCCTCTTGATGTTTTCGGATAAAAGTATTTGCAACGCATACAGGGCACACAGAAAATGTGGACAAGTATGTATTGTGGAAAAAGAGAAAATTTCTAAACGTGTAGATTATACAACTTATCCGATATTGTGTGCACCATCCAATGTAAACGTCATACGAAGATTGAGATGATTGTGTATTGTTATGGGAAGAAGGTAAGAGATGGATATAAAGGCATTTCTTTGTCATTATATATATACATCGTGCAATGGCATTGCTTGATTCGCAAGTTTAAAATAGTCAGTATATGCATAGATTTTCACGGAGCAGGATGTTTCTCTTTTTTCTAACAAAAAATTTCGTATTTTTTATTTATTTTTTTTTTTTAAGGACATAATTTAATTGAATTGATTGAATATTTATTTATTCTAAATTATAACCATCGAGACACTTACATAGACTGTGCGTACAAATATTATTTCAACGTTTGGCAAATTGCACTACAATCAGAACTAAAATAGCGGACGCAGCCATTATGAGCAAATAGTAAACTTTTTCAATCAATTGCGATTTTTGCATAATTGAGGTCTTCAAATCTTTTACGTCATCTTTGAGTCGCCTAATTTCTGTCAAAATTTTGTCTACATCATCATTTTCGTCTTCTTCTTCAATGTGATGGTGCTTATCGGACACCGAGGGGTCATCCACTTCCTCTTCACTGGAACTGTCTTCGACACACTCGATGCCATGTCGCGTGCTAATTGGACGCAATTTTTCCCCAAAATTTCTTGGTAAAAGATTCAAAGTCACATTGCGTTCTCGAAGGCTTTTTAAAATTGCTTCCAGTCGCTCACATTTAAAATTATTGTTTCGTAAACTTATTTCTCGTAAATTAGGTAAATTTGAAAGTAACTGTTTTTCATCAAGGTCAGTAAAGTCGTTATTGTGCAAGTACAATTCTTCTAAACTGTCGAGACTTTTGAAAAATCCGACTTCAATGTCTTTCAGGTGATTGCTTGCCAAAGTTAGTCTCTTCAGATTGCCCAATCTATCAAATAGCCCTTCAGGAATCGACACTATTTCATTGTGGTCCAAGTAAATTGCTTCTACGTTATCATTCGTACTGAATGTATCGGGATCCAATTGTTTTATTGAGTTTTCTTGAAGAAATATTTCTCGCAGTTTTACACAGTTTACAAATGCATCAATTAAAACTTCTTCAACTCCTTTTCTATTTGCGTAAAATATAGTGATATTTTCATTGGCGTTACAGAACTGATTCGTCAAAATTTTAGTGTTTTCCGGTACAGTTACAGTATTTGACGGCAATCCAGAAGTGAAAGAAAATACGGCGATAAGCACGAGCCAAATCATTATAAAAAATATCGGTTTGAAACAAAATTTTCTCCGTTAAACAGCTCAAAAAACTAAACACTCAAAATCAAGTTAACACAATGCTTTCTAACCGTGAAATGAGACAAATTTATTAAAATAGTAAATTGTTTTATTGCTAAAAATAAGTATTAATAATCACAAGTTAAAGATCTGTCTTTGAAATGTGTAGCTATGTTTTATTCAATTTGTGTACACTCGAAGATTTTGTCGCTTATATGTCGTTTATCTTGATTAATCTGAGTAATCATGCAAATTTTCAAAATTACTTTTATACTCTTAAAAACACACAAAAGATGCAAAATTTTGTGGCAGCAAGTTGACAATGACAACTCAAAAAAATATTTAACAATGTAGTATTATAGTATTTATAAAGTAAATTTAAAATTTTCTAATACATTAAAAATCATGTAAATCAAAGAATGAGAAGATCAAAAAAAAATAATCATAGTAAATATGTAGAGTACTTCGTTGAACACGGAGCTAAAAAACAATAAAATTTATTTTCAAAACCGAAAATAATAATACTAAGAACAAGAAACCAGCTCACTCAACCGAGAAATTTTATTATTACAGCTCCGTTAAAAGGCAAGAAAATTCACATACGACCAAATTTGTGAGTAGGTGCATAGAAGTAGTTGTAGTCGAAGAAAGTACTTTACCCAAAAAAATAAAATAAATAAATAAAAGGAAAATATATGCTTTTTATACTCTTATAGTAATAATACAAATGTCATATAGTGAAGTAAGAAGAAAAGTAACAACACGCATCTCTGTGATGGTGTCAATAAAAAAGTCGTAAAATCAGAAGATGTATCTGTTCCACTTCAATGTTTTATTCTAGAGAGATTACTTGTAACTTTAGAAAAAGACAGAAAAAATGTGAAACGAAACATCAAGATAACTTTTGACTCGCACGCAGGTAAAGAATTTTTTTATTTTAGTGAAATGTTCATTTGTTGTCATAATCTTGACATTGAAAATAATACAAAGAATTTTTCTTCATTAAAGCTGTAATTATTTATTTACAAAGATTTTTATAGGTACAACGAATCTTGTCAATTGCTTAAATAATTAGTTAACACATATATTTTAATTATGGGCAAAATGCATGTGTGTAAAATATCTTTATATTATTATCAAAATATTATCATATGATCAAAATGGCACTTAGAAAAACTTTTTTTGTTTAGGCGAATAAATTTTAAATTTTCAATTTCCCGCTAGTATTTTGTTTGGGGGAGTGGGCATAATATTTTTAATATATGGTATTTGTTTTTTTTTACTATTTTGGGCGTTACTTTATGATTGTTTACTCTAAAATAATTTTAATTCAAAATTAAAGAAAACATATAAATTTCACAAAATACAAAGATTTGGTCACTTGATTTAAATTATCCAAAATTAAAAAGAATTTTTTTTTATATATATGATTCTTGATCAAAAAATTTTTAAATTTTGTTTTTCACTTTGAAAATTTTCAATAAAATCTGAGAAGCTTGACAAAAATTGAAATAAATATGTAAATTCAGTCGCCTTATTGGAATCACACATTTTTTTTTTAAATACAAAAATTACATGTTAGTTCATATTAATTATAATATGTGATAAAGTCTTATCCATAAGAATTTTTAATGACATGCCATCTTAAATTATAAATAGGCTCATATTTACGACAAAAACAAACATTTCAAATAAAAACCTACCATTTTCACAAATCAGATCCATTCAGTATTAGAACAACAACAAATAAACACTTGCTTATTTGAAAATTAAAATGGTTAATTTTTTAATAGTTTTTATTCTCGCACTCTCTTTAAAGACAATGTCCAGTTTTCCTACTAGTGAATTGAACACTAACATAAGAAACAGGAGAGACACTTCAGCAATAGAAGCAGCTGCTTTGGCAGCTTTCTCAGTATTTACAGAAGTATTTCAAAAAGGTTCTGGTTTCAATTCTGACACTAAAAGAGAGATCAATGTTCATGGTACTAAAATGGAAAATCAACACAAATTCAGTACAGGATATGGTGATGCTGTTCAAGCAAGAAAAAAACGACATGATCCTTCTATAAATACGGATACGATAAATATCGAAAACGGCATCCAAAGGGGTATAGATGAAACTGAGCAAAGCACATCAGATGAAAAATTTGTGGACGAAAACTCTGTGGAAGAAGAAACATCGAATGAAAGAGTCAGAGGATTATTTTACAATACACGCGATTTAAAATCTATGGATACATTTGCTTTGTTGACTAGAAAAAAACGAAATGCTCGACCTTGCTTTGGAAAGAAACGAATGGGTTCAGGTGGAGGTGGAACTGGTGACGTTGATGGGGATGTTGGAGAGACTGAGCAACTCAGGAGAGCAAGATATAACCAAAGACGTGGTTAGCGTCAAATCACAAAAAATTATGGTACTAATGAAGACACGGAATCACTTGACGATGAACAAAACGTATTTGAGGGTTTGATCAAGCAAATGGCAGAAACAGCAAATAAAATTGCTCAAAAATTTAAGGAAATCTTCGAAAAAGATAAGCAATAAATTGAAAAAAAATTATTCTACTTTTATAATATTGACTAGAACTGATATATTTTGTTATACAAATTATTTATTTGCATGCCAATTCTATAAATTTAATTATATTGTTCACCTTAGAAACTTAAAAAAAAAATTATAGGGTTTGAGATCACATGTCATCAGTACATTAATTCATTCTGATTCATATCAAAAGAGGTTTATTATAAAGGTTTCATTCAGAATTCAGGTGAGGCCATTCTGTAAGTGCATTTGTAAGTGTAAAGGTATTGTTTAAATCATGAGCAAAACTAAAAATCTTGTCATTTTGACGATTACTGTTGGACTTACGTTTGTTGCGTCCACAAAACAAAAACGAGATGTCTTTGAAACTATGCAATCTGCTGCGATGCTTGGAGCTAGTGAGGTGGCAAGCAAATTTCAAGAGGGTGTTGGCTTTAAAGATAACTCGGATAGAGAAATAAATTTCTTTGGTGCCAAAGTGGGAGGAGGACATAATTTTAAAACTGGTTTTGGGCACGCTGTTGACGAAAATTCAGACGAAAGCTCAGAACGACGACGAAGAAGTATTCACGACGAGGAGGAAATTACCATACAAACAAAACAAACCTATGGAAAGCATGGTCAAGAAGAAGGTGAAATCATATTGGTCGAACAGAATGGAGATTCAATTATTATAAATGATGAAAATCACTTTAAAACTCATGCATATAACAGAAAACCACGTTTTGAACAAAAAGAAGAAGATATCATTATTGTAGATAATAATAATGGAAATATGCAAAAAAATGAAGATGATATTATAATTGTAGAACAACGTAAAAGGCGAAGCACGGATGATTCTGGTAACACATTTCACGAAAGATTCGAAAGGAACGCATTAAGATCATACTCACCGGAAATAAGTAGTGAGAGTACATCTGAAGAAGAATATGATACAACAGATGAATCAACAGAAATGCAACGCAATAAACGAGCAGCTAAACCTTGTTCCGGAGGCAGACGAACGCAGCCTGTAGGAGACGACAACGATTATGCCGAGGAGTTTCAACAACTAAAAAAAAGTAAAAATAAAAAACGTGGCAAAAGACAGGTTGAATCACTCAGTGGAGTAAACAGTTTCACCTCTCCAAATGGATCAGATATACCAGTAGACGATCAAGATGAAAGGTTTCAACAATTCATGGAACAAATGATGCAGTCAGTTAAAAAAGTCGCTATGATTGCTAGAAAAGTACAAGAAGCATTCCAGCAACCACCAACTGGGTCTTTGAATTAACTTACACTGTTGAAATAAAAAATAATAACAAGAAAAAGTAACTTGTGATACAATAATTATTACAAAAATTGAAAAAAAAATTTTCACACAAGTAAGTTTTTATTTTGACTACTAAAGATAGGACTGCGGTTAAGTGGGTGTTTTGTGTTATTTACTGATTTAAAAAAAATAAAAATATAACACTTGACCAATAAGTGTATATTTAAATATCAAAGTATTTGTTTCCCTTTGTTAAAATAGACATTGACAAAAAATACGTGCATAGAAATTCTGATTTTATTCCTTGCTTTAGATTTAAAAAAAACTGTTTTATTCGCTTAGATTTGTTCATTTTCGTCAAAATATATTTATCTACTTTAACTTTTGTTAACAAAGAAAATACAAGTTTGTCTTGTAAACATCAATTTTTTTCACAAGAATTTACAAACAATCAAGATATTCGTATGAAAAAATAGGTTCAAAGTGAATTTTTAAACGATGAAAAGTAATAGATAAAGAGCAATAAAGAGACTAAAATACATAAGATTAATAAAAAAATGTAAGGTAACAGATTTGTGTGCTTTCCTAAGCGTAAATTTGATTTTTCCTTTACATTAATTTTCTTTCTTTTCTTTTTTTTTTTTTTTTGAAAAGATGTCGATAGACAAGACAGACTAACGACGTTATACAGCAACAAGTTATATATATATTTACTTTCGATTGGGAATAACGAGGGGTGAAATGATGACAGGAAATGCCGTTTTTTACCACGTCACGTAGACCATTTTGATGTGATAATTTCGCTGTAAAAAAATTTACGACTTAATTCATCTCTTCTATTGGTTTTTAGCAATTTAATTTTATTTCTAAAAAATATAAAGCAACAGAGGGCATAAACCAACGACATGTGTATTTACTGATTTGGCAGACTAATTGAAACATCTTCTCCAATTATGACACTCTTTTGTTGAACTATTTTGCATTCTATGGGTATTGTCTCTTTCACAATGAAAACATCATCATTTTTGTCGTTTTTGCGGTTTTTACGAATGATTCTACGAACAAAAGGAGCAAAAAGTGCTTCATCCATTTCGTTGGGATTATTGGCTCCCGTAATAAATGATACTATAACAGCTACAATTATTGTAACCAATGATCCAATCAAAGTGTAAAACAAATAAGATACTCTATGTATGGCAAATGGAATGTCTTCATCACTATATAAACAAAATCAATATAAAAAGAAAATAACAGAAAGAAAGTATAAAAGAAAAATAATTACAGGGGTTGCTGAGTAGTTGATGGAACTATTACTGACAAATTTTGTGCAAGACTTATTGTCTCTTCTGGCATGAACGTGTATGTACATCCATCAGTGTACACTGGTTTTGGCTTGAAATATATTTCTCCGGAAGCTATAGCTGTTTGAGCTCGAGTCACAATATACGTCATCGTTGAAAGACCAGCGATTCCACCCCAGAGACAACCCTAAAACTTGTTAGCATGAAATTCTTTCAAAACGAAAATTAGTACTCAGTAACCTACAGTAGCATGAACCCAGGGAACCAACACTCCCAGTGTAAAGATTCCTAACAATGGTCCATTTGATATTGAACCAAGTGATATGGATAATTGTAATACTGATCCTAAGTGCTCTACCACAAACACTAACCCGACACAAATGGCGCCAAACACCACTACTACACCTCTCATGATAAAACGAGTTTGATTCTCGGTCAAAGGCTTCTTTATATACGGCTTACAAAAATCTTCTAAAATAACAGCTGACATAGAATTGAGCCCCGTTGAAAGAGAACTTAAAGCAGCACTGAATACGCCAGCAACAAACAATCCCGGTAAACCTGGGAATAGTCCCAGAACATCCATTACCAGCAAAGGAAGAAGTTGGTCCTTAGCTACTGCCAGTTTTGTTGTTAGAGGATCACAATTATGGTACGTAGCGTAAATCAAGAGACCACTGTAGCAGCAAACAGAAAGTATAAAAATGACTCCAAATATAAAGGTCCACAAAGCTCTAAAAGTATTAAATTTAAATTTAGTTTTTTTTTAATCCCTCAATGAACTTACTTGACGGCTGCTTTTTTTGTTGGTAATGATAAGTATCGCTGAATCATATTTTGGCTCACAGCATTTGTTTTAAGCCAGTTAGGAAACGCACCAATCACCAAAGACCAATAACTGTGTCTGATTGTGAGGTCAAAAGCAGTTGCTGGTGTCTCTATTCTCCCGCTGTCGTATGCTCGTTGCATTACAACTCCAATGCCTCCTACATCATATGTTCCCTTAATGCAAATTAACAACATCGCACCAAACATGATAATCGTTTGAATGACATCTGTCTGCATACAAAAACAATAAAACCAAATAATTAATTAGTAAACAGCTAAACAAACGATCGAATATTACCCAAACAACTGCTTTCATTCCTCCAACACACGTATAAAATATGCAAACTACACATACGATTGGGGTAATCAAATGTACATTCACACCAGTAACTGCAAATGGATGAGCACAAAAGAATAATTTATATAAAAATAAGAGTTTAGATTCTATAAATAGCTTCTCAAATAGGTTTTTTTAAAAAGCTCATACCTTGGTTCGCACACAATGCTGGTACGTAAATAACAATCGGTAGCCAGATGATCTGCAAAGAGAAACGAGGGAATTAATTCATCAGAGGCAATTTTACTATGCTACTCTATCACATTTAGGTGAGCGAAAAGCTATTCAATTGAAACATTAGATCACGTGCTCAACATATATGAACTATGTGATATACAAAAGAATTATGACACAGTCGTTTCTTATGTATTGTCTGAAATGTCATAATCAAATAAATAAAAAAAAAACACAATTGAGTGATTTATGCATTGAATTGTTGAGATGATTATCTTGCATCATAAGCTAGAACAGGCTTAGTAGTTATCAAGGTTGTCTCGAATGTATTTGATATAAACTTTAATAAAAAAAAAGTTGTTCTTACCATTGCTAACGTGAAAAGCGTTGAACCAAAAAGTCTTATCCTATTATCAAATCTTCGTTGCAAGTACTGATATGTCGATGTTAATTTCAAATCGTGAAAAACTGGAAGAAAAATGTACATCATCCCAAATCCCATAAAAAACAGTCCACCAATGATAAAGAAAAATTGTATTCCATGTATGTAAATTTCAGTAGGGGTACCAAGCAAAGATATCCCAGAAATATAACTAAAAATATTACAAAAAACAAAAAAAAAATTTGAACTCATCTTAAGGCACTCAGCATTTTTACCTGGCAATTAATGACATAGCTACAGGGAAAATTTTCATATTTCGGCCACCGACCAAATAATCATCCTCTTCAATTTCAACTACGGAACATTTTCTCTTTGACACCTTCGGTTTTTTGTTGATAAATCCAAAATAGACACCAACTAAAACACAGCCAACCAACATTACGAAAAAGACCAAATAGTCTGGTACACCAAATCTCTGCAAATGCGTCTTGATTTGTTCTAAGTTCATACCTTGTCTATCAGGCATTTTGAAGTATACAAAATTTATGTTTTTTCTTTATTTCTATAAACAAACTTATTTTTCACTAATTTTGATATTCGCCAATTCTTGGTTGTTTTTTTTTTATTTAATGAATATGCATGATTCTCATCAATTCGTCACTAATGAAATTTTCTATGTGAGCATGAGCTTTGATTAAATAATTTTAAAAAATCTACGGGGTGTAACTAGTTTCAATTTTTACTCACTGAACACTTTGCGAAATTGACATTTTTATTTGAATATTGATTTCAACACTTCAAAAAAAAAAAAACAATATCCCGTTTTATTCACAGAAATTTGATTAACGAAATGTCACTTATATACGTTATACGTAAATTAAGGGTCTCTTAGAAAAACAATATATTTTTTCGGTGCTGGGACTGAACTCAAATTACACAAAAAATGGATCACTTGGAGAAGTCTTTCCAGTAACGCATCATCTTCGTTAATGAATATAAATTTGAAATGTTCTTTACTTTAGATATTTTTTGCTCAGATTTTCATTGGCAATATCTCGTAACGACGTTGAATTCTCTTCAATCAAGAGTAAACAAATATATGTGGTTTGAGAGGTAATTGGAGACAATTTGTGGTAGTTGGTTACTCGTGCACACATAATTCTATGATAATAAACAACCGAGAACTCTCTCCGTTACTCTTTTAAGGGATGTTCAAGTTCATGTGAGAGATAAAATCATGTCTTAATTTCAAGGTGACAATTCGTTGTTTAGTGTAATTTTTATTATATATTTATTTAAGTATTACAGTAAAACTTTATTTTTTTAAAATGTTTAAAAAAAAACAAAAAAAAAATGTTCAAAGCCCGAAAAAAAATTATTTGTTTCTTTTTTAATATAAATTTTCATTATTGGAGATAGTATGAAAGTAGTCACATCAAACGCATGACCTTTAATACACAATGACGTATATAATATAAATCCAATTATGGCTTGCGGTAACACGATTTTCTTTAGTTTTCATCACTAACTCCCCTATCAGGTCCTGTACATGTCATCGCAACAACATCACAAACAATCTATAAACATTTTACAACTCTCCGATGGACACCAATAATATTGTGACGACCACTAAGTTGCTTTGGCCATTTATTTTTATATATATTGACACAATATATGATGCAATTTTCATCAAGAACAAATCAATAGTTACGACACATACACACATTCTCCATAAAATTATGTTTATGAGTCTCAAAGTAGTTGCACGCAAGCAGTACAGTAGCAGTCGCTCCAAAATCCCTTTTTATGACCGTTCACATAAAATGCTTTCTTATAAAGGTAATAATATAACATTTCCTTATTTTTCTTTTAAGTTTTCTATCTGTCTGTGGGTCTTTCATTCCCGTATGTGCTGCAATAATAAAAATAAAATAGAAAAACATTTTATCGTTATATAGTCTCGCAGAACAAATAAGTATGATGCCCTTAGTAGACATCAAATTCGCCTAAAACACTAAGCTGCTACATTAGAGTATTTGTCCACCCTATTGATGTGCTCTTTTCATATCTTTCGTCTGACAATACTAATAAGTCCATGATCAATAATCACTATTTATGGATTTCATTAAATGCATTTTCATAGTTTTTGGCTTTTAAGCCGACCATTCATGTACGAACGAATAATAGGAAAATGAGAAAAATATCGAAATGAAAAAATCTCATGAAGGTGTAACGGTGATAATGAGTAACAAACTGTATTTTTGTGATAATAATCAATGGTCAGTTCAATAGAATGCTTACTAAATAGAAATCCTCTGAAAGTAAATTGACAGAGAGAAAGAGGCAGAAAAAAACATCAATTTTTAGTATTCAAAGTAAAAAAAAAACAAATCAGAATATTTTAAAACAAAAGGGTTGCTCTAAAAGTTCTTAACCAAATAAAATGCTTAAGAAGAGCTAATACTGACACGTTTCTCTGTAAATATTTAACTAAATGAATACTGCTTCCAAGATAAACATAATGAGATAGTGATAAAGGGGTGTGCTATTTTTGCTGGAAATAAATTCGAATAAGTGTTCAATTTAGTTCAGTTCAGTTTCATAGAGTCACCAAAATTTAAATATTTTTCAATGAGTTAAAATACGCTTTGATTAAAGTAATATGCATTTTTTTATTTTTAAATATACGATTCTGTGTTCTTGTCCCTCTTTTTATTTAACTCTCTTTTTTCAGTCAAATAATTAATAGAGAAAGGGTTACAAATATTGCTTCAGATATCGCATTGTTACAACAATGAAAGCAAATAAATCAAAAATATTCATTTATTTTTATTTTTTTTTTCGCTTCACCCACATCCTTATAGTACCCGGGAAACGTGTTTCAAATTATATAATGAAATTTCATCCTTTATCTTGAAGGAAAAAAAATAAAATCTTTATAGCTTTGACTGCTGGTTGCCGATCTCAGATTGAACATTCATGGGTGCGAAAAAAGAAACAAAATAAAAATTGAAAGTGTGAATAAAAAAAGTTCATTATAAAAAAGGGGAGTGCTTGGTTTAATTAAAGGCATTTGTTGATTTTTAACTCATTTTGTGTATTTTTGGGATATATATAGACATTTAATTAAAAAAAAACATAAATTAAAGATGTTGCATATTTTATTTCAGGTGCATTAAAGTTCGATTCGATTTGACCAATTTTTTTTAGAAAATCTTGCTTCCATTCATTTATTTCTAACTTAATGAAAGAAAGATTCCCCCAAGTAAGAAACTCCTAACGCATACCGAAAAGGCATTTTAATGTTATGACATGGTCATAAAAAGATATTGTTTCATCTTCCAATTTCACATTGGTTTGGTTATGCGTAAAATTACATCAACAACAAACGACCACGTGTCTATAAAAATGTGTTGTGTGTGATGTTTAGTAAATTTTGGGGATAGAAATGGGAGTTCGGTACACAGTTTTTAATAAACTAAAATAAAATGCAAAGGAGAATGAGAGTAGTAACAATTGTGATGTTTACAGTACAGTTGTTAATCGATTACAAGAACAATTACATGTGTTTTATGATATACATATACATATAATCGAGGTGTCTTTACAATAAAGTAACAAAATCATAATTGTTTTTGGAATTGTTTGACCAAAAAAATCTCGAAATTCATTTTTTGAAAAAAATAAATTAATAATATCTTAAGAAGATAAGAATTTAATTATTTTTTTCACCAAATTTCTTTGAAAATAAATAAAAATTTCCTTAATTTAATTTAATATACATAATTAATGAATATTTTCATGCATTTTAAAATTTATTCTAGTCAAAAATTATCAACTTTGTGAAGAAAAATATTCATCACTCTTAATTTTTAAAATCGAAAATTTGTATTTTTATTTGGTTTTGTTTTTTAAAATTATTTTTAATAAATATGTATCGGTACCTTTTATGTTTTTTATTTAATTTATAATTTAACTGCTACCGAAATTTTTAGCGTTTGAAATGAAAAAAAAACATCAAAACTTTAATTCAAATTCGTCGACACGAAGTTGTTTGCATTGAATATATAGTTAATGCTTTCAAGGAAATTGTGAATAAAGAATATGCTAGAAGATAAATGTAAACGCATGAAATATTCTTTTAAATTTTCTGTATGTGTTTAAATATTTCCTTTATTGCGTCCTCTTTGCTCCTCTATTTCCTTGATTCATGAAAAAGTGTGTATGTTTTTGTTCCTTTAAAAAATGATATATAAACCATTTGACAGATAAAAATACATTTTTCATTCGGTATAAATAATTTTCCTCACAATAATAATATGTTATGCGTGCATGCGACAATATCAGTTTTGCACAATGGATAAAATACATTTATACTCACGCTATATGACTTCCATATTATATTCACATCATCCAGTGATATACAATATACGAGACATGTAAAATATAAATAAATCAAAGAAAAAATACGTGAGATACTTTTTTCACCGTGCGTGTGCGTAAGTACATCATAAGAACGCTTCAATAACACTTTACCTTCTCAGATATCATCGTTCGTACAAAAAAAAAACAGAAACATGTGAGTGTTCAAGTAAGTGTACTTAATAATATTTCTGTATCTCATGTGATCATATATTTCCACATATCTTCTAGCACAATTTTTCTCCGGTTATTCAATGATAACGCACCATATAGAAACATTTCCATATTATTTGTCTGTTAAACTAAAGAAAGAAATATTTGCTGGGTAGCATTCCACACTCGATGTCAAATAAATCCTGTATGTGTCCTGGTAAGATGTTTTTTTTTTGTATATTTATGCGATTTATTATTGCATTACGATTGCCAATGACAATCCAATGGAAAAAGGATGTTCTGACACGAACTAATGCTAATATCGTTAAGTATGTGTCTCGTTGTATATAAAATGTATTGTTGTTGATATTATCCGATTTGAAAAATGATAAATTGCTCTTTTTTTCAAATACACAATGCATTGTATAACATTTAGAGATACGCTTCAAAATACGTAAAATTATCAAGCACATTCTAAAATGTTACGTCTTCAAAGTGCAGCACAATATAAACAAAACTTTTTTTTTCAAAATTGAACCAAGACGCCTCATGTACTAAAAGGATTCATCCCTTATTTTTTTAGACACTTTGTTACATCGTTGAAAAGAAAAACTTAAATAAAAAGTTCTTTTGAAACAAAATCAATGGATACATAATACCTCTGCATAGAAGACAAGGAAAAAAACCATACAAAATTTCTGGTAAAAGAAGGAGTTTTGCATAATTTATATCAAATCAAAAATATTGTTCCTTTTAATTTAAACTTTTTTTTCTACATTACTGCTTTTTAATTTATTGCAATTATATTCCTTTTCATTTTTCCCTGTTTTCTTTCCACTTGTATGTATCAGTAAAAAAATCGTTTGATACTGTTTGGACAATAAAACCAAAGGAACCATTGAATAACTTTATCCTTTGTTCCCGATACGTTTCGTGTCGTGCTTGTCTATCGTTTTCTATTTTTTTTTTTTTTTCATTTATGTTTATATTGTGTAACTTCTGTAGGTATTGTAAACCAGTACACAGGAAAAATAAAATATATATACTTTTTTTTATTTTTCATGCGTTTCTTTTATATATTCTGTTAAATAGCCAGATGCATGGTGGTCGATGTGGTGGTATGGTGTCGGTTTAAATGCTATAAGAAGAAAATAAATTGCCCGTTTATTCGCTATGGTTAATGCTTACGTAAAGAACCAACGCAAACATTTTATTAACGCACACTTTTTGTAGCTTCAAACAATTTTTTTTATCAGTAAAAAATTTTAAGAAAATTTCGATTTTCAGAAACATTTGTCGTGCGCAGTGATTGAAATTAACAAAAATATAACAGGTTGTAAGACAATCAAAAAGATTTTTAAAAAATTATCACTCATTTTCGATTCTAAGAAGAGTTTTCATTTGAGCGATGCGATTTCCGTTCTGGTTTTTCCTTAATTTTAACATCATTATTATTACTGCAATTGAAGTCATACAAAAGTAACATAAAACACATAAGAAGGCAAGTGTAAACAAAAATGCTAAAAAGCAATTTTATGTAAAAAGAATTAACTGAAGCACAAAACTAGATTAATTACCCGACGTTAAAACGCGAATGTGAGTGCGTGTGATATTGCTTACATCACGTCTGTACATTTTCTTTTTCATCGTACTCGCATCTTACCTCTGAGAGTGTTACGAAAGCATTTTGTTTATAACATGGAAAATTCATATATTAAGCGAGAAAAAAGCATGCACACTCAAGTGTTATAACCCGTTAATTTTTTACACATCTCATGATGGAAATGCGAGCAGCCACACCTTGTGCACTGTTAGAAGGGATAAAAAGGAGTCACTGAATCAAAAATGAGAAAAAAGTGTGTACTTGAATGTACAAAAAGACACGTTCGTTCATTTTACATTTTTGCTTCTACCTTCACACAAAAAAAAAATCCGTTCTTCATTAATAGTTAGTGTTAAAAGTGTATAGCACAAGGTACATAAAGGGGTTTCTCATCTGATGACAACATATACAAAAGATGAATTTACATTTGCGTTGTGAAAAAAAGTCGCACTCGAAGAGGAAAATGTCGCGTAGTCAGCTTTCTTTCTATTAATTTTCCAGCTTAATATGCCATAAATTAATTTATAGAAATATATTTTATTTTAGAATTCTTAAATATACACACACCTTTTGATGATGTACTTTGTATGTTGCGCCAAGAGACGACAATTTCACATAATTTATAATTATCTGCTAGGAATCTAATTGTGGTTTATGTGATGAAAAAGTATATTTTTTGTTTGTTGTTTGTATGAGTGTTTCAAAACGTGCTGGTAGTCATCATCATGTATTGTTGTAATAAAAATGATAACTATATGAGAAAAGAAAAGAGTTAAATGTAATATTAAAATAAAAAATGTGCGACTTTGTGAAATGTATTCATAATGAAGATACCAGCGACACAAAGGTAAATTAATAAATGGATACAGGTTATGGTTAGAAAATAATAATGTTTTTTTTATAAAATAAGGGTCCCATTTTCACAATATTTAAATTAAATAAATGAGATCCATTCCCTGTTTTCTAAAGATTTGCAATAATGTGAATTATAATAAAAAGTAAAAAAAGAGAAAAAAAAAATAAATGAGTGAATACACAAAGCAATAGTTTATTATTATTTTTTACAAAACTGTCACAAATTGTCAACAGATATGAAGATTTAATGCACTTTTAATTTAATGTTAATTTTAATTACGTCGTTATATTCATGTAATAAAAAAGGGAGCAAAATGGAACACAGATGACAGAACATTATTTCATTCCTAAATTAATAAAATTTTAAGCAACGCTAAAAATGTTTCAGGAAAATATACTGTAATGATGAAAAATACCTCTTTCGATAATGCATGTTTCATGAAAATCAAACCACAGAAATTGTCTTCGTATTTTCAATGATAGAAACAACAAAAAACTGACCACCTAATATTTATATTCTTTTGCAAACTTTATCCATAAGTAATGTCTATTGTTCCGTAACAATAAACTTTTTCTCTCGCAAATATAATATGTTTCAGAAGTATCCTTACCAAAGTACTATGCCATTCAACGACACAATGCAGTCAATCTCCGACTGTGTCCAAGCACTTAACCATTAATAGATTTACCTCCTTTATTTATTTCAATTCAGAATAAAGACCAAAACTTTCCGAGTCAATAGTACACCAACTCTTCGAAAGACTAACACAAAATCTATTATAAACTAAAAGGCAGAGCTCTGTAATAAAGTCCGAAGTGAAGAAAGAATTATTGCTAGCACATACGGAATGGGGCAAATGAAGAGAAATATAGAGGAAAAATCGTTCAGGATGTGGACTTGTAACTTTTGGATAATATACTATATTGGAAATTGCCTAAGTAAATATGCTCAATTTCCAAATACAGGAAAAATTACATGGAAAAGTTAATGTGGTCAATTTAGTCAAGTGCAATAAATAAATTTTGAAGTGTCTACGTTGTTAGTCGCATGTTGAGTATTCACTTGTTTCGTCGAAAAGTAGAGAAGGAAAGAAAAATATCTTTTAAGCTGGTGTTTATCTCCCTCTGTCCAACCTTCATCTATAAATCAAAAACAAATTATTCAAATCACATCTGTTTCTTGTCAGTCACGTCAAAAGATAAGCAAGCAATTGGCTTCATTTTTCTGCTCCTTTCTTCAAATAAATCGTTATCTGATTGATTTGCGCGTTAAAATTGCTAGAAAATAAATGACTGAAGGACATTCCATTAATAATTCATGCAGTTGAATGATATTGAGATTGAAAGGATTAATCATGTCATTCTTCTTTATAGTAAAAAAGTAAAATGCTCTTTTGTTTACCCCTTTGTTTTTATTATATTTTGCCTTTTGTGTTTATCAAACTATACACAAGGAAATTAAATGTACAAGAAATGTTACCGCAAACTATCACTCTCAGAGACACTTTGACAATATTGCCGTATCAAAAAGGATTTAATACAAATCTAAAACAAATAGTTCATGCTATCAATATTGATGGTATAATTAGTAAAAGGGTATTTTACTCTGTAGTTCTTTAAATATCGTCGATGTTGGAAGCATGAATCACTGATTCGTATCAAGATTTAAGCGTCACATACATCAAAAATATGTGAAGATTCTTCTTCTCAAAACAATCTAGCGTATGTCAGAAAGTTTAAATGAGAATAAATAAATGGTAAAGAGGTTAAACTATCTCAATAGACAGGCGGAGAAACTCAATTAATCAAACAAAAGAGATTTACAAAAACATGCATTGTTTTATCAACTTAGAATTTCCTTGTGTTTTACCAGAAATTAAAGAAAATGTGAAAATGTAAAAATTCATTATATCATTGAAAAAAAAAATCAGCTAACATTTCTTTTTTTAGAATTTTTTTTAGAATATTCTTTGAATTTCTTCGTAAAAAATAGTGAAAAATATAAATCAATAGTTCATACAAAGCGTATTTTTTGAATTTTGTGTAAACTACGTTTTTTAAATGATGTTTAATGTAATTATATAAAATTTTGCGTTTTTATATCTCAGTACATCTTCTCGATTTCTGTATAGCTTAAGGAAAAAAGTTCAATTAAATAAAGTTCTCTGCGTATTTACATTTTTTTTTTTTTGTTTTTTCTTCTTTTCATATTTTATGACCTTTCGAGAGTACAAAAAATAACAGTGAATCTTACTTAGGTGAAATGTTGATCTTTCATCTTCTTATCCCTTACTCATCTTCTTTTTCCTTCCTTTAAAAAAAAAATAACCACATAATCAATATTAGTGTCCACTGCGACGCCCTGATTTTTTCCGAGATATTAAAGTCAACGAACGACGAATGAGAAAAATAATTAGCTATTCAATTTATTATGAAACACGTTTGGCTTTCATGCTCCCCAACGATGGAGATGTCTTATCTTACATAAAATCAAATTTCCTTATCCAAGAGTGTCATCTCCATTAATTACTTTATTTGGAAAAAAATAGAAAAAAAACTTAAAAAAATTAAAATGTTTGATTTTTTATTTTTTTCACTACGTTAGACTAAGTTTAAACTCTAAGTATTTATCCAAGAAACACATTTTTTTATTTATTACAAATGTAAAATCCAAATTAGGAAAAACACAAACTTGAAAGGAAGGAACTGAAAATCCGATGAAAAAAAATTATCAATTAAAATTTTATGTAGAGTGGCGATGGGGACAACCATATACTTATACAGGCTTCGAGTCAAAGACAGATTGAAGGGAAGTAAGGAACATTAATATTTGCTATGCTCTGAGTGCGATATATTTTCTTGAAATTTTTTTCTCTCGACCTTTTTCATTATTATAGAAGCAATAATAATAAAAATGTAAAAAAAAGTAATAATAAACATTGAGCAAAAGACGCGTATAATGATTTTTTGGAAATTAGAATTTGCCACGTCATTTAATAGACAATCTACTGTATTTTTTTTTGGCTTCGTCCTTCCTGTTGCTGATATACTTTGATGAACTTCAATTATAAGACACTTTCCCTCCCATCCAATATCACAAGCAGTATTTTTTTAATTGTTAAAAAATAAAACGGGGGTCATGAAATTAAGCGTAAAAATAGATGCCATAACGTGAAGAGACACGGTGTGAAAAAAATATTTTAATCCATCAGCAATTAAATTATCCCATTAAAAGGTAAATAAAAAATTGACACTCGCTCTCATCTTCGTTCAAACAAAAAAAAATAAGAGTGAAGTGGAAATGATGAAGATTTGACTCACGTTCGAACCCTCGTGCTTTCTTTCATTATCATCGCGGAAAATGTAAAACAATGCTAGTATGTATATACACTGCGTACCTAATGAAAATGTAATATGATCCTCCCACCAAAAATATACAATTTTTTTTAATTGTTTATTTGTACGTGCTGTATTTTTTGTTTCTAATATGACTAGCTGTAAGTTATCAATTTCAGTAGTTAATTGAATTGAGCAAAGAGAAATTGTGCGTCCCTTACATTAATATTACAATTTAAAGCGATTGCAGTGACAGTAAGACAACTTTATAACTGATAATAAAAAATAAAGAAAAAAAGATGTATTAAATTTCAATTAACAAGAGTTTTTAATTTTTTTTTATTATTAAAGAACGATTTTGGCAAGAAAAGATTTACTATTAGATAAACGAAGTCATACCACATTTACTTACAATCTGAAAGTAAAGAAAGATTTAATTTTTTTCTCGAAAAGCAGCATCATTGAAAATTTATTAGATTGCCCCTCGCTGCAAAACTATCTTAAACTTTCATTGGATCGTGTTCAATATTTGGAATGATTCCATGTTTTTGTTTCTCTTGTCTTTTTCAACGTTGTTTTTATTCTCAAAAATTGTTATTTCTGTTGTTGTATTAATGCAGACAAATAATTTCTATCACATACTTTTTCCAAGCAGTTTATATTAAATACATAGCATGAAGACAACATAAGAGTCCAGACATTGCACTATATTTCCTGGATAATTGTTTAGAAAAGTGATTAAGTATCTTAAATAAATGTCATTAGATGTGTAACAAACTAGTGGCATAGCATCGGAAAAATAAGGAAGTAAACAGTACGTGTTTGCCGAAAAATATAGTATTTATAAGTTTAGAAAGCTATTTAGCAGAATATGGCAGTTACTGCAACATTTTAACGAGACACACCATCGTCTATTTATTTATTATTATTACCATCAGCTATCGCTACACACAAAACGCCGAGACAACAAATGGCTGTGCGAGCACCAAAAAATTAACAGCGAAATATTGAGTTTTCTGTTGTTCGCCGAAGGCATTAATTTTATAGAAGAATGATCTTTTCCTCTTGTTAATACACAACTACACATGAGTCGGCTAGAAGCTTTGGATGGAAAAAGTTAACATACCTACATTTCAATGTACCACGAATGCAGTTCAGTTAGTTGTCAAGTAACTTTTCAAACATAATAAATTTAAATGAGAAATTTATTGTTTGGTGCAATTCATTTGCTTGGGTGCGTTCGCGGATACAATTTTAACATCAATAAACATACAGCGAGGAAACTAATTTCAATATCAAAGAAAGTTTGCAAATTAACTCGTCAATAATTCAATAGCAATTATCAGATTTTGCTTTCGCTCTAATTGAACCGTCGCTGCTCTTTCGCAATGTCGGGTAAAAAGAACCATTTTCTTCCATAATATCACATAAATAATTAAATCCAATGAATCACCGTTAATTTTACCAGGTGTGAATCTGTTGTACACACCGAAGAGTACACATTGAAACACACCAAAGGAGCGACTCTATCATCAAACATAAAAATTAATTATTCATTCAATTTCATTTAACACTCGGATGGTTGCTGCATCCTGCATCCACCCCAAATACCATTTAAACCGAAAACAAATCGAACACTCACGTGGATGTTTGCCTGCAAGTGAACGATATTATTGCTTGTTCACACTTGTTCAATTAATTTGCAAAACACACAAACAACAACTTTTGATTTTATGTTCAATTTGATGCGAAATGAAGTCAAATGCACCTTTCTCTAGCGCGATATAATGGAGTGCTGTCCTCGACACATATTGCGATGAATTGCATCACATGACAAAAAGCATCAGGGAAAATTGAACAAGTTCAATTAAATCTGTTATATCGTTTCTCGACCACGTTTGTAGCTTTAAGCTATGGCTATCATCGAATGTGCATCTCTGATTATAGTGTGTTGGGGAGGTATCACCATGTCTCTTTCGCTAAATAAATTTTGATGTGTTCAATTTCTGTTGATGACACTTTATTTATACGAGAATGGTAAACTCAGTTTAGGAATTTGAAATATTTTTTAAGAACGAAATAGATACATACCTAAAATAAAATTTAAAATCGATTTTTCTTTTCGAAAAATATTATGCTATAACCATTTGACTCGTTATATTTAAATTAAAAATTAATTAGGTTCGATCTTTTAATGCCATTTTCTTATACATTTAATGATGTCACCAACCTTTTTTAATGTATCTAATTTCAAATAATTATCGTTTATTTAAAGTTTTCCTTCATTTTATCTTTTCTAATTTTCTATTTTCTTTAATAAATTTTGAAGTAAACGAAAAATAATAGAGAATTTCAGGAAAACCTTAAAAATTATCAAACGTTAATGGAAGACTCGTAAAAGCATAAGAGATTACATGACGTTAAAATATGGTTAAATCGAGGTTGCATGTTTTTATTCGTTTTGATGAGATCTCACAAAAAAAAAATCTAATTAAATAATTTTGTTGTAGAAAAAAAATCTACCATTATTATTAAATGAATATTTTACATTTTTAGTAAAGCAGCAAAAAAATTGAGATTTCAAAGAAGTCTTAAAAATGTTTACAACATTTTTTGTTTACATAATGTGACCATTTTTTACCCTTGCACATTCTAACAAACAAACAAAAAAAACATTTGTATGAGGTTGAGCTTAACGTGTTCACCAAGCATTTAAAAAAATCATAATGAGTTAAATAATCTCAACATACATGTTGAAATGGTAAAATATGAAAAAACGCTTTTTAGCGAAATAAGAAATCTCAAGTCGCCTGCAGGTTATTACGTTAAATTAATATTTTATCATCGAATAACAATCATTATTTAAATGCACTTATATTTTATTGAATAGTGACTTTTTTTATGTGAGCAAGTCTTTTTGCTAGTTTTGTAATTATTACAAAACTTTTTATACATTACTACTACATGTAGCCACACCATCCAGTTTTTAATGACAAAAACTAAAAAAAATTTGATTCGTTTTTTCATACGAGTAAAGCGCATAAAAGATAATAAACCACATTTTTTAAAGATAATAATTTAAATTAAATCATACTACACACATGTTTTTTTTTTAAATTTTTTATCGAATAAAATACAGTTATTATAAAATATAAAAATTCACAACATGTTTAGTTAAATAAAGTCAATTTAGCAAGTGCTATTTCAAAAAATGTTTTACATGTCAACCCACCTAACTTTCTCTGAAAATCCAAGGAGGAAATAATGGAATAATGATAATGGTTTTGAAATATTTTAACCTTTAAAACATACAATAAGAAATGACTAGAAATCTTCAAAAATTAGTTGAAATCTATAATTTTAAAATATTTTGCAATTTTTCAAAGGATTAGATTAATTTTCGTAGAAAATAATTAAGAAATTTAAAGTTTGAAATTTGTTAAAGATATTTAAATTTGAAAAAAGTCGTTAGAAATTTTTTTTTGTTTCGAAAATTTGTTAAAATATTAAAACAAAAGATCCAAAATGTCTTCAAAATACAATTTTATATATTGAACCTCTTTAAAAATAGTGAAAAATTGTTTTCCATTATCATTTATTTATTACTCCCACCTCCTTACTTTTTTAAGTTCAAAATAAGAAACTCCTGAAGAATCATATTTTGCCGCTACCACTCTCTCTCCTAATTTGACTGAAAAATCTTTGATTAACTTTATCTTTGATTAACTTTATACTACTGGAAATTTCTCTCCCTATGGGCAGCAGGGTAACCAGGGCTTAACGACCCCTCCCATGCCAGTTTCCTCTCCCTCTCTCTTGCTTACTCTCTCATCACTTGAATCACGTGCCTCATCTCAACTTTAAAATCATCTTTAATCAACTCTAAAATCATCTTTAATCAACTCTAAAATCATCTTTAATCAACTTTAAAACCATCTTTAATCATCATCTATACTGAATCTTTATCATCTGTACCATGAAGGTCTGAATTAGCAGCATAAAGCTGAATAGATCTGCCGCACATAATTACCATGTATTTTACTTACTAAATAAAAAACTAAAAAAATAAATAAGGTGAAATATTTTTTGAAATTGCACTTACCTAATATCCTAAAAATTACAGGTAAAATTTTAAGTATAATAATGCAGTTAAAAATGAAAATGAAATAAAATATATAAACTCAAGATTAGGTACATATGTGTTTAATCTTTTCCATTTACTTTTACTCAAATAATACAAATATAAATCTTTCTCCAGTCGGATGACATAATTATTTGTAGTATATGTTCCATGTACTACTTTGTTTTTGGTGCACAAAAAAGTCCCATTTCGTGATACATTATCGAGAAAACGTCGAAAAATTGTCAGAATCAAAGGCGGTAAGGTGCTAAATGACAGTAAACTTTCCAAAGAACTTAAATTCAGGCAGAAAATTTCCCGGCTTGAACAAAAAAATCTAGAGCCCAGGCCTCAAAGTTGGGAAAAATGGCGAAAAAATGACATTTTTTGGGCAAAAAAGCATCCTTATTTTTATAGCCGAGATATTTTTGAAAAAAAATAAAATTTTCAAAAAAAAAAAATTTTTCTGAATCAGGGGCATAACGACCCTTAAATTTGGGTGCGGCGACTTGAAAACTTGCGCCTTTTTGGTCGATGGCGCCCCCACTAAAAATTTTTTCGCAGAAATTTCATAAAATTTGCAATTATTGGAATGCCAATTTCTGTGGTTTGAAAGGCACCTTTTTATCAAAATTAATAAATTTACTCTTAAAACAACTTGGCGTTCTAAAGAAACATTTAATTAAAAACGAGAAAAACTATTAACATACGAATAATTTTTTAATTTAAAAATACGAAAATTCCAATTTCGCCCAGAAAATGATTGTTTCGTCTAAGTGAACTAAACATCAACTCGTAACACAAAAGGACTTATGTAACAAACATATACTACAATTCGAATTTGCTTTGCTAATTCAAGGTACTTTAAGTTTTACTCTAATTTTATTTATATAAACTTAAAATCATTTTATGTTCAATACTTTCTAGGTAATACACACGTGCTACAAAGCAAAAAAAAATCAACACCAGAAATGCGAATCTCTTTCTGTCATGCATACAAAATTACGAGTCGTAAGGGAAAAATATACATTCTCAAATTATATTAGCAAATAACACACATTTATAGTCTTTCACCTCGATACATGTGAAAATATAGAGACATATATACAAAATAGAATGAAAAGTCACACAACACGGGTGAATTGTTCCTCTGCGGATTGATAATAAACAGTGAAAATCTATCTATCTACGTTCAGCGATATTGTTAAAATGAAGCTAAGAGATGAAAAGACCAGATATGGGGTATGCAACATTTGCATGGTTGTGGTAAAAAGTACCATATGAGAGACGATAAAATAAAAACGAGCAATTTGGTTGATTTCATGTTTTGTTTAATTTTCTTCAGCAATAAATTTGAACGTTTGTGTGTTTTAAGATAGATTACCAATTTATTAATAAAATTTTAGTCAAAAAGGATAAAGGAAGCGAAAAATTATTCTTTTTAGTGTGAATCAAGTCACTCTCCACCCCTTTGATTAATTCATAGTAGCAAGAGCAGCAAATTATTGTTTTCACACCAAAATGCACGCCTTAATAAAAAAAAAACAAAAAAAAAATGTTATCAATTCTTCCACGGAAATGACTTTAAATGAAATTAAATTTGATTTAATTAATTTTTTTCCTCTTTTATTTTTTATACAAGAGCCTTTCTTGATGTGCATGTTCCGATGCTTGTTTTCTTTTCATTTACTTTTATTATTGTTTGCCTTGTCATATACATACTCTCCACCCATATATATTCATACTAAAGTGAAGTTTTCAAAAAAAAATCTTTTTTTTTTTCAAATACTAATGAATAATAAAGCAAAGAAATATTTGATAAAAATTTTCTGTCTTGAACATTTGCAGGTTCTTTTCATTTTTAATTTTGTTAAAGGAAAAATTGATAAAAAGAAAATAAAAAAAATGAGTTCAGCCAAATGAATAATAAAGTAAATTTTTGACGATCTCGTATAGTAAATTTTAATCAGAGTTCTGAAAATAGTTCTAAGAGATCCTATCGTTTGATTAAGAAAACATTTGAATGAGACAGTGAAATCATCGATTTATTTCAAACCTCGCTCATGACCGTCCCTGAAGCGATAATAAGGGTTGTGCAAATACAATTAAAAATGAAGAACAAAAAAAAAGCGACTTGAATGAACAATTTAATACGTAAAAGAAATTACAAGAAAGAGAAAAAAATAAAATAAAAAACCGAAATGAAAAATCAAACAAATAAATTATCTCAATGCTTCGTTTAATTTTCTATGTACATATATTCTCTCTCCTGTATGACAAAATAAGAATCGTGATATGAGATAAAACTCTTCTGTTGAAAGAAAATAATAAAAAGCACAGAAAAACATAAAAACGGAGAAATTATATTCCATTCTTCAATGTTTATTGTCTTTTTTCTTCGTTCTTTTATTTAATTATCAAGATAATAGTGAGTGCGTGCACCAATGAAGAGAATTCACCCCTTTATTGCCTTTTTCTGTTTTTTTTTTCGTATTTTTTTAGTATTTGCAGTCATTTTGTGCCCATTCACTTACATCCCATGCATTGCCAAACCTTTTACCAGCATCACGAATCCTTTATCTTTCCATTTGCGTTACGTTTCATTACTTTGTCGCTTTATATCTCTTGCTGTTGTGAGAAGATTAATCGTATCGGAACGAAGGACCTCGAATAAAAAATATAAAAAAAAGATGAAAGAAAAAAATTAATTCATAGCGCGAGCGATTGTAAATTTGATGTTGATAAAAAAAAATTGTCTATAATAAATTTTGTGAAAAATGAGTTGGCAAAAAAAAAATAATAAGGACGATCATAAACGATGTTCTTTTTTTCAAGCTATTTGCTTATTTGTTGTTGATATTTTAGGGTTGAAAGAAAAATTTTGAAGGTATGTTTCACCACAGGCAAGAATTAAAAAAAATGTATAAGAAATTTTTTTTAGAATGTTAACCCTTTTATTTGATACTTGTTTAAATTAGATTTAAACTGTGTGGGAGTCCCGACCAAAAGAGGGTGGAGAAGAAACAATAGATTTTTCAAAACATTATATTTGTCTCTACAAACGAGCATATGTTACTTTAGTTTGATGCCATTGGTGCACAATAACCAAAATATTTTAGTGAAAAAGAAATCAAATTAGAAGTTTATCTTTATTTTGTTTTGGTAGTACACATAATATATACAAATTTTTTTCATTTTCATTAGTTTTTAATCTATCACAGTGTACAACAACTTTTATGACAATTTTTATGAAATAAAAAAACATTCCTTCAAATTAAATGAAAATAAAAACTAAGTACATAGTCATGATTACAAACTAAAAATGTTATTTGTTCAGGTACTTGGCTGCCCAGTTAGGCCTAATCCGGATATCTGTTGCACTTGAATTGTTTATAGGATTACCTGTGAAAATATTATTCTATGATTATTTATTTTTTAAGAGTCTAAATACTTAAAATTATGAATTTAATGAATTCATGACTATTGTTTCACGTAAGAATTAAAAAAATATGCATATTGAGTGTGGAACACAAGTCATGAATTAAATGAATACATGCTACATAGTACAATGAAAACAATTTGATAAGTATAATAAAGCTATATGTAATGTTAAAAAAAAAAATAAATAAAACTAAACATACACAAGTCATCATAATTTAGAGTGTTCAAACCAATATCAGTCCATATTATAGAATTTTTAGCATAGTGAAAACAATTTTTATACTTCAACTACATCTAACGGAATTCACACAACCGGATGTCATTTCCAAAGTTACTAAACTTTTGTATCTAAAACATACAAAAATCATGCAATTATAAGTATATTGAAGCTACTAAGATTTTTTCTATTTTAATGACAAAAAAAGTGTTGGTACCTTTATCAATTACAGCATACTTTGGCTTTTCCTCCCATTGAAATAACTTTAATTGACCTTTTCGATCGTTCTTAGTATTCGTATTGCTATCGATAAATAGCCCATCATTATTGTTGTAAGCCCTATGAGTTTTGTTTTAAAATTAATAAAGAAATAATTGACTTCTTAATTTCTAAAGGAACGAAACCTACTTATCATTCGACGAGAAGAACGAAAAAATATTGTTGCTGTTTTTACTGTTTCGTCGGATGGCTACCTGGGCACTCGAATGTTTGCAATCGGTATTTGTATTATCAAAGACATCACCGAAAATAGAACTTCGAAGAGGTGCTTTTGCAAAAGGCACCGTATTTGGATATTTAGTTGGGTTTTGTTTTTCTTTCCTGTCACTGGTTATCTTACTATGATTATAATTACTACTATTATAAAGTGACCCGGATACAGTCCCAAATAAGTCTTCTAAATTAAATTCATTGGCTGGTTTTGACACTCTAACCTTACTTCTGGAATTATACCAAAAAATATTATATTTAAAAATTTTCCTCATACATGGGGAGAACAATTATTCCTCATACTCAATCAAATACTCAATTCAAAGCAATTGAAATAAATAAACAATGATAATAATATGAATGATGATAGATGATAGAAATTGAATTTTGTGCACGACTTTACTTACCCTAAAATACTCGCAAGTTCGTCGTCTTCAAAACTATCTTTTCCTCCACTCCACCTGTCTAACGGTGTTTTCTTAGCTTTTGCAGCTAAAACTGACACCCTTCCTAAACTTTCATCTGTTTGTGATTTCTTTCCTGGCACGACGTTTTGTCTTGAAAATACGTTATACACTTTTGCTTCATTAAAACCACTATCGCCATTACTTCTTTCACTTAAGTTATCTTGATACTGTTTATGTGGCTTATTACTATTGTTGCCGGTACCATGTAGAAAGAAACTGCCACCATTACTGAATGTTCCCACTCCATTTTCATTCATGTTTGCTAGTTTCATGGATTTCATTGAATCATTTAAACTCTCTACACTGTAGTCTTTTGTTCGATTACTATAGTTACTTGTACTATCAAGGTGGCGTGTCAAGAACACATCACTAATTTTTTCGCGATTTTTACTATTACTACTATTAACACTTTGATGTCCGCTACGGTACCTGTCGTTTATGCTAATACTTTCACCCAATATATCGTTAACGGTGGAATTAAAATCGTTTTTTGGTTTCTGTGGATCATCGTCCGTTGACGAATTCTCGGGCAACGAATCAATCGTCTCAAACATACTAAGGCCATTATGTAAAGTCTCTTCATTCCGTCTGGAGATTCTGTTAGAACTACTAAATTTTTGTTCCGTGGAAGGTTCTATTGCCGCTGGCGGTGCAGGTATCGGAGGTTGTTGTAAAATTTTACTGGTACTAATAATAGAATTTAGGTCGTTTAAGCTTGTGCCATATATTTTTTGGGGTAACGTTGACAAGGTTTGTGGAGTGGTATTAATGTGTTGCGATCCCTCTTGATGTTGTTGTGATGATGACGAACGCCTATTTGCTAGTCCGATCATTGGCATCGCGGAAGTCCTTCCTTTATTTATTTGTTGAAAAAATGGATATTTCAGTGATTGTTGTGCTGACGGCCGTCTATCAGGGTCCCACATCAACATGTCAACCATCATTTGAAGACCTTCCGCAGATGCACGAGTAACTAGCGTTTCCAAAGGCACTTTTGGACATTCAGGAAATTGAAACTGGATAACAGAAGCTAGTCGATAGCCTTCGGACCAATCGTTTTTGTCTGGTGTTCCCAATACAGAGCATATCTTAAACAATTGATCTACCTCGCTGCTTCCCGGAAATAGTGGCCGAAAAGTATAGAGTTCGGCCATGATGCAACCAACAGCCCATAAATCAATGGCACTACTATATCGCGTTGAGTGCAGTAGTACTTCTGGTGCTCGATACCATCGTGTCGAAACATAATCGGTGTATGGTGGTCGTGACCTTATTTCACGCGCTAGTCCGAAATCTGCAATTTTGATGGTATCCGGGCCCGAACACAAAATATTTTCGGGCTTTAAATCTCTGTGGAAAAATCCATGTCGATGCATGAATGCCAGTCCACTCATCACTTGAAAGAGAATACTCTTAACTGTAATTTCTGGAAAATGTGTTTCCCGATCTTTGATCATCTGGTACAAGTTCTCCTGCATGTACTCAAATACAAAATACAATATGTCGTTCTCTCGGATCACCTCCTTCAGCTTTACCACATTTGCGTGTGAAAGTTTTTTCAATGACTAAAAATTATTTAAAAAAAAATTATTTTGCTTAAGCAGCGCAAACTAGGTTGATAAATCATACTTTGACCTCACGCAGACTCATTGCTTCTTCCCAAGAGTAATATTTCCGTTTCATGCGTTTGATAGCCACTTTTTCGCCAGTGTCTTTCCTCTGTCCGAGGACAACTGTGCCATATGTGCCATCACCCAACTGATTTAGAGTGATGTACCGATTCATCATTTAGTCTTTTTCACTTTTCATATGTGTCTCTGTTTTAACTGTTCACTAAAAATAAAAAAAAACATTAAGGTGCATTTTCTTTTGTCATGAAAACAACAAATGAGTTTGGATTAGTTCATTCAGAAAAATACAACTCAAAGTCAAATTTGAAAATTATCGATTGATTTCAACTTCGACACGTAGCACACGATTCTCGTTATTATTTCTACTGTTGTCATTATGGTGAATAAAAAACAAAAAATTTGATTTATAATTTATATACTATAGTTTTTACAAGTCTCAAAAATTTTTAATAACGTGTGCTTCTTTACTTTTTATATGCTCAGTTTCTTTTGTTAAGCAATGGCTATTTAGATTTTGAACAACATAAATTTTCATTCACTTCATTTAGTTGCTTTGTAACCACACATTGAATAGACAGTAGAACGGACATCATACCACATTCATTTTCAAATCTCTTTTGAAGGTACACAATATTGTGATGAGTCATACGTGAATAATTAAATGAATTTCCTTGAACTAAAGGAAAAAATGTCCTGAACTTAACAAAGGTTGAACATTTTGTTTAAAAAGTGATTTTAGTTTCTTTGCAAATCTTTAGAATGTATCCTTTTCTTTATTAAAGTCCTCCTTTCCTTAAAGTATTAGTCACAAAATTAAGTAATTTAAGAATGATTCATTTTTTTATTAATTTTAAAATCTGAACTGCACTTTTATCTTTCAAGATATTACTTAGTTTTTGTTGCGTCTTAAATTTATTAGAAAATTGGTAATTGGCTAATTATATTAATTTGACACTTATTTACCTCTATCTATTTTACTAAGAATATGTTTTTTCAATGATTTATCTGTGAAACTTAGAGAAAATGGTCAAGTACTTGTGACAATTCAGCAGAAAAAATAGTACTTACTAAAGAATTAAGTGTGTGTTTATTTATTTGTTACCCTTAGTTACGCCAAAAGTGCATGCGCTCTATGTGTTTGCAATGTATAAACCAGAGACGTAAGCCTTTGTTTTTTTTTGTGGTAATATATTTTTCTATCTAAAAGAAATTTTCATTGTGCTCACTCCTCTGCAATCATATTTTGCTATATTTATATGAAGGTATCAAATGTAATACATACTAAGAAAAGCATTGTTGTAACCTTTATGCATTTAATGAGAGGTGGTCAAAAATTCAATTGTCCTTTTAAATAATGTTATAAATATATTACATAAAATAAAAATTAAAGAACTAAATAAAAAAATGGCATATTTTGTAAAAAAGAAAGCTTAACTTTCTATGATGTCTTTCTTTGATCGTAAATTTAACATATATCTCAGATATTTTTATTTTAAATTATTTTCTATTTCAGGGCCAATTTGTCTGGAAAACTATAAAAGATGCATATTGTAATGCATCACTTACATTTTTATTAAGAAAAATGTTTCAATATACTATATTCCTGAAACCTTTGTTTGTTATTTTGGTGAACACAATAATAATTTTGTTGTTGCACTATAACAACAACGCTTGTTTCATTCATAATTTAAATCGTGTGCAATAAAATATTTACAAAATATGCTACAAAAAATATGCCATCTCCATGGCTCTTTATTATATTATTGAACAAACTTCGAGGAGCGTGTTATAGTAAAAAAAGTTTTTAGTGCATCAACTTAATGTGTCAGTTAGCAGCTTGCTTACGTGAAAGAAAAGTGTAAAGAAAACGTGTTTGTTGTCAAATGACAACAAAAAAATCGATTAAATCACATCTGCATTGAAATTATCCGGGTAATTGAGACAATTGGAAGTAATTGCAATATTTTAAGTTGAGCATTTATTCTAACATGAAAATGCAACTGGCAGAAGGGAAATCAGAACAAGCAGCAGCGTTGAAAAAAATAATACATAAGGATATCGAGCCAGGTGTTATAGATGAGGAAATGATTGTGAATGTAGTATTGTCCAGCTACAAAAATGAAGCTGGTCGGCTTGCACGATCGGAAAAAATTGATTTGAGCAATGTGACTATTTTGCGTCTAGAGTTCCTTAAAATACTAAAAATTGATCATTTATGGGTGATGCCAAATCTGAGAATTTTGTCATTAGCATTCAATCAAATTGATAAAATCGAGAATTTAGACATGTTACTAAATTTGATAGAGCTTAATCTGTCTTTTAATTGTATAGAAAAAATAGAGAACTTGGATGCCTTAACAAAATTGGAAATTTTGACACTTTATGGCAATCGTATTACAGTTTTAGAAAACATTGATAGTCTCGAGAGTTTGTTGATATTCAGTATTGGTGAAAATCAAATCGATTCGTACAAAGGTGTGAGTATACTTAATTTATAATTTCCTTTCTTTTATTTTAAACACATTTGATTTAGATTGAGCGGCTTCGATTCATCAAATCACTCCGATCATTCAATATGGAAGAAAATCCAGTGGCAAAAGACACCGAAAATCCCATGCGTATTTATATTGCGGCATTTTTGCCAGATCTTAAGTATTACAATTATGCATATATTACTCCTCAAGAAAGACTACAAGGCAGAAAAAAATACAAGTAATACAATAATTTGTATTTAGTCGAAAAATTGCACCACGCACTACATTTTCGTTTTAACTCTTCTTTTTTTTTGTAAATAGATCTGAATTACGTGACTTAGAAGAAACAGAAAAGACAGAAATTGCTGACCGTAAACGACGTGCTAAAGAGAAAGAAGATGAAACTCGATTAAGTGAATGCTTTGTTGAATATTTAAATGGGCATCAACTATTTGATTCTCTCTTCGAGGACGATCCAGAAGGTGATGCACTTATGTCAATTGAAACGGAAGTTAATGAGTTGAAAAAAGAGTAATTATTCTCATTTATATTGTCTCTCCCTATTGGTCTTTCTTTTACGTTTCAAACATGAATTTCAATTTTAGCTATCGAGACGAAGCGTTTCGTATTACACAACAAGTTTACAAAATTGGTCTTGAGCAACACGAACGTCGCCAAAAGCAGATCCAACTCTTCATGGAGGCTGTTAAGGATGGACAGATTACTGCACAAAAAAAAGGAATTTCTCTAATAGACACGTTTCTTGATCAGAAAAAGGAAATATTTAGGCGTGTTCAAAACTTAATCGACAACTCTACTACACAAGAAAACTTTGTAATTTCACCAGAAACAGAAATTGCTTTTGTTCAAATTGGCGATGCGTTCAATGAGAAAGTGGTTAAGTTAAAAAAAGATCTCATGAGCATTGAAATTCAACTGTATGAACGTGTTGAGGAAGCAAATAGTAATTTTGAACATGTTATACAAGACCTTACAAATGAGTTTATTGAATTAGTTCAAGCGCAATTTGTGTTGCTGCGTGATGCAGAGACAAATTTCAATGAAGTTTTGGCTGAAACAGTGCAACGACATGCAACATTGCTAGTGGCATCTTCTCCGGACGGGACTTCTTTGCCTGCAGCTTTGAAGGAGTTTTTGCAAGACAAAGACTTTATTTCGTCGCTCGCATTAGGAATGCGAGACTTACATTTACATCGCATAGACGCAAGAGAAGACCGTCTTATAACTCGAAGTCGTAACTGGGTAAAAGAATTATGCGATAAATTTCAGAGGTAAGCTTTTTTTATTGTTTGGAATCCGGATAAAATTTAAATGTACATTTTTTTTTTCATTCAGAAATGAAGTTAAACGGAATCGTGCAAAAATAAGTGAAATAACATATTTTCTACAAATACAGCGGGATGAAATGGAACGGCTTATCAATATACCACAAATTGATGAGGATATGCGAGACGAAAATTGATTTAAATATTTTATAAACGCACACATTTCCTGGCATTTTTCGAAGAATCACGTATCTAACATATTCTTAAATTTTACATGACCACATAATATGCATAAAAATGAAGATCTCATAATACATGCACCCCAAACTCTCAACATGACATTTGCCTTTTTTATGACATTTTATATTCAATTCATTCTATTGTTGATCTCCTCCTACAATTTCCACACAGTTCACATATACATATGTATTGTCTACAATAAATACTCAATATGAGCGATTGTACAATACTTTTTATGTTTATTTTTTTTTTTATATATGATTTAAGAGGAAAACAAATTTTTTTTTAACAAAAGTGAAATAAAATATTTCATACGAAGGAAAAATATATTTATTTACGGATCAAACTACTTATCTCAATTGATTCATATTAGATAGTTATTGACAAAGATTTAAAAAATTGACCAAGCATAACATAGATTACTCGATTTGTAACGTATTGCGGAAAACACAACGAAATAATTTAAAAATAGAAATAACTTGGAATGTTTTCAGATAAATATTGAAATTTAATAAAAAATGTATTCTCAATTTTTGAAAAGAAAATTCAATTATTTTTACTGAAGGGTGTATAACACATTGGTTCATAAATTTTTAAAGAATTACATATGTTAGAGGGGTATGCTTTATCTTGCAAACATTTTTTGAGTTCAGCATATTTTAAATTTTTAAAGGAGGAAAAACTTACATTTTTGCGGTTATTTTTTTTCAAGTTAAAATGTATGTTTTTATTAATTTTGGTTACATTAGACTTCAAATGCTCCCTATGGACTAAAAAGAAACAATTTGAACAGCGTTAGACCATTACTAATGTGATCAAAATGTGCAGAATCATTTATCAATTTGGTTATTTGTTTTCCATCAAACAAGCAAAAACTTCCATTTGAAAAAGACGAGATAATTTGATGACCGAGTCAAGACACGTCTTTTACAATCAATTGAATGTGTCAATCTTCCCATTCCCATGCTTTCTGCTACAGTCTCATTTCATTAACATTCCGTAAGTGATTTTCCCGTATTACTCAATCTTTTTCATTGTTTCGTACATTTAATAGCATAAGACGAAATGTATAAATTATATGCATCAAGCGCCCTTCCTTATTTCCTTGAAATAGAAAAAGGCTGTCGTTCTTATTAATTCTGGATTTTATATGCGGATAAATACGAGACATATGTCCACCCATTTGTAATTGTCTGTCAATTGAATACTAATAGCGACAAAAAAAATTGACAAAGACACAAGGAAGAAGAAAAAAAGTATTTAAAGAAATTGATTAGAAATCATTTCTCAAGTTTTTTTCTAAAATCCTTTTTAGAACCAGCGTATTTGAATATGTTTGTTTTGTAATTATTCCGAATCGTTCCAAATTGAACTCATGCATATTCGCGCAATTCAGTGAGATATTGACATTTACGCATTTCATTGAAAATTGTAAGAATATTCGTTGATGTGGTGTTAACTCATCCCAAGGCAATTGGTACAATGCATATGAAACGTCAGAAATCTGAAGTAATGCCAAAATTACTGGTCTTGTTTCTAGATGTTTTACTTATTTACCTTCTCCTTTAAATTATCATTAATGAATGCGATTCCGAGTGATATTAAATTGAAAATCAATACGACAAATCCAATAAAATAATGCTCTTTTTGTTGAACAATCAAAACTATAAATGCATTAGTGAAAATCGAAAACATTGATATAATTTCAATGCACATCAAAATGTTGGACATAGTCTTAGAAAAGGTTGACATGACCCTGAAAATGCATTATTATTTTATCATTTTTAGCAATCGACCTATGGTCGCTCCAAATGAAACTAAAAATAAAGTCCCACTTTAGAGTCCAAGATAACGCTTGTTTAAAAGACCGTCTTAAATTTCAAACAATTGATATCGAAAAAAAAAATTCTCAAAAATATTTTTAATAAAATTACTGAACTTCCTTTTCAAAATTTAAATTTTTTCCAATTTAAAATGTTCTTAAATCAGTTCACAAAATTAACTTATTTTTTGGTTTCATTTGGATTCAAGTTCCATTGAATTAAAAAAATTAAAATCTTACTTCAAGCAACTAGCAACCATTTTAACCAAAACTGTTAAAGATTTATCAATTTCTACAGTAGTCCTCACCGATAAGCTCCTTAACTGGTCATTTAAAATGTTTAACTCGTGTAGAATTATTTTCAAATACTCGCTTACATGAAGATAAAATACAAACATGAAAGAACTAAGAAAGGCAATAACTTGTGACATCATGAACGTTATTGATGTTTGTAAGATGAACGTTATCAAAAATGGAACAAGTCTTTTGTAATTCCTTAGTGGCAAATGCCAAGGCAAAGGCGCTTGATATCTAAGCTTTGGTATAAACTGAATGACTGTTCCAATAACTACTGTAGCTATTAATGCCAAACAATCATAAAGCTTTATTTGAAAAAGAATTATTTTGGCGGAAATGCGTCGGATACGGTTAAAACGATTTCCAGCACCAGGTTGCATAGATACGTGAAATTTTTTCCAAGTAGGCTCGGTGCACCACGTAATGACTTCCATGATATATTCTTTTTTGTTAATCAATTCGGCTATGATATCCATTATGGCCAATAACATCATAAAGAAAACTGTATTAACAACTGCAAGAACTAGTCCTTCCTCTCGTCTGATAACATTTATGGAGAGAAACAAAGCAACTAGAATATAAACTAAAAATGATGTTAAAATATAAAACTTTTGTGTCATTTTGTTTTTAGGATCATTTCTGATAATGAATAATACACTGCGATCGCTCGCTTTTTTAAAAGCTTGCCAAAGTTGTTCCGACATGATATGCTGAAGTTTGATTATAAACTAAAAATATTTCTATACAATGATTACTATTAATTGTTCGATATTTGACGACATTGATGAACTGCATTCCAACTAACACTAATGACTAGCTACTGCCTTTGAATATTTTATTCGAAACCATTGACCATAGTTTTCTCGAGAACTTTCTTCAATACCAATGCATTTGAGTAAGCTTGTTTTGTCAAATTCCCAAAACGTTCTAGATTAAATTCGTGGATACTGCCACTTTTAAATACTACATTAATATCCGTACATTTCATTGTGAAAGTGATAAAATTTCTTTGTTTAACAGAGAACTCGTCCCAAGGCAACTTGTACAAAGCATATGCAACATTTGAGAGCTGCAATATAATATAAAAAAAATCAAATTCATGATATAACTCTTAACTTATGCCTTACTTTTTCTTTTAATATATCATTTATGTAAGCAATTCCAAGAGTCACAACGTTCAATACAAGAACGTTGCAAGCAAGAACATAGTGTTCCTTTTGACGAACTATCAGTATAAGAAAGGCATTTGTGAAAATCGAAAAGAATGATAACATCTCGAAACACATAACGGCACTAGCCATTAATTTTGTAAAAGTTGACATTACTCTGGAATTTTTTAAATATTTTTAGCCTAATTACTTCATTAACACGACTTAATTTAATTATTTGACTGTTTGTTCAAATATGCAGAAAAATCAATTGTAAATTTTGAAAATCTTAGTCATAGGTCATATCCTAGTTTTACAAAAATTGAATTGAAAATTTTTAAGACATTATGTATAAATACAAATAAAACAGATAATTTCAAAAATTTGTTATTTTCTTTAACCTTCACTCAAAAACTTATCCTGATGCAACAAAAAAAAACAATTAAATTTGAAGTCAAATAATTAATAAATATATATGTGGCCTTAGATATTTTTCTTACTGAACACAGCTTGCAATCATTTTGGCGAAATTGTACAATGACTCATCCAAATCTTTACATTTATTTTCAACATAGTCCACTCTCAATTGTTCAATTGCATCCAAAGTAATATCTAAAAACTCTCCAACATGCAAATAAAATACAATCATTAATGAAGCAAACAGTCCAATCACTTGAGACATCAACATAGAAACCACTATTTGCAATACCATAGATACAGAAAATGCTGTCCAATTTTTATAATCTTCAATTGGGAGATGCCATGGTATTGGTAACTGATATCGTAATGAAGGAATTAATTGCATTACCGCTGCTACTCCAATACTTCCTAGAACAGCAAGAAAGTCGTAGAGTTTAATCTGCAGTAAAATAAGACGCGTAGTTATGTTTCTAATTCGTATAAATCGGTTATTTGCTCCAGGAAGAAGCGATTTGTGAAACTTTTTCCATGTAGGCTCCGTGCACCATAAAATTACTTTTGTTATGTTGTTTTTCTCGTGCTTCATTTCCAAAATTATTTGAACAATCACAGCACACATTAGTATAAATATAGCTTCTATTGCTGCAATTGCGACTCCTTCCCTTAATTGAATGATATTTAAGAACATGATCGCGTTAATTATGAAGTAAATAATAAACGTTATAATAACAAAAATATTTTGTGCTACGCGATATTTTAAATTTCTTCTAATTATAAAAATTGCTGCACGATCACTGGACTGTTTCAAAGCTTGCCACAATTTTTCAGACATTATTTTGCTCTGTCCTTCACTAATTTCAAAATAAAACTAAGTGTTATATATAAGTATGTTAAGCTTGCTACTTTTAAGAAGTCGATAGTTAATTTAATAATATGTTTATAGTCGAAGGACTTTCATTAAAAACTAAAAATGTATTTATAATTTTAAGAATTCCACGACTTTTAATTTAGTATATTGTAAAGTTCCCACGGAAAATTATCAAGTACATTATTTAAAACTATCCATCTATGTGCCGTTCGATCATGCGTTTAAGAACCAAAGTGTTTGACCACGTTTGCTTGGTGATTGTTCCAAATCTTTCCAAGTTGAATTCATGCATATTTCCGCATTTGAAAGAAATGTCCACATTTACACATTTCATTGAAAACTGTAAGAAATCTCTTTGCTTTGGTGTCAATTCATCCCAGGGCAGATCATACAAACAATATGATATATTTCCAACCTGTAATTAAGTGCTAATTTATATTTTTATTTATAATTAATTTTAAACATTAACCTTTTCTTTCAGTTTATCGTCAACATATGCAACTCCTAATGCGATAACATTCAATAAGAGTATTGCGATACCGATAAAATAATGTTCTTTTTGTTTCACGATTAACAAAATGAAAGCATTTGTAAATATTGCGAAAGACGACATTATTTCTACACACATCAAACACGCACTGAATATTTTCGTAAACCTTGAAATGGTGCTAAAATGAAATATTTACATCAAAAATGAAAATAATAATTATTTCGTTATTTTCTCACCTCACAGAATCGATGACCATTTTCACCAGTATGAGTATTGATTGTTCAATGTTGATTGTGCTCTTTAATGCATTGTTTCTCAGATTTTGATTTAGTTGCTCAAACCCCTCCATAATGATATTCAAATACTCGTTAATGTGCAAGAAGAATACAATTATGAAAGACACAAAGAAACCAACAACTTGAGACATAAAGAAAAAACAAGTTACTTGCACTGCTAATCCAATTGCGAATGCAGTCGGAGTTTTAAAATCAGCAACAGGCAGATGCCACGGTAAAGGCAACTGATATCTCATTGATGGGATGCATTGCATAATTGCCGTAACAACAAGACATCCCACAGAAGAAATCACGTAAAAAAATTTAATTTGAAGCAAAATAATTCGCGCCGATATATGTCGAATCCGTGTAAAACGATTTCCTGCTTTAGGTTGCAAAGATTGATGAAACTTTTTCCAATTCGGTTCTGTCATCCAGTTTATCATATTTATTAGTTGTTGGCGCTTGGTGTATAACTCATATATGACTTCAAATAAAACGATAGTAAAAAGAAAGAACACAGAATTGATTGCCGATATAACGATTCCATCATCACGATGCATAACATTAATCGCTATAAAAACTAAAGCACTACAAGCAACGATAAAACATGAAATTTGAATAACTTTGTGCAAAAAAGAGTAACGAGGATTTGGCTTGATAATGAATAATGCTGAACAATCACTTGCTTCTTTAAAAGCATCCCAAATAGCGATGGACATGTTGAAATTATTTGCGCTTTGTTTTGTCGACAAACAGCCTACGACTGATGAATTTCATTCAAATATGACGCAAAGAAAAAAAACAAGGATGGGATTTTCGATAGAAATGAAATCAGTTATTAATATAATTGTTCAACAAAAAAGCAATTTAAATTACATTTATAGTTTTAATGACACAATTGTTTGAAACGACCATCATTTTGTTCAAATCATTCTTTGCTTTTAGACTAAATTTTAAAGGATAAGTAAAAAGAAAATGGCTGAAAAATTTTGGTACGAGTTAAAAAGAATCAGTGATTATGCTGGACTCTATATCGTTCGAAGTGACCCTTCGAAAAAACTTCAACAAAAAATGTTTCAAGGATTTTGTGTCATCTTCTATTCATTTGTCACCTCGATAATTTTTTATGCAGCCCTTTATCAAAAAGAAGATGGACTTGTTATACAAATTGTGAATGGAATATTTATTCTTACAATGATTGTCATCTGCGGTATAATATACGAGTTAATGAAACATAAAGAAGCTATAAACGAAGTTTTGGTGTGGTGTACGGAGCGTGGTCACCAAAAGTTCAATAATTCACTACAACCAAATGCAGGAAATCGGTTTAATTTATCGCGAAATATTTGTGCTCGAGTTCTCAGGTTTAATCGTCGCTTATTTATGTCATTGGGACTACTTTTAACCATCATTGTTGGAGGTGCAATGCAGTTTGCACCAACTTTGCGTTACAAATTACCGATACCGTACCACATGCCCGTCAAAAATTGGCGCACTTTGGAGGTGTTTTTAGTTTCCTTGGTTGTACAATCCATTTCAGTATTTATTATGTCACAAACTTTGTCATTTTTCGTGTCATTAATAATGATTTATTTCGTACAAGTTTTCGTTTACTTTAAAATCACTATTGATGCAATTACATTATTAAATCGAGATCTCGCAGCTAGCAGAAAAAGTGTCAATATTGATCATACAATAAAAATTCTTATCAAAATGATTTTGAGTGGAATCAAGTAAGAATAAACGTTTGCACCTTATTTAAATCGTATTTCATTAATGTTATTGCACTTTGCAGAACTATGTTAACATTCACGAAAATGATGAAAAATATCGTGATATCAATTGAGATTATATCATTTTTTTCAATTCTTGTGAATGCCTGTATTTTCTTGATTGAAAAACAAAAAGAACATTATTTGATTGGAAGTGCTATTCTGATGTTTAACGGTATAGCAATGGGTATTGCATTAGTTAACGATTTATTAAAAGAAAAAGTAGGTAAATTAGTTCAAATATCAGTTTTTTTAACATGGCAAATTTATTTCATATTTTTCAGATTCATCAGACTATGTTGGCCCTATACAACTTGCCATGGTATACTTTTAATACACAACAACGAATGCTTATTAAATTTTCCATGAACTGCATAAATATGAATACACAATTTACTAGCTTAAACAATACCGAATTCAATCTTGAACGTTTCGGAAAAATTACAAAGACGGCATATTCTGTTACTTTGACATTAAAAAAAATGATTGAAAAAAGTATGGGTCAACATATTCATTAAAAGATAAAATTGCTTCTCTTGAATTCTCAATAAATAATTAGACACAATAAAATGCATGACGACAAGTGATATTTTTTTCAGTCTCTCTCCGTTGCGGTTAAGAAGTAGACATAAAAAATGTCGAATGAACTGTGGGAAGCACTTAAAATTGCAAGTGACCGTTCAGCACTGTTTATCATTAGGCCAGACTCTAATAGACGCATTCACCAAAAAACATTCCAAATGCTTTCGTACATCCTCTTCGGCACCATAACAATCATTATTTTTCTGAATGTCATACAGATGCAAGATGGCTTAGTCATTTCGATTGTGAATTCGATTTTTATGCTTATGATATTTTGCTTATGTGGATTTATTCATCAACTAATTACACACAAAGACAAAGTTCTCGAAATCATCTGCTGGTGTACAGAAACAAGCAACAAAAAATTCTTGGACATATTTATGCCAGAAGCTGGAGTACGATTCAACAAAACGCAAAGGCTTGCAGCTCGAGTTACAAGATTTAACACCATAGCATTTGACGTCTTGAGTTTAACAGCAACTGTTTTTGTGGCCATAATAATGCAAATGATACCTTTTTTAAGATACCAATTACCCATGCCATGGCATCTGCCAATTGAAAGTTATAAAAACTGGAGAGCTTTTTCCATCTGCTTCATTTTACAGCTGACTTGTACCTTCTTAATGAGCCAAGTTGGCAGTTTTTTTTGCTCTTTATTAATTGTCTTTTATTTGCACACTAAAGAATATTTACAGATTATCATCGAAGGTATGTGTCAGATCAAGCGAAAAATAGTTTTTGACAAGGAAAAAATCAATATTAACGCTTTGTTAACCGATATTTTTATCATGATTATGAGTGTTTTAAAGTGAGTTACCTATGTTAAGCCGAAACAATAATCAATTTGTTTTTTGCTTTCGTCCCAACTAAATTTTTGACAAAACAGAGAATGTTTAAAAATCATTTAAAAATAGTTTTAGTAAATCATTTAAAAAAGATCAAAATTTTCGTCAAAATCAGTTCAAAACTCAATATTTTTTAAACTTTTGGAGAAAATGATCAATTTTGCAAGGACAAATATTCATCTGTCCTAATTTTAACATTTCTTTTGTAAAGTCCATAAAAATGAGATATAAAAAATTGTCCTTTTTATACTGCAATTTGTTTATCTATGAAAACGAAAACATTTTTGTTAAATTTTGTATTTTCTTCAACATTTTTTTCAGAGTTGTGTCGACTTTTACAATTTTTATGAAAAAAATTGTTATTTCTGTTGAAATAATATCGTATTTTGCAATATTTGTGAATGGTGTCATATTCATGATTGAAAAACAAAAGGAACACTATTTTGTTGGTAGCTTGGTTTTAATTTACAACGTAATTGCATTAGGAATTGCTCTAATGAATGATGTACTTAAAGAAAAGGTAATTATTTTATAAATTAAAAAAATATCAAAGGTGTTGAATAATGTTTCGATTTCAGTTTGCAAGAATTTCATTTTTGATGTACGATTTACCATGGCATGATTTGGCACCAAAACAAAGAATGTTTCTCCAATTTTCGATGAAGTGTAAAGATGTCAATATATACTTTAATAGTGATGATGTTCACGAGTTCAACCTTGAGAGATTTGGTTTTATAACAAAGCAGGCAATATCAAATACATTGGTACTCAAAAAAATGATTGAAAAAAATTTGAGAAACACATAAACATTAAATTACTTTAAAAGTGTTCATGTTAGGACAAGCTCGAGATCTTTTTTTCTTGTCTTTTTCAATTACCTTATTTACCATCCTTAATTACAAGTCAATGACTGAGGAAGTCACAAAAATGGATATAAATGAAACTAATCTATTTGTGTTTTTACGTATCATATATCCATACAAAACCATTCATTTCTCTGTCAAATAGGCACACTAAGGGCATTTTTCTAAATCCCCTGAGATTGTTGAACATCGTCAACGTCCACCGTCCTTTATCTGTTTGTTTTACTTAAAGGTTGTTCATCACATATGGAGACAATAAATAATTGCTCTTCTTTCTTATTCTTCTCGATGTTTTGCACAAACGAAAATACACACTTTCCTGATATTGGGTAATGTATAACATGTCTGTATGGATATAAATTATTTAATAAGATATTGAAGCGTTATATGGGGTGATAATGAAGTGTATATAACAAAAGGAACATGTGTGGTATATTTATTATAAACACAGACAACATATGAATGTTCATTATCTATAAAGAAGGACAAATATTATCAAAAGCCAGTGGTGTCATTACGGGGTATTTTTTCACAAAACTTATAGAAATACATACTTTTCTCTGCTTCACTGTTCTTGTTTCAACGATTTTATTTGGCACCACTGTTTTATCGCTTAGCTTAATAAATACCAATTTTTCTTCTTTTACACTTCTCTTATTACATATGTTTGTCCGTGTATTGTTCATTATCCAATTCGAAGCAAAACAACAACGATAACGTAGCATATATCATATCAAATAAATAGCTAATAAGCAGTTTGTTTGTTCCTTGTAATATCATTTACAGAAATGCCACTGTAATGAATAAACGAAATAAAAAGCAGAAGGTGTACGTGCGTGATGTATTGCAGTTGGACATAAGAATGTTATCGTATCAGCCTTTCTTTTGTGTTGTTTTTTTTATTTGTAATTTGAACAAAAAATGATCAAAAAAAAATACAAACATAACAAAATTAGATACTACTGGTTACTAAAGAATACTATTATAGCCTCTATAAAAAAATAATTTATATTGTTACAAATATAAATTTGAAAATTCGTATAAATATTGCACAACTTCAAATTCTGCTTAGCGAAATAATAATAAAAAAAAGTTATCATACCTATATTTTTTGAATTTATTGGTACATTTTATTGTTAAGAAAGAAAACTATTGAGAAATAAATATGTATATTCTCAATGTATTAATAAAAATTAACTTAAAATATTTAGTAAAAAAATGGTGTTGAAGCAATTTGATTTTTTTTTCATTCATCAAACATTTCTAAATTGTTTTGCATTAATGTTTCCTTGTGAAATTTGACGTAAACCAGGAACGTGTGTAAAAACATTAGTTTTTCCCATATGAACAACTAAATTACTTTCCTCTACACATATACCATTTTCTCATCATCTTACTTTTATTGTTTTCCATCTGATGCCATGAAAAAATAAATAAAATAAAGCTTATATGATACATTCAACAAAAAATAAATAATAGAAAGAGAAATAATGATGATGATTTTGGTCGATCGGACAATTGGACCATAAAATTGTTATTCATTAATCATGTTAATCTCTTCATACAAAATATTATTTTTTAGTTGCACCGAATGTTGAAAAATATCTTATATTTTTATTCATCTGAAATCGACAAAAGTATATATTTTCTTTTATGTAAGAATTTTGATAGTAATTTTTGACAAAATATTATATTTATGTATGCAAATAAAACATTATACCTAAAGGCAGTGAATGAAGAGAAAATGTGTTTGTATAAGCTGTCATTAGGTCCAACTATTATGGTTTATGTTCTCAAGAAAAAAAAAATCTCAAGCAACCCGGGAGCATATTCAAATGTCAATGATTTTTTTTATGTATATAAAAAATAATATCAAAAGCTGCCTTTTTGTATCCTTCAGAAAAATCACTTCTTTTTCATATTTTTCTTTATTTTACTAAATATTGAAGGCATTGTAGAGAATAACAATAAAAAACCTGACACACGACCAGGATATAAATGTTTATTGGAAAACATATCCTTTGGTATGATACGCTCTTCATGCATGATGGTTTAAATATAACATTATACTACAGGCATATCACAAGGCATTGTCAGTCAATGATAAATGCAAAACAGGACAAGAAAAAGGATCAATTTCTCCTACCATTCAGAAAAAAAAACCACGGAGATATTTTACTTATTCACTACTTATGTACGTTTGACAGCCAGCGAAACCAAAAACAGAAGACATGACATTATTCATAAATAAATTGTTTGAAATATGTCTTGAAGCAGTTTTTCTGTTCAGACAACTACAGCTAAAATGCCTTGTTTTTCTTATTTATTGATGTGTTTTACATACAATAACAATAAAAAAAATCGTAAGAATGAGCAAAAAGAGTTTTATACTATTTTGATGCAGATATCGAATGACTATTCGCCAAGCTCAAATATGCAAATATCATATTAGAGATATTTCATATGATATAAAAATATGTATCGTCATATGTGTAATATAAAAAAAAATGTTAAAAAGATACAAGAATCTGATAACTCATCCATAAAAAAAATCATTCAAAGGGAGTTTAGTGGATATTTGGGATAAAGGGATATTTGTGAGTGATAAGAATATTGACACATTTTTATTGCTTCTAAAGAACCAATTTATGCAAATGCAAAATAAATAATACTATTTATTCATTAAAAAAAAAAGCAAGAATCCAAATGCCTATCTAGTTTCTTAGAGTATAGACAATATGTTTTTAAACTTAGTTCAACATGAGTATGCTAGTATTTGTACAAAGCTGACAACAATCTTTATTTGACTTGAGAAAACAAGACAAATATTTCCGTATTAAAATGCTATTTACACTTATTTCTTAAAAGAACTAGAAAAGAAAAGTCAAATAAATGTAATAAATATTATTCATTTTATATCTACTCGCATGATAAGCAAATATCAACAGTTTTCTGCTTTTCATTAAAAATATTACTTTTAATATATAAATCAGAATGTGTTTCTTCAGTAAGTATTTTGAAAATCATACACACATATGTAAAAGTAATAATAAGAAATACTCATGGTTCTCATTTGTCTTTGATATTTCTGTTAAGAGTGTAAGTTTTTGTGTGAAATATGTATAATGCATGTGTTTACAAAGAGAAAAAATATGTAGGTATATCATATAAATGATGATAAAAAGTTAAACTTCTCAAATTCAAATATGAACAAACTCTTTTTGAAAGAAATGAAAGCAACTTTGATAAGTAAATAATTAAAATTTGGGTTTCTTAATGACAAAAGACTTACAAAAAATACAAATATTTACGATTTTTTAAATTTAGCAAAAAATTAATTTAAAATTTTCTCTGATATCTTGTACATCCTTAATTTGATAATAAAATGAGTTATTTCTACAAATAATGTCACCCGTAGAATTATGACACACATGTTTGTTAACATATCAACGCAGTTTGATACTGAGGTTATTCAAAATAAAAGTGATAAGCACCTCTTGTGACAGAAAAACTATCTTAGACAGGAATATATTTCGTAGTTTACTTGCAAAAGCCTCTCAAAAATTTGAAGTAAATTGTTCCGTTTGTTCCGAAGACCATAAATTTGTCTCAGACATAAAACGATACAAAATGACAAAATATTAATAATAATCTTTTCACCTACAGGTAAACAACAGCTAGCAAGAGAGATCGGTTTTCGGTTGATGAAATCCATGAAAATATCTTAACTGGAGAAGGAAATATGATTATGAATGTTTGTGTTTATTATCTTTCTACATATTAAACTTTAGATATTCTTTCGAAAGACACCTCAACCCTATCCTATTATATGAGTTTCTTAACCGCAACCTTATATGAGACCTTTCAAGCATTATAATATGATAACGAAAGTGTTTGCGTATGCTTGTGATATCTAATACATATGAAGGATGTACACACTTACCTTTTTAGCTTGTTAATCTATAGAAATTTAATGAATATGTGTGTGTACTAAGCACATGTTGCATGTGTCGTGCGTGAAAAATTTGGTGATAAAATTAATAACAATAATTAATGCCTAAAAGTGGTTTAGAATGGATTATTGTCGTAATCATGTAAATAATAAAATGATGACATACATTGTTATAAACGAAACCGCGTTTTAGGACGGGAAATTTTCTATTGTTCTTTGACGCTTTCTTTAAAGAAGAGATTGTTTGATCAAAACAAATACGGTTAGATGAAGTTATCGGACACATTTGTAGTGAAATATGTAGGTTCCATTAAATAAATAATTTCACTTGAATTCCTAGGAAAGGGAAAATTGAACGGTAGAGCGCGGACTACTTCAAGATAATTGAAATTAGAGACAAACAATAGTAAAACAATAACATCAAATTTAATATTTATGTTTGCATTGAATGCTAAAATAATATTGTTTTGTATCTTGCTGCTCTAGCTATCTGTGTGCGCTTTATTCTATTACATATATAATAACTTTAGATGACTGATGCGCGTTACTGCTAAATTTTATTTTATATTATTATATTACTATCTTTTCTATATTATTATTATCATCATCATTTTATTATTATTATTAAAATACTTGATGAAGAAAATTTCTATAAAACGAATTTAATTTTGCCTAAATAAACAAAATATTTCTATGATATTAAAACGAGCGACGCTACTTCTGCCGCTCGCACTGCCATAACAATCATCTATGATTCCATTATTTTGTTCAATTCATACTGCAATGCATGAACCGTATTAGAAAACACAAGCGCAACCGAATATAGTTTTCCACGATCCGTACCACTGACTTTATGAACGAATTTCATTAAATGATTACCAGTAGTTTTAGTATTTTGTATGAGAAATGATTATTTTCTGCAGGAAGAATAATACACATAAATTTTAAAGAACAGCAGAACTCTCATTTAGGATATACGAAAGCGAAATTGCTGTACGCTAAATTATTTCTAGATAAACATATATTTTAATAATAACGCGCCGTACTATTTTCCTCACAATTGTTATACGAAATATATATTTATAGAAATTTTAATTTTCCTTACAAATGAATAAAGGCAACTATTCTGTCATTCAGTTAGCTGCAAAAGGCAGCTCAATAGAGGTTTTTAAAATAATGTCAATTTCAAACAAATTATGGACACCTATGATTCTTTCATTTTTCCTACTACATTATTATTCTTTTAACATACTTCATAGTATCCTAACAAATTGATTTGCATCCTTTGGGACACTTACCGACATCTAATATTGTTTTATTATAAATAAAACTATTTTTCTCACGTTTTCCAAAGAACACATCGAAAAACACAGAATAAATTCAATTCCCTTCTATTTTATGGCCGACAAAAGATATATTTTATCATCTTGACTCTTGTTGTTTCTTTTTCTGACATGTCCATAAATCTATTTTTGTGCATCAATTTGCTAGCAAATATGAATGATACCTTTTGCAAGCTACTTAGTCTGTTTAGAAGGGAAAATCATATATGATTTGACTAGCTGATGACCGATATTTATCATTTTTATTTGTTTTTTGATATGATTTGGGAATATTTTATCATTTGTATATGCACTTCTGTTGTGTTACATTTACAGTTGATTGATATTACCTACGGACGCGAGAGTAATGACGTGATGTGCATTTTCTTTCGAAAACACCTGAAACTTGATACGAAGAATATCAAGATCAATTTACACCTCCACTAATAATATAGATTTTAATAATTAAATTATGTCATTTACTACACATTTGAGTATTCGTTCATTATTTTTGATATCGTTTGTCGTCTCTTTCTCTCATTCAAAAGTTGAAAATCGAAAAAGTAAATTGCTGAAAGGGGAGCCAACACTACGACTCTTTTGCTCCGAAAAGCATTGACACCAGCATTAACACCTACTTATCTCGTTCGTACAAGCAAGCGCAAGATATAGATAAGGAACAAAAATATTAATCTACCGAACAAAAATTTAACACTGTTCGTGTCGCTGCGTGTTGATTTAATGAAATTATTTTAGCGTCTTCTATGTACCTACTATTGAAGGGTTGTTGCGTAACAAATTAAAGAATATTATATATTTATGTATATCATATTGAAAGTTGTTCTATTCTATAATGTATAACGACATTGCGTTGTGTTCAGTCAAAACTGCTCCCATGAGAAAGATTTTGTATACGTATATATTTACTCTATGAACATTCAAAGAAAATATTATTATTATTAGAAATCGCGACGCGAACTCTTATCACATTTTGGCATACGGCAAACACTTTTCATGTTTTCTTCTTGTTAAAATAATAACAATAATAATTAAAATGAAAGATGGAGTTTATAACAGAATCTGCTTTGAAATTATGTTATTTTTAACAAGACTTAGGTATATTTTATTAACCTCATGATTCATTAACGATCACCACAACATTTTATGATAACCTAATATTGCAAAAAATAAAAATAACGATAAGAAAATTTTAAACATTGGGACAAAACATAAAATAATTAACTTATTGCGACTTTCTAGAATATTAATATTTGTAGTTGCCTGCAAGCTTTCGTTGCTAGGCAGTTATTTATGTTATTTTTGTTACAATCAAAGGTTGTTAGAACCAAAAATCATATAAAAGTATTTTGTTATTAAAAATAAAAATTGATAAACTAAAAATGGTTTTATTGTGTATCAAACGTGGTGATGAAAATCAATTTTTGATTGAGACCAAACTCAGCCAACCTATTGAAACTGTGAATGAAGAAGTAGCATCGATATACAATGGTCGCCTTAAAATAAGTCGAATTTGTTCTGAAATGGAAGACTTGTCAAATCATGGTATTTCGTTACCTCCAAATATGGTGGGTCTCACGGATGAGCAAATCGAAGAGCTACATTTAAAAGACGAATTTTCCGAGTCATGCTACCCATCAGGCGGATTTGTGATGAATAAAGATCCAACAGGACGTCGAAATGGTCAACAGCCTCTTGCAAATATGCAGCAAATACTTAAGAATGCAATTGCAGAAGCTAAAAATTTGGTAACGAAAAAACTTGTCGGCGAAAATAAGTGTCTTACACATGGTGACGTACAAAAAGCTCTTGATATCCTCAAAGGTGCTACACGCATTTGCTATCCGATGGATATTCCCAGTTATGATCCCATCAAGATGGAATTCATGAATATTGAGGATCTGCATGGCAAGCAGGCATCCCTAGAGGTAATAGAACCATCATGTTGCCAACTATGGTTCGCTGGTCGTTTGTTATTGCCGGGAAAACTACTGAAGGACTTCATGGGTAACAACGAAAAAAGCAAGGTAATTGTCAAAATTGCAAGAAAACAAGAAGGAGCACCAAGTAGAGAGCTGCCAATTACTGAAGAACAAAGGAAACAAATGATGCTAATGGCATACCGGCGACAAGAAGAACTCAAAAAGTTGGAGCAAGACGATGATGATATTTATCTCAATTCCAGTTGGAGTGACAGTAATAGCATGAGAAAACACGTTCACGGTTTAGAAAATGTTAAATTTAAATTTTGAGCAAAAAAATAATAATTCTTCTATTTCTCATTAAGAACCTTTAATAGTTAAAATTAAAACTTTATATGATTTATACACATAACTATGACAAAACAGTACACCTTTGAGCACCCTAAATTAAACCAAAAATACACAAAGAAAATACATGTGCACATGGAATGAGTTGTTTAGAAGTAAATGTTGTGCCTTAAATTTTTGTTCAACTTGTAAACTTATTATATTCAAACCCGAGATATTTATTGATGCTGGTTACTTTAGCATTTTCTTGAATTTTTGAGCAAAACTTCTTCGTATGGCATAGCAATATATCAGAAAACCTAACTAAATAATTGGTTTGGTGTTAGATTAATTTCTTCTTTTCTGTTTTGGAAGGAAGAAAAGAGCGTGTCTTTATATTTTGGCAGTGTGAATAAATGAATGTCGTGTTTATCTTATGTTTTTGGATTTGTGAAAATTGAAAATACAAGAAATTTTATTAGTTTACTGCTGCTTTATTTGTTGTGGTATTTTTGTACAATACCCTGGTATATTTCCCGTTCCCAAAGTGTTTTATTTTATTCTGTTAACCTCTTATTTTAAGTAAATATGTCTTAAGGTCCCAAAATGTTTCTAGCTGCATCAAAGAATAAATCAGCTTGTCTCTCTGCTTCTTCAACCTTCGACATTGTTTCTTGATACTTTCGGTCACTTGCATGTACTAACTTACGAATAATCTGTTTATCCTCACCCTTTGTGAGGCCAGAATTACTCTCATGGACTACAAAGTTGTGTTGCGATTTTAATTGTAGCCAGTCCGGATCATTGAGACAATCGATATTTTGAACGCTGGCAACATTTTGTGTACGGTATTTGTCACGGACTTTCTGTTCTGTTGTCATTTGTTGTGAATCGAATGTGATTCCATGAGGTTTTAATGTCCGGAATATTTTTTCAACACGGCTACACAGCAAATTATTGTGCTGAATATTGATCCGTTTTAGGTTCGGGAGAAATTGAAGAATTAAATTCTCATTTAGATCTAGAATGTCATTTCCAACCAACGACAATTCCTCCAATTGACCCAAACTCTCAAAGAGTCTCGCCGGAAATTCAATTAATTCGTTAAAATACAATTTCAGGTATTTTAAATTCGATAATGGATCAAAAATATTTACAGGCAACTGCCACACATTTGTTTTTCCCATAGATATTTGCACGAGATTCGGGACGCCACTAAATAGCCTAGCAGGGAGATATGTCATATTTACGTCAAACATTTCGAACACCTTTAAATTCGTGCATCCAACTAAAGCATCTTCCATTATTTGTCCAATGTAAACATTCATCAGTCTTATTTCTTCCAAATTGGCAAATGTCCTACAAAATAAATTGTTGAATTTTGTTATGACAGAATCACGCATTTCTACAATTCTCGTGTCTTGGACGTGTGCTGGATCTAACACTAGTCCAAAATGGCTTATATTTCTATTCATCTCGATTCCGACAAGCGAACACTTTCCGAAACCCCGTTGCTCGTACTGACATTGGTAGTTTGGCCGACGCCCTACATAATTCGTTGGTGGAAGACCAAGTAAAGGTCCCACGAAAAAAACCAAACTTATTGACAACAAACTAAGGAACATGTTTTTACCAGTTTCAATTCTAGACTAAATAAATAAATACAGAATTAAAATCATGTTAGCGCGTATATCGTGAGAGGTCATCATGTAATAATAAATTGATAAGAATTTTAAAAAATTAGAGATGATAACGAAAATCTATTTAATTTAATGAGTAAAAAAGTCGGTCAAGAGCATGTTGCCTAATTCTTCATGTATGAACTTCAAAAATTTAATGCCAATGCCTTTTAACAAAGATGAAAATGAAGCAGACAAGTACAATTCAATAAGATTTACATTCAAAATTTTAATAAGAAAATTACTCGTTTAATTGTCAAACAAAAGAAAACCCTTTAAAACACACACACGTGATTAGAAGACAAATACTATTGAGTTAAAGGAAGGATGGATTTTTGTGTCAAAAAGGAAAAGTAATTCTAAACCGTATTTATTACTTTTCTCCTTCACATAATCACCGTTAAAGTTATCTGTCGGAGACATGCCTGTAAAGTATTTGTTTCTCTTATAAAATTAACGATTGTTATCCTTTTTACCTTATTCAAAAATTAATTTTGAAAATTCGCGAGGCTGTTATTAGACAGGCGTTAGTGCACAGCAGAAGGCGCTACCTCGACCGGAAGTGCACCGATTTTTTCACTTCCGGCACCGATTTTTTCATTTCCGGCACCGATTTTTTCCCATGAGACGAATGCAATTGAAATACTGAGATTCTGGTTTTGAAATACTATTTTTAGTTCGGATTCACGCCGTCAGCTTCCTGCGGCATGTTTTTAACCGGATGTTTGAATTAGCAATGGCGAGTTATCGCTTTAATTCGTCTCAAATATCGAATCACCAATGGCGATTTGACACTGTAGAACAGTATCACATACGTTCGACTCACACAAGAAAAAGTAAACAAATCGTAGAAATCAATTTTAAAATTATTTTTCATTTTTAAATACAATACAGAACAAACGAAAATCATTAGGAAAGCGAAATGAGTCCTTGCAGCACCGATACCTTCAAATTTAACGATGAAAAGTTGTTTCAAGTCCTTCGGGACTGTTTGCCAGACGATTTGACGAATACTCAAAATCTTCTGTGTGTTTTTGACGACGTTTTGTTTGCCTGGAACAGCAAAAACTGCTGCGTATTGTCTTTAAATTGGCGTTTGAATCAGGTTAAAGAGCCTAATAAAGTAGCTTATCAGGTATGTATCCAACTTTATTCTTTTTTTTTCGTAAGACGCAAAGCAATTATACTTGTTTGAGGTTATGAGAAAAATTTACCCGGCAAAATGAAAGGGCGATTACTTCTAGATTTGTCACACAATTGAATCTAATCTATAAATTTCTTCGTCAAATATTGTCTCGGTTCATAAAAATCCGACAATTTCCTGCAGTTTATTCGAAAATTGCCTCAAATATAATGGCTCTATCAAAAGACACTAAATTTCAATATTAACATCGATTCCGTTATTCCCCATGGAGTAATCTTTTCATAGTACAATTTTAACCCCTTTTCTTCTCACAAAAAGAAAACAGATTCTGCAAAGACATGTGTTGATCAGAGTCTGTTGTCTTTTATATTTTTTTTTTTATCGGAAGTGAATCTATATTTGAATGTTTTTGTTCGAAAAAGTTAAGGGGTATCGAAAGAATGATTCAAAATATTTATGTTGATTTTCTTTCCTCCGTAACATGTGAAATAACCGACGATTCAAAACCCTTGTTCATATTTACGATAGACATCTCAAACAATTTTTCCCCAATAAAAAATCAAATAAAAATATGATTCAGAAGGCAATACTTCCTGTGTAATTTTTTCGCCTTGCCTATTTTTTTTCTTACATTGAATTGGAATGGAAAATAAAATGAAGATACAATATGGGAAAATGATAAATATAAAAAAAAATATAAAAAAGTGTATCAAATAACAATAAAACTGGAGTTGAATTTGACTAATGTTTGCATCATTGTGATTCAAATTTTCTAATACCTTCTAAGTAACTTTTCTTCTAAGCATAAAAGGAATCTGGCCTTGCTTACATTTTTTTTCATACAGTTCTAGGCATTAAAATGTAGCATCAGTCATATAATTTTATTACAATTATGAGTCGTGATATGCGTGAGTGTTCTGATTCTCTCCTCGTCAGTCATAATTTTCTTCTGTTTTACGATATATCCCATAAGACAGTCGTCGCTGCTCGATGATACGAAAATGATGATTATTGTGTGCTATTATGAGGATTGTAAAAAAATTATTGGCTCCATCTTTCACACGTAAAAAAATAGAGTGCACAAATGTAATATTTTATGATTCTCTAAACATGCTTGTGATGAGTTGCATTGATGATGTGAATGAAATGTGCTGTAAAAAAAGGACAAGGAAAAATCTGTTTAGGATAATTGAACACTAATAGAGAAAGTAATATGATACGAGCAGAAAAATGAAAATGAAAAAGGGAAGAATCATCATAAAAAATTTACAGTTCATCAATGACGATAATCGTAAAAAAATATTTGGTTCTGCTTTTAAGGAAGAAAAACAGAAACTAAACGGAGTATAAAGTTGTAATAGGTGTAATATTAAGATTCCATACATTTCTTGAAGAAAATTCTACTCCACTCAAGATAAATTACTTTAGACTACAAACTTTCCAAAAGACAACGCAACAATCAAGAGAGAGATAAACCAAAAGCCACATGAAATGAATCACGCGGTCAAGTAAATTAGATTAAATAAATCTCTCGTCGTCCAAATGTATAAATTTTCCTTGAAGCAACATTCATCTTTGAGATTTGATTTCCTCACATACCTTAATAAAAAAACAAATACTTCCCTCTTCTTTTTCTTGCACATCTTGAAACGTCTTTTTGATTCACTTTTTTGAAGGGAACCCCATAAAATATTTATACTTGGACACAACTTATTATCTACTTATATTCACCGCCTCTCTTCTATCCTACATGATGATACACAATGATGATTTTTGATACAATTTCTTCTTTTATGGGGTCATTTTTGTGGTACATAAGCTACTTTCATAAATACACAAATAAATAGATTAATGATTGTTTTGATCTTGTCAGAATGCCTTTTGTCCATTTTATATTGAAAGGGAGTCAAATTGACCATTCCTTTAAAATTTGAGTGAAAGATTTTTGGTTTCTTTCAAACAACGGTAGTTCCCCTCTTTCTTACTACATTCACCATCACCACTTGAATGTATCATGTTTCTTACAAGAAAATCCGTAACACGACATGAGATGTTTAAATAAGTGTGGGATTTAAAATTGAAAATATATGTATACATTCTTGAGTTCATGGAGGTGATTTTATTGAAACTATTACAAGATTATGGCAAATCAGATTACGTTGAAGAAAAGTGTTAAAAGTTGACCACAGACAAATTGAATTTAAATTCCCAAGTGTTTGTATCATGTAATTTCTTCATAAAGTGTTTGCATTACAAGTTTTCATTTTTACATCGATTTACTAGAAAAATCTCAATTATAAATTGTATTTTTTTTAAGGCGCGCGAATAAAAAAGACGGTATTATACAAAACATTCAACCTACAGTGAATGAAGTTATATTAATGTCCGAAATTACTTTGCTCGGTATTCTATGAATGTTGTTGATTTTACTTCTTTTCAATATTAGTTTTACAATCTGATGGTTGATTTTTAATTCATCCCATCGTAAGTTTTCTTTATGAATAATAAATTTCTTAATTTTCCTATTTTTCTATAAAGCTGCCTTTCATTCTCACTCTCAAATATTGATTAGTGCTAGACTTGCTCCGTCATACATGTGAATGTACAAAAGTAAAGGAAAATTATAATAGTACACAAACATCAGGGTAAACAAGTTGATTTTAAACACAAATTCTACAAACAAGGATTAAAATAGTCTTTTAAATGAAACAAGGTTTACCGTTTCCCTTTTGTGAGTTGATGACGATGTCTATTTCCGATTGTATATTTTCCCTTTCATTCTGAATATCATACAAAGAGTACCAACTATTAGAGAGAATCTGCTTTTCAAAAAACAAAAACACGATTGCTTATTATCAATTCTATTTATTCTTCCTTATAAAATTGAATATTCCTTCTGATATTTCCATATTTAATCAGATGCAGACATCATCGTTGTTTTTTGCTATTATAGAAAATTCTTTATGACGATCTATCACATGCAGAAAAAAAATTTATATGCAAAAAAAAAAGATGATAAGCTACGGGTTTTGAAAGTGAAATACATATATAGAAATGTTTTAAAAAGATGTATTTTTATCATAGCCGATGCATTTTTTTTTGGGGAAAACAATGCACTTTTCCACTTGAATTGTTTACTTAATATTTTATTTTTCATACATCGAATGACAGACTCAACAATGTCAAGACTGATTTCATATTTATTTCAAATATAATTTTTACGTTTAACATTAATTGGTATTCAAAAATTTGCAAATTTGATAAATTTGGGCGGATTCACAAATTTTACGTTCATGCTTACGCGCAGGTTTCGATTATCGAGCATCAATAGCGATATCAATTTACTACGTACATCAAATGATTAGAATATTGAAAACTGATTAGGTATTGGTTGTTTGAAGCGTATCGTTTTATACGCATGTTTCAGTCTTTATTATTGGCAAAAAGCCCTAAAATATTGTTTCCGCAATCAAGACCATTGTATAAGATACGCTATTTTATAACTGTTTTACGATTTTTTTTTAGATAATATCAAGTTAACGTTTTTCCTCTTCACTGAAAAATTTGCCTAAAAGCAATATGAAAAAAAAACCGTTTCACACTACAATTAAAGAGTAATTAGAAACGTTCTGCAATTCATGATTTCGTAATTTTCGAACTCTGTTGTAGTGCACATACAGTTTTGCTTCTAGCATTTTGCTGTACCTACAAGTTTTTAGTCCATAAACGAATGAATAAATTAATTTTTTTAAATGCAAAAAAAAGTTATAAATTACAGGAAATAAAACGCATTTATTATAACAATTTTTCCATACACTTGAGGCATACACTCGCGTAAAAGTGGCAACAATACAACTAGCAAGAGGATAGTTATCGTTCCACGACAACTTTATATTTTTTCTGCTACCGTTTGTAATTAGAACCGAGTACTGAGAGTACTAAAGTTCATATATACATGGGAGGAAAAATTGGATGGGAAAAAATTAAAATATAATCATACAACCAAACAATTGTGTATTCCTTTTTTTAATTTTCAACGGATGTTAACGACAAAACCACTGCAACCAAGCGACTTTTAGGAAATTTAAAAATCTTTGATAAAACTGTTTTTTTTTTGTTTTACAAAAAGCGGAAAATGCTCGAACCATAATTAAAAATTTTGAATCCACTATTTTTATTATTCAGTAAATATATTTTATTTATCATTTATGCTGGTATTACAGGAAACTTTGATATAATGTTAATCAAAAGTGTTGCATTCAACTGTATAAACCTTATTTTCTGTATTCGCGAAATACTTTTGAAAATAATTGTACAACTATGGTTAACATTTTTTTCTCTTCAACAAATCCTTCAAATTCTCAAAAGATTTTTCTGATAAAAAGAATGTGTGTACATATATTACTATTCTTTTGTGCTGTTTTCATGGGTTAACCGTGTATCTGAGCTATGAAAAAAAAATTTACAAAAAATAACAGTATAAATACCACATAAAAGAAGCCGTCCACAAACAATTATAAACCTCAAAAAGTAAAATTGTTATGAAAAAGCGTTGTTTGTTGGGTGTCCTCTATGCTATGTTATAATATATCAATACCAAATACCAAAGTTATTTGAGAAAAACTAAATATCAATAGAACTAACAAAATATCTTGATGAAAAAGCTTGTGGTATGCAAGAATAATAAACAGTATATTTAAGAAGTAAGATAAGTAATCTAAGAACCATAAATAAGATTTTCATAAAAATATTCAGTAATTCCTTTACGTAGGCCACTAACCATAATAAATAATAAAATTCTGATAAAAAGTTCATCAAACATACATTATCACGTCTTGGTCATCAAAGACAGATTAATGGAGTCATCATAATTATTAGTATCATAAAATGTGTATGAGGGTTTCTTTTGGAAACTGATAATATAATAATAATTATATAAGAAATGATATTTATGATGATCAGATGACTCATTAAATTTTTTGTTATAAAAATATTTACATTACTAAACATGTATGGCGAACATTAATGGAGCACCTGATGTCACAATCATTTATTTGCCATAAATAAATCCAGAGAAATTTTACAACAGTTTGTTAAGAGCTTTAAAATTTTTGAAATGCATGGCAAATATTTAAAAATTTGATAATTCATTTTTTATGATAACCAGAACCAGTGTTATAAAATTGAAGCAAATTATCGTTTTTAGTCAAGTAATGATGATAAAATAACAATAATAAAAATACTAAAGCACTAAAAATGTGTGAAAAGTCCATTATTTTTATTAAGAGTAATTATATAATTTTAATGATATAAATTCTTTGGATTGTTTTATGATTACTCTATAACTTAAATTGAACAATACGAAAGATAAAACCCACGAATATATTTACCTATTCGTAATTTAAAAAACAGAGGTGGACGATGAAGAAATCTTCCCCATTCACAATATTAAATAAAAAGAGTTAAATAACAATAATTCACTTTATTTAATAAATTTTTGCATATTTCAAGATATGTAAATCAGGGAAGTAATAATAGAATAAAATTGTGTACATGCACTGTGAAAATTAATGACAAACCCCGAAAAACTAAAATATAAAAGAAAAGACACAATTCTCTCATAACTAACAATACTAACAAAAGAATGAAGTTTATCATAAAACTACCCAACCCACCAACATTAATGTTAACGGCACAGAAAGAGCATCAGTGTAGTAAAAGTATCCAAAGATTTTGAATTTTCTTTTAATACTTCCGTGAATTTTAAAATAAATTTCATACTATTTTACAGTCAAAGGATATCCCGAATGAAATCAGTCTAGCGCAACAAAAATGGAAGGAGCTCGACTTGTCTGTAGCTACAACCCATTTAATATGAATGCGTAGAAACAAACTAGAAAACCATCGTCTTCGGTCGTCACCGTAACACACAAGAAAAATTACGTAAGTTTATTATTATCATTATGATGATGATAATAATACGAGTATAACTAAATTAGAGCCAAGCTAAAGTTGTTCAAGCAATGCAAAAACGCATACCGTTCAAGAATATTTCATGAATTGCAGTCTAATTTTTGGTTCAAAGCGCAAATTTTCCTATGCTTTGGAGTAATTTAAATATAAAATTACTTTATTTCTGCAAAAATATGAGAAAAAGACAACAAATTACCTTTCACATCTGATTTGCTCTGAAAACCATAAAAATTTAAATATAATAAATCCGTCCAACGTCCTCTTAATGCCTCGGATTTTAAAAATCTTCTCTGGCAATATCGGCCTTGTTAAATAGAATGTTGTTGACTTTTCTTATTTTTTAATGAAATATTTATTCGCTATTTAATCGAAAATTTAGGTATATAAATATATATTTTTTTTGAGTTTTAACTGATATTTTTATTCAAAATATTAAAATACATCATTTTTTGCATATGACATTACAGTTTTTAACAATATATTTTTTCTGACAACAATAAGTACCTTCTTATTATTACTTGCAATTACATAATGATAAATAAACATTGAGAGGAGCAACTTCATCTGTTACTCGAAAAAAAATATGTAGGTATGGAATTGTCTTTCTGGTATAGTCGGCAAGTCTCTAAGAAAATGTGTCTTTGTTTGGCGTTTTGTAAACGTATGTCTACGTAAATATTTAATTTGATGATAAAATATTAGCCTTGGGTATTGTTTGGCTTGTGGATCAAGTACCATGGATGTTTATGAATGTGTATATCTTTATACAAAAAAATTCTACTGATTTTTAAAAAATTTATTAACAATTTTTCTTACGGTTTTTGTGCTTTTATATTTTTGTTCTCTTAAAAGAGACAATATCATGTAAGATTTATGTTGCGTATGGTAGATTAAAAATGCTACAAGGTGATTTCTTGGTTTTCAGTGCGTCTCTTGATGGTTGGATGAATATTAAATACGCGATCGTTTAGAGCGACAAGCAAGGGGGTGTATCATCGCATCAATTTTTTAACAACTCGTGCACGTATTTTTTTTTCTCTCTAGCTGGAACATAATAAATTATAATGAGAAACATCGCGACTCAATTTTTTCATGTGCTCCTTAGTACGACAGGTCTTACTTTTCTTTCGCAATTTAAGAGCAAGAACGGAAAAAAAGAAAAATATATCACATCTTTAGGCATATTGATTAAAAAACTTTTTATTATTATTTTATTATTATTTTGTTGCTTTTGCGTCGCTTTTTACCTTAGGGACTTGTAATAAAATAATGGTACATGAATATTTGTCGAAAGACTATAAATGAACTTCTTAAATATTAGCGATGTGACACATACACCATAAAGGTGGGTAACGAAAGGAAAATTGCTTTCCATCAAACTTTTTTAATACCCATTTGCATCAAATCTTCATCCCAAACATGAAAAAAATGCTTTTGGCATGTTTTGAATTTTCATTTTTGTTACATTGTCGTCCGAATGAAATTTATTTTATTTAGTAATTAAATTAAATAAGAAATTTTTGTTTTTTTTATTTGTACAAACATTTTTTCAAATAACAATTTATATGTAGGTATATGTTTTTTGATTTATATTATTGTCAAAAAGATTTGTAAGACATTACTACTTTTTAAAAATTTAATAAAATGAAAAACTGAAAAAAAATTAATTCACAACAAAAAAAAAACTTAAATACCTAATAACGATGTATCTTTGATATTCGAAATCTATTTAAAATTTAAGGCCGTATACTTTTTCCGCATTCGTGAACATTAAGGGAATAAAGACTGAATTGAGCTAAATTATTTTTTTTTTTTGTTGCAACACAGCAACAACTCACTGAAATCTACTTGTAATTACATAAAAGTGGTTGTCAACACCCAAGGACTCGAAAAAAAATGTTAAAAGTTTTCCAGAAACCATATTAAATGAAAAGCAATATTTGCGGCATCGCTTTTATCAGAGAGTAAGCATAAATAGAAATTTATTTTTTATGTATTTTACTTTAATTTAATATTTTTCAAGATCCTGTCCAGTGCCCAAAGTGACAACTTGAGGAGCGAGATGCTAAGAGATGGTAAGAAGAATATTTATAAATACTAATATCTAGCATATCTGTGGATTTAATTTCTTCTTTTATTTCATTTGCAATTACTTTTGTATGACACACAAGTCTAGATGAGAGAAAATAAACGAAAATCATATGTAACAAGCTAAAATCTGAGAAAAGTAGAGAAACTTGATTCATTTTTAATGCTCTTTAATAAATAAATACTGCTTCTTTGCTCGGCAACGTCATTCTTTTGGTCACTTTCCACAATTTCAGATCAAAGGTTTTGCAAAAGACAGGCATAATCAATTTTTTTTTCTAACAGCTTATTTATAAAACTGCTGACAGAAACAGGGTGCTAATGAAAATAAAGCAGATTAATGTAATGTGGATTACTTATTTTATTCTTGTGTAGTTGTTTACTTAACTCTTACAATATTAGTTTATTTAGGACATTAAATATTTTTGTTTAGAGAAGATTTTTTCAGTTTACGTATTTGCCTCAAGGAATCAGAAACAAAGGACACACAAAAACTTTACAAATATCACATTTTTAATTGAATTTATATTATCATTTTTCATCTGTACTTCAATAAATGTGTCAAACCCCATTTTTTCGAGAGCTATTGTTTTGTAATAAAATAACGTATAAATGATTTTCGTCTATTTTTTGATGTCATTTCTCATCATTTCACCAAGCATAGAGCAAACATTACATTTCGTCATTTTCATGGCATAGACAGAGGCTTAGAAAACAATACATCATTTCGAACATTAATACCACATGTAAGTTTGTATAAGTTTCTTATATGGTCAACAGAATCTTTTGTCATAACGTGCTCATAAGTATAGTGGGTTCGTAAGAGTAAATAAATGATGACCAACATAGCGGAAAGGAAAAAAACCGGAAATGCTGGAAAACAAATAAAACATAAGTTTTCTCTCTCGTTTATTATCATCTGATAAAATTAATGATCAAATTGATTAATTTATGTTTCTTTATTCATCTGAATTCTCACTTAGAAATACACTCACAAGCTTTTCTTTTTTTATAAACTATTATTCTTCACCTGGCACAATTCGCTACATCGATTATTTTTAACACAAAATAACACATTTACTTGATTTATATATTGTGAGGATTGGCTGTTCTCTTCGTTCATTTATGATAAATATATATTTAATTGCGAGCATTTACTACTCATTATTTTTTTTGTCTATTTTTCATTGTGACACCTAAATTTTTCCGTGAGCGCAAAGGTCATTCATTGGTTTCGTCCGACATTCTCTAATTAGAATATTAAATACACACAAAATGTCTTTTTCAGTGTGTGACACCCAATATTATTAATGAATTTTTTTAGCACTTTTGGGGGTGCAGAAAAATGTTAACACAACATTACAGTACAATACATTGACCAGTAATAAATTATTCAAACGGATGTTCGATTAATTACTGCCGATCCTAGTTTTTTTATGGTAAAGCTCGTACAAGATATATAGTATGCGGGAATAATAATGACGAAATGTAATGATTATAATAATAATGATATTAATGATTATTAATAAAGGTATCACAATATAAATGGGCATGTGTTTGAACTCTGGGGACGCTCCTTGATTTTTATATGATGTAAATATAATCATTTTTTTTTAGATTCATGTTAGAGTAATTTGCACTATTGTCCTCTATAAATCGAAAATAAAACAGTTTGTCATGTTTCTTGACATTCCTTGAAATATACTTTAAAAAAGTAATTTTTTTATAACCATTTTCTTCTTTATGCAAGCAAAAAATTGATTTTAAATCCCAAACGTCCTTAAATTATTTTTTCATCCTGCTATTTTTACACACCACCACTGTTCACTATGTTCAACCCTCCAACCTAAGTCGTCTTAGAATGTTTTTTAACTTATAATATAATAATCAAAAATAAAAAAAAATGAAAGAAAAAATTAATCACCAAATTTTAATTCATTTTATGCCTTCAACACAAGAAACGACCGAAAAAATTGCATGTATTAACAATGAATGGGGGACCATCAATTTATGCACGAAGTAAAAAAAAAGTACCGAAGAAAAAATTACTCGTATTAATTTTGTATTGTAACCTGCGGCCTTATTTTCTATTTATTCAAAAAAGCCAGCTAAAGATATGCGGAAAAAAAATAAATAAAATAAAAATGAAGATGAGCAGTTAAAAAATGGTTTAAAGAAAAAAAAAATAAAGTGAATGTATACATCTTTATACATAAGCGAATAAGTAGATGAATGATGTACCTATGTAAATTATTATTAACAGCGTTCGAAGAAGGGGCAGAGGATATTTTTTGTCTGCTCATTTAGTTTAACAACAATCTATGTGCACTTTAACGCGGCGCAGATCTATTATCCTTGATGATAATTTTTTTTAGACTTCGATCAACAAATTTTAGGCAATTTTCAAAGTGTGAGGCTGGAAGGAAATTCAAAGTAAAACATTTTGAATCAGCGTGGCCATTCAAGGAAAATTTAAACGAAGCAGCAAAATATAATCATAAAATTAAAACGAACATAGTAAAATATAAATGTATCTAGGGAAATAGACATCAAATCTCGTCATTTTGATAATGTTCAGAGAGATGCCCGGAATTTTTTTTACTATATCGCCTATGTTTGTTTTTTTTATAATTCTCTACGGGGATTTTCGCATCAGGGCGAATGTGAAAAATTAAAATGTTTCTCATTAGGAACAAGTTGGGAGTGAGCATCACAGTACTTGTAACGATAATGAGTTCAAAGCGTGAAATAGGAAAAAACAATATTTTGTTTTTACTGTTAAATGGAGGACATTAGTGCCGATCATTTGCTAATGGAAAAACATAAGATGATTAAATTTAAAAAAAACGACAGGTGATTATTTTTTTGCTCTTTTCTTCGATTACGTTCTTTTTATCCTTCATGAAAAAGTGTGCGACGCATTGTGTATGATTCATTTTTTTACGTAATATTTAATGTATAATTTGGCGACAAGAATAATAATCATTAATTTGACACCATTAAATTTTTCTTTGCATTCATTTTTAGACAAATGTAACATGACTTATAGAGATGAAGAATGGCTTTTATCCTTATGCTTATCCTCCATCATATCTGTGTGTTTGTTTGAGTTTGTCTGGCATCAAATTAGTATAAATCGTAGATGATGTAGTACACTAATACAGGCAAAACAAACAAATATTTTTCACAATTTATACCCATTTAAATTTACTGATTTTTGTGACATGTGTGCGGCATTAAGACTGATGTGTATATTTCAACCCTTTTTTGTTCTTTCATTTCCTTTGTAAAATGTGTTGTATGTGATTTGTAAGAAAAATAGCTATCATTCCTTTTCCTTAATGAATGCTCTGTAAAAATTATATTTCATATAATATGTATGTATGTAGGAACGAGCAAAAGGGTAGTCAATGGAAGAAAAAATCAAACATCATTTTAATTAATTGAACAAGTATACAAAAAAAACATGTGGTCTCCTCCCTTGTCTTTTGTACCTCTGACCAAATTCTTACTAAATAATGTAATCCTATAAAAAGAAAAATATGCATTAAGATCACCAATAATAAAAAAAATACTAATTTTTCACATTAGAATACGCAAAATGCCAAAAAAAAATTACGATTGTGGTAATTTTAACTTAATATATAGGACAAATATAAAATTTGCCATAGCGAGCAAATAACGACAAAAATAATAGAACGCAAAATAGATGGTGCATATTTTTTAAGATTATGGCCATAAAAGCTAATTATACCGATAAATTATCCATTATTTTTTGATATATGGTCGCCATAGATATTCCAATTGTATATTCGTATCATTATTTTTTTTGTGTGTGCCATAAAAATTATGTCTGAAAAAATATTAAACTCAGCTTAAAATTATCGCCTTACAAATTTTTTATTACCTTCATTGCTCCTCCGTATAACATGCACCTCCAAACACAACTGACACAACTTTCCAATTTATTATTCAAATTTCTACCTTTTCTTACATTTAAAATATATATTCAGCAAAGTCATAACAAAATAAAAGTTTTAAATAAAAAGCAATATGATAAATATATATTCAGCAAAGTCATAACAAAATAAAAGTTTTAAATAAAAAGCAATAAAATTGATATATGCAATCTTTGGAATCTCCGAGTTCTCTTTTAATTTTCCATCTTCAAGAGCATTTGAAGTAATTCAGAAAACAAAACTCATTTTATTTTGTCTGCATGATTGGTGATGCAAATATTTGTTTGTTTACCCAAATAATATTTGCTGGTCGACACTTTGATTTAAGATATATATCTTGTGCGCAAACAAACAGTAAAATGGGTATAAAAGGGATTCAAAATTAAATTCTTGATGTTCATTAATTTCACATTATACACAGATGTTGCTCTTATAAGTTTCTCAAGATGGTGTGTGAATGTTGAATAACTCGAATAAATTCTATTGTATTTTCTATAAGATTTGTATGTATTTATGTAAACATAGGATTGAGGAAAGGTGGACATAAGTAACGACAAAATATCTGAAAATCTTTGTTTAGCGAAAGAAGTTCAAACCACCTTATATAAATAACCGAACCAAGCTACATTCAAAGTAATGATATTTCGGTGTAAAAATACCGCAATAATACGAATAAAAGCTTTTTAACTTGCTTTCTATTAAATTACATTCAAGGTTCCAATTTTAGAAAGATGTACGAAATAAGTTCTTTTATAAAACCAAAACAGTATAGTGTAAATAATTCTTACCAAAAAAAACATTTTCTTTTAGTTTTTCTAACAGTCAATATCGGAATTTTTTACTGTTTTTTTTTAAATCCCTTTTTTTCTAAAGTTAGGTGTTTATCTGTTTTATAAAATGTTGTCCATAAAATCAGCTAGGCTGTAGTGTGGTTCATTTGAAGAGAATAAAATAAATATAATATTAATAATAGCAGAAAAGCTAGATTTAAACAAAAAATAAATAAATAAAATCATTTTACAAATTTTTACCATTATTGGTAGGTATTAGCTATATTAGTGCTCTCTCAAGCATTTTCTTTTGAAATATAAAACAGTATTGTCATTTATTTTCTTTATTTGTTATTTGACCTATTGGGCTCATCATTATGAGATATTGTCAAAGAAGAAGTAAAGATGGTACAAAAGATACCTTAATTTATGCCAAAAGAAAAAAATAAAAATAAAATAAAAAATAACATGAATTTGATTGATTGGAAGGTCGTTTGGTCCCCTCTTATTTCACTTATTTTTTATTTGCACTGGTACTCGTGTTGCACGTGCGAAGAGTACGTTAGTCATGGTCAATACCTCTATTGCATTAAGACGACCTTAGTACAGAAGAAGCCAAGTTCATGGAAAATGTGTATGTGATAAATTGAAATGGGGCGAGAAAAGCAAGAAAAATGAGATGTCGTTAAATTTGTTTTTTGTTCGCTCACTTTGGCGGATTTTTTAAGAAATATAAATTGAGCTTACATAAATTATTTAATAAGGTTTCCTTTTATGATAATTCATCCCTCTTGTTGTTACGCCGCTCTAATGTTATTATTGTCTTTATCGCATCCTCATAAGATAAATGACAAGTTCATCAAAATACATAAACAATAACACGCCAGAATAATGAGACATATATCAAAAGAGAAGCTATTAGCAAATTGATGAAAAACCTGATAACACAACTATTTTAAAAACAATTTGAACTAATGTAAATCATTTCTCATCGACAAAAATTTATAATAAGCAAATTCCACTTGAATATGTTATCAAGTCTTATTTTGAGCAAACATTCTTTCCACAAGCCATGAAAATGCAATTTTATTCTGTTTCGCTCTATTTAACAAGCTCTCTTGCCTATTGGTACAGACGAATTTCGTAAGAATTCGTGCATGGCCGGAAACCGTCGCTGTTAAAATGACCTTTACCATGCAGAAATACATACATATGTATGTATAACGGAAAATAAATTGCAAATCATGGAAAATAAAGGAGTAATTTTCTGCACAATCAAAGCGACAAATGTTGTCAATTTTTCTACTTGTCACGTACGAGTCTTACAATCGCTAGCAACAGCAAATAGAAATAACTTTGTATTTCAGACGTAGACGGATATGTTCATGAATGCAAGTGCATTTGCTAGTCGATTCAAGACAAAAACTAATATGAAATATGAATAAAAATGTGTTTCTCCGTTGAAATCTCCTATACCTTGTATACCTATAAAATAAAAACATCCCAATGGAATTGCATTATATACGTGAATTGCATACATGATTTTGAATATCTTTTTTTCAATTTTTTCTTAAATGAATTTTTCAAATAGTTTTCTCCCAAATAAATAAATAAAGACTAATATTTACTTATATGTATTTCCATTCTATCTTACATAGCTGACATTTCCAAAAATATCTATGTTTATTATGAACTTTTTGTACCCAAAATAGTGAATAATAATAAAATTTTTCTAAAAATAATTTTAAAAAATTGAAACATGATTGTTATGAGTTTCCACCAAACCAAAAAGGCCATGATAAATTTATTATGATTATTGTCGACCTGTATACTTATTTAATATTTTATTTCATCAGAGTTTATAAACTGAAAATTGCGTACCTATTTTGAACTTTTGGAGTCGTATAGACAAAAAAAAATAAAAGTTATGCTCGTAATAAAAGTTTCACATGAACAATTTTAATTAGAGATCAAACAGGAAAATTAAAATAGTATATTATGTTTATTTGAGTATTTTTTTTACCTTAAATTTGACCACAACTATGATAATAACACGCTACATTTTTGCATATTCCACATGTAAAATCATCTGCGATAAATGCGATGCAATTAGAGATGCTGGTATTACCTAGCCATTCATTTTCCTTTTTTTTTATAAAAAATGAAGCCACGTTGCTGACATCTTTCTAGTTACCATGCGAATGTAAAACCTTTGTGATAAAATATTCAATCTACGAGACGACAAAACAGAAAAAAATATTTGCTTGATATATGGGTGTTCATATAACATTTTGTACGGTTATTATTTGTATGCCAAGCTGGCTTTTGAGCAAGCAATGTATGGATCTTAATAACATTACTTCAGTACAAGTTACAGGTACACAACAGACTGCAAGTTAGTTTGTGTCAAAACAAAATATCTACATGTAGCTTTCGAGCAGGTTGTAAGACCTTTTGGTTTAAAACATTACTGCATTCAAACGAAACGGAGGACACAGAATTGTTCAAATAACCACACGCAAAGTTGATGATGTGATTGTTGTGTATATGTATGTTTGTTGATGATAAATACCGTTGAAAATTTTGTACTTTTTTTTAACAGTTGATGGGGAACATTTAAAACACTGTAAAAACATGCTAATTCGGTGATTTTCTATGTTTTGTCCCACACATATTTATTCAAAGTTTTCCTCTTTTACATGTTAGAAAATTATTTTGTTACCTTGTACATCGTGAAATGTACATCAACTATTCCCATCTACGTGCGCTCTTAATACCTCAAATATCCCTTTTTCGCAATTAAATAATGTCCTTTTGGCGATGCGTTGTAGCTTCGTTATATGTATGTATGTACTTCGGAGAAAACCGCAAACAAAGTATTTGTCATTCATTTTGCGCTCTCTTCTAATTTATTTGTTACACGGTTTGCTGTACATCTTCTTCAACACTATTTTCCTCTGTATATTTTCAGACATTAATTCCATCAGCACAACAAAATTATATTGTTAACAAGGTTTTAGCTAGTAATGAGGGTAATTTATTAGCAATATGTGGTTCACGTGGTGTTTCAATTATCGAGTTACCAAGGCGTTGGGGCGAAAACGGACAATTTCAGAACGGAAAGGATGCGATTATGTGCAGGTAGGTTTTTTTCTTTTTTGATAACTTTGCATTTTATAAAGAGTAGCAAAGAGCTGTCACATTCAATACATTACTTTTCTTATCTTTTTATTGACTTTTCCTGGATAAACACAAAAAATCTTTATTCAAAAAATACATGCATGTTCACTCTCTTTTTTTAATTATCCCCTTTTATAATAATGTTTTTGTTTTTCTATGCATAGACACGATTTTTTCATATTTTTCGCGACGCCAAAAAAAAATACTCGAGTAACATCCACGCACACTCTTAAATGACTCAAGTGAAGTGATTAAAAATGTTTATTTAAAGTTTATGGCCTTTTGTACATGAAAAAAAAAACTCAAATAAATGTTTCATCCACGAAAACAAGTAACGCGTCGTCGGTAAAATGGGGTTGACTTTTATTATGTTGAATTTTTTTCTGTATGAAAATGATAATAATAAAAAGAGACAAAATAGGGTTAATTTTTTCGTGTTTAGCAGGAGGATTATCAATGTAAAATACGCGTGTTTTTTTCTTCTGTTGATTGTTCATAATACGAAAAACCACTCCAATGACTGGTTATGGATGTACATAAAGTGATGTTATAATTTTTTTACGCGAAACCTTTTTGGATGTACTGCTGATGAAATGGATGGCGTAGAATGCACACAAGAGAAAATGTCAGATAAAAAATTGGATGTTTGAACAAGCTATTTTAAATGGGGACTTCTTATCCTGCACTGTCATTAAAATCTTTTTAAATTTATATGACAACGTGAATAATGACACCTTTTCCCTCTGGTACGAGCTTCTCTTCTGCTTTCGCCAAGCATTTTTTTTTTCTAGAATTTCATATAATGTTAGATTTCAGAATTGAATCAAGTATGTTTCACTTTATTTCAATTTATAAAACAACAATATGACAACTGGATTTTTTCAAGGTTCACCACATTTAATTAGTTATATTGATAAAAAACTGAATTAAAAATTAATCACATCATCATTCAAAGTCAACGAACTTCATTTAAACACGAAAATGTTCAACCCATTTTCCTGCTAAATATTATTAAATTACTGAAAAACGCTTTGCCCTGCGATTCAATTTAATTATAAAAGAGGAAAACTTTCTAATTGTAGCACAACAACTGTGTGTTAAGCAAATTGAATAAGGTAAAAATTATTACAATTCGAATAATTGCAGCAAAACAATATTTTGCAAATTAAAATTCGTCTGTATACGCTTAAATATTTCAACAAAATTCTCCAAAGGAATCAAAACGGCGTGTAACCATAGCTCCAGTCTGTATTATTATTATTATTATTTTATATTTAATAATTTTTACCAGTCATAAACGTCAGTTATCACAGAAAATATAGAAAGAGAAAGGCGTATAAAGAGACACACATAGAGTGGCAAAAAGCTACCACAAGATAATAATTGCAAAATTTACAATTAATTTAACAAGGAAATTTGTTAACTGACTTCTGGCAATGAGTGCTCTTATGTGTGTACTCTCTTATAGATTTTCCTGTGTAAAGACGCGAATGAGTAAATTTCTTGTTGAATTTCTGTCTGTGATAAGTTTGATGTTCTCTTATTTGATTTTTGGTGTGACCAATTGTAAATGGTTGAAAAAAATGGTTATTGAAATTAAATTGAATTGAATTTCAAAACAGTTGTGGCTCTTTTCACTGCTACATACTATTTTTAATACTATGTTATAAGTTTTAGATGGAAAATGTGCGGTACATAGTTTAAATATATATTTCCCCAAAATTATTTTCTTTATCACAATTCGTAATTACACCTCTCAAAGTAAATAAATGTAAAACAAAAGCTCCAACGCTAGGAGTTTTGTATCTTATTTATATTTTTCTTTTGAATGTAAGTTCTTTCCTTGTTTTTAAGGGTGACACTTGTAAAAATATATTTTTGAATTGAACTAATAAAGATAAGAAAACGGTAACACGCGCGTAAAAAGCATTGTCACTTAAAATTATGATTAAACTTTTTTCCATTAATTTTGCTATGTTCTGTGTATTCGTTGATTATTATTCTTCGTAATCGTAACAATCATAACGAAATTGCGTATAAATTGGCACATTATAAATACAATACATACACACTTTTCATCAAAAATATCATTGACAAATTTTCCGCATAAAATATAAAATAAAGAATGAAAGAATAAATTTTTGTTGTAATTGTACCCAACACGATAATATTTATATATTTTGTAAGTCACATTTGTGCTCTCATCAAGGTAGGTTATTGTGTATCTACTACTTTACATCTAATTTCCTGTATGTAAGGACTATTTTCACTCAAAGACACGCCAGAGTATTTAACATTTTTCAAAAAAAAAAAAATAAAAGAAGAAGTATTTGTGAAATATAAGGAATGAGACTCTTATTATTATTACAAAAGATGATCATCATCATTATTATATTGCTGCGTTGAATTTTTCTGACTTTTGTGTTTAGGTTTGCGTCTTTTCATAGCATCGCACAATTTATAATAAAAACACACAAGCATTTACATTTTATTTTAACATCTATCTATTGTTTTATTTCAAATGTGATGTGAACAGGGAGAGTGGCGCTAGTGTTTGCAAATGCTAAAATTTATGTTTGTTGATGAGTAAAAAAGCATGAATAAAAACGGAAATAAGTATTCGTATAAGACTACTGAAGCGCATTCTTTTTTTTTTTGCATTTCATACTACTAAAACTTTTATAAAAATTATTTAAATTGAAAATTTTTCACTATAAACATTCTATCAAACTAATATCAAACTTTAAAATGTTTTATTGTATCTAGTTTTGATTGTATCTGTATTTTACATCTTTCAATTTAAAAGTGTCTGTCTTCTCTCTGTAGGTACCATAATTTTGTTTTCGATTTGAAATTTTTGACATTCTTTTAGCAGACAACTCCAATCATTATAATTGAAATTTTGAATAAAATAAAATGATGAAATCCAAAGGTGTCATTAAATGATTTGTATGACTAAAGTTGTATAAAATACAAAATAGCTTTAGTTAATCTTTGTTCAAAAATTTCAAATTGGTAGCTAGATACATACATAGATTTTGAATAAAGTTTTTCTCTCGTTATAAAATTTTTACATAATATTTTCATTAGAAAAAGGAAAACGTGCGTTTCTGCTCTAAAGTCAAGTAAATACAATAAAATCAACATACAAAACACATTTTCCAAATCATTATATTTTTAAAGTTATCTACCAAAAAATAAAATGATAACCTACCACCTATAAAGAATATATTTTGCATAAAATAATAAACGAAGGGTGGGAACTGATATAGAGGTGTATTTGCTCCTGCTTAAAAATATTATTATCTTCATCACAATTATTTTAAGGCATCTCGTTGTGTTTTGTTTCTGTTGTATAAAACATTGTTGTCAATACTTTTTCGCTTGTTTGAATGAACCGAAAGAGTAGAATATACGTATTTTATGTGTATTGTGTGTCAAAAATTTTTCATCTGTATTTTTCCTCGAAGAAAATTATGTATAATAATCTCCAATGTCTCGTTCCATACAAAAAATATTCTCATTTACACAAGTATCTTGTTGAATATCTGTGGAATTGTACCTTTGTCGTATTATTTGTTGAAAAAGTATAATATTAGGATCATGATGCAAGTTACCTTGCTCGTTGTTTACATTATCTAGTATTTACATTTGGTTTGTTTACACTCTCTTCTACAATAATTGTAGTTATGAAAAAGAAAATACAGATAACGAGATAGTAATATTTTTGCATATCTCGATTATGCACGAAAAAGGTATTTTATAATATGGTATAAAGGTTGAGATGCCTAATGACTAACTTAAAAAAACAAGAAAATATTTATGGAATAAATGTTAATGAAGAAATATAATTTGAATATTTTTGCCATATTTTTGTCGGTTGTTGGATCATACCGATAAATTAGAGCATTTGAAGTCACTCGCAATCCACTATTTTATTAACAATTTTCTATGAGGGACATCTTATAATCCCTCGCACCACAAAAATATTTATGTATATAATTTATGGTGTGAGTATACAAACAGGAAAATCCTTTCAATGCTGATGATTTTATTTATAAACTTTTCATTTCAGTCATAAAATTTGCATCGAAACTTCATTTAATTAATCTAGGGTTCCAAATTTAGTTGAGTATTGAAGACAAACAACAAACGACTCAAAAAAAAATGTGCCAAAAAGGACTTATAATTGTATTTAGTCTTCGTGTAAACCCCGAAGAAAAATAACGTAGTTTCACTATACTTTTTACACAAATGTATATTTTTCTTCATCTTTTTAATCATCTGATTTGATGTAAACGCGAGATGATCGTTCTATAAAAAAATTAATGAAGAATGGATGTTCTCAAGGGATGATAAGCCTAAAATAAAAATAAAGTATCTTCACTTTAGTCAAAATGTACAATAAAAAACTTTTTACTATTACATTTTGCCACTTCTTCTAGAATTCAAATTAAAATATTTACCCTTTATACATATTAAATACCTGTATTTCAAACAAGTAAACAAAATACATGAGAAAAATTAATGGGTAAATCTTGTTTTTTCAAATTGAACATCTTTGAATCTTAACTTAAATCACCTTATTTTATTATTTTGTGCATTTTTAATTATATGCTTCTCATAAATTTATATTAAATACAGAATAAGTTGCACTTGATTAAAAATTCATGTACAGATTTATGATCCTTGTTAATTAGAATTTATTTACTTTAAAATTTACGAAGAAGTGAAAGTCAAGATAATCGAAATTTGGTAAAAATCATTGATCGCTAGAACTAAATTTTGATTACTGATGAATTGATTTAAAGTATTTTTGTATCATTTGATTTGATCTAATGATAAGTATCAACACGTAATACCTAGTTATTGAATAAATTTTCGCTCCATACATTAACGATTTTGTTACTTTAAGTAACGATATAAATAATAAACATAAAGCATGAAAATAAAAGTCATAATACACATAAAGAGTATTCAAGGATAACTCACGTACTCTGCGACAAAATAACCATAAAACATGAAATTAAGAAAACTAATGATACAAAAACCGGATAAATAATAACAAATAATGGCATGAGAGGGAATGAATGTTTTGAGATGTTGAGTGCGAGCTGACTTTTGCTTTGATAATGTGATAAAAGGGATAATACTGCATAATGATGATACTTTTTAACCCCTTTCACAGCCACCAACCATCACCCTTTATTGCCGTACACGCATAGCATTACATTTATCCTTTAATAACAGATGAAAAATATTTAAATTTTAAAGTATTTACGTGACGAGAACCTCTACTCTTTCTCCTAAAACTGTGTGTCAACAAATAACATTAAAAGACTCACATATTATTAAATATATTGGATGTATCTCTTATGTTTGTGAGACACAAAAAATTTTTGAATATTCCTTCATAAATACTAATCCATGTTTCATATTTACTAAAAGTATTAAAACAAATAGACAAGAATTTCATTTATGCCTTCTATGTAGAAAATATAAATGAAAAACTGAAATCCATTATTTGATTTTCATAAAATTTATTATATACATATGCCTAAATGAAGGAAAATTATATTAAGAAAAACCAAATATTTTTTTCATTTTATTTTATTAATCGTTTAAAAAATCGAAACAAATACAATGTATTTTGAATATCAAAAATATTTACGATATTAAAAATAATTGTATTTATTTTTGTATAACATTAAACATTGAGCAAAAAGATAAAAAAGGGGTGACTTTGTCTTCTTGAAATGTTTTTGAAGTTTCTCATTTTCATCATTTTATTTTAATAAAATAACACTAAGCGGTACTTATTATTTTTGGAACACTCAGACATCATGACATCAGCGACATTCTCGAATTTGCTTATAAATTATCTAATATTTATATATTGTAATAATATTCTTCTTATATTTAACCATTTAATGTATTTCATTCAAAGTATCTGGTGCACAATTCATGAGAAGCAGTTTACTTTTATGGTTTTAATCATATTTTTGTTATGTTTATGAATATACTGAAACTGCCTTCATAAAAACGGATAAACTTTTTGCTCTGCCTGTAAAAGAAACACAGAAGATCAATGTTTTATTCGAATGAACACAAATTAGAATTATTCCGAAAATTTTTCTCTGTGTATTCACATAAAAGCATTATCATCGCTCTGCAGCTATCTGACAAGCATAATTTTTGTATTTTGTGAGCTAACATTTGCTTTCACAAAGTCGAGCGATTCATGTTTTTTCTCTGTTAAGTTTATTGCACACCAAAGTTCATCATCTTTTTCTTTTTTCTCGTTGTGGAAAAATTAAAATTTTCTGTTAATCATCTCCGAGAAATTACAATATATAACAGTTGATTTTTTTTATTCATTCATACAACATTCATTATTTTTAGTCAGGCAGAGACACAAAACCAATGACAATGTTTATTACATTTATTATTATTATCATCACCAAAGTAATAAAATGGGAAGAGGAGTCTGTTTCTTTAAATTTTGATACTGTAGCATGACATACGAACAAAAATAAAGATAATTAACATCCAAAATACTGTCTAGTAAAAACTGACTTTGAATGAAACAAGAAAACAAAAGTAAAAATTTATACATAAGAATACTAATTATGCCAATAAATTTAGCAACCCAATTTACTTTCAACAGTAAAAGTCTTTGTATAAAAGATGTATGTATAAGTATACCTACAAAAATTATATTTTTATGTGTACAGAATGTGGAAACGTGGTAGAATAAAATAAAAGATACCAAAAAATTAACAAATATAAATTTTCAACCATATTTTAATGGAAAAACTTTAGACAATGTATCAAGAAAAATTTTTGAAAATATTTTCTCACTTTGTCTGTTTGTGCATTGTTCATATGTATAAACAAAAAAAACTTACTTTTGATAGTGAGAAAAGATTATTCGTATAACTAGACATAGTAGTTAGAGATTTCTTAGGAACGACACCTACATATATTCATATATTAACCACATAAAAGTTCCATAATTTTATAGTTTTTCATATTAATATTGGGCAAAAGAAGGATTTTATTCAAAATTTTCATGCAATAGCAGCTTTACAAAATTAAGTAGTCACCAACAAACAATAAACATAATAATTTTTAGGCACAAACTCATTAAACACAAAATAAAAACTTGAAAATATAAAAGATATCATTCAAGTACAATAAAGATATATTTGAGTTGTTTTTATTATTTTTATTATATTGCTATTTCTTTAGAAGAAACAAAAATAAGCTGTCTGGTAAATATACTATCCATTTTTTTCATATTTATTTTATCAACATCTTTCATTACTTTTATTCCTTTTTTATAACTTTATAGATAATATTATATATATATATATGTAAATACATACATAGCTGTTAAATTTTTACACTCTTTTAAAACAAAAAAAGAAAATGTCAATCAGAGAAAATTAAAATTCAATAAAACGAGTTTCCGTTTCTTGTTAAAATCTTTTTCTTTTGTCTTTGTTTTAATTCGTCATAGCCGAAAAGAAAACTTGCGAGAATACAATGCTAAACCGCAAAATCAAAAATTATTTTATACAAATTCACATTTGCATAATCGACTAAAATAATTCGATCCAGCGACTCGAAACAATACAATTAATTTTGAATAAATCACTTTTCTCTTGGAACATTTTACGGCTCTACGACGTACACGTACTTATAAAAAAAGATGCACGAGAGATTTTTCCATCATCAGTTTTCTTCAGCATCACAACTGTTTTGTTTTTTCAAGCAGAATAATAGGTACAAGCAATTATTTTTCCATTTTATTATAAAGTATAAAATAAAATTATTATAGACTGCCATTGGCATATTTTGTGTTTTGCTGTCAACAGTCTTTGGTACGTGAATTTTGTTTATTGATTATTGTTTTGTTTTTGTAGTTGCGCTTCTGTTTAAAATGTGAATAAATTATCAATCATAAAGGAAGTCTGTTGTTTTGATGCGGCGAATGAGTCAATTGTCAAAGAAAGAAGGGAGTAAAATTCAGTCAAGAGTTATTGAATTGATTATTATGAAAAAAAAATCAATATAAATGAGATATGATGAAAAATTTTAACTTGAATTACTGAAAAATTATAAAAAAGGTACATGTACAAAATTGTACTTAAATGTTTTTTTTGCGGTTTGCACCTACATTTTTCCCTCTTTTTTACATCTTACCTTTAGTTAGAAAAAAAGAAATATAAATTATTGCTTGTACGCCATTCATATTTCTTTTGAACTCTCTGCTTTAGCATACCACGCATAAAAAGGGTAATACACTAAATAATTAATATAATTTTTTCGAGATGAAAAAAACCTGCGTCACCCTTTCATTTAAAAAAATATTTTTTTAAAGTCCTTTATGACAAAAAAAAAAAAATAAATTGTAAGATAAGATAAGCATTGTAATATCCATATTTTTGAGAGTATATTTGCTTAATTTGGAGGAGGCCAATATGTGAATAAACACACGTGCTTTTATTTTATACATTTTTACTTTTCCTTGGTATTTTTCACAAAAGCCCTTCATTCTATTTAATTAATAATAAAATTTGAATGAAAATTGTAGGTTTTAACATTTTTAATTTTGTGGGTTTTTCATCCAAATAAATGTCCAATGTTTTTTTCATTCTGTTTAGTAGACATGTGAGTTTCAGGTATAATTTTTCATTGTATTCCTTTATTTTCAAGGGGTAAACGTGAATAAAAACATATAAATTCAACAAATAGTACAAAGTGAAAATTATAATTTTGCGCATTATAATAAAATTCCTAAATAAAATATATTCTTCATCAACTCATTCTCATTTTTTAATAATCAGGTACTTTTGTGTGCGGTACGTGAATTTGCAACAACTTTCTACAGTTTTTATTTGAACAAATACTTAAATATCCCTTAGCTGTGTGCATGATGCGGCCGAAAAATTATTAATAATATTATTATTTTCCGAAAATAACGTTGTACAACAAACCTTTTTCTCTAAAATTAGTGTATTAAAATAATAAATGAACAATCCCTTGATATGTAGGATTTCTCTTTATGTTTGTACCTCTGAATAAAAAAATAAAATGAAATTCAGTGCCCATCCATTTTATGTGTTTATACGTATAAATTAAATATACTATTATAATGGCGAACTTATTATACATATAGGCGCCAAATTATTTTTTTAATCATTATATTATACTTCTCAATGAAGCTAAAAATTTTTTCATAGCATTAAATCTTTGTGTGTGTTGATTTTTGGGAAGCGCAAACTATATCATAATTTCTACGATTCACAAGAAAAAACTTTTTTTTGGTACGGGAAAACATTCACGTCACGCCAACACTCTCCTGTGCATTAAATGCATTAAGGTGATTAAATTTGAGTTGGCAACTTTGGAAAGATCTACAAAAAATCATGCAAGTATCACATTTATTCGTGTTCTTAAAGAACATTTCTTGATTGTTTTTCTAGTTGCTAACGGCTGTTTAATGGTAAGCTTACTACTGAAAAATTGCTAAGCAACCTTCAACTATTTTATCAATTTGACAAAATAAATTTATTTTGTGATTGTGTTTTATTGTGTGTGAAAGTTTGACCAAGGAACGTGATTCGCCGTAATATTACTTATTTTAGAAAAAATGGGACGTGAAAGCCTTTTGAATAAGTAAGTGTTTATTTCTTTAAGAGACTGTAATTTTTGACGCTAAATTTAACTTGCAGAATGACTAAAAAAGCCATACTAGATTCATGTATAAAGAATAACTTGTACCGACTACCGAAATTGAATGATGTTTTGTACTTACACTTTCAAGGTCAGTACACTGAAATTTATAAAAATAACTTGATTGCTTCGATTAATTTATTTGCATGTTTGTAAAGGCTATTCAGCAATTGAAAACCTTGAAGAATACACCGAGTTGAAATGCTTATGGTTAGAGAGCAACGCAATTTCAGAAATCAAGGGTTTGCAAAACCAAAAACTTCTAAAATGTTTGTTTCTCCAAAATAACTTAATTGAGGTAAATTTTTATTTTGTTTTCAAATACATTCAAATATCAATTTTTTATGTTTTTTTAAATGAACAGAAAATTGAAAATTTAGATGAACTGAAAGTGCTTGATACGTTGAACTTATGTCATAATTATATAAAAAAGATAGAAAATTGTGGGGTTGATCAACTTCCATTGTTAAACACTCTCAACATTTCTCACAATTGTTTGAAACTAGCCGAGCATTTAGAAGGCCTGAAAGACTGCAAATATTTGTCAGTTTTAGATATATCTCATAATAAAATTGAGGATGTTGTTGTTGTTAAAATTTTGGGGGATATGCCGCAACTAAAAGTATTAACAATGACAGGAAACCCAGTCATCAATCAAATTCCACAGTATCGCAAAACTTTAATTTTGGAGTGTGTATGTTTTTAGATTCCTTCAAACGAAAAAATGCATTCTTCATTGTAAATTTTTTTAGAAAGAACTCACTTACTTAGACAGTCGTCCTGTATTTCCAAGAGATCGTGCTTGCGCAGAAGCATGGAAACGTGGAGGCTTTGCTGAGGAGCAACAAGAACATCATCGTTGGAATAAAGAAGAACGTCGAAAAACAAGAGAAAGTGTTAATGGTAATAGTTTTTAGGATAAAAAGAGTGATTTTTCAATTGTAAAAATACTTATTGATTTTCAGCTTTATTAGCACTACGTTCAAAAGCAAGTGGCGACACACATTTTGAACCACTACGTAGCAGTAGTGACGAAGAGGACGATGATAATGTTGATTCACAAAAACTTAAAAAACAAACTACTAATATTGGTCCAAATCTCTACGACGAAAACTTAAACTTTGAGCAGTTTAATTTGAATGAGTGGCGTGAAATTGAACAAACGCTAATGAACACTGAATATGCAGAGCCCGATAAGCTACAAATCGGCAATAATTATACTTTAGAAAAACGATTTGATCCGTCAGATGATTTAGAGACAAATCAAGAAAGTTTGAACTCCAATACCAATGGTGAGGAGCAATTAATTAATAAAACACAGACAGCTTCGAATGAAAAAATCGATGAAAACAAAACGAATGAAGATGTAATTAACAGCACATCGTTACCAGAAGATTTTGCATACACTTTTCCCGTTAAGGTTGAAAGATCAATTACAGATGACACTTTTCCTGTAAATGACAAATGTGAGCCATATTGTTTGCAACAAAACACGAAAAACTGGACAAGAAACATTGTTACTGAAATACTTGATGGTTTTGATAGCTCAATACCATTGACTCCGGTAAAACAAACTTGTGCTACGATTCAAATAGAAGAAAATTCAGAAATGGATGCACAAAGAGAAGTCGATGATGTCTCTGTTTTTTCTAAAACGGTTTTGTTAAAAAACTACAAGAATCAAATGGAACATTCGTTCACTGGCCCAGATTTATGTTCTTCAGAGTTAATTGAAAAAAAGGAATCGGATTTTATAACTACATCTGCTTTCAAGGAGTCCTCAAAATTACAAGAACGTTCATCGATATCCAAAACTCAAAAGAAGGAATCTAAAAAAGAATTTGATCTTCCATCACCTTGGAACGAACTGTGGTTTTCGTCATCTTCCGAAGAAGAATCTGATTCTAAAAATGATGAAATTCTAAAGAACCCTATCCAAAAAGTTGAGTCTCAAGTCGTGCAATTGTGTAACTCAAGTGTTTCCAACAATTTTGATTTTAAGAATGGCAGTTCTAAAGACGAAGATTGTATCGAAACTTCAGATGGTTTATTTACAAAAAAACCAATTCCTGAAGCTTTGGATACGGAAACATCGGATATCGAAGACAACATATCCGCAGTAAGTAAAGCAGATTCAAAATACAAAAACAAAGAAGAAGTGTGGCAAATCGACTTGCATGATAATCAAATTAGGTGCATCGAAAAAAGTTGTTCCGAGTTGTCTTTGTTAACGTACGAGCCTCGAATGCCATCTTTCGATTTCACAAAGGAACCTAAGGACAAGCTCTTTCTCATTAATAAACTTTTGGAGTCGGGAACTAATTTGACATTTGGAATGGATAACACTCTGACAGTTGGTGGAGTTTTACAAGTAACTGATGTAGAAAGATTACAAGCTGAATCTTTCAGAGAACGATCGGACAAGTTACAAGACTTGTGTAAAAGAATCTATGCACGTCGCGATGAAATTAATGCTAAATTTGATAAGATTCAGGCATTGTGGGGCGACTTTAAAAATCCCCATAAAGGATTGACGAAAAAATCTGAGATTTGTGTTGCAGGAACAAGCAAAAATTCCGTTGCAGAGATTGACTTCAACTCATTATTGACAAAAACTGTAAACTTAGTTCAAGAATCTTCTAAAGTGTATAATGACATGTGTAATGGTGACTCTTCGGATCCACGTTCACTAAACGATTGGAAGAGCATCTACTTACTGCAGCCAGTTCAAAGTGGAATGTTTAATACCAATATTGACTTAGGCAACGATGAGGAAAAAATAACGAAAGGAATCGTGTCTCTTATTATCGAAAGCTGTGTCGAGTTCAACATGATGCGAGAATTTCAATTTATAAATTTTGAAAATAATCTAAAGGGTGTAGTGCAAAAATATCGTCAGAGACTTCAGAAGTTCTTGAACCACCGAAATGATAAACAAAAAGATAATTTAGATACATTGATGACAGAGTGGCGAAGCGACAGAGGATCTGCTTATGACTTCAAAAATATCTTTATGTCTGAAGACGAAGAAGTTCGAGAAAAATTAAAACTTATTGTATATCATGAGTATTCAATCGATTTGGATAACGATCAAGAAAAGGTCATGCACTTATGGCGAATGATATTAACATGCAAACAGGTGTACGTAGGTCATCAAATGGTAGAAAAATTAGTCGTTCAAGAGACTTCATCAGATGATGATACTTCAAATTCTGACACAGAATAAAAATATTATAGTTTAATTAGAAAAATACAAATAAACAAGTAATACCTTAATACTAGTTTTTTCTTCAATATCGGTATTGCATCAGCTGTATTTTTATTGTTCATCTTCTCATTAATATGCAATTTTCATCTCTTACCTCCATCAAGAACAAAACAGTTTAAAACTTTCAATACTTTATTATACTTTTATGGCATTATTAATGAGTTGCGCGAACAACGCAACAAAAAACGAGTTCAAAACAGACTTTAACAATAAATCAAATAAACGATATATTTGGAAGACAAAGCTTCAAGCTTGTACGAATATTATATGACTTATGCTAATGATAAAATGTTTTAATTGTACCATGAACACCTTTTTCTTGTACTTTTATAGTTTTTTGTTTGTTTGCTATACAATCATAATAATGAAATGATTGTATTGTATATGGAAACGGCAATAATAATATTATTTTTTGGCAAACAAAATCTTTTCCAGTGAATTAATGTTATTACTATTGTATGTAAATTACATCTGCAAACAAAACACGTTTAGCTCTACGTTTTTAATCTTTAACGATTAAAAATTTTGCTTGTTGATTATTGTCTTTGTAGAAGATTGTGTATTTTGTTTCATTTGTCATAAATTTTGAGGTGTTAAAAGATGAAATTACCGTTCTCATTACTTTCATTAGATTGTTTCTATTCAGATTTAAAATTATGTAATTTGAAATTTTTAGGTACCTATCTGACAAAATGAAACATTACAAAAAGAGCCATTGTTATTAAAATAAATACCTACAACATTTTAAATGACATTCTTTGTTTCCGGTCATCCGGATTTTTTAGTAGTTTCATCAGCCACACACCATTATTTATTCAAATATTTTTTCTTTTCGTGAGCCCCGTGATGCATATTGTGCATATATGTACTTTTTTATTCCTAAAAAATGAATATCCTGTTTTTTTTAAAAAATGCAAAAGATTCTTCATGTTTTTAAATAAATGTTTATGTTGCAAATCATATTTTAAAGGACAGACAAGAGTTTTTGTGTTTTTGTATGATATGTATCCGGTTATTTTTTTTTTTTAATAAAAAAATGCAATGACAAGTTCTAAAAATCTAATACAACCGCTTTGTATTTCTAAATAATGTTTTATAAAATTATTCAATAGCTCTACACATCTCCGTAGAACTTTAATAATATGACTTTTTACTTTTAAATGCGCGCACATTTTTTTTTATTCACATACATACATATTTTTATTTTTAGGATCTGTAAAGAACGGAAAAGGACATTATAAAAGAAGATAACCCTTTTAATGTTTTCTTTTATTATTTATGACAATTTTGTGCCTCAAAAATATAATTAATTTAATTTAATTTAAAGATATGTGACTGGACTGTGGTAATATTTTGTTTTTGTTTAGCGTGTTTTTTTTTCATAAATATAATGAATTCAACATGGAAACCATTTTCCTCCATTTCAATCCTTTTGTCACGGAACTACACAAACGTCATCATAACAAAAAAAAAAAAAGAAAAGTGTTTCCCAAATGTTCATTAAATTATTTTAAATGTGTATGAAAAAGTATGTGTGTGTGTAAAATATTATTTTTATTCGCGAAATAACAAAACCCTCTGAAACATGTGTGATAAGGATAATGTCTGAATCGCATTAGCATTTTATTAGTGGTGCGTGTAGGTTCTGTATGTATGTGTCATATTTATGACTTAACTTTTCACTACATTAATATAGGGAAACAACAATAATTACTAAATTTTAGAATTATTTTTGATGTTTATGCATTTTTTCATCATTATTATTATTATTATTGTTCCTATCATGTACTTTTAACGCCTCATTACGCTTATTTACTGTCTCTAATTTACACACTGGCATGGCCTCTTATATCCTATATGAATAATAATGCAAAATACATGTTTGAAGATACCTTTATAAAATATATTATTTTTAATCCACGTGTGTCATTTTTATTTTACTTGTGTAGATTTTTTTACATATATTTTAATGTTTGTCTTTTTTAAACTTTTTGAAAATATATACTGTAAATAGTCATAACTCATTTATTGAGTTTATAACATCTTAGCATATATGTATCAATCAACATGTTTTTTTAATGTTTAGAAAGCAGATTAAAAAAAATATAAGAAGTCATTGCATTAGAAATTGAAATTTTGTGTTATCATTTATAAAAGCTTAAGAGAAAAATGACCGCAATCCATTTTTTTAATTAAAAGAAACATGCAAAAAACACCATTTGCCTTTTTTTATTAAACATTTTTTATATTGCACTGAGTTCTACATACAAGTGATACCATTTATACATTTTTACAATTTCCTTACATTTTTTTTTTGTAAAAACTATTTTATTATCAAATTTATTTACAAGAATTAAGAATGATAATTATTGTATATAACATTCCTTTATTAGTTTTTCTTACAATTCTTAATTATATTTAATTTTAGTAATAACATCAAGAATACGTGTGCACATACATCATGGTTTTTAATAATCTATGGTCCCTAAGTTAGAAAGGACGATATGGAAAGGTGAAAATGTGAAAAACGAAAAGTGTGTTATGTCTTTTTATGTCTTCGTTGATGATAATGGTGTTTTCTTAATGATCATATTTACTTGTTGCGTAAAAATCATGGTGAGGAACGTATGGATTATAAATGAAGAAAATTAGCTTTGATTATTATTATGCCAAGTACAACACTGATGACACTTAGATAGGCATAAGGGAACTAGAGGGAATAATATAATGAGTAAGAGTTTTTTGATGTTAAAACTGAAAACTTAAATTCATGCTTAAAAGACAAATTTGAATAAAAAAAAGAACCTTTTAACATAGTTGGATAGTTTTGTCTTTTGCGATCAAACTTTGTTATAAATATCTGTTTTTAATTTGATTCAAGTTAAATTGAAATGGTTTTACTTCAGCTTAAGCCAAAAAAATAAAATAAAAAAAATAAGAGGTCTAGTTTAATTCAAATAAAAATATGTCTCTGCAATGTTTAAAAACTAATTTTTGAGTAAAACTAATTTTTCTTTTTAGAACTTTCAATTTGGACGAACGTCTGTTCAGTAACAATGTAAATTTAGAGATTTTACAAATAAAATGGCATCCAGCATCACCCACTGATTCCCATTTGTTAGTTCTTCTATCTGACAATTCTATACGGTAAGTTTTTCAATAATGTTGCCTTCCATTAACTAATTAACTGTTTGAATTTTCATTATAGAGTTTATGATGGTGAAACATTACGCCACGTTTGGCGCATCGGGCCTGCTCCTTTTACCACTGTATCCGTTGGATCTCATAAGAATTTTATGAATTGCCTTGGAGATACTGCAGTAGACTTCGACATAGCACCTCCTCGTGTAGCATCGGATGCACGCAATACTACTGACTTTCGCACAAACACAATTTTAATAAATGTGAGATTTTTTTCAATTAAAAAACAAAAAAAAATTTAATGAATATTCATTTCTAAGGACACGTTTGTTGCAAAGTCTAAGCAACCGAAAGTGGAATGGCCTATTGTAATATTACGTGGTGATGGAAATATTTATATTTTATGTGCTAGCGTTGATACAGAGCGCCCGCATCTACAGGGACCGATTTCTTTTTTGCCTCAAGTGCAGGACAATTATGGCGTAGATTCGTGCGGAATACTCGTAGTACCAACACTTCCGCCAACTGTTGTAATTGCAGAATCAAGTGGAAAATTGCATCATGCCGTGTTGGTTGAAAAAGAACCGGAAGGATTTAAAAACACAGTAAGATTTCATTTTGTTCCGTCACAATCCTTTTGAAATTAACAGTTTTTACTTTTGAAAAATTGCAGTCAATCGACGAGAATGATTCTACTATATTAATGGATCCTTCTGAATGGGATTTGTTTGTCATTGAAACAGTCGAATTAGAGTTGGGATTAACAGAAAAAGCCGATAGTAAAGTTTTTCATTGTCCTCTATTTTTGAAAAAGTATGAGTTTTTATAAAAACTTTGTTACATTGACTTACATATGATTTTAAATTACAATTTAGGGATATCATTAACGACTATCGATATTTTGTTTACCATAATGCTGGATTACATGCCATTACTATTTACTTTATTCATCAGTTGGAAGAATTTGTAAATTCAGCGGATGAAAACTTTGAATCATTACCAATGTTATCGACCAATTCATGTGCCGAGTATCTAGTGTGCACAAGAGCTCTCAACACCAACAAACTTAATCCAGTTTTGGGATTTTCTCTTTCTCAATCCCCATCCGGACTTATTGTTCTGTTGAGCTCCGGTCAAGTTGTAACTCTTGATTTAATCACCGATCCGTCACTAATACGAGGATGGCAATTTCCTACGTTTTCCAAAATGAAATCTAGACCTGGACTTGAATCGCCTATGAAGAAAATTTTCAAAGACTCTTTTGAAAATCACATTAGGAACATACTTAAAGCGGAAGTTTCTCAGCCAATTTTAAAACTGGATAAGAGTGTGGAGCCCAAATCTCAAGAAGCCTTCGAGTTGTTACTGCAAGCAACACAAGTTCTAAGAGAACAAAGTTTTTTAAAGCACGACAAAATACGACAAGAAATCCAAAAACGTGTAAAAGTACTACAGTTGCTAAAAGAGCAACAACTGCGTGAAATCGCTCAATTACAAAACGAAAAGGATAAAATTCGTGACAAAGCTGAAAAGCTAGCTGAAATGTATGAAGATATCAATGAAAAGCAGCAAATGCTCTATAAAAGGTAATATCATTTCGAATTGAAAACGTATCTAAAAACTAAAAACTTTTATTTACAGAGCGCAAGACATCGTTCGTATATCTACTCTTCGCTTACCGCAATCAAGCTCAATGGAAAAGGAGTTTTTCAATAATTTAGAGAAAATAAAACAAAGAACTTCTTTGGTTACAAAGAATTTGGAACATGCAAAAATTCGAATTAAGGCACAAGCAGAAATGTTGGAAAATGCTAAGAAAACCGCCCCAGGAAAACGAGTGGTCCTGCCACCCAATAAAGAATTGGCCATACAAGAAATTTTATCAGATATGTAAGAAATATAATTTTTATGAGTAAACAATAATGTTATCAATTGTTTTTTTTTTTCATAAAGGACCAATCAAATTGAGACTAATATAAATGAAATCAAGAAGATGAATGCAATTATCAACATCAAATGAGATTTGTTTTTGTTATCTTTGTAAATTTATACTAGGTAGGTATTATAATTAAGAGCCTTGATTAACATAAGAGAATAAATTTTGGTAAAAAATATTTAAAACCCATAAGCTTTTTTTTTTTTATCAAATAAACAAGGAAAACAAGGCAAGTACATAATGCAATTGCATTTATTTTATTAAGAAACACGAGCTAGTTCAATAAAGAATTATGACTACTAAAGAAAAATTAAATATAAAATAGGTAATCTTATTTTTAAAGTTTGACCAATGACCGTATTATATGTAAAATCTCGTTGGTTGCTAGTTCGTTAAAGAAAAACGGTTGGCATTATTCAATTGCTTCTTTGATTTTAGTTTTAGTTGCTAATATAAACTGACTTAAACAAGTTACAAAAAGAAAATAACGTTAGGCGCCATCCATTCACGGCGTCGAAAGTTCGGGGGGGTTGGTGTCCATGAGTTTCCGATGGATTTCGACGTAAGAGGAGGGGTGTAAAAAGGAAAGTACGACGTCGTATAAATTCTTTGTAGTTAAGATTATTAGTTTCAATTTGCCAAAAATATTTAAGCACTTCAAACTTTTTTGTTCTGCTTTTTAACTTACTGAGTAAACATGTACAATTTTTCTCAAATTTTATTTAAATTTAGGGGGGGTCGTAGGGGGGGGGGTCAAAAAATATTCTTTTTTATTCGACGCCGTAAATGCATGGCGCCTTATTTAACAAAAATCATTTTTTTTTTCGTATCTAAATCAAACGAAAATTGCTTCTAAAAATTTTCCACTTTTCAAGTACAAATTGATTATTTTTGACTGACAGGTGGACACGTAATTTTTTTTAATTTGATATAACAAGTATAAAACAAAAAATAATTTCTTTTTAAATCAGTTGCATTTTACTTTCATTGAAAAACTAAGAAAATGATAATAAAAAATATATTTTTTCAAATAATAATTTCCTTTTTGGTTGGTAGCTATAATCCTGATAACATAGTTGCTACTAACAATGTAAAATTAATTTACGAATACTTTACAAAAGTTCATTCAGTAACTCACGTGCTGATAATTTCACCACAAAATGCTGAGATGATTTCGATCTTGATAAAAAAATTTACTCGAAAGAGTATTTTTACAAAAATCATCCTAAATAACTGTTTTGACGAAATTTTTAATGCCACAAACTTTCCAGTCGGAGTTTTTATTGATAGAACGAGAGCCTATGATGAAAAACTCCTTAAATGGGTTTCAGCAAATGAATATTTTAATTCTAGTTATTTTTGGTTAATTCAAGGATATAACAATGAGACAGCCACGAGTGTCCTTGGAAAATTATTCAACATAAGCTTAAATTCACAAATTACGTTCATTCAGAAAAATGATGAGTTCTGTAGTAATTTGATTGATGTTTACAGTTATGGAAGGCATTTAAGATATGATTTAGTTACTAATGTATACGGAAAATGGTGCAACGGCATGCAAAACATTACAATGTGGAAAAATTTATCGATGATGTATAGAAAAAACAACCGTGGAAATTTTAACCAACTAGAAATGAGACAGACAGTAGTTGTAAGACAAAAGCTTAGAAAAAAATAATAACCATAAAAATAACCAGTACTATTTGCTTAGATCGCAACAAAACCTCTTAATAGATCAATTGATTATATAGACCAACTTATGATGAGTCCTAGAGTATCTCCTGATATTCTAGCATTAGTAAAGTATCACCATATTCAAGCTATGTTATTGCGACAATTGTTCAACTTCAGGTTCTGTCACGTTTTCCTTTTCTATTTCATTATTTCAAATGTTATATCTTTTAGTGTGAAGGTTAATAGGATAGCAACAGATATTACAGGCGTTTCAATACGTGGATTGCGTGGAGGAGCTCTTGGTATCCTTTCAAGAAACGAAACGGATCTCTTATCTACTGGAGCTGTTATTAGACCATCTCGCTTTCATGATTTTGACTTTTTGCACACAAGACTATTTGCGAGGTCAGCGATATATATTTATTATTTATTCACTGTGAAATTATTTTTCTCTTCTATAGAGTTCATTTGTTCTACAGATTAACACCAAAACTGCTACAACAACATAAGAATGAAATCACTTTTCTTGTTCCATTCAGTATAAATTTTTGGATTAGTGTAGTATCGTCATTTACACTTATCGCTTTTTTATATAGTTCTTTTTCAAATACTCTTCTAGACATATATGTTAAAAAAGAATCTCCGATTATTTATATATTCAGCATAATTGGTAGTCAAGGAACAACTGCATCATATCGCCATTGGTTTCGAAGAGTGACTACTATAACAGGCTATATCTTAATACTTACGATTGTGGGCGTATTTGCTGCTCAATTGTACATTGTGATATTGACACCACCTAAAGATCCGTTTAAAAGTCTCGAAGAACTACTAAACAGTGACATATTTTTAGCAAGACACACTACTTATGGAGCTGCAGTAGTTTTATTTGCAAGTATATTAATAATTTGAAGATGTACCTAATTAATTTCGCATCTCTTCCAGAATGAATTAGCGAAATCTAATCGACCTAATTATACCGAAATTTTTTTCAAAAGTTCTAAAGGACTCTCAGTAAGCTCATTTGATCGCAAAATTATTGCGGTTTTCGATAACTACAATGAAGGGCTCAATTATATGAAAAAGGAACCGGTAGCATTCACAGGAGTATCCTCAAATATACAAGGGATCATAAAAAAAAATTTCGCACCGGAAGAAATATGTGAAATGAAAGTACAATATCTCATTAATGCACCGCACTACTATCCTATGAAAAAACACAGTCAGTATTCTCGAGCGTTTATCCTTGGTCTTTTAAAATTAGATGAAAGTGGTTTATCACAGCGAATCAAAAATATCTATTTTGAGGAGATGCCTCCTTGTGATGCAAAAGTGACTTTATATTCGGTTCCGTTTGAGAAAACTAAGTGGGCAGTATTTGTGCTGACTGGTGAGTTTTCCATTGAAATAATAATTCTGATTCTTTCAATATTGCTTTTACAGGAGCAATTTTACTATCAATTTGTATTTTTGGATTGGAAATAGTACATTCAAAATTGAACTTGATTCAAATGTTCTGTGTTGTTAAAAGAAAAATCGTGTGCATTGGAAGACGAGACATTTTCAGTATAAAATTTAAAAACAGTTGAATAATATGTCTAATGAGAAAAATATTTCTTTAAAAAGGTGAAATCTCAACACAATTCTATTGGTGCCCTCTATTGTAAAACACTTACATCAATAAAATTCAAATAAACAAGAAAATCATGTTATGGCCATTTTTATTTATTTTGTGGATTGTTGTTCATAAAAAACCATCTGAACTGTAGCAAATATATGACTTAACATTAACGTTTTTATATAAAATAGTACAAAAGCAAATTGTGTCGAAAATTGCTAAGCTAAAAAATAAATTTGATTGGCACGACTAAATCAAAAAAATATTATTCACGTGGAAAGTCATTATTTCAATTGCTTTTGAACAATTGTTCGTTTGTTTCCACTGGAACTTGAATGTCCATAATCAGTAAATGAGATGCTCGACATATTTCCTTTAGTTGGAACAGCACGTGTGTGAACTGCACTGCTAGTGTGCAGTTTACAATCTGATGATTCAATTACTTTGACCACGCTTTGTTTTTGAACCACTGCACGAGACTCACTAGAATGTGTTATGTAGTCTCTTATGTTGGATTGTTTTCCAAGACGGTGCTGCGTACTTAAACTATTTCGCTCACCAATGGAAGAGTTTATTACAGAAGAGACTGGGTGATGTGATTCTGTTGTCGGTCCTTTTCGAGTCAAAATCGAATTGTGAATTTCTGCAGACGCTTGTGAAGATAAGGACTCTTTCTTGATTCCAGCAGCCGAGTTATTTATATTTGTCTTCTGAACTTGATGCATGGATGATCCTTCAGCTATAGAATATCCACCGAAATTGATTGAGGATGAGTGCTGTCTAGAACGAAGTCGCTGAGATGTGCCATTCGTCTCCATTGGATGGAAAGTCATTTGGGAAGTCTGTTCCTTTGTAAAAGTGTTTGATCGTTCTCGTTTTTGCGTCAAGTCATTTAAACTTGACGATGATGAATTCGACATACCTCGCATTAATGCTCTTTGAGCGATTTCACTATGATTCCCATATACATGTGAAATAGTTCCACTACTTGATGACTGATGCGTTTTAGTTTCGGTCGAAGATGAGCTAACAAATTTTGATGATTGGTCCTGAATCGATGACAAATCAACCTGTGAGATAGTTCCGGAACTTTTGGCATTCAACTCACTTAATGAGCTTATTACTTTTCCAGAAGCATTTTGATTGTTTGTAGTTTCATGTTGACTGTGAAATTTGGACATATTATTCATAGATTTGTCATTAAGGTGTTTTTGACGAGACTCTGAAATCATTTGAGAGTTTGCAACGTGAGTAGATGAAGAAGATTTTAAAACCGTAGATGCTTGTTCTATTTTTTCAGTCGAGTAATTAATTGTTCCATGTTGTGTTTTCTGGTGAGTAGTTTGAGTAATTCTTTTTCCAGGCTTATGAATCGGACATTCACCATCATGAATTATTGTTTTTACATGCTTATTATCACCATTTATTAAACTTTGTTTTACAAATGTTTGAGAACTGCTCTTTATTACTTTGGAAGCCTCGGTACTTCTGTTTATTGTTTCAGAATTAATTTCAGATAAAACTTTTGATGTGTGTCTTTGGTCCAATTGATGTCCATGTCCATGTACGATGCAGTTTTCTTTTGTGCCCTTTTGAATAATTTTAGTTTCTTGCCTCAAATTACTCTCACGTTTTGCTTGAGCAATCTTTATTTCTTGAGTAATTTTATTTTGAGCCGCTCGAGATTTATTTCCAAAGTCTATTGACCCTTCACCAACCACTAAATTGTCTGAATGATGAACACGTGTTGCACGTTGTACGTGTTGTTGAATAACTTGTTCTTTTCTTCCTTCAAACTTACCAGTCATTTTCAAGTTATCTTCATGGACTACTTTACTAGCTCTGTCAACTTTTCCAATTTCTTTGACTTCACGTTTTGTAAAACTATCTTGACTTACTTGAAGATTATCCTTTGGAATCCTTGGTGTGACGCGCTCAACAGTTTTGACTTCTTGTAACTCTCTTTGAGCAAATTCGCCAGTTATTTTTAAATTATCCTCATGAATGACTTTTATTGGACGGTCCTTGATTGGAGTAAACTCTATTTTTTCAGGTACATCTAATGGAACCTTTGCGATTTTTAAGTTATCTTCATGTTTTTTCACAACAGAACGTTCAATTGTTTGAGAGACTTGATGCTGTTCTCTCTTTGCAAAAGTACCTTCAGGAACACGTAAATTATCCTTCGGTATTCTAGGAGATGTTCGTTCAACATTAACTATTTCGTGTCGTTCTCTTTGAGCAAATTCACCAGTAACTTTCAAATTGTCTTCATGTATGACTCTCTGAACTTTTTGGGCTGCCTTAAATTCTGTGACTTCTCTTTGAGTAAATTTATCCTAAAAAATTGAATTGATTAACAAAACTGATGTATAAATGTAATAAATCATTTTACCTTAGAGATCGTTAGGTTATCTTGGGTTTTTTTAATAAGTTCACGATCACCTGGTTTATATTCAGACTTTTTAGGTGTGTAGAATTTTCCTTCAGGATGCAAATTATCTTCTGGTTTTTTAACTGGCATTCTTTCACCTGGTTTGTAATCTTGAGGCTGCCGTTTGGTGAAATCCCCTTCAGGATGAAGGTTATCTTGAGGTTTCTTTATTGGCATACGTTCACCAGGGCCCCATTCTTGTGGCTTTCGTTTTTCGAAATCTCCCTCGGGATGTAAATTATCCTGCGGTTTCTTGACTGGCATTCTCTCACCTGGTTTGTAATCTTGAGGCTGTCGTTTGGCGAAATCCCCTTCAGGATGAAGGTTATCTTGAGGTTTCTTCATTGGCATACGTTCACCAGGACCCCATTCTTGTGGCTTTCGTTTTTCGAAATCCCCCTCGGGATGTAAGTTATCCTGCGGTTTCTTGACAGGCATTCTCTCACCCGGCTTATAATCTTGAGGCTGACGTTTGGCGAAGTCCCCTTCAGGATGAAGGTTATCTTGAGGTTTCTTCATTGGCATACGTTCACCAGGACCCCATTCTTGTGGCTTTCGTTTTTCGAAATCCCCCTCGGGATGTAAGTTATCCTGCGGTTTCTTAACTGGCATTCTCTCACCCGGTTTGTAATCTTGAGGTTGGCGTTTTTCGAAATCTCCTTCTGGATGAAGGTTATCTTGAGGTTTCTTCATTGGCATACGTTCACCTATTTTAGGATTTTCTTTCTCTGGAACATCTAAAGGCACCTTTTCAATCGTTAGATTTGTTTGATGAATGACTTTTTGAACACGTTCTGCCTGCACTACTTGCTTTACTTCTCTTTGAGCAAATTTATCTTTACTAAGTTTTATTTGATCCTCATGGACTACGATTTGAGCTTTTTCAGGAGTTCCAATTGGTCCCTCTTTTGGTCTATCTGCGAACTTGTCCTGTAAAGCAACATAAAATATATATTTGATGCTTAATGGTTAATAACAATGATAAAAAATAACTGAATAAATTGAAAAAAAAATTACTATTTCATGTAATGTTTCAAAAAATTGAAATAGTTTTACATATTGATCTTTGATTGTATTTAGAAACAATTTTAGTACGCAAAACGTCAAATGTAACTTTTACAAAAATATGTCGAACTTATTGCTTATTTAATATTTTACCTTTGAAATTGACAGTTCATCCTGTGGTCTTATCGGTTTAACGACTTCAGCAGGTTTATAATCTGGTTTCTCTGGTCGCTCAAAAGATCCTTCAGGTTGTAAATTGTCTTTATGAATAACTCTTTGATTTCTTTCAGCTGCAACATATTGTGGTTTTTCTGGGGTGTAAAATGTTCCTTCTGGATGTAAATTGTCCTGAGGTTTCTTAACAGGCATTCGGTCTCCAGGTCGATATTCTTGAGGTTGACGTTGAGCGAATTCTCCTTCTGGATGCAAATTGTCTTTTGGAATCTTTACTGGCATACGCTCACCGGGCTTATATTCAGGTTTATCTGGTCGTTCAAAATCACCTTCAGGATGCAAATTATCTTTCGGTTTTTTAACTTGCTCTCGGGTACCAGGACTCCATTCTTGAGGTTGTCTTTTCTCGAAATCGCCTTCTGGATGCAAATTGTCCTGTGGTTTCTTTACAGGCATTCGGTCTCCTGGTCGATATTCTTGTGGTTGGCGTTTTGCAAATTCTCCTTCTGGATGCAAATTGTCCTGTGGTTTCTTAACAGGCATCCGATCTCCTGGTCGATATTCTTGTGGTTGACGTTGTGCAAAATCTCCTTCTGGATGCAAATTGTCTTTTGGAATCTTCACTGGCATACGTTCACCAGGCTTGTATTCAGGTTTATCTGGTCGTTCAAAATCACCTTCAGGATGTAAATTATCTTTCGGTTTTTTAACTGGCTCTCGGGTACCAGGACTCCATTCTTGAGGTTGTCTTTTCTCGAAATCGCCTTCTGGATGTAAGTTGTCCTGTGGTTTCTTTACAGGCATTCGGTCTCCTGGTTGATATTCTTGGGGTTGACGTTTTGCAAAATCTCCTTCTGGGTGCAAATTGTCTTTTGGGATCTTCACTGGCATACGTTCACCAGGCTTGTATTCAGGTTTATCTGGTCGTTCAAAATCACCCTCTGGATGCAAATTATCAACAGGCATTATTTTGTCAACTCTCTCAGCCTTTATATAATCTACTCGTTCTCTATCCATAAATTTATCAGTTGACAAAGTGATTTGATCTTTGTGAATTACTTTTTCTGTTTTAGTAGCACTTTGCCATATTTCTTCTTCCCTTGAAACAAATCGCTCTTTGCTGATTTCTAGCTCATCATGAGGACGAACAGGTTTGACCTTCTCACCTGGTTGATATTGAGGTTTTTCAGGTATTTCAATGCCTCCTGAAGGAGTTAAGTTAGTTTGATGTACAATTTTCTGTGGTCTATCTGCTGGAACGAATTTCGATTTTTCTGGTGTATAAAATTCACCTTCGGGGTGAAGGTTATCTTCAGGTTTCTTTACAGGCATCCGGTCTCCTGGTCGATATTCTTGTGGTTGACGTTGTGCAAAATCTCCTTCTGGATGCAAATTGTCCTGTGGTTTCTTTACAGGCATCCGATCTCCTGGTCGATATTCTTGTGGTTGACGTTGTGCAAAATCTCCTTCTGGATGCAAATTGTCTTTTGGGATCTTCACTGGCATACGTTCACCAGGCTTGTATTCAGGTTTATCTGGTCGTTCAAAATCACCTTCAGGATGCAAATTATCTTTCGGTTTTTTAACTGGCTCTCGGGTACCAGGACTCCATTCTTGAGGTTGTCTTTTCTCGAAATCGCCTTCTGGATGCAAATTGTCCTGTGGTTTCTTTACAGGCATTCGGTCTCCTGGTCGATATTCTTGTGGTTGACGTTTTGCAAAATCTCCTTCTGGGTGCAAATTGTCTTTTGGGATCTTCACTGGCATACGTTCACCAGGCTTGTATTCAGGTTTATCTGGTCGTTCAAAATCACCTTCAGGATGCAAATTATCTTTCGGTTTTTTAACTGGCTCTCGGGTACCAGGACTCCATTCTTGAGGTTGTCTTTTCTCGAAATCGCCTTCTGGATGCAAATTGTCCTGTGGTTTCTTTACAGGCATTCGGTCTCCTGGTCGATATTCTTGTGGTTGACGTTTTGCAAAATCTCCTTCTGGATGCAAATTGTCCTGTGGTTTCTTAACAGGCATCCGATCTCCTGGTCGATATTCTTGAGGTTGACGTTGTGCAAAATCTCCTTCTGGATGCAAATTGTCTTTTGGAATCTTCACTGGCATACGTTCACCAGGCTTGTATTCAGGTTTATCTGGTCGTTCAAAATCACCTTCAGGATGCAAATTATCTTTCGGTTTTTTAACTGGCTCTCGGGTACCAGGACTCCATTCTTGAGGTTGTCTTTTCTCGAAATCGCCTTCTGGATGCAAATTGTCCTGTGGTTTCTTTACAGGCATTCGGTCTCCTGGTCGATATTCTTGGGGTTGACGTTTTGCAAAATCTCCTTCTGGATGCAAATTGTCCTGTGGTTTCTTAACAGGCATCCGATCTCCTGGTCGATATTCTTGAGGTTGACGTTGTGCAAAATCTCCTTCTGGATGCAAATTGTCTTTTGGAATCTTCACTGGCATACGTTCACCAGGCTTGTATTCAGGTTTATCTGGTCGTTCAAAATCACCTTCAGGATGCAAATTATCTTTCGGTTTTTTAACTGGCTCTCGGGTACCAGGACTCCATTCTTGAGGTTGTCTTTTCTCGAAATCGCCTTCTGGATGCAAATTGTCCTGTGGTTTCTTTACAGGCATTCGGTCTCCTGGTCGATATTCTTGTGGTTGACGTTTTGCAAAATCTCCTTCTGGATGTAAATTATCTTTAGGAATTTTTACTGGCATACGTTCACCAGGCTTATATTCTGGTTTATCTGGTCGTTCAAAATCACCCTCTGGATGCAAATTATCAACAGGCATTATTTTGTCTACTCTCTCAGCTTTTATGTAATCTACTCGTTCTCTATCCATAAATTTATCAGTTGACAAAGTGATTTGATCTTTGTGAATTACTTTTTCTGTTTTAGTAGCACTTTGCCATATTTCTTCTTCCCTTGAAACAAATCGCTCTTTGCTGATTTCTAGCTCATCATGAGGACGAATAGGTTTGACCTTCTCACCTGGCTGATATTGAGGTTTCTCAGGTATTTCAATGCCTCCTGAAGGAGTTAAGTTAGTTTGATGTACAATTTTCTGTGGTCTATCTGCTGGAACGAATTTCGATTTTTCTGGTGTATAAAATTCACCTTCGGGGTGAAGGTTATCTTCAGGTTTCTTTACAGGCATCCGGTCTCCTGGTCGATATTCTTGTGGTTGACGTTGTGCAAAATCTCCTTCTGGATGTAAATTGTCTTTTGGGATCTTCACTGGCATACGTTCACCAGGCTTGTATTCAGGTTTATCTGGTCGTTCAAAATCACCTTCAGGATGCAAATTATCTTTCGGTTTTTTAACTGGCTCTCGGGTACCAGGACTCCATTCTTGAGGTTGTCTTTTCTCGAAATCGCCTTCTGGATGCAAATTGTCCTGTGGTTTCTTTACAGGCATTCGATCTCCTGGTTGATATTCTTGGGGTTGACGTTTTGCAAAATCTCCTTCTGGGTGCAAATTGTCTTTTGGGATCTTCACCGGCATACGTTCACCAGGCTTGTATTCAGGTTTATCTGGTCGTTCAAAATCACCTTCAGGATGCAAATTATCTTTCGGTTTTTTAACTGGCTCTCGGGTACCAGGACTCCATTCTTGAGGTTGTCTTTTCTCGAAATCGCCTTCTGGATGCAAATTGTCCTGTGGTTTCTTTACAGGCATTCGGTCTCCTGGTCGATATTCTTGGGGTTGACGTTTTGCAAAATCTCCTTCTGGGTGCAAATTGTCTTTTGGGATCTTCACTGGCATACGTTCACCAGGCTTGTATTCAGGTTTATCTGGTCGTTCAAAATCACCTTCAGGATGCAAATTATCTTTCGGTTTTTTAACTGGCTCTCGGGTACCAGGACTCCATTCTTGAGGTTGTCTTTTCTCGAAATCGCCTTCTGGATGCAAATTGTCCTGTGGTTTCTTTACAGGCATTCGGTCTCCTGGTTGATATTCTTGGGGTCGACGTTTTGCAAAATCTCCTTCTGGGTGCAAATTGTCTTTTGGGATCTTCACTGGCATACGTTCACCAGGCTTGTATTCAGGTTTATCTGGTCGTTCAAAATCACCTTCAGGATGCAAATTATCTTTCGGTTTTTTAACTGGCTCTCGGGTACCAGGACTCCATTCTTGAGGTTGTCTTTTCTCGAAATCGCCTTCTGGATGCAAATTGTCCTGTGGTTTCTTTACAGGCATTCGGTCTCCTGGTCGATATTCTTGTGGTTGACGTTTTGCAAAATCTCCTTCTGGGTGCAAATTGTCTTTTGGGATCTTCACTGGCATACGTTCACCAGGCTTGTATTCAGGTTTATCTGGTCGTTCAAAATCACCTTCAGGATGCAAATTATCTTTCGGTTTTTTAACTGGCTCTCGGGTACCAGGACTCCATTCTTGAGGTTGTCTTTTCTCGAAATCCCCTTCTGGATGCAAATTGTCCTGTGGTTTCTTCACAGGCATTCGGTCTCCTGGTCGATATTCTTGGGGTTGACGTTTTGCAAAATCTCCTTCTGGGTGCAAATTGTCTTTTGGGATCTTCACTGGCATACGTTCACCAGGCTTGTATTCAGGTTTATCTGGTCGTTCAAAATCACCCTCTGGATGCAAATTATCAACAGGCATTATTTTGTCAACTCTCTCAGCCTTTATATAATCTACTCGTTCTCTATCCATAAATTTATCAGTTGACAAAGTGATTTGATCTTTGTGAATTACTTTTTCTGTTTTAGTAGCACTTTGCCATATTTCTTCTTCTCTTGAAACAAATCGGTCTTTGCTGATTTCTAATTCATCATGAGGACGAATAGGTTTGACCTTCTCACCTGGCTGATATTGAGGTTTTTCAGGTATTTCAATGCCTCCTGAAGGAGTTAAGTTAGTTTGATGTACAATTTTCTGTGGTCTATCTGCTGGAACGAATTTCGATTTTTCGGGTGTATAAAATTCACCCTCAGGGTGAAGGTTATCTTCAGGTTTCTTTACAGGCATCCGATCTCCTGGACCCCATTCTTGTGGCTTTCGTTTTTCGAAATCCCCTTCGGGATGTAAGTTATCCTGCGGTTTCTTGACTGGCATTCTCTCACCCGGTTTGTAATCTTGAGGTTGGCGTTTTGCGAAATCGCCTTCTGGATGAAGGTTATCTTGAGGTTTCTTCATTGGCATTCGTTCACCTGGACCCCATTCTTGTGGCTTTCGTTTTTCGAAATCCCCTTCTGGATGTAAATTGTCCTGCGGTTTCTTAACAGGCATTCTCTCACCCGGTTTATAATCTTGAGGCTGACGTTTGGCGAAATCCCCTTCAGGATAAAGGTTATCTTGAGGTTTCTTCATTGGCATACGTTCACCAGGACCCCATTCTTGTGGCTTTCGTTTTTCGAAATCCCCCTCGGGATGTAAGTTATCCTGCGGTTTCTTAACTGGCATTCTCTCACCCGGTTTGTAATCTTGAGGTTGGCGTTTTACGAAGTCTCCCTCTGGATGAAGATTATCTTGAGGTTTCTTCATTGGCATACGTTCACCAGGACCCCATTCTTGTGGCTTTCGTTTTTCGAAATCCCCTTCGGGATGTAAGTTATCCTGCGGTTTCTTAACTGGCATTCTCTCACCCGGTTTGTAATCTTGAGGTTGGCGTTTTACGAAGTCTCCTTCTGGATGAAGGTTATCTTGAGGTTTCTTCATTGGCATACGTTCACCAGGACCCCATTCTTGTGGCTTTCGTTTTTCGAAATCCCCTTCGGGATGTAAGTTATCCTGCGGTTTCTTAACTGGCATTCTCTCACCCGGTTTGTAATCTTGAGGCTGACGTTTGGCGAAATCCCCTTCAGGATGAAGGTTATCTTGAGGTTTCTTCATTGGCATACGTTCACCAGGACCCCATTCTTGTGGCTTTCGTTTTTCGAAATCCCCCTCGGGATGTAAGTTATCCTGCGGTTTCTTGACAGGCATTCTATCACCCGGCTTATAATCTTGAGGCTGACGTTTGGCGAAATCCCCTTCAGGATGAAGGTTATCTTGAGGTTTCTTCATTGGCATACGTTCACCAGGACCCCATTCTTGTGGCTTTCGTTTTTCGAAATCCCCCTCGGGATGTAAGTTATCCTGCGGTTTCTTAACTGGCATTCTCTCACCCGGTTTGTAATCTTGAGGTTGGCGTTTTACGAAGTCTCCTTCTGGATGAAGGTTATCTTGAGGTTTCTTCATTGGCATACGTTCACCAGGACCCCATTCTTGTGGCTTTCGTTTTTCGAACTCTCCCTCGGGATGTAAATTATCCTGCGGTTTCTTGACAGGCATTCTATCACCAGGTTTGTATTCTTCTATAATACGAGTTGAAAAGGCTTCATGTGAAACACTAAGCTCATCTTTCGGTTTTTTTGGTACCTCTCGGATAATCGGACCATGAGACACTCGTGTTTCGGGTTTTTGAAATTCCCCCTCCATACGTAAATTGTCTTCGTGCCTTATAGCTTTTCTTCGTACATCTTCATACATTGTTGAATATGTTGTCGTAATATCATCTGCTATTACATCACGACTATAAGATTTTACTATTTGACCAGTTACCACTTCATCATTTTGTTCAGTTTTCAAATCAGTACTGTGTATCACTTTAGCATCTTTTTCGCAAGTACAAATCACATCTCCTTGCACAGAAATATCATCAATCACTGTAGTAATATACTCGTTTGTATTAACGGTGCTTTTATTGAATGAACTTTTATTTATTAAAGTCGTATCTTCAATTAAAGTCGATTTATGATTAATATCGCTGACTATGCTAGTATCATCTTGTTTGATAATAACTGAATCATGATCACATGTACAAAGAGCAATGTCTGCTACAGGAATAATTTCCTCAACAATAGTTGTTTTAAAATCAACTGTCTTTTTGCTGTCAATTTTATTGGATTTACTAGATTTACTCTCTCTTATAGTTTTAGTCTCATTTACAATATTATCTGTAATGGATGAAGAAGTTTGTATATCTGTTGTATAGTTATCACTCATATTTTTGGATATTGTGTCTAACAAAACATCATTACTTTTGTCAAAACTGGTTTTAGTGAATTTATTCGAGGTATTTTCAAAGTCCGAAGATGAAATTAGCTTGCTAGATTTCGATGATGATACTTTAGTATCAATTGTTGATGATGAAGTAATATTACTTATATCAGATATAATTGTAGTATCATACACTTTAGAGCTAGACACAGTGTTAATGTTTTTAGTTCCAGTAAAACTGATATCATTTTTTGATGAATTTTGTATTTTTGAACTAGAATCTAGAGATGAATTAATTATGAAGCTTTCGTCTGACAAGTTCGAGCTTAGTTTCTTATCAAAAACGGTTGACGATGAGACATCATTCACTGAAAGTTCGCCTATATTACTTGAATCGTACATTGCTTTAGAGCTAGAACTATATGACGACACAAACTTTGATGACTTATTGACATTCGAATTGTCTATTGCAATATCATCAGTGATGGGTAAAACGAACTCGCCTTCATATATAAGATCATCGCTGTCTTTGCAAAGTGCATAAAAATCTTGTTTTCTTGAAGCACTTCTACTCCTTATAATTCTTTCGCTACGTACTGTATCTCTTGATATACGTTTCTGATCAGATGATGTAGTAGCATCGATCCTCAAATCAGATGAAGATAAATTTTGCATAGCAGAATACAGTTTAGACTTGAAACTTTCATATCTTTCTGAACGTTGAACGTTATCTGTTGTATCAGACGCTATAAAATCTGTTGTTTGACTACGTTGGGTGACTCTTTTGGAATTCGACTTATCTGAAGATTGTGGCCAAAATGCGGAGTCTTCGCTGGGTTTATTGTACTTGTTACGTTCAAGTGAACTGGTTGAGAATTTAGTTCCAAACTGCTTTCCATTGGAAGTACCATGCAACTCATTACCATACGATTTTTGAGTAATTGATGATCCACTTTGTTTTATACCATCAATTGAATGTTCTGTATACTTTGTTGCTGTACTAGAAAACTCCTTTGACGTTTTCATTGAAGAAGATGTATCTTGAGAATCAGTCGAGGTAACTACGAAAGATTCATTAGCAGCACCAGCAGTAGCACCGTGAAGCATCATTTCTCTTAACTCTGTTTCAGTCCATGTCCGACGCCTGATTGGTACATATTCAGTACCTGTTGATCCAGATGTAATTGTGGAATGTTTCGACGATGAAAATGTATTATCTTTCGATGATCCAGATGTATAAACAGTGAACTTTTTCTCTGTTACTGCAAAATTAATTAAATTAATTAATCAAAAATAACTTTTACATATAAACGGTTACACACCTGATGATTCATTTTTCTTCGCATTAGAATGTGAAACTTTTTGTCTCTTTACCACAGTAGAGGACCCAGTTTTCTGTTTAGACTTCTTCATTTTGCTTTAGTAATTTCGTTGACGTCTGTAACAATAACAAAAACAATACATATATCATCAGTTAAATACACATAATGTATGGGATATTTTTTGAAGACATTTATATCTCCAGACGGAATCCCCTGACACACAATGACGTTGTACACATTCATTCATTAAAGTTTCATTCACGAACAACGTGTTCATTCAGAAAAACAATTGATCAACTTCGTTGAAACTCGGAAACTTTCGTGGCATATTTGTAGAAACTGAACTGAATTTAAGCCGACATTGATCTAAAAAATGTTCTACATAAAACAGTTTTGAAATTCACTTTATTTTGTTATATAATGTATGTATTCGATTTTACGTTTAGTAAAATATTGAGAAGCAGGTAGGTAGCTTTTATTAATAAGAACAGTCATTTGAGTCAATTTTTACAATATTAAACAAGTTCCTCTTACTTTTCTTATTTTTTCCATTTATTTCAATCAGCTAAAATTAAATTAAGTTCTTTCTAATGTTTTCATTCTAAACGTGTAAAATAAGTGTGCATGTATTGTAAGATTTCAGTCAATGTTATTAAATTTCAAAATATATTTTGGTTTTCCTCTTTGCAATGGTGTACTTAAAAATTTTGAAATTTTTAAAATTCACCAAACAAAACGTATTGTTCTACTTGGAATTAATTATAAATTTTTTTATTGTAATGCAAAACATTTATTTATAAAAATTCAACCACATATTAATTTTAATATAGTATTTAGTTAAAATTCTACAAAATCCAAATTTTATATACTTGTCTATAATGTGTGATTGTTTTGATATGATGTCATTTTTCAATATACTAAGCAAGACACTATATTATATGTGACACTTAGAATATTCATCATATTATAATTACTTATTAATTAAGAAAAACTTTATAAATTAATTAATAAAACACATTAATATAATCAAGACTTTTTTCGGGCGCTCCAAATTAAATAAAGTAATAATATCTGATGCCTCGTTTAAGAATCAAAAACTAAGTCCATTTTATGAACAAAACTAGCACTTTTAAAGAAACATTAAAATTTTTGCAATTGTAAAAAAAATAAAAAAAAAATCTTTGGTATGAAAACATTTTTTTTAAATTTCAAAAAATGTGTTCTGGCAAAATAATTATTTGTTTTTGATTTTCCATTTTATAATGACAAAGTCTGCTAGAGTTGACCTACAGCGTTTTTTTTATTTTTTACACTTTCAAATACTCAAATATCAATTTTAAATTATATATATATATATTATGTTTTTAGTTGACGATTTTCATTTGAAATTGTTGCTGTGTCTAAAACAGTCTTTCAATTTTATGTGACTCAAGCAGGAAAAAAATAAGTCAAACATTGATTGATAGTAAAAATAGTTTTCGTAATTCTCCAATTCACTTGCTTTATTCGCAATTGTGTTTGAATTTGTCATGCTCCATTTACTTTTATTTGTGGATTATAAGAACCATGAATATTATTATTTTCATCAGTTTGAATTCACTGAATTTTTTTTATCGATTTTTTAAGAGAAAACGTTCTTAATTTTTTTATTACCTAAAGTTATTTTTATTATGATTTTTTTTTTTCATTAATAATTCTCATCACTTTTACTTTATTTAATTTTTTATTTTTATTTTTTCTTAAATTATTTCATATATTTCGCTTATTATTTCACTAAAATACACGGCGTTCGTTTACTTATTCAATCGGTTTCAAAATGTACAATGATCATGTCTCGATCGCTTACAGCTAAATTTAAAGCTTTATTTCTTACAATTCATTCACTCGTATTGTACCAAATCAAGCAGTATTAATGTTTATGTAGGTGTTTTCATATGTTTGTTCACAAATGACTTTTTAATAAATACAACCTTGCCTACACTCGCTTCTTTTATGACATCATTTCATGGTTATTTTTTCGGATTTGTTTTTTAAGTTACTTCACTGCATGAGTGTCGATCGAATACTGAAGCTACTAGCTAAAAATATTTTCATTATGAATTTTAACAAACGAAGCAGTCTACTACTACATCATACTGAGCTTAAATCGCTGATCAAACATTCATACAATATTTTGGTCTTTTTTGGCTGATACGTATGTTATAATAGTGTGCTCAAAAGAGAACCGGGAAAAAATCGCTTTGCTAAAAGTGAGAAAACCAGTTATATTTTTAATATATATATATATATACCTATATATATATATATATTTTTTTTTAATAAATTTATGCTATATTTTTGCTGATCGAAACACTAAAAGTTTTACTGCCAAGCTCCTCAGAGCTCATTTAACAAGATTAAAAAAAATCAATTGAAAACTCTTGTTAAAAGCTAAAATAATCAATGTTGGATGAATAAAATAAATTTTTCGTTACCTTATGGTGATTTTTTAAATTCACTTGCAATGTTGAAATGAACATGTGAAAGAGAAACGTAGCTTGGCACAAGGAAAAATGCAAATGATTTTTAATATAACATTGATGTAACGATTATAAGTTAAATATTACCGTCTGGGAAGGAGTTCTACTAGTTAATAATTTTTTTTTTACTGAAAACAATTTTGTGAACTCAACTTGTCGCTCGCCAAATTCAACGTATGGAATGAGATCCAACCAAAACATACAATCCAAGATGACAAATTTAATGCAAAGAATTTATACGAAAAAACTATATAAATTTTTGCTACATTTTCAGGTGATTCAAGGTGAAATATGACTCGTATGTTTAAAATTAATGTATGTTTAAAGTCATGAATATTTTTAGTTAATGTTTAACAATCTAAAAAATCATCAATGTGAAACTATTTGTCTAATTTCTAATGGTCGGTTCATACCTATACAAAACTTAAACATCAATAAAAAAAATGGTCAATTGCTCACGCACCAATGCAAAAATTCCTAAAAAGGTCATAGAGATGTTGCTTGCAGTAAACTAATGACACCCACCATAACATGTGATGTGATTCATTCACACCTTTAGCCGGTCAATACCATATCGGTCTTGTGTGTGAATCGTAGGAGGCAGTATTTTTACTATTTTAAATATATATTCATTAAATGAAAGAAAAATGAGTCAATTTCTATATTATTATTATTATTATTGTTTTAAGTGTATGAAAATACATATGTTTTATACATCATACTTATTTCAAAAGCAGATATACAAATGTTGGAATAAATTGTTGGAAATAAATTGAAAAACAAACTAAATATACGTACGATTTCTATCACAATTAAACTCATACGCTAAATTTTTGACCGTGGAACACCAGTTTTACCATTTTTATACATACGCTTGTTTCGTTAAAACCTTATTTAATATATTTGTTTATTGGTAGTCGTTTTCGTTTTTTAGAACATTTACTAACATGTCTTAATTAAACTGAATCTGATGACGTAACTATTTATTTTCGCAAATATTCAATCACGTTTTTTTTGTTTTAATTTCCAAGAGAAATCAATAATCATTAGGTAGAAGTCAATGTAAATCTATTGACTTATGATAACTTCATTGCACATTCACAAATTTAAGAATAATTTATTTTTAAAATGGATAAAACAATTTTTTTTTCATTAAGTGTCAATAGAATATTGTCGCTTTGCCTTTATTATTTTTAATAAATTATTGTACCTAAATTTGATTGTTCAAGTATTTATGTTTTTTTTTCAAAACAATGTATTTAGAGTGCTAAAACATCAAAGAAATTTTTGATAAAAAAAACGCGGTCTCACCGAAAAAAAATATATTTAGTAAATTGAAGCCTTGTACTATTCAAAACTAGAAACTAAAGTCATCGTCAGTCTGCACCGTAGAATAAAATTTCACACATTTTAATACTAAATTGCTATAATACGTAGAATTGTATTCACTAAATATATTTGTAAGTAAGTGTAGCTTTCATTCAAAGATCGAGAAACTTAACTTATTAGGTGTATTAGCTCTATATAGCGTTCATTTTTACATACACAAACAAATTTGACACGGCACCAATACTAAGATTACTCGCAAAATTTGATGATTTTCTTTTAACTAACTAAAATGTTTTTCTTCGGTTATTTCAAAATGTAACACAAAATTTAAGAACATTAACATCAAACCTGCAACCTAAATCGATAATCAAATAGGTATCAAAAATATTAATAAGTTTAGATAAATATGTAGAGTAGATCATACATAACAGTGGTTAATTTGTGGATTTAAAAATTAATATTATTATGTTTTTTTCTATGCTGAAACGAGATTACTCGAAAAACTTTAGGGTGAGCTGAAAGGCCTTTGAGGGCGACCAATTTATTTTTTGACCTTGAGAAGTTTTGCAATATCTTTTATTGTGATGAATTATTATTGTCACGTTTCATAAGATGTACTGCGTATATTATAATTTTAGAGCAATTAAACCGGTGTCACTCACTAGGTATGTTACTATTAAATACTATATAAAACCGCAGAAACTCAAGTCGAACGTGTGGTAGCGAGTCAAAAAAATGATGTCAGCAATATGTGTTTCGGACACAAAACAAAATAAAATTAAAAATATCACGTAACATCTCAATTTAGACATTTTTATGATTTTAAACTTTTTTACTTTAAGTTCTTACGTGTTTTCTTTCAAAGAAAAAATAAGTTAATGTGCTCTGTAAAATCTGTCTATTCCAGTTGAATTCGAATAAAATCTTTTCTGATGTACTGGAATGTTTTGATTATCTTATCAAGAGATAAATAAATATATAAAGACATACAATTATCACACACGGTTTTTTTCATTAAAAATATTCTTGTAAATTTATTAAGATTTTACGTTGACAAAAAGTGAATAATTTTATTAGTACTTAGCAAAATTGTGTATTGACTTTCTATCAAAATTTAAAAATATGATCTGAAGTCAAAGGTGTTCATTAAATGGAAATGTTTTGATATTTGCAATTCACATTTTATTTCGAATGACATCACTTTTCTCATTTTGTTTTAAACGGGAATACCATAACCGTAAATGGACTCGAGAGAAATCATAAATATGATATGTAAATTATATAAAAATTTGACATATAAAGTCGAACTTTTATTTTTATATATATATATATTTTTTTTTTTTTTTAAATCAAAGATCAACTCAAAATTTTTTTATTCAGAACATCAAGTGCAGATTTTACTTAAATCATACAAATTATATTCTATTGAAGTATGACATCAGAGTACTAACAAAATAGTGTAGTAAACAACTACTTTTCTTAAACATTTTAGATGAATAACTTTAATTATTTTAATTAATTAATTTACCTTGAATAAAACTGGAATCAAGTAACACAAAAAATTATTTTTGTCACTTGCTATCCAATTTTTTTTGTATGAATACCTTATATTAATTCAAATTCACAAGTATTAGAACTGTTTTACTTCACACCTTCAATTTTACTGAACGATACGCTAATAGCTATGATGTGTCACTTTTTTTTATTTTATTTTATTTTATTATTATTTTTTTTTATTTTTTTTATTTTTTGTTAGGTAATAAGTTTTTATTTTTTTGATTAAATTAATATTATATAAATGTAATGTATTTTTAGTACCTAAGCATTCGTGAACTGATCACTCGTAACAATAATGTTTTATTATTAAATATTTTATAAACGAATGGTTTGCTGGTCGATCGGATACTGAACATCGATTGAAACTTAACTGCTTGATGTTTCGGAATTTTAAATGTTCGTTTGATTATTAACTTCAGTGGTAGTAGTAGTAGTAGAAGTAAGTATATAAAGTTATTAACATACTGGTGTATGAAGAAATTCAATAAAATTTGAAGTTTCATTAAACATTTTGGGTTAAAAATAAGTTTCTTGGGATGATATTTATTAAGCTTTAATTTAGCTGCTCCAAATGAAACTCAATAGTTTTGTCTAAGGCTCCCAATTAACCGGCAAATTTTACTATCCGGTTATCGGTTAATAAATTTTCAATAACCGGATATCCGATTCGGTTATTTGATAAATATTTTCACTAATTTTCACAACCAAAATGGTTAAACTTAGACATATTTATACTTTTTTTTGCCTTATTCAATTAAAAAGTATTCAAATTATTTCAAATTTTGATATTTAGAGTTCAGATACTTTCATTTTTGGTATTCAAATAATCTTATTAAAAAAATATTATAGAATAAGCAAACTTTATAATGCATCATATAATAAAGCTTTAGAACAATATAAATTTAATTATTATCAATATTAAATTTAATTAATTTCTTCAGTTCATCGAAAAATACGGCAAGAGATTTTTATTTAGGCCTAAAATAATCGAAAAAATCAAAATTTAAAATCTGGAATGAGCTTCAGGATTTTTAAGCACTTTTACTTCGTTTGAATATGCCTAAAAGGTACTTTTAAACCCTCAAATCCACTGAAAATTGTCTTAAATCGCAAAATCTCGTTCCAGAACTTTGAATTTAGGTTTTTTCGATTAATTTAGACCTAAATAAAACAAAACCATCAAAAAATCTCATGTACTTTATTTTTCAATGAAATCAGGTGATGTGTATTGAACAATATTATTGTTTAAATTCTGAGCCTTTAACAGATTAAAGTAAAGTTCAATTCAAAAATTTGATAAAATTTGAAAAAAAATTGAAAAAATCATCAGAAAATGCCGAAATTTTGGTCTTTCAACTAACCGAGTCGGTTATTTTGCAAATTAACCGGTTTCGGTTAGTTTCAAATATTCGGATATCCGGTTATCGAGTACTCGGTTTTGGGAGCCTTAGTTTTGTCCGATGCCCCATTTTAAATTCGAAAATCCAATAGGGCAAAATAAAAAAAAATTAAATATTTCATCAAAAATTACCGGTGTATTTTCATGATTTTTCAAGAAATTTTTAAGAAAAATTTTAAATTTTTAGTAATTTTTGTATTCAAAATCGTATTTTGACATAGAATAAATAAAATTTTCATGATAATTATTTGGGTGCATTCAAATATGCTCCCATCGACATCAATGATTTTTTTCCAATTTTTTTTCATCGAATGCGTTCAAGTTAAATAAGCTGGATTGTTGGATTTATCGAGAATCATCAAAAATCGTAAAAATATATCATTAAAGTCAAAGCTATTCATCAAAAAACACATTCGAAAAAAAATCACAGAAAAAAATCATGATGGAAGCGATGAGTGATCTTGAATGCACCTATTGATTTTTTTTTCAATTAAAAAAAAAATTGACATTTATTTTCATGGTATTCATTTTTTCAATTTTAATTAAAATGTTTTTAAATCAATTTTAAATACACAAATATCAATGTAAAAAACTTAAAACAACAATAATATTGATTAACGATCAAAATTTTTTTAAAAATTTGGCATTTTGCATGAAAAAAGTATTTCAAATTTTTTTATTTCAAAATTTTGGACAAAACTAATGAGTTTCATTTGGAGCGGCTTCAATGAAATTTTCCAAAAAAAAAAATAAAATTTACCACTCATTATTTATTTTTTTATTTCCGTAATTACAGGTCAACATCCTGTTTGGAGCCACCAAAGCGGATGTACGGCAAGAATTGGAACTAATTTTGGGTCGGCTGAAAGTGATAAGCCACCAGATGGCGCTGCAGGCACGATGTCCACATCCTGTTTGGAGCCACCAAAGCGGATGTACGGCAAGAATTGGAACTAATTTTGATTTAAAATAAGAACCATGAATACTTTAGCCGTTAATGTTAAAGTTACTTTAAAGAGAAGAGGTTGATTAAAAATACAATTAAAAAAAAATAAATATTTAAATTCTATAATAAATAATAAATATTAAATCAGTAACAACGAAAAACCCAATCAGTATTTTCAGAATTTTTGTATGCTTAAAATTCGTGAATCAGAAAGATTAATAGAAAAATGGCATCTGGTCTTTTGAGAGTCACATCACGTTACATGGGAGTTATTGAAAGGAGTTCAGGTGCAATGGTTAAATCATCAAGAATATGCCATAATCCGCAACCAAATTTAGAACGCAAATATGTCAGTACATTGGTAGTGTATATAAATTATATAAATATTTAGATAACCTTTGACAATAATGTCATTAAAAGTAAAAGAAAACATATTTGTTACCTTGATTGTTATATGTATTAAATATCCTTAAATATATTAAATATCTTTCATTTAAAATTTTATTAAAAATTAAATCTTGGACTACTTTTCTAATTAGTAATTACAATTCAGTTAATATGACAAACATTGCAAAGTCTTAAAATTTCTCGTATATTTTTTTAACAAATAAACAAAACATGTCATTATCTTTTTAAAACTTTTTACGTATTCAATTATTGCACCTTATTAATTTTCACGCAATTCAATATATTCAATCTAGAATCGCAATTTAAAAAGAATAAAAAAATAAGTTATAAATAGATTACAGTATCACAACTCTCTTTTATACGCGACAACGGTTATCAGTTGTGAAACTTATCAATATAATTATTTTTTTAAATTTTAATCAACAGAGATTTTCAACATCATCACCTCTCAGAAAAGCAACAAAGACGTTCCTCAAGCAAGCACGTGACTACTCAAATAAACCGGCAGAAACAAAACCAGAACTCAGCAGCGAGTCTGAGGGAGTTGATGAAAGTGCTCCCCATGCCAAAATCGTAAGTAAAGATATTAATTCTTTGGTTAAAACAATATAATTTAACAATATTCCATGACATGCAGGGTGATAGTGACTTCTGGCGCCGTAAGATGCGAACTTTACATGGTCTATTCGACATAAATAATGACGGAGTTATTTCGTTCGATGATTTTATGATCTTGGCAAACAAGTTTGGAGACTTGGGCCATTTAAATCCAGATGAAATTGAAGAGTTCAAATTAATTATGAAAAGTACATGGGAGGCACAATGGGGAGAAATAACACCTTATAATTTGGTAACAGTTGAGCAGTATCTAACGGATATGCATCATGTGGTGAACGACAAATCATTACATAGAAAGTGCCACGAGTTTTTGCCATTTATCTTTAAAGTGAGCATTCAATTTTATTGCTTTATCTTGTACATACTACATCACCGAAATTACAATTAACTTTCAGGCAATCGATCATGATCGTTCTGGTGAAATTTGTATCAATGAATTTAAGTTGTTTTTTGAATGTCTGGGCTTATCGGCCGAAAATGCTGTAGATTCCTTTGCCGTTATTGACAAAAATGGTGATGGAAAATTGTCAATGGAAGAATTTATTAAATTAGGTCGCGACTTCATAATTAAAGATGACGAAACTTGTCCATCGAAAATGTTTTGGGGACCACTAGTTGAGCAATAATTTTTTTTTTGTCACATAACTTAAAAGTAGATATTCATTAACAATAATTTTTAATGTTTTACGTTTACAAATTTTGTGGTTTAAATCCTAAAATGCAAACAAAAAATCAAATATATTAATTGAAAATTATAAGTTAATGTGCTTACTCTTATAATGATCAGTCAGCGAGGGTTCTGAAGTCGATGATGGTGTTGCAATTTTTGAATGACATGAAATTGTTTCTTTATGAGGACACTTACTTTCGTCATCTTGTTTCGGATCATGAGGATTGTGGTAGAAAGGTACAACCTTATATAGTTGTGCCAGGTCTTTGGACATATTTTCTTCACAGTTTTCTAACTTAACTTTAGAAACACTTTCAATCTTTTCAAGGTCTCCCTGTAACGCAATAGTTTTAACAAGAAGTTGGATCAAGTCGGTTTTTTTAGTTGAATCATGTTTTTTTTCTAAAGATTCCTTTTCAGGTTTTTCCTTGTCTGCCTTTGACACTAGTTCATAATGATTGATGTTAATCTTTGGTGGACATAATGCCAGACACAAAATCAATTGTAAAAGTAATGCAATCAGGTAAAATATAAAATTCATATTGAATGTACTATCGATCTAATATGATGTTGGTTAATAGAGTAATTTGATTTGAAAAAAAATCAATGTAAATTTGAGTGTTTAAAAAAAAAATTTGTAAGTTTGAAAATTTTTATAAATTTTAACTCTTTCAAAGTTTGCACTCTGTTGAAGTTCAAAGAGGAACTATCAAATATTCTTGGGTTTGCAATAGAATTCAACTGTGTTTCAATTGTTTCAATTTCAATTGTGTTTCGTAATAAAGACAGTTTTCACTTCTTGCACGTACATTTGTTTAAGTTTTTTATTGTGTAATTTAGAAAGAAAACATGTAAGAATTTAAGTTGTACAGGTCTTATGTTTAATAATTGTGTTTCATTACATGTAACATTATATATTTATTTATATGTATAAAATTAAAAAAAAAATACGTTTTAAAAGGCACTTGTTGTAATTAAATTGTTGTATATTTATGGGTTATTGCAGTAACGGGTTCATATTTTGCTGCATTTGAAAATTGTCGACAATAAATTTGAGATTCTTGTCTGAGAATTCAAAGACTTGTGGTAATTTCAGGAGCTCAATACTGGTACTTTCAAGACACTTGAATGCATCTATCATTCGATTCACCAAATCTTCTGTTATCAAAACTTGAATCCAGTAACCTAAAATAACGTACGGATTGTTTGTGGAGCAATTTGAGCCCGTTACTGACTCTGATACAAATGTTAAGGCATACTTCTGGTCTTTGAATGTAAAGTGACGGCCGTGTCTTACGCGATCTCGAATCGCTAGAACGAGAAACTTGGCGGCATATGGTGGTAATTTGATCTCTAGACCATTGAATGATGTTGCACGAAAGGGCACTGATGGAAATTGTTCTACAGGGCAAGTAATATCTCCGATTTGAGGTTCTTTTTTTATGTTTATGTCAGAGTTGGCATCCCAGTTATTGGCATTTGCAACATTTTGTTCCAGCACATTAAGTTCTGACTTAAACAGTTCCTTAAATTCAAAATGTGCATTGACACCAGCCAAGTCAGAACCTTCTGCCTCCAAATTTGCTTCCAGTTGACGCAACTTTTCTGGAAACAATTCAAATACTGTTTTAGTTCGTTGCATGTCTGTAATGAGCCATTCGCCCCCAGTACTAACATCGGTCCTGAGTAAATTTAGAACGCTTTTGCCATTTGATCGAGATGCCTTTTCCAACTCTTCCTCACAAACACCAACGATTTGCAAGAAATCAACCCATCCGAAGGGCGTTTCAGTGCGTGGCATTTGAGGGTCATTGCAAATTAGCATATGTTTGATTTTCGTTGTTGGTGGTAGTGCTTTGTTCAAGCATTTACCCCAAGGAATGTTGTCACCTGAACATAAACGGTTTCCCGTTTGAAAAACATAACGTGCCAAATCCTGCAAAAGGTTTGCTGGCCATGAAGGTGGTTTGTCGCCATCGTTGGGAGTTTTTAACAACCGGAACGTCAGCTCGAATCCCATTCCAGACTTTGGTTCTGGGTCTCCGGAAGTCTCAGGCATATGAACTCGATCTAAGTAGGTAAATGTAAAAATAATAAATACAATTGTGAGGCAAGAAGGAATGAATCAAAGCTTACTATCACCATGTAAATCAGAAAGACCGAAAGATATGTAGTGCCAATGAGGAGGTACCGTCAAAGTTCCTGTATTGCTGTACATAGATATGTAATCCAGTGGATCTTGTCCTCCCAGCCAATACTTTAAAATTGTCGTCGCCTAAAAGTTTTAATGTCTTTACAAAAGATATTATATTTTGCGATGTCCTTACTTGAATAGGATTTGTTTGATCAGGATAAATACTGTTACATGTTTCAATTAGTTTCTCAAGGCCTTTTGGCATTTTCCCTTTGTTTTTCAGTGCATCCATTCTGTTTGATATTGAAGCTAGATTTTATTGAATATAAATACAAACATAAATACAGGCCGATACAAAAATCAGTACCTTGAATTAGCAAAGCAAATTCGAATTGAAGTATATGTTTGTTAAATAGGTCCTTTGTGAACAAAATTCGATGTTAGAAATTATTGTAAATATAAATTTAAAAAATATTATTGAGACGCTTCAATTTAAATAAAAGTTGTTTTGTTCATATACCCAACGGGAAAAGTTTTTCAAAAATTTAATTTTTTTTCCAAAAATTTCTCGGCTATGAAAAAAGGATCATTTTTTAAATAATATAATAAATAATTTTAAATAATAAAATTGTTTATGTTTTCGTTGTTGTATTTATTGTTGTAAATAAAATAAATACTCCAAAGTCGAATGAAAGTGATAAAATTATTTGCTTATTTGTCAGCTCAAAAATGCCGGGGTTTTGTAAAAAAGTAAAGTCAAGTTGCTAACAAGATTTCACTTACTACAAAACAGTATGCCAAAAAATCGCAACAAAACCAGAACAGAAGAGGAAGCTGCATTCTTTAAATTACTAGGCTTTACAGATGCTGCCACTGCGAGAGCACTTCAAAATAGGGAATGGCACGATGAGTTCGATGTGAAGGCAAACCTGAGAAAATTGTTTTTGAAAAACAAACCGGAGAGCAACGAATGCGAATGTCTTGACACACACCTTCAACATGCTCTCAAAAGATACCGAGTCGCCAAGCGGAAGAAAAAGTCTGATAAAGATTTGAAACACAAACAGGCGGTCGGGAATCAAGAATCAAGAAAAACTTGTGAAAATTTCTCGACAAATATTAAACGCCCAGAAAAGACAAATATTCCAGGCCAGCAACCAGACAACCAGAACAAAGCGAATACTGAATTTAGGTCGGCACGTGAAGAATGTATTAGACAAGCTAAAGTGGAAAATAGACCTCCTCCCGTAATCGCCAGTAGACCTGTAAATCAACCAGTTCGTCGTTATATGGGAAATCGATTGGTTACGATCAAGCCAAACAAAGATCCACAGCAGGAGCAAAGCTCAAAAGTAAAAGAGAGTGAATCAAATGAAGATGAGTTTCTTAAGGGAATAGATAAAGAACTTTTGGAAATAATAAAGGTTGATGTTCTCGTTAAACCATCGAATTTGAGTATGTTGTTCATTTTTAACATGTAACTTAATATAAGTACATTATTTGATTTCTTTTTTCTTAGCCTGGGAGGACATTAAGGGACTGGAATTCGCAAAAGAAACAATGATGGAAACAATTGTATATCCGATTCAGCGACCAGATCTCTTTATTGGTTTAAGACGACCATCCAAAGGAGTACTCATGTTCGGTCCACCCGGCACCGGCAAAACTCTTATCGCCCGCTGCATAGCCAACAATGCAAATGCTACTTTTTTTAACATCAGCGCATCTTCGTTAACTTCGAAATGGATCGGGCAAGGGGAGAAGATGGTAAGAACGCTCTTTACGTATGCCCGTTTCCGTCAGCCAAGTGTTATTTTCATCGATGAAGTAGACTCTTTGCTTTCTCAACGCTCTGATAACGAACATGAATCTTCACGACGTTTAAAAACCGAGTTTCTTATATTTCTTGACGGATGTGGAACAGATTCAAATGATCAAGTACTTTTGATAGCAGCCACCAACCGTCCGGGTGAGCTAGATGAAGCAGCACGACGTCGATTCACGAAAAGATTGTATATTCCATTGCCTGAAAAGGAGGCTAGAATAGAAATTATAAAATATCATCTGAACAAGGTCGAGCACGATCTAAAAGACACGGAAATCGAGTATTTGGCGTCAGCTACAGAGGGGTTTTCAGGAGCCGATTTGAAAGTTTTGGCAGAAACTGCCGGTATGATTCCGATGCGAGACTTGTTCAAGACACACGGATTTTCCAAAGACATCCAAAAGGAGGACATTCCACCAGTCAATATCGATCATTTTGAAAGAGCTCTCAAAGGAACACGACCTAGTGTCTCTAAAGAAGATGTGACGCACTACATTGAATGGAACAAAAAGTTTGGATCAACCGATGGATATTAAAAAATACAAACTTTTCATAAATAATTTTTCACCGTTTTTTTTTAAATTTGAAGAGGTGCGTGACAAAATTATGAAAATGACATCTGTGTCACGCGCCTCATAAAAATCGTCAAAGAACAAGCCCGGATATTTGTTTCAAGAAAAAAAAATAAAGAAAATCATCAGATATAATCTTAATTTATAGCTTTTCATAATGTAAGTATCTTAGACTTTTCGAGTATCATAAAGATTTTGTGAATTTTACGATACTTTCTGAAAAATTAACAGGGCAAAACCGAGAGCGTCTGAAAGTGTAGAAAAGGAAGAAAAATCCAGAGGACGTGATAAGGATCGCAAAAAGCGCAGATCTGGATCTAGCAGCTCGGATAGTAGTGCTAGGTAAATGCATTAAAATAAAAAAAACTCATCAAAAAATGTTTATTCTACAAAAATGCCTAAAACATTGATAACCTAAAAATTTGTTTACAGCTCGTCAGATAGCAGCTCGTCTCGTTCATCTTCAGGTTCAAGTAGCTCATCCTCTAGCAGTTCTTCGAGCAGCTCCAGCAGTTCATCGAGTAGTGACCGCGGTCGTTCTCGCCCCAAACGCAAGTCACTTTCGAAAAGTCCCGCAAAAGATACAGCGAAAGACGGTAAAGATGGATCCGCAAGGTCCAAGGATAAGCGATCGGCGGACCGAGCGAGTGCCGACAAAGATGCTCGCAAGTCTCGATCAGTCTCTCGTGGACGCCGTAATCGTGAACGACGCGACACTAAGTCGCGTTCACGCTCTCGTGATCGCAAACGAAAGGAACGTTCACCATCACCAAAACCAAAACGCATCCATATCGGCCGATTGACACGCAACGTCACAAAAGATCACATTATGGAAATCTTCAGCACATATGGTGAAATCAAGTCTGTCGAATATCCAATGGACCGTTTACATCCCACAACTGGTCGTAGTTTTGCTTATATTGAGTATGTGAGCGCGGATGATGCCGAAGCTGCCATGAAACATATGGATGGAGGTCAGATTGATGGGCAAGAAGTAACTGCCGCTCCAGTTTTACTTCCACGCCGGCCAATCGGAGGCAGACGATTCTCTCCGCCACAAAGACAACGTCGTAGAACTCCACCACGGTTCAGGTTTGCTTGCAATAATTAGGGTATTTTTAGCCGACGCTTATTTCTAAATGATTTTTTTTTATTCGCAGACGAAGATCTCCTCCAAGATCATTTGGGCGTAAAAGATCTCGATCTCGTAGTCCCATCAGACAAAGACGTCGCAGAAGTAGCTCCGATAGCTCTCGTTAAATCAATCTCATTGATGATTTCTAAACATAACCAGGATTTTCGCTTTTTTTTTCACATTTTACATCTACCTGTATTTCGTAGACATCTAAGAACACCCATAAATGTATCGTAAATATTTAAAATTTGAATAAATTTAATGACTAATAAAAACATTACTTCTTTATTCTCGCATATCCGAATAGCGGTTACAGCGTTGAACACGATTAATATTAACATTTAGTTTTACATAAATATATTTGTGTTCAGCTTATTCTTTATCAGCAAATCTTAACACGGCATTTACAGTCAACAGTTGATATTCTTCGACGAATTATGGGTTCCACCCCGTTCATACTTAAAAATTACCGAAAATATTCCACTATCAAACAAATTCTTCGCTAACCACTGGTTTTTGATAACGAGACATTTTAGTACATCACATTTAAATTTTGCATGTAAATTAGTGTGTAAAGCTCTACCCATGCCCTCGATTACAATGAGGTCACATTCGTGTTTAATGAGGGCGATATTCAATTCTGCGAAAGAAATTAGAGAATACCATATAAGTATATAAGATTCTTAGCAATCTAGATACACTTACGTACCTTCTGGGAGTTGACGAAAGTCCAGACAGGGCCCACTTTGACCGTTACTATGGATCTGTAATTGACCAGTTTCATATGCAGTTTTTATAATTTGACATTCCAAACAACATCTCTCAATTACTCCCAACAACTCTTTGTGGGTTATATCGTTTAGAGCTGGTTCTTGATTGGCGCACAATAAAACCTTCGTACCGCGACGAAGCATCTCTCGAGCAAAGGGCAGGATTCCCAAAACGACATCTACGCCACTGTTATCGGCGAATATAGCACAACATTTAAAATTTTGTGGTTGTCTCATCTTACTGAGCCAATCATCAAGGTCGTCAATAACCCAAGGGCGTTTTTGAATGCAATCCACGGCTTCCGTCAATCCGAATGATTTGTTTTTTTCAAGCATCATACTCACACTGCTACATCCCCAATCAAATAGATTGCCTAAACATAGTAAACAAAACAAAAGTTTTAAAGTTAATTCTAGGTAGCCATATAAATTAATGGATAGTGTAAAACAATCTTATATCTTTATCTTGTTGATTTTCGTAAAATAAATTCATTTAAGAGATAACAATAATCTCACCTGCAAGCAAGCCCTTAGCGATTTCAATCCACCTTTCATCCCCCTCTAATTTATCGATTTCGATGAGACGACTTTTGAGTCGAATTAAAGCAAAGTCATTTTCAATTGCCTTTTGTTCCTTCCATGGATCTACGAAATTGAACAACCTGAGACAATGCTCATGCAAATCGAGGTATTTTCGAATAGTAAGAGGTTCCTCAGAGCTAAAAAAGAGAAATGTCAAAAAAGTGAATTGAAAGTGCCTGAAAGGAAACAAAATTTACTTACTTGTTTTTTTCGTCCTGCAGTAATGTCAACTCCTTTATGTAGTATTGTTTTAATTTCTCTGCTCGAATCTCGGCGTCATCGTCAGTACAACTCTTAGATGCCTGTTTCGACAATCTTCCAATCAAGTCTTGGAAACAGAGAAACCAATACGTTTTGCTCTCTGGACTGTCATTTAGATTCAATGTGTCTGGATTGTAGACTACCGGTTCCAATAATAAGTGAGACATGACTTTAGATTGACTGGCTGTTTGTCGTATTTTCCCTTGCGTGAAATTACGTAAAAACATTTATCGCGACTTTAGTCAGTAAACTTATTTTGTTTGTTTATTTATTCTCAAAACTTGTACCTCTTTATTTCAAGTTGACATTTGACAGTTTATTTATCTCACTCAAATGCTGAATGCCACTTTCTTGGAAAAAAAATTGGATTGTAGGAAAAGGATTTATTCCGATAGAAATGAAGAAGCATTTAAATTATATATTTAAAAATACAATTTGCATTTATTTATATAGGTAAATAATAAATCTAAAACATATGTTTATGTACTCATTTGCACATGTAAACGTTTTGTTAGATGCCGTTTTTTCTTCTTTTTGTCATGTTCACGTTTTTCTTTTGATGCATCTCTGAACAACTCGACACCATCATTTGATTCGATTTCCCGCTGTAACATTTGTAAACCATACAAATTGAATCCTATCATGTCTCGTAGTTCAGTAATCGAATTGCTCAAGTGCTGCTGAATGTCTCGAATTGTCGGAAGCAAAGTTTGGTTCGTCATCAGAGGTTTCTGGTGTACTTTAAAGCAAAATAGAATGACCTTACAAAGCAATTCCGTTTGGTCCTTTCTTGTTTTGATGAGGTGTGGCATTCGTTTAAGAATATCAGAGACGGTCGAAAAAGGCAGCAACAAGAGACCTTCTTCCATGTCACTGGCACGAATGCGTCCCAAAACATTTATCAGAAAGTCATCGCAATTTTTAGCTTCGAATGCTTGCATAAGGGCCGGTATGTCTTTCTTATTGTCCTGCAGCTCGAACTGCTTTGAAATCTCCAAACACTCCAATATGGATTCTGCTGCCTTTTCAGATCCAACGGTCTTACGTGATGGTAGCTTTAGGTTTGGCAATGCAGCAACGGTGGAATCAGCACCCGTAGCTAGTGTGCGGCTCTCAATTTCCTCTCGTTCCTCCTCTTGGACATCTTGCAGTACCAAAGGCTCATCAGTCCGTTCGAACAAACGGATTACACGATCAGAACCAGCACTCACTAAGTATCTACCATTAGGACTTACTGCCAAAGCATAGGCTTCTCCGATGTGTCCGGGTAACGTGAGAATCTTTTGAAAAGTATCGGCGTCCCACTGTTTGATTTTTCCATCCTTACCACACGTGAAAAATAGATGTGTTTTCGGAATAAATTTGACACTCATCACACTATCATCGTGAGCGAATAGCGAACGATGGCAATCACCATAATCCATACCCCAAATTTTGATATTTCGATCTGCTGAACCACTAACAACCAACGTTGAATCATATGAGATGTCCAGACTCAACACAGGCATGGCATGTCCATACAACGAGAGATAAAACTTGAAGGAATCGGAAAAAAATATTTTAACGGTGTTATCAAGCAAAGAAACAACAGTAAACTTGTTGTTCGGCGATAATCGCACACAAAGAACAGACTCGTCGAGAGTTAGTGTAGATTTGTGCAACAACGACAAGATTTTTTTGCTTTCATCATTTGGATCTTGAATTAACTCAAAGGTCCAAAATTTTGTGGTCTTATCGCCAGCTGTGACACAGCCTCGTTGATCAGGAAAAAGGCAAATGCTCCATAGCTCACTATCGTGCGCCGGAATATCCTCAATTATTTCTCCAATAACAACGTCAACGATTAGCAAATGGCCCGACTTGGTACCTACCAAGATATGACGATCACCCGGGACAAAACACGTACTAAGGGCATAGTCGACGGACACCGTTCGCAAGCATGCTGTGGTGTTGCGATTCCATAATTTAACTGCCTCGCCACTTCCTGATGCAACAGCCAGATTGTCGGAGCTAAATGCGACACAACGAACCTCTGTATGGTGACCGTGTTGAGCAATTGTTCGCAAAATTGTGGCCTCAGCATGCTTTTGTGTATAGTTTAGCGAGAAAAGCTTGAGTAAATTGTTGGCAAATGACGCTGCCACGCGTAGCTCACCGCTTGTTCCGATAAGAATGTCGAATGATTTGACTTTTCCTTCCGCTTTAATTGATGGCAATCGTTTGATTTTGTCTGTCAAACTAATTTCATTATTTTTTTCATTTTCTTCGGTGTTCAGAGATTTTGACATTTTTTTCAAGCGTTTCTTCAAACGAGCATCTCCTTCTTCTTTTGTACAAAAGTAAAAAAGTTCGATTGTTGTATCGGTACCGTGACACCCTATAATACTTCCGCTACCATCAGTGATCAAATTCATTGTTCGGCCGCGACCTAAACGTTGAATGCAACCGCTAAAATTGCATTTGAGAGGACTTGCACTGTCGTCCATTACATCGGAGCTTTCCACCGTGACACTTTTATCATTCTCCATTATGTTATACACACGAAGTGAAGATTCACTGGAAGCAGTAACTAGAAAATTATCATCTCGAAGTAGTCCAATGCCCCACACTTCGCTTTTATGATCGACAATGGTTTTGAAGCAAAATTGGGTCTCAATGTCCCAAAATTTAATCTGGGTATCTTTTGAACATGATACAACGATATTTTCGAAGCGTGTCATAAAGTGTGCATCAGTAATTGGGCCCGTGTGGCCCACTAGACGACACTGTCCAGCTTGTGCTACGACATCGGATACCACAAGTTCTGTATCTAATCCACCAGACAGCAGTCTTAGTCCAAGCTTATCGAAACGCAGACAACTAATGGCACTTCGGTGTACTGCAAATGTAGCAACGCTCTGTTTCGTGTCCAGATCAAAGAGCTCCACAACGCCATCCGCATATCCGACTGCTAAGTGCTTCTTATCCAAACTGGCAGACACATGACAAACTTCTTCCTTGGATCGACGTAACTCGAACACTTTCTCACCGATACGCAAATCCCATATGAGAACATTCTCAGCTCCGCCAACTGCGACAAACCGTCCATCGACACCTCCGATCGGCGTGAAAACTACATTCGATCGAGCACTGCCAATAATATTAAAATTATCCAACGGCTGATAACGCAAGTATTGTTTTGTCAATCCCATTGTCACGGGCTGCAATTAATAAAAATCGTATGAAAACTCTAAATCTTTAACCGTATCTTTATCCGTATAGGCTTACCAAATTATTTTATTTAAAGTATAAAAGTACTCAAGGCAGATTTTGTTGTTTTGGCCTTTTGGTACCCACGTGCAGTAAACAAATTTACTTTTTTAAACACCTCATTCGTCAGCTGATTAGACGTATAAAATTATGCTCTTATTTCATTGGTTGAAAATTAAATACATACAACAACAACATATTCACCAATGAGAACAAGTACTTAGGCGGATAAAATAGGACATTTTTTGACCCCCTTCCCCCATATAATCGAAAACCGTCGGGATTCTTCCTGCCAGATTACCTGTTTTCCAGAGAGTTTTTCCTGTTTAAGCCTAAATTCTAGAGTCCCCAAAATAAATATGATTTTTAAAACAAAAATTAATTTTGATTTTTTTTTAATTTTACACCAAAAACAGTCATGATGAAATTTTAATTTTTGTTATTTTGCCCTATTGGATTTTCGACTTTTGAAATGGAGCATCGGATTTTTTTTATTTTCATTTGGAACGGCCTTATCATACAATTTAAAAAAAAAAGTTTAATTTGATAAAAAAAATAATCCTGGACGGCATTTTTACGACCCTAAATTTCTGATACCATTATTGGATAAGACCTTATTTAATTTTGGATCTAAAGATAAATTTCGACCGAATTTTATTTGCAAATACTTAAATTATAAAATGGATACAAGTAGTTTTTTTCGTTAATAAATCAAAATTACTTCAAAGCTCCGTGTGTTTCGAGGGGAATTTCTTCAAAATTGCATGATATAAATTATAAAACGCGTATATGGAGACTGTGACAATTACCAATAAAGCACCCCCAAATGCAACCTAAAATAGTATAATAAAGATTAGCTTTTCTTCATTGCTCGAATTCGACGTGAATAATTACGCTCAAAAAGTTGCCATCAATAATTCCCACTTGCTTAGTCGAAGGCTTCCAAAAATCAGTAGTCACTCCCTCTTTGCTTTGTTTATCTTGAATGATTCTCTTCATTGCATTCAATCTTTCTCGCAGGACTTCGATTGATTCCTCTAAAATATTTTAACTCGAATTATTTGAAATGTCAATTTATTTATTTAGGAATTCACCTTTTTCGTCTTTTTTTACAGTCTCTGGCATTGTAAATATATGAAATTCGATTTTTCCGTTTTAAATAAAATACGGTATCTTTTTATCGATTTTTATCCTGTAAGGATACGAGATGAGATTTGGAGTTGCGCATAGATTTCATTGCGGTTTTTGTGTATTTATGCAAATAAATGTTTTTCTTAGCAAATAAATCAAGATATTTTAGATTAAAAAAATATTTAAGTATTTAATTTTTGATTCCCATTCATTAAATATTTTTTTTTATTTATTAAAAAAAAAACCACGTGCAGAAAATATCTGATAAGACAAAAGCCATGATTGGTCCAAAAAACCGCCAAAGCATCTGATTGGTCAAATTTAAATTATTTATATAATACAGTTATTTTAACTGATCATTTCGGAGAATGTGAAACGGATCGTACTCTTCATTTTTCTTTTAATATTAATTTATTTTAAGGCAAAAATTAGTTAACTTTTGACGAAAACTTGCATATGCTACCTATGCATTAGATTCTCGAATAATTTGGTGAAATTCGATTATATTACGCACGGAAAAGCCGAAAATTGTAACATTTCTCAGAATGGAGCAAGTTTTGAATGATATGCTACACGAAATGCAATCTGCAAATACCGCAGAAGCAAGTGAAACCGAAGAATCAGAAAATCAACTTCCAGACGTAGCAAACGATGAAGAAGAGCCTTGGTGCAGACTTTTCAAAAAGCGTCTCATTTATCAGGGAGAACGACACAACATCTTATATCCAGATACCGAACGAGACTTTTTGGATATTCGCGCTCCACAATTCCGATTCGGACGTGATCACAAATGCGAATACGTTTTCGATAAACCGGAAAATTTGGAAATGAAGTGGTTTCTTCGTGTCTCAAAAATCCACTTTGTTATGTACAAAGACACAACATCCGAAGATTCGCCAATCATCATCAAGGATTTGTCAAAGAATGGAACTTTTGTAAATGGGAAATTGGTAGGACAAAATCAAATTCAAGTTTTGCTGACGGGCGACGTCATTGGAGTTGCGGCACCACACATAAGGTGTAAGTTAATAAAATGAATGTATTTTTTTTCTTTTGTCTAATTTTGAGTTTTTCAGTATTTGATTTTCGCGATTTTATTGTGCGTGAACATCCAAGTGCACCAAAAGATTTAAAGGAAAATTTTTTGATAAGCAAGAAACTAGGATCTGGAGCATTTGGCGTCGTATACAAGGTACTTGATCGCAAGATGAACCCGTTTGCAGTCAAATTCATTGGATCGCAAGGAGAGTCTTCATTCTCAGAGCAGGAAATCAATATCGTGAGAAACATCAAGCATCCTTGCATCATTGATACTATTGATTTTATCAACAATGTGGATGGATGTTATTTGATTCTTGAGTACATGGGTGGCGGAGATCTTCTAAGTCGTATTGTCAACTGTCCCGAAGGACGTTTGTCCGAAGAACAGAGCCGCTGCATTATGTTCCAGATTGCCGATGCAATAAAGTATTTGCACAGAAAGAAGATTTCGCACCGCGACATTAAGCCTGAGAATATTCTGTTAAAAACGGATGAAGCCTTTACTTTGACAAAACTTACGGACTTTGGCCTCTCCAAATGGGTTCACAGTGGAACTTGCTTGCGTTCCCTGCTCGGAACTCCAAACTTTACGGCACCGGAAATATTGGACAAAGAGATTCCCGTGTACACATCGAAGGTTGATGTGTGGTCGCTCGGCGTGACTCTATTCGCAATGCTAAGTGGTTCATTGCCGTTTGCCGAAGAATATGGTGATCTCCGTGATCAGATAGCAAACGGACGATTTCAGTTTTTGTCACCATTTTGGGGCTCGACATCCACAGCATCCATGCGCCTTATTAGCTCAATGCTGATTGTGGACGCCGAACAACGAATTGACATAGATGAAATATTCGAACGATCCTGGATGGATCCCAAGTACAATGGCATTAAAATGGCCAAGAAATTGATGGGAATTACCAAGAAACGTAATTTTCGTTTTCCTCGTTTACGAAGCGGCCTTCGCAAAATCGAACTTGATGTCGAACAAGACCTAGCTTACCCACAACCCCCTCAAAAAAAAGTTCGACATTGAATATCGCCAATTTATCCTAATATAGTAATATAGTACATAATTATCAAACACAACGAAAATTTTACTAAACAGTAATATCTAATAGTTATATGTATTTAAACTATGTACTGTGTATGTAACTACTTTGTAACTGAATTTGGTCGTTACAAACACTTGATGTTAACTCTTATACATACTAAATAAATTAATAAATTAAATGGATTGAAATAGAATTAAATCAGGACTTTTTTTTTTAAGAAAAATTTTTCATGTTTTTATTTATATGTCTAATTAAAATACAGAAACCCATAATTTTGAAACAACTGTGTTCTGATATGTATTCTTTTAAAGTCTTGGGATTCTTTTAAAATTATGCTTGTTAATGATTATTATTAGTTTTACCCTTGTTACTTTATTGTTCGTTAGAAACTCAAACTTTTATAAAAAAGTTTTGTAATATTTTTTTTTAAATAAAATGCACTTAAAACTTAACGGTAGACAATAATACCTCAGGTGGTCTTATCAATTTGACAGTTTGCCATTCGCTAATTCAACAAAGTGAAATGTTTATTTATAAAAACTGAATAAAGAAAGAAAATCTCTTTTAATAACAAGCGTAGTTTCCAGCGTATTTTCCAACGTTTGCACTGTGTACGAGTGAGTTATGGCACCAAAGGAACGTAAAATTGCCATGATGGGCTACCGATCCGTTGGTAAGATACACAAGAAAGTGGTTAAATTTTAATTTATTTGCGTACTTATAAAATGCTACAAAATCAAGTCTTTTGTCCAACACAAAAACTTGATTTCGCATGAACGCAAAAAATTCTTATCACAGATTTTTCTCTGTACAGGCAAATCGTCATTGTCTATTCAATTTGTGGAAAATCAATTCGTTGACTCTTACAATCCAACCATCGAGGATAGTAAGTATTAATGATTCATGGTGAGAGCCAATAACTTGGTAGTAATACGTCGTCGTGTACGTCCTTTACGACGATAGACAGTGGTTCGAGATTTTTTTATAATGATTTTTCATATTTACAATTTCCTTTTTATTTATTCGTTATCGCATTTCATTACATCGACTCGTTAATTTAATATTTGTATTTTTGGTAATATGTGGCAAACATTATCTAATACTCATATAATGTCGTTCGAAGGTACATACCTAATCTTTTTTTCTATCTCATTTCAATTTTCTTAGCTTTTACAAAAATTGTTCGTGTCAATTCAACAGACTACGAGGTCAAATTAGTCGATACAGCAGGTCAGGATGAATATTCTATATTTCCAGCCCAATATTCCATGGATTTTCACGGCTACGTCTTAGTTTATTCGATTACCAGTCAAAAGTCATTCGAGGTCATACAGATTATCTATGCAAAATTATTAGATGCAATGGGAAAAGCTTAGTAAGTATACTTATTCTTTCGTCATATTGAAAATTGGTTTACATTTATTTTCGATGAATCATAGTGTTCCGGTGGTGTTAGTCGGAAACAAAACAGATTTACATCAGGAACGAGCTGTCTCTACTGAAGAAGGACGCAAATTGGCCGAATCGTGGAAAGCACAGTTCCTGGAGACATCAGCGAAGCAAAACGAATCTGTTACTGACATTTTCCACTTACTTTTAGTTCAAATTGAAAAGGATAACGGCAATCCAGGAAGCAGCAATAGCAGTTGCGTCATATCCTGAGCTAAATGAATGTCGACAGTGGACAAAAGATTTTTTTAACTTTTTAAATTCATGTTTTTTTTTCTTCGTAAGAAACACACAAACAATGCAAAGAAAACAAATTGCATCATGTAGCAAAACATGATATTAATTTGGCAATTTAAACAAAACTAAAGTAGTTTAAGTAAAAAAGTTTATTTCAAATACGTTATTTTACATCGCCTCTTATATAAAAAACGTTTTTTCTTTCATTCAAAAGTGAAATGGGTTTCCTTTTTTTTAATAAATCGATGGTTAATACGCTAAATCTAATCATAATATTTACAAGACACTAATAATTTGTAATATAAGATGAATAAAAAATAAAACAAAATCTAATTCATTTGACGAATACTTGGATCGGTCGATCAAATCCTTTCGTACTTCTAGATTGATTTATTACATAGCAATTGGAAAATCCGATTTCCGGGGATAATAAGTACGACTCAAAGTCTTTTGGAAACAATTTGATATCTCTGAAATGCTTCAATGTTGATGGTGATAATTTTTTCCTTCGTCGATAACCATTAAATGGCTGTGCTTCCAGTACGAATGATCCTCCGGTTTGCAACTGTGCGAAAACTCGCTTAAACAGCATCTTGATACCTTTATCGCCAAAATTTAGGTGAATCCATTTCGTCACTGATAAACAAAGAATTGTATCAAATCGTGGTTGCTCCTTTGCTAACAAAGATTCATCATTTAATACATAGTTTCCATCTTCAAAAGTTACATTAAGCAGGTTTGGGTTGAGACTTTTTTTAAATTCGTACTTGCAGTTTTTCTTCGCTTTGCCTATCAGAGACTTATCGATATCTATACCTCTGATAGACTTGACTGGAAACAGGTTGGCAATTTTTATGGTTACGGATCCATCATTGCAGCCGATATCTAAGACATTCTTGTCGTCGAAGAGCTCTTTATGTTGTTCAAAAATACTTATTCGAGGATCCTTGCCTTCTTCACTCTTTCGGTATCCGTAATATCCACTATAGTTGCCATAAATAAACTTTTGACTGGTTTTGAAAACTTTCGATTTGATTTCTTTTTCACCGGAAGCTTCCAATTTGCGCTGAAATTGAAAAAAAAATAAAATATATTTTCTTGAAGAATGGAATTTGAAAACCTTACCTTATAAGATTTTTCCTCAGGCTCTAACATAGAAGAAAATCTTTCGTTCTTGTTTGTCTCTTTATTTTTTTCTAAAGGCCCTTCCGTGGTCATTTTTTGCGGCCTTCTAAGTAGTTTCAACAATTCCTGAACGTTTGTTTACGTTTTTGAACTGCTTGACATTTCAGAGTCCCGATGAACAAATTGCTTCAATGTGTCATAGCCATTTTTTGCTGTCACCGCAACGTGTGAGAACAGCGGAAATATTTAAGCATTTTGCACGAAAAAAAGGAGCTTAGAACCAGTGAAAATACTGTGAAAAGTGAAAATACATGCTAATTAAGTGAATTGACATTTGTGCAAGATGGCAAGATACATACAACGTCCGGAAAACGCTTTGAAAAGAGCGAACGGTATGCAGAAGCCACGTTCACTATGGCTGCTATTATTATTCTTATTATTGATTTCTATTAATAGCAATTTTTCAATTTTTTTATCAAAAATCCCATATCTTGCATTTTTTTGCAGAGTTTATCGATGTTGGAAAGCCAGCGCGTGCTCTTGATACACTTCAAGAAGTGTTTCGCAATAAAAAATGGACTTATACCTGGTCAGAGTCGGTGATTGAACCCATCATGTTCAAATACTTGGATTTGTGTGTGGAGTTAAAAAAATCCCATATTGCCAAGGAAGGCTTATTCCAATACAGGAACATGTTCCAACTGGTAAGTGCTTAATTCTTTTTTTTTTAATTTTTTTTCTAACATATATTTTATTATAGGTTAATGTTGGCTCTTTGGAAAACGTCATCAGAGGATACCTGAAGATGGCCGAGAAACGAACGGAGGAAGCTCAAAAGAAATCATCCGATGCCGTCCTCGACATCGATGACTTGGACAACTTGACAACGCCTGAGAGTATTCTTATGTCCGCAGTGAGTGGCGAGGACGCTCAAGATCGGTCTGATCGTACTATTCTTCTGCCGTGGGTCAAGTTCTTGTGGGAATCCTATTGCCAGTGCTTGGAATTATTGCGTATCAACTCGCATTGTGAGAATTTGTATCACGATATTGCTCGCATGGCATTCCAATTTTGTCTCAAGTACAACTGCAAAATGGAATTTAGGAAATTATGCGAAAAGTTACGCAAGCACTTGGAAGACATCTGCAAGCCGAGCACGCAAACGGCAAATGTGAACATCCAGCGACCGGAAACGCAACAACTTAATTTGGATACGCGTCTATATCAACTAGATAGTGCCATTCATATGGAGTTGTGGCAAGAAGCTTACAAAGCCATTGAAGACATCCACGGATTAATGGGATTGTCTAAGAAGGCTCCCTTGCCAAAAACCATGGCTAATTATTATCAGAAACTTGCCATGGTATTTTGGAAGGCCGGCAACAAGCTCTTCCATTCCGCTGCTTTGCTGAAATTCTTCCAATTGTCGCGTGAGATGAAGAAAAATATTACGACTGAAGAATTACAACGTCTCGCATCGCACGTCTTGATTGCTACAGTCGCTATTCCTTTACCCTCTGCCCATCCGGAGTTTGATAGATTCATTGAAACTGACAAGAGTCCATATGAGAAGGCACAAAAACTTGCTACGCTTTTGGGACTCAATCAACCTCCGACAAGAGTGTCACTTTTAAAAGATGTTGCTCGCCTCAATGTGGTTCAACTTGCTGATCCGGCATTCCGCGATCTCTTCAAGTGGTTGGAAGTTGAATTTGATCCTCTCAAGTTGTGCAGTCGTGTGCAAACAAGCATCGATGTCATGAATGCCAAGGAGAACGAGCATTTGGCTCAATACGTTCCAGCAATCCAGCATGTTACGTTAGTTCGGCTTGTGCGTCAAATTTCGCAAGTGTACCAGTCAATTGACTTTACTCGAATTCTCGAGTTGTCCAAATTCGCAACTACTTTCCAACTGGAACGCATCTTGGTTGACTGCGTTCGGCATAACGACATGCAAATAACTATTGATCACAAGAATAAGTGCATTCACTTTGGCACAGACTTGACCGAAAGTCAGCGTGAAGATCGCCCAGATGGTCCAACGCTTCAAAGTATGCCTTCGGAGCAGATTCGATCGCAATTAGTCAATATGTCTGTTGTCCTGCATCGTGCATTGCATACCATCAATCCGAATCACAAGAAGGCCGAACGTGATGCGATGCGCCACCAACTCGTTAAATACTACCATGAGCACAAGGACAAGGCACACGAAAAGATTTTGCAACGTCAAAAGGTCATTGAGGACCGCAAGGAGTTTATTGAACGACAAAATACTGAACGGGAAGAAATGGAGTTGAGACGCCAGGAGGAGCAACAACGCGCCATCAAGCTAGCGGAGCAAAAACGCTTAGAAATGGAATTGGAGGAACGGCAACGTAAGAAGCAAGAGAACGAGATTGCGTTGATTAAAAAGAAGAACTACGAGGAACGCGTTCAGCAAATTTCAAAAACTGAAATTGGTAAAAAAATTATCGAAAAGTTGGATCAGAAGGAAGATCAAACCTTGGATCCTGATGCACTGGCTGCTATCGAACAAGATCAGTTAGCGAAGGAGCGCAAAGAGCTGCAATCGAAACTCAAATCGCAAGAAAAGAAGGTGGATTACTTCGAACGGGCCAAGCGTTTGGAAGAAATTCCTTTGATCGAAAAGTATTTGGCTGAAAAGCAAATGCAAGATAAAGAGTTCTGGGAGAAACAAGAAGCTGCGAGAATTGAAGCAGCCATTGCAGAACGTAAAAACGCAATTTCAACGCGAGAACGTTTAACTAGAATGTACGAAGACCGAGATGCTTTCTTGGAGAAATTGCGTACTGAACGTAAATCTGTTCACTTGGAGAAATTGAAGCAGTTTGAATTGTTTTTGGAAGAAGAAAAGAAGAAACGTTTATTAATGCGTGTCGATATGCGACGCAAAGAGCGTCGAGCTGCCTATTTACGCGAAAAAGAAGAAGAGAGACAACGTATTGAAGACGAAATTCGCAAAAAGAAGGAAGAAGAAGAGCGAATCGAACGCGAGCGACGTGCTAAGGAACGTGAAATTGAGTTGGAAAAGTTGCGTTTGCAAGCGGAAAAGCAACGCCTGAAGGAAGAAGAGGCCGAGCGTAAACTCGCTGAAGAGCGCTCACAACGCTTGGCTCAATATCCGGAAAGGGACTCATCTCGGCGAGATGATAAGCGAGGGGGCGACGATGCATCAAACTGGCGCAAAGAAGAATCGAAATCACAATCGAATTGGCGTGAGAGACCAACTACTGCCACTAGTGCTGGTATCTCTCAAGTCGATGGCGGAGAACGTCAAGGAGCTGGAAAATCTGAGCCATGGCGTCCTAAATTCCGGGACATTGATAATGAGCAAGCTCCCGGTTCTCCCGAAAAATGGCGTCGTAAGGACGATCGTCCGATTACGCGTCGACCAGCTGACGACAGATTGCCCGAAGATAGAGAGCGTCGCATCCCGGATGGAGATCGTCCTATTCGTCGAGATGACCGAAGAGACAACCGACGGGACGATAGACGCGGTGGCGACGATAGACGCGGTGGCGATGATAGACGCGGTGGTGATGATAGGCGCGGTGGTGATGATAGACGGGGTGGAGACGATAGACGCGGTGGTGGTGGATTTGGACGCCGAAATGATCGTGGAGGAGCTGATCGTGAATCTACGGATTGGCGAAGCCGTCCTGCTCGTAAGTTTTCAAAGATGCAAATAAAAAATGCATTTAAATTTTATGTTGTAAATTTTTACAGAAGAAAAATCAGAAGACACCAATTGGCGCACAGTAAGAGATGATCGACGTGACCAAGGTCGGGACCGACAAGGAGATGACAGACGTCCACCTCAACAAGAGAAGGGTATAAATGTGTGTTCTTTTTCTTATATTTTGTTCAACATATTTTTTTTTTAAATATTAGCCCCACGCGAAGAAAATGAATGGAGAGATGTCAAAAGACGCTAAATTTTTTGGATAAATTATAACAATTGGGAGTCTGCTGTCTTTTATTTTGCATAACCCATTCAGTAAACAATATATTTACTAACCTAATAAAATTTATTGGTCAAAAAATAAAATATGCATATTCAAGTCACTTTATTTTATTTCTTCCAAAATTGTTAAACACTTCTTTTTGAGCACTTTGACGGCCTCAATAAAAATATCTTCTGGCTCCATAGCTCCTACAGACTCAATTGTAAAAATAAAATGATCTCTCACTCGACTCAATGTCACAGCGTCTGCTATTTGAGGATACCTGTAGACATTTCGACTGCAACTATCGTTTCGAGCTTCTTTAACGACGGCTTTTCCACTCTTATCGACTTCTATCACACCGGGACTAAAGCATTTTTGCAGTAAATATGCATCTTGTCCAACAACTTCACGATTTAGCGTGATTTCTGGTAAAAGACGATACCAAGCTGTCGCTACGGGACTGAATTTAGCATGATCCTTCCCAATACCCTTTACAGCTAGCAACTTCAAATCTAATTCGTGTCCCGGACGCATTTTTGCCAGTAAAATATCGGCTTCGATTGGTCCAATATCTTTTTCTTTATACAATGTTCCTTGCCGGCCTTTAGGTAACCACTTTATTTGTCCGGAATAACAATTGTAATTTTTCTCATAACTTGGACCATCTTTGTCCTTCTTTCCACACCGGAATTTCAACTCAAACTCGAGAGTATCGTTTTCGGTTCCCTCTTCATTTGGATCGCTCTTGTATTCAAAGAAACGTGGATCAGCCTTCAATGGTATCAGGCCTAATCTGTGAGCTAGAACTTCGTCTTGAATAATTGTCGTGTTGTTGTAAATGTAAACTTTCTCGATTGCCATGGACGGAACTTCGCTCAACATAATCCGACGAATGGCATTGGCAACAGATACCGGTATGCCAATAATATCAAACTCCAATTTTTTGTCTTCACGATGTACTCGTACCATTTGCAATTTTTGTTGAAACCTCTCAAAATCCCACAATTCGTCAGCTAAACCATAATCTTCAGCATCGGTCTTCACTTTATACTCCTCTAATGTGAGCTTAGGCTTGTTTCTCTCGTGTCTTGGCATTTTATTTTAAATATTCATTAAACTCTCAAATGTTAAATAAATACATGTGAGTTTTGTTTACAAAACGTCAAATTTGACAAGTGAGGTTATGTTTACAAATTCTAAATTCCCACATGCAGGAAATTCTTAGAGCACCGATTTGAAAAATTAATTGAAAATCAAACTCGAAAACTTCGGACGAAAATAAAGGAATAAAATGGCAGTCGATAAGCAGGGTCATCGACCCGGATCTTTAAAACAGGCCAATAAGAGCCACAAACATGGAGGACATCGTTCCAAAAGGTCCGTGGAACAAGCAAACAAAGGTCGTGTTTCGGTCAAAGCAAGTACCATGAAAGCAAAACGTGATTTGAGACGTGATGAACGAAGACATCAAGCTACCCAGGTAAATCAGAAATTTCAACGTGTATTTTTTTATTAATTTTGATAATTTATTATTTATTTTTTTTTTGTAGATACGGAAAAATAAACGCGAAGAAGCAATTGCGCTTAAACGGTCCGTTGGTGGAACTCACACAGCTCCCTTTCTAACGTGTGTTTTGGCTCTTCACGAGTCAATTGACCCATTATCGGCTCTCGCTATATTAGCAGGTTGTGATTCAGAAGCGATTGTAACTAAAAGTACTACGGTCACACACATTACGATTCCTCGTTTGAAACAGCGGTTCTCATTTATTGTGCCCCCAGTGGGAAAATTAGCGGAACTACAAGTCTTGGATTATCTCAAAGTTTGTGACTCGACTATTTTACTAATCTCAGCAAACACGGATGACGAGTTATTGGACAAGTGGGGAAACAAAATACTGGGTATGGCGTCTGCTCAAGGAATTCCAACGCCAATGGTGACGTTGATGGATCTCGAATCGATCGCGCCCAAGCGCCGTTCCCAAGTGAAAGCAAACATTCAAAAAAGTGTTAGCAAATTGTTCCCAAATGAAAAGGCAATGACACTGGACTCTGCTAGTGATGGGCTGAATTTATTACGTCGGATTGGTGGTCAAAAACGAAATACGCTGTTGAATAAAATGAATCGCCCACATATGTATGCCGAAAGTGTAAACTATGTGTCCGATAAAAGTACCCTACAAGTAACCGGATTTTTGCGAGGCCGCCCTCTGGATGTAAATGGTTTAGTTCATGTACCCGGATTGGGTGACTATCAACTCGAAATGATAGAAGATTTGCCTGATCCATACAAACAAGAGAGAAAACATGAGATGGCCACGGTAAAGGTACTCGCGATAGCTAATCCAGAGAAACAGACGTCCTTAGTGCGCGAAAACGAGCCCGATGAAATGGATGCAGACCAACCTTTTCCCACAGAAGAAGAAATAGCTGCTGCACGAGAAGAAACAAAGAAAACGAAACTCGTAAAGCGTATTCCGAAAGGCATGAGTGACTATCAGGCAGCATGGATTCCCGATATAGAGGAAGTATCTGACAATTCTGAGGAAGACACGGACGAGGAAGGGGAAGAAAATGAGGAATACATGTCTTGTGACTCGGACAATCAAGAGCCTCAGGATCAAGAGGAGGAAGACGAGGACGAAGGTGAGTTCGATATGGTGAGTGTGGCATCTGAAGCACCTGCCAATGACGAGGCATATGACAAAACAATGGATATGGACGAGGAAAAAATCTCGTTGGAAAAGGTCAAGGCAGCACAAGAAGAGAAAAAGTGGCCTGATGAAATTGATACGCCTAGAGATGTTCCAGTTCGTGAACGTTATCAAAAATATCGCGGTTTGGAGTCTTTCCGCACATCTCCGTGGGACCCAAAAGAAAATCTTCCGATCGATTATGCACGTATATTTCAATTCCAGAATTTCGACCGAACTAAACGCCGAATTTTAAAAGAGATAAAAGAGGAAGACGACGAAGCTGGATTAGTTGGCAGATACATAAGAGTTCACATAAAAAATGTAGATGCAAAAATGTGGGAAGCATTTCAATGTGCTAACAACTACGTGATTATTTACGGGCTTTTGCCACACGAGCATCAAATGTCTGTGGCTAATGCAGTCTTAAAGCGTTTCCCGGGCTCAGAGATTCCTATAAAATCAAAAGAACGCCTTATAATCCAATGCGGATACCGTCGATTCATCGTTAATCCCATATTTAGTCAACACACCAATGGGGACAAACACAAGTACGAAAGATTCTTCCGTGCCGAAGAGACCGTAGTAGCAACATTTTATGCTCCGGTTCAATTTCCTCCGGCACCGGTTCTATGTTTCATGCAAAATCCAAATACTACACTCTCACTTGTCGCCACCGGGCGTTTGATTTCCTGTAACCCTGATCGAGTTATTCTAAAGCGAGTCGTTTTGAGCGGACACCCCTTCAAAATTCATCGAAAAACAGCAACTATTCGGTACATGTTCTTCAACAAAGAAGACATTCACTACTTTAAGCCTTGCAAACTACGCACCCGGTGTGGCCGTATGGGACACATTAAGGAATCTTTGGGTACACACGGTCACATGAAGTGCGTTTTTGATGGCCCAATCAAGTCGTTCGACACAGTCTTCCTCAACTTGTACAAACGTGTATTCCCCAAATGGACCTACGAAGATTGTATTGTCACGTGCACTGGATTGTCGAAACCAACTGAATCAACTACAGAAGATTCTGTAATGCAAGAATAAAATATTTTTCAATAAAAAAAAAACCTTTGTGTCAAAGCACAAAAATGAAATATGAAAAATTGGAATAATAATAAATTATATTAAAATTTGAATTAAAGCTTTGTGTTTATAATTTACTTTTTGCATCGTCAGTGCCACAAGGTCTGGCTTTGTTTATGAAATTGGATAATAACTCGCTAATGGTTTCGGGTGACGTCAAATGCAAGTGATGAGTACCCTCAATGAAGTGCCATTCAAAGTTTTTGTTGCTCTCTCGCATTGCTTCAATCATTTGATCAAAATATTCTTTCTTTTCGTAGTACGGAGACTTGCTTGCTTTGATGAAGAGGTACGGCATTTGCATTCGTTTTGCAAACTCGATACTGACCTCTTGAGCTAAGTTTATAAATCCCGAATATTTCAGTCTATTGTCACGGGCAAAGTAATACTTGTTTGGATACTTTTCGCTCTTCCTTAAGTTCCTCTGAAGGATGTGTTTGCAGGTTTCAGGTGTTACTGAACCATTTGTTGCCTCACACAACTTTTTTACTGTTTCTTCATACGAGTAAGAAGGTGGTTCGCTCTTGCTTCTATTTCTCTCGTCCGCTATCAAAAGGTTATCATAGCAATATTCCAAAACAGGTGCTACTCGTTCTTTATTTTTTATGTGACTTTTCAGAGCATCAATGCCTACCATAAAATCCACACGATCAGGATACAATCCGCAATAATTGAAACCTACAATTGAGCCCATGCTGTGGGCGATTAAGGAAACCTTCTCCCATCCATATTCCTTGCGTATTAAATTTATAACGTTTATATAGTCAATTGGTTGGTATTGCATTCCATGTGGGTACCAAGAACTAAGCCCGTGTCCAGGAAGGTCAATAGCCAAGTACGACAAGTGTTTGGGCAACGAAGGAATTAGTCTGTCGAATGTCCCAGCATTGTCCTGCCAGCCATGAATACACAAAACTGGTCGCACATCTTTCGAGTTCCACCATTTCCCACTAACGTGCCCCCAAGGCATCGGAATTTGAACCTCGTCTGCCTCGTCTTGCACGTCCAATGATGATGATGTGTGCATTTTAGAATAAATCGGCTTTAACAGCGATCGTTGTTTTCCAATGAGAACTCGAGCAATGCCTGAAAATTAAATAAAGTGAATGAAATTAATATTTTTTTTTACTTTTTAGCAAAATCTTATTTACCTTCTACGGTGGCTTTTTTTGTGATATTCATGCCAGTAAATAATTGGTGTACACCTGATTGACACGTCACGTTGAGATTATCTCCGATTCCGCAGTGATATGTAAAATATATTCATGTGAGATAAGCTCTTGTGACCTAATTTTTCTAGATTAGAGGCTCAAAGTTCGAATTAATGATTCAAATGGCCTTGAACATAAACCTAGTGCACATGAATGACAAAAGTGTCATTTAATTAGTACGCGCCTTTTTATCAGGAAAATTATTGCCAGTTAATTAAAGGATTTAAGTAAAATTAAAAGAGATTCCTTTAGAAATTCGTACTTTTTTACTTGTCAAGAAACTCGGCTTCAGCCTGAGGTTGCTCAGTGATGTCGACAGTCAGCAAATTAGAAATACATGGTATACGAAGTTTTGGTATTCATAGTGGGGATGAACAGGTATTTTTTCTCTGTTTGAGATTTTAAATAAAATATATTTATTGTTTTTTTTGTATTTTATTTAAATCAGCGGATAACTTTTTATTCGCCACTGACATTGATTGTCGGTCAGAATGGATGTGGAAAGACAACAATTATCGAGTGCTTAAAGTATGGAGTAACCGGTGATCTGCCTCCGAATTCAGATAATGGAAAATCCTTTGTTCATAACACCAGAATGGCATGTGCGTCCGAGGCAATTGGCAAAGTAAAGTTGCAAGTTAAGGATATTCATGGCAACAAAACGACCATTGATCGAAGTCACAAAGTCACAGTGAAAGCACGTGGAGGAAAGGTTACGGCAAATGCAATGAACACTTGTGTCACTCATGAGACAAATGATGGGAAACAGGCGACATTGAGTACGAAATTTCATGAAAATTATCCATACTTCTTATTAATTTTCCCTCTTTATTCATAGCACGTCGCAAGGAAGATGCGACAACGGAAATGTGTCGAGCAATGGGAGTATCAAGAGCCATTATTAACAACGTTATATTTTGCCATCAAGAAGACAGTAATTGGCCCTTGGAAGGCGATGCCAAAGTAAAGAAAAACTTTGATGAGATTTTTGGAACCAGTGACTACAACAAGGTTCTTGAGGAACTCAATAAAAAGATGAAGGAACGTGAAATTAGAAAAAAATTGTTGCAAGAAGAATTGAAGCTGAAAAAGCACATTAAAATGCAGGCAGATCAATTAAGTGCAAAGCTGGCACGTTTCGAGTTATCTATAGCCAAAAACAAATCCGAAATAACTGAAATTGAAGAAAAGCTAAAACCAATTCGAAGTCGCATTGTCGAAATTTCTGAAAGAGAGTGTAAGGCATCGGAATTTTATACGCAGGAAATCAAGCTAAAAGAAAAAATCCTGGCAAATGAAAACAGCCAAAAGACATTCAAAAATCGCATTACAAATTATTTCGAAGGTGATATTCCGTCGTTGCAACAAGAAATCCGTGATTTTCAAAACAATGTGTCAAAGGTCAAGGATGAAAACGAAATCGTAGATGTACAAATTGTAGAGTTGAAGCAAAATAATGATCGCAATGAAATGAAAATTCGAAAAATAGAACAAGATCGCATCCAATGGCAACAAATGCAGCAACAGGAACAAGAAAAAGTTGCTGAACGCGCACAATTTTTGCGGGAAATAGGACCAAAAGTAGAGCTCCTTGTGCCAAGCGAAATTGAAAACGAGCCGAACACTGTTGCAAAAACTCTAATTTTACAAATCAAAGACAAGGTAAAAGAAAAGGACTCCACATTGAAGAAAATGAAGGAAAGTCACGAGGAAATGGAAAGAAAATTCCAAGAAAAGGTTGATATGACTCGTGACAAAAAGACCAAAGCAAATGCGGCGATTGCATCGAAAATGAGTGAAATCAAGAAAAACGAAGCAGAAATGAGTGAATTAGAATCAAGGGCCAATAAGATTGAAGCAAGTGCGACAAAAATTAAGGAACTTGAGAAAAAGATAGAAAAACATGAGCAAGAATTCATTGCATGGACTGAGCAACAACGATTCAGTGAACAAGAAGCGGATATCAGTAATATGAAGACACGCCGTGATACCATTCAAAAAGAAGCCGATGAATTAGATGACAAAATTGACCAACTTAGCACGGTGGCCAACATTTTCAATGAAATTCAATTCAAAGAAAAGCAAAGTGCAAATTTTGAAACAGAGTTCAAGCGAATCAAAAACAAACATGCAGATAATTTATCGAGAATTTTTCCTAACAAAACTATTGAGCGCGACTTCAAACGTGAAGTCCAACGTCGATTCGATCAACTTGCGGCTTCCGTGAAAGAAATGTCGAATAAATTGAATGATAAACAGCGGATTTTGCTTCAAGCCAAAACAAAGCACCAACACTTGCGTAATTCATTGAAGGACAAAGAAGACGAACTTAAACGTCTTGACGAGTCGATTTACAATCAATGTCAATCTGAAGAATATGTGGAAGTAAAAACTAGAGTTAAGGAAAAGGTTGAAAAATTACGAGCAGAATTGGGAGCAAATCGTGCTTCGGAAACGCTCTTTAAGAAGTACATAGCAGATTTAAGTGACCGTTCTTGTTGTCCTTTATGTCACAACGACATGACGGGATCGGGCAAAGATGATCTGATCGAAGAGTTGACTACAAAGGTACAAAGTTTACCTGAAAAGGTACTACAACAGCAACAAAACTTGATGAGCGAAGAACGCAAATTGGAAGATCTTTTAAAATTAGGGCCGATCTTGGAGCGTGCTAAGAAATTGCGCGAAGACACTATCAACTTGAAAGATGAAATTCGTAAACTTGATGATACAATGAAGGAAATGCAGTGTGAAATAGATGACATAGAAATGTGTCTTGCTTCCCCAGAAGAAGAAAAATCGATTGCCAATATTATGTTGGCGGACATGAATTCACTCGATCGCTACAAATCAGAAATCGAAAGACACCAAAATGACATTCAATCTCTCAGGGAGACATTGCCATCGAATCAAGCAAACGAAAATCTCGAAGAAATAAAAACTAGAAAGAAGAATCTTCAAGACGAATTGCGGGAGCTACGTGCTAAACTTGATGTGTCACAAAGAAATCTAGATATGGGAAAACAAATGCAAGAAGAAATGCAGCGGAAACGTAATACACTTTTGCAACTTAAGTTTGAATTACAAGAAAGCGCGCAATCAGTGCCACAATTAAGACAAAGAGTTGAACAGCTAAAATCGCAAATTGAAAATGCTCGACAAGAATTAATACAATTGAATCATGAGTTGGACATAGCGAAAAATGATTTGGAATTATTAGAAACTGAAAAACAGAAAGAAAAGGCAAAGAATAAAAGTATTTTTGACGAAGCCTCCATCGAAAAGCAACAAATTGATCAGCTCTTTAGAGATATTTGTCGGTAAGTTAGTCCAACAATAAAAGTTATTTTAGAATTTTAACTTTTTTTTTTAATTTATTTATACCTAATACAAAAATATGAAAATTTCAAAATGATCTCGAATTTTTATGGATACTTTAATTTTTTTAGCTGTAACGATGAAATATCCCAATTTGAAACTATGGGTCTTAAAGAAAAGTTGGAAGAATTAAAACAAGCTTTAACTCAACGTTTGGATGAAAAAACTAAATTGCAGAACGAGCTCAAAACATTAGAAGAAAAGTCCAAGTCTCTGAATGATACTATCGCAAAACAAGAAGTTTTGGAACGCGATCTTAAAGAAAATCTGGATCTGAAACAAGCTGAACGCGAACACGAAGAATTGCAAAGACAACTTAAAGAATTAGAGTTGGATTTGGGAGATCTTGATTTTTCAAAACTGCGTCGCGAAAAAGACCGTCTTCAAAAAGAAGACGACGAAATGGTAGCGAAACGTAGTGTCATTTACGGCGCCTTAAGTAAGGAGCAAGAACAAGCGAAAGAATATCAAGCAGAATTGAATAAGTCAGATTTTAAAGATTCTTTTCGGAAGTATATCAATACATATCACGAACTGCGACTCATTGAACTACTAATCTCGGATATCAAAAAGTATCGATCCGCTCTTGATGTGGCTTTGACGAAATATCATCAGGAGAAAATGTGTCAAATTAATCAAAGCATTCGAGGGTTGTGGCAGGAAATTTACCGGTAAGACTTATTTTGTCATTCGCTGGACTCATTTAATTATCTATATATTTTTTTCTAGCGGAAACGACATAGACTACATCGAGATTCGAACCGAAGCTCCGGAAAGTAGCAGCAGTCGACGTAACTTTCAATATCGTGTTGTTCAAGTTAAGAATAATACAGAACTCGATATGCGCGGACGTTGTAGTGCTGGACAAAAGGTTCTCGCTTCCCTGATTATTCGCATGGCTTTGAGTGAGACATTTTCGACAAACTGTGCTGTCATGGCTCTCGATGAACCCACAACTAATCTGGATCAAGCCAATATCGCGTCGTTGTGCGATGCCATTGGAAGAATTATACAAGATCAGCAAAATTTCGGACACTTTAGTTGGATCATTATTACGCATGACGAAACCTTCTTGCAGATTTTGGCACCGTATTTGGAAGCTTCCTACCGAGTAAGTCGGAATTTCGAAGGAAAAAGTGTGATTACAAAAATTGATTAATGCATTGTAATTTTTTTCTGAAGATTAGATTTACTAGCTTTATTGTGCTACTTAAATATAATAGTTTTTTTTTCAAAAAAAAAAAAAAAAAATAGAGGAAAACAAAACTGAATTCCAATAAACAATAAATAACATAATGAGCAAAAAGCATTTAGATTGTTAACATAAACAGATAAAGAATACACATATATTGTAAGGAATTTCCTAACATAAACGAAGACTATGCAAAAATGTACAAAAATCATCTCAACTTTTTACACTATTTATCTTTCAGTATTTATGTAATGATGTAGAAAAAGTTGTAAACTTCAAGCTCGTCTAGTAGTAGTTTTGAACCCAAAGATATGACTCAATTTTAATATGATGTTGGTTGATAATCCACAAAATTTGCAGGAAACTGCCCATATCGACCTCCTGTTTCTCCATAAAGCCATTCACTGTTTAATTCTCGCAACACAGTGACTTCCTCATTTGCCTTAAAATTAAAAAAAAAAAAAAATCAATCAGAAATATTAATTGTTCATACAAAAGTATGATAGGTTTTAAACTTACCTTTAAGCTCAAATCTTCTGGTTGTTCTGCTTGGAAGTCATACAAGGCTAGAACTTTGACTGCCTTCGATCCCAATTCTACGGAGGGTGTATTACTGCCACTACAAATTGCACTGTCGTCGCTCAATGGAATTTTAACGTCAATATAATTTGCAGGAAACATTCCTTCACAGCCACGCTTATTGCGACCAAACAGCCATTCGTTGTTCAATCTTCGCAGTAAGTAAATTTTTTCATTTGCTTTCAAAGGCAAATCATCATCATGTTCTCCTTCAAAGTCATAAAGAACTAGGCCATAGCTTTCTGTTTCGGTGGATATATCATCCAAAACTACCGCTGGTAATGGCGGGGGTGGCATCGAAGGCATTGGTAATGATGGCAAAGAGTCATCAAACGAAGAGTCTTCATCATCAAACTGTTCCTGTGAGAGTGTTTTGGGTTGGGGCGGGGTCTCAAGTTTCGGTTTTACAACGTTGTGCACGGGAGATATTTTCCCCTTTCCAGCCGAATTCGGTCTGATGATTGTGGGCATTTTAGGGATCACAGATGGCTTTATCAAATCCTTGCCATTGCATAATGGATCAAAGCTTTCTGTGGGCTTTTTACTGTTATTCGGATTGATTGAATTAGCATTTCCGGTGAAGGCATAGAAGGATGTGTTGCCCACGTTGACTGGCTTTTGTGCAATCGGCGGACGATACATTGTTGATGCCGTAGATCCTGATGTTGTGTTGGGGGGCCCGAATGCATCTAACATATCAAATGGATCCACGATAGTTTCGAGAGGTTTATAGTTTGCTGTTGGTCTATCTAAGACAAAATCATCTTCGAATCCACTCTCACTTGAAAAACCATTATTGGGCGAGTCAGAGCTGAAACTGTTCACACTCACACAATCACTGTTGGACTTTTGTGTAAATGTTGGAGAACTTGGGGGTGAGTCAAAGGTAATCAATTTCATTTCATTCGACGTAATGGAGGATGCAGTTGATGAAAAACTTGCAGATGTTTTAAGATTAGAGATTGCGCCATAGCTGTTAGAGTTGCTCACATTATTTGTTTGTGAATGGGCTACAGTGTGTTTGGTCGAGCTTTGTTGTTGTTGTTTGTTTGTATTTGGTTTTGTTAATCGAGCTCGACTTAGCAAATTCGCTAGTATTGTATTCGAATGTGTAGAACTTGGTTTTTTGAGGGGGACAGCAGGTTTGAAACCCTCCTTGGGTGGCGGTGGCCTTGGAGGAGCCTGTTTTTTTATTTTAGGTAATTGTTGTTGTTGTTGTTGCTGCTGCGACGAAGAAACTGGTGTCCAAGCATCAAAAGGTTTGTCATCCCAGTCGGTAGTGGGTGTATATCGTGATGATGATGATTGGTTAGAAATTGTAAATCCACGATTTTGCGTTGGAATCGGAGGCGCTTGTCTCGTTGGAATTACCATTCTGAAAAAATTAAAAATATTACTGATTGTTCTTATCAAACAAGCTTCCTTAGTAGATATATGAATAAAAGTTTACACACAATATTCATTCATAAATTCACAACACATATTCATATGTAGTACATATACTTTGTAAATAAATATACATATATGAGTTACATACATCACCATCGTCTCCATACATATATAAAAAAGCTGTAACTCATTAAATAAATTTCATAAAAAAAATTACTAACTTTTTCGCATCCTTAGCATTTGTTTTGCAATTGTTACTAAATGGGACATTAGTATTGCACTTTGCAAGTTGTTGTTGCTTGTTGTATGACACCACTGATAAGATTTCACACATTGTTAACACACAACTGTATGTTTTATTTAAATATGAAACGAATTGATATGAGTTGTAAAACTATTTTTTAATGTTTGTTGTTTTTCGTCTGATTGAATATAAATTGAGAGATTTGATCTTCTAGCCTTTGCTAACTTGTGTATAATCAATTTTTTGGTAATAAAAAAAATCAAGTTCACACTAATTAGCGCTTTTGATCTTGCTTCGAATAAAATTGAACTAAACTTTTTCATTGCAGAGAACGAGAATATTTTTGGCATTGTAAATGTGAGTTTGTTTTTAGTGGTAACATTTAAAAATTTCTTAACAGCTTGGAAGATATATTTTGTTCAAATGTCTCTCAATGATATGTGTTTAGCCCCATTTTCCATTTCAGAACAAAAAACATGCCAAAAATAGCTAGTGCATTTATGTTTTCTAAAACACAGACGCAGGTCCGCTAAATGCCCTTGAAAAGGCATGTCTTAGTAGTTTTACAAAAGTAAACAAATGTGATATTCACTTTCGGATGTCCACTTTAAATCATGTACACTCAAGTGTTTATCAACAGAAACACATTTCAAGTTTGTTTCCTGTTGTAATACGGACTAAGTAGTTTTGCACACACTGTGAATAAATAAATACGTACATCCAAACAATCGAAACAGCTGTGAACACACTTAAAGACGTAATAAAGTCGTTACTTATTTCTTCTATTTCATGTTCTGCTTTGTCTCAGTCCTCCGTTTTGTACATAACTACATGGGCAGTTAAGTTGCTTGCTGGTCATGCACACAACAATTACACAAATTTTTACTCCTATTGTTGAGTCACAGTCAAAAGGGGGTTGTAAAAACTGGCGTTTTAGACACATCACACTGTTGCATGATGATTATTTTCTTGAGATTTTGTATTTGTAATCTTCCAAAAAACCTTGCAAGACTTACCTGCAATTTTTTCCACTTTTTCTTTATTTTGATGTTATTTATACGCTTTATGGTTTTCTTGAATTTACTGAAAAATATAGAGAAAAAAGGAAATGGCATAAAATAAGTGAAAAATCCTTTGTGTTGAATTCCATACATTTGCGTTGTAGAATTTCAAGATATTCCAAGTAATTACCTGCAGCAGTCCTTAATGGTGTACTTTCCCAGTAATTTTTCACTATCTAAATCTATTTTTACTGCGTGAAAAACAATTATTTAGAAAATGAAAGCGCAATAAGTTGTTTACAAGGCAAAATCCAAAACTAAAATGAATTATAATGAGTTGTTTTTGTGGTCGGAAGAAGACATCAGTGAATTAAGTCGACCAGATGTCTCACTGCATCGGAATTGTTTCCCAAATATTCCCAGGAATATTTTTTGGCTTGGACACCTTTGATCCTGCAGGATATCGGTAAGTTTGTGGGAAAGAATCCTGCGATTATTTATTTATTTGATTTAAAAATTTTTGGTGCTAAAGACTTTGGGTGCATTCAAGATTGCTCATCGATGGACATCAATGATTTTTTCCAAAAAATTTTTCATCGAACTCGTTCAAGTTGAATAAAATGGATTGTTGAATTTATTAAAACACATCAAAAATCGTTAAAATAAAACATAAAAGTCAAAAACATTCATCAAAAAAACACATTTATGATGGAAAAGATCATGATGGACTCGATGAGTGATCTTAAATGCATCCTTTGACTTTTCGGATTAATACACCACATTTTAAGGTGTTCTGATCAGTCATGTTAATTTTTTTCAGTCATTTTTATAAATATTTAACCAGGCTCATGTTGAGTATTTAGGTAATTTGTTTAGGTGATCTCGAAAATAAGCCTCGTTTTTCTGTATTTATAAAAAAATTTTAAAAAAATCACTGTTATACAGTGAGACGAATGAAATTGATAAGGCAATTCCAGTCACTATCCTCCGATACACACTAATTTTTCGAAAAATCCAAGTTACTCGCCTCCTCGAACACACTAATTTTTTTAAAAATCCAAGTTACTCGCCTCCTCGAACACACTATTTTTTTAAAAATCCAGTTACCAACCTCCAGTGCACACTAATTTTTTTTCAAAATCCAGCTACGATCCTCACTTATAACAGTATCACTTTCAGCCGACTCAGCCCAGACTGAACAAAAAGCCCGCTGTCGGGTTCAAAGCCCATCAGTATAAAAGAAACGCCATCGGTGAAAGATGAGAAACTTCGAGCGAAAAATTCGTATCTTGGAGCCTGTCGCAAAAGTTCTACATAGATTTGTACGGGTCAGATTAAAAAACGCAGTGGAATAAGTTCATTACCGCATAAAACAGTGCCAAGTAGTGTTTGAACAAAGTGAAACTACTTAGAAATGCATAAACAAAGGAGCAAAGATAAAGTGAGTGAAGTTCGACACCTCGACATTTGAAACTTCATACTTATGTCGCCATCCATTTTTCTCATATCAAGCTGCACCATGCTTAAAATAAGTAAAATGAATCAAAGGCATCTGCTCAATTCCACTGAATTATTCATGCCTTTCTGGATTGCGAAAGACCTTAATTAAGCAAAAATCAATTTTCTAATTTTGGTAGGTACTGCTACGTACCTACAATAAAAATAACTTTTGCTTTAGTGTGTGTTTAATGTTTCGTGGTATTGATTTATTTACCAGTTTGAAAGGTCTTACAATTTTTTAGAATTGCTTGTTCGGTAAATAGGTAATAAAAAAAAAGTTGATGAATTACTGAAAATTTCTATGAAGCGTGTCTTAGTGCTCTCTGTTCGCAAGTTAGAACTTTATATATTTATTTATCGTTCAACAAGCTTATCTTGAAAATGCGTGGATCGATCAATTAAGTTTTGATGGTGAAAAGTAGCAAACAAAAATAAAATAACAAAGGCCCAAGCTCTTCGCACATAAATACATGAGATCAATATGCATAAATACTAAGAGAGTACAATTGAGAGCAAATCATTTTACACGAATCAAACATGAAATATTAAAATAGTTAAAAAAAAAAGTGTGAAATAAAAAAAATATTATTTAGCTTTGAAATATAAGAAACGTGTTTGGCGTAAAGCGAACGCTTTGTTTACTATTCACTGTTTTCTATTCACATCTGGTATCTTGAGCTTTCTTTCATCTAACTATGTTTCGAGCTTTTCATCATTATAGAGTGAGATATACGTATTTACTATTGTTTTTCGGAATCCAAGGTTGATAATCAGTATAATTTTCTCGTTCACAAATGTAGAAAGAACTTTTACGGTACTTTTAGCCCAAAATACTTCATCCATGCTATTTAGAAGTTGGCTTTTATATGAAAGCTTCTCGTTTAATAAGTTCTAAATACCTATTATACAATGGGTGTGTAAATGAATATTGATATAATTAACAATGCCGGATGATAAGACAATAGATAGTAATTTTGAATTACAAATTACCGGATTCTAATTATTTTGAATGCGATCGGAAGTGCATTATTTAAAATTTGAGCAGAATTGAGAAATTTTCCAAACAACTAAATCTTTTTCTATTTTCAGCTCTAGAATATCGCAGTCTATCTTACACTTGATTTCATCAGAATAAAACCATATTGGCGAAACGATGACATCAAGGTCTGTATAAAAGTAATTTTGTTGGATTATCAGGCAACAAAGAATATTTCTCTTTCATCGTTTCAGACTCGACAGATTATTCATTCTTTTGGAGAGCGGTTCGGCAGCGGTTACACGTAAAGCGGCATCTCGTCAAATCGGCGAAGTTCAGAAGCTCCATCCGCACGAACTGCACAACTTACTAAACAGAACAATAGGATACCTGCATAGCAATACTTGGGATACTCGAGTAGCAGCTGCCTTTGCCATACAAGCAATATTAGAAAATGTTCCTATCTGGGATCCAAAACCGTGTGCGTCTCCCGTAAAAATGGAGCACAATAGAATCACGGAGAAGTACGAAAATACGAGACTAACATTTGAAAACTTTGATCTTGATTCAGTTTTGAGTAAGGGGGCCCGTTTACTTGGCTCCGAAGGTACCGAATTCGATACAATTGAAGAGAATGATGGCGATCTGAAAGAACGGTTACTCCGACAACGTGCTTTGTTGAGTGAAAAATTGTGTTTAAATAGTGGCATCCAAATAGATGAACTTATTACACTCGAAGACATGACACCAAAATCGGCACCGATAACTTCTAATATTGCCTTTGAGTACCACATACCGGTTGAACAAATGTTAAATTTGGATCAACAGCAGCCACTTAGTTGTCGCGAAATCAACCGAGCGAAACGAAAAGCTCGTCAAATTCAGTTGACGTCATCGTCCTCGACGTCATCAGCAAGCACAGCAATGCCAACGCCAAGTCCTTCTAGTCGACGGAGTTCTTGTAGCAGCATGAATTCAGACGAGCCAGAACGAAAACGTTCAAAGGCCGAAATAAAGATGGAACTTGTGACTAGCGAGCCAGTGCCCGATGCCACTGGCTCTTGGGGAAATGCCGTTGACTGGCCCCTGGAGACATTTTGCTCCAAACTCTTTGTTGATTTGTTTAATCCCAAGTGGGAGATAAGACATGGTTCTGCGACCGCTTTGAGGGAACTCTTAAAGGGACACATTAGTGGTGCCGGCAAAAGTACTACTATGACGAGAGAAGAAATGGAAGAACACCATCATTCGTGGCTTGAAGATGCGCTCTTGCGACTTTTGTGTGTCTTGGCATTGGATCGATTTGGTGACTTTGTGTCGGATCAAGTTGTAGCGCCTGTCCGTGAAACCTGTGCGCAAGCATTGGGAACTGTATTAAAGGACATGCGTGCCGCCAAGGTAATGAAAGCAGTAGAAACACTTCTGAAATTTACGGAGCAAGAAGCGTGGGAGGTTCGACATGCTGGCCTTCTGGGATTGAAGTATTTAGTAGTTGTTCGAGAAGATTTAATTTTGGACTATCTACCGCTTATTCTCAATCACATATTGAAAGGACTAGAAGATCCCGTTGATGATGTGGCTGCGGTATGTGCTTCAACGCTCATTCCCATTGCGAATCATTTGCCGAAACAATTGTCGCTATCCAGACTAGCTCAGATCCTATCTAAAATATGGGATTTACTCTTGGATCAAGATGAACTTACTACGGCTTGTAATAGTTTTATGGGACTCTTAGCTGCAATCTTAAGTTTACCTGGTGTGTCAAACAGCATTCAAGGAAGCGCATTTACCAATCTCATCCCGAGATTATTTCCATTTTTGAGTCACAGTAGTACCTCCGTTCGCAAATCTACTCTCCAAACACTAAAGACTCTCACTGATCCCGTTCATCTTACTAATTCCGATCCGAAGGCACCGTCCAATGGAACGGGCACGAAGAATTTTTGTGTTACTATGATTGTAAATTCTGTCAAATTATGGCCATTCGAACTTGTACAAGAGGTATTGCGCCAACTTTATCAAAGAGTCCTCGTAGAACATGTTGAGGATGTGCAGAACTTGGTGGAGGATGTTTGGTCAAACATTGTAAACAATGCAGACCTAACTGCTTTATTGCATGCCGCTTGTCCCTTTGTGTCATGTTGGTTTTGCCTGGCGATGCAACCAGCACGTTTAGCGTTCGACCAAAGTCAATTAGTTCCAATTAAAAATGTTCAAGTAGTGCGAGAAAAGAAAAACAAGCCACACGATTTGCTAGACAACATGGTACGAGTGCAGGCAAAATTCTATCTTGGTGGAAGTGAGAGTGTGCCTATTGAAGTTCGTGAAAAAAACGTCATTAGAGCTCGATTCCGCGCCTGCAGAATGCTCGGCATCCTTTCGAAATACCTAGTCATGCCAGCACCCGGGGTCACGTATACCAAAGACATTGAAAACCCAATACAGTGCTACGTCAACGTGCTGTCTGGATACTTGGGATCTCGCTCTGCCCTTCAGCGCATGATTAGTGCACTTGTGGTAACGTTTTGGGCCAAAAACGATGAAAAAGCATGTCCAGCACCACCTCAGTTACTAGAAAAGTTGAGACATTGTCTCATTGAATACGTATATTACGACGAGGTGGCCATACTTTTTACGCGACTCCTTCAAGAAGCAAAAGACTTTTTAGCTACACTGAAACAATACAAAATACAATTTGCGGAACTAGATGCCAGTCCAGTATTGACGCTCGATCAAATTCTGAGCTTATCAACAAACTTGACTGAAAATCTAAGGCAAACCTTCAACCTGAAAGCAAAGGTAGCAGAAACATTGGAAGATCGAAGAAAGAATTTGTACGCCTCATATCTGACTACGAGTCAGGAACAGAATTCACTGAATATTACAACACAAGCAATACTTTCGGGAGCCATTATAAATTTAAAGGGACTGCCTGGCGAAAAGTTTGCTCCATACGTAAAACCACTACTAGAAGCAATCAAACGAGAGAATAGCGAGATTCTTCAGAAGTTGGCCGGTGAAAATCTTGCACTTCTTATCGACCAAGTGGCAGACAAGAGTCCCTGTCCCAATTCGAAGATTATAACAAGTTTATGCACCATCCTGAAATGCGATCCAGACTTCACACCACAAATTCCGACAACATTGAAGCCAATATCGGAATTTGATCCCAAAAGCCCCACGGATAATCCGTATCATGGAGTTTTACTTCTTGCAGCATCGCAAACACCAAAGATTACCACAAAAGATATGCCAAATGGTGCAGCGCGAAGTGGTCGCCCTTCAATATCTGGAGTAAGTGATGTAAATGATGATACATTTAGCAAAAGCGACAACAAAAATAAGCAAAACTGTATGCAGCGAATCGGTGCTAGTTACACGTTGTCCTACATCTGTATTCATTTTGCTGGTGATCTGCCCAAAAAGTTGGAAGTATTGTGGGCACTATTATTTGACTTTATCGAGCAAAAAGTTTGCACTGACTATGTTGAGAAATGTTTTTCAACGTTGTGTGGACCAAATGAGGAAATAAACACTCTCATTACCAATTTACATCTTATTGAGACAGTAGCTTCGAGCATACACAGTTCTTTGCACGAAAAATTATTTGGTTTGACTTCCAAACTAGCCATTCTCGTATACCATCCACTGAAAGCGATTCGGCATTTAGTTTCACGTTGCTTAGCTACTTTGGCATTCGTGGATGCACCGCGAACAATGGCCGTTATTGTCAACGACGTGATTCCTTATTTATCAGCGATTGAGAATGTCGTTAAGCGGCAAGGTGCGGCAGAGGCAATTGCTTGCATTGTCAACAAGCTCCAATTAGATATTGTGCCATACGTAGTTTTATTGATTGTACCCCTTTTGGGACGCATGAGTGATCCTGATGAGCAAGTTCGATTAATTTGTACGCAAAGCTTTGCTACACTTATTCAGCTCATGCCCTTGGATGCAATTACTCCTCTGTCGGAAGATTTGAAGACGCGCAAACTGAAAGACAAAGAATTCCTCGAATACTTGTTCTCGCCCAAATCGATTCCGGAATTCAAGATGCCCGTTCCCATCAAAGCAGAATTGCGTAGCTACCAACAAGCCGGTGTCAATTGGTTGTGGTTCTTGAATCAATATAAGCTTCATGGTATTTTGTGCGATGATATGGGCTTGGGAAAGACTCTTCAAGCTATTTGTATTCTTGCTGGTGATCATCACCATCGATCCGAGGCTAAAGAAGCGCCACTACCAAGTTTGGTCATATCACCGCCAACGCTTACCGGACATTGGGTATTTGAAATAAACAAATTTATCTCGGAGAAATATTTGAAACCAATGCACTATGCTGGCTTACCGCTCGAACGTGAACGGATGCGGACAATGCTTAAGACACACAATCTCGTTGTTGCTTCGTACGACATTGTCCGAAAGGATATTGATTTTTTCTCAAACATCCAGTGGAATTATTGTATTTTAGATGAGGGGCATACCATCAAAAACGGCAAAACCAAGTGCTCGAAGGCAATTAAGCAAATCGTGGCAAATCATCGTTTGATATTGTCGGGTACACCAATTCAAAATAACGTATTGGAGTTGTGGAGTTTGTTTGATTTCCTTATGCCCGGATTTTTGTCTACTGAGAAACAATTCATGAGTCGTTTTAGCCGACCAATTCTTGCGAGTCGCGATCCAAAGAGCTCCGCAAAAGAACAGGAAGCTGGAGCCTTGGCAATGGAAGCTTTGCACCGGCAAGTTTTACCATTCCTCTTGAGACGTGTCAAGGAAGATGTTTTGACAGATTTGCCTCCTAAGATAACACAAGATTTACTTTGCGAACTAAGTCCGTTGCAAGAACGCCTCTATGAGGACTTTAGTAAGGAGCATTTGGATGTAGATATTCGGGATTGTTTGGACAATATTGATGGATCCCAGATAAAGAAGAAAACTCATATATTCCAAGCCTTAAGGTGAGTAGCGATTAACGGTGTACTAAAGGAAGTCAATGGTATAGAATCAATATTTTTTAGGTACCTTCAAAATGTTTGTAATCATCCAAAACTCGTATTGAATGCCAATCACCCAGAGTTCAAAAGCATTGTGGAAGATTTGAGAAAGAAAAATGGATCATTGGACAACATCGAACATTCTGCCAAGCTTCCTGCATTGAAGTGAGTATTTTCTGTTTACGCTTAATGTTATTAAAAGCCCATAAAAAATGTAATTTTCTTGTATAGGCAATTGTTACTAGACTGCGGAATCGGAGCTAACGAAGATGAAACATCCGTCAATATTGTAAATCAACATAGAGCTTTGATATTTTGTCAACTAAAAGCCATGTTAGACATAATTGAAAACGATCTTCTCAAAAAACACTTGCCCTCAGTCACTTATTTGCGATTAGATGGAAGTGTTCCGGCCAATCTACGTCACTCAATTGTCACCAAATTTAACAGTGATCCTAGCATTGATGTTTTACTACTAACCACACAGGTAAAGTTGCTTTAGAATAAAGTTATTTTTTTGTCATTTTTTAAATTCTTGTCCACATCATTCAAAAAATTTAAAGCAGCCTTGCAAAGTTTTTTAAAACGCATTTTCTCAAAATTCATTAGGTCGGTGGCTTAGGTCTTAATTTAACTGGAGCTGACACAGTAATATTTGTGGAGCACGATTGGAACCCTATGAAAGATTTGCAAGCTATGGATCGCGCTCATCGTATAGGACAAAAGAAAGTAGTGAATGTATATCGTCTTATCACGAGAAAATCACTGGAGGAAAAGATCATGGGACTACAAAAGTTCAAATTACTTACAGCCAATACGGTAGTAAGTGATGAAAATGCGTCAATGGAAACCATGGGAACGGATCAATTGTTGGATCTGTTTAGCTTATCGGACCAAAAACAACAACAAGAAAAAACTCGTGGCGACAATGCAAGAAATCATACATCAGTAAAACATATGATGGAAAATTTGCCTGAGCTCTGGGAGGATCAACAATATCAAGAGGAATACGATTTGTCGTCTTTCATCAAAACTTTAAATAAGTAAAAAAAAAAATATTTCACGCAAGATTTTGTATCCATCGTTTTCTTTTGTATTACAATTTACTCAATCTTTTTAAAATAAAACATTTTTAGAAAATAAATAACCAAATTACACCAGTTTTTCTTTATGGGGAGTTCATGAAGGATTGTCCGACTTTTTTTCTATTAAGTGTAGTATTTAAATATTGTTTTTTTATTTATTTTTTTTATTAATCAGTTTCTTTTCTACTTTAATAATGTCCGTTACATATTTATGCATTTCTCTTATTTATTTTCGTTTGTTATTCTCTCCACGAATATGATATTAATGGAATTTAATTTAACTGTTTTACTTGCATCTTTATCATTTTCATCAAGTTAGCCATCTTATTTGCTGTATTTTAGTTGTCTTTGTTATGTACAATACGTACTAGAGTTTACCTCATGTTTCTGTTAATGTAATAATTTATTTTTCAGTTTCTCATTAATGGTTATATATAGGTATGCATTTTACATTTATTGCACGCTTATTTGATGTAAATGAGAAAAGATAAGTAAGAGATTTAAGCAGGAAAAAATATAAGGTCTTATTTCTTATCACTTTTGAATTATCATTGCGAAATAGATTTTTGTATTGTTTTTTTTTTCTTCTAGTTAAGTAGTGTTGATACTTCATAGAATTTACTTTTGAGTATATAAAACGATGGGCATTTTTAAAAAATTTCTTATTTTTACCTACATATAATAATAGCTTTTTCATATTGAGTGAGGGAAACTGTATTTAGCACTTGGGCAGATAAATGTTGAGAAAATACTGAAGTTTGTAAGTATAGGAATTATTATGTGCTGTCCTTTTGTTTATCCTTTTATATTAATTTATTACATGTATATTATTATGGGGTAGTGTAATTAAAAGAAACATATTTTATTTGTTCTCACTGCTAATATTACCGATTTTAACATATAAATTTTAAACATATAAAGTTCAAATGTCTTGAAAATAATAACTTTTTGTATTTGTTCTTTAATATTGATTGTAAAGTATTTTTTATAAAATATAAATAGGTAGGTTTAGGTAGTTTTTTTCTTTTAATTTTAAATGACGGTTACAAGTTATATGCACTTTATTCTTAAATTAGCTTGAATTGTTTCCTATTATTAGCTATTCCATTGTAATTAAACATTTATTACGGTTGATAGTTACTTTAATAATAATAATAGTGATTTAATTTTACTTATAATTTTATCAGATGTCTAATTTTCATTATGGAGAAGACCTGCAATTCGTAAAAAACGACCCATTGAGTTTTTTTAATTCTTTCTTTTTATTCAAAAACATACCAGCTCATGATTGTGCAGTATTTTTGAGGATCAAAATCTCGTCTTCCTTTGATTGAACTACCGCCTGCCAATATGAATCCCTTTCGGTTACTTTGGCCTCAAGGTTTCGTAAGACTTTTTCCTACAAAAAAAAAGAAAAATAAGATCAAACAATGAAAAAAATAATTTTTCAAAACTTACCGTATCAGCAACAATATTTTTGTAGTCATCTAATGATTTTTGCAATTGAGCATTCTGCAACAACAATGCCTCACTACAGTTATTGGTATCACTTGAAAAAGTGCTGCTACTAATTGATTCATTTCCATTCATGTGAGAATTATTTACTTTACTACTATTACTACTACTATTTTGTGTAGATGCTGCTAATTTTTTCTTAAGGAAACTAGTTGTAAACTCTAACCATTTGTTGAATTCTGTTGGACCATTAGATGGCAATTCCGGTATGAGTTTTACTAACGTCTCCTTCGTTCGATTCTGTTCGTCGGCAATAATTTGTTCGATATTTGTTTCAGCTGCCCGTGTTGCAGAATCCTGTGGAAAAATTAAAAAAAAAAGTTACTTTCTGTATTCGTAACATATACTTTGCTTTTATATACAAAAAATTTGTTGGTAAGGTTTAAAATAAATTATTTAAAGTATGTATAAAGCGTTCATAAACCGCCCAAAAAAGCAAGAGAGAAAACCCTTATAAGCCCATTAGTTTAGCTGTTAAACAAACATCCATAAAAAGGTATAACTTACAACTTGATTATTTCTACTAGGACTCTTATAACTATTTTGAGCAGCTTGTAACGCTTCAATTAGTTTCCAGTTCTTCGTTCGTAAATCCTAAATGAAGTACGAAGAATAATGTCCATTTAATTTGTTTGCGACAGTTATGACATTTTGGAAATGTGATCATGTTGTCTTGGATTATAAGGATTTTAGGATAATTTAATGATTTAAACCTTGGAATAACTTTTCGACAAATAACTTTGCGTATTTGTATGAAATTTATATATTTGATTGAAAAAATTAAGGCAACCGCATTAGCATGAATCAATACAGCATTTAAAGAGTCAGTATAAAAGTTATTAGACATGCGGGTAGATACTATTTACAATAATGATCACATCAAAATGATCAAAAATGAACAAAATAAATAAAATGTCATCTTACATTGTTTTTCGTCTTTTGTTCGTCTAACTCGCTGCGCAAAACGTCTTCTTCGTGCTTTAGTCGCTTTATTAGCGTTTCGTATTCATCAAGTTTGTTTTCTTTTTCAATCAAGTTTGTTTTCAAGTTTCCAATAATAGTTTTCATTTCAGTAATCTGCAAAAATAAAAAAAATGGTTTTTGTTCAGATGAATAATTCATTTGAATTATTTTACTTACCTGTACTACTGTTTCTGAGGACGTCTTATCTGATTTCTGCTTAAGATCGTTGAGCTCTTGCGTTGCTTCTTGGTATTGTGTCTTATAGCTATTCAATTCTTTGCGTGACGAATCTAAGGCATTTTGCAGATTTTTCATCTCAACTTTGCTTGCGTCATCCAAGTGATTTAGGTTAGCGGTTTTGGACTGGGCCTCAGCCAATTGGTGTTTTAGTTGCTCTAGTGCTAGTCGTTGTTTTTCCAGTTCAGCACGTAGTACTTGTTGCTCTTGGTGCGACTTACTGTCGAGGAATTTCAACTGTTCGTCTTTCTGTTTGCAGACCCTATCGAATTCTCCGATTTTCTGTTCGCGATCAGCCAGAGTTTTTTGCAAGCCATCGACAAATTGACGTTGCTCATTCTCGCGGCGTTGCAGTTCTGCAAGAACGGTATTGCGGTCGATGAGTTCCTGTTTTAGTTGTTCATGTTGGACGGCAAGTTGTTGGTACTTTTGAATGGCTTCTTGTGATGCGCCAGTTTCGCCCTTCATTTGCATAAATTTGGACTGTAATTGTTGCAATTGTTGACTCAAAGCCACCTTTTCTGCATTATGTTTTTCTTTAGAGTAATGAAGCTCTGACGAGATGTTTTGCAATTCTTTCTTCTTGTTGTTCAGCTCTTCAATGTGATGCTTAATGGTCGCATTGAAGTTGGACTTTTCAGCATTGATCTCTGAGCGCAATTCCCGTAGTTTCGCTTGGAAGGCATTGGAAGCCTCCTGCTCGTCCAACAATTGCTTTTCTTTCTCTTGTAGTTGCTTCTTCAACTTTTGCATGACATCAGACTTGCCTTCAGTCCATTCAGTGGGATCTTTTGCTGTGGTATCATGTTGCTTGTTCAGCAAAAAATCAATCAAGATTTGGATTTCGTTGCGTGTCAATTCGGCGCTACGCAAAGTCTTCAAAACTGTACGAACAGTGTCTTCGTCGAATTGTTGATGATGGAAATCGCTCGTGTCCTTGGAAGGGACATGGACTGCTGCGGCAACAGATTCAGCCTTCTTTTTCTTGGAGTGCTTTTCTTTAACTGGTGCTGGTTGTTCGGCAATTGCAGTAGATTCGGCTTCTTCGGCCAACTTGTTGTCCTTAATTTGGTTGACTGGAGAGATTGGTGGAGTGTATTTGCGACCTGTTGATTGAAAGACATTATTAACACTGAGGTATTTTTATCAAATTAAAAATGTTTTACCTTTCTTATCCTTGAAGTTGCGCGTATTTTTGTGCAACGTTGCCTCGTTAGCCTCCTCCAAACTTTGCAAACGATGAATTTCTACGGCATCCCTGGGATGTAGCTCAACAAAATGATTGGCCTCTTCCGCAACCATTTCGGAACTGACCAATGGGTGCTCGGATTTGTTGACCAAAATTCCGCCCTTCTTATTCTTCTTGCCTTTGTTGGCGTTTTTGGCTGGAATATGATCAGCAAGTGGAAATGCTTCAGTCTCAATAAAGTCCACATTGACGTCTCTCTTGCTCTTGTTCGTATGTATTGGCGATGTTTCGGGTCCCGAGCGATCTGAATCCGTATCACTTTCAACCTCTGCAGCCGATTCTTCAGTTTCCTGTTTCGGCTTATTCACAACCGCTGGTGACTTTTTGCCTCCTCCCTTTTTCTGCTGATTCTTTCCCTTTTTGTTATTGTTGTTCTTGTTGTTGTCCTTTTTGTTGCCGCTAGCGGCCTTCTCGCTTTGGCTCGAGGCAGCTAGCAGTTGGGCCTTGAATTGCCGCTGTTCCTCCAACATTTCGTCAAAGGTCTTGCCACGCGGCAATTTGCTGATCAACAGGATGGAGCCCAATGAAAAGAGAACAACTATCAAAATAACACCGTACACTTGAAGATCCAACATTTTAGCATTGTTTGGTTACCGACAACTTATTAAATTTAGATACAGATAATTCGGATATTTCTTTTACAGTTACACGAGATGTGACAGCGAGCGAGTCTGTAAAATATGAAAAAAGTATTTATTTTACTGATTATGAAATAAAAAAAAAAGTTTTGTAAGTTCACCCGAAAAAGCTTATCGCAACAAAATTTAACAAAAAAAAAATATTAAAATTTTATTGATAAGACCCGTTTTCCGGCACAAAAAAAAAATAAAAAATGAAAAATCCATTCAAAAAAATTAGTAATTTTAACTAAAGCGAAAAATTCCTGCGAAAAGGTCAAAAATATTCCGGTTTGGAATGCAAAGATACATTCATTGCTCTACGGAGAAAACAGTATGAGAAAGAACGCAAAGAATGAGGTAATCGTCGGTCAATTGAAATATCGTCACAATGAAATGAAATGTCTGTAGGATGTATGAATCAATTTTTTCTAGTGCAAATCTGGTGCGATACTTGTTACAAGGCAACAACGACCGTCTATTGAGTAATGTACCACATAAATAATTAACTAAATACACTACCGAAGCCAAAGTGGCTGGGCAATTGATTAATTGAATGAGAAAAATAAGATTTTCCTTTAAAGAATGAAAACTATATGACGTGGATAGAGACGCCGTCATCGAAAACCTATCTGGTTGAATTACCGATGTATTAACATCGTTTATACACGAATTTTAGCGCACTTTTGTTCTCGTACCCTTTATTTATCAAACGCAAGCTATTTCACAAATTAAATTTGACCTTTGACGCCGAATTTTCAAAATTAAACTTACTAAATACTTTGACGATCTCCAATTCGTTTGACTGTCTTTTCTCGAATACAAGATAAGGTATGTTTTTCACGAAATCGGAATTCCTCTGAAAACAAACCCCTACTTAAAAAATTGAAAAACACTAATTTGTTTTAATTATTTTTTTTTTATTTGTTAATCTGTATTACTTGCTGCTTCATCATCTGATTTTTCCCAATTTTTGTTATTCGTCATAAAGTCTTCCTTGAGGGCGCTCCAAATGCTCTTGTGCGTGTCACTGTCATCGCTATCTGGCTCTTCTTTTTTGACTCTTTTTCTGTTTTCCTCTTTGACTGGATTATCCACAAATTCAGATTTTGCTCGTGGACCGTTCATCAAGGCATCCAAAAAGGTCTTTTTCTTGACATTTTTCAGCACTTTTTCTCGTTTATACTCAGGCTTGCCGGCTTCTTGTAACTTTAGGTCGAGGTCTTTTTGCTGTGCACGCACTGCATTAAAGAGTTGAACAATACCTTTCGTGCCAATCTTTTGGAGTGTTTTTTCTCGCTCGCGATCATTAATGGAAGGCTTCACGCGCAAGCTGAGCAAGTTTTCGCGGATTTCTCGTCGCTGCTTCATTCGCTTCACCGTTTCCGCTTCTTCCGTCTTTGCATGATGAGCACTTACATCTGCTTTAATTTCTCCGTCAATCTCGAAACCATATCCCTTGCGTTCCACCTTTATTCTTTCGATTTCTGTCATTTTTTTGGCCTTGGACAAGACCTTTGACCGTCCATCATGGGAATCTTTGGCGGATTTCAAGACTTTTTTCAACGCGTTCGCCCAACTTGATTCTTTTTGGTCATCTTCCAGGTAATTATCGTCGTCCGGTATGCTCTCGTTATCGTCTGACACGGGATACTCGTCATCCGACATATGGACATCAGAGCCAATGTCTGACTCCGATTCAGAGCTTGAAGATCCACTCATGATGTATCAAAGCGAAATTGCTATATGTTTACTTATTTATTTCTTTTATATTTATTTACTCGGAACAAAAACATATACACATGGTCGACTTGAAACCATCTCGCGGAAATTTTTGGGGCATCATCCATTTATGGTGTCGAAGAAGGGGGAGGGGAGGGTAATGATGTATAATTAAAGTGCCTTAAGCTTTAAGAGAATTTTAATTTTAAATGATTTTATTTGTTTTTCAATTGATTTAGGGATCATTTTTTTTGTAAACTTGTGAGAAGGTTTAAAAATTTATCAATTGAATCGAAAAAAAAAGAAATTTATTTCATTCCGAAAGAAAGTCTAAAAATCTTAAATTTAAATTTTTTTTTTCGTATTATTATTTTTTCGTAAACCCTTTTTCGTCAGAGCTTTTCCACCTCCCCCTTAACTTCCGAAGTCATCAATGGATGGTGCCTTTCAGTAATAATTTGAATCAGCAAATTTGGCAATTTAAAATCGGCAACAAAAATCTTTTTTTAATCTTAATATCTAGATATTTACAATGTTTAAGACGAAGCTATCCGCTCTTGAGTACCACTCTGCATCAAATGTCAACATTGATGACCCAAAGGAATTCCGAAATCTAATTTTGTGGCTGGAAGATCAAAAAATCCGTCATTGTGAGTACGGATTGTGAGATTTTCATCTGATAGTTCTCAAATATTTTTTTTTCGTTGCAGACAAGATAGAAGATCGAGCCGGTCTCCGAGAAATCAATAACACAAATGAATGGACGAAGGCTTTCGAAAAGTACAAGGAGGATTTGGGATGTCCAAAGGTATTTACGACACAAGTGGAAATACTCTCCTGGATATTGGGCTATGCCACAAAACTAGAGTACGGCGATCACGCGGATAAGTATCGCGGAGTCTCTGCCGATATGTTTGAAAATAAGGGCCAGTCCCAGGCACCTACAATCAAGTCTACCAATCCCTTCGATAATCTCGATTTTACGAGCAAAGATTTTGAAGCGGGCGTGCGAAATCTCGCATTGAGATTCGATATGCCCCATCATCCCGACCATCTGGTACTTTTGCAAGGCATTGCACGACTGGCAAGAGATAACTTCAGTGTCGAGGCACTCAAAGAACAAATACCCGAAGGAAAACCGTTTCCAATTTTCGATGGTGCAGGATTCAATTATGAAAACGAGGATATGGAGACAGGAGCGCGAATTTTACGATTGTTGCAGATCCAAAGTGTGCGAGAACTGCAAACTTTGATTAATGAAACCATTGTTACTGTTCAAAATCTCACCGCTGACCCAAAGACGGACAGCAAACTGGGAAAAGTCGGTGTGTAGATTACATTCAAAAATCGAAATACATTAAAACTATTTATATTTTTTGATTTGTCTCAATACTACTTGTCTTTTTGAAAGGGTAAGTGTCGAATATTCTTGCGAGACCTATCCCAGCAAAGCCGAAGCTGATTGCGATCAAACATGTTTTGTATATCCTTGTGTTGTGTTTGCCCTTTTGTCGAGTCTGATGCACAAGATACGCCGCGATTCCTGCAAATTTTATTTAAAAAAAAACCTTTAACTCATTTCCGATTGCGTCCGAAATTTAACATACCCAAGAGACCACCACCCGACACTAGACGACATCCAAAACAATTTTCGTCGTGTCGTTTAGCCACAACTGACGATTGCTCTTCCGGCATTTTTGGTCGAACAAAAATCATGTTTTCGTTCTGTTCAATGTTTTTTTGTGCTACATTGTTTTTGTGACTCACTGCTCGTTGAAGGTTTTGCTAATTCATAGTTCATTTCGATTTTGTTCGTTAAGTATTTATTTAGAAGGTAATTCATAAAAGTCACAAGTCCAATTGATGTACGTTGTACTTGTGTCGTTAGTCTTTCATGCATACCTATGAGCAAACAGTCGGCTTGTCTGGTTCTTTTGTTTTTTACAGTGCCAGTTTAGATTTAATTTTTGGACGATAAAGACGTAAAATATTCGAGGTAAAGCACAAAAACTGCACTCTTTCGCACTTGAAGCATCTGTTGGACATGAAGATATTTACATTACCTTCATAGTTGTTCTTTATTTAGTAAAAACATTTTCACTCCATGTACATAAGTACACACACCCATTATTTGTTCTTCAAACAGTTGCACTGAACCGAAGAAACATTCCTCAATTGAGTGATTAATTTGAGAGCAATAACAATCGTTTAGACGCAGATAAAGACTAATTGGTCTGTGTAAATAAATATTTAATAAAAAAATTATTCCCTCAGCATTTAACGTCTTTCAATCATGGAATCTGGTGGAGGATATGTGGGGTTCGCGAACCTCCCGAATCAAGTACATCGGAAATCTGTGAAACGTGGCTTCGAATTCACATTGATGATTGTCGGAGAAAGTGGGCTTGGCAAGAGTACTTTGGTATTTAATATAATTTTTGATTTTTTTGTTTAAATAAACTAAAACATAAATTTTTCGACTTAGGTAAATAGCCTTTTTTTAACTGACCTCTATCCGGACAGACCTATTCTGGATGCGACGGAAAAGCAAAAGCAGACAGTCAAATTAGAAGGTAATTATGAAAGATAAATGACATGTCTGATTTGATTTAAATGGTAAAACGTTTTTTTTTATTTCAGCGTCTACCGTTGAGATCGAAGAGCGTGGAGTGAAACTGCGTCTCACAGTTGTTGATACGCCTGGATTCGGAGACGCCATCGACAACTCGGACAGCTTCAACTCCATTTTGAAGTATATCGATGACCAGTTTGAGCATTACTTGCGCGACGAAACTGGCTTGAATCGCAGAAACATTGTGGACAATCGCATCCACTGTTGTTTCTACTTCATATCACCCTTCGGACATGGCCTTAAGCCATTGGACATTGAATTTATGAAAAAATTACATACAAAAGTTAATATTGTGCCTGTAATTGCGAAGGCTGATGTGCTTACGAAAAAGGAGATGCAACGATTGAAGGATCGCGTAATGCAGGAAATCGAAGCGAACGGTATTAAAATTTACACCTTGCCCGAATGCGACAGCGACGAAGACGAGGATTACAAGGAGCAAGTGCGTCAGTTGAAAGAAGCTGTGCCATTCGCAGTGTGTGGCTCAACATCAGTCCTCGAAGTTAAGGGTCGCAAATTACGTGGTCGTTTATATCCGTGGGGCGTCGTTGAAGTGGAGAATCCCGAACATTGTGATTTCATTAAATTGCGCACCATGTTGATCACACACATGCAAGACTTGCAGGAAGTCACCCAAGAAGTTCATTACGAGAATTACCGGTCAGAACGCCTGGCTCGTGGTGGAAAGGCAACTGAAAAGGGCCCGATCGATGTAGCTGACGCCATCACAGACAAAGATCGTATTTTACAAGAAAAAGAAGCTGAATTACGTCGCATGCAGGCAATTTTGGAGCAAATGCAAGCTAAAATGCAGCTTAAGTAACTTTCTTTTTGTCAGATTTATTTTTTTTATCTTTATTTTAATCGATATAGAGCATAGATTTCTTTTCCAATATACTTATGCGTGTCATTACTTCTTTTTTTTATTGTACTGTTGCTTGTCGATCGATATCTTGAATAATGAAGCGAAAGTTGCAAAAAGAACAAACAAAATCATAAATTTAGTATTCAAAGCAAAAGCCAATATGAAATATTTTATTAGGTACATAACTAAAGTAGAATTTAAGGTAAAAATATATACACTCAACTATTAAATATGTATCTCATCATTAAATATATTTTTTAATCCACATAAATACTTATATACTTTTACTCAAATAAACAAAAGAAAGAAAAAATACAAGTCAAATTAGTTTCATTCATTCTTCGCGCACAAAGTTGTGTCTAGAATATATTTTTGGTCATTAACGGGTCTTTTTTACAGATATTTAGAGAGTGTAATGGAATGCAAATGTTTGTAGTTAAAATGTCTTTAGTTGTATCTTTTGTTGAAATAACAAACCACTAATAATGCCTTTCCTGTTTTTGCAGTTGCAATGCGACAAAAACTGTATAGGCCGCACCAAATAAAATTTAAAATTAAGTCCGTCGCTTCAAGCCAAAATCAGCAATTGGATCTAAGAAAAGTTAAACAGTTTATCGAAAAAGAAATTTTCGTTTTCAAGAAATATAAGAACAAACTTTTCAATTAAAAATAACTCTATTCTAATAATATTTTTCATAAAATTATTCAACTTTTTGAATTTTTTTAACAGTTTTTTTTTTAATTTGAAAATTATGTTCAATCATTTTTAACTGGCAAATCTGAATAAAAATATTGATCATCGATCAATAATTGTTAAAATATTTTCATTTTATATGAAAAAAACCCATCATTTTTTTTATAAAAGATTTTTTACATTAGTTTTGAGATTTATCTACTAGGAAATTTAATAGTAGGTATAGTAATAAGAGGTTTTAATACTTATTAAATGTTTTATTTCGATCTAAGTAGATTGACTGTTTGACGATATAAAATTTAAAAAAATGCTTTAACTTAAATTAATAACAGTAAGAAAAAAAAAACAAAAGTAGACATGAATATATAGACTTTAATAAAATCTTGGCATTTAAAGGCTTTTTTACAAGAATTTATAGATTAATTTCTAACTTAATAACTACAAAATATTTGTTTTTTTTTTCATACATACAAGGTGGTTGTTTACATGATGTTTCGCATTAAACTTACTAAAAAATTCCAATGACTATTGTTTTATTGCATTCAGATAGGTAAGTAAGTAACAAACATATAAAAACAAGGACAGTTGTGGAATGCAAAATATTAATGACGGCTTTCTTTAGTGGAAGCAAAGACTTTGCTTTAGTATCACATTGCGGCGTAGTCTAACTGTATGTAAACTTGTCGTACCCCAATTGCCTCAAAAATGAGTTTTGTGTGTGTAACGACGTATTTAGGGTCCACATTTTTCGACACCTCCAACTTGATTGCACCAACATACACGTTTGAACATAAGGTCCAAAAGTGCGGTTCTTGCACCGAATAGACACCTGCAAGACCCGTGATTTTCTGATAGCACTGTGGCAAGAGACGATCTAACGACACAGGTTGACGTTGCATCAAAATCATGACAGATTCCTTGATGAGCGACAACACACTTAATGCAATCAGCACTGCAATGAACATGGAGCAAATGGGATCGGCAATCATCCAGCCGAACGTTTGCATGAGAACTGCAGAAATGATGACTCCTACACTTCCTAATGTGTCAGCGAGAATGTGCAAGAATACTCCGCGCATAATTTGAGAGTCTTCGCTATTTTGCAACACCAATTCGGGATGCTCGTGTGAATGGTTGTGTGAATGATTGTGATTATTGCCGCCGTGAGAGTGTCCGTGACCGCCGCCGCCATGTGAATGACCATGACCGCCGCCACCGCCACCATGTGAATGCCCGTGGCCATGTTGAAACGCGTAAATTCCCACTAAATTAACTAATAATCCAAGGACAGACACTACAAACAGTCTTTCGTGTTTCACCTACAAATAATGCGTTAATTAAATGGTAAATTGATTGCGGTTTTCAGCACTTACTTCCGGAGGCTCAATCAATCGCTCGACTGACTCGGACATAATGAAGAAGGCAATAAACAAGAGAAACAAACTATTGACGAAGCCAGCAATGACCTCAGCTCGCACATAACCGTACGAAAATTTATCGTTTGCCTTCCACTTTGTGATGACGGAAGCAGCTAGACCCGCTAACAGACCTGTACAATCAAAGAACATATGGAAGGAATCGGAAATGAGACCTATAAGAAAAAAAAATTGGATTTGTTGGAACAAGTCTTATTTGAGAAGTACTTTAAAGTTTCCTACCCAGACTGTTTGTCCATATCCCATAAAGTAATTCGACGAAAGCAAAACTAAGATTAAGCAATAGGAATAACAAGAGGTTCCGTGAATTTCTGTCGGAGAATATTAGTCGGAACCATCCGTATATTTTCTCCTTAATCCTGAAGCTAATGCCTATTTTATCTTTGTGTGTTAAGGGGATCATATTGTGGCTAGCGCGCTGCAATATCAAACGAGAAAAAAAAGTTTGTAAACCATGAATTATCGGCTACGTGGATTTTGTAGAGAGATCATCTCATACATTTTTTTCGCAGAAAATATATCTGCTTACCAATACGTACCTTTTGAGGGGGAAATTAATGAACTATTCTTCTTATCTATTGTGTTTTTCGCATAATTAAGACGTAAAACAACCTCCAAAACTGCAAATCAAAAATTCAGAATTTTTCTCGAGGCGATTATGACGAATCAACGGTGGCAAATCTCCACGCGTTGAATTGGTGTGAATTAGAAATGGTAATTTTCAAAACTGTCAAAGTGACATTCGTTCTTTTGAATTTGCGATTTTCAAGATGGTGAGTGTGTTTTCGAATTTTCCGAGTTTTTTGCGATAAACCGCGATGCGTCTGCATTAAAAATGATTTGAAAAGCATCTTCAAATACGGGTGCATCTTGTAAACATGGAAATTCGGTATTATCTGCGCGATATTCGCGTCATTTGAGCAAAATGCTTTTCAATTCGATGTGCCACATGGCCCGTACCTACCTTCATCATGTGTATACCGTGTACTTTGGATATTTGTTTTAATTCCCAATTGTTCTTTTTTTGTAGCCTCCAAAGAAGGACGCTAAAGGATCGGCTAAACAGCCACAAAAGACCCAAAAGAAAAAGGAGGGATCCGGTGGCGGCAAAGCCAAGAAAAAGAAGTGGTCAAAGGGAAAGGTTCGCGACAAGTTGAACAACCAAGTCTTGTTTGACGCTGCCACCTACGACAAACTATACAAGGAAGTTCCCCAATACAAGCTTATCACTCCATCCGTTGTCTCTGAAAGATTGAAGATTCGCGGTTCCTTGGCCAAGAAGGCTTTGGTTGAACTTCGTGACAAAGGTAAACCATTGATTTTTTTTAATCATTTTCCGCAAATGCTGATTCCTTCTATTTTTCCAATTTAAGGACTAATTAAGCAAGTTGTTCACCATCATGCCCAATTGATCTTCACCAGAGCTACAAAGGGAGATGATCCAGTTGCTTAAATTATGAAGCTATCCACTTTATAGGTTAAGCAAGGAAGACGTTAAGAATAAAACAGCAATTCTTATCATAAATATAATATTTAATTTTTATTTCACTCCACTCAACTTAGTAATTCAAAAGAAATGTTTAAACAAAAAAAATAACATGGCATTCATTCGTGCTTCAAGGCTCCCACTTCCTGTAGTACGTCTTGTAGACCGTCGGGAACACGACCAGCATCTAAATCTGCAATCCAGCTCGTGTATTTTTCGAGTTCGCGTCTCAACTCGATCACTGCCTTTTCTCTGTCTGCCACCAATTCCTCCAAATATTGGTAACGCAACTTTTTTCGAGCACGACATTCCCGAGCACTCTGTCTGCTACGTTCCAATTTAGCTTTAACGTCCACCTTCTCTGCAGAAGCTTTGCGACCGGGCTTTCGACCTCGTTTTTCTTTGCGTTCCTGAAAAAAGAAAACAAAATATTTAATTTCGACGTCACAATGATAAACAATGCATTCCATCATGCAAATTCACTAATAATCAGGATATTTACTACTGTTGGTGGCGAGTTGTCGTCATCTCCTACTAACATCTGTTCATATTCCATTTTACTTTGGTTTATCTGTACTTTTTGGGAGATTTCCTGAGTTTTTTACGATTTTTCGCTTAAAATTTGATTTGTTTAAAATGATGCTTTGTTTATTGCGTTGTTATTGGGCGTCATCCATTCATGGCGTCACATGTTTATAATGGGAGAATTTCGTTAAGATAAATTTACGAAGGCTCTGGATTTTTAGATCTGTTTTTTTAGAAAACTTCTGTTTATTTAATGCGTAAATTAGGAAAAAGTCACTGAGGTCCATTTAAATATTTTTCCTCCGATACCAAATGGATGACGCCTTTTCATGACGTCATCAACTACGGTTTTCCCTAGAATATACAGTAATGTAATTCTTTGAAAATAATCTGATTGAATTAGCATAAAAGCAATTTAGTTATCAATAACATTCGTCTCAATACCATCTTCGCTCCACTCTGTAAACGGAGTTTTTTTTCGAGCAAATACAATCAATCGGTCGTCTTTTGGCAAAAGTTGACGTGTTAGTTTCGAGTCTGTGAACAATTTCGGTAATTCTTAATTAAAATGGTCGAGAAAAGCGCTACTACTAGCTCTGGTTTTACCAAGGAGGAAGAGCTCTTGCTGCAGGACTTTAGCCGAAACGTCAGCACAAAATCTTCAGCCCTGTTTTATGGAAATGCATTTGTAGTTTCATGCTCTCCCATATGTAAGTGCCACGTATTTATTTAAGACTTATTTTTACATTCTTGAAACTTTAAAATGTTTTTTATGCTACTCCTTCTATCACTAACGGTGCTAATGACTCATTTTCAGGGCTCTTTTGGCGCATCCACCAAATGGATTTGTTGCCATCATTAGTGTTTTTCGTTATCATCACCGGAATCAGCACGTATTTCATGGCACTTGCATATAAAAATACAAAATTCACGTTGAAACACAAGGTGGCAAACAAGAGAGAAGAAGCTGTTACTCGGGAAGTATCTGCTTTGTTGGCCGATAAGAAAATGAGTCGCAAGGAGAAGGATGAAAGGTAAAATCTCAAGTCTCAAATTAGATTATTTTTAGTTTGACCGAACATTTTTTAAGGATTTTGTGGAAGAAGAACGAGGTGGCTGACTACGAAGCAACGACCTTCTCCATTTTCTACAACAATGCACTCTTCTTGGCCATCGTTATTTTTGCCAGTTTCTATTTGCTGCGTTCATTTAGTCCCGTTTTCAACTACATTTTTTCCATCACAGTTGCTAGTGGATTGTTGGCTTTACTTTCGACCGGAAAGTCAAACTAAATGAAAATGCTCATAGAATGTCAACCTACCTTGTGTGGACTGTTTTAAGCATGCAAGCAGAAAACAAATAAATTAACAAAATAAAATAATGATTCAATTTTTCACGAAAGACATTTTAATATCATTTTCTAAATCTTACTAAAATTTTTTATGAAACTTTGATGCATTTTTTAAATTTTCTTGCGTAACCACATAGCCAAACTCGATTCTTAAAAACAATATTAAAGTGAAAATATAACGATAAACAAAACAAGACAAATTAGATACAAATCGAAGTTGAATGAAAGTACAAAGAAGGTCAGAATTTCCTTTTTTTAAAATTAGGCTTCTGAAGTTGAAAGTACGAATACTACTTTTTTTACAATTTTTCCAACAATTACTATTTGCAATTCGTTTCGAAAATTACTTAGGGCGCTCAAATCAAGGGTAGGGTATTGGTTGGCTTCCACCGCGGTCTCAAAAGCGTCCTATTGTGAATTCAATCAGAAGCCCGTTGTCCCATTTCAAAAGTCAAAAATCCAATATGGAAAATAAAAAAAAAGTTAAAAATTTCATCAAAAATGAGTTTTTTTTTGTGTATTTTCATAATTTTTTTTCTCAAAAAAGATTTTTCATAAAATTACTGAATTTTCAAAATTTTTTGACAGTTACTTTTTTATGAGTTTTTTTTTCTTTAATTTTTATATGAAATATCTTTAAATATATTGTAAAAATGCAAATCTCAAAGTAGATAGTGAAAAAAATATTATTTAACGCTCAGATGTTGTTAAATTTGTGTCATGTTGTATGAAAATAGTATTTCAAAACTTTTTTTTGCCCTCCCATTTTATTTTTAAAAAGGACTTTATTTTTGATTTTCATTTGGAGCGGCTTTACAACAAAAATTTCAGCAGAAAAATGTAACTTTCATCTTCGAAGATATTCCTTTTCATTACAGTACATATATCAACATCTACTTACAAATCGTTCTTGTAGAAAAATCGCGTGAAGAATCGCGAAAGTGAACAGAATATAAACATTCAAATGCTCGTTTCATTTTTTTTATCTAATTATGGCAAGCGTTTACACATAATATCGTACGTCCTTCCTTTCGTGTATGCCTTTACTCTTGTAACTTGTCAATTACACTTAAGATACAACCCATCATGTCTACACCTACAACACGTTATTTGTAAGTTTAAAAAGGGTAGAAAAACGTCTTCTCAAGCATCTTCACAAAACACACAAAACAGGAAACGAATGTGTAACTAAATTGGAAACTATAGCTATGAAATATTAAGATAAAAATTTTCTTTGATCCCGCTGAGACTAGAGATTTCTATCTGAGTAAACTTATGCATGGACTTGGAACGAAAGTCGACTGGTCAGAGACGTAGAAGGCGTTTACACTATGCCAGATTCGCAAAGTTGGCTCATGCAATAAAGAGATATAGGGCCCGAATGGTTTTGCGCAATCGAACATCAGTCTATATATTAACGTTGAACATCAATGTCTCACTGTACTCATTTCTTACAGTAAAAAAATTTCCCGTGTTTTTTGTCTTATAAATTTTTAATGTTAAAAATGAATGCTTTGCGTATTGAAAAAGGCATGTGTGTATTTTCTTTTCATCTTGAATATATGTATGCTTTTTTTTCTTAACAAAAAAAGTACAAACGATGAAACTTCGAACGACAATGTTTCTCTTATAAAATTTCAGTAATTATATGAAATACATAAATTTAATAAATAACACACACCATGTCCTAGTAAGTGTATGGGTATAACTAACCGATTCAGTTCATCAAACGACATACATTTTTTTAGGGATCTTTTGATCAAAGAACATGTTTTCTTTGATTTATTTTTTTAAATTGAGCTTTGACGGAAAACACAACATGTGTTCGTCATTAGACAGAAGGAAAATTTAAAGCATATCATGGCACACTTTCAAGAGAAAAATCAATTGTTAGGGCATACAATAAATACACAATTGAACAATCAGTAGAAATAAAGATAGATACGTTCATATTGGTGTCAAATAAATCATAGTAAAATTTTTATACCTATTTAATGTCAGTTATTCGAAAACCGACGAGTCTGCAGTAAATCTCATCATCGAACAATTTATAGGAGCAGTTGTGATTTTCTTGGGAAGAGATACGCAATTCATAAATATTTGATGCAAAATCAATTTCAGGCTTCATAAAACCACAATATACTCTTATACGGACATAATATGAATATGAATTGAAGGAATTTTCCAGAAATTTATATGCACCTACAATGATATTTCAATAATAAATACGCATTCGAATGCAGATAATACGAAGAAGATATGCGATGTTAAATGTAGCTATATAAATATCGTCGAGTAGTTGTTTCAAATCTTTCTTCATCAAATGTTACAAGCACCGTAATCAACTATTTACTAATGGGATAAAAATTGAAGTATTGAATTCAACTCGTCTATATATTTAATTATATTTCGAGGATAGTATTTGAACCTAATCTTAAGTATTTATACTTCCTTGTATGTAATTATAATTTAGCACTTGAACTTGCTATTCGTTTTTTTTTTACTTTAGTTGTGACAAAAACAACACCAAAAGTGGTGTACAAAGGCTCATAGGTACAAATTGATTCAATGTTATTTCAGACAACATTTATTGTTAAAATAGAATTGAACTCATAAATATGCACATTCACTTTAATTTATAAGATAAGTTAAATCAACTTCATTAATATTGAAGCCATCGAACATTGGCAACAAAATAGAAAGAAGACTTCCCGAAAATAGATTAGGTCAAATGTTTTCCCATAACTTTTGCACTTAATACGAATTTATGTGTACAATATAACGCGCTACGTTTATTGCATTGCAAAACACAAAATTCATCCCATATACACATCGTAGTCACACATAGCCAGACCTTCTCATGTGCTTGCCACGCACAAACACATTCGTACAATGAACAACATGAAAGAATATTTCATTAGAAACCAAATTTTCCACAACGTGGTTTTAACACAATTGGTATTATTTGCTTCATTTTCCACAATTGCCATTCATGTTTCACTTATATAAACAACGGTGGACTACATTTGTTTGCCGGCTGCATCATTAAATCGCTTTATTTTGTTTTTCATTTAAAATTGCAAAATTTTTTACTCAGTTTTATTTTGTTATAGTGAGAAAATATCATCAAAAGTGTCTCAGTTTGAGTCAAGGGGATTAAAACGAAAATTCTCTCACACCAACGTTATTCAATAAACATACCTTACTTTTGTTTAATTATTCAAATATATACATATTGTTTGTTTTTAACTGAAAATGGCAAACATTTGTATATACAAAAATCTTTTCGCATAGGTACAAAGATACATACTGTATTTATATTTACATTTAATTACTGATATCTTTCAATTGCTATTTTATAAGTAAATAATAAACTATAAAGACGTACGTATGCTATACAAAACCCGATGCTAATTTTCAGTATTTGTTCATGAATACATAGGAAAGATGAAAGGATAAAACGAATTGTTGTATTGTTTATCATAATATCCTCTTCAAGATATATATTAAGACTGAAAGATGGTTTTACGTTTAGTTTATAGCCAATTGACATATCGAGACATATACAAACTTCAACAATATCCAATTACCCTGGCAGACAATGGGTTAATTGTTCTCAATTAATTTGTATTTAGCCTTACCTGATTACGAAAATGTGCATAGGTTTCTCAAAAGAAACTGCAAAAGAAATTATTTAACAAATATAAATCTTGTTTGAACATAGAACCTAAGAAAATGTGCTTTAATTACCACAAATTGCTTAGAAAACTTTTGAACAAGTACTCGTACAGCATCATCATTTTACGCATATCACATGTTATATATTTATAATTTTACTGTTTGAGTGAATTATGTATTTTAAGCACATTTCCACGTTTCAGAACGAAGGCGAAAAGATGGAGACGAGCTATTTACAATATAAATCGATAAAATGTCAAGTGAAAACATTTCGAAAAATATTATGACGGAAACGCTTTATTTTATTGTAGGCTTTTTATTATTTTTTGCTGTATTTAATGAAAATAATATTGATAATAGGAGAAAGTTCAAAAAGTAAAATCTCTAAAATTACTTGAAAAATAAACAATATTGATGAGATGAACCAACAACAACAAAAAAGGAAGGGCAAAAAAATATATTAAATATGAAAGATGAAAAAATCAATTTTCAATAATGTACCACCTGCTTCAAATAGCTGTGAATGTAAAATTGTTTTCTTAAAATTTGTTTTTATTATCAGACAAGATGTTACAAATAATTTTTTAAAAATAAAAACTTCAATTTCGGTTATGGAAAATGACAATAGCATTAAAGAGAATTGTGGAAAAACACTTCTACTAGAGATACGCAAAAAAAAAATCAATAGGACTGAGAACAATAAATTGAATATAAAACAAACAAAATCTTATTATTTGAATAATTTTTTACGCTCATTAAAAATGCTTCAATCGGAAATGGTACATATTTGTACGTGTTAAAATGCTTGAGTCATCAAAAGTTAAAAGCACACAAAATTAATGATGACCTACCGTAACTTGTTAGCCAATCTTCGCCTGGCTAAATGAGAGTGAATGTGTTTATAACGGAAAAAGTAAACATCAATAAACTTTATAAACAAATTTTGGATTGGCTTTTGAAAGCTGCTCACCATAACGTTCTCAATTTATTTTTATACATATTTTTTTTTTGCTGGCAGAAAATTCCCACTTATCCAGCAAAAACCAACGACGCGCATTTTTCAAATATGCTTCCGTAACCGTATTGCATTAACATGAAACCTACCCTCCATGTTTACGTATCAGTGGTTAAGTTTTAGTGCTTTTTAGTTTATGCTCATACATTTCTGATATAAATTTTCAAAATATCCTCTATCCAGACTGTACACTGAATTTTCAGCTTCTAACACAGAACAGTTAACTTTATAAACATTGCTAGATACGTTTGCTCGAACCTCTAGGCAACATAAAATGTACAACAGTCATATCATATTATATACGTTTTCCATGTTATAGTCAGTCTTTTTACCGTAAATGCTTGTGTGTGTGTGTGTCGGAGGAACAAAATAGTCAACCACATAATTGTCAAGGTGATTCCATTATATTGCAGAACTCACGGTGAGTGTTGGTTTTAAAATTACACTGCAGCGGTAACATATTGTTTTCTAAACTGAAAACATGTAAATTAATGCATTTTCATTTACTGACAATATCTGTTAACAAATCACTTTTTTCAAATTGACGTTTAAAATTTAATAAAAAGAGCCAATTAATATCTCATAATAAAACTCCATAATAAAAAACAATTTAATCCATAAAACCCATTGATGCATCCTGATTGATTCACATTATTTACCAAATTAAAATAAAATATATTTTTTCTACAAAATAAAATTTGATACGCAACGCGCTTAATACGATGACATATGTACGTATACCTATATTGAACCGTTTCATTTTAAATTTATTCTCATTAATAAATTATAAATATGTACAATTTAACAGACAGAAATATGAGATTTTAATAAAAAAAAACGTTCATTCAGTAATTCAATTAAATATCAACTGACAGATCAAATAATGTATCAATTGATTTTGCTTTTTTGTGTCATTATTATTATTATTTTTTAATTTAAAAATATCTGCGTCACTATGAATTTGATTGCTTTCCTTGTTTTTTTACTCTTGCATTCTCGCAAAAGGATTTCGGCCATATGAAATTAAACAAAATAAAACATTTTTTCTCGTAAAAATATCATTTTGTTATTTTTTAAATGAAGAAATTTTAATAACAATTCGGAACCGGGAATTGTATGTGTAGTATGTTTTCGCATTTTAAATGGATTTTTAACATAAATATATAAAAACAAATAAAATAAGGCATTTTATTCACTTTATTTTGAGCGAAATCATTTTAGATGTAATTAACGATATTTTTTTTGTGATGTAAAAAAACCTTTGGATTAAGCTGAACGAAAAGAACTTTTGTAATTTCGAGCCTTTGCTCCTTTTCAGAATGTGTGTGTGTTCACCATTGTTGTATTTGGTTGTATTTTTGAAAAAAATAAAATAAAATAATATTTCCATCCCTAATTTATTTTAATTACTTTTTTAATATTAACTCATTAATTAGTATATCTGCGGAACGAGTAAACTTTATGGATGGTGGCCGTTTGCCATCAACTGTTTCTATCCCTTTTACATTAGATATAATTTAAAAGGCAAAACTTTTTGCATGTATTTGATTTACACACAATATTGTGCTAATGTTTTATTTTATGGTGTTTTAATGATCGTGTCTTAAAAAATGTACCATTTGATCCGTGAGCGCTAGGAATTTTTTGTTTTTGATGATACAAAAAAAAAACAACAATGAAAACACGTTAAGTTTAGTATTTATAATAAAATAAGACAAAAAAAAATAAAAAGTTCAAAAAAAATAATATAAAATAAATTTCAATAAATGAATCGTTAAAAATGACAACTTGAAGAGAAAAATTTGAGGCATAATTAACTTCTAAAAGTAATAATGTCTTGATCCTTATAATTAGAAGAGTTTTCAAATGAAAAAAGAAGTAAAACTCTTTTCGTTCAGATTTTGGTCTGTCTGGATTTAAATTGATTTTTGTTTATGAGATGATAATTAAATAATGATAAATAAAAAAAAGTTCTTTTCCTCTATGAATGTTGCAATTTTGTTTCACGCTTGTTTACTGTGTTAAATGTCGAAAAATGTGATTGTTGGTGTTTTCAGTGTCAGTTTTTTTCCTTACCGAAATAAATGTTTTGTTGTTGTTTGCTTGTGGTTTTCGTAACTTATTAAATTGCCTAATAAAACTATATACAAAGAATAAAAGAAAAAAGAGATAAAAAAGAAAAATAATGGGTTAAACAAAAGATCTATTTGTAATTAAAAAAGTTTTAAAAACCATGTTGGCAATGTTTCATGAACTTTTTCTTCTATTCTCTATGTAATATAATATAATACTTGTAAAAAGAGTTGGTTATGTTCACTTTTTTTTGTATCTGATGGTCTTTCCTAAGTAGCTGTAGCAATATGTACATTTCTAAATTGCACGCTATTTGCCGTTTTTTCACACACAATTATAGTACATATATACACAATGTGATGTTCAAAACAAATAGTGGTACCTTCAGGTTTTAGTCGATCTTTGTTGGCGTGTGTGTTTGTGTGCTAACAAACGTATACTTTATATCATTTATGTGCTACTTAGCACCGAAAAAAAACTTGTGTGAAAACTTTTCTTTTCTTGTTCTACACACAGCCTATCATTACAACAAACATTTTAAATGTCAGAGAAACAAAATACTAAAGTATTTTTTAAAAATAAATCTAAGGAGTTGTTGGAAACAAGAAAAAAATGTTTAAAAATTAAAATCTTCATGATGCGGGTATAACTTTTTCCTGTCAAGAAGCACTTTCGCAGCACAGACTGGATTAGTAAATATTCTGTTAATCAACGTATAGTTGAAGTCTTTTAAAAAATATTAAGTTTTATTTGTAGTAAACATGAGGGTGATGCACTTCATTTGGAAAACAAATATCAAACTTAATCAAAGAGATTGTTTAATCAAAGATAAAATGTGAACGCCTGGTATTTTAATATCTTACATTTGACTGAATATTTAGTTATAAAAGTTAATTTTGAACTACTCTTTAAAATGGAAAAGCGAGAACTTTAAAATATGTTGTAAAAGTCCAATTTCACAGGCTATTTAAAGACGTTGCAGCGCATTATATGTACCTGTATTACTTCCAGCCAGCAAGCATATTCAACTATTTATTCTGAAAACAACAACGCCTTTACGCTAAAGTAGGGATTTAATAGAGTGTATATCACTGTTTCTTTTCTGTGTGTTTTTTTTTTGTGAAAAGACTTTCCATTTGAAAAGATTCATACAAGTTCTTATTTATTTTAGTACTAGTCTTTATTCTAAAGTACAAAAGTACTGGCGGGGTGTGAATTGTAGGTATATGGGAGTAGCGCTGATTCAACACTCTCAAAGGCGTAAAATAATTTTACAGTCCAGTTATTAAAGATAAATTAGGTGCGTACAACATTGGCAAAATGTTTCAAAAAGAGTGTCTTATTCCGTTAAAAAAATTACTTGTATATCCGATACGGTTTTTTGTGAAATTCTACACTTTTTTCTAGACTTTTAGTAGTACCCCTTCAAAGCTAAACAATGTGTTAACGTACATAAGAATTAAACATCATATAGAACAATGTAAATGAATAAGTGTTGAGATGATATACCTACTATATTGTACTACAATGCAGATACTTTCTTCCTCTTTTTGCTACGAGTTAAATTCGTTCACCCTTTTCGTAGATTAATGTTGTTTCTTTTTTGTTGTTGTACATTGAAGGAGATGTAAATGATGACTCTTTACCGTGATATACCGTGAATCCCCAAAATAAAGAAAGTGAAAAAGATTGTCAGAAAAATAAAAGAAATAGTAGTGGAAAAATTTTTTGAACACACGGTAAAGTGAGTATTAATATTATTGCACAAAATTCGTACAAAATTTTAAAAACTTTGAATGAAAAACTCAAACTATATATCTGTTTTATACATGTGAAATCTACAGCATAGTAAAAAATCAGTGTAACAAAAGATGAATGATAAAATTTATAAAACTTTGATTTAAAATTTAAAAACATTTAAAATGAATTTATTATTATTATTATAAAACTGCTGAGCACATTCTGAGTAAACTGTTCATAGAACGCCAACTTGACAAAGAATAAAGCAGTTTTCTCTCTTTTTGTGTTGTGAATGATGACGCCAATGTGTGCCTATAGAGAAAAACTTTTACAATTCAAAGGCAGTATCCAGATATATTGTACAGAAAATTCACGAAATATTTATACAGTACTACAGACATTTTTCATAAGATTTATATTACAAATTCCTTTTCTTAATTTTCTGCATAGTTGAATTAAAATTATTTTGTTCATATACATGCACAATATGGGATCGTAGCTTCCATGCACACGAAATGGAACACCTACAAAAAACAAGAGAAATATTCTGACAGTCTGATGATTCAGGCAACAATATTATAATGAATGACAAAAAAGAAAAAAGCAGAAAATCTTTGTTTTTTTATCAATGAGATAATGTACATTTTAATTCAAACTAGGTATGCAGTTAACTTCTTTACATATTGGCTTTTAATAAAAGTTTTCTAACTTTCTCGTTATTAAAGTGTGCTGAAAATGACAAAAATTACTGATTTTAACTTTTTTCTTTTTTTATTTTTCAGCCCAATATAAAAAAATGGTTATTATTTATAGGCTACAACAAATTGTAGCTCTTTTTGGACATTTTTAGTTAATTTTTTTTATCATTTCATGGCAGAAGAAATTTATATTGAACAAAAATGTAAACAGGTCCTAGGTGATAAATTTGAATTTGAATTAAACTTTATGTCGCAGAAGAGAAAAAACTCTTCGAGGTTTTCGCATGTTTGTACACGCATCGCGAATCTATGATGCGGAAAAATTTCATCAACGCTTGACAAAAGGTTTCTGATGAGTGTGTGAAATGCATCAATTTTGTTCACTGGAACAACATCGTAAATTTGTCGTCATAAAAATGATTAGCTGTAAATATTCATGATAATCATAAAATATTATATATGAAGGCAATATAATGGATTCAATATTTTATGGGCGATATGTTATGATTTGTTTTTTTTTTATATATAATTTTTCCAGAAACAACAAAACATGACATGCTTATTTAAAATAATGTCTTGGTTCAAGTGGAGGAAAAATCTCATAATTTTTTTTGTTTATATTCCTAGGTACTATTTAAGTTATACTCGAAACACATTTCTTTTTTTGCTAAAACACAACACAATTGGTGTAAACTGATTATTTTGAATGGTGACAATTCTCAAGTCACAAGTTTATTTGAACGGATAATCACGTTAACGCTTATTATGTCTTTTCTATCCATAAAATTTGAACGAAACGAAGATTATTATGAACACAAGACCATCGAAGTGAGCTCATACTAAATAAGTTTAGACGAATCCTTTCTTTTCGATATAAAAGCAAACTATAGAATGCAAAAATTATAGAAAACATTTTGAAAAATGTGATTCATATAATGATAATAATAATAATGAATGATGATGACGATAACGAATTTTTTTTATGTGATTGTATACATAGATGTGTAATGTGTATATTATGAAAGAAGGAAAATATGGTTGGGTGTGAAAGGAAGGAACTTACAACAGGCAAAGAAATATAGCGTCAAACGATTTCCTTGTGCCTTATTTTTTTCGTTTTATTACTAATTTAGTTTCCTACGATTCATTCCTTGTGTATTTATTATGTTATGCTGTATGAAATGGCAGTAAGTACAAAGTCTCTTTTAGTTTAGCATTTTTCTACTTTTGTTGTCTAACGAAAAGCACACGACTAACTGACGACCGACGACACCGCACTTATTTTTACCACGAGCCTCTTGTACGTAATGATGATGTAGCATTTGTATACATTTACAAAACATCGTGCAACAATTTTTTTCTTCCAAGGAAGTGATTCAATATTATCAAATTAGTGGCAATTTCTCCCTCTCTTTGATCGTCGTCAAATCGGCGCGTTGTCGTTCAGCTCCACCACTATAATCAAGAATTGTAAAATTATGCCACAACTTGGTGATTGGAGAAATGACAAAGCAAATTGAATTAAAGAAGTCACGAAAGTGAAATAAAGCAATTACTTGTCGTGTTCATGGAAACAAAATTTGTTCAAAATTTCTTTATTTATAAAAAAAATGAACACACTGTTTGACGAATGTTTTTGCAAAGGTGAATTTCAATTTTTAGCTTATATTTTTGGTTTTTTAATGTAAGTTTTTAGAGCGCACACGATACATTTATCTTCACAAAACTCTGAGAGGGTATGTTACTTAGAAGTTATATCTGTGTTACTCATTATGCAATTTGAAATTGCTAGACAGAAAATTAGGACAAACATACTTTCAAGAACATTTTCTATGGTGAGCTATGATGACACCTCTCCTAATTAAGTATGCTATAAACTTTTCTTCTTATATTTATAATTATTATAAAAAGTATTCTGATTTCTTATTAAATATTTTTTTTCATGCTGCAGAATTGTATTGCTACTTAATCTTATTGTTCGAAATTGTATAACTTAGCATGATTAATAAGTTTATAACCTTTAAAAAAAATTAAAGAACTTTATGTTTACTTTTAAAAATTATTTAAAAGACGACATAATTTCAAACTATTAAAGGTGATACAAAAATTCTTAAATTTATTGCTCAAACTTCTTTACATATTTTTTACAATACATATCAGATTTGAAAAGGTATTTATCAATTGCCTGCTTCTGCAAGTTCAAATGAAAATCTATGCATTACATATAATCGGTGCATTGACTTTCATGGCTCAATGAGCTGATGTTCCATTCTCATACAATAATGTACTTATTAAATTACAAGGAATTTGCATTAGTGTAAAATTTTATGTTTATAAAGTTTTAAAAGTGGGAAAGCCGAATGAAACGTGGCTAAATCACACGCAACTCTTGATACATTTGACTTTTTTATGATTTCAGAATGGAAGAGAAGTGAATAAAAATTATGATTAATGAAATCTGTCATATGATATTTTTCGAAATACAAAATAAAAGCGTAAGGTATGGGATAGTGCGTGGAAAAAATATTTTCTCGTTTTTATTCATTACATACTGTACAGTTTGTTTTATATATATATTCATGACAATTCATATTCACATGTCTGATCTAATTTTTAGAGCATCATTATTTGGTATAATATGCGCCGGGAAATATATTATTTACATCTTGTACAAATAATAATTCATTCACATGTCAATACCACTTTATCACATATTTTTCACGAAAATAACATATTTCCTAATAAAGTTATCCAATTTCAATAAAACTGTCAATACTGATAACAAAACCTTTTCACATAAGAATGCAGAGCACATTGAACATCGTTGAAGAGGAAGCGAGCTATAAAAAAGAACAAGTGTCAGCAGAAAAAGTTGAACATGAAGGTGATAATGCTATGTTGAGCAGAGTGAGATGTAACCATTGAAAATGACGTTTTGTTTAATGTATTATGTATATTTTCCTTATGCTTGTATCTTTTTACTAAAACACAATACTATATTTTTTGTATCTTTGTAGAAAAAAGTTACAATACTTTTCTGAGTAAAGTAATCGTCCTGAGTTTTATCTGATTAAAAGTATTGTGAGTTTATAGTTTTACTAACAAATTTTATTTTTGTTAGACTTTCAACATCGACATACAGCGCATGTTTTGTGAAACCACCTAATGCCGGTTTTTTTTTTGTATCACCCGGCACTTTGTATCGGTTTAAACACCTCGATGCCATGATTCTTTTTGTTCAAGATATGCATATATGCAAAAATATAAAATATACTAAATTTTAATTTTCAAACTTTTGTAACACAAGAAATTCGATTTCAAATTAGTAGATCTAAAGGATTTTTTTAAAGGTTTGGTTACTGTCGAAAAAAACTTTCACATACAACTGAGAATGTACAAATTAATCTTTTACTCCTTGCTTTTTGCTTATATAAATACTCTCAAGATTAATAAAAAGTCTCTTTGAAAATATTTTAATACTTCAATCGCCATAGAGATACTAATTATGATAAACTAATATTGTATCCTAAAAATGAGAAATATTAAATTAAATAATTTATTCACTTTTGTTTGTCAATTTATGGTTTCTTTCATACTTTGTTCACGTATCCGTAGCAACAATGCCGTCTGATCTAGATTTTTTTTATAAAAGCGTATATTATGAAAAACACAATGCTCTTCATTTCATTCTTTTCTCAAATTATGTTTGAATTGACTTTAATATTCAAAGTTATATTGCATTAAATTATTTTATCAAATTGGAAAAATTATAAAGTCCCTTCTAGTAAAAATATTAAGTATTAATATATTTAAAAATATATCACCATGATTTTTTTTTTTAAATAAATCGAAATAAACGGGTCTGTGAAAATACATTAATATTGCATAAACAATAATTAAATTGTATCATTTAAAAATAGTTTATGGGTAATTCATTTAATTTAACTTGACTCTGTGCGTTCCGTGTTTTGTTTATATGCGGTATTTGTGGTGCAATGTGTGAATTGATCGGCATTGGTTGGCTCACTATATTCTATTTAAAATTTAAGAATGATAATTAGTTATTGTAAATTATGTGGATGAATTTATTATTATGATCAATATGAACAACATTATGATAAATATTATGATACCAGTTTATAAATGATTTTCCTATATGTGACAAGTATTAGTTAATTTATTGAAAATTATGTTGTATACACGTCAATTATAATTTTTTTAAACTTATGTTTGTTCGATATCATGGACTTTTCACCAGTAACATTAAATATACAATTATGTCTATTTTTGATATAAGAGTTTGGCAGACAATTTTTTATATTATGTCGAAATTGTGATCCCACTAAGGAAATTATTTTTCTACGTTATTTATGTATAGCAAGATATTATTTAAATTCCTAACGTGAAACTGTTTCAGCAAAAGCACGTAAGATAAATTTTAGGTTTGAATTTTACAATTGAATTAATGTGTTCCAGCATTAAGTAAAATAAATAAAACTGGCAGGAAGTTCATTTACGATCTCCGTTCACTTTTTTAATTTATATAGAAACACTTAAAATTTACACAAAATTTCCCACTGCCCATCTTTTTTATTTTATATTTTACAATTATACATAATTATTAGTACAGTATGGGATGTGTTGTGTATATAAAGGATTCTAGTTCTTTTTTTATTTAAACAAAATGCTAACCTTCTTGTTTTTGTGTCTATAACAATTTCTTCACCATGCAACTACTGGATTACATTAGATGTCGGAGACACACAAGCACTGGAAAAGGTCATGGCTTTAAAAGATTATGAAAATTATTTAATTTTGTGTTAAATATTCTGCAAACATACAACATTTTGGTAAGTTAGTGCTGTAAATTATAATAGAATAAAATATTAGTGATGTAAAATGTGTTTATACGGTTTCCACAGTAGATTATTGCAGTGTCTGCAACAAAAACATTTCTTACAACATTATATAACGAATCTTTCTTGTGTGTGTGTGTGTTATCTAAAGTTATAGTTGAAAATGTCTAAGTTAAGTAAATGAACACAAAAGTAAGGAACAACTTGAACATTTTATGCAAATGCGACTCTTGATTAATAGTTAAATATTTTAAATATGTGTAAAAAATAGAATCTTATTTCTGTATGAATTTTACAAGAGTACGAGACTTAAATATTTTTTATCGCATTTCAAATTTATTTTGAACATGTGTTCGCCGTTCTGGTACTGATGCAAGTTCCAGAATGTTTAAGTGAGTTTAAGTAAGAAAAATCTTAATAACGAGTAGAATATTATCTTGTGATAATTTTCTCTATACCGACGTTTATGTAAATCGTAGAGAGGCGTACATATAATTATAAAAGTGATAAAGAATCTTTACATAATTGAATTCACTATAAACGTCCGAGTCGAATAAAAAAGCTTATGACACGACAAATGACGACGAGTTGCAAAAGACAAAAATTATACGCATTAGCATATCTGTTAATTATTATTTTTTGTCTGAATTAAACGTACATTATTTTTCCTTCAAATTACGTTTTTATTTCAAATTCAGCTTACACTTTAAAATTTCAAATATGTATATCTGAATTAAACTTGTGATTGTTGTGGAAAATTTGGATACAACATAATAATAATTATAATAAAAATAACAATTCAAAATGGAATGTCATCAAATTTGCACTTCAGCCTAAAATGGAATTTTCTCAAATGTAGTAAAATCTTTAATTAAATAAAAATGTACTTTGCAATGACTGTTCAGAAATGTCATTATGTATAAAAATATTTTATACTGATAATATTTTTTTATTCTTTTTCATTAATAGTTTTATTTCAATAAATTAAAGTTCTATAATATTATCATAAATCATAATATAAAGTGTATTGTCCGTTGTTAATAATATAAGATAAGTTTTTTCAACTTTTTTAAAATTTGTAAATTCTATAAATTAACAATATTCATTACTGTATTATAAAAACCCTTTTTTATCCAGCCTATTTATTTAATAATTTTTCGTCCTGATTACTGATACCCAAGAGTTTTGTGTAATGAGCCGACTTTGCTCATCATTGTCACTTCTCCGTTTTATAACATAGTAGAGATATTTATTTAACTACCAAAAATGTATTATTCAATTTGTTGTGCATCGCACATTTAAAGTATGAATGAAAAGAAGGCAGTAAAAAATTAAGTGCTAAATTGATCATGCAATATCACTTTTCATGGTTTAAATTGTTAAACTGTAGTTGAAATGCAATCACGCATATCATGATATCATTAAATAGAAAGGGTACCCGAAACCAACTGACAAAAGTTTGAATATTTAGAACAACATTTGTTTCGGTAATTTTGTAAAAAAAAAGCTATTGAACCAAAAATTTTCAACTCAAGTCCTTTTAACTCAAATTTTATTTTCCAAAAACTATTGATCAGAAACTTTTGCAATGGAATATGCAAAAAAGTTTTTTAGTGTGATCATTTAGGTGTTTTACGCTTTAAATGTTTCTTTTGGACAGTACAAATCGAAAACTATAGTTTTCTAATTTATCTTTTATACTTTCAGTTTAAACATCTGTGGATGTAAAAGTGACATGGATGACGTTACTACGACACAAGCACTAAAGAAAATTATGTAGAAAAAATAATAAAATGTGATACGACGAAAAAAAATTAATCAAATATCTTCCATTTGAATCTTTTGCATAATTTATATTTTGTGTGCTGTTGTTTTCTGTCACATTCAAATTTAAATAAAAAAGAAAAACGAGTCACATGCATGTGAAAATTTCATGTGTTTTTTATATTGAAATTGTTACTTTACCCGTGATAACTAAATTCATAAACAATTTTCCAGTTCAATGAATATTTACATCATCAAGAATTACTAGAGATTTGAAATGAGTTCAACTCAACATTTCTATTTGGGTGTTATTTGTGAGATGTGTGTATTTTTTATTAGAAAAACCTATGAGTGTTTTTTGTATTTGTAATGCATTACATTACAGTACACTCTTTCATTTGTTTTTTGCTGTTTCATAATAAGTTCTCGTCCCAAACATTGACATAAATGGACAATATTTTTTTTTCTTTGATTCGAGACAACTTTTGTGTTTTTTTTTTAGTTTTGTTTGTCAGAATTATTTACTTATTCTAGTCATAATCAGATACAGAGCATTTTATCTACAATTTGTGGTTGTGACCACATTAGTCAAAAAATGAGAAGCTCTGTAGAAAATTTTATATATTTTTCTGTATATATTTTAGATGAAATTTATATACCATGAAATAGCAATCATTTCTGTCCATGTTACTTCAGACAAAATACAAACAAGCACAAAATTTTGTTTTGTATTTTTTGCTTAACAGTATAATGTATGTATGTATGTATTGTAATTTAATCATAAAGAATTCAAATATATATGAAAATAAAATTGATTTTTTTATGTAGAAGGTGTCTAGATAAAAATTTAATTGTCATGAAATATTTCAATTCTTTTGTAAGTTAATATTATATAGAAATAATAATAGGTACGTATACTTATATTTAAATATAAAAACGAAATCATTCATATGCAAATTAATATTAAATATACGTACATTCTGTACATATATGCAGATCAAGGAAGCGGTTTAGCATAAAGTACTTGCTCAGCGGAAAAAAATCAATTTTTCGTCATTTCATATTGTCAGTTTGTTCGGAAGAAACTTTTGTAAATAAGCATAAATTTATTAATATACACAAATATATGTATAAACATGAAAATAATATCCATTTATTCAAATATATTTATTTATTGTTTGTTATTTATATACAACTTCATGTGGAGAAGAAAGTACAATTGATAAAGAAAATATATATACGCGCAAAACACATAGGAAAAAGCAAAATGAAATGGAAATCACAATAATAACGTATTGTATCATTATGTTGAACAGAGTTGTTTTTATTTACATACAAGTGCTTTTCTGTGATTATAAGATGCTGCTGCAAAAATAATACTTTGTAGTCATATTGTCTAACTAGGAACACAAATAACGAAGAGTTGTCCATTAGCGCTAGGAAATTTTTCATACATTTATTCATCATAGTTTTACTAAAAAATTGTATGAATTCGAAAACTTAGTTAAAAACTAGACCACAAATTGTTTTTTATTTTTATCCTTATAACATTAAATACTACAATGATTTTTCATTTGTGACTAAAGTGTATGAGTAAAAAAGTATTAAACTAATTTGATAATTAAACTTAAATATACCGCCATGATCTGCGCCCGTGGAAGTTGATAAAATAACATTATCCTTTTGAGAGACTCCTTTTTTATAATAATTCTGATAATTATTTTTGGTACAATACGATTCGCGACACTGAAAATTAAAAAAGTTTTAAGATAACACTCCAACATGACGACGACAATCGGCTTTCTCTTGTATTTGTATTATTTTCCTAGCAATGCGTGCGAACGACTGCTGTACTGATGCAAACATAGAAAATACACTGGCTTGTCATCAACAACACACGCCTTGTCTACTGTGTCAAATTGTGATAATAAAGGCAATGAAAATGCTTTCCTCTAAAATATTTACATTATTCAATCTTGTCTGTGATGACGGCAACACAATAATGAAATTTTGATTTTCTTTTTAATGATGATGTCTTCGTAAACTAAAGTAAATTGTGTAAAAAATTTAATGAAAAAAATATATTTGCAATTACAAACACATGCTTCCTGAAGAAAATTTGTTGCCTGCGAAGTTCTAATTATTTTAGTTTAAAATGATTTTTTTATTTTTTAAAGCTCAAAGATTACAATATCTTCAATGTTTATTATGTATTGATCAAATTGAAGTTCAAATTTATGTAAACGAATTTCATCTGAAGCTTAAAGCAGTGAAAAATTCTCGTTGTACAAAGTATAACAAATGTGTTTTCTTTTGTAAGATTTTAAGTAAGTATTATTGGCAAAATTGACTAACTTTGTGATTACTTTAATTGTCAGACTGAACATTTACATTGACGTTTTTGTAAACTATCTTGAATTTTTTCATAGATTGTAAATAATTTAATTTAATCACTATTAATAGCTCATCAATAGAATAAAGACTTACATTCAAGAAAAATTACAGGCTACTTTAATGAGCGAATATTTCTTTTAACTTAATAGTCCTTTCAAGAGCGTTTTTGCTTGAATATCTGAAATGATATGAAAATATATCAGACACCAGATCAAGCAAAACTCAAATATTGAAACTTACCATTTAAAATCTGAATTCATTAAAAACAGCTATAAAAATTTACTTATTCGCAATAAAAGAGTTGTTTTTAATAATATCGATGATCTTATCAATTATATTTATTTTTTATTAATTGATTTATAATTTAATTAGTTACCTAAACTACAATTTACATACAACTTTTATTTATATCCTCTTTTGAAATATAAATAGTAATACTTTTTTTATAATGCTTGATTCCATCAATATTCCGATGATAAAATTGTATTTTATATAATTGTATTGTTACTTTTTATACAAATTAGTTATGTTTTTATTTACTTATAAATTTTCAATATACAAATGACCCAGTTAGCTTAAAATTGACAGATGATAAGTTTCAAAACACTTTTTTCATTAATTTTCAACTTTTTTATGATCGTCAAAATGATTTTTATTTTCATAACGTTATTTTTAACATTTTATTTTTATTAATATATGTATTTTTCATGTTTTTAATACTAAATTTTTAAATATATAATGATAGCTATTTTTCGTATAAAATTTCAATTGGAATAAAAACAGTTTATTTAAAAATTTAGAAGACATTTTTTTATTTTCAAAGATCATACAAACAATGTGCAACACACAGAATATAATTTTTTTATAACAAGGTAATGTTTACTAAAAACAATGATAACAGTTCTTTTTTATGTGTAGGTAGTTCATGTAAGTGGAAGGATTCTTTGTTTTACGTAAGAAGGGGAATGAACGAACACAATTTCCGTTTTAGAAGAAAACGGAGATGTGTTTCTTCTGGGAAACTGCATGGTAGGTACTGTGTCTAAAAAAACGCGTTTTCTTAAAAGTTCTTTTCATGTGGTTACAATTCCAAAAGTGCACCTTAGGCGCACCATTAATTAACTAATTTTATCTATTTTATCGTTTGTTCGTTCATTTTACATTTTATTATGTAGTTTGTGTATTGAAAAGTAGGTATATATATATATATACATTGGTATATGAATATGTATAAAATATGTTCATTGTTATTTTTTCGGGTTAAGAAAGCACAAAATATGATAATAATTGTCTGTGTGTGTGTTTCTTGTGCTGCTGTATGTGGAAACGGACTTTTTACTTTGAGCGAAATATCTGTGCTGGTATGCTATGTGTTGTATTTTGGGGTATGCTTTTTGTGTGCAATCATGCTATTGCAGACGATAAAATTTAATATTAAACACAACTCTCCTGTTGTGAAAATGCTACAGGCGTTCGTACCGTAACAATTTCACGTGGAGTCGGGAGCCGTTTATTATTTGATAAATTGTTAGGTGGTGGCGGCGGATACATAGTTGTTGTTGTTCCCATTGCCATTGGATGATTTTGTTGCAGCAAAATCTGCTGCTGATGTTGTTGCTGTTGCATCTGCTGCTGCATTGATAGTGGTGATGTGGCTGGAATCACAGGCGGAAATTGTGAGGGGCTAGCACCTACAACTACCGTTTTCACGGAGCCAGGTGGTAACATAGTTTGAGCCGCCATATTGTACATTGTTGGCTGATGCTGTTGCATTTGTACAGGCAATTGATGGTGTGACGTTGAGTGTGGAACTGCCACTGCATTTGGGCCAGAGCCTCGCGCCTTATAAGTTTGATTATGATCTATTTGAGCATATATTGTTGGCTCCTCGTAGTATGTGTACGCTGGAGGAGGTGGTTTTTTTACATGGTTCATTTGCTCTTTACTGCTAGTTCGTGGCATAGTTAATGACAACTCAGCATAATGTATTTCACCGGTTGGCTTTTTTGCATAACAGACAAAATATTTGTTATTTTCATTTTCACTTTTGAGTTTTAGGCTCACTCCACTTTTTCATTGAACTTTTTGTCCCTTGAAATCGTCAAAAATTTAAAGTTTTTGAACTTTTTGTAATTTTTTGTCTACCAAAATTAATATTTTAACATAAAATATCACGAATGAAAATAATTAGAAAAAAGTTGATAAACGTTAAAAAATTATGTAAATTGAAAACTTAAGTCACAACAATCCGAAAAAAAATATTTTAGAACAAATAGTTCAACATAAATTTGGAGTAGCCTGAGTTTATAGAAAAAATCTATTTTGATGACTATGAAAAAAAGCAATAAATTTCATTTGATTTTCCTTTTTCTGGTCAAAAACATGTAAACTTGTGAATGCTGACAGTTACAGTCAGTACACCTTGCAGCCAAATGTAACCAAACCAAAGGAGTAAAAACAATATTTTATTGCTTTTGTGGATGCTCTTTTAACATCCGTAGCGTTTATATCACCATAGATATTATCTAGACGTTAAAAGCAAAACTTAACAAAGTAAATTCAACCTACCCCATTTATATATGCCTTCCTGTTTTCCTCGCCTAGCGATTTACTAAGCAACTCATGGTCATTATGTATTGAATTTTGTAATGTTGACGATGGCGTAGCGGTTCCTGATTTCATTTTATATTCTGGATCTGTTGAAGAGTAGTCATTGTACGTTGTTATTAGTTAAAATTAAAGAAATTACAGTGATCTATGAAATTTTTCAACACTAATATTATGACACCTACCTTCATTTGACGGTATCACATCTGGATTCTTTTCATCATACAATTCCTCTGATTGACTTAACGGCACTGATATTTTTTCTTTTATTTGTAAATTGCCAGGTCTGGATTTTGAATTTTTGCCAGTGTTTGTATTCTGCTGATGCGATGAACGTAATTTTATAGCTACGATTATTGCTATAGTAATACAAGTTAGTGCTGTCAATATACCGATGAAGATACCAATCGAAAGTATCGGTGTTAATTCAATATGATTGTGCATTCCTGTTTACGTAAGAGAAAAAAAAAAGAAAAGAGATGAAAGAAAGGAAAAAATTTCTTTGTGTTATTTTTTGTGTATGTCGATAGAAATCATAATAAAATGTGCGAAATATTTTTATTAAAGTCTCAAATTCATGTCAGGCAAATATAATATCAATGAAGAAATTCGTGTGTAAATTTCTTAAATATGTCTCTGGGTTTCGTTTTATTACGCGTTTTTGTTTAGACATTGAAATCACTTTATACGTACACTGCGCTGTATCTTCTTTGATAAAAAAAAAGAAGTAAACATATTGATTTTATTCTAGTATCAAAGGATAAATTATCGTACGTGAGTTAAATTATAATTTAATAAATATCAGACGCCATGAAAATATGATCCTTGGTGGTATTCTATTTTGTTCATCTATCATTTATAAAATATGAGAAACAAAATATTCTAAAACAAGACTCAGTTTAATTTACTCAGGTGTGTTCTTAGAACGCTTTCGAGATTGTTCTTTGGGTAGCTAATTTGAAGTTTTCTGATATTTTTCAGTAAAAGAACAATAAATTTTATATTCAGTTTGAAACCTTAGTGGATTTTGATTAGAACCCATTTTAAGTAAAAAAAAACATAATCCGTCGAGCGATTTTTTATAATTTGTGAATGCAATGTAAGTTTCGGTGAATGAGTTTGTCAATGAAAATATTAAATATATTGAAAATTTTGCTTGACATGAAAGTTAAGTCGGAGATGCACACACAGCATGTTTATAAACTTTACCTGTTTGTTTTTCGGCTGCTTTTAGTGTAAATGCTTCCATTGTCACAGTTTCACTTTTTCCCCTGGTGTTAACAGCAAAAATATTGATTTTTAACAATTTGCCTGGATCTAGGCCACCAACTGAAAAAACAGGATATCGAGAAGACACATTCGCCTGTAAAATTCCTGTTTGTTGATCGAAAATTTCCATTATAAATCTTTGAGTTTGTCCACCATCAAAACCTATAATTATAAAAAAAAAACATAATCAACATGTAAAATTTGTAAAACTATCTTGTCAATGTTGTTATTAATTTTTCATCCCAATTTTTTATTTATTTCATTTTTGTCGTTTATTGTACGATACCCATAAATGTATTTTAAATGTTATACACAAAAACTTACAATTACTTACAGTTGTAAAATAAATTTCTTCTTTTTTTATTTTAGAATAGAATCTATGCAGTTACACAATTGCTTTTGTAATTTTTTTTTTATTATAGATAAAGCAAAAATTGATGCAGACACACAATTGAAAACATATTTTAACGTTAACCATCTTGTTATTCACTTGTTAGACAGCCTTTTTATTGTAATGTTTCTAGTACAATTTAAGTTTTTTTTTAATTTTTCAATTTTTTTTTGTATTAAAAAAATGCGCTTTAGTTTTTTATGCTATTTTGCTATGAAAACCTTTGTAATTTTCTCCGAATAAAAGTCGAAAGAATGCTTATTGTTAGATAACATTCTCAATTGTGCATGAGATGTATACAGGAAAATCAAATTACATTTTTCTTTCTGTCGTTATATTGAATGAAATATATTTCCATGTTTAAAAACTATTTTTTTTTTGTGGATGCGTACATAAGTGGTGGTGTCAATATTGAACCAGCAAACGAATTATTGCTATTTTTCTAGTTTACGTATGTTTCGCAATAACATGGCAGTTAAAATGCTTCACTATACGCATTCTGTGTGACACTTATTGAATTTTAAATTGCAAAATGTTATATTTTTCAACGCGTTGATGCTTCACCAGCATCTACGACAAAGTTAACAAAAATTTTAAATACAATTGAAAAAAATGTTATGTTTATATGTATTCAATTTTTTTTTTGCTTGTCCTGTGTCGTACTTGATAAAGAAAAAAACACTCAATTATTTTTCCTTCATGTATTTAAGAAATCTTTAAATATTTAAAATATTGTTAATTTGCATGAAAAAATTACGTGTCAACAAAATATTTATTTAAATCATCATTACCAATATGTATGTATGTTTTTATGATAAAAAATGTCTCGCATGTTGAAAATATTAATTGAATCTCTCACCTTCATTACAATCAACTTCCAATGATTCTGATGTTTGGTTGACCAATGTACAATTATACGGCATGTCTGGTTTGCCAGCAGCTATCAAATGAAATACACATGGTTCTTTCTGTTGGCCAACCACATTATCTGCCCAGCACATTATTGTACCAAAATCCAATTCCTGTAATAAACAATAAACATAAAATGAGCATAACATACGATAATATAAATTGTGTGATGTTGCAAACAAACAATTTTTAATACCATTCATAAAGTTTTCTGCCATTTATAGAAGAATGCATGCTCAGCATAAGCAATAAAAACGGACATTTATTGTATGTATACCACGCTAAAATATTGTGCTTTATTACTTTTAATTTTGCTGTATTAATACAAAGTGTATGCGGTTGCCATGATATGCGTGGAGAGTGGAAATTGAATTACTAGACTTTTTTTGTCGTTAACACAACCGTATTAAAAGAATAGTTATGGCATTTTTATTTTTGTGTGTATGCCTTGGTTGACAAAGAAATAAGTAAATAAATTATGATTGCGCTACAGAAATGCCCAAGAGATTGGGTTAGATGAGAGGATGATGGTGCTTTATGGATTTTTGTTTTTGTAGACAGATTATGGTTCTAAACTCTCAGAGAAAATTCAGAATTTTATAACTAGTTTTTAAAATACATAATTTACGAAACAAAATTTGAAATGGTTATTTCTAGACCAAAATTATTATGTCATCTTAAATTCTTTTAAATTTTGTAAAAACAATCAATTAACGGCTAGAGGAGAAAAATTTACTGAGACATACCTTTATTGGCGTGTACGTAAGTGTTGATGCCTGATCTGAATGCAATCTGTATCCGCTCTGAGGCATGTCAAATGTCTCCGCTGTATTGTTAAATGACCATTTAAATGACTCTGGTGGAGGATAAGCATCTACTTGACACAGAATATCGGCTGCCTCATTCCTTGCAACACCATACACTTTTTTCTGGTCGGGTCGACAAATTGGTTTATCTGTAGAAAAAGAAGTAGAAAAAATACAAATAAAAAGATAAAATGTGCAAACAATGGCAATAACAGAAGTAAATACACAAAAGTAAATAAAAGTGATGTCACAGAGTTTTGTCCTCTTATAAGAATGAAATAAAAACGTACAATTACGGCAAAAATATTTTTAAACCAATGTTATTATTTTTATTGTATTTTTCCATCTTCATGCTACTTTTTTCATTTTGAAAGTTAAACAAGCACATACGAGAATACTTTAAAATGACATGCTATGTAAACTTCGTGTATTATTATCAGTAATGACAATTTATTCCAATCATTTGCAGTTGGTTGGACTCTTTGTCCTTTTTCCTTTGCTCCAGTACAACGATACTGACAAAAACAATACAATAATAATGAATGTTTGTACCGAAACGAGCACACAATTAGACATGGAATTTCATTAAACTAAAAGTTTCGCAATAAAAATTAATAACAATTGTCGTTAAAATGTTCATCGTGTGTATTTGTAATTTTACTCTCGAATGTTGTTGTTATTGTTCCTTCTTAAAATTTTCAAGAGTAAAAAACTTTGTTCAGCCACATGGTAATTTAAATATGGTTTGAAATTTCTTTCAAAATGATATAAAAAATAAATTTCGTTATAATAATATGGAAAATATTCAAAATGCAAATGAGCGCCATCATGCAAATGAAGTCCCTAATGCATTATTACTGTAATTTTTTAGTGTTATTTTAAATAATTATTACGCAACATTATACACAGAAATTGTTTGTAAGTCTTCAAAATGAGCTCATTAGTTTGGAGGAAAGTAAAAATCTCTTTCAAAATTTGACAAAAATAATCGATGACAAAAATTTTCAGGGTTTTGAATATTTTCCATTTCAAAACACAGAGCATTTTGTTTTAATAAATTCTGCATTTACAATACAACTTATAAATTTAAATAAGAAAACATTTTTCTTTGTGAAACTTCTATGTTACTATTTTCGTTTAAAAAACAGTTATCTTTAAATTTTTATAAAATATTATCAAACTTACACATTACTCTGAGTTCAACTGTGTTGCTTTCGCCATCCCCTTCAACGTTTGACGCTATACAAGTGTAGTTTCCTGCTTGATGTCTTGTTATTCCCTGTAACGCTAAGTCTCCGCTACTCACAATAACTCCACCTTTTGGATTGTGCATTACAGTTTGGTTCTAAAAGGAAAAAAAGAAGATAAAAATATTTTAATATATCTAAATATTTAAATAAAGATAAAAAAAAAACAAATTTTTAAGTACCTAATCACTAAAATTATTAAAAATCAGGAATTTTCCATTTTTTCATATAAATAGATTTTTCATTTTTCAAATTTTAAAGTATTGTTTCACCATAGAGTTTTTTTGTACTATTTTCCCTAAAGTATACCATTAAAAGTCATGTAAATTTTACTTTAAAATTTTATAAACTGAATTCCGTAATTCTTCCGTTTGAAATAAATTGAAAGTTTAGCTGATATGGTCAAGTTGCTTAGAAAAAAGATGGAAATTTTTATCTGAGTACATATGCGCAATAACGATAAAACATTATATTATTTATTTTATAACAACATATTGAGTAAATAATCTCGCTGTTTTAGGATTAAACACGAACCAGAAAATATATGAGGAGGAGTTGATTATGCGATTAGAATTTAAACATTATTTTACGAGCTGCTGTTGTTTTCACACAATATCCAAATATTTATTTAACAACATATTATAAGAGTATGAAAGAAATGTTTCATCTATTTTAAGTAAACAAAAAAAAAAATAATTCTAAAAAAATGAAATCGCATTATATTTTTTTCTGTATCAAATTTTAATTTTTGTCAAGTCACTTAAGCTCCGTCCATTTTTTTTAATGTCGGTACTAAACCTAAGAAATAAAACTAAATACATGTTTGTGAAAAGTCAATATGAATACACACACGCAAGGCCTACTTTTTCCCACAACTCTTTTATGTTCTTGCAAATGTAGACGGATTTATTATACAGATTTTATCGATGTGGTGTCCAATACATACGTTGGTCAAGGTTAAGTTTATAACTAAAGTAAATAAAAAATATAATTTTTCGCATATGATTTTTTTTTATTTGCATATACCTAAGTATATTGCTGTGACACGGTAACCATAATGGCTTTAATGTTAAAATCATTTTCTACGTTTTCTAATAAAGCTTTTTTATATTTACAGTATAATTGTCTGGCGCCAATAATTATGAACTTTAGCTGTTTACTAATAAACATTTAAAGAGTTTTTCTTACAATTTAACGTTTGCTTCAGGACTTTCACAGAAATTGAGTTTTTCACGGATAAGTATAAGTAACATATTCTGATGTAGAATGAGTAACTCCATTTTTTCAATGTTCTACTTTTTCTTTCGAAATAATTAAAGTCCTGTATAGCCTATTCCTAATTTTGATTAGAAAAAAAATGTCATTTGCAGTAAATTGAAAATTAATTTTATGCTGTTTTTTTTTGTGACACATTAGGTAATATTGTGTTTGCATTGTGCAGCTCTTAATGGCGAAGAGGAATAGTTAGTGTTAAAATGCAAAAACTGTGCTGGCACATTAAGATAAATACATCTTTGGACATCATCCTTGTTTTGTTTAAATGTACGTTCGAGAGACTATAGACTACTATCATACGCAAAAAAAAAAAAGAAACGAAACGATAAACATAAAAAAAATATCAAATGCACTCTGAATACAATTGTCTAGGTATAACAATATGCACAAAAACGTATAACGGGCATCAGTGGGATTTTGGTATTTAAGCTTTTTGAAAATGTGCCAAATATTTAAATTAGCTCTTGTCTCAAATTGTAAATTATTCAGAAATTTTTATGTATTACGTTTCATAGTGTAACTCATGCTATTTAAATACTCATATAATTTTTTGGTTATGAGGCTCACAATGGTTGAAAGAAAAATTTAGAATTAAGTTATCTTTTAGATACGCATTTCACGTCACATGATTTTCAGTGGGTTGCATCTCGAGAACGGCAGCAATTATTTTGAATTATCAAATTTATTTACAATATATTAGTAAAAAATTATTCAAAATTTGAAAAACCGGTCCCTTAAACATTTGATTTAAACACAATCTTTGACAATCTGTTTAAAGTAAAATTAAATGTTTATCAATCCCGGATTGAAACATGATTTTCAAATCACTGCAATCATGTACAACTGAATCTCGTTTTAAAATAATCATAAAATATAAAATAAATCTACACTTGTATTTATTACATTTCGACCGTGCAATAAAAGTTGTGGCAAAAAGATCTTTAACAACTCATTGTAAAAATTGATAGTTTTTAATGACCAAAGCGTATTTCAGCCGAATCAATACTTTTTATTTTCTTCCTTACATACGGACACCACTTCAATAGCGTTTTATTTTTATCGTCAATGTTTGTTGATGGTATATGCCCTCGTAATTTTCATAAGAAGAATTTTCAAGTCACTTTTTACGTGTGCACAAAATAAGCGAATTCTACGATGGTAAGGTCGGTAATAGTGGTTTGGTGTAATTTTTGTACGTGTGTGCACTTTCGATAAAAATCAGTTGAAATTACTTTTTATGTGTGTGTGTGTTTTGTATGTGAAAAAATGAAGAATAAACACGTTGTTGTACAAAATACAAGTTCGACCGTACTTGAATCAGATTTTATATTTGTGTACCAAATATAAGTGGTTTGTGTGAATATGTGAGATTTTTTTTACTTTTTCAGCCTGTTTTTTTTTCTTGATAGAGGTAGGCATAAAAATGGAAAATGATATCAATTTGAGAACCAATTTCATATGAATACGTGAGCCACATTACATGTATATTTTTTTCTCATACATATTTTGTAGGTATTCTTGAAGGGAAAAAAATAAATGTAGTTCTACTTAAAATGGATTTTTTGAAATGTGAAATAAAAATAATAAAAACAAAATATAATAAAATACTCCTTTTTATACGTTGAACATTTCTTTAATTTTCTCTATGACTTTTGAGTATGAGTGGTTTTCGTTTTTGTGGCATGAATATGTCTAAATCTGATTGAAAATCAATTTTTATTTTGATTAAACTTATTTGTTTGGGTTACCTTTTGTACTTAGTACGTACCTATATTTTTAAATCTCCTCATTGCGTTCACTTTATAACTCAAAGTAAATTAATATCGCAAAAATATAACAAGTCAAATTTCACAAGCAAAAAGAAATTTAATTTACTTTCTTCTTAGCCCAAATGTTTTAATTTTTCATTCTTTTATGCCGTAATTATAGCTCATTCTTGTGAGTAGGAATATTTTTTATATATTTTTTTTTTATTCCAGGAAGGCACTTTTTTCCTTTACTATTTCCTTTAACATTGTTGTGCAATTATATGGTCGTTTTTCTTGCAACCAGTTGAGTATTGTGGCGTCATTGTTTCCATCATTGAAAAATTAAATCTTGTTTTTGGGTGGCATTTCTGTCTGAACATTTTAGAACACTAACATTTACACTACAAAGTGTGGTATGGAAGAGTTTTTCTTGACAAAAATACGCTTAAATTGTGTAGGCATATTTTACAAAATTGGTTTTGCGTTTTTATTTGACACAGCAAAAATCTCACTTACATACGATATTGTTGAAAGCTTTTAAGAAATAATTTGTATGATTTATGTACGGTGTAAAAACTGTACATAACTGTAAACACAAACAAAATAAAAAGAATTATTATAATAAAACACCAGAAACGTATTTTTGTACTATTTTACTATTATTATTAAGCACATAAAAGGGGTGAAAAAAAATAAAATTATTTGCATGGCTTTTAACGATTTGGCTTTCAGCGCTTTTTGTGTAGATCGGTGTTTTAATTGCTTACAAAGTTTAAAGAGCAAGGTTGAAAAGATTTTTTTCTTTTTTTTTTGTTAAAATGAATAAAATTAAGCGAAATGCACGTTTTACCCTCTTTAGTGGTAAAACATTTGAAAATCAAAGTAAAATTAAATAATCAAAGGGGAACAAATGTTAAAGAGTATAAAATGTGCATGCAAGAGTTTGTCACGAATTGTATGTGCTTATAAAAGTGTGAAAACAGCACAATGCTATTTTAGAGCCTTCATCACTAAAAAGATTTTAAATAAAATTTGAGTAGACGATATGGCATTATAAAAATAATAAATTAGTAGTTGAAGACTAAATAATTAATTATTTACTATACTACTCGGTCCGCGAGTCGTGAAAAATCGGTTATCGACTAGGTCACAATGATTCACTTAATTCCACAAAAATCTGAAAAAAGTCCGAAAGAAAATTTCTTCGTAGTACTTTTATAAATATATAAATTTTTACAGTGTACTGAACAAAAATGTATAAATTTTTACTCTTTTAAACTTTTTTCCTCATACATAAATACAATCACACCTTTACAGTTCAACAGGCACATTTGAATACATTTTCCGTATGCTGGATTGTCAGGTTTTAATTTTACTTGTAATGTTTGCGACGCGACGATGGTAGAGTACTGCTTCGATGTAGATGGGGATAGCTTCAGGACCTTTTAAATAACAAATCATAAAAAAAGTAATAAATTACAGTTTAAAAATGTTCAGGCAGTGCGAAGTTGTAGCACGGATGTTGTCGTCGTAGTACAACCTTTAATCTGCATACCCATTTAAAAAGTGTACAAAAATCCATTCTTTTATGTCATCATGGCTTGGGTAAATCTACCAGTGCGGTAGAATAGAACAACATGTACATAAACAAACGCGAAAAAAATCTTCTCTGAGATTCTGTACATGTGCATACTGTACACATTTCAAGGCAGTAAATTATTTTCATGCCACCCAAAACTTATCACATAGCTTCCTGCTGACATTTACATTTGTTGTTTCTTCTGTTGTATCATTGTTCCAACAGCGAACGAGTCGTTCTGATGATAATGTTTATTTCTAATAATACAACATTATATCATTTCCTACACATTACCGTTTGTAATGGACCCGGGAGAGTAACAAATTAATGAACAAATTAGCATTTTTCGCAGAAAAGAAACTTTCATTTTCAACATTTAGTTTTCTTGTTCGTGCTCTTGATTATTTCAAGCATACTAATTAACGTGTACATGTTGTGTCTTGCAAATTTGCAAGAAAAACGTAACATTGCAGCGAACAATAAAACTAAAATGTAGTCTTTCAACTCAACTATTTTTTATGTCATTAAATGAGCATATTCGGTTTAGATAGAAATATAGACACTCAGAAAAAATACACGAACCAACAAAACAAAATAATAAAATGTACAAATTTTAATGACAAAAAATAAGAACAATTGTTGTACAAAAGAAGGGCATGAGACAAAAACCCAAAATGCAAACTGTAAGAAAAGTATGTAACAACAAGAAGAACGACAAAGATATGCTATAAAGTGGAAAAACATGCAAATTACTTTAATGTCACTTTGCATAAATTTTCTTGAGAGCGAATTGTTTTCAACTTTGAAAAATTACACTTGCGAGAAAATTTTTTGATACATAGATTGCATGATTAAATAAGAATAGCAATATATTTGTCAACTATTTATTTCTAATTTTTTTTGTTTTCTTTATTAACAAAAATTATTTTCTTTTTTTTTAATTAAAAATTAATTTTTTTAATCTTTTCTATTCAATTTGAATGCATCCAATTTATTTAAAGTTATATTTAAAATGAAAATACATAGAAATAAATTAAACATTAAAAATCACTGATTTTTTTCATCATTTAGTCTAAAAGTTTGTTCCCGGAAAATTTTCGTATATCTTAAAAAAATATTGCATTTTTGAGAGAAATAACTCTAATTTTTAATGAGTTTTATTTGTAAAAAAGGTAACAAATATTATTGTTGGGAAATTGAAAATTAAATTTTGTAAAATAAGCTTGTGTCCTGGGAAAAATACAATTTTTTCATTTCTTTTCGCTTTCATACTCTTAATCTAAATTTGGAAAGTACTTGTACTTAAGTTAAGTTTTTATGGTATTAAGTTAAGTTTCTAACTAAGTTTCTTTCCTAAGTTTCTAAAGACATTTCGGCACATTACCACAGATAGACGGAGACAACTACTGGTATATAACCAATTTTTAAAAGTAAATTGAAATTAAATAAAAATTATTAATGTACTTACATTATGCTTCCATATAACTTTGTAAGCAACTGGATTTGCATGTACTTTGCATTCAAAATAAACATCATCTCCCTCTTCAATATCGTCCGGATTTAAATTTGATCCGAGCTCCAATGTGATTGTTGGTACAACTGTAATGAATAAGTAATAATGAAATTAGACTCTCTAAAACAAGAGTTTGTATTTTGTACTGCGAGGGACAACAACAACAACATCATCAACAACAAAACACACTTTTGCTTTAAATAACACAACACACAAGTCTCTCAGTCTAATGCTAAATGACAAAATGATGATGATGATATTAATGCTGTGCGTTGTTTGTATCTTTATGATACCCTATTCTGTGAATACTTACTAAAATATACATTATTTTTGTATGAGGATTAAGTGTTTGTCGGCTTTTGAAATGTTTGTTCTGAGTTTGTCATATGTACCAAATTTGATTTTAATTTAGCTGACTCCCGCGTTAACGCGCGAATAATATTTTTATTCTGTTCATCCATTTTTTTTTTCTTATTTACAAGTTTAAAAGTAATCCTAAATTTTGCTAAAGCATCTGAGTAACACAATTTTCAAACCCACAGCGTGATTCGACAACCATTATACATTATCAACATATGATTACATTGATATACCTCATAAATATAATATCATCCAGAAAAAAATAGAAAACAACTTAAAATGTAGGTATTGATAAAAAACACACAAATTTTTTTCCAAATTTGTAGATAAAAATTTAATATTAAATAAGAAGGACAGACATATATTTGGGTTTTCATACAGTCGATAAAATGACATAGCTCATCGCTGCTCCAGGTTGTAATTTCTTTTGATAATATATATGAAAAAAGTTTACAGGCACGTCGTCGTTTTTCCAAGAACAGCTTTATAGATTCTTAAAAATAACTTTGTCAAAGTTGCTCATTTATATATTTATTTCAGTGCGCTGGTGGTATAATACATACCGAAGTTACATTATATTACACTTTTTCATCGCTAAATATTATTCTAAGGTTGCAAAAAGAACAGCAGAAATGAAGTAGAGCTAAAAAGTATGTTTTATCTTACAACAAAATATTTGTGCCCAAGGCAATGCGCAGGCAGCGAAATGATAGAAAAAAAAATAACAACAATAATAATAATTTAAACCTTGTTTTTCGAGATGAAAACGAAGAAATTAAAATTAAATTAGTGATTGTAAATAAAAAATGTTTTTTTTTTGGTTTAATTTTCTTGGGGTGAGAGGAAAAATATTTCAAAACAGACTAAATGATAAAAATTTATCATTTCTTTGAATCATTTGTTTTTTTATCAAAGAAATTTTATCAAAAATATTAAATGTTTTTATTTTAAGTATAAATAACCTTCAATTTTTTTTTGTAATCCTAAATTTATCATTAATTTATTTATTTAAAAAAAGAAAAAAAAACATAACTAATTTAAAATTTATTTATATGAATTTGTTGATACTTTTGTTAAAAACGAAACTAAAATGTATAAAAAATCATCATAAAATTCATTTAGATTCTGAGTACGCTTTTCAATATACATATATCTAATCTGAATGAATTCCATCTTCTCACCTTCATTAATTCGTGACACGAGCGTAGTTTAATCTAATTATATTCTTAATTGGATTCCTTCATTAGGCAATTCTCATACATTTAACCTTATTAACATATAACAAGAACAGTCTTCTACAGTAGATTTTTCGTTACACATTTTGTACCTCTCAATAAATAAATCCTTTCTGTATGTGTGTACATGTATATAATAGATAGGCGCCTCCATATATACACCTAAGCACCACAGTAAAATATAAAGTTTCAATTTAGATATGGCCTTTTACAACCTTGTTACATTCTAGCATACAAAAGATTATTAGGTATACCAAGTTTGTATTCTTCAGTGAACCACTAATCGGGTAAACCGAAGAAAGTCTGGATAAAAAGTAAAATAAATACCAAAATAATGAACATGTATGAATTCACATGAATAAGATAATACTTATGTAAGATCAGTTTTATTATTTTTTGTGCTCTATAGTTAATGCTCTGATTTTGATGTTTGTACATAACACACTAAACACCAATGCATAACGAATGTCAAAGATTAATTGTCAGCGTATCAGATTACCTACTACACTTGTACGGATAGTAGTGACAAAAAAATATTTTGAGTAAAATATTGTTCTTTCAAAATCAAAAGAAAATGCGTTTGGTGAATACCGAATTCACAAAAAAATAAAATACTTTCTTTGTCATCAAAAGTTTTGTAGTTTCACGAATTCAATCCTATTTTCCTAAAGGCAAAGAAAGGAGTTCCAAAAATTTGTTTCATGTGCTCTTCCCCATTGTTTTATAATAAATTGTACAAAAGTCCTATATAGTTTTTCTTGTTGAATGACTAATTTTTATACATTTAATAAAAGATCGTTTATCACTTTAAGTAATATATAGTAGTAGTAACATTTTAATCTAATTTAAAAGTAAAATGAGTAATGACAATAAAAATATTTTACATTATATTTAAATGATTTTGGTTTTTTGAAAATAAAAATATATATTAAAAAAATCAAAAATTTTTTCAAGTCTCTCCAAGAAAATTCGTTTAGATTGTGAAAATGTAAATGTTTTTGGAAAAGTAATTTAGTCAAGGTTTTTTAAAAATTTGCAAATCACTGTAATCCTTAAATTTTCTTCCAATTTTACAGAGTGTTGAATTCAAAATATTTCTTGTAAGTGTATGTGAACAAAATTATACAAGTTATGAGTAAACACACTGTGTTTTATGCAAAATAAACTTTTCATTCCAAAGTAGACAGAGGAAGTTATTGAAAATTAATTATGTTCCATTTTCATTCACCTTAATAATCTACAGTAAGGTCTGTCGTTAAACTTTTCTTTACATTCGTAATGACATAGTAATTGTTTTTATATAATAAATATAGAATGTAGGTGCCGACCGTAAATGCGTTCTGCTTATGAATGATCGTTTTGAATTATTCATGAGTGATTACGTGCCATGGCTTTCATAACGTTTATATGTGGATGTCTTTGCCATTTATTTAAAACCATTAGGATCAGCGTATATGCACGCAATTAAATACAGTTCAATAAATTTTATTGTCCCCCTCTATTGTTATTGCCCATCTAATAATTTAGTTACAACATCTTTTATGTCCAATGTTACATTATTAATGTTTGTAACAAGCATAATTGTAGAACAAGGATATGTGCGATGCACAGACAGAATATTGCAATGAATATTATTTCCCTTTAGACATTGTATTGTGTGTCATTATGTTGTATGAGTGAACATAAGCTAGACGCTCTACATGTGTGCATTCGATCTGCGAGCACTTCAGGGATGTTAACAAGCTGGCACCATAGCACACTTGTATTATTTATTGAATTTGTTGTGTACTCTCGCATACTCTCATGTTTCTTGGTATTGCTGCAACGAAATGATGAAGTATATAATTTGATAATAAATAGCTGGATTAAATTAAATATTGTTTAGCATGACTTTAATGTACAGCGTGGTAGTTCATCATTCAAAGAAGCATAGAAATACATGATGTATGTTCTATCTTGTGTACTACAAGTCATTTGAAATTATTATTAAGCAAATAGGCAAAGGTTTTCATCAGCTTCATCAACGACAATATATGTTTAAAGCCACATTTTGTCCATTTTGGAAACGATACAGATGATATTGCCTAAATTTATCATACTTATAGCAAAACAAATCCCTCCGATTTGACATCCTTCTAGATTTGTACTATCCAAATCCTATCAACTTTCTTAAAGCATTTTAATTCACTGTAACTTTTCTTATATACACATGAAGCATGAAAGTAAATTTATGTTTTCATATTTCTTGGATTCAAATTTATTTTAAACTATTTAATGATTTTTTTAGGTCTGATACCTTGTTCCTACAGATGACATTTTGTTTTTTTTAATTCCAAAGAACGTATTCCAGAAAAAACTTTAAAAGGGTTGACATATTAAATATTTGTTTATTTTTAAACTAAAAAAGGTTCACAGATTTGTGGTTTGTCTGTTTTGTTCCAAATTCTACATTATATTAATATAACTTAATAGAATTTATAATTTTATATGCAAAATTATATATACAAAAAACAATATTTCTTTTTTTAAATTTAATAAAAGGAACTTCAATTTAAAAAAAAATACATAAGAAATCTCTAACACATTTTTTTTATCAATATGAATGAAAGAAAAACTTCTGATTTAGGCGATTTACAAAAAAAAAGCATATACATATATGTATAAATAAATTTATTTATTGTCCATTTTGTATTTTTGCAGGATGGGAATATATATGACGTATACAAATCATTTTTTAAGGTATTAAAGGGGTCAGACTTGTAAAGCTGTTACCTATTAATTTAACATTTCTTTGTGCTGCCGAAAACATGTCCTACACATACTCACACATTGGTTTAGTTTACTTTATTACATTTGAAAAGTTTCCCTCAACGTTGGATTTGTTATAGAGGTTAAAATGTAAAATATGTAGATTATTAGAGTAAAATTGGTGTATGTGTGACCAATATACACTTTCCACTTGAATAAATTTCATGCAGATATATACCATGTATTCGCATTAGATGAAATGCTTCAGAGACGGAGTCATTTCACACACTGTACAAGCATGTGTATGAAGAGGTTTCTCTGTTAATGCCATTCATTTATTCAACAAAAATAGAATGTGAGTGAGTTTTGAGGATAATAAATGTGTGTAGGTAGAAGCACATGTGTACATTAGAAATGCATACATAAAATGGCAAAGTACCAAATAATTTTACGGGGGATTTAATTTCACTTAACCCAAAATCTGGCACATAGACAGTTAGAATGCAAAAGTCCTGTAAGAATATTCGACAAGCTTTGCTGAATTCAAGTGCGTCGAGCGAAAAGACTGAAATTAATTCAATATTTCATCGTTTTGTGTGCTTTAAGTTTTGCACAATAACAATCATATGCATTTCAATAATATTCAATATTAATTTAGTTTGATTTATATTAATTAAGAGGTTTAGCCAATATTATAAATTACAATAAAAAATCACATTCTTTGTATTTAAATAAATATTATAGATAAAAATGTACAGTCATTTGTTTTTGGTTTAATTAATAATCAGATGTAAAAGTCAATCTTACTAAAAAACGCCTTTTATTATGCTTTCTATTCCTTTTCTTTATGTGATTTCATGTACAATGTATTCTAACTATTTAGTATAAGATATATTGTCGACATCATCATCATCCAAGTATTGCAAAAAGGAAATTTGCTTTATTCGCTTAGGTACAAAAATAAAGACGTAAATACAATAACAAATGAGAAAATCTACAAGATTTGATACTTACAAAATACATTCAATTTCATGGATGTATCCTTCATCCCGCGCTTAACTAATTCATTGGATGCACGGCACACAAGTATTTTACCATTATCTGCTCTCGTAGGTGTAAAGCTTAAAATGGATGAGGTGACGTTACCATCTGATGAGACCTATTTCACATGAGGTTTGGCGAAAAGAAAAAGCAAAATACATAAAGATATAATAAATGTTGTCTAAAAAACCATGCGAAATTGGTGAAGAGAGCAAAGAAAACATTTATGAGAATTCGAAATTGAAATTTATTGCGCTGATGTTATACATAGATGTTATCCTAAGTTTCAAAAGTACATTATGTATACGTTAGACCGAGCAGTGTGAACCACATTAGCAGCATATCTTTTCGTTTATATACTACAACACTTGCTGAAATATTATTATAAACATTCTTCTCTGTTTTTATTATTTTGTATAGTTTTTAGGTTACACGCGTGTCATATGTATGACCGCTTTTTGGTTATATCAAACCGGGTGGTGAGACGACAAAGGCAGCTTGGCTGCTTTCGTGCGATTTGAGTCAAGTACCGTAGTTCCGACACTGGAAAGCGTGTCGTAGTCAAACACAAACGGATGATATTTTTGCGTTCCTTTATATTTTATTACAAATTTTCATGAAATAAAATTTCTCATGCAATCGTCTGTTCTTCGTATCATGTAAGTGAGTGCGACAGTTTTTTTTGTTGTAGTTCATCCTTCATTTATAAATAAAAAAGCATTTTACTTTTGCTACATTTCACACAATAAGACTTGGACACATTTACACACATGCTCAAAAAGAATTTACGGCTTAATATATTATGGGCATGTGTGTGTGTGTGTGCTATTCTGTTTCATAGTACATGATAACTGTATAATCTGTGGCTTAATGAAAAATGTGGGCTGCATATTGTAGACACACTCTAACAATTTAAGAATCGGATTTTGGTTTACATTTTTTTTTCCTTCTTTCGTTTCGTATGAATTATGAATGAAGCAACAAATGCAATATATATTGTGTTTTTCACACTTGGTTGACATTCTTTTTTTTTATTTGTATTTAAACACGTAAAATTGTCATCTTGACTGACGCGGTAGACATTAGATAAATGTAGAAAGTTCATTCGATTATTTTAAGGTCATAAAAATCTGTAGATATACTATCAGGTCTCAATTTTCATCAGACTATCAATTTGTCACGATAATAGAAAAATAATCGAATGAAGATTGTAATCAATCAAAAATGCGTTTTAACGTATTATTTATCACATATGGGAAGCTTTGACGGAAATTGATTATTTTTTGGATTGATGTTTACATAACCTCCCAAGAATTTTTTATATTTTTGAATAAATAAATGTTAAGGATCAAATTTTTAGTACTTATATTATGTGCATAAAAAATTGTCAAAAATCTATTATTCATATAAATTGATGTGACAAAAAAAAAATTACGAAAAACTCTTTATTTACTAGATTTTGTGCTTGATCTTTAAATTTGGTCTTTTCTTAAGGAAGACCATTTTTCCCTCAATGGAAATCACGCTGCTAAATAATAATCTCTTTAATAGAATAGCTGTAGGCAGTAAGGAAAAGGGACGCAAAAGTAAAGTTTATGGTTATAGAAATAAATTACCTTTTGTTGGTGTGTAAATAATTCCTGTTGTCCCAGCCACCATGTAATTTTCGCTGGCGGCCTTGAACCAACAGCCTCACATAAAATTTCATAAGGGCGATCAGAAGACAATGGTTGATTAGGAGACGATATCATTACATCTAATGGTCTCACTAAACAAATGAAACGAGTAAAGATACATTTGAGTAAGTGCGAAAAAAGAGGAAATGTAAGTAACACACAGTTAACTTTTTTCTTTTTGTTTTATTTTCGGTGCCTGTTTTTTTTCTCTTTTTTTATTATGATATATTTCAGAGTATTTTGGATAAACGCACTACTTAATAGCGACGTATACGCAGTTTATTGCCTCTAATAAAATGTAATGAATCGGAAAACCGTATTCGAAATAGCAAACAAGGGCAAACGCTTACACATCATTCTTGTTTTCCGCACCGATATCTCGAGAGACACGGCGGCGGTGCTGAATGAATATCTATAAAAGTTAAACTGTGGGTGTGTGTTGGGAAGTTTTATCACAAAAAAATGTTTAGTCATTCTTCATATAGGTACACTTTTAAACTTACAATATAATTCTATAGTCACATTTGTTCCAACACTTTTTCTATAAAAGTTACTGGCTTGACATGTATAAACCGCATGTTGATGTATACGTGATAAATTTTTTACAACTAATTTACTATTTAACGTTGTTGGAAATGCAAAATCTAACATTGTACTATCTTGTTCTATTCCATTGCTTAACCATACTACTTTTGGCTGAGGCGAACCTGCAAAAAGATGAAAGTAAACGAAAATAAGGAAAAACGGAGAAAATGATGGATAAAAATCCCTTTTATATTAATGAAAGACAAACCATTTTAATATTGTATGTATGTGTATAACATGAAAAAGAGCGTATAACGAATCAATGGAAATAAAATTGTCATTAAAAATAATTTGATCAAATTAAGGAGATATTTGCTTTAGTACACACTCTATATATTCGGGCAGGAAAAAACGGGTCTCAATTTATTTTATATCCAATACGATTTATGAAACTGCCACCACGTCGTAGACAGACATATATGTAATATACAGACAAATATGACAAATTTCAATTGATTGATTGATATTGATTACGTGACAATGGCTTTTGTTACATTTTTTGACATGCTTTCATCTGTTGTTACATTTATACAGCAAGCGAAAAGTGTTTTTGTTTCATACGAGATTCAAAATTTAAATAATTTAATGTCCGATATGTTAAGAACAAATTTATCTAAAATTACTGTGTGAAGATAAATAAATTTTTGTTTACGTCAAAATCACTTATTTCCTAATTTTTGGTGGACCACTAAAACAATAGCCATTAAAATTTTCTTATTGTCAATTGACGCTTCCTGTAACAGTTTACATGTGCCACCAGTTTATTTTTATTTTATTGTTGGTCATAATAACATCAATAACGTATAAAATATAAATCCTTGTTAATTATGAATATTTCTTTATATGTTCTTGTTAATAATAAATATATTTCGTTGCTGCTTTTCTACAACAAACAATCATGGATATAGTCGCATTGTATTTATACAAGGGACAAGCGAATAAATATTATACTGTTCTTTGTTGTGGAGGAGCAGCTTTTTTTTCGAGTAATAATATATATTGTACCGTTTATATTCGGAAAAGTAACATCAGCAGCGAGAAAGTTTTAAGCAGAACAGACATGACATTAATATTTGAATAATTTTATAAATAAATCACTGCAAACGTATAATAAAATGTATGTTTGTCTTTTTCTGGGGAAAATACATGTAAAATAATATAAAAACAAAAATCCGATTCGAAATAATATAAAATAAATTTCTCTGTAAGTTACACCACTACAATCAACCTTAGGAACACATATGAAACGGAAGAAAACGATACATTTTATTATTTGATATGTTAAGTTAAATAAAATAATAATAAAATAAAATAGTCTTTTTCACATATTTTCTGAACATTCGTTCGCTCAAATATATATACATATGTCCTGCGAGCTGCTAGAGAAAAGTAGGTACAATATTATCGCTAAATATACATTTTATTATTCAGTGCCTGTTATACACGTACATGTAGTACGTGTGTGAATGTTAAAAGCAATATAAATTATTGCTTCTAGCTAACACTGAAGTCGATTCTAGGAGCAAATATGGTCTATATTAAATTACAATACACACAATTTTGTGCTTAAGTACGTGAATATGTCTCATTTAGTTAGCTTTTGAAATAAACGGAACTGAAATGTACATTCAAGGGAACAGAAAAAAGTAGCAGCAGCTACCGTTTTAACACGCCAAGCACTATTCCATTTTGCCACGATCTAAAAAAAAAGTACATGTGTGTACAGGAATTTTTGGATTTGTGCTGTTGCCAGTACGTGCTTCACAAAATCAATATAATTACATTCTATTTAGTACTTTGATATAATGTGAAATATTATTAAATACAAGAATGTATGCATGTTGCTTGAATAGTTAAAGTAGGGACACTTGTTCAATTTAAAGAGGAATAAAAAATATTATAATTCATTAAAATTAAATGACACTTTGCAAATAAAAATGAGATAAAAATTGTACAATTGATGAAATTAAACAAAGCATTTACTCCTGCCGAATAACAGCTTGTGTCTATCAAGACTTACATGTAGAAATCTGTTAAAAACATACACAAGAATCTTATTTGAAGCAACTCAAATTGAAGGTATTACACAAGAATTGTGTCTATGCATCTTGTTGTAGAAATACTTTTGAAATATAAATTGTATCGGACAGGAAAAGAAAAAGAGCCAGATGAGAAAATGTGTTGTATATAATGAAACTAGTAATGATGTAGGATGTAATCTGCTACAATTTATTGAATGAGACCATCGTTAAATGTTTGTACGTGATTCAGAGTGAGAAACAAAAACGAGAATTAAAAGCACCCTCTGAAAAGAATAGCTTAACCGCATTTCAATGAATTCAGTTTTATAGATTTTTTGAGTTTTTCTAGAAGTTTTTTCGAGTATTCACGGTGTTCAGTGTAAATTTTACACAAATATCTATATTAGCACGATACACAGACGAACCTATTTTTTTTAAATTTGGAAATGCGATAAAAATAGTTTTCTCTTTCATGGCAAAGTTAAAGAAAACTAAAACATATTTATTGGAATCTTTTGTTGTTATGAATAACCAATATAAATTTGTACAATTTTATGTAATTAACTGCAGACATCCCCTCAACATATTTAATACATGTGTTATTATTATAGGTTTAGTCTTTTATTGTTCCATTCATTTATTTCGTTCTGTATCCAACTATGGACCTATGCTTTCTCATGATATCCACATAAACAATATGGTTTGATTATGATTATATCTTTTTATGGCTACTGTGTTATATGAAATTTTATAGCTTACCTCCAGTCACAACACAAACTAAATGTAGATCACCACCTTCCTCATATGGACCTGCCCTTGATTCCACTTGTTCACTCCTTTCATTAAATATTTTTGGTGGATGTGGTGGCACTATAAAAAAAAGCAAGTATATATTGTAGAACATTAAAAATATCGAGGACAGAAGAAAAAAATATATTGTTAATAGTATTCCAATCGGTAAAATAGAAGCAGCGGCAGTTATTCCATTTATATTAAATAAAAATAATAATAAACCATTTGCCTCTGGTGTCTCATTTGTTTTCACAACAATCATGTTTAAGTACATGTATGTTGGCTCTCGCAGCTATTGAGTTAGCTAGCGGTATGTGGGTTGGGTAATAAAGTTCAGGGAATTAAAACAAGGAAAAAAATATACGGACGATATGAATGTCCACCGTTGTCCGATATATTTATACTAATAAAATATTAAAACAATAAATTATTGACAGGTTCAGGCAAAATATGTGCTTCAGCTTGCAAAAACACACACATTCGAATATTTATGAGTGGAAACAAAAAATTAGCTCCACAAATTATACGCAGATACGCGTGCTTGAAAAGGTCTGTTAAAAATACAAAGGAAAGGTTATAAAGGGTTTCAGCGTATGTCCATATCGTACATACTGAATGTATTTACATTGAACTCAACATGTTTTTTTTCGCTTGTAAATGGACTAAAACACAACAAAATATAGGAATAAATAACGCAACATTATCAATGGAATAGAAGAGAACAGCAGGATAACTGTCAAGTTCATAAAATGCGGAAAAGTTATTTTTGTGTTGAAAAAGGTTTGCTTCATGATTTTACTCTCTTATTTAGCAAAAGTTGAAACGAAATATACATACAATAGATTTAGTCTTTTACTAAAAAACTTTATGTACGGACATTTGGAAGGATTTTATTTTATTCATTTATTTATTTTTTTTCATAAAAATTCTTCATGAGGTTGTCATCATTTAGTACTTAATGCGCATATACAAACTAACTTATAAAAATTTTTAAACAGACTCAAAATTTAATCATTGTCATATGTTGATTTTAAATTATTTTCAAAAAATAAAAATCTTCTTTTAAACAAACATTTTAGCAGCTTTTTATGTTAACTTTTTCAATAAAAAATTTGAAATAAAGAGACAACACGATAATATTTCTTATGAAGATTAAAAACTTTCAAAGTTATTCAATTATAATTCTAGTCCATTATAAAAAACTGTGTTACTGCCTGCATTGTACAATATTTTTTAGAAGCAAGCAAGCAGAATACTGTACATAAGTGTGGTGTATCATTATGAGGAAAGTTGTTCTTTCTGCATAAGGATAGCAAGAGCAACAGTAGTTTCAGGCGGTGTTGTTATGTTGTATCGAAACAGACGCACGAAGTGCATTGAAAATTTAATTATAATGATACACATTCTTCATTTAAGTGTAAGAAAGTATTAAGGTGAAAAATCCGGTAAGTTTATAATTGGCATTAGTAGCTAACTTACACACGAAACCAAGTTTTACACAAGGAAAATTTTTCGTTTTCGAATCGTATGAAACACGTTTGGAATATTTTCTTTGAAACAACGAATATAATGACGAATAGTTTTATACTTGGAAAATAAGCAAAAACAAATGGAATGATTTGACGAAATCTTACCTACAACTTGGAGATCTACATGACTATTTTTTGTTGGAGTTAACTTAAAATCTACACGACACCGAAAACTTCCGGCATCTTTTTCCTGTGGATAAAAATATATAACACATGTTATTTTTATATTTTAGTGCTTCTTATTTAATATTCATAAAGTACATGTAGTTTACGGAAAGCATTTATAAAATAAATTCACTTACAAGTACTGGATTTATTAATAATTCATCCGGTTCTCCTTTTCTCCTGAAACTAGCTCGACTTTCTAATATTTCGTCATCTTTCCAGTGAGATGGTGCATCGGAGTGAGCACCTCTTGTGTCATAACTACAATGCATAATATTTTACAGTAAAAATTTATCATAAAAATGCTTATAAAAAATAAAAATAATAAGTTTCCTAAACTGAATTGGCCAATTCCGTATTTTAAAAAGTAGGTATTACTTCTTTACCAAATAGAATTATTTCTTATAAATTTATCAAAGAAATCTTTAATTATTGTTTAATAATAATGTAAAAGCGTAAACTAACTTGATTGATTGGAAAATGTAAAACTTTTCTTACCTATAAATAGGAACATTATTTCTATACCATACAACTAAAAGTACTTTATCATTAGCTACGCTCGAAGTTACATCACATTTTATTATCGCTGTATTGTTAACAAGAACTTTTACCACACTGGTTTCTGTAACGACAAAGGAGAAAGTAAAAAAAGAAAATATTATTAGCTTGATTTATTTCAAAAAGTTTTAGATCGGATTAAAAATCATTTGTGCAGATGTATTTTGAGGTGTATGTAGGTTTGTGTTGTACAATGTATGTTTAAAGTAAAAAAAAATGATCGAAGAAAGACGGTGCAAAATGAGGAAATTCAAATCTTAGACTCTTGTTGACATGATTGAAACAAACGTTTGACAAGGAGTTGCAACATCAGATATAGCAAAATTTTATTGAGCCGAAACATGGGACAATGAATAATAGTGTCATTCGATCGATTGGTTCAGAATCCCCGGTGAGGTTGTGTCTCGAATAGACACAACAAATTTATAGCTTTTCCAAGCATAAAACAAATAATGCCTTTCTCATTGTTTGAGAAAAAAGAGCAAAATTACGACCTAAACGAAGATAAACATAAAATTTTTGGGTCGTCGTCGTCAGTTTACGCTACTTTGAGTGTGGTACCTTGCCTACACAAACCCGAAATGACTTTCTCAACCGTTCATAGCCCACAGGGAATATTATAATGGGGCTCAAAGAGAAAACTTAATATTTTTCTTCGTATTTTCTGATGATAGAGAACGTCTATATATACATATAAAGAATCTTCGTAGGCCTTTCGTATATTTGCCGAAGATATAAAATGGAGAAATATATGATTCGAAAAAAGGTTGGTTGATATTTTGATGACAATGATACAGTGCGGAGTCCTACGAAAGACATTGTTAACGATGACAACGTACGTCTAGTCCCTTGTGTAAATTATGCATGAATGAAGAACCTCTATCCACCTATGTTTCTAAGTAAATTTATAAAATACGTGTGTAAGGACAAGTTATTGACATTTTTTATGATGTTTCACGAGATGAAACATTTTTTTCAAAAAAAAAAAAGCAACAAATGAATCTTTAAACTTTAAGTTTATATTTACTTCTTGTATGAACTTGGTGTTGGAAAATTAATTTATTAAATCGTCGAAAAGTTTTGCATCATATTTTTTCAATATACAATTTATTTTTGTTACTGATGTACTAAAGCATTTGCTCCGAGGGAAGTGTGACGCAAGAATTTTTATTTACCATTTCGCTCCGTACTTATATGTATGTGTGACAAATCGATATGACATTTTTTACAGGACAATGAATATTTATTATAAGGTTATTGCTTTCTTCCTAAGGGAGAAGAAAAAAATAAGAAAAATATTTAAGACTGTCACATTTCATTTTAGAACGCTCTGTGAAAGAATTTTTTCGTCCTTTTAAAATCAATTTCGTTCAATGTAAAATAAGGCTTGAAGAGGGTATGGTTGACAGTAAATCTAAAAATAAGATTTTTTTCAATTAAGTCCCAAGAGCGAGCTTTAAACTAGACAGTTTTGATCAATTCAGTACTCCGCATATTAGTATTTATGTCACGACTATATGTCAGTCTTAATATAAGGTTGTTAAAAAACCAGAATTTTATTTTTTTTTATTGCGAACGACAAGTCTCTGAAGCAACCACTATTTTTGAAAAAGGATGTATCCCATATAAACCATAATATGACGTATTCATTCATGTATACAAAATCTATAAAACAAATGTACATGTGGCTCTGACACAGTCCTTTGTGTTTGTCTTTCTTACCCGTCATTCACCATTTTGCATACATCGCACCTATATGTGTATACAAAACATCTTATAATACTATTTCAAGCGTGAAACCAATCTAGCGAATCATTCGGGGAATACCTACCACCCAAAAAAAAGTATAAAAATCTCGTATGAGCGACCTGAGTGTGCGGTAAAAGAATAAAAAATAAATTGTTGGAACCAGTTGTTTCATCAATTTGACAAAAAGAACAATAATATTGCCTTTTTGTTATTCGTTTTATATATTTTTCTTTATTTTCCTTATGCTGTTATAATACGAAAAGGACGCTTGCACGTATACTTCTATTTGCTTGCCATTTTTTTTTTTTTTGTATTAAAAGGTTTATGTGACTTTGGTTACACAAAACTAGAAGTCTTTATTTTTTATAGATGTCCGATGTGTGTATACATGTATGATGACAGGAATTAATGACTAAAAAATCTTCTTAGCTCTTCTATTTTTCATTCGTTTTGTGTCTCCTTGAATGTGTGGACCTTTGGTAGTATTTTTATTCTATTTAGTTATGTTTTTTTTTACTTAATACATGATACATCACTTGTATTATTTTATGTCTCTTCAAAAAGTTTGTCCAACAAAGAAAAAAACTTGTGCACAAACTATTTCTTTTCGGTTGTACATAGTTATTCTCTCGCATTTATTGACAAATGGACATGTAGTTTGCAGTTTCGAAGAGTTTGCTGGCAAGGAAAAAGTAAAAGTTTGTTGTGGCAAAGTTTCACATGCGAAGATAGATACAACTTTAGTTTGGAACTTTTCAAATTAAATTTGTCGTTTTAATGTGTAAAGTGAGTATTTTGATTTGAATTTAATTGAGAGGAATTATTTTTTTACTAGTTATTTTATTTTCCTTTTCAATATTGTTCCAAGCTATAAAATAAGCGTTTAGTTAAGGTCTTTTCTACATACGGGATTGTTTAATAGTAATTTTTTCATAATCTTGTATTTCGGTGAATAGCTTGTAGAAATTCATGAAAAATATCTTATATAGCATTTTCTAAACTAGTTTGTTCTGGTTTTTATGTTGTTTTCTATACACACTCACACACATACTTAACATGAAACATCTTTTCAACATTTTTATTACCAGTAACCCTGTTTTCTTCCTTTTACTGCTAATTTTATATCCTCCTTTAAAAAAAGTGTCATGACGTGCATTTACACCGATAAAACCTGAATTTTCGGAACATGACATACAAAAAAAATAATTTTCATTTCTTATTTACATAAATAAAATGTATTCTGTTCTTGCAAAAAAACTTGAGTCTTTTAAAACTTATAAGTATACATATACTCTTTAAGTACTCTTTAAAATGTTAAACAAATTTGAAATCATACTACTAAATTTGATTTGTTAAAATTTGTTCTAAACATGAATTGTTACACTGAAAAATATGAAAATTTTTTGCTGTTTTTTTTTGTCTTAAAAATTCAATTGGAGAAACAACTTTTATTTATTTTAAAATAAAATATTTCCATAACCAATAACGAAACTGATATTAATTTAAAACGCTACACATTCTGCTCTTACACTTTGTCGTGAATATATTTTATTTTTCAAAAAGTCAACATTTTTATAACTATATTTAATATAATTTTTAATGAAAAAAAAAATACATGAAATATTCTATTGATGCTATGAAAACCATTTTTGTTTATTCACCGTAAGTTTGTTAATGTAATCCACACTTAAAAAAAGAATGAAAACACAAAAAAAAACAAAACTTTCATGAAGTTGTCAAAAGTGAATACTTTTTCATTATGTACACACTGTTGTTCTTACCAGAGGACTTTCAAGCATGAATAAATGTATATAAATTATACAAGCTTCTGTAAATTATCTTCATTAATTTTGCAAATATATTACCGTTGTGTGTCTTTTCTCTTATAATTTTTTGAGGTTTTTCATTAATGATGTTGGTGATTATATTAAGAATAATAAAAAATGTTTTGCAGTACTTTAACATATTTAAAACAGGAAGAATATATTTAAGGCTTTTAAAATACTATGAAAATACATAAAAAGTTGTATGATAAGGTTACGTTCGAAATTCTTACAATAGTAATGATCAAAGTTTCTTTTGCTGTTTTTCCTATTAATGAAATAAACTCACACAGTTGAATTCTTTGAAGCCATCATTATTTTTTTTATATGTAAGACGCGGGAAAAAATTGAGAATTATCAACTATTATTTTTCAGCCAGTTAAATTTGTGTGATAGCTGTATAACATTCAATATGTTATGCATATAAGTATGCATTAAAATTTTCTAACGGGAATTACTTTTGTAATGTAAAAGCACTTTTTATTATTTATTTTAACGATGAGCTTCCAGATATTCTTTTGATGACAAGACAATGAAAAATTGTTATTTATGCAAAAAATTTCAAGCAGTGCCTACTTAGTTTTCAAAAGAAATGTGTATACTGCAAAACAGTTAAATACAAAAAAGAGGGAAATGGTAATTTATATAAAAATATATACAACGAAAAATGCCATAAGTACCAAACGAAGTGAAAATAATACAGCAAAGGAGAAAATGAAAGAAGAAAAAAACAACCAGAGAGAGAGAGATATATATAAGTGCTAAAAAGACCAAGAAAAGAACAAACTAACAAAGAAATTTTACCCAGACTTTGATAAGATAAATGAGATGAAACCGGGAAAATATTTAACCACGTTAATACCGCGCAACACTGTTGTTGTTGTTGATGTAGACAAAATTATTAATGCTACAGTAAGAGAAATAGGAGACAAGAATTCCAACGAAAGCACGTCTCTTTCGCACAATCATAACAGATTGCTGTAAATTAATAATATGATAATTTTTTTCTTGAATGTACGTACCTTCTAACTGCATCTAATCACGCGTACACATTATCGTTATTATTATATTGAACGCAAAATCTTAATAAAAATATACCGCGCTCTGCTTTGCTTCAGAAGGGGAAGAAAGAAGAGATTGCGAGAGACAAATAATGGTATTACTTGATCTTTACACATTTGTGTTTGCAGCCGTATGCTGTGATAATGATGAAGCACGAGCGGAAATATGATAATATCTTGTTATAAAGCAACAATAGACTTATTTAATTTATATGAAGTTATCACTAAATTTGAAATTCAAAGAATACAAACTTAAAATAAGATCCCAAAATGTGACGGAACCGTGGGACGTTTTGATTTTTCGATTTTCAATAATTTTTTATTTCTTCTAGTCTGTCTAGCAAGCATAGCTTGAATAATCACAGCGACAACTGAATCTTTATATAATTACTTAATACACCGGTACACTGGCATTTGATTTTCACATAATCGCTTAATCTTCGTGGTCAATCTGTCATGCACATATATCACAAAAAATCGTCTTTAGCTATCATTTCATAGAATTGTGATTTTGTGTGTGTCCAATGCGTACAAGTAATCAAAACAAAAATATAAAATTCAATAGAGCTCTGTTTACTCAGATCTACGTGATTTTACGCACAAAAAATGTTTCGACTTGAATATTCTAAAAGTAACAGCATCGAGGTGAATAGGCTTTTTCCACTAGTATCAGGTGCAAAAGAATATAAATATACAATTTCTGAATGACTGACAGAAATCGACAGGCAGTAAAAAAATGTGTGTGTGTTGTGATTTGAAATTCTGCACTTCGATTCTGTAAATGGATTTTTTGTTGGCGGTATTGTTGATGCTGCTCCTAGCCAAGTGTCGGGAAAGCTATAACAATAAAAAAATATGTGCGCAACCAGTAAACGAATAAAAAGATATGAATTCGCACTGCGGTTGTCGCTGATATTGTGTATAAATTATATTGTGTTTGTTCATTGTATGCTTTTTTGTGTTATATTTTAGATTTGTTTTTTTTTCATGTGGCATTTAATAATGTATTTTATATATTTATTTCCTAAAAACGGCAGACATCCGGATGTAATAAGCTACAAGTTGTTCCGTTGATAAAAATATGTCCGATGTTTCATGGTTAACAAATATTAGGCACATATTTAAATGATAAATTTTAATATTTATTATGATTGTTACTTTAATTGAATAAAATCATATACAATATGCATATATCTATGTACCTGGCAGCTCCATTTTTTTGGAACATTTGTAATAGTTTACTTATATTATATATTAATGGTTTCGTTGATTAAGAAATTTATTGATACATTAAAATGTGTAAAATGTATTATGAAAAAAATGTAAAAGTATTTTTATTTTATTCAACATGCTTATACTAGAAATATAAAAAATATTTTATGATTTTTCGGAATTTACACTGTACAACAATTTTTATACGAATATTAATATAAAAACCGCATCACAAAGATATTAAAAAAATTTTAAACATAAAACTGAGACAAGGGACTTTGATATCTTTTGTTAAAAATATATTAAATAAAAGTTCAGGATCATAACATTTGAGCACATTCATTAAAGATAACTGAGAAAAGGTTAAAATTGCAATAATGATGATGGCGGCCGCCGACGGTGTTATAAAATTTTGTTTAATTGAGACGATGATAGCGGCATAGGCTAAAGTTTATCTTGACGTAAAATTGTTTATATTTTAGAGTGAAAACAAACAAAAAGTTTAGGTCAAAATAAGCAAATATTAGAAACAAAACTGTTTTCAATTTTCTCCTTCTAGAGCATATACAAAAATAAAGAATCATATTCAGATGCAGCAGCACAGAATTGAGACCCAGAAAGTACATGCTAAAGTTGCCAAAAATTTATTGTTGGCTTAATGCCATTTTAAAGCATGTATGTCGGTTCAATTGAATCGCAAAAAGGTAGTTTTATTTTCTAGAGCTCTCTAGAACAAATTGACGACAAGTCTATTTGCCAGATAAATATGTACATATAACTGCGACACAGACACATTCTAAATCCCCAAGGGCAATGCAGAATTTACTTTCATAAATGATTAAATGCTTTTATTTATTAAATATTATACTTGTTTTTTTTCAAAATTCTTTCTGTATGGCCATCAATTATATAGGAAATATATTTAATTGTTGAATTGATTATAGTTAAACTTCCTTTTTAATAATTAAATTAATTGTTTCAACTAGTAAGTTTTTTCAATATAACAATCAAATATAACAAATGTTTGTTGCCACAATTTAAAATTTTCAATGAAATGAAAAAAAAGTGTAAAAAAGATTATTTTAAGTTACACAGTCTACAATGTATGTTTGGTTGAAATAATAGCTGTGGAGCATTTTGGAAGAAAAATTGCTTCAATTACGATTAATATAAACCACACAAGCACAGCACGTGAGCCTCTAAATTTTTGTGCCCAAATTATTATTTAATATTTATTTTACTAAAATACGCATATTTTTATTCTTATTTATAGCATTCAAGTATACATATTAAAAATGAAGTTAACTAGCGGATAAAACGCAAAACATTATTAATGTTATATCATGTATATGGAAAACATTTTTTTTTTATCAAAACATGAGCGATGTATGAAAATATTTCGAGCAGAAAATAGTAGTTTATGCGATGAGAAAACTTTTCAATTTATGATTTAATCAATACACGCTCAAAAATTTAATTTTCATTCAACACGCAACCTAATTTTCCAAAGTGAATGAATAGCATACTGGAGCACATGGCAGTGTTGTATTCGTAAGATTAACATGTTATACACAATGGATTTGATACACGTGTGTATACTCTTTAGAAATATGTACAAGTATATAAAATGTTTACATAGTAATCAACCATAAAATTATTATAACATTAACCTGCACCTTTCTCCTTCATAAAATATTTCAATATTCTAACAGCTATCTGATGTACACTTTCTGCACATCAACATCGAAGTTAAACATACTTTCGTATAAATTCACTCGTGTAACAAAGCACTTCTGTATGCTATATCTTCTGTATATATATATAGATGCCAAAGGATGTTCCTAAACAAAAGCATACATAGTTGAATAATTTAAATGTGCAAAGTAATAATAATGCTTGCTCTTGGAAGATATAACGACCATCCGTGTGTCTGCAATTTCTATGTTTTTACGAAAAACGTTTTTTAGTTCTCGTTGTTTTTGATATAAGTAAAATGAAATAGACTAAAATAAATAAATAAACAAGTTTAAGCACTGCTTCTGCTTCAGAAGATAAATCTCATATTTATTATATTGCAATGTACAACAATGTTTGTTGTACTTTCAAGAAATAGGAAAGCAAGCAATTTTGTGAGTACAATGTTCAAGAAATTTATAACATATACACTTGAGAAAAGAGTCAATTCTTAGAAATTTTATGCATATTATTAGACATGGAAATGCATACATAAAGAAGCATGGAATCCTTTCGAGTATCGGCTGTTTTGATAACTTTTGATACAATAAAATGTTTTCAAATGAAATCCATATAAAAACTGTCAATAATAAAAATAAAAGTTAAAATACCTACATCGGAAGCTTTTATTAAATATCTTCCTGTGACATGAAAAGTTTTTTTTTGAATTTAAATAACCCAAAATGGCTTCAAAAGTATTCTCATCAACACATAATAATAAAAACACTGCAGTCTCATTTTAATGCATAAATATTATGATTACTTGGAATGTTTACATTATAATTCATAATAAAGTGCAAACATACTATTTAAATGTGCGGTAGTTGACTTTTCAATGTATGCATCTGTTCATGTGCACTTTCATGTCATGCTTGACAAAATACTGTTAATAATGATAAGCAATCACAGCATGTTTTTGTTATTGCACTCCTTTATCAAAACACATTCATTGTTTGCTTTTGCGTGATTGATTCATTTTGAGGGAACGATGATACGATTATAATGGAAAGTAATAACAATCATGAGGGTAATGATGATGACTATTTCAAAAAGCAAAAAAAGGCATTCAATCATTCGCTAATAAGTATATCACTGCTAACAGAGTAACAGAGTAACATGGGCATCTAACTTATACCAAATGACCTGTGAAAAGAGTGTTAATTCTCTGTTTATCAGCACCGCAAAATAGACAGACACACACATAAAATATTTTATTTACCAAAACCACGTATACATAAAAATCAAACAGATATATGTGATTTTGTACAATTTATGCCTGCATGAAATGATATCAAATTAATCGCATTAGCAGTATGCGCGTGGTACCAGTTATGGCGTGCACAAACTTTTTATCTTTGATTTTCGATTGATCAATAAATACATATGTATAACCTGTGCAGCGCTATAGATATTCCGAAGAAAATAGTAAAACAGAAAAAATGCTCTAACTCAGTGATTCAATATATTGGTTGACGTGAGGAGAATATAATGTACTTGGAATATTAAAACACATATGAAACTATATAGTCTTAGAGATTTATGTTGTTATCATTATCATTTTATTGCATATTTTCTTTTCTCTTTTTCTTTGGCATTTTTTTTTGTATTCCGCGCGTCCCTCTGCATCAGTGTATTATATAGAGCTCGAGATACTTGAAAGGAAATGAAAAAAAAAGATTTAGAAAAATGTGTGGTCATTATTTGAAGTTCATTGAAATTGATGTATTGTTAAACGATGATATTCAAAAGTCATTTGTTATATTGTGATACAGTGGAAGGTATTGTGCAAGGATTTTTTTTTTGTCTGGTGTTTGAATAAAATCATGAAATAACTCTAAACTACATCACATGTATATCCACAAAATGACAACTTGATAGAAAATATATGATTCAAATTGGTGTCTGATGATATTTACGTAATAAGTTTGATGACTATTTATCTCTCATTCTATGTAAAAACACAAACACATGAATTCAATTCATCTGAATTTTTCTCTGTATAAGCTCGAAATATATTATTATCATTTTCATCGTATCAATTTCACCACAATACATGCAGAGTGTCGTATAACATTATTATATAAAGCATTTTACTATTATTATTTGTAAATAGCAATGATTTATGTTAGGATCATTACTCAACGTATTTGACTTATCTCTATTTTTGTGAATGCGCACACACATAGGATGGTATTTGAATAAAGAGAAACATTATTGTGCAATGATCAGAAATGGTTTTCAATAAGCATAAGTTGTTATCACATATTGCGTAAGTGGATCAAGATAAATGTGTTTTTTGCTATTTTTATTTATTTTTTGTTGTATGCGTTGAAAATTTGGTTTTGAGAAAATAAAATATAAATTTGGAACAAATTAAATCAGTAATTTCAAAACAGTTTTAGTTTATATATTTTTGTAATTATTTTTGATAAAAATGGTACAGCCTTTTGAAATACCCTTGTTTGTCTGTTATAAAAGTTATAGAGTCAAATGTATCTCCATTTATATTCTTTAATATATGACATCTTCATATTGGACCAGACGACGTCAACATGAATATCTAAAATGAAGAAAATATAAATTTTTCAGATTCATTAATCCCAAAACGGACCAAAGTTATAAATGTATATTATTCTCGTTTCGTAGCAGACGAAATAGCAACACCAACAACAAGAACAAGAGCGACAGAAACTACTACAGAGCAAAAAACCAATACACTAATGTACTTCGTTATCACAACAATTCATCACCATCATGCGTCAGTAAAACACCTATATTATTGAAGGAAAGTCACATTATTATTATCACACCCTTCTCTCGTAATAAATTATTTTCTCTCTCTCTCTTTTTATGTATGGTACATCAACTGTGTTGTTTATGGTGTACGAAAAGTGTTGGTCTAGGGATATCCTCTAGTTTTTCAAAGTAAAATTTTCATATGGTGTTTTGTAGAATAAATAATAATAATACGTTTTTGAAGTGATGTCTTGTATAAAAAGCAAGCGACAACACAGGCAACCTGCGTGCATGCGAGGAGACGGCTGCTCACCAAACAATATGTCCTTTGTTTGGTTTAATATCTCCAGTAACAAAAAGCAAACATAATATTCAGGAAAATATTCATGCCTACAAACGACCAGTCAGCATAATATTTCATACGTATCGCCTGTGCAAAATACCGTATCGTGGTGACTTACTGTATTTGCTCCAATATATAAGGTTAACACAAAATTTTCCCACATTTACTTTTTGGTCTAATCATAAATTCACACATGTGTACGGAAACGCGTGGCAGAGCCCGACGACGAGTGCGAATATAGAATATGCTATGAACAACGACAACAAGGACGAGAACGTTAACAACAACTCATATCACCCTGGAACAACGTACTAAATATAACTATAGGTGAATCAATAAAATGTCTTTTTTTTTTTTTGAAAATTGCTACCATAAAAAATAGTAAAAGGAAATATTTATATATCACGGTATACATTCTGCTTGGCATGTAGGAACTTTAGCAATATGTCGTTTTGTTGCTGCTGCTTCTGATGTTTTATGTGTAAGCTGATTGTAGATAAAAGTAAAGGTGATATAACACACAAACTGCTGATTATTCTTCCGTTTATGCCAGTTTATATTTATTACACCCACATGTATGAAAGCATTCTCTGCATACATACACATATGTTTTAGGTACATGTGAGAGAAAGAAAAACGAGAAGACACATATTTCACACGAGCTTTCATAATGGAAACGAATGTAAAGAAGAAAGTTTTACATTTAAATCAAGTTTTCTACACATCTTTCTCTTGTGGTAGTCGGTCGGTTAAAATATGTCCTTTTTATGTATTATATATATATTTCTATTCTATGTATACTATATTCTATTGCTTCTTAATAAATGTGTGTAGTTTCAAAAGGGAAAAGTGTAAGGCATAAGGTCAGATGATATGAAGTTTACATGTGTGAAGCATGATAAAATAAATCCTTGAACATGTATGACCGACAACCTGATATGCTAATATGTTTTATGAGTCAAATATTGAAAGTTTATTTTTCAACAATTATTTTTACTTCAATTACATAAAAACTATTAGACTTAGAAATTAAAAATTGCCAATGAAATAAGCCTACCTCATAATTTTTATTTATTTTTTTAAGACTGCTGAGTTACTAACAATAATAAATTAACCAGGTTTTTCTTCATCAAACCTAAATAAACAAACATCGATTGTCAAATAATTACGACTAAAAAATTTCCGTGACTCATGTTTTTCGTACAACAACTATTAAAAGTATCCACGTGACTATGCGATATCGTGAGTACATTTTTTTTTAGTAATCATATGTACATTTTATTTCCGAATTACACCAGAACTCCAAAATCGCCACACTACAATGACAAACAAGTATATTATTAAGTATATTATTTTATGTAAAATATCTAGAACGTGTAATAAAATATTTTGTACACACCCACGAACATACATTGTATTACCTCTTTTCTAAGGCAAAAAGGCCTATTAATTAATAAAATATAATTGTGTTAAACATTTTTGTTTTGCTTCTCCCACACTGTGTGTCAACAATGTTGATAAAGACACTTTGAAAATGATGACGTTTCAATAATTTTCAAACAAAAGCGCAAAATATGTGAAGATACTTGCTATTGATTTTCCGCCATTTCCTTCTTTTCCTAATAAATTTTTTAATTCAATAATTATGGTTTTCCACAATTTGCCACAGTCTCACAAACATCCATATTTCATAAAGTGCTTTAACCGCATCTTTTTGCTAGGTTTCTGTTTGTTTTGTCGATTCAATTTTTAAAGAACATGAACGATGTCGTTCAAATTTTGCAAATAGACGAGGACGAGATCTAACAATATTCAAATACAATTATTATCACAGATAGGCAATACTTCTTAACAACGACAACGATGATGATGATAATAAAAAATCAACAGAAGAAATTTTTCATTCAATATTTGAGTCAGCAAATATTTTAACCAATACAATCAGGCTGCAAATATGCTTGGTGAGTGAAATTAGATTCGAAAGATTCCGCAATTTTTACTTTTCTGAATCACACTAATAACATTATTCAAAAGAAAATAATAACAGTATGATAAGCTTTTATCAATATTTTTCAAGGGCTCTTTAGTCGGCATTTCAATTTGCAGACATTCTTTGACAGCGACTGTTTTTTTCTCTCAAAAATTGGAAGCATTATCTAATGTTATCAAAATATTTTCAATGCATATAAATAATGAGTAGAAAAATAAAATTTAAATTCGAATGGTAATAAAATGTAGTATTAAACTTGACTTAACTGTCTGCGTAAATAAAAAAATACATGTTTAAAAAGTTGCCGTTAGAAGAACGAGTAACGAAATACTGCATTTAAATTTGCAAGAATTTTTTCGAAATGCGGTAAAAAGCTATGAAAACATCAGATAAACGGGAATCAACAACAAATATATTTTCTATAAAATTTATGTATATATTTTGAATGAGCACAGTATATTCAACGTATTCAAAAATAACATTCACTGTTAAATTAGGAAAATTCGTTGTTGTTGAGTGTAGTTTTCTCGTATTGACTAAATATCTAACTGTGACTGTTTAAACTCGTACAAATAAAGCATCTTACGAAAATAGTTGTTATTTTAAGGTCTCTCAGAAAAACGTCTCTTACCGCAAATCAAATTTTATTCATGATGATTCAAATCTTCTCTTTTTACATTTTCTACCTAAAGAAGTGTAAGGCAGCCGTATTATACACATAATATCATCATTTTAAACAAGAGAAAGATATATAGACAGTTTATATGATATAATAAATATCTAAGCTCAGTTTGAATTCAATATGACTTGAATTTGGGATTTTTAAAATCAAGAAAGTCGTGGAAAAGTGTATAAAATAAAATTTCACTGGGCGGCGTTTCATGTTTCTGCTCACAAAAAAAAGGTATTTTATTTAAATGCGACGATAACGGTGTATGCTCTTAATGTGTCATTACGAGATGCGATCCAATTTTGTTTTATTGACACATAAGTTGCCATCAAGAGAATCAATAGTAAAAACCTATTGAGTGATTGGATCAAATAGGGTTTTCGCGATTTTAATGAATCATCGTAAAACGAACATTTTTCGTACAAACTTAATTGAACACACATTAAATTCTGATAAGAGATAATAATATTTCACATGGATTGGCTGAAAATGGCTTTTAGAAAAAATCGATTTTTGTTTTTCTTGTATAAAAATAAAACAATTACTTGACGTAATGTAAGTATGATAGATTTTTTTTAATTTGGGACTTGATTTAGTTTTGCAGCAGAAGTATTTTTGAAAATTTTAAGTTCGAATAAAAATGTAGGTATACCTAAAAAAATCAGGATATTCATTTACTTTTTTTTGGCAGAAAAAAGAATGAACTACTTCAATTCATCATTAAAATAGATGAAGTGATAACCACTCTGATGTTTTGTATTCAATGACTCAACAAAACTAGTACTTGATTGAAGGAGCCAACAATATTCCCTGTATGTTTGTTATAGCGAAAGGTTCGTTATTTTTTTTACCTTGAAATTAATTTTATTCAGTTTGCAGAACTTTGAGCTATATGAGCGAGGGTAACATTAATGATGCTAGAACACTTTTTATATCTTCGTGAAGGCAATACGACAAAAACGCTGCCTATAGCATCATGCAAATGGCTGAAATATTTGAAAAACGTTTTTTTGTTCATCATTTTAAGAATACATATATGTATATTTTGTCTGGATTCTAGATATATCGACATATTGTAAAAAAAATAAATGTAATTCATATGCATGCTTATATGAATAAGGGGACCATCTTTAAGCGTACTTGTAATGTAGATTTTCAAAAAAAAGGATGCAAAAATCGACGCATGCTATTATATAAAGTTTTTGAACATTTACTGAAAAATCCTATGTAATTTACGCTCTTCAACAGTTTTATTTGTTGTACAAACAGTTCAAAAAAAGTTCGTTATTTATTTAAAAATTGGATTCATTTTCCTACAGAAATGTGCAGGCCTTAAAATTGATACCGCTCTCTTGGCATTTTGTATGAAAAATAGTATTTCATTTTTTTATTTTTTGCTCCATTTTGATTTCAAAAATTTTGGACAAAACTATTGAGTTTCATTTGAAGTTGCCTAATTTTGTAAAAAAAAGTCTATTAATAAATTTGATATTATTTATTAATGAATTCAACAAAAAAATATATGAAGTCTGATACTAGACCAAGTCTCCCATACTTTCTTCAATTTTCTCTTTGTCTAACGTTTTATTTTTGTTCAGTCGCAAATTAAGGGTGTGTCAAATGAAAATTAAAATACTTGTAAAATAAATTTTATTATTTCTAAATTCTAAAAATACGATATTCTTTAAAAGAGACAAACATTTGTTTTATACCAGGGCAATTAAAACAGGCAACTTTAATTTTTGCTCAGTAAAAATTCGTAATAAAACGTTAAGTTGTACGTCACAAACAAATTAATGGAATTGGCGGAAAATGGAAGAAAATATTTTTCAAAAGGGACTAATTAAATGAATTAGAGAATTTCTTTCAACTTAACGATTTATTTCGTTTTACTTATTTAGAACGATCATTAATCAAGTGTTTTTGAATTTATTTATAGCAGCTCAGTTTTTATTTAAAAAGATTAATCCTCAACGTTAATTCAAAAATAAATATAACCACTTTAACCTAACAAATTGAATGAAAAACATACAAGTTAAAAAAAATACATACAGGACATATGAACTATAAGTTTTACAGTTGCATCTAAATTTACAAAATAAAAAAAATAAAAGTTTTGAATTTATCTCTTGTTCTCAAGAATGAATGTTTTTGTTGTTATATTATTCGAAAGTGATGTTTGTTTTGATAAAAAGAAAACCTTTGTTCTATATATACCGTTAACATAAGTGTTGTATGTATTTATGATTTTCACTTTTTCTTAGTCACATTGAATAACAAAAGAGTAGTGGAAAAAAGTTGAAATATAATAAAAAGGAATGTAATGCACATAAGACAAGATGTTTGTTATGTACTTGGTTATGTTTTCGTTAAAAATGTGTTTAAATTCAAAGTAGTTCTTACCTTGTTTGTATCCCTCAGTGTTTGCTGTGCCAAAAATATTGCATGTTAGCACTATGAAAAAATAATAATAACAAGCAGTATATATTGTTGATAGTTCCATTTTCAAATTCGACAACATTATTTCTGCTTCGATTCACTCTGAATATTTTTGGTTTAGATCTTTTCGTTCATTCTTCATTTTCAATGCTGAATTTATTTGTTTAGTTGAGATCATTTCTTATGTGTTCAAAAAATAGATCCTATTTTTCATCATCATTGTCATTTTATATATTGTTGATTGTATGTTGTTTATATTTAACATGTCGAGACTTTGGTTTTCTGACTTTTGTGATGATGTTTTTATTATAACTTTTTTTCACATCAATTTATAACGAACACATTTATGCTTTCTTAATTTTTCATTTTTTGTCATTGTTGCGCTACTGTTGTCATGTTTTCTTGCCTTATTTTTTTACATACCTAAATTATTCAATTTTTTCGTAGTTTTTTTTTCTTTGCTATCGTTATTCATTCTCTACAATTTATTCTTCTTTTTTCCTTGAATTACTGAGGAGGTAATGCAAAACGGAAGAAAGAGACTTGTGCTTTTGTAGTAACCAATTTAACGTTGATAATATAGCGAATTTTCCTCTATATATTTATTTATTTTCAAAATAATAAGAAAACATGCACCAGACAATGAAGAACGATTTCTTTCACATTGAATCACATTCCTTTTATTTTTTGTTGCTCTTTTTTTCTTTGTCTGTATGGCTCACAGAATCAAAATTAATGTTCTCGAAGGTTAATAATACAAAAAGCATATGGCGCATGAAAATTTTTCGCAAGACAGGAGGTAGAAAACGAAAGGAAAGTGTATTGTACAAGACATGCTTTTATTCAAATAATTTATCATTTATTTATCTTGTCCATTATATTTTGTTGTATGTGTGTTTTATATTTATTTTGATTTTCCACTTGGTTTCATCATCATTATATTTATTGTTAAAAACTGTTACACGAAAAACAAAAATGAAATACACGTTAAATGTCTCTTTATACAAAATAAGAAGCAAACAGCTTTTTGTCTTGTTATAGTGATTATCAAATAAAGAAAGAAAATTCAGAGAAAATTGTAATACTTGTTCACTACAACGATAATTAGTAAAAGAAATTCCGTTCAATTGCTTCACTAAATGAGTTTATATATCTTTTGAATATTTCAGTGTGTGCGTGTTGTTTCCTCTATTTCGGCTGTTCTTTACCTAAAAAAGAAAAAAAGTAATCGTTATATTATTATTATGTCAAATATGATAAAAATTTGAGCTATTAAAGGATAAATATTAAATAATAAATAAATCTGGTTGAGTAAATCAACAAAAGGCGACAATTACGTTTTTATTTTTCGAAATAAACGATTCTACGAAAAGTATTAGGTACTTCACCAGAGTTTAACCTTTCTTTCTGTTGCTATATGTTTTCAATTTATGTCAATTGGATTCTAAAAGTAATCCATATAGACATCATTTTATGATGTATTTAATAATATGTTAGTTTGATCGATTTGTTCTTTGAGATGCTAGACAATTATTTTGTTCCCCATGGCGTTAATTAAAAATCAATATTGTTTGGAAGAAATTGCTTTCTCTTTTATTTACAAATAAAGTGATCTAATAAACATTATTATTTCATTATCTTTCCCGTTATTCTCGTCTGATGAGTGCTATCCACAATAGTTTTTTTTCACCAAAAAAACGTCAGACATACAAAAGTAGTGAGAAATGGAGGTCAAATTGAAACGCATTAATACATTATGTTAACACCATGTAACTCTAATTTTCTTCATTAACAACCATCCGCCATTGAAAGGAGGAATAAGACCTATTACCTCTCTCTGGATGTAGGTCAAGTACTAATGAGGGAATACTTAATGCGTAAAACTAAAGTATGTGAAAATAACTACCGTTCGCAAGGGTTCAAATAATGATAATTATTATTTTCCGTCTGCTTTTGCTTCCGTAATCTCTTGCCTTTTACATACATCCATGCCATCCACGTTGAACAATCATAAATATGAAGGTTCTTGTGAATCGATATTAGTTTTTCTTGGTGTGGCACAAAATACCGTTTCGGCCGACGGCAATAATAGAGTATTTCGTTGATGATGAGTAGATAAATAACCTGACGAGGGAATTGGCGAACAAAAATCGTACGCCACATTTGTTAGTAGCGCATAATGGCTTGGATAAAGCAAATATTTATTATTATTATTATAGTAACAAACAAAAAATAATTAATACTTATTTTTGAAGAAAAAGAAGATAAATGAAGTTGTGAAGTATCCGTATATAAAGGGTAAATGTTCAGATTTGCCGCAATTTTTTACAAATAATGTAAGTTTATTTTGAAAAACAGGCTCTTATTAAAAATATCTTTAAAACATTAAATCCTTTTTGAAAATTAGTGGCTACAATTTCCCGGGTTTTCTGAGAAGAGTATTTTCGGGATGAGAAATTGAAAGAACCAGGTACCCGGTTTCAGGTCCGAAATCTAAAAATTATTAAAGTCAAAAAATTAATAAAAAATTAAAGCGCCGATGGATTTTGAAATAGGAAAATTTTGAAAAATCAAAATAAATTTGTCAGAAACAACTTTAAAAGTTCTGCCGAAGATTAGTAATTTAGCAGAAAGGAAAAAAGGCAAAACAAAAATAATTACATGTATATTAAATATATTTACAAATAATTTATTTGAAAATCTTGGATTTTGGTCAATGAAACACGATTTTTAATTTTTTGATCTCGACGACGTTTCGAACAATTTAATTGTTCATCATCAGGGTTAAATAATTTTTATTTTTAAAATTAATTTATATTTTTTTTTACAAATGATAACAGAAAGAATGTTAAATTTTATACGATACTTATACTAGATGTATTTAAACAACTTTTTTGAATAAAAGTTGTACGATTTTCGAGTTTCGAATGGTTTTCTCGAAAGAACCGAAAATACAAAAAATCCAGCCACAAATGGAGTCTCTGTCTTTTAGTAAGTATTTAAAGTTAAGATTTTATTCTAACCTCATCTCGTACACAACGATCCAAAGAATGTATTACATGAAACTTGTAACAAAAATATGTTAATTCAATTAATGTCAAAAAACTGCAAACCGGTTGGCAACAAAGAACGCAATTAAATGAATGCATTTAGTAAATAAAAAAAAAATAAACAAGAGTGTTTGGACGACGATACAGTGCAACAGCCTCAACTGATGTTTCAAAGAATTTTATTTCTTTGGACAAAAAAAAAAAGATATAATTACAACGAAAGAACATATAAAGCAGAATAATAATACAAAAAACTGTTGGTATTGATGTAGCGAAAGTGATGTGTGTTACCGTTACAGTTAAAACATTTTGTTTGCGCGACGTGATCAAATTCAAACAAAGATCAGTGTATCTTTAACTGTGGTCAGTATCGAACGAAATATTGTGGTACTTTTAGTGTTTTAATATGAATATAATTTACATAATTCTGTTACTGTTTCTTACAAATGTAGCCGTACTTGGTGATAATTATCACATAGAAGTGAAAAGAAACGAGCAAAAACGAAGAGGAAAGTTGTTTTATGCGCAAAATGAATCATTAGTGATGACAAAAGAAGGTCTTTTGCGCGGTTTTTATCATTCCGAAAAAAATTATTACGCTTTTATGGGCATTCGGTATGGACAGGCGCCAATTAAGAAAAATAGATTCAAGCGTCCGTTAGCAGAACGTCCATGGAGTGGCATAAGAAATGCCTTGCTGCCTGGTAGTGACTGCCCGCAAATACATCCCATGATACGAACGTATACAGGAGCCGAGGATTGTTTATTTCTCAATGTGTACACACCAGTAATGCAACAAGATAAGAATTTTATGGCACCCCTTCCTGTCATGTTTTTCATTCATGGTGGCGGTTTTACCTATGGAACTGGAAACGACATTATTCAAGATCCCGAGTTTTTAGTGCGAAAAGGCGTTGTCGTTGTTACAGTAAATTATCGTCTTGGACCTCTCGGGTTTTTATGTGTCGGAAAGAAGGCAAGAGGTAACATGGGAATCCACGATCAAATTTTGGCCCTTAAATGGGTCCAACGGAATATTCTAGCTTTCGGAGGTGACCGGAAAAAAGTAACAGTTTTTGGATTCAGTGCCGGTGCAGCATCTGTTGACATATTGACATTGTCATCTTTAGCAAAGAATTTGTTTAGAGGGGCGATTGCTCAGTCAGGCTCTATGTTGAATCCGTGGGCAAATGTGGCTAACCCAATAGGCCAAGGCTTTCGGTTGGGCCGAGTTTTCGGATATAAAGGAAACTCAACTAGTGAGCTTGTAAATTTGTTAGAGAAGATTCCGGTTAAAAAATTAATAGAAGCAAGTGTATACGGTGTCAAACCGCCTCATGATGAACGAAATGTGTTAGGATTTAATTTTACGCCGTGCATTCAAGAAAGTAAAAATGATCATGATCCCAATTATGTACCAGTATTAAAAGAAAATCCAGTAGATATACTAGCACATGGAAATTATAGAAAAATTCCACAAATCAAAGGATTTACCTCAAATGAAGGACTCTTTTTTATAAAAAGTAATATTTTGACTACTAACAAAATTAGGTAGAAACAAAAAAATTTTTTTAAATTTTATTCACAGATTTGCTCTATCCAGCTCCTGCAACTAAGCTTCTAAATAGCAGCAACTGGTACTTTTTACCAACCAATTTGGATTTAACATACGCCAGTTTTTACAGTATTCCCCATATTATAAACGAAGTAAAAGAAGCATATACGCGGTCGAAGCCATACCTTGACGGCTTAGTCACGTATGGGACGGATTCATTTTTTGTGCACGCAATCACACAAGAACTTCGTTCGCACGTCCGTAACGGCAATAAACATGTTTTTGCGTACCGTTTTGATTTTGATGGAGGATTTAACTTTGCCAAACGATTGACTGCGCCAATTGGTGAGCCAGGAGTAACACACGGCGATGAGCTTGGATACTTATTCGGAGCCCTTCCAATCACTTATATCGGCTTAGATCTTCGAAGTACATCGAGAGAGATAAGAGTACGAGATGAGATGGTGACACTGTGGACTAACTTTGCTAAATATTGGTAAGTTATATTTGCATATCAAATTAAATTTTAATATTCGATATGTCCGTAATTGAGTGAGAATTGTTTCAATGCAAAGCAACTGCATTAAAACTTGATTTTTTTCTGTTATTTATTTTAATAATTAAAAAAAACAGCTTTGTAAATTTTAAAAGTTGAATGCTTAGTATATTGCCTGCATTTTTGAAAACGTATGTTTCAGACTTAAATATTCACATTTTTGCAGTTTATGTCCCAACAAAAAAGTATTTTGCATCAAATTTTTATGTTATTAAAATTAAATGATAAAACAATAATAATTTAAATTCAGCTGGTTCTATTTATGATCAAATATTTTTATGGTTACACACTACTAACTACTGTTTGCTTGAATTTTCTCACAGAACAATATTCATTGAATTTCACATGTATTTTTATATTTAATAGTACAAGGTATACGAATGTGTATGTACATTATTGGCATGCATGCTGACAGCGAAATTATGAAGTTTTCTGAATTGTTAAACAATAACAATTAAAACTTGCAAAGAAGTTATTTGTGGCAATAGTGTTTTTCTTGGCTCAGTATAGTTTGAACAGTTTGAAAGCGTGCGTCTTGTTAGCACTAATTTGAGTGATATTTAAAATAAAATTGAGGAAATGAATTTACCGACACCAGTTAAGTGGTTCTGTTGGTTTCAAATATCAATGGCGCTCTCTATAAGTTTGAATGAAATACGACCGTGGAATGTTATTAAACGAGTGAATGAGCAATATATCAAGTTTATCAAAGATCCATTAGTACAAACAAAAGAAGGGGTTTTACGCGGAAAATACGACTTAAGAAGCAATATTTATAGTTTTGTGGGAATACGATATGGACAAGCGCCTATAGGCAGCAGAAGATTCAAAACAGCACGACCCGAAAGTCCTTGGCTAGGGATCAGGAGTGCCCTAAAATATGGTCATGTTTGCTCACAGATTCCACCGATTACGGGAAAATTCACTGGATCCGAAGATTGTCTATTTCTGAATGTTTATACCAAAACCCTTCCCAATGACAAAAGTTTTAATGAAACTTTTCCCGTCATGTTCTATCTTCATGGTGGAGCTTTCTACACGGGTTCCGGAAACGATTTGATCTCTGGTCCTGAGTTGCTAGTTCAGCAAAATGTAATAGTCGTGACTATTAATTATCGTCTAGGACCTCTCGGATTCTTGTGTGTTGGAAAAGAGTCTGCTGGCAATATGGGACTTCATGATCAAATTTTAGCACTTAAATGGGTTCAAAGGAATATTATTGCTTTTGGCGGAGATCCAACGAAAGTCACGTTATTTGGATTTTCTGCTGGCGCTGTCTCGATTGATTTACTTTTGCTATCATCACAGGCTAAAGGTCTATTTAGAGGTGTAATCTCTCAATCAGGCTCATTTTTGAATCCATGGGCTTTTGCGAATGATCCTACAAAACAAGGATTTCGTTTAGGACGAGCTTTAGGTTTCTATTCAGAATCGTCTGATGAATTGGTAGAGTTTTTAAGAGGCTTTTCGGCACAAGAAGTTACGGAAGCAGCCATGAAGGGTTTTTCACTTGAAACTTTTGATAGAAATCCTTTAGAAATCGTATTTACACCGTGTTTACAAGAGAAGATGTACAGAACCAATAGCAGTATAAAACCTATATTGAAACATCATCCAATTAAAATACTCAAAAGCGGAAAATATAAAAAGCTTCCTTATATTAAAGGTTTCAACTCTAATGAGGCAAACGTAATTTTCTACAGTAAGAATAATTATGATTTATTTTATTCATAGAACAGAAAAAAAGGAATACTTCAATTTGACACTCATTTTTTCCTACAAACAGATACACTTTATGATACAAAAGCGCCAACGAACTTTTTAAAGAGTGAAGCATATTTTATACCGGCAAATCTAGCTATAGATAAATTGAATTCCAAACATCTACAAGTCCTCGTTAATGATATTAAAACGGCATATTTACGATTTAATGATGAAGTACCACTATTCACCAGTCAGACTCTGTTAGAGACATTAACGAAGTACGGAACAGATGTTTTCTTTGTGCATGGAATTACCAAGTCGTTAAGACAGGAATCCCAAAACGGAAATAACCATGTTTTTGCATATTGCTTCGGCTTTGAGGGAGGTTTTAATTTTCCGACGAGATTTAGTGGAGCTATTGGACACAGTAGTGGGACAGGTCATGGCGATGAATTGGGATATCTCTTTACCGCACCAACATTTGCATATTTGGGTACAAATTTGCGCGATACCTCTAATGAGATTCATGTGCGAAACAATATGGTCAAAATGTGGACTAATTTCGCGAAATACGGGTATTAATTAAAAAAAAATCCAATTTTATCCAATCTTAATCGAAGAATTATATTTTGCAACATTATAAGAATTTTTTAATGCTGTTTTTTTTTTCTTTTTCAGTCATCCTACCCCACCAGGAATTTGGGATGGCAATGTAATATGGGAGCCAATCAAGTCGCCCGAAAATTTTACATATTTGAACATAAGAGAGAACCTAGAACTTCGACATAAAATGCCCTTTTCGAAACGAATGGCGTTTTGGGATAGACTTTATGACCAATATGGGTACAAATTATCGTAATTTTCAACACAATTTAAGAATTAAACTCTAATTTATAGACTAAAGTTATTTATTGTAAGATGAGCTTTCTGCTAAAACCGATTCAATTTAACATGAAAACTTAAAAATACATCATTTCAGCATAAAATCACTTTTTTATTATTTTAAGGTTTTTTGTGACTTAACAAACAAACTTTGATTCAATAAAAAAAAACTATCCAGGAACTAATCAAAATAATGTTTTAAATAAACGTTCAGGAACATTAGATTTTTAGTGCACCAGGTATTTATTCTTCTTGTATTAGCTGCGTGTCTGATGTTTCATTGACAATTTTATAAATTTTCATGTCATCAGCATATAACAAATAGTGAAAATGCTGTATCATTGATTACTTTATGGTAAAGTATCACAAACTCGCTCTATATATACATGAACAATTCGATAGATTTTTCAAGTGTTTCGATAGAAAACGCGACGTTCTATCACCTGCTCGTCCCTTTTTCTGTTCTTTTGTTTATTTTTCCTTTCCTAAAATCGTATACAACGCAAAACAGGGCTTTGTTACATGTCAATTTCAAAAAGTTTTTTGTATACGTGTTTCCGTACTCTGCCTCATTTATTTTTTGCTTTCAACACATTACTTAACAAAGTGTCTTATGTACTTTAGGTGTGCTCTCGTGTACCTTTCAATCATTTAAGGAATTGGAAAAATATCTTGATATAATTAAATCAAGCAAAAAGATAATGGGGGAAAAGTTTTAAAGAATACGGAAAAAATGGATAAAAGGAGATAATGAAACAGGAGAAATGAAGAAATAAAAAAAAAGTTATCACGAAGAAAAGGAAAAAAATAAGACAAAGAAAAATTAAATTAATTTACTTTATTTCTCTTCGTCTTTTTAGGTATTTTGCTTAAAAAAGCATTAAAACGATAAAAATATTCATTAGGATAACTTTTAAACGTTTTTAGTGCCTCTAGTAGGGCTGAAATTCAAAAAATGACAGTCAGATTTCTAAAATAAAATCTGTTTTAATGCTATTTGTCACATTCTTTAAGGACACGTCAATGCTATCCAAGCAAGGTCAACCGAAAGTAAACCTGTCTACGTCATATCCGAACAAGAAATTAATTAAAAGATTAATTACCAGATTTTTTTTTTTAACAGAAGATTTTTAAGATTACCATGTAATATTTCTTTGAAATTCAGTACAGCTAATCTTCAACCAGCTTTAGTTTTTAAAGAAAAATACATCACAAACCTTTTCTATCTCCCTTTCATGTGGTAAGTATTTATTATATGAAATTTTGAATGAAAAACCAACAAAGTGCGGTTTATTCTATTCTGTTTAATATAACTTTATGTTGAAAGTATGTTTAATTGTCAGAGTTGATAAGTGCCTTTTATAAAAGCAAATTCATGTTGAAATTGTGCTATGTGGCGAAGCCTGTCTCTAAATTTAAGAACATTTTTTAGTTTTTTTATTATACCTAATCCATATGTCTGACGTCCTACTAAAGCATGTGAAAAATCTTATTTTAGAAAGAAATATAGAGGTGTAAAAAGTTTGTCTTAGATTTTGTAATTTAAAAAAGAAAATCCACAAATTCAACTTGAACTTCGACAATATTTCAAGTGTTATTTGTTGCAAAAAAAAACATTATATTTCAATATACAAAGTTTGTTGCATATTATCTTTGGAACACACGCACACATAAAACGCTCAATAACGTTTACTGTAACAACTTTTATTACTATTTTCACTTTTTCTCGCTCCTTCCATTCCACAGGAAATCGATTTTTATGTCGTTCAGACCAAAAGTTCAGTTCACGACAATAAAATAATCGTTATCTATTTAAGTATGATACTTTCTATTCTATACTTTTACGTTTTTGCCATACATCCGACAACTAGGCATAGTAGAGTTTGTGTCACACAAATGCTTATTTATTGTTCAAGCTGTTAACATTAATGTTCGCAATTCACACAGTTAAAAATCTATGTGAAAACACTTACGAAAAAAAAATAATAATAACAATATCAATGGCGTAAAACCGATACGTTGGCAAATAGACACTAGTAATGATATCAGAGTAAATAGATAGGTGGGAAGATAAATTTGATGTTGTAGTATCTTCGTGGTGGTCATTAATTGTTCAATTTTCCATGTTTTTCACATAACTTTTCTCTTATCGACAAAATGTTATTATTATTATATTTGTAACGGATTATAAAAAAAAAAATAACGAACACCACAAATTGATAGCATTTTTTGCTCTTTCTGTATTTGAATGATATCCAGAAGCAATATAGTCTTATAATACTCAAGTGTCCCTTATCAGTTTTCTAAGGACTTCCTTTATTGCGTGGAATTCATTAAAAGTCCCACACAGATGCAATTAAATTTACGCCTCGTCAAGCACTTTCAATATTAAACGCGTTTTGTTTTTATTTTTTCTAACACCCGTATCTTAACGAGTTTTGTCATATTTTTCCCTTCTTTTTATTTTATTTTTTCTCTTAATTCCGCACACTCAATTATAAATGAGACAAAACACACCAAATAAAAGTTCGTTTTCAGCAACGACAGCAACAACAACAACGATATCCGTCCGTGTTGTGTATAAAAATAATATCTTTATGCAAACAGACATTATCACCGTTGGTTGAAGTCAATAGTACAGCACTACCTATATAGTTAGTGTTGGCTTAGCACATAAATGTATAATTTTCTCTATGCATAATCGTAATACAGAAAAAAAGAAATACAAAAGAAAATAATGAAAAAAAGCTAAAACGTAGAATTGCTATTGCTGCAGCACTCTACACTGTCGGGCTAAATAAAGTTTATGGTTAAACGTTACCCTCGGGAGCAATGTGACATTATGCTACGTTTAATTCTGTTTATTGTCTATATAGTGTGTAGCTGCAAGTTCGTATAACTTCATTTAATATTTTCGCAAATGAACATTTCAAGTGAAGATACTTTCTTTTTTTTTAAAAAATAATGCCAGTATTTTGTGATAGTTCAAGTTTTTTAAGATTTTTATTATCAAGTCAGGTCTGAGCAGTGTTTATGAAAATCAGCTTTTAAATTTGTGATCCACAAATAAAACTCAATCCGATGTACAAAAACGAAGAAAAAAAGTTCCTAATATTACCAAATGGTATTAAACTTTTTTTTTTTAATATTTACAAAGTAGGTAAATTTTCATACTTGAAATCAATTATGATTTTTTTTCAGAAATTTGAAACTATTTTGAACCATTTTTTATTGCTTTTTTTGTTTTAAAATGTATATAAAGGCAAAAAAGAATTTACTGTTGAAAAAGTAGGTATACTTGCAAAGAAGGTCTGTGTTAGTTTAGTTTTTTTTACATCTTTTGTCTAAAAACTAGAATATAATTTAACTAGGTCGGAAAATCAAATTAAAGTGTAGTTCCTACGAGAACGTCGGAGAACAGAAACACAGTGTGCCTTTTATCGAGAAATCCATATTTGAAGTATTCTTTCGTCATTTATGCAAAAGTGACGTGTACGTACCAGGAACATGGAACACAAGCTTAAATGGCATGCCGCACACATATTGCTCGATGGAGTAAAGTCATATGTTGTGAATAGAATATAAAGTGTTCGTCCCTATTTTTAAAATCCCTCTAATATAAAAATATATATCAAGTTGCAACGTTTGCAACATCATACCTACTGCCTGTGGTGAACGGAAATAACAGAGACTCTAATAAATGAAATTTACATGTGTAAAAATATTTAGTGTGCTTGCCGTAGATGCATGAAAACTTAACGCCAATATCATCGTCGTCGTCATCATCATCAACACAGTTCGCATTGCTTGGCAAAGATGACGATAGCATGGCAGCAGAAATAATAACAACATCATCTTTTTATGATGACACAAGTGTTATGCAGAGCAATAATGAAAAATTGAGTATTAAAGAAGATGTCTTTAAGCCACACATGTGTTAAACCAAGCAACGACCGACACACATGGTATTATGCTTGTACATACAATATTCATACATACTTTACTGACAATGATGACTGCCAGTATTTCGGTTTGCTCAAATAGGTAAGACGGAAACTTTGCATACCTGGCAGAGTTGGCACAGCTTTTTCAATATCGTTAACCAATGTTATTGAAACAATTAATTTAATTGCAACCTCTTATATATTTTATGTGAGTAATTAGTAAGAGAAAAAATAGTAAAGTAAAAGAAAATCGAATTTTTTATAAATTTTAGTGTTCTCCGTAATTTTGTTATTTAAAAAAACCAAATTTAAGAGAAATTTAATTTTACACTGAATTTACAAAATTCTTAAAGTTCTAAAACAACTGTAAGCAGCTCTGTAGTAATAAGACATTTAATATAACAATATTTTAAACTATTTACGTAAAAATATAATTTTCTTCCATTGTTATTTACTTGATGATATTTAAGATATGGCACCATGTTTTGGAAAAAAGATGTACCTTTTTGCTGCTTATATTCAAAATATTACCGACAAGTTTTATAAAAAAAAATACAAAAGAATCAGTTCATCCAGTGCAAAAAAAAAAGTTGTACCTAATGATCTTCTTTCGTATCGAAATGATTTGCAAGTTTTTTGAAGAAATTATATCGATAAACATAAATTATCGAATGTAACATTGAAAATTACCGCAAGCTTTCACGCTTCAATATGAAAGCACATTGTGTTTGTGAATGTTCTTTTTTGTCACTTTCAAAATTGAAATTTTTCACCCTAATTTGATTAGCTATCTATATGGATTTAGTAGTTAGATATTTGATAGAACCCACGCCTGATTACATGTCTGATAGCGTAGAAATTATATTTACTTTTCCCAAGTGACGAGCTCTCATGGGAAATAATAGAATGTCAATTTAATATACTAAAGCTTTATTTTTTAGACTTAACTCAATTTTTAAAAATATTTTTCTTTTGAAATTATCAGAAAGTTAATTCATGTAATTTCAATAAAAATATATACAAAGCGGTTTTTAATTATATTACATATTATTTGTATGTATATAAAATGAAAATTTTTTCTACGACCAAAAGTCACAATCATAATTTATTTTATAGCCTTAATTTATATTTTTATCAATATAATTTGTTTGTGGTAATTCAGATTTAAAAAGTGCATTACAGGAGGCGCACATTACGGAAATTGGTAATCAAAGTTTCAATTAACTCCAAAATATACTACTCAAATATAATTAAAAAGTAATCAACTCTATTATTGATTTCAATACATCTGTCACGCTGCTATGATATTGACAGCAGTCATAAGTAGAAACAAGATAATAGGATTAATGCAGTTAATTGAATGTTGCTGGTGCTGCAGTTCCAATTGCATATGTTTATGCGTGAATGTGACACAAACAGTAGGACATCGTGTGTTGGAGACAGAGTTTTAGCAAAAATAACACGAAATCATTAAAAAATATGTCATGAAATTTTTTTCGCACACACAGATATACACATTCACAAACAAAAAAAAACTCAAATTTTTGTTTTCGTTTTTTTCGTACATTTTTTTATATAGACTTTCCCGTGGGTATGTTTGAAGCTCATCGTCTATATTTCAATGGCATAATCAAAGAGGAAAGGAGCTGCTTGGCAATTGGCCAAAATACATTTTTTGGGGTACATAACAACCGGCACACGGACTCTACGTCAGAAAATATTCGCTCTGATGTTCGTTAGACGTTCAGCGATGTTTTGTTTTGTGAAATCAAGAAGAGCTCTCTTATCTAGTTATTTTTGTTTAGGGATGCAATATTCTGAATAACATGATCTGAAAATGTTCAGCTGACATGAGTGTCATTTGTAGCATAAAAATATTTTTCTTTTTATGTAGGCCAAAAGTGTTCCTCTGTGATTTAATTTTTTTGAGAAAACGCAGTTTTTTGTTTAGCTGTTTTGAAAGAAAAAGATATAATATAAAAAAAATATCCGCATCACGTCGCACTGTTTTTGCAACATATGGAATAATATTTCCACAAGATAGTTTATAAAACAAAAAATCTATTTTTTTAAATATGTGAGTTTCTTTGTATACAACGAACAACAATTGTCTCATCATTATTATCATTACGATTTTGACCATCAAAATTAGTAGCAAGAAAACAGTAGATAATATTGTGTAGCTAAATTATCGAATATTAAAAAAAGAATTACTAACTTCATTATAATTTTTCTAAACTAGTAAAATCGTTAATATGTATTAACATGTGGTTAGATTGTATCAAAAAAATGTTTTATTAAATTAGATTTACAAATAAAAATAATTTGGTAAAATATTATTTAACTTCTTAAAAGTTAATTTATGATATGGTTTAAATATTTTTTGATTTTTTGAACTAAATGTCATAAAAGTTTTATAAATCATTTGTATTTTATTTGAATTTGAATATACATAATTATTTAAATTCATCAAAAATACAATAAATACAGGATAAACTCTTTTTTACAGTTTTGATACAGATTAGCTAGTCATTTTAAATTTTATTTAATCCACAAAAAATGTTTCTTAAGGATTATTATTCTATATAACATTTATATTTCTGATTGTAAAGTTAATCCTAACACCAGTTGAAATAGCATCTGAGAAATAATTTAATTTCGTTTGTATTGTAAATAAATCATTATCTCGAATTGAGAATTTAAGAAAAAAACATTGGTTGTTATTATTCTTATAAACATTAAATATTTATTATGTATGTATTATAGAAAAAGTAATATTAAACGCGTAAAAACACTTCCAAGGAACATCATGGCTTGTAATGGTGTTGAATTCGTCTGTCAGCATTATTAATTTTTTAATTCCCACTTTATTATGAGTAAAAAAATTTTACTTACTTTTTAAAAATTTACAATAATTTTTGAATAATATTCTGCTACTTTTTTAATCCTCATTCTTCTGATAATACAAAAAACATATTTTTTGAGATTTTCATTATTTCTGATATTCGCTTAGGTTTGTTCAATGCATTTTTTTCGCTCATGTATGTAATTTTTATATGTAATCCTATTGAAATGCGAACGGTCAGTCACTTATTTCGTTTATTCTTTCAGAATTTAAAATTTCACGTTCAATATAAATAGAATAGTAATAGGTGCTTTTCCTTATTTTCTTATTATATTGCTTTCATAAACACCATTATCCTTCATAAAAATTTTCGCTTACTTTTATTCCATACACGTCAATTAAGAAAATTTTTGTATTAATTTATTCTTTTTACAATAAGTAAATATGTATCTTATTTATGATTTAATATGATTAAAATACTATGTCAGAATATATATATTTTATTATGGTAAATCCTTTATTCTTTATTATGTTTTAGTATTGTTGTTAGTTTATCGTTAGTTAATATATCGCGAGCATGTAACATAATTATATAGATTTAGTGGTAACTGTAACCGATATTTATAAACATATTATTCATTTTTTTGTTCACCTTCTTTTGTAAATGATATATTATTATATCGTTATTGGTGTGTTCAACAAATTTAAGGGAAGAAAATGTTTAATTTTGATAGTAGTATCATTTATATTTTTTTTTATTTTTGTTATGTTATGCATTTATATTTCAACCACGTTATTAAACATTATCATGCAGATAGAAACACAGAGTTTGCTTATGTTGTCTTATATACTTTTGTATGCCAATCAGACGTAACAAATTAATTTTATGTTTAGCACTCACTCATTATATTTTCTCGCAAATTATTATTAATATTTTTTTTTTAATTAAAACTCCAGTTGAGCTTCGATCATATACAATTTGCCGTAAAAAGGGACTTTTGTTTTTTTTTCCTTTTTTACATTGTAATTACTGTTATGTGTTAATGTCAGGATGAATATTTTGTTTTAATTTTGTCATATATTGGTTCTAGTAGACCGAAACCGACACGAAATACAGAGTTTATGTGTTCACGACGGCACTCTATACACTACTGACATCTACTTTCACACATTTGACAGGATTGCTCGAATTTCATTCTCGCACATACAGACTCCATGCAGGCAACAACAACTTTTTCCACGGAGAAGTTAGGGGTAAACATATTTTATTTAGATTTAATCGAAATTTTACAGCACATGCGCTATCGTGTAAACGTATACTGCACGATGCAAAAAATATCTCACATATACTTTTTAGCGAAGAGAGAGGTTGTAATAATAACATAATAACAGCAAGTATGCAGGGTTGTTCTTGAAAAGTGATTCCGGTAGTGTTGTTGCTGTTTGGTCGCCGAGTCAGTACCGCTCCATCCGAAGTTGCACGAGCCTGGCAATGGAAATCAGGGGCAGTGCGCCGATACTTATCAACTAGTACCATGCATGTGAGCTATTCCATTGCCAATTTTTATCATTCTGATTAAAATATTTATTCTCAGCGTGCGCAATACAACAATGTTGTAACAATACACATCGTGGAAAACTCGTCGTATATGCAGCAGTTGTACGACAAGGACTTTCCCACTATGTGATGTGACGGATTTTTTTCTTCTGACAATTATTATATGTGTTGTACAACAATCATATTTGGTAATGTTTGTGTTGCACACATGTGTGAACAATATATAATAGCATCTCGCGCGTATTTTTCCTCGTTATTATTTTATTTTACTTCTGAATGCCTTAGACAAGAAACGATTAAGACTTGAAAGGAAGTTGTAATAGAATGAATGAAGAAAATAAAATGAATTATGGAGATAAACTTTTTTGTTTGACAGATATACTTGTTATGTGCCTGTCATGGTTTTTTGTTACAATTATTATTGCAAAAAATACACAAGTTAATCATACGATCATTACAAAAGAATGACCAGAATATTTATGCGTTTTTTGTTCTTCTTTTATTATGTAGGTAATATTGCCACCAAAAATAAATTGAAAAACTTTCACGAGAAAAAAAACTTTTTTTTTTACCTAGTGAGATTATGACCTGATAGAATGCTTAAACATCGATTTGACCGTAAATCTAGTGAATTTGTATACTCGCACTTAAAATATCTTATTATTCATAACTCTTTAACTTCTATGACATGTTTGAATTGTCGCATTGATTTCGATTTTTTCCAAAATTTATTACTACTACATTCACATATGGCTCATCAATTATTCATACCTGCGTATGACATGGAACTGTTTCTGACACAGATACATCGTCCTTGTTCTGATACATATTTGAAAATTTCAAAATGTACATGTTCACCATTACTGTAGTTAGATACATTTTAATTTTTTACTTAACTCATTGACAGAACGCCCGACTTTCAGTTTATAAAAAGTTGATTTTTCGCATGTTTAAAAAAAAAATCAAAAAACATTTGGTTTGTCACCTTAATTTTTATGAATAGAAAAAATATTTTGTTGATTTTCCCTTTCAAAATTTTCCTCTTCGAGTTTCATTGTGTAACAAATAAAAAAAACCTTACGTTAATAATCACATGTTTCTTAGGAGTCAAAGTAAAAGTTTACATGAAAACAGTGAGGAGAGAAAGAGAGAAATAAGAGATGGTAGCAGAGCAAAAGAAAACTATCAAACTTTTTCCTTTTGATGAAAAACTTTAACAAAGGATCATAAAGTCTTGAACAGCGTGTTATATGTTAAACAAGATGCAGTGCAGGTCGTTCAAAAAGTTTTTAGCCAAATCATTATCTCAAGATGTACGAGAAAATTTACTGTAAGAATTATGAAAAACATTTTGAGCCCCCTTTGTGGCATCGATTCACACAATCTTTTTCATTTACATTTTGAGGTTTCAGTTTTTCTTTCTACATCTTACATGTATTAACAATAAACTAAGGTAAACTACGTAAGAAAATGCATTAACACATTATTTTATTCATTGTGCATAAAAGAGAAGCTCAAAATTTTCATTTATGACGAACAACTTAGTTTGTAATTATATTGTTATTACTTTACTATTTATGGATGTCATATTAGAGAGTGCATATGATGTTCAAGTATTTCATATACCTAAGTTCAATTTATAAAAAAAGCAACTTTGTGATCCATCGTTAGTTTAAAAAATTATTATAACGTCTTTTGGAAACTCATACTAGAGTTGTTCACTTGGTTTAAACTTTACAGAAAATATATTTTTCACAAAAACGTTGTTGTTGTTGTACGATTATCACAACATTGGTTTTGCAAAAATGAATAAAAAGTTCAGAAAAGCTTAAGCGATACACACCAAAATAACGTTAAAATAAAAAGGTATATAAATAAATAAAATCCGTTTGAAATGTTTTTATTAGTATTTGTGGTGATACCTTAACACACATTTGACATTAAACTCTGACACGTGGTATGATTATTTTTCTGTTAGCTTTATCCGCTTTATAGTTGTTGAAGCGAATAACTTAAACACATTCGCTATGTGATTTTTGGAGCATTTTTTTTTATTTTCGAGATTAAATATTTTTTCTTTGTTTTTTCAAAGGTTTCTGGAGTTTCATATCATCATTTCGGAATTTACAAGTATTAAGAAAATTATTATTTACTACATGCAAGGGGATGAAACGATGCAAATTTTAAATGTATCACAAAACATTTTTCTTAGTAATCTCTTTGAAGAGTCTGACTTTTTGTTATCACTGTTTGCTAATCTCGCTTCGGTAATAACACGAAAGTAAAATGGGTGAAAACTTCGTGCACCAATTTCAAAAGTAAAGCAAATCGTATTCTCAGACAAACATATATAAAGGTCTAAAACTCGATCGAAAATCATAAACACGCATAAATGATGTCGTAAAATACATGGTGTCAATAGAAGGGTTACATGTATCCAAACTATTACGAGAATAAGACCTTGGTTATCTGTTATTTTTGGGAAGTATGCATGTCACATATGTGTATACAATAAACATAAGGATGATAGCATAAAACAAATTCCATTTTTATCCTACCACTGCAGCACCAGCACACAGATATACGCAAAGACATAAAATTCGCCCCGATCTTTATTAGGTACATGTGAAAAAAAATGCTGATAAAAAATGTTTCAGTCGCAATATTGGAACATAGTGTGTCTCCCTTAATGTTTATCCATTGCTAATATATCGAGAGAAGCGCGTGTGTCTTCAAAGTGTGTACATTCATATTTTATGTGAAGTGTATATCTCTCTGTATTATTTTCTTTCTTTTTTGTCTTTCGTTTTTCACCTCCACGTTTCTTTTTTTGAAACTCCGTACATTATTTACATATCCCATACATGCTTTCGTACTACGACGTGATAAGGACGAAAGACAGGTGTACTTGGGAATATAAAGTAACACTGAAGCAAAAACGACAGAAGCTTTATTGAATGGCAAAATAAATGTGGAAAAAATATAGATAGAATATTTGTAATATAATCATGTAAAATGTATTGCAGTGCAAATTTTACGAGTTAAGACAAAAACATATCGTTTGAATACAAAACAAGGAGACTAGAAATGTAAAATAATAGCCAATAAAAAATGTCAATAAAGTAATTTCGGTATGTTTGTTAATTTATGTATAAACGATATTTCTTCCAATAGTGTCCGATTATTTTTAATTTGCAGATAAAAATTTAAATCCGTAAATAAAACTGTTGACTGTTAAACATGAAAAGTCAACAAGAAAATTTAATTTTAAAATATCCATGATCGATTCCGTCAAGTATTTACAACGGATACAGAATTGCAAAAGCAGCATCACGAACTGTACACCTACATTTGTATAAATTCATTATTCCTGAAGGCAAAACTTCTGCTGCTACACTTCTTGTTAATTTATTGGCACACATACTGCGTTGTATATTCTGTAACGAGAATTTTATTCACACAATGTTGAAAAATTATTTGCGTTTCCTAGATCGCACAGTCGCCCTACCAAAAACATACAGTTTTTTTTTTTAAATTTTATGCAAAAAGAAAATTACTTACATGTGAATCTAATAATGGAGAATCTGCTATTTTTATGCATCGTATCAATTTGCTTTTCCATTGCTACGGTAGGTATGTATGGAAATTCTATAGGACTGACTGCATTTTTTTTTATTTTGCTATCGAATGTGTTTGCGTGTGGCGCACATAATCGACAGGAATTGGTGTAAATATTGAATGGTTTGTTGCCGCAATCAACTTTTTTTCGTACGCTTTCTCCACCAGCTTCATCGATATTTTTTGTATTAGTCGACGTCGTTCGACGTTCGCATACCGTAGATCGACAGATAGAAACATATTTTCAATAAAATTTAATTATACATGGCGTTGCCTTTTGGTTCAGGAATTAATTTAAAATGCACATAAATGGGTTAAATATTTTCTGATGCAGTGTACGTGAAGACGTGTGTCAATAATGGCCGAGAGATGCGATGGGAAGTGTTTGTAGAATAATCAATATTTGAGTTTTTTTACCTAGAACCAAAGTTATTAAATCCTGAACGCAATGAAGAATAACTTTATGAAATGAACATTCAACGAAAAAACAAATGTTCAATAAAATCAAGTAGTTTATTGTAAAATTAAGTTTAGTTAAAAAAGAACAAATACAAAAAAGACACAGATTGAAAATATGAATTATTTACCAGAAAACTCTACAGAAAATGATAACTACCGCAAGAAACAGGAGTTTTTCTGCTCTGCTGTTGTTATATTTATTATTTTATTTTTATCGCGTTTTTAAATACAACAAAAAAGCGTATAGTCAAGTATTTAAGGAAGGAAGGAAAAACTTATTGCACTGCGTGCAGAAATGTTGAATGCGATATTCTAGTACCATACATACTTTTTTGTTATTATACCTACATACATTTTTTTTATTCAAATATGCTTTTTTCACATTTAGCCTTTGTTTCCTTTGTACAACTTGTACGTTCTTCAAAAATGCATGTAGTTAGAATTGGATGGCTTTTATAATGCAGTGGCAGAATCAGTAGCATTTGTTGTTTTACAGTCGGCAAAACCTAGAAGAATGTAGAATTAAAAAACAGACGTTGTTTGGGAAACGGGAATAACGATGATGGTGAAGATTGTTGACAGAGGTCAAGGAACTTGATGGCGAAAGAATATATTGTAATAACAATGAATGCTTGACAGACGGAGTTCCGCGAGATTTTAAATGAGATTAATTAAACGATACGACATTACTAGAAATATGTCGCTAAAAGGCTTCTCTACAAAAAAGAAAAAGAAAACAGCGAGCATTTATTTGAATATCTAACATTATTTTTTCCTTTCTTGCTGTATATACCTACTTTACCAACGGGCATTTTCTTTATGTTTATTAAAAATTCATACATATTGACTTTGTTGTGCATTAAAAAGTTTATTTTGCGAACAATATAAAAGTGAGTGACGACAAAAATGCACCGTTGGTTTTTAATATAATGATGTCGGCAGCGACTGCTGATAGGAATAATAAAAGCGACGATCCATATCAATGAGTCCATTGTGGGTGATTATGTTGTATTCATACAATTTTGTTGAGCTACAATTAATTCAGTGGTGGTGTGTTTGTCTTTTTGATTTTTGTTTCGATAAAAATGCTTGTGTTTTATAAAAAATAAAAGTTTAGTTTTAAAAAAATCGAATATTTAATAATTATTGTCTAAAATACGTCATATTTTCAAATTTTATTTTTTAGATGCTACACACACCGTCGATCGATTGCGGTTTTTTAGAGCTTTAATATTTTTTTCTTTTATGCTAGTCAGATGTTCTGCCAATTCTATCCGATTCGTTTGTATGAAAGCACCTCAATCAATATCCAGTTCGATTCGAAGTTGTAATCTCATCGGAAGTTAAGTTATTCAAGTTTCGCATCAACGTAAACTTTTTCTCTTGAAAATTAACTGCAGTTTTTCTCCGCTTTTTCTCTGAATACTAAATATTTTTCGTTGACACTTGCTTCCGTTCTGTAAAAAAAAATGTCAAATATATATAGGAACATAATGTTTATCGTTTTCATCATACCTCCATCATGAAAAATAATATATAACATTCATATTATAACCTGACTTCAAATAAACCTTAATTTTCAAAAAAAAAAATAAATAAATAAAAATCCTAATCACGGTGTCATTGCAATAATGAGCCTCCTTATCACTTTTAAATTGCTTATTTATATTGCCATTTCCCTCTTTTATTATTAATAATTTTGTAAATAACATTAATTAAATGCTAATATTTATTCATTGATGGGGGCTTGACGAACCGAGTTTAACTATATTGATGGACAATTTGTTCTCAGTATATCAATACATATATGATTTGTACTTATAGAGCTTAAATGTGTCTACATACTTTTTAAATAAAAAAATAAGTGATGTTTTTGTCAGTTAATGTGAACACCAAATTAAAAGAGGGTTAAAAAAGGGTTGAGCTAAGCACTGTTCCCGACATTGAAAGCTGTTGTTTTATATGTATTTCAAGCAATAAATCATTTTTCATACACTTTCGAAAAGAAGAAAGGATAAATTATTATGTCTATTAGACATTTTCACCTTTGTATTATTGTTTGAACTGGCGAATTTTCGTGTGTCCTACTTTTCTTTTTTTCAATTTCCTATACATAATGGCTCGAGCCATTAACACTCACACACATTTGTTTATTTTGTGTGTTACATTCCTGTGTGACATTTTATTTTGACCACATTTCATCATCAAATACCAATAATATAAATTAAATGCATTTATTTGTAATATAGAATGCTTTTTGAAAATGGTGCAATGTTAAATAAACAATTCATTCGATAATAAACTACTCTACGGTTTGTTTGTGCGTACCTCAAACCACTTTAAATGTTGTGATGTATCACGAATCCATATCTGTTTTAATAAAATATGTGATATTATGATACCAAAATGTATAAAATTGTATGCGAACAGATTGATAGGTATCTGATTAAATTGCAAACAAACACATCATTATCTGAAAATCGCAATTCTGAACTAAACACCAATAAAAATTTTTAGAATGTTTCTGTCGTAAAGAATATTTGGTGTTGGCATCGTATGATTTTGTACTGAAAAGAAATTGAAAAAAATACATTAATAAATCATTTTAAAAATATAATTAAAATTCATTTATTTTCATCACCGGACACATTAAGTGTTCTGTAATTAGTATTTGTTCAGATAACAAACAACAAGTACAGTCGTACATGTGATGATGTACCAGAACAATTAATAGAAAATTGTTTTCACATAGCATTTAATGAGTATTTTATGTATGAATAAATAGATTAAAATTGTTTTTCAGCGTACGTACGTATTTTAAAGGGCCAGCAGCAGAAAGATTCCAATCAATTTATTTTGAAATAAAAATTTAAGTGGGCGTCAAAATTCAGATTAAAATAAAATTAAATTTATAAAGGTGTAATATTTGCTCATGAATAATAAAAAATAATGACAAAAAATCTTTTCCTTTCATTTACATTTTATAATTTAATTTTAAAATTCACAAATCTCACGAGGGTAATAAATAAAATCCTCAGCATTTTCATTTGAGTTATGCGAGAAGAGGACGTTTTCGCACTGTGCAAATGAGCCTGTACAGTTGCTACAATAATAAGAGTTGTTTGGAATATAACTTTCAAAATATTTCATCATTTATATGTACTTGTAGTCGTCCTACAAGCATCTATTGTCTGACACTGAAAGCAAGTAAGGTATATAACCTACTTTTCGTTTGTTCTTCAAATAAACGAACGAAAAAACTTTTTAGTCTTAAAGTGTTATTATTATAAATAAATAAGTATTAAGCATTAAACAAGTGAAATCGCTGTTTTCAAAACTTTTCGTGCGTGCATTAATAAGAGTCACTAGCCCCAAGAGCATGCTTAATTGCAATATATTTTCCAAAGTTTATTGTCTTAAATTTTCTCTGATGGTCTAAACATGCTTTAAAATAGGTTTTTGTAGATTTATTTGATTCAAATGTAATATGTTTCGAACACGGATTCTCCGTTTACTCAACATAAATAATTAATTTGTCAAACATCTATATTTTCCTTCAAAATCCTGCTATTTAAATGGAACTAATTGTTTCGTCATATAACTCATTTGATGATATAACTCATTCGGCAAACTTGCATACAAATTATGTACTGTGTCACCATGTCACCTATTCCTGTAGGGCTGTTAACAAAGTCATCTAATAAACAATTTCCGACAATTTTCGTATATGTAGTACATGTTTTCTTCATCCATACATATAACCATCATGGCTAGTTAGACTGCGCCGAATATAAATATGTAGAATAGATGTAAATGTAAATGCATCTCAACACAAGCGCAAAATAATTTACATTTCATTTTGATTAGGAAGGAGCATTTATTGATTGTATAACTCAAACCTTCAAACTCATAAGTTTATTGCCCTATCAAGAGGTTAAAAAGTAAAAATATTTCATGAAAATGATTTTTTTTTAAACGTGACTCAGGCTAATAGTACCATATTTTGCCTAATTTCACAAGAAACGTAACATTTCGCATAACCCTAAACAAAATAAACATTTCAATTTCCTCTCTTTATTATGTTTTCTTTTGTTCATTATGCAGAGAACGCCTCACGGTGTGTTAGTGCAATCGTGTTTCTTCTTGTGTTTTTCCGTAACATGTAGATCTAATGTTTGTACAAGTGCATCAAGCATTTTACATTATTCTTTTTGTATTGTAAATAATTTGTTACAAACTACTGTAATTGAAGTATGACTGCAAGTACAGTACATATTGTCGTCATCACAGAGACAATCTTACTTTACGATTGCTCTCATAGGGCACTCTCAAAGGAGATCTTTAAAGCTAATTTTCACTAAAATGGCTCGGCCGAAGAAATCTCATCGGCCATGAAAAAATTTATTATTATCTTAACATTATTTTTTGTCTGTCGTTTCTTTACTGCTGCAGTATCTGATACTAATTTATATTCTTCTTAGACGGCTGAAATGTTGTCAAATGAGTATATTGTATGTTGTTTCGTCTTAAATACAGTGAAAGGACACTGTATTTACAATAATTTCTACATTTACAATAAATTTATTACCATAAAGATTAAAAACCCAATATTGAGGTCAAAAACAAGATATCCTTCTTTTGGAGAAGTAGTTACAATATTAAATTTATATATATTTTAGCATGAAAAATGTATGTTTTGCAAACTCAACAAATTCTGAAAATTAATTAAATCATTTTTTAATTTTTAAAATTAAAACAAATTTTTGTTCTCCTGATAAAAATTGTTCTTGTGGCTTTTCTTTCTGTATGCAGAAATTATAAAAATTTTTCAGTTAAGCCGTTTTTAAATTTTTCCATGTTTTTGTCCCAAAAGATTTTTTTTCAAAATTGGAAGGGGAGGACAAAATAAAAAAAAAGTTTTGAAATACTTTTTCATGACAAATGACAAAATTTTAACAAATTTGTGCCCTTAATGTTTTTGTGGTATTTGCATTGAGATTTGATGATTTAAAGTTGATCTCAGAGTATTTTAAGTTAAAAATTTAAACAAAAAATTTCATAAAAATAACTGTCCAAAAATTTTGAAAAACATTATTTTTTTTTGAAATATTTTTAGAGAAAAAAATTCTTGTTAAATTTCGTTTTTCAATACAAAAATTCTTAAAAATTGAAAAATAGTAAATTTTCTATGAAAAATATGGAAAAAGGCCAAAAAATGGTCAATTTTGATGACATTTTTAATTTTTTTTTTATTTTACCCTGTTGGATTTTCGGCTTTTGAAGTGATGCATGGAACAAAAACATAGAAAAAAATTTGGAGTGGCCTTAATTAAAAAAAAAAAATTAAAAATTAAAAAAAAAACTAAGATCGCAACAGAAATTAAATAAATGTCAAAACAAAATGAAACCAATTTTTATGTTTTGATTTCTGAAACTTGATATTTTAAGAAAAAATTAGATAAAATTTAATCTTAAATCATGCGAGTTTACTTAAAGCGAAAAAGAAAAAAAAGGTGGCGGCGCGGCACGTTGAATAAAACTCTAATATTAGAAGAAGTGATAAGTTTTGAATAGTTTATATCTGTAAAGTAAAAGTTTAGCAATTTGAATTGTCTCCCATGGTGTTGAAAATTTTGTTCGTTATACCTGAGTTTAAATTAAATCTTTCTTCTCATGTACTTCATGTGTTTCAAAAATTAAATTTCTTAGCAATCTAAGTATTACTATTGATTATGTTGGTATTTGCACAAAAAAATATTAATGGAAATATTCTGATAATCTAAAGCTGTGTTTTCATTTTGCTGTTATGAATTTTTGAAACCTAGAGAGCCATTAAAAAAAATATGTCATGCAAAAGGGAAAAATAAATATGATGAGGAACAAATACATCAGACTCGAAAAAAATTTCAAATATTTTCTTTCACTACTTTTTCTTAACTTTTTACTTATGGGTATATTAATATTATAAGAACTTTTATATGGGTTTTTAAATCCAAAAAGAATATTATTAGGAGGTGTATGCGTCCATCGTCAAAGAAGAAAATAAAAAAGAAAGTACATTCCTTCGTCTTCTTCTTCAAAGATCCTAATCCGCAATATTACGTGATCGAAATGTTTAACAGAAATCAAAAATATTTTTTCGCTTAGTTTTTTCTCCGTTTAATGCCAATATATGTTTTTTTTAGCTTTTGATGAAATATATGCTTTTGTATCAGATACTTTTTCTTGGGTTTTTTTCAAACTCGTTGTATTAAATGTCATATGAGTAAAATTTTTGTATGGCATGCAAGCAAATGATGTATGATTTTTTGCCTTACAACATTTTAAGCACCATGTATCGTTTTCTTCGTATGGAGTACAGATGAGGCTTTCTCTGCGAAGGTTTACATTATTTCATCATTGTTAGATATGTTGCATAAGGATAACATAGAATATTTTAAAACTAAATGGCAAAGTTATGTTCATATTTTTTTTTTTTTTTTTTGAAAGCTCGTCAGTCATTTTTGCAAGGGAGTGGTTGAGAGCAGAGTTGTTCGAACATTGACTAGACGTTAAAATATTTTATGAAAGATGCTCATGCGAAGTAAAATGAGTCCTCAATGTATACATTAAAAATGTTTTCCAATTCATTATGATTAAAAATTAAAGTTTATTTGTCGCCTCATTATGTTCTTTTAACGATATGGTTGAACCATGTTGAACAACCCACTTGGAATTCATGGAAGTAGCACTAAAGTAAAAGTATAGACGAAAGAATTGTAGTAAAAGTAGTAGGAGTAAGAGTATATCATCGTGTACTTTTTAACAGAATACATGTTGCGACTATGTTCGGTGATCTTAAGGGATTTGTATGCCAAAAATAAAAAAAAGAAAAGTTAAAGAAAAAAGAGATGTTGATGAAGACAAAATAAAAGGAATCACTACTTTATCCAGTCGAGTCGTAGCTACTTTTTCCCTGCTACAAATTCATCCTACATCCAACCAAACTACATCAAACAAAAGCAAAAGAAAAATAAAAAGTTAAGAATGGAAGAAATGTCTGCTTGTCTACACTTTTATCATATAGAACTGGTGTGTATTTATACCCAATTGAGGCATTTATGATTCACATATTTGAAAAGATATCCTTAGAGTATATTTAATAACCTCATAGTTGATTTTTTCTTCACACATACATAAAATAATATGGTGCGTGTGACGATGGCTATATAAACACACTAAGAAACAGATTTCTTTTCCCTTTCTGTCTTTCTTTTTTTTCTCTCAGTTTTATTGTATATTCCTTTTCGAAATGATACGTGCTAATGTTACCATTCTAAATGATTATAATAATATTCTGCACACATGTTGTCCAAGTTATGCTACTGCCTCCTTTCATGCTACGTGTCTTTAACATATATTTGTATGTGTTGAAAGAGAAGATATAAAAATTGGTAAGTTAAGTAAAGGTTCAACGCACAATAATAATAATAACCGGACACCGATGTCTTTTCAGTGTCGTATAAAATTCAATTTGACCACTAAACTTTCTTTTTATTATTATTTATTTATAAGGATTGAAATGTGTGCGACTCTGCTTGCTTTCTTATTTGTTAAATCGAGAAAAGTTTTTTGATATTTTCATCGTTATCCTGCGTACTTCATCTTGATCAGGGCTTTTTCTTCGTCTAAAAGGTTTTTGTATGTGCTTTAAGAACTTTAAGATGAAAAAAATGTAATGGAGTTGTCTAGTCTTTCATATTAAAAAATCATTCAACGTTGCTTTTGCACAAAATAATATTTCGCATGCCCTTTGATAACTTCCACACATGCACACACACTTTTAAGACACGTCAAAGGATATTCAAATTAGTTTAGCAAACATTTTATCTACTGAAAACTTTTGCATTAAAACAAGTGAAATTGAGGTATGGTATGAGGCTTGCTTAGATTTTTCAGAGAGAATGATCAACTATTCTTGATGTCTCTTTTGAACAAATAACAATTTGTCACCTTTCAATAACGTCACTTTTCTTTACTACAAGAAAATGCATACTACTAATCAATTATGGATGAATTTTCTTTATTTCGAGGATTCCATACATGTAATAAATTTGTACCATGTAACGGCACTCAAGCATTGAAAGAAAACGTAAATTTCATGTTGTTGTGATTTATGGTTATTTTGAATTCTTTCTAGTTCTACGATAGTGTGAAAACCCTTTTCTGTCCATACCAGATATGGAATTTTTTTCGTTAATCTTTATATGGTTTGAGAATTTCGTACCAGAGAGATAAATCTGTGAAATGTCCATAAAAGCAATTTTTAGTGTATTTCAGTTTTACCCTTTACTACCGATTGAAAAAGAGTCCGAAGGAAAGCTAGAAAAATGAATAATATTTTCCAGATATTTTACTGTAATACATTTGGTTGTCCACTGAAATGTCATTGTATGTTTCTAATTCTGTGTAGGTATGTGAATGTGTGTGTTACAAAAAATCTGCACCATGCAAGGGGTGGGAGACATAGTAAAATTTGAAAAATGATCTATAAAGTAAAATATTTTAATCTAATTTTTTGTTGAATGGAATTTCAGTATGAGACAAATGCGTATTTTTATATTTTATAAAAAATAACTTATAAAAGTGTATCAACGCAACACAGACTATAGCTAGTAAGTAGTTTCGAGAACTATAACGAGTTAATTAAAATCTGTTTTTTTTTTCTTATTTTCCGACAATAGAATTCAAGAGTATACAAAAAAGCAAACTCACACGATTAAGTGTCCACCCAACATACATTCAATGGTTATTGGTTCATCAAACTTTTGCTTTAGAGATGTACAAATTCAGTGGAGTATCAAAAAAATGTTCCTATGCACAGATAAATGAAAGTTAGGGTCGACATTTTTTCAACATATTGTTACGAAGATGATTTACGACTTTGATATTTTGACAGGTTTTGTTATTGGCTACTTCCATTTCTGTTACATTTTCTGATCAATATAGACAAAATGTCCATAAATGATATATTGCGTGATCGGACATTTTTTTCTTTTGTTTTATGTTTCTTTTATTGCGAATGTTATGTGTGTGTGTCTGTGTATCGTTTACTCACAACAAAACGAAGTATCTAATCCTTAAATGCAAGCCTATTGTATTTGTATGCAACAAAAGAGTTAAGACAATAGCATAGAGAAAGTTAATAAAAATAGATGAGTCGTCAGCAAAAACTCTCCTATAGGCTTTGCAGAATCCAAAGACTACGTACTCTAATCGTGACATTTTGTTTGAGATTATTTTTTATATTTTTATGAAAATATGTCACTTCTGATTTATAACATATGGTTGATTTTGGTTTTAGCATGCAAAAACTAATTATCTTTTAACTTTAACAACTTTCATATCGGTATAAGTATTTAGAAAGAAACTTTTAAAAGCAACCAAAATCTCAGGAGAAAAACACAAAACATATCTTGAGATACGATTCGGATGTGCAACCGTTGCAAAATAAAAACTTTTCTAATTTGATATATTTTCAAAACTTTTTTAATACTTCTCTACTACTGAAATGGGAGCAACTACTAGGATTGCTGTAATAATAAAAACAAAATGTCACAGCTTGTTTACGTAATTTAAAAAAAATCTAAACATAACTGACAATCTTTCCACAATTTAAATCAATAATACACAAATTTAAAATTAAAAAAAAATCAGCCAAAAAATATTATTTTACGATGCTCTAACAGGCTCTAAATCTCTAAAAAGGCGCAAAAAATGACTTTTTTTGTCATTTCTACAAATACTGACCCTGTGTCGCAAGATTTTTTTTTGTCTAAATCTGAGAATTCCTGAATGTCTGAATATTTTGGACAATTTTTCGACGTTTTCTTGATAGAATATCAAAAATATGAAAGTAAGTATACAGAACATGTACTACAAAAATAAATAATTTCAGCCAAGTAAGAAGAAATTAAGTAGAAATTGTAATTTTATTTATTTGCAATAAATTCTATAATTTTTCTTTTTGCTGTGTTTAAATACACTTAAGGATAGTTAAGCTACAATGTTTAGTTCTGTTTAAGAAAAAAACGGTGTTCGTGTTGAGTAAAATTTAATTGAAAATTAATTTCTCCAAAAACAACTTCTCATTGTTCCCGTAGATAGAAATTTCCTATCTCATCTTTACTTTTACAAGAAATTATATACAATTTATACAAAAAGCAACAATGTTAATTCTTCAAAAAGGCAAAATTTATCCAAACAATTTCAGATAACTTTTCAAATAAATTATATTTTCAAATACATGCTTTACTAATATCAGTACTAGACTACAGCGAGGATCTTTCTACTCATGTATAGCATGAAGAAAATTCATAACTTAATTATGAAGTTTTAATTATTTATTTCTTTTGAACATTTATTTCATTCTAAGCAGAGTGTATCGCAAATTTGCTGTTTTTCAAGTCTATTTCTTGTCTTTTATTCATGTGAAAGAAAAGGACAATGTGTAACAATTTGTTGCGATGCACGATAAATTGGTCGAACAAACATTTTCCGCTTTAATGTGTAAAGTAAAACTGAGGCAAAAATAATAACTGTTACGACATACATGTTTGTTCCTTCAAGAGAACATTTACAATGTAAAATAATGTGAGTTCTCTCGAAAATATTACAATAAGCAAACTTTTCGCCAAGCAACATTTGCATTTTACACTACACGTACAAAATGTTTGATTAAGTGTAAGAAAACAATACGAGAATGTTATTGTTTTGTTGGTAATGTCTGAGAATTAAGTGGCGCACATATCGACTTTGTTTATTCTAAAAAGGAGAGACAACGTTTTGCTCAAAATTTAAATTGTATACGAGTTTCCATAAGCTCTAATCATATTTTACTGTTGAATTAAATTAGATTTAAACTGCTTTTCATATTTGTTAATTTCTGGTTTTAGCTGGCGAATCGTTTGCGCGCGTGTAAATGTGTGTGATAAGTAACTGAATAAGGAACATTTTGTTTTAATTGCTTGAGGGGGAATACAACTTAATGAGTAAATTAATGTTTCAAGGTAAATACTAAAGGAAAATTTATTGAATTTGAATAAAACAAACTCAAAGTGAGTTAAAACAACTTTACATTTAATTGTATTTTGTTACTTTTTAAGTAAGCATCACTTTTCGATGTAAGTGTTTGAATAAAATTAACATTATCTCATATGACAATGTAAGTAGGTATAATAATAAAAGTGTGAATGTTACAGTAAACCAAATCAAAAACGTTGACAAGCAGCTCTTAATCATGTTTCAAAAAACACTTAACTCGAAAAACTTTTGCTTCCAGTTTTGATTGAGTAATGGGGTGTAATAAAATCCTTAATATTTCTCAACCATTAGTAACTTGAGAAAACGTCAACAAATAAAATTTTCTCATCTCCATGAAAATGTATCAATGACAAGAATTTATCACAGGAAATTTGATTGCAAACAACGTCAATTTTATTTACAAAAAAAAATAAGTATATTCCAACATTAGAAATACTTTCTGCAATGTATGTCTGTTGTGTACCACCCCATTGTTAATGCCAATTTATATAAACTACCAATCTTTTTATATCTCTTTAACATTGAAGAGGACGCAAAGAAAAATATCAAATTTCGATGTCGATGTTGTTATTGTTATAATCATTATACGAAAGTTAAATCTATTTTTATATATGTTAAAAGGATTATATCCACTTTTCTCGCAATTTTTTTTTTCGATGTTGTGTCGAATACCACGAGAGACCTCATCCTCTGTTATAAATATAGGGCATCATAATAATGATTCAACAACATATTTGCAAATCTGAAAATCCATGAAAATGAAACAATTTTCAAAGTAAATATCAATAAACTAGATTTCAGATAAGCGAAAGTGTGTGTCGTTGCCGACGTCAACTTATATGCAAGAATCATGTATTTTATTATATTTTACGTTATATTTACCCTCCGCGTCTCCTTTTGCTGCTCAACAATACACGCGATGTACAACTAACTACATGCAAACAACATCATGTAAGAATAAGGAGAAAGCATATCTAGGGATTATGAAGATGTATGTTGAAAAATATAAAAGCGGAAAACCCGTTAGATTTCGGTGTCAACTGTATTAACTCCCGTCTCACTGTAAGAAACGAGCTTTTGGCACACAAATTCGTGTTCGCTTTATTGGAAATTGTATAATACAAACACATATTTCTAACCGTGCGATACAATCACTGTGTGCATAGCAAATATATATGTATAAAGTTTATGCATAAAGCCGGAAGAAAAATGATTCAATTTCATTTGGATTTTCTGTTAACGATATTGTAACACTCACATTTAGTTTTGCCATTGGCATCGATCTATAAAAAAATATACACATCACACTATTTGTTTTTATTTTTGTTGGACATGTGTCTTTTTTTCATTTTTATTTTAGTTTGACATTGTGAAAACATTACAATTAAAGGAAAAAAACGTAGAAAAAGTCTAAAAGTTATGTTGTTTCCAATATTTTTTTACAGAGTTATGTTGCTGCCAAAACAAAAGAGTGTGTGATAAAACATAACGCAGATAAATTATTCAAACGAAAAGTCTTGAACAAAATATTTGGTATGAAATGCAAATAAATTTTATGGATCAATGTTAAGAATTTCTTCATATTATTAATAAATCATAAAATATTCAATAACTTTTCAGCGAAACTGCGTAATGCCGTTGAATGTGTTCATCATCGTGTTATATACTTTAACACTTTTCTTATGTGATATGTGCTTAGAGTTATCAAAATTCTTTTGGAGCACGCACACATATACACATGTTTCGGGTTGATGCGTGATGAAAATCTCTTTGATAAAGTTTTGAAGTTTTGCAGTCACATCGTCAGTCAGTTTTGAACTGCAAAATGGGGGGAAATTATATTATTTTGCATGGAAAGTATTTTCGTGGCTCAATATGTACATAACACAAACGTTTAACAACTGGAATAACATGTTTTCCTTGACACACATATATTTACATTTCAGTAGTTGTCGCGATCAGAAAATGTCTTTTCAAGCTGTTGTCACTTTCTTCTAAGAAAAAAATTGATGTAAGTTGTTCGGAACCGATGTGAATTAACGTGTGATTCTTTTCTTTCGAATATAAAATCCGGTATAATGCTGGAAATGTTTTTTATCGTGTGTTCTCAAAAATGTCTCCGGAGGTTCAACATGGGTATCTCCGAGAATTTTTAAGGAGTCCTTCGAGTGGTTTTCGGCTTTATTTATTTTTCTTCAGGGTGTCATGTCAGTATTTCAAAATAAAGATTTTTTCAAAGCTTTACTTTTAATCAAACTTACATTAGATTATGTTGAATTTCTTAGACTTTTGTTCTGATACTTTTGGTTTTGAAGCATTATAATAAAAACAAGGCCAGAAGTCAAAGAAATAAAAACAAGGCCAGAAGTAAAAATTAAAAAAATAATCATTTTTAGTTAAAATTTACAAAAAAAAAAACAAATTTTTTATTATTATTTTATTTATTTATTTTATTATTTTTTTAAACAAATTCAATAAAATAAAAACCAATAAGTTCAAGCGCGTAAATTCAGCAAAAAAATGTGTTTTTTTTCATTTATTAAAAAAAAAAGTAAAAAGTACATCAAACACATTTTTTTCAATAAAACTTACAAGGCGTGATTTTTTTCTCTATACATGAATAGGTACATATTCAAATATATATATGCAAACGCATCGAGCAAAGTAATAAAATTATTACAGAAACATGAAGCTTTCTTAGAAAACGTTTGAACATTGATATAATTTTACAATAACGTAGGTTATTTATACGATATTATCAACGATTCATACAAACAAACATATTTTATCATTATTACCGTGTGCCGTTTTCGCTACCACCTATACAGTGAATGAAGAACCTTACGCGAGTTTGTGGTACGAAAAACAGCCAGCATGTTACCCATAAAACATATTTTCAAATGTATGTTTTTGAATATATTTGAGATGTTTTACAAATTGATATGAATGTAACAAGTTTGGAGCTTCAAACACGACGACTCCTTTTTTGTGCGAAAAGAGAACGCTCGCATATATATGCACCTATATTTGAATATATTTTACGCGTAATATTAGCATCACATATTTTATGAAGCACACATCCCACAATATTTAGAATAATATAATGATAATAATGATATGGTGTAGGCAACGAGACTATGTTGTATATCTTGTTGTAATAACAAAAAAAAAACCTAAATTGATCTGAAATGTAAATGAGCTTTATTTGTATGAGCACGTTTTCATATATGTATGACATAAATTCATATTTAAAAATTTTTGAGCTCTATTGCAATATTTTATTGAATTATAGTATTATTGAAAATAGTAAAAAAGTTAAAGCTTTATTTTTTTTCTTTGTATATTTAATCTCAATCATATAACTATAGTGTATTTCAGTCAAAACTCCGTAAAGTTTTGTCAAAACGCAGAAGAAAATATTTGTAAAGTCATAAAAAAGAGAAAATCTATTGAAACAGAATACATTAATTTAAAATGTAAAAATATTCAGTAGGAAAAAAGTAAATTAAAAAAGGACCATCATCATCGTTGTCGTCCGTCGTTGTCACTGCAATTGATTAAATTTACGTCGTTTGTAATCAACCATTTTCATTGTATCAGCATCGATAGTACATTTTTAATTTTGTGCGCTAGATCACGTTTATGTTTATCTCTATAAGTCTAAATATAAAAATTTGTTCAGTATCTAGTGTAAACCACAAGACTTTATTTTGCATTGCATTACGTCGTTTCTTTTACATAAAATGTAGTTTTTGTATTTCATCGTTCGAAAAAAAATCAATATTATAAAAAAAACCTCTCAAAATCTGAAACATTCATCAGATGATATCGAAGTGAAACCTCTTAATGAATTCGCATTTTTTTTTTCGGTACCGTACTATGTTTCGTGCACAATCAAGACGAAGGTGAAGACGATAATGATCAATAACCAATTTAAAAAAAAATCTGTTATCAATAAGTACAGGAAGTAAAAGGGGCAAAAAATCAAAATTACCTGTAAAATTTTCCACGTATTCTGCTCTAACTGTTGTTTTTGTTTTTACTTTATGTATCCAGAGGCAGCTGAAACAACGTGAATTGAAATTCTAATTTAAGGAAACGGTTTGAAGCCATGTAAAAAATTGAAAAAATTAACATAAATTCAAATGGTCGAAGAAAAAGCAAAATTAGATAAAAAGGGAAACGAAAGAAAAGTATCAAATAAAAGTACTTCTATTCATACTGATTAATTTGTGCTTTTCATAATTATGTCCTGCTAAGTTTTTTATTCATACACCCTTTTCCATAAGATAAATAAATTGAACTAATTTAAAATGAAAATAAAATAAGCACAATAAAATCACCTGTGGACCTATGTTACGTAGAAAATATATGAAAGGGACAAGAGAATTGTTTAGTAATGACAGAAAAATGGAAAACAAATAAAATTTTATAGAAGAAAAGGTCCATAGAGACACTTAGAGTAAAAAATATTTTATTCAAAATAACAGAGATTACTCTTATTTTGTTGTTTAACAAATTCAATTTAACACCAAAAACGAAAAGAAGTGTGACCCGTATTAATACTTTAATTCCGTGTGATAATAAATTTTATGTAAATTACGTTCGATAGATATAAATTTTGTCTTAAATTTTCCCTTATTTTTCCGGAGTAGTTTATTAAATTAATTACCTACTATTGCTATTTAGTAGTACTATAAATTAGGTAATATTAAGAGTGGAGACGCCTTGCTCTTTATTTTGTAAAATTACCTACAATACGAATTAAACGACTTAATTGAATTATTTGACTTTTGGACATCCCTTTTGATTTTGACGAAAAATTTAAAAAAAGAATAATAAAAAAGAACTATTTTCTTTGACTTTCTTGAAATTAAATTTTTAGCTGTCTAAATTAAGTAAATTTTAAAAAATTATATTTTTTTGCTAGAGTAAATGTTAAATTGAATAAAATTTAATGCGCATTATTTGAAATTAGAAAAATATTAACAAAAGGTGATAATAAACGTCTGTTTACTTCAGTACCATATTATCTGTTGATCTGTAGCGTCTCCCACTCATCGTAGCGTCTCTCTGTGACACAGACGTATTTTTTTTCTTTTGTATATGAAACAAGGTTTTTGCTCCATTTTTTATGAATGAACTATACAATTTTCCTAGTTATGTTGTCGACAGAGACTAGCTCGTATATGCTCAAGGTATAAATAAGCAACACACTTATACATCACATATTTTATCTTTCCATTCATACAGGTGTGTTTGTGTGTCTACTTGTTTATGATTTATACAAAAATGAAATATTTTGCGTAAGACAATTTACTGTGAGCTACTGAATGTAAATTTATGACTAGAAAAAAGAAGTACTGGAATCTGGAATGCAGGAGAACAAATAGAAGGACATGCGCATTTTTGTCAAAACAAAAAAAGTTGGCACTTGAAATTTCTGTTGTGGAATGTTTCCAGTCGCACCCAGAATCCATGAGAAATTTTCGCTTGCTTATTTCAAGCAAATTTCACATAGTATTGACAATGGCATAGCGTACGGACAAATAACGAGAAAAAAAAATCAACAACACATAAACGCAGATTCTCGACTAAAAGAACACTGGTAATCTATGATGAACCAACGACGCATATTTATATGAAAATCGATGTGCTCGTTATAGTCGACCAAGAGTCGCACGGTCAGTAAAATAAACTGATTATTTATTTATATTAAGTTGTCAATCCCATTTTGCTACCATTTGGTACCCAATTTAACTATTTATGTGTGCGGTGGCTACTTGCTTATAGAAAAATGGTCAAAAATTTATGGTTTTATCTAACGGTCGACAAGGATTTTCGGATTAATTATTAAGTAATTTGACCTTATTTTTTGTTTAAAAAAAATGGAACACAAAATAAGAAAAAAGAATGCTAAAAAAACTAGTACTGATACGATAATACATTTTGTTTTTGTATGAAACCACATTTAGTTCAGGTAAAGGGTCACCACAAAGGTATGTCAATAAAAAAAATGAAAAAAGCAACCTCTGCCCTAATTAATAGATAAATTTTAATAATGTAACAGTAACCTAATTCTTTAATATTTATTCTGGTTACTTTTTGTTCAAAAGTTCAATTCTCTCGAGAAGAGCCAAACAAAATGCAGTACATATTTTAGACTTTGTGATGACATTGCCTGACGCTGTATATGAATTGGCAGCAATTTAAAATAAAACAGCAACAAATTTGAGATCATCATTCACATTTTATCTGAAGCTGTTTTTATCAAATTTGAATAAAAAAAAAAGTTTAAAACTATAAAACAGAAGAAAATAGATAGCAAAAAGAAATTATCTATTATCATTTTCACCACAGAAAAGAATAAGTTGTTTGTATCATCAAATTCTCATTTCCTCGAAAGCCTTTTTCCATTTTCTTTTTTCCATACTTTTCTGTTTTTTTTTTATTTTACTTGTTTTTTATCTATTACAAGCCTATCATGACGATGATTTTGAGTGCAGCTGCTAGCAACGCGTAGCAAAAACACAACAAGGACATACATAATTTCAAAAAACCAAAGAAAAGAAGATCCTTTTTGATAAGAATCGAAAAAGCAATTCTATGTCAAGAGTAAAATCAATTTATAGCAGCAAATAGAAACGACAACAGTCGACTGACAAAAAAGGATATTACAGTGTCGTCTTTTAGATATTTCGAGCAATACATAACTCACTTAAACTCAAACACGGCTTTGAAAGTGTGTGTGTGTGTTTGAACACAAGTCTTCTTTGTGGCGAAAGCATGTGACGACCAACGATAGGATAAAACAATAATGCAATAATAATAAATGTGAGAACAAAAAAAAAGTTAGATGATGATAAGTAAAGAATGGATATTTGTTTAACTTTTAATGCACTAACGTATACACACAAGAACAATAATAATGATAGTAAAACTAATGGAATAAATGCAAGTCGCTTGAGGATTATGCGCTACGTAGAAAATATAAATGACAATTTGAAACCTTTTTTTATTTTTTTTTTGTTTGTTTGCTTTTTAACATTTCTATTTTATCTTTGACATCAAAAATGAAAAAAAAAATCAACGAGTTTAGGGACTCTTGTTTCGAATATCTCGCAACCTTTTATCTCGGCCAACCCCAAATCAAAATAAAAATTCACAAAGTACAAAACGCACACAATATGTAAAACTTTAATGAGTTCATTTGGTTGACAGACTATAAATTAGCTTTTATCCGTGTAAGTATGCTACACATTAACAGAGAGCAACGTGAATTCCTAAAATACTAAAAATGAAAATTTGCTTTTTCTCTCTCTCACTCTGCATTATATCAAGTTTTCCCACAAGTAATTGATGTATGTATATGGGAGTGAGTGTGTTGTGGATGAAACACCATTAACTGAATGACTGTACACAGAAAAGTGCTCGGAAATATTGTGTTCGACCATCACATAAAACTCACTATTGTCCGCATAACATACATACGGAAATGTTGTCCTTTGACACTCTGTGCTGTGCGGTTGTTATTTTGAGTTTTGTTATACGCAACAATATTATATTTGTCTCAATTCCTTTTTTTACAGCATCATCATCATGCTACCAACATTTATGTACTTTTTTGAGTGAATTTAGCATTGCCGGAAAATTTGCAGTAGCTTCTACGATTTTTTTTTTTTTTGTATTTAAAAATGTGGTCATTTGACTCTTTTCGTGTTCACTAATTATTTTCAGATTTTTCACACAAGATGCAACACCTGAAAATAAACAGAAAATTTAAAACACGATAACTATTTCAATCGAAATAGAAAAAGTACAATCTCACCTTAAAAACCCTAGCTGGATAAAAAAAAAACCACAATAAAAATGAAGATATTTTTAAGGATGACTTCATTTTCCTACTCACCTCATTTTTCTCTTAAAATAAAAAATTACAAAAAAGCTAAAAAAAATGTATCCAACACCTTTTGTACGTAATAACAAAGGGATCGTAGCTACAAATTATATATTCAAACTGAAATTCCCTGATGTGATTTTCGTTACTCCAGCGCCACAATATATGCGGCCCGTTTCTAAGTTTGTTCATGCTAAAAATTGGGATTTTTACACCTTGTTTGTTATTCTTGTGACACAACAACGTCTGCCTTGATATTGTTATTATTATTATTACCGTACACACATAAAAAAGGGAAAAGAAAAATTAAAGGCATACAACGTTACAACGTAGGTACAACTTAGGTTGTAAAAAATGAACAGTAAAACAACAGAGGTCGAGATAAAAATTTTAACATTAATTTATACACACACAAAAATACACATGCAGCAACAGAGGAACTTTTCACACCATATTACATTCGTTTACCCGTGTAATGCAGTAGGTACGCAAATAATGTACCATGTACCTCCTTTTTCTCTTATTCACATCACAAACAGTGACACGTTCTAACACCAACAATGAACCAACGAAATAGCAGGTACTTGATTATATCGCCATTAATTTTTTTTTGCTCCACAGCATGGAAAAATACATAAAACGAAAGAATATGTCAATATGGGTTAAAGTTGTCAACACAAAATTTTATGAACAGTTCGGTTTATTCTAACACCATCCACAGCCTAAAAGTTTATATGTAGGGCTAAAATATATATTTAGTAAAAAAATGTTTCCGGAACGGGTATTTTTATGCAAAACTATCAAAAAAAAAAATCGTCATCAGAAGTTATTTTGTGATTCTCTTTTTTTTACCATGAATAGCTTTAAAAAAAAACAAAAAAAAAAACTAATTAGTAAAATCAGTATTATTTTGCATTTTCATTATATAACGTCACACAGAAATATCGGCATAAAAATAGCATATTTATTGCAAGTCGTCGTTTATTATAAAAAGAAAAACAACAAAAAAAACGATGAGGTTAGTTATTTTTCAGAATTATACAGTTTAACCAAATTGAAAAAGTTTAATTAAATTTGAATAGAAAGATAATGGATTTTAGTTCAAATATTCTCATTGTTGTCCTCACTCGTGCAAATGTACATTATAATGGAAATGTGTAACATTATGTATATATGTATGTTGTATGCATCCGTATATATCGTAAAATTGCTTTTGCGAAAAATTTTGTGGTTTTTAAATGCATTATTTTTATCATCATCGTTAGAGTGTGTCCAACAAGGATATACTACATCACAAACCAAACTATTTAATGCCAATGCTCGTTTTTAAATTAATTTTTACCGTTCGCATTTATCGCAATGGTATGTCAGTTAATTAATGCCAAGATGCAAAATAAAAATATAAAATCATTTAAATTGTCTGTCGTCGGTCGTTATGGAGACAGTCTAATTGAATAATGTATTTCTTCTGGCTCGCAGCTCAAGCAATTATATGCAAATTTTTGCTTTAATTTTAACGTTTTTTTTTCACCAACGATTTGTTCATTTAGGAAACGGACCAGATGTGAAACCATTTCAAGCTTTTTTTAAACATAAATTTAAGATTTATGAAACCCACCATTTGACTATTTAACATTGTTTTTTTTTCTTTTTTCAGTTCAATGATTGTATTAAATAATGAAACAATTTAATAAATTACTATGAAAAGATCGGTTAAACGTATTAAATATTTCATATATATTTTTTTACGATCTATGAAAATATGATTTTAATATTTTTTCTCATACTTATGAATTGAACAGTAAAATTAAAAAAAAAATAAACAAAAAAAAAAACCTTTCCAAGTTCATATCTTCATATTTAATTCTTACCATTTTTCCAATTAGGAAGTTTTGCGAGCATTATTTTAAATTTATACCTACTTGCACATAAATTTCCTATTTGGTCTGTCACTGCATCCATATTCCATATAAACCGAAAACGACACTAAAAAAATTTTTCATGAAAAGATCTTTAATTTTTACTTTTTATATATTTAATTACTTTTTTACTTTACAGCGGTTGATTCCTTTCAACAGCGGCAACTATGGTAAACCATATTTTTCTTGCATTTATCTTCTGTCAGTTTTCCTATAAGAACATTAACTTTGTCTATTTATCTCAAAACACGCACCAGACAATAGAGAATACTATAATAACGAAAAACTTTACAAAAAATGCAATATTTTACGTTTTTTAACTGAAATAATTGTTCAGCGTTGTTCTAGGTTTACATGAAAGAGCATCCATATGGAATAAAAAATAATTGTAGCGAATTTACAGTTCATTTTTATTTTTAAAGTACTTCGCATAGTGTATCTGCTTCCGATTTACATTTAGCACTTCATTATTGTTTCAATCAACGCTAGGAAAAATTGTGACCTCTTAAAACTAAATACTAGATTATATTTCTTCAATAAATTATCAGATTTTTTCTATTTTTTAGTCGTTGCTGTTTTAAACATAAATTTTAAATTTAAAAAGAACAATTTTCAACGGTTTTAGTTCACACATACTTGTTTGTGTTAATGTAAATAGTCGAAAATTAATTCCAATTTACCAGAAAATGAATAAAATCACATGAGGAATCACATCACATGTCTAAAAGTCTAACACGTTATGTTTACGAAGCCCCATGTTAATAAGATTGCTATTTTTATGATGCGGGAAATCTAAAATATTTCACCGTATGTGTGTAAAATATATGTATAAACATTGGTAATATGGAGCTCGAAACATTTATGACTCAACCTTAAACAACCCGTGCTAACAGAGTGCTATGTGATGTCGGCGATAATAAAAAATAAGATTTTTTATGCTTTACAACTTTTAGAGGGGTATAAATCAAAATAAATACTGTTTTCTTATTTTGTGGTTTTGTTTCATTCAAAATACAAAAGAAAAATCATAAAAAGAATGTTTCTAACCTTAAATAATGTTTTTTATGTGTTTATTTATATTGTAATATATGGTTAAAAAGGTCAAACATATCAGCAAATGAAAGAATAAATATAAAGGTAGAAAAAAAAATTTACATACAGAACCTTATTCTTACAATTTTTCAAATCTTTTGTATCAATCATCACCATATTTGCCAACTTTTTTTTTTACATATTTAATATGTAGAATTTATAAAAATATGTTTTTATTTTATAAAAAATATTAGAAAGTATATATGAAGGGCTTAAATCTTACAATTTTTTTAAATCTTTTGTATCAATCATCACCATATTTGCCAACTTTTTTTTTTTACATATTTAATATGTAGAATTTATAAAAATATGTTTTTTAAAGAACACAAAAAACTAAAAAAATTTTATAAAATTTTCTTAATGTATCTGAAAGTACTCGTCTTTAAGCATATTTTCTCATAACTCAGAAAGTATATATTTGTATATAACAATCATGAAAAAAAGAAATCTCATTGCTTAGATTTAATACATTTTTTCTTCTCTATGCCTGCTGCAACTGATGTTGATAAATATTTCAACTTAATTGATTTTCCAAGAAGAGCGCCCATTGAAGGACAGATAAAATAATAATAAAAGAATACTGACGATTTTTTGTGCATTTTAATATAAGCGTATTTTTTTTTTGTTGTTTATATTATATTTTCATTTTACAGAAACAAACGAATCAACATTCATCATTAATGACATCAAATCATTTTACATCAGATTCTTACAAGCATCTTGTCATGCTTTGTACAGGACGCCACTTTTCTCCATTTTTATTTTAAATGTAGGTATTTTCTGTTTTCACAAAGTCATTTAATTTAAATCACAGTTTTTTATCTCTTTATTATGTGTTTTTTCTTGCTCGACATTTTTATTATCGCTCTTGCCTTTTAGTTTTCCGCAGTTTTTCTCCATCTCATGATTAATAGATAATAATTTTTTTCTGGCTTTCTCCTCTTTTTTTTCTCTTCTTGTACCTATATATAAAATATACTTACCGTATATTCAAACTACTTAGGGTTCGAATGCAAAGAGGAAAACAAGATGACACCACCAATGAGTTGTCTTCATTGGAATTTCAGTTCAGACGATAAATGAAGACCATTCATGTTGTATGTGTGGAAAAGAAGAAAAATCAAAAAATAATGTTTAAGAGACATTGGAAAAGAAGCGAGAAGGAGGTGAAATGAGAAAGTTTAATTAGTACATTTTTTTTTGTATAATGTTTATAAAAATAGAATAAATTAGTTGGATAGATTTTTCAATTTCGTAGGATGAAAAGCACAATTAATTTTATTTAAATAACTTTTCGAAGAATTTATTTATGAAATTGCATGAGGATAACAAATTATTTTGTTCTTTTTTCTGACATTCGGATGGATTCGTTGCTCAATCATGTTACATACCTAAATTTTGATGAAAAATTACATTTAGTTGAGATTCACTTATGATCTAAGAATTTAAGCGATGCAATTATTCATGTTTATCCACAACTAACTTGTGTCTCTAAGAGAACTAAATCTTTGCGAATTCATAAATAAAAACTAAGACTTTTGAAAACAAAAGCAATGATACGAATTAGGCAGAAATGATAAATGTTTTATTTTATTTGTATGACACCATAATGGTTTTTACATGACTTTTACAGAATCCCTTGAAGATTAAGAAAGAGTGATAGATATTTGCGATCCTGCATATTTTTATGTCATTTTTATGCGTATAATAATAATAATTTTTTCTTCCTCTTTCTTTCTTGATATAGTACACAAAAACACATAAAGACACAAAAAACCTAATTTTTAGATATACAAAGATTACGCTTGATGGAGTAAGAAATAAGACGAAGACGACGAACAAAAAATGATAAACAATACCTAGTAGACAAGAAAATGTCGCAGAAGCAGTGGCACTAGTACCGCATACAATAACCTTAAAAACGAGAATAAAAAGCATTTCTTCCGTGCGAACAGTGTACAATTTTTCATAAAATCTCTACTGTTGTGATATGAATGTAAAATAATGTTCTTTTCATCTAGTATCTGCTGGTCTGTATGTTGTCTGTTTTATGGGAAGGAAAAGAATGAAATTTGAATAATTTAGTCAAATGAGCTAATAAATCCTTATATGTCTGTAGCATAATGTTATATTTTTTAGTAAAAAGAATTATAATAACAAGGACAGTTCATAAATATTTTCCACAAGCTGTGCAATGCTAGCAGAATCGGGATGTATGTATATATAGTTAATTTGAGGTGCCACTATTCTCGCTTTTTTATTTCCATCAACAACAACATTGCCCGAAACATTCTCGTCGTTCTATTATGTATCCTACTTTTTTTTCAGTAATATCATTATTCTTACATTTACTTGTAAATTTTCTTTCTACACAATGTTGAAAAAATTAACAGAGTCGTCGTTAAAGCATGCTTTCTTTTATCTTTTCTTGTAGGTTCCAAAAAAAAGTCAACATATGGAACCATATGCTAACATGTAAAACCAATTCATCATCTTTCCCTTCTCTTTAAAAATTGGATGGAACGGCAACAAATTTTAAAAATATTAGCATTATGTGATTTTTTTGTGTAGATTGCAAAGCATTTTTTACATATTGAACTATTTTTCTGTTTTTTTTTTAATGAATGGCTCAAAATAATGTTTGATTGATCTTTTTTATATGAGTCTCACGTTTAAGGGCTTAAAGAGAGAATAAGACTTATATAAATATACCTCTGAATAAATATACCTGAAAATATACCTGATTATGATTACAGCCAAAGTTTCATAAATTAAAGCGCAATTTCGGAAAATAAATTAACTCGTCTATCAGATGTTTAAACGTTGTTGAACTTATTTCAACGAGCCACAAGTTGTACATAAGTCACAAATATAATACCATGGTTTTACCTCCCGAGCCTGAAAAAGGCTAAAAGGTTATCAAATTAAAATTTTTGAATGTTTGTAATTCATAAAATTACTTTTTTGCAGCTAATACCCAAAAAGTATGATTCTGATGGAGCAGAAACTTCCGTTTTTGAGCCAGGAACGTGCCTTGTTTCAGAAACAATAAATAGCCTCCTGAAGTGGTATTTTTTTTATTTTTTAGAATCTGCAGCTCAAAATCATTAAATTAAAAAACCTCATCTGAAAATCACATTTCAGTAAAATCATATGAAAATCTTACCAAATGTTGCGCTAAATTGATTCGACAAAATAAATTAAAATAAAAAAAAATTTACCGGTCAATTTCCAGTTTTACTTCCACGATTTCCAGTGATCCTTCCATTATTCCACGCTGGATGCCTGTTTCTATACACGTACACGGTACGATGATGTCTGTACGTCGCTACAGAAACCCGTATGTGAGCATAGTGTTTGTACAGAATTTTTTTCTGTGAGCTGGGAAATGTACAAAACCATTTTCTGTGAGCTGGGTCACGTACCGACATTTGATTGTCACCTAGGGCTGGTCAGAAGTCGTTGTTTGACACCTGGGGCATGTTTCTTTTTTTTGCACTGGGATTTGTCGGAAATTTTTTTTTGCAAGTGGGACTGAGCGCCGTGAGTGGTATGAGTGACAATGAGTTACTATGAATTTAAGTCCGTTAAAACTGCTTTCTAGACTTAAGTAAGCAGGTATCTTAAATGGTAAAGTATTCAATGTTGTAAATACTATTTTTGGAAATATTTGAGACCGATTTGAAACCATTTTTTTAAAGGTTTTTACTCTAAAAAAATGCTCAAAAGACCTCAAGGCTTGCACATCCGCTGCCGGTAATCGGCCACCGGTTATGTGTGACATAAACACATGACTTTGTGCTTTTAACACAAATACACATGCATATATAATAAAGTAGTATTTGTGTATTGAATATCAAAATTTATGTGTTTTAATATTTTTATATTATTTATATTTAATTCTTTGAAAAATTCGAATGTAAAATTTGTGCAAAAAAAAAAGTACATTTATTCTCGAAAACTTTGACGTTTTTTTTTTAATTTATTTTGTTCTATTACACAATTATACAACATGGTTTAAAATCGTATGAATGATTCACGGCTTTCATTCACTACTTTGACTGAAATCAAAATCAGTTGCTGTTTAACACTTCAGCAGTTAAGGTTACTTGAAAAAATTGTTTGTGGCACAGAATAAAGTGAATGGATTTTCCAGTGTGGTCATATGATTATGATACATTTGATCAAAAACAATCATTTATAGTAACTGAGAAAAGAATTGTATGAAAAAATTAATAACAGTGCAGTGTGGACAAAAAATATTTAATGACTACAATTTCGATATAGTCGAATAACTCTAAAGAATTGGATGTTTGAAATACAATTAGGCAAATTTTTCAAGTAAGTTTTTGGCTAATTTTTATTATTATTATTTTTTTTTTTTTGTTTTTTCAATCAATACTTGTAATATTTAATAATTTTTCTTACTCATTCGTTGCAAAAATTGTTATTTCACGCCTACATTTTTTTGCCTAATGAGTCAACAGCTTTTTGTGTGGGATCTGAAAAAATTTCCAATTTGTTATAAAATTAAATCAAAGTCTACTAAATACAACAAAATTCTTTCTTCTTAAAAAAAACTATTTTTTAAAAAACGCAATTCCTGTGCTTTGAATGTAAATTTATAATAAACAAAGTGTTGCCACGTTGCATAATTTCAAAAAATATTTATTTGTAATTAAAATAAAAGAAATTAATTAGCATCGCACATTGATAATTTAATTAAAGTCATTAAAATGTGGCAAAGATCGTGGCATGAAGCACTTGCTGAAAGAAAGCAACGACTTACGAAACAATACTGTGCATACGAACGTTGTGAAATTGTGAAAAAACAAGCTGGTACACAAATTGTATATGAAAGAAAGTGAAAGAGGGAAGATATAAAATGCAAAATTTCTACCTACACGAGACACGGCGACGAACTGAAAAGAGAAAAAAAAACAAAATTTTTTAAACAACATCTTCCGACGAAATGCAGGTTTCAATTTTTCCTCATTCGCGTATAAATGTAGACAGTTGTCTTTTTTTTGTTTGTCTCTTTTTATCAATGGAACTTGTTATTCAAGTAGGTGCAGTTTTTTAAATTTTGCAAAAAATAATAGTATTAAATATCAAAAGACATAATTAAAAATATTAATGTTTTTATCAGATATTTTTATACAAATCAACAAAATTACTTGTTGCTGATGAAATTTTTTTCTGATTCTATTTTTTTTTTGTACACATATCTAAATCAAATACGGCTTATGTCCGGCCTGTTTATTCCTGTGTCATTATTATAACAATCAATTTAATTTCTTCAGGGTTTTCGGAACCTGCATCAATTAAGATTAGTGTCGACTTTTTTCTTCCTTCTTTTGCTTCCCAGAATAAATCAATCGTTCTTAGTTTCTGAAAATCTTATGATATTTTCTTGACCAAATCCACATAAATTTAAAATTGTTGTTTTATAGTACTCTATCTAAAATGTATTTATAAAATATAATAGATAATAAATCCAAAGAACAAAAAAATGAACAAAATTTAATCGATTTTAGAAAATTTTATTTTTAAGATGTGAATTGATTTAAATTTTTGCACACAAAATTTTCGTGTCGCATTTTCTTTCGAAATGCGATAGAGAAAAAAGAAGATTTCAATAAATTTCACTTGTTTTAGTTGGTGTGTGTGTGTGTACAGAGATGAAAATATTTCTGTCTGGTCCCCTAAAGGTATGTATGTTATTTTGGCTCAAGGATTTTCTTGAACGCAGTCAAAGTAAGATGAAGGATAAAGTTTATTAACGTAACATCAACATTTTCGACGTTTTCTCGAAGCTGTCAGTTGATTTATGATTTCAATGATCTTGTAAAATTTACTCCTGCAAGACAAAATATGTTTCTCAAATGATTGAGAAACAGGATCTATTAGTTATTTTTACAAATCCCTGACGAATAAGAAATAAATGGAAAAAGAGACAGCGTTTGCCTTGACATGTTTCCGAAAAACACCCACACAAAGTGTTTTAGTTAAATTGCATACAACGTGGCTTTTCTGGCAATCCGAAATGTTATATTGTCATTTGAAGTCATTCCTCTGTGTATTCAAGTTACAAGAATAAATGACTCATTTTTGTCGGTCCCTCATATTACAGACGGACTCGATTGTGGTTTAAAATAATTTTAAATGATTGTAAAAAATCTAATCATTTTTATCTAAAATCTCGATTGACCATCAATTTACACAAAAAAAAAAAACAATAAAAGAGAGGTTTATACCAAAAAAATTTAACCAAGCACGCCGTCACTTGGGAGTAAAAAAATTCTGTAAAAGGATTGTAAATGTTTATATGGAATTTGCAATAAAATGAAACGACAAAAAATTAGATAGATTACATAACCAAATCCTATTTTGTCTGCAAGGAATAGGATGAAAAAGTGATAAATAGGTTTGTCGATTTTGCCTTGATACACGCGCGTAATTTTGTGTCAACTAGAGCTTTACAAACCGAAACACATGAAAATAAAATGAATTATTTAGTTGATTTAGGGGCATGAAAAGACTGCAAGCTTACTGACAGAATTGCACATACGTTAAACTAATTTTTTTGGAATATTTCTTATTGGATGAAACAATACAAAACATTCAAGGAATTACAAATTTTTTATTAGACTCCTATAAAAAAAAATTCAATGGATCGCGGAGATTCCTTATCATATTTGACATAACTAAAAAACAAACATAACTGATTCAATTAACTATATCAAAAAAATCATCTGGCAGTCCCCACTCAATATTTAAATATTTTAGTCATCTTTTGATATGCAGTGGATTTGTAGCATACGCATCTAAACCAATTCAAATAACTGCAAGTCTTTCGCAGTAAAAATCATTGATTCTCATATATACAATAGTATTCACTTTCGCTTTATGCTTGAAACCATATTCCGATCTCCTGAATACTTCATTTTCATTATATTCGTCACAAAAAAAGTGAGAGAAAAATATATACGATATACGGAAAGCGAATCGAGATAAGGGGCTTAGAGATAAAGTATGCATATGCTGAAAAAAGTGAAAAATTAAAAAAAAGATCAAATTGAGATCCAATATTCAATTGTTTTATTTTATTTATACAAATCCGCCTATTTAATGTCTGCACCTGAGTGTGACTCGTTGTTGTATATGCATAAAGCGCAACATAAAAATTGAATGAAATGCAGATTTTATTTAACGTTTTGAATGAATATTTTATAAAACACTATTCAATTTATTTATGCTCTTTATGTAGAGTCGATCTGAATCCGCTACTACACTGCATTTGTGCAATGATAACAAAAGCTGCGCGATTTTTATTATTATATTATTCTTTTAGCTGCTATTGAAATTTGATTTTCAACGTGCTCGACACACTTGAAGTGTATTCCATAGACGCACACGGTGCATAAAATTTATGAAAATTCTAACGTTTTCTATTGACTATTCATTTTCACATTTGCATCAAGTGTATTGTGTATATATTTTATAGATTATTATGATAATAGACTATTTTCTAATTGATTAGCTTTCGAGTTTATAGTTTAGTTTGATTGGGACAGAATTGAATTATCAAGGGCACTCGTTCAATGTCAGCACATTCAGCTGCATTAATATTAATTATTTTGAATATGACACTTTGAGATACTAAATTTGACGCAGTATTAAATTTTCTTAAGAGAGAAACTTTCTTGAAAATTTGGAAAATTTCAGTTTTTATCGATTAACAGTTTTCAAGCAAGTTTTCTCGCAAACATAAGGAAAACAAAATATAACCAGTAATGGCTTATTTGGTAATAAACAAGTATTAGCTAAACTTGATCTTGATGACATGAAGTGAAAGTGTTTAGTAATATTGAAAAAAATATATCGTTATCATCACGAACATGCCACTTTTTTAAAAGATGTAATTCAATAATCTTATAAAGCTTATTTGTCATTTCCTGTCTGACTCTGATGATATGAACTTGCACTTGCACAAAAACATTAAAAGTCCTTATAATCTGGATGATACAGAACATATATGAATGCAACAAATACATGTAAACGATCTAAACATTTCCGTATCCTTTCTACCGTTTACAATAGTAAATCATGTTATGACAGACAATAGATCCACAAATGAGCAAAACGAGAGTCATATTATAATGTCAATTCAATTAGTACAATTATTAGCATGATTAACAAGTGACATTATCTGTACCGTAATAATAATACATTTAAATTATGGTGAACTCCGTATACATTGCATCAGACAACACACCAGATACATGATTCTAATTGCACTGGGCTTTATGAATGTTGAATAGACAATAAGCTAGCACATGGCCAGGCAAGTTACCTTGTTGAATTGGTGAGACACACACAAGAAGTAAGACAAATTGTATTGTGTATTTCATTATGCTGTGGCTATGCAAAATGCAATTGCACGAGAGTAGATTCATTCGGCTATAGTGTGGAAATGTAATTACATTTTGGGTAAGTTTATTCATACCATTTTAAAATATTTAGATAAATTGTAAGGGCCTGTGCATTATATGCTCTACTAACGATGCACATTTTGTGGTGTGTATAATATGAGGTTTTATTAAAAACAATTGGATTTGTCTAGACAATGACCTGTCTTGAAAACGTAATTTTGAAGGATCTTTGTGGAAATGAGACAATTTAAATGCCTTTTGACATCAGTCAATAAGTTTAATAATGTAAATACAGAAATACTAACAATTACCGAATGTTTTTTTGCTATTTGGATTCCGATAGATGTGGATAATTGTTTGTGACTCGGCCTCATTCTCACCCTCTACGGATACAACCATAAATGTAAATAAAAGAAGCATAAAGTTGAGGGACAAATTAAAAGTGACATTGAAATTTCACGAATTAGCTTCCAACAAATTAAAACCCGTATTTTATAGTTCTTTAACTCTTTTAGAAAGCCCTGAGGAAATCAACTTCAAGTTTGGTTCATAGATTTATTAAAACTTTGGATTTTTTTCGCCATATTTTAGTTATTGAAAAAGTTAAATTTGTCTAAGTTAATGTTACATTTGTTTAAAGTAAAGAAATGAGAAAAATGTCATTACCGTGAAACTGTTTATATTTTTAACCAAATGTTTTTTTAGTGTGATGTAACATGGTCACATTATAACATTTGGTGTTTTTTTGCTTGAAGGTTAAAATATTTTTTCTTAGTATAATTTATTTAAAAAAATAATCAATATTAAATTTATCTTATGAAAAATCAAAGTAAAGCAGAAGTTAACTATTCGTTTATTTTTTTTTGGAATTCAAATAGGTACATTACGAACAAATAACTTTAAAGTCATTCATGCATTGAAAATGGCACCTGTTCTTAAACCAATTCGAAATTTCTATAATGTAATCCATGTCAACAACATAAAACATACACAAATAATATAAAACAAATAAGGCATTTGGCACAGTTTAGATATGCTCTAGTTCCGAATCAAACATTCCGAAAACATTCACTTTCTGATGTTTGATGCGAATTTAACGAGATTGATGCTCCAAATCATGAAAATAAATATTTATTGTTAAAATCATCACATATAATTTAAATTACTTGTGAAAAGTTGAAAAGAATAAAATAACGGAAAATTGAGATAAGAATGTAATTTGGCATGAACAAAAAAAAAACACACAATTTTTACTCTCTTTCTGAACAAACCTATAACTTTGTCCTTTCGACAAATTACTTATTTAACTTATGCTCGACTTTTCTTTTACATTTACGAAGGTAAATTTAGTGTAAAGACAATGAGTCACAAAAGTTCAATTCTTCAAGGCATTGTTGACTTTTTGTGTTGTTTTTTATTTTACATTTAATTACGCTCATCTCTTAGTTGAAAACTTTATAAAAGAAATATTTACCTAAATTGGAAAGGAAAATTTTTATTCCAAGAAAATACGGATGTAACTAATTCCTCCACTATAAACGCTGTGGTTTCTACAGATAACGTACGTAATGTTGTTTGTTCTTTGCAGAAAGAGCGAGAAAAAATACTACAACAACAACAAAAAATAAATAAAACAAAAGAAAGAAAAATTGTTTTAAAAGCCTATGGCGAATCTTCAGTTACTTAAGGTACACATTAAATATTCCTATAGAAACTCCGTATTTGTATAAAGTGCTAAAAACATTTTAAAAAAATAAGCAAAAGAAATAAAATTCTACATTTTTAGCCATGAGCATTTTCTTTGCGTCTCTCCCTCTCTCTTTTGTACATATTACGAAAAAAAATGTATAAAGAGTCTCGCACATTTATAATAATATTTCTTGACTTTTCAAGTAACCTTGGATGATTGTGACTCAGCATGACTTTAATTCTCCTTATATGTTCCTTTTTATATTTATATGAAACGGAATAACGTAATAATAATAAAAATTGTACACACATAACTTATGCTATATGCAATATTTTACACACAAATCACACATAACGAAAATAGTGATATTCTTCTTCTTTTTTTTTCTTTGTTTGCTTATTGTATAAATAAATACATTGCTTGATTAAAGCTATTGTTGTTTCTTTAGTTACTCGACATTGAGCGATACACAGAGAAATATTGAACACCATGGTTATTATTGAAACTTATGGCGCGTATCGAAACTTTATACACGAAAACATTAATTTTTGTACATTTCAAATAATGATGATTACATCCGAAGAAGTTAAAAAGTATTTTTTTTTTCATCTGACGTATTTCAACCGAACAAAATATTTGCTTTTATTATTATTTTATTAATAAATTGAATGGCAATGATATGCTATATTTCAGCACAAACAAGTGCTCGAGTCAATATTTCCTATTATTTCGCTTTAACATAAATATTTAAGGAGATGCACGATTACGATATTCTTTTGGACACTAGTAAACTTTGTTTGTTAAGGGTCGGATGATGTCATCATAAAAACCAATTATTTGCACTAATGTGATTATGTAAAGAAGAAGATGACGGTGTAAAAATTATAACAATCTTTTGTCCTCAACACTTAATCTTTGATATTTTTTCTTACAAAAATTCTCCTAAATAGCACGAACTATCCAAACTACTTTTTAAAAAAATATTGTTTTGAAATACAAAAAGAGCAGTGACAATACTATTTTTTAGAATGCTTATTCAGGTTGAAATTTATTGTTGAACATTACTCTTTTGAGCCTGATAAGTACAATAATCCGTTTATGTCGAAATTGTTAATGAACAAAAGCCACAGCCAAACAAATATGTGTATTAAGAATCAACGACGAAATTCCTATTGACATTAATTGAATGCCTCTACCGTAAAACATCATCAAAATATTTATGTGTAATTAATTAATTAGAATATTATGGAAATAATAGATTTTCTACTACTTGCTCATCATATAACAATTAAATAGGTACTTCGTGTATCTCAATCAAATAACATACAATCATTAGATGGTAGATACAATTACTTAAAATATAAATTAGTTGGGTTTCCATGTAATTTAATAAATGACATTCCTTTATTGTTGCATTTAATCAATGTTAAGTGTATTTAATCGATTGCACACCGAAAATACCAGAGATGATTGAAGTGTTCCAACACATGCAACATAATCAAATGTTGAAAAAGTTATTGTTGGCATCTAACTTTTAATGTGAATCATTTTGCGATTTAGATGAAAATGTCCCGTTTCATAACAAAAAGTATTCCTGACACATAACTGCAAATCACTGAAAAACATTTGGTTTGTACTTAATCATGCAACTTGAACCACATGCACTTTAGAATTTGGCAATACGCGATATAATTACTCCGCTTTTAAATTGATTGTGGTTCACCAGGTTGTTATCTATTCAGTTGTATTACTGATAGCTGATTCGGTGTTGCTTTATTATTGTTTCGACTGCTAGCTAACCGATTAGATTAATGTTAAATATTTTATAATAATAATTTTCCGTTCAAAGTCATCGATCTTCTGAAAATGTTTCAGATCATTTTGCAAGCACGTCATAAATGAAAGGATTAAAAATCTAGTTTGATGTTCACACATGTGAGTCCGTAGTATCAAATAATAAAAAAGCAATTTTCATGGAAGTTATAACAACGTCTTGTGCGAAATGTGTGTGCAGTCAGTAGTATTATTGTTTCGCTTCCAACATGAAAATATACTATAAATATGTGAATATTGCAGAACCGATATAGAGAAAGGCAGCTTGGTACTTTTGATATATACATAAGAATGGATGCAAAGTAAAAAAGAGCGTAAAATATAAAAAGGAAAAATTGTATCGACATGAAAAATGTGGAAAATGTTTAAAATTAAGTACGTGCTTTGAAAAACTATAAATTTTCCACCTAATATATTTTTCCCTGGTTGTGTGCTCATGGCAAACGTAACATGTTCATTTTCCAGCAAAGGCAACATTCTTATATGATACTCTTTTATCATTATTATTACTTTTAAAATGTAAAAAAGATGTGTTTGAAGCTTAAGAAGCCGTTTAGGCCGCATCATTCTTTCTGCCGCTATACTTTTTTCTATGTTTCATCTTTTTCCATTATTTATTAGCTTTTGTTGCGCATAAATGATGTAAAATTGTTTATACTTTTTTCTTTTTATTTTCTTCAAAAAATAAACGCCACACTAATATAGGTAGTATCAAGCATATGTTTTTCATACATACAAGATCCCAGTCCATGTTTACAAAAAAAAAACATGTATTTAGAAAAGGAAAACAAAAGGATAGAACGATAAACCATCTTGTTTCAGTGAATGTCACTTCATTATTTGCTGTTTCACACTTTAAAATAAAACGTGTAGTAACTGCATAAAACAAATGCAAAAACAAAAAAAAATGACAAAGCAGAGGTATCTTTTACAATAACAGTCTCCGAAATATATCTGAAAACACATCAGACACATGAAAAATATGTTGGAGGCTTGATGATGTCTTCTTTTATAAATGACTGGCATTTATGTACGACTAGTTTTGTCACGAATGCACAATTAGTTACAACGAACAAAAAAAAAACAACTGTCACCGTCAATTTCACCAAGAAGGTGTAACAAAACAAATAAATTACAAAAATGTGTACATGAAATTGTAGAGGTGAATTTAAAGTATAAAAGTGACAATTGTTCCTTATTTTTCGGTTAGTTTTGCTTCTATCCTGAGTTCTCGACGATTTTTTTTTTCAAGGGCTTATTATTTTTCTACTAAAAAAAAATAATAAAACATAAGTTGATATGTATAAAATTTAGAATAACTTTAAGAAAATTTAGAAAACCATATTAAACCCATTATTAAACCCATATCTTCCCGGCATCATGTATGTGCCATTGTCAATAAAATGTTAATAATGCGCTTTTTCATTGGTTAGTTTTCGCGTTCAAGGCTCCTGTTTAGAAAAATAAAGCAAAAAAAAAAATATAAATCAATAGCCGTTTAGTTTAGGTATTTGTAAAAACGTTTTATTTTAACATTTGCTTGCAAACAAATGTGCGAATGTTTAAGAGAAACGTGTGAAGAACTTTCGCGTTGATGGACAGTGTCGCATCATCATCATCATCTTGCATGCACTTCGAAAAGTGGCTGTCAGAGTGTTTTCTAAATTGACTTAACCTATACTACTAAATTTATATTTCTCTTTGACTACAAAGCTATGCCTGCACATATTTATAAACATTTATTTTGTTGTATGTTGTACTTTTCCACTTCATCTCTTTCATTTTTGTGGTGCTTGTTTTGCTGGTTACTCGCTGTATTTGTGTGCGTGTTATGTTTGCAATGTACTACTCACGCTTTGTCTCTACAAAAAATAAATTTTAAGTCAGCCATTAACTTAAATGTGAGTGTAGAGTTGTTGTCTGTCTGTGTGCCTCCAAATAACAAAAAAAAAAAAGATGTGGTATTCCGTTTAAATTCAAAGAGAATGTTGGTCTGCAGTCTGTGTGCTTGTCTGCTATTTGCTTTTTAAGTTTCGTTGTCTGATTTAGTTAAAGTGAAGTTGCGTTGGATACCTAACGTGTGCCCGCTGTGTTATTTCTAAGTTGTTTTATCGCAAAAATATATAGTAAACGTTAAGTCGAGTAGAAATATTGTTTTTCCTCATAAGTATACGTGCATAATTAAATGCATTTTTGGTGTATGGTGTACTTATTGCATTACAAAAGGTATTTTCATTAAAAGTTAAATCATTAATTTTTTATAACTGTTCGCAAACAATGAAAGTCAACACAAAAACCTTTGTAATCATGTTGGAATAAAATGCAATTCAAGAATTATTTCATAACTCCAAAACCCAACAACTAAAAATATGCGCTAACAAAAACCTGTTTTGTACCAGCTACCAACATACATTTTGAATGTAAAATTGTTGCTGTTCTATGTGTGCAAGCAATTGCCAACTCATACAATTATTAATTTGAAGAAAAACGCCATCCACCATTATTATTTGACAAAACAAAAAATACAATTTTGCTTTAAAATATCCTTTTTTTATTTAATTGTTTATTTTATAAATATGTACAGCAAAATTGTGTTTTTTTCTAAATGTCTCGAAAATGTCAATTTAAAAATATTTTAGGAAATGGTTTTACGTTGAAAGATATTTAAAACTAGATTTTAAAATTATCAAATGTAAATAATTAAACTCAGATTCCAACTTTAGCTTGAAATAATGAAAAAATAAGAGAGACACGAAAAAAGTGAAAATTAAAGCAAGCTCACCTCTATGTAGAAATTATCTCATATTGCTTTAAAGTTCTTATATGACATTTATCTCTTCAATTATAATAGAAAGAACAGAAAAATTCCATTTGTGGAATTTTCTAAAGTCTATTCATAATTCGTTGTACACATCATCATCATCATTGTGCTTAGCATACAGACAACCATGAAAACTATAACTATGTGCACATGTGAAAGAATTTTTATTTTAGCACGAGAATCTGGACAATGCAGTGACTCGGCGATGCGTTTGAAAGAGTAATTATTGTTCACAACAGAAATACTCAAATGAAGCTCTTAGCTTTTTATAAATCGTTTCATTAAGTCACTACGGAGTAAGAATTCCTGAATGAGATAGAGTGTTTAAATTTTCTAATAAAATTTTCTGCTTTAATGTTTTTTGTCATTACAAATGCAAAAACTTATTAAATCACTGAAAACAAAGTAAAATTTCTGACACTTTCAATTTTGATCCGAAAACTACTATTTTTGGCTATGATCAAAAATAGTACGAAAAAAAAATTATTTTTAGCAAAATTATATTTTGTCAGCAAAATTGTTTTAAATATATATATTAAAAATAATAATAAATATATATATATGTATATATATTTTTAAATATTTATTTAACATAGCACGGCAAAGTGAAATCTAATTGTTTTGATGTATCAATTACGTAAAATGTATCGCTTATCAACTAAAATCTATTAACATATTTAGCATGCTGTCGTTTATTGATAGTTTTTCCCTTTTTTTAATTTTTCTCTGCTTCATTTGTAACACAATTTGCGGTAATAATAAAGCCAATTTCTATTAAATGCATCTACTCTACACTCTACTCCTTTCGATAACATTTAACTTTTATAAGTCGTAGGTACGAAAGGCATTACAGACAAACACATTAGACCAAATTATAAAGTGGTTTACAATATATACGGCATAACTTTTGTATTCACGTACCTGTTGCGTATAATTTCAAAAAGTTATGTGTTCCAATATTGCATGATTTGCATGTATATGCTATAACAACAAAATACCGTAGGAAACGGCAGGGAGCATGTGATGTGACCAACATATTATTGACATTTCAATTAGCACATTATATGCACATCATTTTGATGTGTAGAACTTCGTTCGATACCTTCACGTAATATGTACATTTCTCTCAAATGTTGTATCCTTGCAACACTGAGTACTTTTAATGGAATAAAAAAGAGCGATTCCGATGAAATATTGAATTGTAATTATCATGACAACTTTTGCGAGTACGAATCAGTCTTGCGTCGAAAAATTGACAGATTTGATGATCCACAATAGCTTGCCAACAACTACAGCAAATTTACAAATATTTTGCTTTATATAATATATTAGGGTTGTCTCTACTTAGTGCAAGCTAGAATTTATTTCACAAAATTCAACCCAATTTTCCGCTACAAATATTTGATTTGTTGCTTTTTGTTCGCATGTGTATGAAACACGATGACATTTATAAAGTGAAAGCCTTCAATCATAACAAAAAAAAAATGATTGTTACAATTATGATGATAGTAATTTCAGAATTATTTTGGATGGACGAATAACGTTAATTGACATGAAACTCGATCGGATTTCCTTTTTTTAAATAAATTCAATAACTAACATTTTTTAAAATGTCTGATTTAAATTTTGAGCTTTTCGTGATCTGTCCTGTGATAAATAAGAAGTATTGTAGCACATGCCACACCTGATGCGGTTTTGTTACTTCCAACACCTGTCTTTTTTGTTGTCGGCTCTTACAAAATTTACAGTGCAATGCAAAATAACTGTATATATAAATTTCAATACAATTTCATTTCGTCTTTCGTGAGCAAAACAAAAAAAAAGTAAAATTTTGCATATAAATATAAAACCAATTTAAGACACAGTAGAAAGTTTCCACCTAGCAACTTATCTCCGGCAAATGCAAACTCTCGTTTCGCTTCATATATTGATTGAGGTAATGCCTTTAACACAGTGATGATGTTCACAACTCTCTATCGTAATTATCCAAATTTTAGATAACCCTCTTGTTTCAAGTACAATACAGATAAAACGCATAGTTATACTTTCATCGACTTCATAAATTATTATCATCCTCGTGATTTCCATTGGAAAGTACATTCACCATCGTTAACGTCGCCATACCGAAATCCACGCAAAAATAAAAGTTTAATGACTTGTCAAAAAATAATAATGGACAGTACACGCTCAAGAGATGAACATAATTGATCGAAATTTGTTCAAAAATAATAATGACAATACTAATGACGGTAATGGCAAGAAGAGAGAAATGTTGGAATGTAAATGTTTTGATTAAATCTAAACAGTGAATTCGTGGTTTGACCACCTTCAGCTTGTGCCAATACAACATCATTACCGTAGATTGTGCTACAATCACAATATTTTTTTTATCAATTTGTGAAAAAAGTTTTGTGTTAACTTTTTTTCTTTCATCAATTTAAAATCAATTCAACTTTCGAAGTTTGCCTCAAAAAACAAACAATTAAAATGATAATTTATACTTTTTAAAAATTCAAGATTTTCTAGCACCAATTCGAAAACCTGCTTTAAAGCCTACATTTACTCAAGACAAACACAACTAACTAGGTATTCAGATTTATTTAAATTGCATGTTCAAAATTAATTACATTTTACCGTGGAGATCGGCAAATATCTGTTAAAATATCTCTTATTATTGTAATCATTTATTATTATTGATAAGGGGCAAAGTGAATTTATAAATTTTGGATAAATTGCGAGCAGAGTCTCACATATGTAAGCGTTATTTGCTTATAACGTAGTGTTAAAATGTGCAAAAGTGCATTTATGAATGCCTGCAACAAATATAATTACATAATCTTGCTCTAATAATATGCTAATAATAAATTAAATTAACTGCATTTTGATGATTTATTTTTAACCAACATACTTTAATTCACATTTAGAGTTATTATTGCACTATTATACAATAATTAATGCATGTACAAAGCATGTGTGAGGTATACTTTGTGTCTGACTGCGTGGCAAATGGAAATGCAGCTCCTAGTCAGTCGACTACATTAAAATAATATGATTATAGTATTTTGTATATTATCGGCTAGTCTTCCATTATACATACACACACATGTTGTACTCCAAAAATTATTATTATATTATTCATATTCAAATTTGTAGATGTGTTTGCACGTGAGTCACGTCAATGAGGTCCGGGTTAAATCTCCACTATGATAATCATAACCATTTGATGTCCGGTTGCGAGACAACTTTCGGCAGAAGGTGCCATGCCATATTATTAAAATGGATTCTAATGATGAAACCACGTGACCAAAAATGTTGTTTCAACATTCTTTCCTCTTGGACTGTGCCGACACGTAAAACAAGTATATGAATAATCAGTTTAGCGCTTACTCGTTGTTATTACGAGACCGACGACGCTACTTGTTAAATTTATTGCACAGTGCTTTACAGACAGTATAGCTTTATAGTGCTAGTTACACTAAAAAAAAATATGTACATAAAGCTGTGCAAGGTACTGTGATTCAGAATTACAATTATTATACCTGATTAAGTTTTATTTTGTTCCATTTCATTCATTCATTGTTTTCAATTATCCAATGAATAATAATAATGTAATAAATTATTTTGAGTATACTCTAATGCAAGACTGTGTGAGCCGCTCTTGCTGTGTCACACAATAATAAACACACGCGGATTTAAGCCAAATTTAGAAAAAGCGGTTACATAAATTTTGCTTTATGGTGCGTCAGAGGAATTCCATTGAAATTTGTTTTGTTTGTTTTAATGTGCGCTTTGTTATTCCATTATAGCGGATGATCCTTTTTTATTATTTGATATGCATGCATTATAATGTTATTATCTTTTGAGCCTAAATTTTAATTTATGATGAAAATCTGCAACTAATAATAATATTTTTTTTTTGTCCCAAAAAACATTCAAATTAATTTTGACAAGTTATTTCTAATAACTAGAAAAGTACAATATTTTCTGTACAAAAAATATATTAATTATCACAAGACAGTCTAACATTCACATTGTTTAATAATCTCTTGATGAACGTTAATTATTTACTAATAGCCAGACACCAAGTCATTTGATTTTTTCGCAGAAAATAAAAATACTTTAGGTATAATAATAATCAAGTGATGACCGACGAAGACGTGATAAATTACTTTCGTATGCCAGACAAACATTGTCTGGGTGTTTGTCGAACGTATTTCTTTGCCATTATTTGTTTAAGTTCATAAACATACATAGCATGTGAAAATATTTACCTTTACATTCATTTCACTTTTAAAATGATTCACTCAGGGATTTACGTATATTTAGTTAGTTAGGTACATGCAAAAATGATGCAAGACATACGTCAAGGGGTTTTTATTTATGAACAACGTGCGTACTTCATGCCGAAATTGCTCAATCATTTGGTGTGTTAGACATCTGGGATCGAAATCACGACGAAAAAATGTTTTCGTTGCTACATTTTTATTATTATTTTAAATAACAATAACATCATTATTATTATTATTATTTTAGTTATTAATGAATTATATTTTCTTTTCTCTTCATTTCTTTACAGGGACAGACAAGCACCATAAGACCGGTTTTTAACACCCATACATTTATACACCATCGAGCAATAAAATTCACACAAAAGCAGCCGTTGTGATAGTGTATAAATCAAAAAGCAAATAAAATAATAATAAATATACGTGTATCCAATAGAGAGAAAGAGAACGTTGTGCCGTATACAACACTTTTTTATAATCATTATAATAGTTGTTTCATGTAGCTGTGAATACAAGAACAGCACCGAAGAACCGTACAAGAAAGGAATATAAATGTTTGTAAGTGTGTTTGTGTTATAATACTTATTAAAGAAACCAGTTATGAAGGAAAGTATACGGTTTTAAATTCAACAAGTGGAATCATGGTTTAGTCATTCGTAACAAACGGCAAAGGCACGTTTGTTGAATACTTTTATTGTATTTTTTTATCAAAAAAAATAAATCTAAACTACATAAAAGTGTATAAAAATTAATTATTATCGTTATATAAGAATCAAATAGTGCCAAAAATTAAACAATATCAAAATGCATTATTAAAAATTTACCATCATCAAAAATGGCAAATAAAAAAGTGAAATGATTTAAAATTAAATATTACATGCATAATATTTCGAAAAACCAATAGTTCTTTACACAATTAAAAGGTGTCCGAATAATTAATTGATATAATAATTAGCATATTCAAAATTCATGCATAACCTGTGTCGCGAAAAATGTCTACGTGTACAACAAGTGCGTCAAAAAAATAACAACAGTCTGAATTTCGCATATATTTTTGTGTTCCTGTAATCCACATAAAGATTATTTTGGGTCAAAAATTAAAATCAAAATTTTAATTAACAAAAAAAGAATAAAAATCGTGTACGAATAATTAATATGAAAAAGTTTTCTGTGAAATAATATTTAAAAAACAACACATTGCAAATTAAAAGTATAAAATAGTATTTACAACAAATAATTATTAAATCAAACTTCCATAATGAATGTCAAGCAATTTAAATCTTTACACGGAACATTGTTCCTATTTTTACTGCTTATTGGATATGTTACCAGTCAGGAAATGATGGGTAAGTTAAAATATTTACGATTTTAAGTGTAGTGAAAGTAATTTATTGAGAAAATTTTTTTGCACAAAAATATTGACGATCAAGAAACAATTCTCAACGAATAACGTCAATTCCAATCAAATAAATAACATTATTCAGAAATTCTAATGAATCTACCTGAATTCTCAGAAACGGTTTGGTCCCAAAAAGATAAATGATTTTAATCGCTTGCGAATTAGAAACCATCAAATGAATTATAAAAAAATTAACCCCACAAGAATGCATAAAATTCATACCGAATGATATATATTTTTTCTTTAATAATAACAATTTCATAAGAAAATACCAAAACGATGACTCACAAAAGCTTTTGGTAACAAAAAAAGACGCGAAAAAGAAAAAGAGGCGCGAAGAATAATATTAAAGAAACATAAAAAGGATTAAGGTAGCTTTGCAAGATGTTCTTTCGAAGCGTTAATGTAAAAAATGTTTAGCAAGGCTAAATTTTTACATTACAAAAAAAAACAGTCGAATAACTTCAAATTAATTTTATAAGAATCCTCATATTTTCAATTAATCACATAAAAAACCTAGCAAACCGCAAATTAGGTCAAATTTTCAAAACAAAAAAGTTCGACTCTTTTTTGTCTCTCTAAAAAATCGTAAGAAATATTAACATTATACATAAAAAACTTTTTTTCGTGCATTAACAACAAAAAAAAAACTCACGACAAAATTTTATAATACAGATTTCGGTGAATCTCTGAGGTACTTAACATATAAATGTGCAAATTTGTATTAGGTGCGCTCCCTTCTGCTCAGATACAAAGTTTTTCACTTTGCAGATGACAAATATATAGGCTTATGTGAGCATATATGAAGCAACAAGAAAAGAGACAATCTGCGCTACATTAAGTACACATTCTTTCGAAACAAAATACCTTAATAACATTGCATGTTGTGGAAAGCAATCAATCTTTTCTCCCGTTTATAACTCGTTTTCTACCTAATAAACTTACACACACACATAATATGTTATCGTGTAAATGAAGGATCTCTGAGCTGATGCTATTGTCGTAACAACAACAATAATAATAATAAAATCCAAGTTATTTCTTGGGTAAACTCACGTGTGCTCTCGATGTACGTTTATCAAAATAATGAATTTATGATGATGACTGGTTTAACATCATGTTCTTCATTTGTACCATGTCTCTTGTTCCTTCTTTTATGGTTAGTGTTCTGTTTCAAACTCGTTTTGTAGCCGGATGAATCAGTCTTTTTTCTCCGTGATAATGTAGCCGTGCCAAGTTTAACTAATTATTTATAAATGAATCGTCATTGGTTCCAAAACAACCAAAAGGATACATGACTGCAACAAAAACAAAACAAAAATAAATGATTGATACCAAGCATCGGTTTGTTACCTGTAAAAACATCCAAACGCATGTTTCTTGAGTAGCGCAAACACCTAATTAGACAGGTAAACATCTCATCATTTTATTTTTTCGCTAAAGAAATATTTGAACGATGATGTAAGGAACGATTTCGCCGAAATTTGCACGTTTCGTTTTTTTTGCCATTTTCATCAGAAATTCATTGTATACCTAAATATCGTTAATATTTGATATTTTTTTAATTTGGATATTAAATATTGAATCCATTAAAAGAGACATGCAGACAAACGACATTGCCTTAATTCTCCTTTAAGCTACTTAGACCTAGTTAAAAAATATCTAAGATTATCAAATATTGTCCAATATCTTTCAATAAACATCTTAAAACATTCATACTATAAAATGAGTTTGTCTAGGTGTGCCTGTCGTCAAGCCCCCATAAATTTTTATAATGTTTTGCAACAGCAATGTGTCTGAAATATGTCATAAATTAATCATTTCGTTTATTTTAAATCAAATTGAAAGGAAAAATCATAATATAATAATCATTTTAATTGAATTCATACATGCATAATATTGGCTATTATGAAATTAGTCTCTTTAAACCAAAAGTAATTAATCCGAATAGGATGGCCGAAAAATTTATCAACAATATTATCAAAATATGAGCAAAAACCCGTTTTTAAATTTACATCCTAAAAATAATAATATTAAACCTAAAACTTATTTATTAACAGAACAGGGATAAAAAAAAAAGTACGAAAAATGTGCTACTTAATTTATTTGTTTTTAATAAAATATTTGGTAATATTTAACAAAAAGATCTCAACAAAATTTACAAACTCGTACAAAAATTTTTATTTTATTGGAATAAAAAGCTAAAAAAATTCTAAACTGTTATTAAATAATATTTAATAAGAAATTTTAAATGTTATTGAATTTTTTGAAAGATTTAAATTTGGAGTTTGAAATTGAAGAATTTGAGGATTTTACAAGCTTTTGTACACATTTAAACATTTTTTGTCCCTGTTTATTAAAATGTTAAATCAGATGAAATTGAATGGAATAATATATGGGTAAACATCATTTTACACATTTTAACCGTTTAATTTTTTATAAACAGGTAATAAACATTTCATATATTTATTCTACTGAGGCTGTATACCACACAAGACTGTATTTTTGTAAAAGACTTAGCTATTACGCATTCCTGAACATAACATAAGTCATATAAGATAAGAATAATTGAAAGTAACGTTTTTCTTTTTTAATGATATTAAATGCAGTTTGTGGCTCGATGTTAAAAAAAACAATTTTCAAACAACCGGTTATTTTTTTTTTGTTCAAATTACATTTACCTAATAAGCATGACTACTAGATTCTTTTAGATTTTTTTTCGTAGATTTCAAATGATTTCAGTAGAGTCTATTCTAAAATTAGAGCAATAATTTCATTCACTCAAACTTCAAATTAAAGATGATAGAAAATAAATAACGAGCTTCAAATTAATTAAAAGTCCCATTTAGAATGTACTGTCGACGCTCAATTTAAATAAGGCAGAAAGACATGTTTTTCAGAATAATAGAAAATTTATTTGATATTTAAATTGGCGTTTGTGTTTGATTTTCTCTTTTACCACATTTTATGTAAACACTTCTACATACCTACCTACATACTTATAACTCATCCTGCTCCTTTACAATCTTCTCATTTATTTTTTGTTTTTCTTGCAGCAATGAGTGAAACCACATCAGAGCCATTTTTGCCAACTACAGTAACGAGTGAAGATGAAAATACTTCATCTGTTCCTACCACCATGATCAACATAGAAAATACAATATCAACCACAATGGATCCATTAAAAGTACTGCCTCTAGAACATTTAAATAACTCAAAAACCGAATCACCTCGAGACATCAATGTTACCATAGAAGCAAATTCACAAGAAACATCATCAACATCAATAACAACAGAGTCAACGTTGTCGTCTACGTCTGACTCGGTTGTGTTGGGAGAAAATGAGGAGGCAACTACAGAAACAACGACATCAAAATCAAATTCCTCCACTATGAAATTGGAAGAAATTGAAAATAAGATGGAAAGTAAAAGCGTAGGCAGCAGTAGTGATGATGATAGTACCATTGTACAAACTACGACAGAGGCAAAGGTAGCTGAAACGAATACACAATCAACATTTGTCAGTAGCAGCAATGTCACCCCCTTACAGCAAATGCAAAATATTGATATTACTACAAGCGGAGACAAAAGTAGCAAGATTGAATTTGGTAATAATGATATGCAAACAACAACAAAAGCAATTTCTGAGAATCCAGATACCAAAATAGATGAAGACGATAAAGAAAGAGGAACTACACTTGTGCCAGATGAAAACGAATTGAAAGTAACAACTACGATGAAAATAAGTGATGCCACTGAGTCACCTGTCGATGTAACACCGAATATTAAAGAAGGTAGAGCCATTGATTTATCTACGGTCCAAATGGATTCCAACAGCGGTAATGAAACGACAAACACAAATTCCACAACAAAAGAACAATCAACAGAAAATATGCTGGAAGCAATCAAGCAGTCCACTGTCACAGAAAAATTACATAGCAATGCTACAGATAGTACTCAGATTCCTGTGTCCGATGTCGTCGAAACTACCACCATGCACAATCAGCGTGAAGAATCGACTGTTGATTCTGTAACACACCACAATGAGCATTTTGATGATGATCACTCATCTCGGTCGCATCTTGATACCGAAAGACAGCAGGATATCATATCAGATGATATTTGTACAAAAAGCGGAATTTTGTATAAGGTAAGAAAAATGAAGAAAAAACTATTTTACATTGTATATTTTCTAACATAAAAGGCATGTGCGAGACAAAATATATACGTCTATCTATAAAGTAAATGGATTGATTTTACATAAAATAAACTATCATCGATATACCTACATTACAAAGAAATGCAATTCATTGATTTTCGTTAGAAATTTCTTTCAATTCAAAATGTCAGAGGCCTTTGCTACACTTAGACAAGTTCAAATACAATATAGCCATATTTTTTTTTGTCTCATCAAAATTTAAATGAAATGGCGAGAGAAAACGGTTTGTTATTTATTTTTTTTTACGATTTCGGGATATTAAACATCGGGATATAATTGTTTACAATTAATTAGTTTTAATTAATACTATTTTTAAGTTTGAACTTAAAATTGATGAAAAATCGAACTTGAATTTTTCAAAATAAAAATTATCTAAAATTTTCTCATTTGATTTTAGTTATAAAGTTTACTTAACCTTAATTTAGGGCTTACCCCTTAAAAAAAAGTCTAAAAAAATGTATCGCCTTTGTATATTTCAAGAAAACAAAAAATAACATTTTTCACTCGATCTCAATTGCCCGCACTTTTAATATTAAAGCATTGTTTAAAAAAATAAAACAATCATCATCTTCAAACACAACAGATTTATTCACCACTGCCACTTAAAATCCATAACATTAAAAATATATCTATCTTACATCTCTATGATGTTTCCCCGTACTCTACTGTGTATGAATAATATGCAAATATTACAATTTACTTTGCAATTCCTTTCAATTCTCAACGGAAAAAATAGCATTCAATCCAATGTTTGTACACCGTCTAAAAAATATATATTTTTTTTTGTTTATACACACAAATTCGTTTGCACATTATGCAAGACGTTTTTAAAAAAGATCCATTTTATTATTTTGCATTTTCAAATCTACCTAACAACCGAGCTAAAATAAAACTCTTAAATCTGTTCATTTTTATGCATTGTTTCAAATCAATATCTATTTTTTTATTGTTTTTTTTTATTATTTTTGTTGCTTCTTTAAAATATACCCATTTATGGTTGTCTGAACAACTAAGCCATTTGTTTACCAAAAATAAAAATGGAACGCAAATGAATTTAGCGAACGTAATTATTGTGGCAGATGAACTACAATAGCTTCCATTTAATATGTTATGCGTTTCAAATGATTTTCTTGTACAACACGCAAATATTTACCTGTTATTAACAAATTCTATGCCAAAATTTAATAACAAAAGCATCTTTAATTTAATTTTGGCATAATTAAAATCCAACAAAATATTCCTATTTAATATCACCGCAACCGTGTTATTTCTACATCAAAATTCCAGCGATGTTCCTTTCATCGCGGTTTTATGTACACCAAAAATCATAATAATAATAATAATATTTTTAATGTAATAAACACAATAGCAATCATTAAATATACATATCTATATCTATATAATATATGAGAAGATGTACATTAATATGTACTTCCATTTTCAGCAATAATATAATCACTTCGGCGAACGTACATTGTTCAAAGTTTGAACATTTTACCCACGCAACCATGTCATACTTTAATTCTGGAATAAAATAGCAAATATAAAGCTGTCGTGATGCTTGTTCAAATGTATACAGGAACGTGCAAAATGTTAACATTTTACAACATGAACAAAGCAAACTCAAATTCACATAATTTTTAAGAGTTAGGAAACTGCCAACAAACTATTTAGTTTCCGGTAGTAGTTAAATTTATTTTAGTTGATTTGTCAGAAAAGTTCATGAGAGAGAAGTGGTGTTTGTGTGTAAGAATTTTTTTTTATTTATTTTAGGGTTTAAAGTTACTTTTAAAAAACGTATATTTTCTCAATTTTTCAAGTGTTTTTTAAAATTACTTTAATGATGGATCTACATTAATTTGTACAGAAACATGCAAAACACCTAAAATTATCTATTTTTACCACTGAAAACAAGCAATGTCATAATATCAAGTTACATGAATCTAAAAATTTTTTGACCCTAACCTCTTTTATGACAAACTACAAAGAAAGAAGTACTGATTTAATTACAAAAAATAAACCATTATATTTACTTTTGTTTAGCAAACATTTATGCACGCTTAGTTCGTAACGCTTTATTACCAGTATTTGAATAAAAAAATAATTTTCTCATCATTTTCACACGCTTAATTATTCGAATCCAGAGGAAAAAGTGTATCATTTGTATTACTTAATCTTTGTGTAATTAAGCAGATGTCTAATAAAAAATGTCTGTGAGAAAAATTTTAAGGTGTGTTTAAACCTAGAGAAAAAAATACGAGGATCCGTGAAGCGTGAATATTTTGCCAAAAAAAAAAAAAAAAAAAAAAGAATATAACTTTTTGACGCTACTATTCAAACGAAAAAAAGTGGACAGTGAGAAATGAATGTGAATACAAATATAATCCGTACAAGTAAAACACAGATAAGACAAATGCTGAGATTTTAAAAGGTAAAAATATGGTAAATACATGTCTTTGAAATATTAGAATTTAATAAGAAAAATCCCATCCATTATGCCTAGGATATTTTTTAATCCATTTAAATTCTGTTCTTGACTAGCTATACTTTCGACATGGACACCGACACTCTTAAGGCATTAGGAAAATCTGGCTTACTGCTGAAAATTATATTGTTATTATGTATTCCAGTCGGCCTGAAACAATAAGTGTGAAAATTTATAGAGTGTAGCTGTCTTTTATTCAAATAGTTAGACAACCTTTATTATTACTACAACTACCACTTTGCCCTGGAATATTGTAATATAAAATTGAGTCAAGTGATTCTCGGAGCTCGCCGGTTGCATACATATGAGAATATTTAATAATTTTTATATGTACCTACATTGCAAGTGTTACAAACAAAGAAAATACTCATGTAAAAAACTCGAAAGAATACCTTGATGCCACTCAAAAAGCACTTCGATTCACATCATTCTTAAGTTTTTATTTTATTTTTTTTTTCAAATCCTTCGTATGGCCGTATCGTACATATTTTGCGAAAATCTTTAAAATTCGTCTCTTGTTCCTACTAATTTGCATTCACACGTCATCTATGCTACTTTTTTCTAAATGATCAAATATAGTGCAAGAGTTTTGGAGCATCTGGAAATCCACTTCTTTCGTTTATCTTTTGTGTAGTATTCACTGTAGTACAAAGAGAAGATCAGAATACTTGAAATGTTAGGGGTACCTACTGAGAATTATATTTTTTGTAGTAATATATATGTTTCATATACTTACTACTTTGTAAAAATTTGGAATGTCAAGAAAAACTCATAAGAGTTAAATTTTAGGCGCTAAATTTCCCGATTATAATAAAAAAAAAGTTTTGAGGCAGGGTCCAAGTTGGAAAGCCAAAAAAAAGGTTTTTTTTGTTGGCAATAAAACTAAAAACTTTTTCGAAGACAAGAAATTTTCTTTTTTTGGAAAAATATTTTTCAGCCCTAGTTATACATATATATCATAATATATATCAAAGAACAAAATAATGTAAAGTTCACGACTAACAGACACGCTGCGATGTTGTAAACTTAATATCAAAAGGTGAAAAAGTTTTTTTTTCTTCATCTAGTTGTCCGTGTCTGGCATATAATACATCTTCTTGTCATACAGCTAGCAACTTAACTAGAGATAGCCTTGTACATAACAATGGAACTAATCGTATATATTGCAAGACACAAACGTTGTGGAAAAGAAGTAATTTATGGGTAGGGCTACTTAGTGCTGCACAAGGTTTATGTGCATGACCCTTTTATTTTTTTTTCGAGATGCTTTTTTATCCATTTTTATTTTCTTTTTTTTTTTTTAATTTTGCACGCTGAACGCACTGAACATTCAATGTGTACTTCAAAGCCCATTGCTATGATGATACTCTTTGTATTCATAGATTAATGTGTAGCACGAATATTATTAAAATGGATGAGCTTGTGTGCATGCAGCATTTATAATGTTGATGCGAGAGGCATTTCTCCACTGTGCGCTATCTTAATTTACTTCAGAGCCTCTTAAATATATTGCGTTACCTTTATGCTGCCTTTGTTGGTGCTATTTTTATTTTAATATTGTTGTTTGTTACCGTTGCTGTCATTTTCTTTCAGGCTGTCTGGTGTTTTCTCTCGAAAACTTTAAGCAGCATAATAAAATAATACTTAATATTCTTAATACGCATAAAACGTCTATGTTGGTAGGTCCATATTATCATTATCATGATAATGTTGCAAAGATTACTATGGAAAATATCTTAAATGAAGATAAAATGCTATTCCTGTCATGACATGGTCATTTTTTACATCACCAGGTGAGGTTGAAGCAACTTTTTTTCTGACACGAATACTACAAGGCAACTACCACTTAGAACAAACATCAAAAGCTATCTATATAAAAAATTATTTCATAACACTGCATAAGTTCTACATATAAAAATGATTCGTAATATTTAGCATGTATTTTTCGTATTGCTCAAAAGTACATAAAAAAAAGAACATTCACACTTTATTTTACATCTCAAAAGCCAGAATAACCAAACTATGGCAATGCACTAGATTATATTGATGTATTACTTAAACGACGTTTCATAGAAAAATGTGTGTACGTTTTTACACTTTAAAATTCATCTTTTGAGCCTTTATAACATTACGCCACAATTTAAACTGTCTGAAATTTTAAGCGGTTACCCCCTACTCAGTTTATGCATACCAAAAAGTACATTTGTAACGTGTAGAATAATTTTTCAAACATTATTTTATATTTTTTTTAAAGAGCTTTTTATAAAAAGACTACTTTTCGTTAGAATGTCAAAGTTTGTCGTTTAATAAGAATGTTTTTTTTAACGAAAAATTTATTTTTGTCATTGAGTTGAAACGTAATGAGAAACACATAATCAAAGTGTGAAAATATATTAGGTACTTTTAATAATTGCATTCAAAAATAATGTTAATAACGTTTTTCCATCAATATTTTTTTTTCGTTTTCCATCAAATTCATGTATCGACAAAAAATTAAATAATTAAATTTAATCGCCTTAAAAATACAAAATATGTCCTTCTGTATGAGTGTAATCTAATAGTTTCTCAACTAAAATGAAAAAAAATCCAGAATCTCCATTCTTTACGACAAATACCAATCGATTACTCGATCATGCATATTTACCTAAAAGTTTTATATACTTTTTTTATTTGTTACATTAACAGGTCGGCGATGTTTATGATAACAATTGTGAGCAAAAATGTGAATGCGAATACGGTGGCAAATGGAAATGCGAAGATATCTGTCAGAAACCATTAATAAAACGTGGACAAAAAATTGACGATCCATCTTGTTCAGTAAAGGATTATGATGATGAATGTTGTGACATGATGGTATGCAGTGGTGATAACACTACTAACGTGGAAGGTTTAAAAATAGGTATGTTATCTACATTATCATAATTATTTTATTGATGTGAACATTTTCTCCCATATCCATAATTTTTTTTCATAGTGGAAAAATCTCGAGCATTCTCAATTGATGATGTACAACAAATGTTGGGTAACGAAACCAACAATAGTACCGATGTCCCGCCATCCGTTCTGCCGCTCGTTAAATGCAACTACAACAATCGTACGTATGAGGTGAACACGCGAATTGAGGAGGGCTGTGAAAAAGTGTGTGTCTGTCAAGCAAACACCGAAATGCTTTGTACCCCACGATGTCCACCTACAAAAATGCACGAGAGCTCCGATCGTTGCGTAAAAGTGAAAGACCCCAATGACGCGTGTTGCGAAATTGAATATTGCGATGTCACTTCCGATGACGACCATGAACAAAGCGAGGGAGAAAGCAAGTCCAATACATTGTCGACAACGGAGAAAATTACCGGAGCAACAAATTGTGAGTACAAAGGAAAGACACATGAACTTGGTGCTCAATTCTATGATGAATGCGAGTCTTTTTGCTTCTGTGATGCCAATGGAGTCCATTGCTCCAAAATTGAGTGTCCGTCAACATTTGGTTTAGACGTATTAGACCCACATTGTCTCAAATGGGAGCCGGAACCAGCCACATTTAGAGCAATAGCTCCTAAATGTTGTCCAGAACGCATGAAATGTGTCGATAACGGAACTTGCGAATACAAAGGTGAATTTTTCGATAACTGGACAGAAATTCCGAAGAATATTACAGGCTGCGAAGAACATTGTTTCTGTGAAATGGGTAAATTTTAGATTTTTTTTTGTCGAAAATATTTTCCAATTTTAATTTTAATGTATTTTAAGGCAAGGTCGACTGTCGTCCTGCTTGTCCTCCAGTACCAGCTCTGCCTCCTGCCAGTTTACCTTGCGATCCCCGAGATGCTCGTTTGGATTTCCTTCCAGACGATGATTGCTGCAAATATTGGATTTGTAGTGAAAACGATGGTGAGTTCTATAATTCTCTTAATTTTTGCACGGAAATATTTCTTAGTCTGGGCCAATCTAACGAATGCTACCAAAACCATTGTAGTGATGAAAGCATGCTTTTTCTATTTGAAAAATTATTCTACTTCTTCAAGCTCAACTTGCTCCACCTATTGTGATGTACGCTTCATAATTTTATATGTATTTCATAAGTGCTCCTCCGTTTTTCTTAATATTTTATGATATTTCATGACCTAAAGTTTCATATTTTTTTACCCAACATTTTCCTTTGCATCGATCATTACAATCCTTTCCAGGAAACGACATAAAAGAATTTACATCGGAACCGGGTATTTTCTTGCCAACAAAGTCACCCAAAATTCATTTTACTGACAACAAGGAAGTGAAGAAGCAAGAAGAAAAAGGCGAAGGATTCTTCCCAACAATTGATGGCAAACCACCCAAAAACACGCACAAGAAATATCCAAAAGACTCCAAAGATGAGACGAAAAAAGACGGCATTAACAACGTATATTTAAACAACAATCACGAAGACAAATACAGCATTCACAATTATGAGGACATAAGAGCCCCAGTGCCCGGGCATCCTGGACCTGGTTACTTTAATCCAGATACTAGCAAGACGCAGTACCAGGGACAAATGCCATATGGAAATGAAAATTCGCAAGAACAACAACAGAACTTCGATAAGGCTATTCCGCCGGAGCTGTACAACGTTTTTGGAATTTCACCACAACATCCATTCCGTATTGAACAACTACTTCAACACATCCAGGGTGCAGATCAGAATCAAGGACCTGGCAGTCAAAATCCCACAGTTTACATACATACGGGACATCCAGCACCTAATTTTAATCAATTTGGTCAAGTGCCACCCGCCACTCATCCACAGCATCCTCATCAAACTGCACAAGGTTCACTCTTGTTTTTTTTTATCAAACAATTATGTTTACGCATTCTCTCATGATTTATATGTTTGTAACACTCATTATTACATGTTTTAATTAGATTAATTTCTAACAGTTGTATTAAGGGATAAAATATTTTTATTTTATTAGTATCTAATTGATTTTTAGTATTTTAATAGAGAAAGTAAATGTGGTTGTGGATTCTTCTTAGTGCTTATTTCTGCTTTTGTAAATAAAATATTTTCTGTTTTGCTTAAATTCATCTCAAAATTTAAATTATGTCTGTCTAACAAAACATTTTTCAGTTTCAGGTCAGGGCTTCAATCCATTCAACACACAAAACCTCTTACAAAGTGACTTGGAAGTTACTTCCATTGAGCCAGTGGACCCTCGCACAATCCGTATCATTTTCGTTGTTCCCGAAGTGTATAAAAAATGGCAAGGTCAAGTCGAACTAAGATACACAAAGACCAAAGACACCAACACCTCAACTTGGGATACCCAAGTATTTGCTCCACCCGGCGACATTATCGAAACCACTCAATTGGAGTTTGAACTACCAAATCTGGAGCCTAATACTGAATATCAAATAAAAATATACCTCAAATTATTCCATTTGGATTCGCGTCCATCAAGTAAAATCTACACGGTGCGAACTCCTAAATTAAAGGGTATGCCAGACTTCAGGCCGATTGACACCACACACGTTTCGCCAAAGCCGATGCTCGAAGCAATCGATGACCCCGATCTGAAAGCAGCTGAGATAAACTCAACATGGGTGAAATTCACGTGGCGCAAGCTGTTAGACGATGAATTAGAATTGATTGATGGCATTCAATTACGATACAAGGAATGGGATGGTATGGTTTATGACGCGACTCCTTTGATTCATAGGTAATGAAAAAACTATCAATAACTCACATAACAAAGCTCAATTCGATATTTTTTTGTAGAACACTGACAAGTTACACTTTGGAAAATTTAAAACCACAAACAAATTACGAAGTTGGCATATTTTTCTTCCCATTCCCTGGACACGGTGACGAGATTCGTGGCGGAGAAATGTTACGTTTCACCACAGATCGCCTGCCAAATCCATTCGAGTTCGATGTGGTCGTGAACGCGACTAAAATTAAACAGACCAACATTGAAATTACGTGGTCAGGTGTGCCATATCCTGAAGACAAATATGTGAATATTTATCGCGTAATTTACCAAAGTGATAGTGGCAAAGAAGATTCAAGGTATTACACGAAAAAAAAAATTATTTAAACATGAACTAATTTAAATGCACATTTTCCTTTCCTCGTTTTAGCGTTTTCAAAGTTGCAAAACGTGATTCTACTACTGGCACATTAATTGCTGACTTAAAGCCAGGTACCAGATACCGCCTATGGATTGAAATGTATTTAACGAACGGCAGCATTAAGAAAAGTAACGTAATTGATATACAAACTAAACCGGGAAATGGTCCAATTGCAGCAAAAGCAGGTAAGTTTTTGATGTGTACACTTGAGGGATTTTAATTACATCACAAAATTTTTGTGATTATTTTCTGTTTTTAGGAAAACTGCAAAACGCAGGCATAATTGATACGGGTAGCGGTGAATATTATGGTCCATTTGTCGTTGCAGCTTGCGTTGCTGCTCTCGCAATCGGAACAACTCTTGTACTTTTGTTGATATTTACACGAAGGCGTGTACAGAGTGCTGCAATTACACCTCCTCGAAAAAACGAAGTGTCCTATGATAATCCTAGTTATAAAGTAGAAATTCAACAAGAAACAATGAGTAAGTGCACCTTCAATTTAATTCAATTAAATTTCTTTAAAACTTTGTTTTTCTCAATTATTCTAGATCTATAGTTATCCAAAACAAATCAACATCATAAGTATCCAAAGGACATCTCAATGAGAATCATAACTTCAAATATTTCAAAACAGATGTTTAGTTTTTTTATCAATTACACTACCTAAAAGAAATTTTCTTTTAAAAATCATAAAGTGCCCCATGTATATATATAAATTTGTAATATCGGTAGTATTTTTATCAATAAGATGTATTCCTAATAATTAAAGTCACGTTCATATTGTTAATTAAAAGTAACCTAAGCACGGCATCATTTTCAGTTAATGAAATGTTGGCACTGTTTCTGCTAAAATAAACCTCAAATCAAATATGAACATTTTTAAATAAACTAAAGGGTATGCCAAACTTTTCCAATTTAAAACAATTAGCGAAACAGTGAACTCTCACCATAGAGTAAATTAAAAGTTTGAATGAACGGCCAACCAACAGTCGTTGTATAGCTTTAGTATATAAAAATAATTTTAACATACTTCTCATACATACATAATCACAAAAAATATTAACGTTGCCTAAATATTATAAAATTATTATTTTTTTTTAGATATAAGAACTATTTTTAATTGCCATATTTGTAAAATAGAAGCAGAGCGTTAGGAAAAGTAAGATAGGAAACGTAACAAATGAAAATTTTAGTCTAGAATATTTTAGTGAAATGATTACCCCCCATAAAGTCCGTCCTAAAAATTAATAATTAGAATTACTTAGTTACAACTACTACTTAATAATTTTACTTTGAAGCACATTGTAACATTGTTTGCAATCATTGAATTTGCTAACCTTTTTGGTTACATCTACCAAGAAGACTCCATTAAACGGATAATAATATTAGTTTTAAGTACTTACGCTTCAAGTACCATTGAAGTGATTGAAGCCCATTACATTATGAATCTCTTAAAAATGTAAAATTAGATCGTGTTAAACATTGATTTAATTACTGTAAATAATTATACAAGCGACCAGCAAAAATTAATTTGTATTGAATAAAAAAATACATCAGAAAAAAATTGTTTTTGTTTTTCACGAAGAAACAATTCTGTACACATTTGGCTGCACCATCAACAAATGTCCTTGTAAGTTCAAACTGTCCACTATTTCATGAACATCCAAATCGAGTTTGAGGTGTTCCTTTACTTTTTTCAATTGATCCATATTGAATGTGTGTTGTCCTTTTTCAGTGCGAAACTTTTGCAGTTGTTCTAAAAAGAATAGTTTTTGATTCGCCTTACTCATGCCACTTCCTTGTACACCACGTGCCTCCAACTTTCCGTCTTCTGTCGTGAAAATATCAATCATGCAGTATCGTGTTAACTCAATTACATCATTAGCATGCTGCAATGTCACCTTTTCGGACGAATCAACTCGTGCACGAGCAAACGCTAGTCTACACAAGCCATAAAATTGACGAGGTGTTACATCGAATATTTCAAATTTCGATAGTTTGTGTCGCAGCTCCATGTAGAATTCCGTAAGCTTCGCCATTGCTTCGGGACTCATTTTCGGAAATACTCGTTTACGGACATATTTGATGTAATTTCGGATTTGGTCATCCGAAAGTAGTTCCATCTGTTCGTTCTTACCTCGACGAAGAAACTCTTCGACGGCAAATTTCTTTTCTCCGAACACCAATTTTGCATTTTCATCAATTTCTGCGGTTTTTTCTTGTCGGCTTCGAGACAGTTTTTGGAGTGATTCCTGACTGACAACAATATACACTAAATCAAATCGACTTATTAAAGCCGGATGAACTCTGATATTTTCAACAACGCTTTTAGATCGGTTGTAAATACCGTCAACTGGATTTGCAGCAGCCAATACAGTAGTACGGCACTTCATTGTAACGTTTATTCCATTGCGGGCAATGTTTATTTTTTGTCGTTCCATGCCCTAAAAGAAAAAAAATTAAAGAATTACAGTTGTAAAAATTCATGTAAATTTGTTACATCTAGCAAGTCGGTATGCATTTTTGTTTGTTTATCCATTTCGTCAATGCAACAAACCCCTCCGTGAGCTGAAACTAGAGCTCCGCCGGAAACTACAACTTGTCCTTTAATCTTTTGAGCGTGTCCCAATAAGCCCGTTTTAGACAAGTGTGTCGTTATACAATACACTCCTTTAGTAGCAACTGTACAACAGGCATTCAGCAACTCACTCTTCCCCTTACCGGGATCCCCAACCATAAGAATGTGTATGTTTTCGCGTGCGTTTAAGCACTTTCTACGCTCAATATTGCCACTGAAGAGACTTAAAATTAATCCAGCTTTCACCATTTCAACTTGATGTAAGTCTGGCCTCAAGGAATTCACTAATAACCGAAATGGAGACGCACACGACTTTATTTTTTCCGCTTCTTGCACATCTTCTGGCATCAATTCAATATTCTGGGATATGGACGGCAACATAGATTCTGAGTTTTGGTGAGTAAAAGAGATTGCATCAAAAAATTTATTTCCATCGGCACCATTACGACAAATTCCCGTAACGACGATATCATCTCCAGGCATCAACTGATTAACTAAGTCGTACTTCAATACTACTCTCAAAAATTTTGCTTCAGATTCTTCTTTCTTATCATAGTCTGTCTTTTGAATTTGCATTTCTTGGACAGGTTCAATGATACAATAAGGCGATTCGGTGTCAATTTGAAATTTATTCCTTTTCTTGCTGCGACATTTTTTCACATGGCAAGTGCTCGGTAAATGAATTTTTCCATCGATCTGATAAACTAATTGTTTTGCCTTGCATTTCTTGCATACGTAACACGACCACAAAAGAAGAAATTTTGTCGCGTTCGCACGCATCACAGTTCCTCGAATACTCATCAATTGCGATAAATTGACGTGTCTTTCCGCCTCTTGTATCTCCACAACGGGAAAGTAATTTTGCAGCTTTGGCTTAAGTGGTTCCACATCAACTTCCTTAGTGGGTATGTACTTCCGCAGCGTATGATGCAACGCGAATCCACAAATCGCCAGAGTTCCTGTTGGATTGGTCCTGATTTGACGAGAAAAATCTTTAAAGTCCTCCTTGAGTTTTGTATCTTTCAGTAATTTTTGGTAATCTAAGTCAAAAGTACGTGTCTCCAAAATTGTTTCTGCTTGTTCTTTGTAGCTTTCGATGTTACGTTCAAAATAATCCTCAAGTATTTTAATTAGTGAAAGAACAGATGATTCTGGCTTCAAATCTGTAGGAAACACCAAAATTTACAAAAAAAAACTAAACTGTTAATATTATGAAACTTACCTGTCTTTGGGAGGTAAAACTTGAGGTAAGTAGGCATGTCAGAGCTAATGCAGGGCAACTCAGTACTATCTTTAGTTTTGAGCGGGTTCAACAAGGGAATAGAAATTGCCGGAGTTGAATGAGCTGTGTATCAAAAGTAGGATTAAAAAACTTAATGAATATCTATTTTTAAATATCTTACCAGATTTTTTCTTGTTTCGAAAGTTTCTTCGATGAGAGAATTTTCTGATTTTCTTCTTAGGTCTGTCTTCATTTCCATTGTTTTCAGCAGCTGCTTCTGACGACGCGTCTGCGGCTGACCTTTTTGTACCTTTTTTACGTTCTGACATCTTCTATTTTCCGCTGAAATCCTCAAAGATGTTTCCCACTCAAATAAACAACTTGAAAACAATAAACCGACATGGCTTATCAATTGTGTTTGTCTCAAGTTATATGGTGACCATTGTAACATTTTTCGAAGTTCAACAAAAACTATTCGAATTGATCAAAAATTAATAAAAATTACTTGCTTTTTAGATTTTTCAAATTAAAAATGAAACTCTTTTAAGTTTGCAAAAAATGTACATTTTCAATTAAATACATTTCTTTTAATAGGTAATTAATTAAGCGTTTCTATCTAATCTTATCATACATTGAGGTAATCTTTTGAGATTATTTTGAACAATTTTTGATCAGTCTCTTGCAATGATCGGTCCTAATATGAGTCAAAAGCAGAAAATATTACTAATAAGTCTGTTATTCTTTCAAATTAATTTAATTTTTTGTTTTGATTATCAGCCGGACTGGCAAGAGTTCAAGTACAGAGGAGGGTAAGAAATATATATATTTAAAAAAAATAAATAATTTTACTTCATTTTATTTAGTGAATCTGTTCTTGATTATTCAAAATATTTGACTACACTGGGAAAACGCACAATTAAAATTTTTGAGGAAAAACATGTATCTGGAGGAAACTTGGACATTCTTGATCAGAGCATTAATATAAAGTAGGTATATGCTTTTTTATTCGGAAAATTAAAATCTCGTTCAAAATAAGGATTTTTTCAGTGAAACAGTTCAAGGATTCAACGCTGAAGGTTCAATAATTCTTTACGACGGTTTCGTGAGTAAAATAGAAGCAATTACCGAAAAGACTACAATGCATACTCAAAAGTTTGATCAGCAATCTTGTACTCTTGAGTCGCCGTTATTTCTTCACAATATCAGTATTGTCTATGATGTGCTGTTAAATTTTAAAAATTACGAGGGAAATGCAGTGTTTGTTTTCTCGTTTGATCAAATTCATCTGGCTTACCAGGTTTCGCAAAACTTGAAAACGAAAGAAATAGCTACAAACATGGAATTAAAAGGTCTAAATTGTAAAGGCTTTAAAACTATAGCACATCCATATGATAAGCACGCTCAAATGGGAGTATTTGGGGTAAAAATAAGTCATTTTTTTAAATTTAAAATTTATTTTATTATATTTACCTACTTTAAATATTTAAACATTTAGATCGAAAACAGTGGCAACGCAAAATTCTGTGAAAACATCAAAAAATCAATGCAACAATGGAAGTTACATGAGTGTTTGCAAAAGGCAGTGAATGATATTGGATTTGCAAGAGTTTGTTATTATTGCTAGTGCACTACGATTTTTTTTCGATTCGTTAATATACATTTTTATCTAATTCTATGTTAGATTTTTCTTAGTTTTTCGCTTTAGACGTCTTGTTAGTTTATTACTATTTCGATTTCGTTTGTTAAAATTTACTTTAGGTGGTTCATATTGAGAATACATCTCCTCGTAGTCCATTAGTTGTGGTGGTACAAAGCTACGAAGTATTTCTGGTGCAGCAGCAAATGGATTTTCCTTAGCCAATGTACAATTTTCCAAGCTGACAGTCTCATTATCCGATACCACTTTACATTTGCTGAGAACGACTCCCCAATCAGAAATAGTATTGTTATCGTCGGACTCCAAATTATCATCATCATATACAGGACCAAAAACGGGATCAACCAATTCATGCCCAAAGTGACCAAATTCACTTTGATAATATCCAGAATAAGGACAACGACCAGAAATGTAGCACGGTGGTTCGTGATAATAAAAAGGACGAAGCACTGGTCCCCGACGGTACAATGGCCCGTAATCAAAAGCATCATTATAACACCCACTGCAATCGATATCGTCATTTCTCGAGTAATAAGCTGAGAATCCGTAACCATAATGATCGTAGCATCCAGCACACGAATAACGAGATTTAGTGCCGCCACAATTAACATATGGCCAATAATTCACGTATGAGCAAGTGACACGTGGCTCTGGTACATAAGCAACTTTCCGTTGGCACCCTTTCTCAGATACACAGCGATTTCTTGCTTGTACATGCATTTGGCGAGACTTGCATTGGTTGCTGCACATCTTGTGGCGTCTATGATGGCACCGGTAACCACCATCGAGGGAAGGTCGGCACGTCTTTGGATGAATGGCAAAACAACATGGCTCCGATTTATTGTTGAAACCTAAGCCAAAAGGACCGTCATTTTCCGCAGAAGAATTCGCAAATATTTTTATGTTGTTAATATTCGTGGCATTAACGACCGTGGGAACTTTCACGATGTTTGTGTTATTAATGATGTTTGACAAACGAATGATCGTTGTATAATTAGCACCTGCTAAATGTTTCACTGAGAATCGATCTTCTGTCCCATTTCCATTTTGCACAATGAAATTACGATTAATTACATTATTTTCTTCACTCTCGATAACGGGATCGACTTTTGTCAAAGTTGGACAAATAGGACATTGCTCAGTGCAATTCTTAATAGTTGGACACGACCTCAGACACTCTTCTCGCAGCTTTTTGCACGTTTCTATGGCTGGAATAGCCGATGCTTGTCGTTTTGTCTTATTCAATGAGCTATCTGTTTCGTTGGTCTTATCATCGCTACTTCCGTCAGAAGCCACCACAACAGTACCAAATAAAAGTAAAATTACTACTACGACTGTAGTACGGCGCCAAAACAGATTCACCATCTAAAGATATACAGAAAATATTTATGATATACTTATTTTTTTATTGACATTATATTTATATATTTTGATTTAGTGATAAACTTACTGATCGATTGATAAAATATTTTTACATTCCAAAACAAAAGTAAATTATCATGCTTTGTAACTTGTGTTTTGTCAAAAGACAAAAGATAAGATATCAATAAAACTAAAAATTTACAAATGAAAATGTGCTAACAATGATGTAATAAATAATTATGAATCATAAAAGGCATTCTATGCACTCACTAAAAATTTTCTTTTGTCTTGTAAATATTCTCTTTGTTTCGTCCGACAAATAACATTGCAACATTATTGTGACTCGACGAAAACGCACGCACTTGACTAAACAAATTTACTCATATTTAATCTTTGGAAGATTATCTTGTGAACATAATTAATCTTTTTTGCGTTATTTATTATCTTTGAGTTACAATCACATAAATTTATGTAGAAAATATATTTCATAAGTTACTCAAGATATTCTCTATAAATTTGACTACTTTCTGCGATTATAGCGTTTTATCGTCCTCTCACCCAGTTTTTCATAAAACTAAGTAAATAATCTAAATTAAAATGTGATAACAAAAATTTCGCATTCCTAACACTTTTTTATTGCGTGTACGATAACAAATTTTGCGTATTGTTTCTCAACTAGAAATTTCACAGTAAAGGATAAAGATAAGATAACGCACTTCTTCAGAATATTTTTTTTGTCTTCCAGATCTTATGACCCTTAATGAAAATTTTTAAATCATTGACTTTAAGTTAATTAAGTTAATTTCTATTGGAAAACGTGAGAAAAACATAATTTTTATTTAAAGTTATTTAAAAAGTGGCAAAATTATCCCAAAATTATCAGAATACGTCAACTGGTTGGATTTTCTTCAACAAAAAAATCTGCTATATCTGTTGACTCCTTTACTATAAAATGTATTCAATTTGTTCTTGCCGAATTTTCTTCTTGAATCTTTTTCCTGATTCAAGCACATTTTTGACTATGAAAAAAAAGTATTTTTTTTGATGAGAACTTACCTCGTTAATGGTCTCACAAAAACTAAGCTACATATGAAAACTTGTGATAAGTGTAACTGATAAAGAATGTATGCAAAAGCCTTGTCTATGTCTAGCTGTGCATAGATATCAAATCTCCATGCTCATTACTAAGTAGCTCTAACCTGACATACACACACTTGCTTTACATACAAAGAGTGTTTCATTAAATTATCTAAATAAGTTGTTAGGTGAGATTGTTAGAGGATGAAAGTCTTTTTTCTGTTTTCTCATTCTTTCTTGTAAATTTTTTTTTTCAAATTTGACCCATCATCAAACATGACATCAGACTCAGTATTTAGTAATGATTCGTTCTTCCTCAATGACATGAATGAAAGTTCACAACTGCATTATCTTATCTGCAAATCAAAATTAAAGTGACTGTGATGCAATTGTAAAAACGGTGCTTGATAATGATGAAGTTAAAAGTCTTATGTTGATATTTGGATTGTAGTATTTTAAGCTGATATGTCCGAATGATCTTTTTTAGGAATGGTTTTATTGCAAATTCTTCAATGTACATAAATCAATTGTTGGACGGTGTAAAATGTTTTCAGTCAAATTTGAACCCCTTACTCCTGAGATCAGCTTTAGCTTCTTTAATCTGTTCCTGAAGTTCATCTGCCGCTTCTTGACAATCGTTGAACGTTAATGTTCGATAAAGCACAACGACAACGGAATAAACCTATAATAAAAAAAATTTATAGAAATTGAATGATTTTTCAGAGGATTTAACTTACTCCGAATAATCCCAAAAGAATAATTGGCGAAATTTGTACGAGAAACTCATTATCGTCTACAAATTGATTCTGTATTTTCTTCAGAACGAGAGCAAAATAAACCCCGGCGAGCACTGATAAGGCAAGCAACCATTGCATTAATTTGGTCATTTTATTCGGATTTTATGTGATGTTCCTGTTTAATGCTAATTCACGATATGTCGAAAGGCCTCGAATCCTTTTATATGTCCTAGACGATGGCTAAAAGAATAAAAAATCTCCAGCTCGACAATCAAAACAACTGACGATTAATAAAGCATCGCATCCGAAGTGCTTCTGCATCGCTCCTTCGCGACACGAGAATCGCTATTGCTAATTCAAATGTGTTCATAGAACTTGAATTAGCTGGATAGTGATTTGCGTTATCATTCTCATTCGTCTCACCGCTGCAAATAATGGTGGAACTGTTTTTCATAATTTAATTAAAGAATTACTCGAGTAATTAAAAGTAAAATGGATAACAGCCTCAAAGCAAGCGGTCCACGGGTAGTTACAATTCATAAAACCGAGACGGGCTTCGGATTTAATGTCCGTGGACAGGTTTCTGAAGGTAACATTTTTTTTTTCATTTCGTTCTCAATTATTTTGAAATCCGTTTCTTCATGTTACTTAAATGAACTCAGACATAAATGACTCATTTTGATTGTCTCGCATTTAGGTGGACAATTAAGAAGTATTAATGGTGAACTTTATGCCCCCCTTCAACATGTTTCCGCAGTGCTGGACAGAGGAGCAGCTGAAAAAGCTGGTATCAAGAAAGGAGATCGTATATTAGAAGTGTGAGTAATTGTCTCTTGAGTAAATTGCATTTCTCATTCTGATGAAGTAATTAACATATTTTGGTGTAAATTATTGAAAAGAATACAAAATTAACCGAGTTACATTGAAATGGGTGATTATCGATTTTTTTCTGTAAATTCGGTCGGTGTCATTGTTGCCACTACATATTTTGTTTCGATGCCAAAAACCGTGAATTCTGATTCTCGTCAAAAATTATTTTCATTGTAGTTGAATTGCTGTAATCATAATTATTATTATTTTTTTTTATTTACAATCATCTAATTATAATTTGTGCTATATCTACATAGATTTTTATCATATAATGTTGTAATTACTATTTATTAACGATTTCAAAGCAGACTCTTCTGAGTGAATAAAATTATAATGTCATTTAATCGCATGATGCACAACTTGGGAAACTTTTCATTCATTATATTATTTTATTCAATCACAAGTAGTCAGTCAGTCGGTCGGCTGTGTTCAATCTTTTTGATTTGGTTTTGTTTTGCATTGTCTTTTTTTTTGTGAAAATGCAACGAAGTCTCTTTGCCTCATATTATACGACGGAAAGTGAGCCTGATTTATTCGATGATTTGTGTGACGTTATTGAAGATGAAGTTTATGAGTAAAAATTCTTATCAAAATAATGTGAATGACCTTTTATGTGTTTTCTCTTCATCATTTTTACAGAAATCATGTGAATGTTGAGGGAGCCACACACAAACAGGTAGTGGATTTGATCAAATCTGGAGGAGACTGCTTGACACTCACGGTTATTTCAGTCAGTGCACAAGTAAGTAACGATTAATTTATCTTAATTAAACCTAAACAACGTGTTTATTTTAGGAAGCAGAAAGATTAGAACCAACAGAAGATCAAACTGGATATTCATATATTGATTACTCTGAAAAACGATCGTTGCCTATAAGGTATTACACAATTGTTCATTGTTAATAATTCCCACGAGTGATTATTTTTTTATTTAGTATTCCCGACTACAACGTGTTGACACGAAATGGAGAAAAATATGTCGTGTTCAATATTCACATGGCTGGAAGACAGTTGTGCTCCAGACGTTATCGCGAATTTGCCAATTTGCACTCAATATTGAAAAAAGAATTTACTGGCTTTAATTTTCCCAAGCTGCCGGGCAAGTGGCCGTTCCAGTTGAGTGAGCAGCAATTAGATGCTCGTCGCCGCGGTCTCGAACAGTATCTCGAAAAAGTGTGTGCCGTACGTGTGATTGCCGAAAGTGATGCCATGCAGGAATTTCTCACAGATTCAGAAGATGATTTGTCTGCGACGCCTGTCGATATTAAAGTTATGCTGCCCGATCACGAGGTGGTGACTGTTAGTGTGCGAAAGTCCGCCAATGCTCAAGCGGTCTGGGATCAAGTAGTACAACGAGCAAATCTAACTTCGTACACGCAACAATACTTTTACTTGTTCGAAATAGTCGAGTACAATTTCGAACGAAAGCTGCAACCGCAGGAAATACCACACCAACTTTATGTGCAGAATTACAGTACAGCATCGAGCACTTGTTTGTGCGTAAAACGCTGGCTTTTTTCAATTGAACGTGAGCTGACACTCCCTCCTGGAGAGCAGGCCGCCAAATTTATATTTTATCAAGCAGTTGACGAAGTAAACCGGGGCAATATAAGGGCAGACGGACGTCTGTATGAATTAAAGGCACTGCAGGACTCAAAGAAGGCAGAAGAGTATCTAGCGTTAGCTCGAATTTTACCAGGATATGCAGATCTGGTTTTTCCGCACTGCGCTTGTGATAGTCGAAAAGAAGGACATGTGGTCCCCGCTGTGGGTATTCAGAGCTTTAGATTGCATGCATGCCGAGAAGATGGAACATTAGAAGCACAAACAGTTGAATTAAAATGGGAAACCATTGACCGATATGAAAGCGACGAGGAGTCCATGGCTTTCTGTTTCCAATATTCTCGACCCGACAAACCATCAAGATGGGTTAAAGTATTTACACCATATGTAAGTTTTTATATTTAATGCCGCTTCAAATTTATTTAGAGCTTTTTGTTCTAATTTTTTTAAAAAAATGTTTATAAAAATGGGTTGGGTGAAATTTAAAAAAAATTTAAAACATTGAATATTCAAACAATTTTTGACCATTTATCCAAAAATGGAGCAAGGAACAAAAAGTTGAAACAAATTTTGAAGTGGCCTAACCACATAATTGAACTTTAATAAAATTTAGCTTTTTTCAATTATAGCACGCATTTTTGGCGGATTGCTTTGATAGAATAATGGAGGAGAGAAAATGGAATTCAGATGAATAGCGTTCAACCGATGTTTTGTCTCAATGTACAAAATGTTCAACAAATAACAACAACAATAACAACAATAACGAAAAGCAACCACAAAAGAAAACGATTGAGTCTGAAGCTGACTATGAAAATGTATCACTCAATTAGATATTACTGTGATATAGGGCTCAATTCATGCGTGGATATAGTAACTTATCCTTTAAGAGGGTAAGTAGAATTAGATGAATAAACAGAATTGTATAACATATATAAATACATATAATTTTATTGGTGATACTCGAAACATTACACATTATGTTTTCAATTTAGAACTTAGAATGTTATTATTACGTATGAAACATGCCATCAAGTTTATTTACTTTAGTATAGCCATTTCAAGAAATAATGACCAATCTTTATAAATATCCAGCACTTTACCTTACTGATCAGAGTAGAAATCGGAAAACATATAATTTAAATATACAAAAGAAAAATCTTTATAAAATAATATCTATTTCATCGATAATGGCAATCACACAGCTAATATCAAACCTATTTTAGAACACAAATCGAAAGTATCCAGCTCTATATAGAATTTTAATAATATAATCAATGTACATGAACATAATTAATTAATAAAATATATCATCAATACGTTTTTGTACAAAAAAAACACACACACAAGGAATGTTGAGCTCAAAATGTTCGCACCGAAAACCTTTTACAAAGAAAAGTCTGAAATTGATCCGAAATCGTTTGTGTTTAGACACATTACATATGCTTAGCTTGTTTCATTAACATTCCTCATGCTTTTGAGCTTTTACATTAGTAGATAATCATTCCGTTTTACATCTTAAGTTCATCCTGATAGATACTTTCCTCATAAATTAAACAAAAAACAAACATTGACATTTAAAAAAATAAAATATGATAAAAGCAATATAATAAAACATTTTAACTTTTGAATGTTAGACAGTAAACATTATTTAGTCTTTAATTTTCCGAAAACACAAATCTCTGATAAAATAAAAAATATTTTTAAAAATTAAACACGATTAAAAATCACAGAAAAATTTCTAGTCTGACAAAAAGTAAGATACACGTTAATTTGAATTTTTAGATTTTTCCAACTTTTTACTCAATGTAATAAATATCTCTATAAAATAATGTCATTGTTATAAAAAAATAATTGATGACCATTACGACAGAGCAAAATAAATAATGCTCTATTCATCTGATCATAAGAACTATATAAAATTCAACTAAATTGCAACTATTTTAGTGATAAGTCAAAAAAAAAAATATATATATAAAAGTGTCCATGTTTATGTGTTATTAAATTTTAGAAACTCATTATTATTAAAATTATATTAAATACATATACACATTTAACTTTAAGAATAAATAAAATTAAAAAAGAACACTATATCTGATTAAAATAGAGAAAAAAAACAAATATAAATTGAAGGAATCAATATGGACCTGATCGCATGTCAAAAATGTAAAAGTATATATACAAAAATCTATTGTAAAGTAGGAAAAATTACTATTAAAATAAAATGAAAATGGCGTTATTATAAAAAAAATAAATTGTTTTTTAATGATTTTTTATTGGTAAGTATTTTATTTTACCTAAGCCACATCCAAGCTGTTATTTTTAAATTGTCTCATATATAAATGTTGTAGTGAACTTGTAACTGAATTATATGCAAAATTTAAACTTGTGCAAAATTTTGTATATGAAACTTCTTCAAAATCAAGCACATGTAAAGTTATCTTATCTTTTCTTACGAAACCGTAAGATAAATAGTATTTTGATAAGATGGAAAGTAATTAATGAATTTTTAATCCAGAGTCTTCGTATAAATTTAACGAAATTAAACTCGTAGAATTATTTTTATTTTTTAACACTTTTTTCTTTGTATCTAAATATCACTCACTAACAAATAATAGTAATTAAATATAAAACACTAAAATATTCCAGGAATTTTTTAACGAATACGACTCAGTGAATGAAGAATTTGACAAAGTCATCTTAAAAATGAGCTTTTAATTCGTTGCAAATGCAAAATGCTCAAAAGTAAATAAAATCAAATAAAAAAATATGACAAACACACGTAATTAACTGTCGTATCGCTACGATTGAAACTCAAGTACCACACTCGCTCATATGTTTGCTAGTGGCTTGTATTTAAAAATTATATTCCGTTTTAACTAATCAGTCGTCTTGTGTTTGTCGCTGATAAACAACCTGTAATCGGACCAAGTGAAATATTGAGCAAGTGTAAAATTCATAATATATTTAAGGACTTTTGGATCTGTAAAATAATAAAAACACATTTGCAATAATTAAAAGTTGATGTAGGTCAAAATTCGATCAAAACATTAACTTCACAATATTGTGAATATCAAGTAAATCACATAAAATTGAATTTAAAAAATAAATAAAAAGTTAAATAACATTGAAATCACCTTGATTTCAGAATAATTTAAGTAATTTTAAATTGATTATTCAATGATTTTGTTTTGGAATAAAAATCTATTATGAACAGATCGTGTAATATGAGCTCCGGAAAATTCAATTAAAAGACAAAAATATTTTAAAACATAAGATAATGAAATATTTTTAAAATAAAAATAATAAAGTGTTTGTGTAGTGTTTGTAACTCTTAATGAAATGCACAAATTAAGTGATTAATTTATTTATGAATACATTTAAATTAGACGTGAGTCTATACAAAAAAAAAGATAATTTGATAATACGAGAACAGTAGTTATTGTTTTTTTTTTGTGAAACGCGTTTAGACAACATAAATCTAAAAGCTCAATAATGTCTGAAAAAAATATAGAGACTAATAAAATTCCGTTTGTGGATGAGGAAGCAGAAATTGGATCCCGTCAAGAGTCGTTACTTCCAAAATCGTTGGAACATGCCAATCAAATTAGTGATACTTCATTAAACAGAGATGAAGCTAGAGATGAGGCAGGACCATTGCCCAACTCCAAAGAACTGCGACGAAAAGAATTACGTAGAAATTCTATTTCATTGCCAGAACTTAATTCTATTCAAATGGACGCTCTTAAATCCATCCATGATGCTGAAGAAAATACAATGGTAATATTTAAAAAAAATTATTCAAATATTTTTAAATGTAGAACACAAGCCACTCAGGTGACTTAATTAACACCAAGCTGATATAAAGTAGAGGTTTACATTAAAAAGTATCAGCTACACAGACTCTTCGTAAATTCAATGTAAATAAATGTGACACATTGATAACAATTACTTTTTGTCTGCCTCCTAATAATTTGTATTTTCAATATATGGAACCAATTTTGCAATTAACCACATGTCAGATGCGACACATTTCAACTTGCTAATTAAAAAGCTTGCACAATTATTGTGCTTTTCTTGAATCTTGATTGTATCATGATACATTCAAACGTGCGTGAGCCGATTTAGAAACATTTGTTATTCAATTTTTTAACTTTAAAATAAAAATATTTTTCCCTCTGATTTTGTCGAAAAAATTTAAGGAGAAAAATAAAGAATAATCTTTCATTATTCTTTTCTAATAATTAATTATGAATAATTCTTTCAAAAATAACGAACTTGCTTTAATTGAAATTTATATGAAGAAAAAAAGGTAACCGGACATTTCGTCTACGATTTATCATCTACTATTAAAAAAATACAAAAAATATGTCTACAAAAATAAATAAATTAAGGCACGCGTAAATTTAAAATTTTTGCAAAAATATCTATTTAGGGAAATGTAAGTTTAATTATTATTTGATTTTCGGTTTGAGTTCAAAATTAATTCAATGTTTTGTTTACGTTAAAAAAAAAATACTGAAATGATAAAAAAACGAAAACATTAATTTATTCACCAAAAAGAATATTCTACAAAAATATTTTTTTTTATTAAAATTTTAAATAAAAAAATAGAACACGATCAATCAAATATTCATAGAAGACAAGGCGTCTCCACATCATTATGAAAAATTGAATTGTACTAATGAAGAAGAAAAAAAAACGAATATGCCAGCAATCAATTCTTATTTGTTTTTATATGATAATACATATCAAAGATATGATAATAAAATATTATTATATTTTTTTTCAATGCAATGAGGTGTGAAATTGAGAGTTTACGATTTCGCTCGCTGTTAAACTCGCTTATGAATAGCCCAAAAAAATATTTTTTTTCAGTAATATCTGGTCTCCGATATCGTAAAGTGATCATTAATGTGTTAATGATTTTAATCAACGGCTCTACTGCAGTCCATTTAAAAGTTGACAAAAAATGACCGAGTCTGAGAATATACAAATGACCCGTTTTGTAGTGACAAAGGTTCTTGAAGTTGATACCAACCATCTTCAGGTTCCCAGTTTTAGACCAAATAGTCCAATACAACGAAGTGCTTCCCTCTCATTATCAGTGCATTTTTCCAGTGAGGAGGAAATAATTCCAGTTGACGTTAGTTTCAATTTGTTTTTCTAATTAGTGCCTAAAGTTTAATGCATGGATAAAAAAAATACAAATTGGCAACCACAACTTTAAGTAACCTGATCTTCTTTTTAGACGCAGGTGCCAGAATCAATACCTGATGATCATTCGGAAGATCAATCAATGGCATGCAGTCTCGCTGATCGGGAACAAGATTTTGGATTACCGCTTAATCTTAAGTATAAGACCCCGAGCAAAGTTGTATTAGAATCCGATGATGATGAAGAACCTCCGGGCTACAGTACAAAAAAGTAAGTTTTTTATTTAAGTTTTAATTTTCTAACTACAAATATGTTATTTTTCTTGTAATATTATAAATTCTACTTAGTATGAATATTTTATGAGAGTTGAATTAATTTTATCGCTCTCTTGACAATATTAAAATTGATGCTCTCTTTTTTATCCAGTCAGTTTGAAAATATTGCACGTTATATTTTTTCTGATTAAAGTTTTTCAAAAATTTAAAATCATAAAGATCTCATAAAAATTATTTTTTATGAGGTATGTTACACGACATATTTGGATAATTGTATTGATTTTCTATGAAATTTTCTGTGATACGCAAGTTTTCTGTTTATAAACATTCTGTTAGCTAAACTTGACAAACTGATCGCATATCAAAACTTTTCTCATGATGTTTTGTTAGCTAAAAGAGGGTTTTAGAGTAAAAAAAATGTCATGGCAAATAAAAAAAATACCAAATATGGCATGTATATTTCAAAACATAATTTTCACAAATTTTCAAACATCTATTTATTTTTAAAATTTAATGAAATTATTTCTAGGATTTAAAGAATTTAAATGTGAAACGAAATTCACGAGTGACGCTAATATAATTTATTTAGATTTTTGCGCGCAATCCCAAATAGTGATTCATTGAATCAAAGAATCCCCTTACTTCTGTGAAAATCAACGACATAAAAAAATGTTATCCCATATAAATTATACTCTTCAAACTTATTTTATAGACACGTACAGATAGTGAATATGATAAGCGGAGTAGTATATAATTTAAAGTAATTTACTTATTATTTAAACGAATTTAGTTGTTAATATTCTGTGCTCATGAAAGGTTGCAATATGTTTTCTTGAGTAAAACTCGACGAAAAAATTGTTTATTTTTTATTAAAAAACAAACAAATAAATATTTTTTTATCTTTTATTTGCATTTCGGACCACACATTTACATCTTGTTAGCGAGTACGTAAAAATTTTTTTTTGTCAATACAGATATCTATTCCGGAACAAAAGAAAACTGTCTATTGCTCCATTGCCAGCACTGAGAATCAACGATAAGGAAATAATGGCAAACGAATTCGACACACACAGCGTGATAAGCAATCAGGCATCCATTACTTCAGCATCATCTCTAGCAAGTTTGCTCCGGGAAAAAATGCAGGTAAAACCCTTAGTGCTTTTTAAGAGTGACTCGGTCTTTTAAAATTTTGGTATCACGTGGATGCCAATAATAATTACTATATAAAAAATGCTTGAACTTTTATGCTCCTACCTCTGTATACATTTCACTGCATTGTTTTGAATGAAATGAGAGTCTCGAGTAGTAGTTATATATATTTACTCAAATTTAAATTGATAGCAAAATCTTTTGCTTGTGTGGATAAAGTGAGAGAACGAGAGAGATTGTCATATGTGTTTCGTTTCCACATATGAGACTCGATTAACGTTGTCCAACATGGGGAACGAGAATATAGACAACAATATTTTTATTCTTAAACGCAAATTTACAAAAAACCGTACTGTTTTATAAAACTAAAAACTCAAAGGCTCGATGACAACGATCCCCATGTGTAAAAATGAACTTTTCCTGGTATTTCATAAAGCGGTTAGGACAATTTCAGTCATCACTTATACATCATATTCGGTCGTGTGATATCACATTGTCTTGACGTAAAAATCAAATTAGCATCTATTAAAATAAAATAATCTTGTTCGTTCTTTTTCTCGATACAGAACCTTCCACTGATGATTCGTAAACGCAGAAAGCCCAGAAAGGATGTCAAAATCAAGGTTTTTGTTGGAATTCTGTTTTTGGTGATTGTGTTCTTGGTAAGATCTCCAAAAAACTTCTAGAAAATGTTTACAAAAACTATACAACAAATGTACGTAGGTCGGTTACGCGTATATCATGTACCAACAACAAGTGATGGCCAGATCATATTTTGAAAAGATTAAGTTCAATAAAGGTACACGAGTGTTCCGTATATTGGATAAAAAGGGAGATGATATATTGACAGGTATACTTGGTGCGGATTTGAGTGCTGGAAGACCTTTTCGATGTTTGCCCGAAGATACGTTCGATGACGGTAGTGTTTGTCTGGAATGGGTTGAGAGAGCCCGGCTTTATTTGAACGAAGAGAAAACGGATGACGACAACATCAAGTGTTACGTTGTGCATTGGAAATCACTTGTATCTAATTGGTTTCCAACGGATTGTTTCTTTACGGGACCAGAACGTGGACATTGGTTCGGAGGCGGGTTGCTTAAAGGACTCGAATGGCCATTAGAAAAGAGTAGTTTTAATTTTGCTCCTTTGATTACCGGAGATCATCATAATCAACAATTTGGCAATGCTGTGAAACGATACTTTTTAAATTCAAAAGGTAAATATCACTAAATCAATATATTTGTCTCATCAGGATTTACCTTTCCTTTAAAAAATTACAATTTTTTTATTCACTTTGGTCATAAATACGAACAATTTTTTCAAATATAGGTGCAGCTATCAAAATTGACGAGAAAGTACCGTTACATATTAGCATGGGAGCTGATGATGAAAGTCGTATGTGTCTTCGATCGAAACACGATGACTTTGCTTACCTCAATCGTCAGACTAAACTACCCGAAATGAAATACAAGATTTGTACAACTCCAGATTTAAAATTACTACACAAGTCAATGACACAAAAAAGTCTTTGGGATGGTCTTAAAGAAGAGGATATAAGGTAACATTAGTCTCTTTCTCCTTTACATTCCGAATTATGTGAAAATATTTTTTTAGTTGTGGTAAAGACTTTATGATGTATGCACTTCCTAATGCCAAGTATAAAGATTGTAACATTAACATTCACTCCTTACTAGAGGAGCCGATTTGGCAAATCCCAGCATTGTCATTGAAAAATTTCACAGAAAGCTCAATTTACAACTACACTGAAACAATTATCGAAATGGGTTTCCTTCGGCTTGGACACGTTCTAATCAATGAATTTTGGCAGCGAAATGTGGGCGATTTCAAAATGGATGAAGAACGTTTTCCAACACTAGAAAACACAATCAACATTTTACACCGACGAGGATTTAAGATTGTTCTGACGATCCAGCCATTCATCAGCACTGAAAGTGCTAAATTTGCCGAAGTGGTTGCTAAACAACTAGTTATCTCGGAACGAGATGCCGAATATTATGTTCCTGCTTTGACGCGATATCATAACGCTCCAAGTGTTGCTATGCTGGATATCACAAATAACGCAACGTTGCCATGGATGATGGATCGCATTAAGAAGCTAAAGAAAGCCTATTCAATTGATTCATTTTATTTTGACATTGGAAGTGGATACAATGTGCCACGACATTACAAATGTAATCGTCCTATTGACAATCCAGATGAGTATAAAACGCTATTTTTGAGTAAACTCGAGAACGTTTTGAGTATGATTGGCATTTCAAGTTCAGTTACAGTCCCAAAGCCACCAACTTTTTTGAGTCTCCCTCCAGTTAATGCCAGTTGGGAGGGAATGAGGACAGTCGTTGTGTCCGCGATCACCTATGGCATCATTGGCTATCCATTTATTATTTCCAACCCTATTGGTGGAGACTTTTTGATGCCAGCCAACAATTCAAAGGCGATTCTGTATAGCACACTAACTGCACCACCACTACCTGATCCTGAATTGTACATCAGATGGTTGCAATTGAGCACATTTATGCCAGTAATACGCTTTAATCACTTGCCATCTGACTATAAAAGTGAAGTTGTGGAAGGTGTCGCTAAAGAGCTAACTACCATCAGGGCAAAGACCGTTATCCCAGTTTTGAAGAAATATTTAAATGATGCCATGAATGAAGGTCTCGCTCTTATTAGACCTTTGTGGATGATGGATTCGACAGATGCATCTTGCCTAACAATAGATGATGAGTTTTCTGTTGGCGATGATCTAATTGTAGCCCCCATACTGAATGAATCGACATTTCAAAGAGAGGGTAAGTTTTTTAATTTATAAAGTTTCCTGATAAAACATTTGCATGATTTTCCCTCAGTTTACCTTCCGCAAGGCATTTGGAAAGATGGCATTGATGGATCTTTACGTAAAGGTAGCCGATGGATTCACAATTATAAAGTTCCTTTAGATAAAGTTGCGTATTTTGTAAAAATGCCAGATAATACTCGATTTTAGAAAATCTGAATTCGAACGTGATATCCTAATAAATCAAATGAAAGTATTATTAATTTTAAATTTTACTCTTTATTGATGATTTATTTAAGTAAAAAATTGATGTTGCTTCTGCTGGTGAAGCATAAATACAATAAAAATTAGTGTAAGGATAACATATAAAATGGTTGTGTATATTTTAAGTACGACACGTTTAAAATACATACTATGAAAATAGTAAAAGATGTTAGTAAAGGTCATGGTTTCTACGAGTTTTGTAAGTTATTAACTCAAGATAAAAGATAATAACAATTTCGATGCAATAAATTAAGAAATGTTTGATTTGAAAAAAGCTTATTTGTTTTCTTTTCCAATAGCTTTCAATAGGAATGTGCTAACATACAAGTTTACTTATTCGATAACATTGCTCATTTCGCTGTTATTATCAATTGATTCATTTTCAAAGGACATGTCACTTTCCGTCTCTAGCATATCGTTGGGGATGTCTTCAGTGGTGTTGCATAATGGCACATGACAAATTTCAGTCTCATTTGGTCTCAGTTTTGGATCACATTGTTCATCTGGCCGCACATTTTCATTCTGGATCACGCACATAATAGATCGACGTCTAATTGGATCCGGGTCGCCAAACTTGTGGCATGTAACTGAACACAGCTGCCAAGGGCCGACCCACCAACGAGGTGATGGACAAGGAATATCATTACACGATTTTACTTGCTTATCGGGACGTTTGTTTTCAGCAAACTCTTTGCATTTTTCATCATTGACTACTCCTTCATCCTTTTCGTAGCAAATTGGATGACGATACTGCTTTCCGCCATTGCATGTGCTACTACAAACTGTCCATTCCCCAAGTTTCCAGTAGTACTTTGGCTCTTTCTTTAGTTTTGTCGGAAGTGTGTACTCATAACGTAGTCCCAAATTTTTATGTTTACCACGCAAAACCACCTGCAAGATTATAGTACGTTCAACTTTAGACTGAAAACATGCAAACAAAAAAACTCACATGAATTGTAATATCTTCTTTAATTGGTCCAGGAAGAGTCAATTTTTCCAACTCATGTTCTCTTTCGTATAATCCTAAACTGCCAGCTATCTCATATTCGCCACTAATTAAAATAATGCTGAAATTATTGTTTACAAATATTATTTCCTGTTAAGTCAATTTTTAAGTAAAATGACATACTTGTTGCCATTCAAGTAAAATTCTTTCGTGTGCGCGTTAGTGATAGCAATATAATTTTTTGGTTTGATTTCTTCAATAACAATATGTCTAGAGCCAGCTGGTATGGTTGCAACCTCGTAATATCCCTCAGTTATATTCACTTTCTTCATGAATTCCTGTTTGATTGATTCACAAGTTTCGCCATTTCCTCCACAAACACCGCATTGGTCCTCCGTTGTATTAGAATCGACAACCCAATCACACCCAACTTTCTGTAATTTCAATTAATAAACATTTATCCAGAAAATATTATACAATGTAATTGCCTACCCGGCATATTCCACCAATGCACATATCATTCGTTCCAATACGACAAGGCGTTCCATCAGCAGCGAATTGTCCAAATGGAACAATGACGGTGTCTTCCAAATCAGTGCAGTATAATTCACATGGCTCATCTAAAAAAATATAAAATATTACGATAACTGAACTTAACAAAAATTGAAGAACCTTACGATGATCAAAGTACGGCAACCATGTGTATTGTTGTCCTTTCACAGTATCATTATCATGGGATGAACATTGTTGAGCTCGAAAACTGATTGAAATTACATTTAATAATTGATTCAAAATCTTACATAAACTCACCTTGGTTCATCTTCTGGACATTCTTCAGTATTGCATACTTTGTAACGAGCTCGTTCGCCAACACAGTACTCACCGCCGTTAGCTGGACTAGGGTGATCGCAGAATCGAATTTGTGATTGAATTCCAGCGCCACATGTTCTCGAACATTCACTCCATTTCGACCAATTTCCCCAACCTCCATTGATTTTCAACGGTGGATCATCAATTTCAACGCATTGCTGATCTTGACACCACTTGTGATGACCGCATGTTGTGCCCGAAGCAGCTGGTCTCAACTTTGTAATGCAACCCTCGTCGGTCATGCACCATAAGGTTGTGCAAATTTCTTCGGGTTTTGAACAAACTACAATAGATTCATCCGTTGAGTTGAACTGCAGTCGACACTGATGGTCTTTTAAAAAAAAATATTTTTAATGTTAGTTAGAAAAAAAAGCTTAATTTTAACTTTAATCACCTGCTGTGTACATAACCCCAGCTAGAACAAAGGAAATAATGTAATTATTTTTTCTTACTAAAAGAATCGTATAAATATACCTTGAAGCTCCGGATAATTGTACGCATTGTCAATAGGTGAGTCTTCCAGACATTGTCCAAGACCCTGACTACAGAAAAACTAATTTACTTATCTGGTGAATTTTAATTAATTTAAGTGACATACTCTAAGAAACGCGTTATATCTCTGCGACTACAATTAGACCATGAAACATGCACCGTGTCTGCCTCAAAACTGGGTGTCATTATGTGTAAAATCCTGCCGTTTCGATTCTCACAACCAGTCTTGACAGTATCATGCACCATTCCAAAGCTATAAGATTTTTATGTTACAGAACTCGTAACTGTGTGAAAAAAAAATAGATTGATTAAAAACTTACTTATGTCCAATTTCATGCGTAATTGTGTGTGCTAAAGTAATTCCACTGTCTTCATTCACACTACATGAACGATCTGGCTTACACATTCCACCTACATTTGCAACGCCCAATGTACTATTTTTATCATTTATAAAAAAAACACATCAAATAAGAGATCATGTTTGTTTAATAAATAAAATTAAGTCTCGCTATCGCAACTTACGAACATCCAGCTGACGCACAAATATCAAGTCTTGTGACCAAAATAGCTACATCATGATGTAAAGGATCATCATCTTCTTCGCTATTCATCGTGCGTTGCCACCTTAGATCCAGAAATTAACGAAAACAAAAGAATTCAATCAAAAACTAAATTAAGCGAGGAACCTTTTATAAACTCACTTGCAAAAACTATCGAGAGTTGACCCGGCAGCTACTGATATGTTTAATCCCTCATGCAACTTATCCTCTTCAAGCACAATTAAACGAACGACGACTACCTGAATCGAATTACCGATCGTTGGGTCCTTGTAGAGTGACGACACTAGATTCATAATTGTCAGAACATAAGTTTCTACATCTTCGTGGAATTCGTACATCGATGTATCAGCCACAACTAAGGCTTCCACATGACGCGGGCTCGAAATTGAGCGTCTTTCTCTGTGTTTTCTTCTATGCTCATGCAACTTTCGACCACCTTGAACAATGACCTATAATTAAGGTCCCTTCGATAGGTTTTTATTTTATTCATATTTCTAACATTCATACCTTTCCTTGGTGCTGATATTCAATGAGAGTTTCGGACATTCTTTTGGGATCAGCTTTTGTGCCGCAATTACTTATGCGACGTTTTCGTCGTCTGTGTCGCTTTTTCTTCTGCAGTATAGGTTCCTATAGTAAAATATTTATAAATTGTCAACACAATTGCTGCATTATTTTACACATTTTTAATTACATTGGGACTCACTAACGATGCTGTTCTATCGAACAAAACATGATGATGTCCAGAATGATGAGCTGCTTTATGATGTTTCTTCGATGGTTCAATGTAATATTCACCATTTTTGTGTTTTATCATCCCTACCTAACGTAAAAATATAAACAAATCGTAGTAAAGTCATATATTTATCAATGAAAAGTGAATAACCTATTTAATTCCTACGAAATACGGAAACAACAATCATGTTTTTTCTTCTCCTTTCTTGTTTTGTACCGAATTAAAATATTCCACACACAAAAAATATCACATTACAATACTACCGCCATTTATTCATTCATATGCATTAAGATTTGATATAAAATGCTTTTCTGTATTTTACCGTACTCAAATAGTTGAAAATGTATAACCGTATTTTATTTTACTAAATAATGTGGGCATAAATTTACACCTTGTTCGCACAATATTTACATGAATGAGGCGAGTAAATTTATTGAATTTAATTTTTGTCGATTCCCCCCATATCGCTTTGCTGCCAAATTTCGTAAATGTGTTAAGAAAACATGAAAATTTTGGACATTTATTACCTAAAAAATTACAATTTTCATAGCACAACAAACTGATTTTACAAAAAATTACGAAAATATAGGTCACGTGGCCATACTTTTTTAAAATTTTCTATTATGGGAATTTTAATTTTGAGTTCGAATTTGGAAAAAATATGAACAATTATTTTTCAATGTTCAGAAAATATGTTACGAAAATACCCGCCCCTCATAAAAATCCTTATGGGGCAAAAAACAAAAGTATTAAATTTATTTGCCTAACCAGCAGTATCTTGTATTATTGACGAGATTTTAACAGCAATAAATTAACACTTGTTTTTCGAGAAATGTTTCATTGATGAAAATAATACTAACAAGTAGATCAATAAAAATAGTTTTAAAAAATTTGGTTCTTTTTAGATATTACTTACGATTCCATTGCAACTGCTTAAGGTAACTTTGCTGTCTTCATCCCCTTTTACATGTCCTTCGTAATGACACGTCGAATGATGTTTTGGTTTGTTTCGTGTTCGCAAGTCACGCTTATGTCTCTCAATTACCATTCCCGGCGCTAAAAATCTGGTAGATGGACTGAACAAAACCATATTTGGATAAAACTATGGAATCAATAAACACCAGCATAAACATACCTTAGCTCTAAATGTAATGTCTCATTTTTAAAATCAATATGATAGTGTAACTTATTGTCCGGTGTAAGGTCATGATGATGATGCGTTAAGTTGTGTGAAAGTGTTTCGCCTTTGAAATTCACTTTACGAGGAATAATGAGATGCGCATCACGCACAAAATTGGTGTATATACCTGAGAATAATAACATTACTTAATGAATAAATCATAAAAAAAAATATTTGCGGTGAGACGTCAAGACACGACGACCACGAGACAGACTTAATAAATAAAAATACAGCCTTTTGTAAACAAGTTAATAGGATGTTGGTGATGATTCGTGTTTTTACTACTTAGAGCCGATAGCACAGACGATGACGGCGACGATATCAGTCACTATTATTATTATTTTTTTTATTGTTGTTATTGTTCTTGTTGTTTTGAAATAAATAAAAAGTTCATTCTAGAATGTAAATCAATGCGGACAAAAAATAATTGTTTATAAGTACAGGCGCCAACAATTTATGCTGCATGCAGTGATTAAAATGATGTACTGCAAGTTATTTTTATGGAAGCGATCGAGATTTCTTAGGATGTTCTAAAAACTTTGTGGTTTCTTTCCCATCAATTTTAGCAAAAATATTACTTATTAGTTACTGATTTTTATTTTTTTCGAATTTATCATTTATTTATTTTTTTTACTTTTAATGTTTTAATCTATAAATGTACTAACATTTCAAGCCTTCTTAAAGGTTGACAATTGAGCATCACTTTTTTTTTGGTGAACAATTTTATAAATATAGCGAATCCACAATAGGACTCTTTGGAGACCGCGGTGGAAGCCAACTAATACCCTAAATATTGCCAAGTAATTTTTTTCAAAATTGAGTTTGAAAAGTAAAAACCCTAAATAAACACTTGATAAATAACAAAATCATTCAAAAGATTTTAAATTAAACAAATTAAAGTTTTTCTTTGAAAATTGGTCAATACGGTAAGAATTTCAAAGATGTAACGCGAAAGAATAGAAAAGGTTTTCAAAATATTTTTATTAACCTTTTTATGTTTATTTTTGAGATAAACTTAAATATTTACTAAAAACTAAAATTAAAAAATAAAAATTTCGTGATTTTATCTATTTTAATTATTTTTAATCAATTAATGTTTATTCATCTTTTGAAAAAAAAATATATAAATAACGGCGATGTTTTTTTTTGTGTTGAAATTATATCGTGATTTCTCAATTTTTCTGCAGAATTTATTGGCGCCACATGTGTTATACTAGCCTTCATCGTATTATTGTTGTTTTTGTATTTAATATTCGATTAATATTATAAATAAATACATTAAATATCTAAACATTTGAAATTGATTAGTTAAACATTTAAAACGACTTACCTTCGTGTCCTGTTGATTCAGTGCTGTGACATATTTGTACAGATATATTTAATAATAATATTAACACTAAAAATAGTTGTGATGAACTTGTTGTGATTATTCTTCTCATTTTTTTTCTTTTCTTTTGATTTAGATTTTACAGGAAATCTGTCATTTTTTTTCTTTACATATTAATTAGTCTTTTAATTTGACCGACTACATTATGAAAATGATATTTATGTACCTATTGTATAAATATTTACATAAAATAATTAAATTTCATTTAAATGTTAAAGTTTATCATCAATCAATATTTAATTAAATTTCAAGAAAAATGTCTCACAAAATCAAGCTCATGATAAAAAATTAAAATATAAACATATGTACTTGCTTATCGACTAATAACGTGTTCAGTTCGTTTATTTTAAATGAAACATTAATACTTGCATGATAAAATCAACAGGTTCCATCACATATGTATTTACCTAATCACCACCAACAACTCAACACCACCTATAAAACACTATGAAATTTTTGAGAAATATAAAACATGTAAATATAAAAGTAGAGAAAAAAGATTTCCTATCGAACAAGACATAATTATTAGGCGCCTTTTTGTTGAACTTGATCGTTTTACACGGTTTTGTATTCATTTGATATTAATGTTTATTTTTTTGTGTGTGACTGTTAGCGCCAGCTCAGTTATTTTTTGCTTGTTTGTTTTTTTTTTCATTTTGTTCCACTAAGCTCCAACATGCTAAAGTAATGCGTAAATGTTTTCAAGTTTTAAGTAAACATTCTTATAAAATTACTGTAAACTTTTAAAGAAATTTGACCGACTCTAATATGCAGATTTTTATTATAGACGTTATTTATTTTCGGAATAACTTGTGTTTTATTATACTTTAAAAGTGTATCATTTTTGATTTTACTGTTCTTCTGATTTTATTATACGACTAAGTCCTCTCAGATGTTTTAAAAGGAACTAATTTAGTTATATCACTGAAAATATTAACTTTCACAAGAACTTGCGGTGTCAAAGAATTTACGCATCTAACACAAATGAACAGTATTGCGAGGTAAATATTATTTTTTTGTAGTCAAAACATCATAATAATAATTTTTAAAAAATGATACAGCAATTCATTAATGTTATTCGATATATTTAACAATATTATAAATTTAGTTTCAGCATAAATTTCAGTTTCTGTTAACCAAAACAACGATAATAAATTGAAATTGTTTATTATTTTTGCACTAACATCCTGTCACAACAAAAATAAATGTTTTTTCATTAAAATTCTTACTTTTGTGATAATTAATATTTGTTTTTATTTTAGATTTCACTTGAAGAAATGCAGAGACATACAAAATATGTATGTTTCTATTTATAAATAAATATCATAAGTACACATTCAACAATGTTGTTTATGCACTTTAAAAAAATATTAGCATAAAAATGTAATGATCAAAGGAAAAGAATGAAAAAACGTAGACAAACTCAACTCATAAAATGGGACGGACGACAGGCGCCAAGTAATTCTACACGGAACAAAAATCATCATACATACGTATGTATTTCTACACATATATATATGAATATTATTTTAAGAAGGAAAAAAATAACACACAAACAGCATCCACATAACATAAGAAACAACGACATAATAAGTGTTGATGTTCAGTGTAAAATATGCTTGCAGAAGCATAACGTGCACAATATTTGCGGTTATTTTCATCAGTAGTGCGTATATGTAACGAATGCCAAATACTATTTTTGCAATTAAATTAAATATTATTTTTTTTTTATTGTGAATGATATTAAAATCTTTCAATTTCATATCATTATATATTAATAAATCGAATGATTACATTTTTTTAAACAAATATCTTCAAAAAAAAAACATGAAAAAATCAAAGAAAACATGAATTTAATTATAAAAAAAAAACTATTTTTTATTCAACATGTGTCTTTAAAAGTTTGAACACATGGTTCAAAAATTATTCAATAATTTTATAAGTATATAGAGTAAGTACTAAATGTACTTTATACATAAATTTTATTTCACTGTTTACCAGATTCCTAGCCACAGCCATTAAAAATTCAATTCAATTTGTTTCGCACATTTTTAATAATATCAGATTTTAATCATGTGTCATGTCGTTAGTTTATCAATGAGAAAATCTTCTTTCTTCCTTTTTGCCGAATCTCGTTCTTGTTTTATGCAACAAGCGCGTGTGATTTTAATATTCGCCAAATAACATCACATATTTTTTGAAAGATATTATCATGCAAGTATCTGTCAATTATTCAACTGAAAGTAATAATAGTTGATCTTTTCTCAATCATATTATTTCTATGCAATCAATTTGCATATATATATACATATATATATTTAACACAATGCAAGTAAAAATACATGTTTTTATCTATCTTTAATATTATATTTCATTCACTCATTCATTGATCCGATAATTGTGATGACTCAGATCATATCGACAGAAAACATTACACACAAAAATTGTTTTCTATGATTTTAAAATGTTTAAATATTGATTGAATGATAAGATATGTAGGTATGTATAATCTAAACTTTAAGATTTTGTTATTCATTTTTTTAAACCTTTTTAGTATAAAATATATATATATTTATTTTTTTAATTGTTCAAACACTATTTTTTAATTAAGGCACTTATGTTTGCGAATTAAGGCACTTTTACACAATGTACTATTTTAAAAATTATTTGTTCAATTATTTTTTTCAATTTTATCTTATTTTAAATCCAATATTTTTTTCAAATACACGTCTTAACAACTCAACGTCTCAACTCCAACTGAATGAGTTACTTTTATAAAAGTAATTAGTAACAGACGAGACGTAAGAAATATTCATACATATATACATTTATTTATACATAGTGTTTGTTGAGTTACTATTTAAACTAAGATATTTCGTATGAATGAAAGTGTTGTACATATGTTAAGACATGAGTGAAGGTGAGTAGGTCGGTACTTTTACGGAAGAGATTATTTATGCGACTCACTGATAAAAAAACACCAAATTTTTAACTTTAATTCATTAATGTATTTTAATTAATTTTTCAAAAGAGAAAAATTTAGATTTTTACATCTATTTCAAAATTTCCCAGAAGTAAAAAATCAACAATTTGTAACATTATAGAGAAAAAAAAATATTAAAATTCATAGGAATTAAAAAAAACTAGTTCAAATTGTCCATTCTTAGATGATGATGTAATGTACAATGATTTGTACTTATACGTATGTACCTAATTTACTATTCACCTTATACTTTTATCTTCGTGTGCGAGTAAATTGACATGCCATGCAAAAATTATTTATTAGAATCAACCGGTATGAATAATAATTTGATTGATACACAATATTTACATGTATAGTAAAAAGGCAGACCTTCTGTCTCCATGCCATCACGCCATGTTATAGACAACGCAAAAAATAGTTGTTATTAAGTTATTTTTTTTTATTTATTTATATTGACGTATAAATGTTAATAATAATTTATACGTTTAGTATTCAAATAGAATGTCAGAGAAAAGTATTTAATAATCACAAATTAAATTGAAATTCTTACTTACATTTGTACGAAGATTGGTAGCTTTTCTAAAGACTAATTATTGAGTGGTTAAGTTATATATTTTTACTTTATTTTATGTTTATGAATTACAAGAGCTGACATTTTATGTGATGATAAACTAAAAAAATACTACATTCATTATATTTAGCGTATGTTTAATGATTTTTAACAATTTATTTCTATTATGAAATGAATGAAAAATTTGCCGGTTTATGATTAAATTCCTCGAATGAAATAGACAAATGTTTTTTCTTATTGGCATTTTTTATAAAAGACTGAATTTACATAACATGTATGTATTAAGACATAATTGTTTTTTTTTTGAGCAGACTGTTCGCGTTTAAGGAAAGGCGACACAATAAATTGATTCCTAAAATCTATTGAGTTGTTTAAAAAATAGTAATTTCGTTTCTTTTTAATCATGATACAATTCATGTGTGCTTATATGTAGTTGTTTTAAACACTATATCTTAAGTTCTACGAATATTTTCAGTAAGCTGTTTATAAATGTTGAAACCAAAGCAACGCTTTTGAATGGATAGTCAATCATAATTTAAACAGATTTAACTTTGAAACATTCAATAAGGTGCGTAACGGTGAGGTGTCGGAGATATTCCACGCATGCCACCACGTCTTTCCTCAAATGAATCACGACTAAAGTCCTCATACACTCTGAAATGATTTAAATTAACAATTACATATAACATACTAAGTATGAACAACCTAATATTATTGTACTCACCCAAAGCCACGCATGCTTCTCGATGGCGGACTTCTTCGACTAAACATTGTTTCCATGCGAGATCCGCCACCGTTTCTTGGCATTGACATTGGTCCCATGTCACGTCCACCTCTCATGCCGCCTGGATAGTCTCGGGTACCGCCTCTCATGCCAGAGTAACGACGTTCATATAAATCTGCTTCATCATAGCGCCGACTATCGTAGTAATCAAATTCCTAAAATAAATTGAGATTATTTGTTAGTATTTCAAAACATATTTAAATGTTTTTGTTTTTAAGATTCCAATATCTACTCAAATTATAATTTTGACACAATAATTTACAAAATTTCCGAAAAAGAGTTAAATAAAGGTAATCTCGATGTGTTTTTATTACCCGGAATCCACTCATCATCCGATCTAAGAATGGCGGCGGCGGTGGTGGTGGATACGCTCCCATTCGAGGAAAACCGGCGTCGCGACCCCTGTCTGAGAAACCCAATCGTGGACATTCCTAAAATACGATTTTCATTAACATTCAGAATTGTAATACAAGATTTCTTTCAACTCGCCTTGCTCCAGTGACCCGATCTGCATTCACGTGTCATTGCCGTTAAATGAAATGAGCGCCCAGATAAAGTAAAATAAATAGGAAACATGAGTTAGTGAAGATTCATATTTTTGTTCGAGACGAATCTGAGTCGAGGGTACACTATAACCGTAAAACTGTCTCAGATACGTCTTTAAAACACGATAAATTGATAAATTTCGCGTCAAACGCTTTGCGTGACTCTTGATCAAAACCGATTACTTCGAATGGAAGGCAGTGTTATGTAGACTTTTTATCCTTATCGAGTCCGAAAAATTCTTGTGAACTGAGTCTTTTAAAAAACCACGAGGACAAAAAGTCTACATAGTCCTATTCGGTAGTATATTCGCGAAAGTACCTTCCACAACGATAACATTGTTCTGGATCGCCCATTCCTGGTTTTTGTCGTACGCGGCTCGTGCTAACTTGAACTTTGATCGGTTGACCGTCGACCATTTGTCCATTAACTTCACGAATGACATCGTTAACATCGCCATTAGGCTCAAGATGAACGAATCCGTAGTTACGAACAATCTGTATGTGCAAAAGTTAAGAGAGGGTAATGTGATGAATGACGTTTCGCTTGGGTCCTCGTGTCACCCGCAGACCGATTTGCAGTCTTGGGTGACTTTCGAACAAAAACAAAAGAAGGTTTAGAGGAAGAATTTTCATACATCACATTCAATGACATTTCCGAACTTTCCGAACAATTCCCGAACTTGCGGCGCACGAGTCTGATCCGTCAAATTGCCGACAAATATTTTCGTGGTATTTGAGTTTGGGGCGCGACGTGATCGCGCAGCTTCAACTTTAATCGCCTGATTATTGATTATGTATCCGTTTAAATTTTGCATTGCGTCTCGGCCCTGCTGTTCGTCCTTCATGTGTACGAACCCATAATTTTTAATCGTTGAGCACTCGACAACTTCGCCTTTTAGTTTGTGTGGTAAAAAAAATATAATTCGCAGAAAACGAAATAATTATACGACGAAATCGAAAACTCGCTATTAACGCGAATCGACGGCAGTCAAAATATTAAAAAAATAAAAAACCTAAGTAGTTGTACTTACCGTATTTTTCAAAGAGAGCTTTCAAGTCAGATGGTTGTGTCTTTTCATCCACATTTCCAATGAAAAGTTTGAATGTTCCTGCTCCTGGCATTTTTGAACGAATATCTAGGAGAAAAAAACAAAAATGTGCCTAATTATTTCGGGACAAAATCTTCCGCCATTACTTGAATTAGCGGGCCGCCTGTTCGATTTATGGTTTTTTTGTCTGGCTTGAAAAAACACATCTCGCAAGCGTTTTTCTACATTTCTTAACTAAATTTTGGGCCACAGAACTGCAAAGCGGACATAATTTGTGGTAAAAGGTCGAGAAAAATTGAGGACAAACATTACGACGTCACTATTTTTTCAATCCAGATTTTTTTGTAATTTGAAGTAAATTCTTCATAATCCCCAACAAATTGATGCTCAGTAGTACTTACATTAGTGCCTTGGATGATTTATTTTAATTTATTTCACGTTTTTTATTGCTTTTTCACAATTAATTCCAAATCGACAACGCTCCGAGAAATTGATTTGTTCAACGAACAAGCTTTCTACTGTTTTCTAACCGAATACATGTCACTACCCAAACTACTTAGGGCGCCATCCATTTACGGCGTCCGATAAAAATGGACATTTGGGAAACTTTCTCAATTTTCCACGTACATTTTCCAAGAATTTTTCTTATTTTTTTTTTTCAAAACCTTCTCATAGCTAAAGCTAAACTTGACAAACTACAGAAAACCCTAAAGAGATTTGCAAAGCAGAATTTAAGTTATTTCGTTACAAATTTTAAAAGGATTTTAATTTTTAATTTTCTTTCAAAATTTAAACTGTATCGTGGTGTTAGCTCACAGTTTGCCCAATTTCTTCTTTAAATAATAAATACTTTTATAGCAAATGTAACTAATTTTAATTAATTTTAAGTATCAAAAATTACGCCGGTGTGAAACGTCATGACTCCTCTATATTTATTTACATTCTTACTCTCATATCGTGCTTATCCATCGACTGTGTTCGAGATTTTTCACTCGCATCTCAGCATAAAGTTTTCATATTAATTATTGTCACATAATGTTTTCTGAGAGTATTCTCTGAAAATAGTTGCCAAAATAACACGTCAGAGGAAAATTCACCGAGAAAACTCTCAGTTTTTCGCATAATTTTTCATGCAGTTTCTTGGGGTGATTTGAGTGAGACCAAAAATCTGATGAAAATCTGATTCAACATGCAGATTCCGTATATGAAAGTAGCGATTTACGTGTTGACCTTCCTTGGATACTGCTATTCAGGAGCAGGAAGTGGACTTTTAACGACACTAAGAGATTCTATTATCGCCGCAGAAGCTGTTTTTGGTAAGACATTTTACCATTTTAATGTTGATTTTTAGTTTTCAATTTGTATTTTTCGTTTACTAGGGGATGTCTTCCATAATTTAATCGCAGCCTCGAAAAAGTTTACATTTTTGAATGAAGTGTTTGACAAAGCAGTGGAAGAAAATTGCGTGTTTAAATGTCCAGAAGGTAAATAAGACGTGGTTTGGTGCATTGTTTATTGTGTAATTCATTCAGATAAATTCGACCTTGAATTTTTTTCTACGTAGATTCGATTTTACCGGTGAAGAATAAGTTGCATACTCCTGCTTTTGATGGATGTGGCTCACTCGGATTGAAAATTGACACGGAATATTTGCCATCTAAGGCTATGGAAGATTGTTGCAATGAACACGATGTGTGGTAAGTCCTTTCCGCCCATGTTGTTGTTGTTTTTAATATAAATATTCATTTTTTTTTGTTGTTTGTAGTTATGATACGTGCAACAGCGATAAAGAGCTTTGTGATTTAGATTTTAAAAGATGTCTTTACAAATATTGTGACGCGTACGAGAAATCTGTGGCTGGAGGTGTTATGGTCAAAGGATGTAAAGCAGCAGCAAAGATGCTTTTTACAGGAACACTGACCTTCGGTTGCAAAAGCTACTTGGATTCCCAGCAACGTGCATGTTATTGCCCTCCTCCAAAGGGAGATTTTCCGAAAGATAAGAAGAAAGAAAAAGACAACAAACAAAAGAAACCAGCAAATTACGGATGGAAAACTGGAAGTGACTTATAGTACGATTCTTGCTTGTATCGTATAAGTTTTATATATAAGTACCTCTAATTTCATAACGAATAGTGTGATATGATATTAAAGAATCTTGAAATTTGAATTAAAATTTGAGAGTTAATTCTAAAGAAATTCAAAGAATTTTATTTTATCAACATTTGCATACATGTCCAATGGATTTCATATAAAAAAATATTTATTTTTCAAAAAAATAAGATAAAATAAATTAAAATAATATTTTCTAACCAAACACTTTAAAATCCTCACTCAAAACGAGAGAGTTTCATGATATTGTCATTAATCAGTCTGCGGAAAGACTTCAGATTATTCAACTAGCTTTTGCAATTCTCCGTTGTTGTAAAGACGTTTGACGTCATCGCCACCTATAAATTAAAACGATAGAAATATGATTCATTACTACTTAGTTGATATACACAAAAAATGATAGCAACATTATCTTACCACCAACAAACTTCCCGTCAATGAACACACGGGGAACCTGTACAAAAAAAATCGATAATTTTGAAAACCACGAAAAAGATTAGTGACCAGAATGAAAGATATAATATAAAATACAAACACTTGTGGCTCCAGTCATTTCTCCAAGTACAGCTTGAATTTCCCTACAATCATCACGATCTTCGAGTTCTACTGCAGTGAAGCTTTTGTTCAGCTTTTTAAATTGCTACAAAATAAAAACATTTTATTAAAAATATTTATATTTTTCATAAGAAATTCCATGTGTCATACTTCTTTTGCGGTCTTGCAGTAAGGGCAATAAGATTTGGAGAAAATGACGATTTTGTCACTGGCAATTGTCTTTTTGACAAACTCTGCTACAGGTCCACTCATGTCTGCGGCTGCTCTAGAACTACCAATACCCATTTAAAAAATATGAATCAAATGTAAACACTATGCAGTTCTGATTTTGATGTTTCTAATGTCACATAAGGCCAGTGAAAGTTACATATATCTTTCCAATCTTTGTTGCTCTTCAAATCTTTTAAAATATTTAAATAAAATCTAATCATAAAAAAATCTCTTAAAATAAGAGTTTTTGGAAAAAAATGATATTGCTCACGTGTTTTTTTTAAATCTTCTTCTACATTTCAATAGAAAACGTCTTATTAAAGAGAATTTCTTTTGTTTTTGTATAATTTTATTGTAAACAGTCTGATACCCATATGAAAAAGATTTTTGAGCTAGAGGAGAGGTTTGATGGTTTAACGTCTGTTTTAACATAGGATGTGTTAAACTCGATTACATTTTTCATTAATTATTTGAAAACTTGATATTTCTAACTAAATTTTGTAAAAATATATAAACTACATCCGTTTAATAATAACGATCTTAATTATTGATTTAAAATTCACAATTTTTGAAAAAATTATCAGTAGAACGAATTTTCAACATTTCAATGAATTGAATTATTAAAACACCTTCAACAATTTTTCAATCAGGGAATCAATATACAAGTTCAGAAAATGAAATGATTATGGTCAAACAAAATAATATCTACATAAAGTTCTAAAGAACCAACCTTGTAAATATAAATACCGTTAAACAAAATTCATTACTCACCTTTTTTTCTTAGAAATTTTATTGAATAGATCTAAATTAAAAAAATCCGTCAGTGAAAATGTGTTTATGCTTTTATTGATGTTTTTTTCTTTGATTACAAGCTTTTTTTCATTATAAGATTATTGTTATATTACTATATTTATGATCTAAATAAATACACTTACAGAGATATCAAATTTAGTAAAACACTTTAATTTTCAAATTATTTAAATATTTATAAAAAAAACTTGCTTAATAATATTTCTTACTATTTTGATTAAAGCATTGCAAAAAAATAGAAAACAAGTTAATGCACATTTGTCATTATTTTAAACATATTCTATAGTACGAAAAATCTTATGAAGCACCTTTGGATTATCTTGTTTATGATAATTAGGAAATAGTTATTGTAAACTTTACATTGTGAGGGCTTCTTAAATGTAATCATTATGAATATAGTGACTTAGTAATATGTGTTTGTCCAACATAGTAAATGCTATATGTAAGTATGCAGTGACAATTGGTTACCACAAGCCAGAACTTTTTCCGCCTGGAGGAGCGCGTACACGAATGCTCCTTCTTGGTCCATCTTTATCGAGTTCCTCTGTAATGTAAATATAACATTTTAGATTTTTTTTAGCTCAGTGTTGATACTATTACTTACCGCTAATGGAGAAAGATGATTCCTGCATGTTACGTGATCCAGGAACCATTCCACGAGCAGTGTGACAACTGGCAACAGATGCACCAGAGACACTTTGTGGTGGCTCCACGAATTTCGGATGAAGATCTTCGGCTTCAGTCAATTCTTCCTCGAGTTTCAAATTTTCCAATCCATTGTGATCGTCTACCTCGTTATTTTTGACACCGTTACTTTCATAAACGTATGGAGGGTGCACTGGAGTTGGTAGAAAAGCACCCTGTCCTTCAGCCACTCGAAGATTTTGATCGTCCACACTAACTTTGCCACGAACAATAACGAACTCTGGAACTCCATGGCATTGCAATCCCTATAAAAAATGTTTTTTTTTAAATAAAAATTTCGGGTAATTAAAATAAAAATTGAAATTACTTCAAAAATGTTGAAATCACACGCTTGATGATGAGTCTTGGCTGAAATAACTCGAGTTGCTTGGCCATTCCATACGACGATGTCAGCGTCAGATCCAACTGCGATTCTTCCCTTTTGTGGGTAAATGCCGAAAATTTTTGCTGCATTGGTACTGGTAACAGCTACAAATCTCTGTGGATCCAAAAGTCCAGATACAACACCTTTTTCCCATACAACAGACATACGGTCTTCGACACCGTTAACACCGTTTGGTATTTTTGAGAAATCGTTTTTGCCCAATTCTTTTTGCTCTTTGTTGAACGTGCAGTTGTCACTACCAGTTGTTTGCAAGTCATCACTAAGAGCGAATACAAAAATTATTTATTATTTTGATATTTTACAAATTTAGGTATATTTTTCCCACAATCACTAAACACATGCCAAATAAAATAGAAAAATTATCCCAAAAAATATGTTATGATAAAATTAGTTAACAACAATCGCTTACATTGCTAAATGTTTAAGTAAAGCTCTTGGCGTTTCTGGATCATTTCTAATTGGTGGGCTCGTAATGAAATACAACTTATGTTTGTCCTTCACACCTTTCAAGGAGCATCCCAACGAGCTAGCCAATGTCTCACCATAAACATTCACTCCACGGCGACGAGCACGCATGATGGTCTCCGATGATAATTTACTAGAGACCCGTGTAACGTACAAGGGTGCTTCGACCTTTATGTTATGTCAATGTTAGAAATGGTTTGATTAAAGTTAGTTAAATTTATGTGTTTTTATGTATGTGAAATACTCAAAGCATTAAAGCGATATGATAATGTATTATTAGATCCCAAAATATTGTTAGAGTTAACATGACGCCGCAATGGTTAAGTAATACAAAGCAATTACCACCCAACTAAGATGTACTTACGAAGCAAGGGCTTTTACGAGGAAATCTGGAGTTTCTGGATCGGGTCTCAATGGTGGGGATAGTACGTGTGCCGCGGCATGATGCCAGCATTTATCATAGTAATGGGTGCCATCTGTGCCAACAGCGGCAGCAAGAGTCTCCCCATAAATACCCTTATTATTGTATCGCTTACGTGCTCGAGCAACTTCAATTGCAGCACTTTTGGACATGACATGTACTACGTATAGGGGACACTTGGCCTAAAAATGGCCATTAAGAATTTATTTAATTAATAAATTTGCTTGCGAGTGTCAGAATATATTTTTTTCAATCAGTTTGAATTTACTGATAAGACGTATAAAAACAAAAGTAAAGTCTCTTTTATGGCGATTCTAAAAAAATTACCTGATGCGCGATAACACAGGCACGATTAACTGCTTCGGCCTCGACTTCTTCACTCCGAGATAGTTCATGACCTAAAATTTGTTCATGCTAATTAATGGGTTTCAATTAAAAATATGATATTCTCACCTTCAGGTCCAGTTATTCCCTGTTCCAGCAATTTCTTGACGTTCTTAGCGATGATGTCACCATTTTCAGCATGCACTTGAGCAACTGCCCCCAATTCCTTGCACCTTTCAAAAACTTCGTACAACTCGGAATCGTTGAGCATGAAAAGTCCTTTGTACGCCATAAAAACTTTGAACGAATTTACTCCGCGTTCTCTGCAGAGAATGCCCATCTCGTCGCTTACTGATTTTGACCACCACGTGATGGCAACGTGAAATCCATAGTCACAACAGGCTTTGCCGTCCGCCTTGGCACGCCATTCATCGTAAGCTTCCAACAATGACTGTCCCTTTTCAGGTATCACAAAGTCAACTAAAAATGAGTTGGTATAATTGAAAGATTTTTGTGTCAGTTAGGTTCAATCTTTACTCACTTATACTTGTAGTTCCTCCAGCGATTGCTGCTTTGGTGCCCTGATAAAAATCATCAGCAGTTGTAGTACCACCAAATTTGAAATCCAAATGGGTGTGAGGATCAATTCCACCTGGAATCACGTACTTTCCTGCAGCATCAATAATCCGAGCACCTCCCGGAACTACAAAGTCCTGACCATTGCCCACATACTTGACTTTGCCATCCTCAATGTAGACATCGCCGTTTTGAACGCTATCATGGTTGACAATTTTGCCTTTTTTGATGTAAATGCGGTTTTGTGCACTCTGTAAATGAAATAATATTGTCGGTAGTTTTAATTATATTAATTTTCATTGTGCTTATTTTTGTCACTTTACGCTTTGATGCTTACGTACAAATACATATGTCGTTTTCATTAAATTCTAGATTTTACAAAAATTTCATGTTTTTTTAAATATTCTTTGTTTGCTCTTATTTCTACCTTTAAACATGACCCGTATGCGTGAGTATTCGTCGTGAAAGTAATAACTTTAGCAAAAAAAAAAAAATACTTATCATTTTGAAGCATGCAAACATTAGGTCATTATTTTATGAATTTTTTTACGCACAACTTATACATTTCTTGTAAACTTATTAATCATAAGTTTATAAGTGATTTATTAAAACGGATATGGAATTGTTTTTTATCGAATTAGGTTAATTAATTGCAATAAAAATATTTCATGACACCAATTTCGGCTTATACGCATTGAAACTAAACACAACTATACTTAATCGCGAGTTCATTGCCCATTGTTGCCCTTGCTCAATAAATGTTTGTGAGAAAAATGTATGTACATATTTATTTATAAGCAACAAAATATTTGTTTTGCGTTACCACGAACTTAGAATCACTTTCGTTTTTCTTTATCGTTACATGTCTGAAACATTGATTTTCCTCAAATCATCATGCATAAATTTTATTTTTGTCTTTTATTGTTCAATTTGGCAAATGTTCAATACATGTCTACAATGAAATGCCGGTTCATACCAGGAACTGACTTTTTTTCTTTAATAAAGTACGAATTCCTAAAACAGATTCATGTCTAACTTTGACTCAGTGACAAAAACTCGAAAGCATTTGCGTGTTTGTTGATATTCTACGTAATGGTAATAATAAACAAAATTTATGTTGAAATATTTTTAACATGCTCAACCGTTCTATTCTACTTTTGCATGTATTTTCGCCCATTAAAGAGATAAATGAAAGTATTTTTGTACATGTTGAAGGCATTTAACAATTCGTTGATGAAGTAGATTAACTTCCATTTTTTTCATGCTTTGGTGAATAAAGTATAAAGTTGATCCCATAAATCTTTAAAAAGAAATATTTTTCTGGCGAAAATTTCTTTAATTTTTTTTATTAACTCCTAAAACATGGAACATTTTTATTCAGAATAAATCAATGGGGATATGATTTAAATTATTTTCTTTTTGTAGAAAAAATGTGCCACTTATTTTGATGCTTAACGTCAAACCTTACCGTAAAAGCACTTGAACCATCAACTTTTACATAACTGTTATTTTGTAAGAACAAAATAATAATACATATCTATATGTATAATTGAATTTGTTGAAATATAAAGATCTAATCCATAAAAGTCAATGAGGCATTTCCAAGCGATTCGTTGAATGGATCAAAAACGTGACTTAACGGAAAAATAACCATTTGCAGAAAAAAATATTATCAACGATAAATTAATAAAGTACATATTTATCAACATTAACAGTAGCTAATAATAGACACTTGAAGTAGCTTCACATAAATAGGTAAAGTCTATCATTAATGTCCAATAAAAAGTGGAGGTTAATTACCTGTAAATGAATGGGGACCTTTTTGACTGGTGCTTTAGGTTGATCAGCCATCGTTTTGGTTACGTCGTTGCTTTTTTTTTGTAAATTACTGCTCTTCTTTGTATGTTTCTTTGGTTGTTTGCACAATGGTGTAACACTTTATGTGTTTTTTACTTCAAATGATATTCCCGTTGGATAGTGGTTTAGCTTTAACTGCTTGCTTGGTTGGCTGTAAGCGTTGAAAATTGTAAAGGTACTGTTATACTGTTGTAGTTTCTATTCTTTCACTCAATGTACTGTTGGTACAAACTGATTGAATAAATGTATGAAAAGTAACAGAAGAATTCAATATAATTACGAAGCATATTTTATGATTGATTTAAAAACAACATTTATAGTTTAGGATCCGTTTTCAGCCACACACATTAACCAAAAGAAACTTATACTTGAACCGCATAATAGAATTTTCAAGGCGCTTCTACACTCGAAAAAGAAACTCGTTTGCTTCCACATTTGATTTTCACTTAATAAATTTTATTTTTCATTTTGTATCAAATCTAAGCCTCTAAGATTTTTATTCATCAATACAATTTTTATATTTTTGTGTTAACAGTTTGATTATAGTTAATAGATTTTATCAACTTTAAACTTAAAACTCAAAACTTAAAGAAAATATTTTCCAAAATATATTTAAATTTTCGGAAAAATACGAATTTTTAATATTTTTATAATCAAAAAATGATAACAAATTTTTTCCAGAATTTTTTCCACAAATTAAGTATGAAATTTACCACATATTTTTTTAGACAGCATGTGTTATTTTTTAACGCATTTCATTTAAACTTCATCTCTATTTTCCATTATTAATTTTTATGTTGCACACATTCTTATTCTTCACTTTTGTATCTCCATCCGGTTAGTAATGAAACAATCCGTTTGTTATTCACTATTTTTCGATTGTCAAGAATCTAATTTGGCTTAGCGGAAATGCGATCAATTACTAAACTAATGTGGAATTATTGTTTTTAAGAATTAGGTAGAATACATTTTGAAAAATTTTTTAAAAACTTTTTTCATTGTATCTTTTAATTACAGTTTGAGCATGTAATAGTTATATTTTATTAATTCAATGACATTCACATTCTGTTTAATAAAAATCTATATCTCAAAATCCATATTGTTGACTTATTTATTAAAAATCACTATTTATAAATAATAAACAAGTAGGTATTATGACAAGAACATCACATGGTGAAAATGCAAGTTTTTATGATATGTTTATTAAATAATATTTTTTAAAACTTGTTATATCACTCTATTACGTGTGTTACGTAAAATAAATACCCGAACATGTTTGCAAAGAAAACACTAGATTATAGAAAGAGAACGCCGAAGATTTCTTCATATAGTATATTTTAATAGCCAATAAATTGCAATCCAAATGTTGTTGGTGGGAAGTTATCTTAGTATTTATACAATATTTGAAATTTGTTAATCAATTTATTTATTTTTTTTTTAATAATATATATGGTTTGTAGCAACAAGTCTCCCCTGCACTCCCTTAAAAACAATCTGGTAATTATTGCTCCCGAAGGAATTATTCGTCTTATAAATAAATATCTTACAATGTGTTAAACACGAAATTTTATTTGAATTGTCAGTTTCATTCTAATACCGGCGTCGAATACATAATTTATCAAATATATACAATACAACTGTTCTCTTAATCCAAAAGACTCGTATAATCTCACGTATGCATATAAAATAAACGGAACTACTCATTGCACATGATCTACATAATGTTGAACCGCACCCCTATGTGTCTTGTACACTTGCACACAATATTTTTTGTTCCTTGAATATACTTGATCCATAATAGAAGGGATAAATAACAACATACATATTTTGAGTATGAAAAAAAACTTCATTCATAAATAAAAATAAATGATAATAATATGATATAGTCGCATAATTTTTCAAAAGTGTTTCGGTAGTCTACGAATTGCGATTAAAAAAAATAGTAAGGGGGAGATGAAAAAGTTTCTGATGATGCTCAAAAATAGTTTTATGACCCTTTTTTATTACGGTTAAAAAATTTCTGATTCACAATTTTTTTTTTCTAAATAAAAAGTTCTATTCTTAGAAGTTTTATGTGTGCAACATTTGCTATTATAATTCATAAAAATAATGTTATAATTAAGTTTCACCAATTTTACACTTGACATAACAAAAATGGACATGCGGTAGACGCATATTTGAATTTGCAACAATTGGTTCTGCAAATGAAAATCGATAATTTATTTTTACACACGGCGACGTTCAAAATTCCTTCCTATATAACTTGGAATTATTTATTAATAGCATTAGAAAACTTTGAATGCAGCACAACACTCTCTTTATCTCATCGTTTATTATTTTATTACGTGAACGTATTATACAACAATAATAATAATTTTTATGAAATATAAATACATAATAAAAACTATACACAGGAAGGCGCAGAAAAATTTTCCGACACTTTATTCACTATTTAATTAATCAATTAAAATATTTTGCACTTTTTTTCATTCTCGTTCATACGTTTTTGTCGTGAGATTTTATGTTTTTCTAATAGTTTTTTTTTCATTTTCTTTTGGTTAATGGCGTGCGTGGAAATTTTCTCCCTACATATATTTTCTCTATGATGAATTGTGTAGACACTTACAATTTCCCGCAACGAAAATACGACCTATCTGAACCACGGTGAAAACTCAACTGAATTTGACGGTTGGAAATTACGGCAAATTGAGTGATTTAAATGGTGAGTGGTATATGCAGCAGAGGCGGACCTCGAGCATGAAATTCATTAAAAAAATTATAATTTTTTTTGAAATTCAAATTTTATTGAAATAAATTTTTGAAAAATCAATCTTATCAAAAGGAAGACTCGTAGGGCTTATGAAGGACCCCCGGAAGATGTTCCACTGGAAAGTTTATCATTTTTAGACGTCCCAAAGAGGCTAAAATGCTGCTTTTCGTCGACTCACAAACCCGAAGAACCCAGAGGAAAAAACAGTAGTAGTAGAAAAACAACAGGCGAATTTCATAATATCTATTTATTGGAATAATTTCGTAGAGAAACATCGGGGTTTTCTCTGGCAAATGAATATCTCAAAGCCCTTGGAATATGTGTAAAAGTGTTGTTTGAATTCGTCGTCAAACGCTTAAAGCAAGGTCTGGAAAATGATGTTTTTGAAACAGACGATTCGACGGTCTCAACGATGGGTTCTGGCAACTTTGCTATTTGGAACAATTTTATTATCACCTGCTTGCGTTGGCACAAACGAAGTCGATGAGCCTCTTACAATAGGCCAGCTACCTTTCTGTGATGATGATAGTGCGCCTCGCAATGAAATAAGCAAAAGGTAAATTTACAAGGTCAACCTTAAAATTGTTAATACGTGTATCAAATATTTTGTTTACATTCATCAAGTGAGTCACATTTGTGATGGAAGTTTTAATCTTTTTGTATATTTGAACAGGTTGTTGTACGTTTCTACTTTGGATGGCAAACTTTCCGCGCTCGATATCACGAAAAATGGGGAAACCAAGTGGTCTGTCGACACAGGAGAGCCGCTACTTTCGTCGAGCATACATCGCTTAGAGTTATCTACAAATGGAAAGTGGGTTCGCATGATCCCGTCTCTCAGTGGAGGACTGTACAAATTCGATGGCGAAACTATCGAAGCAATACCAATCAAGGCTGAAGATTTGCTCAAATCATCGTTCAAATTTTCTGACGACATCGTCATATCGGGTGGCATCGAGAAAAATAGTTATGGAGTCTCCACAAGAACTGGTGAAATATTGTATCAGTGTTCCATGAGAGGCTGCACGAACTTTACCGCAGCCGATGATGATCAAGCTAATAAAAGTGAGCATCATGACGCGTTATTAGATGATGTAATGATTGTCCGAAGGGAGACACAAACTGTGAGAGCGGTCGATCCCAGATCCGGAGTAGAAAGATGGAATTTTAGTATCGGCCAGCACGAGTTAGAGCTCATGAAGAGTAAAGATTGCCAAGGAGGCGATAAAAATGAAGAACTTGATACATTATTGCTTGATTTAGAAATACGGGCAGTTATTCCCGAAGGAATTATTTGTGCATTTAGTAAAAAGGATCCGTCAAAGATGTTGTGGATGAAGAGATTCTCATATCCTATTGTAAGTGCCTGGAAATCTGACACTAACGAAAATGTAGAAAATATAGACTTTTTTTCGTCCGCCGAGTGGCTTTGGAATGGTCAAAGTGGAATATTTAGTCAAACAAAAAAAGACGACGAGCAACAAGTGTCACCATCTATTTATCTAGGAATGTACGAGAAGCAGCCGTACATTCAAGAATCAAATGCAATACTGCAAATTAGTCAAGAGAAACAATATCAACAGGGAACACATATCATCACGGACGATCAATCCGACTTTAAATTTCGTGTTCCTTTTCGACCATTTCCAGCCAATAAAAATGGCATTCAATTAATTGAAGATCATTCAGAGGAGTCTGAAGTCGTAGTTCCTGGAACAACTGAGAGTCCTCCTGATGTTCCAACGAATGCCTTAGCAACGTCCGTGTTATATGCCTCGGAGTACGTGAATGGCAACGGATTCTTTTTCTACACTTCAAAAGACTCCAATAAGACACAAAATAACATTTGTGATTCGAAAAATAAAACGCAAACCGATGATCAACAGTTTGATGAGGCAGACTTGGATTTTACTCTGATGGAAAGAATTCATGCTCTGACATTCTATTGGAATGAAGTTGTAATCATCATTCTGACGACAGCTGTGTTTGTATATTTTTTCATTAAAAATAGTCGCACGAACGAGAGGGTAAGTCATCTTTTCTTTTGTCAAACAAATATTAGGAATTTCAATTTTTCCTTTTTTTTAGGAATATGTTGTAGTTGAAAAACATATACCAGTCCCATTTGCCCGAGAAGCAATCGAAGGCATTGATTATTCGAGAAGTCGCAGCTCTCAACGTAGTACATCCGAGTCAAATCATAGTGAGGGCGTATTTCAATCTCGATTTGCAACTGATTTCGACGTTGTTCAGATACTAGGTAAAGGAGGTTTCGGCGTTGTATTTGCAGTCAAACATAAAATTGATGATTGTCACTATGCCATCAAACGAATTGTACTGCCAGCCAAAAAAGAATCACAAGATCGTGTAAAGCGTGAGGTACGCACTTTAGCAACCTGTGAGCACCAAAATATTGTGAGGTATTTTCATGCATGGTACGAAACTCCGCCGCCCGGATGGCAGGAGCAGCAGGATCTTTTGATGCAAAAAAGAGAAGTTTTATCAACGTCAATTGACATTTGTGAGACACCAACAGAAATTTCATCTCTGCCAGCATTCCCAAAATCAACTGACAATGACACCAAGAACACAAATCAGAATAAATATCTGTTAAATTTGAATAAAAAGCCATTTGACATGGATGACTTGAGCTCCGTAGGTAACAGTCATATCACAAATGGACATGGAAGAGAGGCCGAAGAAGAAGAGACGGATGGTGGAATTGTATTTCAAGATAACAGCGTATCTTTTAATGACAAAAATTACAATCACCACAAAGACAACGGATGCGATGAGGATGTTGAGGACTCGTTTGTTGTATTTAAAAATGAAACGAAAGACAAGTCAAAAAGCGATAAAGTTGTTGTCTCAATCAACGGAGATGACAATGCCACAGAGTCACAAACTTTCAGTATTTCAACTGATAATCGAAAACTAGTACCTTACCACAAACGCCGTCGTCATCTTTCTTTAGATCTCACCAGTGAAGGCAACGTCAGTTTGCCACCAGTCCAAAGTAGTCGCACTTATCTCTTCATTCAGATGCAATTATGCCAGAAGCACAGCCTCAAAGAGTGGCTCAGTAAAAACTCTTATCTCGAGAGGAAAAGTCAAGTTGTGCCAATTTTCGAACAGATTGTCGGTGCAGTCGAATACGTTCATCTCAAAGGTCTCATCCACAGAGATCTCAAGCCCAGTAATATTTTTTTCAGTCTCGATGGCCAAATTAAAATAGGAGATTTTGGTCTTGTTACCGACATGGCGGAGCAAACGACGCCCATCAACGAAAATTCAATGAGTCTTCCAAACACCTCAAATAAAAAACACACGCAAGCAGTCGGAACTACCCTTTATATGTCGCCAGAACAAATATCTGGACTGCCGTACGACTATAAAGTGGATATTTTCTCACTTGGTCTCATCCTGTTTGAGCTGTATGCCACATTCAATACGGAAATGGAACGAATAAACACTCTTAAAGCGGTACGAAGCCAAAAATTTCCCGAAGAATTCAAACAGAATTTTAACAATGAATATGAGTTGTTGAAATTAATGCTTAGCGAGAATCCAGATGATCGTCCAACGACAATTGGCATTCGAGCGAGACCTCCACTTTTGCATCAAGTAAGCAATGGTGATGAATATCACTTTGAGCTACCGCCACGACAAAGGAGAGAAAGTCACAACAGTAATAATCAGAATTCGACATTCCTTACGACAGAATCGATAAAAGGTAATTTGATAAATTTACAGAAAGAGATCGTCCATCATACAGAAAAACTATCGGAAAATTAGTTTTAACTTGTTACAGTTTTAAATAATTAATTTTAAAAATAAATGTAAATTTAAGAAATACATTAATTTATAAACTTATTGATCTTTGTAGCCAAAAGAGGTATTTTTTTTTAATCTTAGGTAAATATTATTCCTGAGTTCAATTTTATATTCTAATTTTATTTAAAATTCAATTTAACACACGACCAACCCTTCTGTCTGTTCTGATATATGCCGCTAAATCAAATCAAAGCAAATAAAGTATGAAATGATATACAAGCATGCAACAGTTGCTTTCTTTTGTATGCTTTAAAGTTTGTTTTTCTTCCTTTTTATGTATATTTTGTTAAAAGTGCTAAAAATCATTTGAAATTTATAAGGATGTTCCAAAAACGTAGTAAAGTTGCGTTCCCTTCAACATCATTTTTATAAAAAAAAAACGGATGTTCCAAAATACGTATTAATTTTAATAGAATTAACTATGTCAAACAAGTTGCGTTCCCTTCAACATCATTTTTATAAAAAAAAAACGATGATGAATATAAATCGATAAGTCATTTGGAAAGTATTCCACGGTTTTATATAGTATTTGTTTTGAGTATTTGAAATACTATATTAATATTTCTCCAATGAAAATTTTATTTTTTAGGTTTACACCAAAAAACTGTAAATCCCTTAATGTGGGTTCGGATTTTCAAAATTTAGGAATCGCATTAAAAACCGCAAAGTAAATATCGAAAAATTATAAACAAAAACCTTTTTAAACTATCTATTTAAGTTAGATAAAAAAAATTATGAAATGATTTTTTAAGTTATTAACTAGATATTTCGGAAAATTCATGAATCAAAACAAAAATTTTTTTAATGGAAATTACTCAAGATATAAAGTTTTTAAAGATTTGGCCAACAAAAATAAAACTGCAAATAAGTAGCCCTCCCTTAAGTTTTAAAATTTGAGTGTCAAACATAGAAATGAAGGCAATATACAACGACACTCATTTTTATTAACCGAACATTCAAGTTTGATTAATAGTATAGCTATTTGAGAATTCATTTTTCAACACCCTTAATTTTCTTTATGGTTTGCAAACACGAAAGCTGCTGCTATGGAAAACTTTGAATTGTTTTGTTTCAAGTGGTGCATGCTGGAAAGTAGGACCTCGGTGCAAAATAATTTTGATAATAAAAATATTTTTTCAAAAGCAACATATGTAAATATTTCCAAATACGTTGACTTACAACGTGAAACAAATCCGAAAATACATTTAAAAAATAATTTTTGAATAGTTTTTAATATTATATCACTATTTATGTCTATAGTGCAACCAATAAAAATATGCGCAAGATGAAAAATAAATTTTATTCACTATTTTGACACCAAACAAACAGGCAGCCAACGATTGAATGATGAGTCGACGAGCAAGCGATGTTACCCCCGAAAATTGTTTGAATGCGTGAAAATAAAAATTGTTTTGTGTGCAGAATAGCAACTAACAATGATGATTAGGATGTGTTAGTTTAACATGCGCTGAATTGATGTGCATTATTAGTGCATTCTTATATCATATAAGCAAGGAGTTATTAAAATGTGCAATAAAAAGGTGTTAGTTACACACAAAATTTGTTTAAATGTGTTAGAAGACTGGTGTTTGACTATAAAAGGAAATGCCTTTAGTGAAAACTCGTCATTTTCAGTGTCGATCTGTGTTGAAAAGGAGATAAAACAAACAATTTGCAAGCGTACTAATTTGTTTAGGGTTTAAAAGAAAATATTTCTGGTAAAATGGCCTCTGGCAAAGCAAAACTCATGGGAGGACGCCCAATAACGGCAGAGATCGCAGTGGTAACGTATTGTCAATTTATTATTTTAGCATATTTTGAGGGAAAATCGCTTAAATTCCCATTTTTTACACCTTTTCTTGCATAAGCTGTCCTTAACCTTGCCTTGCAATCAAAAGTTTTAGTGCTAACCTTCAAATTCTCCAAACGCACGCACACAATTATCATACAATGTTTGTCTTGTAAAATCAAGGAAACTAATTAACTGCATGTTAGTCTAAGTTTTGATGAAATCAGCTATAAGGCAATAAAGTTTAAAATAAAAAGTTTTTCGATTAGCGCACGTGCGATAATGGCAAAACTTATAACTCAAAAAATTGTTATACATAGTGCTAAAGCATAATAGGTAATAATAGCAAGCTGTCCAAAAATATTGATTTAAGTTTTTTTTTTGTACTATTGTTTTACGTGTTAAAAAAGTCTCGACTGACAACTGCGGGGTCGTTATCGCTACAAGTTCAATTTATTATTTTTTTTTTGCTTGATTATAATTTACTATAATTTTGTTTTCTAACTTTTTTCATAGGAAATCCGATCAGCTGTCTTTGGCACGTAAGTTCTTTTTTTTACGAAATATAATATTGATTCAAATAATTGTAAATAATTTAGATGCACAGCTCCTCCAAGAGGTGATTGGACAAGAACTCCTTTGGCGTTTTTACCAGTTGACTCGGTCAGATTTAATTTTAGAAAATTTTGAAGATTTTATCTTATATTTTTGTCCTTAATTTTAGGATTATCCCTTTGGCTTAACATCGGTCAAGAATGCTACGCGTGGATTACTTTCTGTAGTACAAGCGTTTGTCATTAAATATTTGCTGTTCGACAAACGAGCGAAAGAAAAATCTGTTCCCTTAGATGTTATGCTGCGACCTAATGAAGATGATCAACAAGGTATAATCAAGTCAATATCAGTATGTATTTTTATGAAATTTTTAATACTTGGTTAGTGGCATTATGGACGTCGATTTCAAACATTTTATGGAACATTGGTGAGAAACAACGTGCTGAAGTTGTTTTGCCAGGAGATACTCCACACATGTATGTTAAATTGAAACCTAATGTGGAACATAATGAATGTTTTTTTTCATTTTCAGTCCACATTCTCATACATATTTTCAAGATTCTGTAACGGAAAAGCTTTACATGTTCGAATTTACTAAATTAGAGGATTTACAAATTTTCATCAAACGTTATTTGCATTACGTAGGTTCCTTATTTTCTAAAATCAAAGAAAATGACTGTAAGCTATTAATTTCTTATTAACAGTTCACTGAGGATCCCGGACCGGGAACACTACTTCTTTTGTATTGTGCTATATTTACTCGAGGAATTGATAAGTAAAAATTTTATTCTATTAAATTTTAACAACTGTATTTTTTTCTTGAATTTTTCGCAGAATGCTTGCAGATTTGGATGCCCCAAAAGGTAATTTTATCAATTTTTGACCATTTTCATTGAATTTCCATTTGCAGGTGCAAATCTCGTTGGTCCATCGGAGGAAGGTGCACTAAACGTTGTTACATTACTAATTTCTGGCCGAGCAACACCTTATTTACATAACGGCGTTGTTTACGTAGGCGACGAGGATCATTACGCTATGCCTCAATACGGCATTCTAGGTCGAGCTCAAGTTGGATTGCTGATTTATGAAGGCGAAAATGAACATCTCAAAGGCAATAGTCGTCAACCAGGCAGTCGTTTAAAGACTCCAGCAACTCCTGTATGGGTAACTGCAGTAAGTTTTCTTTTCAAATTTATTTCTTTCGAAAATATGGCGATTTTTCTTTATACTTCAGTCTTGTGGTCATTATGGGGTCATGTTCAATTCAAACAGAGAACTTTTACGTAACTACCATGCGGAAAAGCGTTTCGAGTTGCATTATTACACATGTGCTGGATCGTATATCTCGATGACGGTAAACAACCAGCCACAAGAAGACAAGGGACAAGGTAATGACGATGATGGCGGAGAAGCTGGCGAAGGGAATGGCAAACAAAATGATTCGGCAGTGGCCTTTATTGAGGCTCTCGTCCATTGCAAGTACGTTATAAAATTTAAAAAAAATACATTACCTAAAATTGATGAATTTTTCCAGATGGATGGAAGCAAAAGTTATTTATCATGGCTCTCTTCCGGCAAATCTCAACAACTAAAAATCAAATCGTAGTTACTATTTATCTATTGAAAGTGTCATAGAGGGGCATTTTAGTAGCATGCAATGTTATAATTATAGAAATTTTATCTCTGTTATTTATTCAATAAAACTAAATAGAAGAATAGAGATTCACGTGTGGCGCTCTAATTTGAAATTCAACAACTCGACGTCGAAACGAGTAATTTCAAAATGTGAAAAGGTCTCAAAATGCTCAATGCATATTCGAAAATACAGCAAAACAATCATTTTGAATTAACTTTTTCAAATTTGTAATACTTATCAGAACTTTAGTCACTAAATCTCACATTTGGCTTAATTTTTGTTGTTCATGGTTATTATAAAACTCACGGATTGTAATGATGTTGAGTCTTAATTCATAAAAATTGATGTGGTTAATGTAATTTCATAAAAACAAGACAGTTTTTTATTCTCACACATTGCGTCAATAAGAAATATCGATGCCAACAGCTTACTGTTCGAGCATCAGATAAGCAATAAGTGCCGGGTCACCAAAATAAATCAGAAAAAAAATCCAAAAAAGTCGCCTACTTACATCATTCCGCATCACAAAATGACAAAGTAAAAACAAAAAAAACTTTACTTCCTACTAAGCGCTGCATAGACAAAAGTACTTGATACTTTGATTGATTTGTTGAGAGTTTTCGATGCGCAAACGATGGCACGAAATATTGCAGAATATTTGACATTAATTTGCTTTACGGCGATCTCATTTGTGATATTTAACCAAGTGTACAAGACATCGAAGCTGGTAATTGATGAGGAGTTTCACTTGAGACAAGGATTGCACTTTTGCGAGGGACGATTTCATATTGTGAGGTTTTTTCTTCGTTTCTTAAAAAAATACCTAATAATTTTTCTTATTTTTTTTAGTGGGATCGCAAAATTACAACATTTCCTGGACTATATTTTCTTTCCACGGCTTTGTTTGCACCTTTTGGCCTCTGTCAAGACTACTTCCTTCGCTTAACTTGCTTCATCTGTTCGATTTTTAACTTTGTGCTATTCTACAAGATCCGCAGAACAGTTTCCGATACGCAACAAAAACGAGTAAATACGCTAGAAGCTCTGACGTTGTCACTCTTGCCACCATTGTATTTCTTCAATCATTTGTATTACACGGATGTTCCCGCACTGACTACTGTTTTGCTGATGCTTTACTTTGCCTTGAAGGATCGGCATTGTTGTGGCTCGATGGCAGCGATTGCGAGTGTGGCGATGCGACAGACAAACATAGTGTGGGTCGGCATGGTGTTGGGTGTTTGTGCGCTGAACTACATCGTTGCACGAGCTCATCCATTTTTGAAACTCAAGTCACGAGCTAACATAAACTATTCATTCAAGGACTTGGTGACATGCTTTGACGTGTATTTGCATCGACCAGATCTAATATGGAGCCACTTTAAGGGGATCTTAATGGAATTCTATGGATATCTGTCTGTCATTTTGGGATTTATCGTGTTTCTGTGGTACAATGGATCTATTGTCATAGGCGATAAGTGTGCTCATCAAGCAGCAATACATATTCCACAGGTGAAAATTCAAGAAAATTCATTCAATTCAATGGTTTTTAAAATATTTTTTTTTTGTTTTAGATTTTTTATTTCTCGTTATTTATCGCCATTTTCGCACCATCACTAATTTTAACGAAGCTGCATCTAGTCTTCCGGCTCGTTATTCGTCGTTGGTTCACTTTTATCATGCTTGCGATCATCTTTGCCGTTGTAATTCGGTACAACACCATCGAACATCCCTATTTACTGGCTGACAATCGACATTACACCTTCTACTTGTGGAATCGTTTTTATGGGAAATACGAATTTGCACGCTACATAATCATTCCCTTTTACTTAGTTGCACTCGGCTGTGTTTTTTATCACCTCAACGATAACCAAAGATCAATCGGATTCACAATTCTGTACATCGTTTGTACACTTGCTTCGATTGCACTTCAACGTCTCTTTGAAATACGTTACTTCATATTGCCATACATTTATTTGCGTGTTCACATTAACAATGTCAAGCCGAATTACGTGTTGCTCGAGTTCTTTTTATACTTGGCATTGAACATTTGCACTTTTTATTTGTTTTTCACGAAGGAAATTGTGTGGACTGACTACAAAGAGACACAAAGACTTATCTGGTAGATTTTAAATTGCTATATTTAATGAATTGATTTTCTGGAATAAAACAAACTAAAATATGTAAGCTTATTTTTTTTTCTGGCAATTCTCTACAAATTGAAGACATTTTTTTAAAAACTTTTTTTTTAATAAAAATTCTGAACTTTATTAAAAACTTTTAGTAAATTTTCATATAGAAAAATATATATAATACACAAGAAAATTTTTCGAAACAAAGGGCAAAAAATTAACTTTTTTTTTGGTTGTTATAATTCATAATTTTGTTTGAAAAAACTAAATTATAATGTTAGTACGTATGTTTGATTTGTTCTGCAATTATAGCCAATAAGGGTAAGCATATCCTGTGAATAAAAATAATTGATAAATTTAAGAAATTCGTTGTAATAAATAAAAGAAAAAGAAAGAAGTTACCATAGGCATAATATGGTGAAAGAGAATATCCATAGTAATATGGAGAATATGGCCATCCGAAAGGACTGTAAATGCTAGGTTTAGCTTTTGGATCTGTAGTGAGATTTTTAAAAGACGTTAAACAAATTTTTAAATTATTTACTACTCAATCTCTCTAACCTGGATTTGGCAATGGAGCTGGTGCTGCCGCTGGTACTGGTGCTGGCACTGGAGATGGAGCACATTCAATTACGATGGCCACAAAAGCGACAAGTAAGAAGAAGGTCTGTAATAAAAATTTTATAGTAATTTACCGTGAAACACTTTTTTTTAAAAATATAACAAGAATTTATCAAGAACTCGTTATAAGTAATTTTTAAAAAATATTTTTTTATTCACTTACTGCAACGAACTTTGACATTTTGGAATAACTTGCTACTTTGAAAAAATATATCACAAACGCTTTTTGTTCCTCACTTTTTTACAGGTGATTAGCGACTGATGTCTATTTACTTAATTGATCCGCATTTATATACAATCGCGAAGAAAAAAGCCGTACCTTCAATGTAGCATTAAAAACCATTCTTACTTCCATGCTGATATTTACTCAATGTACCTACATATATGTTACACTTGAACGATCAAATTAACAATAATTATCTGTTTGGGATTCTACAGATGAAAATTTTTAGTTTAGAAAAGTTATGAACTTCTTCAATGACCGGCCTTCCAAAAATTGTCGCTACATTTTGGAAGACGCCTAAATATGCGTTTTTTTTGTCGATGTCTGTCAGGTGATATATTGATAATAATAATAAATAATATTTTAATTTATTCGAATATCGTACATATTCACTTCCAATTATGTAATTCTGTGCTAGCCTTTACCTATTAAATATAATGATAAACTTACCTTTTGTTTATGTTCATGTGGCGTTGTTATGCTTCCTCTGCGATGTGTTACTTGTAAGTAATAAATAATTTTTGCACACAAAATACATTCTTTCAGAGGGTCAAGGTTTCTCAATGTCTATTGTTTTTATTAAAACATTTACTAATTGCAGCTGAATTGTCTTCTTGTCATCCTCGTGCAGAATTACAGAAAAAAAAGAGATCTATCTAGAATACTCTTGACTCCGTCGAGGTGTTTGTGCTAATCAAAATAAAGGGAAGAAGCTAATTAATAATAAACGTGAATTCAATTGTACATACATTTATTGATAAATGTTATATTAAATTGGAATGTTAATGATGACGATGTATTTATTTAGTATTGAAGAAAATACAATGGAAATACGACAAAAATGGCTTAGACACGAGATTGGCGTCCATTTTGCAGAGTTCGTGATTCTATGTAAGAGATCAAATGACGTTTCTACAATTCTGCAATTTTTTTTTCAAATACAAAGAAGTCTTTTTGATCAATAAATCAATTAACTGATAAAAAGCAATCAAAGTCAGAGTGTCATGATTAAGGAAGCATGATCTTCTTAATTGCTTATCTTTTTCGAATATGTGAATAATTAAACATTATATAACTTCTACCTTCCATATGTAAATGTCTCCGCTCGTCGTGACCCACATAATTAATTAGTGATTGTACTGCATTATTTATTCTCGTGCAAGATCCCAATATGTACACGAGAATTGGAGCAAGAATGAGATAATATTTTTATTTTTCAACACGGTTGTCAATCAAAATTTAAAATTCAAATAAGTCCAATTATTTCCTAGGGGATCAGTCGGATGACTCTAATTGCAGTAAATTAAATATGTACATTGTACATGTATCTGATGTCATAGAAAACAGGATCTTAATATTATTCACACGTGTTTGATATAAAAATGTTAGAACATAGAATATCGCGTAGAAAATTCTAATTTTCATTTTCGAAGCTCTTGTATTTTTTCTCACTTTAAAATTATTAGTTAGGTTTGAGGATGCATCACCGCGGTCCGAAGACCTATTGTGATCGCTATGAAAAAATGTCCTTATACCTTAATCAGTCATTGAAATTTCATTCAAAAACTCATAAATTTTTCTAAATCGATGTCCTTCAAGTTCAGGTGGATCCAAGAAATAGTTCAGCAAGATTTCTTTCCTTTTGCAACCAACTTTTCCTTATTGCATGAACAATGCCATAAAGTAATTTCAGCATCAAGCAAACCATTCTCGCCAAAGACGGAAGTACAAATTTGGTGATACTGACTTGATGTTAGTCTGATCCCCATAATCTCCTTATGAATTGGGAATATACCAACCTTTAGGGACCCTCCGAAAACTGCTTAAAAACGCTTTTAAAGTTTTTTGTACTAAAGAAACCGTCTGCTCCAAATGACAGCAAACGTAAACCCCCTTGTTATTACCCCAAAACTATTAACATAAGATGTTATCAGTGAGGTAGCATGGAGTAAGCTTGTATAGTCTAGATCAATGATCTAAGAATCAAATCAAAAGTCATGATCTGATGTATTTTCAAAAGAACTGATTTTCAAATTCAATCAAAAGTTTTCAACACAGAATTAAATTTTTTTGTGATACGATCTGGTCTAAAAATTGATTTGAATCAAAAAAAGATCAAGTCATTTGTAGTACAGATACAAAAACTTGAAAAACTATGACGAGAAAATTTTTTTTGCTTAAGAAATTTGGAAAGCGAGGCTTAAGAAATCGGAAAAATTTGATTTTAAACTAAAATTATGAGAAAATTTTGCACAAAGTGTCTGATTAAATAATATTAATTGTCTGTCATAAAGGTGCATCTTCCAAACAAAATTTTAGGAAAAATCCTTGGAAATTTTTGGAAATTCAAGGAAAACCCTCAGAGTACCAGTCTTTCCCACCGCAAACTCACCATGCAAATCGCCAGACCTGCGAATTCATACGTGATTCCGTACGCTGTACGGTAGAACATTCTATGGCTGTACGGGTATACGGGCTGGAACATTCTATGGCTGCACGGGTATACGCGTCACACAGGCAGCACGAAACATACGGGCAACAACTTTATCAATTTCATTCGTCTCAGAGATGTTGACTACTGTATCACGGCGTACAACAAACTCCGATGCCGTGGGTTGTGATCGCCAAATGCCAGGGGTATCCATTTGTGAGCACGCTAATTCAATTTTCGTCCAGCGATTACAACCCACACGAAGTTTGTTGTTCGCCGTGATACAGTAGTCAACATCTCTGAGACGAATGAAAGTGATAAATCACCAGATGGCGCGAAAATTCATCTTTATCAATTGCAGCCGACTCACCACCGGCTTGTTTTGTTTCACTTTCCAAAGTGTTCCATGATGGAAAATGAGACAAATCATCGAAACAGCGTGAAAAAGAAATCAGTCAGCCAAATGGAGTCGTTGAGTTAAGACGTGTTTATTTTTTACTCTGAAAATACAAAATATATACATACATAACAGACCTTTATATGTATGCAACGTAAACTTAAAAAAAATTAAAATAATATTAAAACAAAACTAGCAAAGTTGGCTGAATATTTAACCGAAATTAAAGAAACAATAAGCATCTGTTAGTTCTGTATAATAATAAAAAGTATAAAAAAATAAATATATACCTGATTGTGCTGAAATAAGCATTTTTGCCGCTGTGCTGTGTAAGAAACACACAGAAGACGTTGGCAATGTCCAAAAAAATTGCATGAGTGAGGTATTTAACAAGGGATAATTAAATTAGTTTACTATAAAATTGCTTGAAAAATAGAGAAAAATCCGAATAGTGCTGATAGTTTGCCCATATTGAAAAGAAATAATAATAACCGTACATATTAAATATGTATGAAATATGAGGAAGGAAAAAAATCAGTGTTGAAGCGGTGTGCTTCTTGTTAAAAGAGATAAAAAAAATAAACGAAGATGATGACGAAGAATAAGAAGAAGTGATGATCGTCATTGATCATTGAGAAGTTTTTGATACGTGGAAGAATTGGTGTTCAAATAAAAAAAAATAATAATTTAAGTGAAAGATTAATTCAAGAGTGTTGCATGAAAAAAAAATGATAGATGCGCTCTAGTTATGTTGCGCCAAATTGAATGAAAATATATGAGAAAATTCGTCCAGTATCTCTTACTTCCACCCAAAAAATGGCAAGAAAAAAAAAATATATTGAATAAAAAATTAAGTATTACGTGAAAGAGATATTCATCTCAGTTATAAAATTGTGGAATAAATTAAAAGGTGTTTTAGAGCTATTGTCTTTTTGAATAAATAAGTATATAAAATAAAATAAGGTCAGTGTATCCTAAGATTTCGTTTTCATCAGGTCACAAAATACCTACCTACATAATACGAAACGAATGACCTAGTGATGATGCATCGGAATTCCAAACTGCATACAAGTGCACTTTTAATGTTACGTATTATGTATATCATGGAGGAAAGAAAAAAAAAATAATAAACGACCGACCAATAAATGTTAAACAATAACTTTATGTACTTACCTACAAACTTTATTGTTCACACGGAATATTGCCATAGTTATACATATTGATTATATGCATTGGAGGCGAGTGGCGATGAGAATTTCAATAATAAAAAAAGAACAACAAAGCTAATGACTACCTGTTCTCATCTGCTGTCTACTTTTCTATTTCTCTATTTTTTAAACCACCGTACCAAATTGTACATAAATTGATGATTATTCTCATGATAATGATTACTCACAGCAGCCGAACGAAGAAATGTGTGTTTGTGAGCGGTGGAGATGAGACATAATAAGCGTGGTAGCGCGCATACAGACTCCAAAAACCGGCTTACTCCCATACCTAATACAAAAATAATAATAATAAAGATGATGGTACCCAATGTTGTTCATGATGACGATGATGATGATGATCAAATATCTGGTTATTTGTTACATTCCACATATTTTCTTTCTTCTACATAGTATTTTTTTAAGATATACTGGTTATTTTTTTATTCGTAGGAAACACAAGTGCGCCTTTCGCCGTTAAAAATTATCTCGATTTAATAATCAAAAAAAAAAAAATTTATATATTTTTTCACACTTAAACGGTGACGTAGCCGTTATACTCATTCCACGAAAAACAAACAAATTAACTTCAACTTGTGAAAAAAAACGTAAATTGCTTAAAATTGCTTATGAATTCATGACACAGTTTCGTTGTTTCGAATTTCTTTTCTTCAACTTCTCGTGAAAAAATATTTATATAACATTTGTACCAAGAATTGTTATCAAAAATAATATATTTAACATGTATTAATATAAATAGTGACTCAACTTCTTATTGAAAGGTTAATCAATATGACCTTTTTTTTACAAATTATCACATCGTTTCATGTGATTCCATCATTTCATTTACTAGATTAATAAATTCACAAGACAAAAGAATCAACGAGAGAAGAAAAAGAACAGTAGACGGCTTAACTGTATTATTATTGTTATTAGTCTCAAGTGTTTATAAAGTATTTCAAAAGAAAAAAAAAATCAACGCGAATATAATGTTTCTGGAAGACCTGCAAGATACCTTTCTTCAAACGAGTCATTGGTATTTCATTACAGAACTCGTATCGGTTGATAGAATTTCAGGTCTGTTGCATTTCATCTTGTAATTGTTTTCCATCAATAAACAAATGTATATATTTTCATAATGAGTAAAAATTTTAATAATTCATGAAAAATGACAGTACGAATATTAAACAGAAATTTAATTATTTTGATAACATACATTTTATTGTTATTAAATATAACTAAGATCAATAATAAAAATGATCAATATGGCCGGCCAGACATTTTTTGTGTCTCAAATAATAAATATTAAATGTGTGTTTAAAATTCATCAGAACTAAACAAATAAAATAATTTTATTTTACATATGTGAAAGAAACTCTTCATATGTGCAACATATTTCAATTTTTCCTTATTGGGGCACGCATCAACAAGAACAACAGCTACAAAGTAAAACGGATATTTATTTTTAGATGAACGTGAACAAATACGATCCATTTGTTGGCAATATAAGTAACAACAACAAAAAAATATCCTAATGCAAATGTCTTTTAAAGCCGTTGACGCGACAAAATAAACTAGTTGTATGATGTCATAAAACAACAGAGTATTAAAAAAACGCTTTCTTTATTTCTGTACATCTGTACACAAACATGCACTACGTTAAAGATTATATTACAACTTGGTCATCGTCGTTGTCGATCAATCTGCTATTTTGTCTGGATTCCATTTATTTTCATTTGCAAGTAACAAGAGAGTTCACATTGACTGCCTACCTACCAAAAGCGTCGTCTTGATGGTGATGATGTGTAGTGAAGCGTGTGAGCAGAAAGTTTACTTTTTTTTCTGCTATCAATTGTAAATACTTCTTTTGATAACTGTTCGTAGTTCGACGTGACAGAAAACTTTAAATAATAATCGAAACAAAAGATGTCTTTCTCTCTTGTTCTATTTATTTGTGTGTGACAAGCATTGTTGTAATGGTATTCAAATCATGTATCACAGGAAAAATCACCAAAGTGTAACAAACTAACGCAACACTGATTCCCCGCTGTATTTAGCGTTTAAACAAAACTAAAGTGTTCTAGTAGTAGGTCATTCAATCGCTGTCCATATTGTTCAACGACAATAAAAAAAAGTTGATCATTGCTCGCTTATTATATTTAATGTGTCATCGTCACAAAAATAAGCTTGTTGCTTCATCGTCCTCTTCTGCACTTGACCATTTTTAACAAGAAAAAAGCCAAATCACGCAAATAAATACATTGACAATGAATAAACGGTTAAAAAAATCCACTTTTGCACTACAAGTTCAATAAACAAGTAAACTTGCACCTTAACAAGTATTTAATGCTGATTGAACGTGATTTTCTTCAGTATTTGCAAGGTGTGTCGAATTACGATCGAAAACTTCCACTAATTGACTTTTTTTTTTGTTTGATTACTAATGTAATTCTAAGTGACCTTTAAAACGGTCGTATAGAATATTAAGTTCAGATAATGAAACAACTTTGCATTTAACTATGAGAATTCGTAAGATTCGACTAATTTTTTTTTCTAAAAGCAAATATTTGTATAATTTTCAGATAATGGTTTCAATAAACTTTGAAAAACTTTTCTAAATTTTAAATTAATTTTTTTTTCTTTTTGTGACATTTTTTCTTTTGACTTGTTATAATGTTCAAAATTAGTATTTCATTTTTTGATCTACAAAGTCTCAAAAACTTTGAAGCTCAATATCATCTTATTGGTGCTGATTTTTACAAAATGTTGGTACCGTACGAAGGAAGAATAAACAAATAACCCAAAAAATGTTTTATTAGAATTTTTTTGGATTTTTAGTCGATTCTTTCGAATTATCAAAGTTAATAATATATAATAATAAGTGTGAATAAAAGCGAAAAACAAATGACATCATAAGAAACGTACAAATTTTTGCGACATGAGTTGACTAGATTGGAGATTAAAATAATTCAATCAATATAGTAAACAATTGCAAAAACACGATTCTATTCTATTATGAGGATTCTTTTTTAAAGTTTGTGCTTTTTGACGGCAATCTGTTTGATACTTGAATTTCTCAAGCAGAATGAAATATAAAACACATGTAAGCTTTTAATATCAATAAATCGAGTGTTTATATCACTTTTAGTGCTATCATCATAAAGTCTGCACTCGTACAGTGAAACACTTGATAATTGCTCAATCAGGCATAAAACAAATATCAAGTAGTAGTTTTTACGAAAAAGTATTCAGTATTCATCATCAATACATATTACATATATGTACAAATAATGCAAATTCCTCAAATGTTTATAAATGAAATGTTTTCATGATCTTTCATGCTAATAGCTTAGGTATGATTAGAGTTAATAATTTTGAATTACAAATTTTATTTTTAAGGTCGTTCAACTTGTTGTCTGAGTATTAACTGAAAAATTGTTCACTGTATGAAAAGTGATGGTGTAAGATATTAATCATTGTTTGATGGGAACTGATTTTGATTATATTAGATAAAAAAAACTCCTTCTCGACAGCATAAGCACCATCTTTATTTTTTTTTTGTATTCAATTCAACGAGGCTTATGCATTTTAATTGTTTTGTGTAAAAATATTTTTGTTGCCAAAACTTTCACTTTCATTGACAGCACAAAATCACAACCTCGCAAGCCTCGCGCAATTGCATACATGCATTTTTTGTGCATTCAACTTACCGTATTTGAACAAAAAAGCCGACACGTTTACCGTTCTCTTGAAAAAAAAGCGTAAGTGAATGATGGTTTATTAGTGTAGGTTGCAATCGGTTTAATCTCGATACCTTAGGGCCTTTTAAAAAGGTTTTCTCAATGATTTTATACAGAGACGTCTGTACACAAACAGAATTCCAATCAAACAACAACGGTCTATCAATGGAATCGAAAATGTGTCAGCAGTTGTTTTGTTTTTATTCTGCACTTGTCTAAACTCACTATCTACTTATGAAACAGTCGATCGCCGCTTCCGTGTATTCAACATACATTTTTAGTCTATCATCGTTTTTATTGTAATAATAACTACATAGGTACAGATTAATTAGAGTAGAACAAATTCCATTCATTTTGTTGAACGACGATCACGATTCCATTTGAATTTGAATAACATTTATGATTCATCTAGTGACCGTGTATGATCACTTTATCAGTGCATAATTGTGTGTATCTTTAAAGGAGGGGAAGCAAATATCACAACTTTAGTTGGATGGAAGTGTCGACTATCTCTTTTTTTTATCTTATCAATAATCAAACAAGAAATATGCAAATAACGAATAATAGCTTTTATTAAAATCTGACTCGCCGATCCATTTTTTGTCGGTTTTTTATATGCTTTTTAATCAGAAGTCCAATTTTTTAAATGGTTTAAATTATTTGACAATTATTTTTTAGGTACATTTTCTTATAATTTTTTTCACATAAAAGAAAAATAAAAATATTGATAAGCGGTTCAAAAGTATTTAAATTTATTAATTATATATGAAAAAGTATTTCAAAACCTGATTTTAATTTTTTTTTTCAATTTATACAAAAAAATTGTATCAAAAAGTTCGTGGCCAAATAATCTTGTTTTCTAAAGACAATTAGAAAAAGTGGTTTTATATTCATTTCCCATTTCCCATTTCCCATTACTTAACATTATTTTTACAAAAATTTGTTCGGATATTTTCGTTCAAGTTATCTTATCATCGTCCACCTTAATTTTCTATATGTATAAGAGCGATAAGACGATAGCTATAATTTGTATAGTGGATTTTTTGGAACCACATTTAGTATCGTTTTCGTGTTTCCGCTGTTAATATCGATTCCTACTGCACTTACCTTACTTACTAAAGAATTTTTTCAATATTTACAAGGAAAAACAATTATAAAATTACGTACCGAGTCGATTAGCAATCGACGTCGCGACGATAAATTCTTGTAATATAAAACCTATTCAAAGAAAACATTTAAAATGTCACGTTCAGGAAAATACACTGGCAAAAGATACGGTGAGCTTCTGTAAAATAACGATTTCTACTACAAATAAGCGTTCATTGAACAAACAAGATAAGATATATAAATTAGGTAATAAATTACAAAATAGGTACTTTGAATCAATCATCGAATTATCAGACATTCCTGTTCAATAACTCAATGTTCGGAAATCGATTGAAAATATTCTCAACTTCATAATTGTCGAATTAAAAATTTTTATATTTTTTTTTGTGGTCACTTCCTTTTCCGAAAATTTTTAATTAATTATTTTTTTTTGCAAATGATCACTTCCATGATGTTTTTTAAAAGTGTATGGAATAAAATGATAACAGATAAGAAACTCTAAACTTGTGACTTCTGTTTGTTTTAGAAGAATGTGTTTGTATACGTTAGTAACAATAAATTACTTTTTTTTTTTATATGAAAACGGAAATGGCGTTGTAGTAATATGTTTCAAATTTTTTAAAACTAAAATCTTAAAAAATAATCTAAATCTTAAAATAAAATAAAAATAATAAAAGGAAAATTAATCAATCATTCAATAAGTCGCTATTTTTTCAATTAATATATTTCTGGATTATATCATTATGTAGGCAGTTCAATGTATAATATTTATTTTTATGAATTTTTAAAAAAAATATTACTTTAATACTAAATATGAGACTTAGAAACACTCAAATACTAACGTACTTGAGTTAAAAATTAATCTCATATAGATAATTTTAGACTGAAAGCTTATTATTATTATTATGTTAATAACCATGAATGAAATTGTCGATTAAATTTTCACAAGTGTTTTCGAGACCGAGAGTGGAAGGTTTATTTTTTTAGCTGTCTTTAATTGATCTGGTTTAATCGGATTTTTCTCTTGATCATAATTCACATCAATGTGAAGTGCAGAGCTAATGGCGTTAAATATTATTATTTTTTTCCACAGAAATACAGTATGAAAGACGCTATTCATCTCAAAGAAGTTACACAGTACAACAAGAACGTATAAATATGACGCAGCGCGAGGGTATCCAAAAATTTGAAAATGACCGGATAAAGGCATTGCAAGAGGAACGTTTGCACATACAAAAGAAAACATTCACGAAATGGATGAACTCATTTCTCATAAAGGCCAAAATGGAAGTCGAAGATCTCTTCACGGACCTCGCCGATGGCATAAAGCTCCTGAAGCTGCTGGAGATCATTTCTGGCGAGAAACTCGGAAAACCAAATAGTGGAAAGATGCGGGTGCACAAAATAGAAAATGTCAACAAAAGTTTGGCCTTCCTGCACACAAAGGTGAGTTTGAAATGTTTACGATTTTTTTTTTCACAATTTTTATTTATTGAAGAGTTTTGTTTTTGTTACGTTTATTGACTCTGCATACGGTTACCTTGCGGTTAATCAATGAAAAATCTTTAACTGTTTATTCTGGTTTCTCCAATGGCTAAATATGTGTTTAACATAATATGTGCGTGTTAATAAAATTTAAAACAGAGAGAGAGAAAAAAAAAGTACAGTCAATTGCACTCAACGTTTTACGTTATATTTGAACAGAATAAATATATTTAGATAATATTCACAAGAATGTCACGGAACCGGTTTAACGTCTATGCTCTCAAGTGTACTACAGTCTTATAAAAATTATGATTTGTGGACATTTCAGACTCTTTTAAAAGGACTTTTTGCAGCAACACGTGTCTCCAACAGAAATAAAAATACTTTTGATGGAAAAACAAATGACTAAAAATGAAATACAAAATGTTTACATTCACTATCTATGTATCTATAAAGTTCAGAAACCTGTTTCTGCGGAATGACCTTGACTTCGTCAGTACATTGATCGTTCTAAAAGAAGCAAATTCATTCAACACAATATCAATAAAGAGTACCTAATGTAGAGTATTGCGAAAAATATTTCACAAAACAATTGAAAAAACACAAAATGACTTTAATTGATGAGTCATGCCGTCGCTCCGTGTTAGAAATACAAATTTTGCCGAATTCCTATCAAATTCTTAAAAAATTCCTCTCGAGTTTTGAGTTTTTTTTTGTTGTGACTATGAGATCACTGTTAGCTCAAGTGATGTGTTCTATTTTTTTGTCACAAAGGAAGACAGATCGCCAGTTATCTGCATAATTTCACAAAAAAGTAATTTATAGTATTTTATTTCCTGTTTTTTTTTTCTTAAATAATATTAACTAAAAAAACGTAAATGAGGAAAGAGAAATAAAACCAAACCAGAGAAACGAGAATACGCGGTAAATCTATATGTTTTGAAATACAAACAAAAAAAAATCGCGAAATGATTGAAATTAAACAAAAAGTCATTCAAGTGTTAATATTGTGAGAATAAAATCTAACAATTTTTTCCTTTTTTTTAAAGGTGCGATTGGAGTCGATTGGGGCGGAAGACATTGTCGATGGCAATCCACGATTGATTTTGGGTCTCATCTGGACTATCATCTTGCGTTTCCAAATTCAAGAGATCGAAATTGACGTGGTAAGTATTTGTTTGTCAATCGTGCGATGACAAAAGCTCTTTGTTATGTTAATCCGTTAAAAATACCTAATAAAAAAAAGAAAAATACAAGAGAGACGTTCGTGCCTTAAACCATCAAACAAGTTCTTCGTTCGAATCAAGAACAAATAACTTCTTTCCTCGTGTCATGCTTGTCTTGACTCAATGATTATCACATATTTTGGCCAAATTTGTTTATCTTCGATATATTTCACATGTCCATTCATGAATGACCAATATTTCGTTTTTAAATTATTTTTCAATAGGATGAAGAAGACGAATCATCCGAGAAGAAATCCGCTAAAGATGCTCTTCTCTTATGGTGCCAAAGAAAGACGTATGGCTATCAGGGTGTCCATATTCAGGACTTTACGAATTCATGGCGTAGCGGTTTAGGATTCAATGCATTGATTCATTCACATCGGCCCGATTTGTTTGACTACTCGCAGTTACAACCTGGCAGAAATATCGAAAACTTGAATCATGCATTTGATGTTGCAAGTACTGAGTTGGGTATTCCTCGATTGTTGGATGCCGAAGACATTGACACAACGAGACCGGATGAAAAATCAGTTCTTACCTATGTAGCATCATACTATCATACCTTTGCCCGCATGAAAAATGAGCAAAAAAGCGGAAAGAGAATTGCTAACGTGAGTATTTTTATATTTTCAGTTCTTTTCCATTTTTTTTATATGACATTTTTACTATTTATAGATTGTTGGTAAGCTCATGGATGCCGATAAGAAGAAAATCCATTATGAGCGTTTGACCTCTGACCTTTTGACTTGGATTCGTTCGAAAACTCGAGAACTGGAAAAACGTAACTTCCCAAATTCTTTGGAAGGCATTCAAAAGGAGCTTTTAGTTTTCAAAGAATATCGAACGATAGAAAAACCACCCAAATACAAGGAACGAAGTGAAATTGAAGCCCTTTATTTCCACATTAACACCCTTTTGAAATCGCTCAATCAACCGCACTACACCCCCCAAGATGGTCAACTAATCAACGATATCGAACGAGCATGGCAAAAACTCGAAAACGCCGAGCACAGTCGAGAAGTTGCTTTGCGCGACGAATTAATGCGACAAGAAAAACTAGAGCAACTGAACTATAAATTCGAGAAAAAGTCCGTTTTGCGTGAAGGTTATTTGAAGGAAATGATCCAGGTCCTTTCCGATCCGCGTTACGGCTCGAATTTGGTGCAAGTTGATGCGACCGTTAAGAAACACGAAGCGATTTCCGCCGACATTCTTGCGCGTGTCGAGAGATTCAAGGATTTGACGGCAATGGCAAACGAACTCATCAAGGAACGTTATCACGGAAGTGATCGTGTGAAGAAACGCGAGGAAGAAGTACTCGAAAAATGGCAAGAACTCCTAGATCTATTGGAAAAGCATAAAACTAATCTGCTACAAATGAGTGGCTTGATGAATTTAATGCGTGAAATTGATGCCACAATCGTTACGATCAAAGGACTTCAAGTTCAATTCGCATCCGAAGATGTGGGTCCACATTTGTTGGGCGTCGAGGAGTTACTTCAAGCTCATTCGTTACAAGAGCTGCAAGTTACAACGTTGGGCGAAACGCAAAAGCGCTTTACACGTCAAGGAGACGCTTTTAAAAAGTCAAATTCAAAAGACCTACCTCTGCTGAATGAGAAATTCAACGAGTTCAATCAGCTGTATTTGGATTTATTGAATTTGAGTGCTCAACGGAAGGCACGTTTGGAAGAAGCTCGTGACTTTTATCACTTCCTTGAAGATCACGAAAACGAAGAAGGATGGCTCATTGACAAACAACGCATCTGCAAGGCAGGCATTACAGCAAAAGACCTACGAGCTGTCATGTCGTTGCAGCAAAAGCACAAAACGCTTGAGGATGAAATGAAAGCACGCAAACCAAAGTCCATCCAGCTAAAGGACATTGGAAAGAAACTAATGCAAGAAAAACATCCACGAGCCACAGAAGTCACATCGCGCATGGATTCCTTGCAAGAACACTGGAAAGCTCTCGAAGACTTGGTTGAACTGCGCAAACGACAACTTGATGATGCCGCCGAAGCATATCAATTCTATACAGATGCCAATGAGGCTGATTCTTGGTTGAACGAGAAAATGTCGCTGGTGGCCTCAAATGACTTTGGAGTGGATGAACCTTCAGCTCAAGCTTTGCTCCAACGTCATCGAGATCTGCAAGGGGAATTGAATGCGTACTCTGGCGACATTTTAAATCTCAATCAGCAGGCAGACAAACTGATCAAAGCCGGAATCTGCACACTGGAGTTGTCAAATGAACCAGAGACAATTCCCGAGGAGGTGGAACAAGAAGAATGGGTGAATGAAACACGCCTTGTACCGAAAGAAGTGTGGGATGAAGAGCCAGTCGAACGATTGGAACACAAAACTGTCACGGAATACAAAATGTTCCCGCATGTCAAGGCGATGTATTCCTACGAAGGACAGGGAATGAAAATGGCAAAAGGCGAAATTCTCATATTACACAACAAGACAAACCCCGATTGGTGGAGCGTTCGTAAGCTCGAGGGTCAGGAAGGTTTCGTACCGGCTTCCTATGTCCGAGAAATTGAACCACGTCAAGTGCCATGCTTGGTTCGCAAAGCTGAAAAAGTCAAAACGACACAAAAAGTGAAGAAGACAATTTTGGTAAAAGAAATTGTTCCTGTCAAACGTATCAAACCAGCAAAAGCGTCGCAAGTTAGGCCATTAGTAAAGAGACGTGCGGAAGGCGAGACACCTGTCGACAGCAACGACAGTGTCGAAAAACGTCAAAAACGTATCAATGGCACTTACGATCAGTTGCAGGACCTAGCACAACGAAGACATGCCTTGCTCGAGGATTCTATTCGGTTATTTGGATTTTACAAAGAGTGCGATGACTTTGAAAAATGGATCAAAGATAAAGAAAAGTTGCTGAAGACCGAAGATCCCAACGACAATGTCGAAGTTGCCAAGCGAAAGTTTGAAAAATTCCTCACAGACCTTTCAGCTTCTTCTAAGCGCATTGATTCGCTTGACGGAGCTGTGAATGAGTTTGTTCGCCAAGGACATTCACAGTTGGACAAAGTCAAAGCACGCCAAAGACAAATTCATCAGTTGTGGGATCACTTGAACTACCTCAAAAGTCGAAAGGAAAAATCTCTCGAAGGTGCATCGAGTGTCGAGCTTTTTAATCGCACGTGCGAAGAAGCTGTCGATTGGATGCACGAGAAAATGATGCAACTAGATACGGCTGAACTGGGTCCCGACTTGAAAACTGTAAAGGCGCTTCAACGAAGACACGAAAACTTGGAACGTGAGCTAGCTCCGGTGCAAGAAAAAGTCAATCGTGTCAATTTGCTTGGAAATTCAGTAAAAGATTCCTACGTTTCCGAAAAGGCAAATGTTACGGAGCGTCAAAAACAGATACAAGACATGCTCCAAAAGGTCCAAAGTAAAGCACTTGAGCGTCGCTCGCGACTAGAAAATGCCGTTGGACAGCAAATTTTCACAAATAGTGCCAAAAGTTTGTTCAATTGGGTCGATGACATTAAAAATCAGATTGCTCAAGAGGAAACTGCAAAAGATGTCACCACCGCAGAAAACCTGCGAAAGAAACACTATGATTTGGGAGAAGAAATTGACTCGCAAGACGATGAGTTCCGCGAAGTATTATCATTGGGAAAAAATATCTACGAGAAAAATCCATCATTGAAAGAAATTCCTGCAGCATTGGAAAAACTTCAAAAGGAACAGAAAGAGGTGCGTGACGCGTGGAAAGAAAAAGAGCAATATCTCCAACAATCCGTCGAATTGCAAATTTTCAATCGAGAAGCTGACAAAATTGACGCCACAACAAAAAGTCACGAAGCCTTCTTGGAGTACATGGATCTTGGTACCTCTTTAGATGACGTTGAGGCGATTTTGAAGAGACACAATGATTTCGAAAACACCCTTGCAGCCCAAGATAAAGTATGCAAGGGCTTTTCGGATCATGCTGATAAACTCATTCAAGCACAACATTACGATTCAGCGTATATAAATGAGCGACGACGCCAAGTACTCGCGAAACGGCAAAAAGTCAAAGATTTGGCAGCCCAACGTCGAGCTGCTCTTCAAAATTCCAAGGATTATCAGCAATTCGTGTCAGACGTCGATGACTTGAATACCTGGTTGGACGACAAAATTCGCATTGCAAGTGACCAGAGCTACAAAGATCTGTCCAATTTGCCTCGAAAATTACAAAATCACAAAGCTTTCGATCGCGAATTACGCGCAAATGAAGGTCAGTTGAGAAGTGTCAACAAAAATGGTGAATCCCTCATTAAACGAGGAAATCGGGCAAACGAAGTGCAACAAGCTCTTGAGAATGCAAACCAAAAGTGGAAAAACCTCATGGCACTATCTCTCGAAAAAGGTCGACGTCTCGAACAGGCGGGACTCCAACGTGAGCATAACCGAAATATCGAAGATGCAAAAACAAAACTCGTTGATTTCGAGACTGTGTTGCAAAGTAAACAAGTTGGACAGGATTTACGATCATGCAAAGAGCTACTGAATAAACATCAAATAGTCGAGCAAGATATCACAATGTGGGAGCAGAAAATAACAGAATTAGTTGCTTTTGGTGAGGAAATGGCACATGAAGGGCATTTTGATGCACCGAACATTCAGAAAGAGACAAAAAAGCTTCAAAATCAATTCAAAACATTGCATTCACCGATTAGACATCGTCGAGCTGCGTTAGAAGAAAGTCTTAAATTCCATAAATTCGTTTTTGAGCTGGACACAGAGTTACAATGGATAAATGAACGAGCCACTGGTGCCGGTTCCGATCAACTTGGTCAGAATTTGCATCAAGCGCAAAGTTTGTTTAAGAAACACAAGAAACTCGAAGCGGAAATTGAAGGGCACCAACCGATGATTGATAAAGCTCTCGCTTCTGGCAGACAATTTATTGAAAAAAATCATCCGGAGAAGAAACAAGTTGAAAAGCTTTGTAACGACTTGCAAGAAGCTTGGGAGGACCTTCAAGATAAATCCGATATCCGCAGCAAGAAACTCGATCAAAGTTTAAAAGCGCAACAATATTTGTCGGAAGCAGGTGAAATTGAAACTTGGCTTGGAGAGAAAAATAATGTTTTGCGATCTACTGACTACGGTCGTGATAGGGACTCAGCGACGAAGTTGTTGACCAAACATAAGGTAAATTTGTCAATTTAATTTTTTTAAACAAAAATAATAAATATTGTTTCCATGATTTCTTAGGCAATTGAGTTAGAGCTGGATACCTATTCGGGAATCGTGTCGGAAATGGGACACACTGCAAGCACAATGATCGCTGCTAAACATCCGGATAGCAAAGTGATTGCTGCTAAGCAACAGCTGATTGAAAAAATGTTGAAATCTTTGCAGAAACTTGCAGCCCAACGACAACAAAGACTGATTGAGAGTCTTCATCGTCATGAATATTTCGCGGAAGCAGCAGAGTTAGAGCAATGGATCAAGGAACAAGAGCAAGCTGCTGCATCAGAAGATTACGGTCAAGATTATGAACATTTGTTGGTAAGTTTTTTTTTCATTACCAAACTTAGTCACTCCAAATAACAAAAGACTCTAAGCTCACAAATATATTAACAACAATAAAAAAAAATGTTTTTTTTATCATTTTGTAAAAAAAAAAGTATTTCAAAACATGAAATTTCAAATTTCATTCCATTCAAGTGTATAAAATAATAAAATTTTAAAAATATCTCCACAGCTTCTTCAAAACAAGTTTGACGATCTGAAACATCGCATAGAAATCGGAGCTGAACGTTTCCACCAATGCGAGGAATCAGCTAAGAAACTCATCAGTAGCGAGAACTCTTACGTGTCAGAAATCGAAAAATGTCAAGAGCAGCTCAAGTAAGTTAACTATTTTTGTTCACATTTTGATAAAATTTGAAAAACCTATCTTTGCACGCTTACGAAGGTCGGATAATTCAGAGACCACTACGTCTCCTACACATGTGATTACAAACGACGATGTCATTGATCGGAATGAGTCTGTATGGTAAAGACTTTCTAAATTAATTTTCTTTGTTCTTGGGTTCATTTTGATGATGGGTATTTTTTCATGTTTCCATGTTTTGTTCCGTTTGTAAAACAATGTTTATTTTTGTTTATTCACGTCGATTCTTTATTTCCTATTTATTTTTTCATCTTATAATCTTAAACAAATTAAAATTATATCTAAAACTGTCATGGAATACTGATATCAAGTTAAGTTTTACAATTAATTAAGTGTTGATGAAAATTTTTCGTGTGTAGAGAAACCTTCGTTTTAGCAGAGAAGACAAAAATACTTTTTAAAACATAATTGATTAAGAATGAACGTTTACTTATCCGCTCCGTTTTCCTTTGAGACGGATGCAGAACGAGATCGGTGACGACTCACGGAACGTCTTGGTGACTTGCTTTCACCACGAGAATCGGATCTCGCACGACTGACGGAACGCTTTTCGGCACGACGATCATAATCTTCAGAACGGGAGCGAGATCTAAAAAAATTAATATAAAATTTTTAAATTCACGTCATAAAAACTAAGAAAAAATCTCACCTTTTACGCTCACGTTTCTTTTCAACGCTTTTACTGCGTGAATAACTCTTGGATCGCGTGCGATATTCTCTGGAATGTGAACGGGAACGAGATCTCGAGTAGCTTCTGCCACGAGAACGGGACCTAGATCGTGAAATAAAAGAAGAAAGATCAGTTTCTAGCTATTAATTGCTGCAAAAAAAAATTGTTTGACAGTAACTAAAAGACCCTCAAGCACAAGTCATCGAACGGATTGTTTATGAAAAATATGGAACTCACTGTCTCACATGCTAGACTTGCAGAAACCCTAGCAGATGTTCAAGAAGAGAGCGAACGCGTGTGTGCATTTCTAAACAAATATTTTCTATAATTTGTATGTTTTTTTCTGAATCTATTTGGACAAGCGATGATCTTGTTGAGACTTGTTGAAAGGTGCTTGTGTGCTTGTTTCGATAGAAGAGAGAGATTTTCACAGCAATTCGACGTGTGTGTTTTACTCTCAGCCGAATTGGAGCAACCTATAACATACAGGAAATTATTTTCTTTTTTTTTTGTGTTATTCTTGTTTGTTGCTCATTCTTCCCCTACTAATAGTTGCTTTTATTTGAGTTGTAGTTTGAGTTTATTCTTACCTGCGACGACGAGAACGACCGTTTCTGCAATCTCGCGCATAATGTCCTCGATCTCCGCATTCGTAACAGCGATCTGACGAGTTAAAGGGACGTCCTCTGAAAGGAATGCGGACCATAAATTAACATAAATAATAGGTATTTTCAGAAGAAAAGCTTACCTCGAGCTTCTTGATGCCTTCGAACGCGCAGTTCTTCCAGTAGAAAGCTCAACGCGAGCTCGTCTGCCACAAACTGTTCTGCCGTCTAAACCACGAACCGAGTCTTCTGCATCGCGTGCCGACTCAAATTCAACAAATGCAAATCCTGGCGGGTTCCGAGCGACCCAAACACTGCGAAGTGTTCCATAGTAACCGAAGGCATCTTCAATCTCCTGTTTGCTAGCGTTACTGCCAAGGTCTCCGATATATACTTTGGCGTCGTGAGGGTATCGGGACATTTTCTTGTTTGCCGACTAACAAAAAAAAAGAAAAAGGAGCCATTTATCAAAAATCGATACAAAGCGTGGGTTTGTTAAAAAGGATATTTTTAGTTACAAGACAATTCTACAACAAATCTTTGATTTCTCCGACACAATGTAAAATGTTATGTAGTAATTGCAAAGGATAAAATGCTTTTATTTACCATTTTAACTGATATAAACACTTATTTTACAATTTGTCGTCGCCAAAAGCCAAATATCCAGCACTAAATTATGAGCTGGGGCAGTTACGAACCATTTTTTTATGACCTGGGACCTTTTTCATTCAAAAATTTTTGACGGTTTTTTTTTCGTTTAGCTTTCATATCATTTGATTTTTCTTTTTAATAAATATTTTAACTAATACATAAAATTTGTAATTTTTTGCAGCAACGTCTGGCGAAACCTCTTGGACTTGTTGTCTCAACGGGAGCAACGTCTTTATGCAGCTGGTGAAATTCATCGTTTCCATCGTGATGTTGCTGAGGCATTGTTCAGAATTCAGGTAAGAATTATTTTAATTTACTATATTTCGTTATTTTTCATTCGTTTTTTTCTATTCTACAGGACAAAAATGCCGCGTTATCGAATGAACTTGGCAAGGATTTGAACTCTGCCTTAGCCCTCGACCGAAAGCACGAAGTATTTGAAAACGATTTGGTTGCAACGGAAGCTCAGTTGCAAGTTCTCGTTGAGGACTCGGTGCGTTTGAAGAACAAGTATCCTGGAGAAAATGCAGAAACCATCGAAAAACAACAAGAAATGGTTGTTGCAGCTTGGAATGACCTCAAAGAAAAATCAGCACACCGCAGTGATCAACTTGCTGCAAGCTGTGACTTGCAAAACTTCCTTACGCAAGTCCGGGATCTTATGTCATGGGCTTCCAATTTACGTGCTGCCATCCAAACAGAAGAACATGTCTCGGATGCTCCAGGTTAGTGGGGTTCAATGCCTAAATTTTTGGAATTTATAATATTTTGTTAAAAAATATAAAAATTATTAAAGAAATTAAAATTTATACTTTTTGACAATTTTTCTTTGTTCTTTGTAACAATTTTTAATTTCGAACTCTTTTTTTGCAGGTGCAACAGCATTGAAAATTCAACACGATGGCATCTACAATGAAATTGAGGCTCGCGAAGAAAAGTTCCGTTATTTGAGTGAATTGTCGGACTCGATGGTTCAAACTGGTCATTATGCTGCCGCAGAAGTTGAGGAAAAATGCACAGCTCTCCTGGATGAGCGTCAAAAACTGCACTCTGCTTGGAATAAGAAGAAAGTTTTGTTGGAACAGAAAATCGACTTGTTCTGTTTCTTGCGTGATGCCAAACAAATTGATAACATTTCTTCGAGTCAAGAAGCAGCACTGAAAAACCTAGACTTTGGTCAAAGTGTTGAAGTTGTTCAGGATCAAGTGCGTCGACACGATGCTTTCGAAAAATTAATCAAGACCCAAGACGAGAAAGTAGTCATTTTACAAGATCACGGTAGAAAACTCGTTGAACAAAATCATTATGATAGCGCCAACATCCGAAAACGCCTGCAAGAAGTCATTCATAGAAGGCAACAAGTCAAGGAATTGTGTGCGATCCAAAGACAAAAACTCGCTAATGCACTTTTGTATGCACAATTCATACGAGACACTGCTGAAGCACTCGCCTGGATTAACGAGAAGCAAAAGAGACTCGAAGCTGATGTTGGAAATCTCGCAGAAGTCACAAGTTTAGAGGACAAAATCAAGAAACTGCAGAAACATCAAGCTTTCCAAGCAGAAATCTCGGCTAATGAGGGAAGAATTGCTGAAGTGAAACAAAAAGGAGACACACTGATCGACAAAAAGCACGAACACTCTCCCGAAATAAAGGAAACCCTCAAAAAGCTTGTGGAAGCATGGGGTTTGCTGATGAAAGAAGTCGACTCTCGCGGTCGCGGACTTGAAGAAGCGCAGGACATTTTGGAATTCAATAACCAACTTGAAAAAATAGAGGCATGGAAACGTGATAAAGAGCTTATGATTCAAGCTGGTGACACTGGTAGAGATTTGGAACATTGCAATGCGCTTCGTCGTAAGCTTGACGATGTCGACTCCGATATGCGTGTTGATGAGCAACGAATTGAAAGTATCAACATTCTCGCTGACAAGTTGTTGTCGCAAGAAAAGGGTCCCAATGAGATGAAAAATGTCGAGGAACGACGTACCGAGTTCAATAATCAGTGGAAGCAACTTCAGGCAGCACTCAACAAATATCGCGAACAGTTGGATGGCGCCTACGAAGTTCATGTTTTCCACAAAGACGTTGATGACACATCGGAACGCATTGCCGAAAAGTCTCTGGCAATGAGTGTGGAGGACACGGGCAAGGATCTCGCGGCTGTCGAAGCTTTGCAACGAAAACAAGAAGCTCTGGAACGCGATATGACCGCAGTCGAACAAAAGATTGTCGAGCATGAAAAGGCAGCAAACAAACTTCGCAAGCAGCATCCGGAACGTGTGCCAGCTATCGATGAGAAACTCGGAGAGTTGAAACGCAACTGGGAACATTTGCAAAACCTCTCACTGAAACGTAAAAAGGTCCTCTCTGACGGCTATACAATTCACAAATTCATTGCCGACGTAAAAGAGCTGGAGGCTTGGGTTAACGACATCTGTAAAAAAATGGATTCTGCACCCATGCCGAATACCATTCCCGAATGCGAAACGCAGATCCAGCTTCATAACGAACGGAAAGCGGAAATTGATGGTCGATCACCGATTCTTGAGACACTTAAAGAACAAGGTGAACAACTCTCCTCAAAAGACAAAGATGTACTTAAATCCGTACACACGTTGGAACTACTCAAGTCCCAAGTACAATACGCGTGGAAAGACAAAGCTAAGCGCTTGAAAGAAGCTCACCAATTGCAACTTTTCAAAGAGCAAGCTGACCGTATCGATGAGTGGCTTGCAACGAAAGAAGCATTCCTCAATAATGATGATCTTGGTAATTCATTCAAAACTGTCGAAGCACTCATCAAAAAGCACGAGGCTTTCGTCAAGCTCCTTGGTGTCAATCGAACGGAGGAGTTGGAAAAGTTTGCCGAAGAAATTTTGGCTGAAGATCCGTATGAAGCGGATTTGGTGAAACAACGTTTATACGCTGTACAGGTTCGTCGGGATAAACTTTTCGAGATGTCGGCCTTGCGCGGAAAGAAACTCGAAGAATCTTTGCAACTCCAGCTCTTCTTGCGAAATTTGTACGAGGTCGAACGTTGGTTGAATCAAAAAATGCAAGTAGTTTGTGACGAAAATTATCGCGATCCGAGCAATCTTCAGTCGAAAATTCAAAAGCATGCGGCCTTTGACTTGGAATTGCATGCCAATAATGCAAGAATCACGAACTGTCTGAATGAGGGCGAGACATTGATCAACAATGAGCATTACGCAAGTGACGATATTGCACAACAACTGGAACTTTTGCAAACCGAATGGGCGAAACTGCAAGAAGCATCACAGCAAAAACGCGATAGACTTCAACAAGCGTACGAGGCGCTCGTTTTCGGAAGAAGTCTCGACGAATTCAACATTTGGATGGATGAAATCGAAAGTCATTTGAGTTCGGAAGACTATGGCAGAGATCTGGCTTCAGTAAATACTCTTTTGAAGAAACACGAGATGCTTGAGGCCGATGTCGCTCATCACGCCGAGGTGGCAGAGCAACTTAAGGAGACAGACGAAAAATTCCTGAAATCCGATCACTTTATGAAAGATGAAATGCATGAAAGAGCTATGCTGAGTATCAAACGTTATCATTCACTGCATGAACCAACATCCATTCGCCGTGATAATTTGGAAGATTCGTTATTGCTTCATCAATTCCTACGCGACACTGAAGACGAACTTGCTTGGTTGACAGAAAAAGAGCCAATTGCCGCAAGTAAAGACCTCGGAACGAGTCTCACTGCCGTACAATCCTTGCAGAAGAAACATCAAGCACTGGAAGCCGAAATATTATCACGTGAACCGATCATTTCGGGTATTCTCCATCGTGGTCAGCAAATGATTCGAGATGGCCACTTTGCATCTGAAGACATCGAACAACACAGCAATAATTTACAGAAAAAATTAGTACAAGTAAGAGATCTTGCATCTGTGCGCCGTTTAAGATTACTGGATGCCGTTGAATCGCAGCTTTTCTATGTGGAAGCGAACGAAGCTGAGTCGTGGATTCGTGAAAAACGTCCCATTCTTGCGTCAGGTGACTGTGGCAAGGACGAAGGATCTGTCTTGTCGCTTCAGAAGAAACTTGAGTCTATTCAACGTGAAATTGTTGCATTTGAGGGCTCCACCTTGAACAAAGTGGTGAAGCTTGCTACGAATCTGCTGGAAAGAAATCACTTTGACAGTGAGAAAATCCAAGCGAAAAATGATAAGATCCAAAAACAATTTGAAGAACTCAAAAAGTTTGCCGTGCAAAAAGAACGAAAACTAATTGAAGCCAAAAAATTGTTTGAATTTTTGCGAGAAGTAGAGGAACTGCATGAGTGGATCAACGAACAAATGGCAGTTGCTGCTTCTGAGGAATACGGAACAGATGTTGAGCATGTCGAATTGTTGACCGCATCTTTCGAAGCGTTCGTTTCGAATTTAGGCTCTAATGAAAGTCGTGTCATATCCTGCGTTGGACGTGGCGAGGTCTTGATCAACGAAAACAATCCAAACACCGAACTAATAAAGCAGAAACGGGACGAGACGAAACAACTATGGGAAGAGCTGAAGGATTTGGTGACTGCTCGACAAGAAGCCTTGGCAGGTGCTCGACAGGTTCACGTTTACGATCGTACAGCTGATGAAACCATAGCATGGATTCACGAAAAAATCTCGGCTTTGATTTCCGAGGATTATGGCACCGAATTGGAAGTCATTCAAGCTCTCGTACGACAGCATGAGGCATTCGAGACAGAACTCAAAGCTGTCAAAGACCAAATAGAAGCAGTCCAAAACGATGCAAACAAGCTTTCCGAGACATTCCCAGATGCTGCGGAGCACATTGAGGTGAAAAAAGAAGAAACAATCGAGGCATGGGCGGATTTGCTTGAGAGAACGAAGCTACGTAAACTAAAACTCGAGCAAGCGGAACAACTTCAAGCTTATTTCGACGAATACAGAGACATTATGGCATGGATTAACGAGATGTTGGCACAAATTACAGCGCCAGAACTAGCCAAAGACGTTGATGGAGCTGAACAATTGATAAATCGCATCAAGGATCACCAAACGGAAGCAAAGTCCCGCAATGAATCCTTCGAAAAGTTCTATGCAACGGGTAAACGTTTGATCGCCGAAGAGCATTTCCTTTCGAATGAAGTTCAGGAAAAAATAAGTATTCTTCAATCGAGAAAAGCTCTGCTTGATTCTACGCTTGTCAAACGTCAAGAGCTGTATGAGCTCAATTTGGACACTCAAATCTTCTTACGTGATGCTGAGTTACTCGAAAAATGGATCATTAATCGCCAGTTGCAACTAAAAGACACCAAATTAGGCGATTCCATTGCCCAGGTTGAAGATTTGATTCGCAAACATGAGGATTTCGAAAAGACATTGGCAGCGCAAGAAGACAAAATCAATGGTCTCAAGCGAATTACGATGCTCGAACAGCTATTTAAGAAGCAACGTGAAGACGAGGAGAATGCTCGTCGTTCAGAGTTCGAACGCATTGAAAAAGAACGCATCGAAGCACTCAAACAGAAGGAAGTACAGAGAATTACGGAAGAACGTCGTCGGAACGAAAAGAAGATGGATCAAAATGGATATTCGGACAAGAAAATGGCAACTGTCCAAGAAAACTCTGGAATTAGCGTACAAAAATCCAATTCGTTTGTGAACTTGTTCGGCGACAAGTTACGAAGAAATAGCGGTGATGCAAATGTCAAGCGTGCCGAAAGTATGAAAATTCAACCCAAACTACCAAAACGTACTCCAAGCTTCACGACACGACGACGAGCTCAAAGTTTCCGCAAAACACAGAAGCCGGAAGGTGTAGACTTGCCACCTGTTGAAATCCAGGGAACGCTGGAACGAAAACACGAGTTACTCTCGGGTGGCAAACGATCTCCTGTTCGTTCGTGGAAACCGTTCCACACCGTACTTTGTGGCCAGTTATTGTGTTTCTTCAAGGACGAAAATGATTTTATGGCTCAAAAGGCAGCTACGGCTCCGGTCAATATCCTCAACTCGAAATGCGAAAAAGCCGGAAATTACACAAAAAAGAAGAACGTATTCCGCTTGAGCTTACCCGATGGAAGTGAATTCCTATTTTTGGCACATTCAGTTGACGAAATGAACGATTGGATTACGAAAATTGCATTCCATGCCAGTTTGCCACCAAATTTGCAACTTATGAGTTACGATGAGTCGTTGAAACAGCAAAGCATGTCGCTAGTTACGGATGTGAAAAATTCCAGCGGGGATTTGGAAGTGTCGTCTGTCAGTAATTCATCGAGGGCATCAACGCCAGATGTGCCACCACAACATCGCAGCAACAATAGAAATGACTCATTTAGCAGTGCGAAATCACAAAATTCGAACAGCAGCACACCTCAAACGGATTATCTGATGAAACAGAAAGAACTTCGAGAACGTGAACGTCGAGAGAATCAGGTATGTATTTTTTTAACTATTTGAGCTACATTTAATATTTTTACCGCATTTAAAGGAGAATAAAAAATCGGTTCACGTTATCAATAAATTTATAAAGCCTAATTAACGAAATCGAAAGGCGGTACTTTCGTTGGTTTTTTCGTGAACGTCAACTTTAATATATTTTGTTTGTTTTAATTTTAGATGATGTCAGCTGTAATGAATCAAACAACATCTCCAGGAAACGCCAATTTGGCCGATAAGCCTCCAATTCCTCCACGTGGCGCTCCTCCTCAAGTTCCTCAAAGACAGTCTAGCTACGAAACCGTGAATGCAAATGTGCAGCTAAGGCAGAAAAATTTAAATGGAAATGGTAAGTTTTTTCAAGATTTTTTGCTCTAAAAAATGACCTTGTTAAACCCCAACTCACTCGAATCATCTTTGATGGGAACCCATTTTATTAATTTAATTTTTAAAAAATGTAAATACACATCCATTTTAACCCAAACTATGTTATTAACCCTATCTAAAGACGAAATTGATAACGGAAACGAAGTGCACCACCAACAACGACCGTATTCGCTTCAACCGCATCAGTCAATCCAAACGCGCAACGGAAACCAAAACGGGAACGAAGACTCCTGGAAACGATCATCTGAAGTTCGATTGTCAGGTAATTAAATATTTTTCTTCCATGTCCGTTCGTTTTTGTTTTGTCCTATTTTCGTGATTAAATCCCTTGCGCTTAAAAAAATGTAGAAAAGCCACCACTACCAACAGCCATGCCCCCTCAAATAATCCAACATCAACGTCAACAACATTACTTCGATCCTCAACATGGGAATGTAGCAACAACGTCAACTTATACAAAAATGACTACTTTCCAACCGATTCAACAACCAGGCAATGGATCAAACGTGATGTCATTTAACAATAATCAGCAGCTTTTGCATCAACAACAGCAACAGATGCAATTTTATGAAAAACCCTCGCCCATTCAAGCACAAAGTTTCAACTTGAGCCATCAAAGACCTTCACCGCCTCGGCAAAATGTGAACACGTGGCATCAACATACGACGACAAAAACCACATATTCCCCGGGAATCAATGATCCAAATATTGCATTCATTAATAACGAATCAGCGGGTTAGAAAAAAAAATGTTTTTTTTGCGTAGCTTCTTCTACAATTTCTGGGAAATAGTTCAACTTAAAAATAAAAAAAAATAACATTAACAAACCTACACATGACACTACTAACAATTCATTGACGGTTTATAGCAAATATTAGCTTTAACATACAATAAAAAAAAAAAACAAATAACTCACGACAGGTGAAAGTGGTTAACAACATCGATGGATCTTCAGAATTTTATTTAATTATTTTTTTTTCTCCGAGAATTGGTGATGGCACACTAGCATGCTTAAGTCGTACTTATCAAAGCTAGATGATTATTTTCCGAATTTTTCTCTTTTATAGGTTGGGGACAATCTCGCTTCGATAGTGGACGACCAGTTTCCTTACCACCACAACCGGATAACTTGTCCGTATCAACAAGAATGTCAGCAGAGAGCTCAAGTGAAAGCGAGGCTAGTGTCAACAAAGGCAGTAGCAAGGATAAGGAAAAGAAGAGCGGCATGTTCAGAATGTTCTCAAAGAAAAAGTCAAAGTCGCCGAATCAATAAGCAAGGAAAATTAATTTAAACATAGAGAGAGCGTTAGAATAGCAACTTTACAATTTTTATGATAAAAAAAAACTTACAGACGGTCTTCTTAGCTTAGCTGAGAATAGACAAATTTACGAAAAAATACTTAAAACTTTTTGCATTTTTATAAAAATTTACTATATTCATACGACATATTCTAAAAGTTTAAAATTTTGTAAAACATTTTTGAATGTTACTGAAAATTATTGTTATTACGTAGCCTTAAAAGTTTTTAACGAGTTTAACTTGATGATTTACATAATAAATATTAATAAAATTAAAAGTATTTTGCATGTTAAAGGATAAAAATCAATAAAATATATAATGGGACTATTAAATTACATCGTTAATATAATAAATAAAATAAAAATTATTACCTAGTTTTATTTTTAAAAACATCATCAGAGGTAAGTTTTGTGGCTTAATTTAAACTGTTTTCAAATCCATGTCAAATTAACAAAATAACTTTGTCTTAAATATTAAAAAAATATCAAATGTTTGGAATTTGAGCTTAATTTGTCTTTTAAGATACTAGACGTCAGCACACAAACTTAAGAGAAAACATTGATCTCGTGATCCCATTAAATGAATCTCAGAAGAATTTCCAATAAGAAAAAAAAATAATTTCAATCCAATTATTCATGTTAATACCTACATGTTTTTGGGTTAATGTTTTGTTTGCCCCTTTACATACCTTTATAAACATAATTGTGGAAAAATGGATTTAAAAATCAAAATCTTTTGAGTTACGTAGATAATTTTATTACATTGTTAAATATAGTTTTGTTCAACACATAAGTTTCGACAAGTAGTTCGACTGCTTTTTTAAGAGTTAAAAGTCTTTGGTCGAATTCAATACAATCAATTGTACACCAATAGCTTACATATTATAAGTTTACAAAAAATAGAGAAAATTAGGTTGCATTTAAAGTTTTCATGCAACATTTTAGTACATTTGGGGGGACTTTTTAGATCAAATAAGTAAGTTAATGTCCATATTTTAAAACTAAATCAATCGAGATCGGCTATAAAACGATAAATTATCAATAATCATTAGATAACTTTTTTTCCTTGTCTTCTGCTATGACGCGACCTTTTTTCGGCTTGGGAACTGTAAAACAAGTGCATTAAAAATTTGATCCGAAAAGATTTCTAGAAAACTTACGCAAGACCGAATGAATGTGCGGAATAATACCAGCTTCAGAAATATCGATGTTCCCGAACAACATGTTGAGCTCCTCATCGGTACGAATTGCCATCATGATAAAACGGGGCGTAAGACGAGACTTGTTATGGCGCTTTGCCATGTCTGCTGCCAACTCCAACACCTCTGCGACCAAGTACTCAATGACGGCAGTGAAATAGACAGCGGCGCCTCTTTGAACCACTTTGGCATGCAAATCCTTCTTCAATTTTCGCAACATCTTATAAACATTGAAATGCAGATCGCTGTTTTTAGTCAAGCTCTTCAATGCCGGCTTCGGCTTATGAGTTTTCGCAATCGGCGTCATCGGAGGGGTCACGGATTGAGCTGAGAAAAAAATGTTCAAATGAAAGTGACGCTATCTTATAAATGAGATTCTCGGTCATTAATTTTAGAATTTCTGTAGGTTTTTACAACAATCAAGTGAAATTACTTGAAATTAACAATCTCAAGTAGTTTTAAAAGGAAATTTGGCAAAATTATAACTAAAAAGTCCAAAAATGCATGTGACGCTCCGCCATGTTTTCTTTCGGACAATATTATTTCATCACTTTTCACGAATTTATTTAAAATTTTTACTTACCTTTTGATCCCTTGGCACGAGGAGTCATTTTGAAATTTAGTTCGGTGGTATTTCTCGAGAAAAATTAAAATTTTCCGGATATTATTCACAGACACGTAAAAGACACGTCCAACCTCTTCGGATTTTCAATTCGTAATGGCGAGCTTGGGAACTCTCAAGGATTAGATCTCGCTCATTTTTGTTCTTCTCATTGATCTTGCGGACTTGTACAAGAAACTTGAATACGAACCTCAAAACAGGAAGTCAAATATAAAGTTTGTATGGCCTTTGACATAACCTCAAAAACTCAAATGTACAAACAATAAAACAAAGCACACGTTGTTTACACATAAAAGCCAAAAATTAATAAAGAAAAGATGTTTCACACTACTGAAACATCATCAAACCCTGACAAAGATACCGATCTACGGACTATTCGTATGGTACAACGTCAACTATCCACCTTTGAGGTCGGAGAAAAGGTAAATGAGATGGAGAGCGAAAAGGTTTTCGAGAACCTTTCCCCTGAACTAGCAAACGATTCGGAAGTAAAAACTGCCAAGGACAAGATTGATGCCAATTACTGGGTCACCAACAAGTATCTTAATGAGGTGAAGGAGCTTTGCCAAGAAATTTCAGTGGAGTACATAAAATTGGAACACGGAAAGCCGAAAAACGAATCAAATCTGGAGGTTAAGCATGTTTCTGTGCAATCCGATGAGTCGTTTATTTTGGACACTGCTATGGACCGCATGGATAAAGAACTGGGATCCCTAAAAGAGGAAATTCAGAGGACTTTTAAAGAGTTGGACGCGGAATTAGGTGATGAGGCAATGCAAATTGATAAAAATGAGACCGGAGGTGAAAATTCAAAGGTTGTTTGGACATCACCTGTATCGAAGTTACCAAAGCCCTCGGTGATGGATAAAGGTAAGTGAATCAAATTATCTTTTTCACAAAAAAAAAAAAAAAAATACGAGTTCAACTTGATTCAGATGATGAATGTGACGAGGAATTGGCCAAGTTTTGGACATCGCTGGATAATGTGAGCCCAGAAGAACTGGCATCATTAAATGTGGTGTGGAGTTCTAACGGAGGATTGGTTAATCAAGCATTAGCAACTGACGGTACAATTGTTACCTTGCAAGATGGTAAACAAAAAATCTGCCTTAAAAACTATTATTTGTTAAAAACGTTTCGATTTCACAGATCCCACAAACAATGACGAGCCAATGGATACAAACAACAATGATGATGATATAAACGACAAGTACCCACCTGATACTATTAAGGATATCGTTGATCGTGAAAAACCAGCTAGTCCGATCAGAACTGATGAGGTGACAGACTCGTCAATAAATTTTTCTGAACAAGTTTCCTCTAACTGCGATAAAACCGAGGCGTTTGAAGACAGCTCGTTGAAATCGTATGTTTTAGATATTGTTCAAGCATCAATTTCTCCTGAAGTTTCTCTAGAAGTGAATGCAAATACTGAATCCGACATTCAAGATGCTTGTCAAAGCAACAAATCGTTACAAGAAAATGTTGTTGACAGTACCAATCCAATCGTACTTGAGCAAAAGTCTACCAATGAGCCCCCTCCAAAACGTCGCAAGTTTTTTAAGCGACCTTTCTTAAAATCTGATGCAACCCACATCAATAAGCCTGAATATGACGAAGAAGGCGATGAACATTTGTATGCACGGAGTTTGAACAACATAAACATTGATGATACTATAACACCGCCTGGAACAAGAACATTTATTAAGAGACGCAAATTGATAGATTCTCTTGTTCAAAAATGCAAAACGACTTTTACCAAACCTGAATTGAAAATTACCGAAGATACTCTAAAATCGCCAGAAATACAAAAAACTGAAGATGAAAATGATAAATCTTCAGTAAAAATTTCTGATAGTATTTCAAAACAAGAAATCAAACCAAATGAATCTAATGTTGCAGTGATTGAAGAACATGAAAATGTAACAAACAGTGACTATCAACCCCATCATGAAGAAGAGATAATTGAATCAACCGTAGAAGAAACTACTATCGACACTTTACCTGAATCGCCCAATGAGATGCCAAACGTTGAAAATATTTGTAACGCAGATCATCAGACTATTTTTTGCGATGCATTAGAGAAAAATGAAGTTCAACGTGTTGAACAAACTCAAAATGATCAAAATTCAGAGGATGAAACAGTTCTCGTAAATACAGAGGAAATATGTAGTCAGATTTTGATTACTCAAGAAAATTGTAATACCGTTGAAAATCCTAATGAAACTATCAATCAAACTAATGAGACAGTAAATGATGAAAATATTCCTGAGAATTTATCAATTCTCAATTCAGATTTGCTCGGAAAGAACGATACTAAGGATGAAATTCAAAAATTTGTAGAAGATAATGATAATGAAAACAAAGTTGACCCTTTCATTGATTACAAAAAATGCCAAACTGTTGACGGATTGGATGAAGTAGTTGACGAAATCATCACAGACACGTTAGAAGACAGTAACAAAATGGATTTACATTTAGAGAATGTAGAAACTTCACAATCAGACTATATGCCATCTCACGAATTTTTGATAAATGTTCATGATCAAACAACACCGGAGGTTTTAGAAAATTCGTATCACTTTGAAGGAACTACTGTTGAAACTGATGTTGCAAATGAACATGAAGATAGTTCTAAAAATGTGATGACTGAGCAAACCCATGAGCTGATTCCTGAAAAAGCAGTTGAAGATAACATGCCGAATAAAAGTATCACTCATTCCTATCAAAATACACTTTTCAATATGGACTCGAAATTGATTCAAAACATATCGGAAGAAATGGTTCCATTCACAGACAACTTACCTGTTTGCCGAGTACTTTTTGAAATTCCTAATGAAATACCTGAGATGAAATCACCAACGGAAAATGAGGAGGACCAATTAATTAAGATAGAAAATTATCTTGTGGAATCTCTGTCTTACGAAAAATATGAAATCAATCAAACTGCAGACTGCTCAGGAGAAAAACCTAAATTTTTTCAAGAATTTGTTGATGAGAGTAAAATAACAAAAGAAATTGCTACAACTAATGAAATTTCCAATGATGCATTGACAGTAAAATATGAGATAATGAACGAGGAGGACCAATTACAACTTGAAGATGTACTTGTGGAGTCAATGTCCCAGGAAAAATATGAAATGAATCAAACAGAAGAAGTTTATATTGAAACCATTGAAGATATTATTGAAACGTACAGCGACGAAAACGATAATATGACAAAGAATCATGATTTAAATACTGAAATGTATCAAGAATATTCGTCAAATGATGTTCAAGTAGTTAAACCAGAAGATCCGATTGACTCAGAAAATGATTTGCGTGATGAAGAATATTGTCCGCAACCTTTATTTGTTACTGAATACTTGGTACAAACAGAGAAAAACTCCCAAACAGATAATGCAGATCACACAATTCAATTTTTCTGCACTGAACCTCAAGAGATTTTATCTGAAAATAATGACGAAAATCCTCTTCAAATTGATGTAAATGAAGAAACTGACGAGCAAGTGCAGCTTAAATTCAATTATCAAAATGAAATGGTATCGACAATTAATGAAAACACACATAACGAAGGAAACGGAGATAAGTCTATCCAAAATACTAAAAGTGATATTTATGACAACAAACCTGATCCTGTTGAAGATCACACACACAAACGAACAAACCATCGATTAGCAAGAAAACTGATACGTCCAAGTTATCAAAATATCGAAACGATTGTAACGAACGATAAACCTAAACGTAAAATAAATCGCAACTTCAAAATGACCTCGTTGCCTCAAGAACAGAAACAGACAGATATTAAAATGGAACAAGAGAAACCACACAGTAAGTTTTTCTAATAAAAAAATTATTGAATTAAATAATATTTAATTAACTAATTTTTAGAATCTTTATCGACTCATGAGGAAAAAGAGACCATTGTAGAAAAACCTGATTTGAAACTTCTAAAGGGAGAATCGAAAACTGCAGAAAAAAAATTGCACCATGATCAAAATGCTGTGAAAATTTTGAATACAGAGCATGAGCAAAGCAAACAAGCTAAAAAGCTTCTACCGATAAAGTCCAAAAATATTGAAATTATCCAGAAAGACGATGGACAACCAATGTCCAAAAGACTCCGTAGTTTCAAATCCACACAACTTACCGCAGCCTCGAATGAAGCTATTGTCCATGAATTAAGTGAGGAGCAGGAAAAATCACTTGGTATGTTTTTATTTTATTTTACGAACCTTTTTTTATCTGCATACTATCATTTATAGAAACCCCATCCACTGCAGAAGTTTCCGATGACACCTATACATTCCACGTAGACAAACCCAAAAAAATAGCTTCTCAAAATATCAATCAAGATGCAAAATGTACTAAACAAAAAAGAGGCCGTCCTTCTAAATTGCAATCGGAAAAGATTGAAGCGAATGCCCCTAAAGAGGACGCAGCAAAACCACCACGCAAGAGTCAACGTTTAATGACAAAAGAGGTACCTGTGTATGAGGAAGTTGAAACTGACTCATCGGCTGAGACTGAGTCTCAAGTCATTTGGAAAAATTTGGAGAGAAAAGCAACAAAATCAAATTCGTCAAAAGAATCAAAGGAAATTGTAGGACCTGTGCGTAAAAGTGGTCGTATATCCAAAAACCAGATACAACACAATTACCGCGAATTACATAGAAACGGAGAAACAGGAAAAGCCATTCAAAAAGACATTAAGAATCGTCAAAGCAAAAAGACAAGTACCTCGCAGAAAGTTAAGGACAAATCTGTTACCGTACTACTTCAAGAGCAGGAAAGTTTACTTGGTGAGTTTGATTTTTGTTGCAATAAAATATCTTTGTCTTAAATTCACCGAATTTGTTTCATAATAGGTGGCCGTTATCGAAGCATTCGCTGTATCGCTCGCTCATTACCGCAGTAAAACTGATGTTTACTTTTTTCAAATAATATTTTGAATACTCTTTTCTTTTATAATATATTGAATAATATATTTTTTCTTCTTATTTAATATTGTGTTATTTTTTTATGAAATACTTATATGTAGTTGCATTTGCTCCAAATAACAAATGGTCTGAATTATCGGTCATTGCAAAGAGGGAAAACAAAGAGTCGACCACTGCCCAGGTTTTATTAAAAGTTAAACAATTACCAAATGACGCGTGAAAACTTAAAATTCATTCAGTGTCGTCTTCTTGTAACGAGCCTGTCTCAGAGTAAAATCGATGAACGTTTCACTCGACAATAAATATTCGTTGATTCATACAGAATTCCATTTATGAATGATAAGAATGAACGTAAGGTCATGTAAATACACAATACAACGCACAATGAAAATCAAATATCTAACAACGAGCACCTTTCACTTTTCATTTTGTCGTCGGTTGGAAAAGACGTATTTTCTGAACATGGGGAAAAAAATCTTGATTTATTTCTCAATCAAATTTATTAAACGAAAGGATGAAAATTGAAATAAAGACAAACAAAATACATTTAAAAAAAATATTAAAAATTGTTAAACCAATAAAAAAAACTTAAATTTTGTGAAATGTGCTAGGATAAAGAATCTGATAATCAGCAATAAAATCAGAATGAATATAAATCAAAAATTATCTAAAAATGAAATCAAACGCAGACAAAAATTAAATTTACATTAATTGGTGAAATTTTTTGTGAAGAAAAGAACAATGCTTAATTGCTGCCTGAAAACAATCAAATTTAAATAATTTCCTATCTTGATAAATAACTTGACTTCAAGGATATTTTTGTGGATATCACAAGCATGGTGAGGAAAATTTTTAATTCAAATCCTTTTCGAGTCCTAAATACACATTCATAAAATCTTTGAAAATCAATCAAGGTGAAATCACAGGTAAAATTTAAATATTGACGAGTGTATCAACTGTATGTTATGAAGGACAACCTTCTTCATGTTTTCCGGCGGAAAAAGGAGAAATTCTTAGTATTTAATAAAAATGAATTATTTAAGATGATATTAAATAGTAGGCACCTATTAGAAAAAGGGGAGACAATCAAAATAAATAACAATTGACATGCAGAAAATTATTTTTTGCTCAACATCTTCATTCACCTTGATTAATTAATATTGATTTTAAATAATGGATTTCATAGCACTTTTTGCACGTGTCTCATTATGAAAACATTGAGTTAGGTTAAAAAAGAATTAAAAATCTTTTTAAAACAGTTTTAAAAAACTTAAATTTTAGAAGTTTTTCAAAAATTTAAAAAAAAAAACTTTTGATTCCGATTAAGTTTTTTATTTCATTTTTTTACGATTTTTAATGATTGAAGAAAAAATTATGATTCAAAAATAGACAATTTTAAAATTTAATAATTCATTTTTGTCAAAATTGGGCAATTTTTATAAATCTAAAATGGGATTTTTATTTTTTATGTCTTCTAGTTTTATTTGAAGTTGCAAATATTAAAAAAAAATTAATGTGACTGAGTTGATAAATACTCAAGAAAACGATTTTTACTTACAACTTTACTTAAAATAAAATTATCCAAACGCTCTGGTTGTAAAAACTGTTTCACATGAATCTTAAAAGGCAAAGGATATAATAATCTTAGAGATATAATTTGAGTAATTTCTTAAAAAATGGACAAAGCAAAGAAGAAAAATGAGTAACGCGAAACAAACAAAGTTTCACTATCAAGATCTATCCATGAAAACAGGAAGCATTTTATTTAACGAAACATCCGTTTCTGTTTTGCAGTGAGTTTAATTTTTAAGGAGAACACTCATTTTTTAATTATTATTGTTATGGCATGATGGCAAGACATTTTATCAACGAAAGACACGCAAAACATATACGAGACCTTGAAATGTACAGCAGAAAATTTAATGGAAAAAAATGAATGAATGGAAAAAAAATCTTTTGATTATTGCGTGGAGATGCCTTTCTCATGCTAAACAACTGTTTTATTCGTGTTCATTCGCTCCTAAAATCTCTAAAATTTTCATTAATTTATGTTTACCTTGAAAAGCGAAAAATTCCACAACCAAAAAGGAAAAAAAGTTTTTTTTTTAGAAAAGTTTATTTGATAAAATTTAATTTATAAATTTTATGACAATCATTGTTGTTCTGTACTTACTTACTTACTCAACGTATTTTAATTTAGTTTTACCAAAAAACGACAAATCAAAAAAAAAAAATGAAATTACAAGCACAAAATAGAATAAGTGGGAAAAAATTGAATATGAAAAGTTTTTTTTTTAATATTTATTAATGTTTTCCGACAAAAATCCTACTGTTTTGCATTTTTATTCAAACCTTCTTCGTTTCCATTCGCTTCACCTTCAGAATTGTTTGCTTACAAAAAGTTTTTATTTTTCACATTTTCTTCGAGACATTTAACATTGAACTTGATGTGGTACCAAATATTAACTGATTATCATTTTGACAAAGACGATTTTGCTCATTGAAGGTAACACACGTAGTACCTATTTTGAACGAAAATTATTAAGCTGTGCAAAATTTGTTGAGAGGAAATCTAATAAAAGCTAATGCTCATATATGACATTTTAACGCAGGTATGTGAAAAAAGACTTTTTGATTCTATAAAATTCATGTTGTAAATTCAATTACGGAACAATGTGTATGTAATATTCGTTTCCGATCGTGTCAATGTAGTGTTAACCTTTATTTTGCCTTGCTCTCTTTAAAATGGTTTTTCTATGAGCTTTTGAGAGATTTAAAAAGGAAAAGTTTGTCCTTGACATCGAATTTATTAAAGTCAGATCAAATTTGCGTGGCATGGGTTTATTTCCGAGGTTGCAAAGTTTGTGTGAGTCAAAGTGAAATTGTGTTTTAAATAATGTTAAATGTTCAAAAGATTATGATATGAAAATTGGTATGACGGGGTGTCTGTTTAGCGGAGGTCAATGAACTCTTTTATGTTACTTTTCTCATTTTCTTTTGCACAGAAAATTTTGTAATAATTTGAAAGATATTGAATAAAATAGAACAAATGAATCATGTCTTGGAGGAATGACGCATCTATTTCCGGACCTTTCTCATCCAATAATTTTACGGCTCCAGATTTTTTCATTCGTATTTTAAACACTTCAAATGAGACAAACTTTAATTTGGATGATGACGATGACATGGCTTACACTTTACGGTACGGTGTTCTTGGATCTGTTTTATTGAGGTAAGAAACTTTTTAATTAAGTTTCTCATTAAAATATATTATTAATTAATTCAATTATCACAGCATAGCATACGGAATCATCTGCATTGTTGGTGTATGTGGAAATGTAGCAGTTGTTGTTGTAAGTTAGTTTCACGAAAATTTTGCTGGATTTTTGACCAAATTTTTTGTAGGTTGTGGCGCAAAGTCCTACAATGCGATCGCCAACGAACCTATTTATTGCAAATTTAGCTGTAGCTGATATCCTTGTCAATATTTTGTGTCTCCCGTTTACGTTAATAGGAAATCTCTTCCCTGGTAAGAACTTTTTCTTTTAATTTTACATGAAAAAACTTTTAAAATTTTAATTTTAGCTTGGATTCTGGGAATCTTCTTTTGTAAAACCGTATCATATTTACAAGGCGTTTCCGTATCTGCCTCTGTAAATACCTTAACTGCCATTTCCTTGGAACGTATGGCTGCTATAAATTTTCCCTTTTTGTCGGGAAGTATGACACAAAAGTAGGTTTTTATTAAAAATAAAGCTTGAAACTTTTTAAAAACTATTAATTTTTAGCAAATATAAAGTCGCAGTCATTGTGATATGGTTCGTAGCATTGACAATTAATCTACCATGGTTGTTTGTTTTCAAGCTCGAGCCTCTCAGTCCTGGCAGTTTGGCGAAAGTTTGTATTGAATTGTGGCCAACACAGCAATCAGGCGACATATTTTTCCTCATTGCCAATTTATTCATCTGCTACTTGGGACCATTAATGGTCATATCAGTTTGTTACGTCATCATTTGGAATCGCGTATCTAACCGGAGACTCCCGCGAGAAATTGTGGTGAATCGCAAAAATGACATATACACAAAAAGTAAAATGAAAGTGTTGAAGATGCTCTTGGTAGTGATATTAGTATTTACTTTCTCGTGGTTACCTTTGTATGCGTTGTGCTCCTTCATTAAGTTCTTTTGGGTACCGAGGGACGACAATGAACACAGTAAGAAATTTCTAAACTACTCTAATAAATATTTCAATTTATTTTTTTTTCTTTTTTTTTTAGTATCTGAAACAATTATCATTTTCCTGCCCATATTTCAACTGTTAGGAGCAACTAATTCCTGCATAAATCCCATACTATATGCATTTATGAACCATAAGTTTCGTGTAGGTTTTAAGGTATTTATTTTTCAATTTGCATTTGTCAGTTATTTGACCTAATTTTTTGGTTTTTTATAGAACATAATAAGCAAAAATAACGCTTTGTCAATACAAGACCTCGAAATTAAGGAAATCAATCCGCGTCGTGGAACGAGAATGATCAAACATGAGCAGAGTGTTAATGATGAGAAACAGGGAAAAATTGCTGGAACAGCCATTACTGAAGATTATTCTTATATTTTAAAGAAAAAGTTGATAATTGAAGCTCTGTAAAGTACATCTTGTGTGTTTTTTCAATTTAATAAAATATCTGAATCATAAAAATAGTTTAATTAAATTGTTTATTAAAATTTAAAATGTTATCTTGATCGTCTTCAAAATTGTAATTTCACATTTTGAAGTGAACGTTATTGTTTGTTTTTTCACTTAAATCAGCTTTTCGTTGCTAAAGCCAACAAAAGTTATCGTGGGGCTAAAAATATAAATTAAATAAATAATATTACAAAATAAATTATGCAAAGTGCATGTTCCTGCTTAGTTGTTCAATATGTAAATAGTTTTAGTGTTTAAAAAAATGACACTGGTTTATTGGCTGGCACATGGTTAATGGCACCAGCAACGACTATTAAATCGTCGACAATATCACGCACGAAGAAAAGGAATGGATGGTCAATAACGAGTTCCTTATCGGCGATGGGCGATGATCGAACGGCATTTGTAGCGCTAAAGGCATTTTGTGAGATTGCTCCTTCATCTATATACGAAAACTCGTGTTTAAATTAATTTTTTAAGTGATATAAAGTGCATCGCATACCAACTCGAACAGCCACATGTTGAACCAATTCATCAACGTGAAGATGTTGTTCTTTTGTAATTCCACTTAAATCAGCTTTCCTCGTAAAAAGGGAAGTAATTCCAGACTGAAAGTTAATTTCTGAGTTAAACTTGTGTATTTTTAACAGGTGACATCAAAAATTACCTTGGCAAATGGCTTCTCGGCACGTCCAGTTGTTTCAACCTTGAACTGCAGGAATGAGAAAGAATGTAGAATCACTTTAGTTAGTAGGAAAAAACGTATTATTACCTTAGGCAAAGCAAGATGTACATGTTCCTCCTTCATTTCACGATCAATTTGTTCCAATGTACTCAACGTATATTGCTTTACGAACGATGCAATGCCACTGTGACTCTTTGGCATCACAACTAACAACGCATATCGCTCATTTTCATATGGGATTTCAACGGCATGTGCATCAACTGACTTGACGAAGGCAGTTTTGAAGATTCCGCGGGTCCGCATCATTGTAATTTGAGTCTTTTGGGCAGTGGAATTGTAAAATACATCGGCAGGGCTTGCACGAAGTTGCTAAAAATGAAAATTAAAGAACTTGTGACTTGAGAAAATAGGCAAAAACCGTACTTGGAATGGAGACAGCCAGTTTCCACGGAAATATAAACCGTTGAAAAGCAACATTTTGGATTCCAATTCCTCGGAGTCTTCGTTTTTCTTGCCAACAATGGAATTACCACTAAGTCCACTGGTGACATCGTCTTCAGCAAAAGATCGCATCTGAGCTAATTGGGCAATAGTTTCTTTCTTTTCGGTTTCTTGTTCTTTTTTTGAAGGCTTTTCGACTTCTGGTTTCTTTTCTTCCTCAGTTTTTTTCTCTTTTTCGTCAGTTTTTTCCACTTCCTTCTTTTCCTCCTTGATCTTTTCTTCTTTAATTTGCTCCTTAATTTTTTCAACTTCTTCATATTGTTTATCATCGATGTTTTTATCAAACTTTGATGGTTTGCTATCACTTTTATCGGCTACAGAATTTTTCTGATGACTGACCTCAGCATTAACGATAGCCAATTTCAATTTTTTAAAGGTGTTTGTCATGTCAATTTTTTTCTTCTTCTCTGGCACTTCTTCTTCTTTATTGCTCGACTTCTCGTCTGAGAACTCCAAATCCTCTGAAGGATAAGTGAATTCATCTTCATTTTCGGAATCCGAGTCCGAGGAATCACTAAAGCTAAAACGTTTAATTTCTTTGACATCGACACTGTAAAACTTTTCAATGACATTTTTGAACTCTTCCTCGACCGTGTTATTTTTGTAAATGTAGAACCAAGTCTTGAATTGCGGTGACATTTGCGCATTTGAGTCTCCCAAGTGCTTAAGGGCACTTTCATACGACCTACGAATGTCCTCGACGGAAGCATCTTCGAAATTTAAGACTTTTTCAATTTCTTTTAGGGTCTCGCCGCGTGCGCCTTCCTTTAGGATGGCCAAAATAGATGAGAATCCGAGAGGTGAGAAAACGAAGTTTGAAGCATCTTGGTGTCCTTGCAACAAACTGTTCGTGACAATGTGTGATGCTAATCCTACTATGCTTTTTGCATTACCTTCTCGAGCTGGCTTTTGAGGAAGACCGTTAACAGCAAAAACGCTGATGGCCAAAACTGTGTAAAAGCAAAAGATATTGAGAAATTTTGTTAGTCAAATAAAAGTAAGAAGCATTTTAATGTTGATGTTGACCCATATTAAGCAATTTAAAAGTTTATTGACTTCATTTCCGTAAATAATAATAAAAAAAACTGCAATAAGCAGCGCTCGTTAGTCCATTCTTTGCGAGTCTGGAGAAAGAAAGAAAGAAAGAATAAATGACGACTTTCTAAATGCTGCTTAATATTCAATAACATGCGAAAACAGTTGAATGGCATCGTCGTCGTCGTCTTCTTCATGTACACCGGCATATACTTATAATGTTGTGAAGTAAATTATCTATAAAGGTCGCTGACCGATGTTTGTTCTACATCTCACTCTAAGGTGAATTCGTTCAATTGAACAAGTGCGGATTTAAGTTACACTTCAATGGATTATAGTAATGTGTACCTAAACGGAACTCTTAAAAAGAGATTTTACCGTTATGTGTCATCTTGTGTACATTTTTTTTTAGATTTTTTAATTTTGTAAAATACTTACTCAGACCAAATTTAATCATAGTCCTTAGATCCTTTATCACACTTTATATATTTTTTTTTTGTTTTATTTAAACTACCTTTGTTTCACTAATTGAATTTTGTTTGCTTTATTTTTTATGAACGATCGGAATAAGCGAAGAATAAAAAAAATATACAGAGAGATGTTAACTCTTGGACGAAGAAAGGTAAAATGATTGTTAATTTTTAACTGTAATCGTCTTTTATATGAAACTAGAATCGGATTTCATTCTGCATGTTCAGCATGGTATCGACAGAAAGATGTTCTCAGTATGCATTAAATTGGTGTTTCATAAAATTTTTTTTCGCTTAAAGTCTGTCTGTTTATGTTTCTATTTTTTTTTTATATATTTTAATACCTAAAAAGCAAGAAATTTTTCAAGATTACCAATTTTGAACAAAAGAAAAATTCAAAACTAAAAAAAAACAAAATTTGAAAAATGTTTCAATTTCTTAAAGAAAGTAGGGAACAGAGACGAGACTTTTCATTATTAGATTTTTTATCGAGCTAGAAATTTCATTTTTTTTAAGATCCTCTTTATCTACACATAGGTTTAAAATCTTTTAACTAAGTTACGACTTTCGAAACGGAAACGGAAGAATTCAGTATTTCAAAATGAGGATTTTTCGAGGCTTCAAAATTTCAATCCAATTTCAACTGGATCACGTTAAGTATATGACTAAAAAAATAAAACTGAGCTTCTTTGTCTAAACAATCTAATTTAATAACTCAAAAATTTAAAGTGGCGGAAAAATTTAGTCTTTCATAATATTTTTTCAAGAAATTTTCAAAAAAATTCAATAATTTGTTTTTTTTTTATTTGATTGAGAATTATTTTTAATAGCGCGGCTATTACTTTAAAAATGCGATCTTGCGAAATGTAAAAGATGAGTTGCTTAATTTGCTGTTAGTAAAAGTACAAGGTGTGGAAAAGAACCAAATATTATGTTTTCTCAAAATATCATTTATTATTACCTTATATTAAACACATTTGCTTGTATGTGTTGCAAACGAGTAAAATTATTTATTATTACATAAACAGTAAAAAACGGCGATGACGACCAAGGTGATTGTTTATGTTTTTTCTTCTTTTTCTTTGTTGTAGCGTTCCAACTCCTTCAAAAACTGTGCTTTTGGTTTCATGACGTTCGGTCGGTCGCCACGGCAATTGGGACAATACCATCGCCCCTTAGGTTTCGTGGCCAGACCAACGCACGAAAAGTGAAACCATTCAATGGGACACAGATCGTTGTCGCACAAAATCATCTCGCCAAAGGAAATTTGATCGCACAAGCAATACGTCGGTTCGTCCGGATCGATTGTCTCTTCTTGCGGCGGTGTATCTTCGCGTGCATCGCGGGAACTATTGTGACCACTTGCTGACTGTCGACCACTTGCGGAACCTGTGTTTCCAGTTCCCGTTTTACTCGTGCGTTTCTTCTTGTTGTTACTGCTGCTACTGTTATTCGCATTTTTCGAATTGACTGCCTTCTTCTGACTCGAACTGCTGCCTGATTGCGATGACGAGACGGCCTTCGAAGACGACGACGTGATAATTGGCTCTGGTTTCGTATTGCTGTCACTGCCATCTACATCCATGCCACTACCTGTGTCTTGACGCGCTTGCCGGCGGGCTCTCTTGTTGCTTCGGTCGGCATTCCCATTGCTCGAGCCAGCTTGACTGCTAGACGAGGCTGTACTGACACTACTATTTACTACATTATTACTTTGAGACACCTGCGAAACACTCGATACGGCAATATATGGCTGCGACGAACCACTCGCATTCCCCTGGACTGGACTCGAGGGACTTTGGGAGCGTCGTTCTTTCATCGTAGCAAAGTCAATGTTCATCGGCTCATCTTTCCCGTAGTCCAGGTTTTTGAAATTCTGATCCAATTGACGTGTCTTGGACTCTATCAAGTCTGTTAATTGTTGCACAATTTGCAGCTTTTCGTCACCAAGCTCCTGGGCAGCAATCAAACTTTGCTGAATGCGTGTCATTGCACGATTTCGCTTAGTGGCGTTTGTGGACTCCAATTCGTTGGTCGAACAGTTTGCCCATTGCTCGTAAAAGATGTCCACATCACGCAAGTAGCCTGGAAAAAGGAGAATTGTGAGAAATTCGTGAAATATTTGAATTTTTGCTTACTTCGATGTTTCACATCGATTTCCCGGATCCGCGTTATGTAGCGTTGTATTTCGTCCGGCAGGTTTTCCACCGCGTCCAGATAGTTTTCCACATACGTGGCAGAATACAGAGCCTCCACAGCTATTTGATTTAGCATTTTAGCTAGGAATTTTTGAGGTTTTTTCTTTTTTTAAATTTTGTTTTTGTTTGGACGCTGTTTGTTTTCCAATCTGACGGCTGTATCACTTTCATTCGTCTCAAATCCAATTTGTCAAATCGAGTGATTGTCGAGACGCATGAAAGTGATAATCAATCCACGTAAATAAATAAAAAAAAAATGAATTTCCTAAAAAGTGTTTTGGGAAGCAGCGAGAACGAAAATGAGCCAAGTGGAGCAGACACAGTACTTAAGACAATTTCTAAAACTCATTGAGCAGTTAGGAATAAAATTTCTCTGTGTTTTTAGGTCGAGCGGCTCGTTGATCGAGTGGAATCATCAACACAGTTGGAGGACAGACGAGATGCAGTGCGAGCTCTGAAGGCACTTTCGCGTAAATATCGCGTTGAAGTGGGCGCCCAAGGGATGAATTCGCTCATTGAAGTGCTTCAAAATGATCGTGCAGACTCTGAAATCCTGGGTTTGACTCTCGACACGTTGGGCAACATCATTTCGCCGGATCAGTTTGAGGAGGAGCTGGATAATCCGACGGTGACGTGCAACATTGGCGAGCAATTTACTGAAATGTTCATAAAACGGAGCGAAAATGTCTCATTAGTGCTGAATTACTTGGAGGAATTCGACTTTCGTGTGAGATGGTCCGCGTTAAAACTACTAAGTGGTTTAGTGGAGAACAAAGTGAAGGAAATTCAGGAAGTTGTCCTTGTGAGTCCCATGGCTGTTAGCAAGTTGATGGATTTGTTGAGTGATAGTCGTGAAGTCATCCGGAACGACGCATTGTTGCTAATGATCCGACTGACGAAAGGCAATGCGAATATTCAGAAAATTGTGGCCTTTGAAAATGCGTTTGATCGACTCTTTGACATAATTTCCCAAGAAGGTGCCAGTGATGGAGGCATTGTCGTGAAAGATTGTCTATTTTTAATGCTGAACTTGTTACGGAACAATTCCAGCAATCAGCAATTCTTCAAAGAGGGCTCTTATATCCAACGTCTGGCTCCAATGTTCCTTTTGCCGCCCGAAATCGAGGAAACAGGCATGACAGCGGAAAAAGTGGAGAATCTTCATTGCATGCTGCAGGTTGTTCGAACTCTCGTGAGTCCTAGTAATTCGTTGCAAATTATCTCGGCGTGTCAAAAGACGATGCGCGTTTGTGGCTTATTGGAAGCTCTGTGTAACATTCTAATGGGGAGTGGAATCCCGCCTGACATCTTGACAGAGACACTAAATACCGTGGGTGAGTGTATTAGAAGTGAGCCAGACAGTCAGTCGTATTTCGAAACAGTTATGGCTCCAAGTACACCGCCGCGTCCCGCGATAATTGTCTTATTAATGTCAATGGTCAACGATAAGCAGCCTTTATCGCTGAGATGTGCCGTGTTGTATTGTTTTGAGTGCTATTTGTATCGCAATGATGCGGGACAGAATGGTCTCATTCAAACGTTGTTGCCTTCGGATGTGCAGACAGTTCCGTCACTCACTGCTGGTCAGTTGCTATGCGGAGGACTTTTCAGCAGCGATTCGGTGTCGAATTGGTTCTCTGCCGTTGGATTAATGCACGGACTGTTGGAGAACCAGACGCAAAAGGAGCAACTTTTGAGAGTTCTTTTGGCGACATCGCCCGACAGTGCTCCAGTTAGCTTGTTAACGCAATGTACGACACTTTTGCAGCAGCCAACGTGCAAGCCACAAAGCAAAATCGGACTTCTGATGCTTCTGAGTGTCTGGCTGAGCAATACACAAGTCGTAGTGAAAAGTTTCCTCAACAGCCAGGGCAGCATTGCCTTCCTGATTGCCCAAATTTGTGCCAATGAACATGACGAAAACGAGTATTTGATACAAGGTCTTTGCGCTTTCCTCATGGGAATTTGCATCCAGTTTAATGACAACACCGAGGCAAATCACAAAAAGGAGGATTTGTGTCAATTGCTCCTCAAACGCATCGGACTCGAAACATACAATGCCAAGCTCGGAGAAGTTTCCAAACACGAGAGTTACAGCAAAGCAGCAAAACATCCGCAGTTACGAGTCAAAACTTCCACAGATCTATTCCTGGACTACGAGTTCTGCAAACTTTTCAAAAGCTTGGAGGCAATTATCATCAAGACGGTGCATGGCATGGGCAGTGGAGCCACAAGTATTACCGAGCTAACGTTGAGTCAAGAAGCGACGGGCATCGTTAGTCAATACAAAGACGTCATTCGAGATCAAGACTTGAAGATTCAACGTCTCACGCAAGATTTTGAGCATTTAACCAAAGAACACGAAGAATTGACAAAGAAATTCGAAGATATTTCTACTCTAAATGCACAACTCTCCGATCAAAATACCTTGTTAAAGGCCCAACTCACTGCCACAAATAATGGGAATAGTACTTTAAAGGAAAGTGAAACTTTTTCTCTTCCTCCAGTAAATCCAGAGTCGGTAGCCAATGACTCTCTCCTCCTCGAAGAAATTGAAAAACTCAAAAAGGACCAAGAAGATCTATTGGAATTGTTAGCAGACCAGGTAATAAAATTGATTTTTTTACTAATTATCAAATACCTATATGTAATTTTTTACTTAAAATAGGATTCTAAATTGGCAAAATATAAAATGAAATTGAAGGAATTGGGACATTCCATGTCAGAGGACGACGAAGACAACTTGAATTGAATTTGTTAAAAAAATAATAAATAAAATATTGCTATATTGATAAATGAACCACTTGTGAGACTTGTGATTTTAATTAGGCATGATAAGAGCTGAGACGGCAGTAGTAGGAGCTAAATAAGATTTATTTTAGTTCTGATCTGCAAGTCTGAGTAAAGTTTTAAGGAGTTAAGTGGATTTAAGTCTTTTTCTCAGTAAAAACGATTCCTGTCGACATTTGCTTCTAATTCTCTCATTTAAATTATTTAAAATCAGTTCAGATCCCTTGGAGTCCCTTGAATTAATTTAGCTGGTTAGAAAAGTACAGCCGTTAGGAAGGTGCCTCGTCAAAAAAATAGGATGTAAGCAGATTCAAATCTGCTTGCACATTTTCTTTCTTGATTGAGCCTTGTTCATGCGTGTTCATGTCTGCCGTGTTCCGAAGCAAATTGCTTTAATGAATGGGACCGTTGATATGAAACACCACCAAAAGTCGCGGAATCAGTCTTCTACGGCTTTTAGATTCAAATTGGATGGGAAGCACGCTAAAGCTTCGTTGATGACACAAATCATGCTCAGAGTCAAAATCATCATGAAAGGAGCAAAAAAAGGCAAACTCATCATTGACCCGGAACTAACGATAATGTTTACAAAAGCCAAGCCAAAGACACCATCGGGGCTACAAGGATCTGTTATATTCGAGAATCTGTTTTAAACTGAAAAACATAAATTCAAAAAATCCCTAAATACACGGTAAGTAATGTTTGCTTTCAAAGTGCACACACCATTCTGTTCATTAACAAACCTCTCAAAAATCGGGTATTTTGTCGGTAAATCGGGTAAATTTGTCGGTAAATCGGGTCAGTCTGTGTTTGAGTTTCATTGAGTTCGGACGTGTTTTTAGTTCTCTCTCTATAAAATAAATTTAAAAAAAATAAAAAATAAACATGTCGAGCACTGAATTCCAATCCGGCTATCAAGGAAAAAGTAGTTGCAAGTGAGTATTTAAGACAACTTTATTTTATTTTTTATTCATAAACACAGCAAATTTGACAAGACGAACCGCATTTTAACAGTTTGCCGGCTGTCGGTTATTATATTGTAATAAAAATTAAGGGGTTCCTTGTTTCATTCTTGCTCTCTTTCATAAGGAAAGGGACAATATGGACTTTATTCGTCACGACTCAATGATTGATTACATGTTTACTTTTTAATTTTATCAGGAGTAAATTTTTAAAACCGGATATTAGATAATTTTTATTTTATCAGAAAGTGATAGAGTTTTTGAGAAATTCATGTTCAAGGTCGACATAAAAGATTAATCTCATTGAAAGTCGAACGACAAGCCATCTGGACGACTTTATGAATAAATCTAATTATTATTTTTAAGAATATGACATTTATCATTTTTTGTTCTGGTTTCTTTATATGGAAACTAAGCTATATCTTGATATAATTTATCCATTGGCCGTAGGAAAGTAAACAAAATGCAGCTTAAATCGATTCACTCGATTGTTGTAAATAGAGAAAAATGTATACAAAGAAGGCTTATTATTATGTACTTAGTTTGTGTACTTGATTTTAAAAAAAAATTAAAACTATTTATTCAGAGAAGTGGGTGCAATGTAATATATATAAATAAGTGGTAAGAATGTACGAGATTTATCATGTATGATTCACGATCGACACAAAGCTTTTCAATAGAAGAGAATTTAGAAGATTGACAAACATAAGTCACTGCCACGAATTAAATGCATTCCTTTCTTGTTGTATCGGTATTTTATTTATGTTTCATATATTTCAATATGATTATTATTATTATAATACGGTCGCTAAGTTTGTGAGATGAAAATAAACAGGTTGAATAAATATCTGACTAAAAATGATAGAGGCTATTGATGTAGAACGAAACACGAAGTAATGAAAGAACCAGTTTATGCTGTTCTTTTATTACGAACCCAACTGTATTTACAAAAGAGTGCAACTAATGCATTTATATGTATTTTTTTACATATCTTTCTCTTACATTTAAAGCTCTAAATATTCAATTTCTAACGTTGTTCAGTAGTATCCGTTTAATTGTAATAATAAAAAATTCAAATTCAACTTGTTACAACACATAAAATAGCTACAAAAAAATGATGCAAGTGCATTTTATTGTTAAAAATTTATATGATTAAAAATCTAAGTCCTTTTTTAGCTCGATGTCCGACAGACTCACCAGTACTTTTACGTAGGAATGCATTTTAAAATTAAAAGGAAGTGAATATAAAGAACGTGTCGTACTTTAGAACCCGCTGTTTAGCGTGTCAAATGTCTGTTATTCCAGTTTTAAATGAATTTATTATACTAACTGTCGTTCGATTTTAACCACAGGTCCTTTTTTGCGTTTCATTTGAGAAAAAAAAATAATGGTATAAAATCTGCAAATCTGTGTCATTTATTGACTTTATTATACAAATTTGAATGTTTGTTTGCTTAATGATCATAAAAATAAACACTGTAGATTTGTTTTTTTTTTTCGTTGAATCGAAGAAGTGAAATCTGAATCTCACGAGAACCAGATTTCAATCATTAATTTGCATGTGATTAACTGCATGTGAGCTGCTGACTAAAGTGAAAACAATAATTGTCTCTCGATCAACATTTCATCACTTTTCGTTTCACATTCAATTGAATCTTAGGAATAAAAGTTGAAGCAATTCGAAAAAGTAGCGTGTTTCTTTTCTTGCAATTAAATAAAAATAAAATTTTATGAAAAGAGAGGATTGCCAGGTAAATTTTTGGTTAATCTCAAGTACACACATATTAAGTAGGTGTCAGTTACTTGATATTCAAACTTTAAAATGATCGATCGAAATTACTTTTTGAACTCATTGAACGCCACCCTCGAATGTTGTTCTGTTGTTTTAAAAGCAGTTTTCAACCAGATGGAACCATATTGTTGTTCCTTTTTGTTTATGCCAAAGCGAAATGCGATTCATTTGCATTATTAAGCAAGCACACAAGAGCACAATTTCTAGGACTTCCGATTAAATTACACTTCGATTCATTTATGAGTACAGCTAAATGCTTCTGAATGAAAAGAATTTGATCTTTATGACGATAAAGTTCAATATGTGAGCACTAAAAAAGGGGATTCAACGCCGATTTATTTATTTTTTCAAGCAAAATGGCATCAATATAGAAAAATAAACCACTCGAAAGTAAACACAAAAAACAGGACTAAAAGCAAATAATGAAATGTAGTAAAAGAGAGGGAAGATTAAAGGGAAAATATTAATAAAAGACTCATTTCCTTTACGGCAAAATCTTACAAGTGCACCGGCATATTCCGAAATTTATGCGTTCATCGTTTTTAATTTCAAAACATTGCAAGATATGTATACGAACACGATGAATCACCCAAGTTAAAAAAAAACATTGAATGAACCTTCTTGTGAATTTAAAAAAAGGAGATAAAAAAACTACTTTAAACCAGATACAGGTAAAAATCTGCATGAAATGCTAATTTAGGTAGAATAGTTTTCTTCATTAAATGTGCGTTCAATTTGTATTGTTTGTTTTGCATTTTTACCTTCGTAGGTACACAATAATGACGAAAAAAAATATTCCAAGAATCTTTTGGACAAATCACTTTATGCAACTTTGTTCTCTCTACAAAATGCACGACAACTTGACAAATTACTGAGGAACGTGTTATTTCATAAACAAAAATGTTCATTGATTTTACATGTTTGAACATTTCTTTTAATTTCTTCAAGCTTTTGTAACGTGTTCCATTTGGAGTACACACGTTCGCAGCGCCGTATGTTAACCTACATCTTTAAACATCTCTCATAAAAAATCTCTCGAAACAGGTTTTGGAACAAAATTAAATAAATATTACTATAAAAATTCATCACATTCCTCATAGAGTCACGTTCCTTTCACTTCCTCATTGTTCTAGCACACCAAACATTTACCTTTACTTGGTAATTATTATATGTTGCTTTTTGTCAATTTAGCAATAACTAACAACCTGCATAAATTGCTTTGCAACCTAATTTGCGTGTATGTACCTAACAATAAGCCAACTAAATTTTATTGCATGTTTTAATTGCAAGATCATGAGTACCTTTTGTTGTTGTTGTTGTTGCACATTTGTAGGATAGGCTTTTTTGACAAGCAACCAAGGCTCCGTTTGTGCAAATGTCTATATTTGTACATAAAATGAAGTGAAAAGTAGCTCAATACTCGTGTTCATCATAATTTATTCATTCAATTATGAAGTGGGCTTCATTTGCATAATATTTGCAATTAAGTGTCAAATCAGCTCAGTCGCTGCATGGCAGATATCAAAGTACATACTTGTGTGCGGTCTTCAATTTGATTGGAAGTAACATCGACTTATTGGGTTTCTAATGATGATAAAAACCGAGCAAATCTAGAGTAGACCTGTCATATCAGTAAGTGATTTTATCAATCAATCGTCATGAATTTTAAATTTATATTCATTTGAGATGATGTTTCGTTACAAAATGCGGACCAGACGAGAAGAAACTTGATAAGCGACATACCGCAACAACATATGTATGAAATAACAACAAAAAACTGACCTCTTTATTTCGAGCACAGAATAATGATGATCTTAACATAACTTTCACTGCAAGAAAAAATATTAAAGTACAAGATTTAAGTCGCGTTCATTCACTCCGTCAATCAATTTCAACCAAATTTATTATAATTTTAATTACTTGATGGAAGGATTGTATGTCAGTAGTGTAGTATTTCAATTAATTTGATATAAAGCAACGTCAATTGCTGTCGATTTCGATTGCATATTCACGCAATGTACTGGAGCGACAGCGGCTATTGGCCTTTTTTAGAGCTAAAGTTGTCGCAACACGAGAACCAACATGCAACATTTAATTATTCTTACCCTAAATTTCAATTTTTGTGGTTCACTTAATCATGAAGAGTAATGAGAACGACGACATTTGTTGGAACAAAAGAATTAACGACATCATTGACATTCGCCTGGCAAAGTTAATGTCATGTGAAGTTCAAATAATTCCGATTTATTTTTCGTGAAATAAAAAAAATTAATATGAATTTATTATTCTATATCATATTGAACATCATATCAATTTCCGGTTTAATTTGTTTCGTTAATCTAGAATGTGATTACTACTCAAGAAATGATCAATTACGGGCCAATCCCTTTAAATTGTCTCATCTTTTTTAAATTGTTGTTTTTTTTAAACTAATGTTTTGAGAAAAATGAAGAAGAAGATGCAAACACAATGCAAAATTACTTATCTTTATTTTTATTAAAGTAAACTAAACTTAATTCTATGCAAAAGCTATCATTTTAAGTAAACAATAAACATTACCATGGTTACTTATGCAACTCAAATAACGCAAACAGAGATCAATTGTCAGATATTAGACATGGGCTTGCCATATTGCATATCAAGTAAACTAATAATATATCGTGGACCGTTTGGTTATTTATTAGGCAGTTGCAATTTTTTCCGATGGTCTTGTGGGAAATTAATTTAATTTTTCTAAATACATATTCGACGCCACGTTCTCAATAATAAAAAATGTCATTCACTTTCATTTTTTATGAAACATTTTCTAACGCTAGTCACATCGCGAGTTATTTTTAGTCTTTATCAACACTTTATTAACAATATATTTTTTTTTATTAGTTTTGCTGTGCTGCACTTGATTGTTTATTTTGCAACTCTCTTATTTTGCATTCACAAAGCCAATCCTGTAAAATTAAAAGTTAAATAAGTACTTGATGTATTTGCATGTTTATTATGCTAAACGACTTTGCATTCTTACGTCTAACTAGTAAGTGTGATGTGAATGTACTGGAATTGTATGAAATTGCTGCTTTTTCGCACTTTTAGTGTTAAGTTGTGTATTTTGAGTAACAGTTTTCAATTTACTGCAAATTGAAAATGAAGTATAAGTAATTGAGCGATAATTATACATTGACATAGAATGAATGTTTATTTTTTCATAAATAATATGTAAAGCATTTTTTTGATTTAAAAAAAAAAGAACAAAAACTATTGAGTTTAAAATTGATATTAAAAAAAATAAATAAATCATTTTTAATATGATAAAAATAATCTAAACTGCATGATGATAATGTAACAATTATAATAAATATGTGATACATAAATTTTCAAAGTTCATCCAACTTTGACAGAAATTCTAATCGGATGAATAACATATTTCTCGGAACATTACTTAACAAAGTCTTTCTACATATGTATTAACATTAATAAAATTTGTTATGAATCATTCATTCCGCTACAAATCCAAAGTCAATGCAAGGCAGTAAAGTACAAGAGAGAGGTGAAGAGGAATACAAAACAGATATTATTTAAATTGTAAAAAAATATGTTTGTTGCTCTTGAACCTTACCACGTTCGAAAACTTTTGCCTGTCACTTCACTCTACATAAGAGTGCCTAATTTGATTGAAATGTGATAGTAATAAATGCGTTGGACGAGTCACTAATATGTTTCATGTCTTGATTATATTATTATTATTTCCAGCAGGAATATTAAAAAAGTGCAGGAACATTATTTGTTTGAATATGCGACGATAACGATGCAGAAGAGGGACAATAATAGACAGGATTTTAACAATGCACAATGCATGTTGAATCATGTTTCGTTCATATATTTGTAAACTCCTGAGTTAAGTTTGAGTGTGTTAGTTAGTAATGACGGAAAGAAATAAATAAAAAGGGGACTTTGCGACAACAATTATTATTATGTTATATACGTGATTTATTACATGGATCTTTGGATTGTTTTCGAATAAAAATGTATGACTAGTCGTTAACAACTCCAATTTCATCTTCAACGACCACCCTACGAAAATCTCAATCTCTCTCAGCTTTTGGTATTGCAATTCATGAGGGTGTGAAATGATTTGACATTGAAAAACAGTTTGCTTTTTAAATGCCGCCGCGCCACCATAAATCTAGATTAAGTATTTGTGTAAATCCATTTGATTTCTTTAATTAAATGGCAGAAGAAGGGATGTTGAAAAATCCTTCAAGCGTTCCTCTACTTAACATATTCATTAAAACTTTGCATGAAATCGCTCAACTTTTTCGATTTGGTGATTAATTTGACGAATGATGATGATCAAACTGACGAAACATCGTTAACGTGCCCTTTATTCAAGTGATGTCGTGTTGCACTTGTGAGAGAACAACATCTTGGCAATCAATCCCCCTTTTTATTTATTCAACAGTCCCGAGGGCATTTGATTTCGCATATGAAATTGCATCACAGGACCCTTCACTGAATTATTCATGCAATTTATGTGGGAGTTGAAGATCGTGCGTCCAAAAATTGTTTCCCTCAAAATTCCATTATATGCGTACTCTTTTGTGTGTTTTCCAACCTTTTTCGTCGATACATACTTAGTTACAATAATTTTGTTATTATTTTTGCTATTTCATTCAAAACTGCAACCGAATACAACGAAGAAACCTACATGCCCCTGTTTGTTTTTTGTTCGAAATAATAATTGTCATGGTGATCAACTAAATACATCACACGTTAAAAATGTAGTTTTTTGAAGTAAAGGCGAGGGTTCTTTTTGTTACATTTATTTTTGGAGCATTGGTGATAAATATATAAGTTTCAACACGTCTTTGCCATTCATTTTTCTTTTATTTATTTTGTCAATGACTGAGATTTCTGCACTACTTAATTAACTTTTGGTGTTAATTAAGATTCATCGAATATGGTCAATCAACTTTCTATCAGCTAAATATTTTGAATCTCTAGATCATTATATTTGTGTGTGATAAAGTGTGTTTTTGGTCATTTTTACTTTCTATATGAAGATATGAACAAGAAAAAGTTTTGATATGCATAATTTTTTTTTGTGGTATCAATGATGATAGAGGAATATTTAACTCTGATCCAAAATTGGAACAAACTTATTTATTAACAAAAAATTGGAATAAATTAATTCAATAGCACTGTGGTTTTAAATCATAATAATATTGTCATTTGCGGAGGAAGTTTTTGTCTTTGAAGTTTTCCATAAATTCTGGATGAATTGTCCCTTCTTTCAATATCCAAGGTTAAAAATTGCAATACAAATTGAAAAGTGAGGAAATTAACCCATTACGTTACTTACTTTTTTTTACGCACTGTTCCTTGTTCGCAAGATCTTTCAAATCCCAAAGCTTAGGTAGTTGCTCTTCACCTTCTCTAATGATGTTGGCTTCTGAGATTGGGGAGCGTCGCCAGGTGTTTTTAGGGCGAACTCTTTTGTGGGTTCTATACAAGAGCCCTGTTGCATACTTCCTCGGGATCCTTGCGAAGGGTATGCACGATCCAACAGAATCTCATCAGAGGCTAAAATACCTTTTAGAAGTTTTCTTTACATTTTTTCAAGCAGCAATAACGTCCAATTTGAAATTGCTTACTGAAAGCAGTTTATACTTTTTCCCTCATGCTAATTCAAAAGAAATCATTTTTATTCGTCTCAACTGCGCACAACCATTTCCCCTCTGCGCACAGGAAATTTTTCTGCGCAATGCGGATTATTCTGCGCAGTGGCATCCTATTTCCATTTCCTTGATTTTGAAACTTTTTATTTGATTTTAACAACTTTTACATTGTCGCTCACATAAAGTATGAAGATGTAAAAAAGCCATCTGAATATTTATGACAAATACAAATTTAACTCAGTTTTGAAAATGATAAAACGGAAGGGAATTCAACTTTTGTGCATGATGAAATCAACGGCAATATTGAATTTCCATCCCTTCAACAAGTGAATATCACCCATGTTCCCCAAGAGTCTTCTAAACGCAAACATTACACTCGCTAAATAGCACCATTTATCGATGTTCACGTTTAAAGAGAAGTTAAAGGAAGAAATCTTCGTTAGATATAAATGAATGCTTGTTGTATTTATTAGATGAAATGCCATGGAAAATAATTAGGAACTTTCAAAAATCTCGCTTATATTAACATCGCGAGACGATAAAAACATAAGCACGTGGTCTTATATCAAACTGAATTTATGTCATATTTCGACAACGTTTAGCAGTAAAAGAAATGGTAATAAATTTTCACTTTGCATACAATAGAAAAATAAGTGTGCAAACACGACACGAGCAAAATATTGAAAAAAAAAACTCCTTGGCATATTATGTTCCTCGTTCGCATTAAAGAAACATTTAAGTATCTCTGTAAATATTGATTTAAATGATAGTAATAAATGTTTTTGAACGCAAAAGAGATAATTGAATTATTTATATGATAGAGATGCAATTATGACATTAGCGTCACATAGAGCCTATTTGTGTAAACATGTAATTGATATGCAAATAAATGTTTAAAGTGCTCGTGATATTAACATTCTTATGGTTAAGAGTTTGTGTGTAGAGTAAAATTAAATATATTTTATGATTTATCTCGTAGCACAAGTCTCTCTCGCTCGCATACTTGACGTGAAACTAATATTTATTGAGTTTGTAAAGTAATTACTTATGATAAAAAAGAGATTTTTAGACATTTGAAAGACCGATCTAATTAAGTAATTGACGATAATCAATTTGGATCAATTAATGACCTCCATTGTGGTCAGCAGCACCACATCTGATCGTCTAAAAAGTCGAATTGTTGCCAAATAGGGATTGCAATTAATATAAAATGTCGACAAAGACGTGCCATATAAACTGACCATTTTAATGATTTTGGTGCATTTTGCGAAGGTCAACCGTTATGTGGTGTGAGTGAGTAATGAGACACGTATTTGATGTTATCTGTTAGAAAATATTTATAAATTTAATAATGTTAATATATGAATGTAACTAAAAACCAACTGCCCACTTTTTCTCAACTTAATCTTTCATGCACGTTTTTAACTCGCATATCGCATAGCCGGGAAAAGATGCGAGAAAAACAGAGGTAGTTGGTAGCAATTAACAATAAAGTCATGCGTTCTCAATCAAAATATTAGGTTTCATTTTTGCACCTTTTGTCACTTTAATTACGAGTGGCGATGCGATACTATGTTACGGAAGAAATACTCGAAAGTTGTGTGTTTTACATGAGAAAAAGTCTCGTTAGTTTGCACTGGAGGAGGCCCTCTAATCGATTTACTTTTTTTTTGCATTGTTGCACATTTATTCACTTCTTTTGTATGAATATAAATTGCCTTCGATTGTCGCTGCTAATAATTATTAAAGTAAAAGTGAATTCTTGTGCACTTTCCTTCTTTTTCGACCGACGCGGCGATCGAATATTGCGACGACGACAACGACGACGTCAGTATAATAAAGTAATTGTTTAGTATAAAAAGTTAGTCTACTGTCCATTCAATCAAGTTTACCTCCCAGCTCTAATCAAAGTCACATTCTCTCTCTCGCTATTTAACTACGTTTTACGTTAAAATCCAATAAAATAAATGGAAAAATGAATAATGTGTTGTTTTTACAACTGAGGCCTTTTTTCTCTTGTATTTGCTTAACACTTTTCAAATTAGTCAAATAAATTTCCTTTTTGACTGATCTTTTATTCATACAAACTGTAAATACATTTATAAGAAAATAATAATAATAATGGTAGACAAAGTTATTTATTACAATAAATAACAACGTTAGATTATACCTGTAAGTGAATTCGAGCAAATTGAATATACATATACGGAACCTTATGATGATAATGATGATGAAAGTTGCGAAAAATCTTCTGTCACCAATATACCTAACTTTTTTACGATATTATTACTATTATTAACTCCAGCACCACTCAACTCCTGTTGGAAAAGAAACGAAAAAAAGAGAAAAACAGTGAACAGTTATTTATGGACATTAATTTTTGAGATAATGATGGTGGCAATTGCATGTTTGTTGCATTTTATTGACTATCTATCACATTTTATTACTGAATTGCCTGTCCATTGATATTTATTTCAAGCGTATGCCAGTGCGCGGATAAAATAACGAGAGATTTTTAGTGATATTACTACTCTCATTAGTGCATAAATACGCTCAAATGTGCATAAGAGACATTTGCAAAATAATAAATTGCCGTAACAGTGAGCCTTATCTTATATTCTATATCTCTCTTTCATTTCACATTATATTATTATTAAAATTTAAGATACGAAAAACTTTCCTTTCATGGCCGTGCCCTTATATCGCGCTCGCCTCCTATGCTTTTATTCAATCACATGTTTGCCATTAATTAATCTTGATATTGATTCGATTTGCATTTATCTTATGTTATATGTGGGTTTTTTGCTATCATACATGGATCTAATAATTATTAACATACAAGCATGCTGGGGTTATGAACCAGCAATTCATGAGGTTAAATGATGTTGTTGTTTGAAAATTTGTTTAAAATTATTTCCTCGTGCATTGTTTAACAACCTATTTAGCTGTTAATCACTTAATTTACGCTTTTCTTTCTTTTATCTCAAACAAGAAATAGAGAGATACTTGTAATGCACAACGATGCACATTATTGCGTTTCAAAAATTTTTATTTTATGTAACGAATGTTTAAACACCTTTTGTCTATAAATATTTACCAACATAATTTAAGAGATAGGGCATTAAACTGTTGCAGTGGTTTTGAATGAAATTATAATTAAGATTTTTTTTTGAGAATCTTTATCTTCTTTTAAATTCCTTGTATCTAATTGAAACCATGAAAATAATACAGCTGTATAAATGTTTTACTTTTTGTGATATCATTAATTTGCTGGATTTGATCTCTTGAACTAGAAATTATATGTTTTTATTGTTTATCATTTTTTATGTACAAATATTTTATACATCATATGGCCTGTTTTTGCTATTGTATTTGTAATGGAAGTCATAAAAGTATCACACCTCTTTAAACATAGGTATTTAAAAAATAAAAGTAAAGAAAGTTTAATATACGTTATAAATATCCAAATCAACATTTATATTACTTAATAAAAACGAAAACTAATTTAAAACAAAATAAATTTTATCAAATTTTTGTATTGTTTCTTTTATCATTTTAATTTTCTATAATAAAAATAAATGATTTTATTAATTTATAAATAATAAGTAACAAATGATAAATTTTGAATCAATTATCAAATGATTAGTAATTTTTCCTTTTGTTTGTCTACAAAATATCGCAAATTAAAAAAAAGATTTGTCGCCGTGTCTTTCAAAAATGATGAGTCATACAGTTAAAAAATATCAAGTAGACCATCAATAAGGTTTCTTTTTATATACTATATATAATTTTTTACACATGCATTTAAAAATTTTACAATAGTTGTTTGTTTTAGTGTCGCACAAAAGAGGATTCCATTCTTTGTATATTCTTTGCGGATCATTACCGCCTGCCTGTCCGTTCACTGAGCGCGAAATATTCTTGTCTGAAGCAATTATTATTTATTGTTGTAAGGGAATATTATTATTGTTTTGTCGGAAATTGTTTCAACTTTAAATCAAAGTGACAATAATCGTTTTATAATTATTTATTATATTTTCATGTCTTATAAATAAATCATCGCATGATGTTTTCAACATCTATCTAACCAACCTTCATTACATCGAAAAACTAGAAAATAATAGGATTTTATAATCAATTTACAACAGCATCAATAACTAAAACATCAACATCGAAAAGAAAAATGCAATATTCTCATCTTATTATATTAATTTCTTCTGATAGTTTGCCTCAGTGTAGATGGAAAAAATAACTACAAAGTAATTGCATCGCGCTCTTTTACTTTACTTCAAATTATATTTTAAGACTATTAGACACCCTTTTTACCTTTCTTTACTTTTTATATGTATTTTCAGTACAGAAAACATAATATAGTTAAAAATAATAAATAATAATTGGAAACGATTTAATGCATTATTGATGAAAAGTCAAAACTCATTAACTTGACTTGACTTTTGCTCCACATCATTTTCGTTCATTTTTCATTGCGTTGCATGAAATTCATTGCTGAAACAAAATTGATTTTGCACTTTTTGTACATTTAATTACTTTACCGCAGTCTTTCACAGCTTCCGGTCCAAATTACGTTGAACAAACAAAAAAAAAATGTAACAATAATGTTCCAAATATTGTAATTTCTTGAGAGTTAAGTGTAAATTTGTACTTACACGCAATCATTTTAAACAAAAAAAAAATTAACAAAAATTTGCTCGCTTTTTCTTTATTTTTCTGTGAACTTTTCTCCACACAAAATACATACTTTTAATACAATACTTGTCCATTTAATCGAAACATTTACTTTTTAATTGCATATAAAAGTGCTCGATAAATTTATTTTATTACTTATATACATAGAAAAAACTCTTGTATATCTGTATCAAATTAATTTTAACAGTTCAGCTCTAGTAACTATCGAACCGACGAATGACTGCATTATTTACCGTTTTAATTAAAAGAAGTACATTCGAAATATATGGGAGGAAAATTTTTTCGAGAAAGCAATAGAAAGAAGTAGTAAATTGATTCGTGTGTATCAAATTATTTATGTCCAATGAACTGTCAGGTTTCACGATTTTAACCGAAAAATGCTCAATATTTTAATATTCAATAAAATTATACAAATATTGCGAGATAATAATGTTGAATGAAAAATCCACTTTAGACAACCAGGAAGGACCTGTAATTAAAATTAACTAAATTGTACCTTGACACTTTTGTACTCACTTCCTAATACTTACAACATTACAATTTGCAATATAATAGCCGGCCAATTCAACCAGCAATAAGCGCCTTTTTAACATAAATTAGAAAACTTTTACTTTTAATAATATATATATTATATGTTTTACCCAAAAGCTAAACTAATTCAAAAATTTCTTTTCTTTTTAGGTAAGTGACAAACAAACATATGAACATTATTATTATTACTTCTTGCTGTTGCCATTACAACCATGACTGAGAAATCGGCACATATGCGGCTCTTTCAGTGAGATGTTTTTCACATTGTTAACATAAATTTTAATACATTAAATTTTTGTTGCAATTTTTTTCCCATATAACGTTAATGTTATTAATAATGATACGTACTACAATTGATCCGAGATGTGAGAGAAAGAAAAGTTTGTTTTTTTTGTATCAATGACGTTTTATGTTCTTAAAAATGTTACTTTTGCTACTAGTATCAAATAAAAAGTGTGGTTTACATGAAAAATCAACCTGTAAGTAACTGAAATCAAGGTTGTACTCTCTCTTGATTCGCGCAACGCTACAATTTATTCGTGATCGTGCCTTTCGTGAATGACATATAAATTCACCTATTTTTATTTGTTTTTAATTGATTGCTTATCTATTCAAGAAAAAAAAATAAGAGAAAAATTTTCAACATAAAATACGGAAAAAAATAAACAGTAAAAAATTAACACCAGACATTTATTTATTAATATATTTGCACTTTGCCTCTAATAATTTCTCTTACATTTTTTATTGCTTGCTCGGTTGCGAGTGTCGGAGTATTCGTGACACCACCGTTTTGTATGCAAACAGTAATTAAGATTGGTTCAACCTCCAACGTTTTTTTTTGTGTTATGACTTTAGTTGCATCAACACGAAAAAAGTAGAGAGAAAAATTTAAATCACAATAGAAATTATGGTTTATGTCTTTACGATAAACGTCGAATGATGCGGCAGCGACTCGGCGTGACTTGTGGAAATTGGTAAAGTAAATGTTCTTCTGCGAGATAAGTTAATACTTTTTTTTTTCGAGTGAAGGGAAAGGAAGGTTTTGACAAACGAAATTTGTTTAGCGGCCTTTTGTCACTTTTACACTTTGTTACGTGCGCACAGAAAAGTAAAAGAAGTTGTATTCGCAACTTTGTCATCGGAGTAGGAAGCGGAAAAAAAGGGAAATGACTCAAAAGTGAAGTCAATCATCCATAGAATGAATCATGGTCGAAAACAACTTTTTCTTCTCGCACTGCTGACTAATTTTGTCTCAATTTACTGCGTTTTTGTGCGATGCTGATAAGTAAATTCTTACAAATGACTTACAATAAATCATATAGCAACAACGAACCTCAAGTAGGTAAAGAGAATATTAGAGCACATTATCTATCTACAACATTCCATGCATATAACATTAATTACTTTTTGTTTTCATCTGCTTAGCATATAAATGCTCCGTAGACGGGTTAGATGAAATGCAATGAAAAAAGATGCAGAGAATGTGTAATTTATTATTATATTTTATTATTGAGGCCTTGAGACAAGAAACTAGCAATATGGTTGCAGAGGAAGAAGTAGAAAAAGCACTTGATAACCACAACATTTAAACCGTTTAACGCATCAGTTCTTAACAATAAAACTATTCATTTTTTTGTACTTGTTAAGCGTTATGATTTTTTTTTCATTATCATCCGACCGTTTTGATTTGCAATTCTATTTGCAAAAATATATTTCTTTTCTTCATGGGTTACTAAAGTATTGGAAATTTATTATTAAAGTTTTAAATCTAACTAAATTTTTGAACATGTGGTTTAGGAATATTGCACATAATAAATACAATATAAAAATTGTATGCTTATATTTAGTAATATAACAACATAAATGCAAAATAAAAGACAGTTTTCGAGTTTTGCTTCGCTATTATGCTGTTTTCATTACAATTTTTATTACACTGTCGAATGTTAGTGCTCTTTTTCCACTCCCTATCATGTTTTACATTTATTTCTAATAAAAACATAAAATATCATTATTATGTCGATTCATTTACTAACAAGATTTTACTTTCATTCGTATTTTACAAAAAAAAAAAAAAAATAAGTACGTATGTGCGCAATGTGTTTACAATGTACTTAATAATATAAAAGAAAATACAGTGAAGTTTAATCCTGATACGATCAATGTACAAGCGCATAAGATTATTAGTCTATGGAGGGATATTAATGCACTTGATATTCCATTAAAATAAAGAAATTGAAACCGAATTAAATTTATATAAATGACTGAAAAAAAATTCATAGTACAATAAAGCAATTGATGATGATGATGGGAGAAGCAAGATAACTCTTGTAAATTCAACATTCCACCAAAACAATAACTATTTTCTATTTAACAAATAATTTTCGAGTTATTTTTTTTTTAATATTTGATTATGTACATGATGAGCATATCAAAAGAGATGAAATGATGTTTGTTTGTACTTAGATTTCTGTGATAAATAAAAATAATGTGAATTTATTCAAACAAAAAAAAACTTACCTTTACTATATAATAGCAAGCAAATAAGAAATCTGTTGCATTTCAATTTTTATTTAAATTTATCATTATTTTTAAACTGTTTCTCGGCACACTCCCTTAACATAAATAAAAAGCATTTTTATTGTTTCCTCGTTTCGCTAATTTTTCAGCACTGGCGAAACATAAAAATCATAATAAAATTTGAGCCTCAAGTGATATTTTAAATAATTACGATACACAAGTCACTACAAGCAACAAAAATCTCTTAATAGCAAAAAATTAACTTCAATTAGTATGCTTTGTTGTTAAGTAGATATAAAAACATGTAAAAGTTCATAGTACTTTCAATTAAAAACAATCTTACTGGCTTGTATTTTATTAAAAAAGTACAAATAATATGTGTGTTGATGATCATTATCATACACAAATTTAAACAACTTCTGTTCGTAAATATAGTTTTTCTGCTGAGACGAAAGACTTGAATACCGTTTTTACACAATTATCCACGTTATGTTTGGAGTGTAAAACTACACAAACAAAAACACACATTTAATTTAGTGTAGTGATGAAATTCAGCTGATATTACTGCACTGCAAATTTTTATTTTTCGTTCTAACAGTTATTTTATGCTTGTTGAGCTTTGTTTACGCTTCCATGTCATTTCCATTGCCTCTAGAATAAATAGATGAGTTAATTTTTGCTTACCATTCCTTTTTTTCTTGTTTATCATCATCATCAGTTTATGATAAGTGAGTTATTACAAAAAAATGAGAGAATTTTTTTCTATAAATAAATTTCACGGTGTTTTACTGTGAATCAGGATTTTCTCTATCTTTAAAGTGATTTGTGGTGTGAAGAGCATATGAAACTTATGGTTATGATGATGATGATGATGGTCATAATTGCCACCACATTGAGTGAGGTTAAAATTTATCTTCAATGATAAATTGTGGTTTCAATTAATGCTCAAGAAACAAAAAACTTTCAATTGAATTTGCTTTGATTAGACCTAATGTTGATCATACAAGAGTGAGAGAAAACAAGATAGGTATAAATAAAAAAAAATTAACACCTCATCAACATTAAGCAGACATTGCTTGTGAACTCTTAACACTCGTAACTCTGGCTGATTTAAAGGTACACGCATAAAATCCAAATATGAAAGTGAAATTTATGTTATGAACAACTGAAAAAACCGCAGGGTGCACTATTATATATAAATCAAAATGCCATTATTCATAAAAGGCTAAAATTTTGTTAATTTGCATTTTTTGATTATTTTTCCTCTTTTCTTGCATGCGACTTACACTTCTTCTTCACTATTAAATTACTGCTTTTTCCCTTTGCCTATAATATTGAAAAATAATAGAAAAGTCTTACGAATCAAGATTAAAATTGACGGTAATTGCATTATTATTATTTTGTTTTATTTAATATTATTTTCAAATAATGAAAAAAACGGGAAAACTTGACGAACGTTTAAATGATTTCAGAAAAATGTTAAAAAATAAAGAAAAGAAGGTTTGGCAGTTCGTTTTATAATTATTGTAAATGAAAGTTTTGAAATTCATATTGCATCAGAAATTGATTAGCAAGCGCGTCTCTTTCTTGTCAACATAACTAAAACGCTCGAAAAGTTTACGAGTGAAGTGCTTTCAAACATAATTTAATGAATAAAAAATTGATGACCTAAAACTACATTCGTTAAAGGAATTTGAAAGGGCATTTAATGCAAAGTTAATAACAATCATCAATAATTTAAAAAAAATATGTTTTAAGTACTTTCATCATTTATTCGTTTATCTATTTATTATTATTATGTTACGTTATGTTGGAGTGGCAATCCAATATATATTTTTCATGTATAAAAATTTAATAAAAAAAACTTTTCAGACTACAAAAGGGCAACTTCGACATTTTTTGATTGTATATTTTAAAAAAAGAAGCAAGACAAGCTTCCGACAGTTTGTTGATATAACTTGCATTTTACTTGGGGCTTCGATTTAATTTAATAATATATATATATTTTAACTTTCAACTTAACATCTCTTAAAAACTGAAGAGAGTGAAAGATAATTAATGTTAAATAATACTAATTACAAAACAAAAGTTATAAGGGCTGTCTATTATTTTCTAGCTTTTTTGTTACCGTACAAGAGAGTTTTTGGAGTTCTGTTTGATTAGTTTCGAAGAAATTAATTATTTTCATTACCATTGTATTATATATTCATTATAAATAGAGTTTATTGAGTTGTATTTTCTAACAAGTAGTGTATTTTTTTTAATAATAAAAAATAAAATATATGTTACAAAAGATTATTACACTTTGTTTGAAATGCAATGAAAAAAAGATGTGGCTCAGCGTATGAGAGTTTTGTTGTTGTTGCTATAATAATGATCGATATAATCTCATATAATATACATTTTAATACACCATACATAAATCAACAATTAAATTAATACTGTTAAGACGCAAAAACAATAAAAATTTAAAAGAAATCTATTTTTTATAAGAAATAATAAATAAAGTTTGATTTCAGTATGATAACGACATTTTTTGTAAAAGTCCAGTCTCTAGGTACAAAGAGTTCATTGTAGAGTTGTTAAAGTAATAATTTTCACCGTGTTACAATTTAATAAATAATAATTATGATTGTTGTTGATAAACATACATTTTTATTATAATGGAAATGCATAAAATCTCGATATCACATCAATTATAAATGCCTTTTCTCCGAAATCATTTGGACAAAGTGTTTGTTGCTGCACCTTAAGGAAAATAGTGCAATTGTTTCCAATGGATGAACAAAAATTGTAGCTTTTGTTGCATGCATATTGGAGATAAAGCCAAGTAAAACCTAATTTGGGAGAGTTGCTTTAAGCAGAACTTTGCATTTTTCGCAATTATAAAAGAAAAATCACCTGTTACTTTCTTATACAATCTATAAAAGTATTGATCAATACACAAGATAAATGTACTTGATGATAATTTTTCACCTTATATTGACACAGTATTATATTAAGTATAGCGTCTAATCTTCTAATTCATCATTTTAAGCATCACACTTTGAAAAAGCAAGTCTCTCGAAGATACACAGCTATATATTTTTTTTGAATTAAAACTCAATGAAGCATTAAAAATGATACTTACACGTCGTTCTACGGACATTACCGCATGTATACTTGTAGTGGCAAAAACATAAACAAAAAGCATAACACAAAATCAGTGTTATGTCTCTCCGATTTCAATGAAAGTCGCCTCTCTTTTCAGCCAACGGTTGTACGTAGATTTGTATTAATCGAATGAAAATGTTTGCCGGCTTTGTGTGAAAGCACCACCAACCATGGATTATTTCTGTACATTTATAACAATTGAAGTTGGTCTGAAAGTACGGACGGAGAGAGAAAAATCGGTGCATTTTCTCATTCACAACTACGACAGCTGTTCGCTGTATGTACTATTATATATTTATGTAGTAAACAATGAGAGACTATATAAACGAGTGTGTTTGCTCGAAAAAGGTTTAGTTTTCATTTCGGTATCACATAGCAAAGAACTTTTCATTTTTTTTTTTTTAAATAAAAACCTCACTTCAGTTAAATAAAATAAAAAAGGTGGAAATTTTATTAAAGTGAAAAACGCATAAAAAAAGATAAAAATTAATTTTCATTATTATTCTCAATTATCAAAAAAATAAATAAATTAGAATATTTATTTAAATTTTTAACGAAATTGTCAAAACAAAATATATTGACGTAGGTACGTTATTTTCTCACGAGAAAACAGAGAGAAAATATCGATCCTTTTACATACGTGAACATTAGCGCAGCATCCTTGCTCATGTTATGTTTTGCTTTGCGGCACAGATGATTCTGCTCTTACATTACATTTTCCGCATTGATTCGTTAATCAATTTTTAGTTACCCATAGACCTAGTTTTTGGCTCGTTTGCAATTGCATTTTTATTGCAGCTGATGAGAATATTCTGAAAATTAATTTTTAATTCAAAATTAAAAAAAAAATAAAATAAGTGAAGTGAAGAAGTGAATTAATTTTGGTTTTTTCAATATTTTTAGAAGTTCTTCCTCCATTGAGAGTATTTAACAGAAAAAACAAATAAAATTAGAAAAAAATATTTTAAAAAAGATGGCAACTTATGCAGCTTTTAAACACATTGAATTGTACAATGTTGGAAATGCAAAAAAGAGGTAAGGAATGCCGGTTGATTTTAATCCAAATTGCATTTTTCATCGTTAACAACGGTCAAGGTTGAACATACATGCATTATACCAAAAGTCCTTCAATGCGAAATTATTTTGAATTTTTCTTTCCAAAAATATTTGGTGACATGACACAAATTTCCACGTAAATATATTGTATAATGGTTGTTTGGTTATATGCAACGATCGATAATGTTACTCGTAAAGCTCGCTCGCATCGAGTGCGTGCCAAAATATGGCAATCATAAGCATTAATATAAAAAAAATCCTTTTCTGATATTTTTTTCAAATAAAATTTAAAAGACAAAAAAAAATGGTTGAGAAATGGTGACCTAGTTCAAACAGTTTTTCACAACTCAATTTATTTTGTTCATATACAAAAAATAATAGATAAGCAGCTACCTTGTAAGTTTTCCTTCGTTGAATGGATTGTGAGTAGCTTACTTACTACTAAGGCAATGCACAACTCTTCTACCTTATTCTGAAAAAGCGAGTAAGAAAAGCAGACGATAAACATTTTTTTTTATCACTAACGTTAATCCAAGGTAAAGTTGCTGTTGGTTGCTTATGTTTTTGCGCTTGGAATTTTTTTGTAACTTTGCCGTGCTGTGCTGTACCGTGCTGCAATAAAAATATAAAACTAATAATAGCAGAACTTTCTTTACTTTTTTTCGGCACACGCATATTTGGCTTACTTGTATTTTTTTATGATATTAATAATAAATAAACTGCCAAAAAAAGAAAATATTGAAGTCACAAAATGTTTATCAAGGTTGTGATTTCAATTTGTTACAAGTGCAGATCCTTAATTTATCGACTTAATATTTCATTCATGAATTAGGCTACATGCCATTTTTTGATATAAAATGCATGCTTGTAATATTTTTACGTTTCCCATTGTTCGAAAATTTTATTCGACTTTTTCCGCGTACATATTAAAAGTAGCATAGAATGGACGTTGCATTATTTATATGCAAACAAACAAACAGCACACCTATATTTATTATTATATTCTGCTACTCACTTTTCAACGACGGGCGCTGCTGTGTCTGTTTGTAATAATAATAATGATAATTCCAGCTACTGATTTTTTCACATACACACAAAGTTCACATATGAAGAACCAAAGGTAATGTACATATGTGAATTAGAGGCAGAGTAGGCGGTGTACACGTTCACTGCCATTATTATTATTATTAAGTTGTGTAATTTGAACGTGGCAATGAACTTTGCTAAATTTCAGTCAGTTCCGATTTCTTGTGAAACTAAAAATAAGAATCAAAGAGATTGAGTGTGATGAATTAAACAGCTCCTGCTGACTTACCTGCGAACAACACATCAAGTAATGTTCGTTTAATGAAGCACCATTATCTGGCCAACTTTCAGCCTGTAAAACTCTTTTTCGTAATCAATCATCTGGGATTTAAAGTTGCTTGCAGTGCGATACTAAAACGCGTTAATAATGATCCATTACTTGTCCATTACAAAATTTTTACTTTTACAATCAGCGAGACGTGAGAGTTAATTTTAAACCAAAAATATTTCTTTCTTTTTTTTTTTCAAAGTGCGTGAGATCTCCAATTAAATGCAGTTTTGATTATTGGTGAGAATTCCACTCTGAATACCCATGGGTTTTGAATTCCTTTTGCTCATCTAAACCGTATTCGTTATCGATCAGTCAGTACCAAGCACGCTTAGAAATTCTTGTTCTATGACCCTAAAACAAATATTTATCATGTACATTTTCATAGTTCAATGGCTTTTTTAAAAAAATATTTTGATTGTTTTTATTCAAAAATAAAAAAAAATATATTTAGTGTAACGAGTGATTTGGATTCAGCTCAAGCGAGCATAACGAAATAACTTCAGTAACTGAAGGTATTACGGAAAATTCCATCAAATTATGTTCAATTTGCTTTAAGTTTAACGAAAAATTTTGTAAGAAATTTTCTTTGCTTGTTAGTTAATGTTTTTTTAATTGTACTTTTCTATTATTGTAAAAGTGTTTCGCGATTATTTTGGAAAAACCTTTGACCGAAAATGTCAGCAATGTAGAAAATCGTCGTCCATAACTTACGATAGATTACAATTGATTAACGAAATTGGGTCGCCATAAAAAAGGGCGGCATGGATAATCATTAGTAAGTCACTACAATCGGCTTAATCGAAAAAAAAAGAAAAATATATTACAAAAGAAACAAAACACAACTCTCTCTCTTGGTACAAGTCAAGTTACGAAACCTTATTGCACTTCAAATTATTTTAATTATATATATACATATATTTTTTTTGAAATTAAAATAAAATTGATGGTAGACTTGAATCTTAAACTTGGCACAACGAGAGAATAACAATTAATCGTGCTTGTCATTCCGACAAAATTTTCATTCACGATTTTGAGCTACTGATATTCGCCGTTGTTTAAATAATTTTTTTAAATTAGATTCTGGAAAGCGAAATTTCTCTCATAAATGCTTCATTAAAAGCACTACATAAAAACGCGTGTAATCTAAATGTTTTGAACGCATGTAATTTAAACATTAAATGAAACTCGTGCCCGTGTTCGAATATTTTTATTTAATCCCCTCTTACATCAGAAAACATCAAACGCGTAATTATGGGGCTTTAATGTGTAGCAAAGGTACTTTTGTCCCTTTATTTCAATAAGCATATGATAATGACAATGCAATATGTGCTTCAATGAGTATCGGATGCTTGGTGCATTATGCGCGTTGCGATGGTTTTTGATAAAAAAATTTTTGATGTGGGTGACTGGAACATAAAAGAGAAATGTAATGTAGGTGAGGTCGTTTCCATGTGTGCAATATGAAAAGGTTGAGATAGACATCAACAACCGGCAAATGTTGATATAGCGAAGACCAGAATAGAATGTTTAGAGTTTGTGCATTTGCAAAGTCATGCGCAAGTACCAAGAAAAAGTTTGCTGAACACATGCCCAACAGTGTGACAATTCTAGCAATTCTATCTCGCTCACAGAAATAGACGAAGAGTAATTGTAATAATCATTAGAACCATACCATATATTTATAGAACGAGAATTAACGTACACTGCATGATGATTACACAAAAAAAAAACGACGAAGAAGAACAATTTTAATTATAATCAAAGGTTCTTGCTCTATTTGCATGAGTGCACTTCTCTTCTCGTCTCGTCTATATGGCAAGTGTTGATAATCATGATGACGACGAGTTTAGTGCTCATAATTTGTGTAATTTATCCCATTATGCTGTTTTTGTCGCTGATAGGGATAGAAAATAAAAAGAAATACTTGCTAGCACGTGTTAAAAGATCATTCAATCTGAAAAAAAATTGACAGAAATGCAATCAAAATGATTGAAAATCAAACTTCCTACTTTCCGTTGCTATGTTTGATGACCGTCATCAACATCATTAACAGCTTACAATGTTTCCAATAAAATATTTTCAACATACATCTCCAATATATCTTTCTTGCACTTTTTTTCCTTATGGCCAAGCTTCAACTGTGTGCGAGAGATAGATGGGAAATAAGATAGAAAAAGATAATAATTTTGAAAAATGTTGTGTATGTTACGCATACCTACCACTTACTCCAATCCACATAGGAACGATGCAAATCTCTTTGATTAACTTGTTTATTTCATATTTTCAGAGACTCTACACGAGAGTAGAATAGCGACCCACTGTTGATTGGATTTCATATACATTAACTCTTAATAACTGTTTTTGAAGTTTTGTGTGTTTTCAATTAAGTAGCAATTTTCTTGACGTTTTTATGATCATTTTTCAATTATTTTTGCTACAAGACGAATGTTGGCGTATCTGATCTTTCTCACTTGTGTCGTGTTATGTGAATTTAACTTTTTTTTAGTTTGTTCGCGCAGAGTGAAGGTAATAATGGATCACTTATCAAATCAACGTTCGTCGTTGTGCAAATAAAGCATTTCACGCATTCTTGCGTCAACTAACAATAACAAAAATTTTGCGTGTGCATCCATTCTAACAACAGCAAATTTACATACGTTCACAAATATTTACACACACGATGACGAAGACAACAGCAAAGCACAAAAAAGACAATTTTCCCGTCTAAAATTAACTTCAATAATAATGGTCGCATGTGCACAAGTGCATGAAAATGGTTCTAGATAAACACAATTCCCAAGTAAATCACGCTTTGAACCGTTAACACTCGAGCAAAAAAAATTGCGTTTGCCAAAAAAATATATAAAGCCATTTCCGATGCATTTACGTTCTTTGCACTTTTTATAACGAATATCCGGTAATTAAATTAATGAAAAGGTTTATGACACATCACATCATTTCTTTTTTGTGATTGAACAAATGACTCGCAGTGAATACTTGCCGTGAGTTATTAATGAACGATGCATTAATAATTGAAATATTGCACCTTTCCAATCGTTTCTCAATGGTGGCGATAAAAACCAAATTAAAAAAGAATCTTGAAGTCATGTCATGACGACGATCAGTCTCCGGCATCAATTTCATCAGAAAAAAAATCAACGTGCAGTTGCTAAGTTTCTTCATCACGCAACTCAAAGATGCAAGAGATGCAACTCCCTTGATAGTAATACAATACAAGTAATCGACAATCAACGTTATCTTGATTATTTTGAGTCATTTGACAAGGTGTCTCTTTTCTTCTTTCTTACATTTATCGCGCTAACTATGCTTGTCAGTTCTTTTTCTTTTTACCGAATAGCATGCATGTTACATATTTGTGTTATAAATATACACTTTGAATGAAAGTTTCTTGAACTTTATAGCTCTCAACACTAAAATACTAAAAACGAGTGAAAAATCGATAAATGTGTTATTTTAAGTTAATTAATCTAATTTGCGAGTTATCTAACTATTTAGATAAATATATACTCATGACCGAATTAGAAAGAAAGCACCTAAAGTTCATAAATACTATGTTACATAATTCACATATCATTCGTGATACTGTTACAATTATAAAAAAAAGTCATATGAAAGAGTGCGATTTTTTAAACTAAATACCAAACAAACGTCTGAGCAGCTAAGATTTCCCACAAACCCACATCATGCCACATGCATGCTCTTTTATGTTGTGTGTTAATTTCAATTCAATTAGATATCTATTTCATTTCATTCCTTTTGAGTATTTTAATGACAACATGTAACGGTTGAACATGTCATATAAACATATTTTTATGTTTGTGGCTTTGCTCACGTGATTATGATGATATTAATAATAAAATCTTTAGTAAATAAACAATTTATTTCTCTCGTATACTAAAAGATGTAAGGTACTTTATTTATTTAAAAAAAAAAGAATAAAAAATAATTATTTTTTAAAAAATAAACATTAATTTTCTGAGTTTTGTATTTCTTGTGAATTTAATTTAATTTATTTTTACTTCTTTTATTTTATTTTATGAAATCAATACGAACAATAATCAATAAAATCGAATTTCACTTTGTTGTAAAAATTCGCTCAAAGGCTTCTTAAGGTGCAGTTTCATTCAATTATCTTGTAAATGTGATGAAAGTTACAGAATTCGATTAACGAGCGTCAAGTAACCAAATCACCTCGAGGTGATAAACTATTTATGCTCTTAAATTTACAAGTGAAGCGAATTAACTTTATTGCAGTGTTGTATAGAAAATATAAATAATGTATATATTTTTTTACAATACTAAATTTAGAAAATTTTATATTTAAGAAGCTAGATAATTATCATGTTTTAAAAATTGAACAAAAAAGCCGCAAAATGTAATTTTCTTTCGCTTTATCTAAATATTTATAGTAATTATTACACTAACAAAACCAAAAAAAACGACCAAATATCGTTTTTCAATAGCAAAAGTTCATTAGTAACTATTGACTAAGCATGAATTGAAACGCATTTCCTATCAACTTTTCAAAGTAAAATCATAAATCAAAAATGACAGTAATCCGAATTACTGATTTATTTTTTTTCCTCATTAATTAAACAAAAAATTATTCAAATGATGCAAGTACTTGAAAATTATTGCAATTTATGCTAGTCACGGTATTGTGAGTGCATATCATGATTATCACATCGATAAAATAACCTGTACGAGAGAGATGACTTTTGAGATCCGTAATTGTCATTATTATACCAGATTTGACAAAAAATAATAATGCTACTATTTACAAATGATCATTATTTAAATATTTTTAAGTATCTATCCATCATTTTTTTCACACAAAAAAAAATTAACATACATATGCTAAACAAATTTGTTGCTGTTCTCATTAAAATTGGATTGTGCATGTTTAAAAAAATGTTCTTTGTTATGACAATTTTTTTGTTAAGAGAAAGGGCAATTAAGCTGATTGTCCATTAGTGACAGATCATTCTGTGGAAAAAGTATCAGATTATATTGAGCAATTTATTAAAAGTGGGTCATTCCAGTTATCATTAGAAACAGCTCGTTAAAGTTCTAAATAGTTGGGAAAGTCATCAGCAAATTTTGGTGATATCACTGGAAAACAACCAAAATTTAGTTTCTGTGTAAGACAAGAAAAAAATGAACTAATCCACGAAATTTCTCTATAAATCTCAAACTTGGCTAAAATCACTTCTTATATAGTAATGTGCTTGTATCACGAGCATTACTTCAACTTCAATAGCACGGCTCAATATTATTTATTATTGATATTCTGACAAAAAAAAAAATGAATGAGACATTGGTGCCAGTCAAAGTAAAGCTCCAATCTTATTTTTTATGATTTTAACGTTATACGGAAATGCTCATTGAGACATTGTTTTGGAAAAGAGTCCTTGCATGACATTATACACTTGTACCTACGAAGTTTCAATCCGAATTGTGCTTTCACTTGAAAATGGTTACAAAAATAGTAGAAATGACAAGAAGTCGTGTCAAGTCGAAATTTCTCGTCAATTTTGTGAGTTGTTATGGTGGTTGGTTGTTTTAATTGTGCTTGGAAGGGTTAAATATACTCAAAATTTGTCTGTTTTATTTAATTATTGGTTCGTGTTTTCAGTTAAATTTGGGTGCTTCTAATTTATGTCTAAATGATTCCTAATTTGTTTCAAGTTTTTTTCCCGAAAAACCTTTTTTGAGAAGAGAATGAAAAAAAAAAATGTTTTAAACTACTTCAAAAAATTTCGTACAAAAATCCATTTTCTAATTCTTACCATACATCAAGGTTATACGTTATCGATTTCGCAGAAAAGAGCTCTGATTTAGTTCAAGTAATTAAACAAACGACAATTCATTACAATTATAAGCATTTCATACGACATCTAAAGAATGGGCACCACGTGACAAATAATTGCGTGTTATCGTTCATTCGTAAATTAGAGTGATACACGTACCTGGCAGGTACCTAATCAGCTGATAGATTTTTCTTTTGTTTTCAAAGTTTTTTATGTTCTACGAATTTTAGTTTTAATGGAAATGTTTCCTTGAACAATGTTGACGTTGTGGCTCATTAAAGTTACAAATGAACCTTAAAAACCCCATTCTCTATCATTAACTGCAAATTACGTAAAGCTGTCCTTTGTTGTAGATTTGGTGACTGTGTCGACAGATTGTGACCCAATTTTCCACACATTTACATTTTTTTAACATTCTTGCCAAGTTATTGATCTCCGTTATGAAATTCATTCAATTATTTCATTGTTTTATTATTATAATTGTATTAAAATAACTGCTAAAGTTATCAAACTACCTGCAATTTGTTTGTTATTCGTATTATTTTCATCGATCAATTCAATCTGTGAAACATCGATTAACAGAATGGTAATAGAAAACGAAATAAAAATAAAAGGGATCATCACGAATATTTTCAAAATAGACTTTCATTTATCGCAAGCACATTTGTATAGCTGTTTGAGCCAATTATATTTCATAATAATAATAATAATAATTGACCATTACAAAAAGATGAAAAAAGTGTATGAATAGAGATGTGTAGAAGCACTTCACACGATTTGGATTTGAAATACCTTAAAAAACGCCTCAAATCATTTAATTGATTGAACGTCAATAAGGAAATTGCATAACAAACGTTATATTCAATACAGCTAAACACACACTTTTCTTTCTTTTTGCTTTTCTTCCTAAAGCATACAAAAGAAGATTAGCATCGACACTGATTGCCAAGTCTTTTTTTTTCTCAAACATATCAATCATTTTCTTTGTTATTATTGGTGCGAAGATATTTCTAAAATAAAAGTGAATTTTAAAAAATAATTGTAGTCTGTCTGTTTAGCATTTTTCATATATTAGGCAAATAGTTAAAATATGTGCTTTCGTCTTTGAAAGTTATTTTTACATCATATGCTTTTTTCTGTAACACAAAAAAAAGAGTCAATGGAACAATAATAAGCTTTTAAACAGCTGCAGGTTTCATTCACTACTCTAGTCAAACATATTTATTAAATAATCGCAAGCACCTTGACCTGCCTTCATTTCATTTCGTTTTCATTTCTAATTTCTCTCTCTTGCATTAAACCAAAGTGAAATAGACGTCTCATGAATAATAATTACAACATGCGACGCCAACTTACCAAAACTCGAATCGATAAGAAAAATCACATGTTTCTAATTATTTTTTTTTGTTCTTTTCTTTTAAGGGTCCTCAAGCCTCCAGGTGGTGGAAGCAGCGACATTTTTGGTGGAGAAAACCCACAATCGCCTAAAGGTGTGAAAAATCGCATGCAATCAAATATTTTCGCGGCTCCAGCTCCAGCTAACAAAAATGGTAAGGATATTTTTTTTCTTTTAAATTTTTCTTATTTTTTTTTTATGATTTATAAAATTATTTCAAGTCTGAATGATTAGCATTGTTTCCAAGCTTTACTAATCATCATCATATTGTTTCTTCATTTTTCTTTTTTTGAAACAAGGATTTGAGCCTTGAACAATTGACAAATTTTCTACTCTTTTTATATTTGCAGTATACCGAAATGGACTGCACAGATTCTTTCTTATCGGTACATTTAAAAATATTCTCTCTTTTACTGTCTTTCAATGTAAATGTAACATTCACGTATTTCAAATATTTTAGACACAATTATTTATTAATTTAGCAGTAAAGAAGACTAATATCACTCGATTTGATTCGAAAGTTCACTCAAATCTGCTAATTTCCGTTATATTTTAAATATAATTTATTTTAATTTTAAAACGGTCTGAAAAAAAAAATAAAACTGGAGTTTCCAGTACGAATTAGACTAAATATTGAGTAACATCACGAATATAATTCACATTCATTGTTTTTGCCTGCTTGCAATTATGTTTAATTTTTTTTAATGATTTAACGGATGGATGAAATTAAACAAATATTCGATAATTAAATTATTTTCATATATATTGAATGTTCTTTTGTTACAAAAATTTTATTTTGTAGCTCTTTAGAAGTTGCATGATAAATGTGTCAGAAAAACATTCAAACAAATAGAAAGTATGTGCCTTCGCACGAAATACTGACATTTTATTGTTAAGTTCACGTCAAATACACTCTCTCACACACGAAACTAAAATTTTAACAAGTGCAAAAAGGAACTTTTCTAACATTCGAACTTTTTTTTATGTGCAGGAGACAAATCACGTCGCGTCCAAACCGTAGATTCGCATAATCGTTTGTTCGGAGATGTCAGTCGCCCGCAGACTCCTGCAAAGAACCACATGAAGAGCAACATCCCAATTGGCAATGGCACTAATGGTACCAATGGTGTCGATCATGTCGATACCAATGGACATGCCGCAAATGGCAAGACAAATGGAAATTCAAATGGTTACAGCAATGGCAATGGACATGTCGAGACAAATGGAAAAACTTACACTAATGGTAATGGAGTCGCTCACACAAACGGACATTCGGAAACCGGCATTAGCAAAAGTAAGCAAAACATTCTTGTAACATGTTAAATATGTAAATGCTTTAAACATGTGTGTTTGTATAAAATTATATGCTTTCTGGTCTAATTCTTTAACAAATTAATAATATTGTTCATTGCTTCTCGCATCTTTCAACAACATTTAGAGCTATCACGTGCGGTGTATATATTAAAACGAACGTTGGGTGTTGGCGAAATTGAAATAAAAATTAATTACTAGTAATTAAAAACAATAAATTATTTTCTTACAATAACGGCGCTCTTTTTTTGCAATCAGTTTTTGTTTAATATTAATGAGAAAAAAGAGTGTTCATGAACTTCAATTGATAAAATAAGATAAATTACGAAAGTTTTTTGGATTTTTTATATTCACTTTCACTGCACCTTCAAATGAGTTCAATTACCTAATTTTTAAGCAAAATTTTTAACATCTAACAAGCAGAACCTTCAATTATCTCGTCAGTTAATGCTTAGTTGAAGACTTTAATCTCACAAAAACTTTTTTTTCTACTTTTTGGGCGATAAGAGATGCTAAATAAAGCTGCCCTCGGAGCAATAATGGCAATGCTCCACTTATTAAAAAGTATGAAAACAATGGAAATTCAATCTGCACAAATATATAATACGCAAAATCCATTGAAGTAAATCAATCAAAATAAATGACATGCTATAAAATTTTTCATACACCTATAACGTTGGCCTTCTAGTGCATTTCAATGCAAAATATTGTTATTACGGTTCGAGATAGCGATAGAAAAATTTTATCGAGTCCTACCTTCTTGCTACTTGTTCCATGACATTGTGTTTGAATTAAGTCATTGTTGCATTCTTGGCTTTCATTTTCTAACACAGTTTAATTCAACAACAATAGTCTATTTGTTTGTTTAATCTTCGCTTCCGAGAGAAACTCTTGTTACGGTTTCATTCATGATTTTTTTTACATTTTTTCCCTTTTGCTGCCTCCATTCAGTCTTTTTGGGAAGATTTAGTAAGTCTTTGACATTTTTTAATGATGAAACGCTTTTTTTTATAATAACTAACAACATCATTTCCTTTTCTTTCTTTTTCTTTCCGTTACTAATTCAACTTTAACTTGTGTAAATAATTTATCGTCATCATCATCACCACCACTAACTTGCACTAAAATAAAGGCAATAATGACGCAAAGACACCTGACTCGGCCTACGGAACAAAATCATCTGGTTCAAATGCAAATATTCACTTTACATTTAGTCAACATCAAGATGATACAGCTTCCACAACTAATTCTACTAACACTACGTCGGCATGTTCGTCGTCCGTGATGACTGCCTCGTCGCCAAAGTCTCCACGTTACATTCAACGGAATCCCGTTACGGGTTCCGGAATCGATGGGGAGGCATTTAAGCCACGCAAGGGTAGTTTTCGAAAAGGTTTGTACATAACTAAAAACATTTAACCATGAATACTTGAGTTTAAAATCTGCCTAAAATTAACGTTAAAATAAATTTTTGTTCTTAAAATAACACAAAATTTGTAATTTTATTTTACAGCTAATGGTTATAATCCAGTTACCGGTGAAGGTTACATGAAGCCCGCCACAGCTGAAATCAACACTCATGTACCAGCTCTCAACAATGAATCGTCTCGCGATCACGTCATCAACAAAAACCGTATTCCACCCGGTGGATTCTCGTCTGGACTTTGGTAAAAATGCCAAGTCGCATGCTTAGCGAGCTTAAGGATCTACAAAAAAAAATGTTTGAAATGACATCCATTATAAAAAAAAATAATTATAATCTATGTATTTATCGGATTACCTTCATAACTAACAAACAACACATGATATAATGTTCTATATCGATTTGATGTTAATCCAATACTTTTTTAAATTATTATTTTAACGGTAACTCTTAGAGTTTCTTTCCATTCTTTATACTTTAAAATCAAAACAGGTTACAATTTTCCTAAAAAAAACTTTGCCAATCAATATAAATGGATATAATAAGCAGTTTTTTTTGAAATTAACAAATATCTATCTATAAATTTAACATAAACTGTCATAATAACAATATATTAGAAATATATTGAAGCAATTATTAACGAAAACTTTTTTATTAGACCGCGAGTTCGATCACAAAAGAAAAAAAAATCGATTCTTATATTATTTTAAACTCCAATTAGAATAGAAATGTTAATGATAAATATTTAGAATTTAGAACCACATCATTTAATCATACATACAGAAACATGAAAAAAATAAAAATGAAAAATCTTTCAAAATTTATTCTATTTAATAAATAAATATGTATTCTTTTATTATTTTGTTTGTTTAATGTAAGTCCTGTTTATTTCCTGAAAAATTACAGAGTTCTTGATTTCGAATAAAAGTTACAAAAAAAAAAAAACAGAAAAAGTAGGGCAACAATCATTGAAGTAGTCTTTCAAAATCTAGAGTGCCTTGTTCGAGAACAAGCAAATTTTTCGTAAAAAACAAACACATTAGGTAAATAAAAGCGGTAAGATAAACGGGATTGTTCATTTTTTTTTCTTTTAAAGTTTTTGATATTGTTTGAAATAACAAAAATATTATTTTGTAATCTAAATATTAATTATTAATAAAACAGTAAAATTATTCATTTGCATAAATCTATCAAAAAGTGTTTCATTTTTTTTCTATGACTCTGTTGTTGTAGTTTCTCTTGGAGACTCTATTTCTATCGTAACTGGGCCTGAGTTGACTATATTTACTTCCATCATTGCTCCAAAAACACCGTCTTTGATCTGTTAAATAAATGATTCGAAAGATAAAGAAGATTTTAATGACAGAATAAATTTAGTATTCACCTTTGATGGTTCATAACTCTCTCCAAGTTTCGTCAGAAGTTTATCGTACAACACTTTGGCTTCCTCTCCTTTCATAGCAAGATGAAAATCCGGTTTGTTTCCTTTCAGTCTGTGATAAAGAGTAAATTGGGAGATGCATAGAATTTCTAGTTTCTCATCGACTACAGATTTCTGCCATCGTTTGTCATTGTGGTCGAACAGTCGAATGGAAAGTATTTTACGAGCACTAAAAAGTAATTCCGAATAAGAATTTTTGAATTGAGACAAAATAAAAAAAAAGAACATTACATGTACTCCATGTCTTTTTCGGTGTCACTCTGGCATATTCCAACCAAGACACAAAGACCCTTGCCGATGCTGGACACCAGTTCGCCGCTTACTATCAAGACATTTGTGAATTGAAGGAGGTTTCCTCGATACTGAAGTTCTTCTCTTACCGGAGACACCTGCTGAAGATACTCGTTGAATTACAGCCTTCATTGTGCTCTTGTTTTGGTTCTGCTGGGCTCCAAAAACAACCTATATATTTTTAATTCCATTCCCGTCACACTTCCGCTTTGGTGGCTCCAAACAGGATATTGACAGGGTGCCTACAGCGCCATCTGGTGGCTTATCAATTTCATACGACTCAAAATTAGTTCCATTTCCCGTCACACTTCCGCTTTGGTGGCGCCAAACAGGATATGGACATGTCAAATAACATCACTTCCAGCCGACTCAATTTATACAGTGGATTTGGAGCTTGAGTTTTGTTATTTTTTGAAGAAAATGTAGCTTTTTATTTAAAATGTGTGCTTTAGTTAACGAGTAAATCTGTGCAATCCGACAAATAACTGTAAAAATAGCGTAAGTGTCCCCGCAAAGGTGTCGAGAAATCAGGCCAACTCCGAAGAATTTGTGCTCCTTTAATTGATACAAAGGATTCTTCCCGAGAAACACTTGAGAACACACTTGAGATCCAAGAGAAAATCTTGTTTTGTACATGGAACAGCAACGAATGTTCAACAATGAACCAGAAAAAATGGTGCAATCAGTTCGCAAGATGCGTAAAAAATAACAAAACAAAAAAAGTTTATTGACCCAATAAATGTCAAGCAAATGAAATTCCAAGCATTCAAAGGACTTGTCTTGAAATGTTCCATGCAAACACAGTGCGAGAACCACGAAATTGCCGTATTTAAAGAAATTTGTGAAAACGAAAGCAAAGTAGGCTACAAATATTCAGGGCATTTGCATAAATGTTTTACATTTTTTATGACGTACGTATATTAGCATACATATGTGACTCTCGTTGACGAAGAAGACATGAACGAAGAAGCAAGTGGATGATGTTGTTCTGTTGTTCTACCCTTTTGGTTGGAATTGATTTGGTTTGCTCTCGACACCATCTCAGTTTTGAATGAAATTTTGGCGAAAAAAGTGTAGGATATGCCTTATTTGGACGACCTTGTCGTAAAAGTCTCTCTAAGCGTGACAAAAACAAAAATATTTATAATAATTTTATATCAACTTTCTCTCTGTATTAACGGAGATTTTTTCTCATTTAGTCATAACTCAGTTAACTTGCATCGTTTTCGTTTGTCGTTTCAGGTCCCTTTAAATAATTAATTTAAGAATACATACATACAGATGAATTGAGATGGAATTGAAAGTATGGGTAGAAGGCATCCAAAGGATTGTGTGTGGAGTTACGGATGCGACAACCTGCCAAGACATCGTTTTTGCGTTAGCACATGCGACTGGCAAGACCGGACGATTCACCTTGATCGAACGTTGGAGAAATAATGAGCGAGCACTCGCACCCCAAGAGAACCCTTTGAAGATTCTCATGAAATGGGGCCAATATTCGAGCGATGTGCAGTTTGTTTTGCAACGATCGGAGCAAAAACAGCAGTTACAGCAACACCCGCAATCAAAACAACAGCTTCAGCGGCAGCAGGAAAAGGCGATGCAAGAGGGAAATCATGTCAGACAAAGATCCCTTCCATCGACGAATCCTTCAACAATGACAAATTCCAATACAAATGCCCGAAGTAATCCTGCATCTCCCGTAACGTCGCCAACGCTGGGTTTGTACAATAAACGCGATAACATGAGCATGCCGGCGTTTGTGCGCGAAGCCGAGACCAGAAAGAGCTTGACCACACAAGATAGGCCCGTCGTTCGGAATCTAATGTCGCCGCAAATGCAACACCGTCCATTTAATCCGCTCATTTCGCCGCATAAGTATGCGCATTCCAGTCCCGGTAGCAATCACGAATCCAGTCCCATAAACCACAACGAGTGGCATAATACATCGAATGGCGAAGTGACAGCTGCCGACGTCCGGAACTCGTTAGATCGAAAAGTGAATATGAAGCCAATGCGTGGCGGCATGAGTAGCAACGAAAACCTCCTTGCTGAAAACAACAACATGAATGGACAACAAAGTCCTTCGGTGTCGTCAAATGGCTCATTGGTCCCGCCGCCGTACCGAGATCCGCCAGCGCCGCGTTCAAGTCCCCTGATTAACAACAAAAGCAACCCCATTTTGGATCAGAACATCGTCAACGGTCGACGAATAGACTTCAACGAAATGCCAAACGGTGTCAACGATCAGCAGTACGGTCAAAATGGGTCGCAGTATCGCGACCTCGTGCAACTCATTCAGTTTCAACGTGATAAAATTACTGTGCAACAATCCGATTTGACGAAATACGATGCGGAAATTGTCTTTTTAGAGAACAAGTCGCGCGAACAACAGTTGCAATTGGAAGCCATCGTACAAGAAATTAACAAAACCGATATTATTTATCGTCAAGGGAACGATCAGCTACAAACGCTGGCATATGTCGAGGAGGAAAATGAATTAGTGAAGCAGCAGGAGAAGACTCTCAAGTCTGAAATTACGTTACTTCGGAGCAAGCTGGCGAATTGTGAGACAGAATTGCTGCAGTGCAAGAACAAAATTCGTCTCCTCATGGATGAGATTCACTTGGAGCAGCGCTGCATCAATCAGGAATTCAATAATAGACAACAAATGGAACGCCATCTTATGCACGAGGTTGAACGAATACAATCTGACATCGAAATCGCGGCACAAACTTCCGAAATGTCCAATAAGGCAGCCGAAAACTTGAAGAAAGATGTTGCGGGAATCGAAATGGCAATAGCGGAGAAGAAAAAACAAGTTGAACAACTCGTGCATCAAATGAAGGAAGTAAATTTGCAAAGCCTTGCTCAAGCTGCACCAGCGGAAGAAGTTAAAAATTTGATAGAATGTAAGAATTTTTAAAATTTCTTATAATTTAAACAGATTTTATTTTATTTTTATTTTTTAAAGCTTCCATGAAACCCGGCAGCAGTCGTCGTATTATAGGATCGCCTCGACAGTTGGAAAACGCGGTGCCGACTAGTAAGAATCCTCACGGGGTTTGGGTGTAAAGAAAGTTTGATATTTTAGTAATTTTTTTTTTTAATCTTAAGACTATATTTTGAGTATTATTGTTGAAAAAAGACATTTATGCCATCCATTTTAAGCATTCCGTAAGAAAAAAAACGATCTCAAAAATATTCTTTCTAATATTTACACACGAAACAAAAAAAAATTAGCCAGCAATTAGGAATATACTAAGTTTGTTTAAATTTATGGACCAACACTTGCCTATGCACTTACTTTATAAATAAATTTTCTTGTTAGAACATATGAATAGTTAGAGCATGATTAATCAAAAGACAAAAAAAACGAACTAAAATCCAAAATTTGTAACCGAAAACAATAATATGAACGAAATGTTTGTACTTAAAAAGATTGAAAAGTTTTTTAAAAATCTATTGTTGAATTTTTAAATAAATAATACTACTACTAAATATTATGTATCTAAACAAAGGATCTAAATGTAAAATGTACTTAGAATAGAAAATTTTTATCAGATAATGTCGTTACATGCTTTCAAACAACCACCAACACTCACCAACTTATAAATTTTCTCCTCACATATCAATCACAACACTATCCATCACTGGCCTAACACTCTGCAAAACAATCGATAGAATCGAATCAAGTACAAATTCTCCAAGTTTTATTATTATTTATAATTTGCAAAACTACTCTATACTGTAAAATCTCTATTTACGGAGACAAGATCTGAGCTTATTTAGATAATAATAATTCTTTAATGATATTTTAATATAATAAACATTTTACACTTTAAAAGACACGTTAGACGAAGATAAAATAATGAAATGTTAAAAAAATATTTTTGAATCTCTATTTTTGCTCTTCTCATAAATACATAGGACATAAGAACAGAAAACTCAATGAAAATAAAGGAAGAACACTTAGTTAGTGATATGAATATTGATAAAAAAAAAACAAAAATAATCAAAATAATTTATTATTAGTAAAAAGAAGAGAAATAGATAGAAAATTTGTTGCCATATCAGCACATAAAAAAAAACAAAATAACGTCCTCTTACAAAAATAAAAAAAATATTTATCATCTGTATTGTGTATTGATGACTAAATTGATCAATCATACGAGCAAATAAAACGATTAAAATATAAACAATAAAATTTATTAAAATTAAAATCTACGTTGTTTCTTTCCTACCGATAATACCTCCATTTTTTTTATAGGAAATGTATTAATTTTTCTTTATTTTATTTTTTGTAATATTTCGAGTTATTTTAACAAATTTATATTTTTTCTCTTTGAAAATTTACTGTTTTAAATTACCTATTTTTTAAAATCAACATACACGCAATTTACGGAGAAATTAATAATAATTCTTCAACATACATTTAAACTATTTTAGATAATTCCATTGGCCTCTTAGAAATTTCACGAGATCCATGTCTCGTGGCATTACAGTTACACGTTTTGCATGAATAGCCAGCCGTAATGAGTCTTCAAAAAATTGAGTGAGATAAATTTCGCTCGATTCCTGCAAAGCAAGTAACGCTTGTGGTGTAATTCGTGTATCGGCTGGTGCATATTCGTGTAATACTTCACGAACAAGTCGCGAAAACGGCAGTTTCGGAATGAGTAGCTTCGTGGTACTTTGATACTTGCGAATCTCCCTTAACACCTTTGTGCCTGGCTTAAATCGACGCGGATTCGTCTGTTTGCGAACACCAGCTCCTCGTGGCAATTCACGCGATTGATTCAATCTGTAACTAGAACGTAAACTTCTGTCCGCTCCTCTAGTCAGTTCCATGTCCGCTACACTGTAAGACGATCGATTGCGAAATTGGTGTGCAGCATTGTTTTTTGTTGTGTTCAAGTTGGAGTTCCGCGTTTCATTCAAATCTGTATCAGGCTCTTCATACGAGGAGGAATTCAGCTCTTCGCCTAAAGGGTTTTCGGTAGGTCTTCGGTTTGCGCGTCTCGGAGATTTGTGTATTATCCGAGGCATGGCGTTCAGCGATTATTTGGCGGCAACAACTAAAAAACACCAAGATTATATCAATTCTTCATTGATGGCGGCAACAACTTACGTTTAATTTCCGTGCTTTTATCTAATTTATCGAAATTTCAGTGAAAATTGCAATGTTTTTCTAAAAAAACACAAGAGTCCAACCGCCCTTTCTGTCAAGGTGAGACGACTGTACACTGGGTACCGTATGTTGCATGTTCCATGTAGTGTTATTCACACATTTCTACGGTGTGTGATGGCATCATGGTTTTCTACTGGGACAAATTAGGCCAATGCAAATTAGAAAAATATATTTGAAGCCCCCCCAATTTTTTTAAAATATAAAAATAACCGAATTTTTCATAAAAAAATTTAGGATAAGTAGGTATTCTGAGTTGACTGAAGGCTCGCTCATCCTTAATTTTTGGAAAGAAATAGGTACAAAGGTAAAACTTGGGGTCCTGCTCAATCAGAGGATACTTATACAGTCAAACCAACCATCAGACAAAAGCTCTATGAAACCGAAGACATTTATGATTATTTTATTTATTATCATGCAAATGAATAAATTAAGTTTTCAGGTTCAACATTTTTTTTTTATAATTTTTTAATTCTTTTCTATATTAACACTTTTTTTTTTTGATTTTGTATTCATATCAACAATGATATTTTTCATCTAAAACCATTTAAAATTTCTATTTAAAATCTCCTAAAATCAAGTTGATTAATATCAACAATATCAGACAGTCAATTATTAGTTATTAGTACATATTACATTGGGTTATTGGTAGAATGGCATTATCTAATCAATGGGGCAGATCGATCATTTGTTTTGGTGTTTCGGAGTTTGATCGTTGCAAATTGTGAAGCTCTGAAAATAGAAATATAGATGAGGAGGTTTGTGTTAGTAGTGTTAGTTGAGAAAAAAATGTTTTTATTGGTTGTTTCTTACCGTCAAAAATTCATTCTCAAGAGAAAATAAATTAAAGCAAGCAATTTAATATTAAAACTTTATTCAAATAATAATATTCAAAATAAAATAAACTCTAATGGTAAACTTAAACAAAATAATAATTTTTTGAGTATTGTAACAGATACAACAAGCAACAATTTCTACTGAGGCTCTACCTACTAATTTAGCTACTAAAATGGATGTCCTTTTGAACTTTAGCGGAATGGACTAAAGATCATGACTCATGCAGGAGACACTTTTTTCATTTTGTTTTAAATCGCTCAAAACAAAGGAAGGAGTTTGGACTTATTTTTAATACCGACACCATTAAATTCTATGTAATATAGCACCGACACGGCTCTTTAGAATATACATTATTCGATAATACTAAAAATCTGCCACCTATAAACTGCTGGAAGATGTTTATGTACAAAGTATTTAAAGCTTTTGTCTTTTATTTGTTTATTTAGTCTTTGTTGGAGGAGCTCCGCCAGTATTTCCCCATAAATCGACCCATTGACTGTAATTATTCGAAGGTTTTGATTTACTTGAATTCTGATTTGTTCCGTTTTTGGATCGTTTTTTGGTGCCTTGTGTGCTTTCGCGCGTACTCTCATGTCCAGACTCGTATTTTCCCTCAGATTTACTAAGTTTTGTGCGTGGCAACAATTTCATCTCTGTTGTGTCTGTCTTGTTACTGCGGAATGTCGAAAACTCCATTTTATTGTCACCCTTCTTATTTTTCTTGTTTTTCCGGGCAAGATCTGCCGCACTCACGAGATGATCTTCAACAACGATGCAATCATAGGGATCGGAACTCGTAGAAAGACGTTCAGTGTCTGTGCCACTCGAATAATATTGCTTCAAAATGTCTTGTCGTTTAATGGACTTCATCATTATGTCTTTCAAACTATCGTCATCGTAGAAATTCATGTCGTCTCGTACTTGGACATCATCGAAAGGGTCATCAGGCAAATCCTGATCGTAATATTCTTTCATTTGTTTTCCATCGGCCCACCACTTTTGCTCATTTTCATCTGCTCTTGATCGTGAGTGACGTTGCAAGGTACTGTTATCGCCGTATATTTCTTCATCGTGTTCCATTTCATGATGTTGCTGCTGCTGTTGTTGTTGCTTCTTATTATACGAAGTATTTGTTGATTTTCTTGTTTCCCGTGACTCGCGTTCATTTTTAGAATTCTTTTTCGACATTTTTTCGTTACTCTTCTGCGTCTTCGAAACTCTTTCGTCAATTTCCTGTTTTGTTAATGGCCTCTCGAGAGTTGTCAAACGTTTTTCGGTCGACAATTTGCTTCCATGGCTTCTCTGACTTCCTTTGCTATTGGCTTTCGGTGCACGTTTCAGTGTCGTTATTACTTCGCGCACCTCCTCATCTTCTCGTTTTTCCTGGTCTGTTGGTATCAAGTCGCGATGCTTCCACATGGCCATACCTTCCAATATCTCCTCAGATTTGCTGAAACGCCAAAAGGACTTGTTTCGCTTTACTTTTCCATTTTTGTCCAAATTAATTGTGGCACGTCTGAAATCCAGTGTCATGTCGTTGTCCGTTAAATTTCCGTAGCTAGCAGCTTGGCGTACTGCATTTGAACCACCGTTATTGCCATTACGCAATGGACTGCCAGGATGATGGCGAATTTTCGGGGTCATTGGAACAGAGCCATAAATGTCTTCTGTGACACTCATGCGTTTGTGTAAATGATCACGTGACATATTAAGGCTCTTTTCTGAACGAGAAGATCTGATAACATAAAAAAAAACAAAAAAAACATGAATTAAAAAAATAATATAATTGGTCAGTAATCACCATCACCATCTCCCTTATTACATTTGGTTTTCACAAAAAAAAAAAAAGAAAAAATTGAACACCAGTCGATTTTTAGAAACCATCATGATGAGTTCCAATTCAATTTTATTTTTAATTCTAGTGTTAAAGTGTTTTGTCACGGGTCTCGTTTTTCAAATGGACAAAATTGAATTTCGTGGAAACTCTGAATTTCTTATCGTTGAGTCAAATTTAAGTCTTAATGCAGAGTTGGGACGAAAAACAGTGAATATGAATCTCACAGCTATCAAAGTTATAAAGGGATTGAAGGTTTGTAATAACTTTTGACCTTATTTCTACATTAAAATCGATAAAATAATTACAGCTAACGACATCAATGACTCTGTATCTTACTAAAAATCAAACTACTACGGTTTTTAATCACACAGTGGACCTGTGTCGTTACTTTAAGCGGAAAAATGGAAGCGACATGCTTTTCCAATTCATTTACGAAGCAGCTCAAAAGTTTGGAAAGCTTCCAAATCGATGTCCTATACAAAAAGGATTCTACTTCCTTAAGGATTACTACATTGATGCGAAAGCCTTCCCGAATTTCATACCGTTGCCGACAAATCGAGGAATAATTCAAACGAATTTCTACATTGGACGAGGTGTCAATATTTTCGAAACTAAATGGTGGTTTCAAATTAGCAACAAATAAATAAAAATCATCTTTTTTAAATACAGACAAATTATTAACAACAATTACTATATACTGTGAATTGATTGTGAAATTACGTAAATTGTACCTTATCGGAACACGATGCATTGGCTCTTCATCGGAATAGTCGATTTCCGGTTGTGGTGGAGGCTCATTCGAGAAACCACTGTCATTGCTACTGTGTAACGAAGCGCTTGTTATCCCATTTCTCGCAGTTTTTGGTTTGCTCGTTGGCTGTAAGATAAAAAAAAGAGATAAATTTATGACACGTCATATGTGTAGGTGATAAGAAAAATATCATGTCACTTACTGGTTTACTAAAGTTCATTGTGGTTGATTTACGTTGTTCAACCACTGGTGGACCACCAGATGACGAAAAGCTGTGTGATTGAGTAACTCCCTGTTTTTGTTGTTGTTGCTGTTTTTGATAATTTTGAGGCACAGTTGGCGTGGGAACAGGTGCTGGAAGATTGGGAGGATTGCCTGGTTTTGGATGACCATCACCTCGTGAGAGACGTTGGAACTGAAAAGAACAAAATGTAAGTCAAATAAAAGCATGTCAAATAATCAGGAATTTCATACTGGTTTGGCATGACGATATTGAATGGTGTCTCCGAACATTCTTGTTGGAGATGCTTCATCGTGATATGATCCTGTCATTTTAGTTGGGAGCGTTTCTTCGACCAAGGTGCCTTCGAGACTGGAGTCTGGTCTTTGTTCCAAATCGCTTTCTACTAGTTTTCCCCAATTTTGTCTGTAATAAAGTTTTTTTTTCTTGAACTTGTTTTGTTTAAAAAAAATTACTGTTTCTTACTCATTTTCTTCTATTTCATTTTCTGTTGTATATGCAATGGGGAACCATCCAAATTTCTGCGTTCTTAAATTTTCACCAAATTGCCATCCTTTTGCACGATCTCCAACAAGTGCGATTCTGTCTCCTTCCAAAAAGCTCAATTGGTTCTCGCCCGATGACAAATACGCGAACAAAGCTCTCACAATCTGCCGATCCCATGAACTTCCGACTTCACTTGGAGAAGATGTGAGATTGAACTCGGATTTTGCACGTGGCATTTGCATCGAGACACTGCTCACGCAATCTCCCAAGGAGCGCATGTCCATGCAGGAAGCATCAATGCTGCGGGTCTTTCGCAGTGCCGAAACGATTGAACCACGTTCCGAATCCTCGTCCATGCCGCCATGATGGTTTTGGTCGCGGATACGTCGTGCAAACATGCCATCGATATTTGGGGGTAGAAATTCACGCGTTGCTGCTACTTCATTCCAGTTTTCCACAGATGTCTCGATCGCTTGATATCCCGCTTGGTGATAGGCCATCCAGTGTTTGGCCAAGCTGCATTGACGTTCGAGTACGAAGCCGTAACGACGACGTTCTTGTGTCATTGCCTAACGAGAAAATAAGTTTATTAGAAAACAGAAGAAGAATACTGAAAATTTTAATCGTTTACATTTTTCAAACTTTGCTCACAGAATGCATCAAGTTTCTGCTTCTCTTCTTCCATTGTTTGAATACTCTACGAGAACAAAACGTTCATAAATAAATAAATTGCTAAATATAAATTGTTTTCCAAACACAAACAACATACTTTTAATTCCTTTTCCGTATTATTTTTCTTTTTCCGATGTTTCTTCATCGTTGCCGTCGCTTTGCTGTAGCTGTCTGCTCGAACTTTATGTTGTTGCAAAAACTTTTTCTGCTCAAATTGCACAACTTTTGTGTCTTTCTCCAAGTTTGTCTCCAATGGCACCAATAAATCCACATAAAAGGCCTTCAACTATTGTTCAAAAAAAAAAAAAAATAAATAAATAAAAAATAAAATAAAAATATTTCGGTATTTCTTGATTTGCAAATTTCAAAATAGAAAACTCACAATGTTCATGTGTTGATCCTGGATTTCTTTGTAAACACCAACAATATTCATCAAGGAGGCACCTAAAATTATTTTTAAAAAATATAATTTAAACCTTTTTTATTTAATATTTTTTTTTATTCGTTAAGTGAGTAGTAATAAAATGCCATGTGACAGCAATAAATCAGTCTGGAAAATATTTGATGGAAAAAATCCCCTTTTAAAACAAAAATTCGATCCCGTTGTAAAAATTGCCAAAAAATGTTAGCAACTGGAAATTATGTCAACATTAATTTTTTAAAGGCATTTCCTTCATTATTCATTCGTCTCGTGCATCATCGTAAGAAACACACGTTGGAATGCCATGTCAATTACGAGATGTACTAGTTTTGAAAATAAAGACAAAACAAAAAGCATTTCGTCAAAAAAACAAAACACGAGTCACGTATAGAGATCATAAAAGCAAAATGCGTGTTTCGCGGTTTCTTGAATATTTATTTTTACTTTTCTGTTGAAATGAAAACGAGAACAAATACGTGAAATGGAAACTTACCAATATCTGAAGTTCCTCCTTGCTGGGCATTGACTGCAATTTTTGCGAGCGCCTCATTAAATAAACGTGATGCATCGGCAGTTCCTGTAAAGTTTCAATAACAAATATAAATAACTGTAATGAAATTTCGTGGTCGGTTCGCAATTTAAAATTAAAAATCAATTAAAATTAAAATTCATTTGCATGTCGCGAATAGTAATTATCGCTAAAGTTTTATGAGTAGCCAAGAAAAAATTTACCATGTAGTGCTTTCAAGTATGCTTTTCCAGCGCCAATAAGTTGACGAGCTCCCGGATTAAATTTCTCCAAAATGTTCTGTAATGGGAAAAAATACAGGAAATCTCTATTAGTCACAGATGTCACTCCCAGTATTGTTCGGATGTTAGCTAATAATATTTTATCTTATCTAGATTGTTATCGACCCAATATTTGGCAATTTAAGGCTATATTTGATGGTTTAGACATTTTTTTAGTCAGTTGTCGTTTACAAGAGATTTTGTTGAAATGTCTGAGTTAAAAAATCGCGAGGAGATTAAAGTATTTCGAGAATATTTACAGATCCCGACTGTTCATCCAGATATCGATTATGGTATTTTTCTACAATTTTATTAGCAAATATTTTTTTTCATTACTAATTTTGCTTATTAGAACCAGCAATCATTTTTTTAAAACGATTGGCGGCTGATATTGGTCTTCCGGTTCAAGTATGCTATCCAAAAAATCCTAAAAAGCCAATTTTATTGATGGCTTGGCCCGGCACAGATCCTAATTTGGAAAGTATCTTTTTGAATTCACACATGGATGTTGTGCCAGTTGATGAAGCAGCATGGGATCATCCACCATTTGCAGCACACATGGACGACGAAGGAAATATCTATGCCAGAGGGACACAAGATGTGAAGTGCTTGGGCATTCAAAACTACTTCGCAATTAAAGAGTTGATAAAAGAAGGCTTTAAACCCTTGCGAACTGTTTATTTATCGTTTTCTTGTGAAGAAGAGAAAGGCGGAGAAGAAGGCATGATGGATTTTGTTCGTACGGAAGAATTTAAACGATTAAAAGTTGGTTTTGCCATGGACGAAGGAGGTTGTTCTCCAGAGGAACGGTTTCCTGTATTTTTTGCGGAACGCAGTACTTGGTGTACGAAAATTTTATTATTTTTGATATTGTTTTTGCAATGCTATTAATTTCAGATGTCACTTTCAAGTGTAACGGCACCCCTGGACACGGTTCTTTGCTGCATAAAAACACGGCTGGCGAGAAACTCAACTTTATCATCTCGAAAATGATGAATTTCCGTGCGCATGAGATCGAGCGTCTGGAACGGCATCCCGAGATGTTGGTTAGTAACGTTACTACAGTTAATCTCACGATGGTTTCTGGGGGTCTCCAAGCCAACGTTGTCCCGTCACAACTTTCGGTAACTTTCGACATGCGTATCGCAATCGATGTTGATCATCAAAAGTTGGAAGGGCAACTTCGTAAATGGTGCGAAGAAGCAGGTGAAGGCGTCGAACTGGTGTTCGGTGAAAAACGAGAATATGTCGCGCCAACGAAATGCGATGAGGACAACCGTTATTGGTGTGCTTTCAAAGCAGCAGTTGACGAGATGAAGTTGCGCGTTGTTCCTGTTATTGCTCCTGGCGGCACAGATAGTCGCTACATTCGAGCTCTGGGCATTCCGGCACTCGGATTTACGCCAATTAATCACACGGCAATCCGCTTGCATGACCATAATGAGTATCTCGGTGCCGAAACGTTCCTCAGAGGCATTCAAATTATGAAGAACGTGATTAAAAAAGTAACATCTGTAGAGTAATTCGCTTATCTAATCACGAACACCTTCATAACAAGCCATAAGTTCGCAATTCAACAAGATTCTTCTATTGTTATTATGATGTAGCATATTCTTATGTCATATAAACAATAGAGAGCGAGTTGGAGAGAGAAAACAACCTTATCAGATGTGGCTGCTAATCTACACACAAAACAAAAAAAAAACTATGATAACAATATTTACAATGATGTCAGTTTAGTTCAGCTCAGACACACTTTGGTGGTGTGGCTGTGTAGTAATCAAACAACACCATAAAGCAACGACATACGTGTACCTTTATCTATCATGGAATAAATATTTTATATAATTTTTTTTCGTAAATACACACACAAAGTCTCTGTCCAAATGATTAAACAATTTAAAACTGTATAAACTGAGATTGATCATTCGCATTTTGTCAGTGAAACATTCCGGGTCGTGATCTACTCTTAAAAAAAAACTTTTTTACAAGTGTAAAATATAATTTTTTATTTAATTTTCATTGAGGGACAGAATTTCTTTTTAAATTTCTTTAGTGTTTCTTATACTTTGTTGAGGTGGGTCAAAAGTTTACATTCTATTTTTATCTCTCCTCACACACAATATAAAGAAAAGTAAAAGTACACGGTTTTTATATTAATTTACAAGTAGAGCACGGAAAATTACTACTTGCAAGTGTGCAATAATTTTTTCGTAATTAGTGTCATGAGACTGTGTTTAAAGAAATTTATGAACAAAATGAGCTAGAATATTTAAAAATTAATATCAAAATTAATCATTAAAACAAAAGAATAATGTCCTTCAAAAAAATTAAATTTAAAATTATAACTTTCAAAGAACATATATTTTAAGAGATGGAAAAAGTGTGGTTTTTCCGAGATAAAAATTCATTTTCCTAAATGAAATTAATTATGAGTTATCTAAAATTACATAAAAAAAATTTAAATTAATTTGCTAATACTTTTAAAATATAATTTTTCTCGACTTTGTCCGAAATCTACGAGATTTTCAGGATCTCTCACTTTTTCCATTATCGAAAGATTTCGGTGAAATTTTGTAATTGAAAAAAAAAATAAATAAATAAAAAAATTTTATTATTTTAAAGAAATTCACGAAAAAAATCATTATCAATTAAAATGACGGATTATGAAAACAATGAAGAAATCAAAATCTTCCGTGAATATTTACGAATTCCAACTGTGCATCCAAACATCGATTATGGTAAATAGCCAATTTTTTTCAATTCATAAAATTTTCACTTTCATTGTTTGCTTATCAATACATTGCAACACTCGACAATAAAAAGACGTCTTTATATAAAACTTGAATTAACAATCATTAACAGATGATTTCGTTATCTTCCATGGTTTAAAAAAGGAAAAAAAAACAATAGATCAAAATTTAAATATTTTTATAGATGGCTCATTCGATGTTATTACGAAAGTTGACATCTCATGAGAAACAAAACAGGAAGCAAGCTCATTTAAAATATTTAGGCATATTCACCCCTTTTTAGCTGCATGAAAGTAAAAATTGTTTACACGCAAATTAATTGAATGTTATGTTTGTTTATGTTATGCTAATTCACTGTATGTCTCTAAATTTCGCACTAAATTGCATGAGGGGCTTGAGTTGAGTTTATGTGTCGAAACAAAAAATGCTAGAGGAGAGGAGAGTTCATCACACGATAAGGTTTTGAATTCAAGGCAAAAAAAAAGAAAAAATTGCGAAAACAAACATGATGATTTACATTCAACTAAGCCTGAGAATTACTGAGATACGTTTGTTTTATTTGTTCTCCAGAGCCATGCATAGAGTTCTTAAAGGGATTAGCAAAAGATTTATCACTCGAGACGAATGTTTTTCGACCTGCACATCCAAAAAAGCCAATTTTGGTGATGACATGGAAAGGCAGGGAGCCTGAGTTGCCAGCAATTTTACTGCATTCGCATATGGATGTTGTGCCAGTGTTTGAGGTCCGAAGCTAATTTTTTCATGAATCTTAAAAATACTAAATTTCTTTCATAAAAGGAATCATGGACTCATCCACCATTCGCTGCCGAGATAGACAATGAAGGCAAAATCTTTGCACGTGGAGCGCAAGATATGAAATGTGTTGGAATGCAATATTTGGGAGCTATTCGTGCTTTCAAACGTGCAGGTGTGACATTTAAGCGAACAATTCATTTGAGTTTCGGTGCAGAAGAAGAATTAGGTGGCATCGATGGCATGAAAGAATTCGTAAAATCTGAGGATTTTCGAAGATTAAACATTGGATTTTCACTGGACGAAGGAATTGCGTCGCCGGACGAAAGTTTTCCCGTTTTTTATGCTGAGAGATCGGTCTGGCGATTCTTTTTTCGTATTCGCGGTAACACGGGCCACGGGTCTTTGTTATTAGAAAATACTCCAGGTGAAAAACTGCGAGTGTTGCTGGATAAAATGATGGATTTTCGCGATCAGGAATGTCAAAAATTGGTTAATGATCCAAATTTAACGGTCGGAGATGTTACTACAGTAAATCTCACGCAAATTAAAGGTGGTGTGCAAAATAATGTCATTCCTGCAGAATTTTCACTTGGATTCGATGTTCGTATTGCCATTGACGTCGACCACAAGGAATTTGAAGATAAGGTCTTTATCTCGCTTTGATTCTAATGTCATCAGAAAAAAAACTCATTGTTTTGTCTGTGTTATCTTAAATAGATACGAAAATGGTGCGAAGAGGCAGGTGGAGATATTGAAATCGAATTCGGTCACAAACTCAATAGAGTTGAGCCCACAAAACTCGACGAGAGCAACGTCTTTTGGATGGCTTTCAAACAAGCTACCGATGAAATGTAATTATGTTTGCTTGAAATCTTTAAGGGGTTTACTAACACTTATTTATTATTGTAGGAATTTGGTTATAAAGCCTTTGGTCTTCCCTGGTAAACTCTTTTCCTGCATGAAAATGTCCTAATTTTGAGTCGATTTTCTTATTTTTCCCTCCCAGGTGGTACCGACAGTCGCTTTATTCGAGCTTTAAATATTCCGGCAATCGGATTTTCTCCGATGAATCACACACCCGTGTTGTTGCATGACCACGATGAATTTATCAAAGCCGATATTTATTTGAAGGGAATTGAAATATATAAAAATATAATAACAAAAGTGGCAAATGCTTGAAAAAATGTATTAACAATTTCAGTTGTACTATTTGTGTCGGTTTTAATAAATATATAAGATTTTATCTGGTAAATTATTCATGTTTTGCCTGCAACTCAATTAAGTTCCCTCCCACTTTCCAGAGCCTTGTGTAACGTTTTTAGAACGCTTAGCTGCGAAAATCGGCCTCGATTTTGAAGTTATTCGCATTTTTCCGAAGAAACCAATTGTTGTCATGACTTGGAAAGGCACGAATTCCGATTTGCCGACTATTTTTTTGAACTCTCACACGGATGTCGTGCCAGTTTTCGAAGTAAGGACGTTTTTTCAACAAACTTTCCTATGAATTTTCTGACATATATCGCTATTTAGGAGCATTGGAGCCATCCACCGTTTGCTGCCGAAATAGATAACGAGGGAAAAATTTATGCTCGTGGCGCGCAAGATATGAAATGTATCGGCATGCAATACTTGACTGCAATAAAAGCACTAAAGTCGTCTGGATTTGTTCCTAAAAGAACGGTTTATGTCACTTTTGTACCGGAAGAGGAAATTGGCGGTGCTGGTGGAATGAAAGACTTTGTAAAATCACAATATTTTGAAAAAATGAATGTTGGTGTGGCTTTGGATGAGAGCGCTGCTTATCCGGGTGACGCAATTATGCTATTTTATGCCGAAAGACCAAGTTGGCGTAAGTTTCTTGTATAAATATAGTTCGAAATTTCACATAAAGACATGTTTAACCCAAAACAGGCATGAAATTCGTTATTAATGGTTCTGCTGGACATGGGAGTTTATTGATTCCCAATACAGTTGGTGAAAAAATTCGCAAACTTCTCGATCGTGTGGATGACTATCGTAATTCTCAAATGACTTTATTGGAAAAAAATCCTTTTCTTGGATATTCGGATTGTACATCGATTAATTTGACACTTATGGAAGGCGGTCTTCAAAGCAATGTCATTCCATCGCAAGCTACTTTGGTTTTCGATAGTCGTCTCTCGATTAACACTGATCACGAGGAGTTTGAAGAAATGTTGAATAGATGGTGTGCGGAAGCAGGTGGAGACATAACAATCGAATACGAGATCAAAGAGCCTTATGTGGCACCAACTCCCGTTGACGATTCAAACATTTTTTGGAAACATTTGAAAGAGGCGTGTGACGAGTTGTAAGTGATTTACATAACTTTCTGGCAGAATATTTTCTGAATACTTAAAAATACCGTAGGAACTTGAATTTGTTGGTGATGGTGTGTCCGGCTGGAACTGACGCACGTTTCATTCGCGAGAAGAATATCCCAGCTTTTGGTTTCTCTCCTATGCCAAATACGCCAATTTTGTTACATGATCACGATGAGTACATAAAAGCTGACGTCTATTTGAAAGGAATCGAAATTTACGAAAAAGTTATTCAAAAGCTTGCTAACTGTTGATTTATCCTAATAAAACATCACTTAATTAGCTAAATAAGCATTTTATCATTTTCATTTATTTCTTAATCACCTATGCGAAAATATTTAATGATTTGATTTTTTGTCACAATTTTCGGATTTTGACGAAAAAAAAACAGATTTTTTGATTGGTAAATTTGGTTTACATTAAAACTATAAAACATTTACTGAGCTTGCTATACCTTGCTTCAAAATTTTAAAACTAAAAATAATCAATTTTTTACTTCTTTGTAATTTTGTGTTGATAAATTTTAAAAATAATGTAAATTAATATTTTTTAAATGTAAAAAATTAAATTTTATGATCAAAAACGTCAAAAAATGGCACATTTGGTTTTTATTTCACCTCTTTCCTTATCAAAATCCTCAAGCAAGAAAAAGTCAAATAATAAAATTTATTCGACTTATTATGATAATTTTTTTTTATGTTTGTAAAAAATCTTATAGAACCATGCATAAAATTCCTCAAAAAGATCGCAGAAGACTTGGGATTGACGACACAGACATTCCATCCAGTGTCAGAAAAATTTCCGATTTTGGTTATGACTTGGCAAGGTTCACAACCCGAACTGCCAGCTATTCTCTTGAACTCGCACACGGATGTTGTTCCAGTTTTTGAGGTAAAATTTCAACTTTTTTATTTGAAACTTTTCTTAAAATAACTTTTTAGGAACATTGGACTCGCCCACCGTTCGGTGCGGAAATGGACGAAGAAGGAAATATTTATGCTCGTGGAGCGCAAGACATGAAATGCGTTGGTATGCAGTACTTGAGTGCTTTAAAAGCTTTGAAAGCGTCTGGATTTGTTCCAAAACGAACGATCCATTTGAGTTATGTGCCTGAAGAAGAAACCGGAGGAATTGGTGGAATGAAAGAATTTGTCGACACCGAAGAGTTTCGGTCATTGAAAATTGGATTTTCCTTAGATGAAGGAATTGCATCGCCTGATGAAACATATCCAGTGTTTTATGCCGAAAGAGCGATTTGGCGTAAGTATTTTTCTTTATTTGCTTTTTGAACAATACAAAATTTATTTTTTTTTTGTCGTTTTTGCAGACGTTTGGTTCAAAGTTAATGGTTCTCCTGGACATGGCTCACTGTTGCTCGAAAATACCGCTGGCGAAAAGGCTCGTAAATTGATTGATCGCATGGATGACTATCGCAAAACGCAAGTTGAGAAGTTAAAGGCTAACAGCCATCTTGTAACGGCTGACGTTACTACCGTTAATCTCACAATTCTCCAAGGTGGGGTTCAAAGTAACGTCATTCCTCCACAATTCACGGTCGTTTTTGACATTCGTTTGGCCATCGATGTCAATCATGCTCAATTTGAAGCCATGTTGAACAAATGGTGCGAAGAAGCTGGCGGAAATATCGACATTGAGTTTGAACAAAAGGAAGATTTTGTTGAGCCAACTTCCTTAGATAACTCAAATGTCTATTGGAATGCCTTTAAATCAGCAATCGATGAATTGTAAGTTAATATTTTTATAAAAGTTTGTACGAAAATAAAATTTTTGCTTTCCACAGGGGTCTTTCTATCAAAACTCAAGTGTTCCCTGGTGGCACCGATAGTCGTTTCATTCGTGCAAAATCCGTTCCTGCCATTGGATTCTCGCCGATGAATCATACGCCCGTTTTGTTGCATGATCACAATGAATTTATCAAAGCTGAAACCTATTTAAAAGGCATTGAAATTTACAAGAAAATCATTCCAAAGTTGGCCTCAGCCTAGAAATGAATAATAAGTCTACCAGAAATTACTCAAAAATACGCCAAATAAAAAAAAATAAACCAAAGTGCAGACTTTTTCAACACATATCTCTCGAATAGTCATGTTAAAAAAAAAACTAGCTTGATTTAGTCTGTATTTACTTTAGTTAATTGGATTTCGTTTATCCCTTTTAAATAAATTATTTTCACATATTCAAATAAACTACACCGACGAGCACTAACAAAGGGGTTAACCAAACGATACTGCTCTATGAATGGTGGACAAGCCTGCAAGTAGTATGAGTGTCGTTCATATAGAAAGAAACTCAAATAAACGCAAATCGTGAGAGAATCAATTAAATAACTTGGCATTTGAAAAAAATAGCAAAATAACCTAGGAGGAAAAAATATTGAAAAAAATGAATAAAAATAAAACGGCAAATTGGATTAGTTTGAAGTCGAAACGCTATAGGTCAGAGGTAAATGAATACGTTGCAATTATTATTTTGTTTCTGAAGTGTTTTGGTTTTAAATTTTCTTTTCGAATGAAAATTCTGGTTAAAGTTATGCCTCAAAGTCGTGGTGGAAAATGTATAGAAATCTAAAATTTTCGTTCCCGGGGAAATTTCGAGCAAATTTTAATGTTTTTGCAAACTAGAAAATTTTATTACGTTTAATTTGTAAAATTACTTGGAAATTATTTCAGGAAAAGATCAATAATTTATTTTATAAAATTAATTTTGATCCAGGGAAAAAATAAAGTTTTATCAATTCGGCCTCAAAGTTGAGATAAATGATAAAATTTATATAAATGCGCTCAAATTTCGTCAAAGAACTTCCAAAATGTTTTTTCTGCTATTTTCCTCATGAGTGTTGCACACCGTGATGATTATGAATGCAAAAATGCATAAACTTACACTCAAATGAACTCAGTGACTCGCACAAAAAACAACAAATACGTACAAATTACTCGCAAAGGGACCTGCAGAACGACCACAACGCACGCTAAAGTCAAATTATAAAATGTAAATATTTGGCAAATTCAATGGAGATTATGTGGAATTGAAATTGTCACCGTTTTTAAAATAAATAGTCCCATAAATTTGATATTCCCGTTCAATTTCAGTCGCAACAACGAACAGCGTTTGTGGTTTTAATAAATATAGAAAAAAGTGTGAGAGAAACAGGAAAAAAACCAATTGCGAGGTCCACAAAGCATTGACATTTGAACCTTGTACTTGTCGGGGGAATTGTTGACCTTAAAATTTGAAATTGTCTTTCATTTGGATTTATTGCCACTTCTTTGTACGGCTCCCCAGACAACAACAATGACGACGTCGACAATTAAGTTGATTAGTACGTGTCTCTTCCATCCATGTTTTTCCATTCATCCTCCCCAATAAAATTTAATCCTTTCGAAATTCATTGTAATCAACGGGATTCCAAAATATTTTGGGGATAACACGACAGGTCATTTGTTTCCAATCCACATACCGAGGGGAGTGTCTGTCAAGTCAGGCAAATCACGAATCTTTTGACATATCATAATAATCTATTTTAACCACACAATCTGTCAAAAATGATCTCAGCATGGGTGCCTTGCTTCGAAAAAGATATGAATAGCTAACAATAAACAACGCAATCAAGCTGCAATTAAATTTAAAATATTTCTCTCTTTAGCAAAATTATCTCGTTTGAAGCAGAATTTCCTTTTTCGCATTTATAAGATGGAATGTTCGTAGCAATAGCAACAAATCTTTTCCGTATATTTATAACATTTTTGGCTTCATGCGAAACATGTTTCTATTAAAAGTACTAGTGTGGAGTATTATCAACAACATTCTTCGAAACAAGTCTAGGCAGTGGATTCAAGTGTTTGGCAAATGCATTTAATTCAAAACATCTGTTGTAAGCCCAAGAATAACAACCTGAGTAAGTATTTACTGTATGCGAGTACGTATGGATATGAGAATGCGAATGAATGGCAAAATGTGGTAACGGTAGATGTGTTTAGATTGAAAGGGTTGAAAGAGTAGATAAATATTTGCATAAATAAACAGCAAGACAAGAGAGAGAAGAAAAGATAAAAAGAATTATTTTCTGCAGTTGTTTTGTGTTTGTTGTTTGGTTGGCGAAACAAGTGCCTGTCTCAGCAAATATTTACTAACTTGCGTAATGGATTATCAACAACTTTTGTCCACCTTAACACACAACTTGCAATTTTTCGAAAGAAATCTCTTGTAAAAAAATTATTGTTGTACAATATTTTGTCTGTCCGCGCAAATTTTTTATTTTTTACTGCATTTCAAAGAAATAATATGTTCTTACTTTGGGACTTAAATTGTTTTTTGGACATAAAACAGTTTTTAGGTCACGTGGTTTTTAAATTTTTCAGATCATGTTATAAAAGCGTATTTAAAAATGTGGTAACATCCTTAGTTGCTCATCGAACGTCAACTTTCATACATTTTTTTATGAGAAAGAAGCGCTTTTGTCCACAACCATCAAAATTTATGTTGCTTCGTCAACCTCCGGAGTGATATTTTATTCCTCTAGGTGAGGGATATTTGTCTTTTTGTTCGACCTCACACATCGCCTATTAATATTACAGAACAATTTCGTTATCTGCTTCATTTCTCGACATGTCTCATAAGTCTCACGTCCTCTCAACTCTTCAGAAGAAACGTTCTTATCACGTTCCATCCGGATATAGAATCTATTTTTCAGCTTTTCATGTTATTTTATTATTCTATTTTTACATTGCATAAAGAGAGAGAGAAAAAAAAAGAAAAATTACTCCCCTCTGGCTAATCTTCTATAAATATCTGTCGCCTAGACATTTAATACACTCACTTGCCTTTTTGCGTGCCTGCCACACAGTTATTAACGTGATATTTGATACTCCCAAAGAAAGCTCCTCAAAAGTTTGTCAAACGACTTTAATTCAATGATAAATTGATTTTCTCTTACTTTGTAAACGAATTTTGACGGAAAATTTTAAGGTATTTTTCCCCCGAAAAATTTATTCATGATTGCTCAAATAGAAACACTTTTGCTCCACTTGATAACGAACAGAACACTTGTAAATGTTATCGTTAACACGTTTTTGATGTTTCGTATCTCAACTGCTCGTGCTCATTGGATTCGATTAGAATGTTAGGTGTCGAAGCGAGCAGAGCAGCAAATTATGCAAAATTAGCAAAGAAAAAACTTTTTCCTACAGAATTTTCATAGAAAATTGTTCGCCAAGAAATTCAATGCATAAAATTTTTAAAATAGTTGTTGAAACTTTAATCAAATTATGCAAAATGTGTTGTATGTTTTCCTTGTTAAAAGTTCTGTTGCGAGAAAAATTTTTTAAAGCTTGTTTGTTTGTGAGAATTACGACACCTTTACATGAACTTTGAGGTGAAGCAGGTCGATGAATCCGATTTGCATGTTTTTTTTCGTACAAAAAGTTTTAATATTGGTAATGCACGTGAAACGAGCGACTAGGACCTTGATGGCAACAGCGAAGACGGAGAAATAATAGCTTGATCATGATGATGATACGAAAAATAATTTTCATTCATGTATGTAAATCCTCTTTTCTTGTATGTGTATCGTCGTCTGAGTCTCGCATCTCTTGTTCAATGATAAATTTTTATTATCTCTCATGTTTGTTTGTGCTTGCTACTTGCATCCTACTCAATATTTATGACATAAATCTTAACAGCAACAACAACAAGGTGAAGTAAAATAAACATGATATCCACTATTATGCGGTTCAAGGCAACGTACATCGACAATGACTTAATTTTTTCGTGTGTAATCGTTATTATGTTGCACTGTAATCCTCTGCGATTCTTGTTTTCTTCGCATTTCCTCGTAATTATTGACTAATCAATAATAATAATCAAGAATTCAAAACCAGATTTAAACAGGTGTGGTTGATACAAATTCCTTTCCACCATAAAACTGACTTGACTTTCATAAACGTTTAATTTTTTGCTAGGAAATGCACGTTAAATGCGCCGTTTAATTTTATATTTCATTAGATTTCATGTGGTTTATACAAAAAAAAAAAAGTATTTTCATTAGCTTGACAAGTGAGAAAAATGCTGAACTGGACATAAGACAAGCAATAATGCACTAACTGGAATGCTGTTTTTTACGTAAGTCCATGCATGGAACACAAGTGAACGAGAAGCAAGTTTTTTTTTGTAGTAATTTAATCTCGATGTTGCGGTAAACCAACTATTTTATTATTATTATTATTACTCTGTACGGGCTGTGTGGAAAAGTAATGGACAACAACAATAAACATGTAAAAAAATATTTTGAAATGCACCTTAAAGCAAATAAAATTGCTATAAGAGAGTTGAGTGGAGAGGTGAATGCAATTTTTTAAAGTGTCAAGTCTTGTGGTGTTTTGTAAGACTTGTTTGAGCAGAGAAATTAAATAATTTTAAACTTAAAAAAAATTCAAAATCATATGAGAAGAGTTTAACGATTTTAAATTTTATTTTTATTAATTTTTTTTCAAATATTCTTCAGAATTTATTTAATTATTTTTATTTTAAATTTTGATTTTAAAAATTTTTTTTTTTCTTTAGGTTTTATAAAAACAGAACAAATATATATATGTATTATAATATTTACAAAAAACGTGCGAGCATTTTTAAGACAAAAAGATCGTATTGAATTTCCTGATCCGCATGCGGAATATTGTTTCATTAGAGTAAGGTAAGTCAACGTTTTTATGTCTATTTCTGTACTAATTCAAGGTCAATCATTTTGAGAGGCTGAATTATGTCTTGACAGTATTTGATCATATCAAATAATAATAAATAAAATAATGAAAAGTTAAAAAAAAACGGAACAAAAAAGATCACGTTTTTTTGTGTGTCTTTTTCGTTGATGCGCTCAACTGTCAATTATTCTCGCATGTACAATTATTATTTTTTATCGGTGTTTGCCTCAGCCTCAATCGACATTTTTATCCATTTTATGAAAATAAAATCCGTGCAGTCGGCAATTTAATTTGACACAATTTGCGAAAAGTTTATTTGCCCTCATTGTGACATTTCTTGGCATTTCTCCATGTTTTGCACTTTTCTAGGTACGCAACTCTTGAGAGACGATAAAAATAATTTTCTTTTAATCTTCACTAATGGGCTCTTCTTTCTATTCTAGCGTCTTGCTTTTATTTGTGCTTCAATTTTGGTAAAATTTATAAAAAGTGTTCGTTAACGACAAATACAAAAATTTTTGTCTTGTTAGTTTTCTCCACTGTATTTCTTTTAAGTCTAAAATATTGTTCAATTTTAATTGTGATAAAATAAAATCTTACCTTGTAAATCCCATCGACCAATTTTATTATCTCTTCTGGCTCCATTTTTAACAATTTTATTTCTTTAATTTAACAATAACAAGTTTCTTATGGTACTTTAATTACTTTTCTTCGAACTAGTTATACAATCACTTTCTTCACTTTTTGCATGAGAAACGCAAGATTTTTCTTTATCATAGCTCACGTCTGTGGTGTTATCGATTTTTGTATAAAAACTCGTTTTTATTATTTTTTTTTCTTTTTGAACAACGTTTCTTTAGAACATTTTTGATTTTTCCTTCCAAATCTGTAATAAAATAAAAAATAGTAATTTTAATAAAAGAGGAATGAAAAAAATAGTGAGATACTAAGCATGTTAACTTACAAATTCTTGTTATTTTTTCAATGGAAAATGTTAAAAATTATTTTTGTTTTTTGAGAAAATGCGAGCTACCCCCATTTTTCATTCATATTATTTCTTTCAAGTCATTCATTTTTGTATTCATTTAAATGAAATTCTTTTCTACGTTTTTTTTTGTGAAAAAAAAATCTTTTTACACAATTTTCAAAGACCGACGTCCAACTTTTGAAATCAAAGTAATTTAAAAAGTAAGCAGTTCTCAAACTTTTGTGGTTAATGCCATTCATAGACGAGTAAAAAATTCAAATTGAATGAAAAAAAGAAAAAAGAGATCATAGGTCTCATTATATAATAATATCCATTCCATTAGTCCATTATCCTCCCTCCGATACACCCTTCAAAAAGTTCTCGCATTCAAGAACTCGAAACATTTTCAATAAACTGTGTATTAAATTGTTTTGAATACAATTTAAGCGGAACAAAAAGATAACAAATTATTGTCTTTTTCATTTCTTTTTGTCTCGCCTCGTGTTGAGTGTCGTAAAAAAAAAAGTTTGCGAGGAAGTTGCAGCTCATGATGATGAAGACATTTCAAGTAAATTTACAAAAGTTTTGTCTCTCTATTATTGTTGCAGAAGAGACACGAGAAAAAATCGATTTTAAGGACCCATCTGGACTTTACCATATTTTTATAACCTACTTTTCCACTACTTCTCTTTGTATTTTTTTCGCAAGATGTTTTTTTGTCTGTAGTAACTGTTTCATGTCGACACAAAAAATTCAATAAACGCACCCAGAAACATCTCTCTTTAATAACAATAAACGTTGTTGTTCGCTTAATGTCTTGCTCTGTCGGAAATTTCGTACTCTAGTGTAAATAGTTCACTCGGAGTTCGTGAGTCACATTATGATGATCCTAGAAAACCCATTTGAATCATGTTATTTACTTCAGTTTCATGCTGCGATGAGTTTATTTATTGATTATACAATTCGAGTAGCTTGGAAGCTCATATTAAAGCTTCGATAAAACGCTCCAAACAAGGAACAAGTTATCCAATTAATATAATGACACTTTTATCGGTTTTATATTTAATTAAATAAATTAAAGTAAAGCGATTCTCTCATGTGTTCGTGTGTCGGTATAAATAGAGCTATTAACAGGATTGCTATTTCTCTTACCTTTCCAAAAAGGTATCGTTTGTCAATTTCAAACCTCCATATCTGACTAGCACTGAAATTCATACAAATCCATAGAAACTTCAAACCTCAATATCTCAGGAACCACGCGCCAGACTTTAGCCATCTAAAAACCATTTTCAGCATGATTAGTGCTATGCCATTAACCATTCATAAATTATATTTAGGTACGTTTTAAGCGTAGAGGACTAAAATACAGCTATGATATTATAATTAATAAGGAAATCGTAATTCAGTCGTAATTTATACACGAAAAATGGAGAAAATGCTATAAATGGTGGTTTATAGGTCATAATAAAACGAAAGTATTCACGAAAAGTGTAAAAAATATGGATGATTATGGAGAAATGTTGGGAACAATCACACTCCCATTTTGAGATTATTTTTTTCTTTATAGCGCAAAACTCATTATATGCAGTCCAACAAATTTTACAACTTTAACAATTCTAAAACTATGTCTGTAGAAATAATTTTTTTGTGGCTCCAGCACATTCAATATTCTTCAACGAATTTTTGAAATTTAGTGAAAAGGGCCTTTTTTTGGTTTTAGTCAAATTTTACATTTTTTCGGACTAAATTGTCTTTTTTAAATGTTTAAATCACAATTAAAAACAAAGTTAAAAATTTCAACAGGGCAAAAGGGCTCTTTTACTCATAGAAAAAAATAAATAGTTTCAGAATTCAGAAGCAAGTCGGAAAGTTCGTTGGACCGTGTTATTCTTCACTCAATGAAAGATAAAAACGTTCAGTCATGTTAAAAGTTTTACTGCCGACAATCAAAATTGGCGCAGTTTCACCATTAAATTCCATTAAGTTCGTCGGAAATGATACGACATGATATGTCACTTTTTGTCCTGTTTGTTTTGTGTCTACTTACTTTCAACCATTTCGCTCCACATTTATCTAGACAGTGAGAACTTAGTACAACTAAGGAGGGTGTCATGTCGTGAATTTCTCATATTTCAAACTTATTTCTCTGACAAAGGATCGGTTTGGATTGCAATTTTTCACATTAAATGGTGTGAAAAGGAACTCGGTGTGCCTTGCCAGGAATTGAGTTTTGAACGAAATATGTAAAGTTTTTGAGGCGCGCCTCCTGTTTGTCATTCATGAATGTATAGAAGACCTACTTCTTGCGAAAATCTTCCGTATATAACGGCAAAGTTGTATGAATAGAAGGTAATATATTATAAATGAATCGAATTATATTGTCTGAATAATGTAGAAATTGTTGAAATGGGAAAAATCAATATTTTTTATGTGTCAAAAAAATACAACTGAAATAAATTGAGTACATATTTATTTATTTTATTTTATTTTTAGCAAAAGAATGAAAAATCCCAGCAATCAAAATTAGCATTTATTGAGTTTTTTGTTGGGCATCATATTCCCGGCGCATTTGGAGATTCATTTTCGCGCCTCCCCACGTCCTCACCCACTCCGGTACCATTTTGTTCACAGCATATTGCAATCCATGTGACCAATATCCGGTCGTTCTATCACTCTTGCCCAGCGTAAAGACTGCCGATCGAGTGTATGTCTCGACGTCCGGGCAAAATACATTGCCACTCATTACGGTCGTCGAGTACTCATTCATTTTTGTGCGTACAAACATCGGCGTAATTAGTTGCACGTCAATACCGCGATTCCGTAGCTCGTGTTGCAGCGCTAGCGTGAAATTTTTCACAAATATTTTGCTGGCACCATAAATTGCCGTGTATGGCAATGGTTGTGCCTCACTGCCCGACGAAATGTTCACAATTATTCCTTTGCCGCGTTTTTTCATGTCAATCAGCAGAAAGTGTGTGAGCATCGTCAACGAAAGCATGTTCAAATTCATTATTTCCCACAGCAGATCTTCGTTCACCTCTTCAAAGCGCTGTGGATAGTCGTACATGCGTCCGGCATTGTTTACCAAAATGCCCACCGGTATCCCCTGCAACTCGCGTTTGAGATGCGGGAACACTGAACGACCCAGACTCAAGTCAGCTTGAATCCACTTTGTCTTGACTTTGTATTTCTCCTCGATCTCATTGGCAACTTTTACCAGTTTACTCTCAGTTCTGGAAATGAGGACAATATTAATGCCGCGACTGGCAAACTCAAAGGCATATTGACGTCCAATGCCGTCTGTGCAACCGGTGATGACTGCAAAAAAACATAAAAAAGGTAATTTTCCATTCAACTCTGTCGTTCTAGATCTCAAGCATTGTTAAAGAAATCTGTCATCGTGTAACGTCGTTTTTTTTTTTTTTTTTTTTTAATTGAAACGCACGCACGGCTTATTAAACATACCTACACCGGAACCACATTCAAGATCTCTTTGCAAGAAATCGATTTTGCTTCCAAGGTTGGTCATTATTCGATGTGTAAAAACGTTAAAAATGACACGGAAAGACAAGCAGGTAATAAAATAAAACCAATTATCTCTCAAGATGAAAATTTTATGCGTACAGTGAATGAACACCGGTTCAAAGGTAGCTTTCCCCTTTAGGTTTACGTGTCGAACTCGACTTATTTGATGAAAATTTACTTGATATTGATCTTGAAACACGTATGATTTCCTTTTTCGAGGCTAATGTGGTGCTTATTTTTTTTAATTTGCTATAACGTGTAATGCGTATAGATCTAGAACCTTGTAAATTGTGGGCAATTAAGTGTTTATCGATACTCACCAGCCCATTCACCATATCGTTCGGCGAGAGTTTTGTTCGTTTCTGGTTGAAAAAGGGGCCTCACCAGATTACAAAAAATCTGAATTGGGGATCGGAAACATTCGTACAGGTAAATGAGTAGGATATAGACTCCAAGTCCAGTTAGGATGTGGATTGTTAAGTCATAATTTAAAATATAGGACAACATTTCGCTCTCTCTCCGTTTGTTATGTGATGCTTTTGATCGATGCTTAATATGTAATCACAGGTATGCCTTTCACTTTTAATGTTTTTTGTTGTTTTCCTTGTAGTTTTATCAATTTTTTCTACTTTATTTGTCTAAATTAACACTTAATTACGTTTTCTTATCTTTTTAGATTAAAAATAATTACTTTGTAGTCCCCATTGATACCCGAAAATACTATGAATTCCGTTGCCGCTGTTTGCTTTGCGCTAGCTTTTTCACAAATGAGCACGAATTGAGTTTTCATCGTACGTTGCACATTGCCCCACCAATATTTTTAATGTAACAACAAAATATGAAGACAATTTTTTATTAAAGAGTGGTCGTGCCGCTTACGAAGTATAAAATGAGTAGTAAATAAAATTCATATATCGACACCAAACATGCTGACGTCCGTTACATAATAGCAAAGTTACACAAATACACGAGTATTGCAGTCAGTAGTCTCTAGTCGGTGTATGAATGAACGAACAGCCGAATGAGTGGATTTTACACAGAGAAAATACATCACCTAGGTCTAGTAGTTTCTCTCTTACCAGTCGTAGGGACTCCCTAGTCGAAAGCTTTTCAGTGTGATGTACAAATCAAATTGAACAGTACTTGAGAGAAACTACTACAAAGGCAAAAACGAAGGGAAGTTTCGGGAGGCAATAAAAATATTTTGTTTTGTGTAAAAAAAAAGAGCGACGTCAAACAAAAATAATGAAAAAAACGAGAGAAGTAGGTACTTTACTCTCAAACTGTTCAGCAATCACAACGTCGTTGTGATAATTTGTCATAAATGAAGTTAAATATAAACATTAACTCACAATTAGACGTTGAAACGTTCAAACAGTCATCATCTTATTTTTCAGTTATAAAATTTAATTCATTATGATGAGTTGCTTTGATGAGGTTTCATATGCATGCCACAAAAAGACGCATGGTTCGCATAACAATTTATCTCAATTTTGCGTAAATTTTACTAGAAGAAGCCATAAAGCATACATGAGAGACAAATGGCGATGCATAATATGAAGCAACACTTTGTAATAATTTTATTATGTTTTATTATTTAAACTTTCCATAGCAAATATTTCGTTTATTTTGCATTAAAACAGGTAAGGAATGTACAACGATTGCTCGCATCTCTTAAGAGACTCTCTATTATGCAAGAAAAGTGATGATGATGATGATGGTGTATATGCAAAATATCAATGTAACTTAAGACAAAACCGTTTTGTTACTTCATTCATGATGCCTCTTTGTGAGGAAAGTAATGATTAAAATGTATGCAAGAAGGAAACCTAAAGGCATGAATGTGCACTTTTGAAGCAGAGTGCATTGAGTGACGTGATAATGTGAGGTAAATTGTTACTTGCATGCAAACTTATGGAAAATCTTGTGTAAATGTCAAAGAATTTGTTTGTCCTCGTGTGTGGTTTTGAAAGCCTGAAGGAATAAAACAAAAATTTTCGTAATGGAAGGAAAAAATCTTAATATTGAAAGGATTTATCAAAAGATTTTGTCTTAACAGAACTAAGAAATTGAGACAATTATCTAATCGAAAATTATCTTGGTCCATTTACAACGCATGGAAAGTTTCGTTAACACCTAAAGAGGATGAAAGTGATGCAAAATGATAGTTTTTGCACTCTGAGGCTATTTAAATCAGAATAATTGGCAGATTCATGAATATTTATCGAGAGTTACCGAACTTTGAGGATTATAGTTATAAAAATTTTTGAAATTTTAAAATGTAAGCAACTATTTTTTTTTTTGAGAAACAAAAGAAAGAAGATATTTCACGGTTTTCAAGGCGCGACCTATGCTCATTAGTTCAAACACAAAAAGATCTCGATATCCGATTGATTTTTTGTTCATGACGCAATTTTTTCTGTTACTTTGCAGACATCTTCATTGCACAATTTTAACGTACTTACTGTGCAATTCATCTGCTTAACACTTGACCCCCGTATGGCAATCCGTCAGACAAGTGTTTTGTTATTTATTGACATTACTAAATATTTTCTGCTGCTCAAAACTTGTTCAGTTTGTTTGGAATCCAATACATTCATTTACAGCATTAATCAACTTCTCATCAATAATGATCATTGATTGTTATTTCAATGTTTGTAAATTTCTGCTAAATTCCTTCTTTGAAAAAAAAAACGAAATCACAGACAAAAAATTACCACATGTGATTTATTGTTATTTTAACTCACTTTAATAGCGACACTTACTTTCATATTTTTCGTATTTTTTTTGTGCGATTATTTATTATTATTATTTTTGTTTGTTTGCTCATTATTGAACAAGGCGCGCATATATGGGGAGGAAGGTGAAGAGGCAACATGTGAGAAAAAAATCAATTTAAATGTTTTTTTTTTAATTTACGGTTGAAATGATCATCTGGGAGGTGTTTATTGACAACAACAATCATAACATTAATTTCTTTATTGAGTAACATTCGGTTTCTCAATCATTTGTGTTTTTTTCTCGTCTCAATTCGTCGTTCCTATTTTGCATTATGTCACAATTTCTACTGTATTATTGATGCCTCATGATATTCTTGTTATTATTTACAAGACAACAACAATGATGAAGAAGACGTAGTCGATGAAAAAACGAACAAAGTAAACTATTTGTAAGTATTTTCTCGTCTGTTGAATTTAAATGATTTTTTTTTCACTTTACCAAGTTTACATGCAAGTTGCATTGTTTTCATAAAAAAAGTTTGTAACTTGTATCAGTCATAATCTTTTCTTTTAGTTCTTGTTTGAATAGCATTTACGCGTCTAAATATTTAAACAAAAAAACTTTCTTTTTGGTTTTTAAATATTTAACGAACACTCCAAATATGAAAAACCGTCAATGAATGACGGCGATCGTTATCTCTCATAACAACCATAATGATCTCTTTTTAAGTTCTTAATAATTGTTATGTTAAAAAGTGAAAATGGTTCGTATTCACACTATTTTTTACATTTTTTTTATAAATGGAAGCGACTGGCGGCTTCTTTTGTGTCTGATGAATGATGAAAAATGTCACGTCCATAAACGCTTTTGAACAAAATGCTTTAAAAAACGAATATGAAACAATTATCCAAAAATATGTGAGACTCGTGATTAATCATTTTCGCAATTTAATGATGTTTCAAGTTATTATCGCTCAAAATACCAATAACGAACGTTTACCTGTTTTGTTCTGCGTTTGTTGCATTCTCGTTCCATTACGTCATTTTATTATTGCTTTGCTTTGTGCTCTACAATTCATCAAAATCCACTCTAATAATAAACAGATATTGGAATTCCAGCAAGTTGTTTCTCTCTCATGGCAAATCAATTACTAGCAGAATGATTTTTATGTCCTTATGTTTTATTTTACGTGTAACATGCATGTTGAGACACTACTCTAGACGAGATTTATGCATTTTTTATTTGCATTTTCAAAAGCTCAAGTGTTGATCGAGTCAAGGTGAACCACAATTTAACAACAGTCATGCAAACAAGCATTGACAGAATTTGTCGATTCGATCTATGTCGGTTTTCTCAGTAATTTATTGGATATTTCACGATGACGAAGTAACAAAATTCGTTCAAAGCGAGCAATTTTAGGCCGAATTATATGCGGAAAGCCAATTTTTCGTGGTAATTGTGGCTCAATGGTAAGAAAACCGCAAAAATTGCTCTTATACTTTCACCTTCTTCAGAGAAAAAAGTAAATAAAGTCTGTTAACATTCACGATTTCAGTTCACTTGAACAAGACACAAGGGGCAAAACTATCCAATTTGCAGGTTTTTACACGATGATGATGATATTGGTGTTTTTGCCAACTAGTAAGAAGCAATAAAACGAGGAAGACTGTAGTTTGATGCATGTTCACTGATTAAAATGTTCAAAGTTACAGCAGTAATAGTGAGTCTAACATCGATTTTGTTTATGTTTTTGTTGGATTGCGAGTCAGGCGAAAGTTGTTTCTCTCTTTGCCGCTGAGTTTTTGTCGATTTGGACCAACAGTGTTTCACATACAGAAGCGAAAACATTCGTTTAACGACTCTATTTAACAACGTAGCAGTATATTTGATGATTTTCATCAAATGTACATAAATTTGAATCTAATATCGATGAGTTTTTAATACACGAGATAAAATTGGATTAGCAACGATGCTAAGAAGGCACAAGGCGATGGCACGAAAATTTTTATAACGAACCGTAACGAAGTTTATGACTCTTGCGCTTGTTATTATTCGCATTCCTTTTTCGTCTGCGTACCTTGAGTGTCTTGAATAGAACATAAATAAGATGAAATTAGGCCAGAAAAAGCGAAAGTGTGTACATGGGGCACAAAAAATAACTGGGTAATTTATTTGCCTCCTTGTGATGATAAGTAATGACAAACCCCTAAAAATAAATATTACAACATAAGAATGGTTGTCTGTCGCTGCTTTTTATTTTTGGTTTTTTGAACGAGAATGCGCGTCTCTAAATATAAACTTAAATAAATACAAAGAAGAAAACGAAGAAGGATGAAAGATTTTTTTTGCTCTGCAATGTTTTCGTCGCTACAACAGCTAAAATAGACATTATCTTGCTGCCTGCCAGATTTTTGGTGAAGTCAAAGGGAGAAAAAGAACAAAACTAGTGGAAAGAACATGCGGTGCACGGAGTGAAGAGTTACAGACAAACGCGTCGCACCTACTTTTTGCAAGTGCATGATAAATGGCCGTAAATAAGTTATAAATAAATGATTGTGAGTGGAAGAAAGAAGGGAAAGAAGTAGGAGTCAAGTTAGAAAATTAAATGGCCAGACTGCTGCTCCTTGTCTGAGAATGTTTTTATTTTTTATATCAACGTGTTAATGTTGTTTCTTTTAATTATAAAAATTCCTTTTAGTTTGTTTTTAATAAAAAAAAAGATCAAAACTTTGAACTTATCAAAAGGAACTCAAAAATAAGATCCAAATTTTTTAAAAACGGGTGAGGTAAGCAAAATAAAATTAAAGATTAAAAAAAAAATAATTTTTTGATCGTCGATTAATATTTTTATTGTTTTAAAAGGAAAGTTTTTATTGCAATTTGTTCCTTAATTGAAAATTCATTAAAGAACATTTAAAAATTAATAAACATTCATAAAAATAAATGTCAAAAAATTTTAAAAAATTAATCAAAAGAGAAGAGATTTCATGTCATACATTTATTTTGCAAAATTGAAATGTCTTTTTGTTGGAGAAATTGAAAAAAGTTTAAAAACTCACAAAAAATAGTCTTTTTATTTCGATTGAATTTTTAACTTACATATTTTGCACCGCTGTTTGGATTCTTAAATGGGGCATCCGACTTTATTTTGATACTTTTCATTTGGAGCAGCTATGTTAACACAAAATATGTCAAAATTGAAATTCAATAAAATATTTGTCATGATCGTTAAAGGATGCACCGGCATGATACATTATTATTATCCCTTTAAATTTCACTTAATGTTACATCAAAAACAGATTCTCTGTGTCTTTTGAAAATAAATGATGATAACCAACATATTTGTACGAAATAAATCAAATTTTTATGAGGCAATAAGAATATTTTATGAGAGCGAAACAAAATTATGAGAATTTTTTTTACAAATAATATGTATGCATAACTAACTCCCACATTCACGCATGTAATGCAAAAAAAATGCGCCATACCCTTTTTTTGTTGGTGAACGACGTAATGTCATAAATAATAAAACAGTTAAACAAAGCACAAACAGAAGGGAATCCTTCTTGACTACCGGAGGTGTGTTTACCTTCCAGCTTTAATTTTTCAGATTATTTTTGCACATCGTTTTTTTTTTTCGCGGAGTACGAAACAAAAACATACGAGAAGAGAAGCGGAACGACGACACGTATTCTAATTTGCTATTATTTATCATTTTATTCTTTTCACTTTCACACATGGGAAGATTTAAATTAAATTTTTGCTCGTTCATCCAAGGCATCAGGTTATTTTGTGGATTTGAATACGATATGTAGTACCGCTGACGATTGCTAGTTATTGTGGGTGTAATACGGGATAATATTTTTATGTCGTTGTTTTTTTGATGCCACACACAATCCATGCCAATCAGGCAATAATATTATTATTCAGGCAATAGCGCGGTATTTTTGTGTAGTGAAAGCGTGCGTGTTACAATAATAATAATAATAAAAGTAATTCTTTTTGGAAAATAACTGGACAATGATATAAAATATTGACGATAATCGACATTGATTTTGTTATAGACGAGTTTAATGCCAAAAACAGTTTAAAGTCTGAGTCAATGAGGATTTAAAAATTTATAATTCTGTGGATGAATTCTGTTTGAAGCGATGCACGTTGTACTGCTTAAAAAATATTAGAGCCTTTTTAAAACAGGAACTACCTAGATATTGCAGCATTTTATATCATCATCATTATTATTATTATTACACGAAGAATCTCATTATATACATCTCAAACCTGTTTAATTTATTTCTCCTTTCATCTTTTATTTTTAAGTTACTATGAATATTAAAAAAAAAATGTTTATAAAAAATAATAAAGAAATACCTAAAAGGCACAATAATTTACCTCACCTCGCCTCATCGTCGTCGTGTCTCATGTGAACAAAACAACAACTAAATAAATACAAAGATCACTTTCTCTTTCAATTTTCAATCAATATCGTCGTCGTTTGCAAGTTTTTTTGTTCAATGCATGCTTAAAAAAGTCATAAAATAATGATAACGATAAATATTAACCGTATTAAGCTTTAATTTTTTTTTATATATATTTCATCATCATCAACTCCTTCCTGATTTTCATCATATATGTGATTCGCGTTGCGCTAAAAATCGACTGATGTCACCGTTGCGCTCACAGCAATCATGTTGCAATCGATAATGAATGTCAAAAACTAGATCCGGACATTTATTGCGTGATAAAATGCAGTAAGACTCGTTTCTTTCATTTTTTACATGCTCCGTATCTGAAAATGTATCCGATAGTGAAATGGAATACATCAAAAAAAGGTAATTTATCTTAAATAAATTTACATTAACTTCGGAATCTAATATTGAGAAAATTTATCATTTATCTTAATTAATGACTTTGGACCTTGCGGGGCGTTGCTGTTACCGTTTAGCTACTTCAACTTGGTTGGTAAAATCGAATGTATCAAAAAAAAAAAGCGGTAAACCTGCTTGAAAACAAGTGGTCGGATACATTCTGATTGCAACTCAAAACGATATCAAAGTAAAATGTTATAAAATTGTAGGTACATAAAGAAGTCATTGACTTGCGCTCGCTCTTTGAAAGCTTGTTTGTTTTTATCTTTTTTTTAAATTACAATAAAATTGGATTTTATTGATCTGCTAAAGTTTCTTTTAACCGTTAATCGAGCAAATATTTTCTTTTTAGCCACAACAACGTGCCACAATATTTCCTCATCTAAAAAAAAGTGCAATTTGCCAAACAAACAGACATCAATTAAGTCCCAAGGCAGTATAGACAAAATTAATAGCGAAAGCCTCTCATGTACCACATGTGCCGTTATTCAGTTGCAGTAAACACGTACCAACTCTAAATCGCGAGCTGGTTATTTAAAAAGTGTGCCTTTAATAAAATATATGAAAAATCACACTGAATTAGCAAATCAATCGTATTTTTACATAATTTTTCAAAACTTTTTGATTGAATATTTCATTTAAACATAAGATATCTTAAGCTTGCGAATGCCTCCAGATAGGACCGTGTGGATTTTCAGACTTTTTAGGGTCACAGATACTAAAATTTGCTGCAAAAACAATGTTGTGCAATGAAAACTATACCGCTTGAGGCTATTTATCGGCGATCGGCAGCAAAAATCGATTGAAAAACGCGTAAATGAAGTAACATTTAATTAATTTTGACAGGAAGTAGTTTGTGAAAAGTAGATTTCTTGTTTTCATCACGTCGTGTGAGGAAAATGTGAGAAAATTTGTAAGTTAACACAAAAAAGCAATAGTTGTAAAAGGAAGAAAATTATTAAAATTTTTACTTACATTAACAATTTTGTAATAAAATTGTTCAAGCGGGAATTTTGTTTACTGTTTTAATAATCTGCAAGGAAAAAATTAAAAGAGAAAAAATGAAAAACTTTAATTTGAGGAAGGAAATTTTGAACATAAGAATAGAACAATGGAAAACATTAAAACGACTTCAACGAGTGTTACAGGGATGTAAATTGAAAACCTTCAATCAGCATTTGGGAAGCTATAAAAACATTTAACGCCTCTGAACTTGAATATTACTTTTTTAACTGCATAAAAGACACTGAAGCAGACAAAGTTGTAATTAAGTTTTTGCAACATAAACAGAAAATTCTCTTAAATGGAATTTATTTTGCAAATAATTTTGATTTTGGTTTATTAGTTGCTCTTTTGATAAAAAAAATCCCCCTTGGGAAATTCGCATTCACTCAAAATAAAACTTATATACATTTTGCTCATTTGTTTACAAACGCAATCAATTGATGGACTTTTCAATTATTTTCCCTTTCATTTATTATTAACATAAACACAAACCAAACATGTTTAGTGCGCTGTCGTTGTTGATGTCATGTCGGTCGTGGTTTTCTTTTATTCATTATTATTGCATCAAGTGTTCAATAATAATTTTATTGCTTTGTTTCGTTGCAGATTCAACATTGATTATTCGATATTTTTCTTTGTTGTTGTTGTTGCTATTATCGCATGGCTCTTCATTCACATCATTTTCACATCACAACAAACGATTGCAAAATAAGGAAATATCTGAGCAGAAAACAAAGCGAATGAACTTAAACGAAGGTACAAGTTCTGTGTGACGTTTATTAACAAGAAAATAAAAAAAAACGCTTGCGTCAAAAATAGAAAGGAAAAAAAATGTAAAAATCGTTAAAAGAGAAATTTTATCAAGTATCATTATCACTGACACTGGATTTATTTGTGGGCGCATCGAGTCATAATTTTATGCTCGTTTCATTTGTAGGAAATCGTTTTATTGTTTACCCAATCAAACACAAATTTATCACTAATTTTCAAACATTTTTAACAAATTAGTTTTAATTTATGGAAAAATCTTTCACGATTCACTTTCATTCATAAAAATTCATTTTTTTTATTTATTTATCGTGTGTTGTGTATCAAAATGTGTGTCAGTTGAATTTTATTCGCTTGAACTTGTCAATAATTAAAATGTTAAAAACACTGAGATGGATGGACGAAATTGGTTCATTCATACTTTCACATGCGACTTGGCTCGTGTTTTAATTCGTTCACCTTAGTTTCGCGCCGTTACATTGTTGTTGTTTTGCACCTGAGATATAAAAATGTTGTGTTTTTATTTTCAAACATCATTCGTTGTTGACAAATTTTTTGCTTCTTCCACAATTCTAGAGAGAATAAAAATGGAATGAAAATAAAAATGTAAAAGGAATTCGCACGAATTTTACCATGAGAGATAACGCCAAAAATAAAAACATAAAAGCCAAGCAAGGGGAGCGCAACTTTTTTCCATTAATTTTATTATTATGCTGTTTCTCGGCGATGATACGAGTCCTTGATGTCTAATTCACATCTTCATGGTTCTGTTTTTGATGGCAGTCAAAAACATGTGTATTTTTCCTTTTTTTCTGTGTCACCTTTTGTTCGTTTTTGCTTAGTATTTTTTTTTCTATGAAATCGAACTTTATGCCGCGGCATGCCGTCATGAAGCAAGAATGAAGACTTCCATAAAACAATAAACGGGGAATAAAATATGAAAAAAAAGATACAGAAGCCTTGATGGCACACTTGGGTGTGTTCGACTTTTATAAACTTGATAAAATTGAGTTCTAGGCTAAATAATAATAGAATAAAATAACATGTTCAAGTTTATAAACATGTAAAATAGTAAATGAAACTGCGTATCACTAAAAATTCTTAAAAATCACAAAAATATTTCTAAAAACCGGTTTTTATGATTTTTAATTAAACCAGTTTTATTTCGTATGAAAGTTTTCTGTCTATTTTAATATTTATCTCGTTTTTTTTGTCATAATTCTCCTGTTTTCTTTCCAAAATTGAATACTATTTAATCATTTACTTGCATTTTAGATACATTTGTACTCAAACATGCACCGAACGAACGAATAATAATAATTGTTCGTGTTTAATCTCGCCCTAACAATCACCATTTATTTTATTAACTACCTTTTTATAATATTTCTGTACATTGTTTCGTTATGAAATCTGGCTAAAACGTAGATTTTTGTGGTTTCTTTTGTGTGCATACAATTTATTTGCTAGACATTAAAGCGTTAGACAATAATTGTTGGAGAAAATCGAAATGCACATTTTGCTCTACTTATTGTGTTATATTAAGTGACAACGTTAACAATTATATTTCAAAATAATACCTAACTTTATTTATAATAAAAAGTGAGATAATAAATTTAAAAAAAGTTGAGTAACTTAGTAATGCTTTAAAGTGTTAACTTTTTTTTTCATGATCAAAAGTGTACTGCAGCTTGAGGCAAAATCTGCTTGAAAAGTACACAAAATGTAATTATGAGCAAGTGAATAATTAGTAACTCAAACGCCTCGGAGCATCATTCATCATATTCATTCATACACATATGTGAAAGGTTTGTGTCTCGCTTAAAAGTTGTTTATATTTATCACCTCACACCCAACAAAGTGAGAGCGAGAGTCAAATGTGAATAACATATACTACAAGGTGACTTTTGAAATGACTCTTTACTAATTTTTGAGCAAACAAGTTTGTGTAAAGAAAAGAGTCAACATGAATGACAAAGAATATTTTTTTTCTGAAGTTTTTTTTTCTATTTAAAGTCTGTCCTAAGCTCAAAGAAGTTTTGTGTGAATAATTTTCCAAAACATATTTTGTCAATTTTTGTAATTTTTTTTGTTTTTAGGTAGGACTCTTACGGCCCTCACAGGATACTGGATTCCATAATTCCTAGAATTTTCATAAAATCTGGAGAAAAAAATAAGATGAAAAAATTTGAGAAACACTTAAATTTTTCTCGAAAATTTGTTTCAAATTCATCAAAAATTCTGAATCCTTTCTATTTAATTTTTAGGTAATTAAAATTTGCTCCCGATAAAAACAATTGTTGTTCCAAACTTGTCCGACCTTAAATCTCTTTGATGGAAATATTGTTTAATTTTAGTTAAAGTGCAAAACGAGAAAGAAAGGAATCTTTGTTTTGGAATCGATTAACAAGTCATAAGGAAAGTGAAATACGCTTATTACGAACTCCAATTCGTCAAGCTGATTTTTTTCATTTTTATTATTTATTCTTCATTAATAAATATAAATGTTTAAAAAATATTGATCCGATAACAAAAAAGACACTAAGCAGTTGTGGTGTTAAAATTTTTAAGAATAACATGATGTAACGAATCGGAAGATGATTTTTTTTTATCTTCGTGTATAAATATTTTGAATTCCACTTTTTCTCTCTGTATCTTTTATAATATTTCATTTGAACTTTCGAGACAACACTCAGACAAAAGAAGTTAAATAAAAGTTATTTGTTTATCGTTAGTTGGATGACGACTTGCTTTAGGCTTGCTGATGATATCACCGCATGTTCAATAATCGATTACACATCCTTCTATTTATTTCTTAGTAGTTTCTAATATTACGTAAAGATTCCTCTTTAAAAAAGTTATTATGCAAAAAAAAAAAAAAAAAAATCCCCAAGGTGTCATATTATCATGATTTTTTCAATTTTGTTGCTTTTTATTCTATTTAAGTCGATGCTTACTCCAGCAATTGTCTGTAACATAATAATAATATAATAATAACTTGCTAATTTAATTAAAAAGGTATTTTAATTGGATTTGCCACATATTTTTCTCTCTTCAACTAACTAACTAGGTACACATAACGAGGCATAAAATAATAGTAGATGGAGTAATTTTCATTATTACCTACTAAAAAGTTTGACAAATGATATCTCCGTGTCTTTTGTTGACGCACTTTATACTCGCAAGCATTGCAAGCCACGTCGGAGGCGAGAAATGGCATTTATACGGCTTACTTTCCAAAGTTTCGTTATTTGATGCCTTTTACATTCAATGATATCGTAATTACATTCTTTCGATGATGAAATTTCGCTTGGTACTAAAGGCTGTTTGCAAGATAAATGGCAAGTACAATTAAAATTTCTTTCAGTTCAACTATTTAAAAGAATTTAGACGCAAGCGAATGAGATAGAATGGCAACGCAAGTAGCAAAACTTGAATAATAATAATAATTTTTTCTCAATTACACAACATTCCGGAACGGAGGTTGACCTTTTAAAAAAGAATATTGTGTAACTTTACGGAAAAATTAGTTATTTTTTGATTCTTTTTGTCATTTTGTCTTATCTTTCTTCGTGTGTTTTATTTTTTTTTTTCGTTGGTATAAAATTAATCCAGCCACTTTGGTACGTTACACTTATAAAAAAAGATCATCACACTTGGTAAGTAAACAACATTAAAAAAAAAGACTGACTAATAATCATCGACGATGAAAACGCCGAAAGCGACTTAATTGCCACTTTTACCCCAAAATTTTCTCTTAAAATTTGTCATTTATTGTCGTTCGTGCCTTTTGGATGTCCCGCAGAATATTCAACTGCTCATTTTTTTTGTTGGAACTTTCAAAAACATGTGACATTTTTTGGGGGGATGCATTCCATCCTACTCAAATTCCATCCTGCAAATAACAATGAATGGATGAAAAGTAAAAATAAAATGACATGTATAAAACTTAATTTTCTTCGGAGATTAAATCAAATCTAAATAAATTGGGGGAACATATGCTAATCATCTCCCCTAAGCTTCAAACATCGCCTCTAAGCAAGTCAATAGTGGATGTGTGTGGCGCCCATGCAAGAGACATTTCTTAACAATTTATTACGCTTACTTTTGCGATAATGCATATATCAATTCTTTCGACATGACTTTTATTTATTGATTTGGTTTCATTCATCATTTGTATGGCTTTTTGGATACAAATTCGTTGGAGGAAAAATTATTGGTGCATGACCTTTAAATATTACATTTCAAATTTATTTACATTCCAATTGTGTGTGTGCATATTTTTACTATTTAAAGACGATGCTGTTGAAGCAGAAGACAGGTTTCTATAACTGTAAAACTCTCCCACAAAAAAAAAACAAGTGTCGTTCATTTGAAACATTAGCTACACACATTCCTTCTATCTTTGATCTTTTTTTGCCACACATTTTACTCGTTTCTTTGTGTATCAATAGGTAAGAAGCTGTGTAATAATTATAGCGATTAAAGAGATGCTGATGATCGTTTTACCTCACTTTTGTATTCAAATCTCGCACAAATTTTATCTTTTATGCAGATTTTTCGCGATGATGGTGTTGATAAATATTCACATCCCATCCCACTCTTTGTTAGTAGTATTAGCTTATTTTTTATTATTAAAAATTTACCTTTTTTTGTAGATAAATCCAATTCAATATTATCCTTGCTTCCAAGTTGGTCTTGAAAATTGACAAATTTTTGCTTTAATGTTTTTCTTCACTTTTTATATTTTAATATTCTCACTTAGTTTTTAAAATATTTTTTTTTTACTTTCAATTAAGTTTTTAATATATTTTAAGAGTTCTTTGAATAATGTAAAAAATTGTTAACAAATGTTACGTGTCATTAATAAATATCACGATCTTTCACTCTCACTTTATTTTTGAAGTAATCCACCTAAATAAAAAAAAAAAACAGTTTTTAAAGAGAACAAGTGCTAAATGTTGTCCAAGACAAGGTAAGACAAAAAATAAATGTAACAACATTTAGCAATAATAATTTAAGGCTTCAATAGAGCGGTGCGCAATTTATTTCTTCTCGCATTTATTTCTTATGATTTTTGTTAACCGAAATTATTAGTAGCCAGAGGGGCCTAAGTTAAGAAAGTTAAGCATTACATTAGCATTAAATGTGGTTTAAAAAAATATGATTTTTTATTTCTTGGACATGAATTTGTTTCAAAGTATTTCTTAAGTTCGATTTTTTTTCTTGATATTTTTTTTGGTAAGCGGCAAAAAATGATTTTACCATGCCTTCATATTCTCTATCATGCAATGAATGATAGATGCTAACTAGTTCACTATTCTAAAATTGTCAGTGCTCATCGAATAATTTTTAGTGCAAATATCGAAAATTTCAATTATATTTTTGCTCACGTTTTGTCAATTACCACTCGATAAAACTTTTAACACACGATTAGTCGGATAACACAGAGTTTCAAATAAAACTCCAGAAAAGGAAAACTACCAACACGTCTATGTGAACGGCAAAAACAGACTGATCTTCGTTTGCCATTTGGCGGTTTTCGATTCACTGATTTCCAACAGCACTTCCATGATTTCCAACAGCACTTCCATTATTCCAGGCTGGATGTCTGTTTCTATACGCATACACGGTACGATGATGTCTGTACGTCGCTACAGAAACCCGTATGTGAGCATAGTGTTTGTACAGAATTTTTTTCTGTGAGCTGGGAAATGTACAAAACCATTTTCTGTGAGCTGGGTCACGTACCGACATTTGATTGTCACCTAGGGCTGGTCAGAAGTCGTTGTTTGACACCTGGGGCATGTTTCTTTTTTTTGCACTGGGATTTGTCGGAAATTATTTTCTCTGCATTGGGGCTGAGTGCCGTGAGTGGTTTGAGTTACTTTGAGTGACTTTGAGTGACTTTACACATTGGGAGAGCCACAAGTGCTTTTGCATTGGGATTTTTTTTTCAAAAACCAGAAAAGTTTTTCGACCGTTGAGCCTGATGCCGACTTGAAAGGAACTTGGAAGGATGTTTTGGGGTTTCAGTGCATGAAAAGCATTGAGCTGATTTGAGGAACAAAAATAATTATTCAACTAAAAACCCTAGTCTTATACCTTTGAATCTTACATAAATCTATGACCTTGAATTTTACAGAGTATGATTTTAGCTTGAATTCCATGAGTCATCAAGAACGAAGATTTGTGTTTCGGATATGAAACATTCGGTCAACACCTCAAAAAATAATTCAAGGACAAATCTTCTGTTTGAGAATACAAATGGATTTAAAGGAAATTTTCCAAGAGAATAAAAAACGAATAGCTGTTGCATTTTTATATGAAATTAGTCATCTTTTATTTTTTTATATATGAATTTGTGTGTTACTTAGCGTTAAATATGTTTTGATTGACATAAACATTAAAAGCTGTCCAATATACAGAAAAAGGGAGTATTTTTTATATGTAAAAACGAAACACTGAAAGAACTTTTTACAAGAACTCTTCACACCAGTCATTCAAACATTGGTAACAGTCAGCAGCTTGTTTGGAATTGGCGTTACACACGTCCTTCATCCACTCTTTGAACAGCTCGGCATCTTTTTTCAGCACCAAATACTGACCGAGAACTGTGTATGCCTGCGAAATAGAAAATTAACGTTACATATGCCGAAGAAACATGTGTACGAATATGTAAATTACCTTATCGAAACCGGCCGCTTCGAGTCTTTTGCCGAGAACGTCACCAACGCCAGCTAAATCTGTGACTGGTTTCTCACCCATGGGCTCGGCCACGAAATTACGATGCTTTTGCGAAGTACTAGACATTGTTGGATGGTTTTATAGTATTTTCGGGAAGTCAAGAGGGCTTTAAATGCACTAAAATTCGATTTTTTCGGAAACTTTTGGTCGATTGTTGTGAAATTGGCGGTTGACGTCAAAATTTGCCCTCATGCTAATTCAAGTCATATGGATTTTGAGACGAATGAAATTGATGAAATCGATGAAGGCGTCATTCATTAAGGGGGGCATCGGCAATTAAGGGGGTGTGGGAGAGGGGGGCGACTTTAATTACATTTTAAATTTAATGTTATCCGTCTGTATTATATATTTCTTTTGATTTTTACGCACTAAATAATTGAATTTGATCGATGAATTAAGACTTATGGTTCTATTTTTTCTTCTTTTGTAAATGGTTGTTCATCGTCATCGTAATTCACTGACTGTAAATTGACCATTGCTGCAATAATGATGACGATTTCGTCCAGCAATTTGACAAAATCCGAAGTCAAAGCTTTCTTGTTGTTGATCAAGGTGAATTGGCGCATCCGTTTAATGGTCTCAAATGCCAATTTTTGCTCAAAATTAAGATTCTTCTCGGGATCCTCTTCGTCCTCCTGAAATTCGGGCACGAGATCGATAATATTGAAGCCATCTTCAATTAATTCCCTGATACTCTTGATTGCCGGTAAGGTTTTCTCGGGCGTTAATCGTCCTCCATAGCCGGGAGACACATGGGCGATACATCCGTCGGGCGTTACCAAGAAAAAGTAGTTGATGACGTGCTTTGTACCATTGAAAGTCACTTCGTTGATGTACAAATCTTGTGTTTTCTCGATGACAACGGGGAAGGAACTGAGATAAAATCGTGTCTGGCACAGTTTTCGGCGCGCACTCACTGGAATGTCCTCAAAGACAACGTACTTCGATGGAAGTTGCACTAAACTCTGCATAAATCGCGCAATCGTTTTTGTCGTATAGCAAAAAAGTTCCTTTGCCTCGCCGTCCTTCAAGTTAAAGTAGTCTTCTAGCACAGACAGGTCCTCGTCCAGTTTCAGTTTGCGGAACGTGAGGATGACATTCATTTCGGAAATGCTGATATTCGATGCAAGGGTCTCCACCAAGTCAATTGATGCGGGAGTCAGTCCCAGATATTTGTACGGATCCGAGTTCATGAGTAAAATTATCGCTTGTGATGTTGTTGGCAGTTTTGGGGGCTCTTTCGCTTCGGACAACTTTAGTTTTTTGCAAGGTTCGCCTTCTCCATTGATACTGCCATTTTTCCGAATTCCATTCAAAGCTTCGCGTTTGTCGAGCATCACTTTGATCGAAGTATTCCTGGCTGCTTCTTTCAATTCCTCCAACGAAACCTCACTGATGTAATTGTAGTCGGTCATCATTGAATTCGGCGTCGATGTGAACTCACGAGATGATCGGAGTGCTCGGTCTCGTCCCATATTTTTGGACGGCACCACATTCGGTCGCAATCGACAACCTCCATTCGGGGAATGCGAGAATATTGTGTAGTCCCTTTCGTGGAAGTGGTCGCGACAGACTTTGGTGTTTTTCTTCGCTTCTTTGATGCCACACGCTTCCAGCCACTTTTGCTTCATCAAACCACCACGTGGAAAGTCATGTTTGAACGAGACATGGGAGTTTGAGGAGTTGTTTTTGCAGTCTGGCACTAAAAAAAACAAATAAACAAAATAATGGATAGCAGGAATTAATTCCATCAATTAATCGAGCTTACCTGCACAAAACCACGATGACATGATGTTTTAAGGACTCTTGGAGGCTTTAGCTTGATGACTAACTAGTTGGATGGCTGAATATTTGGCTATTTACACCGAAAAATCATTAAAAACTGGAGATAAACAAGTAGTTGCCGGCCATTGAAAACCTTGCCCTAAGACATCTGTTGGCGAGAAAACGAAGTAAATATGTATAAAGGCGCCATCCATTTACGGCGTCGGAAGTTTGAGGGGGGATGGATTTCGACGTAGGGGGAGGGGGATAAAAGGAAAATACGACGTCGTATAAATTCTCTATAGTTAAGATTTTTTGTTTCAATTTGTCAGTAATATTTAAGCGCTTCAAACTTTTTTGATCTGTTTTTTAACTTACTGAGTAAACATGTACAATTTTTCACAAATTTCCATATAAACGTGAGCTAGCTTTTAACAATTTTTCTTAACAAAGGGGGAGGGGGGTTATTTTATTACTAAATAAATAGTACGTCGTAATTAAGGGGGGCTTTAAATTTCGACGGTTCCCGACTATATGGGGGTGAGTCTATTAAAAGGCCTCGATTAACAATAGAAAATTATTGACAAATTAAGTCAAATTGATCAAAATTTATAAAATAAATTTTAGAAAATAAGAATAAAATTTTTGAATTTTTCAATATTTCCCGATTTTCCGAGTTTTCTCGCAAATTTTTATCAATTTTATCTAGTTAACACATCACCCGATATCAACATTTCATCGAAAATAAAATGGTATAAGATTTTTTGATGGTTTTATATTAGTTAGGCCTAAAGAAGTCAAAAAAAAAACCTAAATTTAAAATTCTAGAACGAATCAAAATGGTTTCTATGCATTTTTAGTGAGATCGGGTATGTCAAAGAGGTACTTGAATATATCCAATTTGATTACCAACAATTTTAATTTTTTTGATTACAACTACCAAAAACAACTAAAAACTAAATAAACAAGAAGAAAAAAAAGATACACATTAATATTTCTTCACAATAGCTCCTCAATTTGATGAAGAAAGAGTTGAGGTAAGTTCGTCAATCGTCTAACCAGTTGGTTTTCGTGTCCCAGCATTCAATGAAAGCACTTCAATAGTAGCCTTAACATGAAGTCTTGAATGGTCTCCAGTTTACATGTCTTGTGTAGTTCAACATTTCTTACTTGTCTGAAGCTCGTCGGGTGTTGAACAGCATTCAGGAAGTAACGCAGAGGCTTATTTTGAAAAACTTGCAATTTCTGGATGTTTGCGTTGCTTGTCGCGTTCCACACAGGAATGGCGTACGTCATGACGGATCTGACATAAGTTTTGAAAAGAGCAACTTTATTTGTGAGAGACAATACGGGTTTACTTACTTCGCGGTTTCAACAATGGTTTCAGATAGATAAACTTTACCTGAGTGTCTAAGAAAATTCGTTGTATTCTCAGTGACAATGAGTTTCTTGTTAAGATAAACCCCAAGCAGTTTCAGAGACTCAGTTTTCTCTAAGATAGTGTTGTTGTATTTCAATATGAGATTTTGTGAAATGTTTCTGCGGCGAGTGTATAGGGCATATATAGTCTTATTCTCATTGACTTACATTTTCCATTTTAAAATTTTTTGGAAAAGTGCATCAAGATGTCTTTGGGCGCGAGAAAATGCCACGGAAGGAAAAACGGTACTTGCCACTTGTGTCGTCCGCAAAAATATTAAGTTTAGTAAAGTAAAATCTCGGCATATCATACATCGCGAGAATGAACAGTAAATAAAGTTTTTTTTTTATTTTCAACTTTTTTTGAAGCTAGAGAAAAAAATTTATAACTCAACACTGGTTTACTGGAAAACTATAATAATAGATATATTATTACATATATTAAAAGTACTTCATAAATTTTATAGAATTTAAATTCCAATCTGTTGAATGCAATTTTGTTCAAGTATATCTTCTGAATGTATATTTTGTGTTGAAAGTACCTTGAAATTTCTCATTTTTCATTCAAACCCCGTTCAATCGAAATTCAATTTGTTGAAAGTTAATATGATTGTAAAATTTTTCCTAAAAAAGCTAAATTTTGACTCCGATTTCTTAAATAAACATTCGGCTATTGTCTAAGTTGACAAATTCAGTGAATCTAACATTGAAAAATTACAACAATTAGTTTTGTTTCTATGTTTGTCTTTCATGTAATGATTCCCTTCTCTTACTATCTCTTATGAGACACGAAATTTCTATCGAAACTTATTCCAAATTTCTGTAAAAATCTTCCAATGTAAAAAAATAAAATGAGAAAGGGGACGTTTATTATGAATTTTTTTCTTTCTATAAAAATATCTTGTAATAATTCTTTGTTTCGTCCATCGATGCATTGGGATTGAATAAAGCTAATCAAAGAACATTTTCTATTTTGAGACGTCGTGAGTGAGTGGCGCATTGTTTTTTGTTTGTTTTCCCACACATTTCTGGAATCATCTCACGTTACGTGAAGAGGGGTGGAGAACCAAATAAAAATAAAAAGATTTCAAGCAGAGAAAGAATAAAGAAAAAAATATTAATTACTCTTTCTAATTATCATCGTATTTTAGTTTGATTCTCCGGAGGTCTCTTGGGTCAACTTTTGTTACAATTCTTCTTCCTCCTCTCGTTTCGAGTTCGTTTCTTTTGTGTGGAGGAGCATCTGTTACACTTTTATTATTATTACTACATTTTATAATTTTGGCATATAACCTCTTCTCTTTTATGTGTGTAAGAACTTTTACTTTTGTTGTACGAAAGATGTAATAATGCAACAAATGGTCTACAAAAGTGCGACGCATTGTGCAATTTTTGCTTTTATTACGTTTTTTGTGACAATTGAAGAGTGTAGGATGTCGCAACAAAAGATTTAAATTAGTGAAGGAACAAGAAACCGTAATTTAAATTCCCAAATGCCAAAATCTGTCACATTATAATGATTTAATGGATAGAGAAGTCAATTTTGATGACTTTGGCGATTCAAAATTTAACAAACCAACATTTATGACGATTCGGTATCTTTAAAAAGTTATTTAGTATTGATCAAAAAACTCTTCAATCATTTTTAGAACATTTTTTTTACAAGAGAACTACAAAAAAAAACTAATAAACATAAATTTCTTTTTATGTATCAAGACATTTGATTGTAGTTTTTTAACAAGATTTTTCTATTCGTATTAAAAAATAAATTTAACAATATTTTACCGTCTGTCTGTTCTGATCAAACATTTTAGATTTATTTATGCTATACAATTTAAAATCAGAGGAAAGTTTTCAAACGATTTGTAGAAAAATTTAGATTTGATATTTTTTAACTATAAAATGATTACAAATGCGCTTTCGTCAGAAATTCAGGTATTTTTGTAAAAAAAATTCATTAACACGTCAAAAACAACCAAATTTATGATTTTTTTATACGAGAATTCAAACCATCTGCCTGACCAATGCATTTTAAACGAATCATAATTGTTACGGCTTTATTTTCTTATTTTTTTTTCGTCATTTCTCTTCAAATGAAATCCGAACATCTTGCTTTTCAAAAGTGATTTGATGACAAAACGTTACTTACACAATTGTGTAATCGTTGTCGCATCATCTCTCGGATTCTGGAATAAAAAAGGAATCACAGCGTGAAAAAAAAGTTGTGAAGAAAGTAACACAACAGAAGCACGTGCCTTTTGGGCATTGTCTATATGATATTTTTTTCGTTGCTCCTCATTTTCTTTGTTTGGAGTTGTCAGAAAAGTTTCTTAAAAGATTTCTTAAGATGTTGTTTGGATAAAACATTTGCTTCTGTTGTATAAATAAACTTTTTTTAAGGGTTCGTTTTTTATTATTTGAAAAAAAAAATTAATAAAAAAATAATTCTAAGAAAATTTTATTAGATTTAAATCCAAATAAATCACAATTAAAGCATGAAAATCTTTGCAAAATTTATTTATTTATTTTTTGGTTCTATGCAAAACTAAACAAATATTTGATCAATAAATATTTTTGGGTAATAAATTAGCATGCAGCGAGAAAAAAATATTTCCGATACTCATAAAAAATTAATGTGTTTATAATTTAATAATAAAGCTATTAAATGCGATTAAAACCTTTGTTGTGAAGAAACTTTTCTTTGTACATTTTTTAATATCGTCATAGATCATTAAACAGCAAAATTCAATATTTGTGGTCTTACTGTGCGAGTGCGGTAATGTACAAAAAATGCATAAGAAAATGAATATTTATAAAGTTCCCTCTTCTTAGTTTAATTCGAAATCTAAGCAAATATTATGCAACGCATTGCGATTGCGTCACTAATGCGATTTTAATAAAAGATCTCCCTAATAGTATTTCGGTGGTTGATTTTTTATTAGGTTTTTTAATGATTAAGCACAGCATGGGATACGAGATGACCTCTAAGACGAAAATTTAAGATTTTGCAGATAGAGTTCGCGGATCATTGAGTCACCTTTGGGTGATCGAACTGAGAGATTTATCGCGTAATTAAGGCTTTTATCTGCGATGAGAAACTGTGCTGTTAATGGACCAAAAAATATTGAAAAATTTCTAAAAAAAAAATTCTCATCCAAATTTTTGTCAGTTGTAAATTTTATGGCGCTCAGCTGTCGAGTTTTTGTTCTTCCGCAATGGATGTCCAGAAAGCTCGCCGATAGAATGAAAGAAAAAAGAAGAGAAGACATTTAAATTAGTTCCACCAAAAATTCATGAATGTAGATTTCTTTCACAACTATGTCTGTGGATCATTGTTTGACCGCATCCTTTGGAAAGAAGAAAGTAAAATTTATTGAACATTTCTCCATTCAGGAGGAAACCAAAAGCAACAAACAACGACATGGTTACATGGTTCATAACCTCTTGTTATATTTTCCGATGCATCGTGAAGACAATTCCCGAGATTTGCAACGCATTCGCCATGCCATGGGATTTTCAATGCAAGACGACAGAACCCAAAAATAAGTAATAAAGGATTTTCAAGTTCACTAAACAAATATAAGAAATATATCCAATGTCCGGTTGGTCATCGTCATTCGAGGGGATTTTTATTTTTATTGTGAATCGGAACGAATTGATAAATATTTATAACTTTACAACGATTTTCAAAAGTTATAACGATCCCATAACTGGATATTCCTATTCACAAAACGCAATAAAATCATTTGTTTGCCCTCGTCGATGCCACCACTTGAGAACACATTTACTGTTTAATTTAATAATCAAATATGCGATCGCGATAACGGACAAAAACATGAATTTCGCGTGATCACAGCTAATTTTTGCCACATGTCCCGTAATTTTTCGCAAAATTGCTTCCTGTTTATGTTTTTTTTTTATTTTCAAGGATTGATTGTGATTTCCGTTAATTATTATTGTCAAACACCAACAAAAAAAGGCAACGAGTGACATTTGTTTCCATTTTGTTAAAAAAAAAACAAATTAAACGGCACGCGTAGTTTGGGTTACCTTTATAATTGCTAAAAATGAGCATTATTTGTTTATTTATGCCATACGACCGACATTAACGAATGACGGAATGATGTCCATTAAAACAGTTTTAATCGTAATAATCCTCTACGCATACGAAAGGACATGCTTAGAAGTTTAAAAAAACTTGTTTGGCAATAATTATAGTTTAGTTATTACAACTTCTATTTATTCAAAATAAATAATAACCACGGGTTATAAAACAAACGGAATTTCTCCTTTTATCGCGTACGAGCGACAACGAGCGAGCGAGCAAAAAAACTAGTTTGACCCTAATTTTCTTTTTTTTTAATGTGCATCATACTTTAATAAGTAAAAATTATGCATAATGCACGGTTTGGTTGTCAATAATGTTTTTTTTTGTTCTGTGAATGATGCCGCAAACACAATATGGGACACGAGCGCGATCGCCAAATATTGATAGCGACTGTACTCGCTACTGTTTTGCATATGCGTTGGCAATGACGCGATGGTACCGTAAGTGAGTTCAACCCTTTTTCGCTCGAGGATAGATATTTGTACAGATATGAATGCAGTCAGTCAGAGGTAGAGAGAGAAAAATATTTAAATAAATACTTACAACATGTAACATTCGGAGGCATAAGGTGTAAGTAATGACATGCAATGTGCAGTTAGTTTATAAAATATTTTTTAACAAAAGAGAGAAAGGGTCAGTGCATTAGATATTTGCATACAGCTCAGTACAAATTTGGTACATTACTTGTGTCAACATGACTTTCTATTTATTGTAGTCATTGTTCACGGTTTTAATGGACATTTTTTTTGCAAAACAAAAAAATAGGTGCTGCGATGGAAGTCATGTGTCCGTCCACATAAAGTTCCACACTTTGTTCATATTATGGATTCATTCTTGATTAATAATATTTAATAATGCTTAACTTAAATATATTTAACAAAAAAAAAAAAAATTAATAAAAATTATATAAAAATATAATAAATAGTTTTCTTTTTAAAGTTTGCAAATAATTTCATAAAATTAAAATTAAATATTTTTTTATCCTATTTTTTTTAAATATTTTTTTATCTTATAAAAAGTTAAAAACACATATTGAAATTTTTCTTATATCATTTTAGGTTGTAAAATAGTTAAATCTAATAGTTATTTTTTTTATTAAAATTTATCTAAATGCGCTTACATCCTTTTTGGTCAAAACGAATCCTTTTCTGACACTTTTTTATGTTATTTTGTCCGCACAAAATGTTGATATCTGTCACAGCACGACTCTATGTCCATCAAAATAAACGATGCAGAAGATATTTGCGTTCGTTCCGTTAATGTTAGTATTACTGTCGCATCGTTTCTCTTACGTTTTTTTTTCATTTGAAATATTTCATTTAGATCAAATACTTTTTTTTATATCATTTCATTTCCATATGGAACATGTTCATCACGTGTAAAAACAATAAAGGGGTTCAATAACGATCGTGTGTGTGGTATGTATGATCTACTTTTACCCCAAAGTTATGCAGTTAATTGCAATGCAATGCGCACGAATGTCGTCCTCGTCATCGTACTTGATGTCATTCATATTTTGAAACATTAAAAAAAAACTAGAACAAAAAAAAGTTACTAACAAATGACACAATTTTATTAACCAAACATAATTTGAATGCACTTTTAAGCGACATACTGTTATTTTATGTTAAAATAACAAAATGAAAAAAATGAACAAATTATTTCCTTGAGTACGCATCAATGAGCGACAACGTTTTTTTTTGCTGGATCGAGTCTTTTGAGACAAAGAGACTTAAGTGACCGTGTAAGACGATAATAATCAAGCAACAAGTCTCGATGAAAGACGACGTGGTCATTTAATTGAAATATCGATGTCGTTCCCTTGTCGTCGTCGTCATAAGCGACAAACATTACATGACAAAAGAAAGAAATTTTAATCAAAGGAAAGAAAAAAGTCATTACAATAAATAACATGAATAATCATATGATGGACTTGCATCACAACTGACATTCTGATGCATCGAACGGGACCCTCTTAAGATTTGCAATGGATTTTTCACACATGCAGGGAGCATTGGCAATGATTTGGATATTTTTAAGTAGTTGTTTATGGTTTATCTATCCGCATCCCTTACGTGTCTATGGACCCTACAGCAGATTTCGTTTTCACTCGTCTCGAGAATGATCCATGAGAGACAATTTCAACAAAGAGAAAGACTTACTTGCGATTTAATCAGTTTTGCGTATACAAATAAATAAAATATCTTCTGCATGACATGCAAACCTTTTTTCTCAATAACGTTGAATAGCAAGAAGTTAACATGTCAATAATAGAAAGATGCAATTCTCATAAAACATCTACATCTCAGTGATTTTTGATGCCGTTCCTAACAGGAAAATAATACTTTACAAGGTTATTTATTAAGGGGCGGTGTTGACAGATATTACTCCTTTTGCGACTGACTGCATGCATCATCTTCCTTGCAAATTTTATTTTTTTTTTGCGTGTGCATGCATGCATGATGAAAGAGGTAGGTAGACGATTATGAATAAGGATGAGGAAGAAAAGGGTTTCGCAAAAATCCTTTTTAAACAATAATGCAGAAGATGCAATTTCTCGCATTGATTTGCATTTAACAGCAATAAAATCCATATTTATAAGTTTCACAGATTTGTTATCTTAATTTGCTTTGCTTTTATGAAAGTATTAGCAGGGATGAAAAATTAAGTTCGCTGAAAAGATGATGCAAAAATATATTAAATTACTTCTGATGCATTTGTTCCTTTGTTTGTCTCAAAAACTTTGTTAAAAAATATTTTTAGACAATTTTAGAAAGGGTTTTTCTCTTCGATTCTTCTGCAAAATAATGGAATAAAGACGCAACTATGAATATTGAAGAATGTGGATTGCTCTCTTTTTTTCTGTTGCAGTATTATTAGATTTCATTGGATTGGCACTTAATGCTCGATCATGTGAAAAAAGTATGAAAATGATGAAAAACATATTAAATTTCGTCATCGTCTTGTTATTCTTCTCGCTCGTTGATGTTGTTGAATGAATAAAAGTCTGTGCACCGATGGGAGAATCTTCCACGATTGATGCATTTCTTCCGATTATGAGGGAAAGTTTGACTAAATATCATCATATTTCAAAAAATAATAACGATTTTTATTCAATCTTTCCCTATTTTTTTGTATTAATAAGACATTTCTTCCGTCAAAGATGTTTTTTATGCGCAGTGAAACTCATTGTCATCGAAAATTATGATGAAAAATGTGTTGAATGTCTTCATTTTTTTAATGTACTTTGTTATGCTGCATTAATACAATAGAAAAATGATGGAAAGCACGTCAATTCAATGAAGTAGTTATTTGATTGAGTTTTTTTTTTTGTGTGACGGAACACGTGAAAGTGACGTTGTTTGGTAATAGTGTGGTTAGTGAAGCATAAAAAATAGAAAAATAATACAGAAAAAGTTAAGGGATTCTTATTGTTGTCCGTTAAATGGATGGATGATAAAGAGATAATCAGAATTATGACAATATGTGATGAAATCGTCTTCGTTTCGATGAGGGTCATCAAATTTCGCTTTGGGTGAACTAAAAAATAAAAGTCACATAAAAAATTAGAATCTTAGATAAAAAAATAAATGTGATGAACTTATCTTCTTGTTTTATTTTAGTTAATTAATTATCTCTTTTTCAGTGAATATTTTGAAAATTGATATATGTATTAATGAACAATAAATAACTGAATTTTTGTTTATTTAAATTGTAGACTAACATACAGAGAAAATACTCCAAAAATTTGTTACTATTTAAATTCCCTTAATAACGTTTTTCTTCGGCTTTACGTTCCTTAAATCATTTAAATTCTCATCAAGAGAACACATTTGTATTAATTTCGTACACCTAAAAATTTACCTAATCGTTCTAATCACACTTTTGTCCTTACAAATTTCCCATAAAGTACAGACCATAACATTGATTAATTACTTTTCTTACTTGTCGTCGTCGTTCGTTCGTTGTTCGGTCAACATCAACAACAACATTATATCGTCAACGTTGTCCTCTCATCCGAAAACTAAATGAACACATCAAATAACGCAAAAAGTGTCCCGAATGGCATTAAAGATTAAAAATTTTGTACCGTACACAATAAAAGTGACCATCATTATCAACAAAAAAAGGGACAAACACAGGACCAACATATATGCGAGTCATTAATCAACTCATCTAGGATGATCAACACTCCGAGAGAGAGAATAAGTAGCAAGCAAGCATCAGGTAACAAACAATGAAAATGTTATGTTTTAATCGTATTACTATGAATAATGAGAGAAAAGGTCCTTTTTGTTGCTGCTCTAATTGAAATGAATTAAAACTTTGTGACAATTGAGACGTCAACGAATGTAAATTGGTAAATAAAATAAAAATAAATTAAACAATAAAAAATCTGGACTGGAAATAATTGAGAAAAGTCCAACGCTTCGTTAGTTACGGTTAAAAAATGAGAATTAAAAAAAACGCTGCATCACAGGACTTTCTCCTATTTTATTCGATAAAACGAACTAATGTTCGACTAAAGAGAATTTTATTTTTTATTCATTTTTCGAAAGTCACACAAATCTGCAGGATCAGACAACAAAAACGTAAAAAAATTGCTAGTCACTGTACTTTCATTAAGTAAAATTTGGTGTAAGTTACGTTATCGGACACTGAAGCTAGACAAAAGTGAATAGAATTTCCACTAATTCATTGTTATAGACTAACTAACGGTTTATTAAAAGTTTTTTTTTACCCTTTTATTAATCTAATTAACTCAATTCCCACACTATATTTGTCAACTTTAGATACATATCGCCGCTCTAGTTACAAACATATCTTAAACATTATCGTATTGTCGTGAATGGATATGAAAAATACCAATATCGTTCCCCCGTTTTTTTTATAAAGTACATAGAGTCATATAGTGTGGTACAGTCGTCATATTAAGGACATAATTCACACTGGCACATGTAAATTAATTTAATAAAAATTTTAGAGATCTGATAAATTTTGAGGAAACAGGTTAAAATTTGATAATTTATTGGAAAAAACTGTTGCTCAAATTTCTCTCATAATAAATTTAGAGTTTAATTACGTGCTTTTCTGCGATTAGAATAAAGATAATAAAGTAATATAGATTATAATACTTTTGATCCAATAACGGCTTTTTCATACTGAAATTGGCTCAAAAAATATGATATTTAAAAAAAATATAAATATGTATTTACAATTTTTTACAGAAAATTTACCAGAATTCACTGAAAATATTAAGAATATCTTCTTCTGTAAAATTTTGAGTCCATATAAATATTATATAGATGTTCTGAAATTAATTTTAAAATAGCAAAACTCAATTTAAAAAAACAACTAAAATATTACTAAACGGTCGATTTTTTAGACTTATTATTTTTTTGTGAATTTGCTTGATTCATTCCGAAAAAAATTTTAGGATAAAATTTCAATATAAATGTAGAGCGAGCCAAAAAGTCACAGACTCTCTACAAATCGTATCTGACAATCCATCAACAGTACTCAAAAGTCGTCTGACTCGAGACATCTTCAAGGTGAAGGTTATAAGAACTCGTCCAAACATATTTTCACTACGTAATAATGCAACATTGTTTAGCATCAACTTTAACAAAAACATGATTGAATTGAGTCATTTATTTCATCTCCTAAGGACATGTGCTGTCCTTCTTCATTCAAAATAAAAAAAATGCATCTGTGCAATTTTTCATGTTTCAAAAAATAATAAAAAGAAAAGAAGAAGTTAATCGGTGATTTTTGTCTGATCAGCTTTTTCTCTTCTGTTTTCTCCCGTCACAACTCAAAACTTTAACTACAAGTTTGTGTCATGTTATTTTATAAGATTAGGGAGATGATATTGTAAAATATGCGTCTTGTAACACGGAACAATGTAATTCTCGTAGTCGGATTGAATTATTATAAAAAAATCTCCGTAGGCATTGCAGACCCGACGAACTCATGTTTTTCGGATAGAAGATGAATAACAAACAATGCGGACGAGAATAGAGGAAAAAAATCGAAAGTAAGAAAAATTTCATGTCAAATTGATGGATCTTCCTTGATGTGGAATCTTGTTCAATGTCTCTTCCTTGTTCTCGTTGTTGTGTTGTTTCTTCTTCCTTCTTCCATGTCAATGTCAATGGGGTGCATTTTGCTTCAAGGTAATAGATAAAAAAAACGTTTTGGAAAACAATATTCTTAGTTTATTATAAATTATGCATGAAATGTGATGAGACACGCATTTCCTTATATTTAGATCTAATAAAAAACTATTTGACGACGCTTTGTGACAAGTCAAAATATGCCGAAGAAGCGCAAGAAGAATAAAATTTTACATTTACAGGAAAAGGGTTGATCCAACTTTGATTTGGAAAGTTAATAATAATAAATAAATGACAATTATTATTCACTCAGAACTTTTTTTTTTTGAAATGTGTGTGACAGCCAACTCAAATTACATGTTTTGATTCACAAACTATATTGGAAAATATTGGAAGACAATAAAAAAGGATCGAAACGAGAACGTAAAGAGATCAAAGAGTTGTCATTTAATTTGATACGCATCATAATTGTAAATGAAATGAGGTGTCATGTGTGAATGTTACGATATATGCCGAGATATGTGTGAAAGGGATTGATAATAATATGTTTTGATAACTTATGGTGAAAGTACTTGATCTCTGCCGATTATTATTATTGATTCGTATCTTGGGAAAGAATTTGTGAAGGCTGTTGATCCAATGTTGTCACTCATTGTTGAGTGGAACGAATTGCGGGATCATAATAAAATGTTGAACTTTATTATAATCGCTCCAAATAAATGTATCGGAAGTTAATTAAAGATGTGAGAAAAAAAAATTGCGACATGTCTTGGGAGTGACGTGATGGTGATGAAAAGTAATGTTTATTAGCTGGTGGAACGAATGCAAATATTTGAAAATCTATTGAAAGTCATGAGAAAAAAGTCAACGGTTGAACCGTTGAAAAAACCGTCTAACAATTTTTCCCGACTTGCTCTTTAGAATAGTTTTCAGAAAATTGAGGAAATTTTCCTCATTGAGTTAAATGTGTTCACAATCGCACAAAAGTGGCTTGTCATTAATTAGCGAATAACAAAAAATCGTTTATTTTCAATTATTATTCATCATAAATATATTTAGATAACAAAAAAAAGAGAATCATCTCATCGTCAAAAGCACACTTCAAACGAAAGCACCTAAATACTTTGTTCAAATAACACATTTTTGCATCATCCCATTCAATAACACACAAAAACATTCAATAAAAATGCAAATAATTAGATAGGGTCGTCAATTTGTCAACTTTTGCAATGCAAATTTTGTGCAAATCATGACAAGATGAGAGACGAGCATTCCATCCCCTTAAGCAATGTCGGATTTTTCGTGCATTATTTATTTAGCATGCAAAAATGTTTGTCATTTCAATTGATTCGATGACGAGCATGCCTACGAGTCAATTTCAAATTGAATGAAAACAATGAAGAACGTAACTGAAGTGGCGACCATCTGCAATAAGGAATGTCACATAAATTATGTTTGATTGGAAGCTTATTCATAAATTTACCTTAAAAACTAATCCCCAGTCAAAGCGAAAGAATTCACATTCCACAACGACTTGCTGTCGTTCGATTTCTAATGAGAACATGTCCAACTTTTCCAAAATATTTGCGTCCGTTGTGTGTGCCATCGCTTCGTAAATCAAAAATTGCGTCCTGCGTCCTTCGTTTGTCGTAGAGCTGCCAATGCTGATCATTATCAGGAAATAATAGGTGTAATAAATGGTCCACATTATATTCACTTTCGCGTAAGCTCGTTGCGTGGCATCCGTGGTATCCAAAAACACTTTGTAGATGATAAATGGTGTAAAAACGTAGTAACAAACGAAGGACAGAATTCCAACGACAAGCTAGGAATATAATTTATTAGCAAAATCTGACAACATACGTTTGATAAGGCGCTTACCGGATACGAGAAACGGTCGTTACAAATAACAATCATATCGACAAGGCGACTATAAATATCAGAGAATTGCTGGATTGTCCGTTGGTGTTCAAAGTTGCTTATGAAGTGCTTTGTTGGGAGGTCTTTGCAACGTGTGGTGAGGAAATATTCCCTGTAAGAAACATTGCTAAAGAAAAAGTGACAAAACGAAATCAAACTTACTTGAAAGTGGCATTACAAATCTGCAATCGATTTCGTATCATGGATGTATTAACAATGTACATGCCTAGAAACACCAAAATCATCGTAGTATAAGCTTGGGCTATAACTATGTGCATATAATTTTCTACATATCCTTGCAAAAAAGCCATTGTCGTGATAAACAAACACCAGAATTGAAAGATACCAACAAGACAAAATGTAATAAAGTATTTATATTCTTTACGAGTGTAGTCTAAAACGCCTAATTGTTGCAACTGAAAAAACGAAAATTTCATATTTTTTTTTGACGAGAACAAAGATAAAAATTTTAAGTTTTCCGGACAAAATTTAAACTTTTTTTATTTGAAAATTGAGTAGCTTTACTTGAGTAGCTACTGACTTAATTTATTGAATTCTAAAATAGGACATCGGACTACATTTTTGAAATTTATTTGAAACAGCCTAATTCATTATGAAAAAAATCGAAATTCACTTACCTCTTTATCGATCCACAGCAGATTTTTCAGCAAAATACCAAACTTTTTTGCATGTCTTATAGCTAATAAACTTGAGTAAATTCCATTGGCCGTCTGTATTCGATATATGAAAAGCACTCCTTGAGCCAGCACCACCGATCTCGGCTTACTCAGTGGAACGTAGTAGACAGTCGTGAGATACAGCGTAAAACATTGGCCAATAATATTTGCGACACATCCAACATAATCGATTGGTTTTGATATTATTTTCCAGTCATTTTTATTGCCTACAAATTTTCATTAAAAATGAATTAAAAAACAAAAAAATAACTCACCAGAGATCCGACAAGGGACACTACCAAAAATGCGGCAAAAGAAGAGAATCATTTGAGCAGTTTCAAAAACTGACATTATTTTGCCTGCAGCAGTTAAATAAATGATTTTAATTGAAAACGTGCCAACAAATAATTTTGTCGACTGAATGTCGAATTCGGAACAAGTGATACTACGTCTACTAGTTTTTAGTATTAATGTTGTTTAATTAATTTTGTTTGGCGTTTTCGATTAAATTAGAGACCATAAATTATTTTTCATCGATGGTGCGACGATAACGGACGTGAGCGTGACTCAACTGGTGAGGTCGTGGTAATCCAATGAAGCTATCCTGGGAAACATTGTGTCCAATCAAGTGAACGTTATCCCGTATTAATATCATTAATTCGATCGATGTTATAATCGAACCATATTATTATTTTAAGTGCAATCGATTCCTGACACATCCCTAAGTCCTTTCTCGCACCAGCAGCATTTTTTTTGGCATCATTTCATTCCGTGTTCATTCAACTGTAGGTAAAGTAAAATTGATACATTTCTCTAGATCTCTTTTTTTTTGCTTTTTTTGGTGCAAAAAATACAAAATTAGGGAAAAACAAGAGGACGATGCGGAATGATTTACATTGAAAATAATTATGAGATCGAGTACCATCATCATCATTGCATAATGTGAAGCGACGTTGAATGAAAGATTTAACTAAAAGAGATTAAATGATGACATTCGGGGAACAAATAAATGCAAATAAATATAATGGCAGAGAACTTCATCCAATTAAAATAAATTTTCACACTTGGATGGAAATTTATGCACTTACCGGACTGTCTTTCGGACATTTATTAGCGCCTTTGACCCGATTTATGATAAAATTCAACAAAAAATGATATGAAATGCGGGTTTTGTCCGCAAATTGCCTCATTATTGGCTAATTTATTGTTATTTTAGTCCAAAAATATTTACCTGATGCAATAAATTATCAGTTGGAATGTAAATTTTTTGAAAGCAATTAATGGTTCCACCATTTTAAAGTTCCCTGGAGCTATTTTCCTGAAAAATTGAATGAAAAACATTTATTTATTATTATTATTTTAATACAACACGACCAAAAATTTCTTTGATCGCACTAAACCATTGTAATTATAATTATAAATCGTTTCACAGTAGGAAATCACACACAATGCCAAAAAAAATCGGTGAAAGTACATTTCTGACGTGAATTGCAGCGCATTAAAATAATAATAGAAATGTGGGCACGTGTGTGTCATTTGCGTCTATTATCCCTTTCATTGCGAGATACGATAAAAGTCATTCATCACATGGATATACGGGCTACTTTAGACATTTTTAGTAATAAATGGACAAGATAATAATGAAACCGCTATGAAAATTTTCATTATATTGCGAGGGTTAGCAGGAGAGATTATTTCAATAGGTAGCGGTGCGGTCAACTTTTGCAATCAAGTCTAACTGGTTTTCCGTCATTCAACCTTTCTCCGAATTTACGGTCTGTCTAAAAAGAGGATGAAGCAAACGGATGTCTCTTAATCAAATGTTGAAACAGAAAAATCTCAATCAATATATTGTGACACGTGACGCGATGTCGACGGTAGAAAGTCGTTAAAAGTGTCAGAATCGGGAATTGACGTGTTCCCGTTTATAGGTACGTGAAGTACGTTACGCCTGAATGAAGAACATAATTATTTTTGTGTTTGTTTTGAATTTGAAATGTATTTGAGTGGCAATCATGATTAAGAAAAAAGTCGCGTTGTCGGTCTGTCTATTGGAAAGACTTAAAAACTATAAACTTAAAACTAAAAAATTAAACATAAAGACCATAAATATAAAATTTAACGAAAAAGATTTTAATATTTTTTAAAAAATTGCCATTTTGACCGTCCATATGACCCTATTTGCTCATTTCAAAGTCCAATATTCAAACATGGGAAAATATTTAAAGTAAAAAAATCAAAAGAAAATAAACATTTCTGGACTGAGGTCATGTTTGTTTTAAAAAGTGACCCAAATCAAATCAAATAAAAAATGAAACTTTCAGGTAAATTATTTAAAAAGCGCTCAAGTTTTCTTCAAGGCACTAATGTCGATTTAAATCATTCTAAAACCAACAAACAGCGAATGCCAAAAAACGACATTGATTCAAACTGCGATAAATTAACCAATAAATTTAACACTCGCGCAATAACGGTCTCCGGCCAATAAAAAGATTTAATTGTGTAAAGACGCAAATAAAAGCTACTTTTCTTTCCGATTTCCGTGACAATAACGATATCCAACATTGTTATTTTAATATAACCTTTTTTCAATTTTAATTTCTCGTAAGTAACGCACCGTTGTAAGAAAATATTTGAATAAATGCATACACGAAAAAAATATCCTGAGGCTATTTTAATTAGAAAATATCCTTTCGAAACCCTTTCCTTTTCCATATTTTGTGTTGTATTGCCTTTTCTCCATGACAAAGGTAAAGTTGAAAAAACATCTTTTTTATTATTTTATTTACAAAAGCAGAACAAAATTTATGCATCAAGCTGATTTTCGATTCTTGTATTTTGACTACTGACGTTCATTTACCTGATGTGTGTTGTATGCAAAATTTGTTGACAATCTTTTTCCCTTTAGAATAGCACTCGTACTGCATTCGATAAATTTTTATGACAAAGGAGGTGCCCTGGGGATGATTAAAATTTAAATATTTCTCTCTCAATAAAATGTTTGATATCGCTGCTAATCATCCGTTATTCAATAAATTTAACAAGTCCATTAAATAATCAATCGATTTTCATAATTTATTTTTTCAGCAATCATCGATCGTATCACCTGCATTTGCACATGCTTCGATTTATTGGAATTGGAAAGCAATAAATAATAATTAGTTTTTTTCGCTGTAAATTTTTTTTCCACAAAAGTTAAGTCGAAAAACCGTAATCTAGACAAACAAATAAATATTAATTAAAAATTGAGAAGAGACAAGACACCTGTTTCGAGATTCCTAAAAAGACTGTCCGGATTAGGTGGTTTAAGGAGATGTTTGTCTCTTGAGGACCGACAAACAAATTTATTTAACGGTTATCTGTCGTATTGTCTCGTAAATCTCTTTTTGAGGACGAACTTTGCAGTAAGTTGTCTAGCAAGTTGCCGAAATTAGCAAAAAAATATCTAATTTACTTAGATAATGTATCCCTTCTCTTGCATAAACAAAAACACCTTTTCAAACAAAATATTTTTCTTCTTTTCATCTTAATTTTAAATCAAACAAATATTTTTCTTGTGAGCAAAATTTTTTTGTACGACGGTAAGCTGATTACGATGCGACAATTATTCTCATTACAAATTGTTTCTACTTGAATGGATTTCAATTACTCAATTTTTTTTCGTTCGTGTGTTTTTTGCCTTGCAGTGCATGTTGAACGTACATGTGAAGAAATTTGTCAACTGTAAGGCTAGACCACAAAAAGGGATTGATAATCTTCCTGGTTATATTTTTTTCTTTGACAAAATTTGAAAAAAAAAATAGGAAAAGAATACGTGAAACTGCTTAAATCGGATTTCACCGAAGATTACGACGAACAATTGTCATCTTTCTCTCGGCCATTCGATCTTTCTTTTTAGCGCATTGAATTTTGCTTTCAGCTATTTTTGTTTGTTCTTAAAGAGATATATTGTTAAAAAGTTTTCAACACGAAGCACAAAAAAAGAGAAGTAGCTGTTGACTGTTTCTAACAAAATAATTATGAACATTTTTTCTAAGAAAAAAAAAGAAATAAAAGTTTGAAAAATTTCCTGCAAAATTTAGAATCCTGGAGATTTCGAAATCTGAACGAAAATCAAAACAAAATTTGTATTTACTTTGCCTATAAGTTTTATGAAATATTTAAGAAATAAATAAGAAATAAAAAAAAAGAAAACATTAAGATTTAATACATCGCACATGCAACGCTGTTGCAAGTGTAGAAAAAAAAATAATCCGTCCACACGATACTCACATTACACTCATTTCTAATAGAATAATAAAGTTACCTTTCCAAAATGTCATAATCGAATTGTGCGGGTCAAGCTTACATTTCAAATCCTTCAATCGAACAAAAAGTCATTTAAACCCCTTTGGTAACCCTTTTATGCTGCAACTATGATTTTAATACCATACTCCATGCAATTTCTCTTGCTTCGAACGAAAATACCTACCATTAATTCCATTGTCCTCAAATTCATCGAAACATCAATATTTTTGCCATTTAACACCCGGATAACAAAACAATAATGTTTCAATTTTTTAATACATCAAACCGAGAAAAAAAAGTGTCAAATGAGTTTCGCTCTATTGTTCCTCCACACATACTCGAGGGATAGCATGTTAAATGTTTCGTTGATAAATGAAATAAAAATTACACAAATATCGTCAAGTACTTTGTTTTCGTTTTTTTTTCGATTGTTATTCGTGTGCGCATCTCGCTAAAACGATACATGACACGGAGTCAGAGGTAATAGGGTGGAAATGCATATTTATTTATTTTCATTTCAATTCCATTTTTATTCTAATCACATTAATAGACACTTTTTTGACACTTTTCTGATGGGACGTATGATGAATTCATGACAGTTTACGGGTATTTAGAGCTGAATTAAATGCTTGCCATTGTTCGGGTGCAATGACTCTTTTTTACCATGCATTTATTATCGAATTGATAGGTCACACGAAAAAAAAACGAATTTCGCGATGGATCAACGACGCGACCACCACGAGCGCATCATCTAAGCTTCATAAAAAAAGTATTTTTTTGAACATAAACAATAATTATACAGTTAAATTGTATTAGAAACGCATATTGTGCTGGTTTTGTCGTAAAAATTATTAAAATTCCTGCAATAAAAAGGGGACATCATTTGCATGTTTCATCATGAAATGTCAAGAAACTTTGCGAATTTTTTTTCTGGCGAAAAACAAGTCAGTCAGTGATACGTTTGTTTTTTGCTGAGCATCTTTGCCATGTTTGGTAAAAGGTATGGATCGCATCGTGCAACATGACGGAATATTTTTAGAAGCGCAGCAAAAATAAAAGAAGGAAAGAAAAAATCACTGCCAAAATTTTTGGAAACCGGTCCTCGTCTGTAAGTATTTGTATCGAAATGCTTTGCTTCTGTTTCCTCTCAATAGTACCTAATCTCTATTGTTTGTGTTTGTATATTATTTTTGTCTGTGACCGTACCTTGTTAATAAGAAGAAAAGATATATGTTGTTGTTGTTATGTTTTGGTGTGCTCGCTCGTTGTCTTCTGCACTCGCTTAGCTGCGTTGCGTACAAAAGCTGAAAAAAAAGAAAAAGAAAGGAAGGGGAGAAAAATTTTGTGTGTGTGTTTGGCAGAACAGACAAGGCAAACAACGTGGTCTGCGACATGATCGCGAATATTTACCCGAAAATTTTCAAGGCCAATGTCTCCGCGCCGCGTGTGTAATGTAATGCAATCCAGACGACATCGTCGTTTCTTTACCTGACAACGCGCGATGGTCGTTGGTTGCTTGCTTGCCATGCTTTGATTATCAATTTATTTTTATTTCCAGTGTGAGAAGGTTTTGATTAACACATTTTTTCGCATTATGTGTCATTCTTTTTGCATGTCAGGCAGTTCGTCAAACCTGATCTGCTTCAGAAATTAATTGTTTATTCAGTGCGACGATGACGACGACGTTGTACAAGGGACTTCTTGATATTTACATAGATTTATCTTCCTGACAACGATGAAGCGAAAAAAAGTTGCCTTGTTAATTTTTTTGATTTCTATTCAATTTTTCCTATCATGTCGCACCATCTTTCACATACGGCGGCGCAACAACGACGACGGACAATGGTCCTTTTTCATAAATATATTTTTAAATGTTTGTTAATGAGATTAAACTATAACTGTAAATATTGTGTGATGAATGGCAGATCAAGATAAACGTGTTCCAAATTTATTTCTTTTTCAAAGTTTTTTTTTCTCTCCCGTCTTCCTTCAATAAATAAATAATGAGGAAGCAATAAAAGAGCATGTAATTTAAGGATCGAAGGAATCGCGACGCGAACAATAAGTGTGTGATTAAGATGTTTTGAAAATCAGGTTTTCCACCTTTTTTGTTGCATGAATGCTTGCTTGTCAATGTCATGCATGTAAAATTTTGAACGCCAACCAAATAAAAATGCAGATTGCATATTTCTCACGTCGCTCTACGTTACGGTGAATAAAATGGACTCTATTCACACCGAATAAAGGACTGAGGGCCACTTGAAAGAGATTAACCATGATTATTCGATGTTCACTCATTCACGTTTTTTGCTTAGTTTTTTTTTAAAGATATTCATAATTTTAACGAGAATTAAGTAAAAATTGTATTTGATGAGAGAAGACGTGTATTGCACCTCTTGAACTTCAATACAACTTACCCTGTTGCGCGCATAAATTATTTTCTTGTTTTTTTTTCGTGTTTGTCCTTGTAAAAGATGATGATGAGAGTGAAATATGTGAACCTACTTTCACGTTTATCACCGGAGAAGATAATTAAGGAAATAAGAAAAGGTGATCCTTTTACTCAAGTATATAGAGTAGTTTTTTGTGGTCCATTGAAGTGTAAAATTATTGTCACTCTAGATTATTTCTCTACAGTGTGAATAATCTTGAAGATATTTTATGGAAATTTGAACTAATTGGTGCAAAAATTAACATTTTCTAAAAGATGGTAATAATTTCACATGCAGGAGCAGTCTTTCAAAAAGACAAAAAAAAATGTTTTTTTTTGTTTTAAAAGAAAATTAGACCGTTCTTAATGAAACTCAATAGTTTTGCACAAAATGTTTGAGTATATAAACATACCAAAGGAAAATGTCTAAAATGTATATTTCAATTCTAATAAAAAAAATGTATAGTAAATTTTAATACTAAAAATATTAGGAATAGAATTTTAAAATTTAAAAAATAACTTTTAATATATTTTAAAAATAAAAAATTCAAAAAATATAAAATACTTAAAGAAATTTATATTATAAGAAGCCAAAAAATCATTTTTTTAAACATTAAATTTTTTCAAAAGTGAAATTTTTTTGTACTTTTTTATTTAATTTATTTCGTTATTTTGAATTTTTATATGGAGCATCGAACTTTTTTTGTTTTATTTCATTTGGAGTAGTCTAATTAATAAAAATTACTTCAGACATAAAAATATCCGTTGAAGCTGGTTTCCAAAAAAATTCCCAAAAAAACTTCCGGAGAAACAATTAAAACGTTCCTTGCCTTCAATTCAAAACCATTGAAATCAAAAACAAATCGTGTTGATTTCTTCGCTTTTATAAAGTCAATCAAGCGTTAATAATGAAAAATTTATACTATTGAGCGAGCGAGTTAAAGGCGTACATTTTGCCTTGCAACGCACAATTAAACAATATTGTTTTCCTATGTATTTCTCAAACTATTTTTCTTTTTTCTTCTTCGTGTCGCAAGTTTGTGAACGCATGATGAATAGAAGATCATTAACTCGCGTCTCTCGTCTTCGTCATTGTGTATAGGAAGAGTTCCTTTACTCCTTTTGTTATATATTTTATTTTTATAAACAATTTTGCTGTGTACGTATGTCGACAATTTGCATAAAATAAAGGTTAAAGTCATGCTGTGCTTTGACCAAAAAGTGATTATTGCATGCTATTGTTCCGAAAAACAGTATTCACAGAGAAGAAAATGCAAAGAATATAAATTTAATAATTTTTATGGATCATTGCTTGGAAAATATCCTTGCTTGTAGTTTTTGTTCTGAACTTCGTCTTCTTATTGTTCATTCATCGCGTCGCCGTTGCATTAATTGTGTGTCTGTGTGCGTTGTAATTTTTGGCGAAAAGTGCTCTCATTGTGTGTTAAATTCACATGAATATAGGGTAAAAATAGAAATAAATCACCAGAATATCGTGTGTGCGCTTCAAAAATTGCAATACACACATTGCAGCGCTCCATAGAGGTATGTAGGAAGAAAAAAGAAAAAGGTGAAAAGAGAAGGTCTCGTACATACAGTGATCTATTCCTCCAATCATGCATACACAAACACACACGACACACAGTAAACGATAGACATTTACCGGCATTTTTACTATTCTTTGTCTTCGTCTTCTTCTTCGATTCGGAAGGAAAAAAATAAACACCTTGAAATTTTTACACACACACATTCGCAGTTTAACACTCACACATGGATCGTAACACGTGGTAATTTTCGTTCCCTCTCTTTCGGCAGGAAGATCACTGCTGGTTGCGTATGATCGAAAAAGGGACAGATATACTCGATCGTGCTCACACACACAACTTAAGCTATGTGTGGAAATGCATTCGAACTTTTTTAGTCGTTGATTAACATTTTACATGTGCAATGTTAGTTCATATGAGAAAAGGAAATCGATCAAAGCGGACGTGTTTTTCTGTTCGATCGTGATTTTTTTAAATTAATTTTTTTTTCAACATACAACCAAATAACTGGATTATATTAGTGAAATTATAAGTGTCAAATTTACAAACAAAAATTATCACAAGGATTTTTTACATAAGAAAATTTAGTGAAATTTATAAAAATTTAAAAAAAATAAAATAATAAATAAACTAAAATAAAATAAATTCATGAAAAATTAAAACTTTAAAAAATACATACTTTGGATAAAAATTTGCAAATAACAACAACAACAACAAATAAATAGTCAGTTGATACAAAACTTATAAGGTAAGTCAACTACCCTTTAGTACCCTTATAAACTCTTATTCACTTCCATTTCCTCTTGAAAATATTTTTGAAAAAAATTACTACCATCAGGAGTGTAAACAAAACGTATATTAAGAAATTTTTTAATAATAATTACAAGTCAGTCTAGCGGTAATGCAATATCAACAATGTGTTGAATTTTTATTACTTTTTCATTCCTCTTTGATTTACTTCCTTAATTAATAACATGAAAAAAAAACATTCTTTTGCCTTCTTCGTATGTTTGCGAAAAAAATGGCAATAATATTTTACGATCATGCAATTTTTCGCACATACACAAAAACCAACATAACAAGGGTGTGTGATGAACATGTAATTGAAATGATAATTTTTTTTTTAATAAAAAAAAAAGTTGAAAATTTGATTTTTCTTTTTTTTCTGATACAAAATTATTAAAAGTCAATGTCCATTTCATTCATAATAATAAACATCAACATTCAAAATTTACGTAAAAAGCGAAATAAAAACATATATAGAACAAACAAAACTAAAACATCTGTTCTTACCTACGGTTAAGTAAGTCCTACACAAAAGACTCGTAATTATTCAATTCATACACAGAAATTTAAGTCGAAACATGATGATGGTGGTCGTATAACTCTTCGTGTTGTTGTTGTTGTTGTTATCATGTAACATGTAATGCAATTCCGATGGGTTTTCAAGAGCGAAAGAGTCGTGTGTACTTTTTACAATTCATATTTACAATAAAAAAAATATGTTCAAAAAGTAAGTACTTCACTACGAGTACTTTTTTCACAAAAGAGCAGCCATTTAACATACTTTTGCCATCATCAACATGGAAAGAAAATATAAAAAATCAACAAATTTTGCAAATAAATTTTTATTAGTACATTAGAGGAATTATAAAAAAAAATCTGCTTGACCGAGATCTGCCTCTGGCGATTGTTCCGATATTTTTACAGCTTCCTAATCTCCTTTATATTTTTATTTTATTTGAACGTCATAGAGAATGTTCAACCGCCACAGTCGATTTTATAATGCAGAAAATCAAAAATCGAGGGAGATGAAAAATGCACTTTAGCGGTTTTCGGATCATCATCATTTGATTCAAAAAAAAAATATATTTATAAAAAAAAGTAATCAAAACAAAAATTATTACATGTTTTTAATCCTCTTAAAGTTTAACGGGTATCCGTCCTCCAGTATTTTTAATATTAATGATAATTATACTATCATTATATTATTAATGATTAATTTAAATTCGCCTCGCATTTTTTTTTTTTTTGACAAACGAAATGATATGTCCCATAATAGAATAGCAATTTTTAAGCTTATAATTAGTTACGATATCAACAGGATTTGAATATTTTTTGTTGTTTTGATATGTTTCCACACACACACACAATGCGATTGCAGTCAACAAGGTGTAGATCCTCGCAAATGATCATCATTATATCGTCCCTCGATTTAAATAAGCTTCTGTTTTGAATACACCCTTACCTACCTTACCTCGCTCGCATTTTAAAATATTTGTGTGGAGAAGAAAAAAAGATGATATCTAGCGTTTTGTGTGTTTTTGTTTAGCTTTATTTAGCTTCTAAATAAATAAATGATGTTTTGTCATTGTTTTCATAGATTGTCGCATTATTATTATATTTTTTTTGTTTGTTTGTATTTTGTTTTGCATGGAAATAATGGAGAGAGTATTAGCCGTTTAAATTTCTATCATTTTTAAATCTATTTATAGCATTAACACGAAACAAAAATAAATGAATGATGAAAAGTTTAAAAATAATTCAAAAAACTGTCAATTGCTGCTCTAGTTTAAAAGTATTATTAATGATTTGCCACCATCACACCATCATCGTCACCACCACCCGGTGATTTATTGTAACATTTTTGTGTTCACTTTCGATGAGTTGCATTTTTGTCATGAATATTCAGCGCAACAACGGTACTCAGGGAGTCAATCACAACAATTATTATGTTATGTATGTTTTTATGAAAAATCATCGAAAACATAAATAAACATGCATTTTACACAAAATCATCTTTTTTAATTGAGACTCAGGAATGTACTTACACATGATTTTAATAATAATAATTTATTTACCTACAACGACGAACGGATCTTCGGGAAGTTCATAAATTACTATGATTCAGTTACATTTTTTTTGTAACCTTTGGTGACGACGCCATCGTGTCATGTCACTTAATGTATATTTTCTTCCTGTATTTCACGAAAGGTATTGAATATTATGATATGATCACATATGACAAATATTTGAATAAAATAAATGATGATTTTAATTGGTTTAATATTTACATTCACATCCCTTTTCGATTTTTTTTTTTTTTGTAAAAAATAGTGGAAAGGCATATGTGTTTTTGTAAGAAAAAAAATTTTTTGTTCTATTAATGAAGCGAAGAATTTTTGTTCGTTATTTTTTGTCTCATAGAGGCTGGATATTTATGTTTTGCATGCTTTTATTCGAATTATGAATAAAAAAAATATAATATAATAGATTGCAAAAAAATTCAATAATAATAATCAAAATTTAATCAAACCATGTAATTATCGGTTCCTTTTAATAATTTCTTAACTACACATTTCTTCATGTAAGAAGTCACAGGGGTCCGGATATTCGCAAAATTAAACCGTAATTCAATTAATATTGCAATCCCGTAACATAACATGCAATTATTGATCGATCCGATCGCAAATTTGCTTTTTTTTAATGTGACTCATGAATAGTTAATTGTCACGACTTTACTCATTGAAGTATTTCTTTCGCAATAATGATGCACATAAATGCAAGGGGTGGCTTTATTACAATTTTTATTACCAATTATCCCGCTAAAGGATACGAAAACACACAAAAAATGCTAATCACGAGCAATGCAACAAATTATTCGTGAAAAAAAAATCATAATTTTTGGGAGGTGGAATAATAATTTTTTTAACATCAAACATGAAGCGCGCTTACACATAATCCGAGTAATAAAAAAAATTTATTATCTTTCATGTTTGAATCGAGCATTGAAAGGGATGTGCGTACAAGTGAATGACTTTCGAGAGATGAATGAACGAAAGGATTCACCGTGAGTATTTCGTATTTAATTACGTGCCATTTCACGCGATTATGCAAATGATTTGCATCTCTAAGTACCTTAATTTATGCAGTGACAGATTCTGCGAGTCTCATCTGGGAGCGAACGCTAGCGGGATGAAAAAGATTATCGATGATCGTTAAATATTATCGTCTAAAATATGATGACAGTTATTACCGATGATTATTTGGTGAATGCTTTCGAATGGAAATCAAATATTCGGAAAAGGGTTGAAAATTTTTGTTTGTTTTATTAACAAATTTATTGATGATGGGACGGGACTGGAAAAAAATCAACCGTCATTGAGGACTCAATCAATCGACCTCTGACAGTCATTAAAAATGCCACTTTCTCTTGCACAAGTCATGGCAACGCGCGATAAAATCATAAAACCTGACCTTTCACTGTAAAAAGGTGACGAGAAAAGAGATTTTCAATGTCGTAATCTTGATTGTAAAAATAAAAATAATAATAAAAATTTGAATAAATAAAAATCCCCTTGTACTTTTCCTTCTGCTGCGTCGTCGTCTTGATTCAAATTGAATTGACCATCGCGAATTAAATGATAATGTGTGTTGTTCGTCTTGTAGTCGTGTCGTGTTCTTCCCTCTGCCATATATTGTTGTTAAATATACAAACCGAGAAAATTTACGATTGTTTATACGCACATTATACATATGAATGTGCGTTATGGTCTGGTCATAAAAGAAAATTTATGTCTGTCTCTTGATTTGCATATCGTCGTGTTCGTTGTCGCGAAGACAGCAGAAGACGACAGAAAGGTGAAAAGGGGTGCAATCCATTTAAAAGCATGTGTGTGTGTGTTTGAGAACATAAATTACTTATCCATTCGAGTGGAAATGATTTGGATATTGTTCGACCAACATGTGAGCTCTGAACTCTTCGAGGTGTCATAAGTACCAGATGATCAAAAGACTAATGAAGAAAATTCAAGGACAACCGAAAAAGAATCAAAGTAACGGTCGAAACATAACCTGTCGGTCAGGCAATATGCAGAACGAAAATGACTATTATTAAAGTAAACAACTACTTTTACCGCAAACGGATGACAAAAGGCTTGTTAACGTCGAAAGGATTTAAAAAAATTCACACACCAACATAATAATAGAGTAACTTTCGTTTATTATTACTTCTACCAACAACTTAAATGGACGTCCTGTTAACATAATAAACGAAGATAAACGAGGAATGGAGGAACAAAAGGAAAGGAAGTAAAATAAAGGAAGAGACAGAAGAAGAATGGCACAATCAAAATTCTATTGTTACAATTTTTTTTCACATAAAATTGTCCAGTTAAAGGACAAACGAACAAAAATGCATTCATGCATATCCCCATAGTACATACTACGGACTGAATTCAAGGATTCGAATCGACGACGATGATGACGACGGTGCAACAACGCCGATAGATAGTGCAAGCAAGCAAAGAAAGTTAATGGTGTGTGTAGGGACTCTTAGTCACTCTTTCGCTCAGTATCCGTCCCTTTGTTCATCTGAGAAACAAAACCACAAGGACCTATCAGATGATTGAATGTCCCGAAATTTCTTTGTTTTCATCTTCTATTGATTTATTTGAATTTTGAAAGTTTTTTGTTATTATTATTTTTATGGTTAATTGACTGAAAAATAATAATAATCATCATCATCGCAAGTAACTTAACGAGGACTTGACTACTGCGCTAGTCTAGTGTGCATGGATTGGCTGTATAGAAGTGCCAAGAAATCGATGCGAAATATAATAATTTAAAAAACTGCTATTTATATTAGTCAGTTGATTGAAACGCATCAAAGGGTGAGAATAAACAACGCAACCAAAGGGTCTTGCTTGTCATGTTTTTTACCTTTTATGATATTTCAATCTATTTTAATTGCACAAATTCGAATTCTCACGAACCAAAGTCCGGTTTTTTTCGTCAACTTTTAAATTGTATAAAGGAGGTTAATTACGTTTGACAGTTTTTTTTTAAACGATGACTCATCCATCACAAACATATTTCCAACTTGTACCTGAAAAAAGAAAAGAACTTTCTAATTGTGTAATAATGATGATAAAAAAGAACCAAACCACTTCACTTGTCTCTGGTCCAGTTTCCGACAAAAAAAGAAAGCATTTAGTTAAATAGATAAGCAAATATCTCGGGTTACGATCGAGGACCAAGAGTTTGAGAGCAAGTACAATATTATCTTTAACCTCTCATTTATATTTATATCAACATCTTCCGACGAAGATCCTGCTACCGGTTTTCAAGTCTAAAATTCAGTTAAAAATTGTCATGTCCTGTTACCTTTCGTACAACAAAAAAAAATACCTTCGTTAGTTGAATGTATGGAGTAAATATTATTAGGAATCATCATGATGTTTGTGTATTAAATATTCAAATTAATTTTTTATTCCGTGTATGTCGTACTGAAAAAGTTGTTTCGTCGACAACCCCTTTTTGCCTTGTCTTAAATTGTCTCTTGATGTCTTCTCCTCCTGTCCCGTATAAGAATACATCCGTCGTCGTCGACGTAATTTATTCCCTGTTTATGCATATTATGACAAAACAGGATCTTCTTACCTTCGAGCACATGTTTGTGTATGTTACGATTACGTTTTTCCGACGAAATGCAAATTTAAAATCTAATCCAAGGACAACAGGGCAAGCAAACAACAACGTTGTGTGAATGTTTGTGTAACTCTACCATTAATTTTTTTTATAATTATAACGATTTTTCAAACTCTATGACTCAAATCAGAAATTTATCATTTCCTTTTCTTTCATTTTTTTTCTTGCAGAAAATCACATTTGTGTGAAAGTCACTTTTGTTTGCACAAAAATAAATCAAGAAGGTCATCCGTAAGCGACAACAAAGAAAGAGGAAGCTCAATTGTTTGTTACTACAAACAACAACACGACAAAAGAAAAATTTGATTCCTGTTCAAACAGAAATTTCTTAATGTCTCTGAGAAGATAGGTAAGTAAAAGAAAGAGCTTTTGTCAAACTTGACATATTTTGTGAGAAAAATGACAATCAACCATTTTCCCCCAAAAAATTTCTTTCTAATCGATATCAAATACGGATCCATCATAATTTCACATCGTCTTTGTGGTAAATAAATATTTCATGAAACACAAAAAAAAAATGATTGATCTGTCTAATAATGTCTTCTAATGTCTTTAAGTCGCTAATAATATTAAACAAATACCGCAAAAGGTCCTTAAAGATATCAGTATCACCCTTGCTTACGTCTCGCCTCTTGTGAAGAGCGACTTTCTCACTATCCTCGCGCATATCCGCAGAGTAATTTATGGCCACTTAATAAACCAACGCGCCAAGCTGCATGCAAATAAAAAGAAAAGGAAATTGCGTTCAAGTGGCGATGCGCTAATATGTAATAATAATGCAGGCATTAGAATCGAAGGGAAAGTCTCTCACTCACGTTTTTTTGTTTAAATAAAGGGTTTAAATTCCTTGAACTTTCGACCGCGCGTCGAATGATGAATGTATGTCGCGTCGCTTAATTCCTTTCTTTTGTGTTTTTATTTAAATAGCGATCATCTGAAAATGATGACTATTATATTTCACGCCGGAGTGTCTTTTGTTTGGCAAGCACTTTCTCTCTCTATTGCACTTAATAAACGGTGTGGTCTTGTGCGGCGAGACAAAAGACATTTGAAGGATGTTTTTATAAATGAGTCATTTAATGTCAAATTATGAATATAAAATTTATTGTGGTCATCGACTTTTTATTATTTTAAGGGGATGAGCGTGACAAGTAATTACGGATGACTTTCAATGATTGGAAGCTACTTACTGAAGAAGGAAACGACCAGATTGACACATAATCATTAATTATTTTTGCCTTTTCTCCGATGAATGGATAGATGGATGAAACATGTGGTTCAAACTTTTTAACACGAGAACCATTAATAACAATCTTTCAAGCAATCCCATTAGTCCTTAACCGTTCTCGCCTTTCTCTTTGCTTTCAAGGATATTAATATCTCGAGCACGCAGAAGGCGGAAGAGCATCATTAGGTGGCTACTGATTCCTTTCTATATTCAGTAAAATAAAATATTCAAAAGAAATGTAAAGTGAAACACAGTCATGTGAGAACCGAACGAGGAAAATTGATGATTGTTGCTTCCATTCTTGGTACAATCAGCTTGTCTTCACATCACATTACATCACTTGCGTACAATAAATGAAAAATAATCTCGTTTCAATTTAATTGAAAATCACAACTACGACATCTTACAATCACACCCATAAATCACACGTACGCAACAAGAAAGTGAAGTGAAGCGCATACGAATTTGTCAAAATTGAATTTTGCGCTAGCTTAAACAAAGTTTTATAATTCAATATAATGTGCAATTGCAATGACGACGCTCAGGTAGACAAGATGTGCATTGCGTTTTTTTTTTCATTACAGCACCTTAATTGAATTTGGTATTGTTAATATTGTTGTTGCCGGAAGATTTTGGTTTCTCTGTTCGGTTTAAATTTTTTTTTCTATTAAAAGAAATAATAAGAGCGCAAGGAAAAAAATAACAAACGTTCTTAATTTAGGAGGCAAATACCTTTTAATAATAAATATCTAGATCTCCTGCTCCGTACAAATGCTATGAACGTCATACGAGGGCCCCATATGAATATTTTCGTATCGTAAATTAAATCGTATTTATTTTCCGTAGATACAAATGCGAGTACGGGACTAAGATAGGAACGTAAAAAAATTAAGGCAAGAGAAATTTTTACAAAGGGTTTGTGCTCGGCATCTTCATTTCTTCTTTCTCTCTCTTTCGTTAGAGAATTCTAGCACCCTGACATGACAAGAAGGAATGAGAACGTGGGAATCGAGTTCGTCCCAAATGTAGAGCAACATCAGTCCAGCACTAGTTACGAATCTGTTTCAATAGTCAGATGATTGGAAACCTACTTTTATTGCACTTTATAGGGTGTTACTGTCAAATTGCAATCTCTGTGAAGTGACAAACATGCCAAATTTATAGCCAAAAGGAAGTTAGTCTATTGACTTACGTGGATTAAATCACTTTTTCGAGTCTAAATCGAGTCTATGTGATGAAATTTAAGAATACAACGACAAACGTAGAAAAGTTCCTGTAGATACTTGGAATGGAATAAACCAAAAGGGTAATTAAAAGTGCATTTATTTAGAGAAAGAGACCCCTTTCTGTTTTATTTATATTATAATTGTATTTAAATTGTGTCAGAACATAATTGAAAGCAAACAAAAGTTCAAAAAGAGAGTTAAAGAGATGCTAAACAAAGGATCAAATATCACAGTGCTCAATTAAAAATCCATTCACGGTATCCGAATGAAGATCCAGTAACACAAACTTTTTACATGGGAATTGTTTAAAAATGATTCTTCTATGTTCCGATCCAAATCAACGAAAAAATTGAGTAATGGCAAACATTTACATGAAAAATTGCTGTATAAGCCCATACTGGAAAAATTACCCTGAAAAGGAAAAAAATGTTAATTTTGTTGTGTTTAAAAAAATAATAAAAAGCTTATCATCGACCCCTTATTAATCAAAAAATCGAAAATTATAAAAAATATCGAACAAAATATCTTGTGCAGATTATTTAATATATGCATAAAGGGTCTCAAGTAAGTTCACTAAGAAGGACTTACAACTAATATAACAAAATATTTCCCATTCATCATATCAGTTGTTGTTTTCCTATTATGGGACCTACATAATTTTATTCACAAAAAAAAACGAAACGTGCACACAGAGATTTGTTGTTTTTTTGATGACATGATAAATAAAAGAAGAAAAAAATAGAAAGGACAAAAAACTATCACCGGTAACGTCGCATAAGACGCTTATAAAAAAAATTTTAATTTAAAAAAATTATGTCATTAATCCGTTTGAGAAAAAAATGAAGACGAGGGACGACGACACTTGGTGAATCCCTCAAATTAATTATATCTTGTCTCTTGACAGGAAATATCCGTCGAAAAAACGTTCTTTAATTTTCGAGTCAAGATGACGAAAAAAAAACGAAGAAACGAGTGAGCAATCACCGTGAGACCCTTTTAGAGAACCAATTTTTTTGTTGAAGTGACAAAAAAAAATACAAGAAAAAAAAGAGTTTTCAATTATTTCATATTGTCTATAAATTACTCTACAGCGAAAAAAAATAAATAAAAAACGTAAGTGACTGTGAGGACTAAAGACCGTGAATTAAATTGAAGTCGTACATTATTGTAATAAATTTAGTTTATTGTCTAAACATCGCATTCACACCATTTACCGAAGTACCGAAAGTAATAATAAATAGTAATAAAAAAGGGGAAAAATACTTGAAAAAAACTATAATTTCAACTCAATTGTATTTTTTACTCAAAATCAGTGAAAATAATTGATAATAAATTTGGAAAGTTAAAAAGGTGGAACTAAATGAGAATCAAATGAAAGGAAATTAATGGGTAAAAAAGTGATTTTTGTTCGTTCTTTTCACGTTGCGCGCACAAAATTGCAACACAGTGACGAATCTAGTGGTTAAGAACAACACAAATCCATCAAAAATCGATTATTTTTGGCAAAGCATGGTGATGAGAACTTTTTTTTTTCCGCTAGCATCTTAGACCTAATCATTTAGCAGAATGATTACGAGAAAAAAAAACGTAAAAATTAAGGTAATTTACATATGAATGTTGTTTTTGCCTATTCTTTATCTTCGCTTTTTGTTCATAATTGCACACATTATGCATGTGCTGCCTTGGCAAATGACGGAGAAAAAAATGGGTTAAACAAAAATTAATGAGAGCAACGATTTTTTCGGGTATACTAAAGAACTCGAAGTAAAAGGTGCTTCGTCCTTTTTGCATTAAAAATCCCTTTTTGCATCTACAACGCGTCTTTGAGAACTGGTTTGCCTTTTTTTTCGCGAATAAAATTAGCAAACGATGATATTCTTAACAAACAATTGTCTTTTTTTTTTGTTGTACTAAAAAAGAACCCTTTCGTCTTTTAAATTCGGGGCACAAACGTTATTAACACATCGTGGCTCTTTGCTCGTCTATTTTCTGCGCACGGAACAGGTCTAACTTGTCTTGCAAATTTTTTGCTTACTTGCGGATATTTGCGAAAACATCAACATCAGCAGTGCATTTCCGTTGCAACAGCAGCATTGTGTGTGAATGAAGTTTTGTTTGTGCGTTACTGCAACAGAAAACCCCCTTAACAATTATTATTTTGATATCAGAAAATCTTTATATGCAATTTTATATATATTTTTTTTCACAAGAAAAAAAATCTTGTTTGACGTCGCTCGACGTATTTATGAAAGGACGAGCAATTAACAAAAGGTATTTAATGCAAACAGCAGATAGAAATTGATATCCATGTTTTGGTTATGTAAATTACATTTATTCTTTTCTTCTTGCTCATTGCTATTGAGTCATTTATTTACGACGACGATGAATAAAATCATTGCAAAAACAAATTATTGTGTGCCCTATCTTACATCTTTGTGCATCGTCTTATGATGAGACTCTCAGTGATGGTGTCAAATTTTGATGTTATCGAGATAAATTTTGATTAAATTTGCAAAAGAAAAAAACCGGTCCGTTTTTAGGCGTGAAGGACATACAAGAGTGAGCTTCTGAACAAAAAAAAAGCAACAACGTCTTTTGAAAAAAGTCCCCTTGTAATCTTCAATCTCCTTGCAAACTTTCTACTTTTCATTCCATTCCATTCCATTACATAATCAAGGTTGCATTTGTCAGCTGTCTAGCGTAATCTGTCTTTTTGTGTGTAATATTCGCAATATAAGAAAAAAAATCTGCTAGAGATAATGTAAAAAGAAAGAAAGAAAGAAAAAAAAGAAAAATATAAAAAGGTAAAAATCTAGGGTATAATTTATAAATAATAATCAAAAAGACCACTTTACAACACCAATTTCAAGGAGATTTCGTTTATTTATTTCTCTTCTTTCTCTGTAAAAACAAAATTTCCACACAGACGCATGGCATCGATCGCCGAATGCACGTCTTAGAAGACTCTATCAAATCAAAGAGGATTATAAAACAGCTGCTTCTCCGTTTTCTCTATAAACTTTCATAATATTATATTTTATTATGTTCCATTGTGCCGATATTTTTTATTTTATTAAGACAGATTTATTTTTAGTTCTGCTCATTGATGCTGTTTTGATGTTCAATTCAAAATATTTGTCCCGAAACTTTTCTTCTAAAAAAATACAAAGAAGCGATTACGCGGTTTTTTGTACATTTTTATCCGCATTTCTCGTGCGCCTCACGAAAAAAAGTTCACTAAGCGATGGAATGTGAAAAACAAATGAATAATTTATCGTATCAAAAAGCAATTTTGTGTGGTGTGTCAGAAAATGACGGTTTTTTTTTGATGTTCTAGTAAGTAAACAACGCATTATGGATTTTGAGCATAAAAAATGGTTAAACAATATTAGCATTTTTATTGTTTTCAATTCATTCGATGTGGTGCATCGCCATATGTCGTTGCATTTTTCTTTGTAACATTATCATAAATTTTGTATTTAAATTGTTATTAACATTTTTATTGTATGGCGATGATGATGATGATGATAATTGCCACCCTCTATCTCTTTCGCTGCTGTCGTTGAACTGAAAGAAATTGAAATGCAATGTTTTTTTTAATGAAAATTCATTAATTAATGCGACTTTTTTATGATTAATTATTATATCTGTCTCACAGACATTCGTCAATGTATGCCGTCATAGTTCTTGAAAACATGACTTGACAATTAGGTACCATAAGAAACAGAGGGAGGGTGATTGACGGACGTGCGATATCCGTAAAAATACTTGAATAGTTTCTTATTACCTCCAACAACAGTAATTATTATGCATTCCCTTTGAATAAAAAAAAAGTTCTTTCAGTTTCTTTTGATCTGCGATAACGATGAGTGAATTGAAACGAAATGAAGAAATGTTGTAAACAAATACTTTTTGACACTCCTTTAACAACATTTGTTACAATTTGCTGACCACATTCATCATACGTGCGCGCGTACCGTCTCTAATTATATGACGGGTAAACCACGAAGATCGAAATTGATGATTATTGTTATTATTTTATAAACTATGCGCGTGTTCGGTAATTACACACCGCCTTGATGACGATGATGATGTACATTACCGACGCACGTCTTTGTTCAAGAATCGTCATTTACGAAGAAATTAGAAAATAATATTAATAAAAATTCCTTGAGACATTGATATACTCGTTATCTGAGGAACTAATCAGGAAAATGTGGATAAATATGCGTAAAAAATTATTCGGATCGGATACACATGAAGAAATTTTGTATTTTACAATATTGTACCACCACGTAAGGGTCTCCCTTATTTTTATTACTTTACATTTATTGAATGAACGAAACTATAAACTTTTCTATGTGCTTGCCAAATGGTTCAGTGGTTTCTCCCGAGTCCTTAATTACGATAAAAAAAGGATCAATTACAATTTTTATTTAAATTTTTCAAAGTTTGCAATTATTTTAAAAATGAAATTAAAGACATTTTATGATAATTTGTGATAATTTATGTTTCTATCCACATTTCGTACCAACGCACGGATAAGACGACGCACCGTTGCGTCTTATTCTGTAATGTTATGTGTAAGAAAAAAAGGGTTGCAAAAATCCCTTACAAGAGTTTATGAATTTTAAATTGAAATAAAATAAAAATAAAATGTAAATGTGCTTTACCGGAAAAAAAATTTAAATATCATTTATGACAACTGAACCGACAATCCGACCGAAATAACTTTAGTTTAATTGAATGTCTTCCTACTAATTAGTTACGGTTTTTGCAGCGTGCATGTTGGGAGTGAGAGAGTGCAATATGCAATAAAAACCGACGAAAGACAAATGTGCAAGACCAAGGTGGAGAAAACATTTATGTTTCTCATAAAATTTAATTATGTGTGCCGTTCTAGTGGTGCATTTAAATATTACGTTCGAAATGCAGGATCATGGTGGGAAACTATATTTTTTTTATACAAAGTCTTAGGTTAGTTGCATGTTAAAAGCGTTTCTATGCAAGTGAGTAAGTAAGTGCAAAAAATTTAGTATTTCCTTTTCGATACACGTACATATTTAGAGTGAAAATGGAGTGCTAGCGGAACTCTATTTAAAACAATTTATCACCACCTAAAGGGGTGTTTAGTCGGCCTTGACTACTAAAGTGTTTCAATCGACTCGATTTTAGAGTAGTAGTAGGTGTTTAACGCTTTTGTATTTTTTTTTTTGCATCGCTCTTCATGCAATGGATGACTAGTTGCAATTTTGAGAATTCTAGTGCGGTTAAATTCCTAGCAATTTTTATTAAAATAATTCTAGTAATAAAAAAATTGTGGAAAAATAGAGTAATTATTAATAATTATATACAAAGCTATGTAATTCCTGATAAAAATCCGTTCCATTATTATTTTTATTACCCTTTCCCTTTGCGTTTTACTTTTTTTTTCAAAGTACTCGCCTGACGAACGTGATAATTTCTCTATTTCATACCAATTTCTGGTCACATTTGGTCATCTAGATTGCAATATATAATATATATCCACCATATCATAAATACAGTTTGTGGTCATAACGGTCGAGTTATTTAAAATAATTACAGTTTATCGCGTGATTTCTCTTGTTATTATTATATGGCCATAAATGTAACTAAATTTTATGATCACATCATGAACTACATTTAATTACATAATTAAGTTTAATTAAATGGCCTTCCTTGCTATATTGCTCGGATACATTACAAAAACGGATGTAAATGAAAAATCGTGTTCCGATATTGTCGATCGTTCACAACATTGTCCTGACCCGGACACAAAAAAAAAATTAACCAAAGAGATATCACTTACAACATTTTTTTTTATTGTTAATGAATTAATGATGGGGTTCGCTGATAATGTCAACTACCAAGCCAGAGAGATGTGTTTCTGATAATTTTTTTTACGATCATAATGGATTTCAGATCAGCCGGGAAAGAGACATTAACGGGGTAAAAGTAGAAAAAAATTATATGAATATTCCGTGATGTAATTAATCGGGAAATGTGAACACGGAGTGAACATCTGTTTTATTGAGGAAATTATTTATATCAGAATTTTGTTTTTTATTACAAAAAAAAAAAAAAAATACGAATTGAATAAAATTTAAACAAATATTGGTCCACGCGCGCGCTCTTTAGCAATAAATGCAATCATAACAATTATGAGTCGTAAAAATGTTTATTTTATTTTTATGTCAAATCAAAAATCGGGGAAACTCATTGACAAAAATAGTCGTAAATTAATGACGATCAATTTTTATTGTCAATCGTATAAATGTAATGACTTCTGATAAAAATTTATTACTTATTTGATCAACTTGAAGGATCAAAAGATTTCAAAAAGTTAAAAATCGTCAGAAAAAACATCTGTAAAACGCACAAAAAAATCATAAATAAATATATTCAACAAGGAACAAACGACAACAAACAATGTGTACGTAAAGGACCTCGGATGTGAATAAACGTCGTCAAAAAAGGTAACTTCTTACATTCAAGTCTAATTCAAAGAGAAAAAGAAACCAGGTGCCAATTTTTTTCGTATCGTATATTTATCGCAAATTTCTTGATTGTGTTAGTGAGTGATTTCTGCGTTGCATGACGTTGTGCCAGCTTCCTTGATGTCTGAACATACTTAACATGACAAAGGGTACTTGAATTAGGTGTTGCAATTTCCTCAATATATTCAAATATTTGTGCGATACACCCACTTATATGCCTTATTATCCTATTAAGGACGCATGACAACTTATTCAAGTAGAATTAAGAGTTAAAAAGAGACATATGTGCGTGTTGCCTCGAGGCACTTGGTAATAGAAAAGTAAAAACCACAAATTACGTCAAAGATTCTGTCTATTGTTGTGCGTAATTTGACAAATCTCTCAACTTTAAAGAACTTCCTAAAGACCTGAAACATGAAAGAAAAGGAAATTAAATAAATATTTGCCGGGTGCGGTTTCGCTAAACAAACGAGACAAGAGTTAAAAGTTGTAACGACAAAAAATTATGTAAAAATATGTGAACTATGCTGTCGAAAATTGCCGTAAACCACTTAAACTTATGGAATAAAGTACGTCCACATTGCATTACCGAAAAGAAAAAAGTTGTAACGATGGTCACGCAGGACTGCCCAGATTTGAATTACAAATTTCTCTGTTAATCGTGTATGTGTTGTATACCAAAAAGGAACAAGGATAAAGGACTGCATGAGAAACATTTGTCGATATTTGGCTCAGACAGAACTTTTTCAGTTAGAAAGTTGCCAGCAATTGATTTTGATGTGCTTTATTATATTAAATGATGAGGATTTGTGTCTCCGGTTCTATCCTAGCATAAATTGTATGGCTGACAATGGCTGAAGCAGGTGTCATCTAAATATTTAATGATTGTAATTAAAATAATATTTTGGGGATAATACGTTCGGAAGCTAAGAGTAAAAAGGGTTTTTGAAACGTTTATTATTAAAATAAAAGCTTTAATTATTTTATTAGATTCTTCGTAGCGAATTTTAATTAAACTCTCGACTAAATATTTCACTCAACTCGTAAAGATGTTACTTACGAGTTTGGAGCGTGTCATGCAAAAGTAATAATCATCTTCTTAGAAATGTTTTCATTCAAGTTTTTTTTTAAATCTTCAGTTAGCACGTGCCTTGTGTTCGTTTTCATTCCATTGCTCTTCTTCTTTTTCTTATTTGTTACAAATAATCTAACAAAACAATAAAAATTTGTTAAAAAACATGTTCATGAGAGAGTTCACAAAAGACAAAGAAAAGAAAAATAAAGTTTTTATTTATTATGCCAAAGCACCTGCTTTGAGTATGCGGTTCTGTCCTGTTGAGTATCCTCGAATGTATACAAAAACATTAGAAACAAATGTCGATATATTTTAAAAAAATAAACATTCCTACATTTTTTTAATACACATTTAACATAATATACAGTTATAAGTAGTTCACTTAATTCGGAGGACGAAATAGAATAAAAGATAGAAAGAAGATAAAATAGTTTGAAAATGAAACACGTTCTTATTGGATTTTTCATTCTGAATTCCTATTAACTTATTATTATTATACTTTATCCTTCTCCTATAATAATATATTTTACAAGGGAATTTTAAAACATTATGTTTTTTTTATAAAAATATATTTTCATTATAATGAAATATTTAATCTAACTCGAAAACCTTGCAAAAATATCAAATTAAAAGTCAGCCACCCTTAAAAAGTATTATAAATAGGAATTTTCTGTCCCTTGTCCACTTTCATGCCGGACCGAACACTTGCCGTTTGACTTATGTTTTAAAACATACATGTTATTATTATTTTTTTTTTTTATAAAAAAAAAATAAATAAAAATAAACAGTAGGTGCTAAACTTAACATATAACTGTTAGTTCCACAGCCATATACAACAGCTGACACTCGAGCAAGTGCTTTAAATTTTTATTTATTTTAATCAAATTATTTTTTTTACAAGTAAAATAAAGAAAATCGATTACTATTTACCTTTACAACCTTTATTGATCTTCATGCGCGTTCGAAAAATAAATTAATTTATAAGCATGACAGGTAGTTTAGATGGATAATAAACACACATGACACTATAACAATAAAACTTGTATAAAACATGCTACGCCACGACAACATCTGGTTGGCAATGGAACAATAAAACTTGTACACGTTTTAAAGAAAAATCATTTTTCATTTCTTTCACAAATAAATATTGTTAAAGCTTTAATGATAATTGAAACGAACAATAAAAAACTTAACGTTTATATATAATTGTTATATTTTCATTTTTTTTAAATTTCTTTAAACATAAAAAAATATAATTATTTAATATAATTTATTTCAACAGTTTAAAGTTACTTTTTTTCTCATATTTTTAAAGATAATTTACTCGTCAAACTTTATGTCATCATTCAAAAAAAAAAAAAAATGAAATAAAATAAATAGCTCGCTAAAATATAATGGTGAAAATGTTGACAGACAGACAATAAATAATTGTGATTGTTTTGTGGTTGACCGAGCTTTTTGCATAATTCGTTTGGTTTTTCGTGCACATACTCATCTTTGCATGTTTATTTAATATTTTTAATAATATTTATGAAATTCTTATTTTTGCTCACCTCTCACCTCAATACTGCTTAAATTATGCGGTTTAATTATGCTCGCTCATAGAACATTAATATTTTTTTTACAAAAAAAAAATACGAGATTGCGTTTTTGCGGTTTTTCGTCTTTTTATACAAATAATCAATTATTAAATGCTTTCCTTTATATTTTTCTCCGCATTGCGTTGCGTGCAAATTTTGTTTTCCTAACACACGCTTCATTCACAAACTCTCCAAGATAATTATTTTTGATTTTTATTAACATACGTCAAGCTTTTTTCATGATTATCGTGGGACTCAAGAGTAAAATAGTTAAGGGAAGCAATGTTGCGTGATAATTAGCGATATTTTTTTGCAAATATTCATAAATATTTCAAGAAGAAAGACAAAATCAATAGTCGACCCACCCGATTTTTTTTCCGGAATGTAGGAATAAAAAAACTTGATATCTTCAAAAAGTTTATACAACGGAAATGTTTCTTATCATATCGGGGAATCTCCTTAAAAATTACAAACTGTAAGGAATTGGTGGTTTCCTTTGTTTCAATTTTATATCTTCTTCTGCATTTTTTTCGTGTGTGTGTTCTACACAAATAACAATAAAATGTTGTTCTCACGTTCCGTTTGAGGGACACAAGGCGTGATAATTATCCTTGATAGTTGGTTGAATTGTCAGATTAATTTTAATGTGCAACCCTTCAGATTTTTAACGATTTTTCTTTTACTTACAGAAAACATTTTCAACTTACAAACCCAAAAACACAACACTCGCAATGCTAAAGTGGACAGTAACAAAACGAACGGAAACCAATCCGTATCACGGTCGTCGTTCCTTGGGTGCCTTGCAACAAACGTCTGCAGCGAAGCATAACAGCAACGAAGTGCACGGGACACCAACCAGTACAAAAATGCGTCAAGGTCGCCGGTCCTTGGCGGCAATCAGTATCAAAGACATGGAAATGAACAAAGACAAAGAAAATCGCTACACATCGACGCCATGCATCCTTCCGTTGCGGAACCAAGTGTTGACCAACAACTTGGATGACAGCCTCCTCAGTACGATTGCCTTACGTGATTTAAGCAATATCACACCAAACAGTACGCCAAATAGCAACAAAAATAACAACAACAACAAAAAACGTGCCTTCCCAAATACGCCAGTGATGACATCGACAATGAAGAAAAAGCAACAATACTCTTCGACACTGCCGACCTTCGATGTCGAGTATTCGCCGACTCCCTTCTCGACGTTGCCTGGCTTGGGAGACTCTTACTACGAGAACGGACGTTATTTTCGCGAGGAAAATAAATCAGTCTTAGACACAATTTCTAGTAAAAACAAAAAAGATAAGGAACCGTTTTTAGATGAATTTAGTTTTAAGAAGCCCAATACGCTTGTAGCTCCTATTCAACCACCCATGACACCCACGTCAGTCAACAACAACAACGACGACTCGTTGCATTCGTCGCAAATGGGTGACATTACGCTGGACAAAATGATTGATGCGATTCTCGAAAGTGCCCGCAAAGAACGTCCAAAGCGTTCGGCAAGCCTGAAAAGCAAAACCTCCAAATGTAGCGTTGAATGCTCGCCCACTTACACGCCAGCGGACGATCCAGCGAGCGATTTACTGAAATACGAAGAAAACTTGGATCTCTCTCCGAGCTTCAAATATTTGGAAACAGCTGACAAAACGATTATTTTAGACGAGGTCGTCATAAATGAGCGTGAAGTTCGGACTCCGGATTCCCCCAAATTTGTGGCAATGGAACGAAAGTCCCTGGGTAAGCGTAAACGCGAAGATTCTCCCCCGGAATCGTGTCATTTGAAACGCCAACGTGCTGTGAGACGCAAAGTCAAACATAGCAATGCGAATAACGAGCGCATCGCATCGACATTGCCTAGTCCAACAACGCCCTATTATGACATTGAGAATACGTACATCCGCAAAACCTTCGATGAAATTGCTGCAATTGAGACACCAAAAGTTGCCATGAACACCTCGTCAACCTCTTCCCTGTATCCCGCTAGTCAAAACGAGAATAAATCCGTATTGTCGACAAATTTGTCGAATGAAATTACGCCAGATATGCGGAGTATCAATATGCAAGTCAGCAGTACTCCGACTGGCGAGGGACATATTATCCGAAAGTGTCTTACGTTTTCTCCAGCTGCCACAACAGAAGATTCAATGGAAAAACGACGATCTGTAGCTAGCACCAAGTCAAGTTTCAATAATGGACGCAATTTATTCATTACTGGATCTATTGATCTCTCAATATACACAAAAGACAGCAAATTAGTTATTCACGGTGAGTGGTGGATGGTAAAAATCGAAGCCCGTCGAACATTTATTTTTAATTAATACGAAAAAATACTAATGAAATCTTTTGTTTTTTTTTTACAGCAATTCGATGCAAAGATCTTCAACGATCCACTGGGACCTCAATTAATGCTTATGTGAAAGTCGCTCTTGTACCACAACCGAATAAAGTAACAACGTACCAACGAACTGCCGTTCACCGAAATACAAATAGACCTTTCTTTAATCACAAATTCACATTTGACCTGAATGAATGTGACCAAACCAAAGTTATCAAGTTAGGTGTATGGCACCGTGATCGTGAATGCAAGTAAGTATTTTTTATTTTGAATAATTAAAAAAAAATCAAGATGCTCGTTAAAAGACGATAAAAAAAAAATAGTACAAAAAGTTAAACATGTCTTGACGACTGTTAACGTTAAACTACATTGCCTTTTGATCAAATGGATTTTAACACTGAAAAATAGCACAGCACCAAAGGTGAACAGAGATAAAAGTGGTTCATTTTTCGCGCATGCGGATTTCGCATGTTATTAATAATGGGGTTACCTCATCAATGGAAATATTTAAAGTATTTTTGTTCAATTTTTATTCACTTTAAAAGAAGTAAAAACAAAATCAGTAAAAATTTAGTCAGTTTTAAACAAAACTCCTGAAATTTCCCTTTTCAATGAAAAACCGTTCGAATGAACAACTTAAAATGTTCCCCTGTGATGGTAACTTTCATTGCAGTAGTGGATCGATTTAGCAACTCCAAATCAGTCTGTCTCCAGATTTCATAACGAAATTTTGCCCCGTCCTGCTAAATTTTTTTTTCTCGGATTTTCACACACATAAAATTTTAATAAATATAATTAACAATAAAAAATAAATTATAAGCAAAGAAATGACATAAATTTTATGAAAATATTAGCAATCACAGTATTATGGTGTATTTTTAGTAAGAAATTTTTCCACATACATGTTTTAACATATTATTACATAAATAAAATGAGAGAAAATTTTACCACAAGGACAAGCAAGAAGGAGAAGAAGCAAGAGTGATATATGATATAATTCTATGGGAGAAAATTGAAAAAAAAAGAAAATTTAAAAAAATCAAGTTTGTGATAAAACAAATATTTTACTTGTAAATATTTTGTGTCAAATCCATGTTTTTCTCTCTAAATACCCTGAAAAAACTGAATTATTATCAAATGTACAGTTCTCATATATAAATTCACATATGTGAAAAATCCTGGACTTTTATGTATTTTCTCTGTCATAAGTGGTGATGATGGTTGTGATTCGACATCGTCTTAAATTGTGAAAAATATAATAAAATAAAAAAATACAGAAGAAAGACTTTGGTGTGAAATAAAAAAAAAGTCATCTAAAAAATCAACAAGAATGAAATTTCATAATAATTTTGTCGTTGACATTAGCATTCTGCACCTTTTAATGCAAAAAACAGCAGCGTACAATATTTTTTTATTATATTACTTTCAGTTTTTTGCACGCTCTATGTTGTCTTTCTGGTTGCGATGATGATAAAACAGTTCTGGTGTAAATTTTTAATTGAATTATAAATGATGTAAAAATATTTTAATATTAAATTAACGTCAGAACTGTTGTTTCCTATATGTTACCGTGTTAATGTAATTGTCTTGTTAATTTTTAAGCAAAAAAAACATATAATTTTCTTAATAAAGTATTCGAGAAATAGAATGCAATATTTTTAAAAGATTTAATTTTTATTCAAAAAATTGTAAATTTTTATGTTACTATGATTTTTAAGTGTTTCATGTTTAAAACACCTATTTATTTAACAAATAGAAATTGTTTTTAACTTTTTGTGCTTTTGGAAAAAAATGAAGCAAAAATTAATTAAAAAATTCTAATATTTTTTAGAAAATTTTGTGTTACGCCAAACAATGTCTTTCGTGTCACAAACAGTAGCGGGGATCTTGCGTGGATCCTCCTCAAGTAACAAAGTAAAATGTGATTACTGTGAAAACTACACATGCCAAAAGCATCATTCAACTAACGCAAAGCCATCCGAAGAGTACAGAAATTACATAACATTATTGCAACAGTGCAGTAGTGATACGTCGTCCAAAAGTGACGACGAAAGTGAATTAACGAGTAATAAAAATTACATTCATAAAGTTGATTGACACACAAAAAACAACGAAGAAACTGAGTGAGTTCAGTAATCTCTTCATCATAAATGTTGTTTGCTTATATTATTCGGTGTTAAATTCCATTTTCACCCCGCAATCAAACAAACAGACAAAAAAATAGCTTAGAACCACACACACCACAAGCACCTGATAAATTATTTTTGGCACGTTGCCAATTATTGTGTCTCCCATATCTAAGTTGTCATCGTTTAATGCATAATGAACGCTTTCCACTTCTTGTGAATGAATGAAATTTTCGCGTTCGTTCGACTGAACTAATTTGTTGTTGTCCCTTGACCTATATTCGTATTGATTCGATCAATGAAAACTTTTTATCGTTTGTAAAGCGAGTTTTTAATGATTTTTCGATAACCATCATTTTAAATGCTAAAAAAATAGAAAAATTTACTTATCGATATTTCTTTTTTCTTTATAGACGCAGCGAATTTTTGGGATGTGTCTCGTTTCCAGTAACGAATGCTATTAAGAAAGACATTCATGGATCATATAAATTGCAACCGCAAACGTGTTTGACAAGTGTCCCCTCAATGTCCACCACAACGCAGTCAAGTGAAATCCAAAAGACCCCGCAAAAGCTCTCAACAATGTACGATTTCTCGCACGAGTCTTGCGACGACATCACCAGTCTAGATGACGGGCATATCGTGGCGCCAGGCGGTGGAGAAATTGCTCTCAGTAAAAAGGCGTTGCATCAACGTGATGCCGACGAAAACTTATTTTTGAGATTCTTGGAGCTGGACCCGCCACAAGAAAATACGCCGCAGAGACGACAATCAGCATCATTGAATTACAAAAGTTCGAGTGGCAGAACGCCATTCACGATATCGAAACGCTTAGTCAAAACGAACGAAAAGGGGTACGGAATGTCGATCGTTTGGACGCATCCACCACGTGTCGAACGTGTCGAGCCCGGGTTGCCTTCCGAAAAGGCTGGAATCTTGCCGGGAGACTACATTGTTTTCATTGACAATGAAAATGTTGTGACGATGCCGGAGCCCGATGTCCTGAACTTGATCACAGCGCAGGGAAATACATTGCAATTGGAGATTTTTCGACGACCACCTTCCAATAAACAAGCAAATGGCATCAAGTCGACACTGTATAATGCCGCAGCAAATGCCACAAGCAATAACAACAATAACACAGTACCCACTAGTCAACAAATTACGAGGTCTCAATCGCCGATTAGCCAACAGACGGCAACATTCCAATTACAACCGGCTCCCACGTCGCATGTGTATTCGTCGTCCAGCACAATTCAGCAGACGCCTACACATCATCCACAACTTCAGAGACAGCCACCAATTCAGGTTCAGACATCGAATTCGACGCTTGCAGAAACCGACATCGAGGCAAGTTCAAGCGCTAAACAGGCAGCACTCCAACCACTTTTGCTCACAACGACAACGACTTGCTCAAATCCATCGGAGTCCAAGCGAAAACTTCATTTACCACAAGTTACCTTCAGTAAGGAGGTAGGTCAAGGCGTTATTGTCTGACAAAGTTTCACATCACTTTTAATTCGCTCTTTGTTATCCTTTTGGCTGTTATCTTAAATATTATTATTTTTTTTTTATTTTTTTGTAAATTTACTTGAAAACTGAACCGAGGCTATCGTACTACTGTTAAAAGTTAATAAAAAATGATTATAAAAAATCTCTAATTCAATAACTTATTATTTAAATCTTATTTATTATTTATGTAAATAATTATTATATTTATTTTCATGTTTTTTTTTTCGTTTATTAATTTATTTTTTAGTTTTTTTTTGTTTTATTTTATGATTTTTATTAGCTTAATATTTATATTTTTGTTGAATAAGATAAAACTAAAATTATGAATGACCAAAATATAGACCTATAAGGTTAGGAGAATAGGAGAAAAAATAGGAAGTTAAGTAGTGTGAAAAAAAAAATGATATTTAAAAAGAAACATAGTTTGAGGTTGGAAATATATACGCTTTTATATTTTTGTTTCCGTTTGATTGTTTGTCCTCTTTTGAAAGCCTGTACCAAAGTTTAAGACTCTCTCTAGCTACAATTAAGGAAAATTTTTATCAAAATTGGCAATATTTAGATTTTAATGTTATTTATTAAACAAAAAACGCAATTATTTGTGGTCAAAATTAATTTAAAGTTTCAATAATAATTTATAATTATCGGCTATTTAATTTAATTGTATTTTAGGTATTTATTCAAATATTAATATATTTTAGACTAAGAGAATCAATTTTGGACTTAATTAAACGAAACTGCTAATTTAAGGTTTATTTATAATAATTTTATTATTTTTTTTTTGTTTTGCTAGAATAACAAAATACTTTAATAAATAAATAATTTATACAAAAAATTATGATTTTTTTTTTATTTTTCCTTATTTTCAAAATGATTTTCATGCAAATAATATTATGGTTCTCATATTGATTAATTTTACTTTCTGATAAAAATAAAGTCAATTATGGCAATCACTCCTGAGGATCATCGTCGTCGAGTATTGTACCAATTAATAAGTAGTGAGCAACATTTCATTAGTGCTCTGCAGTTTGGAATGGACCGTTTTGTAACGCCCATGAAAGAACGAAAGGATATTATTTCTCCAAATGATCACAAAGTGTTGTTTCAAAATATTGATGAGGTAACTTACTTGACTTTTTGAAAAAAATTCCTATTTAACGCACACTTTCAAATTCAGTTGATGCAAATTTCCAAAGATATCCTTGAGCAACTGCTACAGGAAGACGTTGAACCGCATATACATTTTGCTTCTCGTGTATACTTGTCGAAGACCACTGCGATTTGTGGTGAGTTTAATATTTTTATCCTTATTTTAGAAGAAAATATTGATTTTGGATTTTGCAGCTGCTTATAAAAAATACTGCACGGGGCTGACGAAGGCCGACTGTGTGCTTGCGAACAAATCGCGGCATCTCAATTCAGACTTTATGAAATTTATAACTGAACCATCAGTGCCAAGAAATAGACCTGACCTAACATCGTTTATACATCGACCTTTTCAACATTTTCGTGAATTATTTAAGTTAGTGCAGTTATTGGCTTCATACTGTCGCTTAGACACAGAAGAATTTAACAACTTTCAAACTGTCATCTATGAAATTCAGGTAGTTTTCTATTATTTATCAAGAAATATATCAATTTTTCACGTTTTACTTGGCGTGCAATAGGCTGCGTATCGTGAAATAACGACATCGGCAGGACTCATGGAGCCATTGTGCGATGGACGACCCCTATTGACATTACAAGACTTGGAAGCTCGTTTGGTTTTTACAAAATGCAAACCATTCGTGTTGGCAGTACAAGGCAGACAATGGATTTTCGGCGGAGACTTATCGCGTGTCGAAGGAAAATCAGTTATACCGTATTGGACGTTGCTTTTTAGTGATATTCTGTTGTTTACGAAAGTAAGTCGGGATAGAGTTCTCTTCATCACCGAGGATCCGATTCCGTTGGCTCACATTGTGGACTCGTGTTTCACTGTAAAAAGAAAAGGTAAATATTAAAAATAGTTATTTTTTGAAAGAATTTTAGAGTTTTCTTAAATTTTGATAAAGGAACGGAATTTCGTCTGACAACTGACCCAAATGGCAGAGCTGCAGAAAGTCCAACTGTCCATTGTGGACCCGACATTACAAGAACTCCTAGGAAAAACACAAAACGAAAGAGTATCATCTTGCAAGCACCATCACCGGAATTGAAAGCTGTGTGGCAAAATTACATAACGCGACAAATGTAATTTTTTTTTTTTTTTTGATTTTACGTTGAAATAGAAATAATTTTTTTTTTGTATTTAGATTTTTAGTAAATGCTGCGCTGAGCTCGACTCCACTCAGTAGTCCGCTAGATTCACCGGATATCATGCAAACGCTTTTACCGTACGGAGAAATCGGAGCAACAACGACGTCTGTTAGTTCCGTGAAGCTTTCCATGGACAACATTCACTATCGCAACCAGCAGGTGCGTCCCCTTAGCTATCCCTCTTATCATGCAGCCAATTATATCAATAACACAAGTAATATTACACACCAAATTATGACCGCACAAGCGGCAATCGCTGCAATGAAACAAAGTAAATTAAGTAGTTTGCGTCAGAGTGTGACAAATGTGCGTCACTCGTCCGCGTTGCAAGGCTCGATCTCTGAACTTCCGGAAATCACTTACTTATCTTCTAGTACAAAGCAAAATAAGAGTAATTTTAGTAGTTGTAATAGTAATAAGTGTGAGATATCACAAAAAATAGATTTGAAAAGCCAATCCTGCCAAGAAGAGACTGAATCCCCCAATCGTTATAGACTTCGAACACGCAGCAGCTACAGTTCAGCGTCAAAAGATTCGCATGACAATTGCTATCCACCTTCTTCGAGCACGCATTCTGCATTTTCTTCTACACGCAATCGTAGCAATTTTGTAGAGTTTAGCTTAAGTTCCGTAGGTAGATCGTTCATTGATACGGGCGATGATGATGGCGGCGACGAAATATTCACGCAAAAACAATCTTCCTTGGGAACGCGTGTCGCCGAAAAAATCCCCTCAATTATACCCACACCCGATACGCCACCGCCAAATGTCTCGCCCTCGTCATCGAACGCCATGAATTCCACGAAAAACTCAGAAACATTTTCCAATAACGGCGCATGGCGACCACCATCGCCTGCCGCCAGCTCCATACACACAATATCCCCCATCGAGGATCAAATTGTCTTTAAAACGGATTCCTTTGGTGGGTCATGGGACTTGTTGGAGCTCGATTTGGACTTTCATCAAGTCAATTTGGATCCGTCGTTGGGCAATATTGTGGAAGAGCTCGTATTTTTGGGCGACGATCCATACGGCATGCTTCCATCGAAACCCACAGAGCCAAATCTACTTGATTTGTGATTTCTATTCATGCAAAAAATGAATGAGAGTGAAAATGTTGTAAAAATTTATGAATTTATCGTTGTGACATATTTGATGTGCTATTAAAAATATGAAATTTTAACATATTTTAAGAAAACATTAATCAATTAAAAATGAAAACATCAAATTTTATCCTATGAATTACAATGAATATAAAGTTTATCCTCATGTTAGCTTATCTCATAAATAAATATTGAATATTATCAACAAACAAATAATGGCCAATAATCCAATGGCTTGTATTTAGAAAGATAAATTTAAAATTTAGCCTTAAACAATATTTTTGCAATCAAAAATTTTCATCATATTTGATGCCTCGATACAATGTTTAACAGATACATATTTATAATATGAAATTTAGACAAAATTAATCAATCAAAAAATACAAATTTTGGGCTTTTGACAATTTTATCAATGTTATCATCAAATTTTTAAAAATATTTTTCGTCTTCCGTTCTGTGTCAATCATTTTTTAAAAACACATAATTTTAATTAATATTGTTATCTATTTATCTGTTTAGCATTAATTAACAATGAAAAAAAACTGTACTACCGGATATACAACGGCCTTTTTTACCGTAAAAATATTACAAATCAAATGGAAAATTTTAAGCAGAAAAAAAAGTATTATTTTAGTAAATTAAAAAAAAAATTAAACATACATATTCAAAAATATATGAAAGCTAATTTTTAAACGTATATAGAAAATTTATTGTAAGTTTTATCTAAAAAAACACGTAAACTAAAATAAAAAAAAAAAAATAAAATAAAAATTTAACACTTTAAAAATGATTATTATTATTATGATTATCATGAAGTAATTTAGATTATACTGAAAATAAAAAAAAAAAACATAAAAATTATTTGTGACTAATTAAAGAAATAACAAAAAAAAAATAAACGATTTGAACATATAAAAACTCCTTGTTTATTTTTATCCTTTTAAATCTAATGTGTTCAAATCATTCTCTGGATTGGTGTTTTACTATATTTTATTTGTTTCTATACCTAAATTACTTTCAACGCTATTTCGATGTTGTGTTTATTTATTATTATTATCTTTTGTGTGTAAATATATCAATGTTTAATATTAAGACAAGCACTGAATTTTCTATATACCGTTTAATTAAATTTCATAAATGTACCCATTAAAAAAATGTAAAATTAATGAAAATATTTGATTGTAAAAATTAAATGAATATAAATTGTATAAAAATGTATGAAAGTGTGGAAAATGTTTCTGAAAGTTTATTTTTGTTCTTTTTTTTTGTAAACTTGTTTAAATAATTGATCAATTAGTTAAAGCCAATAGAAAATTCACTGCTTGTTAGCATTGATATAATATTTTCTCTTTTCTTTCTCTCTCTTCTTTCTTTTTTTCGTTTTTCTTTTTATTATCGTATTATGTCATATATGAAAAAAAAAATCAGCAGTCGAAAACCACAAAAGAGTCGCCGTCAAAGAAGGTCACGAAGCAAATTGAAGAATTTATCGATGAAAAGTGTCGTAGCCTTAACAAGAGTGGGACTTCGCGCGGCGGAGCCCTTCACCTTGCACAATGGATGAAATGTCAATTAGAGAAACAGGTAATGTACCTCACAACAAAACTTTTTATAACTCGCAAGTACAAAAGTCTGAAAGACGAGTAACATGCATGTTGTGTGTGCTATCTATAGGCAATCGAGTCAGAACCTATAGATTCGGATCCGGATGACGAAGCAAACAAAATTCACGATTGGAGTCCGGAAGAGGTGCAAAAACGTTCAACAGAACTCAAGTTAATCGACGAAAATGGGGTCTGTTGCAAAACTTCCATTCTTAGCTCTAAAGAAAGTAGTTGTAAACACAATAATAATAATATTAATAGAAGTAGTAGCAATAACATGTTAGAATCAACGCAACAACGCACAACTAGTGATACTTCGAGAACGACATCAGATCTACTCACGAATGGCGGGGGTGGCGACCAAAAAAAAGTCGCTAGCAAAGACCATTCGCCAAATCATTCGCGGAGCACGACGCCCGATAGTCAAGTCACGGTACGCTCGAGTCCGCTCAGCAATAAAATTGATACGATTTCTGTGTGTCGGAGTTGCGTCAAAAAGTGCGCAAGTCGTCTAAGTTCCTCTAGTAGCAACTCGTTGCTGGTTCAGTCGAAAGAAGGGCGGAAAAACAGTTTAGCAAGCAATAGCTCGTCAACAACAATTTCGTCCGCTTCTAGTACGATAACTGGCGAAAATAAAACCGATTCTGGACATGAGAACTCGTGTCTAATTTCTAGCCCGTCCAATAGTTGCAAAAGCAACACGAGCAAAACCGCGTCGAGTGTCGACATTAACAGTAACAAAAACAAAGAATACCGCATAAAAAGTAATACGCCGTGTCCGTGCAAATGCAGGCCAAAAGATTTCGAGAGAAAAGGCGTATCGGAGGTGTGCAAACATGAGACAGTCAAAATATTCGAAAGTATCATTGAAGCAAAAAAGCAAACGGTGACACTGAAAAATAATACACCAACGAAAATGTCACAAATTGTGTTGGAAAAGCTAAAAGAAAGTCAGAAGGCAGAACCGGAAATCGTTATTGAGAAAGATGAAGGTGAAGGTGAAGATGAAGATTGGTCATTGATGTTAATCGGATTGGCACAAATCAATCCGGCTGCGAGTCTGGTAACAATGGATCCATTTGAAGTTGTTCCAACTATTTCTGTAGTGCCGCCAACGCCTGAAGGATTAAACAGTCGATTGAGGTAATAAAAAACTTTTCCCTTCATGATAATCTCTAAAATGATCAAATTTTAGTAATCCAAACATTTGGGAGATTGATAAACTTTCACCCGACGAAGCTGAAGATCGCACAATTCCCGTGCCAAAACCCACGCAGCCACAATCTTCCTTTTCCGACGACTCGCCAGATGAACCGCCATATTTGGCTCTCAATACGGGACTCAAGCGCTACGGAACAATGTCAAGTTTGGAACGAGTTCCTTCGGAAGATACGGACGATAAAACATTCAATTCCAGTGATGAGGATTCTGAAAGTGGTTAGTTAGGTTGATTTTAATTACTATTTCGTCCACTGTAAAAAAAATTTTCTAGATATAAAAATTGTAACTCGCCAACATTATTCCAACTCGGACCAAATAAAAGCTTGGACATCTCGTGCTGGTGCATTCCTTGAAGAGTCAAAGGCCTTTATTGATAAGTATTTGGTAAAACGTGAATTGCCCGATAGCGTTATTAAGAGACAAGATGACCCACTGGAATCTTCCGGAGCCGCAAGTAGTGAAGATCTTTGGGGTACACCAACAAGCGGAGGAGAGTATGATGATGCACATAATTTTTCAGGACCAGATCATCATATGGTAAATAATATTTTAAATTAAGTCACCTTATAGAAAATGATTCAATAAAATACACCCTTTTTTTTATAGCAATCACCTACAAAATCATCATCCGATTATTCTGGACCCGAAGAACCTGAACTAATGATGGATGAACTCTTAATGATGGCACCACCCATCACCTCGAGTAATATGAGAGGACTACTTCCAAGGTAAAGTTTTTGAAAAAAATCTAAATTCGAATTTTCTAATGCCATTTGTATAGGAACCTATTTAACCGAATAGATTTTTACGTGTCTGTAAATAAAAAAAATAGATAGACGAGTGAAAATATATTTAATAATTAAAGTTATAGTCGAGTTTAGAATAGTTTGATATTTAATCAAAAAAATTTAATATAGGAGAAGATTAGAACCGTTATTTGAAGAAGACACAGAAAGTGGTGAGTCTGACGATGAAAGACCGTTGAATGGTAATAAAGCACAACAGGTAGGATATCTAAAATAGCTGTTCTTTTATTAATAGTGTATAGTTCCAAATAGTCTGTTTAGTCGTTTTCGTAGAAATTTTAGTGCATAGTTTGTTGTTCTGAAAGTTTTATATTAGACCATTCAGTAAATTAGAGGTAAATTTAATTTTCGGCTAAATTGGCAGGGGCAAAGTATGGTGGCAACAACAAGAACATGCGTCGATGGTGCCAGTTCGGTAAAAGAACCAATCGAATCAGATTCAAGCCAGACGAGCAGCCAGAGTCCCGACTCATGCACACTAGTCGACAAGTCCGCTCCACCTTCGCGACTGCATTCGGTGGTAAGAGCAACAAGGTCCCTCAGCACACTGCAGCAACATCAAATGCGACGCGAACAACTGCAACACCAGACCAGAATCTATGGGAACGGTGCTGACAAATACTTTGTATCTGCACAAATCATCCAAGAAACCAAAATAACAAATACCGATACAATTATCGAGTGCTCCGACAGAAGTTCCAATTTTCCTCAAAATCAGCAGCGGCCAGACCATCCGATCTCTCATTCGTCGACACCACAAGAACAACGCCAGCCGCCTCCGCCGCATCATCTCAGTCCACGTTTAGAGATGCGGTTAGCAATGAATCAGGATATTTTGTGCGAGGAAGATCTGATGAACTACGATCCTGGGCCAGATCTCACTTCGATTCTCGGTAATTAAATTGGTTTTAATTTTATTTTTTGCTTTCTAAAGATTTTTTTTAAATTTAGGGCACGACCTCTCTTCATACCGCCGAATGACGGGCAAAGATATAATTATGAACCGGATTATCAGCAGCACGAGTTCCAGCAATCGGAACAACTTCTATCCAAGCAACGCCGCGCACAACTCATACTATCCACAAAACAATTCAAAAATGGACACGCCAATACTCAACCGAAGAAGATCAAGTCAACGTATATGGAGCAGTTCTGGATTTGTGGAGCGCGAAGAAAGCGCACTCTCCGACTTGGAGCGTTTAGCGAGGCGCGAGAAGATATACTGTATGACTCAGCTGCAACAGACTTCGCGACGGCCGACGAAGGCGATGACTTCTCAGACTGATATTACGACGTCACAAACTACGCCGCAGCTAGCGAGACGACCAAACAAACTGTAAGCTTTACCGAATTCAATCCAAGATGTATCCTAATTGCTCTTTCTCTCCACATTAGTTTCAATTTCTTTAGCAGGCGTAACTCAGAACAACTACTACTGACAAGTAATAAAAACGCGGTTAGTAGTGATAGACTAACTTACGAAGATTTGAATGACTTTGATCTCAGTTCCTCGGCGAGCTCTCCACGGAGAGAACTAGTAAGTATTTAAACATTCACCCTGTCCTCACTTCTCTTTAATAATTATATTGAATAGTTATTGTAAAATTTTAGAACCGCCCATTAGTTGATCGACGATTCCAGAAACAACTTTGTCGACGGAAGCAGAAATCCATCGCCGCGAATTTGTGATAAAATCAATGAAAAACAAATAATTAACGAACATTTTAATGTAATTCTTTTAACTTAAAATTTAGTCAATTTGATACCTAATTGTGAAAGACAAGGAAAAAGTTATTACAAATTATAGCAATCACATTAAAAATATAAAAATTTTATATGAAAAAGTATAGTCCATCTTAAAATTTGATGCTTTACTAGGTAGAAAAATTTATTGTAACTATTTGTCCAATACTCTATTTAAATACTATTAAAATTAAAATTCAGGAGAACTTTAAAGCTTGAATGAAAGTCAATGTATCGTCGTTAAGAATTTTAAAATATTCACTTTTATATACTAGACAAAAAGAAAGCGGTAACTTTTTAACATCGTGAACGTTTTTATATTGAAATTCTATTAGAAACAATTACATTATATCTATATGTTGACATTCGACAAGTCTATTAAATTAAATTTATAATAATACAAAAAAAATGAAAATTAGTAAAATATATAAAAATTTTGCCTTATATACTAACTGTACACTAATTGAATTTATTATCTAGAATTACGAATGAAAAAGTCTAACGAAAAAATCACTTTATTAAGTTTTAACGATGATTTATTAGAAAAATTTAATAGGTATTCCAAGTTAAAAATATTATTATTATAAAAATTTAAATATATTTACGATCTTTACTAAAAATAATAAAAACATTAATACAAATAACTAAAAAATGGTTTTTTCATTTTAATTTTGTATATATGTTTAACGACTTTTTTATTTAAATTTTATTCAAACTTATTGTTTGAAAATGTTGTTAGTCACGTGGTTGCTTTTTCACCAATTTTTAGTTTGAAATTGGTTGTTAATATTATTTTGACTGAATTTCACTTATTTCCTTATACAATTGCAGTACAGAGAATATCTTGTGTACATTTTGAAATACTAAGAAGGTATATGATGACCGCCTGTTGCTTCCTGATAACATAATTAAACATCTTCGACACCTAATCTTCGTGTATATAAAACCTGCTTGACACTAAATTTTATGGTCGTCATCGCATCGTCTCTTGCCTCATTTGTTATTATTTGGAATTCTAACATTCTACGAGGAGAGCACCGAACGGTGATATTGAAACAGATGCCAGAACGTGATAACAAACATACATATTGCAATATCATGCAAATTGAACTCAACGGGTGAATTCTCATGCAAATATATATCTTTACATTCATTCACGTTCGTTCGCAACTCTATTTTGAATTTTTTTTTTGTTTAAAGTTGTGTTTGTATACAGAGGAGTCTCCCAATATTTTGTAGTCTCTGATAAAAACCTCTCCCCACGTTAGTCGGTAGCTAGCTTTGGTGTCAATCGGACACGATAAAATTTGCGTTAAGTTTATTTAGTGTAGCCCAAAAATTAAGAATTATTAAGAGATGGAAGTTGACTGGGAAAATATTACTTTAGTTTATGGTACGTGACGTTGGTGTCGACGTCGAAATATTGGACTAATGAAATCAAATGATGAATAGCAACAAAATTCGCAGTGTTAACGAAAAAAAAAAATGATACGAAGATATTAAAAACTTTCGAGTGTTTTGTTTTTGTCTGCCTTTTTTGGACGATTAAAAGCGATAATGAAATAATAACTAACGACAGTATGGTGAAGTTAATTAAATTAAACAAATATTCGGAAAGTAAATAAGTTTCTAACGCACACCGCAAGTGTAGAAAATTCAATTAAGCTCTTTATCGTGCTACATTTTGTTCCGTTCATTTCAAGAATGAGAACTACTTATGAATGAAACACACAACGAAAAAAAATACATTTAGTATTGTGAAAGATCAAGGAGATGAAGAATATGATGATTATAATGAATCCGCCTTACATAAATTTACTGTGCACCAAGAATTCATTTACTTTAATTGAATTATCAACATAACTTGGACTTTTCTCAGTGTAAAAGTGCTGAAACTGTACAAAACAAAAGCTCACTACAATTTTTGATTAAAGAACATTGTCAATGCTTAGACAAAAAAAAAAAAAAAAAAACAAAGTGATAAACATATTAAAATTGTGAAAAAAAAGTTGGATGCGTAATTCAAAACAATTCCTAGTGTATAATAATACATATGTATAACATAACAAATATAGTTATTGTTGTGATGTCTAGAATTCCAAAAGAGAACAATTGTAAAAAAAAATATAATAAAAGTTCAGGAACGAACATTGCCAGGCGATTGCTTTGAATGTGGATTGTCGTGGATGTACTTGATATCATTATTATATTATATTATTAGACGACTATGGTTGATTTGTACTTTCTTATGTTTCGTGAACAATAAGTACAAGTGTACAAAAAAATTAGATTGAGAGAGAGAGCAAAAAGAACATACAATTTCAGCATCAATTTTGTTACACTTGTGTAAACTTAGACTTTATTTACAAAATACTTGACAAAGTTTAAAGTTTTTCGTCATATTTTGTTTATTTGCAATCAAAATTCTCAAATTATGACTGTCTCTCTTGTGTTTGAAAAGTATAAGGTGGTACTTGGATATAGGTTAAATTTGTTTGAAATACCATTTTTTACAAAGTGCAGATGTAATTTTTAGAGCTATGAGTATATCTGAGAAAAACACATATGTTTAAAGAGCTTGAGCTTAGCAGAGTTAAAAATAGACATTTTTGTCATGAGTATATATTTTGAGCATAAAAATGTATTTTCAATATTTTTCAATAAAATTTCTAAAAAAAACTTTGAAACATTGGTGAAAAAAAAAATTAAATAATTTTTAAAAAATTAGTAAATGTAGTTGATTAAATTAAAAAATTATAATAAATAAAAAATTAAAATAATAGGTAAAGAAACATAAAATGAAATTGTTAGAAATTTTCACCATATTTACAAGCTTTTTAAGTATTGTTAATAGTTTTAGCTGATTTTAAGTCATTTTAAAACATGAACTTTTTTATTTTTTGTTCAAATTTTTCATATATGTATTCCTTTTAGTGCATTTTCCTGTTTTTTGCAACTTATCTCAAAAGCCGAAAATAATACATACCAACTTCAACTATAAAGAAAAAAATTTTCTCGATATCTCTTTTTTAAAATCGTTGACCTTAAAATTAAGGAAAAAAATGTTTTTTAGACGTCACGTGATAATATTATCATTGTCTGTAAAAAGAAACCCGTTATTCTTTTTAAGTCTGAAATTATTATTAAAATTAAAGCTTTGTTAACGATTTGTCAAAATCAATTGTCGCACTCATAATCAATAACTTGTTTACTTGTTATGGGTCTAAATTCATCACAATCAGATCGCGTGCTTTGTTTGTGCTCGAAGGTGTGTCCGTGAGTTCATCTGTACCTACTGCAAATAACTCAAGTTAATTACGCTCGTAGTTTTTGAATAAAATTAAATAAAAAGTTAATCAATATTAATTGTTCTGTTCTCATGTTCTGTTGTTGTTGGCATTTTAATTAAAAATAATCAAAATTCATTCCGTAACTAATGTAAATTTGTTAAAATCGTTTATCTTAAGGTGGAAATTGCACACAACCCGCAATCGACGACTTCCCCAAAGATCTTTTCACAGAGGAGCAGCGACGACAAGGTTTCGTCTTGCTGCATGTGCTCGGAAGCCTGTATCTTTTCGTTGCCTTGGCTGTGGTTTGTGATAAATATTTTGTACCTGCAGTGGAAAAAATTTGTCATGCACTCAATATGTCAAATGATGTCGCGGGAGCAACGTTCATGGCAGCAGCAACTTCTGCGCCAGAGCTTTTTGTGAACGTTATCGGGACATTTATCACTGAAGGTGACATAGGATTGGGAACAATTGTTGGAAGTGCGGTTTTTAATATTTTCGGGGTGGCGGGATGTTGTGGAATCGGAGCCGGTATGATTGTCCCGCTAGATTGGTGGCCCTTGACAAGAGATTGTCTTGCGTATGGCATGACAGTGTCAATTTTAATATACATCATTCATGATGAACGCGTCGAATGGTATGAAGCATTGATTCTTGTCCTGCTGTATTTTGTCTATATTGCCATCATGTACTACGATAAAACGATACAAAAATATGCGAGAGGTAAGTCGATCAGTTGATATGGTTTACTCGCGATATTCACATTTTTGCACAAATTCACAACTTTAGGTGGTGTTCGGCATGCACAAAAACGTAGATCACACGACGACACTCTTTGTTGTAGTTTTAAGTCAAAATCCAAAGCAAAGGAATTAGGTACTGTCCATTTGTTAGACATAAAATATATTTTTTTTTATTTTATTTTAACGTTATCTCAATAGAAATGATTGAACAAGGTCAACCATTGAAACAAGACCCAACGAATCCCCAACACAATGGCAGTCTGAAGAGCCTGCCACGAATAGAAGAGCCTACGTCAAGTACGAAAAACGAGCCCGCATCATCTTCCGACATCAAAACGGTTCCCAAACCCGAAAAAGAAGTAACACAAGACGAATTGGCGGTAAAACAACCGTATCTCGGTGCATCGTCTGTCGATTTGAGTCATGGCGAAGATGAATACAAGCTCCTTACATTTCCAAAAGGCAAGTGGTGGTTCACACAGCTGTCTTGGGTCTTAACTTGGCCAATTTACCTTGTTTTCTACTTCACCATTCCTGATTGCGAAAAACCAAAATTGAAAAAATGGTTTGCATTAACGTTCATTATGTGCATCATTTGGATCGGATCGTTGTCTTATCTGGTAGCGTGGTTTATAACTGTCGTTGGTAAGCATTTTTTAATTTTTCTTGTAAGATTTTTAATGATTTATGTCGATTCTAGGTGACACTTTGAGAATTCCTGATTCAGTAATGGGTATAACGTTCCTGGCTGCGGGCACAAGCGTGCCTGAAGCTGTTTCGAGTGTCATTGTTGCAAAGCAAGGTGAGAATTTTTCAGTGATATTGCTCTAAATGAAATTGAAAAATAAGGTTTAAAATTTTTGAAATTGGAAAAAGATAAAAAAATGGTTTTGAAATACTATTTTTAAAAATTTTAATTTTTTTTTATACTCAGATAATGAGGCACCGAACTTAATTTTTGAAATTTTTATTAACTTTCATTTTAGGTCACGGCTCCATGGGAATTAGTAACTCGATCGGATCAAACACCTTTGATATTTTGCTATGCCTTGGTTTGCCATGGCTAATCAAATCTGCCTTTGTTCCGATTAAACAAGGACAACATTGGGTGGGAATTAACTCTTATGGCCTCCAATACTCGGCGATTTCGTTACTTGGAACACTCCTTCTTTTGTACGTCGCCTTCTACTTGAACAAATTTCGACTGGATCGTCGAGTTGGAAATGCTTGTTTGATAATGTACGCCATTTTCCTGATTTCCGCAAGTTTGATCGAAATGAATGTCTTCTTTACCGTCAATTTACCGACATGCGGACGATGATCAATGTAGACAAAAAGATATTAGAGAAAAGTATTATGTAAGTCAGTATTTGAGCCAAAGTAAGGATAGAAAACCAAAAGCCTTTTTTCTGTAAATAAAATCCAAAAATATCAAATGAGGTTCCATGCCATAAAAGATCGCAATTCGTCAGAAACTAGAAAAAGTTTAGTTATTATTTATTTATTTTTTAAGAATTTTTTGTTTGATACCCACAATTGTTATTCTAAATATTAAAATTAAGTTAAGAATCCTCTCTGATTCCTTTCCTACTAGAATTAGATTTATTGACGTGTTTTTTTTTGTGAGTTGTTAGCAATAAAATTTCTCTTTGAACAGTTTTGCTTTCATTTTCGAGCAAATATAACGATTTTTGGTGAATTTCTTAGGTTTGTAAGGAACTTTTATTATAAAAACTAGTTTTATTATTAGCACTCGCCGCTAATGGGACCTCCAATGAACGAAAAGAGGAGTCCCATGTTCATCAAAATGCCAATTGTGACAAAAACTGTGTAGAAAAAGAGAAGTATGAAACCGACTGTTCGTGTTAAACGAAAACCGGTACAGGAAATTATTATATAGAGGGATGTTAAGGCAAGCAGAAGTATGATGATAGTAAACTCCAAGCCATTGTTATAAATAATGACGTTTCCTGCTTCGCCTTTAATTTTGTCAACCATTATTCTCAGGAACCACGGAAAACCAAGAGAGAAAAGAACAGCCAAGGAATTTGAACCTAGCGAGTTTGAGATCCCAAGTGCTCCATCGCCTAAAATAAATCCGTTATTATACTTAAATGGCTATAAAGGGTAAAATATCGTTAAGATACCTTTTCTTGCCATGATAACTGCTGAAAAGGCTTCTGGCAAACATCCTCCAGCCGCTAAGAATGTCAGTCCCATTACAGATTCTGGTATTTTAAAAGTAAATCCAATAACGGTTACCATCCATACAACCTAAAAAAGGAGGATTTCTTGTTAAAAATGTCAAAATGACTTGTAAAAACTTTTTTTTCACCATATAAGAGTTTGCTGCTAATACTATCATGCACATAATGAATGTTAGAGGATATAAACTTCTATAAGTTTTGGGATTTGGAATTAAACATGTACAGAAACACCGAATCGGCCACGAGTAGATCCATAAAAACCACTAAAAATAAAAATTAATGATTACAAATTAGAAAACTAACAGAAAAGTTAAAGGTACCTTCAACGATCCACGTCCCCATGGAAGTTTCCATAAAGTCATGTCATCTAAATCCTCGTCTTCGATGATGTGAGGTCCAACGACTGGCAAATGACCACTAAAAGGTTTTTCTGGATCACCTGTTGATGTGTTTTCATCTTCTGTTTTTGTGTAAGCCTTATTTACGCAGCCATTATCGTTGCTTTTGTACCTTATTTCGGAGTTTGTGTGACTAAACGTTGGACTGTTGGATGTTTCCTTGTCAAAAATGCCAGAATCGCTATTTACGGTCACATCTTGAACGTGATCGATGTCTGGAAAAGTAAAAAAAAAATTAACGTGAGTTATACATAAATTACAAAACAAATCCTCAACTTACCATAAATTTTCGTCTTCCTAAAACAGAAAAGATTTTTCTCCAGAAAAGGCTTCACATATTTCGATATTCTTTTGTTTTGGAACATGATGGTGAAGTAAACGACATACAAAATAACAAATACTGTCGCTTCATACCACACAATCACTCCGTCAAAGGCGAAGGCAACAAGTAATGATATATGGATGGCAAAAAGGAGGGCATCGCGTGATATGGACCACCATTCTATTGAGATAGACTGAAAATTACAAGGTTAGTATGACACGTAAGTTACTCAAAAATGGGGAAGGGTCTCACTTTTCGTGACGCCAAAGCAGCTAATCCCGACACGCCTAACGTGTTAAAAAGCATACTACCAATGATGGCTCCAATACCCAAATCAGAGTCCGTTACGAAGGTACTGATAGTATTTGTAAAAAATTCTGGCATCGTGGTTGCGGTTGCCATGAAGGTAGCTGCAGCCACATCCTATTTATTTGGAAAAAAATAATTAATTTTTTTTACAAATATATTTTAGAAAAAATTATGTCTCACTGTGGAAAGATGTAAATCCTCGCAGATGCATTCGACTGAGGGTATGAAATAACTTCCACAAACCACTGCAAGGAGCGATAAGAAATATATCGCTGCCAAAATATGAAATATCACAGCTCCTTTTAAAAGGGAATCCTCTAAAAAAAATATAAAAACTAATTAATAAGTGATACATTGTGGTTAATTTGTTTACGACCCATCATTATTTTTACCGTTTTGATAAAAACAGTAATAGATTAATTGTTTGATAACGAATTTGTGATAAGATATTTCTTGCGCGACAAAAGTCATAAAAATTGCATTGATAAACTTACCTGGAAAAATCGTTCCTGGAAAGTCGTTTATTGCGGAAGGTGGTTCACAGTCTTCTTCTCGCACGAGCTCACTATTGTTCAGTGCATGGTACACCGTGTGATAAAAACCCCCAAGAAACGGCAAGATACCCGTTATATTGCTACTTTCAATTTCACTTTTTATCACAATGTTATGGTAACTATGAAGTAGTCGCTCTCTATCTTTATCTGTGTAATTTTCTGCGAAAAAAAAGAACGTCAAATTTTAATTGTTTGTATTGACTTATGAATGAAAACAACAAACAAGACAATAAACAGGGATTAACAGAGATTTGTTTGGGAATTTTGTTTGTTTTTGACGGAATTGCCTTATCACTCATACGACTTTTTTTTTGTTTTAATTTTTTATCGATGATTCAATTCAATCAATAAAACATTGAATAGAGGCGCTTACCGTTATCACAAGCGACAAAATTACTGGATAATACTAGTAGGAAAACACTTAACATTGGCAATAATTTCCGGAAATTTATTTCACTTCTGCTATTCTTTGGTTGATTTATGAAAATCAGATTTAATTGTAAAATTATTGTATTGCTCATTTTGACATTTATTGTTTTTCTTGATGTACTTTTAAAAGCAGTCGTGATATATCCGTAGAAATTAAATAACTATTATTTTTTTACATTTTTGTATTTAATATTTTTTTTTAAATTCACTCCCACTGATAGTACACTTTTCTGATCTTGAAAATTTTTGTTAACCGTAATAATATTATTATTGGGACAATGTTGACACACAAAAACGGAAGAAATCAATAACTTTGTATTAAATAATTTAAATAAAATTCAGGAGAATGAGACAACAACTTAGTTTTACGTTAACGAATAAATATATTATTTATGTATGAATTCTGCGGCGCGCGACAATTATTTTATTATTTTTTTACTAGACGTAATTTTCCACAGAGCTGTCGCTATATTTCGTGATTGTAACTGTTCTAACGTTCGGACAAGACTGAATTATCCGTGGCTCAAATAGATGTTACTTATAAGTTTTCAAGTTTAAAATTATCTTTATTACGGGGTGGGGTATAAAATGTTGTAGACAATACGCGTGAAAAAGTTTGACAAGAGACGACGACGAGATATGGGGTTTTTAAAAAATAATACCGATTAAATAAAAATAATATTGGTAAAGGTTAGTTCTATTTCTGTGGTGTGTTTGTCTGCGTTTATTTATGGGTTAATGATTTTTGTTTGTTTTAATGATTATAATAATTTTATAATGATATCAAATTGAATTTTGTCATTTTCTTACATTTCTATAAAAAATTATCATAAATTAAATATTTTTTTCATTAAAGACTTTATTGGTTTACATTAAATTAGGAATCAAAATCAGTAAAATTCAGTAAAAAAAATTGCACAATGAAAATTGGCAGAAAGTTTACACATTATTATCCGCTTAAACCACTTTTTTATGAAGAAAAACATGTCTATTCATTGTTTGAAATATGATTGATTGGGAAACAATTTGACGACACAAAGACATTTCCCCGTAAATTTATCGTCGTTGCAAACTGATAAGACATCAAGTATACAAAACTTTGAAAAAAAAAACTCGGAAGTATTTAGATCAGTAATTTGCAATATCTACAGTGAGTATCAATTTTCGATAAGATTAGATTAAATTTATGGCGATTTAGTTTTTGGAAGCACATGACTTTTGATCTGACGGTGTCTGCTGATTGATTATATTATCTCACGTTTTGATGCGCGAAAAATTAAAAAACAAATAATTTGAGATACATATCACGATGTTGAATAAAATTGTCAATATATGTGGGCACTACAAAAGTTGTTATAAAATTTCTGAGAAGTGTTGATGTCAGTCAAACACACGATACACGATTTTCTTGTGATCTATTAAATTCTTATTCAAATAAAAAAAAAGTAAAATGATGTTGAAGTACTTATCATTGCTTCATTTGAAATGTAAGGTATAGGTAGTTTTTTTAAAGTGAAAAATATTTATCGCGCCGAATTCCCGTTATCAAAAAGAAGAAACTGACTCATGCTTATGATAAGTTAAATTCTATATTATGCTTAGAAAAGTGTTACAGCTGAAGATAAAAATCTGGATGTATTTTTAACGAAAAATACTTTGGTGTCATTAATTTTTAGTCCGAATCATTCTCTATTATGTTGCTCTAACTTCACAAAAAAGTCACTTAAAACTCATTTTTACAAAAACCAAAGAAAGAATGGCGAATATATTCAAGAATTCGAAGTTTTTGAAGAATTCGTAAATGTACTTTAGAGCATTGATACTTGCTGATGGAGATACCTCGTAAAGAGATGCTCTTGTGGTTTCAAACGTTAACCGAGGTCAGAGTAGCTAACAAAAGGCTACAAATGTAACATTCTACATTACCTTCATCAGTCAAGTTCTAATAATTGGGAGCGAATCATAGTCGATGACAAAAGCTGACGAGAAATTTCTGCAGTACTTCGAAAATAAAGTTTGGAAGAAGGGAATTTCGAACTGGATAAGGATTACGGAGACGAAAACCGTATTTATGAAAAACAACAGACCACCTTCACAAAATAATCCAGAAATCAAGCAGGTATTTAAGTATTAGGACAGACCACCAACGTGGCCTCATTTAGCAAACCGAGCTGTCGGCCGCTTCTCATTACATACCTTGCAATACAGGAATTTAAACCAATATTTCGTTACTTACCCAGCAGAAACTCCTTTTTAGCTCCAAAAACTGAACTCTCTTGACCGAATAGCATCCCACAGCCTGAAAAATCTCTTTAAAAAAAATCAAGAAACTTAAAATCCATTCAAGATCGTGAAGAAATTTTAACTTTGAAAGTTAATAACTTTTAAACCGCTAATGGTAGAGCAATTTTATGTCACAGTTATATAGATTGGATCTTTGACACATAGTAGTACAGATACAAAAACATGAAAAACTGTGACGAGAAAATTTTTTTTGCTTAAGAAATTTGGAAAGCGAGGCTTAAGAAATCGGAAAAATTTGATTTTAAACTAAAATTATGAGAAAATTTTGCACAAAGTGTCAATAATATTAATTGTCTGTCATAAAGGTGCATCTTCCAAACAAAGTTTTAGGAAAAATCCTTGGAAATTTTTGGAAATTCAAGGAAAACCCTCAGAGTACCAGTCGTTCGCAATGAAAACTCACCATGCAAATCGCCAGACCTGCGAATTCATACGTGATTCCGTACGCTGTACGGTGGAACATTCTATGGCTGTACGGGTATACGCGTCACACAGGCAGCACGAAACATACGGGCCTGCTAATTCAACTTTATCAATTGCAGCCGACTCAATTACGGAAAGCAGATTTGAAAGCTTGCCTTGACGCTAATTCAACTGCGAATTAGCGTGAAGCAAATCACTGAATTCCTTTGTGAATTCAGTGTCAACTCCAGATCATTCATAGCTCATGCATTACTCAATCCTTAGGAAATTTACTTAATTTTTTGGACATTTACTCAATTCTTCGGATATTGTGATTTAGTGTGGATCTAGCACGATGGAGAACGGATGCACGCCAACAGAAGCGGCCATGAATGACAATGAAGTGGATGACCAATCGAGCAATTCGTAAGCTTTTAATTTTGGCATTTTTTGGAATAATTTTTGCATAAATTAGGGTATTTTCGACAGTGCCGTGGAACAATCTTCGCCGGACCAGCATCATGTAGCGGTGCAGCAGCCAATGCACGCCCAACAAATGCCTCCTCATGTAATGCCGATTCAGCAACAGCAGCAGCAGCAACAACATCAACATCCGCCGCAGCAATTTCCTCCCCAGCAATTTCCGCCAGCTCAACGTTTCGGACCGCCACAAGGCATGCCGCAAGGACCACCTCGCCCCATGGGACCAAATAACGAGCTCTGGATCGAAACAAAGACGGAAGAGGGTAAAAGCTACTACTACCACTCGATTACGCGACAAACAACTTGGTCTCGGCCCACGGGACCGAATGTTCAGGTAATGACGCAAGCTGAAGTAGAAAATTTACAGAAACAACAGATGCAGAAACGCGAACCCGTTGGCATGCCAGGAATGCCGGGAATGGGACCACCGCAAGGACAAATGCCGCCATTCGGAGCTCCACCATTCTTCAGCGGACCGCCGCCATTCATGATGCCACCACCGAATTTTCAACAACCAGCTGTAAGAATGCAATCTAGTTCTTCTTCCAGATCTTAAATAACCCAGTATTTTTTTTATTTAGCCCCAACAAGCTTTCCCCTGGGGAAATATCCATCCGCAACAATGGCTAGCGATCAAAGCAAAGGACGTTGATGCCGAAATTGACCCTCAATTGTTGGCACGTGCAGCAGAATGGACCGAACATAAGGCACCAGATGGACGTCCTTATTATTACAACGCATCCAAGAACGAGTCTGTGTGGGAAAAACCCGAGGTCATGAGACAAGTTGAAGGTAAGATTCATTAAAAAATTCTAATTTTCTGTTTCAAAAATTGGTTTTTTTGTTTTAGAAATGAAAGCTGCAGCAGCAAATCGCCCAAAGCAACCAACAGTCATGAATCCCGTATCGGATAAAGACAAAGTTCAGAACAATGCTCTTTCCTTTGATTCTTTAGGTAATGCAAACTTTAGTCCGACAAAAGCCAAAGCCGAGGAAGAAGAGCGCAAGAAAAAACTTGAAGCTGAAAAGCGCAAAAAAGAGCAAGAAGAAAAGGCGAAAAAGCCTCAAGATAAAAGTCGACCAATATCATCAACGCCAATTGCTGGAACTCCGTGGTAAGTCTTAAAATTGGAAAAAAATGAACAAAATTCTTAAAATAAATCTCTTAGGTGCGTTGTTTGGACTGGAGATGGTCGTGTCTTTTTCTACAACCCATCAACTCGTACATCGTTGTGGGAAAGACCTCCAGAGCTCGCTAATCGTCCAGATGTTGATAAAGCGATAAAAACTCTACCGGAAGCTCTGTTAACAACATCTGGCTTCAAATCTGACACAAAGACGGAAGAATCTAACAAGGTTCAAGAAGCTATCAAACAAAGCAAAAAACGGTCAGACACCGAATCCAGTGACAGTGAACCGGAACTCAATAATTCAATTAATAAAAAAATTAAATTGGGTAAGACTTTCGAAAAATTTAGTATTTCAAAACAAGATTTTTCAAAAATTTCCATTTTTTTAGAAGAAACAAAACTACCATCCGCCAATAACAACACAGCAAACAATGAAAAGGAAGAAGTGATGGATGCTGAGATGAAAGCAGCGAAAGAACGAGCTACTGTGCCATTGGAACAACGAGTCAAGCAGTTTAAAGAAATGTTGCGAGAAAAGGACGTGTCGGCATTTAGCACGTGGGAAAAAGAACTTCACAAAATCGTGTTTGACCCAAGGTATTTGCTGTTGACATCTCGTGAGCGCAAACAGGTCTTCGAAAGGTATGTAAAAGATAGGGCTGAAGAGGAACGACGTGAAAAGCGGAACAAACTCCGGCAGAAACGAGAAGACTTTCGCACGCTCATGGAGAACGCCAACCTGCATGGAAAGTAAGTACATTTTTTTTTTGACATTGGTATGAATGGAAGCCTAAAGAATATTTAATTTCAGATCGTCCTTTGATGATTTTGCCAAAAAATACTCGAAAGACGAGCATTTCAGGGCAATTGAGAAAATGCGAGAGCGAGAAAGTCTCTTCAACGAGTACATTGTGGAGGTACGGAAACGTGAAAAGGAGGATAAGCACCAAAAGAAGGAGCAGGTTAGTAAAATTTATACACGTCAAACTTCATATTTAGGCTTTTTTGCAGGGTTTTTTTTTAATAATCACGATCTTTTCTGTAACCTATAAATATTTATTTGAATTTTTTATAAACCTAATTGATTTTGTGAATACGCACAAAGCACTTTTTGTCAGTCAAAGATTTTTAATACTAGCAACAGGTTCCCGTGTTGTTTCTGTTGACGTTGATGCGTCCTCCTTCGTCAGTTATCAGTTGAACGTAAAGAGGAAAAGAACCTTTTCTAGGATCCGGAGATATACTGAAGGAGCATCATGCCAATGATCGTAAAAATTGAGTAAATGCAAGATAATCTATTTCTATTTACACTCAAAAAATATTCGATATATACAAGAGATTGCACTCCCTACAGAATCTTCTGATCACACAAGCGTGCGTGCGTGTGCTTTGCACCATTTAGCTTGTTATTGTTGTCAACAGATTTGGCTCGATCAAGAGAAAGATGTGAGAAGAAGCGATTTTCGCCGTTCTATTGCTAGTTCGTGATTCATGGTACTAAAAAGAATCTCCTCTGCAATGTTGTCCGGGTGTTTGTCCGTCTCACAATCTTAACGAAATTTCTTTCAGAATTAATTTTGAAACTTTTTTTTCAGCATCCAATGTCTCAATCAAGTGCCCTCCCACATCTCTTAAATTTAAGTTTTTAGTTCATAAGGGAAAAAAAGCTTAAATGTCGGTTTTTAATCTTTTTTTTATTTTTCTCTCTCTTTCTTTTTCATACGAAAATCGCAGATACGCAAAGACTTTTTCGACTTGCTTCGAGAAAATGACATCGATCGGCACCAACGCTGGTCCGACGTCAAGAAGAAGATTGATGACAAAGACTCTCGTTACAAAGCAGTTGGCGACTCGATCACGCGCGAAGACTACTTTCATGACTACTGTAAAATGCTGAAAGATGAAAAGAAGAAACGCGTAAGTATTCAAATCTTGTGTTAACTCATTAATTACTTGATTATATCTTGTCATGCTATTTCAACACCTTTTAACATCTCATTTTTTTTTTGCTATTTCTCTGCATGCGTAGGAGAAAGAAAAGAAAAAGTCGAACAAAGATAAAGATCGCAAAGAAGAGTCGACGAAGAAACGGCGGTCCAGTGAAAGATCGACGGGAGATAAGGATTCGGGAGAAAAGGAGGATAACAAAACAGGTAAAGAAGACAAGGATGCGGACGATGACGAGGATCACAAGTCAGATACGGATAAAGAAGATGGTGAGCATCCTGGTACTGATAACGAAGAAGAACCTGTTCCAGAGAAACGGATGAAGCGGACGGCCGAAGAGGCCATCAAAGATCGCGAAATGGAAGTTCAGAAAGCGCTCGCCTCGCAAATGCGTTTCCTTGACAAGGAACGTGAAAATCACAAACGTGACGAAGCAGTACGCGTTTTTAACGCTCTGCTCGTCGATTTAGTCAAAACCGATGTCACATGGAAGGAATCTAAAAAGGCTCTTAAGAAGGACAGTCGTTACGACATGGCAGACATGCTGAGTCGCGAAGAGAAAGAAACCTTGTTTGAGGAGCACATTAACACTCTTTCGAAGAAAAAACGTGACAAATTCCGCGAAATGCTAGAAGAATTGCCCCAATTCTCACTAACGAGCTCTTGGAAGGAAATTAAGAGACTCATAAGAGATGATCCACGTTACTTGAAGTTCAATAGTAGTGAGAAGGTAAGTTTTTTAATTAGGCCAATCGAAATTTATTTCGAATTTTTTATCCTATAACCCATTTCCAAAGCCAAAAACAGGGTTTCTTTTTATAAATTTTTAAAAAACTTTAAGAAATAGTATTTCAAAACCGATTTGGTAAAAAAAAAATGGGACAAAAAGTTCAGAATAAATTTGAAGCGACCTTATTCTGTCAAAAAAAAATGTTGCTAATTTGTCCAATTTTCTGGCAGTGCGAACGTGAGTTCCGTGACTATGTCAAAGACAAGACGATGCTTGCAAAGACCTCATTCAGGGAATTGCTGTCAGAGACAAAACTCATCACGCACAAGTCGTACGAAATGGTGAGAGAGAATCCGAATCACTTGAAAGAAATTGAGGAAATATTAAAGAATGACAAAAGGTAGGTGTTCGTAATTATTAAATTTAAAGAAAAAAACAGTAAAAATATGTTTTTTTTTGTCACAGATATTTGGATTTGGATCACTTGCATCACGAGCGCTCATCGATTCTGAACAACTACTTGGAAGATTTGATGAAACGAGGACCTCCTCCGCCGCCAACAGCGACAAATCGCAACTAGTAAGAAGGTTTTCAATTGACTTTTTTTTTTAAATTTATATAACTTACCTTTTAAACGTATATCATTATGAATACATTAAAATAATAAAGGCATTAGCGAATAAAAAAAAATAAAGAACACGAAATGACTATTATTATTGCTATGGAAAGAAAGATTCCCGCACATCACGTTTCTTTCGATTCACTTTCTTTTCCACACAAACTATTTCAATTCAATTGATGTCCCAACATTTTATTCGTTTCAAGCTCAATTGGTGACTTGACTTTTATTGCTTACATTTTATTTGCAAATCAGCGTAAATCAGATTGAATCGGTAAGTGGATTGTATTACAAATTACAAATTTTAAACAAAAGAAACTTTTTTTTCTCATAATTTAACGTTTAGTCAGTATAAATAACTAATTAAGAAATCCATTTATTGTAGGTTGTAAAATAAAATCAAAAATTTTCATCTTTTACAATTTTGAATTGCAATAAACATAAAATGATAAAATAAAAGAAAGGCGCCACACACTAGACTGAAAGTGTTAAAATATGCAAGGTAATTAAAATACTTTTACTAGCAATTAATAAATAGTTGTGTAAATGACTAAATATCCATGTCCGGAGATGGAAAAATATTTTTTTCCCAGGATCCAAATTAATTTCTCAACTTTTTAAACTAAAATTATATAATAATTAATAAATTTATAATTTATAAAAAATCATAATTTTTCTACTTTTCCCCCTCAAAACTTCTTAGGTTTTGAAAATTTAAATAATGTCAGACTTTAGAAAATTCAAATGTCCAGCATGATACCCATCAATTTCCTTCCAGTAAGATAGTGGCATACGCCCGCGCTATATCATTAAGTAACCATTCATTACATTTCCATACAAAATTCCGAGCGTAATTCATTTCTAATTGAAATGAAAGAAAAAAGACAGGAATTTCTCGTATTTAATAATGAAAAATAGTTAAAGCATTAATTAATCAATTTTAAACTTCATTACGTTAGAAAGAATCGCTCATCGCTCGTCGTCATCGCTAATAAAAACATATTATTAAAAACATATATTTATAGTATTTACATGGCATGCTGCATAAATGCACGCTTATAACGGAATTCGCTTAGGAGTGTTAGAAGAAGACGACTAACAGACGACACTTTGAACAAATTATCAGCAATAAATAAAATAACAAGCTCTTTGAAAGCATTTGTGTGTTCGTTCCTGTTTTCAATGCTGCAATTAATAAAAAAAATATAACTTTTACTTTATTTTTGTCACTTTTTTTCTTTATTTTTTGCACTAAATTCTTAATCTAGATTTCTTCTTATTTTTTTTTTCATAAATTATTAATGATAAACATGTATCATGTTAACTACTTAAAAGTATGTAGTAATAATATTAATATTAATTTTATAAAATGCTAACTTTTTTTTCTTCATTTTTGTCCTAAATAAAGGAGAGTAATCTAATATTAAAATGAATACGTACTCGTGTAAATGCGTTTTTTATCTTGTGTTTTTCTCTTCTTTTTTCTTTATCATAATAAATACTTTAATAAATATTGTCATGTGTGTCGAAGAAATTAGCTTAAAAGTGAGTGTAAAAGACTTAAATTTCTAATAAATATTCAACTATAAATACTGTTTCTTATAATCTAGACATAGAGATGAATCTAAAAAATTCCTTTAGCTTATTCGATACAGATTTATCAAACGAAAATTTAGTTGCACTACTTACTTTATGGATTTTTTTTTCTTTTATCATCAAAACGAATCATTTATTTTTTCATATAAATAAATAAATATACGATCGACTTTAAAATTATATTCTAAACGTGATAAATTAATGTCTTCGTGTCTTACTCTACCATTGCATTGTCGATTGCCCGAATAATGTGACTTTCATTCATTCATTTATTTAAATATATTTTTTATAATATTTATATTATTATTATTATAAAGATAGTAAATACAACAACAACAATAATAATAATCTTCGTGAAATTATAGACATTTATTATCGTGAAGTATTTCTTAGACATGCTCATTTACGTTGAGATTACAACGAGAGAAATTCTCTCTCCTGCTTGTTCAAAAGTTAAGTGTACACTGATTGTTGCCGATTGAGTTGCTAAATGATGCTATTAAGGAGAATCGGAATTAAATTGTTGTATATGAAATGGTAAGTAGTAGGCTTTCTGTCATATTCGATCGGAAATTTTCTTAATAATTTTTGAAAACCTTCCTTTCGTATTTTTCTGGATTTAAAAAAAAAATAATTTGAATTTTTTTGAGTCAAGTGGTTTTAAAATTTAGAAACTACCATTTTTATAAATTAAAATCTTGAAAGTAAAACACAGGACATATTCCCAATTATTTCTCACAAAGCCTTCCGTTACATTGTAACATTAATAACAATAATCAGCCTTATGATTTATGTCCCGATAACACACGTTGTTTATTTATTTCGTTTATTGCCAGCCATGCACCTTTCTACTTTTGCTTCTTCCCAATAAAATCTAAAGTTATTCACATAATTTCTCTATTACCGTGCTCTGTGTCGCTTTGCTCTTATCTCGATGTCAAATGTGTACAAAAATGTTCAAACTGACCTAACAAACCATACGAACAACATGATTTTGCTTTGAACATGATCTTGATATTAAAAAAAAAAGCAAAAGAGTTAGTGAAGTTGCTGCTGAATCAGTGGGAAAAAAGGGACAAAAGTGTGTCACTCAATTTTATTACATTACAGCACTTCTTTTTCTCGTATTCGTTGTACAGCGAGAATAGTTCAAAAGTTGGTGTAAATGAATGCGATAGCAATAAAAAAGTACTTTTTAACACGAATCTTACTTTTGATAGTAATTTGTACAATGATTTTACATTTTCGCCTTTTTTCTCGTGTGTCTCTTGCATGTCATTGTGGTTTGGCATGACGTGAGATGTGCTTGTTAGCGTCATTCATGAGAGAATGCTCGAACTCTTCGACGATAATTAGAAAGGTGTTGTATGTGCTTCTTGATTTTCCGTTTAAAACTGAAATGACAAATCGAATGCTATTGAAAATTGCAAATGAAGGTCACGTAACCTACTACTAGCAACGATTTAATTCCAAAAATATTCAGATGACCCATTTAGACAATAAAATAATAACCATTCTCAACCAAAAAAATACAACACAAAACGAGAAGCTGATATGGATCATAGGAAGAGTAGTGAAGAAAATAAAACTTTTATTTTTTGTGTGTTGTTAACACACCATGGAGTCAATTAATATTTTATATTATTTATTATATGGCGCTAGATTTGCTTGTTTTGTGTTGTTATTTATTGTTGTCGATACAATGTAACGTGAAAAAACGAGAAAAAAAGTACATTGTTGCAGTAAATTTAAATTAAATCCGGTCTCTGGTTAGGTTTCTTGTCGTCTTTGCTATATTCGTCGGAGAAAGAATGAATAAGTGAGTTTGAAAAAAAAGCGAGGAAGATCAATGTGACTCCGATCGTAGGAGAATCTCTAATTATTTTCTTGTTATTCACGCTTCTCACTCGTCTCGTATCGACGACACACAAAAAGATTATGAGAAACCGCATTCCCTCATGTATTCAAGAAAACCAAAGGCCCACCGGATTGTCATGAATCATGATGACTCTTGATTTAAATGAAATGAAAAATATAAATAATAGACATGCAACATATTAACAATTATTATTATTACTAGAGACTTCACTTACGTTGCCTGTTACTTACTTCTCACAATGAGAGAGTAGAAACTGTCGAGTGATACTTAGAAAACTATGAAAAGGTGATGAAAATAAGCAAGCGGCGTGTGTGTGACACCGACATTGATTGTGTGAAATTTAACAGTAAATTTGCCCCGAGATGAAAGTAATCAACGTGAGACATTTTTTCCATTTTTTTTTTGTAGCAAATGGGATGCGGTTAAAATTGAAATGAAAAGTTTTTACGTTAAAAATTAATTTAATTGTCAATGTTGCATTATACTTTAGAACAAGAATAATGGGGAATGGAACGCAAGAATTTTTTAATGAATGGGACCGTTAATTTTTAATTGAAATATGAAGTAATTAAGGTAATTTTTTGTTTGTTCTGGTTATTTTAATCAACACTAACCGTTGTTTATGGTTTTCGTATTTTAATCAACTCGTTTTTTTAATATTTTTTTTTGAATCTGCTTTGATTTGCTTCAATTAACTTTTAATGCAATTCATGGACGGTATCTTTAGAAACACCTTAACAGCGGGAAATAAGCGATAAAACATAAAAAAACCTTGTAAGGATAAGAAGCTGGTCATTTACTTAATGATGATTATGATTCCCTTTTTACGTTTTTTTTCTGTCCCTTCCATTGGGTTAATGTTTGTGCAAGTCAAAGTTGATCTCATCAATTCTCGTTATAAATTAATTTGAATGTTGAGTAGCTTTTTATGGTATAATGTTAGGTCATTGATATCAAATTATGTAAATATTCATTAGGGGTGGCATCTACTTAGATGTGATAAAATGCAGTTTAAAACAAAAGTATTTGCATAATGTTTTTCATACGATTTTTGTTATCCTCATAGTCGACTAAGTATTTGGTTACATATTTGACTTTTTGTCAGTCTTTATTGGAAAAACTTTTAAAAATCCAATTTACATTCTTGAAAGTTAATTTTCCTCAATATGTAATAAAATTCAAATAAAAAGCCATCGAGCTTTAAAAAAAATATTTTTGCTCAATTTCTCCATGTTTTCTTAGAAAAATGTTAAAAAAAATAATTTAATACATTAATAGTTTAAAATTAATTTTAAAATCAAATTTAAAATTAAAACCTGAAGTAATAAAAAGTCAAATAATTAAATTAAAAAAAAAATTAAATTCCTCTACTCCTAGTATTTTTAGCATCCATTACTCTTATGACGATCATTATGCTGATAATGATGATGATTATTCATAAATATCCATCTCGCAGCTTCCCAAAGACACTCCAGAGTGTATGGCATGAATAGCGATTGAAGTGAAAAGAAAAACTAGAGTAAGAAAAAGTTAACCAAAGAGGAAGGTGTGAGATGCGAGCGTAAATTGAAAACGAAAAAAAAATTAATAATAATAAACTATGTTAATACTCTATTCAGTTAATTCTCTGTGAGCATACCACGATGCTGCAGCAACTGTATCGCAGCTCACATAGCCTTGAGTAATTTTAGTATAATGTTATTATTGTAAAGTCATTGTTGTCGGGATTCATTGTAATAACGATAATAATAATAAACATCAGAACTGAATATATAATTACCATTCATTTCCATTATGGCTTATAATAGGAATGAAAGCAAGAATATCGACTTCTCACCTCTCGCTGCGTGTGTACGCAAGAAATTGATAAACGTTAATGATAAAATAAAAAGAGAAATATTAAAGGTGTAAAAAGAAATCCCCCTGTTCTGTTACGATTTTCATCGATTACTCTTTAAAAGAAGAAAATCGAATAAAGTGAATGAAATGGACGTTATTCGGTACGTACTTCGTGGGCAATAATACAGTAAGACAACAAAATCAATCGTTAAAATTCACAAAAAAAAAAAAATCTAGTCTGAGATAGTTACGGCGTCTGTTGTGTAGCCATATCCTTCGGTTGTTCCAAAGTAGTCGTCTGTTGTTTCAAAGTCTGGCGTTTGCTCGTCCGCAGATGGCTCAGTTTCTTCCTCGATCTCGTCTTGCATGGCGTAATTGTCGGCAATTGTAGTCTCTTCGACCCCATTAGCCCGAGCTGTTTCACTTTCTACCGTTTGTTCCTCTTTGATCTCGTTGTCTTCGTCGTCAACGTTGGTGTCGATCCGCTCTTCTGCCACAATGGTCGAGTTCTTTGAACGATACGAGGAAACGGGGAACCGCGTATTTTCCTTCCACTTACTGACGAAACTCTGCGATTGGGTATTTTGTGGTGGGACACACAACATTCCGTAAACGTTGATACCTGGCAATCCCGCATATGTGGGTTGATCGTGTGCCAGAGGACCCTCGAGACGGAAGTTGGAAGGACATTTGCAGATTACCAAATAATGTGACTTGCCGGTACGGGTGTTTTGTAGTGCCAGAATGGACCAGTCTCGTGGTGCGCGACAATCGCGTAATTCAGTAGTGGTTTCGCATGTCTTCGCCAAAGTGATTGCTTTTTTCTGTTCATTACCGATCAGTTTGAGTGTGTGATTATCGTCCTCGTTCAAACTTGCGGAACATGGGTCACGATATCTAGAAAAGAGAAAAAAATGTGCTACATATAAGGAAAGGGTCTTTGATTACTCGATAAAGATTGTTAGAGAAAGAAAAAGATTAATGCATAAAATATTTTATTTTAATTGACTCCGGACTTGTTAAAAAGCTCATTTGAGGAAATAGAAAATTCTGTAATTGTCATGTATTTTTATTCTCGACTCACGAGAAATATTATACTTTAATGGGATATTATGTAAGACCATAACGAAAGTTATGTTGAATTAAGCAAAAGTATGTAATTTTATGCAGTTTTAACAAGAATTATTTTTTTTTGTTGTAGAATGCGGAAGGCGATCTCGTCTGGAGGATGGAAGGCGGCGCGGCGATGCAACTGAATAATTGAACAAGTCTTTAGAATGTAATAATAAATGAAAGAAGAAACAAAACAGAAGCATATAAAATGTTGCCTTCTGTTTTATTTTTTGTATTATTAGTCAAAGGTCATCGTGAAAGGTCTCGAGGGACTGTGTTCATTACTCATTTATGTAATTTACTTTTTTTCCTTCTTTCTTTTCAACATATAGGTATCGTTCAGAGTCAGGAGGATATTTACCTTGGTGGGCAGGCACACAATGGTTGTGTGTAATTTAGACGAACATATACAGCATTGCACACCTGTAAGTAATGGAAAATAGTCAAAAGTAAGATTTTGTTTGATCATTGTTTTTCTTTCCATCTACTCTTAGTTCACTGTTGTTTCTCGTTCATTACTAGGTACCATTCGAGTCAAACTTGATAGGAATAAAGAACCTTTGTAAATATAATAATATTGCAAAAGTTTCGGTTTGCAAAACAATACAGTACAGGAGTAAACAAGAGAGATTGGAAAAGAGTATTGTTTTGAAAGATTACTGTTTGGTAATACGAGAAAGGGAGAACAAAAGGTCTAAAGGTAATGATTACTAAGGAGTTTTCTTTTGAAATTTGAGAAGATTAGAAAGAACATTTTCGTTGCATCATTATTGTAACATTTAGTTGGAAAAGAAAATTTTCTAATTTTGGTTTAAAATATTGAAATACAATAGATTTTTTTCTTTGTTTTCACTTAAATTTTTCTCTACTTATTTTGTCTATGTTTAAAACTTAAGGGTTTTTTCAATTTATCACTTGTTCTTGCTTTTCATTTACTTTAAAAATTTATTTATTAATTTTTTAAGGTTTTATATCCATATTTTCCATATATCCATTTTTTTTGTTGTTAATTTAATGAATTTTTAAAATTTTGCAACAATTTCTTGTTTTTTGATTTTTAATACAATTTTTAAATGACTTTTATTTAAATTAGGCATTTCATGTCAAAAGTGTAAAAATTATTTTTTAAATATTGAAAAATCAACAAAATTTATCGAAAATTGAAGAGATTGAAGAAAATTTAAAAAAGTGAGACTAAGAATTGAAATATAATCAGAAGAAGAATTTGGTAAAAATGTAGCGGAAACACTTATGATGTAAATTTGAGGGCACATTTTCAAACTCACTTTATCTAATTCATTTTTTAAAAACTTGAAAGGATTATTATTAAATATCAATCTAGAGTCAAACAAATAAAATGACGATAACCATAAACAAGCAAAAATACCAATAACACATTTCATATTATAAGTGAAGCGAGAATTTGCTCATTGATGACACACTTGAACTTTACCTGAACTACCAACATATATGACAATCCTTTCAGTAATTCAATAAAAAACAGGTAACCTTAAGACCCAGTTACATGTCCGATAACATCTGTAAACCAACAACAACTACCAGTAACTGTAAAAAAATTTTTTACCTCTTGCACTTTTTCAATAAAACTAAAAAAAAAACTAAAAATTTTCTTCTTCGACAATATCTTTCATAACAAGCGTAAAATAACATAATTCCACAAGTGCATTCCCATGTCATATATCGACATTGCAGGCTAACCTCATCATCATCATCACCATCGCACTTGCACATTTTTACACACAATTGCCAATAATCATAATAATAAGCACCGTCGACAAAAAAAATATCTACGACATGGGTCATTATACTACACCTTCCTTAACATCTTTATTTTCCTTCTTCTTTTTCCATTCAATTGAATTCTATATTTTATTTTATCACCATTCACTCATTCACTTTATCCACTTTCCGCTCGCAGTTGTGAAATAGTACACGAGACACACGTAAAATAATTTAAAATGACTTGACGCGCACATTATTGCTTCTTGCCTTTTGTGTATGAAATTTGCTCAAAGTTGGTAATACGAGATAAATACGGAGAAAGATAATAAGAACTATAAATTCAAGATGACAACAAGTACAACAGTTAGTTGTTGTAACAAATATTTATTTGGCATCGACGAGGCAACGAGGAGGAAAATGTCTTTATTATTACTTTTGGTCTTTCGTTCCAACTAAATAAATATAACGAATGTACCGTAGAACAAAGTAACATTAGAATGCGTTAAAAAATCTAAAAAGATACTTACTTGTTGAATCGCACATTCTGGTAGATAGTACATGTGTTGGTTATGAGGGTAATAATGGTACTTGGTTGGTGAGACCGAAGGCTATAAAGAAAAGAGAAAAACATAAATAAATAAAAGATTTCACTTGGACAAAGGATCATCATTTCGGTATGAAAACTCGTTACATCCAGTTATTTATATAAAATTATCAAGACTTGCATGCATTTTATTCTAGTTTTTTTTTCATCAGAAAGCATCATTTGTCTACCAAGGTAGTGTTTCATTGAGATGATCAACTCTCGTCTAATAATAATGTAATAATAACAAATAGGAAGTAACTCGCTTTTTTCGCTCAAAAGCATATCAAATGTTAATAATATGAGAAGAAGACGAAGCACAGCAAAAAATACAAGAAGAAAATAAATAAATAAATGTCTGTTGCCAATGAAGAAAGAAAAAAAAACGGGAGAATAATCATCATGTATCAATAAGTCAGGTTAGAATTTTATTTCCTTATTTAAAATTGATTCAATTTCTTTTGTGTGTTTGCTTACGTAATTTAACGTATTACAGGAATATCATTACATCTTCAAGAAAAAGAGATAGAATTTATTGTATAAAATTTTCTTCTTCATATTTTGAATAAATATATGGAAGTTGCAATAAAATATGATTCGAAGAAGTGTGCTGAGTGTGTAATAATTTTATGGTGAAAAAAATATAATTTTTTGGCTCTTGGTCAGAAGGTCAATTTGCGATGGTTTTGAAATAAATTTATATTTCTCGATCAGTAGAATTCATATTTTCATGGTAAATTTGCAACATTTTATTCTACTGACCAACTAAGGCTAATACAAAAATTAAACAAATGTTATATCTTGCTGAAATGTCAAAAGGAAATCTTTCAACTAATAATTCGAAAATAATTCGAGAACAATTTTGCAACATTTTGAGTATAAAAATTTGCATTAAATTAATATTTTATAAATTTTTAGTGAAAATGATCCATTTTACAAATAAAAATATATTTAAGTCTTTGAAATCGAAGACATTTTTGATTTTTGTATTAGCCTTACTACTGATTCACGATCCCACAATTCTAATTATTTGATAAAAATCATTTCGACGAACGTAATGAAATAAAAATTGAGCCACCTGGTAGACAAAAATGCAACAATGTCTTTGTTATACCGTACATTAGCTGCCTTAGTTGCAGCAAAGGGGCAAGCTTATCTTATTTTATTTTATCTTTTTTTTAATAGAGCAATTGCTTGCTTGCCTTTTTGTCTTGCGCTTGCATTTGTTCCTAACGTAAAATTTACTGTGATATTATTTTAAAGAGGTAAAAGTAGCTGCTGCGATTACAACGAAATCATTGTATTTTAATGCAAGGAAAATCGTTATAAATGACCCGAAGTACTTTTTAATCTACAGTTATAGAGAGTTGATGTCGCCGCATCTTTTGATCTGCGTCTTTTGAAACAACGAGAAGAATTTTAGATGGAAATTTTCGTTTGATGGAAAGAAATTGTTCGCGAATAAAAATTCCGCTGTAAAAGAAGCTGAGCTGACAATTGCCTAAATGTTAACATGCATGTTTCACACTGTGCTGCAGGCACATTCCATCGCCTCTATAAGTAAATATTTGTGTAAATATATCTCACATGCAACATCATTAAAGTTCATTAATTGAATATATTATAACAACAACAACAACAAGACTCGATAATCGTACGAATAATAACAATAAAAATTTATTTCTAATAAATAGGTATAGCAGGAAAAAGTTTTATTAATTCGAAAATAGGTAAGCGAAGAGGTCATTGTGTTGATTTGAATAGAAAATGGTCACGACAACCCGATATTTATATGGGAGATACATGCATGTTGCTTCTCGCGTATGGACGTAGTGTGAACGAGCGGTGAATGTGTGTGCCCACAATTTTTTTTTTCTTATTCCAAAGTAGGCTAATAATAATGATCTTGAATTTTTTGGGCAGTTATTTATTTATAATATCATTAAATTTCATTGTTTCATGTTCAATCCTCCTCGCTGATAAACCTCTCTCTCTCTCTGTGTCTCGATTTCTGGCCTGTTTTGCATGTAAAATTAAAATATTTCGCCATGGGGTATTCATTAGAATGGTCGTCATTGTCGATGCATAGAATAAAATAAATAAACAAACAAAAGGTTTGTTTTTTGTTTGTTCAAAATACAAACAAGACGTGCGTGTAATGATTCGCCGCCCACTAACGCAGTGATTTGATTGTACAACATTAACCCAGCCAAAGTGTTAGACTTTCTTTCAAGTGCCAACTTCTTTCCGATAGAGAAAAGGTGTTGGGAGATTTATGACTTTGAACTACATATACTTTACGCATGGAATCGAATCCATAAAAAATTGTTTAAATTTCAGCTTAAAATGAATCTCCAATTATGAGACACAAAAAGTTAATGTCATATATATTTTTTCTGGTTTGCTGGTAGAAAGTCTTAAAAAAAACTAAAATAGCTTCGTTTCACTATAGTTAAAAAAATTAAGTAAATTATTAAATGAAGTGAGGCTTTTCAAAATGAAATTCAAAATTAAAGTTCAAATTTTTTAAAATAAAAAGATGCAAAAATGAAATAAAAATTTTCAAGTTGGAATTTAAATAAAAATATGAGGATGTAATTTTTTGAAATTATTGTTTTGATAATTTTGTTCTTGAATTTCAAAAATGTTAAAATTTTTCAATCGTATCGAAAATTTTTGAAATTAAAAAAAAATATTTATTTAAATTTGCCTATATATGCAAAAAAACATAATTATTTTTAAATATGCAATTTAATAAAATTACTTTTGAAAATTTTGTAAAAGTTGCTATCGTAAAATTTTTTTATTTTGCTATTAATAATTTGGCATTTTTATCGATTTTTTTAAAGTTTTGCTTGAGGCGGCTTTATTATGAGCTCCAAACGAAACATTTTGTCATTTATGAGACCACAAAAAGTTTTGTCATAAATATTTTTTGTTTGGTTTGAAGGTAGAAAGTTTTCAAAAAACATCGTCTCACTATAGTTAAATTTCCATTTCACTCATGATACTTTTCAATTAGCCTCATCAATTGTTTTTGTTTGTCCAGTCGGGTAACTTCAACCTAAATTAACTTAATTACTGTGCACATCGGTGAACTTGAACTTCAACAGCAATAGTGGATGCCTAATTACAAAACACCGAAAAAAATAAACAAAAATGTAATTATCCCTCCCGTATCGCGTTAAATGCCTCTAAAAAAGGCATAAACATATTTGAAGCATCAAGATGGAATTTTTCCCCTTTTGTTTATTTACATTTTTCTTCGTTGCTGGTGCTTGCGTACACCAGTAGCAGTAGCACCATGACACATATATTATGATTAAAACTATTTAAAAGGTATTTTAACTTTTTGGAGAGTAACTACTCTCGTTTAATAAATAAATACAACTAAAAAACAATAGTATAAAGTAAGAGATCGCTATTACAGATAACTACCATCGAAAGTTTTTCTCTCTTCTTTCTATTTTTTTGTTTGTTTCATGTGTATTACTTTAATAGTTGTCATAGAACATAGAGAAGTAAACAATGCCATGCCACAGGCATGCATAATGTCTTTATATTTATGGTTATCATTGAAACTCATTCTATATTTTATGACTTTCTGTGTGTGATCGTGAGCTTCGGTGTAAGTAAGTTATTTTTTTTTGTGTGTGGGGAACGGAGGTATAAAGAAAAAGAAATTATTGTTATTGTATTGAATGCTTTTATGCTCTCTTGCTCACTTACTCCGTTGCATATCTACGTACTAATAGTAGGTTATCTTAAGAATTTTTCATTATTTTATTTTTTTACAGCTGTTTCTGTCTCTCCAGGTATTTAGAGAGCTGCGAAACTTTAACGTGAAACCACACAAAAACTCAACTTTTATATGGAAATTAAACAGCAAAATAGTCATTTAGGTGCAGAAATAAAGAAAGAAAAAAGTGAATGAAAGAAAAGGGAAAATAAGAATGACTGTTTAATTACTCTTTTTGCATTTAACTATTTAACCTAAATTTCTTCGTGTAGCTTTAATTCCAGTACATGATTGCAGTGAGTATTTATTTTATTTGTGAATACAGACAGACAATTTTAATGTTTATCGCTTATGATCATTTGTTTATTTCCCATGAATTGTTACTTTTTTTTTCTTTCTTTTAGTTTCGTTTTTTTTTGGAGAGAACATCATTTATCAGACAGATGCGAGTCATTTCCTTGGGAGACTTTTTGGGTTAATTTGCTTGCCAAATCAGTGTGAGAAAGACCACAAAAAACACCAAAGAAAGTCATAAAACTAATGAAATTATGCTTTATAGCCGTCATAAATTGCCAATTCCTTCATGTGCTGTTGAAGAGTTGTCTTGTTGTGCTACATTGCGAGCTGAATTGCATTCCATTTCCGCTAACAAATAACGAAAGATTTCGTTTCAAATTAAAATCAATTGAAGTTTTCTTTAAAGCGACAACGTTTTCTTTCAAATGCGGCAATCGGAAATGGCACAATTTATATTTCAAATCGATTCGACATGCTCTTTTATGCTGGCAGCCTACACCTTCATCTATGACATTTGTTGTGTGTACGGAAAATATCTCAAAAACAATTATCTTATACGTTTTTCTGATATCTTTGTAGTAATTGATATTTATAAAATATAACAGGACTTGCTTTAGTTGCACGCTCGCCAGTTTACAAATAATAGGCGCCTCTCCGTACAAAAAACACACACATGGTCGGTCCACATTTGTTAACAGAAAGAAAAACAACAACAACATTAAATATCAAAATGTTCGCATAAGCGCGCTTGAAATGATAATGATACGATATCTACTTGAATCTTTTATGTATTGATGTTGATCTACTGTTAAATTATGTTGTTCAAATATTCCGTACAAAACAAAATCTCTTGAAGAGATAATAATAATATGGCACAAGCACACAGAGCCGCTTTCATGTAGATAATAGTTGTTTTTCCGCAGAAAAATAGCAATAAGAATGGGAAGGAGCTTCGTGTGTATGCTGCACAGCGTTTGGTTCATTCATCTGCGAGAAACCAATATTTAACATATTTTAGTGCATTCTAACGGTGAACTTTTTGTTTCCCATTAGATGAAGCTTTCGTCTAGCATGCGGTGATAAAATGGGTGGTATCGATTATTTATTCGATGTTGGGTGCGTATTTTAAACAATTTCTTATTTTGTAACGTAATATGTATCTGTATTGTATTTTTTAGACTTGTAACCAGAGGTTGGGGCATGATATGTGTTAAAAAATGTACGATAAATTGATCAAGCAAGCAAGTCCCGAGAACTTCTTTTCACACTATTTTTCACGTTTTTTTTTAAACAAAAATTTACCCCAAAACTACGCAAGTAACGCAATTTTCATAATAAATAGAACGAATTTAATACCGCATTTTTTGAAAAAAAAAATCGACGTGTGAAACAAAGTTCACGGGTAATCTCAGCTGCTAAATTATTAAAAAAAAATATATTTTTATGCCACTTTTTATAATCTTAATCATGTGTGAAAAAAAATTTGCATAAAATACTACCGTTAACATTTTAATAAACACTTGAGCTAAAAACAATAATTTGATTTGTCATCTTCGAACTTTCTCAACAAAAAAAAACTATACTGACACACTCTTTTACCACATACCGGTGTTTTTCTCATCAAATTCTAATTTGATTTACCGCACTTCTCGCCAATATCACTTTACTTTTAATGTTACTTTAATTATATTTTTTTGCTGAATATCATGCAGGTCGCCACTATGATTAATGAAACAAATCATTCATTCAATCGTTATGAAAATTATTTCTTTCATAAACACATTTTTTTGAACGAGCAAGATAAGAAATCTGTTGAAATTGTAATATAATTGAAGAGCATTTATAAAATAATAATTTTTTTCAACTGCCGCGAAGAAATGTTGGAGAAGTTAACCAGCATGTGATCGGTTTTGATGAATAATTAGGTTTTCGTACACAAAAAATTTAATTATAATTGTTCTGATTTCACATTTCAACTCTTTGTCAGTGCTTGTTTTGTGTTTTTTTTTCGAGTGAATGAGAGATATGATCATTCATCCGCATTCATCAGTCTAATAATTTGTTTAAGATTTCCATTTCACCGAGTCGCGAGTTTTTCTTTCTTTCTTTTTCGTTTCAAGGTCAAAACCGCAGTCACTTTTTAGGCATGTGAATTATTATTTATGATGATTATTGCTGTACGCACAATGGTATATTTTATTTTTACACTTTTTTGCGTTTTGTGTTTGACTACCAACGAAATGTTTTCTTTTACGCGGTGAATAAATAAGCAGACATCAAGCCATTCATCTTAATTTGAATTTAAATTTTCATTTTTTTTGTTTTACTTTTTATTATATTTTTATGATGATTTTACTTGCACTATTTTTTAACCTGCTTACCTAGTGAAGAGTTATGCTTAATTAACTAATCGGAGTACGGTTATACCATTTGTCTTGTTACTCTAGCGTTATCTGGGCATGGGGGATGTTCAAGTCTTTTAATGATAAATTTATGGGGCTCAAAAAGTATAATTTATTAAGTTTAAATTGCGTGTAAAATTAAGCGAAATTTTTTATAATATTTTTTTAAAAATTTTTTAACTTGATATTTTAAACACATTTGAAGATAATCATTTCAAGGTCAAAATTTATATTCCAAAAATTGCTTAAATTTGGGACACCAAAAAAATTTTTTTTTTTTCAAAACTCCAGTATTAAAGTTGAACATCTCTGATCATTTCCATGAAAAATACGATGAGTACTTATCGTAGAAATATAAACTGTAATGCACACGAAACACGTTGTTGGCCCATATTTTTCTTCACGCACTTTATTCGTAACTATTATTATTGTTGTACGGCTCAAACATCATCGCATCGTTCTCGCACAAGAATATCTATTTCAAACTTACATAAATGTTTACGGTATTTGACTTTTGAATATACCTCCGAACATATTCAATTTTAAAATATTTATACCTCTCATTTTTCCAGAGTCGGAACAACAACGATGAGCGTTCTTTAATGAAATTTATGATGTTCCCATTGTTTTCGTTTTTTTTTTATTATTCACTTATACATTTGTCAAAAGTAAACAATTACCCACTACAATTTCATGTATCATGATCAAAGTGGCATTAAAATGTTCATCTATCACCTCGTTAGAAGAGCGAGATATGCCTTGTTGACGTTGAACATTGTTGTTCCGGACGCGGTGATTTATTTTTGGTGTGAGACAACGAACCAAACAAACACCTTTCTTCGATTTTATTGTTTGAAATACTTCATTGTTTGGAATAAATTGGCCTTTAATTGAGTTGCTGGTCCCAATTTTTTTGGGAAGTCATCTGTTTCATGTGTTTTTCTCGACATCGTTAACCTACTTTTCTCAGTTCTTCAAAATTTTTTAAGTAGACAACTGTCATGCTTACACGAAAATTTTCGCCGCTAATAATGGTCACAACAATATTCTTGCTAATTTTATGGAGTGGTGCGAATCACGCAAGAAAGAAAAGGCCTGTAACGTTAATTTTTCCCAAGGGAGACATAATCTCAAAATGTCTTTAAAAAAATCATTTTATTTGTGGCTCATTAAGTCAACATTAAGCAACTTATTGTTAAAACTTGTATTTATTATTATTAATGGTGCATTTCATGGAAGCAGCTGTAAGACGCTAATTGCTATTTATTAATTGCACGACTTTAAAGCGACAGAAACACATATCTCAATCAATCTCTGTCCATTTTGATGTATTTATGGATGACTCTTGGTACATAAAATCTGGTATAGTAACGAGCCACATCAAAGATAAATCAATTGAATTACAAGAACACCGACCGCTAGAAATCTCTCTCATGAGAGATAACATCAACTGGTAATGTCTTAAAAATACACCAAGTTTTACAGAAGTGAGAATAAGCAAGAATTAGAGATAAGGTGAAAAATGTTTGATTGATAATGCAATCCATCTCATGACAATAGGAACGTTCCACATCTGACAGATACCTTTTAATTAATGCACTCGAAACCAACAAGAATGCTCTCATGATGCCTTTTAACTGGATTTTTCTGATTGCAAACTTATAGTAGATCATAGGCTGTTACAATAATTAAAAATGTTTTGGATTTTCTCCTTCCGCTGAGAAATTGTCTAGAATCGATATCCTAAAGATAAGAAATTATTCACGTTTTGGAACATTTTTGACCAATTTAAAAAAAAAGTTTTTGAACTTTTGTTAAAAGCAGTGTCAAATTAAATATATTTTTGCCGTTTTTAAATTATTAGTGATTCGAATTGACGAAATCAATGATATAGCACCAAGTTCCGGTTTTTAACTCTCGACCGTGAGTGGTATCTCTATCAGCACGTATCAATGCACTGAGTTTTACAAGCTCTTCATCGACTTCTGTTTCTTGGACATCCGTTTGCCATTAGAATTGACGACAGAATTTTTGTTCAAATTTTTGTGGATTTATTTCGATCATTGTATCGGCCTTAACACGTTCACGTCAGTCATCTTTCACGATGATTTTTCACAAAAGATGTTAACAGAATGCAAACTTGATTTAAGTGCACATCATCGTGCCCTAACCTTTTTGTCTTCTAACACTTCTTTGTGGTCGAATAAGCTGGAAAAGTGTAAAAGAAATAATCTCATTTCGTGTTGTTGTATTGTCATTCATTGCATAGGTCATTGGCAACAACAATAAATCAAAAAACTAGAATTTTTCTGCCATCCCGTCAGAGCGTTAGACAAACAGCTCTTCTAACACACGTCGTTTCAATTATATTGAAATCGATTGATAATAATTTGTTCGTGCATGAACTGAGCATGAACTCTCTTGAAAGTCAAACAAATAAAGAAATTGAATTGATTCATGCACACATTATTAAGTAATTTCAAGAGATTATCATCGTGATCCTTCAATCTACCTGACTGAATGTCTGTTTGCTTGGCCGTGTGATAGTGCGAAAAGTAATTTTTGCTCGAATACAGAAGCAAAATGCGTAAAGGTGAGTTATTTTGTGCATGGAACAATTAAAATAAATTTATCAACACGTAATAAAAAGGTTTTTTTTTCTTTCTTTCCTGGTAATTTATTGCTGCCTTGGTTGAGATGGAGGAGAAGCTTGACGCGAAGAACACCAGAAGCCCTAATTATAAATCGCTTTAAAAAGCAACGGGAGTAAAAATATGGGCAGTCATACTAATTACGAAGTTTTTTTTTATTAACATTAACTTCTTTCTCATTAAAAAAATTTATTTACGCAAATATATTCTGAACTCGACACACATGACGACGACAAATTCAGCACGGCAACGGCAGCAGTGGCGATGATGATGAAGGGAAACACTTGGACAATAATAATTAAAAAGCAAAAAAAGTGAAGATTATAATTATTTTATTTTTACATGCGCAACGGTGCCTCATAAAAGTTGTTGCCTGTTTTTTGTGTTTTTGTACGATGCAACAAAACAAAGAAAGAACAACTTTTTGCTATGGAGAGAATTAATAAAGCTAAGCAAAAAAAAAACACATCAAAGAGATTAAGACGAAGAAAGAGATAGAAATCTGTGAGTTTTTTGTTGGTTGATGTAATAAGCACGATTCTAGTCATTCCTTTGCGCAGTTATGTGAAGCAGCTAAACTGCATAAACGTGCGTGAATAGCACCGATGGACGTGTAATATGATGATGACGGTGATGTTGGAAAAAGTAGTAAATATGTTATACATACACAACGTTTTAAAAGAGTAACTCGTTGATGGTTAATTGAAATTTAATTTTTATTTGCATTTTATTGTTATCGCAGCAGCCCACACTTTTACGTGGAAAATATTGCGCAATATTCTGTTATGAATACAGCTGTAAACCAAATTTATGACAGGTAAGTACATTTTTTATTGCTCATGAATAACGGGAAATTAATAAAAAAAGTAATTAAATTAAAGACAATTTTTGGGACCACAACAGCTTAATTGTCAATTGTTTAAATTAATTAAATGGTTAATTAATTAAATTTAGGGATTTTATATAAAAAAAAATATATATACCTACTATAAAAAATATTTTAAAATTTTTTTTTAATAAATTAAGCAAGCCTTTAGCATTTTTTTATCTATTTTAAAAAAAGTTTTATTTTTAATTCAGTTTTTATTTTCAGACTTCATATTTTCTAACTATTTTAATTTATTTTAAACATCCTTCAACAAAATTCACATTAAATTTTCTTCTCTTTTCATTTTTTATACACATCCAATAATGGCAGTTTTGCATGAACTCACGTCGGTTTTTTCATCTAAAAAACTGCACTGATGATAAGTTTTCACCTGTTTTCAAGCATGTTATTAGTACAAATTTCATATTTTTTTCTTGCAATATTTTGCATACCATTACGCCGTAGTTACGTGCATTGTATGTCGAGTCGAGTCGAGTCAGAGAGTCATAAGTCTGACCTTAGACATTATTATCGTGTTTTCGCTCATGTAAAATGAAACAAAATGAAAATTTACGGTGAAAATAAAAGTTTTTTTTTCTGTTTCTCTATCTCTGCACTTCTAGAGTTAGAGCAAGCGAGCAACAGGTAAGCAATTTATAAAAAAATTTCTTTGTAATCAAAACGTGCGCTTTAGTCTATGATGAGAGAGAGAGTGAAATTTCTTGACTTTTTTTTCGTTGTTGTTGTTATTATTTTGATTCTGCGGAAAAAAATGATGAAGATGTGAACAACACGAAACTTTCTTTTGTTATATTTCATGTGCACGGCAAAAGAGTTTATGCACGCTTGATTGAGCAATAAAAATAAGGGCAAGCCAGACACGAGGTCAAAATTTAAAGTGAAAAGAATTAATTCTCGCGCGCAATAAATTAATAAAACATAAAAAACAGCTTTTTGCATATTTATATCATTGCGTTCGAGAACAATTCCCTATAATTTTCTTAAATCAGTTTCCTTAGAGCGATTCCTCTTCTGCTGCATATGGATTGGCAATGTAACATTATTGATTATTATCAGCTAATAAGCATTCTATAAAATATAAATCAACTATAATTTACAAAGTAAGCATATAAAGTGGAGAAAATTGTCCCGATAGGCACACACGCAAGTAGCTACCGAGAGATACCAGCCAGCGAGAGCAAGTAGCAATGCAAAAATTGGTGTTATCAAACAGGCTTTACCAGCTTCTTCGTTTAGCAGTCAGCCATCGCAATGTAGCCAAGAAACACGAAAAATTGTAATCATAATTTGCAGTAAAATTTGCATAAAAAATGTATATTTATAGATCATTTAGAAGAAATGCAGAAAGACGCAAGTAAGAACACCTCTTACTTTACGTCGACTTAGATTATGTTTACTTGGAAGATGAAAGTTTTTCTATTGATATTGAGTTATTATTATTTTTGCAAATCGAACACCGCCTACATTTAATGAAAAACTAGATTTTTGAAAACGTTTTATTAGAATTTGTATCATTTTAATTTTATATTGAGTAAAATTTTATTTTAAAAGTGTGTAATTGTGTATTTAAATGCTCCGAGGGCAAGAAATGTGGAACTTACCAGGTCAATTATATGGAGCAAATTTATTGATTTTACTAAAAAGTTCTAAAATCAAGGACTTTATTGGATTTTTGAGAAATGTGAACCTAACAAGCAGCTATTCGAACGCATATTTAGATTTTTTTATCATAAATTTTTAAAATTGTTTTTATATCTTCTCAATTTCTGATTTGTTTTGATCTGAAAATTTATGGAGATTTCCTAAAAATTTAATTTTGCATTCAAAAAAATTTAAAATTATTTCTTTATCTTTCGTTCTTTTATTTTTTAATTGATTATTAAGATACCAAATAAAAATTTAAGGAAAAAACCTCTAACTTAGTTTTGCACAAAAAAAAAATTCCCGAAAATATCATGTTAGAAAAGTTTTGTGAACGTTGGCACCTCTGATACAAGTTCGAAAAGTTTTTTTTAGTAAAACTATCATAAAGCGTTCAAAAAGTTAATTTCTCTGCTAAATATAAATTTCATAACCTTTTAAACACACAGAAAAGATTCATTTCACGGTTGATTAGCGTACATATGTTCCTCGAACATGAAAAATGATGCTGAAGCGAAGAACGATATTCTCCTTGTATTAAGTCAACAAAAAAAGGTTAATCAGAAATTGGATGGTAATCAGTTGTGCAATCAATAAATAAAATCTTTTTGTTCTTTCACAGGCACACACGAGCTATTGAAGGTATTTGAAAGAGTAAAGAGTCGATGATGTTGCAGTTTAAAACTTTAAAGTTCATAGATTATAAAATTTAATGTGTTTGTCTTCTTCTTTCTCAGGAGAGATAAAATGCAATGCAAGTATCTTTTTAATTAAAAGTCGTCGTCGGCAGCGGCGGCAAAAGTATCATAAAAGAGCACTCACCTTGACTTTGCCATTTGAACCTGTGGTGCCGGATGACGTTGCCTTGCTGGGCTGGAATGCTGGTGTCGACGTTTGAATTATCGTCATGGCGTGTTTCGTCGTTTTGCGATCATTTTTCGTGCGTTTCGTGTTTTTGCGTGCAGCAGCTGCGAGAGCCGGCAATGCCGTTGTCATCTCGTACTCCAGATCGGCGGCAGTGTAGGCAGCGCGTTTGTGTCGCTGATGCACACGATGCAACGGCGAACGCAAGTCTTTCAACAGCGGTGCATACCGTTCATCGTCCAATAGATCACGTAAACGTAGCGAATCGGCAAAATTTGATGATGGTATGCTGGACGTGGTGCCTGCCTGTTGTTTTGTATTGGCGGCACAAACGTTGGCTACCACCACGTTCAATGCGATAAACAAAAGTAACACCATTGTGTTTAGTAGGTTTATGGAATAATAATGTAATAGACAACAGAAGAGTGGTTTGCTTTTGTTGTTGCTTTTTTTTTTGTTAGCGATAAATGTAATAATAGTTGTAATAATAATGGGAACTATAAATTAGAGCAATATAACTGTGTGGCGTGTGGATTTTGTCTGTATCGACTTTACAACTAGTGGTTAAAAAAATGCGCTTTTTTATAGTAACTGAGAAAGTGCATTTGGTGCACAACACTTTTCTTCACTTTTTTTTTTATTGTTATTTATTTTGATTTTAAATTTTATTATTATAGCCAAGTTCGTAAATAATAATACTAATAATTATTGAAACTGATGATACTGCAAAAAAAAGTTTTTTTTTAAATCGTCGTGAAAGAAATTTTAATGATCAGATCATTTCATCAACAAAGCACTTTGTTGTTGGCATAATTTGTTCACTTTTATTTGCATATTTTTTGTTTGTTTGTTGAAGATATCTTTCACCGCGTATCTTCTTATTCTTCGTTTTTACTAATTTTTTGTGTGTGTTACAAAAAAAAATAAATGAAACAACTTTATAAAAACTTCACTTTTCTTCATTAGCATGCTTTTGAGTCACTTTTTGGTGTCGCGTACGCGTCGCGCCTAATAGTGTTTTTATTGTTTAAAAGTATTTTTATGACGGATGCGAGATAAAAAGTTTCCGGTCAATGTTCCTTTTATTTTTATTTTGTTTTTATGCACTTTGTTACAGATGCAAGAAATTTCTGACAACCTGAATTGACGCAAATGACATGCTAACTATACATGAAGTGAAATATAGATGAAGAAAACGAGTCAAGTGATTCAACCTACTAAATAATTGCCGTTTAGTGTTATAATTAAAAGTACAAAGTAATGTAGTGCAATTGGCATTTTGCTGCACATAAGTTAATAATGTATGGATATTGACATAAATTTCTAGTTTTTCTGTGTGAAAAATATTTTTTATAACATGAAATTATGAAAAAGTGTTAAAATGTAAAGATTTTATTTTTAAATCGATTATTTAAAAAAAAATTAGCAGAATAATAATTTTTTATATGTCGATAAATTTATTGGAATCATAAATCATGATTGACTCCCATGAATATTTTTACCATATCTAAACGTATGATATTACAAGATAATCTTTGACCATAGAAAATCAACATAATTTTCGCAAGCACCTTCTTGAACAATTTTTCGATTTATTCTTAGGTACTTCCTTATTAGAAGATATATCGAGTACTCGTACAGGTTAATGATCGATTTTCTGGCAAAAATCAATTAACGTACAAGATATTCTTATGTTCGTTTAATTCGAAAGAAGAAAAAAACAACAAAATTAATTTATTTGTTTAACAGTTTTTGGACCGTTTGAAATTTTAATGTAGTTGCTCAAAAATTTACATCTTTGTCCTATTTCTGTACGAAATCTCAACAACGAGAGAAAAAATAAATCAAATTATTACTGTAATTTTTTTCTCTTAATTTCCATCGATTATCCATAAAATAATTCTATGCGTTGCGAAGTCTGTCAATTACCTCCGAGAGAAACCTAAATTTTCCCATTTATCGTGTCACTTTGGTGCGGTGATTAGCGGAGAAACAATAGAATTACATCGTAATGACATGGGATCTCATTTCGCATCTTGATGAAAGAACATCTTATTTCACTTATATTTTCTCCAAGAATTCAAAAGAAAACAGTTGTTACGACAAAATTTTACAAATGTTGACGATTTACACACAAAAAATATTATAAAAACAGAAAGAATGAAGAAGTAACTCTATAAATAACGATTAATTGTTCGTTTTTATTTCCACAATTTTTAAGTATTTTTTTTTTTTTTTTTTGTAAAATTTTTACTTGTTGGTAATTTATTCACAAACACTTTTTTTAACACAAGAAATATTTATTTTTATTTTAAAAGATCGCACGATTAAAATTTTCGTGTACTTCTTGCTCGACGTCTACTCGACAAATGCTACTATTTCTCTGTTCTGCATATCCGAGAAGAATCATATTTTGTTATTTTATTATTTTTTATGTTGTACGGTGTTGGTTAGTGTGTATGTTGTTACCACTGGTACGTAACTCGATCGTTATAATGGTGATCAAAAATGAACTAACTACCTCTAAATGATATTTTATACTTTATAATTAAAATAAAATAAAATATTATTAGGTACAATTCGGATTTCTTGAAATCTTGTAAAAGAAAAAACAAGAAATAATTTTGTTTTTGAGTTGCTTTTAAAATTAAAAATCTAATAGAAAAGTCTAAAACTAGCATTCAATTGATTTTTATTATTAATTTGAAAGAAAAAATATTAAAAAATAATTTTTGAACAATTTTTGTTATAAAAATAACATTTGCAGAAGAACCCTTGGCTCTAATTTTTTTGTGACAAATTGACTGGATATAAATTTCAGTATTTTAAAACATATATTTATACCTGATCGTTTTTTCATTAAAAAATAATTTTTAAAAGCAAATCTTACTAAAAATTATCTTTAAAAAACAATATTAAAACTTGTTTTAAGAATTGCCATTTTGAAGTTTCAGGTTTCTTTCCTATTGCACCAAGTCTTTCATTTGCTGTCTCGCTCTCTTCTGCGTATTATAACGAGTTTTCTACGGCAGGTAACTGCGGTTTTTCACTCTATAGCAGTTGTGTGTTGATCACGTACTACGAAGAGAAAAGGCAATAATAATAAGTGAAGTATAGATAAACTGAAACATAACGTATTACCTTTTACTCTGTACTATTTACGACTAAAGCTGTTGTACGTTTATATTAGCTGCTTGCACACACAATACACAGAAATCTAACAATTTTATAAAAATAATAATAAAAATCTTTGATACGTTTGTTGTTAGGGCTCTCTTTGCTTGGCTTGGAGTTTTTAGTGTCTTCCTAACTTCTTTTTTTATTTTCGTGTGTATGTAAATAACACAAGAATTATAAATATTTACCATTACTTTGGTGTTGTTGTTGAGAACGAAATCACGTATTGTTGATTTTTTTCTTATTTTATTTCATTAATTTTCTCTTTTATATATTTATCCATCGCAATTCGTTTTTTTTTGTACTTTGGATCCATATGGATTATAAATGCCTTAATTTTTCATACCTACATAAAATGAAATTAAATCGGAAAAGTGAAATAAATTGCGAATGTACGACACGTTTTTTAATGATGATGAAGAAAACGAAAAATAATAAAATTAGAAAAAAACGAGTAACATGAATTATTATGTGGAGTATAGGTAACGTTTAACATTATTAATAAATTTTGCTTCTTTTTTGTAGTCATCGTCATCGTCGTCGTTGTTGCAGAATGAGGTATGCTGTGTAAGGAAATATTTGATCCGGTTTAATAGGTTTTTTGTGCTAAAAAGTTTTTGAAGACAAGACAAAAGGGAGAGGAAACCTATAATCATAACTTTATTTTACCTTAAAAGAAGATGGAAGAGTTGGGACACCATAGGTCAGTTTCGCAAAATATATTGCAACAAATTAGAATAAAGTATTTCATGCATAACATATTTACATAGATATTCATTGAAATTGAAAGAATCGCCAATTTTTGTTCATCAGGTATGTAGAACATTTACTTCATTATATTTGCTTTACATTAGCTTTTGGTGTAAGCAAATAAGCGAGATTACAAACATATATTATGATGTTGATTATTATTTGAAATAAAAAATAATATAAATAAGCAACATGTTAAACTAATATATATAATGTTCGTTATTTAAAATAATCTTCCGATTTGAAACATAATTGTGCATGTAAATTATTAAACATGGTCTTGAATGCGCCTTTCTTGTTTTCTTCTCCACTTATAAATATTCCCTATGAAAGCAGCATAGGAAGATGGTTCAGTTTAGCACAATTAATTTGAACAAGATAGTTTGTATCACATGTGTTTAATATGCATAACTTTCCTTTCTCTCTTCGTTTCTTCCTTCGTCTTGCGCTTGAGAATTCGCGTGATGCTCTAACAAATGGACAACATTAAAAAAATAGCAAAATTAGTTATTTAACACAGTGTGCAGTAAGGTTATTATTGCTCTTTAAGTGATGTTTGATGTAATTTTACTAGTAGTATTTGCCATAGAAAATCGCTGTTTTTTCCTAATCAAATAAAGAGCAGTAAATTATTGGATGAGTACCATGAAACGACGTTTAATGTATCAGCAAGCGAAGGCAACAGAATCATGTCTACTTAATTTTTATTGATTTCAAATTTTGCTTGTTTTTTTTGTTCTTTTTTATTACATTTAAATTATAAATTTTGTTCCTCTTCAAATTTTCTCGAAGTTTACTCACAAAGAATGGTAGAGAAGCTTAGAATATAAATTATCAGTCTAGTAAAATTTAAAAAATAAATTTATCTGCTTTTTTAGGAATTTTTTATTAAAAATTTAAAATAAGTGTAAAATTTACAGAACAACTAATAAAGAATAATTACAAAAACATTAATTAAATTTTGAAATGTTGGAAATATAATTTTTTAATGCTCGAAAAAAAAATTTTCAATATATTTTGGTCCAAATATTGCAAAAGTTAAAATTAAAAAAAGTTATTTTCTTATTAAATTTCATATTTAATTTTTTCCACGGTGATCTAAATAAGCCCAAAAACAAAAACTTGTTTGTCATTTACCAACATTTCACGTCAATATTTTTCTCATATTGCGGTAAATATCACTTTTACTCGAACTCTTTTATGATTATTGTTTAAACACAAACATCGCAAAAAAAATATGTACTAAAAATTTCAATTTCATGTCAGCATTCTCGTTTATAACTTCACTAACATTTTATTGTTGTTATGATAATAAATAAATACGAGCATCAAATATTGACTTAACTTGAAGGTACTTTCCAATTCATATTTTATTAATCGTCAACAGTTTTTCTGCATTTAAAAATTTTTTTTTGTAGAAATCGATATTGTTCTTCTCTTATTATTTATTAGTTCAAGTTAGTCAATCAACCGCGATAAGATAAACTTGTATAAAAAATGAAAAGTCAATAAATATTGAAACCTTGAACATGATTGCAATGCCAGAGAATGTGATGATGATGATGATGTTGTTGGTGGAAGAAATAAAGAGAGAGAAAGAAGTGTGTGAACTAAAAACGACTAAAATTTACAACATATCGTTGATCGACTTTGAACCATATCGCTATTTATTTATAGGTGCATCGAATAATAGAATATTATATGTGGCTATTATAACTTATGTATTGAAGAAAGTATTTAAAGACACACTATTGCCAGATTTTTCTTGCGAAAAGCCTTAAAATAAACAAAAAAAATCGATAAAAGTCTCTCCAAAAACGATTTACTGTGTAATCGACCGTGCTTTATAATCCAAAGCGATATACAATAAATATAAATAAATATATAGGTAAATAGTAATATGTTGCATTATGCGCGATGAAATATGCGACTATAGAAAATCATGTAGAGCAACGCTAAAGATACAGTGCGAGAGATAGGAAAAAAGGTCAAGATGATGTTAAATATATGTGAACATCGGTAATAAGGCGTACAAGATCGATGATGCCTGATTATCAAATTTAATATTTTATTATGTTGCTTTACAAGAAAATCCCAGAGAGGAAGTTGATAATCTTTTTACTTAGATTTGCATGCTAGAAAGAAAGAAAGAAATTCGCGATGAGAGGAAGTGAATCTACATATTAATTATGAGCCATTAAATGAATGGCCAAAAAAGAAATTTATTTTAAACTGCTTTACATTGCTAATGGGCTTCCGAAGAGATTTGTGTTCGATAAATCATAAGAAATGCCGATGTTATGTAGATTAGACGATGCTTTGTTATTATAGAAGGCGTTAAAATTGCCACTCTGATTTCAATCACCTTAACGGTCGTAAAATTTTTTTATACATTCCTCTGAATGATTGCTCGAAAAAAATGCAACTTGTCTCTTTTGTTTTTAAATAAAGCTCAAAATTTTTAAACTAAAAATAAATAAAATTGAAGTAGAATACAAGTAGAAAAATTATAATCAATTAGGTATATAAATTTCAATGTTATATAAAGAAAATTTTAGTAATAACAAAAAATAAGTTAAATTTTTTTTTCAAATTTTAAAAAAAATAAATTTTTAGTATAAAATTTTTTAGTCACCGTAATTTGTCAATTTACGAACTTTTATTATTCGTTTTATTCACTTTTTTATTATTGAGTTTCGTTTGGTGCGGCCTGAGACGTGCTTAAGACATTTTCCATCACTTTTTTGTTCCTAAACAGCAACTACTTAATCTATGAGAACAAAACTCGTTGTTCAAATTGTCGTCTCTAATTGTAAGTAACTTTCTTTTTTATTTCTTACCTTTTAACCACCATCGTCTTTACCAAGATCATCTTCGTGAATCGTGTAAGTCAGCAGTGTTAATGAATTTACATGCAAATGCCAATCAGTTGAAACTTAAATTAAAATTGAAGTTAAGAGATAAATAATTAAAACCGCATTAAGGCTCTCTTTCAAGCAAACCAATACGTATATTAGCATTAACTTACTATTAATCCACTAACTTCGACTCTAATCAAATTCATTGCCACCATTTATGAGATCAGATCAGGTTAATATGCTACAAAATTACTTTTCTAGAGACTCGAGCAGTAAGCAAAACGACGAATTGCTTGTCTGATGAAGAGCTACGGGGAAATTTGCGGTTAAGACATATAAATCTGAAATTACTACCATGTGAGTAGTAAATTTTGCTTAAAACTTCATTTATTTAGTTAGTTATCGTTCATTTAAAAGGCGTTCGTATTTTTTTTGTGTAGCAAAGTTTTATGTTTGCACACAATTTGTTGTGGTTTGCTCCATCTACCTAGATTTTCACATCATCTGATTTGAATATTTCTTTTCTACTTTTTTTTTCGCTCGTTTCATTTAAATCGATCGCAGCGTATTTCTCAATGCCAAGTCAACAACAGGCGTGTGTCTACAGACGAATAAATAATAAATTTATTGTGATGATTGTTCTGTTTTACTTTTTTTTGTGTTTTCGCTTTTTGATTGAGCTCAAATTGATTGAAAGTTTTTCTATTTTGATACTTTTTTTTCGTTTGAAATATGATTATTCATTGTATTTTATACGAGTGTCTAACATTATGATTATTTATAGCATTTATCATTGTTTTCTGCATTCTGCATGAATACATAAAAATCTGGTGTACTTTTATTAATGAAGCAAATTGTGAGCAAATTGTTTTAATACAAAAGAGATCAAGATCTGATTATTTCTAATTTTTTTACGAGGAAAAAATGTGCATTGATGAAGTTATTGTCTTCTCATTATCGTACTTTGTAGCAATTTTGTGACCCTAATGGAAAAACGCAATAATTGATGGCTTTTCAGGTTAACTTTTTCAGGATTTTTTTTTACAATAGTTATTCATTTTATCGCAACAAAATAATTTGTTAATTACGATAAATAAGTGATGTTAATGGAATTCTCATTGAGAAATTAAAAGGTTTAAGATGAAAATTAAAGAAAATGTATTTCACTTAACAAAGTAAGGACTTTCTTTAAATTCAAGAATTGCAAGTATTATATTTTTTAATAACTTGTTAAAAATAAATATTTAAAATAATTTAATGAGAATGCTTTTAAAAACTTGTTTTGTTTATACGGCCTTCTTACCCATCATTTTTTTATAAAAAATATTTAAATTTTAGTAATTTATTGGTTTTGAAATACAAAATAATTAAATTTTGGCTTTTTAAGGCAATTTTAGGCTTTTTATTAATATTTTTATTTTTTTTAGATTTGCTAGTTATAAATTGATTTAAAAACATTTCAACCTAAAAATTAAATATAATTACCTAAGTTTAGTAATTTTGTAAAACAAAATGTAGAGAAGGAAAACTATGTCAATAATTTCAGTAAAAAAATTACAAAAGAAACTTCAGTAAAAATAAATATCAGTACAAAAAATAATTTAATTGATTTTTTTTTTAAATTTCTTGAAAAATTTTGAAAAACCTGTCAATTTTGATTTATTTTTTCCTCGTGAGATTTTTTCTAAACTTCTACTGTTCTAAACATTTAAAAATAAATTTAGGTTGTGTTAAAATATGTTATTTACTTTATTTTTTTTAAATAAAAGCCTTAGCATAGAACATTAATGAAATGACAAAATAAAAATAATTTTTAAAGTTTTTCTATAAATCACCCAAAATAAAAAAAAATAAATATTTACATATTTCCATATCAAAGATTTTAAAAATGCAACTCGGAACGGAAAAACTTTAATGCCATAAGAAACATTGTTTGTCTTATTCGACCACAAAAACTTGTTCCTCCTTTTTCTCATGATGTTTCTCATAAATTGAAGATTAAAACATTCATTGCCACGAAAACCAAGAAAAATAAAATAATAATCCAAATGAAGGCAAATGTAAACTTTCCTTTAGGTATGAAGTTACTTACATGCGGCTCGAAAAGTCTGTGGTCTGAAATCAAAACTAAAAGTTGTTTTTCTTGCTCTCACAAATTAGGTTACTATTATATTTTAACGGCTTGCATTAGTGGATACGAAAAAAGCATTGAAATCCAGCCCTGCCGAGCACATAATTATGTTCTCTCTCTTCTTTTTTGCCATTTTCCCGTCTGTATGGAACGAACATTTGTTTGGTGTAGTGTACTAAACGGCATAGAGCGTTCTCTCAATGAATTGCTATGCTTCTGAACGACGACTTTCTTTCTCTGTTTTGGACTTTTTTCTATGTAATGTATGAGAATTGACACGACAAATGCCGGCAAAACAGTTTCTGTATGCACTTGCCATCGTAGAATTTCGGGATTTTGCTCGGCAATATCATATGTTTTTGTGTCCGAACAGCATGTAGAGACGATAAAAATTGAAAACAATTTTAAAGAATTCTTGATTATTATAGACATTTTGAAGTAAATAAACGACAATGTTTTGAGTCTCCGTAGATTGAACAAGTAACAAAGTCCTTATCTGTTAATTAATCTATTTTTATTTTCTCGTGAGTGTGTCTCATTCACACAAAAGCAATAAAAAGAGAAGAGCTCTAATATTTTGATGTGTGTTTAGCTTATCAGTGATAATACTTCAAAAAAAGTATTTGTTTTTAAAAAGTGCAGTCAGTATGAACTGAGCAAGTGAACAACAAAGACGTATTTTTTGATAACTTTTTCGATTGAATTAAATTTCGTGTTTCAAACACGGAAAATTCCACAATATGGAGACAAAACAGAACCTACAAAAGTTAGAGAAATATCAGGTAAGTACAAAAAAGTGAATAAAAAACATGTGAGTGTTATGTAACGCTTGGATTCTACCGATGCAGGAAGCCGAACAGCAGCCGATTGTTGTTCCCGTCGTCCAAGATGATTCATGTTGCTCAAAAGTCATGCGGGTGATCCGAAATATATCGGTGGAACCGACGATGTTCCTTTACATGATGGCCTTTATGCTGACGAATGTCGTGGAGCAAGTGTTTTTTGTTTACAAAGCGTGTCGCGTGGACCACGGCTACGACGAAGACATTTGTCGTAATATCGAAAAATTCGAAAATATTAAGAAGGAAGTGCAAAAAACTGTGTCACTTTTCCACCAATGGGACAGTATTGCCGGTCACATCATTCCAATTTTTCTCGCGCTCTTTTTGGGTGCTTGGAGTGACAAACGAGGTCGAAAACTGCCTTTAATCATGGGATTGACGGGAAAGTTGGTTTATTCCTTGATGATCGTCATAAATGCATATCAACCAAATTGGCCTTTAAATTATGTGATTTATACGGCAACCATTCCGTCTGCCTTGCTAGGAGCTGATGTTGCCATTTTTGCGTCTTGCTTCGCGTACATTGCTGACATTACCACCGTACAAAATCGCACATTACGAATTACGATTCTTGATGCCGCGTACCTTCTTACGATGCCGACCGGAGTGGCCATTGGCAAGGAGCTGTACAATAACGTGTTTGACAAGAGTTTCGGAGCAATGTTTGCTTGTAATGTCAGTTTGATGTTGCTATCGATAATCTACTCTTTAGTATTTCTTAAGGTGAGATAAATATTGCTTATCAAAATACGTGACTAATTTAGATCTTTTTTTATTGTTGACATAATAGTGGCAGACAACCGAAAGCCAAAGACCGATTTCCGAAATTGGTTATCTGAATATATTCGCAGATTTCTTCGATAAGAATCACGCGATACGTTCGTTCAAGACTGTGCTGAAAAAACGTCCGGAAAAGCGTCGTATGTACATCTTGATGATTCTCGTCGCCATGGGATTCTATACGTTCCAACGTGACGAACGGAATATGCTGTATTTGTACACGCAACTCAAACTCGATTGGAACACCGATGTTTTTAGCAATTTCCGCACGTATCAGTCGTCGGCGTATGTCGTCATGATGATGGTGGGAATCCCAATTATGACAAAGGTCTTCAAATGGTCCGACTGTGTCCTCATTATGGCAGGTTCCATTTCGCATGCCGCCGGTCGTGTGTTCTTCGCTTTTGCCACAAGTGGTTGGATGATGTATGTCGGAGCAACGGTCGCTTGTTTGGGACCCGTTACGGCACCCGTTGTCCGCTCATTCATGTCAAAGCTCGTTTCAAGTGCAGGTACTTACATTGTTGTTTGAATTATCTCATGACAAAAAAAATCTTATCACATTTCGTTTTTTCCGTAGAACGAGGAACACTTTTTGCAGTCTTGGCGGTATTTGATAATGCAGTTCCATTTATTAGTGCCACTTTGTATTCGCAAGTAAATTTATCTTATCTCTCGCATTTGAACTTTTTGCTACTGATTTTTTTTTCAAATCTGTTTCCAGTTGTACAATGCAACGATAAACGATTATCCGGCTTCAATCTTTTGGCTGACGTTTGCATCCCAAGTCATCGTTTTCAGCATATTTTTGTAAGTACAAACTTTGAAAAATTGTTTTTTATTGACCTTTATCGGATATACAGTTTCGTTATTTTACAATTATTGCACGAGTTCAACGACGATAAATAAACAATTATTCATTTTTACTTGTTTATTTGCTCAGTTGGCAGAATGCGAGCTTTATTATGGTTTCGCACGCTGACTGACAATCAATAATAATAAAATTCTGCAAGCAGTGGCAATAATAATCCATCACAATTAATCAGAAATTAGAGCACCATGCGTTTGCCGGTGTGTAATTACAGTGAGAAGAGAAAAATCTGAAAATAACTCTTGTAAAATAATATTTTACTGATTTAAATTATTTACATAAGGCGAATGAGTTTTAAATTTTTAAAAATTTTTAACGATTTTTTTTAAATTTAAAATTTTTTGGCAAATTCCAAATTATAATTTTTTTAATTTTTTTCTGTGATTTTAATTTTTTTGTCCCATTAGGATTTTGATCAGGGGGAAAAATATTTTTTTAATAAACTCTTTGAAATCAGTATTGAAAAAATTCGAACAAAAATTTTCAAAATAAAAAATTGTAATTTTTCAATCGAAAAGTACCAAAAAAAAGTTAAAAACGGAGGATAAAATGGAGGGGGTCTAATAAAAATTATATTAAATATATTTAATCGCCTAACACATTCGCGTAAATTATTTTGCTGAAAAGTATACTTTCTCGTTTAATTTCTGTTATTTATTCGAAAAAATAAATCAAAAATTATTTAACTCTGGATGGCCACATAAAAAAGTAATCATACAACATTTCTAGCAATTTCAACTCGTTACAAAACATATTAAATAAATAAAAATGTTTTCAAATAAATGGAGTTTCATAAATGACCGCAAAATTTTACGTACTATAAATATTTACATGGTTTGAATGTTTTTTGAGCTTTGAGGTTTAGACTGAAAATAAAATTTTATACCCAAAAAATGTAATTTAAGCAAAAACTCTTTTGAAATTGTGAGATGAAATGAAAAAAAAGGATTTACCAGTCAAGTCTTTGGTGCTTTCATATTTTCCACGCAGACACATATGTATAAATGACATACGAGCATTTTTATTACCTAGTCTGAATGATGGATCAAAAACACTCACTTTCAGCGTAAAACGGATTAAATGTGAGACTGCCTGTGAGAATGAAATGCATTCAAAAGGAAGCAAAAAACGGGTTTATGTAGGATACTCGCTATCTGGCGATAACACATTTTATACAAAAAGAGGATTCAAAACCGAACCGGGAGCAAAACGATGCGAAAAATAGAAACTGTTTATTTTCTGTTGACGTTGCTTGAATGTATGAGAAAAAAAGTCTAAAAGGATATTCCTGTGAAAAGAAATTAATTAATGCAATAACATGCCTTTGCCTAGGTAGTAGACAAAAAATAAACAAAGTGGATGGAAAAATCGTTTAAATTGCTCTTGCTCGTGATTGTACGATAATTACTTTCTTGTTACTTATATTTACATGTTTGTTGACATCACGTCAGAATATTCATAAATTTTATCTCTTTTTTTCAGGACGATCCAAATAAGTTTGCGTGGCAGAACTCTCACTCAGCCACAAGTTGAAGACAATACAAGAGCCGCGATAACGGATGGCGGTGAAGGCAGCTCCGTCGGCAGTGAAAGTCCTCGCATTATTGAAGAAGTGAAAGTAAAATTGTAAAAAATAAGTTAAAAAGTGCCAAAACAAACCAACTTTGCTCAAACATTGTCAATTTTTTTTACTACTTTAAAGATATTAATGATTAAGTTAAATAAAAAAAAATTGTTAAAACTTTTCTTTTGTAATTTTTCTACATAACGTAAGTATTTCCATTGTCTGCATAACAAGTTCGTAATGATTCTTGTGCGATATGTGTGTCCCTATGTGGTGGCAATGCAACTTTATAGAACAAGTTTAATCCAATTTTGAATTTTTCAATTGCTTCGGGTATTTTCTGGGCATCCATGAACATTGCGCCTTCCTTGTAAAGCCTAAATCAGAACAAGAAAGAAATTTATTAGTTGAAACTTCCTAAGGAAATTCACTTACATTTCACATTTCTTTAACAACTCGGCATTAGCTTTCAAACAAACCGTTTTCTTGCACATCGAGCACTTGACGGGCCTATTTAAGTCCTTGGGATATTTAATGTAGTGACTGCAATGATCTGTGGGACACTTTAAACGTGCATAGTTTGTTAAATTTTTGTCTAGTGGCCAATCTTCCACACATGGCTTGCATTCGCATTTGAACCAGTAACGACTGCGAAGTAAACGTTGACGCTCTTTCAGTCCCAATTTCGAGAACTGCGGTCCGTAATTCTCCGAAGCGATATCTCCCGGTTTCAGTGGACGAATTGATGTCAAAATGATATCCGTGCCTTGAAAATATCGCGTAATTGCAGGATAACATTCGTGATTAAACATTGCCGCAGTTTGATAAATTCCAACACCCAAACTTTGGACTTTTGAATCGTCGAAACGATGCTTGCCTGAGAGTTTTGTGCCGTAAATATCGTGAGCATTGAACTGCAATGCCTGAAGTAACTGTAACATAACAGCACCAACTTCCAATTCCTGCTCCGTGGGTTCCGAAGCCTCCGTCAAACGACGTCCGAAGAAACCAGCTTTTTGTAAGATACGCAACAAGAACGTCGCCATCAAAGCACGTTGGAAATAATCTTCGGGATCGCGAATGTCAGAGTGGGCACAGAGTTTATCCAAAAGTCCTTTTGCTCGTGTGATGGCTCCAGCAGGGGTTTTTCCTTCCAATATGATTCTCATTGTTATGAAACACAGAATTGACATTCCCGATCCGATCATGAGATTCAAATATTGGCATTCGTATTTGTGGAAGGTGTCGCAAGCTATATCGCGACATTCCACTGAACAAAATGCCAAGCCAGCGCAATCCAGACAACCAACAGCAGCAGTGAGCCGGGCAAAACAAACGGAACAGTGAGATCCAAAGTTACGAGGATACAAGCGAGCCGCAAAGGCTTTTTCGACGTGAAGTGTTTCGCCAGCGGGGATGTTCTTTTTGGCGACAACGAATTTACCGGTGCGCTTGTCATTTGAATCAGTGATATCGAGGAAATCTGAGGCACCTGGAAGCTTTTCACTGGGCTTACCAACGATTACGGGCTCTGAAAAAGTTGATGTTACAAGTATTTCAAATAGAGTAAAAATTCCACATCAAATGACGGGAGTTCAAAAGTGATACTTTTCATTTTCAATTAAACTTTTGGGTTGAAAGAAATTTTTTTAAGAATTCTGACTTTTGTGTTTTTTTTTTAATTTTTCGGTGTTTTCTTGATTTTTACCATAAATTTCGCCAAAATATATTAAAGATTCTAAAGGATTTCCACTAAATTATGCTAATCATTTCTTTAACCCTCAGTGTGTTATCGCAAAACGTAATTTTTGAACTCCAATGAACTCCAAAATGAATTTTCTATGAAATTCGTCACAAGTAAAATATTTACTCTTGAAAGTCTGTTCCTTTAAAAATTTGTCTTTGCCCTTCGAAAGCAACCGAGCTTCTAAATCTTTCAACTCGTCCATGAGTTTCTGCTCCTCAAACGAATCTCCTCCGTTAAGATTTCTGAAGACATTCAATGTCACTTGTAACTTTTTCTCATCTCCTAGCACTGCCAAATAGGAAATTAGCTTAACTAAAATTTTAAAAGCTTCAAAATTTCTTACATTTGTAGCATTTGGCCAATCTCAAGTAATATTTTGGATTTTGACTTGCAGGCACGCCATACTTTGCAGATAATTGAAAGTCCTTCAAAGCCAATGCGCCATCTAGCATTTCAATGAAAATCTCTCCACGAATCCAGAAAGCAAATGCAAGACTCAAACCATGATCGACCGTCATGTTTTCATCTAACGAGAAAAAATAGTTAGAATTGAAAGCTTAAAATAAAAATTAGAAAACAAACTCTTTTTAGGAGCCCGCAACACTGCTTGTGAGGCCACAATCAAAGCCTGTTGCAATTTCCCTTGTCGCATAAGTTCATGCGCTTCTTCTCTTTTCTACGATGTTTCAGTACGTCCGGATGTAAATAAACAGAGAAAATACGGTCTTAAAACTGTGAGATCCAATCTCAAGAGAGGTGAGAAAATTTCCGGGTATCTCTCAATTAAAAATAATAAAAAAATTATTTTAAAAACACTTACATGTAAGGAAAATTTCGCATCTTTTTGTCGGAAAACTGGTTTTACATGCTCAAGTGTTCCAAGAACGGTATCGCAAATTGCTGGATCCGTGTAAAGTACTCTTAACTTCTCTTTATCGTTCGGTAATCTCGCATAATAATCCTTGAGCCATGTTTTCGACGGGAAATTTTCCTCGACACTTGTGAAAAAGTTGTAGAAAAATCCACTATCGTCTGCTTGCACGGTCTTTGAACTGCACAACGACGTGAAAAGGGGATCCTCATCCATTAATGTTGACGACATTTTGCTTGGAATTGCTTTGTTTTATGTCAGAAAATTAAGACGAAAAAAAAAATTAGAACACCGAGCACGTTTTTCCGACTTGACAATTACGACTACGGCGAAAAACTGACACTAATATGCTTCACTTTACCTGCTATTCTTAGTCAAATATCTCTGCCTCTCTTGTTTTCACTGTTAATTAGTATGTTCAACATGTGTCGTTGTTTTAAAATTTTCACGTACGAGATTGAGAAGACTTTACTGGCGGTGCATACACACATTTAAGCGGCTTACAGTTTGAGTTTGGGTCCATTGATAAAAATAGAATTTTATTAGAGAGAATTTTAAAATATTGTTGAGTGCAACAAAGTTGAATGATTTGAGCCGCAGTAAATGGATTGCACTGTAAGAGATCCACGTCTCGAAAGCCACAATATTTGCGATGATCAACGTAGGTGCCTCGCGAATATTTAAGGTTGCAGAACATGGAATTTTTAAATAACAATTAAATTAGCGCGAAAAATATTTAATTGACAGTTTATTCATTAAAAAAAACGTATAGAAAAAAATATGTATAAAAAAATCGTTGCTTAATTAAATAACGGGAAATGTTGTGTAAACAAAGTAATTGGACTGTTATGGACAGGTTCGAGGACTCGTGCAGAAAAAAATTAAACTTTTTAGACATACGAATGAATTTCAGCACAATTGACTGCACATAATAAATATTATAATGTAGGAGCACATGGAAACCAACTCACTCATAAATGAATAAAAATAATAATATTGTACTTCAATGAAATAAATTTTAGTGAAAATATTTTGTTTTGCCTATAGCAATTTCGTATTTTCCAGCAAATGTGAATGACAACATTTTAAACTTTTAAATGGAATTTTCGGTGAAATTTATATAGTTCGAGTAGGGCGTCACATTTTGTGAGCTCTTAATTTACTTGGAATATCCTCTTTAATGAACTCGACATTTGTCGTCCTAAAGATCATTCTCGTTAAAGTGAGGTTCTACAGAAGAGAGAAAATAATATAATTGAATCAACTCAGTTCAGTAAATTTGCACAATTAGAACGATAAGAAGCGGAAAACCACTGCTTGCCACAGCAATGAGGACAAAAGGAACATTTTGAAAAGTTTCACAGTGATTGTGAGAAGTTATTTGTTTGACGATGCGATAAAATTATATGAATTTTTCGTTTTTTGACATCTGGAAATTTTTTGAAAGATTTAATTACCTAAACCGCTCCAAATTTATTTTGAATTTTTTGTCCATAAAATATTTTTTTTTGGAATGGAAAGAGCGACCTTGAAAAACATCTCAACAATTAAATTTAACTTCATCACATAAATTTCATCAAATCACGCCATTCAAACGACATTTTATTTCATTAATTGTTAAACCCGCTCGTTTTCGCTAAACCTCAAGAGCCATTCTGTCACTGAACATTAAATTTTGATAATAATTGTGTCAACCGAAATTAATTCGACTTGTTTGATCAAAACACACGTCTCCTCCGCACACATCTTTTCATTAGTAGTCTTGTTGTAAATTTGGAGCAGATGGTTACTTTGCTGTAGGATATTGACATAAATCTCGTCTTGCCGTACCCGAACACACATACCAAATGAGTTACGATCGATTTTCCATTCAATGATGACGATGATGAAAATCAGTAATGATGATACTTTAATGCGTGACACATATGGCAAGCAATAAATTTATCACACATGAGCCTCATTTACGTTACTTAGTTACGTATCAAGTAGAAAAACTTACCTCAACAAAAAATATTCGATGGAATAATGAGACAAGATGATGAAGAATAAAATAAAATAAAATGTATTTTTCGTATCTAAATAAAATAATGATTTATTTATCTTTCTTTGATCATTTTTTGATTCCGATTCGTGAGTTTTATTTGTTCAAAAATAGATCGTTTTCCATCCTCCTAATTATATTTAGCTACACTTAACATGACTGTCTAATTTTTTTTTTTGGCAACATCTTTCAATATCATTTAACGTTTTTTCTTATTTTCTCATAAATTCGATATGATATGTATCTATTTAATTTATTCTTAACTAATTTATTTTTCTTTTAGCTCTAACATTTTCGTTCATTAGGTTTATTTATTTTTCAGAGATCAATATATATTTTTTTTTGTAACAACAACGAAAGCAACAACGATGGATTTAGCCTGGAAGTCCAGGCATCAAATATGTTACCATGGAGCCTTTGCCTTTGACATGTACCGTGCCACGACACGTCAGGTGGTATTTGTCCTTGACAATGCGATAAACTTCCTCCGTTACTTGAATGTGATCCATAATTCCAGTGGAGTCCATGCGAGATGCAACATTAACTGTATTTCCCCAAATGTCTGCAATATTCATCATGCATAAAATAATGAGAAAATGATAAAGTTCAAACGAATTAACAAAACTCACCGTACTGCGGTTTTCTCGAGCCAATGACACCGGCAACCACACTTCCAATATTGATGCCGATTCTCATGCGGAAATTATTAAATGAATGTTCATTCACATTCGTTATCTTCTGAAATAGCTCGACGGCATACTCAATCATAGCAAAAACATGTTGATGTCCCGTCGTGTTATTTGTCAAGCCACTTGCTGCCATGTACGTACTTCCTGTGCTTTTTATTTTTTCCACATAACTAAATCACAGATGGACAACAATTTTCAATAATGCAAAAAAATTCTCGGAAAGCATTTGTATGGACGACTCACCTAAATCTTTCCTGGGACAACAATTCATCAAAATCAACTATTATTTCATTTAAGAGACGCAGACATTCAACACCCTCGTTATTTGCCTCTAATTCTACATAAAATTCGGAAAAATTTGGGATTGTAGCAAACATGACACAAACACTCTCGCATTGTTCGTGGTAAATTTCCTAAAATAGCAAAACAAAAAAAGAAAAAAGGAAGTTTGTAAAAATTTATGTGGCACAAGAAGTGGAATGGGATTCGTGTTTTTGAAGTGAAAGCAATAAAGTATTTTTCGTGTGCCATAAATAAACACGCGAAGAAATAAAACATATCGTCTTTATCTGATCTACAGAGAAAAAAAATGTTTTTTTTTTTGGAAAATCCGAAAATTGTTAATCTTAAGACATGAGCGCGTTTCTTTTTCTCTGTAGAACGTTGCTTTTCTCGTTACTGACAACAAATGCCTTTGCATAGCAGACAAATCCACCGAGACACACTAGAAAATTAAAAACAAATTATCTTACATCTATGTTCTTATCACGTGACAAGAAGTAATCAGCCACGTGTACTGGTAAAATATTCGCCAGCAATTTTCGATTGTACGCCTGCAAATGCTCGGTCTCTGTTTTTTCCTCTGTCGCTTGGAGTTTCCAAATGAAATCAAGCCGACGCGTAATTTCCATTTGCTGGGTGTTAATTAACTGTCCGAGCAGGAACACAATCACAAATACGATATCAATGTGGAAGCGCGTTGTAAGGGAATGCCTGAGGTGTTGATGATATAAACAGCGAAAAAAAACGTTAATAAATGTCGCAAAGCAAAAAAATATTTACTCACCACAGCTCACAACTATATTGCATTCCCTTGTCACGCAACATAAATACCACAATTAGATAAAGGAGCAATATCAACAGTAACAAGCCAATTTTTAATAAAATTTTTATTGATTGGTGAACAGCAGCCACAATTATCGTGAGGAGCGTCAGCACGGTAACGACCTGTAATTCGGTGAAAAATGAGAAAATTTCGAATGAGAAACAATTTGGCAGAGCTTACATCAAACATCTTCGATAATTCACACGCATTTGCATCAGATGAGCTAACATTTAGCTGAAAATGAAAGAAAATCAAAGTTAAGTGGCAATCATTCAAGATTCATTTCAATTCACTTACGATTTTAAAGTACGATAAAAAAATCGTTGTTACAGCAATTGATAAGGATACAAGTTGTGCACACCCATTTTTGCTGTGAATGCGATCAGTGTATGTGTTAAAGCACTCAATCGAAAACTGGTGGTGGAAAAAGAGAAACATCAGAGATAGATAGCTTTAATCATGTTATCGGTGGTTGATCAGAAGATAAACTTTTAAATTGGAAAATGCCACATAACATCAATATTGAATAAATTTCATCTTCAATTTGTTTTCTTTCAGACATTTACCTTGCTTTGCTTACACCAAATTGGACACACAAGCACTGTAAAAACCATCGACACGATGAGAATTACCGAATAATCGTACAAATTCCTGGAAATATTTATTTATGATTTGTTAATCCATGAAATTTTGAGGGCCGCGTAATTGGCTTACATTTTGAGTGTAATCAACTGAATGATAAGCGTTGTTAGGAAAACGATTGTTGTGCAATTAAAGTAAATGTCGAGCATGGGATCGGGATCCTTGGAATATTTCTCTTCGATGTCCGATTTTTTGAACGTCAGGAGCACTTTGTGACAGTGGTCACGTCGCAGTCTGTCGATACTACGTGCGTCAATCGCTTTCAAGAGGTATTCGTTGAGTTCCTCCTCTGTTGATTTCGTCTCGCACTTGTCAACGCCAAAGCCGAGTCTATATTAAAAAAAAAATAAAAAACGGGTCAAGAACAGACGAGAATTAACTTTTTGAAAATGTTCTATGCGAAACAACATCACGTACTTGCCCCAATGTCCCAACGTTCTCAACTCTTTCGACACATTTCCGTTTATCGATGACGATTGTTTGGATAACGTGTGCTATTGGCATAACCCAATGTCAATGTGTGTATTTATAGGAGAAAAGTTACCATAAAAAGGGAAACAAATAAACAATTTATTTCCGAGCAGAGAATATTTTTGTGCAGGTTATTACCGTTCGATAGCTGTCCTTTGGCACAATAAGATACGTCTGTATTTGATGGTCTTTTAAATAGGAATTTCTTTCACAACCTTTTCCTTCCTCGACTTCGTAGTGGTCATTCAAGCAATTTAGTGTTTCCTTCGTTATGTGAACTCGGCCAGGTACGCCACCGCTTTCCATGTAGTTGGCCAGCGTGACATCATTGGACCACACGTCGAATTGCCATTTCCGGAGTCCGAGAACCCCGCAATGCACACGACCTGTGTGAATTCCTACGCGCATATTAACGTTCACAGCCATTACTTCTCGCACCAATCTTTAAATGTAAAGAAAAAATATAATTTAAGATTGTCATTCAAAGAAGAATAACCGCATTTCTTATAAAAGTTTTGAAAATTTTTTGACCACGAACCACGTGACCTGAGAAATTTTCAAACCACGTGACCTGAGAAATTTTTTCAATCCTAGTGGCTTGGTCATTTGTCTGCATATTTCTTTTTCGAAATGCGATAAAAAGGAACGATTTTAATGATGTTCAAACAAATTTCTACACTTACGCAATCGCATCAATCATATCGAGTCCCATCTCGACCGCACACAATGCATGATCTGGTCTCGCTTCGGGCAGTCCCGATACACAGTAGTAACAATCGCCAAGCAATTTTATCCGTAAACAATGATGTTCTTGTGCAAGCTTGTCAAAACGTGCAAATAACTCGTTCAGCAGTCGAACCAACTCCTCGGCCGTGCACTGATCACTCATTGTCGTAAAACCGCAGATGTCAGCAAATAATATACTCACGTTCTCGTGTCGTTGTATATAAATCTTGTGAAATTGTTCTTCGCGTGGCTGCCCCGCAATATCGTTCTTCATTTCCATCGCTACGTGTCGCGGTAACACGGATAACAATAATTGTTCTTGCTGCTGATTTTCTCGCTGGATTTTCAGACGTGCCTCGACGCAATCGCGCGTCTCAAGAAACGCCTTCCGCTGTGACTGCTCGCGCGGAAAGTGTAACATAATGCCGCACAAATTAACGCAACTCAGCGCGATAAAGCCGGTCCACACGAGATCCGCATTCAAGGACGCGTCGTTGTTCATCGATAACACCATTGCCAAATGGATGCCAGTCAGGAGAGTTGCTCCAATTATCGCTTCGCGTAATCGTATCGGAAGCATTGTGTAAATCACGTACACCGACACAATCGTTATGCTGCCACTTGCGTTATAATTGCTGTAATCACTGAAAACTTTTCATTTTCTTTTCGTACCGACAAACTAATGGAACTCACCTTGATGAAAACGTTAAAAAGCTTACGTCAATAAAGAGGAGTGTGAAAATAATCGCATACGAAATGTAGAAAAGGTAAATCTCATTAAGTCTTTTCCGGTTCAGGCAGAACAATAGCACTATGTACGTGATGATGCAAACTGTCAACATGGAAAAGTGTGACACCGAGAATGGCATCCAGTCGACGATGACGTCGTCACGACACACATCGATGGCATCTAACGAGCTTGCTGTTGACGACTTACTGCTAGAGATGTTGATGCTGCTGCAAAGGTAGAATAAACGGAAATAGAAAAGTATCGATTTTCTGACTGAAAAAAAAAACATTTTTACAAAGGAACCCTTCACAAACAAACAGAAACCTCCCTTATGGAGTCATACATCAAAGATTCTTCCTTTTTTTATTAAATTGATACGCGTTGAATGTCCTACATAGCAAGGAGACTAACTTCAAAGAAGATCAAAAACATAATAATTGCTTAATTTCAGAGACATGTTGCAAAACATGGAAAAAGAAGCTAATAATGATCCTCCTTCCAACATTTTTAGCATCATTATTTAAAATAATAAAAACTTTGTCGTAAACTTTGACAAACATGACATAACGTTAATTTATGGGATGAGAAGAACGTACAGTAGGTCATCAGGCTTTTATGATAACGTAAGGCCAAAACAATTTTAAAATTTTTTCTTGATTTTATCCCACTTTTTTTTTTGTGATTTTTTTCTTTGCCTCATTTTTTTTATCTTTCTTAAAAATTCTATTAATATAATTTAAAGTTCAGTTTTATCATAGGTACATTTTAAAATTTTAAGTTAAAATTGATCAATAATGTAGAAAAATTAACAATATTCCTAATTTTTTAAAGCTTTTTTGCCCTGAAAAACGATTTATCCCAAGAGCATCTTCTCCCCAAAAAAAAAAATGGAAATTACAGGATTTTTTTTTTGATTTGAAGAATTGAAAAATTTCCAAAATTCATTATTTTATTTTTCTTTGATTTAAGCAAATTTTGTGAAAATTATGTGGTACATGTACCTTTTACTGAAATTTAAAAATATCTATGAAATCGAAAACATTTTTGTTTTTTGTATTGGCCTAAAAATTACAATTTTGTGAATATTTTTCCTCATTAAATATTGTCGTTTGTCTTATTTTTTCTTGTCTAGCAACACACAACAATTTTTTTTAGCTGTTCGTCATTAGTCGATGTTATAAAACAAGGTAAAAAAAAGTTAAAGTATGTTCTTTTTTTGCCGCCTGAAAACGCGAATAAGTATTTGTCACACAAATTATAATGACTTCTCCACAATATGGAAAAATCCTTCTACAGCCTTGTTACCGCAAAATCATAACGCTAAACAAAGCTCCATCATTGCAGCTTTCACATCGCACACACAAAAGAAATTGTATTTACCTCCACGGTTTTTGTTCCCTTCCACCGTTGACGTGATGCATGTCATTGCTGCCGCTCTGGCTGATGTTCTTTTTATAATGATGATAAAGTATACTCTCGTTATCAGTCATGTTGCTCCGATTTTTTACAATTTTCTCACTTTTACTACTACTGCTATCGCTATAACTACTAATACTCCTGTTGTTATTTATTATGGCATCATCGCTGTCATAAACGGATTGCAAGGATATCGAGGATGATGATGATGTTGATGATGGTATCGTCGTTGTCGTTGATGATGCGTTCACCACAAAACTATCACCTAGGTTTTTGTAATTACCTGTTTGTTGTCGAAATAACAGATTTATTTATATATCGGTTAGTGTGCATAATGAAATGGAAAATTTAATATGGTCTCGTTGTGTATGGTGAAAAGGGATATACTAAAATTCTTAATACTCTTGTACGTAACTATTATGGAATATTTAATAAAATTCTCGAAAATTTTTTGTACTTGTAGCAGATGCCCACACAATGCCTATCGATATCGCTTTTAAATTGGAATATACTACAATCGCTCGTTAATTTTGTTTTTTCAATCAAGAGCTTTTCACTTAATTATCTGCGTTTCAATAAACTCACAAGAATTGGAGTGTTTATTAATGAATGCGAAAATGGAATAAATTGAAAGTCTCTTACATGGTATCCTGCTGGGAAAAATAGAAAATGTGTTGGCTGTGTATATGATCAGCAAAATAATGACTAGGCCAAGTAACAACCAGATTATGTGAACAGCATTGCTTTGATTCATCCGAAGGAAATAACGTTGATACAGCATTTCAACCTAAATATAAAATTTTTCTATGAAATTGAACTAATATAATAATGACAAATGCGATTTGTGGTTAAGAAAATAGCTTTCATTGCATTTTTTATTTCTCCAACATTGGTATAAAAGGTAAAAAAGTAATTTTCAGGTGCAAAATAGTTCTGTGATTTACTCAAGTGATTTAATTTATTTATTTCAATTTGTGTCAAAATCAGTAAACTTGGAAGTTGTTTTTTACATTTTCGATTAAAAAATATTGAAAAATTACAGTTTATATAAAAATTTTACAAAAAAAAAACGAATTAAACATGTTTAAATGCAATTTATAAGACTTCATTACGTCTAGATAAAATAAAATAAGGTTACGTGATAAAATTACTTTTTTTCTTAAATTTTATTTTGAGAAGATATTAATTTAACTAATGATATTTAAAAAAAACATCTTTAACTTTAAAAAACGTTAAAAATAACAAACAAAAATATTTTTAAAAAATTTCGCACCCCTTATAAAAATTCTGATGACACAAAAAATGAAAATATTAAATTTTTCGCCTTAAAATAGAAAAATATTTCACTTGCCTGCACATTCTTAAATTTGTGTGAACAAAAAATACGTCGCAGCACCTTTCCCATACAATTACATCTCCCAACACTCTTTGTGTCGTCATCCTTGCCTTGGGACTCTGGAAAATCATCGTTTTGCACTGTGTGTTTCCATACAAAAAAATAAAATTTTATTTACAAATTTTTATTTCATTAGACACATCTCGCAGTGGAACAAGAAAATGTTATAAAAATCAAGGGTTACAGTTACAGTGGTTGGAAGGAGACGAAAAGGTAAGGTCGGCAAATAATATGATTAAACATGGAAAAAGTAATTAAATTATAATAACCAAGCACTTAAGATGATGAAAGCATCCGCAACGGCACTTACCGATGTTATATGGTCCAAAGCCGCGCGAGCAGGCAGTCGCACTTCGGTGTAGCTGTTTTGAATATGTCGATTGACTATCGTCCAAATTAAATGTTGTTATGCCAGCCTATAATTATAAATTTATTAGTAAGGCGACCGACCCATCTATTTTTAAATCACAACCCTTTTCTCCCCATTTTTTATTTATTTTTACGTTTTTTTTTGTTGTTGTTATAAAGTAGATACGTACCGCTATTAGACTGCTACTCACGGAATCCATGCCATTATCGTGACTCTTAAAATGTTCGATAACCTCCCATTTTGGGCGCTTTGGCACAGTCGTTGCAGTCGTCATCGGTGACGGCGACGTGATATTCATGTAATTTGTTGTCGGGGCATTCTCATCGATGGACGCTGATGTTGGCGATTTGAAGTCACTGCTGCCATTGGGAGGTGGAGGTTGCTTTAACGACGAGCATCGCCGGGTACTATTGTTGTTACGTAAATTTGAGCATGTTGAGTCCTGCATGCAGTTATTGTGCAATTGACAACGATTGAAATTAAAAAAAAAATTAATGAGAGAAAGGGAGAAATAAAACGATCGATAACGGAAACTTTTGTAATTTATTCTGATAGAGAAGAAAACCGCAAAGTCAAAACTTTTGTGCGTGACGATATTGCACAGCACCATCATTATAACACTTTAGATTTCCCGTCTCTTCCGTCGTTTAACGAGCATTATGGTGCGGCAACATCCAATTAATTTGAAGCGCTAATGCAATCTTGTGCAAGTAAGTAATTGCAAGGCACAAGGTGTTGGGGTGATATTTAATATTATAATAATATTTAACACACGCGCGCAAAAAGCAAACACTGCCATACAGTCTCATAAGAAACAATGTGTCTCATAAGAACCACACTTTCGATGCATTCGAAGAAAGTTGAGATCATGCTAGGGAAATGACAAACAACATTTAATTGCTTTTGTATTTACACTCCAGAGACAAGATGTGCTCTTTTTAGAGCAAAACACTTCATCTATAGAAATAATTACACGGTAATCGCTCTTTTGTGATCACTATTATTTGCATCGTAATTTTCACAATTAATTAAATTTTGCTAGATAATGTTCGATTATTATCGTTCAACTTTGAAGAGTTGATAAAAAGTTGTAATTAACACCAATTATCTGTCGAATGTCGATCAAAAAAAGTATCAGATTTCTCATTTTTTTTTTCATAATAAAAATAACGTGGAACGATGAAAAGTTTAAAAAAAGTTTGAAAAAGAAAAAAAAATGGTATAAAATAAGGGCCATCACTTACCTTTCCTTCTGTTGCCTTCCTGCGTAACGAGAACCGTTTACCCCATTCTTGTACTTTACTTTGATTATCCGTTGAATAGGATCGCAATAATGGAAGGGGTGAAGCCATTTAATGTAAAATCTGTGTATATAATATAGCGTTAAAAATTTATGGTTTTTTTTCAATATTTACAACAAGAGTATCGTAAAAAATCTAATTTATTACTTGTCTTATTAAGAGAACATGACAGAAATAAATAATAAATGAAAAATGCGCGCGGAAAAAAGGCGCACCATATATAAAAAGAATATCAGGAAAATGTGATACTTATTCAATTAGATTTTCAACTCAAGTTTACGTAATTTCCTTATTTTATATTTTGAGAAAAGACGCACGTTACTGAGAGCTTAAAAGTAAATAAAATCGCATTTTCAGTGAAAATAAAAATTTTAAAGTATTATTATGGGTTTATAGTAAACTCTTCATATTGTATGATTTTTTTTATTTATTTTAGGCATTTGAATCATCAAAAGCAATCAATCACCGATATTGAAAAAAATTGATCAATTTTAAATACATTCCATTTCAATAATTTTTTTGATTTGCATACATTTAACGGTCTCTTTAATTAATTTATTATTGTTGTAACCTTTCACGCTGATCTGATGTTATCATTTGTACAAGTTCAATGGTGAAGCATGCAATGATAATTAATTTAATGGTCGAATTCTACCCTCATATAAAACCATGTTAATTAAGTTCAGTTCTGTAATTAATTTTCCATTCAAAAACTGTTGATTAAGTTATTTTAAAATTTAAAAAAAATCGAAATTGTCAAATGCACGTTTTGATTATTTATCGAACATCAACAATTATTATTTTATTGTTGTTTTAATTAAGTATTTTCATTTGCAGCAAGATGACTCACAAATTAAATAAAAAAATTAAACTCATATTTTTTTTTTGCGTTGAGTTACTAGGTGGAGACGACTGGTACCTATTTCCGTAATCAATCAACTGTGGTTCCCTTTTTTATATATTTTCTATATATTTCTGAGTTCATTATTGCCCCTGCTAACATCTTCAAATAATTATTATGTATAATAAAAAGAATGTTCTAAAATAAAAACGAACTTGTGCTCAACAACCTACAGGTGGGCGAAAATTTTGTGTTGTCTCTTTGTTATGAATGTTCTATTTTTAGACACAAAAGTGCTCTATTGTGTTTTACATCCAACATGAAATGGTTTTGGGGCGATGTTCGGTCAAAATTCAGTAACATACACATAAAATGCACAAATTTCAATCAATTCATGGTTTGAAGCTACTTTAAATGGCATACGTTAAAATAAATGATTGTTCATGAATAATAAAAAAACATTCGTGTGGTTGAACTTTATTACGGATTGAACTGTCACAAAGTTTTAAAGTTCAAAAAAAAAAGGTTATCGGCGGTTTTCCTCTTTTTTTTATTCACGTCCATTTTAACAATTTTTTTTTCGTATTTTCGCAGAATCACCACCATTTAAACAAACGAACTGAAAAAATTAATACTCAAAAAAGGAGTGTTAATGCTCATTCATCGTGTCCGGCTGTATTTAAGTGTGGTTAATTAATTTAATAGAGATTTTCGTGAATTAATTATTTTCGTCGTCACCACTGTCCGAAGCCCATTAGGACGACATAAAAAGAGTCATCATCGGAAATATCACATCGCATCCCGTCGAATGTAACGTACCGTAAAATAAAATCCATTACCAAGAAAAAAAAGTTATTTATAGATTTTTTTTTCAGAATGAAGAAAAGTAGTAATAATGTACTTCTCCCCCATTACGTTCTTAGCAGAACATCGTGAAAAAAAATAAGATGAAACGAGAGAAGTGCAGAAAAAAAAAGGTAAACGGAAACAGGTATTATGAATATAAAATTAGGTATGGTTATTACGTGTTGCTCTTGAATCTTTGTAGAATATCCAGCGGAGATGCTCACTTTTTTTTACTGTCTGTCAATTTAGAAGAAAACTGTCCCCGGTGGTGTCAACTTTAATATCCAGTCGTGTGATATTGACGCGTGCCGCATAAAATGTCCTTTGTATTTAATATTTTTTTTATCTTTCCCCTCTTGTTGTTGAAACATTTTTTGTACAATCATAGAAACCTGATGTCGCCTACTTTAAAAACGATGACATAAAATGAAATGAAAAAAGTAATAGTAACTTCGAATCTTGCTTTGTCACACCAAATGCCTTGATTGTCCTTTAACTAACTTTTTCCTTTTCATGATTGTCGCACAAGATGATTTTGTCATTTTGTTGCGTTTAATAGAACCGAAATTTGACCCTTTTCTTTGTCAGTCACGCTTCAAACTTTTTTGCTTGAAAATTTTTCGTCACTCTCAAATTGAAGGTTCATTTCCCTTGTGACTGGTGTGAGTGAACGCGGATTTTGGTACGGGTTCATGCAAATACACACAAAAATTACCGACTAAAAATCTCTAAAGACTAAAACGAACATAATCATTCCTTCTTATAACAATTGTATAAAAAAATGTCATAATATCAACTTTGGTGACGAACTTTGGTACGCCAGATACAAATCCCTCAAAATCTTACATTTCCCGTAAGAATCACGTTGTTGACATTTGTTGACAAGGCAAATCCGGAGACGTTGAAAAAAGTGACGAGTGAGTAAATATAGACATTTTAACATGATTACCAGAGAGATTCTTTTTTTTCCTTTCAGAGAAACAGAATAAAAATAAATTTCTGACAATTAAAAAAAGCTCATAAATTTTATGACTTTATTTCTTTGTTTTGCGTCAATATTTTGCTTGGAAAATACCAATTTAATTCCCATTCTTTCTTTCTTCCTTTTAACAGAAAATAATAAAAATTAAACAAAAGTTAGAAATGTGAGCAAAAACAAGGACAAAGACAATCAAAATAAATAAACAAATAAAAGTTTTTCATTTTCCTTAATTCTTATTTTAACCTACCCAAAAACAACAGAAATTTGTGTTATCGAAGTGAATCTTCGTAGACTGAGTCTTTAAATTTAATTTGTTTTTGCCTGTTGTCTCACAATTGTAACGTTTTAAATGATGTGAATAACGAGCAAAGAAAAAAAAAACGTTTATTCCGCTTATATAAAAATAAACATAATGAAAAAGCGTTGTCCGTAAATCTTTAAGCAACATTGATTGTTTTGCGGTATTTCCTACTAGGTAATCTTGCACACAGAAAAATATCAGAAAAAAATGAATACAAAAGATGAGTTTCTCATATTTTTTACATGGAAAAGTTTTCTGCTTTATCCTACTTTTTAGATTACATTAAGCTTTTAATATTAGCAGTGCAAAAATATGACAGGCTAGAGAACTGCTCTTGACTATAATCCAAGGAAAAAATTTATACAATAAAGATTAAAGAATGAGTTGGAACAAAAAAGCAATATTCACAGCTCTGACAAGTATCTTGGGATGGGATGTTTTGGTTACTATATGATTTATTTCTTTTATCAAATTTAATTATCACGCTCAATTTGTTTCAGTATTTCATCACAAAATGGTTGAGAGTAATTAATTAATATTCATGCTTTGTTTCCTTCTTGACATAAGAACCCTTTGGATTAAAAATGGGTTATTTTAATCCTTTTTGGTACTTCATTTTTTTAATGGATTTAATCTTCAAAAAATTAGTCGATTTAGAAGCAATTTTTGTTATTTTGTAACACTTACTCTGTCCCAACATACACTGACAGATTGAAACTTTTGAATATTGAGACTCTGGTAGATCAAACTTCGATGTAATTTTAGCATTTGACCTTTTTACGAGGAATAATTCAATATAATCCGTAAAATGAAATTAAATCACTCAATCAAAATATGATCAGCATATCATATTTCTAGAAGAAAATCAAACACATTTGACCTCTGATTAAAAATTTGTAAGTGATTGACTATAAAGGAGGTCAGATTAAGCCCTTTTTCATATCTATACCATTCAAAGGGTCAATATCACCCATTTTCAATCCGTAAGGTACGCATATAAAGTTTTAAAGTATCTTCAAAACATCTTGAAATTTTTCTCCCGTCTCCTGTTTCACATTGTAGATTCAATTTTTCGATTTATTGAATCACATGTCGCATAATCGAAATCGAGTGTTATGTGTAACGAGTTAGGTATTTGATTTGAATAGAGGTACAAATTCCCCCATTCTTATGTCTGCAGCGCTCCCCTTCTTTTCCAAGTGAAAGTATTTTTACATATGTTTCATCCATATCTTCTTGCTTATGCGCTTCAATAATCCAAAATGATCTGATTTCATGTCTGTAAGCTGCTTCATTGTATTCATCCTAAATAAAGTAAGATCAAATATCGACAACTTTTATATATCCATCTAAATACGTGTGTATTTTTGTGGATGGCTTAACTTTTTTCGTCGTTTCATGTCTACATATTTATTCAATATTCTTTCATGTTTTTTTCTGAAACTGATACCTCATGAATATAAAAGGTAAACACCGACTTTGATTCTTCTTTTCTCTGACGGCAAGAGTTCAATTTTTTATTTTATTATTATTATCATCAAGATTCGAGTGTAAAATGAAACGAATGGTGGTTGGAAACAAATGTAGACAGATAAAGTTATTATCGAAGGAAATGACGAAGAAAAGGGTTGTCATCCTTCAAAAGGAAAGAGACACAAAACTTGATAATCGAATCACAGAGTATTAAAATGATCTTTTGTCTTTTCTCTAGGCATATTTAAGAGTTTGGTAATGACAAGTCCAGTGTTCTCTTTAAACGGCTGAGAAAATGTTGGTCTTTATAGCTGCCAGCAATGAATGGAAATAGCGTAGGAAAAAATAAACAAAAAAATTATCTTTCGTTTCAGCTTCTTTTTGTGTCTTTTGCACTGTACCATTCAGCTATCGGTAATGCTTTCTCGGAAAATTTATCATCTGAGCACGAGACTTAAAGCTGAAACAAAATTCAGGTAATAAATTTAAGTGGTGGAAAATTTTTCACATAAAACTCTAAATTGGAACGAAGATGGATTTTTGTTATTTGACTGATTGTTACTGATGTAAGATCACCGCTAGCGGAAAATGTATCTCTTGTAATCTGATTTTGTGATAACTCCATCATCCGTAAGTTCTTGCGTTGGTATGAAGTTTTCATTTTTCAGTACCTAACAGTAAATTATTATCAAGATCGCTTCTTTTTTTTTAAGAATATGCAATCTTTTGATCCTGTTCCATTGATTAATAAAACATGACTTACGTTTGTGCGGTTTCTACTCCATTTTATTCAACGTACCTTGGCAACCTTTCATCTTGCTCCTGTTGAAATTATTATATCTTCTTCTCATTCAAACAAGCATGATAATTGGGTCACTTCATTATTCATTAATTTTAATATTTCAAAATTAATCTTTATGACAACGCCGCATTTTCCCGCTAACTCTAAGCAGAAAGTACGGGAAGAAAGGTGTTGAACTATAAATAAAAATTTGCCGTTTTTACTTCCTTCCCTCCTTTATTCTAGAGCAAAAATTAGTCGCAATTAATTAAATTAAAGTTCGAAATTGCTTGGAAACCACACAATGATTTGCAAATCGGTTCATAATTCTCATCATTAATGGATTAATATTTGCTTTGTCTCGTAATTTCGCCTCAAGAATACTTGAAAATTTATTTTGATATTAAACATTTATTGAATTTCTATATTGTGAGTTGGTTTTTTGAATAATTAATCGGCGACGTACTAGATACGCAGAAAAAAAAGACATTGATTGAGATGAAAATTCTTTGATATTTCACAAATAAATATACAAACCCGAAAACACAATAAACGAATAAACTTCATTAATATTTATTGTTGTAAATTTATTTTATGTGCAAAAAATGATCAATCGAGCATTTTTGTATTCAGAACAAATAAATATCACGTTCTGTTTTCAACAAATAGAATTAAAATAGAGAGCATTTTGATATGGAAAATTATTCAGACGACATTTTATTATTTGATTTCCCCCTTTTGACGTTTTATTTAATGAAAAAAGCTTTTACTATCTTGTTTTTTTTTGTTTTTGCATATTGTCACAGTCGCTCGTAAGTTAAGGCATATGACCTTTTTCCACTTGAAGTTACTGATTTTTTTTTATTTTTATACAAAAGCGCAACACAGAAAAAATATAATCAGTTCTTTTGCGTTGGAATAAAAATATTTCTGCTTTTCTGCTCACAATAACAACAACAAACAGCAGCTGGCATGATTAGAGAGCTAGATAAGAAACGAGAAGAAAGGAATTTTCTAGCGTACAAAATTCGCTTGCAAGCAAAGACAAAGGCAAAACGCTTTGTTAGTTGTTCGCTATAAAAACATAAAAATACAGTGGAACAGAGAAAAGAGTACAAACTGAGACAAGATAATAAAAATGTTTTGCAACATCAGTAATAAAATTCCAGAAAGCGTTTAACTTTTATGTCTTCATAGTTGAGACAACTTTTTCGTTGGCGCTTGTTTTATTATGCTATTTTCTGTATCTCTTGTTTCGCTATCAATTACCAGTCATTGAAGAAAATAGAGATTGAAATTTTAACAAAGTTTTGCATAACACAGGAAACACGTGACGCAATATCAAGAATTTTCAATTGATTTCAAACGGGAAATAAAATGAAAATAGTCGAATGATCGGCGAAGTATCGTCCCATAATAATAAGCGACATTTATTATTATTATTATTTAAGAGAAATTTTTAAGATGCAATGATGTAAAAATTTGTGAAACCTCAATTTTCAAAGAGCATAATTTATTAGAGACCCTCAAAAATTTTAATTTTTTTATGTCGATTTTCATGTACTGACATTTTCATTTTGTAGAAAAAATCAGAAGAAAAAATTTAAATTTAAAAATGGATATATTTTTGGAATAAAAAGTAAAAAAAAAAGTTTTCGTTAAAATCTCACAAAAAAACGAACTAAATTTGCTTTAATGAGATATTATATTTTGAAACTTAGATAATTTTTTAAAGTCACTTTTTCACTTTTGAGTTTAAATTTGTAAATAATATAAAATATAATCAGGTGCAAATATTTTGAGGATCCCTAATAATTATGTTAAAATTTTTGTCACTATCATCATTCCCATTATAATCACCGTAACAGCATTACTTTTTAATAAGTCTATTATATCCTTTAAGTTTGACGGGTACTTACTGTAAATAAGAACCTTATCGTTGTCTTTCGTCTGCTGTTCGTTGCACAATACAGAAAAACATCAAGTGGTTTGACATCAACAGGGATTTGTACTGCAATTATGCCTCCCTCTCTACAATTTCTCATATTTAAATACTCAAGAAGCTCGAGCGACATAAAAAGTTCTTCCAGCTACAAAATATTTTTAAAATGTTTTCAACTTGCAATATATTTTTATTTCATTACCGTGCTCATTGTGCATGATCTACTCCCTTCTCGTTCTCTTCCAACGCTCGCCGTACATTTGATATATTCAACTGGTGACATGAACAGCACTTTCAATTATACAGTATTTTATATTCATGAGAAAAGAAGTTAACAACTTTTTCTACAACTTTTATGGAAGCCGACAGTGGAGTAGAACAAAGTTTGTTACCCATCAGGGAATACGTAGAAAATGAGCGAGATAAAATGAAAGTGGCCTAACAACGACGGTGGACATTGAACAAACAAAGTTAATTTTTAATAAGCTTTCAATTTGTTGTACAACCATAAAGATAGATAAAAAATGAAATAGAGCAATGTAGACTTTGTGTCTCCAGAAGAAGCAAAAAAAAAGAAGAAGAAATCTAGGCCAGTTTGAATATTCAACAGAATGCTCGACATGAGATGAGCAGCAACCACATTAAAATAAATTTATTTGCAATATATTAACTACATGTGAAAATTCAAAGCCAAGTTCACAGAGAGACATTAAACCTTATTTAAATTTTCGTTCTGCTCACATATGGAGGGGGAAAGAGACTAAACCGCATCTTGTTGTTGTTGTTGTACATTATCTAATCGTTGTTGCTATACACTCGCTTTTTATAAGATAAATTTACATTCGTATTATTCCAACAAATTCATGTGAGCACATAAGTTTATTTGATTAACTGTTTACATAAGTGTGCTCATCCTGTCTCGTACGAATCGTCTCTTGGCTCTGTATCTCTCAAGAACACGCAAACAAATTGCTTTCTGTTATTATTGTTATTAAGTGTGTGCGATTGCCACATCTTAGTTGTGAAAACTGGAAAGATGCGTTGATGATGAACCGATTTGTAGTTCGTTAAAAGTTTTTGAACCAATTTTCTTTAAACGTGCCAGCTATTTGTGTTGAAAATTGTTTGAAAGGTTTCTGTTTTTCATGATTTAATTAGTTTAATTACATTTTGTTGCACTCTTACATTGTAATGGGCACGTGCTTTGCTACAAAGAGAACAAAATACAAAGGGAGATAAGTGAATAAAATGTATTTTTTGACATTTTTTTTTCTCGATTCAGCGCAAGCAATTTATTAGACGAGGTGCAGTAAAATCTTACAAAACAATTTAAGAGCTTAAAGTTCTTAGGTAAATAACGGAAAATCTCTTCATTATCAGCAGGAAAGAAAAATACGTGCAAAAATGTATTGAAAAAAAAAAAATAAAAAACTAAATTAATAATTTAATGAATCGAAAAATAAAAAAAATATTTTTATTGAAAATTAATCGAAAGGTTTAAAATTTTTATAGTCATCGATTTTAATTTTTTCAAAGTATATATATAAAATCCCAAACATTGTCAAAATAGCTAATATTTGATGTTAAAAATCAAAAATAATAAATAAAGCTGGGTTCAAAAGACTTCAAAAATCATAAAAGAATTTTCTTACTTTTTATTCAAATGATTTTAAGCCCTTTTTTGTCAGTAAAATTCTAAAAATTGACTAAAATAACTTTGTTCATTTAAAAATGTCTAAATTTAACTGAATAACGGATGACCAAAGAATTGAAACAGAATAAGGGTACTGTCTTATTAAAATATTGTTATGAGTGTCATTAAAAGTCAAGCCATTATAATTATTTTGCATTATTCCTAGCAAAATGGAATTAAATTTCGTCTTACAATTTAGAAAAAAGAAAAAGCAAGATGGAAATATCAAATTTAATATTCATTATTTTTTATTATCAACCTGCTGGTCTCAGCCACCCAAATAATCCGAGCCATTTAGACACAGATAATAAAGCTCTTCTTTTCTTATTATTACATTAATTTTCTGTAGTGCCTTGCCAACGTTCTTCAAAATAAAATGCTGACACAATATTTCTTTGAATCATCACTTTTTGTTTTTTTTTGTTTCGTGTAAAACAATCTGGTTGTAGGAAAAAATTTTCACACTTTAATTTTTACCGCGTTTTCTGATGTCCTTGATATTTTCTTCTTCTAGAGTTATTTTAATTTAAGTATCATTATTTTTTGAATTAATTTTATTTCTTTTTTTTCCTTACCTACATATTCATTATTATTTCAGGTGAGAATCTCTAAGGGATTAAGGAAACGAAAATATTTGGTTCGCAAAATATGTTTCTGCTGGGGTATTTAATCTTGTCGCCCCTTACAGATGTTTATTATTTTGACACGTGTTTCAAAAACTTGAATCATCAACTTTAGAATGTTGCAAATGGATGAGACGAGCAAAACCAAATCATATCATATTAAATTTATGCAACAAAATATTCAGAACGAAATCAAAATCCTATTTAAATAACATTCACAAGGGAATTATGTCAGGTTTATCGGAGCATGCGATGATATTTTGTACGTAAATTCCCTTCATCATCAATTGTGAATCAGTAAACATATTAAAATATGGAGTATAAAATGTAAGCTATTTTTGGCAACATATTAGCAAGAACTATCTTCCAAATTCGAGTGAAACGAAAAATTTCAACAATTTTGTTTTTTTTTTGCATTTGTGAGAAAGTAATATTTCTGCATATTTGTTAAAAATATTTAAATGCATTTGTTGTTCCCAGTTTTTGAATAGCACTATATATTTTGTAGAAATAATTTACTTTTTCTGTTGTTAAGATGTTAAAATTGAAATCATAAATTAACTTTATCAAAAATTTTTAAAATATTTTGGGTTTATCTCTTCTACTCGTATCCTAAATCTTGCAAGTTATTTTGTTAAAATTATTTTCATGTTAAATGTAAAAGTATCACTAGACGTAGCTCTTAACGATGAAAATTTGTATAATGAATAATAAAAATAAATCCAAATGAATTTAACTTTTTACCGCATTTCGAAGAAAAAATGCGGTATTAAACTCGACTTGTCGTCCGTGAGTAAAAAAATCTGGAATAAGGAGCACGAAAAGCAAAGATACATATGCAACCTCGAAATGCGGTTTAGTATGTCGTTATGACGACTACTTTCTCTATTTTTTTTTTATTTTTCATTTATGGTTCGTACCTCTTATATTTTTATCCTCTTAACAAAAAAAAAACGTTTAAGCATATTTTTTAAACTATCATACAAGTAAATTTATGAATTTAATAATTTTTATTCAATCATACTCATTAATAGGGTCATTTTAACTTAGGTCTTAAACGAAAATTTAACAGAGAAAATTACGAAATTAATGAGAATTCTTTACTTTCATATAAAACTATTCGTGAAATTTGTTTTCCCGTCGATTTTTTATCCATCAGTTAAATTTACTCCGATTGCATACAACGCATTTTTCAAAATAAATAATAAACAATGTGAAAAGGTAACTCTGGGAAGTTTTATTAATTTCATGCAACATTCCAATTTTTCTACTTTAAACTTTCATAAAGCCAGTTTTGATTTGAGACAAAGAGAATTTGAGTTATGCTGTGGGAAAATTTAAATTTAAACCTAAGATAAAAGTGGAGGCGGCTGGTGTGTTTTTTTTGCGTTCTAAAAATATCTAAAAAAAACTTTGAAAGTTGGAAAGAATTTTGATAGAAACCAAAACCTTCAAAACTTTCTATTTGTCGACCACAACATTTAATAAATATTTTATAATAAAATCGAAATTCTTTAAATCAACTTTGTAAAAATAACGAGGGATTGAATCAAGCTCCCCTTTCGATGAAACAACAATAAAACATGTGACTCAATAAAAATTTTGAGTCGCACAATGGAATTTGTTCGAATTAAATTAAATGGATTTAATGCTTTTGATTAAGATAATAAAAGTTTATCTAAGAAAGATTTTGTATTTTATCTCAACGAATGTCAGTGTCATGATAAAAAATGACCTTTACCTTGTTGTTATTTTTTTTTTTGTCATCAAATTCTAAATTAAATTAATTTTCAAGTCTAGTAAGTGAAATAAATAAACAAGACAAACATATGAAACACAAATACTCGTTAATATGCTGCTCAACGTTTGTCGTATTTGCAAAAGTTACTGAAACAGAGAACCAAAAACAATAATGCTACAGGTTGTTGTCTGTTTGTTTTTGTGTTCATATTTGTGTTTTAAAACACAGTTGTAGCGTGCAAATAATGAATTTTCCTTCAATTCCGGAACGACATGACACGAAACAAGGAACGAAATGTTTTTATCACGATTTCAAATTAGAAATTGCGAGAGATGAATTTCAATTTACTAAGAAAGAAAGACATTTTCAATTCCATGCCAATAAACGGAAACATTTTTAATAAACGAGTGTGCCGCTTTTGCGTTCTTTGAACATCCTCATCATACGGGATAACAAAAATAAAAATGTTCCGAAAAATATCGTGGGACGTAATTTTTAATTGCTTCCTTCGAGACAACTTAAAAAGAATAAAAAACAGTCACTAACAATGAGTGAAAGAACAAATTTATTTCACAGAACAGAAATTATACCGAATTCATATTGTTGCGTCGTTAAAATCGTTTTCAGTAAATTAATCCCTCAAAGTGCATTTTGCCAAAAAAAATTATAATAATTAGTGAAGTTACTTCAACTGAAACCTCTATGAGTATTCGGGCGATTTTTCATAAATGTGTTGAAATGATAAAAAAAATGCTTGACAATTTTTTTCATGTTCTTAGATTTATTTACTTCTGTCTCTAACCCGCTTCTATTTACACTTTACCATTGTTTTTGTCTTCAAATTACATTTTAGCAAGAAAAACCTTTATTTACAAAAAAAGAACAAGAAATGAATGATAAAAAAACATAAACTCAATTACCCTCCGTTTATCATCTTTCGCTCTTCTTGTTTTCGCATCGGAATCTAAAAAGATAAGAAACCTTTTTCTTCTTCCACAAAAAAAACGTCATTAACAAGACGTCTCCATTTGTCCTTGAATGTAACTTAGTTTTTTGCGATTGTTTAGGCCTCAAAAAATCTTCTCAATCCTTAATTTTACAAAAAAAAAACAATCTAAAATTAATTATCCTTATCCTTCACACAAACACAAACAGAAAAAATCATTAAACAAAGAAATTAATAAAACATGACATCTCAATAGAAATTGCGACAAAATATCCATCCGAAAACCTGTCTCAGCTTTTGTGTATTTGTATTACTTTTAGGTTATTTGTCCCTTTTAATCATCTTGTTTATTTTTTGCACCCGACATTTCTTTAAGCTTTTGGCGCTTTTGTTACAGCAAAAGCCAACATTTTGGGAGGCATCACAGGACATTGCCCCACTCGCCAGATATTTATGTATAAAAAGGGTATTTAAATAGAAAATCTTTTAATGCAAACAAAATTTGATATAAAATAGAAAAAGAAGGAAAAAAATGAGCAAACGTTCCTTTTCAATTAAGGATTTCGTTTACCTCGAAAACGACAATAAAGATTTTTCTTGTTGTGTGTCACTCATTCCATCTCAGTCGCAGTTCACTAGAGGGATAAAATAAACAAATAATCGTACAAGACGACATCCTAGGCATAGGAAGTTAGAGTCTAGCAAATTGGATTATTTTAGGATTTTTTTCTTGTTTTTATTATTTTTGGGGTTTGTTTTGTTGCTAAAGACCGGAAATTACAGAATTTTGTGGTATTTTTGTGGCATGACATTGAAAACTTTTTTTTTTTTTTTGAGAAAACACAAAAGACAAAATTCGCACAAATGTTTTGTTTATTTGCACGAACACATGCAAATACAAACATGACTTCTAAATTTCACAAAGCGTATGTAATTGACATAAATTTTCCAGATTGTGAAAGGCGAACAGAACACACACAATATTGAAATTCAAATGTTTCTTTTGAACGCACAATGTGTTGTGTCACTCTTTTGAAACTTTGCTTAGCTAAAAAGCAATGGCAACAACACATAACAAGATAATGAATGATGTTGCGAATTGTAAAAGGTTTCTGTTTCGTAATAATTACATTCGCGAAGAGAAAATGTTGACGCTCGGATTCCCTTGAAATGAGATTTCGAGCTTTTACACAAGAGGTGGAATTAAATTTTGTCGGTTGTTAGTGATTTCGCGTTCTTTTGAGAACGTCTGATTGAAAGCGTTGAACCTAAAGAGACATTTTTATGAAATTTTTAGTTTTCTGCTTTGTAACGGTACAAATGAGAATCGAAATATTAAATCTGATGCCACAGTTTAGAATCTGAAAATACAAAATAATAGTTCTAAAAATTTTAAAATCGTAAAAAAATGTAATTCCAAATTTTGAACGTTTTTTTAAACACATATTTAAATATTACAAAATAATTTTTCAAATTTAAAAATAATTAAAAAAAATTCATTGAATTTTTATTTATTTTTTAAAATGCAATCAACTTCTTAATTTTTTTTGTACTATGAAGTTTATGAAAAAGTAAATTTTGGTAGTTTTTTACCACAATTTCTATTTAAAATTAATAAAATTTTAATAAAACAACAAATTAATGAAAGTTTTGTCTTTAAAAATTATTTAAGAACTCTTTATTAAAATAAATTTCATCATCTTCTTTGAGTCAAGTTTCTTCAACAAAACCTTCTGAGCATATTTAACGTTACAACACATTGCAATTACATACTTTGCTTTCATTCCTGTGCTTGTCTCACGAACATTTTCTTTAATAATATTTCCATTATATTTACTAACTTTTATCATAACTACAGTTTCTAAGCCTTCTCCATCTCTCGATGATAAATATAAAATAAACAGCTTGTTAAAACTTTGTTCCATGTACTTAACGTATTCAAGTCGTACAAATAGCACACACACACACATAAAGTTCTTTTCAACAGGATTTACTTATTTTCCTCGGTAAACAATTTTGCTCCGTCTGTCTAGTCTTTCCTTGCCACTCTTATCAAACCCAACGAATCTGCAGAAAACATTTTCTCTTGTGTTAAGCTGATTACGATTGAAACTGATAATAATAGTAATTAATTTGACATATATATGAGTGAAAGATGTTTCATAACGGGCTAAAAATTAAATTAAGAGCAAGTAAAACGTGATGTTTAAGAGATAAATTAATCACACTTGTGTCGTATTCATACACACCGTAATGATAAGCGTCAATGCGGAAGCAACAAGTCTCTTATCTCTGTCTCCAAAATTAATTCTCGTAGGCGTTTTGAATAACACGGTCGTGGTTGCATGTCAAGAACATGATTAATTCTCGTTTGTCTGAATGATAGCTACACTTTTTAGCTGCAAGCCATATCAACTCTATTCAAAATGTTTTATTTGCAAGAAAATTCGCTGTAAGGGATTTATTTCACAAAAACCTTTACAACGTGTTTTTGGCAACAAACCGCCTTGCTGCAGCAATATGTAATTTATTTATATTTTTCTCTGAATAGTTAGCAGCAAGTAAACACGTTGTGAAGCAATTCATACAAAATACTTTGGCAGCTCTTTTTGAATCTTTTCTAGCGTGTCTAATTATTGCAGCAGTTTAAAATGACTGGAAAATATCGTCGGCTTTGTGTTTATGTGTGTGGCAAGGATATTTGGTGAAAATTTATACGAACTATGAAGAAAGTTGAAGAAAGTTGTGGAGGATAAAATTTGTTCCACAAAACTTTTCAATAGATCCATTAGTAATAATAATAATAAAAGAGCAACAAAAGTTTTTCGGGTTTTGGAAATTTACGAAACTCGTTGTTTAAAATTTAATTTAAGAAACTTGCTTTCAAATTTTAATTTAATATTTACTTCAAATCCGTTGATTTGAACATTAAATTAATGATAATTTTGCGAAATTAATGTTTGCTGATTTTCAGTCGGAAATTACTTGTCCTAATTTTGTGCCAATTTTGATGCGAAATTGAATATTTTGACGCATTTTATAGACTTTCATTAAATATAAAAGAGATTCACTTTTGGGTGCACTTTTGGATTAAAGGAGTCTTTTATATTAATATTAAAATCCACAAATATTTTAAGTAGACGTCAAAAATAAATGTCAATTAAATCCATAGTGCAAAGCGGATTAAATTTAAACTCTCATATTTAATTATCACCTGAAAAATTATTATTATTTTTTGCCAAAATAAAAGGTGAACTTTGTCGGTACAAGTTGAACGTGATGCGAGTTATAATAATGAAACTTTTACAATATTTTTTAGGGTGGGATTATCATAAAATTTAATCAAATTATGTTTGTCACAATGGCACACGTCATTTATAATAATAATAATATAATAATAATGTTTCATGCAGAAAGACATAAAAAAGAATGGAACATCATTATCTCCTAAAATGATTCGTTAAATGACGCACCTTTCATTACAAAGAAAATTTTTAATGGAAGTTAATGAAAGATTTTGTCTTAAATTTTTCCGTAAAAAGGGGTGAAAATTGAATTCTTAACCTTTTTATTCGCTTGTTTTCCTTGCTTTATTATCGTCGTTATTTTGTGCGTCATTTTCTCCGTTCGAGAGATGAAAACACATCGTTATCATCGCACAAACAAAGCACAAAAAATAAACAAATGTAACATTCCTGGTCATGATGGCCTACTTTCGGAAGAGCATTATCTTGTCACATTATTGTTATAAGTACACGTGCTTGTGTAAGTGTATATGTCACGAAAAAAATCACCCGCATTCACAAAAAAAGCACGTAAAAACAAACGTACTTAACATGAACACACTTGTTAAGCTGTTATTTGGTCTGTATTTGACACTAATATTTTTTGTAACAATAAATAAACGTTTTTCCGGAATTTCGGGGGAAATTTTTGTTTATATAGTTGTCTGTCTGTTGAATTTTATTCATTCATAAGAACTATATTCAAGCTTTTCAGGTCTGCGGTATTGGACAAGTTTTCCAGGATGCTCATTTTTTCGCTGAATTTGTTCTTTAAAGGCTAAAAACGTAAAAAAAAACTAATTCGTATTTTCGAAAAATTTTAGGAAAACCACTTTGATTTTTCAAAAGTTTTATTATAGTTTTCTACTAGGAGTAAATCAATAAGAACGTTTTCTAGTTAAAATCCACTAAAGGGAAAAATTTCCCTAGTTGAAATTTCCTAGAAATCAACAAGGAAAAAAATAATTCCTAGTTCTTTTCTATTAGCAGCTTTAAAAAGTTTCTGTCCAAATTTTCCTCGTACCTAGTAGTTTTTACACGAGGAAAGCCTTTTAGTGCTTCTACGTATCTGATGTGATTCCGTGTTTGTAACATAGTGGCGCCTTTACTAGTGCAAAAAACAACCCCGTCGTTTTTCATTCTGTTTGAACACAAATAAATGCACTGTTGTCTCCTGTCCAATGTGATTCATAAACATTTATAACGATCACACTTCACCTGGTTGGTCATGTCATCACGATGGCATGGCATGAAACACTTTTCTCTGATAAATATTTACGTTATATTTTGAAAGACAATTGCAGATTGGCAATTCAAACTGAGTTCAGTGGAAATTTCGTGTGTGTGGTCGACCACTTGCATCACGGAAAATGTAACCTATTCAAGTTTTTCATCATTATAGTCGGTCATTATTAGAACCACATGCACACAAATAACAAACAGTCGAAAATTTTCCTGATATTCCTTTTTTGTTAAACGAAACATATATGTATCAGTAAAATTCAAAAAGGAAAATGTAGCCAATAATAATAAGGAAAATACTTACTTACCTTTTTTATTATTAGATTTCTTTTGTTGGAAAAATATTATATTTTAGCATAAGTCGTACTAAAAACTCTGTTGATTCAACCATGATAATTTGATATTTTTTTGTTGTTGTATTCCACATACATTTATGATATGTCAGAATGGAGCACATTTACATTGTTCGTTTTTATTTTATTGTGTAACATCACATCATTTTTATCATCATTACAATAACAACAACGGCGGCACGATGAACAGAAGAGACGATGCGATGACGGTAGGAACAGGAGGAGTACAAACAATCATATTGAACAATTTTAATATTTTAGCATCATCATCGTCATGGATGGATCGAAAATGAAAAAAAAAGAAGTAAAATGGAATAGAGAAAATTTATAAGCATCTTTTCATGTTACATAAATATTCAATCACAGTTCTTATAAATAATGTTTGAAGAGACTTAAACGTGTCTGATTTTGCAACACTTTCTTCTTGCTTGTCGTTCATGGAAAATCTTGTCGTCATCGCAACTCGCTAAAAGGAAGCTTGCTGCATGTGCTTTAAATTTATTCATTAATTTTTCAACAGGCTCTAATCCTCATCATTTTCTTTGCGTTTAAATTTTTATTATTCCACTTTTGCTTTGATTGCAATATCCCAAAGTCCCTAACCATCATTTTCCGATTTAACTCGTATTCACCTTCCGATTCTGCAACACATTACATACTCAGTAACATGAGCAGGAGAAACTAATCAAATTTTAATTTAAACTTTTTTCATGCAAATTTTTCAAGACCACATTAATATGGGAATGAAATAATTGCTCCTTTTTTGCATATGTCTATTCATATCATGTTTTCATCATCATCATATAAATTAACTTTTTTACTTTTTACACATATAAATTTCAAGTAATTAGTTATTCCAAAAGGATGATAGTTTTTTCAAAGAGGTTTTTAATCTTCAAATTTGTTACATTATATTATCTATGGTTTTCTCATTTAAGAAGTTCGTTTTCGTTTGTCCGTTTGATATCCGAAAATTTTGAAAAAAATTGAAGAAAGCAAAAAAAAATATATTAAAAAATTTTTGAATTTTTAATTCGGAAAATTATCAAATAAGTCTAATATATTTAATTCTTAAAAATTTTTTACATTTTTTCCATTCGTTTTTTTCTGATTTTTACACAAGGTACCAGACAAAACTTTTAATTGTCAATTGAAGCGGCACTAATTGACTGTAAAAAAAAAACAAATTATAGGAGAATTTAAATTTTCTCAAATTTTATCGATTGATCAGAAAATATGTGTTTTGGCGTATAATTTGGTGGTTGTCATGTAAATTTTCCCAAATTTTCATATACCTAGTGTTGGCTGAATAGGTCTTGTTAAAAATTAATAAAGTGTAACGGGACAACTATAATTTTTATTTTCACTTAGTGATTATTTGTATGTACTGTTCAATTTTATTTTTCACTGTAATAAAATTTGAAAAAAATAAATAAAAGCCTTATTACAAGTTGTTCCATGTCGGAAAATATATAAAAAAAAAAAAATTTCGATGCTTTTAATACTACTCAAAATATTAAGGTTTTTGTTTAGGTAAAAAAATCCCTTTGAAATAAAGTTCTGTAAAAAATACGATAACATTTTTGTATCAAGTAAATAGTTTAGAAATATTATCTTTTAAAAGGAAAATTTATGAAACAAAGGGACAAACTTTTTACATACTTTTCGTAATATTTATGACCTATTTATTGTTTTTCATCGAACAAGTTCAAAGAAACCAACGCAAACAAAGCCAAAACTTTTAATATTATTACATTTTTGACATTTAAGGATACTATTTGCAAATAAACAAACCTAAAAATAGATCACTGAACAGATGCCCTGGGGTTAATATATATCTCTTTAAACATCAGAAGAAAGAGAAATCGTGTTTTTTGACATAAATAATAAACATGGACTGAACATTAAGACAAAGTTGTTTATTTTATTGCTTTGTACAAATTTCTGAATGAAGTGAAAAATTGCTTGTGGGAATTAAAGTTGTGCCATAAACTTTCGTTTATCTTTGAGTCAACAGGTGTGTTTTGTCTGTAAAATTCTGTATCTGCAATCAAATCGATTTCCGTCACCTTAGGTTTCTATCATCGAAGGATCTTTGCTTCGTACTGTAATTAAATTTTGTCAACAACTCTGGGGTTACTGTCAAGCTTATTAATATTCGATAAGATACCAATCTAATGTCATTTTGACTTTATACGCACGCACACGAGAGGTTTTTTTATGAGCTAAAGTAAATAACAAACATACATAAAATGGCATAACGCGTAAAAGTAAAAACCAAACAACAACAAAAAAAACGACAATCATCATTTTATCTCTGGTGTGTCGCGTCGTTGGTTGTTCGGTTATGAATTTTATTTTATTCTCTCTCGCAGGAAAGAGGGTTGCGTTATCTGGGGTACTTGAATATTTATTTATATTGTGTGGCGCACGGGAAATTATAAAAATAGCTTTCACAGGAGGCATAACTCGAATGTCGAACAGGCTCAGATTACTCTACATTTTTTGATAAATAGGCACATCGGCAAGGCGTCTCCATTATCAGGTCCATTCATTATATTGTATTGAAATTGGAACCACACACCACATAATAAAACATTGTTTGTAGGTAATAACAACTTTATATGGCATTTTTCAAGCAAATATTTCACTACGCTAAAACACAAGCAAGAGTATATAAATGTTTACCATCACAAACAAAATTCCTTTTTATTTTATTCCTCTCTGCTCTCATATTTCCTTTCAATATTTATTTATTTATTCAATGTGAGCTCATATAGGGGCTCGTATGATGCTATTTTTGTGATTTATTTTGTCTGAAACCAGAGTCTTGTTATATTGGAGCTAATATTTTATGCATTTGGTGTTTGCAATCAAAATGTTGACTTTTCTCTCTGCCGATGAAAGGGGTTCGATTTACGCTCGGAAACGATGACGACAACGATGATGATGAAAGATGAGGAAAATATTGAAGTAATAAATGGACAATAAATGAAGAGCAATCATATCAAACATGATAACAGCTTGTAGCAAAAAATTTGTTTCATATATTTTTTTTTTGCAAACGCGTTTTCGATAAATTGAAGCAAAATATGCTCCAGGTGGCAAATGATAGACCAAAATTTCTCATATTGTCAAAATAAAGTAGAATTTAGTAGTAAACTTTATGAATTTTTTTTGTACCATTGAGGGAATTTCATGTATAAAAACCGAATACGCGCTCGATTTTTCCACTTTTCGTTCGAAACAAGTCTGTCCAACGTTATTAAATGAGCAAAGTTTAATAAATTGGAAGATAACTTTTGTTTTTTCCTTTGTGTCATGTCATGGTATGATAGATTCTCAACCGTATGAAAAATCTTTTCATTTTATTTTCCTTTCTATTGAAAAAAAAACATGCCATCGTAACTTCCGATACATTTACACACATATTGCTTGTTTGTTTTTATTAACAATTCTATCTCCCTTATATCAATAACACATGAATATGATAGTGATTTCATTATTTTTATATCAATATTATTTTTTTCTGTGTTAAAAAGTTTCTCTTACATGAATTGTTCGCACACTTTCATGGATGTTATATCATCACTGTTCATTTCATATTTTTTACAGAATTTTCCTTGACTTACGACTGAAAAAAGTTTACTACAACTAAGACTTCTTTGGATGTTGTTAGTAAAAAGTAGACAAGAAGTCCATTTCGAATCAAATTAATTTTAATTAACTTTCGGTAAAAGTTTTCAAGAGAACGCTAAAGAATATGATTATTAATAAATAGGTCTGCTCGTGTTTCATTTTAGCATTCCTTCTTATACGTTATTACGCATTCAAGGAGAGTAACTTGAAGTCCATCTAATTTAATTATCTTTCTTTCGTTAATCCGATATTATCAAAATAATTTGTTCCTCTTCTCATTGTTATCAACTTCTCAAAAAAATTGAATCACTCGAAATTTTATTGAATTAAAAGCAAATAAAAAAAATCCACAAAAAAATCAATTTCACTAAATTAATAAATTTCTTCCCCTTTGTTGAGATTCTCAAGCAGAGAAGAGACAAAGTCATCCATGAAACCATAAGAAATTGTCATCACGATAATCGTGAACGACGGTAACAATAACCTTTGTCGTCTTCTCTCTTATTTTGCTTCTCAAAAAAATAAAAATAAAACGTCAAATAAGCAAGCAAGAAATAATAATACAACAAGCAAACAAAAAAGAGCAAAGAAAAATATCTGTAGCTAAAGTAAATAAATTAGGGAAAATTGATCTTAAATTTTTATCAATTTTATGGAGTGCTCGGTTGTGTTGTTGCACACTTGGGTGAGATAAGGACGTTGTCGACGTCGTTTGTGATATCCATTGACTCGATGAACATTTATAATGTAATAGCAACACAACTTGTTATTTACAAGGTTAAGAACGACTTCGTCTTTTTTTTTCATTTTTCTCTAGATTGGATTTAAAAGAAGACGAGAAGAAGAGAAATTGTGGTTTTTCGTTTTTTTCTTATAGACTTGAAACATTAACGACAGTCGGTTGAACAGTAATTTGTTGATCAAATTGAGTACATAAATATTTAAGATTTGTCGGAACAAATACTTTAATAAATAAATTGAATTTGTCCCACAATTTTGCTGACATAAAAAATTTACTTTAATTTTTACGTGAAATTTAAAATTATCTCAATTAATAAAGAAAAATAAATTGATTAAATTAAAAATAAAGTCACTAAAAAATTACATTCTGGAAAATAAAAAAATCTATAATAAAAAATAAATTAGGCTTTTTTAAATTTTTTTCAAACAGAATAAAATATCAATCAACACTTTTATAGCTTTTCCATTGTTGTATTGTAATGTTAATGTAAGCCTTCTGTTTCATTTAATTTTTTATAGCTTTAACTTTTTTTCACTTAGAAACCAGACTTTACATTTATTGTATCAAATTTTCCACAATTCATAAATAAAATGAACAATTATCACTATTTAATTTATTATCTTAACATTTTTTTTCTTTACCTTTTTCTGTATTAAATATTTATTTACTTTTTTAATAATTTATTTATATTTCAATAAGTTTTTTTTTTATTAGTATTGCGTGTTCCGTTTTTTCTTCTTTGTTTAATTAATCATGAACACGAGCTCTAATGTATTGTATCAAATATCAGCATTGTTCTCGTTAATGTTATAATTATTTTATCTAGCCAAAAAGGATATTTTTTGCCTAGTTTGCTTTGAATATAATTATTATTTATTTAATAAAAATAAATTCACATAATATTTTATTTTTCATTATTGTATTTTTTAAAATAAATATCACTTAGCATTTATTGAATATATTTTTTTTGTAATTATTTTTTATTTTTTAAATTAATTTTTTTAAAAAATATTTTTAACTATTTTTTTGATAATTTTTAATTTTTTTATGCATTTGTTCTTTGCTTATCACGATCTATACACGACCACGTCTAGACAGAGACTGAAATTTTATTTCAATTTTTGTGTCTGAGGCAGGCAATTCAACAAATTGTATCGTATCGCCTACTGCACGCTTTTCCTATACGTGCGTTCGTGTGTTTGACTACTACTTTTCTCTTCTATTTGTGTGTTGATGTTCTCCTGAGTCGCTCGTTCGCCAGCCCGAAATTTGTTTCTATATTTATTAGTAGTAATATTTTGCTACATGTTTGCAAACATTTAATGTTTTCTGACAGAAAAGATGCATTGCGAGGACATTGCATGTGAGAAAAATGCTACTTTAAATAACGAACTTAATCCAAAGCTAGTCCATACACATGTTCGCAGGTAAGATGAAAATGATAAGATTTAGGCTTAAGTTGCGTTGTGTTTTCTCTCAATTTCAGTCTGTAATGTATGTGCGATGGATGCGTGTAGAAAAGGTTACTTTGCTCTCACTAAAAGTTTCATTAACGATGCTGTACAGGTGAATTATATTACCGCGCAAGCTTGTGACACAAACTCAAATTCACATAAACACCCATTAAATCATCTCCCGTTTTACTTTCCTTTGCGCTATAATAATAATCATTTATTCCACATTTATTATATTATATTAGATGACACGATAATCAGCTGATTGCTTATTTAATTTTATCTTTGTACGCATTGATGCTCCATCACTGATAGATAATCAGAGAGAATTTAATAATGACCATTTTATTGCCGTTAAGGGAGAAATACATAAGCATTGATATGCTCGTGTCCTTCTTTTTTTTGTATAATAATCTTTGTGCCTGTAAACAAAACAAAAGGATTTAATTAGATTAGGATCACCAACCACATGCGATGTGGGTCATGATTTCGTTGCGACGGCGAAAATTTCACACTTGCGAACAATAGACGATAAAATTGCATTTTAAATTACTTTTTAGAACAACAACGACGACTAAATTAAATCTCTGTAATTGCTCACTTCAGTGTGTTCAATGAATTGGAATTGATATGCGGAATTTCCAGTAAACTTGATGAGAAGCGAAAAGCTTGTGTTACTTGCATAAACTATACATAATGTATTGAAACAAAGAGTTATTAATAGCTTTTGCAAGGGGCTTCAATTCATGGAATTGAAAGGTGAGCAAATACATGATCTACCTACTTGATCGATTTTTTAAATAAATAAAACAAACATGTTTAGAGCAAAGAAACTTTCTTTGGAAAGCAGAAACAGAAACTTTCATTGACATTCCTTGTTCAAGTCTCAAGAGTCCAATTCCTGCAAAAATGGAGAATGATAGCTAAACTTGTCTTATTGCAAAATTCACGAGTAAGTAACACAGTGAACTAAAAATATCTTTTTTTTCGTTTTTATCTTTAATTTTATTTTTTTTTTCCGAATTTTCTACTTATAGGTTGAAATAAATTAGGCAAATAAAAAATCAAATGACTTGTATGGGATGAACTGATAAAATTCTGATAAAATACAAATCTAAACAAAAAAAAAATTAAATTTGTGGATTGTCTTCTTGTGCTAAATAGCTTTAATTTTAAGGTACTGATTGTGACAAAAACTCTAATCTTTACGCGGTATTTTATTAAAACAGAACTGAAGTAATGACTTCACTTTTGCTTCAAATCAAAGTGTTCTAGGCGGAGCATGCGACGAGCATGGAACGCAGTGAGAGCTGAAGTCGGCAACGAGTTGACTGCGCAAGCGCTTTTCTCAAGCTTTGTGAGCAAGAGAAAAGAGTTCAAAGCAGAACTCCAAAGAGCCAAGAGAGCAAACTGGAGAGAGCACTGTTGTAGTGTGATTGGTGACAGAAATGCTGCTAAAATCCACAAACAGTGCAACTCAATGTCAATGTCTCTTGGCTCTGTCAGGCTGGCTGATGGAAGCTTCGCCTACGACGAGGAAACGATTCCACGTTTGTCAATTTAAGCATTAATTTAAGTCAAATTTATAATTTTCGTCCTATTTTAAGTGTTCTTTTATAAAAAAAATATTTTCCAAAATTTGAATTGGTAGTTTAAAAAAAATTAAGAAAATAATAATAAAATCTTGATTTGAACTATATATTTATAAATATAAGACGCTTCGTTTATCACTGTGATGTTTCAATCACATACCTAACTACATAATTCAACAGGTTGTTATCCGAACTTATATACACTCCTTTTATTGTATGTACTTGTTCTCTGGAGAAAAGCCGCACACACGCTCACGTATATCATATGTTAAATAAATCTGATGCACTTTGTTTTATATTATTGCACCAGACTTGCAACACCTTTTACCCCTCTCAGTTGCATAGGTTACATGTCACCTTCATTATTTGCTGTTTGTTCTACAAACAACATTATGATTATTAAATTAAAAATAATAGAAAAGTGTTTGCTTGCTTGTGTGAGCAATTTTACATGAAAATTGCGCTGAAAAGGAAATGAAAGAGAGATGCGAATGGCAGATACGCCTTTCATAAATTCTGTAAAACGTGAAGAAAAATGTAAATAATGCATCCTATGAAATTGTGTATGTTTATTTTTCTGCACTTTTCCCGCTTTGTTTGTTTTATTTTTCTGTAAAGTAACTGACATTGCAACAATAAACTTGCATTAGTCTATAAATAGGGAAAGACAGTCTTCTATCTGCGACCTAATTCACCTTTATCTCTCTTTTGTGGCAAATACATCATTTTCAAGAACATAAAAGCACAAATCTCTCGCGATATTCACTCAATGCATTACAGATTGAAATTTATTATTCGAAAAGAAAGTGACACATTTCTTTCATTCGAATGCATTTGATTGATTTTTATAGATGATAAGAGTGTCCTTTTATCAGTAAGAAAAAAAAAAAAAATATCAATGATCAAAAAAGAAAACGTCTTTTAAAAAAGGTTTTTGTCCTCATTGAACTGCCATACCTAACTACATAATTCAACAGGTTGATTATCCTTGATGACGAACTTTAAGCATTAATTTAAGTCAAATTTATAATTTTTGTCCAAAATTTGAATTGGTAGCTTAAAATAATTAAGAAAATAATAATAAAATTTTGATTTGAACTATATATTTAAAATATAAGACGCTTCGTTTATCACTGTGATTTGCTCTCCATAGCAAGTATGTCATAGATGATAGGTCTAATTAATGTGCAACATCCTTAATTAAATAATTAAAGGAAAACGTTTTTTAAATTGATCGGTAACGGAAGTCTTTAAACTGAAGTCTCGGCTCTGATTTTTTGATTTTTCTTTCCATGGTGTATTTCAGACTCGCCTTCTCGAATATCTACTGAAGCTCTAAGAATCCAATTTTTCGTCATAAACTTCAGGTATTTTCCGGTACAACTCATAGAAGACCTTTTTCGTGGTAAGGAAAAATTCGGAAAAAAGCCTCAAAAAAGGTATGTATGTGTTTTTGTTCTTTGACTTGACTTTAGCTCTTAAAGACTTGAGACGCTTCTTTCACCAATTTTCCCATTATCACCCTTAGAATACCCAACGAGGGGTCAAATTCTACATTTCCTGAAAAAACTGTTATAGAATAAAACTAAAAAAAGTCTTACGTACTTTTTTGGCATCCTGTTAATCCCAATGCAAAACCTCTATTCTGTCACACAGTGATGACCCAGTGTGAGAAATTAATTTTGTTTGTCAATAAAGAATCGACAAAAACAAAAAAAAAAACATTTAAAACACAGAAAAAATGTGTGAAACTAGCTGCCGAGCCTGTCTGGAGAGCTCGTCAGAGCTCATTGATATGAGTGCCTCATACTACAAAGATGAAATCCCATTAGTTGACATATTTGTGGACTGCACAAACGTATTTTTGAACGAAGGATTCCTTTGCCGCCTTTGTGAAACACGGTTGTTGGACTGGTACGAGTTTCGTTTGCAAGCTCAGCAATCCGAAAGTGTCTTAAACAGCTTAAAAGACTTGGAAGAAGAATTTGTCGTAGAGTATTTGGAAGATGACGAAGATGCAAAAACTTTAGAAGAGAATCCTATGCCTATTAGAGAGCAAAATACCAAAGTTTGTCGTTATTGCCTTCAGTTTGTCACAGAAGAGCTATCTGTTCATGAACAATTGCATATCAGTAAATATCTGTATTTAATTTGTTTTTGTTTTAGTTTTAAATTTAATATTTTTTTCTTTTTAGCACGAAATGAGGGACTTGAATGTCATCACTGTCACAAAAAATATTCAAGTCGGAAACGCATCGTAGAGCATTTGAAAGTGGTTCACTTTCGAAATAAGTTCGATCGACCTAGATTCGAATGCGAGATCTGCGAGAAAAGTTTTTCGGAGAAAAGTTCGTTGCGCACACATCAACGAGACATTCACAGTGATAATCCCCGCCTCAAAAAGAAGGAAATTTGTCCGATATGTGGCAAAAGAACAGCTCACTTGCAAAAACATATTGACTCGGTGCATCGAAATGTCATTTGCTGTTATTGCGACCAGTGTGGAAAAGGATTTAAAAGTAAAGCCGCCCTCACGAATCACTTGAAATATTTGCATCTGGGTGTGAGAGAAGCTCAATGTGCGATCTGCATGAAATACTATCGAAATTCAACGGAATTGGATTTTCACATCAAAAGCGTTCACACGACTGAGCAAAAGTACGAGTGCTTGACGTGTGGCACAAAGTTCAAGACTGAGGCAAGTCACCGGGTGCATGTGCGATTACATCAAACGGACTTTCTTTTCAAGTGCGACGTTTGCGATGCGCGATTTAAGACAAAACATTACATGTTGTCACACATGAAAGTTCATTCCGATGTTAAAACCTTCCAATGCACCGTTTGTTCGATGAGCTTCAAGCGAAGTGGGCAACTTACAAGACATCTGAGAAAACACAATGGAGATCTGTTTAAATGTGAGCTGTGTCCAAAATCGGAATTCAACGATAAATTTTCACTGAAGGAACATAATGAACAAATGCATCTTGGTGTGCGGTATAGATGCGATACTTGTGCAAAAATCTACCAAAATCGAAAACATTTACGGCAACATCAAAAATCACAGAATCATGATGTTAACTTTTTTACAAAAATAATTCCTACTGACGATTGTAGTGTTGAAAAATCTTGAGGCCATTAAAAGGAGATAATTATAAAAATGATGAAAATTCTTTAAAAATTCCTATTTTGGCAAATGTCAGTTCGTTTTTTTATAATTACATATGAGAAAAAATAAAAAAAAATATCTCCTCTCTTCAAAGAACGGGTCAAAGAACGAAAATATTAAATGGTAATTCGTCTTAAAAATAAATTGTTAAAATTTTTATTTATTTAATACCGATATTTATTTGCATTCCACAACATTTTCAGGCACAATTCTGGTCCACCTTGTCAAATCATGTCCTTGTGCATTTTGATGCTGTTTCAAGTGTTTCCGCGTACCATATTCCTTCGAGCACGTATCACACCGATATGTTATGCCTAAATGCACTTTCTCCTTATGCAATCGCAAGGCATATCCGTCGATGAAGCTCTCCGATGGACATAAATCACAATAAAGGAACTCACCGGTGTGCATTTTCACGTGCTTTGACAACATTCCGCTGTGTTTAAAGGCCATCTGACAATATTTACAAACGTAGTCCTTGGCATCCGAATGGACTTTCATGTGTTTTAGCAAGTATGCGTTCGTCTTGAAGCCCAAATTGCACTGCGGACAACGAAAATCTAACGTCGCACGATGCATTTTCATGTGAAAACGAAGCGTGGTTTGAGATTTCAGGATTTTTCCACATGTTTCGCATGGAAGTTGTTGGTCTTCGCCATGAACGCCATCTAAGATATGAAAAAAGTGTGAAAATTCACTTTAAACAAGAGAAACATATCAAAACTTACTCATATGACTTTTCAACTCTCCATTCGTTTTATAGCATTTTGAACATTCCGGACATTGATACTTGTATTCCGCGCCTTCGTGTGTCAGTCTTTGATGATTTCTCAGAGATTCCTTACTGCGATAAGTTTTTTGACAGGAATCACATGCGTACGTAATCTCCTTGTTCGAATGTACCAGCTCAATGTGTTTCAACATGTCTTTCTTCGGCTCACCACAATAAGGACAAATCTTTTTCGGCACAATTTTCGGATTTTCCGAATGTTTGTCTCTCTTGTGATTGCGTAGGGAGCCTTTTTCCGAATAGGATTTCCCGCAAATGTCACAAGCGTAACGGATGCGATTCGGATCTGACTTGTCAGTTAAATGGACGCCTTGCAAATGCTCCAGAACGAGTTTTCGCGTACGAAATTTCTTCCCACAATAGTAACATTCCAATCCGCCGTTCTCAGAAATGTGAATTTCTTCGTGGTCCCGAAGTCTTCCTTTGATGTACTGCAAGCAAAAGCGACAGTGGAAGCGATTTAACGTTCCATATTCGTTTGTAAGTCGAGATTTCCGATTTACTTCAGTTTCTTGTGGTTCTTTATGTGGTAAAGGCACATTTTCGTTCTTATCTTCAACAACAGGCATAATCGTTTCCAAAAGAGCGATTGCATTTTGGGCATCAACTTTGAATTGGAAAGCCTCCTGCAGACGTTTTTGGCAATTATGGCACAAAATGCTGTTGTCGCCGTCTTGCATTGCTATTTCAGTTACGAGAGTAAACATTTCCAACCAAGTCATTTGCTGATTTTGGGATTCCTGAGAGAACAAGTTGATGAATTGCTGATCTGGAGGTACATTGAGGCAAACACGACACGGTAAATTTGTCATTTTAAGCTGATTTTGAGAGGTTTTTTTTACTTCAGCATCACTTAACCGTTTGTTATTGTTTTGTTCGCACCAGGGATGGACCAGGCAAATGGCTGAACATGGGGCAAAAAGTTAGAATTTTTTGGTAAATTTGAAATTATTCAGTGCAAAATAATTAATAACGCCCATATACTCACATAGTTAAAATCGATTTTAAGGGACTTTAAAATCAATTTTAACTTTTTGAGCCATACTCACATAGTTAAAATGGGTTTTTAAAATCGATTTTAGTGAAAATTTTAAAATCGCGATTTTGCCATTTTAAGGAGATAAAATCGATTTTAAGTCATAAAAAAGACGATTTTCTTGCAAATAAAAGCTAATTTGGGCTGATTTATTGTTTGTAAATCGATAATTAAAGACAAATAAAATTTTTCAAACAATTTTTTATAAATTTAATTTTTTTTTCGAAAATTTTTTTTTTTATTTTTTATGTGTCTTTTTCACTTTCTTTTAATATTTGCAATTTTTCACAAATATAAACATAAGTTAATTGAAAAAATTCGAATATGACAAAATTTTTTTTGAAAAAAATTTAACGACATTTCAATTACATTCAAACGACATTCGCCCTCTTGAGAACAAAAATGTACTAAAATTTCCCTTAAAATTGATTTTAAACTCCTTAAAATCGGTTTTAAACTCTAAAATCGATTTTAGTTAAAATCGACTTTAAATAATGTGAGATTGGGTCGATTTTAAAATTTAACTTAAAATTGATTTGTAATTTTTCAACAATTTTTTCATTCAAGCGGTAAATATTTCAATATTTTTTCAAAATGCCGGGGACCTTTTTGTGTCCCAGTCCACCCCTGGTTAGCTGTCAAAAATTAGAAACGTAAACAAAAACAAAATTTTGAAGCTCTGGAAGATTAAATCTTAAAATTCCGAAGAAAAATGACCCCCCTTTTGTGCAGAGTGTGTCTGCAGGTCGCTGATGACCCCATCGATATTACTTTTGCACTTTATCGAGGAACGATAAAAGTTACAGAGATGTTTTCAACAATCACCGATATTTACTTGGAAGAAAAAAGTCAAGCTAATATTCTCTGCAGAGATTGCGAAAGTCGACTTTTTGCGGCTTACGAGTTTAGATGTGAAGCAAATGAAGCTCAAAAGGTGCTGAACATTAGCATGGCTGTGAAAAATGAAGAGCAAATGATTGTAGAATGTGCCGAGGAGGAAGATGAAGACTTTTATTGGAACGAAAACGAAAGTCCAGTCATAAAGAAAGAAGGTATTAAGCGAGAAGGAGAGTCTAAAGTACGAGTAAAGAGAAGAAGATCGAACCAAGCACCACCACAAACTCCAGCAAACCGTTTCCAATGTCGGTTTTGTTTGCAAATTGTCGTCGAAGGTTTAAGGGAACACGAAAAACAGCACATAAGTAAGTCAATTTTAAACTTTTTCGGTAAGAAGAATTTTAAATATTTCTTCATTATCCTTTTTTAGTTGAAAATGGAGGTTTCGAATGTGAACATTGCCCGAAAAAGTTCATAGATCGCGATCGAGTGGCAATTCATTTGAAGGCAGTCCACTTTAGTAATCGCAAAGACCCGAATCGTCCACGTTACGCATGTGATATTTGCAACAAAACCTACACCGAAAAATGCTCCGTTGCTAAACACAAGAGAAATCACCACAGTGACGTGCCAATTCCGCGAGAAATTTGCCCGTATTGCGGCAAGGAGCAACAAAATTTGAAAGTTCACATTAACACGGTGCACAATGCGACAATTTCGTGTTATTGCGATTTTTGTCAAAAGGGTTTCAAAACAAAGGGAGCTCTAAAAGTGCACATCAAACATGTTCACATGAATATCAAAGAATTCCAGTGCACGATTTGCTTGAAATTCTATCGTTCTCGAAGAGAAGTAAAAACGCATATGGAGGCAGTTCATGTCGAGGAGAAAAGATACCAATGCGATTCGTGTGGTAAACGATTCAAGGCTGAAGCATCATACAATCACCATCTGAAAATGCATCAAGCCGATTTTGACCACATTTGTGAGGTATGTGACGCTCGTTTCAAGTCAATCCACTATTTGCGCGGACACATGAAAGTACATTCCGATGTCAAGGACTACGTTTGTTCCGTTTGCTCGGCCGCTTTCAAACGAAAAGAGCAGCTACGTCGTCACATGCGAGGACACGAAGGAATCCGATTCGGATGTCCACTATGCCCCGACGTTAGTTTCATGGATAAAGGCTATTTGAAGGAGCACCACGAACGTGTTCATATCGGCATTCGGTACAGATGCGATGTTTGTTTCAAAGACTACGGATGCAAGAAACACTTGGTGCAACATCAAAAGGCATCGAAATGTGACAGAAGTAAGTGGACGCGAATTGTTCCGGGAGAAAACAGTTAATTTACGTAAAAAAAAAGATTTTATTCACGACAAAAGTAAAATAAATTAAGTAAAATAAAAATTTATCGACACAAAAGTTTTGAATGGGCAATCAGTCGACGGATCAGTCCTGGTCTGCGATGCGCAACATGATTCTTTGGTCGATGGAATTTTAGGCGATTTCGTCGTTTCTTGCGTCGACTTGCCGCTGAGCCACCAGGTGATGATGTGATTTCGGCATGTTGTGTTGTTTGACGCAGTCTTCGCAATCTCGGTTGTCCCATGAAAATTTGACGCCAAATTCCGGGAATTCGTTCGCCATTCGGACCAATTACTCCGCAATGCGTTTTGCCATGACCATAGGGTCCCGTGTAACGCTGGTATGTGGCAACATGTTGTTCGAAATGCAAAGTCTCGTCGATTTTTGTGATTCCATTGTAACGATAACGGTTTAATTCGGACAACCGAATTCTGAGTGCTCGTTCACGTTCTAACGAATTGACAAGACGTTCGAACTCGTTGCACGTGTAAAATTGTGCGAATGTCCGCAAACGCTCGCGGAACTCTCTTTGATCGCGTGATTGACGAATTCGTTTGATGTAGCCACGGAAGAAATTGGCAGCAAGTTGATAATCTCTTGCGAGACGTTTTCTTCGGGCCCTCTCACGGATCCTTCGAGAGTATATGTCAATTTGTGCGAGTTTCAGCAGCAGATCTTCTTCCTCGTCATCCGGATCCAAAGCAAGAACTGAAACGAGTTTTTCCGCTGTCGTGTCATATTCTCGCTCAAAGTCATCGCGATTCGCCATGTAGCCAACGTGAGTTGCCTCTTCCTGCGTGATGTCCAACAATGGGAGGCGATTTGTGTAATATGGACTTAATGGTCCCATATCGTCATTCAATGTGTGATCAATTAATACTGGTCGTTTCTCGGCTTCGGGACCCCATGTGAGACGTCCTATGGCGCTCTCCAGATACTTTTCAATGTACTTTTCCTTTGCTTCTTCCGCACTTCGACTCTCGATGTGCCGTGCGATATCTTCCCAATTCCCAAACCCGAATTGTTCGACAGCATCTAGCAAGAGAATCTCTTCCGCAGGAGTCCATCTATTTGGTGGACCTTTTATGATGGGAGGCACTACAGACGGTGCTGTAATCGGGATAAGTTGGTACGAATGATCGGATTCATGTTCGCCAATTTCAGCTCCACTCGTGTAACAAAGCAAGCAACTGTCGTAGTCGGACGAACACTCGGCACAATGAATTCGGATTCCCGTAATCTCTTCTTGGCAATACGTGCAATCGTATCTCTTGTAAATTTCCATCTGCAATGGAGAGAAATGTATTCAGTAAAAAAATGCGAAATTGGGGCGTCGACTTTTTATTACTATTTTAATGATTTTCGATAAATTTTTTAGTTATTTCAATTAAAAACACAAATTTACCACTTTATCCATGACAAAAACGCAATTTTACATAATAAAACACTAAAATTCTTGCAATTTAAAAAAACAATTTTCTGAGAATTGTAATTGTTTACAGTATCACTGTTATAATTCGAGTTGGCTGCAACTGATACTGTTATATGCATATAACAAAGCGTCTCAACGTATAACATAGAGGTTCACGAGGCGTATCAAAATGTGACCTTTTTCAAAAAAAATAATCGTTTTCTTCAAAGCAGAAAGTCTTTTTTATTCATAAAATTGATTTATTTATCTTTATCACATTAAACTTATAAACTTTTATCTAATAAAATTAAAATTAAAACCCCAAAAAACTCATATCTCGAGTTTTTTTCTTTTCAATGAAAGACCAGCACCAAAGAAGAAAGATCCAAGCACCAAAAGTACTTAAAATTTACAGAACAAAGCTCAGTCTTTTTTAGATTTAAAACAGAAATAATAAATAAATCTTAAAGCTAATTCTTATTTCTAGTAAACTCGTCCATATGGCAGCGAGCCAGATCCATAGGGGATCAAAAGCTTCGTACCAAATTGTCGTGGATGCGAGAGAGTGTGAGAACTTTGGGTACTCGAACCCGATGAGAATATACTTCCACGTTCTTGCGCAGCCTTTTTGCGATCCACTCGAGCCTTTAGCATACAAATAACAGCAACAATCATTGCCAACAAGAAAATTAATCCAAGAACAGCAAATGCCATTGCCAACTTTGATGAAGAAAGACACAACACACCTTCGGATTTTTGACGACGCGCCCGAATTTCATCTAAAAATGTAAGTTTTTATAAAATTTCTCTTAAAAAAATTCACAAAACTAATATTACCATCTTCCTTTAAATCTTTTTGTAGATATCGGTCTAATTCAATTTGAGGTGCACTAACTGCCAATGAATTAAAAACTTCAATTCTGGCCAATTGCTTCTCGGATGGCATCACAAATGGATCGTTTCTCTTACAGTCAACCTGGTTAAAGTTAAAAAATTAATGAAATTTTTATTTTTTTTTACGAAATAATACTTACATGAGGACAATTTCCATTGCAAAGTTGAATGGAGCATTGCACGTGAAGACGTTCTCTGTCAGGAAATTTGAATGCTGGGAATGTTGATGTAAAAAGTCTCTCGACCAGATCATCTTCATTAGGTTTGGACCATCCCTCTTCAGCAGGTCGTTGTCTTACAAGCAATGCAGGCATCACTTGCTCATCAACTGGACATCCGCGATCATCCAATAGCTTCTGTGATGTTTCTCCTAAGCCATCGAGAGCGTTACAATCCACGACTTTTGCTCCAATGTTTCCAGGCAGCAGAGCTCTGATGCCCAAAGTAGTTGCTTGACCCACTTCAACAACTCCTGCACCGTTGCTGCTTCCCAATTCGAGCCAGACACGGACACGAGGCGCGGGCAAATTTACTTCGTTCCTCATACGACCGTTCCTGTAAACAGAAAAAAGCTCGTTGAGTTTGAGACAACAATACAAAAGTGTGTACGAGAGCGATATATTGACACGTAATGAAACATACCGGCATGTGAAATAATATACGTTTGATATGTTTGACGTTAGACACACATATACACACAGGCCGAAGTAGCTCAGGGGGAGAGCAGTGCACTGAAGATGCAAAGGTCACCGGTTCGAGACCGGTCTTTGGCAAGCGAATTTTTTTTTGTTTTTTTTTTTTTTAGCAAATTATCAAATTTTATGTTGTGAATAACTTAAAACAATTAATATCAAAATTTTAATTTATCATAATTATTAGAAAAACTATCATGTTCGATATCGTGTAAAAATTTTACAAGCAAAAACAATTGTAAAACACAAAAAATTAATATTCAATACTCGCTATTAAATTAAATCATTTGTTATCAATGTTTCAAAAAAATATGCTAATTAATTGATAATATAATATTCTATTTCTAGCATAGTTTTCACGTAATCTCTTCCATATGGTAACGGGACACCCACATACATACATGCCGAAGTAGCTCAGGGGGAGAGCAGTGCACTGAAGATGCAAAGGTCACCGGTTCGAGACCGGTCTTTGGCAAGCAAATTTTTTTTTTTTTTTTTTTTTGCAAATTTCTTATCACTTTTCAAAATTCGCTATAAATAGGGAAGAAATTTCAATCACTTGATCAGTCATTATCAATAAATCAAATTGTTGGGTCTCTAATAATTTCATCTGCAAAACAATGAAAGTGCTATTATCAGCAGTATCGTTGATTGTGTTTGCAATTTCGACCTGTGAATGTGGACAAAAGAAGGTCAAAGGAACGGTTTGTTACCAAACTGCATTAAATCAGTTCAATCAACTTTCACCCAGTGATCAACAATTTATTTGCAAAACAATCGATACTTCGACTAGTAATACTAATAATAATAATGCCAAAGATTGTGATTGTTCCACAGATGATGCAAATACAAATACAAATTCTCGTCAAAGACAAACAACAACAACATCTTCTGATGGTAAATCTATAACCATTCAACGCGCCAATCACACCGCAAATCGGTACGTTGGGTGTTTTCAAGACACCGGTGAACGAATGTTCAAAAAATATACGTTTTTGGGTGAGGGAAATTCTGTGAAAAATTGCCTGGCTGTGTGTCGTCGTGATGGTTACGTTTATGCGGGAGCTGAAAACGGCCACGAGTGTCATTGCGGTAACAGGTATCCAGATGTAGCGAAATTTCCAAAGTTAGATGACAAAGCTTTCTGTCAAGTTAACTGCCGAGCCGAACCGGGTGTCAAGTGTGGAGGCGTTTGGCAATCATCCGTTTATGAAACAGGAAACCAGAGTAAGTATATTTTAATTTTTTTTTTTGTAAAAAAAATTAACTTTTTTTTTAATTTAGTTTACATTGTTCAACCTGATGGGACTCCAATGGAAGTTGATGACCAAAAATATTTCTATTTATAAATTATTTAGGCGAATAAATTTAATTTATCCATTTTTTGTCACCCCCCCCTCCGATTTTGTCGAAAAAATTCAGGGGGAAAAATAAAAATTAAATATGAAAAACAAATATTTTTGACACTTCTTGGAATTTTTATATTAAAAAATCATGAAAAAGTAATGTTTATGGTAAAATCATACAAAAAACCAAAAAAATTCGCTTAATTAAGACATTTTCTTTTGAAATATTGAAAAACATTTTTTTGAAAGTCACGTGACCAAATTTACTTTTTTCAAAATTTTTTATTTTGTGGAGATTTTGTTTGATTTTTCTTTACTTTTGAGTTTAAATTTTAAAATTATATTATCTAAAATTATATAAATGTTAAGAATCATCGTTTAACGTCTAAAAACGTTAAAAATTACAAACAAAAAATTCAAAAATATTTATTTTTTTTATTTCCCCCCCCCCTCGAGAAAATCCTCATGGGACAAAAAATGAAAATATTAAATTTATTCAGAAAATTATCTTGTTTCTTTTCGAAGTCAAAATTAGCACTTATTGGCAAGAAGGCTAATGATCAGTTTTCTCATTTCTTTCATGTCATAAGACCAAACTTGATGAATAATTTTTTGATATATTTGTTCGTTATTTCATTTATAAATATAAAATTGATTTTATTTTTAGATTTGAATGATGTGTGACATGCTCTTATCATCTAAAACCCAAAATGACAAAGAATAGTTCATTGAACTATTTTTATTTAAATTCTTATCAATGCACTATGTCAACATTTTTTTCGTATAAAAGGAATGGATTCTGACTGAAAAACTACAGTCATTTCCAATCGTTTGAAGTTCCTACGTCGACAAGCGAGATGAAGTTCTTTGTACTCCTAGCAGTTTTTGCTGCAGCATTAACTTCTACACTTGGTCAAAGCCAAGAAGAGCTGTTGGTCAGACCCTACCCGGTAAAACCAGTAACTCCAACGCAACCAACCTACCCGGTCAACCCAACCTATCCCGTGTATCCGCCACAACCAACCTACCCACCACAATTGGTTACTGTGCCAACAGGAACTGTCTGCTTCCGCACTGCTTTGTACAACTTCCAACAATTGTCACGTCACGATCAACAAACCATCTGCAACACCTTGACAACGAACAACCGAGTCCTTGTTGATCCTCCATACGTTCTTCCACCACAACAAAGATTCCTCGTCGATCCTCCGTATGTCGTTCAACCTCCCGTTGTTCAGCCTCCCGTTGTTCAACCTCCCGTTGTTCAACCACCACCAGTTGTTCAACCCACGCAACCTCCACCAACCACGACAACACCCGCTCCTAAACACACCGCTGGAAAATACCTTGGTTGCTTCAAAGACACCTGGGAACGCAGCTTGAAGAAACCAATTCTCTTGGGCGAAGGAACTTCCGTTGAAAATTGTATTGCTGCTTGTCGCAAGGAAGGCTTTGTCTACGCTGGCGCTGAGAACGGCAACGAGTGCTTCTGCGGAAATGACTATCCCGATGTAACTAAATGGCCCAAATTGGACGACAAAGTGTCCTGCAACGTTGATTGCCGCGCCGACAAGAAGGTCAAATGCGGTGGTTACTGGACGAGCTCAATTTATGAGACTGGAGTTGAAAGTAAGTAACAAAAATATTTATTCTCACAACTTTTTAATAAATTATTTTTAATATTTACAGTCACCAGACGTGAAAACTAACTCTACATCATGAAGAAAAATCAAACATGAGCGAAGAAAAAAAAAATAAATCTGATATTTTTCATTATTATGAAAAATAAATTAATCAACCTTTTTGATTGAATAAAAAAATTGTAAAGTCATGATTTTTTTTTCAAATTTCAATTTCTCTATAAAATTTCACATATTCAATACTACTATATAAAAATCTGCTTTACCGACATTTTTCTGTAGTACATACTACCAAGTAACATTCATACACTCAATATATTCGTTAAACACGTGTTCCTTCCAACACAAATACACGTTTTGTCTGGTAGTAAAACACAAGCCGAAGTAGCTCAGGGGGAGAGCAGTGCACTGAAGATGCAAAGGTCACCGGTTCGAGACCGGTCTTTGGCAATCAAATTTTTTTTTTCGTAAATTTTACCTTTTTTTCTCTATTACATTTGCCATCATGCCTTCCACTTCCATTCCCATCATGTCAGATGGTAAAATACACCGAATATTTTTCTCCATGTCCACTTGTTGTCTCAATTTACCGTCCATTTGAATAATAATTCGCACCGCCATCTCCATCATGTCATTTTCGCGGGGAATCATTCGTACTCCGCAAGACGACGTCGGAAGTGTGATGGAAACTGTCGAAGTCATGTTACCTTTGACACGACACTCATCGGAAAATTCTTTCGCAAAGACGATTCCCTTGAATGGTTTGCCCAAGTCGAGATTTATGTGGAAATGTTCACGATTACAATCGGTATGGATACTTTTTAAGCTATTTTTCGGCTTGGACTGCGGGAGTTTCGACGGTGACCTATTTGCGCAGACGGCATGAATTGAATAGAACAATAGTAGTAGCAGCAAAGTATTTCGACGACGACGGCGATTCATTGTTGGCTGTTTTTTTGTGGCTTATGATGCAAATTTCTGTAAAGAAAAAAAAATAATAATCGTCATTATTGAAAGAAAAACAACTAATTAACGGTTAATGAGGTAAAAATTTTAGAAATTTAATTTCAAGGCAAGCAAGAATATTAAGATTTTTAGAAAAATACTCATTTATTGCGTATTTAAAGTGTAATCTTTATTTTGGTGTTTAATGCTGGTGCTTATGAATATCGTAATTACCAATGTTCCTCTACTGATTTTTGTAAATTTAAACACTTCATTTCTAAAATTGTTTTGTGTGCACGTTAATTGTAATAAAAGTAAAAAAAAATACAATCGGCAATAAAACCGACGTTTAATTGTTATTCGTTATGATCATGAGACTGTGAAATGATGGCTCCACGTAATAACAAGTGAAATTTTTACTTAACACTCGTTACTCGTCCAATAAAGTGAGATAATCGTTACGAATTTATGAGAAACTAAGTGGTCGAATAGACTTAAACCAAAGTATAAAATTATCCCGCAAGCGTGGATCAACTTTTTCTTGCTTCTCCAATAACGCAGGTTGAGTGATCGCTTGGTTCAGTTGATGCAAGTCCGCGTAATATTCCATTCCAGCGACAGGTTGCGAAGAAAATGCCGCACCAACTTCCGTACAGTCAACCACGCACGCCTTGAGCGGTGTTACGTGCACCGTCGAAAAATGCGGAATTTTGCGATGCTCGATAATTTCACGCATCAAAATGACACAAGTTCGACTTCCGACATGCGTGTTCCAGCGAGACCAGGCAAAGTTATGGGTAGCGATCATGGTACCCATGCAATTGTACAAGTGATACTCCATCGAAGAGTTTTTCTCGCAGGAGCCATCCACATAGTAGAAAGCGTCATCGTCCGGGAAAATATCTGCCGACACATCACGCATAACTTTGATCATTTGACGAATGGAAAACCAAGTATTCATGTGGTCTTGTAATGCATTAGTTGCTCCACCTTGAATGGCATTCAATTTGACTCCTTCGGGACTGAGTGAAAATTCAGCAGTCATGATAGAAGCAGTTATCGAAAATATTAACGTGCCAGGACTAAAAAAAGAAAATATTTAGTAGACGTAAAAACACACTCAAAAGTAAGTTACTTCTTCAAATCTGGTTTAATATCCCATCCTTGAAAGGGAATGTTGCTATAACGAGGAGAAGCCATCGCATATACTCCCAATTTTCCAATTCTGAATTGCATTTGCAACTTATCTTCGTTGTATTTTATGTCGTGAATGTCATCTGTGATCCATCGACCACGAATTTTCTTGCTTCGAAAAACTTTACGACTAAAATTGAGGTGATAAATATTTTTTTTTGTAAAAAAATTGAGAAATTCTTACGGTTGATCTTCAACAAGTTCGTCATAATCGTCTTCGCTATCTTCTTCAGACTCTGGATCAGGTTCCTTTTCTTCTTCTTTTTTCTGAAATAAATGACTTCCTGCACCTCCTCCCATCAAAAGTGCTGCATTAAAATCCAAATCACCACCCAATTTCAAGAGGGCCAATTCCGCTTCCGACAATTCTGGCGGTTTTTCTTCTTCTTCCTCTTCGGGCTCTGCTTCTGGCTCAACTTCTTCAAACTCGATTTTTCGTTGAAAAATTGGACGCTTACTTTCGATCAATTCATCCAAATCTTGCATGAATTTTGAAAACATGTAAACATTTTCCTGAACTTCTTCCTTTATAGGTTCCTGCTCTTTTAGCTCGGAAGTATCGCTGCCTTCGTTATTGAACGACTCGGAATACTCGGAATAGCCTTTGGACGAAACAACTTGCAGAATTCGCTTCGTACCACAACCAGGATGTAAAAACGATGGCGAACGTGTTTCATAGATCAAGTTACTCAGTTGTGGACTGATTTCGACATCTTGCAAAACAGGCGATGTTCCATTGGCGTTTTTCAACGTTTCCGGATCCAATCGATTTATTTTCACACCATACCCATCTGGGATCTTTGGAATGACAAATTGAGCGATGAGTGTTTGCAATTGGTTATTACACGGAACTTCCAACAAATTAAAGTCCTCCACGACTTTCACAGGTGGTTGTTTCTTTCTTCGGAATCGCGTTTCTTGTCGCTTTAGCAAATCGTCGTTTGAAGTAATCGGTTCCCAGCGACAAACGATTGGAGGTTCGAACCAAAAGATCGTTTCCGGTAATTGAAGCGTTACGAGACAAAGTTTATCAAAATTTTCTTCGACCATTTTCAGTTCTGCTTCAATTTCTTCGGGTAAACGACGAACGCCAGGCTCTGGTACTGGGGGAGGAACATAGAATTGATGCCAATCCTTCATGACCAGCTTTGCTGGCTGTGGCAATGTACGCAGATATGCTTTTGGACCTAGCTTTACATGTTGTTGCGGTTGCTCGACATAGTCAAAGTGATACACTCCGCCCGTTATTCGATGACTTCGGAGATTAACTTCGGTTTCTTTTAATTTTAGACTCTCTGGACCCTTTTTCCTGCGTTCTTCGCGACGAATTTCATCCTCATAATCTGTGAATATCTTGTCGACATCTAAATCGCGTGGAGCCACACTTGCTTCCGGATCATCAGGGCTACAAAAAAAGGTTAGATACTCAAAATTGGGTTTAAACTTTTCGTTTTAATCAATGTAACTTCTCTTCAGGTGCCGGCTTGTCAGATAATATTTCCTCAAGCACCATCTTTAACACTTCTTTGCGTTTTTTCCACTCTCCTTTTGTCGTTTGACGAATATTCTTACTGAAATCCACTACATACGGCAAATCAATCGTCATGCAATAATCACTGTAATGATCAAAATCCACCCATAAAGCTCGTATTGCTGAATAGTGACATTTTATAATTGGAGGCAGCACAACTTCCACTCCGATATCAACGAAATTTATTTCGATGTGTTTTCCATCATGTGCTGCTTTTTCTTTGGGATTCAAGATAATGGGTTGCGGCATGTCAATCGTCGTATAAATTTGATTTTTGAAGTGAACCGAGTTGTATTTATGTTGAGCGACATTTAAGCCTTCAAGACTAAAAATGATTTTTTTTAAACAAAAATTTTCATAAAAAATAAAATTCAACTCACTCCATGTCTCTTTTGACGTTCAATAAAATCTTATACGAAAAATCATTCAAAAAATCCGACACCATTAATCTCAATGTGGCTTGTAACTCATGTAATTCCTGCATAATTCGATCAGACAACTCTTCTTCCGTTATTGTAATGTCAAGTTCTTTCAAAATGCCCAAAACTTCCGTTAAACGTTGCGCGTAATAATCTCCCAAAATCGGTTGCTTCGATCGCAGAAACTCATACGACATATTTGGGATCGTTTGATCTTGCGTCAAGACACTTTGAGCATTTGTGTGCAGCAACCAATTCATTTCCTGCTTTTCTCGCTTTTCCATCGCTTGTTTCCACATAAAAATGTACTGCCGCAAGTCACATGGGTCAGAAGTGTTTGGTTGTCCCGTGCAACGCATAAATTGAGTCCACTGTGTCAAGGTTGCAGAAGCAACAAGTTGTGAAGGAAACAAAAAAAGGTCATTGAAATGAGTGAAAGAGACCGAACTTCAAACATTACCTCTCTTTCTGTTTTCTCCTGACGACGAATTTCCTTACATTGTTGCTTCAATTTCAGCAAATACTCAATACTGTCCTTTAATTGCTGCTTTCGTTGCTTATGCTCAATGACTTCTTGGTATTGACGCTTTTCAGCTTCTCTTTTTTCACGCACTTGACGATCTTTTTCCTCTTCAATCTTTCGCAAGCGTTCGCGTTCCATCTCAAGGCGAGCAGATTCGGCTGCCTCAGCCTCGAGACGAGCTTTCTCTTTTTTCGACAATTTCTTCTTTGGCGGCTAGAAAAAACGCTTATGAACATTTTGAATCGTTTTTGGTCAAAAAATATAAATTTTTACCATTTTTAATGAATTTTAAAATACGAGCGAAAAATCTTCCTGTTAAAATTCAAAAAAGGACGCCAATCGATTAAACAAGGGACTTGGAAACCTTCAAAAGTTGTTGATGCTTCTGATAAGGTCGGCAAGAAGTGCAACAAGTAACATTCAACAGGGGCGCATTCGACACTTGTTGCATATTCGTTACTAAGGTCCACTGATGGAATTTTTAGGTCTTCGTAATATATATAATTTTTTTTGTTTGAGAACGAATAGAGGACGCGAAACAATGAGCGAACATAATTTGTTCAAATACGTGATCGATTTGGTTTCGATATCTACTTTTTCTTGTTCAACAACTAAATTTTAAATAAATTAAAAGTATTTAGGTTGACAATATCGTCGTGTCTCCATCTCTACAACTTGCAAATTCGACCAAAGTGGAGCATTAGCGACTATTTTTTCGTCTCTTCTGTATTATTCATGACACAAACAACGAGATTACATGCATTGATTGCAAATGAAATTCTAATTTCTTATTATTATTATTGCTGTTGTTCGGGTTATTACGAACACGCTAAAAAAGAAGAAATGCATAATAACACGACTCGACCATGACCGCCGTGCATTACAGCTTAAACAATCGAAATGTGTCGTGTGTATGCAATGCGGTCCCAAATATGGAACTGTTGGAGAAAGAAATTGTGTTGCTTTAATGACAAGTGAACAAATTGATGGCAGCATCTTTGTGGGGGGTGGACAGAAATTGTGCGCAGAATCCACGTTTTTTTCTTCTTCATTCTTCAAGTTTGACACAAATAAACCCTTTTGCATCGCTACCTGTTGAAATTTTTAGTTTATTTACTTTTCGCACAGAAATCCTGAGATAAAAAGCTGCCAAAATGTGTTTTCCACTTGCATTACCGAAGGTTTGACACTTTTTAATATTTAATTTTGTTTGAATATGACTCTAGATAACTGTTTTTCAGGTCGAAAACTTCCTATATTGCGTAAATTTACGTAGCGGAACCATTTTTCTCGCACTCGCTCAAGTACTTATCGGACTCCTGTCATTGCTGGGCTACGTTTTTGCCACGGACGATGACCAAAGTGGAGAATACGTCTTTTTAACGGCGTTGACAATTGTCGCCGGAATCCTCGGCGTTGTGCTTCTCATTGGATTCAACAAGCAGAGCCTCGAATGTTTCGCAGTCTACGTTTGGTCAGCTTTAGCAGTCGTCTTCATATTTGGCATTCGCATTTTCACATCATTTGCATTTGATTCGGCTCTAGCTGGATTTAATGCCATACTGATTTTCATCATTTGTTGGTACGTGTTGGTGACAATTAACTCCTATTATGTCATCTTGTATCGCGAGCGGCAAGTTTCCGAACAGGAAAATGTCACGTCTGTGCATGCCCAAGACTTGCCGATGCAAGATACCAATGTGAAGCCAACGAATGCTTAAGTCTCAGGATGGATTTTTCGTTTCTAAGCCTTCTTTTTCTGGACCAATTGTTATACTCATATACACTTTTTGACGAAACTTTTTTTTACAAATAAAGCAATAGAAAACCACAGAGCTTGGTACGCAATGCAGCCATAAAATTGGTACCAAGCTCTTTGGTGTCATGGTTTAAGAGAAAATCGCTGCAGAAAATTATTATTATTATTCGTCATCATCATCGCAGCTACTTGATCAAAAGTTACCGTTAAATTGCCGGTGGAATGATAACAACAAGGCACAACCCATAATCGTTCGTTATGCAAATCAAAAGTGTGCTCAATCCCATAACGTTTATCCGCCGGCAGATTAATCGTTCATAAATGCTCACGCAAACTGTTGAAGAACGAAGTTTTGCTGCTCATTTAACAACAATTTATGACTCGAAAAGTTCTTAAAAGCGGTTAAACTTTCTTTCTTCTCTAATCAATTTTATGACGTTTTTTCTAATTGATTACTGCAACAACGAGAGCATAAGTGAATAAGGGGCCATATGTAGGTGAGCGAGGTAATCAAATCATAAAAAGCGGCTTTTTTTCTTTGCCGCGAAGCAAGCAATTTGAGTGTAAAACTGCAATTTATAAGGTTTGTAGGCGAAATTCGCGCAGGCAGGAAGCTATTTTTCTCTTTCTCTCGTGGCTGTCCTTTCTGGGTCAAATCGCAAAAAAAAAATTTGTACGAAAATAAAACAACATAAATTGACTGAAATTGAAGTATTTGGGTCATTTTTCAACGTCTCACTCTTTGTCTGATTGTCATCGTGCCTGACTTTATTTATTTACACTTCGCCACTCTCGTCAATTTCACTATTATTTTCATGCATTGAAGAAATTCTTTCTTTTCGAGCATAAAATAAAATCAAAAGCAAACAATTGAAGAGTCATTGAAATCTGATACAATTATTTTACTGCATGATTTCTGATTTTTATGAATTCCATGACCTGTTCCTCAACTTCAGTCTCTTTTCATCTCTCTATTTATTTATTGTAAATGACTATGAAAAGCATTTCAAATAACAAAAGTATACGGCAACAAAAGTCCATCCGAAGTTTATATAAATTGTGAAATTTGTCTCTGTTGCTCAATTTGATTTTTAGATGAAAATTTATATTTTGGGAAATTTAAATTTTATTTTTTAAAATGAATTTTGAGTTCAAAAAAATCATCATTTAACGTCTAAAAACAAAAAGAAAATTTTAAATTAAATAGGAATTAAAAAAATTTAAATTGATTAGTTTTACATTAATTAATTCAAATTTATTAAAAATGCGCTCTAATCAATAAAAATTCTCATTTTTGTTAATTTTCTGTCCAACAAACCGCAACATCAGGAACGTGATCACATAATAAAAGTGTATTTATTTCTTCTTTTCTTCAGTGAAACACATTTAACATGCAAAATCATACAAAAATATAAAAAGTATAACGGAACGTCTTTTGATTCAGGACAGTAGGCAATCATTTGCTCATTTCACGTCGTCGGTCGTCAACTTACCACGACACTGATAATAGCAAAAAAAATCATTGTGATCCGGAGAGAGAAACAGGTACTAAAAGAGTGTGAAAAACTGCTCTGAGAACATTTTTTTATGTTGATCCATCAGACGAGAAGAAGAGTCGTTAAAAGACACATAAAAACAGGAAATCAGCTGTTAGGCGTTTCACATATGCAAATTTTTTCTCAAATACTGTCATTATTTCATCATTGATTGACTGAGACCGTGCTAATTGATGTCATCTTTGTTATCGTAGCCGGAGGTAATTACAAAAGTGATAGTTTGATTTTTATTAATATTCCTGGATTTCAAATCTCCTTCTGATGTTTTTCCAAAAATACTCAGAAATGTCAGAAAAACAAGTTAATGGCCTGTATTGCAATTTTAATGCAACTCCCCTTCACTAATTACACGATCATTAATTCAATAACAATAAAATTATTGCGCTAAGTTTTTTTTCCGCTGCTGCAATCAGTGTTATGAGATCTATTTATCATCAACAGCAGCGAAAAAGTCAATTATGAGTATTTTATTGTGCAAATAAAAAAAATAATTATAAAAATCTAAAAAATCTTACAATAAAAAGTAAAAACAGGCTCATCTATGAAAAAGCGATACCAGACACAGACAAGAAAAAATAAATTATTAACATTTATAAGAAAAAAAAAATGAGCAGCCACAATAACAATAAAAGCGAACTTTATTTTTAATTTTTGCTGTAACATTGTTGTCGAATGCCTTAAGGGCCATTTAAATTCTCAACATTTAACATTCTTGCCCTTTTAAACGACAAACGATGCGATTCTAGTTAAAAGTTGCCTACGAGTGAACTTGAACATAAATTACACGTGATTAATGTTTAAATGTTGCTGTTGCCAATATTTATGATATGAGTGATTTAAACATAATTGTGGCTGCTGTGTAATTAAGTCGTTACTTTTTTTATAGCAACTCGTCAACGAGGCTCGAATGCTCATTGTAATAAATAATAATAATAAAAATAATTGGAAAGCCGTTGCATTTGTTCATTCGTGTAGCAGTGAAATTCGAGAGGAAGTGATGACATGACCGTTTTTGGCTCAAAATTAGTCTAAATGTCTGAATAATTTAAAATAATTAAATAAACACTTTTTTTTTCGTAGTGAATTGTTGATCACGCGCACAATATTATTTATGTTCTTTTCATGCTGTTCTCCAGTTACTCCGTTTCTGTGGAGAGTAAGCAACAATGTTTATTACTTTTAACGACCTATAATTTAGATAAACATCTTAACTTGAAAACTATCAATGTCCATTACTTTTTGTTTTCACTTAGAAAATTATTTTCATGCAAGTGAAGTTGAAATCTTTTTAAATATTTTTTTGAATGAGAGTTTCAGCCACTTTTATCAGCATTTTGTTTGGCTTAGATTAGAAGATGCACTTTAGACGTCCCTATTTTTGGAATAAATTAATAATGAGTTCATTGAACTATTAGTTCTTATCAATTCATTATGTGAAAAATTCGTATAAAAGGAAATTAACTTTAGTTTTAGTTTTACAGTCGTCTCTAGTCTGCCGTAGAGTGACAAGATGAGGTTCGTTCTTTCGAGTGCATTGATTGCAGCTGCAATTGCTCTCTGTTTGTCTTTGAGTCCACTACCGCCAAAACCATCACCGACAGGATCTCAGTTAGTTCAAGTGGATCAAGACACTGTTTGCTTCCGCACTGCTTTATACAGCTTTTGGCAACTATCAAGACGCGATCAACAAACTCTTTGCGATACTTTGAAGCCGACAAATCCCTTGCTACCAAACAGAATTTTGGTTCCGCCAACGGATCCCGTATATCCTCCTGTAGTGCCTCCAACTGATCCAGTTTACCCACCACCGACGCATCCAGTTTATCCTCCAGTTGTGCCACCAACTGATCCAGTTTATCCTCCACCACCAACCGTATATCCTCCACCACCAACCGTATATCCTCCACCACCAACCGTATATCCTCCACCACCAACTGTATATCCTCCACCACCAACCGTATACCCTCCACCACCAACCGTATATCCACCGCCAACCGTATATCCACCGCCAACCGTATACCCACCACCAACAGTTTATCCCCCAGTTTATCCTCCAGTAGTAGTTGATCCTCCAACGACGACAACTACAACCACTACGACTACTCCCCCGCCACCAACGACCACAACGAAAGACCCAGTCACTGATCCCTTGATCGGTTGCTTCCAAAATAAACCTGATAAACCCTTATTCCAACAACAAGTTATCTTGGGTGACCAAACTACCGTTAATTACTGTATTTCAGCATGCGCTCAGCAAGGTTTCGCCTATGCTGGATTGTCGAATGGCAACGAATGTTGGTGCGGAAATGATTTAGGCGAAGATTACACTTTCGTAGATCAAGGTCAATGTAATGTTGATTGCAGAGGAGATCCGAGCTACAAATGCGGCGGCTATTGGTTCTTAATGATTTATCGAACAGGAGTCTTAGTAAACTTGATCGATTCAAAAGTTACTCCTAATAAATATGTTTTGCAAGCTGAATTCAATTGAAGACTAGAGAGATAAAAAGTTAAAATAAAATTTTGAAATATGGAATTTTCAAAATATAAGCAATAAATGAATGTTGAAAGCATTTTCAAGTAAACTTCAGTTTTTTATTCTATAAAAAATTCTTTGATTTCAACTTTTTTTTAAGCCAAAAATCGTCATTTTATGAACAAAAAGCATACTTTTAAATTTTCGCAGCAGAAAAAAATTTTGTAAATGAAAATTTTTGAAAAAACATTAAAGATTTTTAATAATTCAGCATCTTATCAATATAAATTTATTTTTAAAACTTCAGATTTGATTTAGAAATGAGTGTAGTACATTGAAAGGACCAAAGTAATAAATCGCACAAATGCATACAATGACCTAAAAGCTAAGTTTCTAAGTTTCACCAAAAACAAAATTTCAATTTTTTTGAGTTTCTTATGCTTTGTTAAAAAATCAACAACACTTTAAAATTGGAAGACCTTGAAAATTAAGTTATGCGATTTATCACATTTATCGACACTAAATTGGTCAAATTAAGCTCTAAAAGTCCAAATAGAAAATTTTTCTGATTATTAAATCCCATAGAATAACTTAAGAAAAGAATTTAGTAACTTGAGAACCAAGAAATTACAAAATATTAAGTAACATTACCTATTTCATTTCATTCTAGTTTTAGATTTAAGTGAATGGAAAATTTCCAAAAATATCTTATCATTTTTATTAGACACATATAAGCGAAAACTAATGTTTGATAGACACTTGTCATTAAAAAAATGAAGAACCTTTGATAAGATATTATTAAGAAAGTAAATTTATATTATGATCTTCTAAATTTAGAATCCAGTGAATGGAAAATTTCCAAAAATTTCTTATCACTTTCATAGCATTTCAAGTCAATATTTGATAGAGATTTGTCTTCGGAAAAGTTCAATGATCTAAATTTATTTTTTATTACATAAAATTTAGTTTGATAATAAATTATTTCAGTTTTTTTTTCTAATTTTAGAAAAGTCAATGGAAAATTTTCAAAATTTCTTATCGTATCATTCTTATTATGTAAATTTAATCGAAAACTAATTGTTTGACATAGTTTTGTCTTTAAAAAAAAGTTCAGTGATCTCTCTTTGTTTTATGCTCTTTTTTGTTTCAAAACGTCTTAATTCTTATCACTACAAATAATGTCATTTGTCCTTAGCTATAAAATTAGACGAATTTCATTTAAAAATTTCAGTCTTCATCATTCTTTTGTACATTGAACATCAGTATGAAGTTCTTGCTCATCACCGCATTGGTGGCTTCGGCACTCTCTGGATCTTTTGGTGAGTCTCCTCTACCCAATCCATACCGCGACCAACCTCAACTCGTTCACGTGCCACACGGAACTGTCTGCTTCCGCACTGCTTTGTACAACTTCCAACAATTGTCTCGTCACGATCAACAAACCATCTGCAACACCTTGACAACAACCAACCGAGTCCTTGTTGATCCTCCATACGTTCTTCCACCACAACAAAGAATCCTCGTCGATCCTCCGTATGTCGTTCAACCTCCCGTTGTTCAGCCACCCGTTGTTCAACCTCCCGTTGTTCAACCACCACCAGTTGTTCAACCCACGCAACCTCCACCAACAACGACAACACCCGCTCCCAAACACACCGCTGGAAAATACCTTGGTTGCTTCAAAGACACCTGGGAACGCAGCTTGAAGAAACCAATTCTCTTGGGCGACGGAACTTCCGTTGAAAATTGTATCGCTGCTTGTCGCAAGGAAGGCTTTGTCTACGCTGGCGCTGAGAACGGCAACGAATGCTTCTGCGGAAATGACTATCCCGATCCAACGAAATGGCCCAAATTGGACGAAAAGGTCTCATGTAACGTTGACTGCCGCGCCGACAAGAAGGTCAAATGCGGTGGTTACTGGACGAGCTCAATTTATGAGACTGGAGTTGAAAGTAAGTAACAAAAAAAAAATTTCAAGTCTTTTTTTTTATTCAAAAAAAATTTTTTTTTTTAGTAACTAGACGTGAATCATAAAACTCAAGCAAAGAACGAATCACACACACACAAAATCTGATAATTACACTAGATACAACAGAAAACTTTCAACGCTGATGAAATCTTTAGTTAGTTCAAGAAGAATGTTATAATAATTGATTATGATTGCTTCTTGGCACGAATAGAGTTCTTCTGAAGTAAAAGCACTTTATAACAAATTCAAACAGTTTTTATTACTTCGTTTTATCCTCATTATTACTCTATGACACCACAAACAAATAATAACGTAAATAAACAAATAGATTAACTTGACCTCACGATCAACGAGAAACAGAACTAATTACACCACGACAAAAAAAACAACAGTTTAACAGCTGACTGAGATCACTTGTGTTCTGTTCGTTTCAATTTTTCCAACACTTAGCACTTGAAAGGTGAAATATTTTTAATGACTTCCTATTAGCTATCAGATCGATCGACACATATTTGATTTATTTTTGTTTCTTTTCGTCGTTAAAGACCGAGCGAAAGAAAGGAGACTTTTTTGTCTTCATGCCATGAAGCCATAAAATTTTAATAAATTACGGTTTTTAATGATGATTAGACAAGTTTTGTTGCATTGCATTAAAAAAAAATTAACGGTTCTTAAGGTAAATATTTTTGTACTTTCCCTTTGCTTGATTGTGTTTACTTTACTTTGCGATTAGAGAAAAAAAGAAACGGGAGAAAGAGAGAAGAATTAATCTGGTAAGGAAGCAAAATTAATTCTATTTGACGTTCCACTGTGTTGCAACATGCGCATGAAGTGTTTTTCGTGTAACTACTGTGTGCTGCCTCTCGTCTGCATGTCGAACACAACGAAGAAGCAAAACGAGATGAAAGATAAATATCAACAGCCAGCATCGCGCTGGCAACATCATATTCATTAATTACAACTTTGCGATGCACAATCAGTTGCCTTCGTTAATGATATGCTTATAAACTCTTTTCTCTCGTACAATTGGCTGTTGGCAAGAGCGATCTAGATGCCTGACTATTAAAAAGTTACTTTAAAGTGTGTGCTGCTAAAACAACTCTATTTATATTAGAAAATGAGAAAAGTATAGAGAAGAGAGGAAAGAGTACATCATTAGAATGATGTGGGTCAGTAGTGTGGCTAATAGTTAATATAAAGGCTTAATGATAATCAATGTTACGGTTTATTTTATTTATTTTAGTGTTTGAAATTTTATACAATTTCGCCAGAGAGATTTAGCGATATTATTGCATTTTGCACTTTTTCCTTTCCATTTTCGAGAACACTACAATAATTATTGCATGTTGCTCTCATTTTGAACTGTTTTAATGCGTTTTCGTCTGTTAATAAATAAACAGGTAAAGGCAAAATGAATATAAAGTCAATCTGTGAGAAAAAACAAACTGAAACTTTAGATTTTTTTATTTCGATGAAACTTGAATAAAGATCGTATTTTCAATCTAACAATTTTTAAGAATCTTTAAATATACTGCAATCTTAGTCAACATCATATTTTTATTCAATTAATAACCTTTCTTTTATTTTTAAAACGTTTCTCTAAAAAAAAAAACTTAACAATGTCTGTCTAAACTGCACAGTAAAAAACAACTTTTTGGCGCAAAACGTGGTTAATCAAATTATTGTCTTTTTTGAAGCAAGTTTGGGAATGAATGGTTTTTGGTACATCCATTCAAAAAATAATAAAAAAATTTACCCAAACTTTGATTTTTGAATTTTTTAAGGATTTTTTTATTTCTTTTCTCAAATTTTTCGTCTCAAGTAGTTTTTTTTTTATCATAAAACATATACTCGCATATACCTTTAAGCATTACGCTGATTTTTGCAAAAAGATTAAAAAAACCTTGAATTTTAAATGAAATATCTGCATCTTCGTTAGTTAACATCTAATTCTAACGTCTTACCATATTATTGCATTTTTTTCTTTTTTTTTTTTTGTAAATAAGAAAATTAATATTTATTCAATTATACCTATGCAACCTCAATTCAAGTTTCAATTCAAAGAGACACAAAAGAAGAATAAAAAAAATTCTCTGGCAAATGTCATGTCACCGTCACGGAACCCAGTTGATTCTTTTACAAATCACAACATTAACATCATAATTGTCTCGTCTTAATTTTTTCTTCGTCATTTCTACGTTTCTTGCATTATTATCATCGAGAAGTAAAAAAAAAGTTTGCATCGTAATTTTTACAATTAAATTAAAATAATGTTATCTGTCCTCTCTTCTTCGTTATTGTTTGTCTTACATTATTTTTCTGTTCTAGATTTGCTACAATTTTCGTTAGTTGTTGTATTAGTTGTTCATAATGGCCATTATTAAATAGTGTAGACTTAGTTAATACAGATGTGTAGAAGAAAAGTGAGCAAAGCACTTAAGTTTGGTCTACTTTCTCATAGTAAACTTTTAATTTAGAGGTAAGACAAACAACAACAACGACGACGACACACGTTTATGTAATTTAAAATGTTTATTTATTATTGTTATGTTGTAAAATTATGTAGAGTTATAAATAAAATGTAGCGATTTATGGATAAAAGCAGACGTGAAATTGGTTGTTACACTGTTTGTTGTTTTTTTTTTGTGGAAAATTAAGTCGACTGGCACATCGAACGAGATTACGCACCGTTTTATGTTACACTTAATTATTAGCTTTTAACCTTATGGGAAATTCAAACGATTTTTATTGTTTACCCAAAAAAACCCGTTGTTCAATGATCGACTGGACAATGATCTCCATCTCATCCGCAAGCTCGAATGGCAGCCGCCTTCGACTGCAACCTACGTGGAAGTTATTTAAGGGCGTTCCCTTATCGTTCTAGGCAAAAAATAAAATTATTGACCCACTTTGGCAATAAAATTTCAAATTAGAGTTAAATTTGTTATTTTGCATGCATTTGAACAACAAAAAACGACACAAAAATGAATCGTGACTTATTACTAAACTTGAAAGATTTATAGACAGAAGTGCATGTTTCGTTAAATTAAATGCAAAAAGGGAAATCAGGTTGATTCTCACACATCTCGCACCAACTAACTACCTTAACAAAGAACATTCTGCGCAATTTGTTGGGGATTGCGAAAGATGAAAAAGTGACACGAGCAGAGGTTTTATCACTGTATTTATTCGCTCAAGGCAAAACAGTTTAGTGTGAATTTTAAAGAAATAAATAAGAAATAAACATTTATTGCTCAATTTTGCAACCTGATCATGACGTCGATTGGATTCGATCAGCCTAATGAATAGTGGACGAACAACGCCCAAAAGTATCATGTCGATATTCAAAGTGGGTCAATTTCAGTTCTATCTCAAAGTGCAAAGATCGCAGATAAACTGTCGTGTTTCGAAGATAAACGATGTTAAAGGTAATCGAATTACATAATTTATCTAAAGCATCATTGAAAGCTTAACAGGTGCAGAAATTTTTCTTCTTCGCTTAAAGAAAAGAAAGAGAGGCACAACAGGTTGTTAAAACTGTTTGGTTCGGAACGTTATGATTTCGCAACAATAATAGGGCATTAAAATTAACATTTTTTAATATAAACATCACAATGGAGCGATTTTTTTCGGAAGGTGAATGTAATAATGATCAAGATCAAGCAACACATGAAGTGAATATCGCACCAAGCAAGCCATAAGGAAAAAGACTGAAACAATAGATTTGGAATTTATTACCTACTGACAGTATAATAAAAAGTTGTGACCTTTTGTTTCGTGCGCCCGCCATCCATGCCGTATATGCCGTTGCATGAGAATTATCAGAACATAAAGTGAGATAATGTGGCTTGTGTCCAACATAATAATGGAGCAATTGTGTTTTATTCAAATTTGTTGACGCTAAAAAGGCAAACAATAAAACGAATAAATCTTCGTCGCAATTTGTTCCTGATAGAACGGTTGAGATGCAAAGCGGAATTGTTGAAGATGATGCTACTTCACATTGTTCGGGTGCGTTGAAGCTTGTGACACGTCAATGTAGGTAAGTAAACCGTTGGCTTTTTCGGCATTTTATGATCCCATTGGCTACTGTTCAGGAAGTTGGTTGCTTAATCATTCATAAACGAAAGATAACCCCGCAGTAACTATTTGCCTTTGAATGATGAAATCAACTTGTTCTTCATAAAAATCGTTGCACTTGACTTTTCTTGCCTCACAGCAACTTGCATCTATGTAAATCTCTGTGTCTATGGTCGTTATAACATTTTTTATTATTGTTATAGTTGATTGAATTTTTTCTTTCATTCCTCCTAGTCATTACTTATCTCGCATTATTATTACATTTTTTTATGATTTTTTTTGTTGTACTGTTACAAGTACAGTAACGAGTGTACAAGAAAGTTCAAATCGGTAAAAAAGCATTTTGATGCGTAAAAAATCAATAATTGTGTTCGTTTTGTTGTCTTATGATCTCACAAAAATTCAATTTTTGATATAACTATTTTTTAATCCGTTTAGAAGATCTTTTGTTATTAATTTAAAAGTTCAAGTTTATCCTATTTAACTTAGTCTCGCCGCTTTATTGATTATGTTTTAAAATTTACACAACAAAATTTAAAGCTCCATTTGAAATTCTTTAAATATTGTTGTTTAATTGATTGATGTTTTTAAAATTGCCTTAAAAAGAAGATTTAGAATAAAGTCAGACGGAAATATGGTAAATTATTAGGAAGTTTTTAAGCATAGAATTGTTTATCGATCATCACACCTCGATTGAGAGAAAACTACGAAACGCACAAAAAGGCATTCAAACGACAAAACAGTAATTATATGGTCGGTGATTTATTATTATTCTTTATTCTTTTGGTCGCGTTCAAGTGTTGAATGTTCATGTTTCACCGCATTTATTTAACTTCAGGTGGCGAGTGCTCTGATCTAGTTCTCGATATTTATTTAGTTTGCTTACGCGTGTTTATTTGCTTGAGTGATTTTGAAAATCTCAATTGACAATCTTCTTCGTCTTTATTTGTTAGAGCTAAAATTGTTTATTTGTTGAATGAGTTTTCTTATTGAGAGTGAATGTAGCACCAGAGAAATTTTGCGCAAAATGTATATAGCACCGAAAAAGGTGCGCAAGTATATATGTAGAGTACCTATTTTAGAATTTTTGATCTTAGTTTTTGATGACTCCCAATATTTGAATGATATTTTCAACTTTTTTTTTTGGGGTTTAAATTTTTATTTAATAAACTCAGATTTTCGAATTACACTTGCTTTAAAAAGCATATACTGTGATATCGCAAATGAACGTCACCACAATCATATGTAATCAATTAATAAATTAGATCGATTTCCAAACCTAGGCAGCTTTGGCGTGAAGGAAAACATCCAAGCGAAACTTAACGAGAAACAAATTAGATTGTATGGTCATACGTTGAGACGACCAATAGAACACATAACAAAAAAAGGCTCTGAACATACAAGGAAACAGCCCAAAGAAAGCGCGGACGACCCAAAAAAAACGTCACACGAAAAGCAAGCTGATTTTAAGTTTCGACAAATAAAATGTGCTAAAGAAGTAGGTTTCACACAGCAAAGATGCTCGATGAAGACATATCACACATAAAGACGAGCATATCATATAAAACTTTTTAGGTAGGTAGACAAAATTATTTTAAAAGTAAAATTATTGGAATTTTATTTAACATTTAAATAGAATAGTAATTCAATTATATTGAAAATATATTTGTGAAAATCAAATTAAATTGATATTCTTAAATTAAGCAATTTTCCTACTTTGTTTAATAATTTCAAGGTAAACTGAAATATTTATTTATCAATCAGTTTTCAAATAAATTAATGAACTCTTTTTTTATCAAAAAATTAATTTATACAATCGATAAAAAGAGTCGTGATTTTTGACGTCTAATTATCAAATATTTGATAGAATGATGATAAAGTATTTTGAACTACTGCGCCCACTTGTATAATCAAAAAAAGATACGATTTTTTTGCGCAAAACTTCTGGTGCGATCTTCACTCTCATTATTACTGTTGTTCTATTTTATATTTAAAAATATCTCGGATGTTCTGCACTTTTTGCACTCCTAAAAACATGAAGATGATATAGTACAAAATTCCAAAAATTATTACTTTTTGACTTTTTAATAATGCAGATTACCAATAACTACTGATCAAATAAGAATTAAATGTAAAAAGCGACTGACTGATTTTAAGGTAAGTGTATTATGGGCAAGTCAAAAAGCTCAAGATGTGCAATTCTTTAGTACATTACTAGATGCAGTCCACATTCCAATACTATCTCATTTCATCCGTTTTATCTTTTGCCAATGACACCCAAAACTGTGACAGTCTTCACTGTCATTGTTATTTTTCATTGAAATTCAAACAAACATTCACACAATTCTCGCCGTTACAACAAACATTTATTATTTACAAATTTCTAACAATATATCTTCTAGCTTGTAGTCTTACTCATACTTGGTAATCGTGAATTCCTTAGCATTATTTTTTCTCAGTCCGTCTTTCTAACAACATTAATTTTATTTTTACACAAATATTTGTTCACTACTAGATAAATTTACTAAAGATGGCAAAAAAAATTTTTTTTTTCAAACATACCACAAATCACTTCATCGTGTGGTTTTTGTTTGTATTTCGTATTCATTGCACCACCTGAATAGCCGCCGTGTCTTATTCGCCTTACAATTGTTCAAAAACGTGATCATTTATTACAGAATGAATGATAAAAATTTACTAATTTTGTACAAGTTGCAACCTTGTCCTAAGACTTTTTATTTTCTAATCCCTTTTGTAGCTCCGTGAAAAGTTGGTCACACATAATTTCTCAGTTTTCGTGATTTGCCCTCGGAAATATTTTTCTCTCATCAACAAATGTAAACAAAGAATGTTTCTTATCATCATCATGTTTGTTTATGAGAATTTGACTTGATTGATTGTAGGCATGAAACGCACACTCATGATACGAATCTCATAATTCATCACCGATACGTCATAAGAAGACTTTTCCTTATATTATTTGACTCGCATGACATGACCCACATTTTTGTTTATTTATTTGCCGTTAAATATCGAACAACATGCAGCTCTTCTTTTTTTTTACAGTAGCCAGTTGGCAACCATGTAAAGTTTTTTTTTTGATAAATTGTGGTTTGAATTTTAAAACAATGATGACAGTAGAATGGGATAAAAGAAAGGAAAGTATTTGAGCTTGTGTCACTTTTTCCGTGAGTTTTTCATCGTAAACAAACACGAAACTCACTCCCTTGGGGGTAATTTCGTCTTTTGATATCGTGTCTTTAATAAATTTTCTTTTTTTTTTGTTTGAAATACCTTATAAGGTAACATCTATATTAAAGCTGATACAATTAGAATAAGGTATAGACAAACAATCAGTGTGTCAGTGGAGCAATTTGTTCATTAAAAAAACAACATTGTTTTAGTATACTGTAGTGGTAACGTATACACGTATGGAGAAAGACAAAGAATTGCCAGCGGTGAAGAAGAAGTAGTAAAAGAATGACTCAAAAAAAGTCTTTACAGTGATTATTATGTTAATATCGTAAAAATGTGTGTAAGTGAAATACGGAACAGGTTTCTAAAGAGGCTACTTTTACTAGTTAGCTCAAGTTTAAGTAAGTACGTATTTTATGCTTCATTTGTTTACGCTTAGTTGGTACGTTAATAAAGCAGAGGAGGATACAAAATGTTTGAAAAAGAAGGCTTTAAACATATTTTTGTTTATTTGTAGTCAAAACAATCAACAGAAGCACTGACAGTTAATTTCTTTCATTTTGTTTGTCGATGTTTATTAACTTGTTCAAAAGTGCTTATGATAAGCACATATTTCGTTGTTAACTGTTCATTTTCTTCTGTCACATAAATATACTAATTACTTTTAAGTAACATACTTTTTTTTTTGCTCTGATGCAAAATAACGTAAAAACAAAGTGACATCAGAGCTAAGCAGCATGTAAATATAGGTTATGAACAAAAAAAGTTACCTACGTGAATTTTCATATTATCAAGTAAATAAAACGTTATGCGGTAAAATAAAATATTTACCAAAAAAAAGGCACTTAACATTGTTTTATTTGCAGATGAGTGAAATGAAGAAGAGTCAAGATTCATATCTTAAACTGTTTAATTTTCAGCAATCAAGGTCAAGCTCTGAGAAATTTTTGCTCTGCACGTTATTCTTTCTTTAAGTATTTCTTCTTTCTTTTTTTTTGTCGTAATTTTTTAAGAGTTTTGTTCTGTTAATGATATAATTCGTTCATCAAATAAATTGTATTAGCGAGATACAAGTTAAAAATATTATTAAAATTTTTCTAAATACTTTTCAAAATAGATTCGCAAATTCACGAAGATGATGAAGAAGAGTAGTTGACACACAAATAAATGATTAATGAACATTTTTGGCACAAATTACAATAGCCTCAGTCCATCCCACCAACCATCAGTTCATCATCAGTCAGAATAAGGTAATTATAGAATACTCTATTTGCCTGCCTGCTTTCTTCGTGATATTAAAATATTTTTACTTAGGAACCCGTTGAATGTTTATATCTCGCGGCGGCAAATCTTTTGTCATTCATCACATAAATCATCCAAACAACCTTTCACATCCGAAATAAAAACGAAGATGATTTGAAAAAAAAACTAGCTTTTGTCTTGTTGACACTCATAAGCGCGAAAAAAAATGTGAAGTGCAGGTAAGTACCGCTCAAAAATCTGCAAAACGCTTGAATGAGCACCTAATTAACTGTATCTAAAAATCTCTCTTTGCATTTTAAACTTTTGCATTTTTTATGCAGAAATAAAGGGCTAGTGCGTAAATTTTTTCCGAGTAAATTATGAATTATGCAATTTCATAATAATTGTTTATTTTTTATGAGTACATGAATGAATGAATTGAATGCATTGATGGCACATGTGAATATGAATGCACTTTTTGAATGGAAAACTTTCTACAATTTCTGCATTTTCCGGTAAACTTTTGTCGGTAGCTGTGATGATATTTGCATTAGTAATTAGCTTGAGAGAAGATGAAACAAAAGAAGGTTTCGAATGACTTGAATTACATGAGATGATGAGGAAGCGGAATTTTATTACTTGTTAATTTTTTTTTGCGGAATGCAATGAAAGGTTCGTCGTTACTTTTTTAATTGAAGTCTTTTGACTTTTTATTTAATTTTAATTAAATTTTATTATTAATAATATTTTATTTTAATTTTTTTTAAATTCTTACCTTCAAAATAATTTTTAATTTATATTCCTTTGAGTGCTTTTTCAAAGACTTTATTTATTTTTTTTGTTTGTTTTTTAATTAATTTTCATGTGAATTTTCATTGAACTTCAAAAAATTTGTTTCTTTATTTTTTTTTAATTTTCACGAATTGTATTTTCTTAAAATTCTATTTATTTTTATTTATTTATTCTAAATCATTATTTTTTCAAGGCTATAATCACATTTAAACTTTTCTTCGTTTACGCCTTACTTCTCTTTTAACGTCTTGTACGTTCAACCGCTCGCGGTTTACTAAATGAAAAACTTACTTTTCTATTACGAGGCATTCAATACCATACCATACTGACTAGCTACTTACCAGTTACTGGTACGGAATGCTCTTGTGTCTACGGTGGGGCATCTTGAATGAAAAGTATTACAACATAATATGCGAAAATTAAAAAAAAAGTAAACAATGTTATACGAGAAATGTTTAAAATTGAATCAGCTGACATATCGTTCGCTCACTCCCCGTCCGTTTGTTTAAGTGCATTCGTGTGTTTTCTTCATGTGGTGCATTTTTCATTATTTGGTCATGCTTTCTTATTTCAACCCGATGTATCCAAAAGCCGAACAAATGTTTTTAAAAGTGGACAATTAGTGTGTTGTAAGTTAATAAGATAATTATTTTAATTTAATTAATTTTGTTAAAAAAAATATTTAAAATCAGTTTGAATTTTATCGATCGATTTGAATTTTTTAAATTTTTTATGTTTTTTTTTAATTGTCACCTGAATAAAAAAATAAATAAATTATTCTAATTTTTTTTTCTTTATTAAATTTAGGTCATATTGATAAAATAATCATTTATCATTCCATGGATGACAATTAAAAGTCACAAAAATTAGAAACACCTTTCACCTCTGTGACGCGCATCCATAGTAAGTACATTAATTACTTTTCACTTTTATTCAACCCATCTTGTAAAGTGTTTCTACAAAATTCTTCAAAAGCATAATCGCTAATAATTTGACAAGAATGACACAAAAACCCGTTCAACATTTACCCATAAACGAACACTTTAATTTTTATTTCAGTTATTTTTCGTTTCTTTCTCTTTCTTGCGTTTATTTTTGTTCTTAATTCGCTAAAGATTCATTTCTTTCACATTTACCTGATGCCATGCTGTTGTGTACCTACATTTTAATATCATTTATTGTGTTTTATGGTGCATTCATTAAAGTGCCTTTCTTTCATCTTACCAACGAACGCACGAACGTAAACGTCGTATAAGTCACATAATTCACACTGCATAAATTTTTCTATAATAAAACCATTATGAAAAGCGGTGAAATAATCGAAAGATGTAATAACACAGAAAAAACAGATGATAATAGTAATTGTGGATTTTTTTATGTCGCTAGTTACATTATGAGCTTGTCTATCTGTCTATGAGAAGAAAGCAAGTAACCTTGTGATTAACACTGTTTTTTCATTTATCGTCATCTTCGTGTGAGATTTGAGCTCGTGTATTAAATTGAATTACTTTTGTGATTTAAAGATAATGAATAATGATAATTTTGATATAAAATGCGGTAATACTAGTGACACATATTTTAAAAGAATGATGAGTTTTTTTAAAACTTATTTAAGAATTCTTGACATCAAAATAAATATAATTGTGTTTTTTAGAAACGTAGGTTTGTGTAGACCTCCACTATAATAGAAAAATGCAATAAAAAAATTATTGATGGAATTAAAAAAATATTTGCATTCATTTTCTATCCGATTTAAAGACAAAAGATACGTTATGGTTATAAAAGCTTAAATGTAGAAAAGTTGTCAAAAAAAAAATTACCTTCTAGAATTGACGAATTTTATTCTAAATGTTTATATTTGTATTGTTATACTTTTTTAGGCCTTATTGGTACAAAGCCATAAAAAATCTCATTGATGAAATTCGAAATTTGAGTGATGTACAACCAACGTACTCTGTAAAGTCTTTCCCTGTGCCTCATGAACAACTCTCATGTGGATGCTAGGTCTCGAATAAATAGACGGCTTTGAAAAAGCGGACTAAATAGTTTTCTTACTTTCCCTGACTGAAATAAAGGAACTATGAGAAAAGACCAGCTTGAACTACCAGTAAACTTGAAGAGCAAATAGTCTCATTCATCCCACATTCATCACTAAAATACAGAAAATTATTCATTATGAGGAAACAATTGGAATTGCCCATTTTAACGTTTTTGGTGTCGAACTTAAATTTGAATTATTTTGCGGCATAAATTGGAACTAAATTACTTAACCTCAAAGTCCCGTGTTTTTGTTTACATTTTTTCCTTGCGGTGTCTTTGTTTCTTTTACACTTTTTAATTAAAAAATGAAAGATTTACGGATAAAGTTCATTAAATCTACAAAATCTGAGCAGAATAGCAAGCGAGCAGATTGGAAACAAGAAGTTATCCGATTTAAAGTGATTGAACAACCACAAAACTTAACTTCAGGTATTCTATTTACTACTTTTTTTGAATTCCTATTAAAAATATTAGTTTTTTTTTGTAGAAATCTTGACTTTCATCAAGGAATTCACGGAATGTGCCTTTGTGGAAAAGCAGCTACAATTGATAAAAACCGCCTATAAACCAGAATTAAATGACAACACGAAGAAATCTTTTTTGGAAGTGTTTTGTAAAATTTATTTTTTGACACCGTGGAAGCATCCAGTGAAGAATTGTTTGCAAAAGTAATGTATATTTACAATATTTTTCATAAATTTTCTAAAGAAAATTCTCTTTTTTTAGAATTATTGACAATGAGAATTCTTTCGTGGATGACATAAAGAAATTCATACAATCGGAAATTTTATACGCTATCAAGCCCTGTCAGTATGTCATTTCTATTTCCAATTCGGAGCTTCGTGAAATCATCGGAAATGTCGGTGCATTATTAGAAAACTTCAAAAGTGGAATAATGGCTTTCCAAGAATCCCTTGAGCCAATTCTTCAAGCTTTTGCTTACACTCTTCGTTGGTATTTGCGTGAATTACGACAAAATAATGTCTCACCAGCTACAAAAAATGAGCTTTGCAGTTCCGTTCATAACTTGATCAAAATTGTAATTCATGCGGTAACGTTATTTGGGAAAACAATGAACTACGATGGATTTATTCAAGAAGTGATGAGTAATTTAAAATACGTTTTAAATCCGTTTCCGGAAGTTGAGATTCCGATAGATACGAAAGCCAATGCTGGAATTCTTGCGGCTCACTTTTACAGAGGCATCAAAGAAGATCCCTTTCGGGAAAAGATAAAAGGAAATGTAACCATTCCTAACTTGTGTATCGTTTTTGGGGTAATAACGCAACTGAGTGAGGAATATTTGACGGATTATCCACATGCATTGGAGAAAATATTGGAATTTTTGCATCCAGCTATGATTTCCAGCACACACGATTCATCAATGGCTCTTTTTATCGCACGTGCGGTGTCTCAGTTGAGCAAACGACTTGAAATGTTACAGAAAACGGAGCAAACAGAGAAAATGGCGAATATTTGTTTAGATTATGCGATTCTCTCGCTTGATCACGACTTGGATGCCGTTAAAAATACTGCGAAGGAAGTTATTCAAAGTCTTGTTTCCATTGGCCTTAAAACGTTGCCAACTATTCTAACAACAATATTTACCATCATAAAGGCCGATTCAACGGACAAACGTCATAAAAGTGTCATCATTTCGTGCGTTTGCGAAATCGCAGGAGCAAAATTCGTATCGAAAGAAATTCCGGATGTGCAAAAATTTTTGCTTGAAGCCTTGGAAGATGCCAAAAGTTTCAATACAAATTCCGAGACAGTTTTATGTTATGAGAAATTGATGACAAGTCGTTTGAATAACGGAGTCGATACGAAAATTTTCTTCCAAGAGTTTATTCGAATAATTTTAGATAAAATAGCGGGCACAAAACCGGATGCTGTGGAGTTGAGAAAGAGTTTATTGAAGCTCTTGCATCGATCAATTAAAAAATGTCCCGGAATATTGGAGTTGTTATTAGCAGAGAAACTTCCCATTGACATAAGTTTATCATGTTTGGGAGCAGCAAAGAAATCGGGAGTGTTGAATGAAAAAATTTCGACACAAACGGATTGGAAATCAATCATTCCTTTCAAAGTTATTAAAGAAGCCATGGTTGTAAACGACGAACAAGTACGGATGGCAGCGTTGGAATTGATTGTTGAAGTTCATCGATTAACGGAAATTTTCTCACAGGAGGAGTTTGAATGTATTTTGTATTTCTTGAAGCACAATATCAATACGGAAATTCCAGCAATCCGATCACAAATTATTGGGTAAGTACTTATTTAGCGTCCAAGCCTAAAAAATATTTTATATTATTTTTTCACTTCGAAAATTTTAGTCATACCTTAATCGTCCCTCCTTAGCTCGTTGTCGAACAATTCCAATCCAATCGTTGTCGGGATCATTTAAACCTTTATCACCTTTTTCATTTAATAGATTTTCAATTGCTGACAAATACTCTGCCTGTTTTGGTCCTTCAAACTTATCACCTGTGCGTTCCAAGATCAATTTCGCCATTTTATCTTGCGGACTCTCACTAAGTTGGCCCATCACAATGTTCTGTAATTGTCTTTTAAATCTTAATGTCGAAGAAATTCTATTCACTAACAGGAAAATTAGCAAAATTAATCGAAATATTTGAGAAGTCATTGCTTTCAAATGCATTTTCAGCAACTTAATGAAAAAATCAACAGCAATCAAGCATTTAAATCTAATTTTCTTGAGCACCAAATTGATTTTTATCACTTTTTCGAGCAACCACAACGATGATTTTGGCAATAAAATACTCGAAAAAGTTCACTTTTGATGCCACAAAAAGCCACACAATCTACCGGGTGGTTACAGATACCGCGTTGTCTCGACAATAAAGCAGGACGTTCTATCGTAAAGTCATCTCCGAATTGCCCCTGAGCTCCTAACACAAACATCAAAAGTATTGAAACGATGAAATGAGGCATGATGCCGTGACTAAATCTCGCGAATGACTAAATTTTATTAGCTTAATGCAATTTTTCACATTTAATTTTTTTTTTCTTTACTTTCAGTCATATGCGAAATTGCTTGTTCCGCATCGAGAACGGACTAAATTTTTTCAATCGTAATCCGGAAGATGTCAGAGGAAAACTTTACAAAGATTTTATTAATAATCTTGCTACATTTTGTTTTTCGAATTTCTTCGTGGGAGCGAATTTTGGACGAAGGACCGTTAGTTTGAAGATTTTGTTGCAAATGAATGAGAATTTGAAAAGCTTTCCGAGTTTAGTGCATGAAATGTGGAGCATCGAGCGATTTGACGTGATTTTAAGTCTTTGTAACGATACCTACGAAAGCAACAAGAGCGATGCGGTGTCATTATTAAAAAGTTGCCCAAAAGAATTCATGCATAATCGAGATGTAAATGTAGAAACAGTGCAACAGATGATCCAAAGTTGCAAACCAATGACATCGTTAACAGGTGCTTATTACTTGGAGTTTCTCGTTTTTGTGCATATCGATGATGAGAATAGGAAAAAAATTAATTTTGTGGACAAAAATGAAAGTTATTCGGTTCTGAGTGCCGTTTTGTGGCTAGAAAAGCTTTTGATCAAGAGTTTTGATGTCGCAACAAAATCTTTAATTAATGCTGCTTCACAATGTCCAATGTATGGAGAACTTTTTGCTATAAGACATTTGTTGTCCAGAATTGAGTTGACAAGAGGAGATCCGAGCAATGAAGAATGGAAATTATTTCTCACGAGATTCATTCCATTTTGTAACAAATTAACAGAAGTGGCTGCGCCAATCGTTAACAATTCATCACCAGAAGGTCATTTGCCAAATGATTTTTCATCGATGAAGGCCTATGCGAATCCCAATGACGAACAAATGTTGGATAAAGTGACTCCTCAAATGGTTTTATTGTGTGCTTGGAGAACTGTTAAAGAAGTTTCGTTGCTGCTAGGCGATTTGAGCTTTAAAGCTCCATTGAGTGTTGAAAAAGATGATACAGGTTACATTACCGTTGAACAAATCCTTGCAATCGGGACTCATTTTACGACTTTACTATCAGAGACGAAACATCGCGGTGCCTTTGAACAAGCGTATGTCGGATTCACTCGTTTGTCGTTGCGATTGTGGTCATGCAATGCTCTGGAGCTTCATTCGTTGCCAATGCGCTGGTTGCAAAGCCTTATCAAAATAATTGCTGGTGAAGCAATCTCCACAAATGGACTCGATATGAGTGTCGAAAAGCTCTGTGCGACGAGACGCAGTGCTGGCGTGCCATTTTTGATGCAAGCTCTTGTCACGGCCGAATTGCAAGTCGGAAAATCCAGCGCCTTAAAGTTTTGCATGGAAAATCTTTTGTTCATCGCTAAACAAGGAAATGTACCAGAATCTCGTACACATGCCTTGAATATTTTACGTGCCTTATACCGATGTTCCGAGCTTGCACAAGCAGTGGGCCAATATGTCTCCGAAGGTTTCGTGGTGGCAATTCAAGGTTACGACGCCGATTCGTGGGCTGAGCGCAATTCCGCTACATTGCTATTTTCCGCTCTCATGTTGCGTGTTTTTGGTGTTCAACGACACAAAGATTCAGATGTCATCAATATTAGAAACAAAATGACCGGGCGCACGTTTTTCCAACGTTATCCGGAATTATACGACTTTTTCTACGAAATTCTCATTGAAAGTCGTAAAATATCGCAGGCTGGAAAACGTTGTCGAAAACTCCATTCACTACTTTTACTAATGGGAAGACTTTATCCGTCATCGTGGGAAGAAATTGATTCAAATTTGTCATTGACGGCATTTATTCCACTTATTTCGGGATGTACAGCAAATGCAGAGCTGAAAACTCGCCAATTAGCAGCTAAAATTATTCCGATAATCATACCACCGAATCAAGTGTTGACACGAATCTCGGAGCTGGTGGCTGTTGTCTGTAGTGAGAACGATTCAAAAACTTCTGTGAACAGTTATCATGGAGTACTTTTGCAAATTTTCTATCTCGTACGAAGTCTGAGCCAAAAATCATCAAAAGATGAAGAAATCTTGACTAAAATATGGATGAAAATTCATAATTACTTACCTCAAAATAGCTATCGACATATCCCTTTAATAGTTGGGACTTTTATTGATATTTTGTTAGAAATTTATTTAATAAATCCACATCTGACTCTAAATCGAGAGGACCTAAAATCTGTCATAGAAGCCATTGTAAAGACAAAAGACACGCAACCCAGCTTAGGATTTGATATAATGATGCGAAAATACGGAATTTATCACTTTTTATCGTCTATCGATGTTGATGCTGAAAAAATGGAAAATTTCTTTTCAAACCTCTTGAACCTAAATTTCGGCTACGATTTTCAAGAATCTATATTGAATTTACTACTACTTATTACAAACAATGTGGATCAACAAGATTTGGAAATTCCTGATCTAGAAGTTGCCATTTCCAGTAAATTAATTGAAAAATGGAACAATAAAACGAAAGCTTTTTTGAGTGCAATCCAAGTATCAAACGCATTTGGAGACTATTTGATCGATGTCATTAACCAAAATTTTTATCATCAGTGCACTTTTAAGGCTTATCTCTTGATTGGACAATCAGAAAAATATCTGCAAAAATTCATGACAAACAAAAAATTGTCTGACTACAAGTCGCTGATTAAATTAGCAGATGAGCATTGCGGAAACAGTCGTGAAGCATTATTTGCATGTATAGAAAAATGGCTTTGCAATTCCTTGCCAGAGAGTGTTGATTTGGAATTTTTGACAGAAATAGTTACTCCTGACAACAGCGACAACATGAAAATGATTGGAATCCGAATTTTAAGAGAATGCTTCGTAAAGACAAAACTTTGTGAGAAAAAGAATGATACTGCATTTATTTCATATTTCTTCTGGTCGCTTTTTGTGCTTTTAAGGGATGATGAAGCCGATATAAGATACGAGACCGCAAGTTTAGCCATGGACATTTCAAATGCGGTGACAGGAGAGCAAGATAATCGTAAGTTTGGACCTTTTTTAAAATTAATTCAAAAATTTGATTTTTTTTCTATTTTTTTACAGAAAATGTTATTGCATCGATAGCTATGGAAAAGCTATTTTATGTGCTTAATTTCCTACTGGAAACGAATTTTGACAAACAAGAAAAAATAAGAGTTTATGAAGAGATTCTTCGATTAGACAAGCTATATTTGGAAGTAGATAACGAAACAAACGCCGTAATTGATGATGCTGTAAGTAAAACATTATAAAATTATATTCGAGGAAAACAATTTACGAATATTCTTTTTTTTTTAGAATCGTTGTTTTGATAAAAATGAAACCAATCTATTTGGGGAAAATAAATTTGTGCAAGATGAGTGTCACAGATGGCTGTCCTTGCTATGAAATTCTACCTCAGGCTAAAAATTTAGAGGAATAAAAAAGAAAATATATATTTGTATATTATTTTTATTAATTTAATTATTTTTCTTTTGTAATGTAAGTTAATATAATAATCAATAATCATTTAGAGACTAAAACTTTATTCAATTTCAATTTAATTATTTTTTTTACCTACAATAGTTTTTAACGTCATAATTCAATGTAATATTTTATTTTTATTAGCTTTTATATTTTTAAGTAATTTATTTCAATATATTAGCAAGAATAACTAGAACTTTAATCGTATTTGATTGCAATTTTATTTAGTATCTTTTCATTTGTTTGAGTAGATTTTTAGTTTATCATCATATAAATATCAATCAGTTGTTGTATTTTTCTTCTATTTGTTTTCAATATTGTTTAAATAATTTAGCTACGTTTATATTTTTTCGAGAACCTACTTAACTTTTTTATATATTTTTTTATTAGATAAATTTTTTTCTGAATTTCCATAACAATCACAAAAGGATTTTTAATTTCAAGCAGCAACAATTTTTTTTTTACATATATTTGAAGTTTAAATTTGTCTACGACGAAATATACCTATATCCGAAAATAGCCCAAAATTTGGTTGGTGAGCAAATTAACGCAGTTTTAGAATTCAGGAATTTAATATTTTTTTCGTATTAAGTTTCAAACAAAAGAACATTTTTTTATAATTTTCCTATCTCTAAATATTTTTTTTTTATGGAATCAAGTAATTTCATTTTTGTATAAAAAGTTCTAAATCTGGTGCATCATCTTCGAAACGAGCGACAATTTATAACTATGATGTGTATCAAAGTTGATATTACGCACTCCATTAAAAGTTTCCATAGGAGTGAAATAGTACACTAAAAGCATCCTCACGCGACGACGATGACATGACAAAATTGAATCGTAATTACTTTATTACTTTTTAAAAAGACTTTTTATTAGAGATTTACTTGGGCCTATTATCTATTAAATGCATTTTGTATGAAATGTACGTTATTTACCTTGAAAACGTAAAAAAAGAGTGATGACTTGATGTCTAACAATCGGGATCTACGTGCAGAATTCGAGAAAAAGGAACAACTTTTCCATCTAGAAGCATTTTCAACGATAATATATCCGTTACACATTGAATTCGACACGAGACTGAAGTTTTAACGGAGCGAAATGTTCGTTGTCGATGATGGTGTTGTTCTGATTTTCGTTTACGGGCCTTCATTCGGAGATGAGTCCTGTGGGAAATAAAAGTTAAAAATTGATTTTCATGAAAAAAGAGATGAAAAAATGTTACCTGAGATAGCAAACTTGAACGATTACTACTGCTACTATTTCTGTGAGATGTTTTTCTTTCGGCAGAACTGTCATCACGACGTGTCCGGGAACGCGAATGAGATCGACGTTGAACAACTGTTGGATCACTGTAATGAGGTTTAGTAAAAATTCATTTTTAAAAAGCGTTGAAAGTAACATACCTTGAGCAAGCACTGCTTGAACGATGTCTTTCTTCTAACAAAGGTTGTGCTTCTTCTCCGGGAGTTTGTTGTTTAGTTTCTGACGATGGTGTTTGGCCGTGCTCATGATGACACTCACATTGACACTCCTCGGGATTTACGTAGTTATACTGAACAACGTGTCCTTTATCTAACGACGATTCTTTTGTCGGAACTGTCGTGATTCTCTTGGGGGGTTTCCGTTTCTCAGGTATGTTGTCAAAGTCGATCCATTGCTGCGACGGTTTTCTCGGTGGCAATGGTGGCGGAGGTGGCTCCTCATCTGTGGCCGATCCTTTTTTGTCATCCGATTGCTCGCCACCTGCCTCGCCAAAATCGAACCACGTTTTATTGCCCGACCCATTCGAGATGCGTCTCGGTGATCTTTGACGACTGCGATCTTTGCCGGAATCAGTTCGCTTTGGCAAGCTAATTTTCAGTTTTTCGCCACTTTTGCTGCTATCACTGCTGTCGGCTGCCGATGTGGCACTGTAGTTATCCATGCGACTGGGATTCATGGGTGTGCGAGAGCGCGGACGTTCAACGGGATGCGTGACGACCTCGATTTGTGCACGTTCTTTCATGGGGATCAACGTGACGCCTTGTCCTCGTTCTTCTGGCAGTGTTGTTGGAACATAAGGCAATTCATCGTCGAACGATTCCTGGAACACGAGACCAGCACTTTCTTCTTCCAGAGCGCCTCGAGCAACGCGTGCCGAAATACGTTGTGTTGACACGGCAGACGTGGAAGGTGCTTCAGATTCCTTTTCCGACTCCGAGACAATATCTTCTGCCGAGCTACCAAGTGACTTTTCACGCGATGACGGCTTCGGAATGTCCAAGGACTGTTGTTGAGCAATTAGTTCTTCGGGCTCTTTCGGTTCCTGATGCACTTCCATTTCGACAGTTACTTGTTTTTGCTGTTCCAGTTCTTTTTGTTTATTTTCTTGTTCTTCTTCCTCCAAACGTTTTGCTTCGCGTTTCTTAGCACGCAACGTTTCGAGTTTCTTTTGAGCTTCGATAATTTCATTGGGGTCTACGTAACGTGAGAGTCGACTATTGGGATCCTCACCTTTTTTCTTGCTGATCGAGTCAGATCGTTCAACTGGTTCTGCCTGAGGTGGTAGCTCTGGATCATCCACCACTGGTATCTCACGATGTGATTTTCGTTTACTGTCATTGCTGGAATCTTTGCGACGCATTACGACCGACGATGATGAAGCTGAGGAGTCTTCGCGTTTCACGACTGTGTCGGAGCGTTGAAAAGACGGCTGACTGGGTGGATCTTTCTCAGTTGGGCTGTTAAAAACGGAAGTTTGTTCGGATAGTTGGCTGCATAAGCTCTCAGTCTTGGAAAGGCTAAATTGCGTGGCGAAAACGCCATCTTCGCTGCCCGAACCGAGTTTCATCGAGAAGAGAATGTGCTTTTTCTCGCGTGACGATTGCTGTTGCTGCTGCTGCGAAGGAACAGCTGGTGTTGGCGGAGGAGCTCCGGGCGTAGGTACTGGGGACAGGGATTTATTGCTATTTTCTTGCTGTTGATGGTTTTGCGACGACGGTAATGCACCGTTGGCTTGCGATGCATTGCTGTTGTTTCGCGACGAATTCGTACTAAAATTATTGGGTAAGGCAGAATTTTCATCACCAGAGTGAAGATGAGTTGAGGATATAACGGTTTCTTGGCTGCTTTGGGAACTGTGTCGCTGCACTTCGATGCTCCAATTCTTATCATCGACGATTTTCTCTTCCTTTTCCGTATCGGAAGGCGACTTGAGGGGAATAATGATGCTTCCATCCGGCTGCTCAACGTGCTTCAGTTTCATTAGGGGTTTCGGCTTAGGCTTTGGCTGTTCAGCGGGCTTTTCCGGCGTTTTTCTCAAGAAAATTGGACCTAACGGAGGCCCAAGGGGCAAAACTTGCACACCATCCGGAATTTTCATTCTTGTTTCTTCTTTTGGCTTTTCCTTCGGTTTCTCGACTTTTTCCTCCTTCTCATCGTCCACTCGCTTAAGGATAATGGGACCAAGCGGCGGTCCTAATGGCAGTACCTGAATGCCACCTTTGACAGGAGTCGAGTGATTTGACGACACCGGACTTACTTTTGGCGGCATTGGAGGCGGTGGCGGGGGAGGAACAGTCATTCTCGGAGTCGATTCAATGCGAGCAGTTGTCGTCCGTTTTCCCGCTGGCAAATCTTTCTCATCGGGTGGCGTGTGCAATGGAATCACAATTTCGTCGCCGCTTTCGTAGTATTTCAAATGTTCCTTTCCAGGTGGCTTGTAAGTCGGTTTTGGCTTGTGAATGTGTTCTTGTACATCGCCACCGCTCGAGAGCTCTGGGTCAATTGGCGACGAACATTTTGATTTGCTGCCACTTCTTTTAGGCTTGAAGATTGCTAATACTGACTTTTGTTTGCTCGGCGTTCCCGAAATTGAGTCATTTGTCATCGAATCTCGACCTTTGCTGCGTGAACGCGATCGATCACGAACCGTAGGCGAATCTGGACTCGCAGTGGTGTCTTTGTTTGACTTGAAGAGCGAACAAAATGAACTTTTGCGCGAGATATTAAGAGCTGGCGACGGAGATCGACTGCCTGAGTCTTTTGCCAGTGCTTGATGACGAGCTGGTTTTGGACTTACACTTTGTATCCGCTGTTCTTGTGCTGATTTTCGACTTTCTCTTGTGAGATTCAGTGTTCCTGGTTTCTTTTGCAATTCTGCGACATCGACAACTTTTTCGCCAGGTGCAACTCCTTTGTCCGGATACAAAACATCCGGTTTCAAGTTGATTCGAACGTACTCCGTTCCACTTGGCATAACGCCAACAACGACTTTTGACGGTTGCTCTTTCTTAGCGTTCAATTTCTGAGCGGCAATTCCTGCGGCAACGCCTCGCGCAATTACACCACCACCACTCGGCGAAACTGATGGTCTGGTAATTCTCACTTCCGGTGCTTTATGTATTACGTCGGCTTTCTTTTCCGCTTTTTCGTCCATGGGAGGAACGATTTTCCGCTTTGGAGTGGACGAATCGACTCGCACACCTTCCGCTAAAATCACTTGGGTTGGATCGTGTTTACGTGCCATGACAATTTGCTCCAAGGCTTCGACATTCGGTTCTGTCGACTGCTCGACACCATCTTGCAGGGGCTTTGGACCGCAAAAAGATGTCTCGACGAGCATTTTATGTGGCGATGGTGACCGTGAGACACCAGATATTGCCGATAATCGACTCACGCCAGATCCTTGACTTCCGACACTGGATATTCGACTTGAGCGTCCTGATATGCAGAGAAATCCCGCAACTTCGGAACTCGCAGAGTCTTTGCGTTGATGTTGCTGTAGCAACAATTGAGGGTCGTCGAATTTGAAAATCACCGGAGAACGACATTGTGCCTGGAAAAAGGAAAAAAATATGATTGTTATCGTTATGCAAACAGACATTCACATTTTTTTTTTGCGAACAAGAACAAGGACAAAGGGGAGAAAAGAATATTGATTTTGAAAAAAGTTTCACGTAAAAGATAAAATCGTCCGTATTGTAATTCAGGTCCTTGACTGAATTCGTCATAATGTGCGTTAAACATCCTTATCATAATTTTTTTAACATGAAAATCACGTTCACGTCGTTTCGTTTTCTTTCTAATTCCACAGAACAAAAATCAATATAACGATAATGAACTTGAACGAAACACCAGGTGGCTCCTTTCCACTTTGAATGACGTAAAAATAAACTTGTCAATCAAAACCTTAATTTATCTAACAAGGAAAAATGTTGTCGAGGACACAAGCAACGATCTCTGTCTTAATTACTTTCATTTGAAATTTTTATCAATCTGTCTTTTTTTGGATAACGTGCAAAAAGTAACACCGTTAAAACGCAAGAATTCGCCATAAAATTTTATTTTTTGAATCAACATGTGGTCGATGTCGACACACACACACGTCACGTCGAAGGAAAAACGTAACATTTTTATCTTTTCGCTTCATTCTTAATTTGATGGCTTGACATTTTTGGAGAAAAAATAGTAATGATTTATACTCACTGGATGTGGTTTTTCGCATTCTTCTGTTTTTTCCTTGTCCGGTTCCATAAAATACAATTCCTCCGTTGAGCTTCGTAAATCCATGGCGCCTTCTTCTTTAAATCCACTCTCAATTAGTGTCCCCGTTCCAACCTAAAATAATCCAAAAACGATAGAAAAGTAGAAGCTTAGTGTGTATTATTTGAATTGTGATTGAAATAAAAAGTCTATTTTTAACGGAACAAAAATAAAAAGAGAAAAATCGACAAAAATGGAACAAAAAAATTTGCGTTTCATATCAAACAATTGATTTTTGTGTCATTCTTGTGTAACGTTGGTTAAGTTGTTGATTTGTTAAATGAATTCGACGAAGACCTATTTTGGTAGTGATTTGCTGTTCGACTTGAATCAAGTTTTACGAGTAATAATAGAAGCGTTTTTGACACCAAAAACTCAATTTTTCTTTTGATTAGTTATTTATAGAATTTTCTTTCTATCTATTTTTATATTTTTTATTGAAAAGAAAAAAAAACAGGGATGAAAACTTTCTTCTGATGTAACGACATTGATTTTTTAAATTTTCATTTCATTAAGTCTCGGCACTAAAACACACAACAGAAAAAGAAGAAAAAAAACTTTATCGTTTTACGATGGTCGTAATTGATATTCTTTTGCCAGTCACTAAATATATTTCCATAAAATTTACATTTTGGCAAACTTTTTTATTTCATTGAACTATTTCTACCAAGTTTCCTCGTAGATTCATCCGTGATTGTGTAGTAAGTTTGTCTCTTACGTTTTTTCACCCTCTCTTTCCTTTTCATTTACTCCAATAATAAATATAGTGAAGACGACTCAAACAAGTTGTGACGACGACGACGACGTAACTTTCACACGCGGCGACGGCGATCGGAAAATTCAATTAATAATTGAGAGACGCACGTGATTGGATCAGTTTGAACACTTTGTGTCTTGTTCTGTCTAGCAAAGAGTATGAACGAGACATTGCATTGCGGTGCAAAGAATATAAATAAATTATGGATACCTTCCAACAGTGTTCCAGAGCTTTGAAGTTTGCCAAACAACACAACGAGTAAACGACTAAAGCACAATCATAACCCTTTCAACAACGTTAATAATAATGTAATTTACTTTTTTTCTTTTTTTTTCGTATAAATTTTGTAGCGAATATGACTCTCAGACACATAATAAGTTCCAATGAAAAATAAGTTGCTACTTTGTTCGTTGCGACATCAAAAAGTAAAACAGAAAGCAGAAAAAGTTTTTTCTTTTATGCTTTTTTGCTAATTTGATCACTGCAACTAGACCAACTAGAATCAATTCGACTCAAGTTTCTTTTATTTTTTAACAGAAGGTAAATGAAGTTATACAAATATCTTATTGCAAGGCTAAAGGTAGTCATAATTTGTATTGCATCACAAACATATGATAGAATTTTCTTTGTGTGAAATGCAGAGAGTAACCAGATGCTTCCTATTGCATTTTTTAGGCTAACATATCAATAAAAAGTGTTCTAGAAACTTTCGATAAATGATTTCTCAACAGTCAATTATCAAATTTTTGTTAGAAATTCTGCGCTTTGAACAATTTCAATATTTTATGAACAAAATCAAAAAAATGTGCACATTTCTTATTATGATTGAGAGTTGTTAATAATTTTTATGAAATTTGAAGCTAGAAAATCATTTACATTTTAAACAAGAGAAAGAAATATTCGTTCTGATAAATTATAAATTGAAGAAATTCTGTTCATTTTATTATAAAAATGAATTTTCTCGTTTTTCAACAGGAGACACTCAAAAGCAAAAGAAGACATGCAGTCGTTCCATTCATTCTGTCTCTTATTTCAAAAGAAAATACTTTCAACTGTTTCTCTTGAACAGCTAACTGATTCGTTAATAGGTTCTTTTGTGCAAAAATTGTAAAATCTAGATGTTTGAGAAGCCCTGCAACTTGTTACAGACATGTATTGCAATACAAACATTTCCTATAAAATAAAGGTGTCATTGAACTTAATTCAAGGCAAAATAATAAAAAAGTGCATTTTCCATAACGATAAGTACATATTTACGAACGAAAGCATATCGGAGCCATTTTTACGTTTTTATATTTTTCTAACATTTTTAATGATGACATTATTTAAAGTTGATGTAGTCTTCAGTTTATTGCTCTCATTCTATTTTTATGAGTAAAAAAATAACGATATATTAAGATTTTATTTTTTTCGGTTTCAACACTATTCGAAAAGTAATTTTTTAATTCAGGATACATAACTACATTATTTTCAGCTTTTGAAAAGTAAAAGAAAAAATAAAATACGAAAATATTTTGTGAATTGAATATACATATGAAATTAATTCTATACATAATTTATTTAATTAAATTCCAAAAAATAAATTAAATTCATATTTTCCGTTTTGCTTGTCTTTGTGTGAGAAATATGAATTCATAATTCAATTTTAATCTCAAAAGACACACGAAAAGACAGTCGGGGATCAACTTTTCTAAAAGAAAATTAACTTTTTTTTTGTCAGGAATAAAATAAAAAATAAATAAATGGAATATCAATTAAATTACATTACAGTCGTTTTTTCATTTCCTGATATATTTTAAATGCGTTTCAAACGTCTGTGAATTGACATAAATAGCTAATCTTCTTCTTAGGAAATGTTTCTCTGAATAGCGTAATTTTCTATTTCCTAGGTAACGATCGGAAAGAGTTGAAATTTTCCTTACATCTGTATTTTTTCCGTTTAATCTTTCACTTTGCCAGTATTTTACTCTAGACATCAGATTATGCATGCATGTCAACCAACAGCAACGAGTAACTGAACATGACTCGATTCTAATATATCAATCGTTTTAAAAGTAAAGGATTAGTGTTTTTTTTTTAAATATGGTTTCGAATTTGGTTTCGTAAAAGCAAAAAAAAAACGAAAGAAAGTTTGAATTTTAAAGCTATTACATTTTTTCTATGAATTTTTAAAAAATTATTTGTTTTCGAATTTTCCTAATTTTTTTGGTTAGTAGGTTGAGTTCAATTTATTGAGCTGTTCATAATTTTTTGTGTTATTTCTGATAATATTTTTGTACAATAATTTTGAGATGATAAAAGGAGCAAAATTGTCTTAATACGTCTCAACTTTTTTTTTCTATCATTTTCAATAAGTTTTTAAAAATGTTAAAGCGATTTGGTTAATTCTGACAATGTAATTCTAGAATATTTTTGTTTCTCTTCCTTCTATTTTTTCGCAACTTATCCTTTTTAGATGTTTTTTTGACGTAGAGGAGAAGTCATTCACCTTCAGTAAGTTCAGTGCCAAATTTTGTTTCTTTGTGAGTGATAACCAGAGTGAAAATACTCAAAAATGGGTCAGTTACCTGATTATTTATACAAAAAAAAAACTATGGGCTCTACTTTATTGTTCCTCTCTCTCTCATTATTAAGACAAAGGGAATAGGGGAAATCAATAATTTTGTGTTTTTGCTCAAGTAACTAACAGGTGATTGTTTGTACAATTCAGAACGAAATTTATGTAATTCTTCTGAAGAATGGAAATTAGAATCATATTGAAGTCAATTAAACTGTAAATTTTACAAAAAAGAACACAACTTTCGACGTTGATGTCTACATAAAACTTCATTTTGTGTAAAAAAAATATCAAAATAAAATCGATAATCACACAATTGTCATGTACCTCGCTAGTTGAATTGTTCTGTGTGTGATTTCAAAAATGATTGTATGTTTCAGATGGAACAAAAAGTTAAAACAAACACTTTGACCTACAAAAAGCTGCAGAATTTAGTACACACATGATTATGACATGGCATGACAGATAGTTGTGGGATTTGTGATAAATGGAGCTACGGGGGGGAGGCGAGCTAACATCATCATCATTTTGGAAATGAAGTAGTACAAATTAAAAGTTACCTGATCAAAGACATTTTCCGGACTACTCTCCCGACTATCGTGATGCGACGAACTAGATGCTCTACTAATGTCAATGCGTGGTGTCGTCGGAGTATGCAATGTCTGAGCAGCACAAACGGTTGTTGTCGTGGTTCGTGTTGTCGATGATGAAAATGATGTTGCCGTTGAAGTTAGTGAAATTGGTACATTTGTGTTAATAGGACTTGGCCTTGATTTGCTATTATTTGTATTATTTGGTTTGTTACTTGACGTCGACGGATCCACAGACGTGGTTTCTCTTATTTGGGGCAGAGAATCTGGCGGAGATTCCATCTAGAATTTTTTTATATTTAATTTTTTTGTAAATGAATGGAGAACTTTGATGTACACAAACTCGTTACTTTGTTAGGTGATTGGATACTTTAGATTAATTAGGAGCCAAGCTCTTACTACACGTCATTACTTTACTACAATTTAATTGCTTTTCAATTGCTTGCTAGAATTTTCACTCATTTTCATGCACATTATTACATTTCTTGGTACATGGAATTATTTTCGGTTTTTTTTCTTGACACAATAAGGAATGAAGACAACACATTTTTGCAACATTTTTATAGGTCATACGTGCGTGGAGCGTGTGAGAGTAGGTGTATGTGTGTATGTAATTGTTTAAATTCCTTCATCATCACTGGGCAACAATATCCTCTTTCGAGATCTTGAGGGAATAGTAGTCCCTTTAAATACTTTTCCATGAATTTCGTACGACGACGCACGACTACTTTTTTAGGTAACGACCGACCGACGTACGGAGATATTAATATTTTTCTGGGCCACCAAATTTTCTCTTGTTTTTTCTTGTTATTTCCTTTCGAGCTTTGCTTTTGTGTAAGCAATTAACAACTTTTTTGATTAAAACACACACCACATATACAAATGAGGGAACAACTAGGTACGATTAATAAGTAAAAAGACACATACGAGGAAGAAACATCAAAAATTTAACAATTTAATTTTTTTTATTGAGCAATTAGCTACCCAATAATTCCTCCAAACACATTCTTGGCCATATTCAACTGCTTCAAATTGTATTTTTCGCCTTTAACGTTCATGTAACTGCACGTTTGCGATAATTTTTTCACTAATTATTTCCGTTTTACATCACATTCAGTCAAAATGAAGCAAAAAAGTGCAATGATGTTTTTTTCCTCTAAACTGTTTATGAGCACACAAAGTATTGACTCGATGAAAATTCCTAGCTAACTGAGAAAATTATGGTGGATTTTTCTCTCGGTACCTTCGTTTGTTAAGAGGGTCGATTTCCGCGATATCGGGAGGGCGCCTTCATTCATCAAGATAAAATGCGTTATCTACACGGCAGAAAGAGAGACGGCACTGAGCACGAGTGAAAAATCGTAAGAGCCCGTTAATTACATGAGCCGAACGTGAACAAGGTGGGGAAAAATGTGAGCGAGACTAGTAAATCGCATGCGCATCGAGCGTCCGCACACGAACGTGAAAAGCAGAAGCAAAGCAATGATGGTAGCTTAAAGAGCAATCACATGTTTATTTTTTCATTTAAAAATGATCATATTGTGAATGTGTGTGTGTGTGTGTAGGGAAAGGGTCTTCTTTGATAAATTTCTACGATACGCGTCGAAAACGAAGAAGTATGAAGCAGAAGAAAAGCGAGAGCAACAATAAATGAAAAGAATTAATTTTTAAATTGAAAATAAAGCTTTGAGCAATGAACAACAAAAGTTACGTGTTTCTGTGTGTGTGTATGCGAGGCATGTTTGTTTGCTTGCTTGTCTGGCAGCTCTAGACGTAATAGTGCGTGATATTTATACGTACTTTGTGTCTCACCTCATCCGGTATGTCAATCGAGTCGATAGATGCAATAGGTGCTGGTCCCAGTTGTTTTTGTTTGCGCTTCGTGTTAGGGGATGGAGACACCGTTACTTCCACTGTCGTTCTGTTCATCTTTTTTTTTCGTATTTTTTTTATCCAGAAATAATCCAAATTAGCTTTGAGACATTGACCCAAACACTAACAGACACTGATTTTCTGTTTAATTTTTATTGTTTTTGTTTTCTTTATCATTTTTCTTCTTCTTCTTCTTTTCCAGCAATAACAATAAAATATAACTTTATTTTCTTTTGCAATAAATCTCGTTGCTCACAGGTTCCGCTTTATTTTTTGACAACTTGCTGCTGACTCTGAAACGATAAAAGGTTTTATTTGATTATTCTTTTGTTGAAAAAATTTTTTGAGCGTTTTTGAAAGACTTTTAAAAGTCGTGAAAAATCGGATTGATAAGGAACGAAACAGAAAAGGCAAGGAAAGTATGTATATTCGTTTCAAGGACGTTTTACTTTTATTATTATGCATCGTAAAAATGGGTAAAAACGGTGTGTGGCGGATATAAAAGGAAGGTTACAAATTTGTGTCCGTGGGAAATAATATAAAAAAAATCTATAGGGTTGTCGATCGGAGAATAACCAACGATGGTACCGCATTTCAGTTTAAATATTTAACTAATAATTTTAACCACGTGGCTTTTTGCGCATTAAAAATTATCGAAACAAAAAAAATAATTTAGTAACCACGTGCTTTCCAATTTTTTTTTTAAATACGTGAATTGAAAAAAATTAAACCACGTGACCTGTAAAAAATTTTAAACCATGTAACTTTGCAGACGACTACCGTTCGTTTCAGGATAATAGCGCATTTTTTCTTCGAAATAAGCGTTTTTACTCTTGAAAAACTCACTCAATAAATTTCTTCGAGAAGCACTTTTGAGGTTCGAAATTGTTTTCACATCTTCCCCGAAATGCTCTTTGCTTATTTTGCAGTGTAACAAAACAAAAAACAAATAAAACGATAATGTCTAAGCGTAAAATGTATAGAGGTGCGCAGGGAATAAACAGAAAAAATATTTCATGGAGTGAACGGTTTCGTAGAAACGATGATCTTAGAAATTATGAGTGGTTCTTCTCTATTTGCGTGAGAATAACAAACAAATCTATCGTTCAATGCCCATACATCTAGATAAGGCTCTCCATAATAATTGAAGTCAAGCAAGTGTGACATAAATTTCCTTTGAAAAATATATTTTTTGCCGAAGGAGAGAGTGAGAAGGATAAAAGGACACGACGATACACAACGTTGCACACAATTAATTTTAATGAGACTTATTTGCTTTTCTCTTTAAACAGTTTGTGTCGGACGTTGATGTCGTGTTGCTGCTGCTGTTGCCATCAAATATTTTGTCTACACGCTATCAGTAATTCACGACATGTCGCGTAGGTATTTTTGTGATCTTCCTCGATGATAACTCATTCTCTTAAAATAAAAAAGCACTTTTCATGCCAATATAAATAAAACAGCATAAAAAATGTGCATTAGAGGTAAAGTTACCGTGTTGATTTTTTTTACTTAAAAATGTTTGTTTGCGGATTTTATTTCATATTTCACAGACGTCATTTATACTAAATATGCGGTTTTTTTGATTTTTTTAAAATTTATTTGTTCCGCTTTTCCAATTTTAGTCAGATTTCCTTATCTTGATAGAACCCTTTTTCTAGCTGCAACGGAATTTGTGTTTTTTCAGTATCCAATCCAATTTTGGATAATTTTAATATGCAACAATTTATTAACAATTACAAGTTATTTAAAAAAAAATATTAAACAAAAAGCGAAAATAATCTATTTTCTACAAACCTAAACGTTGAAACTTGTAAATTTTCCACAACTAATTTAATTCTAATTAATTTCCTAATTTCTAATAAAATTTTTAAAAAAATATAAAACAGATTTCCATAAAAATGTAAACTTTTAAAATACTTTGTAAAGGTAAACTTTTTTTAAGTATTTATGGGGTTATTCATTAATAATTTGAACTTATATGAAAGAATTCCCTGTTCACAGCATGTTAAAAATACGTCATAAAATTTTTCGTCGTTTTTTTACAGTAATAACTTCTCAAATCATTTAGTCCATTTACTTTAGTATTGGCTATGATTGCTTTGTATAACTATGTAGTAAAAAGAGAAAAAAACGCCAATTGTATAAAAGACCGGTCGATTGAATTTGACTGCTACTAAGAAAATTAAAAAAAGAAGTACCAAAGGAAGAATTCGTCATTGGAAATAGAAAAGCCTCAAAACAGTATGCTAGAGCTAAAGCAAAAGGAGACAATGATATTAGTATTAATTTTCCTCAAATATAATAATTTATTTGTTTGCAAGGTTTGTTCTATATTTTTTTTTATTTGTTCTTATTTAAGGCCAAATATGTTTTACGCAATACAATTCCACACAGAATAGTGCTAATGTGCGAAAGTGCAACTATTCGTGGGTGAACAACATGAAGACACGACAGCAGTAAATTATATATTATCTGCAATGAATATGACAATATATATGTCCAGCTGAAATCGATGTTCGGCCGTCAAGAAGATTGTTCAGTCAATTTCGATTCTATTAATTTAGAACTAATGGACATATTTAACAATTGCATACAATTTGAGTCAGTTGAAAAGTATGACCAAAAAACGTAAAATTGTATTTTTTTATTAAAATCTTATATCTTAAAAGAAAGTTACTTAACGCAAGTGTCAGAATCCAGGGACCCCCTAATATATGACTGATTTTCCCTTTTGGTTGGAATCCATCGTAGATATAATGGCGTCATCCATTAAAGGCGTCGGCAAAAATAGGGCATTTTTTGACCCCCACCCCCCCCCCTATAATCGTAAACCGTCGAAATTTAACAACCCCCCCTAATTTACGACGTGTTTTTTAACATGACACCCCCCCCTCTCACTGAAAAGGAAATTTTTAGTACCAGTTCAAATTTCAATGAAAGCTCGTAAGAAATTTGAAAAAAAAAACTCAAATTAATGAAAATTTGAAAAAAAAGATTACAAAGTCTGAAATACTTCAAAAATTATTTTAAATAATTCAAAAAGAAAATTTTTTATATCGTGAATATGGCATATTTTTACGACGTCGTACATTTCTGTTTACCCCCCTCCCCCCCTCGTCGAAATCCGTCGTAAATTTGATGGACCCCACCCCCCCTAAACTGCCGACGCTATTAATGGATGACGCCTAATGAACTCTACCCCATTTAAACATCCGACGCCATGAATGGATGACGCCTTAATTAAGCGAATTTTTCTTTATCTTGTGTTATTTTAACGTAAACACTAAACAGTAATATTTAATCAAAAAATGTCAGAAAATGTTTTCATTTTATATTAAATTTTTATTTTTCACCCTGAATTTTTTCGATAAAATCAATGACAAAAATAAATACATAAAAATTTATTTGCCTAATTAATAATTTGTTGGCGTCATTTTCATTTTATCATGAGAACAATAATCAGCAACACATAATTTCTTATTTTTGACAATTTTTTAAAATTTATTTGTTTCGCTTTTCCAATTTCAGCCAGATTCCTTTCTCTGGCCGTTGGGCGAATCCTTTTTCTAGTTGCAAGGGAATTTGTGTTTTTTCGGTAGTTTCAATGGTAAAATTCAGCAATAAGTAGTAGAAAGCACATTTGATTTCCATCAAAGCGAATCTCGATCCAATACAGTTGCGGGGACCAACTCCGAATGGCATGTAGGCACCTTGATTGACATTTGACTTATGTTCATCACTAAAACGTTCAGGGTCGAATTTCTCGGGATTTTTCCAGTATTTTGCATCATAATGGAATCCACCGATGGGTATCCAAGCAACGTGATCCTTTTTCATTGTAAATTCTACGCCTTGATCATTTTTGAGTTTGTAGTCTTTGAGGCAAAGGCGGTCAGTAAGTTCAGCAGGAGCCCACATCCGGAGCGATTCAGTGAGTACCATATCGAGATATTTCATTTTTTGTAAAGCATCGTAAGTTAAACGTTTTCCATTCAAGTCCTCGTTCACTTGGTCAATTTCGGCAATAAGTTTTTCCTGGATATCTTTGTTGATGGCAAGTTCGTAGGCCAAAAATGACATTGCAGTTGATGATGTATCGAAGCCTGCAAGGAAAAAGATGAAACATTGGGCCATAAGTTCGTTATCGGACCATTGACGACGAACAACCACGCGACCTAACTCTGATTCTTCGACAGCAGCAAAGGAATCGTTCGAGTCTTTCGTTTCATTATTGTTTAATTTTAACATGCCTTTCTTCAATTGGAGCATCAAATGAATCAAATCTGGTCTCACAATTCCCTCCTTTTCGCGATAATCCATCGTTTCTGTTACTATACTTTGGAAAAATTTCGTCTTCCATTCCGGAACCAAGCGAATTCCCAAGAATTTCGCTACTTTTGGGAACATGAAGAGAAACATGAATCGCAAAATTGTCCAGAAACTCGAAAAATCCATCAATGTTTTTGCCGAAACGAAAAACTCGTTTTGTTTGTTCTTCAAGGAGTCAACTTCGATCCCAAATGCAGCTGTGGCAATTACATCGTTTGTGAATCTAGAAAACATTTCCTTGAATTCCAAGTGTCGCTCTTCGTCTGTGACATTTTTGAAATATTCCGCAATTTGAGCTCCGATCTCCGATACCAGCTCAAACATTTGGCGCATTTTGCTGCCCGTGAATATTGGACTCAATGTCGCTCGCATTTCGCGCCATTTCTGACCTTTCAAGTTGACCAAACTATTTCCGAATAACGGTTCTTTTTTCTCATCCAGAACAGAACGATGATCTAGCAACAATGAAATATCGACTCAAATCAAGTTGTAATTCGTTCACAAGATAAACTTACCACCAAAATGATCGAAATCTTTAACAGTAATTTGTTTCACAATTTCTGGGTCTCGAATCATAAAAATAGGCTGTTTCATGTCGAATAAACCGACAATCGAGGCATCCGGATAAGCATTGTAGGCGTTTAGAATTGTTTCTCGCAATGTAGTTTTGCGAAAAAAAAGTCGCCAATTTGAACCCAAAATGGGAGCCGGTTTGATGAATTTTATCCCAAGATTTTCAAATAAATCGTAGCCTTCGTAAATCCAACGATAAATTTTATTGCCCAACCAAACAATGGCAACGACAATTATGCCAGTAGTGACAACCATTTTTCTTTAAAATTAGAATCGATATTTAATTTTTGACCTTTTCCAGTGTCACTTATTTGCTTATTATATACGATGCGTGACCGGTTATTTTTTTTTATCAATAACACGATAAGGTATCAATTTGATATCGAATCAGTAACAAAAAAAGACTTCACGCGTCGCAGGTTGGAATAATACTGAACAAAAGTACAGTTTTTAGACCAGAATGAATTCTGAATATGATGAAATACATACGAAACCATATGTGATTTTATTTATTAAGTCATTCTCAAGGTCGCGTTTGTTGATAATTTTATTGAGACGCAGAATTTATTCATTATCTCCGCACCAAATCATCTGTTTGGTCGATTAAGAGTTCATTTTGTGAGTCATACCGCTTTATTTATTTACTGTTTGATAAAAACAATAAAGTCGATGTCTGATAAAAAAAATCGCATTTATGAATTAAACCTCAAGCAAAATGGTTGTTACTGCTTTTCTAGTCGTTTTTGCGACTTTTCTGGCTTTTGAATACTACAAATGGCTTTGGACTGGCTATGATTTGTTCGAAAAGCAAGGAATAGTTTACGTGAAACCATATCCCATCATGGGTTCCTTATGGCAATTGTTGAAACCGACAGCAACAGTGCGGGATTTCCTGATCGACGTCTATAACAAATATCCTACTGCCACAATTGTTGGAATTTTTGATCAAAGTCGGGTCACTTACATGTTGAGAAATCCGGAATTGGCGAAAAAACTTGCTATTAAGGATTTTGATTATTTCACAGGTAAAGTGTATAACTAAAATAACGAAAGAATACAACAATTTGACTTTTTTTCATGATAACGGGAGAAGAAAAAATATTATTTTATTCAAAAAGTTTTTTCATACCTATTTTTTAACGCTTTTGACCGTTAATCGATTATTCCTTTCATTAAATAAATTTTTGTTTTCGTTATTAAAAAAAAATATTTGGGTCAAAAACTAAGTAAATGTATCTAAAATCGGACAAAAAAATTTTTGATTCAATTTAAGTCACGTGATTTAAAAAAATTAAAATTCAAGAAAGAAAAAAATTTTTAAAAATAGTTCAGTTAATTTTTCAAATAATTAATTTATGTCGCCAAATTCATAAATTTTTATTTTTAGATCATCGACAAGTGATAACTGAAGATAAGGAACCGCTAATCTCGCAAAATCTTGTCAATCTCAAAGGTCAAAAGTGGAAGGATATGCGAGCAACACTGAGTCCCATTTTCACAGGAAGTAAAATGCGCTTTATGTTTGAACTTGTGTCGGAAATTGGTGCACAAATGGCTGAGTATTTCAAGCAAGTTTCGAAAAATGAGAGAACAGTTGAGTTCAAAGAAACTTTTTCCCGCTTTACCACAGATGTAATTGCGTCAACGTCTTTCGGGATCAAAGTTAACTCTCTGAAAGAGAAGAAAAATGATTTTTATGTAACAGCAGACACCATGACGAATGTTAAGGGATTCATGACAGGCATTCGATTGATGATTCTTTTCTTGCTGCCGAAGCTCGGTAAGTTTTTAGGACTCCGAGTGATTGCAGAAAAGACGACGAATTTTTTTGTCCGTATTATTACGCACACGATGAATGTACGACAAACCTTAGGAATTGTTCGTCCCGATTTGATCCACTTGTTGTTGCAATTGAAAAAGGGAATGCTCAAAAATGATGAAATCAAAGAAAAACTTGATGAAGAAGATTCCTTTGCTGCTGTCGAGGAATCCGAAGTTGGTCGTGTTGTCGTCCGTCGTCAATGGAGTGAAAATGAACTGATGGCTCAATGTTTGATTTTTTTCCTCGCTGGATACGATACGAGCTCCTCAGTGATGTCGATGCTTGCTTATGAACTGGCAACAAACAAAGACGTTCAGCAGAAACTTATTGCAGAAATTAATGACGTTCATGAAACGTTGGCGGGAAGTAAATTAACCTACGATGTCTTGCAAAAGATGAAATATCTTGACATGGTGATTGCGGAAGGTCTTCGAAAATGGCCTCCAGCAGAGCTGACAGATCGAGTTTGTACCAAAGATTACAAGCTACATAACGACGATGGTAGAGAGTTTATCATCAAACGCGGACAAAATGTATGGATTCCTATTATTGCATATCAAATGGACCCTTCGTGTTATCCTGATCCCGAAAAATTCAATCCCGAACGATTTAATGAGGAAAATAAGCAAAAATTAGATCCATCGATGTATATGCCATTTGGTATTGGACCCCGAAATTGCATTGGATCACGTTTTGCCTTGATGCAGATGAAAGTGGCCTTTTATTATCTTTTGTTAAATTTCACATTAGAAGTTTGCGAAAAGACTCAAGTCCCCTTGAAGCTAATTAAAGGGACACGTACTCAACCAGAAAAGGGAATTTGGCTGGAATTGTGTCCTAAATAATATTTTCCAGTCCATTTTATGCAGTATGCTCCTTTTTCATAGTAATTTATCACTGACTTTCCATTTGTAAGGAAACAAGTTTTTCTGACTTTTGTGGTTTTGTAAAACATGCATGTTACTTTTAAATTAAATTGTATTTTTAGAATTCTATTAGAAAGATAAACATTTTAGTTTGTCTACCTGGTATTTCTAAAGGCACAATAATTGCGCTGGGCGTCTCTGTTCAAAATTTATTTTTTTGCATGCATATGGTTATTTGTTATAAAAAAAAATTATGCATGACAAACATCAAATTAACTCTGATTCCATTGTCTCCTAAGTTGACAGACTTTTAAAGTGTGAATGTTAAAATTATTTTAATGAAAAAATGAAAAAAAAAAACAGTTCGAGAAATTTTTGCGTGACAACAAAATTTGTGCAACCTAACAATCCACAAGGAGTTAAATCGTTTGTTTGTTGAAAACATATAAAAAGTTCAAAAAGACGTTATTTGCATGGAAAAATAAAAATTTTGTATAAAAAACGAAATATTTTCAATTTTTTGTGTTCCTTAAAACAAACAACATCGAGGTAAAACTATTTAACTTTATTTCATTTTTTATTCATTTTCTTTTGAATTTTAGTCCATTTTTTGTTTCTATTATGACACAGGTTTTATGTCTTTTTAAGCAAAATAAATTCACTTGCTATAAGAAAATATTTAAAGTACGTTTAAAATACTTAATTGGCGGTGATGCATTCAGTGGACTTTTTCAGTGGTGGAAATAACGGCCTCGTTCTCGGAAAATTAAAAAAATAAAATAATCTCTAAGTAAAATTGTCAACTTTAATTTTTTAAAATTTCAACATTTTAGGGTGAAAAATTTACATCTGAGTTTTGCGAAATGAATTTGGTATGGAACTGCATACTTTTTCCATCCCTGGATAATATACATAATACCAAAATTTTGAGGAAACCGAAAAAAATGTCATGCACGAACATATTTTTCGTGTTGATGTCGTTTCCGAGTCAGCAAGTGAATAGTCAGGTAAGTATTTATATCAATTAACATAAAATGCCAATTTTAGTGGAATTTTACATGTTTTTTGTCGTTTTATGAACGAAATGACAGAAAAAATGGATACAAAGAGGAATAATAACCTGCTGTGTGTTTCTTTTACGGAAAAAATATTCTTAAGTTTCGCAGTTTTTATATTGAAATAATAAGACTACTTTTTCAAGCTTTTTTCTTTTAAAAGAATTTCTTTTTTTTTCAACAGACCATTGATCAATTTACAACGAAAATCTAAATTAAATACAATGTCCTAATAACGGCTGCCAAATAGTTATTGATTAGGTAGAAAGACGATTAAATTTCATTTTCCAATGTTTTATCGCAAAATTTTTACCACCAATAAATAATGCTCAAAAGTTTTGAAAGCATAATTAAAACTTGTTGCAAATATTTTGATACTAAAAAATTGTTTAAAATTAAGAAATTAGAAATATTGTTCTTTTTTCAGTTCAAATAACGTTCAATGAAATAATTACAGAAATATTTTTTTAAGCCAGTTAGGTGGTTAACGATATTAATTCGTCATAAAATAAAATTTCCCTTTCGATATTCGAATCAAATGCATCGAGAGACTCACATTTCAATAAATAATTTACACAAAAATTGATTAAAATTAGCTTAGGACGATGTCATGCATCATTGACATACCGCTGCTGTCTGTATTTATTTATTTTTCCTAAAAACCTGACCTGTTTCGTAAATTTGTGGTCAAAACACACATCACGCCAATAACTTCATTTATCATTTTTGATGTGGCACGACGTAAAAAAAACACGATAAAAATAATAGTAGAAAGTTTGTTAGAATTTTTTTTCTTTTTTTTTTATGTCGATTCGTATCAGAAATTCAGAACCTTCGGTCTATTTATGGATATTGAACTGAAAATCGATGTAATCATTTCGTAGTCGATTATTTGAATGACTTTTAATTGTGTACAAAACATTTATTTAGCAAACATGAGAAATTGATTTTTAAGGAGTGGCTCAGTGTTTAGAATAGGAAAAGTAAGGAAATTACGTCATAAACCTTGAAAAGGTTTTTTTTCAACTTACCTTTGAAGTTTTTTCTTAAATATCATAAAATTTACAAGTTTTTGGTTACTCCAAGTTACAATTTGCATAAATATTTCAAACACTTTTCTGTATATTGATTAAAATTTGCATTTGCTTTTCATCGATACATCAACAGTGAAACAATTTTCCATTCACTTTATAAGACACCATCAGGTAATATAAGTAACAATATTGATTTTACACATTTTCATTGCTTGCATTGTTGTTCACGTGTAGACGACTTTTTTATGGGCCTTGTCTCTTTTTTTTTCTTTATGTAATACTATTGAATGTCTTCATGTTATAAAGTTATTCTTGTTTTGTTGTTGTTGTTGTTGTGTTTGTAGAAATCTAGTAAAAAATTGAGAAAAAAATGTTTACTCATTCATAATTTTGATATCATTTCTTTTTATGTTGGTTTAACACGCGCGCCAAAATTTTCCCCAGAACAGAAATGAATTTGAATATTGATCCGCCTCTTGATTGCTTAAAAGTAGTGTGAGAAGCCAAAAAATATTTGACACAGTTTTCGTGTTTTTTTATTGTTTTATTAATAGAACACGGCGAAAAATTGCAAAATAATTATTCTTCAAGAAGAAACTCACGAAAAAAATCGCTTAAATTTTTGTGTGTTTTCTGGGTATGAAAAGGTCATAACCTCTTTGAGTGAGCCAATAACGGAAAATAATAGCAGCAAAGAATATTCATAAGCGACGTGGAGTAAAGTACAAAAAAAAATTGTTGTAGAATCCATTCATATATATAACATCAGACACAAATATAACAAGCATTCACGACACAAAGCCCACTGCGATGTTTAAGGGTATTAAAATTAATTCTAGAACAAGAGTTGAGGAGACTCACATACGTGAAATGTGTGTAGTTTAATGAATGGCAAAAGGGTATGAGGAAATCAATTTTACATATAATAGCTTCATAAGTGGTCTCTTTATGTACAACAGATATATAGGACACAAACAATTTAATAGTATAGTAAGTCGATTGTTAGTTGTAAAATATTGTTGCTGGGATCCTACGTTTTACGATTTTGATTACAGTTCCGGTTGAAAAGTCTTTGGGCTATGATGCAATTTGACCTACAGAACTTCACAAAGCATGACGGTTTGCGTCAATGCTCGTTAACCATCTCAATCACAGTTATTGATGAAAATTTTCCATTAAAAAATGAATGGACTAGGAAATTTGTAGACACAATAGCAATTTAAAGCGCTATATGTGGCTTAACAGAGGAGGAGAAAATTGACTGGCAATGTTACAATTATATGTCTTTAGACAATTTTGTGTTAAATGTTGATTCTGAGAACCAATTTTTCTTTTTATAGAATTAAATTTAGGCCGCTCCAATTTTTTTTTTGAAGCTTTTGTCCCAAAAAAAATTGTGTTTAAATAAAGTAACTTTTATGTCAATTTTTGACTAAATAATTCCTGTCAAGGTCAGTAATTTCGGAAAATAGTTTAAATGAAGGAAACTCATGTTAAAATATTATTTTTATTAAAAAAAAGGATAAAAATGTTAACTTTTCAAAAATCATTTAATTAAATCTTGAAAATTATGAAAAAGGTTAAAAAATATAATTTTTCATGAAATTTTCAACCTTTTTTTTCTGCTTTTTCAAATGGAAGTAAAAAGTTATTTTTAAAAATCTAGCGGTCTTATCAAAGAAAATGTATTTGTAACACTTCAAATCCTCATATTTGATTACTTTTTCAAGGATTTTCAAAAGAAAAAACATTTTGTCGGCAGTAAAACTTTTACAACACTTTCACGGTCATCACTCATTTTCTTTGTTTTAAAACATTTTAAACTCTTCCTTTTATCGTTATTTAATGATTCTTTTGATAAATTATTATCTTTTTTCACTATGAAATTGTCTTTAATTTTCCGATCAATTAAATTCTTTCATTTCTTCATCTTCTTCTGACTTTTGTTTTCTACCCTTTTTCACCTTTTTACTTCGCGGTTTGTACATTTCTATGCTAAAAATGGGAATCGGCCTCTTTTTAAAGGAATCAAATTGGTATTTCCCAAACCATACCAACTACAACAACAACAACTCGCGTGAAACAAGAAAAAACGACGAAGCGAATGTCGTAATAATAAAGTGTGCCTCCAATAGTTGTAATAACAATAAAATTTTATGGAAAGTGGATGAAACAAGTAGGAGATGATTGTTATAATTTTTCGGTTTCGTGTCTTTCTTAATATTTTTTTTTCTTACACGATAATTTTCTTTTTCTTTATATATTTGTTTTGTCTCTCAATAAATCGAGTGCGCACTTTTATTTTTGGTGTTATCACGTCTAAGCTTCAATATAAACTAAAAAAGGAAAAACTTTGTGATTCATTTTCACATAGAGAAAAACTGTATCGAGTGCCTGTGTTCGTGGATACAATGTAAGTTTCGTGCTTATCGGTGCATGCGGCGGCGAGAATGGATGGAAACACTTGGAAAATGAAATTTCGTATTGTTATCAGCTGCATACCTAGTAGCTATACAAACATAGCACATTGTTACAAAGAGCAAGCGAGTCTCGTGAGAATATATCGTTAGCTAAGAGGTCGTTCACACGAAATACTAGGCGTCTCCTCCATTCATGAAAAACAGGCAATTTTGCAATGAAAGTTTTATTTTGTATGTTTCGCTTTAGTGATTGTGCGTTATTTCACACAAACCACACATTTTCATTCGCCTTACTATGCTAACTTTAATGGATACAATGTTTTTCAAGTCATATTGCACCACTACATCCCCCTCCAACACCAAAAGGGACTCATCGTTGATGTAAATACTAAAAATAAATTAAATTTTACTCTTAATTTCATTATTACACAGCTTTAAATGAAACTCAATAATTTTATATGATTTTTTGTTTTAAACCGAGTTGGGACTTGAAAACAAGTCGTTATTAAAAATAAATTTTTGATCTCGATTTGAACATATCTATTTAAAAAAAATCATTCTATGAAAAATGCTCATAATTTTATGATTCAAAAAAAAAAAGAGAACTTATTTTGAAAAATTCTTTTGAGCAAATTTTATTAATTATTCTTAAGAATTTTTCCCCATTTAGTTAGTTTTCGATAAAATTATTGAGTTACAATAAAAATTAAAAAATATCTTACCGATAATCATAAAATTTATCGTCTTTCGGGTACTGATAGTGTGCTGTCTTGGTCAATCTAACCTCTTCTTCTCCATTGTCTCGCTTGATCGATATCAAAGGTTCTTCATTTCCACTGGGTATAATTATTTCGTCTCCACTTATAAGGATTTTAATGTAATCGAATGCTTGGACGTCATTATCTTTGTATGCAACAAACACTCCGAACTTGGAGTTAACGGAACAATCGGCGGCAATCAACGTTTCATTGTTAGAAGTGAAATTAGCAATGTTATTAAAATCTAGACGTCCATAATTGTTGCGGAATGTGTTCATATCAGCACCTACTAAGCTGCAAACACCTAAAATTAAAATTAGATCTTGTAAAATCAGAATCTTAAATATGGTTGAAAATTCAAATTACTTGTGAATCCATAAGAAACACTCAATCTGTCTCGTCCTTCATATTTCCAGTCGACACCAAAATTGATTGGAAACTTGAATGATACGCCATTTAAGGTGACGTAAGAGGGCTCTTCTTTACTTTTACCGCGACGAACATTTAATTTTACACTATCAGTCAAATTTAAGCGATCTATCTGCCCTGGTAACGAAGCGCAGAGGAAATGATCGACACGATTGGCGATGTTATGGAACCATTTTGGCATCTAAGAGGAATTTTATAAAGTGAATTTTGTTTTTTAGCCAGTTTTTTAGAACTCACCTGTGTAAATCTAATTTTTGTGTCGAAATATCCAATGCTTGTGAAATATTGATACAATTCTTTGGGACATTTTTGATTGAAAATCGGCGGTGTAAATTTCACAATGCCCTTTGGACACTTGATGTTGTCAGCGATTGCCTTAAATTCAGTTTCGACATCCTCAGACACTCCAATGTTGATGTCAAAATCAATATGGGACTTGTCAGGACAGTTATCGGCGGTTGTTAGATTCCCAAATGCAATATTCTGGTAATAATATGTTGGTTAGAAACTTTGCTAAAAAATAATAAAAAAATATTTACTCACACTACTGATTATAAAAGGTGATTTTAGGAACACAAAAGGCTCAACATTACTCTTGACACATAATTTCCATTTAGTTCCTCCAAGTTCTTTGCGTTCCAAAGAGAAAACAATTTTCTTTGAGTCACTATTCTTGAAAGTCGACACTTGTGATTGGAATTTCCACCGATGTGCAACAATTGGGTCATTTCTGGCGGTTTTGTGATTCAAGTACAAATCGAAATTGTAGATTTTTTCTTCGCGCTGAAGTGCTTCAGCACTAAAGTCATCCAAATTCCATCGAATAATGCCATCAATTATGGTTGGTTCCTCGTTATTGCCCAAAAAGGTAAAATATTTGTTCTGTCCAATCTGAATCGAGTTCAATTGTAAAAGTCCGAAAAAGTCCATCATCTTGTAAATTGGCGAAAATGATGATTTCTCTAAAATTCTGTTAAAAAAATAAACATTTATAATTTTCAATTAAAAATATCGATTTTACTTGGCATTTGCGATGATATCCTTTTCCCACATAAACTCCAGATTCTCTTTAGCGTAGTCTTGTTGCATGGCCATGGTAAAATTGACTCCCAAGTCATCCAAAAAATAATCCAGTGACTTTATTTTCTCCTCAATTCCAGTTTCAGCGATTGGATATTCATTCGAAGGTTCATTCCGAATGCGAGACTTGAATGATACGCCAGTCGTCAATTTGGGTGGTCGATAAAATGAAAAACTTATAGAATTATTTTCCAAATGGAGGCCAATTTCGTTCACAAGTGGTGCGTAAAGTAAGAGACTTTGCTCTCGAATTGTGGCATATTCCAAATCTTGTATGGGATTGTAACTGCGGATTTTTGTAACGGAATAGGAATTGTACTGCAACTCGATTTGCGAGGTTCTGGTGAGTTTTTGCATATTTTGCGTTGTATTTCCTCGCAATGAACTGACAATTGTGTTTTCAATTAGGATGTCAGCTGGAGTTCCAATCATCGTCGGCACCAAATATTGAATGTGGAATGGCCGCATGACATTTTGCAAATTGATGTGACTGTCGGTTTTGATCAGTGATTGAATTCGATCGATCACTAAAACGAAAGTTTTGATTATTAATAGCTGAAAATTCTTAAAAAGGACTTACGGTCTCCGTTGGTAAGACTTTCAAAGCTCGTTTGGTTCAAATAATAGGAAAGCACAGATTTTCCTTCGACTTGGATGACAATTTCAAGATGTAACGGCGTATTTGAGACTGTTGGTAATTTCATTGAGCCCAAAATCTCTTTGAGTTTTTCATTTTTGAAATTTTTAGAACTCATCAAGCGCTCGATAATGGCATCCGTTAAGCCCCGAGCTTTCACATAGACACCCATTTGACTGGTAAACCTTCCAAGGGCTTCCGTATCAAATTTGAAATATCCCATCATCGGTAAATTTGTCTTGTCATCGCCGATCAACATAGCTTGCAACATTGCTCCGATGTGGAATTTACGATCGCGATAATCAAATACATAGTTCCCGGACACCCAATATCGGTTCAGCGGCTTTTTTGGTAAACTTCGAATCATGTAGGAGAGATATCGCTGAATCGTTTTGTAACAAGAGTATGTCGTTTCAGATAAACTCAGGACAGTGGTTCGATAGAAATTGATCATATGCGGACAATTTTCCGTACTGATAACGTCATAAAGTGCTAACAAACGTCCAGGAGATGGATTCGACACAAGCAGCATGACAAAAGCTTGAATTCTCAGTTGCAAAGGTTGCGTCTTGTCTTTGTAGATAGGCCAATAAGTCTCAAAGACCTTATCGGGACGCAAATATGCCGTAGAAAATGTCGCCCAAATGGACAAAAATCGAATGTCGGTCGTTTGTTTGTAATTTCCTTTGATAATTGGCTCCAGATAGTCTGCGATATTGCGAAGTTGCAAATTTCCCATGCCCTGCAGGTACAAAAGTTGCTCCTCAAAATCAAAACTATTCAGAAACAAGTCGAAATATTTCTTGCAATAACTATCAAACTCATCCGTTGACATTTTACCAGCAACGAATGTTTTGTAAATCATGATCGAGTACGAGAGAATGGCAGATTGACGGACGTCTGGTCGATCTGGTCCTTGCGAAAGAAAAACTTCGCATTCCTTAATGAGCTCTGTCGAGTATTCCGCAATGTTGAAGGGCAAAACGAGAAGTAGCTCAACAGCAGTGGTTGGTTTCACCATTTTATTTATCACCATATCACGAGTGAATAATATTGTTGCTTTTGTTCCACATCGCGGAATCATTTCGATGAAGAGATTTCTTGCCTAAAATAAGTTTGGAAATTTTAAAATCAAAAATTCATATTATATCAAAGCTTTTTACCGTTTCTTGCAGATACGATGTGCCAATATCGATTTCCTGATACAATCGCTTCAAAGCAGACAGCTCCATTGTGCCCATTAATCGAATCAACTCGCTTGCTTTTTCATTGTAAGGACTTTCAAAGTTGATATTTTCAAATGTTTCTAGATTTTCAGCCAGTTTCATTAGTAGTTTGAAACATTTCGACACTAGTTGATCGCTATTTTTGGCACTTCGGCCTCCTGTAGCTTCTTCTAGGGGACTTACGAATGTCAACGATTGTGGAATTAAATCAGCAGCAAGTTCTTTATTGACGTTTGATTCAGTTTGGTTCATCAAAACGATTGTGATACTGTTGATCAGGAATTGTGGGTAATAAGCTTCAAAGGTTTGTACATTAGTACGCATCATGGCCTCAATCATCGTAAGGAGATATCTATTATTTTTTACTCGTTTTAGATTGTAGTTGGCAATGCGAGAGGAAACAGTTTGCTCTTGCATATTTGGTTGACAAACGTTGAGCGGAACATTACTGGAAGCAAAGAGAAAATTTTGATTTAATAAAAAAATCTTTAGAACGCTTTTTAAATTTCTTCTCAATATTTTAACCAATTTGAATTTGATTTTTTTTTAATTTGAAATATTTTGAAATGATTTTTAAAATAACAAATTTAAATTAAATTAAATTAAATATACATAGTATGAAAATATTTCAAAACCATTTTTTCAATTTTTTTTTTTTAAACATATGAAAATAAATCTGAGATAAAAATTTTACCTTCGAATTTTGTAAATAGCTGCAACATAAGTACATTTATCCATGTCATAAGTTTTGGAGACTTTTAAATTCTCGTCAGCCTCAACGACGTAATACTCCACGGGACAAAGACCGTACAATCCAATTTCGTCAGACACAAATGCACCTGCATTGTTTCCCTGTACTTGAAACAACGAGGCAACGGCTCTCTTGATGTTTGCCGACCAAATTTGCTCCGTGACATTGAGATACACCTCCCTTACACTTCCATTCACGTAATTTACCATAAACGGCTCGAATAAAATGTCAACTTCAAGATCACTTGGGTACGAACCTTCGTCAAGGATGATCTACAGAAGGCATTGAAAGTACGTCTGTTCTAGAAAAAACACTGAATTTGTGTTTTCTTACCTTTAAAACCAAAGTTTGAGTGTCAATGCGATCCACTTCCAGCAAACCCTGTAAATTCCACTGTGGATTTTGCTGACTATGCAAGTCAGGTACCAATGTCAAGAACGACTTAAGATAGTAACTGTATTTGCCATTCTCCGGAAACAAATCAAATGACGACGAAACGGCTAATACCAAGAAAATAAATAAAATTAATCATGTGGGAAACATGTTTATAAACAAAACACTAAAAAGAAGATTGATTGAGCAATAAACACTTCTTCATTTATTAATCATCAAAAAATGAAGTCAAAGTTCACAATAATTTCACATTCATGAATTATATTATCATTACTTTGGTTGTCAAAAATTCTTATCACACACTTTACTGAATGATTTTTTCAGTTGAACTTGGAATATTTTTACTTAAATCCTTTTTTCTTTTTTATTAGATTTTTAACACTTTCACGGCACTTACAGAAATACAAAAATAAAAACAGGATAAAAATCTTCATTTTGGTGAAATTTTCAGATACTGGAACATAGTAGGAAGTATCACACCAAATTTTAACAATATTTTCAATTTGTTCCAAAATTATTTTTTTAGACAACTGATAAGAGTGCGCGTTTGAATTTTTGCTACTGTTCGCGACGAAGTCTACTGAACTAATGAGAGAAGATTAAAAATGATGTTTTAATTTTAAGAGGACTGATCTCAAAAATTATAAGAGAGTCATCGGCTTTTTGAATTTCAAGTGAAATATGAAAGAAGTATTTAAATGCTCATAAAAACATTCATTGAAATTTGTCCATGGATACATATCTAAATCAAAAATTAAATTTAATAATGATTAAACATTATTTTTTATTCATCATTTCGTTTTAATTTTTCAAATATCAATTTTTGAGAGTAATTTTTTGAAAGAGATGGAAAAATGTTAATGCAAATATTAGGATCATTAGGAGCGATTTTGCGATTCACTCGACCAATTTTTTGAAATTGTGGCTTATGTTATTTTAATTTTAAATCGGATAATTATTTTAAGTTTTTTGTCTTATGTAATAAATAAAACAATTTTAAAAAGCAATTTAACACTGCAAACTGGATTTTGGGAAATTTCGGATAAATTGGATATAAAATGTTAATTTTTTTTGAGCATTTAAATATTTCAAAAATATTCACTTCAATGATGGATATCGAGATTTGGATTTGCGCGAGCCATTTAAGTAAAAAGATTTTTTTTTACATATTTTTAAAAATGTATCAAAAAGTACTTTTCTACACTTAACATGGCGTTTCAATCAATATTGTAGTCTTTCCAGAACGCGAGTTGTAAATTAAACGACGAAAATTTGAGAAAAACTGAATAACAAGGGAATGAAATTTTTAGCGATTATAGTAGTGCTTATGATTATTAGCAGAGGTTTTTATAGCAACATGAGAACCTGTTTCATGGGTCGATAATTCCTACTATTGCACCTTTTCTTCGAGTTCATCTTAAATTTTAGTTATTTTTCCTGCGTCGGGCCATTTTATTTGTTCGTATACCTTTGATTTCATAATTTCAATCGTGTCGACTAAAATAAAGCCTCCATTCCGAAACCGTCCCCGACAGCCGTGTAAGTGTCTGGATGACACAACATCTTTTTTTCTTTTTCGGTGGTTGTTTTTTTTTTTTGATTTTTTTCAATATTTTGTGGAGGTGAAAACTGAACATGCGATGTACCTGTAATTCCTCGATTTTTGTGAATGAGATAGTTTTTTTGACTGAGACATTTTTTGTAAATGCTGTTTTTGCATTAAATAATTAAATTAAAGAATAATTAAATTTAATATTTTTGCACGTGAAAGTTAATGGATATTAATAAAAATGTTAGTATCCATAAATATAGAAATCGAAAATCAGCCACTAAACTATATACATAAATCCAATATTTTAATAATTTTTTTAGCATATTTTAGAATTATGTAGATTTATATCTAAGATGACTTGAGCCACAATTTTCAAAAATTGGTCGACTGAATCGCAAAATCACTCTCAAAACTTTAATATTAAAAAAATATTTTTCTTACTTCTTCAAAAACAAGAGCATCGTAAAAGAGCCTTTTTTTCACGTTATTTTAATAATTAAATTTTTTTTGTAATCATAATAATTTATTAATTTGTAACATGTGATGGACAAAAAAAAGCTACATGCTTTTTTTGAATTTTGAACACAAAATGACTTAAACTAACGTTCATATCAATAATTATAAGTGCAATACATTGAAATTAAGTTTACATTCTATAAGCCATAAAACTAATTAATGTTTCACTCTTTGAAAATTCCCTTAGCTTTTGCTTTAATACGACGAATTCGACCACGAGAGCTCACTTGAATGCTGACATCCTCATTTTCGGACTCACTAACTTCTCGTGCCTGTCGCTTTGCTGGTCGCTGACCATTCACACTTTCTTCGTCAGTTTCTTCATTGTAGTGCGGACGTTTGTTTTGCTTTCGTGTGCTGCGACCTGAAGATGGACCAGGCTCCTACAAAGACAAGAAATTAAAATAACTAAAATTTAAAGGAGAAAAAAAAAATTCTTACATCATGATGATCATCGTCTGAATCAGGAATGCGATTACGTCGGGTACTGCGTTGAGGTCTTAAAGTGCTACCACTGCTACTGCTCGTTGGTTGAAGCGTGCCATTTGGCGTCGATTGTAGTCTATTCAGAGGCATGTCGTCATCTGAGTCGCTATTTTGATCGGTATTTGTTGTTTGCGAATGTCGCGTTGATCTCGTGCTCGTGCGCAAACTGTTGTTTACGAGTGTTCGGTGTCTCAGTCGTGACGAAAGACTCTCACTTTCGTCTTGATTCTCGAGTTCATCTACGCTACGTTGATGGCGCGAAAGGGCAGGCGGTGCTCGTCTTGGCTCTCCGTAGTTGTGGTCCACTTCGTGTGGCAAAATCGCACGTGATTGTGCATTGGAGAAACCAACCTGAGATCGTAAAGGCATCATGCGTCGTCCGGACCTTGTGAGATTCTCCGAAGATGTAGCATCCGAACGTGGCGCATCCATAAATGGTGATAGTGAGGTAGATGTTCCTGCATAAAAAATAAAATATAAATAAATAAAAAATAAACAAAACTAGAGATTACTAATTAAAATACGAATTTTTGCAAAACAGAGTAAAAAAAAATTAGAATTTTGCAAAAAATTTTTGAAAATTATGGAATAAAAAACGGTTATTTTTTTGGGCTTAATTCATGTCATTTCTTACCTTGTCTGGCACGCGTTAGCCTTCCATTGTTGCTGAATCCACTGCTTGTACTTGGTTGCTCCAACGGATCGATTTCCGTTCGCCTCGTCGATCGAGTACTGCGACTCGTGAGAACACGCTTGCTGATACTCGTTTCCTCGGGCTCCGATTCGGACGACGGTTTGCGTTGATTTCGCGTTCGACGTTGACTGGAACGTTGTAAAGCTGGCGCATCATCATCCTCCAAACTATCGGTTGCTTGTCCCCACGATTGTTGTGCTCGTCTCGTACTTGCCCTCGTGGTGTGCAAACTATCATCATGTTCACTCTCACTTTCCTGCACAAATGTCTTTTTCGCTTTGGCCGCCGACTCCTCGTGGTAGCTGTGATCACTTTCGTATCTGCGTGATCGTCGAGTGCGTCTCCCTCTCTCATTTTCCGACAAATCTGCCGTTACATTGTTCATAGCAAGTGTTTTCTGTCCTCTGCGCGTTCGTCCAATCGGCTTGTTATCGTCCGACGAGTCATCATCGCTGGTCTGTTCGCTGGCTTGTCCGTCCGCGAATCCCGATATGTTGTCGGAATCCTCTTCGTTGGCTTCCTCGTCGGATATTTGGCGTTTTTTGCCGCCTTTGCGTTTAACAGGCGTCGAATTTGCTGAACTTTTGGCAGCGCGTCGACTTTTTCGTCGTTTTCGCGACGTTGCATTTCTTCCGCTGCCATATGGTTTGTAACTTTCTCCCGAATCAACGGCTTCCTCTTGCTGCGCAGCTTGACGAACTTTCCGTATTGGACGCCCATTTGGTCCCAGTACTTCGTTATCACTGTCGTCATCACCGCTCGAACTGGAACTGTTGCTAGCTTCTTCCTCTTCTTCGTCATCATCGTCGTCTTCTTGACTCCTTCGAGTATTTCGGGTACTTCTACTTGTACTTGGGCCTGGTTCGTCGTCTCGAATGCGACGTCGACGCGTTGACGTGCGCGTTCTCGAATTTCGCGGCGTTATAATTTCAAGCGGATCCACATCCATTTCCTCAGACTCGTCAATTCTCGAGGTACTTGGTCCTGGTTCGGATCGTCGCGCTGCTCTTCGGGTGGATGTTCGTTTGGCAGGCGCTTGTGTTTTTGGGCCTTGCTTGCTCCTCCGTTTGGCCGACTTCCAGTTGTAAATAATTGATTTAATATGCGCTTCAAACAACGTGCTGAGTCGCAATGTCATCGAATAAATGCGAGACCTCTTGTTGGTGTTGTAGCTGCGTGAATTGTGGAAAATTAGTCGCATGTCTTTGGCGAACGTCAGTGGCGTTTCATAATTTCCTCCCAGCAAGTCTTCTTTAATTGTTCGCAGATCCATCGGAGCTTCGATGACTTGCAGATAGTCGGGGTGTTCGAGTGTGTCCACTGGTTCTCTAAATGGTTCCGAGTCTTCACACTGCCAGATCATTTCAAGCAGCTCTCGACATTCGGCGCGCCAATCGCCATCTGGGACAAGTCTTCGCGATCTTCTTGATCCCGATGGTCTCGAAGTGCCTGGCTGTGGCTCTTCCTCGGCATCTGACTCCGACGAAACGTAAGTGTCTTGCAACTGATGATAGATATTATTCACATTTACGGGATACGGATCACTCAGAATCCGCAAGCAGATGTCGGTGATGATTCTCGCATGTCTTACGATATTACTGTGACTCTCGTTGAACTTTTCAGCATTTGTTGCCAAATATCGCACATCGAATTGCGCCGAAGTGATTCTGCGGTAAAAGCGATTTTCGAAACGTGCTTTGATCGTTGTCAAGTCAATGGGATACTCCACCACGAATGCATATGCCGGATACAATGTAAGATCGACGGGCGCTAAAAAGGGGTCTGCAATGGCAAGAGCAATCACTTGTTCCAGTCCTCGGATGATTCGTTCACAAGTTGCATCGCGACCACCATCCGGCCATTCCTCGGCTGTCGGTTGGTACAAAGTGGCGTTTAGTTCTTCGGGCAAAACTTGCACTGCTCCTCCGACTTCCGTTGGCATTCGATTTTCGTCGATTTGCTCCAAATCCCATGGACTCATGTACTCGAACTCGCCGTTGTCCCATCGCACTTTGAAGCACATGAAAAGCGAGTCGGGAAATTCTGTTGATCGATTTAGCGAATCGATTTGTCCCATCCACCAACTATCGTCAATCATGCATCTAAATCTGTCTCCGGGACCCCAATTTCGACTAACTGCCGTCTCGAATGTTTGTCGCAGCACCAGGAAATCCAGAACGTCGGGCATGTCATGGTACTTTATTGTGAAAGATTGTCCCGTTAAATGACCATCATCTTCCATGACACCGAGTTTGAGACAACACAATCGCGGTGGCTTGATTTCATACTTGATTCCGATGACTTTGCACAGTGCATGCGCTTCTAAATCCATGAAGCCCCAAGGTTCGCAACGATTTCCAGGATCATAGACTTTCTTTGAACGAACTGCATCCAAGTACTTTTGATGTCCTTCACGCAAATAAATTACTTCGTCTCCCATTTGCGGATAATAAGGAGCTTTGCGTGGAATGACGGCACTCAACCACTCAGGTGGGCGATAAATTTCGGGTATTTCCCCGTTTACGGGAATCGGAATTTTACGTCTTGCACGACTATTGTTGCCCTCGTGCGAGGTGCTGGCTTGCGCAGAGGTCGATGGTTGATTTGTCGGAGAATAGGTTCGTCGTTCAACGGGCTTTCTCTTTGATCGTTTTGGTGGTTGAAGATTTGCTGGACCCGGCTCATTTGCAACCCAATCGGAGTAATCGGAACTTTCAGACCCGGAACTGCTGCTGTCGTCCGATAGATCCATGTCGTCAATGGCAGTGGAATCATCACTTGAACTCTCACTTGATGAACTTTGCTCTTCTTGTTCATCGTCTTCCGGCAAAGGTTCTCGTGCGCGAGTGTTTCGCGTGCGATATGCCGACTGGCTTTGATTATTATTTCGCAAATTTCTTCCACGAGTTCGCCCAATGGCATTGGATGCCGATGCACTTCCAGTATTTATCATGACAGGACGTTTTCGCATCTCGCGCCGATGTAGCTCTTGTTCCAAGACGCCGGCGTGGTAAACTGTCTGTCGTAAATGCTGCAAGTTGGCATAATTCATGGGACGCACGTACGTTCGACGCACAAACTTGAAAGTGGATTGCTGTTCAGCGGGCGTTGCATTTGACGTCGATCGATTTGGCTGCCAATTCGAGGCACCGCCAGCTCTTGGTGTTTGTGGTTGGGGTGTTGATGGGCCTTGTTGCGGTTCGTCGGCGCCAGATCGACGTTGTTGCAACGACGAACGATTTAGCGAGCTTCTAGTACGACTTGCATTCGAATTTTCTGCATTTCCATTTGCAGGCTCCTGATTTCCCTGATTGTTTCCTTGATTGTTTCCCTGATTATTGGCTAGTTGTTCGATGAGACGATCAATATCGGATCGCGCTTGATTTTCTGGTGGCTCAAATGCCTCTAAATTCGGTACTAATTGATCGATGGGGCAGTTTTCTCGACCAGGAACGAGAGTCTGGTACTTTGGTTGGTGAGGATTTCTAAAAAAAAAGTGAAAAATTGAATTTTAAAAATAACTTGTTTGAATCAAAATATTTATCACTTACCCATCAATATCAACCAAAAATGGCGGTGGCATTAAGTGAGGAGCAGTTTGTGTTTGTTCATCCATGACATAAAAGTTCGAGTCTCTTATCAATGGACGATAATCTGTATGAAAGAATAATTCTTTTGGCAACAGCTTTAAGCGTTCATGACCATTTCCGAAGCCAAACATCAAGATGTGACCTTGAGAGTCTGTGGCGGCGACCATTAAACCATCGGGTGACCATTTTGCATCGTAAATTCCGCCAACCATTTGATGTTCCACAATATTCTTAAATTTACACAAAATTACGCCTTCAAAGACATCCCAAACAAATAATTGACCGTCATGTCCCGCGGAAAGACAGATGTGAGCGTCTTTTGGATGAGCTTCTAAAACGTAAACTTCATCGGTATGTCCTTCCAGTATTTTGTGTAGTTTACAAGTTGTCGAATCCCACACTTTTATCTGTAAAGAAAGATAATTTAGGATGATTCTAAATTATTTTTTATAAAAATTTATAAATTACCGTATGATCGCTGACTGCAGTAATGATCCATCTATCTGACAAATCCCATGCAACCATTGTAACTTTGAATTTTTTATTTTCATCTTCTGGCGCAGGGGTGCCTGGCAGTCTTTCGCTCATATTCAACTTTGTGTTTTTCCATTGTTGCGTCTCAAAATGCCAAATTTGGGCGGTGCCGTCTTTGCTGCCTGACACAAATCTCAAGCCACTGTGAGACCATTGAATTGAGTCGACCGTGTCGAGATGCGATTCCACTTCGAGAATTCGCTTGGGACCTTCTTCTGCCATCATGTAAACTCGCACATGATTGTCTGCACTTCCAGCTGCCAAAAACATTCCGCCGGACGAGAATGAAGCACAAATCATCTTTGCCTGTCCCGGTCTTAGTTTTTCCAAATATTGAATAGGTTTGGAGGCGAAAACAGTTTTTCCTCCTCGCGGTGTCGTATATTGCCAAAAAGCGATCGATCCATCGGTACTTGTTGTCACCAAGTATCGCAAATCCCCTCGGGGCGACGGACAAAAGTTTACGGACGTAATCATGCCAGTGTGGGCCGTTAACACGGCAATCGGGGCACACGTTTGCATATCCCACACACGTAAAATGCGATCTAGTGACCCGGCAGCCAGTAATGTATTCTCTAAATTGACAGTAATATCGGTAATTTCGGCAGAGGCGCCTCTAAAAGTTGCCAGCAGTCGTCCATCGATCGCGCTCCAAAGTTTAACGAGCAAATCATCGGCTCCCGTGATGATATATTTGCCCGAACGGTCAAACAAAACGCAGTAAACGGCAGTAAGATGGCCTAAGGTTGTTCGTATTAACGATAATTTGCTGTAAAAACTCGGAGGAACGGCAAGTCGACGCGTAATTGGGCCGGAACTCTGTCGTCCATGTAAAACTTTTATTATGTTGTTCTGGTTTTTGCGACACGGGACATCGAATAAAGGTGCTCCATGCAATCGTGCACAATTATCCAGCAGCGAACGTGGCTTTGAGATACTTTGACTGGTTCTTAGCAAACTTTGACGACCGGCACCCAAGAGAGACACAATGCCCGACACACTTGGGGCCAGTTCTTTGTCCAAAATGGGACCTATGCGTGTACATATTTCCAGAAGGTGATTTGGACCGATGTGACAATATTTTCCTTCCTGCAAAGAGTAAAAAAATAAGAAAATTTAGTTGTAAACGACAGCGGAATATAGGTGAAAAACTGTAAGTAAAGCTCTTTAAAGCAGTTTTAACGGAAAATACTGAAAAAAATTTGAAACTGCGCACTGAAAGAATTTTTATGTAAGCAGGAGTCGGCTAAAAGTGAAAAAACTTGGCTTTCTTAAGAATTAGCAATGGCGAATTTGAGAATTAATGAGACAAGGAGTCCTGGGGGGTCAAAGAGAATTCCTGGAATTTTTTACAATTTTTCCATTGATTTTTTGTCAAAAAACTAAAAAAGCGATAAACAAAAATTTTCACTTTTTTCTTTGAAAAATCCCTTGGAAGGGCTTTTTTGACCTTCAGAATGGTCAAATGCCTCAAATGGCCAAAGGACTTGAAGCTCCTCAACAATTAATTGATAAAAAATGTTCATTCACTAATCCCATTAATAAATGTTTCACTTCCACCGTACACAATACACATGAAAAAAAAAATTAATATGGCGATTCATCGAGACACCTTTCACAAAGGAACTCGGTATTTCTGCCTTATTTTTATCACTTTTCAAGGTTAATTTCACAATTTGGGTGTCTTATGACCTTCCAGCATTCCGATGGTCACGTAAAATTTCCTTGAGTCACTTTTAACACCGAAAAATTGTCTCATTGCATTTACGCGTCTCATGTTCTTTTGTTCGTAGCACTTCTTATCACTTGTTTTTCACACATTAATTTTGTTTGGATAATACTTACGAGTTCTTCGAAGCTCTGCTCGTGCTCTTCTCCGGTCCAGTCGAGTCTCTTTGGCAGGATCTGCGAACGAAAAAAATAGAAAGTGAGAATTTTCGCAGACGCGACGGCAATGGCGATGCGAGTTTGGACGATGATGCATCCGAAAGTGCAACAAAAAGGCAAGCGACAAGAGATACCGGGACCTTATTTGTTTACACTTTGGCTCACGTGCAATATTTTGTTTTGGTTTTTGTGTGATTTGCGTTGAAGAAAGTCGAGAAAACTCACCTTGAATTGCTCCAATTCCTCGGCCAAAACCTGCACGAAATTTATATGGAAGCGTTAGTGAAGATGCTCGAAATCGACGTTTCGGGTCGCAAAGAGTCTTTTTTACTTACCTTGGCAGTTTTCTTGAGCGGTCCATTGGATAAAAACTTCGATATTAGGAAGTACAATTCTGCAAAAAGTCGTGAAAATGGAAGAAAATGTTAGCATTAGATTCATTGTCATTACACACATTGAACAAGGAACACAAAATATTTTTGGCTTTTGACCATTTTGGGCACTTTTCACACGAATTTTCAACCCGTTTGCGGGTGAGCACTTTACCTGGCACCACAACTGAATGACGCACTACTGGGTTATCATCCATTTTAGCGATTTATTCTGTAATTATTTACTTTATTGTTACGGACAACATTATATGAATCCAAGACTCGTGAGTAGGGTGCGGCAACTGTACGTACAGTACTTTAATGTACCGGAATGTACCGATATGCACCCTAATCGTGAGGCGAATGAAAGTGATAAGTCGCCAGATGGCGCTACAAGCACGTTGTCAACATCCTGGTTGGAGCCACCAAAGCGGATGTGCGGCAAAAATTGGAACTAATTTCGAGACGAATGAAATTGATAAGTCGCCAGATGGCGCTACAAGCACGTTGTCAACATCCTGGTTGGAGCCACCAAAGCGGATGTGCGGCAAAAATTGGAACTAATTTCGAGGTAAATAAGTAAATACTTGCCGGACTCTGTTTTTCACGTAATTTCCCTTGAACTTTCCACGTAATTTCTCTTGAAATTGCACAAACATGTCCCGGTACGGTTCCAGTGACTGGGTCCGTCAAAGCTCCCTCAATTGGTACGAACGTCTCGCAATAAATGTGACAAAAGTGGGAGCTGTCCCACGTCATGTTGCCTTTATTATGGATGGAAATCGCAGATTCGCCAATAAATCACACATTGAGAAGCGTGAAGGACATGCAGCGGGATTCGATAAACTCTCGGAAACTCTTCAATGGTGCTTGGATATTGGTATTACCGAAGTGACCGTGTATGCCTTTAGCATCGAAAATTTCAAACGTAGCTCGGACGAAGTGGAATCATTGATGTCGTTGGCACGTGAAAAGTTTGCTAAACTACTGGAAGAACGGGATAAACTGCATGAACAGGGGATCTGCATCCGAATCATTGGAAATTTATCGTTACTGCCCAAAGACATTCTCAAGACGATGGCAGAGGCAATTTTGTTGACGAAAGACAACAAAAAGGCAATTTTGAATGTAGCATTTGCCTATACGAGTCGTGATGAAATTACGAATGGCATGAAGACAATTGCGGAAGGTGTGAAAAATGATCAAATTTCTGTTGATGATATAAATGAGACACTTTTCAACGAATGTTTGTACACGAACAAGAGCCCAAATCCAGATTTGCTGGTGAGAACTTCAGGAGAAGTTAGATTTAGTGACTTTTTGTTATGGCAGGTAAGTTTTAAATATTTTCTAAATTGCGTCTGCCCACAACAGGATTAATTTTAATTTTCCAAAGATCTCAGGCTGTAACTAAAGAGGCTGTTATGGACTAAAATAAACGTTTTTTAAAGTTACAGCCTTCCATGACTTCGAAATTCGAAAATTACTGATATCTACGAAAATATCGCTCATAAAAATTTTGTATTTCAAAACCAGGTTTTTTTTCGAAAATTTAAATTTCTATCCAATTCCAATTGGAACATGTTAAATGACTCAAGAATTAAAACTTTTTTTCCGACAATTTTGGATTTTAATGACAAATTGCATCAAAAGAAGGTCAAAAGTCACGTTTTCATACAAAATCACATTTTTTATAAAAAAAAAACCCCTTGATCCGTTAGGAAGATCTAAAAACGAGAAAATTCGTAGTTAAAATTGCTTCAGTTTTGGGCAAACGCAATTTATGGTAAAATTTAGAAAACAATGAAACTAAATCAAAAATTTCATTTTAGTCATCTGCATCTGTGGTATACTTCACGGACACTTTATGGCCCGAATTCACGCTGTGGAATCTAATTTGTGCCGTTCTCTACTACCAAATACATTGCCCGGCCATGAAAAAGGTGCAATACGAGTTGAAAAATCATTCCACAGGTTGTTTGACGTCACGCAGCGAGACATTTGTGAAAAAAGTCAATGCCGATCGTGAAACTATGCTAAAAGATTGTCTAGCCAATTAATACATTCTGTACTGATTAAAGTTTATTGTTATACGTTAATTTAATTCGTTTTAAAGTAAAAGTCTTTAGACGCCCTCCGGACTATGGAATGCTTGCAAGAGTCGATTATGCTTGAACTGAATCCCGTTCGTGGCATCGAGCAACTCGTTCAAGAAGGAATTCGAATTGTGAATTGTGGTTCCGCCCAAGATGACTTTGTAACCCGCTTGATTTAGTTTATGCACTTCGTAGGCCTCCTCGTACGTGACACCTCCAATTGTGAAAACAATCACCTCTTGCGGCGGTCGTCGATACGGCACTTGGTTGCCGATACTCGGAAATTGCTGGTCGAGCGGTCGTCCTTTGAAGACTTCGTCCAAAATTTCCTTGAGTAAACAATTGTGTTGGGTGTAGACGTTTTCGACTCCCTTGAGACCTTTTAGCATTTGACGTGTCATCTTTACGGCATCGCTGAGATTCGTGATGTCGAACAGGTCTTGGCGACCACTTTGACTCACATACTCCAAAATACGAGGGACTAGAAATGCTTTGCCACCGCGAGCTTTGATTTTTTGCAACAATCCTGCTGTTCCGCAATTTGCGTGACGTTCATACCGCAAGGCATACAATAGCACGAGTCGCAATGCATTATGCAAACTCACATTTTCGTCAGAAATTAGTTTGGTGACTCGCTGTAATTGGGCCGAATGATCCGAACGACAAGCGATTTCTTGCTCGAGTTCTGAAATTTCAAACAAATTCTGTTTGTTCACTTGCAGCGATAATTCACTGATGACTACGAGATGTTTCGTCACAGTTCCACTCATTTTCTTGAATTGCGGATACGTTTCGACGAAATTTTTCATGTCTGCAATACTTTCGATTTTCCGTTGGTCTTTTGCTTTGACCTGAAACTCATCCATCATCGTTTTAATCACATTGGCAATCTCTCCAAAGTTAGAATACAAGTTTTTCGCGTAAACCTCATCCTGATCCGCACTCAAAACGACTTCTTTTAATTCTTTGGGGACATCTTTGACTTTTGACAAGTCCACGCGATTGTTATTGATCGTCAGTAACTCGTGCACCATCGCTTGATATGTCCATTGGTTCAAAAGGGGCGTCACCGGATCGTCTCTCCTGTCTAAAATCAACAATAGCGGTGGCGGAACTCCGTCATCCGGTGGACGAAAACTGAACAGAGCTGTTTCTTTGTTCATCATGTCGTAAATTTTTTTGCCCAATGTCTGCGCTGGCGTACTTGTCGATCTGTATCGAATCGAAGGACGAACTTTCAACGACAGCAACACACTTATAATCCCGTCAACACTGCGATTCAACGCGGATGGGATCCACGTTAATGCATTCAAGCTCGTTGGAATGTTCAGCGAGAATAAATCTCGATTGACAGCGAGATAATCAGCATAGACCTCTTTGATCTCTCTCACACTTTCACTTTGGTCTTTTTCGGCGAGTAATTTGACATCCGTTCGTGGCAGGACGTTGCTAAAATATAAGTAATACGAGCCATATTTTGGGTTTTCGAGTTCAGCACAGAGACGGGAAATGTTTTCACTGGTGGGTCGTAAGAAAACAATACATTTGAGATATTTCATGCGTTCATTGGAACGACCTCCATCGATCCGCTCGAACAAGAATACATCCTTTTGCATCATCTCCGACTGACTAAAAACCATCGAAATTATGCTCGTCTACAATTGAAAAAAAAAATAGGCGTAAGTAACATATTTTAGCAAATAATTTGAATTTCTTACCGTTTCTTTGTCCATCAACAGGACTTTCATGCCAGGACCACATTCTGCGACAATCTTGTCGAGATAAAGTTGCACTGCCTTAATTATGTCCATAATTAAACGAAGAAAATCAGAGAACTGAAATGATCTAAATTGGACTTGTGTAAAATTAGCACGAAGGCAAACTGTAATATCAAATCCATTCGTCTCTGGTATATCAAGGACGTGGCATCAAAGGGTGCTGACTGCATCAGAAATATCAGATTTAAATTTAAAACCACTCGAAGTATTTTTTACACATGAAATTGAAAAATTTTATTTTTTTCTTTTTTTGAGAGAAAAAAACTGTCAATTAATGGCATCGGATAAAAGAAGACATTTTTGACCCCTCTAGAATTCGAAAATTTTTTAAAAATATAAAAAATTTTTTCGTACTTATATATTCTCAAGTTGTATATTCTCAAATTATCAAATTTTTTATCCGACGCAGTAACATTGAAATTTTCATTTTCAAATTTCAGAAATTTTTTTTTCGAAATTTTTTTGTGCCAATTACAAGTTTTCCTCTAGTTACGTCCCTGATCTTGTACATAGTGATGCTAAATGCGAATACCACGAATTTGGAGCAAATGTTCAAATACCTCGCAAAATTAATATGATTTTTGAAAAAACTGATGAAATCAAACACAGTTTTCATTTTAAAACTCTAAAAATTTCAATTTATTTTATTTAATTCTTTTCTTGGAGAATCAAATGAGTCATAACGGATACTCAAATCGTCACACTTATCGCCTTTGACATCACTATTCGTACATGCAGGAAAATTGCTTGCGAGAAAAAGTAAAAAACACAAAAAAGCGTGTATCCGTGAAATTTTCGTTCTTTGGAAGTTAAAAAAACTTGAAAATTAGCGTGCAGTACATCGAGAAATGGCTGACGTATTCGATTTGGAGGACATCCATCCGGTTGGGGAGTCTGGCCAAAAACATCATGGTTCAGACAACGAAGATCCCATAGAGATTGACGACATAGATTTGGAACCCGAATTGCACATCCACAATCAGGAGATAACCGAGGGCTCAGAGTCCTTCGAGATTAATGAGGATTTCGTGAATCCGGGACGCGCAAAGGTCGGCCCGCAAGACTTTGAACTAAAAAAGGTGCTTGGAAAAGGTGGCTACGGCAAGGTAAATAATAATAATAAAGAGAGAAAAAAAAAGAGAAAAGCAGTGTGTAACGAGGCACTAATGTATTTCAGGTTTTTCAAGTGCGTAAGACAACGGGGCAGGATGCTAACACAATTTTCGCGATGAAAGTGCTGAAGAAGGCGAGTATCGTGCGAAATCAAAAAGACACGGCACACACGCGTGCAGAACGAAACATTTTGGAGGCCGTCAAACATCCGTTTATCGTCAAGTTGGTGTACGCGTTCCAAACGGGTGGCAAACTATACTTAATTTTAGAATATTTGAGTGGTGGTGAATTGTTTACGCATTTAGAGAGAGAAGGAATATTTTTAGAAGACACAACATGCTTTTACCTCTGCGAAATAATGCTGGCATTGGAGCATTTACACAGCCTAGGGATCATTTATCGCGACTTGAAACCAGAAAATGTGCTTTTAGACGCCGAGGGGCATGTCAAGCTAACGGACTTTGGACTGTGTAAGGAGCACATCCAGGAGGGCATTGTCACACACACGTTTTGTGGCACGATCGAGTACATGGCACCGGAGATCCTGACACGCAGTGGCCACGGCAAAGCCGTCGATTGGTGGTCCCTGGGTGCGCTAATGTTCGACATGCTGACGGGATTACCACCGTTTACGGCGGAAAATCGCAAAAAGACGATCGAAACTATCCTAAAGGGCAAGCTGAATTTGCCAGCCTACTTGACCGCAGAAGCTCGCGACTTGATTCGACGCCTTATGAAACGACAAGTGTCACAACGACTTGGCAGCGGGCCGGCAGACGGTGCGGAGATACGTGCGCATCCCTTCTTCAAAAACGTCAATTGGGAAGATGTGATTGCGCGTCGCTTGGATCCGCCCATCAAGCCAATTCTCAAGAGTGACGACGACGTTTCGCAATTCGATACAAAGTTCACGCGACATATCCCCATTGATTCGCCCGACGACTCAAACCTCAGTGAAAGTGCCAATTTAATTTTTCAGGGATTCACGTACGTTGCGCCATCCGTGCTAGACGAGATGTCAGCGACGAAAATTGTGACTGCCAGATCGCCAGGCAGGATGATGCATCCGCGTCATTTGGCGTTCGCGCAACGAAATACGCCGCACGGACATCACTTGCATGATCCGCATCACCATCCAACGACAAGCAGTGGCCTCCATTTGCATCCGCAACAACAACATCAGCAGCTTCCTAATCCGCAAACGACAACGACTCAGACGACTTTACAAACACACCAGCAACAACAACAACAACAGCAACAAAACAACCAATCACACCAGCTACCGTTAATGCAGCAACAACTGCCTCCACATTTGCAACAATTTGCTCCAAGAAATTCACCTCAGGACGAAATGATGGATGTTCACATTGTATAGCCTCAGACAGAGCAGTAGTTTACCATTTTAGTGATTATTAGTGGGTTTATATATTGCAGAAGAAGAGGGACACCCTTCTCTCTCTTATACTTTTATTAAATATTTTTGTTCTTCAACATTTTTTTTTTAAATATACAACAAAAGATTTGAGTAAAAAAAAATCTTCTTAGTCATTTCCCTTATGAGTCATTCGCAATTTCTCAATTCCAAAGAAAACCCATGACATGAACAACGTTGCCTCTGACATGGAGAAAAACTTATCTCCTTATCTCAAATTACGAAATAATGTTGCGCGAAACAAAATACGACGCAATTATCAGTTTTTTTGTCAAACAACGCGACGATGAAATGTGACACGTTTCACGATGGGTGAGTATTGTTATCACAAAATGCGCTGATACCCATTTGTCGAAAACAAGGAAAAAAAACTAAAGGTGCCTCTGATAAAATTAATCAATTAGGCTCATATGATTTATTGTTCGTCGCCAACATTGTGAAATATTTAGACAACAATTTACGTGCGCAATACTCAAATTTATTAATAAAATAGAATTTTTCTTGAAACATTCATTCACTAGCACAGCATTGGTGGCGCATAGCTCAAACAACAAACAATAAATAAATTAATAATGTTTACTCCAATTTTTTCCTACAATTCGTGTATCGTTCCATGTACACGTCGTACCCTTCAACTTCGATCAATTGCTTTGAACTGAACAAATTTCCGTCCAAGCAGAGATTTGCCACGAGCGATTCCTTCAAAATTCGCGGTGATATTGCCTGAATTTGCAAACAGTTTTCCTCGAGTCGCAGTGTCTTGAGTCTCGGACACTCGGCGATCTCAGGTGCCAATTCCGACAATTGATTTTGGTTCAAATTTAATTCTATCACGGCGAGACCCTTTGCTTCGGCGGGTACTTTGGTGATTTTGTTTCGCGACAAATCGAGTACGTCGAGATTCTTTAAGCCAGCAAACATGATGGGGAATTCACAAATTAGATTATTTGACAGAATCACTTGTTTCAAATTTTTCAAGGCCGAATATGACATCGGGACGACGGTGATGTAGTTGTTGATTGCATTGAGAGTTTCGAGTTTGGTGAGCTTGGAAATGGCTTCGGGTAGTTCATCGAGCTTGTTACTGCTCAAATTTAGATGTTTCAAAAGTGTAAAGTTTCCAATGGCCTCGGGAATTTTGACCTAAAATTAATATTTTTTTTGTTAGAAATATTAAAATTTGGAAAATAAAAGTCTTACAAATCGATTCTCGGACAAATCCAAGGTTCGTAGGACATTGGGAAAGTCTCGTAGTTGCGGTGGAAAGTCACAAAGACGTAAAAGAGAAATTTTCAGCACTCCCGTTTTCTTTGCATTCTCGAAATGTTGCTTAACTTGCTTGTTTCCCATGATTATCCGATGCTATGAGCTAATTTTACTAGTCACAAGCCTTCCAATACTGCAAAATGGGTCAAAAATAGCTAAAAATGTGTTAAGAAAATGATTTTCACAAAATTTTCCTTTGATTGTTTACTTGTTCATTTTCATACGACTCAAGTCGGTAAAGCAGAATCAATTTTCTACTTGATCGGCAATCGTCGTTATTTTTGTTTTGATAAGCCAGCACCTAATTTCTGGCTTTTTGCGTGTTTTTGCAATCAATTCGCTTGAAATTACCTCATATCTCGCGAATACAACATGTCAAAAGAGATTAACGAGTCAGAGATGATCGAAATTATCGATTTCGTTGATGATTTCAACGATGAAAATATTTCCAAGGAAACTGAACGTAAGCTTTTAGACTCTTCATATACAATTCCTATATTTTTCTTGCATTTTCAGAACTCCTTACGACATTTTTCACTAATGTCGATGATGATTCCTTCTTCGAGGGACTAGATGACACCGCAGAAACCGAATACACCTGCCCTTTGTGTCAGGAAATCTTCTTGGGTAAGCGAGCTATGCGAACTCATGTTAGTCGATACTTCAAGCACATTTGCGAGACTTGTGACAAAAGATATTTCCGAGCGAAATACTTGCAAACACATCTGAAGAACGCCCATTTGCCATCGAAAAACCTCGAATGTCCCCTTTGTGATAAAGTCTTCAAGGCAGTGAACAACTTGAAGCAACATTTGCTACTTCACAGCGAGGCGCGTTCATTTGTCTGCACTTTCGATGGATGCGACAAGGCGTTTAAGCAAAAGCCGGGCTTGCAACAACACATTCGCTTCATGCACAATCCGAATGCCAACTTTTGTCGGGTTTGCCGGAAAAGAGTAACGAATTTGGAGAAACACAATGAGAATGAGCATCCGAACGGAACGAGCTCGAAACGGAAGAAAAAGACTAAAAAGAGAGCGGAGACTAAAGTTTTGCAGGAATCAAATCAGGATGATGACACAGAGTATTATTATGAGCAGCCAACATCAAAAGATTCCAAGGAAAATCAAACAATCAAACGTAGATCTACCAATACTACCGCAAAAGTGGGTCCCGCAAAGAAACTTAAGATGTCAAGTGATGAAGCCTCGGACGACGACGACGAGCTCTCAGCAACTTGGAAGTTTGACAGTGATGACGAAAATTTCAAGGAACAAGCAAACGAATATGCCTATGTTGTCTTGGGGTGACTGGCTAGCAATAAGAGTTTACAAAGTAGAGATTTAAGTACGTAAATGTTTATTTTTTTGATGATATGTAGCTCTAATCTTTTGAATCAAACAAGTGAAAGAAACAGAAAAATATTATTAAAAATGAAAATTCAAATATTACTCACTTTTTGATTGACATTCTCAATACTAACTCCCACATCACTTGACTAGGAGCAATGGATATTACGATAATTTGCTACTAAATAAGCGCATTTTATACAAAACCGTCTGGATTTCAGGCGGACAAAATCTATTTTTTTTTTGTAAATATTTAAACCTTGAATATAATTGTTAGATCAATCGATCATACACATTTGATTTAATCCTTTCTAAACTTCTCCTTTTGAGAAACAAAGTGAACCTTTGATGTCATATTTGTTAGAGAAAAACGTTCATCTCGTGTTTTATAAGCTTAACAAATATTTATCTCGCATAAGCCGATTAAAAATCAAAAACATTTAGAATTTCAAGTTAGTATTTCAAAACCAATTATTGATTAAAAATTAATTTTTAGTAAAAATTCTAATAAATTATAAAAATTCTGGTTTGATTTTTAAATTATTATAGTAGGCCATAACTTATCACAGTAGAGTAAGTATGTCATGAATATCATCATTTTTAGAAATTTTTTTTTCCAAACTTTTTTTTCCAATTTTCATACTTTTGTTTTCAGTTTGCGTTTTAGAAACAATAGATTGAAGGAAATTGGACGTTCAACGCGAAGACGTCAAAGCGAACGAACACTATACAGGCATCTTTGATTGACTACTCAATAAAAAAATTTCTTTTAAGTCTAAGTAAAAATTTAATCGAATGTTTTTATTTTTTTGATGTTTTATACACAGCCGCTACCACATCTCCGTTCTTTTGGATCAAACATTGTCTACAAAATGAACAAAAAACATTTACAATTAGAAAAAAAATATACAAATTTTAGAAATGAAAACTTACTTTTCGCCATAATCCAGCATCACGACGGGCGGTTTCAGTTCTGGGTGTAACTTGTGTGCCTGATTGACAATCTCATTAATGACTCCCGCAGCACTTGCCGAGGCTTTTCCATGCGTGGCGATACAGAGACCGTGAGCATTGGACACCACGACTCCCGTCACCGATGGATTTGAGGCAATTTTCGCGACTTGTTCGTGTACTTGATTTTCCATTTTTTGTTATTATTGTTTTGATTTGCTACCCTACAAAATGCTTGTGCGCACTACACCCAGCACAGATCGACGTGAATTAGCGATGTGAAATCTTCGTTCAACGTTCAAAGGCATTTCAAGGTGACTCCGTCGATAGGAAATTCAATTGCAGTCCAAATTTCTTGGTGTGCACAGTTCTTTCCAAGTTTTTCCGAGAAACTTTTTAAAGTGTTCAAATAGTGAGTAAACTTTTCCTTATTTTCACCAAAGTCAACAAAAAACAAGACACACAGTGCGTTGTGACATAATAATCGTGCAATTCTGATAAGAATGAAAAATTTTCCAATTTTTTCCGTCGCAAGTACTAAAACGTAATTACAGCATCAGTGATTGTATAACCGCAAAGGGGGAAAATTTTCACGTGAAAAACGTGCGTTTACTGCCAAAAAATGCCCGTTGAAAGGGAAAATCTCGACAATCGGGGTCAATTTCTCCATAAAGCATCAAGTTACGTCAGATTCCAATTAGAATAGCACGTCATTTTTTATTTGGCAAATTATCACTCGTTCTCATAAGTACACACATGAAAATATACATTGTAATTGCAATTTGGTCCCAATTGAGTCGAGACAATAATTTTTCTTTTTTAAATTTCAAACGCTTGACCTCTAACAAGTCTTTGACTTTGCCTTGATAACATTTCATTCATGGGATAAAATGAAAAGAAAATTTTGTTCTCGACATGCGTGGCAGGCAGTAATGTTGATTCATACATTTCTATATCACCTATGCAAACATTTTACTCGTTGATTTTTTTTTATTAACTAACAATTTATCATTGAGATTTAATCAAGTATTAATGAGTTCCTATTGATGAGTTTGTGTGACGTAGAATTCACGTGAACTTAAAAAGACCTTAGAACGATTCTCAATGATTTTTTGTTTGATTTGTTATTGAGTTATCATGTAGAACGAGTCATAAGTAATGGGGATGGGTGTAAAAGGAGCCAATGACCTTGACCTGAAATAAGAAGCGCGCGTGGCAAAATTATTCAATCAAATTTTGGAGAAAATGAGAGTTACATTCATATTACATCAACTTTTTATTTTGTTATTTTTTTAGTAATTAAAAAAAATACGAAATTTAATTAATTATGAAATTTAATCAGTTTCTCAAAACAATTTTTAAAAGAGTTTTAATAGAATTTTTATCAAAAAATCTAATTAAAAAAATAATTAATTTTTCGACACTTTTTTAATAATTTACCTGCATCGACAAGGTGACCTCTTCTCCGTGTCTCCTTCAACTTGACTTTACTCACTCGGTAAAATCTATTTTTTTTTCGTCATTTTTTTGACGTTAAGTTTTATTTACGCGTGCGATATTGTCTTTGAAAGCAATAGAAGAGAGAGGGTATTATATAATTAACAAAAACATGTTGATTTTCTACTCGTTGCTATCTAAAAATAGAATATGGACAGGCCACAAATTTCTGACTTTCTGAGTACCTACACACGATTATTTTGAATAATAATAATTTAAAAGAAAATGGAAGAAAAAACTTTCTTTGAGAAAGTAAATTAAAATAATATGCAAAAGTTCTAGCAGGTAACAAAACGCAGCTGGTAACAAAAATTTTACTGACAAAAAAAACTCGTTTGTTTTTTTTTTTTTTTTGCTAAAAAGCAATTAAGATTTTTTGATGACACGTTTGACCATGGAAATTTTTGACCAGAACAGAATAACAACATTCACAAGGAAACAAAACCAGATCGGACGAGCCTCTTTTATGTTGATGAAATTTTTTATGAAATTTTTTTATGGTCTTCAATAAAATCGTCGAACGTACGAGAAACAGTCGAATAGTAAACAACTTAATGATTATTTAGAAGTTTGTATTTGAAAAAATTGATAAGCTTGACGTAAAAATTTTCCTAATCTTCGTAATAAAAGAGTAAAGTCTTGAACTTTGCCTCATTCCCATGGTGCGTTATCAAAAATAGTTCCTTACACGATCGACGAAATTTGTTTGAAAAATTATGAATTTCTAGGGAGTTTGCGCGAAATGACACCGAATCTGACGTCATACTTTCACTTTTCACTCGTCGTCTGATGAAAAGCGTGTGTAACTGAACAAAAAGGCACGAGTCGTCGAGAAAAACGAGTATGACCTTTATCTGTTCCTTTGCACTCAAATATTGTGTGACGACATCAATTGAAATATTTATGAATCAAATACTATTATCACACACACGAAATATTTTTAAACACTTAACGACGTGTCTCTACAGTGCGTGTAGGCATAATTTTTTGTAATAATAAGAAAGTTGTTCAGTCTCAGACGGTCGCTACCCTCGGAAGGTTGTATAATAATCTTTTTTTTTCAAATAATTTTTTAAATATTTTTTTTTTAATTTTGCACCTCTCTTGAATATTTTTGAACGATAAGAAACAAGACCTTGGTCAATGTCAGTCAAAGTTTTTTTTCTTGGATCATCTGATTCAAAGTTTTTAATTATCGTGCAGTTTATTATTAGATTGCAAATGCGAAATAAATGAAGCAGTCAGAGGTGCAAACGTGTCTTGTGTCAAATTCACTAGTGCCTTGTTAAGAAAATTCAGCGCAGTAACTAACGAAAAAATTGTTTTTTGTTTTTCAGTTTGTTGGATTTAAATCAACTTAATTAAAAAATAATTCAAGATGACTACCTATTTCAACTACCCACCAAAAGAAGTCCGCGATGAACTTGCAAAGATCGCCAAGGCCATCGTTGCTCCAGGCAAAGGTATTTTGGCTGCTGATGAGTCAACTGCCACTTGTGGCAAGCGTTTCGCTGTAAGTTTTTCTTATTAATTTTTGGTGAAAACTTTTAAAAAATTGTCAATTTTTTTATTTTTAGGACATTGGCGTAGAAAACAACGAAGAAAATCGTCGTCAATACCGTCAATTGTTGTTCACCGCTGACGATGCCATCAGCCAGAACATCTCCGGTGTCATCTTGTTCCACGAAACAGTCTACCAAAAGGCTGATGATGGCACTCCATTCGTCGAATTGTTGAAGAAGAAGGGAATCATTCCCGGCATCAAGGTCGACAAAGGTGTCGTCAACTTGTTCGGATCTGAGGACGAGTGCACAACCCAAGGTGAGTTCTTGGCTTGATGATGTGTGAATTTAGATTCTAATTAGGAAATGAAAGAAATGACAAATCCAAGAACGATTTATAATTGAATCTCTTAGTGCAAACAGCTTTTAAAAAACTAAGATCTTGAAAAATAAGGCTTTGTAACTTCTTCTTAATAAGATTAAAAATTGGGCAAACCCTCCGATGAAAAGTTACCTTAGGAGGACCTTATTATAAGTAACTTCTTCTTAATAAGCTTAAAAATTGGGCAAACCCTCCGATGAAAAGTTACCTTAGGAGGACCTTATTTCAAGCCCCTTGAGCCTTCAAAAAGGACATATCGTCCACATATAGCAAATTTGGTTTGAGACGAATAAAAGTGATAAATTACCGTTTATCGGTTTAATCGGGTCAAATCGGTTAAAATCGGGCCAATCGGGTAGCACAATATTGTGCAATCGGTAAAAAACGGTTAGAAACGGTTAAAAATCGGTTAAAATCGGTAAAAAATCTTCAAAATAATTAAAAAGGAGGATATTTAAAGAATTTTTGACTTTTGTAACAACCCCAATAATAGTGTATTGCATAAAAATTACATTTTCTCACTTTTTCAATTAAATATCAAGTCGAATCCTTTTGTAATACGAGTAGACAATCACAACCATTCCATGTAAATTGTTGTTGATTGTCATTTAAAAAAAGATAATAATTGAAAATTCCTCTTCTTGTTCAATAACTACTTACATAGTGAAAGGAAGAATTTAAACTTTTGAAGGATTTTCTTTGTTTTCCATTTAAAATATTTTTCTGATTTTCATACGCGCGACATTGGCAATGATAAAACTCGGAAATTAATTAAAATGTTTTCTCGTCGTGATTTATTTTCAAAAATAATTAAATTAAAGAACAGAGATTCGGAAAATCGATTTATGCCTAATTGATTTCATTGTTCTGATAAGTAGGAGAAAAAGTTTTAATTTGATTAAAAGTAGAGAGAGTAAAACATGTAATAAGTCTTCAATGAAATTCGATCTTGTTTTCTAGTTTTCATTTAAAAAATTGAATTTTAAATATCCTTCAATGAAAAAAAAAATAAATTTAAATCCTTGCGGGATATAATCATGTGACGACGACCTGTTGCTCCTTTTTTCTTGATCATTGAGACAAAAGAAAATGTTAAAACTAAAATTACTTAACCTACTGTGTTAATTGCTTGCTTTTGTTTTATTTTTATTCACGAAAAAACTATCGCCTGTAGAAGAAAAGGCTTAATAATTATTTTATAGTTTAAATGGCGACATAAATTAAATTAAACTTTTACATCGTGCTAAGGCGAGAAAAAAAGTTTTGTCATAATTGGTGACATTTGTTAATGCAGTTATTTAAAAAGTAATTAAGAAAAGCTTCCTCATTCAAGGAGGATTAAAAGTTTATTTTTTTTTCAAGCTTCAAAATTAATTTTTTAAAACAATATTTTTTGAATACTATTTTAACTTAAAATATTTGATAAAACTTCAAAATTAGTCAAATTTATTAATTTTAATATTTCTTCAAAAATTAAATATTTTTTTTTTGAAAAAAATCTTTCAAAAAATAAGGTAGAAAAATTTATAAAATACATACTTTGTAAAATGATGAGATGAATTCCTCTCGAAGTGCCACTTTAAAATCTCATATTTAATTGCCTTACATAATTTTTCATTTAAATCCCAGTCTGCCAATGATGCAACATGGATGTCATGCAAAGAAAACATATTTTTTCCGTTATCCATGCCAAACAATAACTGACATATTGATTGCACAAGAGAGGTTACATGCCTATTTATTTATTTTATACTGCATTTTTCTTTACTTCTTGGTATTTTAGAAAACTAACAAATACATAAATATACAATTATTCTTTATTTCGTCTTGCAGAGGAAAATGCATTCCTCCTCTGTATTATATCATCATTTTAAGGTTTTTTCTACAAAAAAAAAAAAAAAAAAACTATGGAACGATAATAAACTTTACTATCTTGCTCCTTTCTTTTTCATTTTTATTGAACTTTCCAATTCTCAGGGCATTTGTCGGTTGCTCTGCCACTTCGACACAACCTTTAAAAGAGCTGTAACACATATATTTGATTAAATGTGTTGGAATTGGCGTTCATCTTTTATTTATTTTTCGTTAAACATTTTCCTGCGAATTAAATCTGAAGCACTAGAGAATTCTTTTTAAATTAAGATTCTTTTTATTTGTATTAACTGTGGCGTAGCTCTGCTCAATTTTCAACAATAAATGTTGAATGTAAATTTTTGCCTTTTCACGTTGCGTTGGCATAACAAAAGATTCTTAACAAGTTTGTAATTAAAACATAGAATTTTTCTTTTTTTTTTTACATTTTATAAAAATTAAACAAAAGAAACATTCTTTTGAAAAAATTTTTTCTTGTAATTATTTTTTCTTTGCAAAAAAAAAAATATATCTGACTTGACCTACTTCTCATTGGTTTATTTACTTTTTCATATATCTGGGTCACATAGGTGATCATAAGCACTTAATTAGAACTTACGGAGATATTGCCGTTAGAAAAATAAATAAACGTATCTTTCATTTTCCATCACGCTTCAATAACATACAGAACAAAATGAGGTGCTAATTACAATTTTCTCTCTCTTCTTTTCTTGCAGGTTTGGATGACTTGGCTGCTCGTTGCGCCCAATACAAGAAGGATGGCTGCGACTTCGCCAAGTGGCGTTGCGTCTTGAAGATTGGCAAGAACACCCCAAGCTACCAAGCCATCTTGGAGAATGCCAACGTTTTGGCCCGCTACGCCAGCATTTGCCAATCGCAACGCATTGTCCCAATTGTCGAGCCCGAAATCCTTCCTGATGGCGACCACGACTTGGACCGTTGCCAAAAGGTCACCGAGACAGTCCTCGCTGCCTGCTACAAGGCCTTGAGCGACCACCACGTCTTCTTGGAAGGTACCTTGTTGAAGCCAAACATGTGCACACCCGGACAAAGCAACCCCAACAAGGCAACAAATGCCGAAATTGCATTGGCCACCGTACAAGCTTTGCGCCGTACCGTGCCACCAGCCGTTCCCGGAGTCACTTTCTTGTCTGGCGGTCAATCTGAGGAGGAAGCCTCTGTCAACTTGAACGCCATCAACCAAGTTCCATTGGTCCGACCATGGGCACTTACATTCTCCTACGGACGTGCTTTGCAAGCTTCCGTTCTCCGTGCATGGGGCGGAAAGAAGGAGAACATCAAGGCTGCCCAAGAGGAACTCATCAAGCGTGCTAAGGTAAGTTAACAATTTCTAACCAGTCTCTCTCTGATAAAAAAAATTGATCTTGGGTTGGTTTGGGGGACATTGGAAAATCATCCGCTTTGTGGGATACAAAAAATTGCATGAAATTGTTTCATCATTAGGTGATATTGGGTTACACCTTTTCAACAAGTAACTTTTTTTTTGCGAAAAAAATATCATCCGAGAAAATAATGATAACAAATGGATAAACATTGTAGTTGATGACGCTGGCAATCATGTCAGAAAAGGAAATTGAACGTGTAAAGAGGAGAGATAAAGTTGTGTCAAGTGCGGTAAATAGATGACATAACCGTCTTTCATTCCATAATGACATTTGCATTTATATTAAACGGCATTTCATTATTTTTTCTTCTGTTTATGAAGTTCTTAAGATGTCCTTGGAGCTCTCATCTGCGGACAATTACTCTTCAAAAGCGGAAATCAATTTCCTGCCATTTTTTCATAAAAAAAAGTCCTTAAATTGATGGCAAATTGAATATTCAAGGTCCTCGTAATGCCACTAACAATCGATATCTGCATTACAAAATATTTCGCGGACATCGTTATACACATTAATTAAATTGAGTGCATGTTAATTCAATCATTAGCTGACCGAAAAAATAACCTTATATTTACTCGATACAATTACAATCAAATTAAAATTAATCCGATTTGCCGTCCAATCAGCGGTCTGCGATAAATAATTTGGTGACTATATTTATCATGGCAAAATAAAATAAATTTTTATTTTACTCCCCGTCACGTTTTATGTCAACTACAAACCAATAAACAACAAACAGTAATTAATGCATCGAACACTCCCGTATATTTCAAGCAATTCTTGATGAACTTTCGCTACTTTATTAAATATTTTTTTTTTTGCGAAATTCCCGAGAGATAGAAGTGACAGTGAACTTCACGTTTGAGTGATATGACGGGCGAAGAGTGATGGACGGTGACAATTTTCAATCATACATGCAAGGAAGTCATGTTATTTAAATCATCGAGATATAAATAAAACAGTTTTACTAACCCATTTTTGCATGTCTGCAAGAACTTTACTAATCTAAAAGGAATATTAAATTTTAATCTAATATGCATTCAATTTTCCATGTATTTGAATTTAAAAAAAAAGTTGTATTTCATGCAGCTAGAGACCCATAAAATAGAGTGGATTATTATTATTATTATTTGCCATAACATACATAATACGGATATATCACACGCTTACACTAGGAAGAAAATTAACAAATATTCTGTGAATCTATTAGATATGCAAAGTTTTTAAATAACAAGCTTGAATGTTTTTTTTTGAATTCAGTGCAGAAATTTTTCTCCAAATTTAACAAGGCTGCATAAAGTTAATTTCAAAACCTTAATTTTTAAAAAATTAAAAAAAAATGTAAAAAATTAGAGAATCACAAACATTGTTTGCAATTGAAAATTAAAAAAAGGATAAACTCTAATTTTTTAATTTTAAAAAAATTTTTCATGAAAAGTTTTCCTATTTTTTTTTGCTTCAATGAATTTCCGACTTTTCAAATGATGCAAAAAATTGAAAAAACTAAAATGCCTTTTTAATGAATTAAGTTTCTAACAATTTCATAAACTCTTTCTGGTACATCCGATAACTTTTTGTTTCGTTATGTGCATGAAATGGAGTAGTACAAAGTACATTTTCAGTACACATCACTAATATCGTAAATTTTCATTTTAAAAATAAACATGTGAACGCGTTGCACTTACACTTTATTGTGAAGCTATAGGTATCCAAGACAGTACCATTAAATTTTATGATTATTAAATTAAAAAGTATAAAATGTGTATCAAAAGACTTTTGTAATAAATATGTATCATTTTCATAAACCTAATAACATACTATACAGACTGGACTCACAAAGATTGCGCATGTGGTTTCATTCATTTTCCTCATTGTGTTTTAAATTTATTATTAATTTAATTATTGAGATAAAAATTCAATAAACTCACCATCATAATTAACATTTATTTTCTTTGTTTCGATTTTACACATCATTTCATCCTCAGTTTACATTTAAAATAATCATTTATTTATTTAATTAGCATTAATCATTCTAACAAAAATTTGGCTTTATTTTTTTTTATTTAATTATTTTTTTTTGTTTGTAAATAACCAAAATCATCTAAATTATTTTAGGCAAACGCTTTGGCTTGCCAAGGCAAATACGTAGCAGGCTCAATCCCATCCTTCGCTGGAAACGTTAATTTACATGTGAAAGCACACGCTTACTAGACACGAAGACACACGAAACACACACACACACACAATGACTGGAAACGCATTTACTATCGAAATTTCCTAAAAAAAAATTAAAAACAAAATTGGCAGATCATTGGATTTTATTATTTTTTAACATAAGACAAAGAAGGAGACATAAATATATTTTTTTATAACAAAAAAAAAAAAAAAACATTTTCAGGACCTTTTTTTTGTTTTTTTTTTATTCATTTTTCGTATTTATTTTTTTCTCTTTGAAGCTCTAGGCATGAAATTAATATTATTGTTCTAAAAATATCCTAACCTGTTGTATTTTTTCACATCTAAACCTTTTGTTGCACACAACTTCTTGAATTTCTTCATTTGTGTTATTTTACGTTTGTAACTCTTTCAAGCAACACTTTTCATTAATAATAATGATTAGATATTTTGCATGGAAAATCATTCTTCTGACAGACATTTTAATGATATGTTATCCGATTATTTCCACGATTATGATTTTGAAAGTGCAGCGATGTGTGAAGAGAGAAGACATGCGTGTGGGAAGCTAAATCAATTGATAGCTGTTGGCTGTTGGTGAAATGTCACATTAGTTGTTTACCTGTTGTTCGGGTTGCATTTCCATAAAAATAAAATAAATAAATTTATTTGTGTTTTGACTTCCGTTCTTCGCTGGGTGTGCTCTCGTGCGTGTTTGAATGGTTCCATTGCAGTATTTATAGAGATGCAAAACTTACAAATTGACATGCACGTGTTTCGCGATTGCGAGTGTGACCCGCTAAGTATCTAATGTTACGGCTTGACAGATTAAGAGGCACGAGTTCGATGAATTCTTTATTGAATTGAGAACTTTGATTGTCACTTTTTGTAAAATTTACTGAGATGATAAATTTCAAACTGTCTTTTTTGGAGATTGGCAGAAAAAATCGACATGTCGCGAAATCACTAAAAGTGTCATTTAAAAAAAAAAATAGAAATTCTCCGGAAAAATAAATATAAAAAGTAGTTTTCTATGAATTTTTAATATTTTGTTACGTTTTTCAAAACTGGGTGCGGTATTGTGATAAACAATTAAAATAATTGTCGTTTATTTTTATTACGGGCGCCGCAGATCAGTTATGTCATGTAATTGTTCAAGAAATTAATTTTTTCCGTTTTCAAGAAAAAGAAATTGCCGGCAATAAATTGTTATGGTACATCAGTTTATAATTAATCCACTCGATAAATTTGATGTCAATTTAATTAACGCGATAAATCACCAAAAATAATCCGACTTGATTAACATTATTCATACGAGTGATACAACAATGAATGTACATTTAAATAAAAAAAAAACTGATAAAAAATTTACGTGATAAAAATGTGAATCAATAGAATTGTGTAAAAGTTTCATGGAACCGTAGGTGGATATGGTGATTATTTATTCATTGGAAAATTTAACATTTCGATTCTAAAAATAGACCTGCGTGTGGTTTTAATAACAATTTTGACAAAAGGTGTTGTTGTTGTTGTTGATTTGGCTCGTAAACAAATAACCAGTCGTCTCCAGTGATTTGCACGGATTGATGCGAAGAAAGAAGATGACATTCAAGGAGAACTGGTTGCGAGTCCATAAATTAAGAAGATTCACCCTAACCGGATTTTTTTTTTTACTTAAGGCCGCTTCAAATTTCTTTAGAGTTTTTTTGTCACATTTTAATTTAATTAAAGTATTAAAAAAATAATAATTTAAGAATTTTTCAAGAAATTTAAAAAAAAATAATTTATAATTTATTTTTTTCCAATAAAAGACTCACAAAAATATTCTAAGTTATTTTTTTTTTGTAATAATTTTTATTAAAATTCATTAAAACTTTTTATTTACTTTTAAAATGTTTTACTTTAAATATTTTGTTTAAAAAAAAAAACAAAAAAAAAATATAAACGGTCAAAAATTGCATTGAAAATTTCTTTAAAAATAATTTTTAGATATATTTTAATTTTTTTTACTGTTTTTCATTTAATCTTTTCAAAATGTTGTTTTTTTTATAAGATTTTAAATTATATAAACGGTCAAAAGTTGTATTGGAAATTTTTACATTTAAATTTTTTCATCCTTCCCATTTCGAAACATAATTTTGGAACAAAAATTTCCAAATTTGAAGTGGCCTAAGTTTCTTTGTATCAAATTTTGGAAAAGTAAATCACACATGTCCATCGACAATCAGGTCCATCTCGCAAGTCATCGTTGTTCATTTGAATAAAACAAATATTAACAACAAATTTTTAAAATAAAAAAAAATCAAGCTCCACGATGTCTGTCAATTCAGTTTCTCTCCAATGTGTGGTGGTGCGTTAAATACTGTACACCGTAAAATGTTAATGTTTTGCTAATTTGAATTTATTTATTTTAAAAATTCATTTATTCACACTTCAAAATGATTGTCGGCTCATTTCATTTTATTATATTTATGAAATATATAATAATAATATTATTTCAAAAAAAAATCTGTCACCAGCTGTTGATTTGCGGAGATCGTTCCGTTACTCCACAAAGCGTAAAAGAACTACAAACGACTCTTATTTTAACATGCTTATCTCATTTAAATGCAATTATTTTCAGCAAATTGTGGGTTAATTTGCAGAAATCGATCGTAAATCATGTCATCTCGCCCTCCATTCGTTCGAAAGACAAAAAAAATGTTTGTAATGGCAACTGAAGTTGTTCAAATGAATCGCGAATGGGATTTGTGGTGTACACGCCTGTGGGATGATTGGAATTTCAAATGAATTGGCGCGAAATCTGTAAGTGAGAAAACATGCAAAATGCGAACAAAGAGAAGATTTGATGGGATATTCATTGTCAGGAAGGATGTTGAACTCGACTTAATCAGACGAACCAAAAATTTTAACAAATTATTTAAAATTCAGTGAGGGTTTATGACTTCTGATGATTGATAGTTTTCAGTGTAGGTCTGTGTTAAAAAATGCCACCGAATTAAATTCCATTCACGTCGAATCTTCAAACGATTCATTCATAACAAATTCAAGGGTCAGTTTGCTCTCACACAATTTTAATGACCGCCCACTTACGTCAAACTGCCAGCCTTTGCAAAATGTTTGAAATTCAAACAGCTACTCATTCATCTTTTATTTATTTTTAATTTATAAAAAAAATAAAGTGCTATTTTTTCTCTATTATTACATTTAATTTAATCAGATCTTGTCTTATGTAAGTTGTTGTTGTTGCAGGAAAAAAACAGAACACGCAATTAACTGTCACACACTTCTTTTTTTTAAAACTTATCTCGAATATGTATCGAATTACTTACACAATGTCGGTCAATTAGTTGCGAATTAGAAGATTTAATTGAATTTGAGTGCCAGTGGAGCGAGTCAAGTGGAAATCATACATATGTAACTTTGTGGTTTCCTCTTATGGTTTGTCGTGGTTGGGGCGGCGGTTGCTTGCTCGCTTCTGGACATTTAATGCAATGTGCCGAGCTTTGTGCGTTTCCTTTCATCGCTTGGAGCTCTTGTTTGAAAGGTTTCCCTCCTATAGAAAATTTATTTTGTGCGCATTGCATTGATAATGATGGTAATGAATCTATTGTTACACAAAATACACGAGAATAGAGGAAAAAATTGATTAAAAAAACGTTTGCAAAAATGTGTCGCATTACTTGCTTAGAAAGAACATGACAACTTTTTAATTATATTCATCATCATGATGATGATGTGACAATATAATGGATTTACACCAACTAAGGATATGAGAGAGATTGTCTGAAGGTCAATTGATTGCCATATGAGGAAAAAAAAGTTAAATGGAAGTATTTACTGCCTCTTGCTCGAAGTGAATAGTAATACGGATTAAAGTCCGGACGTTTCCTCTGTTAGAAGTGAAAGGACTACTCTCAAGTAATAAAGTATATAATTACACTTTTTTGCTCTTTAGTTGTCGTTGGCGCAATGGAAAAATTTTCACAATGTCCTCCTTTCCCTACCTTTGTTGACAAATAGTTTTTTTTTGTGTAAACAACGTCATAATTACAAATTTTCTTTCTTTTTTTTCAACAAAAAAAAAAAAAAAAAAATACAGGCCAACGGTGAAGCTTCTCTCGGCAAATACGCAGCTGGCAGTGTTGTTGGAGCTGGTGCCGGAGCAAGTCTCTTCGTCGCTAACCATGCTTATTAAAATGCTTTCTTATATTATTATTACTACTATAACATAAAGAAAACAAATAATGATTATCTTGCTGTTGATAAATTAGTTGTGTAGGAAGATTATAAAGAAAAAAATGTAAAACATCATCATTGCACTCTCAAATATAAAAACTATACTATTAATTATTAAAAATAAAGTTATTTTAAAAGAACAAAAAAAGCATAAGCAAACATAATGTTATACATTTTATTTAAGAGTTACACAGAATTATGACTCATGGAACGTATTAAATAAAGCTGATTAGTTATGAAGAAAATTTTCTTGCTCGTTCTTCATTGCTGAGACGATAAAAAAAGAGAAGAAGACGATATAGTTGACGATTAAAAGGTAAATAAATAAAAAAAAAATTAATGAAAATGGTGTTATGTAAAAAAAAACAGAGAAATATTTACAAGATCTATTATTCAATAAAGACGAGATAAAAATAAATATATCTTGAAAATTGTTTTATTTATCTTCTGAAGGAATAACAAAACACTCGAAGATGCAACTAACGGTAAGTGTTTTTATTTTAACTTAAAGACGGCACAATTTTAAAGAATAATTCTCCTTCAAGGATTTTCTTCATATAAATTTAGAGATTTGATTTTTTCAAGACAAAATCTAAGTAACTTAACGTTTAATATTTTTCAGCATTGTATTTTTCTCATATATATTTAGTCACGTTGTTGACCTAGTTTCTGACGTATATGACTTTAGAGACACAATTCTTTTCGCTAAATTCACTTTTCATAATATTCTGTATTTTTTCCATTCTGTATCACGCATCTTTCACTGTTTCAGATGCATGTTGCTGACTTGAATAGAAGCCATTCACGTCACCGACAACAAAAATTCTACATACAGACAAAATATTCTGCTGGTTTTTGTGAGTAAAATGAAGCAAGGGACCTACAATGTTTTATGTTAAATCATGATAAATGATGTAAATTTTCAGCATTTTGATTCAGCTCGTAATTTCACGCAAGAATTGTTTGGCAAGACTTTTGTTGAAATCGTATAAATAACAGTTTTGTAAATATAAATTCTTCTTAATTTACAGAACTCAACAGAGGAAAATGCATGAATATTCACGACAATGCCTTGGAAAAGCAAACAAAATGTTTTCTGTTACTGTTTGCTAGTTGTAATTAGTAAAATGTCAAGCTATTAAAATGCGATGAAAGCGATGCCATTGATGATTGACGATAATTAGATCTAAATGAGAGCTAATGTATGACCAACAAGGTTCATTATTCCAGTAAATTAGATAAGCAAATTGCATTTCGTCGAGCGACTAATAGGTGTACATGCATGCACGAATGAAGTGGAGGATTGGCCAACATGACACGTGACTGGTATCAGATAGCAGACAGTCTAACACGTTTTCATCTTAATAATGATGATCGCGTTAGCGGAAATAAGGGAGGAATTTTTTTTATGAAGAAAAAATAAAATGAAACGTTTGCTGGACAAGAAAGATGTGATGCTATTAAAACAGCTGCTATAATGTGTGTCTCAAATTTAATTCAAGAAGCGTGCTTAATTTCTGCCATATATTGCAGTTTTTATCGAAAAGTCCAAAAAGCGTTACAGCAATGTAGCAAGAAGGTCAATACGGTCTTTTAAAACTTGAAACAATGAATTTTTACATAAAATTAATTTTAATTCTCGTTAGTTTTTCAAATTTTGATAAAAGAAAGTTGAACTAAAATTTTCCAAAATAAAAATTAAAAAAAAAATATTTTTGGTCACGTGACTTCAAAATTTGTCTTAAATTTGATTGTAGATATTGGAGGGATAGAGAAGATCTTTATTTTTAGCGAAAATGTTTTGTGTTTCCGTTATTTTTACGATCGATGAACAGCAAACTTTATAAATGTTTGTAAGAATTCTTGTAGAGATGATTATTGAAACGTAAACAAACAACGAAATCTTTTAGAAACTAATTCATAATTTTTTTTGTTAAAAAATTCGGATTTTATTTTCATAAACTCATAAAAGGAAAAACTCACCTAATAACAACAAGTCGTCTTCTTCTTCATCGTAAGGGAGGAATTTTAACAAAAATAAATTTAACGCTTGTTGAGCAAGAACGATGGTGACACTATCAAAACAGCTGCTTTCACGTGTGTCTCCAATTTAATTCAAGAAACGTGCGTGTCTGTGACGTAAGAGAAGCAATGGCACGGTCGACGGGTCAGTATTTATTTTTATCGATGGACGTTTGCCAAAAAGAGTAACTCTCAAATCTGCTTAACAAAATCTTTTGCAAAACGAATTTTCAAAGGACTTCATTGAATATTTTCCGCTTTAACCACAAATCACAATTGCCTCACTTTTTGCACTTTCATGAGGGCTCTTGTCTTTCATTTTACATTCATTTTTCTGTCATATAGGTATAAGGCACTTATACTCTGAAATAGTTTGTATAAAGAGATTTTTATCGTACCTATCGTAAATCTCTTTGATGTGAATAGAAAACGTACGATATTTGCTACTGTAAATGTTTGCTCGGTAATGATGGTGATGAGCGTTAGCAAAAAAAAAAACTTAGAGAATATTCATGCGAAAATAGTTCAGTAACATTAGTTTGTTAGATAGAGTGAGATGCAATCAGAATTCTTAGGTCGAAAAGACAGTGAAAAGGCATTTAAAATCCTGATTCGAGCTGATCGTCATTTTCGCAACTTTGAATATGAAAAGGCAATTGAGGCTTATAATGCCGCCATTTGTCACGCGTTCTTGGATACGCCAGAGATGAGAAACGGCTTTTATGGAAGAGCGCTGGTGTTTGAGAAAATTGGATTGTATGACGAAGCCTTAAGGAGTTTGCGGAAAGCGTTAGATATAAAACAGAGTATCGAGGAAGCGAATCAATTAAATTGCTTGAAAGATAAAATTTTGTGGTTGAAGGAAAAAAATTACAAAGTTCCAAAAGCTCAAAAAAAGTTAGAACCAGTATTAAGTCACAAAGCACTAGAAAATGTTCCATTTGCCTCAGAGTTGATCGAAATACAAGAAAATGCTCAATTCGGTCGTTATTTGACCGCAAAGAAAGATTTGACACCTGGCGAAATAATTCTCATTGAGGACCCAATTTGTCAAGTACTTGATCGCGAGTTCATCTACAAAAAGTGCACCCATTGTCTCAGAAGTAACAACTTCGATTTGATTCCTTGCGACAAATGCTCCGTGGCGATGTTTTGTGACGAGAACAATTGTCGGGCGTCGCGTCACAATTTCCACAAATACGAATGCAAAATTATGATGCCCATAATAAATATTTTGTGCGACGAAGGTCGTCTACCGTGGATTTCGTTGCGACTTTTGCTCATGACACTTGTGCATTATGACGACGACGTGCTTGAACTTGCCAAATTGTCTGCCAACGAAGAACAACAGCATCGGATACAATTTAAAAAGTTTAACTATCAAGCGGCGACTGGTCCAGAATATATTCGATACGTGCTGAACTTGGCCATGAAACATGTGACAGACGCAGACGAAGATGCCGAAATACGAAAAATGTCGCTGTTAATTGTGGAACTGCTGCTCAAAAGGACGCCGGAATTCAAAAAGTTTTGCACCGCAAAAGAATTGTTAACGGAAATTCTGGTCAAATTTTTCCTCATTAATATGGCGAATAATTTCGTGCTGACGAGTTATCCAACGTGGCAGGAAAAAAGTGACGCACTCAGGCACGAGTTGTTCGGAAGTGCGTTATATCCCTTCACGAGTCTCATTAACCATGCATGTGTCCCTAATTTGAAAGTCAAATTCATCGGAGAAAGTAATTCACGTGTGATGATTTATGTAACGCGGCCCATAAAAGCCGGCGAGCAGCTGTTCATCTGCTACAAAAAGACCATTAGCTACCTTTTTGCCGAAAAAACGAGTCGTCAACAAGTCATGCAAGCAGATTATGGGTTTGAGTGTTGTTGTGAGGCATGTTCTCGCGACTATCTGACGTTGAAAAATCTTCCCAGAATCGAATCTATTACCGAGGATGAGCAAAATTTGCTTGAAAATGCCGCGAGCGAGGTACGAACAAACATTGATGCAGCAAAAAAGTGTTTACCGAAAATTGTAACGATGATTGAAAAGTACAACAGCAGCTTTCCCAGTATCGAATGCTATCAAATGGAGTCAATGTTGGAATATTGCATATCGACGATGTATCGCAATCGACCGTTAATGTATGAATAAACGTTATATTGAAGTATTTTCGTGCAATTAGCAGCACTTTTATTTAATTAACTCAATAATGTGTCATCTTTTACTCATTCACACATCATAACAGGTTGATTGAGGTTGTTTTACAGTGCCGGTGACTTTTCCGAGAAGCTTCGCTTATCGATTTTGACCATATGTTTGTTTCCCAGTTTCAATGTAATATTCATGTTGGGACGCAAATCACGCATTGTCAGTGTCGTGCTAAATCGATAATTTCTTAGTAATTCAAACAACATGGATTTCATCGAAAGCATCGCGTATTTGTATCCAAGACACACGCGTTTGCCACCACTGAATGGAATGAAGCAGTAAGGATGCCGATATTTAATGTTCAACGGACTGTAAGAACAAACAAAATATTGTTATTCATTTTTGTTTCTGGGAATAAATTTATTTATTACGAACCTGAAGCGATCTGGATTAAAAGATTCGACGTCGTCACCCCAAATATACGAGTCGTGATGCAGTCCAAATATGTTAATGATTACGTTGGCACCTTTTGGAGCAGTTCCTGACTCTAGAAAAAATTAAAATAACGCGATTAAATTTATTTATTTCATTTTGTATCAAGTCGCTCCGATTTTTTTGAAAAAAAAAAACAGAAAAAATTAAAAATATTAAAAAAGAGAAATTTTTTCTAATTTTGATTGAAAAATTGGAATTAACAAATAAGAAATAAACTTACGCAACGGAACATTTTCAGTGCATTTTCTCACGATCAACGGTCCCGGCGGGTAAAGTCTCAGCGTTTCCTTGATGACCATTTCTGTGTATCGCATTTCGTTCAATTGCTCCAAGTAAGTCATATTTGGAGCGGTCCACAAATGATCGATTTCCGCATGAACGACTTCCTGTACTTCTGAATGTATCGCGAGCATAAGGATAACAAAAGATGCCGTTAGCGCCGTTGTCTCATTTCCAACAACAATAATGCCCTCAATCTCCTCGCGAATCAAATCATCCGTGTAGGTTTCGGTCTCATCATCATCGGCAATTTTTAACAATTCATCCACCAAGTTTTTCTCACACTTTATTCCAGAGCACTCGACATTTGGATGGAGAAGAAGATGGTCAACAACTGGCGTTGTTTGTCTTGCAAAAGTTTTTCGTCTTCTCTCGTTCTCAATACTTTGTATTTTTGCCTTGATTATCTTTTATTGAAAAACAAGTGAAAAACATGAAAAAAAGTAAGAAAAGTGATTATTAAATTGAGGCACGGAGGACCTTGACTTTTTAATTTAATAAATTTTTCTTCTGATCGATTCCAATCGTGATTTTTTTCCTATCTTTTTCTTCTGTATAAAAAACAAAGTTTATTGACGCCAATCCAATGCGATTCATCACGATAATGCAAGTAATAATTATTAGTCGATTACTTGAAGTACACTTTACCTTATCAGTTGTTTGCGATATAATTTCTCGCAATTTCTTCTCTCGTCGGTACAAGTTTGTATTTTTGTAGATGCAGAACGGATGTAATAAGACACTGAATATACGGGTATTGATAATCGGAAATAACTCCTCAAGTGCCTCGACGAACTTCACGTTTTGCTTGCTATTTTGCGAGTCAACATCAAAGTCCAGTATTGTAGCGCAAATGGTATCGAGTGTGCAAGCCGACAGAAAGGGAAAAATATCAATTTCCTCTTTACTGGACACTTTTTTCTTCAAACACTCGACCAACACACGCGATTTGTTACGAAAGATGTGAAGAAAGCTGGTGAGGATCGATGGCGCAAAACAAGGATTTAATAATTTTCTGTGATTTTTCCACACGTTTGCTGAAAATTCCAAGTTTACAACTATTTTCAGTGTAGGATAGTAGAGCCTTACCATGCGTTGACAAGACGCCACTCTCCCATCCGAACAGCTTGTAAATGTACATTTTGTCTAAGCAATCATTTGACATCAAGATTCGCTGAATATCTGCGGGCTTCGTCACATATAGCAGTAACATTGGACCAACCCAGATACGTACGGGAGTTTTATACTCGTTGCAAATCTGTTGTATCAGCATGAACATATCTGAAAAACACACAAAGAACTGTTTGAGGAAAAAACTTTTTATATAAATTTTCATTATAATCTTACCTTCACTGCGTTTCCCGAGTAATAAATGCAAGTTTCCAATTAAAGGCAAGGCGGGAGGACCTTCAAAGCGTTCCGCTAACACATATAGTTGATTATTTTTTATCCGGTAGTAGACGAGATAGGTGAAAAGCCCCACAAGAGCCACCAAGAGGACACTTCCAATCATGTTTCCAATTTTGTCACCACATTCACAATGCAACTCCGCAACAAACTATTAAAAAATGACACTTTTTCGCATGCAAATTTAATTAATGCTGTTTCCATATATATTTATGTTGTTCTTTCTCTCCTAGTAAATGCGCGGTTGTATGTGCCAGTAAATAATTTGATTATGCAAGTGCTGTTCGGTTGATGCACTCACAACAAAATATCAATAGAGAATGAAACCGGCGCACATCGTTCAACAACAAACACAAATTTAATTTAAATTTGAGCACATTTTTCAAGTTTTCTTCGAACTCTCGACATAAAAATGGGTCATCAGTCGTTATTTACGAAAATAATAAAACTTGAGATGCACACGTGTTGTAAAATATTTTATAAATAGAATTCACCTGTGAATGAACGAAAGACCGGGCGTCCCACATATTGTGGATTTATTTATAGAAGAAAAGCAAACGATCTTGCATAATAATAACAGAATTATCACTTGAATCATCAAGTGTGTCTGCAATATTTTAATTTAATGTCTGTAAGCCGGAATATAAGCCTTTTATTGTTTTTTCATTTGCCATATAAATTGTATGGCTTTTCTTGTGCTCAAGTGAAATTGTTTTCTATGCAAACTGAAGATATTCACATTTTCACAGCAGTTCAATCTCTTTATAATTTTCAATATTTTTTATCAGTTGGATTTCCAATCAATGAAGATAAAGTTGAATGCAAATGTTCAATGAATCTCGAACGATCAAAAGTTTGAATTTAAAAGTTGTTCCATCGATACATGAATATTCCATTTAATTAGTTTTTCCATCGTTGCTTCTTAGAAAATTAAATTTATTTATTTCAATTTTAGTGACCTTTCCTCGGATATTGTCGAAAAAAATCAGGGGGAAGCAAAAAATAAATTTGTAAAACGAGAATTATTATTGATTATTTTTTATTGAAAAATCATGAAAAATTACATTTTTCATTTTCAAGAAATTTATTTATAGGATAAATAAAGGTGAAAATAATTATAAATAATTTTAAAAAATTTCAGAAAATTGTTTTCTAGCGTTTATTTTAAAAATGCGAATAAGAAATAAGAATAGTTATTTTTGCAATTCAAACGAAAAAGACATAAATACGTCACGTGACCAAAAATTTGTTTTTAATTTTGAAAATTAAAGTTCGATTTTTTTCATAATTTAAAAAATATTTATTTTTTCTCCTCCCTCATAAAAATTCTGACGAAAATAATAAATTCATGAAAGTAAAATATTTTTATCTCTTAATCCAAAAATTCACCTGTTCACAAAAAATTTCACTGGATCATCAACAGTTTGGTTATTATTATAAAAACACAAAAGAAAAAAAAAATTGATAGGAAAATTACATTTTCTTGGAACTGACCACCTCCATTCAAAAAATTATGAGAAATACCGCACACAAAAGCTCCTGCACAATGCATTGTGAAAAAGGCATCCTTTTCTCCTCGTCAAACGCTCACCGATAAATAAGCTGCGATTAAATTTCATTCTCTTTTACGTTTTTGTTTTGGGCTTTTGTTCGGAAAACTGACACAATTCGCAACAACGAACGGCTGTGGTTACAGCCGTGTTTGTTTGATTATTGTTCGAAATAAATGAAAAAGGTAACAGCGGTGAAGATCTGGACATCAGTTTTCAATTTCAAGCGGTTAAAAGCAAATTCGCATGAAAATGGAAAAGATTATTTTTCTACTCTATACAATTTTTTTTTGTGTCAGAAAGAAAGGAAATCCCTGCATTTTTTTGTGCGATGCATCGAATAAAGAGATTCAATTAAAAGATACCCTTGGATGGATATGATGGATGATTATTGTTGTCTGACTTTTTGCATATTAAACTTTTTTTTTGTGTCTAATTGGAATTTGATGTTGTTAGGTTTAGTTTCTGTTTCGATCGGATTCCGCATGACAAATCAGATTTTCGCAGCACCCTTTTAAAAACAAAACCAAGCGTGTGAAAAACAAATGTTTGATAACTGTGCATTTTCCAGCCGTCTTTTTAGCGCTTCCTGGTTACTTGTACTGGCCAGGAAATAATAATTGGCATCAATCACGTTCGAGGGATGAGCTAAAATGACGTAAAACGATACTGTCATCACATTGACACATGGAAATCCGAGAAAGAGATGTAATGTTGTTGTTATATGTTTTTTTTTCATCGGAATTTTCGTTATTTATTATTATTAGACTTAATCTCTCGTACAGACTAGACAATTCAGTGAAATGCGAATCAAGCCAAAACAAATAATTTTATCGATAATGAACATTTCTCGCTTTATATGGTCTGTAAAAGCAGTATTTGCGTACAATTATCAGTTTTATCTTTCTTTCTATTATTATTATTATTATTGTTTATGCACTCTCGAGTGAGCGTGCTCAGGCAATCAAACACGATCCGATAAATATATATTTGTTTGCGGTGTCATGTCAATAAAACAGCAACAATTAATCACGTGTAATTTTAGGGATTTTTTTCTACTCTCGTGTGTGTTGGTGTAATCTATGAATAGACACTTCAAAGAAAAAAGAGTGAGAGAGAAAAACTATTATCTCAAAAGTTTATTGACACACGAGACAAACAATGTAATTATTACGTGCCAATTTGATTCAATTTGTAATGTGACTCACATTGGGATTATAATTAATAGAAATTTTATTGGTATGTGACATTCATTTTTCGATTGTTTATCATGCCATCCAATATTTAAGATGCCGGTGACAAATCATGACATTTAGTTTGCATAATTTTATTTCAAGAAACCTTTTGTGTCAATAAATAAACATGTTTTTGTCCAAATAAAGTTCATCCAGTTCAGTAAAATCTAAATTTATTGAGAAAATTGAAACAATAGAAATTCAAAAGACGAGGAAATGTCTGTGTAACGATGGATGTTGGACAAGTGTTTTATCTTGAAGTCCGACAAGATGAGTTCATTCAATAATAGGATTGTGTAAACAAATATTTTGTCGGTGTATGATAATCCATATCTTGTTTCCTAAGATAATATTGTTACTGTCTGTTTCCTTTGTTTATAAGAAATCAAAACAAGTCAACTATTAAAAATATTCTAAACGTACAACTTTGAAAAAACAAAAATTTGTAAACTGAAAAAGAGTTTGTCTGTTTTGATTGTAGTAAAAATAAACTTCGGTTAAAATATTTGTAAACTTTATCAAAAATCGATAAAAAATCCTTAGAATCATTTGTGAAAGTTGAGTTAATTTAAAAAAAAAACTTAAATCTGAAAAAATAGGTAAAATTTTTTTTTTAGAAAAAATTAAAATTTTTTTATGACGATTTTCATCAATATTTAACCTTAAAATTAAAATCACCTACTTGCCTTGTTTAAATAACACAAAGTAACTTACCTTTGATTGAGCCACGAAGCTTAAAAAATAAAATCAAAACTCAAAATTTTATTTCTTTTGCAATATTTATCATTATTTTGCATTAAATTCTTTATTTTCATTTCATTTGTAACATTTTCGCATAGTTTGACTGATTTGTGACCTCTTTTATTATAATAATTTAATATATATATTTTTAGGATTATATTTATAATTAGAACACAATATACATCAGTTTTGATTTTCTTTCTAACATATTATTTACACATTCATTCTTCATTTTAATTTTTTTTGTACACATACAATAATTTACATTTTTTGTTTCAATTTTTAGACACTGTATATTTTTCTTTTATTTCGTTATACAATAAGTTTTTTTCTTAACTAAATTTAATTTTAAAACTATCAATAACTATCGAAGAAAGCAATTCAATTTTTGATTTTGTTATAGATATTTAAAGTTAAATGCTTTAATATTAATCTAATACTTTTCTCCTTTTTTTTCTTATCAACTATTGCAAGCGTATAGTTTTTAAGTTACAGTTTTAGTGCCTGTTTTAGTTTATTCAATAAATAATATTTAGAGTTGTATTATTATAAAAATATTTTTTCGAGTCTTTTATTTTTAATATCCTTTTACAATCAAATCAAACAAGAGTTATTTTAATGAATATTTACAAAAATTGACCTCTTGCTCTTTTATTTGACTGATTTCTACATTTCATATCTCCATTTTTGTTTTTTTTATTATTTTTTTCTTAAAGTTTTTATTTTGTACAACAAGTTTGTATATTTTTAAGTTGAAAGTTTCTTTTCAGGAGTATCTCAAATAAATAGTTAAGTTTAGATATATTAATTCTTATATAAGATAAGCAAGTGATCGTTTGAGTCATATTTGTCATTTTATGTCCATCGTGAACTGACCTTGATTAAAAATAAAACAATAAGTTAAATTACTTGTTCTCTTGTCACATAAATATTTGATTCTTTTGAAAAAAGTGTTCAACACGATTTCTAAAAATATTTCTAATTGTTTTCCGTCACAGCCAACATTTTATTTCTATTCTTAGTACTCATTTCGTTCTCCTTGTCGATTGAACGGATTCAACTTTTATTCAATATTTTTGAATTTTTAATTAAAAAAGCAAGCATAAAAGCTGAAGGATAAAAAAATAATATAATGACAAAAAATGCATCGTCATCAGTCACATGAACGTCATCAAAAAGGTTCAGTCTTTTTGTCCACATCATGCAAATGCTTTAGGAAACAAAAAACAGCGCATGATTACAAGAAAAATTCATGTTAATTATATTTACTTTAGAGTTTGATAAAAGACTACTTCCTACATACCACAACATACATAAATATGTACAGTAAAAGTGAGTACGTGTCTTATCACAATTTTATCTGAAAAAAGCCCAGAATTAAATGACCGAAAGTGTAAACGAACGGCAGTGATTAAAAATAACATTTTTTTGCAAGCTTTGCAAGGCAAGCGTTGTTGACGCCAAAGCAAGGGCAAGGATAACTAGTTGTTCATCCCCATAAAGTAATCGAACGATTTTAGCAAAAAATACATAAAACTGTACGACAATTCGAACGAATTCGATTTATTTTTAGAAAAATGCAAATTTATTTATATTTTTTAATAAATTTAAGCAAAAAAATTGATGATTATCTTTTTTAGGAAAACCGGTTTTTCTGTAACGAATCTACGAATGTTATATAACAAACAAATTTTAACTGCTCAAAACGGAAAATCGTGTGGCATGGCCCTCTGGCCTTCCGTGTTCCGGATCCGTTTTCTCTCTGTTTTGGCAAAAATGTTCGAGAAGGTGGTCTCCTTACTATGTGGATGGCGTTAAATAGCAATTTTAAACAAGTTTGTATAAAATGATATATTTTCTTGCGTTAATAAAAACCGTGTGTGGGCGAATATTTAATATTCATTATTATTTAGTGACCGAGTGGAAAGTACTTCATATAATATAAAATAATTATAATTGCATTGAGATCTGTTTGTCATGACCAACACAATCATCACCGGATGATGGAACCTGCTAATTACTCTAATTAACGAGCAACAAGGGGAAATATCAGGGCCGGAAAACTTTTGACTTTTACTAAAAAAATTTTTCTTTTTGAAGCTGAATCTGAGACTTGAGCAAAAAAAAGTTAAAATAATTTGGCTTTATTTAAGTATTATTTAAAAATTTTTGATAATATTTTTTATAAAAAATAAAATTCAAACCTACTTTATCATAATTAACAAATTTTTGGCAAAAAAAATTTTTTTTTATATTTTTTAGAAAAATAAAGCTTTTAATTTGCCTTAAAGCTTTAATTTAAAAATCAGATTAATTCAAAAATTTCCGAACCTGCAAAAAATATTAGTTATCAGGTGCATTTACAAGAGAGCCTTGATAAAATATCATTTCATTTGAAAATTGTATCAGATTTTTCGTTTGTACATGATAACGCCCGTTCGCACATATGTTAAACTGACAATATTTACAATTAACCAGTTACAAGTGAATTGCGGTATCTGCCGGTAAAGTTGATCACATGGAAATTATACTGAAGCGCGTCGTAATTGCTGTTTATTCGCTAACAATTATAATTAGCACATTTTTTACAAATAAATATTATTGTTCGACAGACAGTGGAGCAACAAGCAACAACTGTTGCAATGTGACAAAATATGGTGAGTACGTGTGAATAATTAGCAGAAACATTTAATTTCTTGTTGTTATGAATGAATGGAACACGGTCTCTGATGACAATTTAATTTGAATGAATCAAATTCATCGCGAGTCGTAATAATAATAAAAATGATAACTTTCATCGTTTTGCTTCATCGTTCGTCGAAGTGAATCGATAGACGTTATCACATTTTTGCAGCTATTTGACAAAAAATTCAATCAATTTAATTTTCTTCGCAGTAGAAAGAAAAAAATTGATACTAAAAAAATTTTTTTATAGGCATGAAAAACTGCATACACTGCATTCCGTTCTATTATTCTCTTGCCTATTTTTTTTTACTGAAGCGAAGAGTATCGAGCTAACATCACGTTCGTTGATTTTTAGTCTACTTTTAATTAACATTATGTAACTTTCGGGGTTTTTTGAGCTACGAAGCGTTTTTCGGGTTTATAAAATGAAATTACCTCAAGCGCGTAAGTTTTTGGCACCGATATTTTTGTAAAATTTATTTCAGAAGGAAACTAGACATAGGTATCGTCGTAATTCACTTGCAACTATACGAGCGTAGGCTGTTTAATATTCAATTTTTTCTCGTTAATATGTTTGCTAATACTACTGTTATCGACACAATTACATCCCCACATTTTTGAGGTATCACATACGCGTTTCAAGATAGATTTTTTAATTTTTTCCGTTTCTGGCTTGCTACTAATGCTAATAGTTGTCTGTTTGTAGGGCGATCCGTGAACGGGTGCGATACTAACGGGACTAGGTACTGGAGTAGCTGTGAATGAGGATTGCTCCTCGAAGCAGGGACTCAATTTGTCAATTTCCACGATATACGAGCCATTTAGCGTGACTGCCGTGGCATGTGGTGCCACTGTAAGATATTTGCACGAGGTGGCGGAGTAAGTACTTGCCCGACTTGTGCTGCGATTGACATTTGTCGCGAAATTCGGCGAGGTTTTGCGTCGGATCGTGCTGTTTTGGAACTTTTGGAAGCGATCGTGTGCTTTTTGTTTGTCGACGCCAAGTAGGCGGAAAATTCCGCGACGCACACGCTTATTGCGATATGCAAAAATAAAAGGGGAACTTAAATTAGCTAAAACTACAGCAAATATTGCTAATAATGACTGATCGGATGCCTCGAGGAAATCGTTGTGTCCCTGCATCAACACAAGAATGCCATAAGGCAAGTACGAGACGAGGAACATCACCACAACGAGGATACTAATGCGAGCGGCACGCGACTCCTCGCGGTATTTGAAGAGAGACGACGCGTTAGAGAGCCGATGACGGATCGAGGTCATGTAACTGAGGGCTTTTGGAGGAACATTTACAGTGGGCAAGGGGAGAACGAGTCTCGGATGCAAGTCATACTTGTCGAGTTTGTGTAAATTTGGCGTCGAGGTAGCATGACGCATTTCAGGACGCACTGGAGACGCATCGAGACTCTCCAGCTGTTTCGCACTGAAATTTCGTCGCATTTGGTCCGTGGTCGTGGTCGTCGTGAGAGTCAACAAAATGTTATTTTGGTTATCGTCAGACTTGAAAAAGGGTTTATTGTCTAGACTGAGATGAAAGTTGCGTTGTTCTTGTTGTTGCTGACTATCACTTGCTCGTCTCTCACAAAGCATCTGGTTATTATTTAGGTTGTATGTGTTATTTTTAAGAAGAAGCGGCTCGATAACGGCCTCTTCTTTTTCGCTTTCATCACTTTTTTCATTATTACTACTAACATTTTCGTTACTTACTTTAGTTTCTATTAAACTACTACTAAGAGCACCTGTTATTCCACCTGTATTCAGTTGTTGCGGTAATTTATCTTGTTGCACTTGTGTGTGCGCCGTTGCTGCGGAAACTTGCGCCAAATTCAGAGCACTTTGCAGCAACGGCGACGATCCGTTTTGTCGCATTCGTTGCCCACTTTCGCGTGCCTCGCTGTAAATTCGCCAATACATCGTGCAGACCATCACAAAGGGCAGCAGGATCGCCAGCGTAAAGTACGAGTACGAGAAAATCGCATTGTAAACGTCATCCGGCTCGTTCATCATATTCGTCTGGTCCGAACGGAAGGCAGATGCGACGCCAAACATGATGCCAATTGCCCAAGCGAGAAAGACGAAAATCCATGCTTTCTTGTCAGACAATCTCGTGTGGTATCGCAGTGGATCAGTGACAGCGCACCACGTATCTCCGACGACGAGCAGGACAGATAATGCCCCAACAGCTGCGGCAAAATCCAATCCCCAACATCGGATTTGGGTGAAGCGGAATTTGTCGCGAATGTACTCCGATTGAATTTCATCCGTGGCAGCAAGATTATTTTCCGTGCAATTGTTGTGACGAACGCAATCCGTCGAATCATTTGGGGCAAAACGCCCGACATCTGGAACTACTTGTGTTGTCGCGACAACAGGAAATGATGTTGCGGGAATGTCGACCGCATCGAAAGTAATGGAGTTGAGGAGAAGTGATGGTGCAAGTACGACGCAGCACACGAGATTGACAATTAATAAATTCACTACAAAGCGGTTTGCGAGGCCGTTACGGAGGGATGGTGTCACCCAAAATGCACCTAATGCAAGCAAATTAACACTGGCTGAACAAAGTAACAAAGCAGCAACGAGCAAATCAATGGCCATTCTCAAACTTTTTTATAATTATTTTTTTTGTATGTGTTTTTTCTTTAGTTTTATCACAATTTTTAATTACTTTTCTGTTTTGAAAGGGAAATTCGTTCAGTCCCTGTATGTTTTATTTTTTGTGTTTAGGTATCAAGTTTATTTTCTTCTCTTTAGCACAACAACTTTTGTGTCGTTTCTCGTATTTTTAATCAACTTTTTTATATTTTTCACCGGAATTACATTTTTTGTACAACACATGATTTTCAAAATTCGAATATTTGACATCATCATTGGTGGTGATCTAGTTGTTGACATTTTTTTTTCTTGTTCACAGTAACAACAAGTTAGCACATTTCAGCCAAGTTGATTTTTACATCCATGTTCTTGTATTAAATTCCTTCTTCACTTAGCATAAATTTTATTTATTATTATTATGTGTTTTAAAGCTCATTTATTATTTTTCTTTTTATTATTTTTTAGTTTAACATTTATTTACTTTAAACAAGTTTTGAATTTTAATATTTTTTTTCATATATTTATATTTTTGCATACATATGCGCCACAACTGGCTTTATTATTATTAATATTTGTATTTATTTATATGTATGAATAATATTATTATTATTATCAACACAAAACACCTCTTTTTACAAGGTTTTTTGCTATATTTTTTTACAGTTATTGTTTAGTCAAACGTTTATCACTTTTGATTTTTTTTGTAAAATATTTTTTTTGTTCAAAAATATTTTTTGGTCCTCTTTTAATATATTTATTTTATTTATTTCTATAGTTGTTTCAAGTTTTGTTTCTCTAAGTTTTTTGTTGCAATATTTTTTTTAATAAATATATTTTTTTTTTTATTTATTGGAGCGCAGCGCTTTCAAGACATGTGCACTCGATGAAATTCGCATCAGCACTAAGCTCGCAAGTAATGTTGATCAGATGTTTTGTGTATATTTTGCTACTCTCCTTACTCAATACACCGTATTATATGCCGTCGTGCTCAAACAAAGTGGAGTACTAGATTCTACGAATATTTGTGTCCATGCCGTTCGTTTGTTGTGAGTGAATCCAGTTAAACGAGCTCTCTAAACGTTTTTAGTTGAGTATGGTTATTTTGTTCTCCTGTATTATGACACTGCAACTTTTTTTCTGGTTTGAATGCTTGGGTATGCTCAAAACCAAATCCATCATCACCTTATACGTTAATTGCATGCAGAAAGAAGAAGAAGAAGACGCCGAACACAATGACAAAAGTGATGATTTTGCGCTAAAATTTTGTTGGTATAAACGAGAGGCGATCAACCTGCAATTAAAGAAAGATGAAGAAAAATGTGATAATTATAAATAAATTAAAAATGAACTTTTAATGACATGAAAATGATAATTTTGATTGTTGAAACGTTGCATGCGCTATTTCACTCTGTCGCTAAAATCGTATGATGTAACATATATTTTTTTAATATTTATATTATTTTTTTAAGTTAAAAATAAACTTTGGCAACCTTGAACTCGACGAACTTCTCGCACGCTTTATGGAATTTTGTGCGAAAAAAAAGAAGTTGCTCAAAAATGGTTGATTTTTTAAATATTTTATTATAAAATTTATTTTAAGTTGAACATTTAATCATAATAATAACGGCAACAATATTGTTAATAAAATGTTTTAGATTCATTGCATGGACGCATGACTAATAAAATAAAATAATAATAACATATTTTCGCCTTGGATGGATTTACGATTCGAAATTTATGACCTACGGAACAATGAAAGGCTCCAATTTCAATAGGAAATAATAAAGTTCTTTTTATCGTTTAGGTTGCTCATCTTCCATGTACGATGGATGTACGCGAGGGTGTAACTTTACTTCGCAACTTAGTAAGAAAAAGGAAGAATCATAAAGTTTCGAGTTACAACGCAAGTGACGCATAAATATAATGATCTCAAACTTCAAGGACATTTTGAACATTTTCTAGACGAGCATGATTTTTGCTCAAAGTTGCTTTCATTTTAAACATTTTATTATAATGAAATCGAATCAGGGAGATATAAAAGTCAAAAAAAGCAACAAGTGTGTTTTTGTCATATTTACATTCAAATATTATTTATTATATTTGAATAAACAAAGCTTTATATAAATAATCAAACGTAGATCATTGGAGTTTGTATAGTATTCGAGAAAAGCCAACTTGTGTTTGGATTAAGGTATTAACTAGACTACAAAATGAATGAAATTGAGTGATTTCAAAGGAAATTTTAAGATAATTTTAGACAATTTCCTAGACAGACTTGACAGCTGAAATTTTGTCGGAAGAAACTTATTCATGGGATTAGTGTGCATTTTCTGAGGATTGTTAGCAATGACTTGCATTAATTTAAGATAAACGTGTCGCTAGAAATTATACAGAAAGTGAGATAATAATTTTTAAAAATTTTCTTATCTCACCAAAAGATTTTTTTTGAATTCAAAGAATTAATGAAATTATTGCGAATCGAGTGTCTTTTACCAAAGAGGAGAATTCCCAGTTGCATCAATTTAATTTAAAAAAATGTTCTGGAAAAAAAAAATGTTTATCAAAAAATCTCAAACTAGATTTTGTTTGTTTATAATTGAGTCATTCTTGTTTGTGTTTTTCCCAGGCGCCAAATCAACAGTTGTTTGTTACCTACCTGTGGTATTTTTTTTCAATAAATGACGTTTTTAGTCACAATTGATACAGGTGAAAACCGGTTATTAATAACAGGGGATTCTTAAACAATTACATGTGTCGCAATAATTCAAAATATTTGTCGTAATTGAAAAGTCAAAACGTGTTTGAAAGCTGGTTAGTTCCGACAGTTGTGATGGTGCCACTTTTTTGTGGTGCAAAGTTCAAGCACTTTTCGAAGTGTGTTTCTTGTTTGTCTAATCATCGTGATATGTTTATATTTTTCATGCATCTCTCCCTCTCTATTTCTATATCTCTCCGGTTGTTCTTGAGAGTCAATAACAACTTGAAGTATTTTTACACTTGCACTTTACAAGCAATGGAAAAAAATATAAATTTATTTAGATGAATGGAAAACTACCGTTCAATTGAATTTATTAAATGTTTGAGTGTGTATGAGAGGTATATGGCATCGAGTTTGTATTATTAATGCGTTTTACACAACAATTACACATCTCTCTATCAGTAACAAGGAACATTCTAGACTTGTGGTTGTACTTTAACTTGTACACTATCATTGTCTAGCGACGAGAAGTGGTAAAACATTCCATTATATAATCAATAAATAACTTTGATATTGACTCTACTTCATTTCACGCGAAAATGACGTGCATCCAATTGATAAATTGTTCACTTGATTGATCTATTTGTATTTATTTTTAATAAAAAGTGGAAAATTTTGCGGTGCAAAGTTTTAATTACCGCTACTGAAAGAGGTTTATTGCGTGCTTTGCGTGATAATAAAGATGTGCAGGACATTATCATTAAATTTAATTATTTGAAGCAATATTTCCTGTGGCGCGCAATATTTTTTTCACACGTGATTTAATTATTGTTTATTTCAAAATTAACTTCAAGTGCTCTAAAATTAGAGTTGATGTAATATTATTATTAATTATAAATCAATCGCGACAGATGTTTGGACTTTAATTCGCATCATTAAATGAATGTCGTCGAAAATTAAAATTTTTATTACTATTATGATTTTGATGTGCGTTTCTTTTTTTTCATCTTCCCTCGTCATCAGCATCAACATCGATTTATGAGATTTTTATGAATGAGACGAACATTAACATTGATCGTAAAAATGTTATTTTTTATGTAATTCACGTAAAGTGAGATAAGATTGTAGTCCCAATGAAATTGCGTATAGCTTACCATCAAAATAATGTTTTTATTAATTTATTAATAAAATTCATTCTACCGAAAAAATTTGTACACAAGGTCACTGTGACATTTTTTCTAAGCAATTTGCTTGATTTCAATGTTTTTGTACTTTTAGTCCAAAAAAATGTAATTTAATCAATATACCTAAAAATTGAAAAGAAATATTTTAAGTTCAAATCACGTAATTTTCTTCAAAAATAAATAGGTAAGTGGGAGAAATTTTTAGTTTTCGTACGTTTTGGAGTAACATAGCGCGAGAATTTGTCGTATCTTGAAGCGGAAATATTTTTTGTTGCTCGTTCGCGAATAAAAGTGTTATTATCATTTACATTACTGAACATTTCAATTGTGTTTTTAATGGTTTCTTCGCATACGAAAAGCAATTTAACGTAACATTTCTCGACTATTATTATTGTTGTTATTGTTGGTGTTTATTTCTCTTACGTAATGTTGTAAAGTCGTTTATGTAAATCTATTATTCGCAATTCTTTGACTCGTTTAAATGTAGAAAATCATCTGCTTCGTCGTTGATGACTTTAAATTAATGAAATTTGACACGGCTTAAAATTTTATTTTAATTTTAACACGCTTTTTTCATCTGAATTTCTGGGAAATTTCCGCAAACCGAAAAAATTTTATTGATCAATAAAAAAAGACATATTTTCCAAATTTTCAATCATCTGAACACATTCGACCAGTGTGATCGCGTCTATTTATAGAAATCACTCAAAAAAAAAGTATGTTATCGCAAAGTAAATAATTTTTTTCTATTTATAGTCGCGATGTGTCTGGTACCGAATTGACCTATGTCAAAAAGTAAGTTGTCGTCAACGTGCTGAACGGATTAAGAGATTTTTCGTGAATCCAAATATTTATCTGACACACTCTTATCTCCGCTTCGCCAGAAGTCAATTACTTATGTTGACTTTTTTCCCCCTAATATGTCGTCTCCTCAGTCAATATTGGAGTGATAAGACCCAGAAGAAACGTAAAATCAAAGTGAATGAAACAACATTTCAATGATGAAGTGACATTGATCCGATTACTTTATTGTTCGTAGCTGTCCGTTATCAAAGAGCATTAGAGAGACAATAAAATTGTGATTCACTGAAACGCACAAAAAAAAAAAAAAATTTAAATACGTAAATATTTTATTGAGATTATAAGAATGAGAATCCATTTCCATCTAATTGAAATAATCGGAAAGGGGAGTAAATAAATAAAAAAAAAACGGAATTTTTTTAAAATAAATAACAAATAATAAAATTCTCTGGAATTGTATTAAATTTGTGGGTGATTTTTGATTAATGTACCAGTCCGAGATATTTCTGGATGAAATTCGAATCTCTCGAAAGTAGGACACACATCAATTAATTCAACATGTGTGACGCATTTGTCGAGAGATGGTCCGGGTAACATTGAACTTTATTGTTTATTATTCCTTTGGTTACTTTTATTTCCACAACTTTATTGGTTTATATAACATAAAATTTGGGGCATAAATCGTTACCTTGAAATTGAAAAAAATGCTTGATTTTTTCTTCGTACACCACGAGTTTACCATTACTTTTTTTTACCGGTTTCTCATTGAATATAAATATACAAACAATTGCTCACGCGAAAGAAGGAAACATTTCATTTTGAAAGCATAAGTAACTGCAATAAAAAAGAGTGTAACAAAAAAATCATTTGTTGATGTAAATGGTTCAATAAGACATCATGAACAAATCATGTTCAATTCCAATTTTTATTCAGCACAGTAGTACAGCTTCAGTTCGGTGCAAGAAAAAAAGGTAGATTGGATTTTTTGCGATACAATTTCTTTCTTGGTGTTACGTAATGTTTGGCTTCAAAGACACTGTATGATCCGTAGGTAGATGCAAAAATAAGTGCACATTCAGACAGAAAAGCAGATAGATTCAATTTATTTATTTAGAAATTGAATGGTGAAGTAAATCAATCTATTCATGATATGGGATTTATTTTGGTCTTATTTGCCATTTCAACTCGTTTATATTTAACTTTTCTTCATTTTAGCTGGTTGTTGTTGTTGGTGCACGCGTCGGTACGGAAAGCAACGAATTTATTTATTTTGGGAACAATGAAGGCAGAAGCGATGATTTGAAGATGCAGTACGTAACGAACGAAAAACGAGTGAGGTTGGTCCATTAAACTTTGAAGTTTATTTGACCCTTTGAGTAAATCTTCTTCACTAAAATTAAAAATATCTCCAAACAAATTCTTTGGAAAAATTTTTTTTTAAAAACATTTCACCCCAAATTTTTTTTTGTAAATTTTGGCTTCCCAGAATTTCGAAATTTTTTAGAGAATTCAGAAAAAAAAATTTCTACAAAAGACTTTACGATGGGACTAATTTTGTGTTCGGATGACAACCTTTTTTAAAAAAGCCACTTTAAAGGTCCATTCGACTCATGTTTGACTCCAAAATAAGCTTCATGGATCAATTTCACCCAGTTTTCGTCCGAAGTGTACTAAATAAAGATTTAAGCAGTCTCTTCGGGAGTATTTCTAAAGAAAGAAAAACTTCTTCCGGATTATTTTATTTTCTTTTTTTGGAGTTCCTTGTCTGCAAGAAAATTTTCGTCTAATTTCTCCGGTGAATGAATCACTGATGCACCACAATGAACTGTACTTAGGGTTTATCACACTCGTGTCATTCAACTGTTGTTGAACTTTCGTGCGAATTTGCAAAGTAACGTTCCCAAATGAAAATTGATGGAATATTGACGAAGCAACTGTAAAAAACAATTGTGCTGTCAAGCGATAAAATTGATGATACTGCGATGTTGATGTACGCCTTGGCGCTTGTGGGCATAAATCATTCCAACAATAAACTCGGTAATAAAATATCTGAAAATTAAAATTAATTATCGCGTTTATCGATAATTCATCTCAAATATAAACAAATTGTCAAACGACCTACTTTCGATGTCATGTATTTTTTTTATCCACATGACTTGACTCTACTATTCGCATATCTCCAAGTGACTGCGATATAATTAGTAGGAACGATGAAAAAAAAAAACAAAATATTTTCCATTTTCATCGTTGTCTGGGTTGCATTTGCACTGAATTTGCACGCACATAAGTTTACTTTACTTTTACTTCGTCAACGTCGTGTGTCCATGTGTCGCATATAGGTATAAACTATCATGACCTACTTGTTGATCATACAGCACAACATAAGAGAATGAGGAATATTGATAAAGTTTTGCTGTATGCGACGCTTCTTTTTCTAATATATAATAATTTTATGGACGACCGACGTGTGTTTGGTGCATTTATTTATCCATCATCGACAGACGAGTTGTCGTCATCGATTTTTTTTTCTTGAATTGCCTTCCTCTTCATACTTTTAATGGTTTTTGCTATTTCTCGTGTGGTGTGAAGAAGTTAAACGTGCGTGACTAATAAAATTAGATTTCTTTGTCTTGTCTCTTCTCTTGTTTACGTGTGTCCGAACTGATATGAACCCTCGTCACTATTTGTTCTACATCATTAGAGATTAATCAAACGGCAGAAATCGATATTTTAAATCCAAAAGGACATTTTTTTTAGTAAGAAGAAAAACTATAGTAACACATGTTTCATACGAAAATGCTCAAATTGCACTCGAGTGTATATAAATAGCTATTAGTGTTAGCTAAAGAAGTGATATGATGCAGTTTTTCCATTAAAATTCCCATAAAAGTCAACTAAAGGATGTGATTGAACTCGTAATATTCTTTGTTTGTTTGTCTTGGAATGCATTTGTGTGCATTTAAACTTATTGCTATTTATTGACTTGATAATGAAATATTTCATTTAAATGATTAGAAATGCTTTTTGTGACAATTTTCTGCTTGGTACTTGAAATATATTATAACGTTTATTATCACTGAGGGAATTTTTCGTTCATAATATTTTTTTGGAAATCCATTCAAAAAGAAACGGCAGACAGAATGTCTCTTTCTGTGAGTAGCTCTTTTTTAATATGTACAAAAATCCAGTTTTTGACATTTGTTATATACACGCCGACACAATTTTAGCATCAGAATTCAATATACATATACAATAAAAAATATTCCCACGATTGTGTCGCTCTTCTCGAACATTTAGTCATCTCAAAAAACTGCTTGTGCTTGAATAATTTAGCAAACACCGGTTTTGCGGTCAAAAAAGTTGGTAGAAAATCGTGTATCTTATCACGTTGTTAGACGGTCTTTTTGCTTTTTTTTTTGGTTGATAATAAAAAAAATAAATTTGAATAAAGAAAGAGAACGTTAATTGCCCTTTGATGAACCATGATCGCCGCATATGTCACATGTGGACATTTGATGCTCACCCAGGTGTTCTTCGTATTTGTAATTTTTTCGTCTTTCGATAAAATTCATCGACGGATCAAAATACAAAAAATTGTCGCAACATTTCTCTTTATGATTAAATTTTATTCATTTTTTAAACAATCACATAATTTTTAACATATTTGCATGAATAGTCGTTTGTTACCAAGCAAAAGTTGATCTGATATCACATATGATTTTGGTAAAAAAACGTGAAAGCAGTATATTGACCTTCATTTGAGTTGTTGTTGCTTTTGGATTATATTAAATATAAAAAAATATTATTTTTTAAGAAGACAAAATTTTGGTGATTCATGAATTAATACAGAAATTTTGTAATAAATTTTGTTTTGCAGATGTTTTAAAAGGGGCTCGACGGGTTGTCGTTTCTGCGTGCAGTTATGAAAAAAACTGCATTGGTTTCTTTTGACATTCTTAAGAAATAAACACAGACAAAAAATGTCCAGGATGTCGAAGGAAAAAAAAAATAATTTCCGGCCATCTGCATTACGTTGTCCATTGACCTTATTTTTGTTTATTTTTAGTAACGACCAATCGTTGATGAAATTTCAATCTTCCTTAGGGGTTCCTACTAAAAAAAAAGCTAGACATCAACCTTGACATTACATCGAAAAAATCGATATCAGTAAAAATATATTTAAGGTAAAAATAGACAATAAAAAAACTGTTACTACCTGCTATAGAGACGCCCTTGACGTGATTTGTCAATATATCGGATAAGTTAAAGAAAAGACTTTGCAGTACTTTTTTATTGTTTAAACATTTTTTTTTTTTATCAAAAAACAAATTCTGTCTTTCTTATGCAATAAATGACGATAAAAATGGTGCCACTCAACATTTTCTTTTGATCATAACGACGACAAACATTTATCTTGGTAAAATATTTGCGTTTCGCGAGTCAAAAACAAGAGAATTAAACCGCTGCTGTTGCATTATTTGCTCATTTTTGCTTGTCAAATTCAAATAAAAGGCTTACAAAACGTCTGAAACAATTAAAAAATCGTTCTTTTGTTAAATTATTTTCTTTTTTCCATTTTTTTTGTCTCCTAAATCGGTAGAAACAGGAAGCAATGACAAACATGTTATGACTTCTAAGCAAAAAAAAAACTCTTATCAGTATTTTTTTCATCTGAGGTTCTCGTTGCTGATAAGCGTATATGAGAGAAATTAAAAAAAAATCCGGCATTATCAACAAAAATTGTTTGTTCAAAGAACGAGCTTGCTTGGTGAATAACGTCATAATTTAACGTTTTTTGGAGGCTCGTCTGTTTTTGTTTCTTGTCACTCTTATTTTTATTCATGATTATAACAAAATAATAATACAAACATGATTACGATCTGTTTATTTATTTATATTTGTTTATTTTTTCGAAGCGGGAGGAAACAAAAAAAAATTAGAACGGCTCCTTTATGCTTATCAGCGTTAAATATATCAATCGCACTACTTTGCTGATGACTTTAGAGTAATTATTAATGCGCGCATATACTTTGATTGACAGATAAGGTCAGCAATTGATTTAGATTTGATTTGGACGTCGTCAATGTGAAATTAAATCCGAACGTTAGTCAATAACTTACGACAAAAAATACGACAATAGACGGGGTGAATTTATAGTTTAAAAGGTTATGTGCTAAGCGTGTCAATTGATTTTGCTAGAAAATTTTAGACTATAGAAAAATAAGTAGTATATTGACGTAAATTTTTCTAAGGTGAATTTCATTTGAATTTCATCAGAAAATAAATATTTTTCAATTTTTCTTTGTTATTTGTTGCATTAATTTAACTTAGTTAGGCCGCTCTAAATGAAAGTCAAAAATAAAGTCCAATGCCCCATTTTGAAAGTCAAAAACCCAATGACGCAAAATTTTTATATGAAAATTGAAATAAATAAGTTTAAACGCCTTGCGCTAGAAACAGTACTTTATTTTTTATTATGAGATTCTCGGAAAGAAACGTCAATTGCAGATTTTCATAATTTTATTATCGATATGATACATAACTCTTATATAATAATGTTAGGGTGTAAAAATTTCTTTCTTGAAAGCTTGTCTCGAAGTCTTAGAAATAAAAAATAATGCGCTTGTGTAATATTTTCTCTTTGTTTCGACGTTCATTACCACAATTTTCATCATAAAATTGTTATAAAAGCAATTACGATCATCATGAAACACCTCGCGTCGAATCAAGAATCCATAAGTCAATCAACCTACTTAATAAAAACGTAATATAAACCACTTGTCAACACTCAAGACAAAAAAAAATCTTCAACGCGTTGACTCAACATCAACAAAAATGATCTTTGTTCTCACTCTATCACAACTTTTTTGGCATTTATTCAACAAGTGACGTTTATGTTTGTTCTTCTTCGACTTTTTTCTTTACTCACACGTCAGACTTTATTGGAATCGAGAAACAAAAATCACTCGTCAAAGTCCAACATCCGCATATTCTGCGTGGACCAATATTTGAACTAGAATTCACACAAAACGTCGGCAACTACAAAAAATAAAAAAAAAACTATTCATTCATTTATCCGGGTTTTGCGTTCCTCGTGGGATCTCATTTTGTGTTGCTATCGAGGTTATTGTTACGAATTTTTCTCTCTTTGCAATGTGGATTTACTGCGATTGTCGTTATAAAATGTTCATTATGTGACATTTTTGTCTCATTTCTGTTTCATTTTGTTCTATTTGAGTTTTAATACGGAAAAAGGATGTGCTCCTTTCACTTGCACAGAGACAGCGTAATAACAAAATAGGAAAAAATTCTCGAGAAATCTCTGCGTCTGCATGTTTTCACATGGAATAAAATAAAAATATTTGAAACGGAATAAAAATGTAAACGATCTGTAAAGAAATCTGCATAAGAAGCACATAATTGGGAGAGATAACGTTGAATGCAGCACAAAAAAAGTATAATAATAAAATGTTTTTTAGAATGTTATGTGGAACATGCAAAAATTTTATCACTTATTCGCACGAGACTCCGTATGTTCAGACACGTGGAGGTGTCTGGTATTTTATCGCCAATTGTTTTTTCGTTTGTTTATTGATACTGGAGCCTAAACTGTCATAACAACGCATCAACATCTTTTATTTTGAAATTTCAAACTAAAATCCATTGCAACTCTTTAAAATGGAACACAAATCTGCTTATTGCTTGACACGTCTTTAATGGAATCTTTTATTATTTATTAGATTATGTCTCTCCGCTCTCTGTTTCATATAAAGTTGCATTGTTGTAAATATTTTTATTCGTCGTACGTGTCGAGTTACTTTTGTTAGAACTTTGGAAAATATTATTCGGCGTTGAATTTCAAGTCTAACAAAAAAAAAAATGTAAACATGAATAAATTTTTAGATACGTAGGGCAAGCAGCACGACGTTTGTTTATAAGAAAGTGTCGTTGTCGTTCGTTACTTCCAGACAATAAAAAAATATTTATTGACACATGTATCATTTTCGCTCATTATATGATACTTGACTCACTGTATGATGATGATAAAAAGTGTCAAATACGGGTAAAAATATAACAAACAAAAGAGAACATGTGTATGGTTTGCTAATGATATTTAATTAATTTTATTTCCTTTGTTTGGGTTGTTGGCCGGTCGGAAGTCTTTAATTAGCATGTCGTCATGTTAAATTTTCCATCATGCGCCTTGTCGTTGTTTTTTAGGCGGAATAAATTTACAAAGGATAATAGACACGCGCATTGTTTGCAATTTAATTATGGTGATGAGATTACTCTTCAATTGCTTTTGTTTTAGTAAGCTTTTTTGTCGCTCGTCGTCAAGAGACTTCCGTAATTGAAAAATTCCAATCAATGTTTGCTTCAGCAACATAGTTGATGTCGGAGCAGCAGCAGAGAAGCAATTACGATGTAAAAAGGGCTTTCTCATGTTTTATTCACAGCACTTTATTATGCGAATGAAGTGACACGTGTGAGAATCACCCCGATCTTTTTACGTAGTTTTTTTTAGTAGTTTTGTTTTTTAATATATTTGCATAGCGGTCGGTTCTGCCACTCGAAAATTTAATAAACAGAAGAACGTGGACGCACAATACTAACAAATTACGAAGACACGTGTTGCAAATAAATAAATAAATAAACGTATCTGAAGTATTTTTTTACGTTTGTGGGTTTGTTTTATTGGTGGTTTTTGTACCAGCACTTTAAGCGTGAAGAGAGAGAGAAATATAAAAAAATGTATTTTGGGGGTGGGAAAGAAAACAATTATTTGATCATCAAAAGGTCTTTGAACTCACCTTGAACTTATTGAATTGTTCTGATATTTTGGAGTAAATTAATGGCTTCTCTCAAAGTATTTAATTATATTCTACTAACTATTTAACGACTAAACTTAAGGAAAACCCTTAGGTAAAAAATGTACTTATCGCGGCTTGAACGTGGAAACTTAAATTTTTAAAAATAGTAAATTTGCGAGTGTTTTTATGGTGAAAAATTACCTACTTGCCATCTCAAGTAGTACCCAGTGGGAAAATTAGACCTTTCAACAATCAGAGGCCTTAACGCTTCCAAGCTTTTTACCGCATTTCAATTTTTTGGAAAAAAATGCGGTATTGTACTCGTGATGTCGTCCGTCCGTCCGTCCGTGTGGTGTGCCACTTTAATTTTGTTTGAATTAGCAGGTTTGGCGAATTCTTTTCAAATGACAGATTTGACAGCATATTTAAAAAAATTATCCGTTGGAAATTTCAATGAGTGTTCATCCGTTGGAAAATGTTGTCGATGAAAATTAGTGGAAAACGTCGGGAAAACTCGGAAAATTTCAACATGTTCAGAAGAGTAACGCGATTAACACGAAAAGTTAAAATTAATGAAAATCTTCGGGAAAACTCGAAAAACTCTTTGTCTATCGAATGGTCTAAAAAAGTTCTGAATTTTCTACTGTATAATATTTTATCTCGCAAGTTAGAATGGACAAAAATGTAAATTTCCGTGAGACATAGATTTTTACTGTTAAGTACATAAACCAACATTCCCAGAACTGCTTGGAATTTGTAGTTATGAACATAAATTGGGTTTTATTGCATTCCACTTCGAAATTGAAATGGCAATAAATATTTTTAATGTGGTTTTACATATTGATTATATTATAATTTGTGTGCAAAAATTGATTCTCAGCACGAGACGATAAATGTGCTTGAAAATTCCATCGCGTTGATTTATTCTGATTTCAGTTAAAGTCATTTGGTATAACAGAGACACACATAAGTACGAAAAAAAAGAACTCGTTCAAAGTACAGACTCGTCGTATGTCTCTTTCAAAAGATCTGCTTAAAAAATTACAGACAGCATGGCGCGTTTCATGCGGGGGTTTTACTCGTTTGTTCGTCTTCCGTTGGATGGTGATGATGATGTTAACGAAAAAACATCGCTCTAAAATGTTAACAAAATTAATCTTCGTCCTACATGATTAACAGTCTTTAACATGACATTCAACAGATCAGGTGACTCATAACTCACTGGCTCTTTATTCCGATTTTGCTGTTGTTATGAAGACGAAATAACAACACTTGTCTGAAAGAAAAAGTAAAACAGATACACGATATGTGCAGAAGTTTATAGAAATAATAAAAATTATTGATAAAAAGGCGCCTCAGATCTGTCTTTCATGTCTGTCTGGTCGGTATTAGCTAGCACGCGCCAGAAAAATTGCCGACCATAAAAACATATTTTGTGCAAAAACGAACAAAAAAAAGTTTGTTTGTTTGTAAACAAAAACGGATCAGAATAAATTTTCAAAGTTCTAAATCAATGTCAATGAGCTCTGTCCGTTGCAAATAAAAGTTATTGTCGTTCATGAAAAGGTCAAGATCGTATTTATTTTTTTTTTGCAGTCAATAAACTAAGTGGAACTCTTGTAATACTGTCATTAAATTCTCATCCATCAAAAATTAAAAAGTTGTTAAAGTTTATTCTTCACCTCGTTAGTTCGCTAGTGACACCAGTTAACAAGCATTATAGTACCTGTTCGCATTGTCTGTCGTTAAATTTATGACAGTATTGCGGCTTGGTGATAATGCACTCTTTCTCTCGCTCTTTCTGCAACATACGGCAGTGGCAGTGGCAACAACTGGATGTATTAAATGGAATAACCCAAGCGATAAATATGCAAAGAATTCTAGAAGAATGGAGAAGATACATTTGCTTATCATTAACATAACTGACACAACACAGCAATGTAAACATGTTTTGGTTTCATAACTTTAGTTTACTGTGCATGCGAAGATAAAGAGGAGACAGCATTTAAAAGTGCGAAGAAAAGGAAATTCCACGATGATGATGGTGCAATGAATAAAGAAACAGCGAATTAATATTCATTTAGAATCTTCCTGAAAATCTGTCAAGGTCATGCGAGTCGCATGACGAAACAATGAACAGACGAAGCAAGAGAACGACCGTTATCTAACTTCGAACGAAGGTTATTATTAAATAAAAATAATTGAGTTTATCCTGTTTCATTGTCAGTGCATTTTTTGCACTATGCACTAAGAAATGAAGCGGTGCAAGGTGGATAATGAAGTAATCGGTAACAATATAATCAACGTAATGCACTTTTCTTGGCAGTAGCTTGACATTGCAAGTTTCCATAATGCAATTTAAGCGATTATTAGCTCTAATTCTCGTTGATACTGTCGAGATTTTTTAAGATTTTATTTTACAATATTTTGCTTCGTTTTTTCCCGTAGTGTTTTTGGTTTGTTTTATGAAGCAAAACATTTACCCTTAAAAATCAACAGAATTTTCCTAATTAAATTCGCAAATCAAAATTTGAGTCGTTGTCTTACAAAATTCATATGAATAGACGATTTAAATTTATTTATTGAACTCAAAGTTTCTAATTTCTTGTCTTTAAATACTTTAAAACGCAAATAAAATGTAGAATTTTTAAGTTTTTAAGTAATTTTGCAAAATAAAATTAATAATTTTCTCATTTTTTTCTTCAAAACCTCAAATGTAGCACTTTTTCCATCACCGTTAAACAACTTTTATTTTATCAAGATTTTTGTTTACTCATTATTACCCTTTTAAAACAAAATAAATTTTCTCCCTAGGTACGTAGTATTATTTGTGCTAAGCAAATACATTTTTTATGTCTGGTATTTCCACCTCTCCTAAAGTACTAATTATAGAAGAATATCGTTGAATTATCTCGTTATTGTAAAACAAACATTGACTTGTAGCATTTAACTTGTTTAACATGTTGCTGCCTTTGCTTATGCTTGTCAAAAAAGGCGGAACATGAAAAACTTTCTTCTTTTGGATATTTTTTTTTTCGGAAAAAATGAAGCAAAATATTTGCGTAGGTAGCAAACGTTTTGCTTCATAAAGAATTCCGAAGTTGTTAAGTTAGTAAGATAAACAGAGAATGACAACGAACTTCCTTTAGGTAAAAACATGAAAAGACCACCTTTTTGTGCCTTGTTATTCGTAAAGGCATTCACGAACAGGATAAAATGACGTCCTTCTATTTTTTTTTCAGAACCACAAAAGATGAAACACTCCATTCTATCATTAAAAGTTTTGTCACAATTTATGTTCTATTTGCGAAGACAAATAAAAAGTTCCTCCACAGAGACATCGAACTTACGTGATGCTTCAAAATAAATATCCGGAAGCTAAATAGTTTTTAGTTTTTTTTTTCACCAAAGCTTTGTGCTTGGAAGATGTTCCTCATTTTTGTTTGCAAACCACTTCACCACTCTATTCACTTATTATTTATGAACTTAATGGTTGAAACTTTGTGTTCATGTGAATGCAAAGTAAAGAAAAAAATCTTTTTAAATTTAATTATTTACAATGCAACTTCGTCTTACTTTAAAAGTTTAGAAGACGAAAAGGATGCTCGAAGTCACACTTTAAATATTTTAAATTCTATTACGTTAAAAAAGAGACGTGCCTCAGATGGGCCATTTTATGACATCACTTCATGAAAAAAACATGCAAAACCAATTTTTTTCTATTTTCCACCTCTGTCACAAAAAAGAACAAATTGAGCACACGTGCTAGATACCTTCGACGTAATCTTCTTTTCTTACATAATTTATTGCTGTTTGATGCAAATAGAAAGCAAATGTCTGTCTGCTAGATTTTATTGCCGGCAAGTAATTAGATTCGCAAAAAGGGTAAAGCAATGCATTGGAACATCTGTTTGCATCATTTTACGCAAAAAGACGGAAAATTTAGAGAATTAGAACGTCAATTACGACGTGCTGGCGCATATTTATGCCAAAATGTGTGCTTCTTGATTTAGATGCGGAAGACGATTTCAACGGAATTGTTTTGTGCAAAAAATCAAACATCAACGCTTATCGCTTTTACGTCGTATTCTAAAAAAACACACATTTTTAAATTAATTGCTATACGAAAATTGTGCGTCATTAGTGTTTTACGAGTAATTTGTTGATTTGTTGTGAAGAACTTTTGATCATTATTATTTGCTCATTATACCTCTTTTCTCTTCTTTCAGATTTTAATCATGTCGATTGGTGATTGAATTTAATGAAGTGGAGACGACTAGTTGCTAACGTTGAAAAAACACCCTTAATTCACGAAACGTTTAAAGCAAACAAATAATGTGCCTTTTTGACTGCTTTTGTACAATAAAAAAAATGTAAAGCATGAACCTGATAATAAATTCATTAAATTTTGCAATTCATGTAGAAAATGTTTCCTTTTTCCCTTCCAACAAAATTCATGTTAAGACTCTTCGTGTATAAACAATTCCTAATACTAATTCCTCGCTCCACATTCTTCTTATTGATTTCGATTACGGAAGCATTCAAGTTCAAAAAACACATTATCCGTAATTTCGGCTAAAATTTTCCCAGAAGTTACAACAAAGCATGAACGGCATGAACTCACTCTCACTCGATTGAAAGGATTCAAAGCTATTAAATAATTAAATTACTTTTTCTGTCTTATTTTTTTGTTGTGCCTCGGTGATGAAATCAATTTGAAGCCTGGAGAAACAAGACACGTGCAAATGTAATTTACTAAGAAGTTGATTGAATCTTCTTGTTATGTCGTTAATTTGTCCCTGAAAAGAAACATGTCACAATCCTTGTTCTCTGCGGAAAAAACATTCAAAACGAAAACACGTGGATATAAGAGACGGTAATGATTGAATTTTCTAAAACTGCTGACAATCGTCTAATCGCATCGCATTTCAACAACATTTTGAACAATAAATTAATTCCATGGCATGCGTTCCGGCATGCTTCTACGGGCGTCGTTATGTGTTTTGTGCATGCAGTTTTCGTTGAAACAAAAAGCCGACTCGCATCGTCATTCATTTCGTGCGAAATTGTGTCAGATAGTACAATAATGCAATGCCAAAATATTGCTGCTAGTTACCCATTATAGAGAGAGTGCACACCAAATGCAAAAATACAAGGTGATTTCGCACGAGGACTTTTTGTTTGAAAGAAAAATTTAACGAAAACATTGTACATTGGGGTAAGATTTTAAAATATGAACAGGGTTGGAATTAAAGGATGTGCATTGGGGTGATATTTTAAAATATGCTTTGGGATGAAACTTGAGAAAGTGTATTGGGGTAACATTTTAGAATGTACATGAGACAATGTGCATGAAATATTTTTAATTTTGCCCCAAGTCAAATTCTTAAGTTTCATCCCAATGCACAATCAGATATTTCGTCCCTATGCATATTCTTAATTTGCACAGTTTTGAATTCTGACTTCGTTCAAATTACAAGAAATTTTAAAAAGTTTTTTAACAAAATATTTCTTAATACCCATAGTTGTCGTGAAATTCCCCTAAAAGTTTCCGGAGTACTCACCAATATCCTTGTGATGCCCTATTGACCCTTTCCCCGCGACTAATCTCCAATGGTTTTTCATTTAGTGTGTGCGCATACACTGTTTTGATTCATTAAAATGGTTTTAACTCGTTTAATGAATGTGTACGAATGTGTCGAAAGTTGAGACTGACCTAAATTTATATAAATAAACACTTTTCGGGTTGCCATTTTTTAATGGATTGTGACAAAAAGTGTTCGATTTAAATATGCTTGCTTCTGCCTTTCACATTTTGCGAGTAACTCACGTGTTTCACCTCCGAAAAGAGTTTCCGTAAACTCTTTTAATGGATCGCAAACAGCAAGGCATCACTGATACTATTCCAGTGACCTTTATACGATGAAAAAAAAGTTAACAAAGTTACGTGGTATTTAACCGTCAATTATAATGTGACGAGACACTATGGCTATTGTGGTGTACCAAGGCAATGCAAGGTTTCACCTTAATAAGCGATATTTCATACTTTAATCATAAATTTATTTAAATTTTTCGCTTTTTTTCATAATCAGTCTGTTTGTTGTTTAATAATAAAAAAAAGTATTTGTAACAGACAAGACTGCGGTAATCGTATTACGGGCTTAGTTCATTTACCTGACTTAGTCACACGGCAATGTTGCTTCAATAAATTTAGAATTCTTGTTGCGGTTGATGACATTTTTATACCCGGAATTTCCTTCGCGCATCATTTACATTAATATAAAATATTATTTTTTTTCTGTGTCTCTGATTTATGGTGGTTTTGCACTCTGAGTCAAAGACAACGGAAACAAGGGTGTGAAAGTGAATATTTTTAGAGAGAAAAATATTGAGTAAGAAGAGTTGGTGCAATGGGTCAAGGATAATTATTGCTGTATAAATGCTAAGAATGCGCATCTTACTCTTCGATTAAAAGAAGAGAAGATAAAATTCTTGAAAAATTTAACATTCACCGAATTTCTAAGATTGATTTTTTTGCTTCTCTTTATTAGAGCCTGCAGCACCAATATCTACAATTCTTCCTTTATTCTGTTGATTCTCTTCTCCCTTATAACAATGAAACATTGTCGTCATCAAAGATCTACTTTAATAGATTATATTAAATATTTCCTTCTCAAAATAGCTCTTCACATTACGAATGCAAAGTGGCTCATTATCTTGATCGAAGAAAAAAAAGTTGTTTCCCCATTGCCATACAATTTATAAGGTAAATACTGACTTTTCTCATAAACGATCACAATTAATTTTTTTTCGCATCTTGGCGCTTATAAAAAGTGTTAAACGCTACATTTAAAATTCTCACGCAGTACACTGTTGGTACAAACAGCTCATGCTGGAAAGTAATATTATGGAAATGCATTCATGAAAAACCAATAAATTGTAAATTGTAGAACAATTAGTGAACAATAGCTTGTACCTACAAACCAACAGACTTAATTAAGATTGCAATCAACAGATAAAAATAACAGCCAGCAGAAAGTTGAACGAATGGGAATTAGATTTCTTTCGGGTTGTGGTGTAGTGAATGTAGCGCTAAATAAAAGAAGACTCGCTGTAAAATGTTAAACAATGAAAAGATAACTTTTCCGTATTCACATTTATTTTATTGTGAAAACATGAAAATGATGCAAAATTAAAGATTGCAGATAAAAACGGAGTAAGCCAAAGTTTAACAAGCGCTGAACAGATTTATTCATCGCAACTGCACAGAGGAGACCTTGAAATTCAACCATATGCCTTGCTAACAATATGGCAAAAAAAATTGTCACAGATACTAATGTAGTAAAAACAAAAGACAAACACTTGCGTCCATGTTTGCTGTTGTTATTACTTGTTCAAAATAGTTCTTGCTTGTACCACAATTACAATTAACACTTTTTTGTTACTGAGAATTGTCAGTACAAAAAAAATTACGATCTTTGTCCGAAGGTTCGATTCGAATGAAAAGTAAATAAATGATTCTATTTACTCATTATTTGTCAAAAATCGCACCCACAAAATTGAGTTTGACGCAAAACATGAGTCATGCAAAAAATAAAAAGAGGTGAGTGAGCTCATGGGTTGTCTCATGCACAACTTTATTTATTTGACAAACAATTGATTTGTTGAAACGGGATTGAATGACATAATTTTCGGTTTATTATTGGAGTTTCGTTTGCATGTACTTGAGGAACTTGGACAGATGAACAAGCAATTTGTTTTAAATGTCACATGTTTACAAAACAAACAACATGGGTAAGTGAAATTCTCGGATTCGATTGTTGATAATTGATTAGTAGAAATCTCGTTGATGATGCCGAACGTCAGTGTGTCTGTCAAAGTGTGAAATTTTTATTAATTTTTTTTTACCGCATTTCCTGGGATTGCCGAAGTTGCTTGTGTTTTAGGTCACGTGGTTTGAAATTTTTCAAGTTGATATTTTCAAAATTTAAAAAAAATTGACGTAACCTAAAACATTCTGACCCAAGGTCTCCTGAAAAGTTTTTCGAAAGCTTTTCTAACCAAGTGACCAAAGAATTTTTTCGATTTTTCAGACTCCTTGCGTATTCACAAGGAGTGTTCAAATGAAAAATCATGAGAAATTTTCAAAAGTCTTTTCAGGAAGTTTTTCCGAAATTGTTCTTACTTTACTTAATTGCCTCATTTTTTCCTTGTATCCCTCGTGATTTCCTTAAGGAATTTTTTTCTTACAAAATCTTATCGTTTTTTTATTTTGACAGTACAAATTTGTTTAAATTAGCTCAATAAATACTAAAAGTCATAGGTCACTACCCTAAACTTTGCAAACAACAATAATCGTCTTATCTTTGATTTCCTGAATAAACTACGCTCGATTGAATTTTCATTATAAAGAACCTTTTTTAAAGCCATTTACAGCAAATTAACGCCTCAAGTGATTTTCCCTTTTTATTATCCTCACTTCTTCTCACCACCTTTGAACAAAACTTACACAAGATTTTTGGAATCACGTGTACTTGTGTGTCCCCAGTGTAATGCCAATAAAATGAGATGAAGGTAAATAACCGAGGAACATGTGTGTGACAATAAAATGAAATTGAAACTGTCAAATATCTCAAGGGCAACCAAACTTGAGTCATGACAGACACGAAAGAGAGAGCCCGAGAAGTAATCAAGCAGAAAAATGTTTTGTAAATTTAATTTAACACAATTGATATGGAACTAATTTTCATTTTATGAGCAAATATTTGACATGGTTTTTCCTTCGCAATCTTCACATTTCAATCATAAAATCGTGTAAACACACATTCAGCGGAACATGTTGAGAAAATTCTTTAATTAAAATATTATTTTTTTCACGTTGTTGACTCTAGTTATGATAGAAGATTTTTTTCATTAAAAGCGTTCCAAAAATTTCACAACCTTGACTTGTGCTGAGTTTTTAATTAAAAACGAATGAATTTTCGTGCAAATAAACAAAAAAAAATGTTTAACAAATAAACTAAACCTTGAGATGAATAAATCATCGCCTACCTCCAAAAAGTTTGCTTCCATCATTCGCCTTCAGTGCCTTCATTTATCAAAGTAACGCAACTTTTGCACTTGTTGAAATAATCATATAATTATTAAATTGGCGTAAAGTAGGTTAATCGAGATTCAGATCGTCATAAATAACAAAGAAAAATCATAAATATTGAAAAAATGTTAGCGTCTCATTTGATGATGAATTTATGAGATCATTTTGTTAGTCAGTCTCGTGCGAACAAGAAATCTAAAAGAAACGAGAAAAATTTTAACTCTCTTGATTATCATCATTATTATTTCTTTGCACTTTGCCCGCTAACATTACACGTGTTGCTTTCTTCCATTCTTCCATTTTTTTTTTAAACAAAAGACGGAGTAAGACGATAATCTGTAATTTAAAACTTTTGAGATATCAAAAATCGTGATAAGGAACATTATTAAAAATCATTGAAAAATTTTACAAACTTTTTGACTTTTTGTGCTAATGAATTGTTAATCTTTGGATATCTTTGGCACATTTATTTTTATTTATTCCGTATGCCAATAATAATCATGATGATGACCAAACATTTGTTACTAATGAACAAAATCCGCAGATTTTATTCGATGAAAAAGTCGTATCTACGAAATTGGCCTCACGCCCATCACACAATAAAATAATACAAATATTTAAATTATAAAGACATAAAAATCATCATTAATAATTACTTGTCCAAGTTACTTGTTCCTCCGTCGCAATTTCGCGCAAGCACGCTGTAAATATGATTGACACTTTTTAAATTGCAATTTTACTGAGAAAACCAAGTTTTTGTTTGTTGGCAGCGCGACAAGGTTTACTTGACAACGTGGTGGGATGCGCGGTGTATGCGATGCCCATCAGATGTGTGAAAATTTTAATTATATTGCACATAAAGAGAGCGAGCTACATCATCGTTAGAGGTTTTCAAAACAAATAAATATTGAAAGAAATTTTATAATTATTGCTTGCATGCGACGATGTGACATGCGGCGTACGGTTAGAAGTGCAGAAAGGCGTAAAAGTGGTGATGATTGAGTGGTCTGTGCAATGACTTATGGCCTTTATATTTGAATGGATGCGTAATAAAAAGTGAAATATCGTCGGGAAACAATGTTGGAAAGAGGAAAATCGTTTTTGAGGTAGAATGGAAATTTTTTGACTTAATATTGAATCCAACGGACAAACACTAGATAAGATTGATCCTTCTGAAGTCAAATTGACCACTTAAATGAATTTTATGATCATTTAGAAGATCATTTTAAAACATTAATGAATAAATCTCACCCTTTAAAATGTCGATTTGATCCTTTTTGGAAAATACTAATGCTGTCCATCAAGAAGTTTATTTGATCCTCAAAATATAAACAAATCAATCTGCTCTGGGTCAATCTCGGAAGAAGTCAATTGGATTCCTTTTAAGGTGTCAATTTAATTCTTTCATGGGGTCAATCTAATCCATTATTCATCCGTAGGACAACTGGCTATTTAAAATTGATTTCATAAAACTCTAATCACAAATTAAAATTCACATACCACTAAACAGCAAATTTATATGACGAAAGTTGCATCTTCGCTCGATGAATAGCGTTATGCAAGCAAAATGTATTTCAAGGTCTCGTGTCTTTTTCGATTTGAAACAACTCAGTCATCTTAGTCTACAGCAGCACACTGTAAATAATAGTCAATGGTTGTCTAATGAAATGATGAACGCACTTAATGATATGCTATCATCTGATGTGTAACTTCCCTTTCCTTTTCCTTTTGAATTGCCTGTAGTAAACAAGTTTTATGCGTGAGTTTGTCTGACCTAATTTCGAGTTCATCTTTGTAAACATCCTTCTAACAGGAGAATGATAATAATATTTTTTTGTCTCCTTTTAAGGAAAGTTCCTGTGGCTACATTAGTGAGAGCCCACGACGACATTTTCAATCAATCATTTGTAACATAAACAAACATGTTTTTCGTCGGTAAGTAGCACAAGGTCAAGTAATGCATCATCCTGTTTTTTTTTTCAATACTTCATTCCAGATGTTGAGACACATAATTCTTATTTCAAGTTTATTTGTATATTCGTTGCACAAACAAAATTCCTCCTTTCAAATTCCGTCTCGTACATTTGTCCAGCATAAAATTATGTCAATGTTTATTTTTTTATTAGCAATGTGTGCAAGAATTTTGCAATCGTCATCGTGTTTAAGTAGTTTTTGTTAAGCTCGTGTGAAGCCTTATTTTTACGGTCGCGCGCGTCATTTACAAATAAACCCGTTTTCATTTAAGATTTTTGAATGAATGAAGATCGTCAGCTAATTAAATTTTTAGCACCTTTTAATAATACAAATTTCGTTAATCTTTCAGCTGTTGCAGAATCACGTCAATCAGGCACTAAAATCGGCAAAAACTGGTTTTCGTGACGCACTCATTAGTACCTCTGTACAGTAAAAAAAACGTATAAACGGAGATAAAATAAGAAAATCACAAAAAATGTTGTTATTAACTGGCGGGCGCCCCGTGACTCAGCACAAAAAATGCAAACAGATATTTTTCTGTGGATTACGTCAAAACTTTCTTTGTCGTATATACCTTTTATGTCGAGTTGTCGACTAACGCACTGAAAAAAAGAAAGGCTTAAGACTTGTTCAAAAGAGAGATTAGACATTAACCAAAGGATTTGTCGTGGATTTGTCTTTTCGTATTACACCTGGATTACAGCTTTAATTGAAAACTTTCTTGAGTAAGGAGTCATTTTTTGTCCATTAAAACTTTACGTCCATTATCTATAAGAGTTTTTCTCCAAAAAATTAATGATAACGCCTCCACAAAACTGTTTAGGTCTCCCGTAAGTCTGACCGTGAAGTGATTACCGTCTGCCTTTCCTCTAAAGTGTGCGAGAAAAACCTCGTCAATCAATCACTTTTAATTTTCTGCTTAAAACATGGAACAACGAACAAAGAAATGGAAAAAAATATTCATATTCAACAAGTTGCTTCATCCGAGGAAAAAAAAGAATGATGAATAATAAATCATCTGCAAGGCAGGAAAATTTTCGTATCGTTAATGGATGGAAAAGAATTACTTATATGAATGAACTTGGTTAACAATTTGGTTTCCCTCATGTTTGACCTTTTCTCTGGTTGCAATGTCAGAAAATATTGGTGAAAGACAATTGGATGTAAATTAAAATACTTTGAATTGGCAAGCAAATTCGAATTGTAGTATGTTTGTTATATAATTCGTTTTTGTTCTGATTGGATGATGATGAGAAAAAATTTTTTTTTTGAAAAAAATCGTGAATTTTTAAAATTTTCCCCAAATTTTTTCAAAAATCAAAGCTTCTGAAGAATGGGTCTTTTTTGTGTGGTAAAAACAAAGTAGTATATGCAACATACGCTACAAAAATCTTCAGAACATGAACCAGATGGACCCTCACTTGCTAAAGTATCGCATTTTTGATTGACAAGTATGCGGTCATCGAGTCACGGTAAAAATTTGACCATTTTCATGGTTTACAAATTTCCTAATGAAAAGCTGTTAAATGATCAAGAAGAGTTTTTTTTGTACTAATGAACAAATTTTACAAGTGTTTTGTTGTCAAGTCGTAACCTCTAACATAAACATCATTTTCAATGTCTGTGCCTTGTCTTGACTTTTCATTTGCAATGCAAAGGGGAAACAAAAAACGAAAATCTTTCACACTCAAATGAATTTCTTTTATGATTAATTGCTGGAAATGTGTTTATGAAATCAGTTACGAACTGAAATGAATATTTCAAGTTCATCTCTGTTCGTTGATCTCATTTGTGAAAGAGACTGGCAACCAAATTTGGAAATATGAAATTAATTAAAGTTAATGGATTTTTTGTTGAACCACTCAAAAGTCTCTGATTCAGGAATGTGACTAAAATATTTCTTGAAATAATTAATTTAATGAAAAGTTCGATGAAGAAATTTCGTAAAAAGTTTTTATTTACAATGACATTAATTTACCTTTGAGGCGCGTTCTGACCTTCCATGAAATATAATAAAAATATTATGAGTAGTCACAGCAAGATACGCAGGTAAGGCCAAAACAAAAATCAAAAACGTTTTCAAATTTTTTAGATCTTCTGAACTTTAAAAATTACAGTTTTTTCTAGCTTTCATAATATTTTTATAACTTCATCAATTTTAAAAATTAAGAATATTTTTAATTAAAAATTTAATCAAACAAATAATTTGGACAATGATAATTTGATTTTAATAGAAATTTCGTTTTTTTTAAATTTCGGTTCAAAATTTTAATTATACTAAAACTTTACATTTTCTCAATCATTAAGTTTTTGATAAATTTCGAAAATTGTGGGGAAACAAAATTCTTAGGAATCTCTCGAAAATTAGGTGGGAGGATATCAAAAACTTTTGTTTATTGTTTTGGCCTGAAAATAATAATTATCACTATGTAAAGAGGCGTTGACATCGATCCATTCCTATATTAAATTTTCCATATTTGGAATTAAGTTTAAGGTTATTTTTAGAAATATGTACATATTGTGTTTAATTTTTGATTGTTATTTGATAACATTTTGTTTGATTTCCAAAAATATTATTACGAATTTCTCGGTAACGCGCCAATTTGTTATTTATTTATTTAGTGGCATGTCAAACAAGAGGTGAGGTAGTTAAATTGTGTCGTCGGCTTTAAATATTGTCGTTGATTGTTTGTGTTGTTTCGAATAAATAAAACAACAATTTTAGGGTCACTGTGCTAAGAAATGTTGTCTCATGCGGGTGGAAGCAGGTGCACGTGAAAAAAACAAGTGGAAAAGTTTTAAAAAATCTTTCAAAAAATGAAAAATACTTTTAATGTAATGGAAAAGTTGCAACTCATCTTTCGACGCTCATTTATATTCTGTCTATATAAATCTAATGTGACCTTTGAAAAAATTTTAGTTTCATCAAAAATGCTTGCAAGAATATCAAATGAGGTGTGCATTCACGTTGGTGTTTTGTCATGTGTGAATAATATTTGCAAAGCTACAAGTGACCTTCTTTGATGTGTGTTTATGGCGCTAGCGGAATTTCTTTTTACGTAACCACAAAATATTCAACCATCCACCGGTAAATCCCAACGACACAACATCAATCATTCCTCAACTCACATGCGTTCGGCAATATGACATGGTGCCACCGCATTTGCATAAAAAATATTAGCTTACACTCTTTGTAACGAAATATGCATTTTAAATAATATTAATTTATTAGTAGTCTTTGTGCGAAATGGAGTGACTATGACGACAACGACGACACATGCCAAGTAGACGGAAGGTTAACGTGAATACTTAATTCGCTTTGCCCGATAGACATATTTATTTAGCAAAAGTAGCAGTTTGTATATTTTGAATTCTTGTTAAATTAAAACAAAAGCCAATTGCGTACTCGGCATTTTAATGAAACTCTTTTTTTATTTCTTGGGAATCACCGGTGAATACTTCGTAAAAAAATAATAAAGACTTTGAGGCAATGAGTACGATATTGGCTAATTTTTGCTTTATATTTAAAAAAAAGTGAATTTCTCACATTTCAATTTATTTTGATTAATTTTATTTCATAACTGAGATCAACACTTTCGTTTTTTTTTTCAATTTTCATGAATAATACAGTCTGTCTGTTAAAAAAATTATGGTTAGAATCCAATTCTAGCTGCAACTCAGATTTAATATTTTTTTATCAGATTAGAGAAAATACATTTATTGTTGCATTTCGACGATCACACTCTATATTTTTTTATTCGTCAGACTATTTTTTTTTTAAATTTATTGTTCGGCATTTATTTTGTGAAACATCATCATCATCGTCTCTACGCAGCTCGTTCAGTAGTTATTGTAAAAAAAAATAAATAAATATTGACAGGGCGTTTAATTCAATGTGAAATTCGAGTAAAAGCGTGTGTTACGTTGTGTGTGTCTTTAAACAACTTGCTTTATTTATTTATTTACGTATGTCGTTGTTCGTGTACTTTCTAATTTGAATTTGCAAAATTTTTGCGATCAATTGTCTCAAATGACATAACAATAAATTGTAATAATTCTAGCTAACAACGAAACATGAGAACTCGTTCTTTGTAATTATTACAAATTCTGATGCTCGGTCAATAACTTTAATTAAATTCACAGGTAACGTGACGTCTGTTGCAGTGTGATGATGAATACAAATCAAAGGTCAGCATTTTATCGACTTTCTGTAAAGTTTTTCAGCTTGAACTAAACGAGAATAAAAAGCATAAGTTGAAATCAATTTCCATACTTTTCAATGGAAATTTTTTTCAATTTTTCCGCGGATTTTCCGAAATTTCCAGCGAAATTAAATTTTCCACGTTGAAAGTGATATCCGATGCGTGAATGGTATTCGATATTTAACATCGTTGCCGTTCGATGGAAAATTTAAAATTTATAGAACAGAAGCATTGTGGAAAACTTTCGAATACTTGAAATGGTCTGAAATCAACTTTTAATCAACTCAAAGGAGATAATGAAAAAACAACAAAAATATTATTAAATGGCCAAAAATTGTTAAGATGTTGTCATTTTGTATAAAAAAAAGTATTTTGAAATTATTTTTTTCCTTTTTTTTTTCATTATATTTTCAAAAATCTTGGACTTTATTTTTGATTTTTATTTAGAGTGGCCTAATATTTTTAAAAAGAAATCACAAATTATTTGAAACCTTTGAAAGGATGCAAATTTTTGAAATGTGGCAAAAATTACTTTAAATGCTCAAAATAAAATGCTTCTAATAATTGATACGCACTGAATTTTGTCACGTTTACCACCATGTTGATGGCGATAGCAACAGCGACGCCTGACGATATGATTGAGCACACACGCTTGTATATCAAAATAACTACATGCCGATGGGGAGATAATGATTGTAATTAAATGACAGTGTAAACACACCCGAAATTGCAATTTGTGCAATGATAAACAATAATTATTATTATTATTAGTTTGTAAGTGCAGTGAACACACAAATTGAAGTTAAGGTTACCGGAAGCATTTAAGATTTTATATTAATAGAATCGTTTCTGAATGAAGCATAAAATGGCAATGATTATATAAATAATGTTTGCATATCATAAAACAAGAAACAACAGTCACCTTCGCGGTTTTATTAACTTTGCTGTTGTTGTCGGCCCGTTCTCACAAATAATAATTATTATGTCTCATATAAGTGTCAATCAGTCTAGTTACTTCTTCTTTTATCTCTACTTGTCGGTCATAAATCTTGAATTATTATTATGATGAAAAATATTTACCAGAAAACCCGAGAAAGAGGGTGAAAGAGTGACGTGCGTGACATTGTCTTCAATATTTTATGTTCTTCGTACAATGTAAGGTTAATTACGTCTTTTTCTTCTTCGTCGTCTCTTCGTCTTCAATTATGACATTATTCAAGTTCAGACAGACAAGCAGCGATGGTTTTGTCTGGATATGAGCAGTTAGAAAGCGTACTTGTGAACTAGTTAAGGGCAGAATCAATAAACTTTGGATCAAAGTGACTTTATCCAGATTTTTTTTATTGAAAATTAAAAATGTTATCTTTCCCAAACTTCTTGTCCTGGTGTCTCGCATCATGCCTCGCACCATGTCTTTTTTGTTTTTTTTTTTATAGTGCAGCGATGGTTTTGTCTGACCACAACCAGTAAATCAAGATAAGAAAAAAAAAATTAAAAGAACCAGAGGCGTTTATTTAATTACCAAAGGTTCATAAAAATCACATTATTGCTATATAATATCATTAAAGAATCCCATTCCATTAGAGGCAATAAAACCGCAACAGCTATACTTTCCTTGTGCACGAGAAAGCTGGGTACAGAGTGAAAATTTAATGATATCATTACACAAACATCGAGTGTACACGTACGGTGTCGACACGGTATCAATTCTTGTAGTCTATCTTCATCAGCGATCTATTTCTGTATTTTTCTCTACTTTAGTAAATTAACAGCAGAAGTGACGAGACAAATAGGTGAAGAAGCAAAAAACGAAGCAACAAGTAGGTTTTAAATCTAATGGAATTGGAAAGCAACACGGAGATGGTGATGAAAGTGATCATTGTATTCTATGGACGAAAAACGGGTGAGATTCGGGATTAGATTGACTCCTTAGGAGTTGAATGACCCCTTTGGAGTCAAATTGATCTCTTAAAAAATCAGTCTTATTAGAGTCTCCCTTGATTTTGGTTCCTAATTAGGCTCTTAAACTTAAACGGGAAAATCGAATTTTTTATTTTTAGGTCTCCAGGGTCTTAAAAAAACAATTGGGTAACAACGAGGACATCATATGAAAAATTAAGTAATTTAGCACTAACTAGTTATAGCATGTTCAACGAAAATCTCATAAAGTTGGCAGAAAAATTAAATTAAACTACATGGAATCGATTTTCCAACATTTAAATACGAGATTTGTGACATGAATACTATGTAAAAACTTTTCATGACGTTACTTTCCTATTTTTACTTCCGCTATTTCCTTCCACACCATTCTACAAAACACAAGAAAAATCTCCTTCAATGCAGTTTGTAGTATTTTTTATTCATATCTATTTTTCCCTCTTACGACTGAACATTTGATTCATGGTGATGAGGAGGTTACACTCAAGCTTTGATAGGTCCTTGGAAATGAAGAGTACTTTGCACTCAAGTAGCAATTGTAGGTTCTTATCTTTACACTATATGTGTGTGTTTGCCTCCATTTTGACACTGAAATAATTTTAAAGGACGGTCATCAAAGAATTTCATTACATTCACCGGATTCACAGCGTAAGTATTCAGGGTCAGCCTTTGATAGAAAAAACAACAGAAATTTTCTTTTTAACGTCAGGACTATGTCGATGATCAAAGGAAATAGTTTGCATTCTTTATCATACATGTTGCAATAACGTGTATTGTTTGCGTGGGTAGAACTTTAAACAAAGAAGATTTTTGGTGAAGTTATTGGTTACTCGGTGAATGTCTCATGTGGGTTTTGCTTAATGAAAAAATTGAATAATGAAAGGTAATTGTGCATGAATCAACCCGAATACCAGGTGAAATACCATGAAATTTAATAAAAATGAGCATTTTTGCCTTGGCTCTCAAAGTCTTTTCAAAAACTTGTCAAAAATCTTGACACAAAAAAGTTTATCGTCATCTCTTCTAAATAAAATTACTTTCTGAAAATAAGTTGTCATCGTACCGAAGATCTCACGGGAAAATATCTTGTCATCGTTTTCTTTTATTTTTTCGCCTCTGGCATCAGCAGTGTTTTCATTAAAATATCACATCACTCTTGCTCACTCAAAAGTAAAGCAAATGGCAAAATGTTTGCCTTAAAGTCATTTCATTTTGAAATATTTCTATTTTTGTGTGCGTTTTATTTAACTTTTTTTGGGATAAGAGAGAAAAAAGGATGTCGGCCTTGGTTTTGTTTTCTTTTTTTGTCATGATTGTCCAATAATAGACAACGAAAGACCAACGTTAATTTAATTATTCTTTCTGTGTTCTTTTGCCCTTTTTTGCTGATTTAATTTCAATCTTGACAATGCAATTTTTTACTCTTCGCTAGTTCGTTACAATGGATTACAAACAAAAAATTCCCGGAATGTTCTAAAGTTAATAGGCTCTTAATTGGCATCCTCTTTGAAACATAAATTCTTGCCCATATTTAGCTTTGGATGACAAAAGGTAAATTCTTCCCTATATTTAGGTTTGGATGACAAAAAGTTCACTGTCTTTATTAAGGTCAAATTTACGCAGCAAGTATGAGTGTTAATAAACTCAGTGCTCGTCAAGTGTTAATAGAATTAGGAAATAACTCACTTATGGACCGAATTCGGCCAATTACCCCACGTTCATAATGCGTATTACGTAATTGTCTTCAATATCATTACCTTGAGAATAATATCAATAATAATAACAATATTCTAACAAACGCTAAAAATAACTTCAATTTATTTAAACGGCCGTTTACTTAATATTTTATGAGAATATAAATAAAAATGAAACGGCGGTGTTAATAAATACATAAGTATGAAAAAAAAAATTAAAGACAAGCAAAATAAATTTTGTTACATGCGATATGGTGATTTTTTTTCGTTATTTTATCTGATTGCCCAAAAATAAAAGTTTACCTAACCTACATAACTAAACGTTCTAACTTTATTTGCCAACCTTCAAAGTACGTTTCATTTGTTTTTTCACCATCTACTAATCAATCAGTAAACATAACATAATAATCAATTGACGACAAGAGACATTCTAATTCAAATTTTCCGCTTTAATTTTTTTTTTTTGCAAATACAAGAACAAGAAATATTTTTTGCGTTAATCTATAAATAAACTAACTTGATCCATCACTAAAGTGCATACAGTGAGTATATAAAGTAAGGTAGTAATAATACGGCGATATCTGGTTGTACTTGAAAAAATAAGAATGCGGGGAACAACTGTTCCATTCACATGTACCTACGTATGGTCGAGCAGTCACTGAGTGGAGTATCACAGAACAGAACAGGTAAACGTTTGAGTAGACGTAAAATATTATTTTATTATATTGAAGTAAAATGTGTAAAAAATTGTTGTATTTTGTTTAATAAATATTTATGAAAATTTGTCTAATATCGTTTTGACAGGAATAAATGTCTGTCTGACCCGTAAAAAATTATTTTTAAATTAAAAATTTAATTTTAAAAATTTATTTTTAGTTATTTAAAAACATAAATTTATAAAAAAAATAATAATAATTAAAAATGCGCTTTATTCAAATTTTTTAACTTTGACAAAATTTTTTTTACAAAAATGATGTATACTTAAATGCTTTGTTTTATGTGCGAATTATTATTATTTATTTTTTTTCAGCCTACGTATTGTTAATAAATATTTATTTTAGTTATTAAAAAAACCCATAGTTCATTGCTAGCTCATTGTAAAATTAATCATAAACATGAATAGCTTCTCATTGATGATAATTCCATAAATTAAAAAAAAAATAAATACTACAAAAAATGTGACTTACCTTTTAAATGATCGCGTTAATATTTATAACGTGGATTTAATAACCGTTAATTTATTCACTTTTAATACAGTTTCGAATTCAACTCAGGTTTGTTATTGTTATTATTATTATTTATAGTTTGAAATATTTTTTTTTGCCAAATGTACGAATCTGATCAGACAACTTTTTATAACTCAATAACTAACTTTTTTTTCTTCTGTCTTCATCTGTCTGTGAAGCCAAGCTAACCTCTCACAAAATACAAAAAAAAACTTTGTAGGTAAATGTTTTACACAATTTGTTGTTGTTTGCTATTATTATTGTTTTAAAATGTAACAAACATCAAAAGTTAAATTATTTAACCTGTTTATTTTTCAATGAACTTTCTTCAACTTTTTTTTTTGTTGTATTGGTACAATTTGGTGAATGGAATAAATTTTGTTCATTTTTTTTGTCAGTATTTCATCTTCGTGGCGAATCGCTGAATGTTACAAAATATGCAAAGAAATGCGAACAAACTATGCGAAAAATTGAACAAGATATGTCGTGAATGAACAAATTAGTGCAACGATGGAATTGTTTTGCACTCTAGTTACTCTTTCGTTTGCCCTTTTTTCTACTTCTTTAATTTTATGTTTTTGTTTTTTTTTCAGTTTAGGCTTCAGTTAACAATGATGTCAATTTGGGAAATAATTTTTACAGCAATTTTCAACATAAACTTTTGCAGTATTTCAGGTTATGATGCACTTTTGCACTTCTTGCCATCAGAATTTGTGAAAATGCAAAATCTTGCAGAAAAATACTTTACGAGCGCTGCCTTCTTCCTCAAACAGAAGACGTAGACTGACTACCGCTTGAGTGATTGCATTGTTTTACAACTGCGAGTATGCTGCGGTTCAGATATTTTTATGTTTTTCTTCTTTTGCATGATTTTTTTTTTGTTTTTTGCAATCACTGACAGTGCACAGCATCGCGGGTCGGCAATAAATACACATAATCTAGTACGTTGACAGCCGTTTATGGGAATGTGGGAAAAAACAAGAAATTAATGAATGAGAATGAAATCTAGTACGACACTTGAACGTATTCTCTCTTCAAATCTATTTCGCTCTCATTACAGCAATTGTAGTACTGGAAGTGAGTGAGTGGTTTAAAATGTTTCGCGTCGGACATGCCGCCTTATGTTTACCTATCAAATTCTCTAAGGCGATCGGATATGAGGAAGTAATAACGAGAAAGTGTTTACCATCCGTTCCTTTGTTGTCCTTTAATTGCAACATTCAAAGCCAATTACTCGGTTTGCTTCGTTGCCCCCGAACAAAGTAAATAATAAATAAACAAAGGCAGAAGCACAATTTTCATCGTCCTCATAAAATTTAATTGAATAGATCACACTTTCGTTTCTTCATTTGCGTTGTGTATCTAGCCGTGTCTATGTCTACAAATAATGCCGATAGCAACGACTTAAGTGTTTCCTTTGAATATAAACGTCGAGTACAAATAACAACAACGGAGAGAATGAAAAGTGGCTAATAGAAACAATTTTGTTTACACTGTTGCTCGGATCTAAACAGATCTCATAAAATGAAAAGAGGAAAATTCATTAATGAAAAGTCGTTAAATACAATGATTCGTGAGATTTTTAAAACATCATACATTATTTTCACTTTTATATAAAAAAAAATTAAAGTAGGCGATTAAATTTAATTATTTGAAATTTTGTCACACCCCCTACGTTAAAAATCCCCATAGGAAAATACAACAACTTTTTTTTTGAGTGAAAATATTAAAATGTTCCGGTTTACATTAAATCATACAATAAATGAATTGAAAGACATCCCTTATTAAAATTCATCTTAGTCGTCAAAATTTAATTTTACATACTGTTTGATGCATTATGGATTTTTAATTTAAAATTTATGAAAATGGATTTTTTTAACTTACTGGTTACAAATATTATCATCTAAATTTAAAAAATACTAAAATACAGAAAAATATCGAATATTTTTCATTTTATTTCAACCCCCCTCCCCTCATTTTTTCCGTCAATATCGAACAAAAAATCAAATAGTAAAGCATATTCACCTTATTTGTTACTAATTAATTCAAAATTTTATGAGCGCCTTAATTGCAGGTCGTTGCACGAAAAATGAAAGTATAATTTAACCATTGACCTAAACGATGTTCATGCAAAAATCACGTAGCAATATTAGAATAAACAAAAATTGCGTTTTCATCACGTTTTGGCGACGACGCGACCCTTTAATTCTTTCAAAAATGTCTCAAATATTTTTTCCACGAAACATCATGAGTACAACTTGCGTGGTAGACTATCGCATCGCATTAAAAGGATTTTTACACATCATTGATTTCTAAACTAATGTCGATACCATGCGTGTGGGTGGTCTTGGTAAAAACATTTCCCGTAAAAAATAAGCAATTTTTTTAAATGAAAATAAATTTATTTTGCTTTTCTAGAATATAATTTTTATTGACTTTATCTTTAATGATGATTCCCCGTTAACTTAAAAATTATTTTTTTTAACACTGAGTTTTTTTCGCCTCAACAATTTTATGAACATTCAAATCATCAAGGTCTCTGAAAAATGATTCTGTGCTGTGGGTACTTATGGTAGTGAAGAACCATTTGGTGGTGTCGCATGCTTGATAGTAACTGCGCTCTACATCTTTTAATACACGGTATTCAAGCTGAAATATTTTAATTAAAAATGGTAAAATGTTACAGATAAATCTTATTTTCTTACTTCGATCAGTTTTTCCAAGTGATTATCAATATCAGGATCTGATGCTACGTTAATGGCGTCGTAATACACTTGTTCATATCTATATTGGGGGATCATTTCACTCATGCCGCCCAACAGATTGTGCCATTGGTTAAGGATCGTAATCTTGTGACGTACTTTTTCACTGTAATCCAATAAAAAGTTATTTACTACAGATTCATCACAACCAACCAAAATTTCTTTGATTTTGTTGTAAGTAAAATCAATTTCTTGTCCAGCCTTTTCTCGGGCATCATTATAATCCGAATGCAGATGAGGTACAACAACATCTCTGGTTTGATTCATGTAAGTTGCCAGTCTCTTGCACCATGGTGTATAGTTTTGTTGAACGTTTTGAATGTGCTCCACACAATCAGGATTCATGAATTGTAAGTTGCTGTTTAAATGAGCTTCCATATGACCACAAGTTTCGGAGTAAAACACATAAGTTGGATATTGTATAGTATTTTCCAAATCAAAGTGATCCGTTAGAATATCTTCCGTAAATTCGGAGAATTCCGTGAGGTAGCACTAAAAAAAATAAACAATAATTTTAATATTCAATAAAAAAATTAAAAATGACTAACTGGCATTAAACCACAAAATGCAAAAATCAGTAAAATCTTTTTCATTTTGCGTCTTAGCTCAATAAGAGATATCAGAAAAATGATACTGAAATGTTATTGTTCGCTAAAGTTGTTATTCGCATACATTTCTGAAAATCATCTGTTCAAAGTTTGAACAAGAGACGTCAAACAAAGTATTGAAAGCAACGCGTGACAACATAAACAGTTAAAAAAAGCTCGCAGAATATTCATTAAAAATAAAAATTGTTTTCGGTTTGAGCAGATAGCAACTCAGTTTTTAAGTTTTCGCTCATTTTTTACGCAAAAATATTTTTTTTTGTTTGGACAAACAAGTCCAGAAAATGAAACTTTTGAAAAATTGACGTCTGATACTAAGTGTGGAGGAATGACGCATCATGACGTCTTGTTTACTATACAGAAAAAAATTGTTTTAATTTTTCTTCATTCACATGTTTTCTCAAATGCTTGTAACTCATTAAAATAAAAAAAACATTTAAAAAAAAAAAAAAAAAAAAAAAATGAGGAACATTTTTTAAAATAAATAAAATAAACTTAATAAAAAATAATAAAATAAAAATTGAGATGCTTAGAGATGTTACGATCAGTGAAACAGAAATATAAAAAAAAATTATATTTTTTCCAGATTTTTAAATAAATTTTATTTTCTTAAATTTCAATTTTTCAAAAAGTCAAATATTTAATAAACCTTCTTTAAAATTGGTGAATTAATTTTTTTCACTTTAAAAAAATACAAGAATAGTTATCTTTTGTTTATATCTTACTTACAACAGTAAACAAATTACTATCCGGAGCAAAAAAAAAACATTTCATTGAAATTTATTATACAACATTACGAACAAGTACAAAGTGCACAAAAATAAAAACAATATTTTGTTAGTCTGCCAAAGAAAAATTTGTGGTATTTTTTTTCCAAAAAACATGTAGCGACGTGTGATGACTACATCGTGCTAGAAATATCAACAACAACAGCGACAGACATAAATTAAAAAGGTTTCGCCAATCAGTATTTCATTCAACAATTTTCCGGCATGATGCGAAAATTGATGACGTTTTCCCCGAAATCGAATTTTCCTGTTTTAAATGAGTTCGTTTGAAATATTCATTAAAAAAGCATTTGCAGTCAATTTCGCATGACCTTAATAAAAATTTCCTCAAATCGCTATTATGCGTTTTTGAATGAACGACCGAATAATAGAACATTGTTAGGAAAAATCAAGTTCAAGGACGATTTTCATGCAAAATAAATTTATTTTATTTTCGATCAAGATTAAAAAATATGTACTAGCGGGTGAAACTCCCAAAAGAACGATAAATATTTTTGGTGCCGCACAACAACAAAAACGTAGCGAAACCAAAAATCCATGAGACGTCCATGCACTTGATTTTGCCAGCTAAATGTGTCGTGACGTCGGTTGTCGCGTCAACAATATAAACCACAATCCGTCTCGTCTCCTTGGAGCAAATGTCGTGCGCTCTGATAGTTGTTGGCAGAAAGACAAGAAAAAATGTATTTTTAAGAATGTACGTTTTTCGAGTAAATTTAGTGGATTTTTAAGTGCACATTGTGAGTGGATTTTTGGATGTCTTGTCTTTTATTGCCAAGGCTCGGTAAGTATTTTTTTTTGTTTCAACAGAACATCCTACACTTACTATCTTCTCATTTTTTTTGTCAATTTAGGCAAAAGATGTGACTTTCTTTTCATGAATGTGTGGGACGAAAATTACTATAAAAACTCTGTATCTCGATATAATTTCATTAAGGCGCTTTTTCTGCAAAAAAAAAAATGTGAAATAAATGTCGAGAAAGAGCTTAAGATCAACATTTTTATAATTTTCCCGTCAATTCCATAAATAAAATCCACGCATATGATACGCACATGTGGTCATACACAAAACATCGACATTATATTGCTCATAAAACGAACAGATTCTTGACAACTTGTTTATTTTTACCTCACTCAGTCACCATACCATGACATAAAAAAAATAAATCTAGTTAGATGATTAACGGCAGCTGTGGTGTCCCGGAGCGTGATCTCTTTTCACAAACTCGACACGTTTTCGAATTAACTCGATAGGACAAACTCGTTGGTCTTGACATTTCTACGAATTTCCCGGTCGCGCGTAAATTTTCTGTAAATAAATTTATGAATGAAAGGCAATTTAGGACATGTGGCTGATGTTTTCAGGAATAAAGTTTTTTTCTTTAAATTTTATTTATTTTTAGCAACACGTGCAGTTCCGCAAGCAGCACTCATTAAGTTTTTTCTTTCTTGACAAGAAGCCCAAAAGAGACTTGAAGTAAATGTTTGCAAAAAAAAAGTTGTAATTCTTTTGTGAAAATATTGCAGACAAGAAAGAATATAACAATATTTCATCTGTAAGGCATCAAGCACTGTGAAAAAGTTTGAATAAACACAAAAAAATCCGTTTTGTGTTTTTAAATACCCTAAAGGTAAGGTTCCTTTGAAATAAAAATGTTTATAATGTTTTAATATTTACTCACGACGACGATGAGGACGAGTTATTATTAGCCTTAATGCGAGCTTGGGTTAGCATGGAAATTGACATATGGTTGAAATGACACTGTGTGGGAGTTTAGCCACTTACAGAACATTCTGTGACCTTTAATTCCTTTTTTTTTCCTACGGTCGATCGGTTTTGATCCCTTTTTTTCAAAACATTTTTGCACACTTCAACACGCTTCCAAGCAACAATTCAATAAAATAATGGATATTCTTTTAATATGAAATCAATCAAATAAAAGAGAACTTCCTATCAAAGAAGAAATTGAAAGAAATTTCTCGTTGTCGTCTTTTAAAGACGATCCCCTTTGTGTGCGCAATGAAACCTAATAACTTTTCCCATCTCTACCTACTCTTTATACTTGAAATGACGTTTGTTCCTACTACGTCTCTCTATCGTGATGTGGCACAGAAAAATGAAGTAATTGCTTCTTTCTAGAGCAAACTGAAATGAAATTTGAATACTTTTGTCGCTTTTCCTTTGAAAAGTTGATAATTGGTACTGATAGTTTGTAAGAAAGATGTTCATTTTCCCATCTTCTCTCTCTCATTTTTTCCGTCTCTTCCTGTTGTGCATAATCGCTTTCGTTGAAAAATGTATTTAATAAAAAATGAAAACTTTATGCAGATTTATAAGTTTTCATAAGCTGAAAATTAATTAAAATATGCTTATCACATAGTCAGTCGTTACTCGCGTCATCATTTCAAAGTGGAGACAACTGGTATTTAACAAAATTTTTTTGTTTGAGCAAAAAAGACTTTAAAATGCATTAACTTCATGATTGTCGTAAAATGATGCAATTGATGAAAAATGTATGATTTAAATTGTGTACATGATATTCGTTTTATTTGAATCTAGACTTTTCTTCATGATTGATTTTTCTTCTATTTGCATTTTCATTCGATGTTTTCATGCAATTGAATGCATTTTATTTGTGATGACTAATAAATTGGTATTTTGTAATAAATTATTGAAAGAGTTTGGAGAACAACCGATCGCAATTCAAATTTGTTGTGTATGTGATCGTTTTTACCACGTGGTTCAAACATTGTAATATAAGAAAATTTCAAACCACGTGACCTCAAAAATATTAAAACCACATGACCTTAGAAATTTTCGAGCCATGTAACTTGAGAAATTTGCAAACCTGAAATTTTTTCAGATCACGTGATTAAAAAAGTTAACTTGAAAAATTCAAATCACGTGACTTCAAAATTATTCAAAATTTTCAAACCTGACCACGTGACTTAAAAATAAAACAACGTAAAATTCTTCAAATTACGTGAATCGGCAATCTCTGAATAATGCCACATTTTTCTTCAAAATGTGGTAAAAATTTAAAAATTAATACAGGAATTTCTGTAATTATTGCTTCCATTTTGAGAACATAAATGGCAAGGAAGAGTAACTTTTACAACAATAAAGCTCAACTTATAATGTCAATTGATTTGATATAAACGTCTTTTTTATGGCTAAAATCAAAAACAAATCTTAATCAACGAAATTTATACCGTCAAGTGCCAAATATTTGAAATATTTCTGAAGTTTACATTTTGTATAAAATTCATCAACAGACAAATATCTTTTCTGCCTTGAAGGATAAAATCTTACAAAATTCTCATATACAAGATAAGCATACAAAAAGTTTCAATTGCATGAATGAAAAGCGAAAGATTAGCAGCTGAGTGGCAAATCGGATGAACGAAGGAATGTTTAAATATTTAGTAGCAAAATTACAAGAACACCTTAAGAGAAATAACGTTCAAAGAATTTTAGTCGTCCACGTTTTTCACTTGAACGTTTCGGGGATGTTTTATTTGAAATACGATCTTGGTGAATGTAAAAGAAAAAAAAATGTGAAATGATGAATTTTCCTTGATAAATATTTGATATTTTTTTTCTTGCTTACACCTTTTGCTTTGTTGTCAAGTGTTGCCTTTTGTTTTACTTTGGCACAAAAACCGTTTCATGTTTCTGCTAAAAATAAACACAACAAAAATCATAAATGTCATAAATTATTCATCCAAGCAGCTTGGCATACACGTCCTTGTCAAGGCCAGTGATGACAAAGTTTCTTTCGTCTGCCCACGAACAGTTATCGAGATATCAATTATTCAGAAAAAATGGCAATGGGGTGCACGATAATCGTTTTTTGTATTAAAAATTTAGTGGATGTAATACTTGGAAGCAAAATATGTGAACCAAACGAGGATATGAATATGCAATTATTATTTTTTTCCTACAAAAAATGAACTATTTTTACATACTTGTATTCATGTATATCGATTACGGGCGTACATAGTTCGGAAAAACATATTCATAAATATTAACTTGTTTTTCAAAAAATGAAAATTTAATATCGGAAAGAGGACATCAAGTTTCAATCGTAATAGTTGTTGCTAGTGGAATTGGCAGTTGTAATATTTTATATTTGTTTTTGACATCGAAATATTGGATGAATGCTGATAGACAGTAGTTAGAGGTGATTATTTCATTTGCGAATCATGTTTTTAATTAATGTATACATGAAAACTGAAAAAATTGTCAAATATTTTCTCTTATTGGGTTTCAAATTACATAATATTTGACTTTTTTTAAACATTTTTATTCAGTTTTTATTTTTCTCTGTGGATTGATTTGCGAGGAAAATAATCCCTTCACATTTTTTTTTTATTTAGGTTAAACTACAAAAAAAAATAATAATAATAAACAAATTTCTATTTCTAAACCAAGGGGTTAAATTTTTACCTTAACTTATGTGGTTAATTTTCAATTTTTTAATCCGTAGGAAAAAAAATTTAACCCTAAAAACTAAATTGAACTGTCACTTTGAAAGTTAAAAAAAATCATTATCATCCCTTTATATAAACTTGAATTTATTGAAAAAAGATACAACAGCACGTAGAATCACCATCATTCAAACTAACTTGACGATACATGTTGGAGATACTTACACAAACACACATATTAGCTTCTTGTTCTTGGTAACTTGAGCCTTGTACTTTTTCTCACACTTTTTAACCTTGTACGCTACAAAACTTTGTTAAAATTTCATTAAAAACTTGTTGTTGAGGCAGGATTTGGTGTTGTGTACACTTTTTACATGCAAACAAACATGTGTTTATACTTTTTGTTTTGTATGCCTCACATGAAAGGTTTAGAATTGCATATTTATATACGACGAGATTCCAACACGACTGAAGAACGACAAATTACACAAGGTACAAGCTGTTTGAATTTACATCTCAAAAAAAGCACAGAGTTTAATGTATGTGGGAGTTCTTATTGCTTCTCGTGTTTTTGAAGTCATGTAAAATGCGACACATGAATGTAAGAGGAAAATGATGTCTTTTCGGTCATTTTCATCTTTATGGGTTCATTTACGTCATCCGAGACAAACAAGCAGCTTCAAAGAGAACTTTTTCGTCTCCACAAATATATTAAAAATGTGTATGGAAAAACTTTCGTCTCGAAAAAGAGGCACAAAAAAACATGAATAAAAATTCAATTTGAACGAACAAATAAAGTCTGTTGTTTATTCAAAAAAATTTGCATACGAATTAATGAATTCATGATACCGACTGCTGCTCTTGCACTGCATTGATTGATCAGATACCACGAGTTGACGAGTTGACAGAAAAACGGAATTTCAATCTACTACTTGTTCCGACATCGCCATCCACCACCGCAACAAAAAAAATATATATAATAATAAGAGCTAAAAATAATAAATGCACTGAATTGACAATGAATTCAATCAAACATTTGTGTATGTGAGAACAAAAGGATGTCCTTCGCTTGATAAAAACTCTGAACAAATTTACCTTTCGTCGATTGTTAAGCTGTGTGATAATAATAACAAAATCAATAATGAATTCGAAGAAATATAAATAATTTTTTTAATAACGGGTAGTAACACATTTTGTGGAAATGCATTCAATTTGTATCGATCAACAACAATGGAAAACCGAACGGAACAATACGAGGATGATGATGGTATGTTTCAAGTCACAACAACAATGTTAATAACAACACGATGATGAATGTTTCGTGTACATGCATAAAAAAATCAACAATGAAAATTGCAGAAAAAAAAGTAAATTTGTTATTTTTATAAGAGATCGATTTTTGTCAACAAATATATTTAACGTAAAGAACATTCAAATCAACAGTTTATCGCGGTTGCATGCAACAAAGTAAATTACGATCGTAGGTGGACTTTAAACATAAATTGTCCCTATTATCCAACTTTTACAATATTAAATCAAGAATGTTTGTAACTAACTATAATTTTTCTTTTTCAAATTTTTCAACTTTTTTTTAAATTTTTATGATGAGTTTTGATTTCAAAAAACAAAAAAAAAAATCGCATTCTCTCTCTCTTAGTCGCGAAATATTTCTTTTATATTAAAGGTTACTTGGATCATCCATCCAAGTTGGATGGCAAAAAGCAAAAAAAAAAACTTTTTGTTCTTATTGCTTTTTTTATATGATATTTTGGTTTCGGGACAACAATTTTTATAGTGTCAAAGGTCCATCGACAATTTGACACCCTTCGAAAACTTCATAAATATTTTTCAACACTCCATGGGTCTTCGAGCGTTAACCCTTGAAATAAAACAAATACAGAACAGCCTTAAAAATTGCTTCTTTTGCGATTTCAATAACAATTTCTTTGTTTGTTTACATAAATTTGTAATAAAAGAAGCTTTTCAAGGTCAAAATACGGATAAATTCCACGTATTGATTTCTATTGATTCACTCTTATTTATAACTGCTTCAGAATTGAGCGTCAGGCAATTTCCTTTTTTGATAAACAACTCAAAAAAAAAACAACAATGACCAAGTGAGTACCGGGATATGTCAAAAGCTGTCACGCCGAGAAGAACTTAAAGAAGAGACCACCAAGAAATATTTCAATGCTAAAAAGAAGAAGAAGAAAAAAAAATCAATTTCCATTTTTGCTTCGGTTCTTCACCTGAATTCAATCCTTTCCTTTGCATTTCATTTCTCCTGCTATTCATCTTTATTTACATTCATTGCCTTTGCTCAATTGTTTGTTTTGTCGTCGTTGTATATTTGAATAAAATATTATCTCTTTAAAAACACCACGGCACTTGATGATGGTGGTGGGTAGTAGTAGATAAATAAAAAACATTCACCGGTTCAGGAATAATACGAATGCCAACAAGTGTCTATATACGCAAGAAAATAGAGGCATAAATGCAGAACAATGGCAGTCATTTAATGTGAAACGCACAACGACACTTAAAGAGGAAGAAGAGTGAAGAAGAAAAGATATTAATGATACAAAGTCAAGGCTACATTCTGTTACATGGTCATATGTGTGATGAATGATGCGACAGGATTAATGTGTTACATATCTCAAAAATCGATTACTCGGGTGACGCAACCTATTTTTCAAGTCGATGTTTGATAGCGACTTTGTAGATTTAATTAAATACTTATTGCTTACCGTTAATCCCATAGAGCGATAGAAGGAAAAATCGCAGATAATTGTCGACGAAAGACACTTTTCTTAATTAACTTTTGTTTAAGAAGAGTTTGTAAATTATTCAATGGTGCAATGGAGATGTCGTACAAAATGAAAAAGAATGGAAATGGGGTAAATTGAAATAATTTCAAATTAATTTGAATGTACTTTTTAATTAAATTTGTATCATCTGTAGGCACCAGTAACTTTGCAGTAGGAAGCAGAAAATCGACAATAACGGCATTTTGGTTGCACATTGATAAACTTTGAGAATGGCGATCTTTGAAATTACATAAATCGAATGACATGAAGAGAAATACATCACCCACGGACAAGAAACGTGGAGAAAATCAGGACATCTTGATAACGCAAAAACTGCTCTTGAAATAGTTATCTTCATGAAGGATTCATCACCTTCAACGAACTTCCGGATGAAATTGAACATTCTCGTTCATCTAAATTATTTAAAATAAAACTTTTGGGACTCCTATTGCAAGTTATCCCTAGTTATCCCTAACTATACACAGTAAAAAATCTGATGCGAGACGTGGCGCAAGACGTGAAAATTCATATTTTTGGTTTTTCTGAAGCAATGATAGGTTTGCGGGTATATGTCTCTTGGCGAAAAATGATCTACTCAAAAAAATGAACAACTCTAGTGAAAAATAAATTTTTCAAAAAATTTCACCTTTACTTGCCTTTACTTCGATTTTTGGCGATTTTCAAGCAATTTCGGAATTTTTGGTCGAAAATCAAAATTTTTTTAAAAAAAATTTTCCACTGGAATTGTTCGTTGTTTCGAGTAATTGTAGACCTTTTTTGAGTTTCAATTTGGAACAGTCCTAAATCGTTAAAAACACATAGGATCCCGAATTCAAGCTGAATTAAAAAAAAGGGTAGGGCGTGTTATCCTCAAATAACCAGAAACGTAGGAGGTACAAAGTACACTTGAACACTTACTTCTTAAACGGGGGATCGTTGGTCCAGGGTCGATTCGCATCACAATGTAAGCTGCAGGACACTTGATCATTAATATGTTGAACGCATTATCCCAAAATATTATAAATTAAATTAAAAAATTATAAATAACCAGTCGTCTCACATTAAAAAATTGCCACTTGCACATTCATACAATTTATCAACAAACTCCGGGCATGATCGCCGGAATACAGCACCTAACAGATCTGAGTCGTATGAAAATGATAAACCGTTAGATGGCGCCGTAGGATTTTGTCCGATCACAACCCACGCTCGGAGTTTGTTGTTCGCCGGAATACAGTACCCGATGCACTTTGAGACGAATGAAATTGATAACACCCAATGCAAAATTAGGAGTTTTCAAATTGCAACCTGGGCATGTCGTGTATAACAGTATCACTATCATTCGACTCACTGCCATGCCCAGTTACAATTTTATTGTTGCGTCACCAGCTCGAAATCTCTTTCTTTTCTTCATTGAATTTCAACATGACGGGCTTTACAAACAAGGTAAATTAAGTGAAAAATAAGGAAAATCGCCGGAAAAGTCGCCAAAAATGTGTCAAAAGTGGAGTTCAGTGTCCGTTCCAAGTGTTTAAAGTGGTAGATTCCTGCCAAATTGCGGAAAAATAGTGAAAAATGCGATATTATTGCTGTGCCACGTGAAGTTGGAACATCGGCTAGCAGCATGTAGCATCTGTCAAAATGTGTATCGAAGAGTGTGTTATCCGAAATTACGGCGTTTTGGAATAATTTCACTATAAATAACGAATTAAATGACCTTCAATTGAGCTTTAATGATGGCATTGTGGATATTAAACACTTTGGAACGGATTTTCGACTTTTCCTGAATAACCTTAAAAACCAGTAACTAATGCTTCTTTTCTCATTTTAGGCCATTGTTATTGACGGTCGTGGCCACTTATTGGGCCGATTGGCATCAGTGATTGCCAAGCAATTGTTGAACGGTGATCAAGTCGTCGTTGTCCGTTGCGAAGACTTGCAACAATCCGGACACTTTTTCCGCAACAAGATCAAGTTCTTGTCTTATTTGAGAAAACGTTGCAACGTTAACCCCGCTCGTGGTCCATTCCACTTCCGTGCACCTAGCCGTATGTTGTACAAAGCTGTCAAAGGTGAGAATTTTCTTCATTTTGATCGCAAATTTGCCGCATTTAATGATGATTCCAATATCCTTACCTACATTGTATGAACAATGATTAAAAAAATTTTTTGCCTGACAAAATTTATAACGAAAAATTCAATTTCTTCCATTTTTATGACAATTTTACTAATTTTTTTTTAAATTTATTTTCAGGCATGGTTCCTCACCAAACACAACGCGGCAAGAATGCATTGAAACGCCTGAAGGTATTCGAAGGTTGCCCACCACCATTCGACAACGTCAAACGTTTGTGCGTCCCAATCGCCATGAAGGTCTTGTGCCTCCGCTCGGACCGTAAATTCTGCAAGATTGGACGTGTCGCCCACGAAGTTGGATGGCAATACAAGGACGTCGTCGCCAACTTGGAAGCCAAGAGAAAGATCAAGTCTCGTTTGGCTTATCTACACAAGAAGAAGTTGAAGGTGAGTGTCAAACGACAATTTTTGGACGTCAAATATTTTTTCTAACATGATGAGACCCAAATTTCCTTACCTACATTGCTTGACTTTACAATGAAAAAAATATTTTGAAATTTCTGACTTTTTATCTAAAAAATGATGAAAAATTTTGTTTTTTTTTCAATTGAGTGATTTTTACTGATGAATTTTATTTTTTCTTCTTTTTGCAGACCCTCACAAGAAAGGCGCGCACCACGATCGCCAAGAAGATCGAGCCACAAAATGCAGTTCTTAAACAATACGGATACATTACAAATGAGACAAAGTAAAAAAGTTGATTGTAAACCTTTGCGATTAAAATCTACGGAATAAATTTTGAACTGTACTATTTCTTGTGTATCTTTTTGCTCCAATGGCTTCATGTTTGCTCATAAACTGATTTAAAAAGTAATTATTTATCAGGGCCGACACAAAATTTCTTTAGATTTCGACCTTTTGAAAATTAAATACCTAAAGTTCGAGATGACAAATTTTCTTCAGATTTTCCATATTTTTGTACATCAATTTCGATAATTAAAAGGGTTACAAAATGGATTGAAATTAGTAAAATTTTGAAAAAACAAGTAAATGTTGAATTTGTTTTAAAGTAAAATTTGATATTTTAATAAAATTATCAAATTTGAACATTTTTTTATAATTTTCGATACCATAGAATATTTTACTTTTCTACTTTGAAAAAAAAAACGGGACTCAAAAATTCGTGAAATTTTCTTAAGTTTCATAAAATTACGAGAAAAAATAATAACTTTAAGTGAAAAATTTGGGAAAATTCTCGATATAATTTATCTTCAAAAAATTTTCAAAAATCCTTACAATAAAAATTTAATTTTAAGCAAAAATTCTGTTAATGTAAATTTACTCCAGAGAAAAACGTCTTAGAACTACATCCGAACTATTCATTTTAAAACCGCAACAAGTGCAGGTTGTCCAATAAATTTATTGTCGTTTAATATTTTTATTAATTCCTTTAATTGCAAATAATTACTTCACGATAATATCATTTTTGTTCGCCATAATTTAAATAAAATTAAAATAAAAAGAGTGACAAACATCCTGGAGTGATGTCACAAAACGAAGAGGCAGGTGAACACTTCCGATCGAGTGATTTATCTTAATTACCTGCGTAATTATTACTAATTTCATTTGCATTTTGGTCTTATCCTCCCCTGTTTCAAGTAAAAATACTTCTTCTTCTTCTTGTTATTTTAATTCCGTTGTCTTATCTGATCTGCACTAAGAGTGCGAGAGAAACGTAAAAATTAACGTCCAAACATGATAAGTGGCTTAATAATCAATTTCAGACTTTATCATACGCACCTTTGCACTCATAAGCAAATGAAAACCCACCACGAAACCGTTTATTGATCCTATCAATATTTATAAACAGCAATTTTTAAGACAGTCACGTAATTCGTCATTATCCGAAAAATATGTAGAAGTGAGGAGCATTGATGAATTACCATAAAATTATTATAGAGAATTTTCAGTTTATATTTTTTTTCTTGTTTCGCAAAAGGGGTGCATTTATGACAAGAGTGCGCTTGAAAATACTTAATTATATACTCACTTTACTTGGAGACTCGTTGCTGCGTTGTTATGATGAATTGCGATTATTACGAGAAATTCTTGGTGGTGCAGGTGAGCGCGCATGAGGAAAAAATACAAACAAAAAAGGACAACTGCCTCTCATGCTCCTATAATTATTTATTGCATAGTATCTGTTACAGTGCAAGCGCAAGCGGAGGCAAGTACAGTTAACCATTCCTGATCGTAATAATAATCGATCAAATTATTCAGATAACGCACTGTTACTATATTTATATTTTTAACTCTTTTACCGTATGTTGATGACCGAAGACACAAGGTGATTTTTTGTTTGCTGTTGTTGTTTTTGCGTTATTAATACACTTGTTAACATTTTTTATTTCCATTGTTAATCATCGAAAGTTATTTATATTTTTACAAGGAGTAGACATTTAAAACATAAAAAAAATAAATGACTTATTTCACGTTAAATGAAATTGTTTGATGATACTTTCGTGGCGATATTTTACAGACGAAGATGAATTGCTCATTTTATGGGTTTTAGGCCGTTGCAAATGAAACTCATTTTCGCTCATTTCGAATTGCTAAAAAAAAATTTTCGCTAACTCAAATTGATCCAAAAGAAAAGTTAGAGTTTTTGACATTTTTCATTGTTTTTCGTCATTTTTTATCACTTACAATCACTTCTACCTTTGAAAAAGAACATTTTAAATTTTTGAACCCCTTGCTGCCACCACACTAATATCTATTTTTAATTTGAATAAAAAAAAATCTTTTATTATAATTTTTTGCATATTTTTATAGATTTCAAAGCAGTATTTTTGTGATTCAAAATAAAACATGATTAATATAATATAAATTAAATAAAAATTATTAAGGCCGCTCCAAATGAAAATTTATGTCCTATTTTAAAAGTCGAATCGAATTTAATCAAAAATGACGTTTTTGATCTGATTTAATAATTTTTCAAGATTTTTTCAAAAAAAAAAGAAAAATAAAAAAAAATAATAATAATTTTTACTCATTTTGCACTCGTATTTTAACATGAATTTTCTTCTCTTAAAAAATTTATTATTTTTTAATTTATTACTTGGAATGACCTGAAATCAATCTTTATTTACAAATCTCAAAGTTGATAATTAAAAAAGAACAAAAATATTGAAAAACGGTCATAAACTTGTTAAAATTTTGTCATTTTGTATGAAAAAAGTATTTCATTTTTTTTTATTTTGCAAAATAATCTTTATTTATTTTTTGTTATTATTTTGCTAATTTGTATAAAAAAAATATTTTTTTTATTTTGCAATAAAATGTAATTTTCCATTTTTGATTTTCGTTTGGAACGGCCTAAATAATTATTATTTTTTTTTAGTTTTTCTATTATTCATAATATTTTTCTTAAATACTTGAACTCTTATTAGGTAAATAAAATAAAAACAGAAAGTTTTTTGGTTTATTATTATTGATACGCGACGATAATAAATTAAAAGAACATCCAGCTGAGAATATTTAACAACATACATGTTTTTAAATATTTTTTTAATTTTTTTCCTTACACATATTTTTTTCTCTCCCTTTTTCAGAGCAGTAGGTACAACACTCGACGCATCTTCTTTACTTTTTTTTTTGTATTTTATAAAAACCTTACATTCACATGACATGAGTAACTCTTTTTTTCCTACTTTGTGTGTTAATGAAAAGAAATACAAAAAAAAAGTTTAATTAAATTATGAAGCTCGTCGCGTCTCTCTGCTGGTCAGACTGGTGCGCTAGCAGTGTGTTAAAGAAATATTTGTTCGATGTAAATTGGAAAAGTTACAAAATACCATAAATTCTTGTTACAACATGCATGTAACTTTGATCTCCACTTCGGCTCTTTATTTTTCTCTTTCGGTAAATTACTTGCCAATCAATGAATATCTTCTCTCTGAACAGTCTAGTGCCACTCAGGAATCTATCTTTTGCTTTAATTTTGTTTTTTGCTATTAATAAGGCACGAAGATGCAATTTACTTTTGTTTATTTATTTATGTTTGAAGATAATTCATTTGAAACAATTAGCAAGACTTCTTCTGCAGTGCAGTTTTTTGTTTTGAAATATAAAATGCCAGACAAACGGTGCTCTCTTGTTAAAATAAAATTAAAGTCACGCGCCAAAGATTACTTTCATTAAATATTTGTGTGCAAAGGAACTTCATCCGTTATTAGAGTTGAGTTTTGTCTAGCTTAGAGGTTTTGGGCGATGTTTTAAGCTTCCTTAATCATGGAGGTTTAGTTCTTCTAACGCTGCGTTGTTTTCAGAAAAGTAACACATTTACAACTTTGTAACTTTTTTCGTGTCACAATCCATCAAAGAAAGGTAAAAATTATCATAAAATTGTAATAATTGTTGTAAAGTAGTCGCGTAAAATGTACTCTTTTAAAAATCCATCACTTTGACCGACACTACGCGACGGGTGACGATGAAAAATTGCGAAATGGCATGCAGGAGTTGACTTGCGCTGGGATGGAAAATGCTCATAAAATTGCAATTTTACGCAATTCAAGGCCTGAAATGGCAATTGCAACATTCAAATATCCGTCAAAATCGACAGCCTTTACTGTTTAAATGCCACATATCGCATTTGGAGTTAAAAGTGCATCAACCTTGCATGACACGCATCATCATTATACGAATGTCTTTTTTGTTTGAAATGCACTTCATATCATTTTGCGAGGCAGTGTGATGTTGCGAGAAATGCATTCGCATTCATATTTCTGTGTTTGTATGTCAAGAGGCACGCGACGACGACGACGTTATATTTGGAGCATATGCATTTTTGTGATGATATTTCGTCGTAGTCGTCGTCCGTCATGAATTTAGCACCTGTCGATATGTTATTATTTTAATTTTAACGCAATCAATTTTTCGTTCGACATTGCCGATAAAATGCATATCAATTGCAAGTGTCAAGTCGAAATACGTTGGAATTTTTTGGAGTTAGAACGATTTTAATAGTGTAACGTCTCGCTGTTAATGTCGGCATTTCGTGCTTATTGGTCTTTTAGCTCGTTTAATTACGACCAAATTAAAGCCTTTTAAAACCTCATTTGAGCATGAAACACGAAAAATGCGGAATTTTCAGCGTCGTCTCATATTTTCGATTTTAATTATTTGTGAAAGAGACCTTTGAAGGGAGCCCGAATTAGTGACCAAACAAGCATAAAAAATTATTTGGTGAATAATTTAATTTAATTTAGTAATGTGGAAAAAGGCAGGACCTGCATTAAATGTTTGTTTTAAAAAAATGCACGATTTTTGTCATGCCATGCCATTCTTGACGTTCGTTCGTCTTATCGAGACGAGTGCAAATAAAATGGATTAGTCCACTCGTCTTTTTGGAGCGAGCACAGTGAACGAGCGAGAGTGAATTGCATGTCTTGCATATTTTTATACGTTAACAAATGCCTTAAAGCGATCAAATGAGCGAAAAGTAATTAATTATATGAAAAAATAAAAAAAAAATATATTACAGATTATTACACATAATAAATCACTTTGCACACTGTAATCGTAAAAAAAAGTTTTGAGAAGGAAAAGTTCTTGGCGAAAATGGAGGGAAAACATGGAGTAACAACATGCGGATTTCATGTGAAAAGCTTCACTTGAGGTTGCAGTTTTAAATGCAATTACAAACAAAATTGTTGTATGATGTGCATTAAAGTTGAAATTATAATTTTTATGTTTTAATTATAATCTTCAAACAACGCTAATAAAATGATGGACTTTGTGAGCCAGGTACATATTTTTCGTGTAGAATGTTTTTTTTTTATGTTTTTATTCATTTTCCTGAAAATGTCCTTTAAAAAGTTTTTAAAATCTTTTTTCGATATATAATTCAATAAAAATAAATCAGACGCTCCATTTTAGATAGAAAAAAAACCAAATTTAAATTTTATTTTTAAGAAAGAATTATTGTTTATTAAAAATTATACCTAAATAAATTACAAATCTTTAAAGATTATAAAAATTATTAAAAATTGTCCAAAATAAATATATGAATTTTATTGATTTTTTTCTAGATCTTTTCATTTAATGTCATATTTGAAATTAACTTCATGAATTTTTAAATTTAAAGTTGTAAACGATTAAAAATAAACATTTTGGTAATTATTTAAAATTTTAAAAATTTTTAATTTGATTTTTGACTTCAATGCTGTTATTTCCAAAAAATTCTTTAAAATATTCTCATTTTAGACAATTTTTACTAAAATTTCAACATCAAATGTTAGACATGATTTTTGAGTTTTATTTGGAATGGCCTTACTTTAATAATTAATATAAAGCATTTCTTGAAAATTCACTCAATTGCAAACAATTCCCTTCGACATAAATAAGACTTTTGACTCAATAGATGCAAGATAACATTTTTAACCGCATTTTAATTGCACTTCATAAATTTATGAACAATTCATTTTTGCAAACGAATTCGAAAAATAAGTCATTACCGTTGAAATATTGACTGCTGACGCATTATAAATAATCATAATAGCTTTTTTTGTGTTGTTTGTCCAAAGCTAAAGCACCTTTTAATTTATTTTATGATCTTTTCAATTTATTACTCGGTTGTTTTTGCGATGCGCACAAATATACAAAGAAATTAACTTTTTTTACTGCAAATTATACTCGAGCACGTTGAATGACATGGGAGGCGCGCATACGAAATTATCACCGGGAAAGATCTCGCAGTAGCAAAAGTACAATAAAAAATTGAATTAAATTGTATTATGAAAATGAGAGCTCGTTCAATTATTTATTTATTTATTTTTTGTGTTGTTTTAACAAATGCCAAGCCAGCAATTACTCTCTAGGAATAATTTATGAATAAAATGGAGGTAAAACAAAGTAATAAACATGGAAATGACTTGCTGTGAGACTTGCTAATAAAGTTGTAGTTTTTGCAGAATGCCGATTTCAACGACAAAAATCTAAGCTTGACGCTCAAAATGAAAGATTAATAGTATTTCCCACAATAAATCATAATTTTCGGGAATTGCAACCGTTTAAAAATCCATCAAATTATTAATAATCACAATAAAATTAACTTAAATTGATCAATTATGAGATTTTTTCATTCGAAGCGGCTCTTGACTCACTTACACAAAAAAAACAATAATAATAAAATAAATTATTTTCTGAGAAGTTGTTTTACCTTGCTTTGCCTCATTTCATTCATTAATAAACCTTCGCATCATGATTATAGACAACGAATAGAAATTGTTGAAAAAAAGATAAAAAAAAATTTAATGATCGTAGATTCAAATAGATTCATGATGGACGCTTAATTAGTAGGCGGTCCTCCGTTTTGAGCTATTCTTCAGAAGAAGAAAAATTCTTGAAATCCTTTTTTTCGTTTTAAATATTAATGAAGGTTTTCAATTTTTCACTTGCACGTCATGCATCATGTTTTGTTCAGCAGCTTCCTGTCCAGATAACGCGCCGGAATATTTATGGTAGCTGGAGAACATAAGTTTTATGCTAAATTTTAAAGCAGCAAGAAATTGCTTCTAGAGCAGAAATGTTGCATGAAAAGTACATTTTTATGCGATTTTTAAAAATTACTATAAGTAAGATCGTTGTTAAACATGCGCGCTCAATGCTCATTGCTACAATGCTCGCTTATCTAGAAAATAAAGAAATTACTTTTAATGAGATTTTTAATGAGGTACTAAATTTAGGTAATTTCTGTTCACTGAGGTGGCTGACGAGGCGCCATGGAAGTCGTGGTGAAAAATGCAAAATGCGGTGAAAAAATTAAATTTTAAGAATTAAAAAAATATCTGAAAAAAATAGATTTTTGAGGTACAGAAGCTTCAAATAAAATTAAATAATAAAATTTTAAAAATTATTTAAAATTTCATCGAAAAGCACCGTTTTTATAAGTTTTTTTTTTCTAAATAATATTTAAAGATTTTTTTTCAAAATTTTTTAATATCAACCTATCAAAAACAAAATTGGTTTGAATCAAAAAAAAATCAATTTCGCAAAAAAATACTACTACAACATGGATTTTTTGTCTAAAAACATTTTTGTTACCTAATAATTTTGAATTTATTCGTCAAAATTTTTCGATAGTTACTTTTTTAGTGATTGAACTTAATAAATAAAATTGATTTTTTTCAAATTTATTTTTTTTTAATTTGTAAAAACACTTGAAAAATTTAATTTTGAAAATTAAATGTCGCTGATCCTAAGGTCCAATTTTTTTATCTCAGGATATTTATCTAATGACGAAATATTTTTTGTTGATATATTCAATAAAACCATTTTGTTGAAGAAGTTAATTTTATAAACATGTCATTTTTCCTTATGATGCACCAAAAAGTTACTTTATAATTCAACTTACGTTCCCTTGCCATATAATTTGCTAATTTATTTTTAATGTATCTTAATGTAATTTTAAACACAAAATTGTACGCTGCAAAGCATCTTCGTCTCTGGCATTAAATGAATTATGTCGTGTGAACTGATTACTCTTTTGATGCCTTCCTTCATTCTCCTCTATTGTTCTCTGGCACTTGTTGTTCATGACGACGACGTTACTTCATGTTCCCTAATAGGAAGAAAACACTTTCCATGAAGTCCTCCTGTAATAAATTATTATTTATGATTAATGTTTATTCAATGAAAAGCAGTTGCAGGAGGACAACACGCTACAAAAATTAACTTCAATTAAAACCGACACTTTATTACAGGTGTTTTAATTTGGTCAGAGACGACTTTCTTGGCTAAAATAAAAACAGTTTTTTATATAAATTCGTATAATTTCTTATTAATATTATTATTACTTCGTTCCGCGTAGTTTGATAAAGAAAAGAGAAAAATCCATTAAAATTCACATACATTTTACAAACAATTAAATTATAAAAGTGCAACACTGTAGTAACATTTTTTTTTTAACTCAGACAGGTTTAATTTATGACACACAAAATTAAAATGCAATAAAAATGAATTAATCAAAAAGGCACAAACTTACGTTAATATCGCATTGCTTGAGCTCATAAATTGCATTATTTAGATCAATTTTCTGGATAATGTTTTATGGAATGCTTTTATCGGTTATTTCTATGCTTTTATGATTTTTCCACATAAATTGCAACTTTTTTAATTACTTTGAATAAATTATAAAAGTTCTCTCTAAATGTCTTGCCTGCGCCCCTCACCTCGTAACGCGCACTCATTCCATTTAAAATTCATAATGTACACAATCGTGACCACCGTTGCTCCCTCCCAACGACTCCACTACTCGTCATGAATATTTTAGACATTTTTATGTGCTTGGACTTAAAAAAAGTCTAAACTATGTGTTGCAGATAATAAATTTAAATTACGTAATGTTGGGTTTTTATGGGTGATGTGGTTGGCAGCTTTACCATATTTTTTTTATGTACGGAAAATTATAACATAAAAATTGCAATGAAACAGAGAAAGAAGCAGAACATTGAATGGGCGTACCATTTTCACTCATGGTTAATTATTAGGCGTGTTGGGTGCGCGATTTTGCAGGGGTGAGCTCCTCTTTTGGCTCTTCTACAATCAATGATGAGTCATGCGATCGAAATTCAGCGCGAAAAAAAATCAACTTGTCAATTTCTTATCACTTTTGTGAATTAACAAAATTGTTTGACCTTTTAAAACTGCTACTGCATGATTCGTACAAAGCGAAAAACAAGACAAGATGCAAAAATACAAAAAAGTGTTTAGCAAGAGATAATAATTCAAATAAAAATGAAGACAAGAAGAGGAAAAAACATCGAATATAAATTAATAAAAGAATATTTTGTGTCTGTTTTTGTCTTTGTATATTTAATTCGTTTTTTTTCATTCAAAATTAAAATATTTTTAACGAAAAATCTCTTTCTGCAGTCTTAAATTTAAATACTTGTCGGATTGCGAATGTGTTTCAATGTAAAATGATGTTATTTTTGTTTTTATTTGTTGTTAATGTTGTTTAAAATATCTGAGGAATGTATCATCGTTCGAAATGGGAACAAATAATTCAGTAGCTCATCCAATAAATTGTAACAAAATATTTTGTTTGCGTGGTGAGTAAATGAGAGAAACTTGAATTTTTCGATTTGTTAATGAAATAAATTATTTTTTAAAGGTTTTTTGGCATTTCCAGTTGTGAATAAACGAAAAAGAACGTCAAACTGAAAAAAGACACCATCCATCATTTTTCATCAAAATCTAATAATTTTTAACACGACTCGTCTAATAATAGTAACTAAAGAGGTCATAACGGCATTCATTTAGAATTCATATATTCATAAAAATAATACAATAATTGCCGAGTATACCTAAATTCAAGTCTACTACCCTACTCGTGCTTCATCATTGGCTGGAGATTCTCCGGTAAGATTAGAAACGCTAACAAAAAATAAAATATGAACCACACACAGCGCGAAATAAATGGCTTTAATTGTCTGTTATCATAAGTCATGATGTCTGCAATAATAATTTTTTTTTGTCTACACTACGACATTTAATAATTATACGTTTAATAACTCTTCGCGTCCTATGAAAAGACCGTAGGAGAGACTCAGAACGCGCCTCTAATTGAAGGCTCTTTTGCTAGACAGCGTTTTTATCCATGCAATTTATTTTTTTTAATGCTAACTTTCATTGTTTTTCATAATGTGATTATTATGCAGTTGTTTTCAGTTTCCCTTCCAAATGGCACTATCTGCAATGAAGTGCTAGTGAAAAAGTGCCATTTTAGAGAAAAGAACGTATGAAAATTGATTTGCATAATAATGTTCTCCATGTGCTTGTTGCACTTAATGGGGTAATAATGGTTTCCAAGTAGAATTTCCCTTCACCGATGTTGGAATGTTTAGAACCAAGACTAGTCAAGAGTTAAAAATCAATAAATTAAGTCACTCAGCATGATATTGGCTACGACCTTCGACTCTCTCCTGGAATCCAACAGAAAATTTTTACCACGTTTCAAAATTGATCTCAAAAAATTGCTGTGTTGTGTTGGTGATTTCGTTTGTCCGTCCGTCCGTGTGTCGTGCCAATATAGATTTGTATGTTTTTCTCCGATTGAGTCCAAATTTTTGGATCTTCTGAATAGTGTTCTATATGTAGGTTGAGCTGTCCTCAAAACCTCAGGAAAATTCCTGAAAAATCGAAAAAAAATGGATAGTTTTCAAACTCTTTAAATGTGAGCTTAAAAGAGTCTCGTGAGAAATGTGAAAATTTATGAAAAATCCTAGAAAACTTGTGAAAACTGGGAACGTCAAAAGTGAAAAATCTGTCAAAACCCTGTACATTTTGTGAAAAATCGGAAAATGTAATTTTTAAAATAAAAACGCGGTTAAGGCGCTCGTTTGAACGAAAGTCTTTAATTCTCGTTTCTTTATCATTTGACAGTTATTATTTTAGATTGACGGTGTACATTTATGAGAAAGGTCAAATGCATGTCGTTTTTGAAAAAAAATAGGTACAACTTCATCATGCACAGCTTGTGACTCACTTTCTCATGAATATTAAACGTTCCACTTTGAAAGTTTGCAGAATTTGTCAAAAAAGTATAATTTTTATAATTAGCAAGTCTGACGGTTGCACCCGGTTTCTTCAACAAAAAAAAAACTGCGAACAAATAAACGGGGAGGAAGTAAAAATATTTCAAAATCCATTAGAAGAGACAGAGCGTGGGCAAATGATTATTTCCCGTTTATCTCGCCAAGTTGCATATGTATGTACACAAGAAATCTCTTGTTGTGTCACGACCCTATGCAAATTAACTTATCTCGTTGCTATCTTTGCACTCTCCCGTCGTCGTTGTTGTTGCAGTTTTAATGAAATGCAGCAAGGCAAACGCAAGGCGAAAATGTCTTAATCTGTGCGCGGCTAAGACATTGCTGCAATAAATTATAAGCAAATCGTTAACATATTACTTGTGACACATTATTGACAACAACAATGCAGCAGCAAGGCAAAAAAAAAGCAGCGACAACAATTTTAAAATGGTTTTTATGCTTTATTATGCAAATTTTTGTTGTTTCATTCAGCAAACGAATATAAATTAAGCGAGAAGGACTTTTAAATGCATTTTAATTGATTTGCTTCATTTTGTCGTGAATGAAAATTTCTTCATGCCAGATAACGAAACAGATGTGCGCTGAAAATTCATTCACGACGACGACGACGACAACACCTGACAAACAAACAACCGAAATTAAAGCACTCTAGGACACATCCGACGGCATCATTTTAATTTGTTGTCTTGAAAATGAAAGTTGTGCCCCCGAATAGTTCCTTGCTTCCGACAAACAAATGTTACCGGCAATACTCCTTCGAGAGCGAGAGTTATGCGCTTTTTTTTCGAACATGCAAACGAAATTTCAAGTCAATTACTGTCAATAATAAAAATATTATTGCATTCTACCAGTTGCATGCACGCACACCCATTTCACTCGCAGTAAAGGTCAAGAGAAGAGTTTTCTTGCCATTTATTTATTTATATATTTAGTAATAATTCAATTTCAGGAGAAGGAAAAAACCTTGACCTCATCACTTACTTTGCACATACAAATGTTGCTTATGTTGCGAGTCTGTCACTGTGGCACGCAAAAACGCATCCAATTGCACGAACAACTGTTCCGTTGTGTTTTTTTTTTGCCGAATTGAAGGCAATTGACGACGATGAACGAGGAAAACGAAGAAGGAATCAAATGCTAGAATGAAAAAAAAATACAAAAGAAAAAAATAAGGCACGTAATCTAACGGTTTTACATTGCTTGCCTTTATTTGTAAGTTTTGTGTGTTGTTTACATGATTCTATCTTGTCTCTTCATGTCTTTAATTATAGTCTAGACAGACACAATTCAAATTAGGTGTGTGTGCACAATGTTTGTGACTCTCGTTAAAGCGAGTGCGTTATGTGAATCCCTCGTTTGATTGCACACTTCATGTGTGTTATTTAACTCGTCGGGCAATTTTCGGAGGAATTTGATGTAGTTCATTGAACACAACTTCATTTGAATTTGTCTTCTTATACAATGTTTTTTTTTTATAAATTTTTATTGTCCTTTGGAATTATGAAACAATCTTTAAAAAAGTAGAATCAATTTTTCGCGAGTAATATCATTGAAAAATTTTGGCAATTTTAGCAGATTTAGCCAAAGTTTTGCTATTTTTAGTAATTTTTACTAATTTAATTATAAATTTAATTTAATTTTTACTAAAAATTCCTAAGTACCTAAGTCTTAAATTTTCATATTTAGAATTAAATTTTTTATTTTAATTTGCAAAAAAAAAAAAATTTTTTTTGGTTCATTCAAATTTTAATTTTTTAATATTGACACATAACTTAGATTTTTATAATGTTGGAGCGGCCTTAATTTTTTATAATTTTTTCAACTAAGCTTTTTATTTTTTACTGAAAATATGATTTTTTTGTATTTTGCTTTTAATTTTTATTTCAAAATATACACCTTTATTTTATTTTTCATTAGGAGCAAGAAAAAAATCATAAAAATTCTACAATGTCGCAAAAGTAACTTTTTTTTGCAAGAAAAAAATTAATGACCTAAATTACGCGACGAACAACGCATGAATAGCTTAAAGGCAAAAAATGTACAAAATAATGACGAAAAAAGTCATGTCCTGTTTTGTTGTCTTTTTGCTTTATTTTATTTTTTTTACCTTTAAAAATTATCATCAACCAACTTATACAACGACAAACAGGAGCTTTTTGAAACAAAATTATTGATTGTATAAAAATGTACATTTCCAGTTTTAATTAAAGCTAAAAACTAGAACGGAAATCTTGTGTGCAAAATTTCTTCTCAATTGAAGAGACACACAAAAACAGGATGAACCAACTTTCTTTTTGCATTTCTCACGTCCATCAGGCTCTCAGCATCTTTCTTATGTACAGCACAGAAATCATGACCTTTGATTCCTTCACTTGTGTCACTCATTTGTACCGGAGACGACGACTATTGTTTGAAAAGTTTGACCCAATTTCACGTTTCTCGTGTGTTTTAAATGCTTTTGTTTCGAATGCAGAATGTCTCTGGTTTGTGTCTTGCATCTGTTGCAAAGATCTCGTCTTGTCGCAACTAATTGCCGGGTAGAAATTAGGTCAAAAATTCTGGCAAATCGATTAACATTTGGACCTCTACTGGATGAACATTTTTCGTAATCATTTCTGGTTATTATAATAGCGCAAAACCTTCGTCAAATTCACCTGTCAATAATTTTCTCTTTAATTTTGCTTCCCCTGCGCGCCTTTATTTTTTTTTTGTTTTTGCTTTGATAATACTTTTGCTAGTAAAATGGAGAAACACAAAAAATAAAAGCAAAACAAGATCAAAACAGAAATTAAACTTTCAATCCTTCATTCACGTAATTTTACATAAATTAAATTTGAAAAGTATCTTGATTCGTCTTTAACCTTTTTATTTTTTTTTGTGTAACTTTTGTTCGTCGGTCAATTATTTCATTATTATCATTATTTTATATTCATTTATTCAAAAGAAACTGATGAAAAGTACCTGAAAATGAGAAAAAATAAAAAAAAAGAGAAAAATGTCAATCAATTTCAATCAACGTGTAATACGTTACAAATACATAACAATAATAATAACCATCGGTTTTATTGAACAAAAAAACTTTCATTCCTATTCGGTGATCGTTTGTTGTTTGATGACCTCCTGTTGTGATTTCTGACGTTATATTCGGCAATCAAAGTGTGGTCCTCAATGTTATGAAAAGTAAGCGCAGGTAGAACAATGCCAGGTGTTTGTGAAGTTGATGAAGGATTTTTCTCAAAAGGTCAAAGTCCTTAATATTATTAAAAAAATCAGGACAAAAAAAATTTTGACTCAAATTTAAATTTTGATTCAGCTCCACTCTTTTACTGAAATTATTAAAAATATTTTGATTTAAGTTGAGCTGCAGCCTCAGGCCCCGAGAGTTCTGTAGAACAAAATTCCTTAAAATAGGCCCAAAAATGGTTCAAAATGGTTGAAAAAGGTCAATTAGCATTAGGCCCCATTGCCAGTTGATCTGTCACTGATAACATGAGCAGATTGTGATTATTCGAAAATTTTTGAGGAATTTTAAAAATGATGATTGAAGAAAATTTTGAATTTAAAAATTTTCTTTAAATTGTACAAATTTGTAAAAACATTCAATTTTCATGTAATGTTTAACTTTTGGATGATTTTTGCCTTTTTAAAGAGGACAAAGAACAATAAAACTAAAAAAATTAATCCCATTAATTTTCTTATAAAAAAATCGAAAAATGATTTGTATTCATTTGATTTTAATTTTTTTTAGTATTATAAAAAAAAAACATTAGGTATACTTTAACTTACAATAACTTTTAAAAATGATTAAAAAATAATAAACATTAATTTCTAGCAGAAACAAAAATTCAGATCATTCACAACAATGCCACTCCACTATCGCATTAACACTTAATTATTTTAAATGAATAAAAAATTTAAATTTAATCTCTAGTGAGTAATAATTTTATCAATATATATTTATATGACGATCGTCATGCAAACCTTTGTTTAGAATATAAATCAGTTACGGTCTCATTTCACAATACACAAAAAAATAATAATAATGTATAATGGTGGAAAATTGAATGGAATGAATATAATAAAAAAAAAATACAAAAGTCACAACGATCTCGTGAATCGCTCACAGCTTTATATGCAGTAAAATTTGTATATCATTGTAATATATTTGCCTCCATTTTGCGATTGTTTTGGCGATTAATCCGACTTTTTTTGCATTCATATTTATTGTGTAAATTTTTCTTTATTATTATTATTTAGTGTGTAAAAAATAAATTCGAATACATAAATTACTCAAGTTTACGATGGTAATTGTTATTTATATATTAAAAGTATTAAAACTATCATATAAATAAAAATGCGTTCGGTTTGGTATGCAAAGTGCATGTTCAAATGGTGCTTTAGAAAAATTTTTATATCTTAATTAAAAGTAGAATAATTAAGAAAGCAAGCAACAAAAAATAAACAAGCGTGTGTATGTGAAGAAATTACAAATAAAAATTTTAATGATCTGGAGCGAGTATGCCCTTTTTACACGTATGTGCAAGAAATGCAAGAATATAAAATTGCATCATTATCATACGAAAGTAATTAACACGATATAATATGTTAAAAAGACATAAAATATATATTTTTAATATTATTATTAAAAATTTTATTATAAATTTTAACGAAAAATTCCTCATTCATCTTCATCAACGTGTCGTAAATTCACTCGTAGAAGGTCATCTACGATAGTTTGTACAATACGAATACGACGCCTTGATTTCTCTATTCAGTCTGTTTTTATATATATTGTACATTGATTTGCTCCGCCTGCATTCTTTTATAGACATAACCAACACATGTATGTTAATATTTGTAATGATAAATAAAAAGAGACAAGCAAGTAATGAAATATTCTAGTTGTCTCGGCCGTTTAGTTCGTAAGAGTTATGTGTACGTCTAATATAATAATCATTCATTATATAAAAAAATATGCTTGGTAAGCAAAGAGAATATAAATAATAATAATTACAATGGCTTCCGTTGATTTTTTTTCCTCTGCATTCTCGTTCGAGAACTATTTTAGAGAGAGAATTAATAAAGGGGGATTTATTTAGAGTGCTGCGCATGCGGCAAAATCGAGTCAATATGAAGTTTTGGTGGCCATTATTCAACTCTCCTCAACATTGTATCAAACTAATACTTGTCATCAGAGGCAACATCTGTTTAACCTCGATCGGATTCTTGTCTATTTGTTGCTAGTCATTGCCGCTTGCGGCGCTCAAAGATACCGAGTAGCTGTATTTGCATCAATTGTTAACATTGTCGAGGCCACGACGATGATCAACAATGCTAAGTGAAAAGGCAGCTATTTTCCTCCGAGCATGTTGCGTGTTTTATCAATAACTTTGTGAATGTGTACTTACCCAAACTTGCACTGAACTTCTTCTTTGTGTTTATTGTATGTCGACTACTTTATACAATTTTCCTGTTTGCTGTTGTTTTTTTTGCACTTTTACATACAAAATAATGATGATAATAATATTTTTTCTTTTTTATTTTTATAAAAAGGAACATTTTTGCGTGCAATGAAGCAACAAGATCATTTTTTGACTTTTGATGAGTTGAGCAAAGCCGGGTATGATGATCTCATGTTCGATTGTTTGAGCGGAACATTTGTAAGTGTGCCATTGAGAACACTTTTTTTTGCGGAAAATTGCAACAATGTAACGATTTGAAAACCATTTAACTGTCAGAGTGTCACTCTTTTCTTCACCTACTTGATGTGCTTGTGTATTTTGAAGCGGAATGTTCACATGAATGAAAAAAAAATATAAATATTTATAAATATGAGATGATTAGACAGGCAGTTACTTTGTTACAAGCACCTGTAACTGTGTGATTTTTGTGCAAAATATATGACAAACAAATGTACAGGAAACAATTTTCTGCGGTTTTTTCTCGACATTTATCGGTAATAATTACATGTCATCGTTTCATAATAAAGTTGTCTCTAACATTATATATTTTTCTTGCTGTAAATCGAAACTTTGTTAGGAAAAAAACTGTCATATCATTCAAACTTAGGTACTTTTAGTGAAGATGATAATAATTTATGATGCGTGGTTTGGTGAATAATTGATGGAAAATTATTAGAAAATGTCTCTATCGAATATGTAACAAAAAGTCATAATTATTATTAAAAATTCATATTTACTCGATAATTTTGTTACGTAAATTTTCGTTCAAAATGGACACGACGTCAAACTTATTGATTGGTCAAAAATCAATCAAAACTTTGATCATTAAAGATAATTTTTTATTCTTCTTGGTCAATCATTCGACATTCCGAAATATTTTTTTGTGTTACTTGTTTCGTTAAAACATATCATTAAATATTATTATTATTGATCAAGATACTGGAGAGAAAGAACAAAACACAAAAAAAAACATTTGTGGTTCGCTATAATTTTATTGTTATTATATCAATATTATTATTTTATTTTTTTTTTCTTGTGATCAGATCGTCATTATATACAAAACTTTTAGCCATCATTATTTTGGAGGCTTATTTTTCTTTTGTTATTTTTTTTTGTATTTAATATTAATGTCGGAGTTGGATAATAATAATATATACAACAAAGTTTAAAAAAGTTTCTTTCCTTTAATATTATTTTATTTTACTCGTGTATTGTATATGTATAAATTTTTTTTTTCTGACGAAAAGTTGGTATAATAATGTTACCTACCATGTTTTTTATTTAATATTATTTTTAAAACAGAAAATTAGTTTAAGTGGTCAATTATTATTTTTGTGTTGTTTAAAATAATATTAAAAAAATATTTTGCTTTGTATATGTGTGTGGAAAATTCATGGTCGTCTTATTATTATTATAAGACAGTTATTGTGATTTTTTTCTTACCTTGGACTCGTAATTTGTACAATTTTTGTATTATCTTACGATATTTTTGTACAAAAGAAATTTTTGGACATACATAACATGATAATAAAGAGCACAAGTTAAAAATCCGCATTTGCTTACCTTCCTTTTTTACCTCCCTCACTCGTGTTGTGAACATAAAATATACATGATGAACAATAGAGTTGCTTCTTCTTTTGTTACCTTCCTTAAACATAATACATGCTGCGGTTTTCTGCAATGGTTTATACAAATGAAAAAAAATTAAAGTGATATTAACATCCTTTTAGACTATTTAAATATTATTTGTCCAAAAAATTGAGAAAAATGGAAAAATTACGGTCTAAAAATTTTTAAAATTATATTTTGGGCCGATCCGAATTAACTTTCAAAATTTAAAGTTAAAATAAAAATTTTAAATCAAAATAAATGAAATAATAAATAAAAATTTTATTTATTATTTTCACAAGAATTTTCTTCTCTAATTTTTGTTACAAATTTACCTAGTTATCAAATAATTTATTTTTTATTTTTATGTTTTGTTTAAATATTTTTTAAAAACGGCTTAAAAAATAATTTTAAAATAAATTTTTTGCTGAAAAAAAGTATTTTAAAACTCTAATGTATATAATACGCAAACAATTTAATTTTTATTTAAAAATAAAATAATATTTAAAGCTAAGCATTTGAAAAAATAAAACTCAAAACTAATATAAAAATTATTTTTAAATGATACAAAAATAAAAAAAAATAAAAAATAATGGAGGGGGAAACGCGCAACAAAATAATTTTTTGGAGCATCCCTCGTGCAAATATAGATTCGACTTCTGTTTGCAAATTGTACAACAACCAGCTGTCTGGAAAAAATCCTAAAAAGCAACATAGTTTCATTTCTTATCATTTCACAAGTAATTGTTATTCATTTAACAAATTGTAGGTTTATAATTATCACCTAACTAATAAGATGTTAAATTCGTTTTTAAACGACAAATAGCAATCAAATAATTTGTTGCAAAAATTGCTTGCATGAGACTAAATTATAGGCTTTGTCAATTAATAGTACTGTCTATATATGACGGAGATTATGACAACAATCGTCTCTCAAGTTTATATTTGCTTGTCTTTGTAGCAAGACCTTAACTCACATGTGATTTGATGTTCTTTGAATTTTTCCGGTTAAATAGTATTTCAATGGGCGCCATAAAAGTGACATCAGTACTTGTTCCCTGAGCAGAACTTCCATAAAAATCGATTTTATCGGAGATCACATGAAAATATTTATGGATGAAATCTGATCCGGTAATAAACATCAACTGAGATTGTGTTCGATTAACCATATCTTCGTTTTTGATCATTGAAAGACGTTCGCATTTATTTATTTGTTTGATCACCAATAACATTCATAAAAGTTCTTGTTTTCTGCGAGCTGAGATAATTTCATGCAAGAGAAAAAAAAACTTAAAAGAATCAATTTATGAGTTCGGGCTCGCATTAAATATTAATAATAATTGCCACACACATTCTCGGTGCCGGCCGCGTGAAATGCGAGCGCGAGAGAAGAAAAACATCGATTACCACATATTAAATGCCAGGTAATTAGTTAAATTTAATGACTTTAAAACGAGTTTTTCATCTCATTCGCTCCAGTGGTGGAAAGAAGGTTGCTACTAATGATGTGCGTGCAAGCAGAGAGTGGTGTGTTGCTGCTCGCTTTGGAAAAGTTTTTCACTTTAAACAGACTTTAAAGTTAATGGATGTGGTTTTTTAGCAGCTACTAATCGATTTTGTTACACATTCATAACTTTTGCTGCCATGATGTACCCGTGTGTGTGACGGTAAGTGAATATAATTCCTGCTGTTGACAACAACTGAGTCGAACATGCAATCTCTTTTCGGTCCTGATAGATGAACGAACAGGAGCTTTTTGGCTCGAAATTTCCATGTTCGACAACTTGGATCTTTGGTGTTAATTATATGCTGCCTATTAACCCATTTTATAATTTTTTTGTTCCAATTCGCATAAAACACTCGTGTACAGCAAAAACTCTTTAATTACTTGATTATTATAGTTAGAGCTCCACTAATATACACAGTTTTACGCTATTTGTTAGTTTTTTTTCGTTCGATTCAATGGCCGCTGCTGTTGTTGCGGCTGCCAAACAATCTCAATTTAAATTTATTTTCAAGAAAAGCTTCGTACATATTTAAATAGTGACTCAATTAAAATTAATTATATGCTTTGTGTTGGTTGGCCTGCAACTCAAACGATACAACTGGCAATAATTTTATATGACAGTCATATTTCTTGGAATTTATCATGTTTTTAATGATATTGGAGGACAAATCTGGAATTTCAATAAAAATCACTATCAGGTTTTAAAGCTTTCTAAAAAAATTAATTTTGATATGCAAATATCAAGTCAAGTTTTTATATTTTTAAATTTTTCAGGTCAATAAAAAGCTGCACCGATTTTTTTTTAAATTTTCGGTCTATTTTTAAAAGTATTTTTGTAAATTCTTATAATTAAAAAGAATGTTTTTTGGAATGCGGAAAATATTTTATCGTGGATTTTGTTCTTTGAATATTTTTTTCACAAGATTTCTGGAAAAATGTGGAAGTTATTTATAAGTTATTTAGAAGTTATTTATTATTTATTTAAGTTATTTTTTATAACATGTTTTCAACTATATTTTTATAATTTTTATATTTAACTTAGATAAAACATTATGAAAAAAATTAAGATTGCTGAATCTTAATTTATATTTTAAATTTAAAAATAGTCAATCATTTTGTTCAAAAATATATTTTTAATTTTTTTTTATAAAATTCTTTTGTTTAAAAAAAATACTGTGGCAAAAATATTCAAATTCTTAAATTGAAAAAGTTTTAATTATTTAAAAAAATAAAATTTAATTAATTTAAATTAATTTTGCATTTACAAATAAGTAGTAAGCTTTTTTTTAAAACAAAACTCGCATATTTAATTCTTCCTGAATGTTCAAAGAGGGAGATCATTATATTTTCTCTCAAAATCTTAAAAAAAATTCTGAAAAATAGAAAAGAATATTATACAGGTCGACTTAAAATCATATTCTATTTCGTATTCAAGCAAGTTTAATGCTGCCGATTATTATGATTGCTGAATAGTTGCTATTTTGCAAAATATTCACGATTGTGCGTCATCGTTTACCAACCAGTTGATTGGACAACAAATCACTCAGTCATACAGTCAATAACTATTAAGTACTTCTTATTGCGACGTCTTGTAAATAATTTTTTTCTCTTCATTTATTTTTTTTTCTTGAATCGCGCTTTTCAACCTCAACAGCAACAACAACAACAACTACATTGTATCTAATTTGTTTCAGGAATTTTTAAATAAGGCAGTCTATAATGAGGATAATCGCCTCAGCTCGTTAAAACTAGTCAATAACATCCGATACGCCTCGTTCAAGGTTAGTTTTATCTCTTGCGCATTAATTCAGGTAAAATGTTCGAGAGTACCGCAGAGAGATGATGATTTGGGCTACAAAATTAAAAAGGGTCAAAACCTGTCACTCACTCACTTTGATGAGAAAATTAACGGCAATTATTGGTATTATAAATTTTTTTGTTGTTCAATAACTTTTTTTTTACCTTTTTTTGTGGCATAAAATTAAAATCAGAAATTTTTGTTTTTGTTTCAGAGACATTTTTGCACAGTTGACTCACGTGCTTCGATATTCAAATTCACCAGTTGTCCGCCCAAATTTTCACACTTTCAATTAACGCCATGTTTTAACTTTATTTACATAAGCATGCCAAATATTTTCGACTTTTTTTTTCTCGTGTTGTTCTTTCTGTGCTACTGAGATGCAAAATTCATTCACGAACAGGCGGCGGTTGTCATTGCTTGTCGGAAATATTTTCGTTTAATGAGGACTTGACTGAAGAAAATTATTATGGTAATGGATTCTGCGATAATATTCGCGCAAACATAATATTCCGACAAAAACAGAGAGAGAAGGAGAGACGAACAGCAGCCAACTGCTGAGATAAATTATAAACACCCACGCTCCATAGACTCGCGAAACCTCAATTACAAGTTTATTAAAGGCTTGTTCTACATGCAAATGCACAACAATAATTCAAATGGCGGTTTTTGCTGATATTTATTAACTTTATTATCATCAGAGCATATTTAAGCTTTGTACGCAACGAAATTATGTGCTTGCCATAGTGCGGAGTAAAGCATGAAAGCGTCTTTTGTATTTGTGATCATCATTATGTAAAAAATTTCTATTTTTCCATTATTTTAATATTTTATTTCCTGGTGGTTCAATCAAAGAGAGAGATAGAGATCTGAGAGTACTATTTTTAGTGGCAAAATAGATGTAAATTGACAATGATAATTTATTTATGAATACAATGATAATAATAGTAATGAAATAATGAGCGAGTGCTTTTGATTGGGTTCGTAAATGGAGCCGAGAATGACGTTATTCGAGGTAAAATTGTTATTATTTTTTTTTTCATCATGGTAAATGGATAACATTTCAATTGGCTTTAGGTGACTAAATTTATTAATCTAAAAAAAATAAATTTTTAGTAACTCTTTATTTGATTTTATCGAAAAAAAAATTCATTAGGAAGAAAAAAAATATATTGAAATTTTTTTTTTAATTTTTCTGTAATTTTTTAACTTGAAAAATTTCAATTTTCTTTTATAAAACATTTCCTATTAACTTTTGGAAAAAATCTGCTTATTTTTACGATTTTGACATTAAATTTTAAAAATAACGTGGACAAAAAATGTTTTAAAGTAAAAATTCAATATGGTCGACTATATTTTAAATAGCATGAAAAATTGATCTAAATATTTTATCTACAAATTAAATATTTTTTTGATATATAATTATTAAAACTATAGTTAGAAAAATATGATGTTGAGTCCAAAAATTTAAAACAAACTAAATTTTACCGAAAAAATGAAATAATTTTTTAACGTAGAAAATTTTTGATTATCGTGTTTCGAGTACTTACAAAATTAAATCTGACATATAAAGTGCAATGTAAACGTCAAAATATTTCTTTTTTTTTAAATCCTGCACTAAAAAAGAAGTGAAAACGAGTTCGAAACAGAAGATGATTTATGTTATCGAGTAATGCGATTTTTTTTCCATGTGCGCGCCAAACCATGTTAAGTCTGTTTCGCTTGTAGATTTTTTCTCTCATAAGAAACCGCCGTAATATGATCATACGCTATAAGTCAAAAGTTCATGATCTTGATAACAAAATAAACTGCTAATTCCTTCATGAATAATGTTAATCAAACACATTTGAATCTATCTGATGAAATAAAACAAAAAATGGCAGTAAAAGTGCGACTTTGCATGTCGGTCTCGTTATTCGTCGTCGTCACAGACAAAAACAAAAGCTAAATGGATGACAATGTTCACAGAACATTGTCTTTACTTTATATTTAAATGCGTGCGTGTTAATTGTTTCTTATATGCGAAAATACATCTTCTGCTTGCTTGCCGTCTTATTATTTTTTCATGCTTTATTATCAAATTGAACAGAGTAAGCGAGATAGAGAGAGAGCGAAACTCAGTTGAGTAAACACAATTTATTTCATATTCATTTGTATTTTTATTATCATAATCAGACTTTGCTTTTTAATGTGAATTTTATGTTTTATTGCACCAAGCTAGACATAGAAAAACGATATCGAAACACGGTAATTATATCACATTAACAGAGTTTTATTATTGCAATTATTGTTTTATATTAATTCATTTGTACTGTAATTCTCTCTGATTTGCATGGAAATGATCCATGTCTTGTTTTTTTCCAATTCAGAATTTGAACGTCTGAAAATTTAGCTTCGGGGCTTTTTTCATTGCGCTTTAGCTAAAATCAATCTGTTGTCAGTGCAAAATGAGTTAAAGAGACACCCTATAAAGCAACAAAAACGCATCAAAATACACTCACATACGCTGCGTTGCGAGTGATTATAATAAAATATTTTTTTAACGTAGGTCGCAAGACGCGCACATATGAAAATAATAAAAAAAAACCGGCACAGGCGTGGTCATATTTTATTCATGCTTTTGATATGTAGTGCAATGGCTTCCAAAAATTATATAAATAATAATAATCGTATATAATTTTGTGGCTTTTTGTTTCTTTCTTTCGTTATTTTCGGGGGTTTCCATAATTTTATGTTTAGATATTTTACTTCTTTTTATTTTAGAAAGCATTAATTATTATCGAAATTTTTGCAGTGAGTCCAAAATAAAAAGTCCTTTTATTAATAGAAATCAGCAATTGTTGGGGTTGATATTTCCTGAAAAACCCAAAAAAATAAAATAAATAAGCAAATAAAATAAAATAAAGGTCTGCTGTTAAAATAATTTTATTTTTTTTACAGATTATTATTTTAACAATTTAATTAATTTAGTCCTGTGATTAATTTAACCAAATGATTTAAAACCGCTGGACCAAAAAAAGTAATAATGAACCTCGTTCCCAAAAAAGTTTTAAAATTATGAAAAAAAAAAATTCAAAGAAACACAGCAATTAATAAATTTATGTACATACTTTGTGAAACACAAAAAAAAATAAATAAATAAAAATATAAAATAAAAAATCACATATTATGAATTTAGGATTTTAAGATTTTCTATGATTTGAATTGTTAAAATTAATTAAAAAGCAAAATTTTGAAGATGAGCTGAAAAATCCTGGGAAAAACTAATTTTTTGTATCAAAATGCGGTTAGAACATACAAATTTAATAATTAAAAAAAAAATCTAAAACGTCTCTAATTTAGGTATTCACCAATTATTTTTTTGTTTTACATTCCCAAGTCTCCACAAAAAAATAAACAAAAAGAGGAAAAAATAAAACGCTTCAATTTCCGTCCATCATAAAAATTATGGAGTAGCTATTTCAAAAGGTTAGACTGTTATTTTTATTTTTTGGGGAATAGAAAAAAAAATATTTAGATAATTATGGCACCAATTTCGCCTTTCGACCATTTTTAGGAACAAAAAATATAATTGTTCCGTTATTTTTATAATTAGATAAATGCTTTTATGATTTTTTGTTTTATTTTTCTCTCTCGGATGTTGCCAATTATGTCGAGAAAGAACCTTTTTCGACAAAAATTTCTAACATTCATTTAAAGTCAAATGACTTCGAGCGAAATAGGCGTGCGCTAAAAATCTAATAGACAAACAATTAATTCAATTATTGCCTCTCGTAATTTATTTTTTTACAATTTTATTAGAGTTTCACGCAACTGTTTATATTATAATTGTGTATTTTAACAGTTCCCCAGTGTCTGCATATCGAGAGATAAACAAACAAACAAACACAAGAAAAACGTCAGCTTGTTATTTCTGGCTGTTAATTTTTCATGCTCGATAATCACTTTAATGCGATATCATTGTTAAGACAAGAAAATTCGTTTAGCGAGATTTATTAGTGCATCCAATGTGTGTGTGTGTGCATTCCGCACGTATATTCGTGAAACGCCGACGAAAATGTCTGAAAATGCGAACGTAGCGGTGTATGAAGGTGAAAAATGTGTAATAAAGTGTTCTTTTTATTTCTCCGTTCGAAATGCAAATTGATGAATGAACGTGATTTTTCGTTCAACTGATTCGTGTGTACGGCAAAAATGAATGAATTTCATTTAAAATTCGACAGAAGCCACGCCTCTAATGAAATTTTCCATGCATGGAGTCGATAGTGTTGTCTCTCTTGCAATTCTCTGTCTGTTTCACTGGTAATATTGATTTATTAGACTCGTTTTTGTTGTTGCCATCTTTTTTCTTCGTTTGGATTGAATGAAACTCCAAGTGAGACAGGTAATGTTGCTCGTGTTGTCTTTGTTTTTCGCATTGAAGACTCATAAGAGACAGCTGGTGTCCTATACATAACAGATAAACACAAGAGTTAAATGGTCAGTTGGTTCATATAAACAATTCCTACATAGTTTCTACTCTTTTATATACATTAATGTATGGTGTTACTATACAAACCGCGTACACACGTTTTTTTTTTGTTAGTTTGCCGTTTTTGTGATACACCTTTCTTTCGTTTCATGCATTCTACATGTTAGTTCTTATTCGAAATTTGTAGAGTTTGTACATGAAATAAGTTGCTTGCTTGCTTCTTTCGTTGAAGTAAGTAATAATATTCGTGTCGTGGGGGCGCAGTTTACTACACTGCTGCGGCAAAAAAAAATAATAGTAACAATAATAGAAATTTTAAAAAGTAAAGTTATTCCCTGTACCACATAATAATAATTAAGTGATTAAAAAAATATTTATTATTAAAAAGGGAATCGACGAATAAAGGAACACGAGCTCATGCTATCAATTAAAAAAAGTAAAAAAAATATTAATTATTAATTTAAAAAGAAAAACTCTACAATATTCGGTTACAACTGCTAGCCCAGTCCACAAGTTATTGATTTTTCTTTTTATAAAATAAAACAAACACCCGAAAATAAAAGCTAAAAACCACAAACAAAAATTTCTCGTTGCCGTGTGGAAGTGTATTTATATAGTAAGAAAGGAAAAAAACCCGAAAGAAAAGTGAATATCGTGTACATGTCGTTGTAGTAAAGTTTTCAGGTGAAAGGACCTGCGTACATACATCCAAACTTACTACCGACGGAAAATTTTAAAAATAAAAAAAAAACAGAATTTTTTATTAAAATAACTAAAAATAATAATTTTTTTCTAAAAATAACGAACTAGTGTAAAAAAATTAAATTAAATTAAAATAAACATTAAAAAGTAAGTGTCAAAAATAATTAATAAAAATTGAAATTTTATAAAACAAAAAAAAAATATAAAAATAATGAAATTCACATAAAAAATGACCAAAAGTTGCCTGCCATATCCTAACACCTCTCTAACAAATGTTTATTTTGATTATAGGCGTAAATAAACGAATAATACCAATATTTAACTAATGATGCCTTTCGTATAAAAAAAAATACAATGACACAAAAATGGACAAAATACCTCGAAATTAATATGTAAACAAATGTGTTTTTGTGAGTGACTTTTGTGTTTGTGCAGCAATAACAATGTAATTGTAATATAAATCAATAATCATCATAAGTATCAATGAACTCGACCATTGAATACAATTGGACACTGTAACTGATATTCGTTCGAAACAAAAAAATATTCGATTAAGATGTCGATTACTGCCGCTATACCAAAGGTGGTGTCATTAATCATTGTATTGGATGCATAAATAACACAGTTTAACACGCGACTGAAGACGCAATGTCTAGTCAAATATCATAAGTGATTAATATTGTATCATTATATTGACGATTTACATATGTTTGACTCATTTCAAGTTCAACTGGGCTCCGTGTGACGTACTTTGGTGTAAATATCACCTAAAAATGTATGAATAAATTAAAAAGCTAAACAATTTTATTCCGTTTTTCCGATTGACGACGACTTTGTCGACAAAGGGAAAATATTTAATGTATTAAGCCTGTGGTTTTACTTTTTATTATATACACTTTTCTTTTACTTTATAAATAAATAATTCGAGAACACGCAAACCGACACACACCAACAACAACGACAAGTCATCGAAGAAAAGAGGCTTAAATATTTTTAGCAAATTGAAATGTCTGTCGCAGTTTAATTATAGCGCGAAAATTTCCTTATAAATATTTACCCTTTTTCTTTTCATTTTACACATAATGCCGTTTTAAATCCATTTTTATCTCATTTGCTGTCATAATTGACAATAGCGATGTCGGAGATGTGTGAAAAGTGCGCCACTATTGTCTTCTCTTCACTTTCCTTGCTCATTCGCTTGTTTGCAAAAAAAAAAAAAATAAAACTACTAGACGATGCCTCAATAAAACAATCATAAAAAAATACATTGTTGCAATAAAATAAAAATTAAATAATAATCAACATGAATGCATGTGAGCTGCAATAAATCTTTGCATTTCAATTAATATTTATTTTTACATTAAAAAAGCGCCAAGCTGCGCAAAGTAAGTCATCATAATGAATTTTTGCTGCACAAACAATGAAATAATAAAAAATTATTTTAACGCATCGCTCGTCATTCTCGTGTGTCGTTATTATTTAAAAATTTTGTCAAATATTTTATGTTCAATTATTCAAAATAAATGAAATATCAACAATGATGATGACTGATTTGACAATGATGTGACTTATTTTATGATGATGTTTGGTTAAATGAGCGTATCCGACAAACACACGACGAAAACATAAACTCGATTAATTATTAAAATGAAAGCTATGACAAATTGAGCCATTTAATGTATTCAAATTAGGCGTAAAAAATTTAAATATTGTATGAGTTATTTTTGAGTTGTGTTAATTTGGTGCCAAAATGTAAATTTTTTATGGATTTATATTTTTTTTCGTTATAATTATAATAGAAAATAATAAATGATAATAATTAAAATATATATTTTTTTCTATTTTCAGTTATGCGATGATCTGATCCCAAGAAACATAATAAAAAAGAAATGTGAAAAAATAAAAACAAAAAGTGACCAAAACAACTAAGAAAAATGACAAAGAATAAAAAGTGTTTAAAAAAGCTTGATGACTGAAATTATTTATAAAATAATCAAAAACTATAATTTTTGAATATTTGCAATTGAATAAGAATTTAAAAAAATCCAAAATGAGTCAACTAGGAACAGTATACGCAACAAAAAGAAGACGGAGAAATGGAAAAAGGTAAGTTTAATTTTTAATCGTACCTGACTTCCCTCCTTCAAGGAGCTGTCAAGAAATTATTATTATTAGGTATTTTATGTCACTTTGCTCATCATTCCTTCATCAAATATGTTTGTATCATCCTTGAAATCGGTCATAATTGTTATATCTTTTTAAGATATACCGCTTTGAACCGTCGGAAAGTTTATTTTCAATACCTAAAAAATGCTAGATGAGGTCAATCAAGATGAAACATTTTTAAATTGGTATAAAAATTTCAGTTAAAATGTAATTTGTTTCAATTTCTTATCATAAAACATTAAAAATTCTTGTAAATTGTCTTGTTTTCTGATAAAAAATATTAATAATTGCTATAATTTAACAAACCGCTATATGTATGAATATATTATTTTTTTTATAAAATTTTCCATATTCTGTGTCAAGTTTTTAATAATATAATATTATTACTTAATTATCAAATAGACTGTATAATCTGTTACAAAACTACTTTATTTATAATAATGAGCGATGCACATCTTTGAACATAACAGACGAAATTCAACACCAGCAAATTTTTGTTGATACACACATAACTAAGCTCAACTACCGAAACACAGAAAAAAATATTTAAATGAGACAAAAGTGCCGTAAAAGTATCATCTATCATCACCATCCACTAAAAATATTAATTTATTGTAAAATATTCTCATGCATGCTTGAATGCCTCTATTGCTCTTTTTTTCTGATTGAGCATCTTCTTCTTCTAAAGCAAAAAAAAAATTTTTTTTTTGATAAATCGACGAAGAGATATAGAATTTCTAAGCCACGAATATAATTTATTCATCGAAAAAAAGTAAAGATAATAAAATCGTGGCGATTCATTTGATTTATTAGCACAAAATCAATTTATTTATTTATTTCGCTGCAAAAGTTCAGGATTCTACTCCTCACCCCGTTCATTCATTCACGTTCGGCCATTCACTTTTATTTACACTTGCAATTATTACTACTACAGAACGTCGTCATATGGATCACATGAAGGTCTATGTGCATAAATATCATTAAAAACTCGACGTACCTCCGTTAAAAGTTTGTTATTTTCCTACATATGTGTGGCGATAGCCTTCTATCTTCCTGTGTTACCCCGTTTGCTATAAACATGTAATCACAATAGAAAAAATATAATATCCAAGTAGGTCTTTATAACTATTATTAACCTTTTGGTATAGACATCATTTACTGTTCATAAAGTTTTGTTGTGTGTGATGTGGTTTTATTTACTTTTATAAAATAATAAAAAAAAGAAGAGAAAAAATAACAATGTATAATAGTGGTGTGGTAGCAGCAAAGTGGTGGAAGGAAAAACGTTTCCATAAACAAAATTAAATTGTGCGACAAAAATTTTCTGTGTGCACTATGTTTACTTTAGTAATTTTGTAGAGCAGCTATATGTTGTGGTTGATTATAATAATAATCATAGAATTAAACTTTTATATTTACTTTTTCATTATTATTATTAGGTAGCTCGAGTCCTTTATTTCAATACTTTGTGAGTCGTAGTTTTATGAGTTCATTGCATTAAATATTCAAAAAGCACACAAAATGCGCAAAAACGGCTACTTTACTCATTACCGAACCATCGCATCACACAGACAGACCAAACCGTCAAACAAGAACGTAGAACGTCAATAATTATAAGTTAATGTCACAGTATAATTATCATTGTTTTCATATTTATTTACATCAACCACCGCAAGTATACGATGGCAAAAAAAACTGCATAATGTATGAAGTCATTGTAAAAACTCAGTGATCTTTATGCTGTTATTAAATTTTTAATAATAACGTGTTGATGCCTATGCTACTCGTCATAACATCATAGCTGGCTAGTCTAGTCAAGTAGTTGCTGCGTTGTTGTCGATGTTATCAAATGAGTTTCATCAAAATTGTGCACTTTTGTGTGTAAGAATTGCAACGCACACATGCTCGGGCAGTGGAAAAAAGTTAAATAAAATGTCAATCATGGTCTTTGTGCATGTGGTTCGGCTGTTGTTGAGTCGGTGGTGTAAACAAAACTCTGAAATTTGCATAATAATAATCATAAAAATGTAAGCATGGCTTGTTAAGTTTTTTAAAGTGATAGTTTACCCCGGAGGTGAATTACAGTAAAAAGCTGCGGTTGAGAAGTTGAAGGAGATTAATAAAAATACAATTAAAAAGTTAATATTAGGAAAAATAAAAGAAGAATTTATAAATATTTTCTCAAATACTTTCAGAAATATTTTAAATTTAAATTTTTCTAAATTTTAGGCGAATTAATAGAAAAATGTTTGGATAATTTTTTTTTAAGGGATGTTTTTAAATCATAAAGTTTTTACAAAAGAAAATTAAAAAATATTCAAATTAGTAGGGCTGCTGTAAAAAGTGAGTGCGGCAAAAAAAAACTTTAAATTTTATCGATTTTCATTGTTTTTATTGGGTTTTAGTCTTGTTCTCAAAATTTTTCAATAATTTTTTATTATAAAATTTTCGATTTCTATATATTTGCATACTAAAATTAAAAAATCAACATGTATTAAATTGTTTGATTAAAAAAATATTTATCATAAAATTATTAATTACTTTTTATGATTTTATTTTTTTTCAGCTAAAATGTTCTTAAATTAATTTTTAATATACGAGTTTCAGTCAAAAAAATCTCAATGTAAAAAATAATTTACATTTTGACAATTTTTATGAAAAAAAGTATTTTAAAACTCAATTATTTAATTTTCAAAATTTATTCACAAAAAAAAATTATGGAAAATTTTAGAGAATTCTATTAAAAAAAACTACTTTTTTATACTGCTCGATCCTCTAAATGGGGATCAAGTATACAATTTTAAAATTTTTAAATTGAGCAAATAAGATTAAGTGTGCTTATCGGTGAAATCCTTGAAAAAATCCCTCAAAGACATCAAAAGTTCTCAGAATAAAATTTCAGTCAGCAGCTTTCAATTTATCGTCTCGCTGTTAAATCGCGCTTACCCTCTAATTAGCATTAATTACTTTGCAAAAATGATTTACGACTGCTAAAATGCAAATTTTCTATTTAAAGTTTCAATTTACGCAACTAAACACAACTCTGGAATTGCATAAATTTTGTGTGTGCCCACATCATTGTACAACAAACACAACAATATTAATCATAAATTTACTAAATGCTAATTAATTAGAATTTAACAAGATTTGATGTTGATTATGATAATGAACGCGCATTCACATCTCGATCCAACTCTATTCTCTCACAGCACACACAGAACGCAGAGTATCAAATTCTGTTCGTTACTTTATGAGCAACATCGTAGTTATTTACAACGTCGCGTCATCTCTCGATGGTCTCGATGTTAATTTCACTTTAAATACCCTTCGTAAGCGCCTCACATTTCACAGATATGCACAGAATGCGAATTTTTATCATATCACGATCGCAGTGAACACATTCCGATGTAATGTAACTTTATTTTATTTTAATATTTTTTTGAACGATTGTTCGGGGTGATGTTTCAAATTTGTACGCTGCTTGCAATATTTTAGGAGGATGCCAATAAAATAAATAAGCAGCGACAGTGTTCCACCAACGTGTTGTGTGAGCTCCATCCATGTGTTCATAAATAAAAAAAAAATACCTAAATGTGTATGCGAGAAAAGGTATCCTCTTACGACTGCGTATCCCTGCTTTGCTGTTTGTTGCTGCGCTGTCTGACGCTGAACGAAGACAAAAGCAGAAAACAAGAAAACATACATTGTTACATGTGGTGAGATCTAAATTATGAGTCTATTAATATCTTAGTGTAGAAGGAAACAGAGAAACGATTATGAATTTTTTTTTCGTTTCTCTCCCGTAAGTCTTACGCAGATTATTTATTTTTTTGATTAAATTTTTATTTTTCTGGACTCAACCAGAAGCTTTATTGCTTTTATCTGATCTTCAATTAATTTCATCTTCCACATTTTTCCTTTTTTTGGGCCCATTTTTAGCCCGCACTTGCTCGTTAATCCGCAGATAATCGCAGCTCGCAGTCAATGCGCGCGCAAAATTTTGATGATTTTATCTACGGGTAACTCAGGTAGCTGCGGGGGGTTGTTGATTGGCTCATATCAATTTATTGTTTTTTTTTGCTTACCTCTTTGGATGCACTAATTTTTTGTTCTGCACTGAATGACTGGTATCATAATTCAATTTTATATTAAAAAAGATACAACGAAAAAAAACTCACAGGAGCCAGCGCAGAGGCGTGTATCTCTTGTATATTTAACAACATTTTTGCTTCTCTCCACTGTGCCATCAACATCTGAAATTGTATACGGCAAAGAATGTGTGAGCAAAAAAAAAAAACGAGAGAAGCAAAATAAAGAACAAACAAATAAATTGATATATTCGTTCAAGTGTTGACATTGATATTATTTATATTTGATAGTGCATATAAAAAGAGATAAAATGATCAAAAAGAGATAAATTTTGCGTGTAATATGATACAATGACGCGACGACGAAGACGACAACGACGAAAACAGACTTGGCGTAATATTTTGGCAATTAATGACTGAGCAGCAGGTTGCGAACACTGAACGAGAAAAAATTACCCGAAAATTAAGTGAAGTCGTAAATTTAAAACACGTATCGCAGAACGGAGCAGAGGTATGAATGGCACTTGAATAAACAAATTAAAAATATGCAGTTGCAGTTTGAATGGAATGACTAATTTAAGGACGCAACGTGTCAGCAGTAGCAGGTGTACGACAATGTTGGGACAATAAACGCGCTTAAAAACTTAAACGATGTGTTGATAAAACTGTTGATGACACAATATTGAGTCGCTTCTAAAGAGCTCTGTTAAGCGAGTATCTAAACGAGAGACAGAGAGAAAGAGTGAGTTGAGAATGGAACAAACCTGACTCTAATTATACAAAACTAATGTGTAGTTACAAACCATCAATTACTCCTCCTTAAAGTATAGTCTTTCTTTGTATCCATTGTGTCTGTACAGAACAAAGTTTGAAAATTTTTCTCATTTATTTAAAATAACAGAAAAAATCTATATATATATAATATAATAAATAAATTGTATTAAAAACCAAAGTAAAATACACGCTGTTGATACTTAATTTGCATTTTTATATGGACACAGTAGGTAATTTCTTTGTAATTTTGTCTGCTTGTGTGTAAAAATTAATGGATGAATGGTAGTCGGAACAGTAACAGATTACTATCATTTACATTTTTTCGGGTGTTTTTTCTTTACTTGTAATCTTAATAAAAGCAAGTATTTTTTTTACTGGATCACATGGAAGTAAAATTACAATTATATTACATTGTAATAAATTTTTAGGCAAATATTTTTTTAAATCGAAATTAAAAAAAAAAAAAATAGAGAAAAAAGTTCACATTTATATTTTTTCAAAAAAGAAAAAAAAATGAGAGAAAATAAAACCCTTTGTTAAAAAATTCCTGAATAAAAACTGAACAAATTAGTTTTTGATTGATATATAATTTGCTGTATTTGTCTAAAATATTCTTGTTGTTTTGAAGTTTTTTTTTTCTTTTTTTTTAAACATTCGTCGATATAAACTGTACCTTAAGATACAGATAATTGCTTCTAAAAATATTTAGAATCATTTAAAGATCTGATTTTCGGAAAACAGTTAAATAAAAAGAAAGAGCGACTAAATAATAATAAAGAAATCTAGATAAACGTACAAGAGGTTAAGATATTGCAAATGCAGCACAATGCACCATAAATGCTGTGAATATCGAACAAACGTGGTCAAAAAGGGCAAACGATTAGTTTTTTTGCTTCTACTATTTAACTGTTCAACTATTAAAAATATAATTATTTTATTCTGATAAAGCATTTTGTTTTTCTGCGATACGTTTAGATTTTTTTTTATGGGAAAAAATCTTTTATTTTTCTTTTTTTCCATTCCTATTTCATTCAATAAACGGAGAGGAAGATGAACTGATAGGATTCGTTGTTGTTTTCGGTGTGAAATATTTTTATTGTTATTATCTTCTTTTAATGATCTTTAACTCTTTTTTTCCTTGGCTTTTAATAAATAAAAAAGAACAACACAGCGATTTTTTCTCTTAAAGATCTTCGTCGTTTTGTTTTCTTATAATTGTTCTTAACTTTAAGTTTTGTCAGATAATGTTAAAATAATGAGGAAAAGAATACAAGGATCAGTGATTTGATTTGACATTACGCCCAGTCTTCTTTCGAGCTATTCGGACTGAATTGTACGTGAATCTCTTTCATGACAGACATAATTATAGAGTGAGTACCCTTTTAACTTACTTCCGTTACAAAGCATTGATTTAATGATGTCTTGTGTTGTGCAATATCCTCGGTAGGTTTTTTTTTGTGTTTGTGTTTCATTAAAATTGTGGCCCAAAATACGTCTGTGACTTGACTTGCGACTGTAATTTAAAAAGAATTCTAATAATATAATATTCTTTTATTTTTTTTATCCTCCTCCGCCTCAAATGTACGGCATATATATAAATTTCCATTCATAATTTATATTATCGATTAAACAAACCATACTCGCGATATCATTTTTATATTATTATTTCTTCTTTTTTTCGGTTGGAATATAAAAAATCGTATCTTACAAAGGTACGCGAAGTGGATATATTTATGAGACACACATGATTGTTTGGTGTCTGCTACAAAATGATATTATTTCATATGTCATGACAAGGTTGCTTGCTTATGTATGGCTCAAATCCAATCAATATATAAAAATAATTTAAATATTTGAGACATGGGTAAATGAAAAAAAAATCTATTAAATTTTTGATTGTATCAAAAAGTAAATTTTGTAATTTTTTTTTATAAAACAAACAAAAAATAAAATTATTCCATAAATTAACACAAAATAAAAATAAAGCGTGTCTCTAATAATGTTTGTTTTGTTACAATTACTTATTATTTGTTTGTTTTTTTTCATTCACTTTTTTTTTTATTTTTGCTCAATGTTGTTTCTTATGCTTTATTTTTTATGCTATAAAATAAGACTCAGCTGGACCTATTATTTCAACATCAACTAACTCACTCAACAAAAAGCTGTTTACAAGTCAAGTCAGACACGTTTCCTTTGCTCAAGAGTAAATTATAATAATCACCGAGTAACCTTCAATTTTAAGGCGTTAAGAGGAACTTTCTCAGCAATTTGCAAGGAAGGTTCAGCCAACTGTCTGCCAAAAGAGATGTCTATCTAAACACGTTTAATACAATCAAGAGACGAGAATCGGCGACGTTACCTTATCATTTTGATCAATACAAATAAATGACACGATTAAACTTGATTATGATGATAAAACAATGAATATTACGTTAAATTATATATTTTATCCACAATATTTCTACAATATAAAGGACACAACATTGATAAGACGGCCAACTGACTTTTCGGAAGCCAAAATCCATTACAAATAATTATAGTTATTGCTACCTTTTGCACCACATACGTTTATTATTATTAATAAAAATAATCATTTTACTTTGTATAAGAATGGATCTTCTTGACGAAGACGTCTTTGTCAAAGGAAACCGTGTAATCAAGCTTTTTAAACATTATTATTAGTGAAGAATTTTTGTCACTGTCTCAAATATTTATTTATATTAAATAATAGTTTTAAAATATCACATTAGGCCGTTACAATTTTATTTTTAATTTTATTTATGTCCAATTTTTTCGAATAAAAATAAAAATGAAAAATCTTAAAAATAAAAATTTAAAAAATCTAGTTCAGTAATTTTATGAAAAATTTTCATAAAAAAGTAAATAATAAATATTAAGTTTTAAAATTTCGAAAATTAAAAGCTTCTCAAAAACATCTTCCAAAATAATAAAAATTTAATTTTTCATGATATTTTTATATGTTTTCCCCATTGGATTTTCGACTCTTCAAATGGGACAAAGGAAAAAATTAAAAAATTAATTTATAGCGGCCTAAAAGATGAAAAAATTACAATTTTTGTTTGATATAATAAACAAGTTCGTCATGCAGGACAGATTTTGCGGTCATTGTCGAGCTCTGTGTGATACGAGTTACTATGAGAGACGGGACCGTCATTCGTCACTACACTCCAAACTTATTATTTATAATGCAATTTATTGTCATTTGACTCAATCGTTTGTTTTCTGCCATCCATCCACAATATACATACATAAACGTATGGTTAGATAATAATAATAATAAAAAGAGTAAATTTAATAATAACAACAAAACTTTAATAATAATGATACCTGCCAATTTTAACTCATTATTTTTATTGTTATCTCATCATTTGTATCGAAAGAAGACAAGTACAGAACAAACGGATGCATTACGGATGTTTAAATTACACCTACAATTATTTTATTTTTTTTTTTCATTTCATTTATTTGTATAGTGAGTAACTAGTTGTTTTTGTTGGTTTTATTGTTCAAAAAATATTATTAACAAATATCGTACTATTTATAAATAAAAAATATTTCTGAGCATTCTGTAACGCTGTGTGAAGGTAAAAGGCAATGAAAAAATGGGCATTTTTATTATTATTATTATAGAACTAATGTCATTCTGGCGAAATACTTTTGTTGTGTGTATGTAATTTAAATTTTTTCCTGTATTTTTTTGCTTTGCGAATTCCTGCAGTACAAAAATTGCTGCTGCACTGCAGACTGCAGCAGTAACAATGATGTGAGTTAAACCTGAATTACGAATAAACAAACAAGCTTGTGTTAAAAAGTAACAATATACTTTATAAAGTTGGAATTATGACGATGTGATGATGTTATGATGACTTAAACTTTGATTAATATTTAAAGAGGCAGCAATTATATAAACATTAATAAAAATGATAAAATAATGTGAAGAAATGAGAATAAGTAACAAGGCAAGTGCATTTCTTATGATGATAAAATAGGAAATTCTTATAAAATTTAATATTTTTTAAATAAAAAATTAAAATTTTTTTAATTGAAATTCAATAAAAATTAAAGCTAAAAACTAATTTATAAATAAAATTACAACAAAACGAAAAAAAATAGAAAAACAGATCGAAGCAGGTCATGGTTCATGATTTTGACTTTTATAATTTGTATACGATTCGCGCGACTGGCAACTCACATTGTCTTGTTTTGAACAACATAAGACAAAATTATTGATTTTTTTATACGCGAGTAACTCTTTTTGACAACAACAACACCGAGTACCTCCAAAAATCCACGTGTACATGTTTTCGTCCTTAATAGACGACGATCCAGACAACAAACGGGGGTAAAAAATATTATTAGAGACAGACCCATAATGATGAAAAATATATGTTTACTGACTGTGAATTGTGGTTTTTCTGAGAAACATTGTAAAAGGTGCATATTTGATGAGACAATTGTTGTGTAATTAAGGCGCAATGACGTTTTGATGTGTCTTGCACAGAAAAAAAAATGCGAACGATCACAAACAAATTTCATTGATTTCCGTTGAATTTCAATTTTAAATCAATTTCCAAAAAGACTGAAAATTAGACACATATTTTGGATGTCGACGACTTATAATACGTTTAATAAACGCAAAATAGCGTGCCACGACTCGGTCTAGAAATGCAACACTCACGGAAAAAAAAGGAAAAGAAAGAAAATTTCAGTTCACTGGGTCAGGTGTACGAGCAAAGCGCCTGCAAATTGGTTAGTTGCATGCATTAAATGGGTAATAATAATAATGCACGCCTCACTGGAAGTAAATATTGTGCATAGTGGTGGCGCAACATATGATATTGATAATGAAATACGCGATGTAAAATTATTCAACAGTCATCGTTTTGCGTTATGTGCTCTCGAAAAATGCAAAGTTCACCGAAATATTTGACCTTTTTTGCAAAAATTTTGCATATAAACATAAGAAGTTCAATCAATAATCTCAATAATTTTTTTTTCTTTCTCTTTTGCAGGTAAGAAGAAGAAGCAAACAAGTGTCAAGTATGGAATGAGTTCAAAACAGAAATCGCCGTAAGTCAGAACCATTCAATTACCGATCATAATACAAATATGAAAAAGAGCGAAGGAAATAATAATAATAATAAGTTTGATAAAGTTGGACAATATTTTTATTTACAATTGGAAATTTCTGCGCGAAGAATAAAAAACTCGCAAATTTTTTTTTTATCTTAATCCGCAAAATAATAATAATACTGAAATGAGACGAAGAAGAAGATATTACGAAACAATACATCATAAATTATGTTTTGTAATAAAATAAGTACAAATAAATGATATCTGATGCAAAGCGGATCGCACTTTCTCAAACGTTACAGTTGATCCACCAACAGCGGATGGAACGTTTTCTGAAAGAAAGATTGAAGAACAGTATTGATTTTTGCTGAGAAATTTCATGACGTTTTCTTCGATTTCAAGAGTTTGAAAAAAAAAGTTCTATCAATCTGGTCAAAATTGAAGTTCAAGTATAAAACAATATAAATTTGGTCAAAAAATAATATTTTAGGAGTTACTTAATATAAATGAAATTTATAAAAAAAAAGTTACTGCGATTAACCAATGAAGTCGTTTGACACGTGTTGGTTGACCATTACAGAGGTTTTGTGATTTTTCATTTTTTAGCCTCTTAAAGTACAGTTAATCTCGAATATGAGCTTCGTATCGGAGATGAGCATTTAAAATATATTTTTAAAAAAATTCTTCAAAATCAATTACAACTTTTTTCGCTCACTAACTTTCTGAAATTGTTTCCTACCTGTAAAAATCGTTCTATTCAATACATTAACATCTGTTTAGTTTCAATCAATTACCCTTGAAATGAAAATTTATTCCAAACATTTTTCATTTTTTTAATATTTATGTTGCAAAGCTTCGTCGCGTTCTATGATTCTTGCAACATTGTAAGTAACCAACAACAAAATACCTTGCAACCTTAAAAGGGATGAGTTTTAATTAAAATCATTATCGTTGCTATAAACAAAAGCTTGGAAAAAGTAGGGAATTGAGTCATTTATCAGTTAGTTGCAACAACAAGAATTCGAAAAACAACAACAATGTTATGCAGGTCTGCTTGTTTGTTTACCCACAAAGTAAAAATGCTTCGTGAAGAGGCATCGATCGATTAACTTATTGTCTGTAAGCATATGAGCGATGTAGTGAATATAAGTAACGGGTTCCCCTTCGCTCTATATGCTTTTTATGCATTTCAGATTTGCATATTTTAATTTACTTTGTTTGATATTCCTCCCTTTAAGCACTGGCCTGACTTGCTTTGTCAAATCAATGCACCTCGTCTACTCCGCGCGACGAAGGAGATTCTTTCGTGACGTCAGTCGACACTCGTTGCATGAATCATTGTCATCATCATCAATTTTATTTCATTCCAACCAGCCAGCCAGTCGTCTTCAACTCTTTTTTTTTCGTGTGCTGTCTGATTCCTGACCTGTGTTCGGCATGTTCGTGTGTGCGTGTGTAAAAAATTTTTGACAATGATGATGATTTGCTTCACTTTTCTGTTTTTTTTTTGTTGTTATTATTGTTATTGTTATTATCGTTTTGATAAAATAAAACTCGAAAAATTGCGTGCTCTGAACCGATTTATTTGATGACGTAATCAGCCTGCCTCCGTTTTACACTTCCTACGTGTTTGTTGATGTATTTTTGATGTAAATATAAAGTAAAGTGAAAAAAATCAGCGCGCGCGTTTTTTCTTTCTTTATTTTTTGAATGAATTGTTTTTGAAAATGTGAAATAAAAAAAAAGAGCAACAGTCAGTCGTCGTCAAATACAATCAGCGCAACATACACCACTGCTACAGAAGTAAATATTATTATTACGTGTCCAAAACCGGCATTTTTTCCTTCAAAACACCATTCATTGATTGAATATAAGCACGCGGCGGCGAGACCGGCGTGATGATCAGGGCATAAAATGTGGAAAGGAATGTGTGTGTGAGTGTAAGAAATCAAAATAAACGAAACATTGCATGTAATCAAAAGATAATAATTATTTACACGATTGCTATTTACAGCACATACACACACTCGATGAGTGAGTATTTGTTTCACTTTTCCATTAAATTATAAAGACATACAATTTAAATAAATAAGTGCGTATTATCAAGGTATTTAAGTCCGATATTTGTATGTCATTACGGGTCAATTATATTTTCTTCGGATTTCTTCATCTTCCTTGCGAATGCGTTTAAGCTCGTTAGGCAAGTACAATTTTAAAAAAAATGTTTCACTAAGAACGATTAGAGGATAATAAAATAACGATGAATAATTTAAAGAAAATTTTTAGTTTTAAGATAAGATATTTTTATTTTTGACAGAATATTAGAGGATAATAAACTAAGGATAAATAATTTAAAGAAAATTTTTTTAGTTTTAAGATAAGATATTTTTATAGGTATATTTTTATTTTTAACATCTTTTAATGAGTTCAAACATTTTTTAAAATATTAAAAATTAAATAAAAATAATTATTATTTAACTATTATACGATAAATTTTAATTACATATTTATTTTTTTTAAATACAATTTAAAATTTATTTTTAAAATAATATTACCTAATAATTATTTTTTTTATTATAATTAATATATTAAAGTTTTAATTTTTTAATTTTCAACCTGAAAAATGTAAAATGAGCATTATAATTATTTATTTTTATCATCTATTAGTTTCGTAGGATTTTTAAAATTGCACTTGGCTTTAGCAAGTAGTTATTTTATTTGTAAAAAAAAACAGTTATGGCACTTTGTTCTCTTAGAAACCTCAAATTAATATTACGAAATAGCATAATTATTATCTTTGTGCAATAAGCTCCTTTTTAATTGCCTCTCAGCTACTGTGCGCTGTTTGAAATAAACTTGCATTCAAATTACAATAAAATACATAAAATTTAAATAAATTGTAAACCATTGACTATGAATAATTTTCTTCACACACAAAATACAAGTTTTTTTCCACCAGAAATCATAAAACAATCCGTTCTCATAAGTACATGGAAAACAACAACGCATTTTATTCGCACACAGAAAACTTTGGAAATCACCGCAGCACGCTCTCTCGGCTCGCACAGTCGTACATATATGCAATAATAATAATTAATTTATGCAAATCAACGTTATTATAACTAGCCATTTGTTTGATGAAATGATTGATATGAACAGGTATGAGTTACAAACATTCTTGCTTGGTTCTTGCTCATTATTTGTTGTTTTAATACGTTTGTTATCGCTCTTCAATCAATGTTTCAACTCTTTTTTTTGCCTTTGTTTGTGACTAACACAGATAAATAATCATAAAAATTTAACAAGGCATGAATAAACAGGATTTTTTTTTGCATAAAATTTTAAAATATTTATAATAATAATTAAAGTACGAATGAACATCAAATGCTTGCCTCCATTTAAATAAAAAAGCATTATCATTCTGTTCAACTTTGTAAGTTGTGTCAACTTTAAAATTATGGCTGAATGCAAATTTAATGTCAAACCTTCCATATTTGAATATCGATAAAATTTGTATTTTTTACTACTATATTAGGATAGGAATTTTTCGCCTCAATATTCAATTCAATTTATAAAATGTCACAAAAATAGAAACAGAACAAAAAACGTTAAAAGTTTGTAACTAAAAAATAACATTCAGACACATTAGTTATTATTATTGGGCTTTTTTCGTACTAATGTTTGTTTTTTTCTGTATTAAAACTATTATTTATGAAAAAATTGTGACATTTTTTATTATATTGACATTTTTGGTGGCGTCTAGATTTCTTTTTTTTTGTGAAAAGAATTATATTTACAATAAAGTAAATTTTTATGAAAAAGTTTGTAAAAGTTTATGGAGAATTTTAGTTTTTTTTTGTTTATTTATACTAATGTATGAAAAAATTACAGACATAGTTGGTAGTTGGTACATATTTACGAAAACGATTTTTGTGTTATAAATGTATGTGATAGCAGCAATAAAAGGTACAAAGTAGCACATAATATCAAAACATAATAAACGAATGCGATGACGACAACGACGTGTGTGAGTAACTAAAACAGAGCAGGTGGTTGAAATGGAACACATATTTACAGAATGCAGTATAATATGAACTTTATTACAAAAGGACGTTAAAATTTTATCAAATGTTCAATGTTTCAAGTATTTTTATTCAAAAATTTAAAAACAAATTAAATTTGGATTACTTTTCATTATTTTGATATACATTTTTTTTTAAATTTAAATTTATATATTTTAATTTATTTTTTTTTTATATACCTAAATGAAAATTTTTGCTGCCCTTTTTCACATGTGTTTATGTTGACTTATTGTAATAATATTTTGTTGTCTTATTTATTGTGTATAACAAAAGTATTTTATATCTGCAGACACAAACAACGCACACACGTGAAAATCAAAAATTGTTTTATCAATATGCAAGAAGAAGAAATAAATTGGTTTTGTCTGTATCGTTACTATTTCGTCTCTTTAAAAGCTTGTAAAACATTTGAGTAAATTTATCGGCTTTATCACAAAATAAAAAGCAAAAATGAATAATGATAGAAAATATCGAACGTTTTTCAATTAATTCGATCTCATTTACACCGTTTTTAATAATATAATAAAATAATAAACGTTAAGACGAAAGTCGAAAGTCCAAGAAAATCAATAAGTTCAATACAATTAAAGATAATTATCTAAAATGCCAATAAAAAATATATATAGAGAGAAAGAGGTAATAATAATATAATAATAAAGAAAAAAATACAGGAAAAATTTATTTCTTATCATATTTATTATAATAAAAATAAATATTGGCTCAAACCGTTAGAAAAAAAATATGTACAAAGAAAAAAGGGCAAATGAAGAACACAAAAAAGTTAAAGGATTCAGATATTGTTCAATAGATAGCATTGTTTGATGAATAAACGTAATTATTGTCTTATACTTTTTATTATTTTTATTCGTCGTTTTGATAATTATAAATGTTGGTCGTTACTCGTATACGTTACTTACGAACGAAAGACGCGCAGTTTGTAACCCCTTGATTATTAAAGTTTTCGTTTGGTTTTTCTACCTTTTATAATTGTATGTAGTTGTACTTTACTATCGAACTGTTATTATTTTATAGATAACAGAAAAAAATTGAATTTTTATTGGACATCATAAAAAATAATCATAATTCAACTAGGTTTTTGTGTGCCCTATAATCTTCTTTAATGGTATTTTGAGTGTTTGAGTAAAATTTCTTTTAACAAAAAACGAATAAATAAATACATCAATCAGGATTTTAATTACTAACCACTCATTCGTTCATTTACTTGGCCAGACTAATGATTGAATGTTCAAATCGCCTTAATTAAATCTACTTGAAACACGATATAATTCAATTTATCTTTCTTTTTACAATACAAAAATTTCTTGCTCTCGTACATTTTAGAGTTTGAGCAACAAATTTGGTTTCGTCTCGATTTATTGATGCAAAATTTGGGACAGAAAGAGACATGCGCCACAATGGAGTATCAGTCGATTATTTCATTGGCTTGTAATATTTTCCGTTTTGTAAGATGAAGTTTTTTTTTCAATTATTATGACATCAAGATAACTTTCCATCATTATTGTTTTATTGTTCTATAAATTTTGTTTTAAACAGATACCGAACAAAAGATAAATGTGTTGCTTTCAAAAAAATTATATAAAATTCAAGAGGGTCCGATTTTAATTTTACCATTTCACATAAACCACAAAAGTTTTATTTATTTTTTTATGCAAGAATGTTTCAATTTCGACATATATGTGGAAAAGAAAAAATATTAATTACCCACTAAAATATCCATCCCCATCTGAAATGACATTCGAATCGCAACTAACTCTACGAAAAACAAAGAAATAAATGGAAAAAAAGTTTACCCTCACTTAGGTCCGTTCTCTATAAATAAAAACGGAAATAGAGATAAAAATATGCAGATAATTTTTTTGATATGTTACGAGTCGCGATCCATATGGTTTATTAAGGGACCAAGTTTTTTTTTGTTTTTTTTTTTTGCGGTCTATATGCCGAAACACACAACACAACGGACAAAAATAATTAACACACTTCTGTCTCGAGAACCATACATGTTGTATATGAGAGAATATTAATTAGATTTAATCGACTATGAATAATCTACTGGACTATGAACGACTATGAGCGACGACGAGGGTGTGATAGAAACTAAAATTTTTGTTATAATAATAATAGAGTATGGCAGAAAAGGAAGAGTGGAAGAACAGATGGAAATAAAAACTTTTTGTTGCTATATTGTGTGTGTATATTTCCAAAAGGAAATCCACTTTTAGCCTTATTATTAATTAAAATGTCTACAAAGAAAAATACCTATTGCTCGGAAAGTAGGCAACAAAAGCACTCCCATGCCAATAATAATATAATTTTTCACCACAATCAATATAAACATTGTGTTTATGCTAATAAATAATGAAATTAATACGCTTCCTTGTTAACAACAACCAACATAACACTTATCAGTCGAGTCTCTTCTTTAACATTTCTCGAAAGTAATGCTAAAAACCACAAATAACTGCATTCCAATCAAAGCCATACAGTAGCTGAATTAAATAAATGTTTATTTTATTTTTTTTTTCTTAATACGTGGCTTGCTTGCTTACACCTCGTTTTGTATAATATTATTATTTTAATAAAAATAAAAAACCACAAAAACTTCAACCTACTACACTAGAAGGCATTGCTAACACCTCAAATCTCTTAATAAATTTATACGAGAGAGAGAAAAATAATATTAAAAAAGACAAAAGAAGGCAAAGCAAGTCAATAAACGAAACAACATACGAGTACATTTTACATAATATTATTTGCAACAATTATAAAAGCCTTCGTAACATTCGAATAATAATACGAAAAAAGACAAAAGTTGGTGGAAAATATATATATATAAAAAAAGATTTTTACAATTGATTTTAACACCTCTCTTTTCTTTCATTTACTATGCCTCTGCCTGCGCACTAATATAATGCCAGCCACTTATTTATTACATTATTATTTTTTTACACATGTCCAAATGATACTTTTTGCAACACACATAAACTTGTATAAAACAACGATAGTTAGAGGTATGAGTTAATAAAATCAAGGGAATTAAAACTTTTTTTTGTTCGTAAGTTTCTTTCTCATATATTTGAGAAGAAGAGAAAAAAATATAAACAGAACTGAAGAAAAATCAATAATTTGGATCTTGTGTGTTTTATTATTATTATTATTTTAAGTATCGTCCCAACTACTGGTTTTAAACGCAGATGGAAGAAGAGACAGAGAGTCTCCAGTAACTTTTTTTTCTTAAACATTTAAAAAAATAAAATAAATTCTTAGCAACAATTAAGAACGTGCTATTTTCTCACACTTCAAAATAACTGAATGAACATCCGTTTTGCAGAAGAGAAATTCACTTTTCACGTAAAATGTTGTACTTGCATAATAATTGAATATTTTTGTTACATTGTAATATTAATTGAATACATAATATGTATGATGAAGGAAAAAAATATATAAATGAGAGAAGAGAATTAATGACTCGTTAACACTTAATTAATATTTAAGTCAACTAACAACAACAAGAAAACGGAATTTAGAACTGCGAGAAAGCTCGATGCCGAAGTGAGTTTGTTGTCCTACTCTCCTGTTTTAATTATTTTTGGCTTCGAGCGCTTAGCAATAAAACAATAATAATTTTTGAACAACTTCGTTGTAATATTAATTATTTTTATTTATTTAAGAGCATTTGAATGCAAGCAAGAGCAAATCAAGAATTAATTTTTGTGTGGTAAACTAATCATAAATTATAATTATCATAAATAATTCATCAATTAATATGATAAAATATGTGAATATTATTAGATTTCATTTTCATATTTTATTATTCTTGCATACAATTGATTGTTCAAAAAAAATATTCAGATTCTTTATAAAATGTGAAGACTCATATTTTGGTCATTGGTCCGTTGTTAATTTTTTTTACGAATATTTTATCATAATCGTTTAATCATCATTCACTATATATATATTTTATACAAAACAAAGTCAGTACTATAAAAATGTTCTTAATAATATTTATTTTATTCTAAACGTCTTAATTATCACCAAAAATAACAAAACAAAATAAATGTTTAATATAAATAAATGCGGCAAAAAAGTAAAGGTGGTGATGAATATTATTATTTAGACAAAAAATATATTTTTTTGCTTTTTGTGTGTTTTGTCTTATATATTTTCTCTTAATAAAAAAATAATAATAAATGTATAGACAAAAATATTACGAATAAATTAAGGTCTGCTGCGTATTTTTTGTTTTGTTTCTTTCGAATTTCTTGTTTATATTTATTTATTTTGTTGAATGATAAATTAATTTGATAAAGTGCTCAACAAACGACCAAACTTTTCGTTACTATTCTATTAGAATAATATTAATGTTTAGTTATTTTTTTTTACAATTATTAACTTAAGTTTTTAATGACGAAGATCAAAATCGCTTTTTAAATGCCTTTTCACTGTTTTACACCTTTTTGGGGTGTAAGCATTTGGTCGATTTTTATCAATTTTCATGTTTATTTAAGGAAGTGTAACTATGATTAGCATCTTTAAAGACATAAAACGTATTTTTTAAGAAAAAAATTTGACTAATGACTCATACATCTGAAATTCTCACAGTTTATATTGAAAACATTAATCAAATCAATGTGACAACAAGAAAATCTGCACCTACTTAAAAAAAAAAATGCGCGAAACAGGTTGCAATGCACTAATTAAGATATTAAGAAGACGCAGAATATTTGTCAAAACACGGCGAATGACTGAGATTTATAATCCATTAAAAAAACGGATGTGCTACTGTTTGTTTTTTACGACCGTTTTTATTAATGGTCATCTTCTTCTCTTCTCTGTCTTGAAGCGATAAGCGTTTAAATAATTGATTTATGTCTTAATTAGTGCGTATCAAGACATTCCATCTGTCTCAGTGATTTTCAATTTTTTATTTGTTCGCTTACATTTTACGTAAGATATTTTTTTGGTCATCTTTGCATGTCTCGATCTTCCTCTCTCTCCCTCAAAATACAAATCACTGCTGTGTAACTATTCACATGACGCTTGGTGTTTCGGGTTGTAAAACACGAGGAATTACATATGTTTTTTGTCTATGCGTCCATGTCGAGCAAGTCGCCTCGTAAAAACGACTGAAATCAATATACATCGCGTTCCAGCCATTAAACGAACATTACTTGGACAATTGAATAAACTTACAAACGCACGCGGGTGGTATTAAAAATAGAAAAATAAACAAGACACAGCTTAGCTGTCATGTGTTTACACAAATGTTTATGGATTTGTAGCAAATTTGATATCAGATTACAAGAAAAAAGCTTTAAAATGTCTTCGATAATGCGATTTTGTTAGGATTTAACTTGTAATGTACCTGTAAGTCGTTAACTGTAACACTTATTGGTACTATTAAAAATTCCTTCTACGTGATTAATCTCAATTTTAACCGGAATTTAGTCAACACAAGTAGCAATTAAAATATTTCGAGGTGAGAAAAGATGCATTTTTAAAACATTTTTTAAATTAATTCTTTTCTCCTTTTCGTCTTGTTTTTTTTTTTCTCAATTCAAACATGCTTTACATTTGTCGCAAACTGCGCGAAGACAGCAGAACAAAACAGACTTGTTGGCATTATTTTGCGTTTAATCGTTTCATCATCTCACTTTTTGTATACTTTTATTCAAGACATACAAGCGGAGGATAAAGTGTTCAAGTACTATGAAAGTAAAGGAAAATGACTAAGATATTCAAACAAGTGACATTCAAGAGTTCTTTCTTAACTTTTTTTTTTTGAAAGAACCTAACTAACCTGAACTTTAACGCACTTTTCGATTCCCTGAGAAAACTTAAAACTACCTGACGCTCTATTAGCAGAATCCCTTACAAACTAATGAGGAACACAATTCCCGTTACAAAAATAATTGAAGCTTGCCCTGATTTGAAAAAAAAACTTTCCCTATTAGAGCGACAAATGCTCTAAGCTTAATTCTAGCTGAAAAAAAAGCTTAAAAACTACCCTAACAACGAAAAGTGCGAGAAATTTCTAACTTAAAACTAAAAAGTTTCTAGAACTCACCCATTTTCCTGTCGATGTCACTTCGATGCTTTTGGTCTCCTTTTGTGTTTCGTTTTCCTGTGAAAATATTTTCGGAACTCCTTACGACGATGTTAATTGCCGCAAAGAGTTCCAAATTACAATATATTCTCTTGAAGTTAATAACTTACCTTGTACTTCTGTGATCGATCCAGTTTTGGATCGTTCCCTTGCCTTGATTGTCCTGATTATAAATTCCTCTTTGCTGTGTTTTGGTATATTTTCCTTCAGTTTTGCATCTCACCCAGCTACTTAGTTCCCGGTTTTGTATTATAATTTAGAATAAAAAAATAAAATCTCTTTGAAATGCTAAAATTGTAGCAAAAAATTTTAATAACCTCGTGTTTGTTGTTTTCGACGTGTATCCAATATGGCGGATAATATTTTGATGTGGCCGTTACAAATATTAAAACTGTTTTCGGTCTCACGTTTTGAAGGCCAATTAGAATTCATTCTAAAAACATCCTATAAATATTTAAAAATAAGAGAAATAAATTTTTTTTTTTCACAAAATAATTTTAATATTTTGCACTAAAATGTAAAAAAGTATCGAAATTTGTCGGAAACTATTGAGGATCTCACAAAAAACATGTGAGAAGGAATGGGAAACATTTTTGATTCTTGATTTAGCCTCTTTAGAATGTGATTTTTATCACTTAAAACCTAAATAACTAAAAAATTTGTTGTTAAAAAATTTTCCAGTTGGATATCCTTTCTTTCATTCTCGCACTTTACATGTGTTAACATTGAAATAAACAAACGAATAAATTTATACAATAAAATTTCAGATAAAAGTGAAACAAAATGAAATAAAAAATGCATCATTTACATACCTATAACTTGTTTAACGGTGTCATCTCATCCTCATTTTTTACTTTTTCTAGCTAAAACCCGTCTACTTTTCCAAAAATAAAACTTTTTCCTTTCGACCGTCAGTATCAACATCCATTATTGCCGCAACACATTTCATCAGATGGTCCATCATTAAATATTCATCAGAGATAATGACAACTTAGAAGGGACGGACAATGTCAATTAGTTAACAAGATCTTGTTCTCTATGATCTCTTTCACTCTATGGCTCTGTGTGATAAAAATAGGCAAATGAAATAACATAAAATTAATGAAGTAACTTCCATTCTCGTCCATTTCCAGTCTAATTAACCAAATTCATACGAATAATTAAAATAGACAAGTTTATCAAGAACTTACGGGTATAATTTCGAGAGATGTAACGTAAAACTGGCAATTGGTTAGTCAAAAAATAGAAATGCACGATCAACAACATCATGATTAATGATTTTAAAATTAACTCAATAATATTTCCGCTGCATCATGCCACATCAATTTGAGGGTGGATTGAATGCGAGTTGCCCATAAACATGGATTAATGAAGCGTAGAAAAGTGCTTTTTATCTCTTTCGTCAATGTTGTCCGCATCATTGTTAACAAGGGTTGTACAAATTCGGTATTGATTGAGTTTTGATGATTTTATTATATTGAGCGAATCTAATTTAATTAATTCGATTAATCACAAAAATTAATTTTTTAAATGTTTTTTTTGTACTTACAGTCTCAAACCACCACCGAAGGATGGCGTCACAAAGTCAAATCCGTCAAAGCGACACAGGGAACGTCTGAATGCAGAATTAGATTTATTAGCATCACTTTTACCGTTTGAACAAAATATTCTTAGTAAATTGGATCGACTGAGTATTCTTAGGTTATCTGTTAGTTATTTAAGGACAAAGAGTTACTTTCAAGGTGAGTACGAAAATGAAAACAAAAAAAAAACGAGAGTATCAAATTCCCCTCTTGCATTTTTGGTGGTCATTGATTGCACTCTTCTTAATTGAATGAACACACGAAAACAAAAAAAAAAGTTTGAGAATTAATTAAAATGACGTTTTGAAGCTTCCACACTTTATGGTAAATTTACAACCTTCCAAGAAAATCTCGGGGATTTGTTTGGGTTTCTTCACTTTTATTGAATTTTGGTGCCAAAGCAAAGTAAAAGAGTTCACGCTTCATTAATCATTTTTTGTGTGTGGATATTGTTTGTCTGTGCGATCGGGCGGTCAGTAAAAGAGTAGAGAGATTTACTGATAGATTAAACCTTTTGACACATGTTAGTGCACGTGACTTGTGTGGATATTTTTCTATCTATTTATGTTTTGATAGGAGTGGAAGTGTTCAATGTTCATTTAAAAGGAAGGAAGAAGCTTTTAATAGAACATCTATTAGTAAATTGTCGGTTTGATTGAATTTTGACCCGTTTTTGCTTGAGTCAAATGGAAATCGAGGTTAGCAATAAAAATATTTGTTGTGAAATATTTAGATTAATCCATGTTGATGGGTGACTTGACTTGACAACCGACTCTTTTGTTTTGAAGAAAATCCTTAAAAAACAGTGTCGTAGCTATTTTTATGGAAAAAAATTTTTTTTAGGTCCAACGTTTACTTTTGGTACACCACTGATCCTTTTATTAACATTTTTCCTGCGAATGTGATGGTTCGTCCTTTGTTGATTCAAGCACGGCGAAAAAAAAAATACAGAAAAATTTAGGTAGCTGTCGGAAACGTCAACGTTCGTAAAAATATTTATTTAGAAAATGATAAGAATTTAATCCACTCCACAATAATGTGCTAGATGTCTTGAGAACTGAACGAAAGGAAAAAGAAAGAAAGTCATAACAGTGGATTTGCATTCATTTCGTTTTTTTTTCTTCTACATTTTTTTTTACTCGAATAAGGACGTGGCCGATTTTGAAATCATTAAAATTTCAGACGATAAGGCGTCACGTTGATCATAGACCATAACGCGCACTCATATTACCTACTACAGATAATAGACCAGACAAAAGTAAAGTAAAACACAAAAAAAAAGTGTAGGAGATAGGAAAAAAAGTTAATTAAAACAACAGTCGTACAATTCAGCGCCCTCCACCTAAAATATTTTTAGCGTTTTTTTTTCTGTGTTCGGCAACAAAGCATTCTCTGTGTAGTTATATGCTTCGTTTAAAATTCATAAATTATTCCCTGTCTAAATTAATATGAGATTGCAACCACCTGGTCTGGTATTTTATTCTTTTTTTGTTGTTCTTGTTGTGAGACTGGTATCTATAAACACCACACAAAAAGTTTGGCAGTAACGTGTGTCTTATGGTCTTACAACAATGCTACCTTACCTAGACAGAAGACGAAGAAGATATGCTAGGAAAAAAAATTTATTGTGTTTTGTTGCCTTATTTATTTCTGGTGCAGTTTTTTTTCGTTATTTTGGAAGGTTGTCTTTGTTGAAAACGGTACCTTGCAATGCTTAAATGTCTGTCAGATTTTTTTTTTATTTATGAAGTCTATTTTTTTTTGTACCATTTGACATAAAGTCCAATGGGAAAAAAAATAAAATCATAAAAATTAAAGTTTTTTTTTTAATAAATTATCAAGAATTTTTTTTTTAAATTTAAATTTTTTCTACCTTAAAATGTGTTTTAACAAATATTTTTATCTCAATATTTTTTTAAAAAATAAATATTAAATAAAAAAAATTAAACAAAAAATAATATAAAATCTAAATTAAAAAATATCTTGAAAAATTCTGGAATATAAATGTGTTGAAAAACCATCAAAAAATAAAACGGTCGAAAACTGTTTGAATTTAGTCAGTTTACGTGAATGACTATTTCAAGAAATTTAATCTTGTTTTATCAATTTATTCAAAAAGTTAAAAATCAATTTAGAGCGGCCTAATAGAGATGAAATTGAACTCCTTGTCAAATCTTTTTTTTATCCCATTCTAATTAAATTTACAAATTTTTCACCAATTTCTCAAAAGGAAACGGAAATTTAACAAAATACATTTTAGGAGAAACAAAAATTATAAGATTGGGTATCTCACAGAATGGATTACAGAAACCCAAAAATAAAAAAAGAAGAAACACAATAAAATATTGCAATAATAATGTGTAAAGACGGCCTCGTAAGTAACTTGAAAGCACAGTCATGCGCATTGAGTTGATTGATGCCGCCATTGCGTGACAATAGATTCACCATCTACCCCGAAAAAAAAAAAGAATTAAATGAAGAAGAATGAAAACCAGAGAAAAAGGACGAAAACACCCATTTTCTTTTTTTCTTTTTTTCTCTCTTCAGTCTGTGTGGATTATGTGTTCGTGTCTGCCGCTATGTTCCCACTATCTTAAGTGCAATTGTAAGAAAGTTGTTCAGGATATGGATTGTCGGATAAAATGAAATTGCATTTTACCCACAATTTTTCGTAGAAAAAAAGTTTTTCTTTAAGATTATTTATTTTTTCTGCCATGCTTTGCCTCCAGAGACCCATCGAGTACTGACTGTGGCAAGTTTAGCAAGTTGGTAGAGGCAAAAATGTTTATTTATGTAACTAATAATAATAAAGTACTTTAATGCGGTAAATTATATCCCTGAGACTTGCTTTAAAAAACAAAATAAAATCAACGGGACGACGATACTACATTTTTTTTATATTTTGATATAAAGACACCCACTCTGAGTTCACATTCGTTCGTACAAAACAAAGCAAGGTATACGCGACAAGGATAGAAATAAAACACAAAAAAATTATTATAATCATATTTTTATGTGAGCACAAGAGCTAATTAACATAAAAATGTGGCAGATTATGATTTTTATCAAAAATAATAAATTTTCGGTGTTGTTGCCTTATTTATTAATGTTACCAGAGAGAGTCAGGTCTCTGCATATGTATATGATAAAAGAATAAAAAAAATTAAATACTAGCCACTAGAGCTCGCGCGAATGAATCACAACAACGTCGACGACAATTTTTTTATGAAACAAGATAAAATTTCTAGAATAGCGCTCGTAAAAATGTCATGTCGAGCCGTACAGCGAAAAGCGGCATATCATGCCCATTGTTGCCGTTATTAACACAACTATCAAATTAAAGGGAGTGTAAAATAGTTTTTGTTAATTGTGTTTGTCAAAAAAATGAAAGTGATATTGTCTCGTTACATGGCAAGAAAACTTTTTGTGGTTTTTATTTTTTGGCAATGAAAGTCACGAAAATCGTGTGTATGGCAGACCGAGATGTCAATTAAATGTCATTTTCTGTGGAAAGCAATTAAGTTGCAAATTGCCTTCAGTGCGCGAATAATTTTTCTGATGGGGCTTTTGAACTTTTGAGTGTTTTTAAGAAGGATTTTGCGATTCATTTTCGGTTTTTTTTCGGAATTTTGGTCAAACTATCTGTTTGCGAAAGCCCTTCAAAGATAGAATGTCGTAAAAGTCCTTCTTGACCAAAAAACTTAAAAGCTTTTATGTTAGAGACTTAAAGTTTGGCAAAAATTTGTAAAAAAATTTAGGGCTGCAGATCGGAATTTACACATTCTTGCCATATCTTTAGTCTCTATCATCTATCAAACTCATCCAAATTGGACTTTCGGGGCACTTATGAGATCCATACCTTCTCTTGCGGGCAAACCAATTGATTGATACTTTGTAAATTTGACTGTGAGATGGCTTCAGCCCCGTTTGGTTGAATGAATCGCTAAATCAAGCTTAAATATAAAATGAAATCTCCAAAAATTGGTTGAGAAGTCCCGTTTTTATGAAAAAAATGCGTTCACATAATTATCCGTAGTCCTTTTTGTGCTTTAATTTTCTTACAACTTTACTAAATTTACCTTCATGACCCAGAATAAGGGTGTAAAAGAACTGAAAATAGCATAATATGACCATATGGCACAGAGACGCTGGTCGACCGTCAAGTATCTCACTTGACTGACAAACGTCTGACTGACTTTACTCGCACCACGTAAAAAATTCAAATTAAGTATTGTTTCATTCATTGATTCCTTCTTAGTTTTTAGATCAAATTCATTCACACATGGTCGTAATGTGCGCAAACAAGCGCAAAAAATGGACACAAAAAAGGTGAATGAGTGTCCTTTGATGTAACGAAGACGCAAATACACAAAGCAGGATCAAACGATAATTACATTGACCTTGAATTTCAATTAAACTTTTTGTGTTTTTGCAGACAAAACCGTTACACTGATCACTCGAGTGGAATATTTGCATTTATTGTTTTATTTATTGATTAAATGCAACTTTTTAAAATAATTTCCCAGAACGGACTTGATGATTTTATTTTTATTTGATTATCGGGCAGCGCTTTCATCGAGCTGGTCAACGTCATAATCATTCCAACATATGCTCTACTTTTATTTAATTTAATCTAATTTTTGTGCCTGTGCATTATGTAATGTACGCCGCGCGCGCGGGACATGTAAAAATAACAGAAAAGAAGGGAAAGTGCACGTCAGGGATTAAAAAAACCATTAAATATCATAAATATGTTTTTAACTAACATTTATAACAAAACACAAGAAACAAGAAAGGACAAACGTTGACCCCTCATGTGTTTTTTTTTTGTGTGTATATTCGCGGCGAGGATATTATTTGTGGTGAATAACGTGTGTGAATGATGACCTCATGCAGTTCGAAAAAGAAAGGCAAACAAAAGATATCAAAAAAATTTTTTACGTCAATCAATTCAAGTCATTTGTTATCTAATTAAGACCATAACAGTCCCTATTAAAATATCACAAAAATAGCAGATTAATAGCCATGATGATGAGAGTAAGTTTTTTTTTTTGACTCCGTTTACCTTTTTTTTGGGAGTGGCGATCAGTGAGACTACGAATATATTCAGGAAGTTGTCGGCATAAAATTAAATAAAACTTTTTCCTGATAACTTTTGCAGGAAACGTTCATGAAAATGTATTAAAATAAAAATAATGAGAAATTTTATTGTTTCCACAAAAAATTAAAGGAAAAATGAATGAAATTTGGGGGAATTTTTATATATTTTTTTTGGAGCAAGTTAGGCCGCTCCAAGTTTATGTCGAATATTTAAATAATTTTTTATTATTTAAAAAAATTTTTTGAGATACAATTTTTCACCGTTTGTAAATATATTTTTAAAGATAAATTTAAATAAAGAAAAAAAAATATTTAAATTGTTTAATTAAATTGCTTAATTAAAATTAAATTCAAATCATGTCGAAAAAAAATTAGAACATTTTGAATTTTTTGAAAATTAGAATTCTATACAAAATAATTTTAATTAGGTACAAGAAGTTCTGAAGTTTCACATTTTTTTTATTTTTTTAAAAAGAACATGAAAATTCCAAAAGTAATTTTTCAGGAAATTCAATTCTATTTTTCACTTTGGGTTTTTTTTTTGAAATATTAAAATAAAACACGGGACCAAAATAAATTTGGAGCGACCTTACAGAAAACGAAAAAAAAAACATTTAAATGAAGAAGGAGGGACGGAAAAGCTGATACATCATAAAATCCATTTAGATAAAGAAAAGAAATATTTTCATATTCTTCGATAACAAAAACGGCCCAACTTTTTTTTTGCGCGAATGTATTTATGTTGGTTAATGTTTAAATAACGATCACCGACAGTCAGTCAGCACAATGTGAAGCAAAGTTTACATTAAATTATTCATCATTATTATCATTACTTTGCTTTTTTATGTGCGCTATATATGCTGGAATTGCTAAAATACACAAAACATTAAATTTAATGGAAGTAAATACTCCTCCACAATTTTTAATCCATTAAAGTGCTATTAAAACATCATTTTTCCCGTCGTTGTCGTCGTGCGTCGTGCGATTGCCGAGAGACATTTTAATTAAATTTTTTATTTCTCTTTTTTTCCAGTTGTTATGCATAAAGACAAAGAAGAAAATGGAATTCTGTCGCATCTCCACAGTCACCACGACAGTTATCGGGCACGAGATTTGGGCGCAATTGAGCATCACATGCTCGACGGTGATATGTTTCTACAGGTAAGTCACCATAAATTTGTACTTTTTATTTTCGGTGGGATCATAAAGTGTTGCATGTCGTCATATAGAGCAACAACAAAAAATTATCAACCACTTAACTTTACATAAGTGTCACATCGGATCGCATATCGGGGTATTTACAAGAATCCAAAGCATATTTACACACACACACACGAAGACGACTACTAGGTCACGCAATTCAATGTCGTTTATTGTACTCATTGTTGTTGTTAGCGGTGGTGCTGTTGTAAAAATCTTGTAAAAAGAAAATATTTATAAATAAATGCTAGAGCTAGGCAGCGAGTGATGATTGTTTTACTTAACTTTGCTTGATTGCTTGCTTGTGTGTCAAGGTGTATCATTGCCAGTTGTTGTCGCTGAGTACGACGGAATGAATGAATGAACAGAGAAAAAAAAAATAAAATGGAAATTAAGGCGTGAGAAAAACTTGGAAGTATATTATCATAAATGAGCCAAAAGTGGTTGTTGCATCACTTATCTGTTGCATTTTTTACTGACGTAAGATTATGATAATGTACCTGTGTCAAGTTGTAAGCTTTGAAAAAAAAATTCAAGGTGAATGTTAAATGAATATTTAAGAAGTTATAGATTTTTTAAATTGGCAAAAATTATCTCATGTAAATATTTTTGGTAAAAATAAAATTAACTCGCTTTCACGGAAAAGTTTTACAAAAATTCTAGGCTCGATCTGGATTGAAAAAAGTTTGAATTTTATTCACTGAATATTTTTTACTATAGTAAACCGTAAAAAAATTTATCTGTGAAAAATTCATGATAATATTAAAAAATTAATTTTTTGAATAATTAATATTTTAAAATTGACTTATAGCTTGGACATAATGTAATTCAATATTTGATAACATATTTTATTTTTCTTTCCTTAAATCTTATTTCTTCTTTAAATTTATTGCAATTCAAATTTAATTTTTTAAATTTTTTGAATATCACATTGGAAAAAAATGATAAATGATAATTTTCCGATTTATATTGTCAATGAAATACGAAAACTGACTTAAAAATATTTTTTTCATAGCTTTCGTAATTTTTTATATTAAGACAAATTAAGACTAAAATTAATAAAAAATGTTTAAAATTTTATAAACAATAAAAAAAATTAAAGTTTATAAGAAATAGTGAAAAGAATAATAAAAATTGATAAAACTTTGAAGAGAGTTTTTTGAAAGAGTATTATTATCATTACATCACTTTTGATTTCCAAAATAATGTGAGAAATTCATATCAATCTAATAACTAAATTCATTAAAATGCTTTGGGTTAGTGACCTACAATGCAATTATTTTCTATTATTTTTTTTTAAAGTATGATTGCATTATTTTCCACCAAACTACAAAATTTACGGGTTAAAAAGGTGTTTTTCCATTCAAAAGAAGCAAAAAAAAACCAAAAACCATTCATAAATATTATAGTTTCCTGGATCACGATATTTTGCGAGTGGCACGCCATGCTACTTTTGTTGCTTAGATGAATGTGTCGCAGGCGAAAAATGTGTTGCTTACAAATATTTTTTATTTTATGTCTAAATCAAGTCAACTTTTGTTTTACTCGCAAAAGTCTGTGTGCAGCAAGCAGTGGAAAGTTAATAAACGCGCCCGACAACAACTCCACGTAACTTTATAAGAAAAAGGGTGTTGTGCATGCCAGAAATACATAATAACAAGGCTTGACTGATAGCTGCTTGTTGCTCACATGAAAAAGTGTAGCGGAGTGTAGGTACGTGTGAGAAAAGAGTTAAAAGTCACACGAAAAGTAATAAGTCTTGTGTTCGTTTTGAATGTCATATTTGTGTGTGTAGTCGATATTGAGTCATGACATGACAACCTGTAGCTTTTATTTACTCTTCTTATCTTTCTTCGTCGTGCACAACGACGACGACGACCGATCGACATGCACTTTTCACTTTCGATGAATCAGAATCGCGGCGCGAAATGATTTTATTAGCTGCGATGCATGCGTTGGATCATAAATCATGGATGAGATGAACGCGAGAAGCATGTTGTCGACAATTAACTGCAATTTAATCTGGCATCTCGGATTTTCTTCACATGTGGGTCACAATTTAAACCATTTTCCGTTAGTTATGTGGTCGATATCGCACACACACACACACTCAAGTAAATTTCGCTCAATTATCGTGCGTGATTAATCAAATTAAAACATAGTTTACACACTTTATTACCTCCAACTACCAGTCAAGCATGTTCTTGCCATTTGTTTAACTATTTAAATATAATATTATTACATTAACGTGGTACTTCAAGTCAAATCAGTAAAAATAATTGTAACTGTTATTTTTTAGTGGTTAGTGATTTTCGTGCTGTAAGCACATTTTTGCTATCAATTGACATTGAACTTTCGTGACTCTTTGTATATAGAAATATTTTCTTTTTTTTTCGGGTAAATAAACGATGACGCGTGAGTTGTCGCTTTTCTGTGCGTGCTGCTTGCGCTAAATGTCCGTAATTGTCGTCACACACAAATCACAACGCAACAAGAACAATATGCGTGCAAAGTTCAATTATTATTAAAACATTTTTTCAGCGGTTGCAATTGAATTTATCTTTACGTCGCGAAAATATTTATCATAATCGCTTTAAATCACCCGTAAATCTGTGGTATGAAGAAATTTTTGGGCAAAGAAAGAGGGCACGGAACCCTCATATTTAATTTATTAATATTTTAATATGGACACATTTTCGACTCAATTTCCGCTTCATTTGTACATATGGCAAACGACGAATGTACGGCAATTTTTGGGCGTGGTTAATGGTGATAGTAAAATAGCAAAATTATATTTATTTTTCGTGTGTATGCAATTTTTCCATGCTGGGACGATCGCCATTTTCTCCCTATTTCGATTGATTTTTTTTTGTTGTTTTAATTTTTTTTTTCAAATTAGACTGGAATAAATGAGCACAGAATAAATAATTGATTGACACAGTTGCTTGTTCTGTTCATTGCTCTGCTCACTCACAAGACTCACGCCATTTAAGGTGAATTTTTGTATCATGTTCGCTTTGTGTTATAATAAAAATAAAATAAAACTAAATTAAAACATTTAAATTTTTCCCAGGCACGAAATTTATAATAATAAAGCATAAAAGAATGACGACAACGAAGCAAATAATGTTATAAAGATATTAGATAGCGAAAAAATAGGGAATTGGGTAAAAAACTATACAAGAAAGAGAGAGAAGGGAAACACGATTATTATTGCAATTTGCTAAAAAAATAAATCTTTCTTGTTATTAACATTTTTCAATTATTTTGATTTTTTCAAATATTTCTAAATATTCGACTTTTTTTTAAGAAAATTTTAGTCATGGAATTTTTTCACATATATTTAAAAATCCCACATTTTCATATAAAATAGGATTTTTCATACTTTTTGGTCCTTTACTAAGAACTAAGAACTTACTAAGACGTGGAAAATCACATTTTTTGACATATCTGAAGTGTGTTTTACACGAGAAAACAAACAATCCTGGTGAAAAAAAATATATTTCAAAAAATTTCAGTCAACCTCCTGATATCTGTCAATTTGTGGCATTTTTGAAGGATTAGATCAAAATTTTTGGAAATTTTTGTTTTCAATTGGGTTTAAATTAATCAATTTTTACCATGAATAAAAATGGAAAATATCTGAAAATTCTTTTCAAAGCCAAAAAAATATTATTTTGCATGTCTCGCGTCTTAAGACGTAGCGCGAGATGTCGATTTTTGCTGTATTTGTACCAGTTGAAAAACCTAATTATGCTCTTAAAACATGGCCCTCAGAGTAATAAAATCACTTAGTTCGGTAAATAACTGACGTAACGCATGAAACTTGTATTTTTATGACTTTTTCGACGTATTTTTTTCCTTTTCTCGCATAATTTCCCGATAACTACTAATTTTCGCCACAAATTCAACAATGTAGCCATAGAGGCAAAAAAAATGTTTATCAGGATTCAACAACCAATTAATCATGCACGGGAAACTGATAACGCATGTAGTACGCCTCACTAAATCATAGTTAATTGCCCACCGCACCGCACATTAAATGCGAATGAATTGTGATAAAAATCTCAAAATAAATAATAATATGACTTTCCCAATGACCCTTATAAATATTTATTAATATCGGTCACGTTGTCGGTCAAAAATTTTCCATACAACAGCTTGTTATCGTCACACAGCTTTCAAAGGTAATAAATAAGTCAAAATTTTCGGAAGTGATAAGCAGTTTTGTCCTGCTTCTTGTTTAACTTTTGCGTATTCATACCGAGGAGCAATATCACCAGTAAATCAACGATTAACGCAATAAAAACATTGTGAGTCATGCCCCAATAACCGCAAGTCAAACAGATTTATTTTCCCGCATTTTATTTATTTAAACAGCAAAAAATAGGCAAACAAAACTTGAAAAAAAAATTATCTTCTTGTAAAATTTTTGTAAAAGTCAGCGTCTAGTACGTTCGCGTACCAAATATTAATTATCAATTATTTACGCAATTAAATTCAACTGTTTATCGCATTTTTTAATTCAAAATTAATTATTGTTTATACGGTTCTTGGTGATTTTAAATGCATCCGTAGCTACTTCGCACTACTGTAACTTGTTGTAATTATGTTTCACATTTTTCCATTATTTTTTTACAAGAACGAATGCTAATTTAACGTTAGATTCGCAGTCAAAACACCATCATAATTCATAAATTAATTGCAGTGATGATGGAATTAAATTAAATTACAGATGAGCTCTAGTTAGAAAGTTAGCGGTTTCTAGTTCTGGATGGGATAAAATTATCATAAGGGAAATTTTTACTTAATTCAGGCCGCTCCAAATGAAAATCAAAATTTTTTACAACAAAATCTATGATTAAAAAAAATATCCAAAAATTTTCCAAATTAATATTAAAATGTATTTTGCAGTATTTTTAGCTTTTTTACTAAGGCCGTTCCAAATTTTTTTCGATGTTTTTGTCCCAAAAGATTTTTTTCAAAATGAAATAAATAAAAAAAGTTTTGAAATACTTTTTCATACAAAATGACAAAATTTTAACCAATTTGGGCCCTTAAGGAATATTTTAGTAGTTTTTGTGGTATTAACATTGAGAATTGATGATTTAAAATTGATCTCAGAGTATTTCAAGTTAAAAATTTAAACAAAAAAATTTCATAAAAGTAAATGTCAAAAAATTTTGAAATATAATTTTTTTGAAAATATTTTTAGAGAAGGAATTTCATGTGGAATTTCGTTTTTCAATACAACAATTTTTTTTAAAAAATTTTGAAATTCTTTGAAAAAATATGGAAAAAGGCCAAAAATTGGTCAATTTTGATGACATTTTTAACTTTTTTTTTTATTTTGCCCCATTGGATTTTCGGCTTTGGGACAAAAACATAGAAAAAAATTTGGAGCGGCGTAAATTAAAAATAAAAATTTTAATGTTCTAAAAAAATAAGATAATTTTCTTAAAAAAGTTTTTTTTGATTAAAAATAATTTTATAATTAAAAAATTATTATTTTGAACCCTTCCTTTTTAAAAATTTTTCTACTAAACCATTGAGTTTCATTCGGAACGGCCTCAGTGAAAGAAAAACAAAGTTATGAATGAGTCTGGGAATGATTCTCTCAAATAAGCATTTACTACTCGAACTGACCTGAATCAGAAAACTTGAATGAATGTCATTAAAATCGCATTACGGACCAAATCAAACAAAAGATTTTTTTATCCAACTCTTTTGTTTTCATTTTTTTGTTGATCTTTAAAATAAATTTATCTACGCGAAGCTACACAAAAAAAGTTATGAATGAATTTTTTAATGCTGTTAAATTGATTTAAAATTCCTTCCTTTTTTAAGACAAAAAAGGTTGTCGGTCGTTTTTTGGTCGGAAAAAAATAAGCGATTGACCTCATCAACGTCAAATCTGTCTGGATGTTTTTTTTTCTAAATCACTACTTTCTCCCAGTTATGAAAAAAGTAAATTAATTAACTAGATTTTTTCGTAGAGATGCGATGGTGGAACGGATATTGTTTACAAGTTACAAGTTCCTGTCGATGTAGAACAAATTTAAGAACATCAAACAATTTATATTAATAATCACTAGCAGCGAGAAACTAGTAAAAAACATCAACATTAATGAGACATAAATGGATGTTTTCGAATTATCTCTTGTGTAAACATTCACGAATCTGTACTTCAGTACAAGAAGAGAGATTTATCATTATTATTATTAAATTTTATTGTTTTATGTCTTCCAGAATAATATTTGATGTTACTTTAATTAGAATGATGATTAATTTTGTGTAATAATTCACGAGAGTAAATTATGAGTTGATGTCCAACAAAAAATAAAAATCTGAAAGTGAGCTGCCTTTGAGTTTCTAGTCCAAAAACAAATTTTTTTCTGAATGATTCACCATAAATAAAAAAAATAATAAAAATATTTTCTCTTTTATTTACAGGCTCTTAATGGTTTCCTAATGATATTAACATGTGAGGGTGAAGTTTTTTTCGCAACCCATAGTATAGAAAGTTATTTAGGATTTCATCAGGTAAGTGCTTTTATTTTCCTTCGTCCGTATATTTTATTTTTAAATTCCTTTTCTTTCTCCGTTTTATTATTCTTCTTTGAGGATAGACAATAACATAAGCAAGGCAAGCACACAAGCAAGCAAAATCGGGCACACTTTTATTATTGAGGCAGTTAATCTTTTTCCATTCTTTATTTTTTTTTTGTTGTTGCTTTTGTATTAACTCTACTGGCACAAAAAAAGTGTATCAAAAGCAAGTCTAATATTATTTTATTAGGTTTTTATATGAACAGGGGGGTCATATTTATGATTATAAAAGTATCATAGACATATAATTTATGAAGATTGCCATTCTTTTGTATTGGGTTTAAAGGGAGTTTTATTCAGAAAGCGATCCTCTGTAATAAAGCAACAGAAGGTTTTCATGTCTGTCTGTTTTTGTGTTAAAAATATTAGAAAATTAGTGTCACCCTCGCAATTACTAAAACGAAGTTTATGGGTAACTTTAGTTCCTTATTAAAAATGCTTCAAAAAACGATTTTATGACCAAACATTGAGCAAATCTTGACTTTTGTTGCATATGAATATTTTTTTCTCCAAAAGTCACCTTTAAAGTATTTTTCTTAACCATTTGAACGCATGTCATGCAACCAGGAAGCTGTTTAATCGCCTCTAGTAACCTTTGTTGTCCTCTTTTGTTTTAGCATTGCACGTCAAACACTTGCAAAAGTGCAGCAAAAAGGTTGAATTGCAAGCACAAATTATGATGAAGACACTCTGTCTGTCTGATCAGTGATCAATAAAGAAACATTCAACTTGTTTGTTTATTTAATATTATTTATCGAACTCGAAATATCTCGGTAACGGTCTCAGGCACCATAAATGGGCGAGTGCATTTTATTATTTATGCAGCAGTAAAGCACATCGTCTCATAATAAAAAATAATAATAAATAGACAAGAAGAGTTATTTCTTCAAAAGAACACATAAAAAAAACAAACATCTATAAAATTATTGTGCGAATATAAATTGCTTGAAAGTGTACAATGTGGCGCTTCTTGATGAGAAAACTTGAAAGCTGAAGGTGGAATGAAATAGTATAAAGAAAATTAATAAACGGTTTTGATTTATGTGTTTTCTTTAATGGTGCATTGTTTATGTTTGTTTGATTTTAAGTTGTGCTTAACTCGAGGCAAGGTTGTGTGTCAAAACTCAAATAAACGAGGCTCGCGCAGTTGATTGCAGCAAATACGAAGCCACATATCGTCTGTGAAATATGTTTTCAATTATTTAAATGCCTAATCATCATATATTTTCCACTTCAGGCACTTTTGAATCTCAACCACCGCAGAACGAGAGACACACAAGTGAGGGAGATATGCAAAAAAAGAGAGTTATAAACATGTTATTTTTATTAAATAACTTGTCATTGTATGTCGTTACTATATTTGTTTTAAACAAGCCACGCACTAAATTATAATAATCTTCAAACATATATGCAAGCGAGTGCAAAAAAGCAGAGAAGTGGGAAGGCAATTAAACTAGGAGATGATTTATGTCTTAATTTGATCGCAAAAAATAAAATTACATTCTCTTGTATTTGTCTTGTTGCTTCGTTGCTCGTACACCCAAAGAGCATTAATGAAAAAAGAAAGACGTGCACATAAAAAAAATGAATTTTGTTTATGACGATGATAAAGATGTCTGATTGTTCAATACTTCAGGCAGTGTTTATTGAAATTGAGATTTTTTTCCTTTTGCTTCATTTCACTTGTTTATTTTTTATTTTATGAAAAAAATTCAATAAATAATAATAATAAGAAAATGCAAAAAAAAAAAATTATTCGTATTCTCACCATTTTTTTGTGAGTTTGAGAGTATCGAAAGCATGTGCAGAACATCCAAATGAAGTGCAATGTTCAAAACTTTGACACCATTAAATTTATGGCGAGTTGCCACTGCAGGGTGCAGCTTGATTGTCGAAAAATTGAATTTGTGCCCCCTGAGTGGAATGTGAACTAGAACACAAGGTTGTGTTAAACGCTTTAAAAAAAAATTCAGGAAAGAAAATAAATACGGAGAGAGAAGAATTTTGTTTTGTTGATTTTTTAGATTTCCAACTTTCAATCAAATAAATAAGTATATACAAAAATCAAAAATCGATCATAATGGCAAAAGAAAATTTAAAAAAAAAAGATTTTGAAATTCTGAACAATATTTAAAAAAATATTAAACAGAAACCCGAGAAAATTATAAAAAAATATTAAAAAAAAATAGATGAAAAAAGCCATAACTTTTAAAAAACACTAAAAATAGAAAAAATTTTTGTTTCGCTTTTTTTTTCATTAAAAGGCGCTTGAATAAATTAAATCATTTTTTATTTGCAGTCTGACATTGTTCACCAATCTGTATACGAACTAGTCCATTCCGAGGATCGTGAAGAGCTGCAGAGACAACTCATGTGGAATTCCTTTCTTCCCGCCGATTTAACTGGCATGCCATTGTCCGAAGCACTCGCTCCCGATAAAATTACGCATCTCGAGCGAAGTTTCACTGTGCGATTTCGATGTCTTCTGGATAATACGTCGGGATTTTTAGTAAGTGCTTAAAATTAATTCAAGAATTTTTTATATTAATTTTTTTTTATTTGTAGCGTTTAGACATTCGTGGACGTGTTAAAATCCTTCACGGACAAAACCGAAAGACAGAAGAACCTCCGCTGGGACTTTTCTGTTATTGCACACCTTTTGGACCTCCAAGCCTTTTGGAATTGCCTCAAAAGGAAAATATGTTCAAGTCTAAACATAAATTGGACTTGTCCCTTGTTTCGATGGATCAACGGTAAATTATAAAGATTTTTTTTTAAATCAATTAGATATTTTAATTTTTGTCTGTGTTTTAATAAGCAAAATTTTTTTTTTATTTTTTTTTTATATTTTTTTTATTTTTTTGAAGTTAAAAATTTTATTCTTTACATGAAATAAATTTTAGTGCACGTAATTTTCAAATTTTAACTTAAAATTAACGGAAAAATTACAAAAATTAGAAACAAGAAATATTTTTTTTTAAAAAATTGAAGTATTTACTTCATTAAATTTAATTATCTTATATATATTTTCTAACAATGATTTGTTTTTCAAACAGAGGCAAACAAGCGCTTGGCTATTCGGATTCTGAGTTGGCAAACATGGGTGGATACGACTTAGTGCATTACGACGATTTGGCTTATGTTGCAAGTGCGCATCAAGAAAGTAAGTCTCCCGAATATTTGAATAATAAATTTGAATAAATTTTCTCAACTAAATTTTCGTTTTAGTGCTCAAAACTGGTGCTTCTGGCATGATTGCTTACCGCTACCAAAAGAAAGACGGCACGTGGCAATGGCTGCAAACCAGTTCGCGTCTCGTCTACAAGAATTCCAAGCCAGATTTTGTGATATGTACGCATCGTCAGTTGATGGAGGAAGAAGGTCGCGACTTGCTCGGCAAACGAACGATGGACTTTAAAGTTAGTTATCTCGATACGGGTCTCTCGTCGAGTTACTTTACGGACACGGATCAACTGATAGTTCCTTCGGCGGGTGGCGGAAGTCCAAATGCGATCGTACCGCCACCCACAGTGCATCAACCACGCGCCAATCGTCGTTACAAAACCCAATTACGGGATTTTCTCTCAACTTGTCGCACGAAACGCAAGTCTTCGTCTGCCCAATCATCAGTGGGGCAAATCACACCTCCTACACCCGTCGTTGAGTACATTCCGGATGCTTCGGCCGCTGTTGCTGCTTCATACTCTAATTTGAATCCAATGTATCCGTCGCCGTATGCTGCGGGAGCTGAAAACTTTTACATTCAGCATTCGTATCCTGGGGTCACGGAAAACCTTTTTCACCAGTATCGATTGCAAGGTGTGGGAAGTTACTATCCGGATTACCATCATTCGCCGACATCAACGTCTTACATGACAGCAAACGGTTTCCTGCCGTACGAGAGCCCGTACGGAATTAGTGCCACAGCCAAAGAAGAAAAATGGAATGAAAACTCAAAATACTACGGAGGAAGTGACAATAGGGTTTACAGCGGGTATACGAGTCCAGCTCAGGTGAGTAATTCTTTTCAATTTTTTAGAAATTTAATGTAAATTTTTTAAATTTTAGGTAATTCAGCCTACGCCTCATCACAAGACTCCAAAAACGTCACCTCCAGTAATTGATGCGGTATCATGTTCCTCTGGCGGGCCATCGCCCGTTACAACCCACAATATCCAAACGCCCAATAGCAATAATTCGACGTCAACGAATAACAACAACATTCCACCAACGCCTCCAAATTCGAATTCCTCCAACGGGATTCTCGCTGTCACGCCAAAAATTGAGCATTCACCACCAATTTCCACGCAAAGCCAATACGAACGACAAACAGTCTTGATGTGGGGAGCCTCCAACAACAATAGTTCACGATCGCCAAATACGACGCCAACGTCAAATGGGGCAGCTGCCTACCAAGAGCATCACGTAAAACAGACGCCAAGTCATCAAATATCTCCGACGTCGGAAGATAGTCATCATGCTTCGTCGGCGGCGACACCGGGATCACTCTCGTCTCACTTGAAATGGAATGGCATAACCAAAGATGTCCCGCCCGGCGTTCATGTTTATCCATTGCACCAGCATCACGAGCTAAATGTTGATCATTCGGCCGCCATGTACCAACAAGCGTTGTCGCATCACTCGGCTGGCGGACACTTGGACCACTCGTTGCATCAAGGGCAAAATGCACAAAATAACTGCGAGGTATGGACACCACCATCATACTCGCAATATCAATATTTTGCATATCACCACGCTCCTCAGCACCACACAAGCACTCAGTGAGTGTCAATCAATTTTATTTTTTTATTATTTCATTTTTCTTTCCTATCATTTGACGTAAATATTATTTCTTGCACTAACAATCACTTTGCCGAATTTCCTCGAAACGAAACTCAAATAAACTGAAATTCAGTTTTTATGTTTAAGGTCATCACAGTTGGCGGCAGCAGCAACGGCAGTCGATCATCAACCATACACCACAACACAATCACATTGTCTCTCGCTCAACAACGGCTTCATCCATCCGTCGGATCATTCGGCAGCAGTTGCCCATCCCCAACACGGTTCCATGCTTACCCAACTATCGCATACCACACACATGCGTATGCCACCGACCCGGACGGGAGTCCTCTGTTGTCCTTCTCTGAAGTAACAAACACCTTGTTGAACCAGTAAAAGCAGCCGACAGAAGAATTTAAAGGTTTCAGATTCAGGCATAATAAAAAAAAATATTTATCAAAACGCCAATATTAACTCTTAAGCAATAACTTTTTGCTCGTTTCCATTTTATATATTCTTAACTTGTAAAAAAAATTAGAAGCAAGTAACTTTTCCCTATTTGTGTGCAATTTTTAGTAAAATAGAATAACATTTTAAATGAGATACAAAATGGACTCTAATTGTAAATACCTTACCTATCTATTTGTGGTCCTCGTTAAAAAAGAGCAAACTAATCAAAAATCATTCGTACTAAATTTTGATTTTTATGAAAAAAATAAATTTATTAATTTGCTGACTTGTAGCCGCGAAATGGAATTTTTTCTTAAATTTTTCAAAATTATTTTTAAAAAATTAATTTTCATTCAATTTTTTACTTGACAAAGAACAAAAAGTTCAAAATAAATTTGAAGCCGCTTAAATTAAAAAAGAAAGTCCTACAGAATTGAAATTTATTTATAAATTTTTTGATTATAATATGAAGGACGACCACTAATTACTCCATTCTGTTGAATGATTTCAGTCTGTCGACCTTGACTCTGCGAAACTGAATGAGAGTTGTAATTATTTTCTCTCACATGTACCACGTTCGATGTTCTTGATCCTTGAATTCCATTCGGATAAACTCCTTGATTCGAAATACGTCCATGGAAACTTGGATTATTTCCATAGACTGATGGTTCCACATTCAGATCTCTAGTAAAAGTTTGCGGAAACTCCCCGATCGGATGTAAATTTTGATCAGGAATAACTAACGAGGATCCAAGAATCCAAAAAATGGACAAAATTAATAATTTTAACAACATTTTTTTATTTTTTTCAATGGCTTGAAAGGGGTTTCTGAATGAACTGAACTTTTCAAATATTTTTTTTTCTTTATATAGCGAAGAAAAGATCTAGAAAAATTTTCTCTGGTGATTCCCAGTGCATGAAATTTAATTTTTTTTTGCAAGTCAGCAATTATTATTATTTTCAATGAACTTTCAAAATTTCTTACTATTATCAAACATTATCTAATAAACTGTCAAGTGACTCATTCTTGAAAGTTTTCCACTATCTTCAACTCTTTTAAAAAGAATCTCACAGCAATAATTAAGAGTATAAGGCACAAGTTTGCAAGTAAAAAAAAAATCTATAAAAATACTATTTTAAAAATTATTAGCTTTGTAAGTAAAGAAATCAATTAAAATATATAAAAAATATAAATATTAAAAATAATTCATCCAATTTTTCTAGTCTTTGATCATTCTTAATCACATAATTCAAACGATGATTAAATAATATATTCGTAAAAAATTATTGTAATAAAAATTTAAGAAAACGTAGCAATGATATTTGTACTACCTACATATTTAATTAAAAATAAATAAATAAAATTATAATTTATGTGACGAAAATAATTAAAACAAAAACTCAGAAAAAATAAAGAAAATTATCAAAATCCTAATTTGTTTTAACATTTAATGTCATTTGTACCAAAATCATCGCCAATCCACCAATTATTCCAGTAATGCTGAAAAGTGTCAACGACAAGAACTCCCCATAAAAGTTTCCGATCGAAACCATCACTGGTGCATTCAAGAGCCAAATGCGTCCACAAAGAAGGCACGAAAACATCAAAATTTGCTTTTTTCTCTGTGTCACAAGATCAGTTGAACATGACACAAGTACACCAAACGAACACGATACTGATGCCTTTAACACCAAGCAAAAGTACAACAAAGTTCCGTCACGATAGAATTCCGATTCAACATCTCTCCAATGCCACATTTGCAATGCAATTCCAGCACCGAGCAAGTTAATCAGTCCACTCGAGAAAAATTTTACACTGCAAGTCGTTGCGAGTACGTATCCAATAAAACATCCAATAACTTCACTTGCAGCTATTAATAATGCATTATAAGACAGAAAATGACGACCGTAATTCGGCATATTTAGTACCATGCCAAAATACATGATGGTAAAACAGGCAAAAGCAACGTGAATACAAAAAATTCGAATTTGTTCCATTGTTGATGTTCGCCACAATTCGAACCAAGAAGCAGGTTTGCAATTAACGATTGAATTTGCTTGCAACTGCAGTTGAGCTTTTAGCGTTACGGGAATCACTGCCGTTGAAGAGATGAAATTTGAGGCATTAAGAAGGATTTCTTTTACTTCGTCTATGTGACCGCGTTGCAGAAGCCATCGTGGAGATTCGGGAACCCATCTGAAAAAACAACAGTTGAAAAACTTAGAATTACAAAATCTTTAATGTGTAAAACTTACATCGTTAAAATGAGAATGACAAAAGTTGGAGGTGAAATGATCATGTAAAGTTGAGTCCATCGAGCTTCGTACTGTGTGATAAAAGATAAAATGACGATTCCAATTGACCAAAAAAGGTCGAAGAATATTTGAGATCCTTTTTGCCACTTTCCCGTGGTGATGTCAGAAACTAAAATAAGAAATTTGATTAAATATAGTTAAAACGTTTCTTGAACATAAGGTTGCTCTGAACGAAATTCAAGAATCATGTCAAAATTTTTTTAAAACAAAATGTCGGAGGAATTTTGCGGTCAAAAAGTGCGTTTAAAAAAAAAGAAATATTGAATTTTTTGTTAAAAATTTTTAAATTTAAAAATTAAAATTTGTAGAATTACTTATCGCAAAACTAAATATGTTTTCTCAATTCAATGATTTTTTTTAATATTAATGACTTGGTTAATTTGGTGCGTCCTAAATTTACCATTTAATAAAAACTTACCAATTACGAAGCCTGCGGTGAATGCCGCTGCACATCCAATAGCCGCTAATGCTCGAAAAACGAGATGAACAATCAAAGATTCAACCACACCAGCAATTAAACCACAACTTATTTGAAGTAACATTGCAAGACGCAGAACTGTCTTCGGACTCATGCTAAAAAAAATTAAAAAAAAAAATGTAGAAAAAATCAAATTTTCAAAAATACTCACATTTTCATCGAATATCGAGCAACCACTCCACTCAATAAAATTCCCACCAAATGCATTCCTTGTGTCAACACCACCAAAGCTCCTCGTGAACAAACAACATCATACGAAGTAACAGGATTTCCACTTTTGAAGTCAAAAATATCACAAGGCAAGACCGTTTCTTCCGCATTTGTTTCATTCGTTGGTTCCATCCAGGGCATTTGGAACAAATAATGACCGAAGTACATCCAAGCATGTTCTTTCACATCTTTGTAAGTATCACATAAACTTAATTCGAACTCCTGATCATTGACGTCTGCTACTGCTGGATGCAGAATCGTTGTGACATTGCCTTCCGATCCTTCCCGACAATAGACACGAACGCGTTGCGGAACCGGCGCTGAGTAAATAATTGCCGCCATGAAAAATGCAGTTGGAATTTTCGTGAGAAATATAATTAAAATTGCACGTAGTTGCCATAAACGGCATTTATCCAAGACGTCACTGATAACATCAGCTGTACCGATTTTAATTTGATCTGCACTCTGCGACATCGCGATTATTTGTGTGAGCGCTGTTACCGTTTTTGAGAAATATACTAAACGACAAATTAGCAAACAATTTTAGAGTGAGCTATATTTGCTTTGATTACTATTGTCTTACAAATACACATGTAAATCAAGTCACTCAATATTAATTAGCAAAGAAAGTTTGTTTTGAATGGAATTTTTTCGGAAAAAAGTTAGAGGACTGGTCGTTCTCTATCAAATTGTTGCTCTACTTAGAACTTTAATTCTTTGACGGTCAGAATAAAACAATTTTTTGTTGAATTTGTTACTTAAGAAGCTAAAAATACCTTGAAAATCGATCTTACACAAATAATAACGTTTGAACATCTCTTAGATTTTGAGACAATTTTCTCCCATACAGCAAAAATGACATGTGCCACAATTGATTTGCACAATTAAAATTCATGCTTTATAAAACGAGTGAACTTGTTAATTAAAGGGGTTTCTATTTTTGTTTATTTCACATGTTTTACGTGCAGCAGATATTTGACATCTCCTTCAAATTTGAATGTTAGATGCTCAATTATCACATTTGAAATCAAATATTAGCATGAATTGTTATCTTTGTGTATTCAGATTCACAATAGAATGAATAGAAAGATGGATTGGTGAGTAAGCGCCTTTATTACACGCAGAAAAATAATCTGGTGAAAAATGAATTTAAAATTTATTTTATTAAATTTATAATTTTTTTACTATTTTGAAAAGTTAAAAATTAATAAAAGAAAAATAATTCGTAATTTTTTTTTTGTTTCGAAATATTTTTCTCCCAAAATTAATATTTAACTTGGATTACCCTCTTATTTTTCACAAAGTTGTTGAGCTTAATTTATAAATTTTTTAACAGATTTTTGTGATATTTTGATTTTTTCTTGTTCTGAAATAAATCTGAAAATAGCAAATATCAACAAAAAATTGTACGTTTTTCAATGTAGTCATATTATATGAAAAATTATTTTAAACTATTTTTTTAAAAAGATTGGATCAATAAGTTCGAAGACATTTTTACAAATTTTTCGAATATTTTTTTTATATATAAAATAGGTTAAGGTTATAGTTTTTCGTAAAATCGACTAACATGCTACTATTTTTTTCTGCGTGTAATAAAAACTTGTGAAAACTTCATTAAATTCTTTTTTCTATTAAATATGAAAAATTTCTCATAGTTTTTACATAAAATAAATAAAAATTTTAAAGTCCTTGACATTCAAAATAAACATCAATGATTAAGATAACAGCTGATTTTTTTTATTTATGAACGTAAGCACATGACAAAGAATGTCATTCACTCGGTAGACAGACGATGAAACAGAAAAGGTAAACAAAAGTGTTATGGTTTTACGTTCAATAAGTAATAAAAGCCGGATACACACCTTCAATTACATGTTTTATGATGATTGACGACAGTATTCAATGAGCAGTTGAGCAGAACAAACATCTTGTCATCCGTACTCGAAGGATTAAATTTTCACAGGAGTTGTAAAAGACCAGGCGTCACCATCTATATAAATAGAAATTAACCAAAAAGATTATTAATCAGCTGTTCATCAATTGACATCAGCAACTCATTGTATCATATGTGCCTAATATCACTTCCTATGTAAATAATATAAAAATTGATAAAAAATTTTCATTCATAAAAAAAAACTTTAGCGTATTTTATAAAATTGCAAATATTTGAAAATTTATAAAAAAAGTAAATATTGATAAAAAAGATAATTTTTTAAAAATTTTGAGAACCGACAGACAATAAATAAAACTTACGCGCAAATTTTTTATTCACAACAATGAGAGTGTCTCTCCCTCTCTTCGTCCAAGTAGTTTAATAATATTTTGTGGGTTGCCAATAAATTCATTATCGTAATAGAATTTATTTTTGTGTCGTCTCTCGTCGCGGTAAGATCTGAGGCACATTTTTCTTGCCAGACAATTCAATCTCATCGTGACAACGCGAATCAATCAAAATTTGATTAGCACTGAGATATTAATCAGTTTTATTTTTGGGCAAGATAAAAACAAATTAATTGTCATGCTTTTACGTTAAAGGAAGCAAAACTAAGATAAAAGTGAATGAATGAAGTTCAACGAAAACTGTTATCAAAAAGATAAAAAAAATACGGACCAGAAGTCTCGTGGAAGTCTAACGACTTTAATTAATCAAATATTCAGTGTAGTGTCAACAATCAATAAAACGAATAAGAACTATTTCAATTAAAGTTAAATGAAATGACGACACAACAAACAATTGAAACTATAACGAGTAACAACGAAAATGTCGACATAATCCGTAAAATTCTTGGTTGTGGCGGTCGCTGGCAGTTACGAATAATTTTTCTCGTTTATCTCGTGAAAATTCCGTCTTCATGGTTCATGGCATGTGTGATATTTACGGCGCCAGCTCCGTGGTACGGAGAATATTTGTGCAAGCCGTCCTCACTTTCGAACATTTCTGTCGATAAAAGTCAAATACTGGACTGGAATAAAATTGTACATCCCGAAGCTGAAGATTATCACAAACATTTCATCGATCAATGTCAGATTTATGACGATGCAAGAGAAAGGTGGCAAAATTTTACGTCTGGAATACGTGTGGATAATGAAAGTGAGTCAACCACAAAGTGCGAGGAGTTTGAATTTCACGAAGATTTTGTGACGGCAGCGACGACCTTTAATCTCGTGTGTGACCGGAAATGGTTGGTGCCGTTAACGCAGTCGTTCCATCTCTTCGGTATCTTCTTGGGGGTTTTAATCTCAAATGAACTTCTGAAAAAGTAAGAAATGAAAGATTTTTATTATAAATGTTATTATTTAACATTTTATTTTTTACCAGTCATCCACCGAAATTCGTAATGAAACTCGGTATGGTGCTTCAAGTGATGTTTGGATGTCTTACTGGACAAGTTCCATTTGTTTTTCATTGCTTGCTGAGGTCAGCAGATGCCGCTTGTTGTGTTCTCATGTTTGCTAGTGGTGGAATGGTTTGTAAGTATTTTTATCTTATCAACTAAAAGTTGTTAAAATTTAAACTTATTTTAGTCCAGGACATCACAGATGGCAAGTGGAAATTAACTGCAATGACACTTTTTGAGATATTTTGGTCGATTGGATTGATTTTCTTGTCTGGCATTGGATATGTGTTTAAAAGTTGGGATCTTATTTACTTTGCGATTTCCATACCAACGTTGTTTTTGATTCCTCTAACAGAAATGTGAGTTTTAATGATTTTAAAATTTTTTTCATTAATGAGGCTGAATATAATTATTTGACTTTTTATTTTCTTTTCCTCTCATTTTGACGTAAAATCGATGATTAAAATTGATAAAGTAAAATTTTTAACATTTTTTGCATTTATTGATTGAAAAACCTTTAAATAATTCAGTTTTCATTAAAATTTTTCTAAAATTATTAAATATTAGATGAAAATTTTAATTAATTTATGATTAAAAAAGTTATAAAAGAGCATACAAAATTTAAATAACTCACAAAAAGTCATATACTAAAAATTTGTCGCCTAATTTTGATTTTTTTTTCATTTTAATAATTAATTCTTTAAAATTTTTATAGGTTCATTCCCAACTCACCCCTTTGGCTTCTGAAGCGTGGTCACTATGAAGAAGCTAAAGCCATTTTACTAGAATCTGCCCGGGTAAACAATCGTCAAAGTTCTATTCCAAAGGACTTCGATGAATTACTAGCTAAGCAAATGAATCGAATAAAGGCTGAACCCCCACCAGCCAAATGGACGGAAATATGGGAAGACACTCGAACATCTATAAATCTCGCATGTGTTCATTTGAGTCAAACTTTCTCAATTATACTGTACTATGCAATTCTCCTAAACATTGCTGTGTTTGGACGAGAAAATCTCTACACAACCACAATTGTCGCAGGATTATCAGAACTTATTGGAGCTTTTGTCGGTTACGCCTTTGTCTTGCACACCAAACGATTAAAATGGCAACTGACTGGTTTACTGAACATCGTAGGAGGTTTGCTTTTCTTAATTCCCTGGATCTACACGTTCGACGAGGCAGATTGGCTGGAATGGTGTCTTTATGTAATGAGCACAATGGTGGCTAAAATTGCAATTTCGTGCTCGTTGGCAGTCATGGCTGGATGCACGGGAGATTTGGTCACGGGAAATCGTAAGAAGACGGCAGTTTATTCAGTTCTTGCTTTTTCACGGTTCTGGTTGGTGTTTGGACCCATGACACTAGCAGCAGGCGTCTGGTTTGGCAGAATGGTTCCATTGTCACTGATGGGAGGCATGACTGCGTTCAATGGAGTCTTGAGCTTACTCATTAGACCAAAAGTACCTAAAATAACACAAATTAGCTCCATTCAAGGGGTGTACAAAATGAATCAAATAAATTAAAAATATTAAGTAAAAAATAACGGTTTTTTGAAAGAAAAAAAATTGAAAAAAAACGCTATGAAACGCAATGTTGGGAATAATTTTGTACGCCTTGGGTCTCGTATGCGTGTGCGTATTGCGGTCCACACATGTGCAATGTGTGACGACACGAGTTTTTCGTTTCTGGGCTCCACAGAACGCCGTATGATTTGGTGCTAAGGCGTCGCCTTAAGTGACAACCTCATAATGAGTCAATTTCCATAGCTCATATCTCCGGAAATATTTGGAAAATCTGGAAGATGTTCTTCTACGAGCTGTAGCTCTTGAGGTCCTGTTTCAACTTTCCAAGGGTAAAAAATGCCTGACACTGACAGAAATGCCCGAAAAACCGGAAACATATTTTTCTTACGTTTTTTAACTCACAACTTAACGAAACTTAAAGGTAACGTCTAAACAATAACGGACATTTACGGTTTTTGATGCAAATTTACGAAAATTTGTTGTTTTAGGATTTTTCTTTGGCGTAATTTAAATGCGTTACAGATATGACTAAAAATTATTTTATCATTTAGGACATCATGGACGAACTTACAACAATTAAATACTTGATGACGGTCCCTCATATATAGTTAGCATATCAACCAAATTTAAACGATGTTTATTAGAAGGTAGTTGATTCTATTTCCAGAACAAATTTCGCACACAAAAAATGAGAAATTGTTTTTGTACAGATTCAAATCGTCTAATATTTTATTGTTGAAAAGGCATCCAGAGATGGCTTCCTTGAGGTACACCAAAAGGATAAGTTGAGGTACACAGGTAATACCACTTATTATTTTCCACCAGCTTGACCTTGATTTCCTTAAAGACGTAAATTGCAATTTCGAAGTAAACTGTCACCTAAAAACCGTGTTTACAACAGATGTTTACTGGATGATTAACTACTTCTCGAACGATCGTCTCGTGCGGTATTTAATTCACACTTTATTTTTTTGTGTCAACTCTCATGTTATCGGAAATTTTAATGCAGAAATTATCAAACGTTCACATGTATCAACAGGTTTCCATAGACGTCAATGAACTGACACAAATCTGTATAAATATCTTAGAAGTTAAATAAAAGTTTCATGATTTTTCCATTTTCTAGCAAATTCTCAGCAATTTTTTAACATTGTTGTGCCAAAAATTCACTTCGGCAACAAATATTTTGATCTTTTATGTCAGGCGCGCTGAAACAAAGAGACACAACACGATAATTTGTTGAACTTATTGATTAGCGATAATTAAGACGCTAATTTTCGCTGTTATGTTGTTGTTTTCCCCGCTTGCTGGCTTTGATTGGTACATGGCACAAACATTTCAAAGTCTTTTGTTACCACGTGTTGAAATTTTGTTTACTGTTTGCTTATAAAGTTAGTTGATGAAATGTTTTGAGGAGTTATTTTATAAATAAAAAAATAATCAGCAATGACGCAAAACTTGTTGTTACGCGTGCCTTTTTTGTTTTATTTGTCTTAAATATTTCATGGGCTTCATGGTAACCAAGTTTTTTCACAAAGTTTCTAAGAGAGAGCTGCATTTTAATAATAAAATTATGATAATCTGAAAATACACAAAGGAACCATCTTAATAAGTTTAATGAAAAATCAATATTATTAATATCGTAAATTAAGCGACTTGCAAAAAAGTTACTCGCAAAAATTTTATTTACTTACCTACGCCAAATATTTTTACGAAAAGTATATTATTTAATGTAAAAGTAAAAGATATGCTTTAAGCGCATTTAGAAATATTTTGTTCGGTTTTTTTTTGTAATGTAGGAAATAAAAAGTTTTAAAATATGTAAATTTTTGTAGTTTCTATTGCTACTAATTGATTTTAATTTAAAAAAATTTATGCATTTTTTAAATATTTATGACTATCACTAAAATTTAAAAAAAAAATCTTTGGAAATTTCGTAAAAAATATTTCAAAAATTTATATTTTAAAAATTATTAAAAAAATATTTTTAAAAAATTAAAAAAAAGGTAGTTGATGGACCTTAGTTTTGTTAAGCGTATTTTTTTTAAATTTGGACAATGTCATTTATAAAAATACCTTTTAATTAAAATCTTATTACTTTTATTCTTTCGCTAGACGAAGAAAGCAGTGAGAACAGAAAAAAATCTTATCGCTTGCGCCGTCATGTAAAAATTACAACCAATAAATTTTACTTTTGCACATACAAACAAGAACCGCGCGCGCGAGAGCAACAGATAAATTATAAAAGGCTACACGAAAATTACTTCGCAAAACAGTTCTAGTACCACCGCGATCTGATCTAATAAATAAAAAGACAAATATTCTTTGTCACACAAATTGAATTGTCTGATTGCATTGACACCTTCTTCTTCTTTTAATTGTGCGCTAATTTGTGAACATATCACACACACGGGAAAAACTCTGAGGCGTCTGTGTGCAAAATTTCGCGTACATCAACACTCACACACGAATTTTTAATGCAAACATTTGTCTAAATAATCAAATCATTCCAGATATTTAATGGTAAGACAAAGTACGTGTCCAAGTCATTTCTTCAAAAGTTGTTGAAAGAGTCAAAACTCTCCAAAAAAATTTTTTTCTTCATTTTTGACATAAAGTGAGTCCTATAAAAATATTCATTAATAATTCATCAAAAATAAATTAAAAGTGATTTACGAACAGTTTTCCTCATTGTGATGATGACACATTAGAACAAAAAAAAAAGGTAATAAATAATACGACCTTCGACACCACACTCAATTCGCAAAAAAAAAACACACACACGCCGATTTTCGCTACAATTCCGCCTCGTTATTTGTTGTATCACGGCAAAATCGGAGCCTTATGACCTTGTTTGCGTTATCAACAAACATTTGACAACAGTAGGTTACAACCGAGTTCAAAGTATCACGAAATGTCTTCTGTATTTACTGCGTGCAGTCAGGACACTCTAGTCGAGATTTCGCTACCATTACATGCAAGTCATTTGTTTTTCATTTTTCCAGTTCCTTGTTGTTAGTCTTCAAAGTACGTTGGCAGCAATAAAACAAAATTTGACTTTCTTACGAAAATCAGTGCATAAAGTAATAAAATAATTGACCTTAACCCTGACGCGACGTTTAAAAGTATTCGGTTACGGTGGAAAAAAAGGGAAATCATGGAAAAAATTTGGGTATGTGTCAATGAATTAACAGCGAAAACCGAAAAAATAACGAGCACGTTGCTAAGTGACAAAAGATGAATGAAAAAAATATTAAATATCATAAAAGTGGAGTGCTTTATAGGTTTTGTGGAGAAGAATAAACGCTAAAAAATGAAACATGAAAGTCAATTAAATTTTTTCGGTAAAAAATAAACGTTTTTAGGAGAGATTTTTCGTGCAAAATTAATTTAAAGACACTTTTTGTACATACATATATAATAAGCCTCTTTAAGCGTGCTAACAAAACCCATAAGAATATCCGGATTAAGAATTTCCTTGAATCTATTACATTTTTGTAAACATCTAGTCATGTATATTAACAACAAATAAAGAAAATGAAGGACGAATGTGATAAATCGTAAAATTTTAGTTTTTGACTACCTAAAATTAATTTTTAAAAATTTTTGTGAAGATCCTTTTTTCCTATCCGAATTTTTACCGCTTATCTGTCGAATTTTCTGTCGATAAAAAATTTTTATTCAATTTAATTTTCCCAAAAATGGCTCCTGTGCGATTTAACCTAATGACCCGTCAATGGCTTTACACGAACGTTATCTATTATTCTCTTTTGAACCGTACTCCCTGGACTATTATCAAAATATTTCGAAGCAAAAACACAGACGACAAACAAATTTTGCACCTGATGCTTTGTACTTGTTGTTAATTTGGATGGAAAGAAAAGCACATGCCTCAGAGGTTTTCTTAGAAGTCTGTTGCATTTCATTAGCATTTCAAAGAATATAAATACAAAGTTTCCGCTTTGTAGTAGCAGACACAATTTACTTTTCTGTGTCACTTTGCTCCGTTTTAATTTTTGCATTTAAAATATTCCTCTTTCTTTCTGTCTATGAAAAACAATTTATAATTGAGTTCGTGCTAAAAAACCATAAAATTCGTATTCTGTTTGTCTTGCATGCGTTTCTAACTGAAAATGCATTTTTGTGTCTTGTAAAACGAGCATTCAGTCAATTTGTTCTGAAGGTCGAATAAATTGATGAATTTGTCTCATAGCAAAGAAAAAATCAATAATACCCATAAAAACAAATGTTTTTCCTGTAAACACAAAATTTAATCCCATTTACACCACACACTGGATCAACTGCTGGATTGCATAACGTAATGTGGTCAAAACATCCGGTTTCGAGTGTTTGAACATGCCCGAAAGAGAAACATCAAATAATAATGACGATAAAATATTTTCTAAAAGAAACGTTCACATTGAACTTGAACTTGTCTAATGTCGGTTGTGAGCATTGTACGCGCACATTTTGTCTGTTAAATTGTTTGTGCAATACCGGCACATTAAACTACGATGATGATGCATCGTGCATTTGCTGCATTCATACGACATTATGACCGCAGTTGTACGAAAAAAACGAGATTGAAAAGCATTAGTTGAAATGATTAGCTTAACCGCATTTAAATGTGCTCGGTACATCAAATTTTCTACGATTTCCTTGGATTATTCGAAGCTTTTCGTGTATTTTCACTTTTTATAATTTTCTTCGATTTTATTCGAGCTTTTGTTCGATATTCACAAGACTTTCAACAAATATTTTAAAATTTTAAATTATTAAAAATTTCATAAATTTTAAAAAATGTAAGAAATTAAAATAATTTAATTTTTAAATATTTGAAACTTAAAACCCTTTCCACGTTTGTTTTTTAATCTATCGAGATTAAAAAAATTAAGATTAAAGATTTTGTAAAATTTGAAGTTTTTTCAATTTTTAAACTCTTTATTTAAAAAAAACGATGAATTCTAGGTTTTGAATCGAAAATGTCAATATACTTTAAAAAATCGCTAATTATGACATTTCGAAGTTCAGTGAAAATTTTCCACTAATTTCTAAAATGACACGACACGCGGACGGACGATCTCACGGGCTCAATACCACTTTCTTCAATATAAATTTCAAAATGCGGCAAAAATGTGCATTGTAAGAAAATAATTATAGGATCACGATCGTCTTCCTTACCCAAAATTTTCCACTCTGGCGTCATTGAGCAATTCATTGAGAAAAGTTTTTGGTTTGACAAAGGACATTATGCAACAACCAAGTGGATACATTCTTCGTGACGTTTCCTTCCTTGTGTGTGTCAACGAAACAATTTTGGCAGCGGTCCTATAAATGTTCAAACAAACGCAATTACATGTCGCTTATACATCAGAAAAAGTTTACATTTGTAGGAAAAGGCGACCAAAATATTTCCAAAAACTATCATTCTTGGATGCATGCCTAATTATTTATTATTATTGCATGTATGAGCATCGGAAGAGACGATAACTTGTAGATGTTCAATGAACCGATTGTATAAATATCGCGTATGTGTTGATGTACACATTTTATTACAAGAATTTAATTTATTTATTTTCTTGTGGGAAATTAGTTCATTTCATCAAAAAATGATTTAATTAGAAAAGTTTTTCGTACTTAACTGCACTGTAACAAATTTATTTCCGTTTTTTTTATTTTTTCCTCGAGTACCGCTAAAATTAGTAGTAGATGCACCTGTCACCGTTTTTTTTCAATGGTAATGACCCTCTGAGGTTACCGGAAATACTTGAAGGCAATTCTTACTCAATTTACATTTAAAAATCGCTTAATATCCTTAAATATGTCTTAAAATTTGTATAAAATGGGGTGTCGAGAGTACTTGAAGCTAGAAAAATTTGCATCATTGCATGACTGACATACATTTATAACGAAACGGAATGACAACGAAGTAGAGAAGCAGTAGAAATATATGACGCAACAGTTTTCCACATGCACACATAGTGATTGTTCATTGCGAATTTTCATGATCACACGGCCGTACGATACACATGTCGTACACGATTTCATACAAAGCCGAATGAAGTGCATGAAGAAAGTGCATACAGAAAGTTGTTAAAAGGAAAATTCTTTTAGTTGCATAATGTAAGCCAATAGTTATGGTCGTGAAAAGTCGTCTCAAGGTTTCGTTTTCTGTTATTTATTTTTTGAACGGGCAGCAAGCATGTCGTGTTTGCCGGAAATTTCGCGGAATAATTTAAAAAGTAACATTGCATTGTGAATATAATAAATTTTCAACGAGACTCTTGTCGCGCGACTGTACATTTGTAATGAAAGTAAATTTTAATGATAATTATCATAATTAACTCGTGTTTTTAGTATCAAAAAAATTCGCTTTTAAATAAGCAGGAATGCAAAAATTGCCTTTTAAAGGTCTTTTGTAATTAAATTAGAAACAACTGAGTGCAATAAAAGTGAGAAACCTTTTAAAGTTTTCAATAAAAAAAAAACAATATTTATACACAAAAAAAAAAAACAAAGGATAACATGAGACTTAAAAACAATTAAAAATGTTCGAGAAAATGTGCCAGTATCTCATTATTAATTGACGTTCGGTGAACACCGAAGATTTATTATTTTATAATTATCTCGACAATAAAAGAGCAACACAGAATAAACATTAGCGGTATAAAAATAAAATAAAAATGGTAAATATTTGTTTAATAAATCACATACAAGTGAGAATCGTGCTTAGGTATTCAACACTGTGATTTTAGTGTTACTTAAATATTTTATAATTTTTTATTATTCTCATAAATATTGATTTTTCAAGAAAAAACATTTTTATATGAATTTCCTTCGATGTTCTTTAAAAAGCGGAAAGTTTTAATTAAAATACCCAAGGATAATTTATAAAAGGTTTAAGGGTGATACAATTGTTGATAATATTTTTAGACCCCCAAAACAGTGGAAAAGGATATTGACAGCATCAAAGTATTTTTTTTAAATTTTATAAATCAAAGAGAGCAAAATTATACTAAAACGTCGTTTTCTTAGAACAAATTTACATTTATCAAAATTAAAATATGTAGGCAAACTTTGGAATTTTTCTCCAAAAATATTTAAAATTCTAAAAATTAAAGTGAAAAAAAATTATATTAGCTGGAAAAAACGTCTTTTTAGATAAAATTTTCATTTATCTAAAATAAATAGTCAAAGATCCCCCAAAAATATTCTTTTCCAAATCACCTAAAATATTTTTAAAATTTTTAAAAATTTGTGAAAATTTTGATTCTTAGAATTTCAAAAAAAATTTAGGAAAATTTCTTACTTGTGTCTTAAAAGTGTCTAAACTTTTAGAATTTTTAAAAATATAAGGAATGATATACCAAACAATTTGAACAAAACTTACTTAAAACTATAATTTAAAATCGTTTCATATTTTCTAGAGCTTTTAACTAAGCTTTTTATTATTAATTGAGTTGTCGCTTTAATGAAAACAGAAACTTTTACCTAACTAATTTACTTTAAAATACTAAAACAAGGTCTTTTTTTGTGGTTGTTTTTCACTTTTTCAGTGATTCTGTGAAAGTTTTATGATAAATATAACGAATTTTTCACATATTCCAATCAGTTTTGCTAATCTTCATTCAAAACTTTTGCTCAAACATTCAGTCTTTTATATTACGTTGAACACATGATAAAATATTTCCATAAAATACAAAAAATAACGATGCATATTCTTCATTCTTTACTCTGTGCTTGTCTGTCAGAGATTAGACTTTTTTACTCGAAGGATTTAAAAGTCATCGGATATGTGATAAATGAACCGTTTTCTCTCCTTTTTAGGCTGAAAGTCGTCGCTTGAAACCACCTCTTGCGGAATTCGAGCCATTTCTCCAGCAATCGCATAGTGACATCGCGTCCCACAACGAAACAGCACCAACAAAGCAAAACAACGAACACCATAGCAATAACAATATATCAAGTACAATTGATGAGGAGAAAACTCAATCAAGGATGACATACAAAACGGACGTTATCGGCGATATCTTGGGTCCTATCGGCAAATGGCAACTAAAAGCAATATTTCTCATCTATCTCACGAAAATTCCATCGTCATGGTATGTTATTTACTTAAATTTTTCTTAGTTTCTTGGTCATTTTTAGCGCATTTTGGAGAAAAAAATGTGATTTTGTCCTGGATTTGATGGTGTCAGGTCACGAGGTTTTACAAATTTTTATGTCAAGTGGTTTGAAAGTTTTTCAGGTCACGTGGTTTAAAGAGCTTTTAGGTCCCGTGGTTAAAACATTTATAAACCACGTGGTTAAAAATTATTTTTTCATACAACTTCAAAATATCGAAACTTTTTTCCGAAAAACAAATTTCAATATTATTTTATATTTATTTTGTTTATTAATAATTACAGGTTCATGGCATGTGTAATTTTCACCGCTCCCGCTCCAGAACACGGAGAAGTTTACTGCAAGCCTTCCACTAGTTCAGTTGCGATCGGTCCACACAATCACACGGATTGGATTAAAATTGCGCATCCAATGATCGAAGATCCGCACGACAAGGAATTCAAATTCGATTACTGCAACGTGTACAACGATGCTCACGAGCATGCCGAGCTATTTTTCAATGACACGGGAATGGAACATCACATTGAGCCGTGGCAGAAACCGCATGCCGGCGACAACATAATCCCATGCGAGAATTTTGAATATCGACCGGAATACGTTTCAGTGGTCACACAATTTGATTTGGTGTGTTCGAGAGACGTGATGATTGCGGTAACGCAATTTTTCCATCTGTTTGGCGTACTGTGGGGTGGAATTATTGCCACAAAACTCATGGAATTGTAAGAATTTTACTATTAATTATGAAAATGAACAACAATTTATATTTTTTTTTTCTAAATTTTAGCATAAGCCCGAAACGATTAATGCTTTTGGGAATGTTTGCACAAATATTTAGTGGTTGTCTGACTGGTTTAGTGAACAATTATTGGCTGCATGTCTTCTTCAGATGTACTTCGGCTATCTGTTGCGGGCAAATGTACACCGGTGGCCAAGTAATTTGTAAGTTTAAGCCTTTTTTTTGTAAATTTCTTATGAAATTTCCTTATTTTTAGTTACTGACATCACATCCGGCAAGTACAAAACATCGGCAATCGCTCTATTCGAACAATTCTGGAGCATCGGTCTCATTTTGCTTCCCGGTGTCGCTTATTACTGGAGTTCATGGACATATCTTTACATAGCGATTTCATGCCCGACTGTCATTCTGATTTATCTTTATCGTTGGATCCCGGACTCGCCACGTTGGCTTCTCAAAAATGGCATGATTGAAGAAGCTAAGGAAGTTTTAATCGAAGCTGCTGAATTCAATGGCACTCCAGACCGGATTCCAAAGGACTTGGATGTCTTATTACAAGCGGAAATGGAATGCGAGGCTCCACCACAACCCAGTTGGTTCTCAATTTGGGAAAATAAACGCACAACCATCAATTTAATTTGTTGTCATATCGGATGGTCCATTTATATTATGGTCTATTATGCGTGGTTGCTGAATATCCGGGTTTATGGACGACAATATTTGGAAGTAAATACAGTGGTTGCGGCAATTTCCGAACTAATAGGCGTCTTTTCCGGATATTACTTTATCATGTGCACAACTCGGAAATGGATGTGGACCAGTTTATTCAATATGGTTGGCGGATTAGTCGGTTATTCGATTTGGTTTTTGCCGCCAGAGAGTAAGTTTTGGTTAAATTTTCTTCATTACATTTAATTAAAATATTTTTTCTCAACAGTTAAAGGTCCAGAAAAAGTCGCACTGCAAATGTGCACATCGATGGTGGCTAAAATTGCAGTTTCCAGCACTTTGTGCCTACTCACGACATGTACACAGGAACTTGTGCCGCCAGAAAAACGAAAAGTTCTCGGATATTGGAGTACAGTGTGGGCACGAACTTGGCTACTCGGAGCTCCATTTATCGGAGCGTTAGGCTATTTCTACGGGAAATTTATTCCACAAACGATTCTCGCTACAATGACCTTCATGGGAGGCGTCATTACGAGTTATATCGAGATTCCACGCACACATCCAAAGAAATGCAAAACCAACGAGGCAAAATATCCGGCTGAGCTGAGTCCCGAAATTTTTACGGTCAAGTTGTGACGGTTAATGTGTAGGACGAAATCCTACACCGTCACAGACCCCAAAACGAATAACATGAAGGGGAGTTTGTCTTTTCCTTGATTATTGCTAAACAAACGAATTACTATATCGAAAAAAACCTAGTTGCTCAATTCTAGTCTATATACTGTTATGTACTGTTATCATGTGCAATTGATTATAGCTTTAAGTTTTAAGTACATTCCACAATCAAAGTTTATTTATTTTTTGAGATACTTAACTGCGAAACCTACGAAAGAAATTGAATTGTGATCAAAGAATGAGAAAATATTTACTATAATGAGAGCAATTTACTTATTGTTACAGATTATATCAAAAAAGATGTAAATAAATACAAATGTTAATTAAAAGCAGATTGAGACATGTGTTTGTAATTTAGAAAAAATATGCGGAAACATTGTAAGTAAATGTCACGAGAGGCTCATTTAGATTAAAATCAAATAAGCGTTTTTTACTAAAAAATTTTTAGTGAATTTTTCAGTCAGAGAAAAGAAATTTTTTTATATTTTTCTTCTAAAAATTATATTTTTTTCTTTGTTGAGATTTTTAAAAAAATAGTAGAAAAAAATTAAAGTTTTTCTCAACAGGTTTTTTATAAATTTTATCTGATTTAATTTTCATTCAAATTAGTTTGACAAAAATGATTTATGAAGCAAAGTTAGGAAAATTTTGAATTTTAATTTGAATTAATAATTCTTAATTACTCATAAATGTTCAAAATTCACAAATTTTAAATTCATTCATCAATTTTAGGTTTAGAGAATTATAATTTAAGTTTGGAAAAATTAATTTGGTCCTAGGGAAAAAATAAACTTTTCATCACTGGTCGAGTAAAAGTAGAAAAATTGGCGCAAAACGTGAAAACCTTAAATTCTACAATCTACCAGTCGTTTCCATTTTAAAAAATCGTCATGTCTGCTAATTCAACCAATTCGCCTTCATGCTAATTCACTTCATTTATCACTTCCATTCGTCTCAGATGGATTTGATGAGGAGTAGCAAATTGCAAAGGGTAAACAAGACATTAAATTTGGAATTTTACACAAAAAAATGTTAAAAATTAGGAGTAAATACAATCTAATAAGGAATTGTTGTAATATAACAAGCATCGCAAATCCCGTGTATTCCGATCGTGAGAGTTGCACAAAGAGTCATGCTAATGATGTTCCAAAAAAAGGTGATTTTTTTCTAAATTTTCCAGGTAGTCCTATTGAGGTTAAAACTCCAACTTTTATTTTGTTTTAGAATTCGTGAACTTCGACTGGATGAATCGACAGAGACGTGATGAAGCGAGAAGGAGTGTTTTGGTGCAAGTCAATTCAGAAAAGTCGTTCGATGAGTTACAACTATATTGTAATCCGATAGCGAAAATCCGGTCCGCTCATCATTACACAGTCGCTCAAGACTCGCATTACATCCTGCTGGAGCTCGAGAGTGCCAAAGAAGCAGATGCCTTACTGGATAGTTGTGTTTACAATGATGATTCAATAAAGCAGGGAATCCCCACAAAAAGCCATTTTCTGTGGTTTCGCACTGGACCAACACCAAAATTACAGCCAGAAAAGCCAGTACCACTTACATCATTGAATGGCAATAAACTTGTGGACGCGGAACTGCCAAATTTCCTCGCGGCGGCCGAGAATGTGGAAGAACAAATGAATATCGTGTATGAATCGACAAAAGTGACAGACTTGGGGATGCGAACACGATATTTGGCGGCACAGCAAATAATGAGCAGCGTTGAGGGAATGTTTCCGCATGCCATTGCTCATCCGTTTGGCTCTTCGGTGAATGGATTTGGGAAAGTCGGATGTGATTTGGACCTGGTGTTGGAACTTAAGCCAGAAAATGACAAAACAGATTCAGAATCCCGACTGGTTTTTCACACAAAATCAAATTCGTACACAGTGAGAACGCAATTGTCCAGCATAAGTGATATTTTGCAATCCATTCTGCCGGGTGTCCATAATGTGCGTCGAATTTTGCAAGCGCGCGTCCCTATTGTGAAGTACAAACACGAATATCTCGACTTGGAAGTGGATTTATCGATGAACAATCTCACGGGCGCTTACATGTCAGAGCTTTTGTACATGTTCGGAGAGATGGATCAGCGAGTTCGTCCTCTAGTCTTTTGCATTCGTCGATGGGCCAAATCTGCAGGTCTTACGAATCCCCAGGCACCCGGTCGATGGATAACGAATTTCTCACTAACGATGCTCGTGATATTTTTTCTGCAATCACACAAAAATCCCGTTCTGCCATCCATAAATTACCTAAAAACGAATGCACGACCATGCGACACCCGAATTACCGAAAACATCAACTGCACATTTTTACGGGACTTGAATTTAATGAAATTCAAAACGAACAATTCGCAGTCCATCGAAGATTTATTGCTAGATTTTTTCCAGTTTTATTCCACTTTTGACTTTAGTAAACGCGGAATTTCGCTGACCGAAGGTGAAGACATCACCAAACCCGACCATTCAGCGATGCACATCGTGAATCCACTCGAACCCGAATTAAATATCAGTAAAAATGTCTCTCTGGAGGAGATGGGACGATTCTGCATCGAGTGTCGGAATGCTGTATGGATTCTTGAATCGGATCAGGAACGAGAGATGAAAAAGGGGCCCGTTCAACCATGGGGTCTAATGAAATTATTTAAACTAAACCAATCAGTGAATCAACCGAAAATATTTATTCAACCTAGATTGGTCCAAATTGCAGATCTCTTCGAAGAGGAAGAAAACGTTCCTTATGTTCGGAGGAACTACAAAAATGAGACTACGAGGAAAACGATAGAAGAAATCAAGAAGAAAAATAAAAAAGATTTGACTGAAATAGGAAAAAGATTCAATCAACCGCGACAAAGATAGCAAAACGAAGAAAATGAGTTAGAATAATTTAATAAACAAATAAACAGTAATAAATATTTTTTTTTTCATTTATTTTGAAAGGAAGCGTAAATAAGCAATGTTGAATAGATTTATTTTCAATCAATCAATTTTCTAAAAATATATTTTAATCAAAATAAGACCAGATCGACAAATCTGTTTTTTTAACTTGATATTTTTTAATTCAATTACCTATTTTAATATGTTTTCAAAAAAAAATTTTTGACATATTTTTCAATTTTTGTATAATTTTTTTTCGAGTTGAAATTTTGAATTTTTTTTTCTAAAAATAATTTTCATAAAATAGTAACTAAACTTATTTTTCAAATTTTTATGAAATTAAATATTATTTTTTTAATTTTTTATGTACTGGGGAACAACAAAAATATTGAATTTATTGAATATTGAAAATCAAATCTTGAAGTCTGAATTTTTTGAATTCATGCATTTATCGCGACTGCTTGAACTTTATGCAAACCAATGTGCAAGATACCATTTCTCGCTAACAACGTTCTGGCTGATGCCTCATCGACAGCTACTCTGTACATGACGTAATTATTTTCCTCAATTTCAATTTTGTCGACTTTCCATTGATTCACTTGGATGCCCTTATTTTGCGTTTGAATTCTTTTCAGAAATTGATTTTGATTCAAATGCTTTTCACTTCGTCTCTTTTTAAGGGAAATCTTGAAATATTTTGCACCTAAATCAAACTCTGACAACGATTTTAGTGTTGCATTTTCCCAAGGACGAATTTTCCCCATGATGCTCGTCAACCAGGCTTGTGTTTCTTCATCGCAGCACACCACTCGCAAAACGCCATTACTACGACAACAAGTCTCGAACTGCGGACAAATTGAAGTTTCTTCCATGTTATCAATGAAGGAGAGAAATGTCTCTTCAATCAGGTCCATTTCATGCTCCGTAAGAATTTCCAAGGGATAATGAGCATTACTGATGTTGACAACGAAGACTTTCGACTCTGCTTCTATTTTATTACGAGTTTTCTTGTCAGGAACCTTGATTCCTTCTTCTTTGAATATTTTTTCTTGTTGAGAAGCAATTTCCTCGGAATTTTTCGCCATTTCTTTTGGCAAGTCTCTATTTGCGTCAGACTCCATAAGTAACACAGTATTTGATCGATTGAAAGCGTTCACAGCATTTAACGAAGCTTGATGTTTCTTTGTAATTTTTCTACTGTTCATTACTTATGCATGACTCTTATGAAAGAGCAAAAAAATAAATTGTAATCCTTGTTCGCAGCTCTTAGCTCGACGACGATTAGAACACAAAGAAACAAAGAAAAGTATTAATTTTTGTGCTCATTAACGTTTTATATGCAAGTTCTCAGTTTTTCTCAGTTTTTTACAGTTTCTTCTGGTTTTTCGCAGTTTTGCTCAGTTTTTTTTACAGAAATCATACCCCGTATGCGCTTGTTTGTAAATGAATGCAAAAATATGCGTTTTTACTTTGCTCCTTCATTTTCTCCTTTTGTGAATAAGCAATGCATGAAAAATTTAATTTCATCATGTAACGATTGTTGCATGAATTTTTAAGAGGTAAAATCTAGGTCAGTTATTTTTCCCGCTACAAAATTATTTATAAAAATAGGAGAGAAAGGTCAGAATCAACATTAACATGCAACAAACGCATGAGAATCCATGACTAGCAATTTAAAATAATAAAACAAGAGAGGGTTGATTGTTTTTACAAAATTTCATTCGTTTCATAAATAAATGAAATTCAATTTGGGAATATTGTTTTATGACTTTTTTTCTAAGAGTTCTTCTATTTTGTCCATATGATAACAAAATATTTTTTTAGAAAAGAAAACTTTATTACTGAAGTTAAATTTAAATTTATGACTTTCATGCTTTTCTCATATTATTTTACTATGGATACAACTTGTCTTTTCCCACAAGATTCAAAGAGAAAACAAAAGCAAATCATTTTGTTCTTTGTACGTATTTTTATTTATTTAATATTAAATTGGCTCTCCAAACTAAAAAAAAAACATGAAAACCAGAATTTACCTGTCTCACAAATTGAATTACATACTCCATAACATACTTAAATGCCAATCAATGTATGTTACCTTTGTCCTTTATAAATTGCTAAATTTTGTTAAAATGTGGAGCAATGACTTGGTGACTTTTTAAACAAAAAAAAAAAATATATATATATACATATATATATTTTAAAAGTTTAAACTAAAAATAAAAAATAAATTTTGTAATTTCAAAAATACTAAAATAAAAAATTCAACTGTTAAAACAAATTAAAAAAAAAAACTAAAAAAAAATAAAATAAAAAAAGATATTAAGAAATTTTCAACGTCTTAAATAAGTTTTATATTTCTAAAAAGCAAAATCCTAAAATAATAAAAAAATATCAAAGACAGTAGGCGTCGTGAGATTTCATGCTATGCGTTTCTGATGTCTAAACAATCATTTTTCTCCATAGAACGTATTCTCGGAAATGCACTGTTTTATGACAGACAGCTTAGAACACGTATTTATCGAAAAACACAGTATGAGAATTTTAAATAAAAAAATATGAGCGCCTTTTCAAGACAAGTGTAAAATGCTCAAGTCAGGTAGACTCATTACTCAAAAAAAAAGTCCGGTAATTGGATAAAATGTCGCACATCAAACAACACTGAATAAAGTTTTTCCAACCTTGCATGTGTCAATTTTGCCGTAAGCAATTTGCTTCTGGGAAAAACGAAAGCAATAAATTTCATTAAAAAATAACAACAAGGGAGGTTTGATGTTGCCGAACCGAAAAAATAAACTGCGTTTCCACTAGATGATAACACCATCAATAATAACACGAATAATGAGCAAGAGAAACGGGAATCACGTGTTTACACTTTGCTGTTTCATTTTATTTTATGATAAACAACAACAGCAAATATTGAATGTCTGTTAAGTTCCAATTACATTTTTGTTTTCTCCCTTTTGAACCAGTATTCGATGGAATTACTCAATTTTCCTTCAAGACATTTTATTACAAAATTGTTGAAAAAAGAATTTCCGAGGAATTTCCGATGTGGCGTTACGTTATGTTGCTATGTGAGAGACGAGAAAAGTTTCCTAATTGAAAAAAAAATTCAAAGTTTAAAGCCAGTTTTCGATGATTATTTACAACATTTACATCGACACAAACTTCCAGACAAGAGTTTTGCGTCATCTCCTCGAATTTCGCAAATAATTTGCTACATAATTAGATTTTGATCTTAAATAAACTCTGACGTTAACTCACAAAAAGTCACATCATCATCAACAATTTTGGTGCGAGAAAATCAAATTAACAGACACAATTATTGAATAGCAACGTTCGTTACTTTCGCGTCTTTTGAAAAGCATTTTGTGATATTTTTGGGTATTCTGCTTTTTTCTTCCTTCGTGTGTTCTGTCGTCAAAAAAAAATCATAACGCTCATTTATTGAAGTGCTATGAAATATCACGAAAAGCCAATTTTGTCGAAATATTCTTCAAACAAAGGAAGGTTAATTTGATTGAAGACCACTCAAAAGGAACATTGTTAAAAATTAATTGAATTCTCGCGTTCAAGCGATGCTTCTCATCGGAAAAAAATGCAAGATACGTCATGCCAGGAATAATTGAAACCACTGATGTCAGTTTTCATAATTACCTCTCGTGACAATTGTTTTTGAAAGCTTATCAGTACCACTGATTTTAAGGATATAATTGAGTCTAACAAACCGTAACACGTTTTAGTTGGATGCAATATTGCTTGCGGCGATGAATACAAACACGAGGAGATGACGTCAAATGGTACAGATGAGGACGTGGTCGTCATAGTCAATTAAAGGTGCACTAACAGGTGAGAAGAATTTGAACGAAAAACATTTTTGTGATGACGTTAGTATTGATGTTGATGACCTTTTATTTTTTTCTGTAAAAAATTCGCAAGAATTAATTTAATTTATTTGGATACTTTTAAAGTATTTTTTAGATTAAAGCAAAAATTTATAACAAATTGTTACGAGATACAATCTGAAAGTATAACAATTATCCAGTTAACATGATTATTCACGTATGTTCATGCTTTAAATGTCACAAAACTCAAATGGTATCCTGATCATAATGAAAGCACGTACCATTAATAACACGGTTCAATTGTTCCTCAACTACACAATAATGCAATGTGTAGCAAAAACAGACAAACACACCCAATTTTAACCATTTTCACATGTTCTAAAATAATATCACTGCTCTTTTGTTTGTTGTTATTGTAGCACCGTAACGAACGAATAAAGTAGCCTGACGACTGGAAGTGGATGACACAGTTGTCTCTTGGTGGAAATTCACCTTACTCTCTCTCGTTTTTCACTGGCAAGTAAAACATTTCCAGTACTTTCTCTTGTTTTTGTAATTTTAATACGTCATCAAATACACGTGCCAGGCAGACAATGAGACACACGTAGTGGGAGAAAATTGGAAAATTTCCCACGGTTATTACTCTTTATTGATGATGTCGTTAAATTTTAGGAGATTTTAAGCGAATTTCTATAGTACCCTGGAAATGAAAGATTAAAATCGATTAGTGTTGTGTTTAAAGGATGGTTACACATTGTTTTTCATCGTTAAAATTATCTTATAGTACTTAACTATGTGTGTACGAAAATGTTGAACAATTGTTTTCACATTATTCACATGTGTATCGTGATAATGTGTTTTTGTATTGAAATTACATTTTATTACATTATGCATTTATTAATTAACATAAATTGATTTTGTGGTGATTTTAATTATTTTCGATGATGATCGAGTGTTTCACTAAAAATAGACATCGTAACATGAACATCAGCAAACATTCTGATAAAATAATTTTAATTAGTGGGAATGAAAAAACATGATTAGGCAAGTACAATTCCAAAAAATGTTTCATTTTTGGCCTAAAAAAATTAGGAGGTGAAATGAATAATTAGTGAGATTATAATGATTTTTAAACAACTTTTGGACGAATTTTTGTAACTAGGTAATATAGTTTTAAAAAATTAATAACAATTTAGAATTTTTTTAAAGTTTTTATAATTTATAAACTTAAAATTAGATTTGTTCCATTTTTTTGTACCTTGCTAATATTTACCCTGTTAGGTTTTTCAATTAAGTTAGTAATATATAAGTTAGAAACACTTACCATGGTATACTATGGTATTGTTTCAAGTTGACTTTAACAATGGTAAAACCATGATAATAGTATACAAAGTAGCATTGTTAATATTTTACCTTAAGCGGATCATACCCTACATTTGCCGCGTAATCATCTCAGATATTGGACGTGTTTTAAACCCGAATTCGAAAAAATCAAAATTTTAAAGCGCAAAATTTAAAGTAAGTGAATATTCCTAAGTGAAGTGTATTAATTAATTACTAATATTTACGTAATAAGAGTTAAAAAGTGAAATAAAATAAAAAACGGCATAAATTAAGATTTAATATCGTGCATTTTTTTTTGTAAAAAATTCTCACTTTGTCTGTAATACATGAGTGTATCTCAAACGCGTCAAAGGAGAATTGATATCGTTTCATTTACGAGTATATACAACATTGATGAGTTAATGCGAATTAGTTAAAACCTTAAAAAAACGATAAAATTTAAGAAAACATGAATTTCAAACAATTTTCGTATGTTTGATTGAAAACTTAAATGACTATTACTCCATTATCTTAGAAAGAGGTAATGTGAAACATTTTTTGAAGTTGTATGTGCCTTATATTTTCCTTTGTTCAATTAAGAGTGTTCCTTTAAAATTTTATTTATATGTTTTTTTGAAATTTCTTTTTAGCTTGGAAAATTGATGCTTTAATTTTGTAAAATTTATTTCGATTTCGGAAAGAATATATTTTCCTACTTTGTAGGTACTTTAATTAATTAATTTTAATCATAATCTAATATAATTCTCTAATGTAATTAAAGACTTAAATATAATATGCAGGATTATCATAAATTTTATACCTAAATTCAAGTATTACGTCAACCATATCAATATTTGTTCCATTTTTTAGTAAGTATTTAATTTTGGATATAAAAATTTTATTATTTATGCTAAAATAATTTTTTAGGTTCACGAGATACGATAAAATTACAGCAACTATCAATGGTTTTCCAGTGTATAAAGCTATATATTTTGCGGAACATAATTTGATCAGTTCTATTTCTGTTAAATGCAACAGAATAAACGTTTGGTTACTTTAATTATCTGAAAACCCGGATTACCTAGGATTACAAATCAAATTTATTTAATTACCTGTAAGCAAAGGAAACACAGAAAATGGACCTTTTGATACAGATTTGTAAACATCTCAATTTTGGATACAAAGTAAGAAATTTTGCTAGACATTTCTCATATATAAAGCTCGTAATATCTTTTTCTCTTCTGTTGCTAGGAGAATTTTCTTGTTCTGCTAATAAATGGGAAATAAATATTGCATTTCACCACATGCAATCAGTGTTTTGCTAAAGGACTTTAAAAGCAATTGCCTGTGTGAGGTCTCACATAATCCTTGTTTTGCAGACCATTTATTTTAACATGTCATACACACGCACAGTTTATGATATATGAATGTCCATTCATTCCCATCATAAGCTCAATTTACACAGCACGTGACTTTTGATGGAAACTGATTCAAGGATGAACGTATTCCCATCGACCTACCATAAATGTAAGATTAAACAGCACATCAATCTTGTAAGTATGTAGTGTCATGTCACCCTAAACGAACAAAGTAGAAGATTGTTCATCATTTCCTCAAAGTTTCCTTTTCCTTGTAAATTTATGGAAATCCAGCTAATTTAATTCAATCAAGTTTTCGTAGCTCGTCTTATTCGCATTTATTTCTACCAGATTTACTCTGAATATTTGTGGTATAATGTACACGGGAAGGGATGAAAGGTTATGTGATGCTTGTTACTTTGTTGCCAATTTTAGGTATGTTTTTGTCACTTTTAATTAGCAGAGGTATGTGATAATAATTTGATTTAGGAGCGAATCAAGCAACTGTGTCTTTCGAAAGATGAACAATTTTTGTTATGAACTTAAAAAAAATTCGGAAGACCCGAAAAATTTGGCAAATCATAAAACTGTACAGAAAAATATAAATTAAATTAAAGTTCAAAAAGTTTTTAAAGTTTAAAAATTACATATTTTTAGCTAAATTAAAAAAAAAACGTTTACAAAAAAATTAAGGATCCAACTGGTAAACTTTATATTTTAATCAACCAGACTGATCCAACTTTGGGTCTCATGTACACAACATTTAACGACGACAGCGATCGCACACATTAATATAACTAATACACTTACACAATTGCCGGCAATGATCAACGAACTATAACAAAACAGAATAAAAGATACTCAAGCATGTGTGAAATTCAACATGTGTGCCCGTTATTCGTTCATTTCAGTCATCGTGGTTGTATGTGTATTGTGTATGACGTGTATTAATTGTGTTGGTTTATAAAATAATAATATCTGCTAACAATAAATGAATACAAAATGATCAGTTTTTTTATTAGGTTGAAAAATATTAAAGATAAATGCACAAAATATTATTTTTCAAAATTCATTTAATTTTTTTAAATATTAATTTTATTTATTAATCTCTATTTTTTTAATTTTTTCAGTATCGGAGTCCGATCAATGGTCAACCTACTGTCTCGATCACACAAATACAAACGCAAAATCATGCCATACCAATAAAAACACATGAAAAAAATAATCAACTTGGTGAACAGTCAACTACATCACGATTTTCAAAACAGTACGAAGAAAGTAACGGGATCAATAAGACTTTAAAATTAAAATTAAAGTCTCAGCAATATTTTATTTAATTAATTGAAAGGTGCAAAATTATCTGACGGATTACTCCACATAAAAAAAAATTCAATCAAAGTAAGCATATAATTAATTCAGTTTTTAATTGACTAAGAAAACTTGAACTTTGGCACATTTAATTCTTAACATTGTAAGACGAATACAACGTCATCGTCTAAAATATTCAAGTTCAAGACGTGAAAAATAAAATTACTTTCTAAAAACGATTCAAATCTGCGGTGTGTAATGCAATACAATGCAAAAATTAAATGCACTTCCTAGCATATTTTACTTTCATTTATTAGGAACTCATTTATTTTTGTTTATCGCACGACAACGCATGTCAAAAACACGTATTGGCTGACTGTGTAAATAAATTAAAAGGTGTTGAGCTCCTAAATTTGCACATTAGGAAGGGAATTTCGTGTAAAAATCTGTAATTATTGTTTATTTTTCTTTCATACACTTCCTAAATATGCCACGTAAGTCTTCTTCGTTTACTGCTGTTTCTCATGTTCATTCACAACACATCGCCTTTGGCGTATGAATCACATACTCGTTTTTTTTAAATATTTTGTGTCGTAAAGACATATAAGGTACTCAAATCGCAAAGTGATATTTTTTAAATCTTTAATGATAGTTAAAGTTTATTATCTTTGGAAATGTTGTGAATGTCTCCTTATTGACGCTTAATCATTTCTTTTGAATGACAGACAGGCCGGATTTATTTTTTTTTCGTTCGAAGCAGACAGATATGTTTTTTTTGCTTTATTCAGTGTCGAAATATTTCGCCACTAAAATATGGTTATTGTAATTCGCAGAAATTTGCTGTGAATATGAAAATTATTCATTTCTAATGAAAAATATTTTTTTCGATGATTTTTTTAAAAATATTTCAAAATAACAAAATAAGGAACAAACTTAAAAAATTATTTATTTTTCAAAAAATTATTTAATTTTTCAATTTTTTTTTCAATTATTTATTTTTCAAAAAAAAAAAAAAAAATAATTTTTTAAAAATTATTTGATGATAAGTTATGCTAAATTATTTTATAAGAAATATTTCTCATTGGTTATAAAGAATATGATCTTCAAAATTTTAGTTTGAGAGTTTAACGAACGATATTCCTTATCTTTTTTGCTGTACAAAAACTTCTATTGAGTTTTTCAACATTAAAAAATGTAGATAAGCCGCGTAAAGATAAGGAATTATTATAAAAAAATTAAAATTCAACAAACAGACTTATGCATCTAAAAAAATGATGTGGCGTTATTTTGTAATCAATTTAAAAAAAAAATTATTTTGCTTTGTTGTCAGACGACAATGCTTGCACGTCGAAAGTTGCATAACAATAATACGTATTTTTCTTATCGATAATTGCCAAATAATTGAAAGTTAAGAGACAAGTAAGTGAAGCAGGTCAAAAGCCAATCAAAATGAGGTCAATGATGCACGATGACTTACCCACTAATTATTGTGAATTATTTTTGCAGATGAACTTCGTACTGATCGCATCTACACTATTGTTATGCCTGTCAAGTCAGGTAATTGCCGAGGACCAATTAAAAGTTGATGTTCTCTCTACGCCAGAACATTGCGAGGCAAAATCCAAAAATGGTGACCTGCTAACGATGCACTACACCGGCACACTTACCGATGGCAAGAAATTCGACTCGAGGTAAGTTTTGAAGAACAATGGCGATGCACTTTGAATGCAAAATGCAAATTAGTGACAAAAATTAACTAACGAGCAATGAATGGGGACATGAAAAGTAAAAATTTTGAAGCACTTTCACCGCATTCATTATTATTTCTCAATCATCGAACGCGCGCGACGAGCCAATTACCTTTTGTAAAGCAAGTGTATGGTGAAAAAATTTTAAAAAAATGAAGTGCATTTAACAAGTGAAAGGAACTTGCGTGCGCTTCTTGCAACAAACCAGTTATATAACGCGATTTGTCGATGAATCGATGATGATCATGATGTTAGCTAACAATTTAATTGTAATATTTTTCCAGCTTGGACCGCGATCAACCATTCTCCTTCCAATTGGGCAGCGGTCAAGTCATCAAGGGATGGGACGAGGGTCTTGTTGACATGTGCGTCGGTGAAAAACGTAAACTCACAATCCCACCACACCTCGGCTATGGCGATCGTGGAGCTGGAAATGTCATTCCCGGAGGTGCCACTTTGATCTTTGAAGTTGAATTGATCAATATCGGAGACGCTGCTGCAGCACCAACCACAAATGTCTTCAAAGAGATCGACGAGAACCAAGATAAACAACTTAGTCGTGAAGAGGTAATTAGTTATGTATGTAAGATCGTTCACAAATTCATTTTGTTTTTTTAAATGGTCTTTGGCACTTTTCATTACTTGTGTTGTTTCTCATACCTTTCCTCTTTTTTTCTTAAATTTACGTGAAATTCTTCACAATTAACTTTTCATTTTTTCCCCCACAGGTCAGTGAATACTTGAAAAAGCAAATGAACACCGATGGACAATCCGCTGACGATCTCAAAAACTTGATGAAAGAAAACGACAAATTAGTCGAGGAAATTTTCCAACATGAAGACAAAGATAAGAACGGATTTATCTCACACGATGAGTTTTCCGGACCAAAACACGACGAATTGTAAAAAAAGCTTCCTTCTAGACTTTCTTCCTTACACAATAACTCATTAGGGACTTAATCTCGAACTCTCGTGCAAATAAAATCACAACAGAACAATTGTTAACACTCCAAGTCAGTTTTTAACTTACAAGAAGTAATATTGTGAAAAAATAATAAGTTGTTATTATAGTATATATGATATTTATATATATGTTTAGTACTTTATAAATTAATAAAAAGAGACTTTTCATATAAAAATAATTTGTTATTTGCCGAAAATGCATTTTGTGTGTGCCGAACTTATTTTTTCATTTGGTAATTTAATATTTATTTAATATACACAAAATATTTCACTTAAAATAATTGTAAAAATTAAAATGCGCCGTAAGTATACTTCATATCGCTCATTTTCATCTTTAGTGGATTTAGAGATGGTAATCATGTGTGTTGTGCATCACGAGCTCCAATTTCATTTATTTATCATGTTACCCTCATCATTTTATTATTTATTTAATTTTTTTATTTTATAGCTTTATCATAAAAGTATCAATAATTAATACTCTACGGACGAAAAACGGGTGAAATTTTGCAAGCATAGGTAAATCTAAACAAAATATTGATTAATTTTAATAGATTAACTAATGTGTGAACCAAGCTTATGAACGCTTTATATAGTTACTGAAATGCTTAATTTTGTTATATCTGTGGGTTCGTCGTCGTAAATGGAACATTTAATCACATTTAAAAACTAAATCATTTATTAAAAATTAATTTGGTTTATTTTTTTGATTGAGTGCAATTAATCGTGATGTAAGATAGTGACGTTTCCTCAAGATAACGTCATAATTTTTGTTCAGATTTTGTCCAAAGCATGCTTTTACAACCAAACCAAAGGTCAACAGACCCGAAAAGTTAATCCCTTCTAGAGAAACTGTTTATCTGATCTCCTTAGAAGGTATGCTTAGTCCCTAAAAAGGTAATTTTGTTTGATTTCTCAGAAAATAATAATATAAAACTATTAAGGAATTAAATTGACTTCTTAAACTTTTAGACTTAATCACATTAACCTCCTCAAGATATTCCAACTTGATTACCTACTCGAAAGGGAATCAAGTTGATACCTTAAGGGATCAATCTCACCCATTTTTTATAATCAGTATATATTTAGAACAAAAAAAATACAACAAAATTTTTGATCGGATTTGAATAAAATTTAGAAATTTCTTTTACTCCATTTACGTTAGATTAGGCATCACGATGATAATAACAATTTGTTGATCCGATTTCAACAAGATTTTTTAAATTTTGTATATTCTTTGTACTTTGCTATTTTCCTACTTCGCTATTATCTCTCTTCTTATCCTTTCTTCAAAGCTTTCATAATTTTTGTAAATTTCGTAGTAACGAAACATGTCACACAGCGCCAACAAAGTACATAAGGCAAACCGTTTTACGATATGCGCACTTTTTACTATAATTCTATTTAAACACCAACACAGTATTTATTGGGCACGCGACTCGTTTCTCCAAAGTCTTGTAACTTTTGTTATGCCTCGTCCTAAAAGTACACACAAAGATGTTACAACTTGTTGTATTTCTATCCTGATTCCGAATGAAAGTTTGCTCTGTACTACGAGGGTGATTTTCCGCCGGAAAATTTTCGTGCACGCACACAACGAAACACTTTGACGGTGCATTTGTGTTGGTTATGTTTATGTTTACAAAGTTATTCGAAAGTTATGCAGGATTTTAATGCAGTAACAATTCTCCTTGTTTCGCATGCATGCACGCGGAACTGTGGTGTTGTATAGCAACATGTAGTCGCATTATGCGTTCCTATACAACATAGTCCGGCATTTACTTCGGGAAAAATCGTGATGTGGTGTTAGTGAGGCAGCGCAGAGAACGGTGTAGCGTGACAGTGTGTTAGTGTGTCAATAGCGTCGGCCGGAAAATTGAGACTAATTCTCGTTATGTTTTGACTAGTATGTGCCGTTACAAGCAAAATGCGAATTAAAAATCCGTTTGAACGATTTTTTATAAAAAAAATATTTTTTAAAAGATTTTTTTAAGATGTTCCAAAATAGGAAATTTAGCAAATTTTTGGTTTAAAAAAAATTAATCAAAACTAATAAAAACGAGAATGAATTGCATTCGTGTATAAAAAGAATGACTTGACCGCATTTCAATGTGTTTAATTTCATGATTTTTCATAAATTTTTCGAGTTTTCCCGAAGATTTTCATCAATTTTCACTTTTCGCGAGACTCCTCTGAACATTTTAAAATTTTTCAAGATTTTCCAATTTTCCATGACTTTTCCGAGTTTTCCCGAAAATTTTCATCAATTTTCACTTTTCATGTTACTCACGAGACTCCCCTGAACATTTTAAAATTTTGAAATTTTTCAAGATTTTCCGATTTTCCGAGTTTTCCCGAAATTTTTCATCATTTTTCACTTTCTATGTTACTCGCAAGACTCCCTTGAACATATTAAAATTTTGAAATTTTTCAAGATTTTCCGATTTTCCATGACTTTTCCGAGTTTTCCCGAAAATTTTCATCAATTTTCACTTTTCATGTTACTCGCAAGACTCCCCTGAACATTTTAAAATTTTGAAATTTTTCAAGATTTTCCGATTTTCCATGAATTTTCCGAGTTAATTTATTTTTCATTTTTATTTTTGATTTTAAATTAGAAACTCAGCACTAATTAAAATATTACATTTAAAAAACAAATTTTTTGGGATTTAAAAGTGCAAAATTTTTTAAATATGGAAAGCCTTTTAAGTAAAATGTTGCAGATGCCCACTAAACCACGTTAGAACATATTACTTGAACATATTGCCGGGTGTGAGCGTGCGCCTGGTTTGCCTGCCACAACAATAACAGAATCTCTTCGTAAGTGCTCTCTCTCTCTCTTTCTCTTCAATTGTATGTGGTATACATATTTTATGTATATTTTCCTGAATGTTTAACTTAATATAATATAAAATCTTCTTCGTAGACACCAGAATACACAGATTCAGATAATCGTGCCATACAAAAAAAAAACATTAACAAAATTTGTGTATGTGCTGTTGTTGCGATTCTTGTACATAAAACACCGATTTTCCCCACACACAAACGCTCGTTTTATATGAGAGGCAAGCAGAAAGAAGGCTCGTTTCGTTTGTTCTACATTGTGGTACAACACTTGTAGAAGAGATTGCTGGGAATAAACATGGCGAATGGCGTAAAGTGCTGCTTCTCTACTGAACTTTCAACCACATATCAAACTTTTATTCGGTGAAAAATAACATATATAAAGGATTCGATTTACAACAAATAATTTTAGTGCAGAACTCTTTTCCATTCCCAGTAATCTAGAATCTAGTGCAGAGGAATATTCGAGTTAGTGAGTGAAGAAAAAAAAACTACACAATAAATAATGTTATTCAAGCACACACGACGAAAAATAATGAAAAATTTCTAAGAATATGGCTTGTGTCTTGTGTTTTATAAGGAATACTAGGAAAAAACTTTAGAAATAGACACTAGTTAGCTAACTATCCAATAATAATAAAATTAAATTAAATTAATAATAAAATTGTGTTGCGTTTCGTTTAACAATTATTTGTTATTAACTGTGTCGTAAAATAATAACAAAAATTTTAAAATATTTTGAATGTTGTTTCAATATTCAGAAAAGTGTCTAAGTGTGTCGTTATACAGCAAAGAAAAAAAATTAGGTAAATAAATTTCATTCCTTGTCATTTTTCGTGACAGAACCGTAAAAGAAAATCAGAAAAAGGTCACGAAAAATAAATGATTGATTACTAGATTTATATGTATATTCAATAATAATAATAATAATGAGTTGTTGTTGTTATATAAAACACGTTAACAGTAGAGGATGATCGTAGTCGTCCTTTTTTCCATGATAAATTAGATTTTTGTACAAAAGTGATAAGGGGAAATTTATTTTATATTTTTAAGTGATTTTTCAAGGATAAAATGGAATGAGATTTTCCTCTCTCTCTTTTGTCAATCGTTTCAGCTAATATTTAACATACAAATTAAACTTTATTTCTGCTGAGCAGAATAAACTGTACCTAAGCTCGAACTTAGTTTGGGACACAAAAAAAAAACAAAATAAACTAGTTAAAAAAATATTAAATGGCAAGATTATCGCCTGGCCGGCTAGCCTCGGTAGAAGAATCGGCAGAGTCATCAGAAAGTGAACATGAATGCGGAGAACCAGCCAAAATATTTGCTCGAAAGCTTACGACACAGAAAAATGTTAAATCACCGTCATCGGTAAGTATTTTTTTTTTATTTTTAATTAATTTATTTTAAGTTTTGTGTTGAAGATGTTAAACCATTGCTATTTTAAATATGAATCAATCAATAAAAATATTGACATTGCATGTTAACGGGATGAATGACAAGTATTCTGATGGCTGGATGACATGATTAAAATGAAAACTGAGTGAGTGTTTCCCCCAGGTGTAGATACTCGATTGTCAATCATTCGTATTTTTCCCGATTGTATTTTTTTTTCTTAAAGTGTGTGTGAAAAGACACGCGCGCTGGTGGCAAATTTGTTTGCATTCAAATTGAAATGCATAACTGTTGCTTATTATCAACTGATGTTCTGATTGATTTTATGCAGTTGACTGCTCTAGACAGGATATAAAAAAATATTTATTGTTATCGATTGCCAGGGCGATAAAATACTTTTACTAATTAAATTTTAAAAAAATAATAAAAGAGGAGTTTTTTTTAAATTTTTTTAATATAAGAAAAAAGTAAAAAAAAAAAAAAACTGAAAAAACTGAATAACAAGATTAAAACAAAAATTATTTTTTGTAAATTTTTATAATTTAATATTTTACAAAGTACCCTATAAAAAATTAACTAAAAATTTTCACTTAATTAATTTAAATATTATTTTAATAAAAAATTACTTAATTAATATAAAAATCAAACTAAATTTTTCAAAAAGAAAAGAAAAAATAGGAAAAAAATACTTTTTGAAAAGTCATTTTAGAATAAAGTAAAGACGAAAAAATCGGATCGTAAATTTACGGAAAATTTCTCTCATATTGAAAAAGTCTGTCGAAAAAAATCATCCTATCTTATTTTTTCAAAACAGGAATTGATATTTATGCAAATTTAGGTAAATACCAAACGAGATAACTCTAGAAAAATTATTCATGAAATATCAAAACAATAGTCATTAATTCTTATTTCTATGAGAAATTGCGAGAAACGAAATTGATATTTTATGACCGAGGGGAACAAATCGGTAATTGAGACATTTTATTCGTCTGTTGATTAATGTAATAATATTGAGTTTCTTCACAAAAAAAAATATTTGTTTTCTTTTTTTTTCATATATTCACTGAAGCATCAGTCCCAAAGCTCTGTAGAAAAATATAATTATTTACAATTTATTCTAAAAAAAAAGAAAAAAAATATTATAAAGGAAAGTTTTCCCGCTGCTATTTTAATTATCCAATTTTTTGCTCACCTTTTCGAGTCACGATAATATCGCGTCATAACGAATATCGCTCGTCATTAAAAAACATATTTTTTTCATCTTCCTTTTTTAATGGATTTCTCTCATACACAAAAAGAAGTTTTTTCGAGTCATGGTTGGCAACGCTGTCACGATCAAAGGAAATTGCAAACGTCCCTCATATTCAGCGATAATGATCGCTCCAAGCTTGGAAACGTAAATTCCTATTAAAACAATTGTTTGTTGTATGTAATTGGAGATTTAATCCAAAAAAGGGCTTCTGAAAAAGTTTAGTTTTCATTTAAATGCAACCTGGGAATGAAAAAAAATGAAATGAAAACTGCACCATATTTTGTTACAGAGAATTTTTTCCGTAACTACGACAACTGGCACTCTGCGAATGATATTCAATATATATGCAAAAAAATATCACAAAATTGTGTGTTGCCCTTTAACCTTTTAATATATTTTTGTAACAAGCGATACAAAACTCTCTTTTTTGTCAGACAACGAGTTTACCTCATATTAAGTTGAGTCTTAGATTTTTACATGGCAAAAGACAAAATATTTAATAAATTTTGGAATATATGCAAGGCAAGGCGTTCAAGGAAATCTCGTTGGCTTACTTTATTTATTCATTCGTGGTGCGGCGTTCAAATCAAGGTAATATCAATTTACGGCCGTGTGTTTTGTTCTTTTTTTTCGTGGATAATAACGAAATAAAGTGTGTGTAGGAGGGTGGATGAAATACTATACATGTTGTATCTCATGACCTTTACACTACTAACTGCCTTTTTTACTCCCCCAAAATATCTAGTCTCGCATATTATCATGAATATTTGATTAAAACTGATAAAAAAATTTTCCACTGCAGTTCAAATGAAGACAAAAGCGTTTTTTGTTCGGAAAATTGAAGAAACCTGATAACAGTTAAGAAAAACAAGAACACCGAGGGAAACGCTTTGAAAAATATGATAAGCATAATTTAGTCAATGATTATTTTTCCCTGGTGGCTTAACTTGACTGAACTGATTTTTTTTGTCTTCTTTGTTGCTCTCCTTGGCCATTTTTACAACGGATATTAGGTCCATAAAAAATGAGGTCATTTTCCTAAATAAATGTTTTTAATTTTTAGCTTCAAATTTATACACACCAACACACGAAAAAAAGAGAATTAGTGACTGACTAGGGAATGTCGTCATCCACAAGTTTATATTTTTGTGTAATTTAATATTTCCTAAAAGGCAAATTTTTTCTCGTTTTTTTCCATCATAATAATTGTATTACGAAAGCCATTTTTCTATTAGATCTTTTTCCTGTGATTTTCTTGTCTGCCTCTCGTTCCTTTTCGTTTCGTTGTGCGTCGCTTTTAATTCATTTAACTTTACAGTGCTTTCCATAATTTATTTATCTACGTTTTTTTTTAAAGTGAGGTCGCTCCACATTTGTTTTTGAACTTTATATCTTATTCCTCGAAAAGCCGCAAGTCCTTGCCCCATGGAAAAAAGTTTAAATTGTCATCAAAAATTACCGTGATTTTGTCTAAGTTTAATTTTTCAATATTTATTTTTTAAAAACATGAATTTTTCTCTAAAAAAATATTTTTTTAAAAAATTTACTGAACTTCGTTTTATTTTAAGCTTGAATAGTTTTAGCTTTTGAGCTTGGAATTATAACATAAAAAATTAAAAAATAAATTTGGAGCGGCCTAATACGTACAAAAAATATTATTTTTAGAATGAAAGACCTTTTCATTAGTACAAAAGAGAAGAGTAGATGATGACGAACAGAACAATAGAAGAAGGAAAAAACGTCAAGAGTAACGTCAAATGCTAAAAGTTAAATGCTAGGTGGAGTACCATTTCGCATAAAGAAGACTCATTCTAGAATCCTTTTGAAAAATTATTTTCCTCTTATGTTTTTTTTTATTTTATTTTTTTGTATAAAATAGTCGTAAAAATTTTACAAGGAAAGATACCTTCGTTGGAATTTCAAACATTTTGTCGCATGGCTTCCAACTGCGTCGTCAACAACAACTATGTGGAAAGAAGAAATTTAACAACATCATAATCAAATAAATGTTTTTTTCCATTTCACATATGGTTGTTGGATTTCTTGTCCGTTTTCTGCACCGTACCATTACCAAGTTGTACATTTTAATTCCTCCTTTTAAAATGTAATTATGCAAATGACGATCATTACCATAATAATGATGACAGCTCATTCAGGTTAAAAATACACACATATTCATAGGCTCGTCTTCTAGCACACACAACTTATAAACTACATGACTTCCTTTGAAATTCTAGTGTTAGTGGAGTGTGCCTCGTTCAAAAAAGCAAAGTGAAGAAATTTTAGACACTATAAGGAGAAACAGCCTTCAGGTGAGTTAAAAGTACTTTGCAGCTGAGATATGTAATGAAATCTTAGCAGCGAAAACCATAAAAGCACTACAGCACAAATTAGCCAATTATGGTGTTCTTCACTATGTCTCTTCCTGTAAATTTTTGTATTTTCTTTATACATCATATGATGGAACAAAAGATTTTCTGTAATCTGTTTCTAAGAAAATGTATAAAGTTTTCGTTCGGGTAGCAACTAAAAATCGTATCGTATTTTCATTTTTGAGTCAACCACGTGGTTTTCAGAAATAAAAAACTTAAATGAAAAAATAATTGTTTTATCCACGTGATTTCTTAAGCTATAAACAATGTAATTTTTAAAAAATTTCAAAACTTCAATAATTTCCAATCAATGAATCCTGAGAAATTTTTAACCCACGTGACCTAAAAAAAACTCAAACTACGTGATTCAGTAACTAGAAAAAAATTAAGCCACGTAACTTGAAAAGAATTTCAAACCACGTGATCTTAGAAATTTTCAAACCACGTGACCTCGAAAAGCCTTCATCAGGATAATAACGCTTTTTTCCTCAAAACGCGGTAAAAAATAGTAAATTTTTACCTGTGAGGTGCACCATGCTTTACAACCGGAATCACTTTAATTAAATGCAATTTAGTTACGGTTGAGTAAGTGCTTCTAAAAATTCTTCCACTGGAAAATGTTCATTTATAATTGTCTGTAACAATTATCGTTCACCGTGAAAAGCCGAGTAAAAACCATTCGAATAAACCGCAAAATGTTGAAAATTGCATGCAAAACTTTAGTTTTAGAGGAAGTTGTGTGTTGTTAATGCGTTACAGACAGATTGCATTTTAATTTTCTGCGAAATTCGGATTTAAAATGGAAACGCCTTGTCTTTTTTTACATTATATCTGTGGGCTATTAAATCGCACTGAAAGACACTTCCTTGATATATTTTGTTGAATTTTCACAATCCATTACATTCGATAATACATGAAGTTGTTTTGAACACGGACAACCCATAAAATGGATGATTTTTACTGATGATTATTCCCACATTTGACAAGCAATAAAAATTTCGATTAATATTTGTTATTTTTTTTTGTCCAAAACACTGGTATTCACACACATCAAAAATGAGTATCCACCTCATTAATTCTTGTTTTTTTTTCTCGCATGCTAACAGAGACTTGACTATGCTAGGCTAGAATATGAAGTAACTCTATTATTAACACATCACCGAATCTTTCCTCTTTCTACGTGGACTTTCGTACAGCGACATTTCAACTTGTATACCATAACCATAGTTTTATCGTTTTTATAACCACATTATGATAGACTAGCAAAAAAAGGATTTTCATGTTAAATCTGATGTAACATTTTTACTGTACTTCGTCACTCAGTTTGCCTGGGGTTCCATCTGTTTAACATTTCATTTGTGTGTATGTGTTGAAAATTATTTGCACAATTTCTGCTACAAATTGCAACTCATTGATTTTCCTGCGTGTATAAAAGGCAAACTAAATCGATTTAAATAAAAAGAAAAAAAAAACTCAAATCCTCTCGCAATTTAAAAGAATCAGAAAATTTTTCGAGCGAAGAAAAAGAAAACTCATTTCCTGCCTTTCAACGACAATCAACTTTACAATGCATTTCATTCAATTTCACCTAAAACGATCTCCACACAGACGACTGGTATCGTCGGTAGAGTTACACATACATATGGGGTTGAAATATTATGAAAGAAAACTTGATGAATTGAAATTGGGGCAAGCTCTGTGCGCATGGCTTGAACATTATTTTATTCATGGCATACAACTGAACAAGTGACATTCATTCATTTTCATTGATAAAATGCTTTCATTATTTTTCTTCTTTTTTTTTTGTTTTCCACACTGCATACAGAAAAAGTTACTTGCACCATGAAAACCATTCGTAAAATTGCTGTGTGGCGTACGAACGAAAACATTTTCCGACCTAGTTAATGTATGCTCACTTTATGAATGAGGTAACCCAATTTTATTGACATATCCTATGACCAATGTGAGTTGACCATTTACTGATTGCAACAAAAGTTGCGGTTAGGTTAAAAAAGATAATAATTCGTTGTTTCATAATATTTCACAGAAAGGAATTTATTTTAATAAAAAAAAGAAAGAACACACAACGATACTTTTTAATCCCATATAAACCTTGGCATCAGATATAACAAGCTTTATGCATTTTTTATTTTGCCTGAGAATGTAACACACACAACGATGCCAAATGTAAATATTATACTTTATCATTGAAGCAAATAAATAAACATAAAAGAAGGCGCGCGCTACAAGTGATTTTTATTGTTTGTTACACAACACAATGTACAAAATTCAAAGTAAACATGGAAGTAAAATGAAATAATCAATATACCTAGATGTGAATTATTTTAAAGGATTAAATTCGTTTAAGTTTTTCTTCAAATTTAATAATTTTTGAACGGTATCGGATTTAAATTTTAACACTTTCAACAGGGTCTTATGGCCATATTAATTAACTGCTTCGGTAATTTGGTATTTTTTGATCCCCACCCTTTCTATAAGCGGAAACCATCGAAATTCAGTAACTTCCCCTAAATTAAGAAAATAAAGATCTTCAAAAAAGCAGTTCGAATTTCAATAGAAATTTCATCAAATTTACGATGGATTCCAAACAAGGGGGGAGGGGGATAAACAGCAATGTACGACGGCGTAAAAAAGTTAAAAGTTTTTTGTTTTGATTTTGAAGAATAATTTAAAAAGTATTTCCGACTTTGAAAGTTTTTTTTTGGTCTTTTTTATTCAATCGATTTTTTTAAATTTTTGTACGTTATTCCATTGAAATTTGAGCTGAAATTAAAATTTCTTCTTCATACCAAAATTAAACTGTAGCTCAAAAGTAAAAAGCGAACAAACGTCTTCAACTAATGTCTTGCTTGTTGTTGTTGTTGTACAATATCAATTCAGAACGAGCGAAAATGAAGCGTGAATTAAATATGAGATGGAGATTGTTTTCATTGATTATTTCATATCTCTCAACTCTGTTATTATTTTTTCATTTTCAGACGACCGCCACCATCAAAGAAGGCTACTTGATGAAACAAACATGGTCATTCCAACGTTGGAAGCGGCGATATTTCAAGCTCAAAGGCAACGTCCTGTATTACGCAAAGGATCATAAGGTAGGTCCAGCAAATTAAATTACCAAAGAAAACACACATTTCCTCATCATTCGGACGAAATAAGACTAATTTTCCCCAAAAAAAAAACTGTCGGAAATGTGTCAAAAGCAATCCATGTCCTTTGATGTGTTAACTAATCAGTGTCCTTTGTTGTGTCATGTCATGCGAATGTGTCTCTTTCAATTCCACAAGTTGTTACGGGGACATCTATGCGTACATGTCTTGCACACCTAAAATACGACAAAACGAAAGAATCAATAAAGTCAATACAAGTCACGGTAAATAATAATGGTTCTGTTCAAACATTATCTCCTAGCTGTCTTCTACGAGGTCGTGTAAGAGGAGTAAAAAAGTCACAAAAGAAATAGAAAAGTGTGTCTGTGTTGTGTCTATAATAATGTGTCACGATGGTAAAAAACGAAAGTATAACCGATTACCGTGAGAAAATCGTTCCATCGGGAATGTGACTCTCTTTCTCGCTCTCGTGGAAAATGTTTACTGGAAAATTTCTCTCGCAGCTATCTTTCTCTCTCGTACAGTTTCCACGATGAAGTAAACATTTTCCCATCGTACATGCCACACCTGAAGCACAAAGCATGAAGATAACGCAGTGTACAAATTTTCCTACAAAAACCAGGTCATTCCTACAGCTTTCCCTCAGTGCAGAATTGGTGCTCACTTTGTCAAGTCATAAAAATAAACAGAAAAAATCTCAAGACTCTTAATTTGAAAAATTCTGAATTATTCAATGAAAATTTAAATAAAAAAGTGCAAAAACAGGAAAAAAAGAAAAAAGTGATAAATAAATAAGTAATAATCAGAAAATTATTGAAGAATAGCACTTAATTTTTTCTAAATGTTTATTTGTGTATAATCTCTAGAAATAAATCCTACTATAAAAAAAATATTATTAATACCTTCATAAGCAATAACTGAGTGCTTCTTTTATAAATAAAAAAAAATAAAATCCCCTTTTTAGCAATGTTTCTATTTTTCTACGTGTTTCTAGTGTAAAAGTGGAAAAATTAAAGATTCCTTTTGAATTTAAATAAAAAAAATTATCATATCTGTATAAAAGTAAATTTAAAAACTCCACAAGAAAAAAGATTAAATTTAAATAATGTGAGTATAAATAACAACTTTTAATTTTTTTTTCATACATAACATAATGAAAAAACTTTGGGTCGAGAACGAAGAATATTTAAGCAGTGTTGAAACGAAAGAAAAGGACAACACATGTGAATAATTTTTATTATAACGATTTTAATTAATGTCACGCTGTGTGAATGAAAGAATAAATGAATGGAGGGAAAAAGTGTATGAGACGTCTGTCTGGCTTAGCTTGACACAAAGCGACCCGACAAATGATAATAATAATGAGAAAAATGATGGAGCATTATGAATCCAAGTCATTACATTGTCCTTCATTTGTTCGATAAATGTTATTAAAATTTCATGTTAAAGCAACGTGAACGTGGAGCGTTAATTTTATTAGTTACCTGGTTATTAGTTCACCTCACCCGTTTTTACATTGTGACACAATGAAAAAAATAACATACAAACTCATAAAATAAAAAAATACACTATTAATAATGTTCATTACATTAGTTACTTTTGTCATTATTGGAGGGAATATTTTTTGTGTATGACTCCAGCAGTGAATTATAGACAATTTGTGGAAATTACATGATGTCGCGTTTGTTATTGACACACCATTAGGATCGATGAGTGCGTGATGATTAATGGAACAAACTAATATTCAACTTTGACGATGACGAGAAACATAAAATTGTAAGAAACAACACGTTTTTTAAACAAACTTGTATGAAACTTGAAAATATTCATTCATCCATTGATTCATTAATTTTTGAAAAGCTGAGAATACTTGAAAAATTGATGAAGCAAATTCTTGTGCTATATTGACTACATTTAACTACTTGATTTTAGTCACCCTCTCTGATTTTACAATAAAAAAATTAGGAAAAAATTAAAATCAATTTTTTATACATTGCTGTTTTTTTTTAATTGGACAACCTTAAAAAACTCCATTTTATTAAAACAAAAAATACAAAACATGAACTGAACTTGCTTTCATATTATCATATTGCTTTCCCTTATTAAAATTTAATTGAAATGAAATTAAGTCACGTGATCTTAATAAATTTTTAAAAACCATTTTGGTCGATTTTAACTAAATTCTCTTTAATTTTGACTTAAAAATTTATATGCCGTAAATATAAATAATGCTTAATTTCGTCCATATAGACAAAAAGGTTAAAAAAAAGTTATATTTAAAAAATAAATTAATTTATATTTTATAAAAGGACGCGACCCTCATTTAATAAAATAATAATTAAATTAATAAATATAACAATTAAAAATCAAAGTAAAATACGTAATTAAATTAAATTAAAAATTAATCACATTAAAATTTAGAATCAGTTCTTACCTCTCCTTTTTTTAGATCGAATAAATTTTAAGTACACCTATCAGAATTAAATACACCATTATATCAAAGTGTGCTTCCGCAAAAAATCACGACGACGTCACACTTTTTATCCTGACAAACACTAGTCATCATGTGGCTTTGGCTCAACTTTTCTTGTGCCTGCTTCGCTCGTGTGTCTTATCATGTGTAACATCATGACAATATAAAATTCTTTTTAAAATGTTTGATATGTGTGAGTTTGTGTGTTATGTTCATGTGACTGACTTATTTTCTTGTTACATCTCCTTCTCTGATTTCCTTCAATCTTATTTCTTCTTATTCTTTTTCGTCTCTTCTTTCACTTTATTTTCCATTTTGAATAAATGTACTTCAGTGGGTTTTGTGAAAAGAGACAAAATTAACATGAAAATACTTTCAAGCAAAACATTAGGAGTTTACGCACAAGAAAAAAAAACATTTGATTAAACTTTTGAGAATCACATCGGAAATTACTTTTTATTATACGACAAAAACAAAAGAGAAAACTTTTTTGTTCCTGTAGAGGACATGAATTATATGCTTAATATTTTATTTTGTGTAAAACGATATAGCACCGAGAAGACAAAGATAACTTATCGATTGCCAACAAGAAAATTGATCTTATGAGAGTGTTTCGTCTTTGTTCTTTTTTCTTGAGATGTCGTGTTAAGTAAATAAAAAATAATAAATATTTAACACAAACTCAGATTTATCTCTTAAAATTCATCATTTTAATGGAATGTGATTCTCACGCGACATTACCGTCGGTCAATTTATCTTAATAGAAGATGAAATTTTTATGTCAAGGACAAAATTTTCCGCCTTTTTCATTCATTTTGAATAAATACTTACAAAAAAAAACGATTTTTTTATTTACCGACATAAACATAAAAGAACAAAAAAGGTAAATATTACCGCCAGTAATATCGTCAGTGTCATGAACATACCGCCCCTTGCGCCATCCAGTGCTGTGCTTTTCATTCGTTCATATTAATTATTCATCCGTAAATGGATTACCCTTTAACAAAAATTTTTTTGTTGGAATATTCTTTTTATTTACATACCTTCATTTTTTCGGACTTAGACACCAAAGGATACAGCACTAATGGTGGTGTGGTTTAAAGAAGCAAGGACAACGGAACAACTTTTTGTCTGTTGTTTATACTACATTTTCTACACATAAATAATTACTTGTTATATCATTTAAAAAGGTTGTTCTTTTTTTTGTCTCTTTTGCATGACAAGTGATTTAAGTATATAAATCCAAAGAAATAAAAAATACCTGACGCCTCCATTTCGGACTACAAAAAATAAATTAGCCTAAAAAGTTTTGTAAACATCCAACAAGCACACGAAAAAGGTCAACACACAACGACGACGTGCATAGAAGAAAAAAATGTTTATGACCCATCCTTATTTTTAAATAAATTTGGATGACTTTCTTTTCTTTCCTTTATTTCTTTGTCAGGAGCGAGAAAGTTATTTTATACACAATTTCATCCTTTTGCATATTGAGTTGAACTTGACGGAGAAAATAATTTTTTGCTAAAAAGAAGAATCGATAAAATTGACTTGTAAAGAAGAAAAAAAAAGTAACAGAAAATATTCGGCCTTAAGGCAAATCCCTCTTTTTTTGCTCGAAATTGACGATTGATTCATGTAAATATTTTATGTACACATAAATGACTTCTCAAAAAATATATATGTATATTTTGTAGGTACATTTTGTACACAAAAGCATGTTTTCTTCACACAAAAGAAAAAAAGAAGAAGAATGTTAAGCTTGTTTGATAGTTTATGAGAAATATTTTATTTTTTTTTGCGACATTATTTTGCGGTAGACTGGTACTGACGATTTTTTTGTTGTTGTAGAACGCGCGAAGAAAATCCATATTCAGGCAAACAGACAAACAAAACAAAAAAATATATATTTTCATGTCAAAAGGGTCTCGAGCAGCAGAACAAAAAAAATTTAGGTACATGAATATAAATGGAGATTCAGAAGACTGCTTACAATGTAGAAACTCTGTCTGCGTGTGATATGTATTATATTTTTCAATGCCTACAAGCAAATATTGTTCTTGTTTGTAAAACTTTATTAGAGGCAGTGTGTGTTTTTTAGTGTACTCAAGTACTTTAGAGGAGAATTACAGCGCAGAGAAAGTAATTTTGAGACGATCTCGTGTCATTCCGTCACGCACTTTAATTCGAAATTTGTTAAACGAACCCAAAATAACAATAAAAACCAATTATTCCTGTTTCTCAAAACTGACTCTTTGTGGATCGTACTTTTAATTACAGTAGAATTTCATTAGTTTGTGGTAAGAATGCAATTTCATGCAATCTATTTGTTATTAATATAAAATGCGCATGAATATTTTAAAGCTTTTTGATGTTTTGTTAACCAAATGTATTTTATCACGTATGAATTTAGTGAATCTAAAAAAGGAATAACCGTTACATGCAATTTTGAGTTTTTGTAGCTTAACTTTATTTCACTTTTGACCTTTGTACATTTCATTGCACATATTTAAACAAAGCAAATGTTTTTGACATATTATAATAAAATTTTAGGCTAAAATTTTACCATTTCTTGAAAGTTTTTGTATTTAAAAAAAAAAAAATTTACAAAAATTTTTCTAATTTTTTGTCATGAATTAAAATTTTTAGTGTGGATTAAAAAAAATCAATATTTAATTCAATAATTTCAATAAAAAAAAACACCATTTTTAATACATTTTCTTTTCTGTTTTAAAATATAGGTATAATAAAATGGAAGAAAATAGGAGCATGTCACTTTAACTCTTGCTTACTTACAAGTTAAGTGGTAACAACAAACATGAATGCAAATCATCTTCTGTTGTTCACAAGTTTGCGAACGTTGAAAACTTTACATTTTGTCACAATACACAATCTTTTTATTATCACTATTTACTTTTTGTATAAAAATCTTCTCTCGTGTCTTGTATTTTTGTCTCGTTCTTTACAACTAAATATTCAGAGAAGTGAGTTGTCATGAACTAGAAAATCATTTGAATACAAAAAAAAGAAACAAAGATTATAATTTTCTAAGTGGCATACTGCTTTCACTGTTTTTGGTCTATGAAAGACATCTGCTTCTGAAAAAGAGATGAAATTTTTAATCAGCTGATGTTTCGGATAAACTTGAATATTGTTTCGATCCATAAAGAACACGAATAAAAAAATAACCAAATTTGACAGAGAGGGATGAGAAATGAAAAATGACGTGTTTGTGAGAGAAAAAAAATAAATAAACCCGAGTTAAAGGATCGTTCAAACAAAATGTTATTCAAAACTTTTCCTTTCCTCCCGTCATCATTTCTCACATCACTTGCGATAAAAAAAAAGTTCGTCTTTTGCCTGAGCTCACGTATTGAATTTCGCAATTTTTTAATTTCGTTTTTTGTTATTCATAAACGCTCGGCAAAAAAATAAAAGCTGTAGGAGTGTAGATTACATTGTTAAAATATTTATTATAGAAAGTGTCATTATTGTTATATCGAATGTTGTGTTGTCGTTGTTGCTCTTGAGAGGGGCATCTGAGCTCGTAGGATTAAAACAAATGAGAGGAAAAAAGAGAAATTACTTATCCCCCTTGGCTTGGATGGTATCCAAAAATAAAAGAGCCTGAAAACAATCTAAATTAATGGGCATGATAGAGAATGAACAGATTAATGGATGGAAAACGGTCACACATAAAATAAATTGTCGTGCTTGAAGCAAATAATAATTTAACAACAATTTATTTTTTCGGTTACGATCCTTTCAATTTATTTCACAATTTTATAACAATAGCCTGGTTGACTTAAAACTGTTGAAATATTTTTTTTTTAATGAAAGCTAAACAAGACTTTAATTATTTAAAACTCGGATAAATATTAAAGTAGCTCAATGAACCCTTTTTGGACGAAATGTCAAAGCACCTGCTGCCAAGTATTTAGTATTCATAAATAATAAGCTTTGTACTTGGCAGGTTCCTTAACAGATATCAAAAATGATATCTGAAGCGAAAGAAGATATTATTAGGTCCCATGTCAAAAACTGACAAAAAATGTCCTTCTTCTTGCCCAAAAACGACGATGATAAGGATATTGAGTAGACGACAATAATGATGGTGCTCCCAAAATCGTTACACTTTTCCACATTATCTCAATTCTATTCCGTTTTATTGTCTTTTTCGGACTTGGTGTTATTTTTTCATCAGAGAAAAATCTCACGTATTTATCTAATTTTCGATGCAAGACAATGGGAAATATTTAAGAAAAGAAAACGAAAGAAAATTAACTAATGACGACTTTTTTTTGTTTTTTTTCCACAACATTATTGGTTATCAAATTTCAATTAAAAAATTTAATTTTGTATGGTTTTTATTCAATTATGAGGAAAATTTTTATTTTATATTTTTCTATATAAAAAATAAAATAACGCACATTAAAAAGTCAGGACTCTCCTACACACGAAAAACTTTTTAGATTTAATCAAAAAGTTTTGCAGTGGATGATTTTTTATTTCAACAATATATAATTTATCATTAAAAACTTGAGATTCTTGAAATATTGGTAAGATGACTCTAATTATGAGAAAACTTCAGCAATGCAAAACAAGAGTTAAAAACTACTTTGTCTTTGCTTCAGTTGCAAAGTACAAGAAAATCATAAAATTTAAATGGATAGATGAAAATCCAAGTTTTCCTATCATTAATAATAATTTATTTTGATATTTGTGCAAATATCAATAAAAAAAAAGATTTTACAAATATTGTTTGTTTAGGACAACAGTAGCAAAGTGCCTTGAGATTGACAGTCAAGGTTTATGATAATATTGACCAGCGGATCTTATTTCAGTATCAAAACAAAAAAAAATCTTTCCGGCGATTTCAGGCTTTTAAAAGATCTCGTGTAAAAAGAAGAAAAAAAAAACAAAATCAACTATGCATGAAAATCTTCCTAAATCAATTTTCTTGAACTCTGAACCTTCCAAAAACCCCTTTTTCGACGATCTTTTATCGATTTTCATACCAAGATAACAAAATATAATAGACATAAGACACTTGTCACACCTTCATAATAATTTTCAGGTAAATAAATTTTCGCATCCCTTTGTGTTGGGTCGCTTTTTTGGTCCTTTATTCGGTCGATTTTAAACACAAAACAATAAATTTCTGTTTTTTGGTTATCGTATAACTTAATCTTCTGCTACGATATATTATTAACAGCATTTATTCAGTCATTCGTGATTCCGGACTTTTGAAGATAACCGAGAGAAAAGAGTAAAAGGAAATAAATAAAAAAGGTGAAAAATTGTTGAATGAGAGAAAAAATTAATTTACAAAAAAATGCAGAGGAATGGTACAAAAAGAGTAAAAAATGTTTGCTCAAGAATGTTCATATTTTTAATTATTTAACTTTTAATTATGTACTCATTCGTTCTTTTTTGCGTTTCTTCATCTTTTTTTCTCGGAAACAGTCATTCATATAATATTTATCACATTTAATTTTCTTTTATTTTCAACACAGCTTTTCTTCTGTGTGAACGTTAATCAGAGAGAATAATTATTAATCTAGAAGTCAGAGTCTAGACAAAGCAATTTCTATAAATTAAGGCTCTGGAAATCTCTTTTTTTTCAAAAGAGGTCAGGTAAAATGACCTTTATTTGTCCATATGAGGCAATAAATAATATAACATTATACAATGTCCCTGAAGATAGAAAAGAAATGTATTCGACATTTATATTCATGTATGTTGAAAACCTTCGAGTGCACTATTGTAATTTTATAGCATTTTACATGTTTGTTGTCTGTCTGGTCATGCAAACATGAAATATAAAATAATTAACATACACAAATTTTCAGTCTCAAGTGTTTGTAAATGTAAATAAATGATGAAATTTTCGTTAGAAATTTTCAATCGCATCATCGTTACGCATATGAATCTCTCGCATCAATAATTTTATTGTTTGCTTACTTTCTTGGTATCATCATCATTATTATTATTTTTCGTTGTGTTGGAATCTGTTTACCCGATCAATATTAATTTTTACCCATGTTTCCTGTGCTCTGTTTTTGCTTGGAAGCATATTATGTTATGCAGTAAACATTGTGTTAAAAATACAAAGTACATATTTATCACAAAGGAACGGAAGAACATCCATTAACATCTTCATAAGTTACGTACACACAGAATGAAAAATCACTAGGTCTATAATTGAGCCAAAAAATACTTGTTTTCGACTAAGACTCTTAGTCTAAGAGTTAAAAAAAATAGATTTAAAATATTTCTAGTCGGAATCTATAAAATTTACAAAAATTCAAGTTTTTGATGTCAACTTTTTAAAAAAGATTAATAATAAGGCCTTCCAAGATTTCATTGGAGATTTTTTCCTAATTTTTTTTTTTTTTGAGAAAATTTTTCTCTGAAAAGTTAAACTCTTAAAAAAAGCCCCATTGCCTTTAATACAGTTACATTGTCCTAGTTCTAGTGGACGTTAATTAAGGAAATAATAGCGGTTTCAAGTGCTTCTCTTCTCTTGTACTCTACATTTTTATACGAATAAGCTTTCTAGTGGCTCTAGACTCTAAAGTTTCCTCTTAGTGAATTCCCAGTTGTTACCTTGTTTCGACTTTCCTAGGAAAAAAACAACCCAGTGGTTTTCCATTGTTTGTGTAAAATTCAATGGAACATAAAATGCAAATGCACTTATCAATCTCTGTAGTTTCTTGTACATGATAAATAATCTTGTTTCTTGTCTCAACGTCAATTAACGTAAATTTCTGATTGTCATCTACAAACTAAGTTGTGAAATTAAAATTTTCTATATTTTAATGTTTACAAGAGTTTCTGGTTTGTCTCGTTGGGAAAACGTTGGATGTTTGTAATCTATCTATTTAATGTTGAAAAAAGAATCCTAAGAAAAAAAAACGTAACAACCACGTGGAAGCAATATCAAAGCCTCGTGTGAATAATTTCATTCACTTTTCATGGTTTTCTGGGAAAATTATAAGAAAATTACGTCTTATTGTCAATCTGTAAACCCTGTCGATTTTTCTGGTAGGGCTTTATATGTCAAGGACTAAGTATGTTTGCTTTCACAAAACGTATTTTCTTTCTACACCTCAAAAAATACGCACAAGTCATCCATTTCCTTTTCAATCACTCCCATTATTCTTGTGTTTACACAGCCAAAAAGCTTTTATCGCTTAGCTAGGATTTAATTGGCAACAATTTACGGTTTTCCTGAATTGTGTTTTTTTTTGTGTCTGCTCGTCCTTCCATTTTCTGCTTAACATTTTGTCGGAAAATTGTTTACATTAGGCACTGACAGTTAAAATGCTTTTACGTTGACGTGTGTAAGTTGTACCAAAACAAAATATTCAGTACATGTACCATACAATTAGACTGCACATTATAAATAACCAATAATTCCATTTTATTCGTGCGTACGCGTTCCGAAACTCAAGCAATATTCCAGCGAATATTTAACGAATTGTAGGTATAAATTCAATCAATATTCATCCAATCATGTATTCCCTGAGAGATTTCATTTCTTCTCTTCCTTCGCCTGACAATGGCATGTAATAATAATAATTACGATATCGATACACACGAAAATAAATTTGGGAGAGAAGCGATAAAATTTTTTTGTTACGAGATGATGCCATGAACATTAATCTGATAATTATTTTGGGACAGGTAACGATATTTATTTCGGCAAATGATGATTATGATGATGATAGGATTTTTTTTCATTCTTTTTCTCTGAGATTATTGCGGGATATTGGAGATTAGTCGTCATCGATACTTTAATTGGAATAAAGAATATTGAAGCACAATTTTATATTAAATGTACAACCAACAATGGTTATCCTCAGTTTAATGGTTTTCAAGTGCTTTACAAAAAAAATCTACTTAATTGGAAAATTTTCCTTGAATTTACGGTCTAGACATTTCATTTTGGTATGAGTCTATTTTTTTTTGTAAATTATTTACCTACCTAGAGGAATAATATTTTATTTTTTTGAGTTCATAAGGTTTAATATCGATTGTTTTTTGATCAAATTTTTTTTTATTAAATATTTACTTACTTGAAAAAGGTGTTAAAAAATTCATCAACATTTTCTCGGATTAGTCATCAAGGACAATGAAGGATTACTCATTCTTCTTTTGTTTCGATTAAACTCTTATTTTGAGACACATGCACAAAAAACGGAAGAAACAACATATCGTTCATTCATTTGATTATATTACGTTGTTTTTATGTAAAGCCCCAGATATGCTTAAATTCCCAGATGTGGCAGATGTTTTTTTTTGTTATTTTTCTTTTATTCTTGCCTACCCGCAAAGTATTTTGATGATTTATTCGGTTACATTATTCTTTCTAGCTCGCAAGCATCTTGTGAGACACGCCATTCATGCCAACTGAAAAAGATGGAAGCAATGAATAATATATCAAAATGAATGCGATCCCATTAGCTTGTGATCCTTTGAAGATTTACACCTTTAATATATGGGATAACATAAATCTTTGAAACTCCGGGCGATTTTTTGTCCATTCGATGGATTATTTGCAGTGCAATGTTGTGAATTTTACATCACAAGTACCCTTTTCATACGTTTTGATGATCTCTATAGGTCTTTGGATCGCCGTGATGCCATTTTCAAACCTAATAAACAAAAATAAAAATTTATGCAAGTAGTGAACAACACAAAAAATCGCATAATTGATTTTTTTAACTTACCTTCGTTAAAACGATCACAAAAGTCAAGTTTTCACTCTAGCTGGAAATCCTTTTGAAATTTTTAAATGCAGGCTGCTTACATGTTTATATGTAGTATAATCAAATTTGCTGCTTAAAATGTTGGTTCGTTAAAAATGTTTTTTAAGAGGTTAAGAGGAGGTACTTCAAACTTTTTACGTATATTTTTTTCAAAAGCCATTAAAAAACTATGTAAAAAGGATAAATAAAAAGGAATTTATGAATGAACATCGTCTGTTACACATAAAAACATGACTTTGTGAACAAAGGAAAGTTTATGGATCTCCTTTTTATGGAATGTTTTGCGATACAATCCCCCTTATTAGTACATATAAAATGTTGTAGTAAAATTTAAACAATTTTCAGAGTTCATAAAGTATTAATTAGTGAACATCTTTTGTAACTCTAGTTAGGTACATCTTTTTCCTATCAAGTTATCGTGTAAGATTTTACGTTTTCCTCCACATCTCTGGGATATTCAGTTTATGTGACTGACTGACGTCACAATTGTGACACATTAGTAACACACGCGTTGTTATTATTTTTTTTCTAGATTTCCTAGTCGTCCAATCTTCGCTCACTCACTCATTTATATTCACATTCACAGCACTTTTTACGAGCAAACACACACACACACAATTTTTATAGCTTGCTTTTTATTGCATGTCAAGTTTTTCTCCTCTTTTATTATCGTCGTATATAGAAAACGTCGAGCAAGAGTGAGTTTCCTCTTCGTCTCCCGACGAAAGTTAAAAAGAGACACATAATTTTGATATTATTATTTTTTTCTGACTCAGTGAAACTTACGGGGCTTTTGTGCCGTATGCGCTGTCATTCACGTCCTCTGAGAATTTTTTTTTCGTTTCTTCGTTTGTTGTATTTGTATGTGATATCATTTTTTCGAGATGATGAAGCGAATCACAATAAAAGTATAATTTTTCCCGAGAAAAATAATGAAAACATGTTTTTTTATGTTAAAAGGCACGTGCAGCTCCGTAGTAACTAAAGACTACTAAGAACTATCTATGTAAATAAAACTAGCGCCACCCGTGAACTTCGTTTCACCCGTCGACTAATTTTAAGGGCTAAAATATGCAATCAACATTATTTTAAAAATAAATCGAATTGAATGCGATGATGTATGCAATTAAACTTACACGTCATATTTGAGAAAATCCATACGTTGTTCTAACTTTTCTGTTTTTAAACCTTCACCTACCTAAGTTTGACGAACTATAAAAAAAAATCGTGAAACAGATTTGTATGATTGCATTTCAAAATTTATATTATTTTAAGTTTCAATCAAATATTTTGTATAATTTTTCAAAATTTATATAAATTTTGTAATGAAAAACCTCAAATTCTGCTTCGCGAATTTCTAGGGTTTTTAATGTATCAGATTTAGTCGAGTTTAACTAAAAGAATGATTGTGGGATGATTCGTGGAAAATTATGAAAATTTGACGTGTAAAATTCATTGCATATAGTTCATCACATTTTATTCGATTTATTTTGAAAATTGCGTTGATTGCATAGCTTTAGGAGAGACTTCTGCGAACCAAAAAAATCGACAGTATAAACGAACTTCATGGGTAGTTTTGCATTACAAAACATAATAAAAACGATCATTGACGTAAATAAAAAATGAAACTCAACAAGATTTTCCGTTTGTGACTTTATCGCTATAAAATAAGATTCCAGAAAAGTCACTGGAAACCTCATTATAAAGAATTCTGCTGAGTAATTTTTACATTTCAATTTTTATTTCTTTGTGTCATATCAACATCAACTGTCTCATCAACAAATACAATCATGTTACAATACTTTCTCAATCTGCATCTTATTATTTGTTCCAAGAAGTCTGTCTCATCTGTGTATTTTATCGATAAATTGAGCGTAACAAGGAATTCAATGTATTCCAAGCATGTTTTTGTTTCATACACATAATAATAATTGATAAGGTCGCATTTAACATAGTTTTCGCATCTAGTAACGATCCTTTTTAATATTTGTTATTGCTACCTCCATATCCGGCTTTTGTTGCAAAATCGAACATTCATAATAAATTTATGTAACAGTAGACTATATTTTCTGACGTCATTTTCACAATAATGGAAAATTAATGTAAAGCTGCAATAATAACAAATAACAGTATTGTTATGAAAACTTACTTTTTAAATTTTTTTTATTTAATAATTGAAAAATATCCTGCTATTTATGGCGCATTAATTCGCAAAAAATATAACAAGAGGGGACGCCCGGTCCATAACTAAATGATCATTACGACCCAAATTATTAAAATAAATTAAACATTCAAGAAAAATCGTTATTTAATCAGATTACCGTTTATACAAAATACACAGCAAGTAGCACACGAAAATAAAAACAAAACATACAAAAAAATAATCCTCAGCTCTAAAAGTTTTGTTTTAGCATGAAATCAAAAAGTTTTGAACTTTTGAATATAAAAAAAATAATAATGTAGCAAACACAGATTTTCTGCCGTGTTCGTAACGAGAAAACGAAAAAATCCCTAAAGTAATCACAGAAAAATGTTTCCACTAATTATCTTGGTAAATAGGATCTGTTACATTGAAAAAGAAAAAAAAAATAAAAGTTTTTTGGACTTTTTGTTGACGACACGGCCATTAGATGACGAGATGTGTGAAAGTAAAGACGAAAGTAAAAGTAAATAGGTAACTGCTAAAAGTTTTATTTCTGATTGGATGGCAGAGTTTCAAAAAGTATTGATATTGTGTGTGCCTTCGATCGCAAAAGTTTAGCCATAAAAATGTAGAGTCTTCGTTAGTGCACCGAATATTGAATGTCAAGTACAGTATCGAGAGAACTTTTCTTGTTATTTACATTTTTACGGACTGACTGGATTTCATTCTTAAAAACTTGGAGAATTAAAATGTAAAATTCCAGAAAAGTTTTTTGTGGTTGATTTTATGAGGTTTTTATTCAACCAAGATTTTTATTTAACCAACTATTAAAAAAATAGAGAAAGTAGTCGTCTGAAGCTTTTCTTCACCAAAAGCTTCGCTTTTTTGTACCCCTTATTTTACGATTTCGCACTCCTCAAGTCACATTTTCATACTCCTCATTTTGGGGCACAGGTGACACACATACGGACGACAAGTCGAGTTTAATACCGCATTTTTTCTTCGAAATGCGGTATGATTTTTTTTTAAATTAAAAAAATAAATAAATATTTATGACCACTTTAAATGAAACTTGAATAAAACTCAGAAATAAAATCAAAATTTTTGAAAATGAAATGGAGGATAAATCTGGTCAAAAATTATTGATGAGAGACTTTTTAATTTGATAGCATTTTTTTTACTTTATGGTATATTTCATTTTTAAAATGTTAGAATAAACAAAATTTATAAAAAAAGAAACACATTCTTGCAACTACTAAAATAAAATTTTTGATTAAATTTTTACAAAAATTTTTTACCATTTATTTTTTCCACTTATTTTCTATGGTATGGGATTTTATTTTTGAGTTTCCTTTGTACTAGCAAAAAAAAAATAAATAAAATAAGTAAAATAAATAGGTAAATAACTAAAAAAAAAAATATTTACACTACCGATATATTTCAGCCATTTTTCCGTCCTTCCTGTCCAATTTTTGATCGCTTCTTTCAAACATTTGTTATGCAAATTTCCATAAAATTTCACAAAGTAAAAATCGTCGCATCGCTTGACAGTTATTATTCAATGAAATATACTGAAAGACACTGAAACACAGCACCAATGTAATCAAAATAAAATGATGATGGAGTACGAACCGCATTTTGCTGTTGTCGCACTCATTGAAATGAATGTCAAACGATGAGAAAATGGGTTGACATGAACGTAAAATATCTGCAGGTAAAATTTTTAGGTCAAATATTTCCATACTGTTGTATTTTTTCTTGTTTGAACGGTTTTCATTCCCTCGAGGACCGTTTGATTGGCGGTAGATTTTTCGATACACAATGAAAATTTTCTTTTATTCCATTTTTTTTCCAGTAAACAAAGAAAGTTTCATTTATTTATGAAAAGATTTTTAATAACAATGGTCTTCGGTAATCCCTTGACTCTCGTCATATTTATCAATGGATGAACAACGAGTATCTTCTAATTTTCTCTTTTCTTGTTATTTGTTTGTAGATATTTACGTCACTTACGATCCTTTTGCTTACTTGAGGCTCATTAACATTTTATGCGAGATTTTCTTTTATGTTTTATAACGAAAATGACGGAGAACGAAGACAAAACATGAATAAAAGATTGTTTTTGAGCACGAAAAAAAATGCGACCACATGTTGCTCGAAGCAAGGAGATAAAGACGAGAGATTTTAATGATTTCTTTATACCTTTTTGCCATTACAGAGTGACATCTTTGATGAGATTGAATTGTCGAATTTATGTTACGCTGAGTGTAGCATCAAGAACGTGAATCACAGCTTTCAGGTAAGTTTTATCACTCAATTTTTCTACACTGTAACAATGTGCCGTTGACGACAAGGCGTTTCTCGGAATTGATGATTATTTGATGTGTATTTCTTAATCGTATTACGCGTGTAAAAGTGTAAAGATGAAAGAAAATTTTTGCGCGAACTCACACAATTCGACTATGTATTTTCCACATACGAACTCCCTCGTAATCATGACCGAGCTTGTTATCAAATTTATGATTCATACGTGACTGATTAACGATTGAGCATAACAAACACGTCGAAAAAAGACGCAAAAAAATGTAAATATATATAAAATTTTACCATTAAATTTATTTACGTTGTCATTAAATTGTTTACCTGCGTCACAGTGAGACTTTTTTTTAACAACGTGTGTCAATCGGAAACAATAAATTCATGTTCCTTCACACTTTGTACAGCACACCGCATATCATGATGATGCATGTTAATGGCATTTAAACAAGGACAATGAAACATTCATTTTGCAAATTTTATGCACGAATTAACTCGCATATTTATAGGGAAATAATATTGGCAAAATTAGTCTCATAGGCGAACGATGAAAGATCTTTATTGTTCAAGCGGATTTGTTAAAAAGCTGTAACTAATTTTATTTATGATATCATGTTGCAGAACAAAATATTCTTAGCTGTATTTTATCAATGAATGATTTTCTGAAAGTAACTTTTAAAATTATTTATTTTTCTCAATTCGGGTTAATTTAATTTTTTTATACTTTGGTGAGGGAAAAAATTTCATGCTATTATTGACATTTTTAAACATGAAAAAATTGATTAATTCAAATTATTTTTATTTTTAACTCATAAATCAACTATTTACTAACTCATAAGTTAAAAGATAAAATATAAGGTTTAAAAATAATGTTTTAAAAAAATCGTCTAAGTTTTTTAAGTGAATTTGTCGTTAAAGCAAATTTGTCGTTAAAGCAAGTTAAACTCTTTTTTTGTATGATATTTTTTTAAATCGAAATTTACCTATATATGTAAAAAAATCTTTTTTATTGATTTATTTTTTTCTTGATTGTTTTTCGTCAAAATTAGAGAGTTTTTACCAAAAAAATCTTTTACACAACAAGCAATGTGCGTGTCACTTGAGCGGGTCACAATTTTTTGGGGGCATCTCTGGTGCATTGCACCACCTATACCTGATCTCTTCTCATTAAAACAAAAAAAAAATACACAAAAATTACATTTAACTAGGAACGGAGTGAACATTCCAAAAGGAATTTAAAAAAAGCAATAAATCAAATGATTAAATTTTATCGAATGAATCGAACTTTTGAAAATTAAGAGGAATATTTTTCTTTATCAAAAATTGAAAAATGTAAAAAAAAAACATTGCTAAAAACTGTACTTGCCCAAAACTAATAAATCTCTTGCTTTTTAATACTCCTTATTTCTCTTTTAAATTTCGTTAAAAATACAAAGAAGGAAATCCAAAACATTTCAACTATTTTTTACATTGCCCTAACTTTCTTATACCTTATGACGAACAATATCCCAATTAAGGTTACTAAACACAAGTATAGGTTTCCTCTTTTCGTATGGATAACAATTGTGTCAACAGACAATTTCGGATGGCAATCCATCAAAAATTGCCATGATGGTTAGACACAGTTGAAAATCGTGCCATATATCACTTTTGCTATCAAATTGTTGAATTGGGTGCTCAAAATATAAACTAAATAGACAAGCACGTACCTACTTTCCTCGCATCTCGTGATGAAAAAGTTCATAAGAAGTACCATTATTACATTTCATGGGTCCTTAAATCCTTGTATATCGTGTGTGTATGTGCCCAAGTAGAGTGAAGTGTGTGTGTATTTTTATTGGTTTCGCTTTTGTTATAGACATCTGCTCGACGAAAATCCCACTGGCAGGCAGCACGTATTAATTTATTTAAAATGAGAGCAGATTACATCGCAACGATGTCTGAAAAACGTGAGAAAAGAGCGAACCTTGGAGCAATTAATTTAAACGAGGCTTGTTATAAGTAAAAAGTAAAAAAAAAAAAATAAACAGACATTTCTTAGAAGAAAAGTTACGAGGTTTTCAATTGCACATATGTCCGTGCCAAACGTTCAGGTCATGGAATTTTCTCGTTACTTGCTCTAAATGTTTCAAATGTCCGACAGCACACAAAATAATTTCTCGTCTTGTATGACATGTCATTACATTATTAACAAGTGTCCATTCCATTTGACATTTCACTAAAATAGTAGCTTTCTTGTTGTTAAATGAAGTGTGGAAAATGAATTTTATGGATAAGTTAGCATGCTAGGTCAACTTACCTGTGTGTTTCAAATCACTTTGTGATTGAAGTTCACTTGAAATTGTTACAAAAATGAGACGGGCCCAAATATGTCGAAAGCAGACCCCCTTGAGTGCGTTCAAATTGTTGACTAAGAGGCATGTTATTTAATTAAAATTCTGTCAAGGGAGAAGATTGTCGATGTCGTCAAGTTGATTAATGGCTCAAATTCGATATAAATTTAAAAAGATTAATTTTCCTTTGCAGCTGATTACACCTCATCGATCTCTTGTCTTGTGTGCCGAAAATCGTCGTGAAATGGAAGACTGGTTGCAAGCATTGAAAGCCGCCTCTGCACGAGAATTCTTCGAGCCCGGACCGGTGGATCAACACGACTTCCTCTCCGGACACCATAACTGGTATGCAACGTCACACGGACGGCCCACCTACTGCAACGTGTGTCGCGAAGCACTCTCGGGCGTCACATCGCACGGTCTCTCGTGCGAAATATGCAAATGTAAGGTGCACAAGAGGTGTGCCGCAAAAGCCATTGCCAATTGCAAATGGACGACGCTTGCGAGCGTGGGCAAAGACATAATCGAGGACGAGGATGGGAACATTGTGATGCCGCATCAGTGGATGGAGGGAAATTTACCGGTGTCAGCCAAATGTATTGTCTGTGATAAAACGTGCGGATCTGTGTTACGGCTGCAGGATTGGCGGTGTTTGTGGTGCCGATCAACAGTGCATACGCAATGTCGTCCAAATGCTCATGTTCGATGTCCGTTGGGACCAGCGAAGGTATCCGTGGTGCCACCGACGTCACTTCACAGTATCGGTCTCGATGATGCGTGGGATGTTGTGAGGCCCCAGGGAACTTTTTCACCCTTGCTGGTGTTCGTCAACAGCAAATCGGGTGACAATCAGGGAGTCAAATTTCTACGGAGGTTCAAGCAACTTTTGAATCCTGCGCAAGTGTTTGACCTAATATCTACGGGACCTGGACTTGGTTTGCGCCTGTTTCGACACTTTGACCCGTTTCGCATTTTAATTTGCTCAGGGGACGGATCTGTTGGATGGGTTTTAAGTGAAATCGATCGATTGGATATGCAAGTAAGTACATAAATTATACATATCTGAATGTGTAATTAAGGCATGCCAACATTCCTGTCGTCGCCAATTTGGGCGTCTGTAATTAAAATTGGTATTCAACTGTATTCGTTTTTCATTAAACAAATAAAAGCCAAATTTAATTTTTTTCATAGAATTACAATCAACTCAATTTTAAACAATTTATTAACACTGACATGGCAAATTCAGCCGATTAATGTCTACTTTAAGAATTAAGAAATTTACCATTTTTTGTATATTAAATTGCGCGTTGGTAATAATGAATATTCACAAAACGACCTGAAAACTCCATTTTCACATAAAAACTATAGGAGCTTCTAAAAAATTAAATTAAAAAAATATTTTTTTTAAAATATGTACAGCTTATTATTTTCTGAAAAATGGTTTTAAAAGTTAAGTTTTATAAGTTATATAACTAAATTTTTTTTTTAATTTTCTCTTTTGAATTCTGTGATTTTTTTTCCTTTTCTTTGTTCAATTAAATGCTCAACTTACAAAATAGGACAAGAGACAAATAGGTTTTAAAAAATATCGGAACTTCTTAAATTGCAATAATTATGGCTTTTAGATCTAGAAATTCTCATATCGTTTGAGAAACGAAAGAACGGAGAAAATTTAAGAGATAACGTAAATACTTTGATGAAACGGATATTTGAACAATTTTCTTCGGAAATGACATGATTTCTGTAACAAAATATAGGATTTAGATTTCATGTTCCTATCGTTTCAATTGCGTTTTCCTTCCTGATCAAAGAGACACGAAAAGGAAAGAATAGAATCGTAGTTGGTCGTTAAGGTTTTTGCCAGAAGCAAATCGAGAAAATTTCATTTATTATTGATGTTGTCACGAAAAAGACATATCATGCTTTTATTTTTACGTTCAAAGCATCCACAAAAAACGACGAAGGTAAATTACATCTAGACAAAAAGCTGGCGAATTACTAAGAGAATTTATGTTTGTCGATGCAGGAATGTGACCAAATTAGTGGATATGCCATTTAAAAATTTCTATTACTCAATTAAAAACATTTTAGCTAATTTCTGTTTTTTTAATTGCTAGAAACAATGTCAAGTTGCTGTATTACCGCTGGGAACAGGTAATGACTTGGCTCGCGTACTTGGATGGGGCAGCTCTTGTGATGACGATACAAATCTCGCTATGCTGCTGGAACGTTACGAAAAATCCAGCCTAAAGTTCCTCGATCGATGGAGTTTAATGGTTTTCGAGAAGACAGTGGGCGTACGAACACCGAAAATGTCAATTTCGGCCCCTGGCCCGGATCCGATGTTGCAACAGTACCAAACGTCGGCACTTTGCCACCTGCAATCAATCATTGAGACAGACGACTTTGATGTCATGATAACATCTGTGCGCATCTTATGTGAGGTCGTAAATGATTTCATCAGTCGTGTAACGGAGAATAACCGGGAGGACGAGCAGTTGTCCATTAAATGTGATTTACTGAGGTAAGCGAAGTGCATTAAAATGGATCACAGATCCAGGGAAACACTGAACCGCAAAAAATGGCTATCGAAATACTTTTTTCGTAGAATGATGATAACGACGAAAAAAAAAGACAAATTATTTTCTTTTTTTTACGTTTTCCTCTACATGACACGAAAGAAAGAACGAAAGTGTGTACATAAAGACCGTGTAATGCTAGAGACGTGACATATTTTTATAAATACTTTCGTCTTTTTCTTTATTCTTTTGACACAGACAAAAGCTTGGCATGTTACTTGATACCTTGAGAGACGAAGAGAATGGATTGCATCGTGATGATGAATTGCTGAAAACGTTGAAGGAAATTGCGGAAAAAGGATCCACAGAACGTCCGTTCGACAAGTAAGTTTTTCTCACTGTTTTCTGTTTAAAGCCAATCCAAATGAAACTCAAAAATATATTTCGTTGATTTAGAATAAAAATTTTTTTTTGACTTAATTTTCGAGCTAATTTGGTTTTAAAATTAGGTTTTTAAAAAAATATGAACAAATAAAATATGAACAAAAAAATGATTTAATTATTTGTTAATAAAAAATTATAAAAATATATTTTAGGCGTCATCCATTAATGGCGTTGGCAGTTAAATAGGGGGTGGGGTTCATTAAATTTACGACGGATTCCAACGAGGGGGGGGGGGGTAAGCAGAAATGTACGACGTCGTAAAATTAAAAAAAGTAATCAATTTACAAACAATAAATGAGCAAAAATCAGTTTCAAATTGTTAAAAAAACGTCATGATGGCTTAAAAAACGTCATGTAAAAATGACTATTAAAACGTTCTATGGAAAAGTAATCAATTTACAAACAATAAATGAGCTTAAAAAATTATGACTTAAAATCGAATTAATTCTGTATGAGTATATGAGCGTTAGTTTATTAAAAGTAAACTAATTAATAAATATCAAGTATGTTCATAGGATCAAATAAAACAGTTTGAAAGGTAACAAGTAACAACTATTTAGGAACTATAAATTGCCCGTTACGTGATGAAACGCAATGTCAGGCGGTCCATGATAATGTTAAAATTGCAAAAAGCCACATCAATGTCTCAAAACATCATGTATTACATTTACGCTAGAGGAAATTTGTCACAAATGCGCTAAATATCAGACAAATCATAGAAAATGTAAAATACTTATTGCCGTAAATTTAACTTACAATAGCAATAAAATTGAAAAGTCAAGATTAACCGCTTTAAAGATGATGGCTTTAACTTGCAAAAAACTTATAATTTGTGAAGCATTAGTACATTTGCACATAATAAATTCGATCGCTATGTTGTACATTTTTGATGAAGCGGATAACGTCATAACCTTAAGGATTGAAAATTTCATTTAGAAAAAAAATTCTTTAATAAATAATTTGTGAAAACATTTTTTTATTTTGGACTTTAGGCGTCGGATAAAAAATTACATTTTTTGACCCCCACCCAGGAGGGCCTATAATCGGCAACCGTCGAAATTAAAAGACGCCCCCTAATTTACGACGTACTTTTTAGTAAAATCCCCCCTTTTTCAACAAAAATTGTTAAAAATTAGCTCAAATTTATGTGGAAATTTGTGTAAAATTGTATATGTTTACTCAGTTTACTCATAAGTTAAGAAACAGATCAAAAAAGTTTCTAGCGCTTAAATATTTGTGAAAAATTGAAACGAAAAATCTTAACTATAGAGAATTTACACGATGTCGTATCCTCCTCTTACCCCCCTCCTCCTACGTCAAAATCCATCGGAAATTCATGGACCTCCATCCCCCCTCAAACTGCTGCCGCCGTAAATGGATGGCGCCTTATTTTTGAGTTTCGTTTGGAACGGTAATTTTTATTTTTTCTTTTCTCACAAATTTTCTTTTCTAGTTTTCCCAACATGGAGCAACGACGTGCATCTGTGAACAAGCTCGAAAAGGATCATCTGAACACGAAGGAACGCATCAGTCGCAGCATGAAACGAACGGAACGCGAAGCACTTCAATGTCGTGCCAATAGTTTGAAACGAGCGATGAGTAATTGCATCGACTGGCAAGATCGTCCAAACATAAAACCAACTCGGAGATTCTCGTTACGCGTCGATCACATTCCCAAAGTGCAACAATCGTCATCAGCTGACACCACACCATGTAGCTCACCCGTGCCAATCGCCCATTCGTTATCTCCTTCGCCGTCACACACGCGATTGACATGCATTTCCCCGTTGCCTGACATTCGTCGTGATTCCGTTGACGAACAATTTCTAAACACGCTAAACTTACCGGCTCCAAAGGAATTTGCTGATCCGAATTCGCGTCGATGCTCTGCAGCGCAACCGCCTTTGATGGAGGAGAATGAGGACAGCTCGGGTTCCGGTAAGACAACAATCAAAGTGGATTCGAGCTCGTTGAAAGTCACGTATTTGTCGGATTCTGTTGCAACGACGGCACCCACAAGTGTGACTCTGGAAAATGATACGAAACCTATTTTATTCGACTTTGATCTGAATAAAGCGAAGGCATATAGTGTGGCAGAAGGAAAGTTGGCACCCAAGGAAGACGAATATGTTGGATTTACGCCTATTGAAGTGCTTGAACGGAATTTACTGAGAAATCAACAAATGACAACGAATAACTCGCTTCAAGTTCCTGCAATTAACGTCATGGATGGCCTAGAGCGCTTACCTGCGGAAAATGTCTACGTGGGCGACAACATAACGATCATCGACACCGATGCCCTGCAAAAAGATCAGCAGCAACATCACTCGTCTAGCGACGAGCAGCTTCCTGGTGAAGCCAGCGACTTACTTTCGACGATCAGCAACGAAGAATGTAGCGTTCGATCGGAAATTCTGGATCGTCCATCGGAAATTTCACAGTTGGTGACAGATTTGAACGATTTGGATCTTGATCAAATTAATCACATTGACTCTCCGGATGCGAGTGATAACACCGACATGCTACATGGCGAAAGTTTGCTGGATGACGTGAGTTCCTTGCTTGGACAAGATTTGCTCGGAGCGTTGCAGGACAGCACGATGACCGAGGATTCGACTTTGTGTACGCTGGAACGTGAAAGATCTCGTCGTCGTAGCTTAAAGCAACATCTTCAGAAGCAACAACAACAACAGAACAGCAACGAGACACCGGCGGCGACAAAATGCGATTCCAGCCAATACGGATTTGAGAATCGTTTGTTCGAGTTGACGGAAAATCGTCAAGCCGAGCCAAAACGTTATCCCAGTTTGGCTCAGTTCGACATCGAAAACGATATTGCGCGCAAGAGTTTTAAACGGCAAAAATCACTCAAAAGTGCCTCTTTTAAAAGACGTCAGGACGCATTGAAGCTCGAACAGGAAAACAATCGACTCACGGATGCCATTCAGATTCAAATTCAGGGCTCGCACTCAGACTTGTCGGAACCGGACCAGGAAACGGTCAAAGAAACCAAAGGCAAACCTCCAAATTTGAAGTTGGATGATGCAGCGACGTCCATTGAGACAGACGGCGAAACTAAATATTCCAAAGAAACCAGTGAAAAAGATGAAATTAAAAAGAAAAAAGTTCCTCATATCAGTTTTGTCATTGAACCTCCTTCGCCTTCAATTAGCGATCATGAGTTACGATCGACGAAACTCAATGAAAATCGGCGACACTCAAGTCATACGCCGAGTTTATTGGCACCGAAGGATATGGAGATGAATAGACGTCATTCTGGGAATAATCCAAATTTGCTGGGACTCGATAGAGAACATGTCAGATTTTTAAATTGCTCACCAGCGGCAACGAGACGCATATCAGTTGGGAGTTTGTTTAAGCCAAACGAAACAAATCCGTTGTCCTTGGGAGCCTCAAAATCGAATTTGTACAGTGGTTCGACGATGTTTGGTGAGAAAGACAAACATGCGGAAGAAAAGAAACGAGAAAAGGAACGTGAGAGAGAACGAATGATGAATAAACGACTTCCCATAATCAATCCTCTTGTGCAACTTCCATCTTGGCCAAGTAAGAAAATTTTTGTTTATGTATTTTTTCTTCTTCAATCAAAAAACCACAAAAATGATGTGTCAAGTCACGTGGTTTAAAAATATCTCACGTTACGTGATTTGAAAATTTATCAGGTTAGGTCTGGTTTGAAAAATTTTTAGGTCACGTGGCTTAAAAAAAATTCTCATTTGAAATTGAAATTGAACAAAAACTTATTTTTTTACTTTCTTTGAAATTTCATCTAGATGTCAATAGTGGATTCATCTCTAAATGTTTGTTGGCCAACGCAGATACACTTTGTGCAGCCGTTAGTCCGTTAATGGATCCGGATGAGACGCTGATGGAAGGATATTACGAAAAATGTGTCATGAACAATTACTTTGGAATCGGAATCGATGCTAAAATCTCACTGGATTTCCACAATAAACGCGAAGAACATCCTGAGAAGTGCAGGTCACGAGCCAGGAATTACATGTGGTACGGTGTCTTGGGCAGCAAACAATGGTTACAACGAACATACAAAAATCTCGAACAACGAGTCCAACTAGAGTGCGATGGTCAGAGGATACCGTTGCCTTCGTTGCAGGGAATCGTCATCTTAAATATTCCAAGGTAAGATATTTTAACACTTTTTAAAAGTTACTTTCTAATATTTTTTTTTATAGTTTCATGGGCGGTACAAATTTCTGGGGCACCAAGAAGGAGGATGACATTTTCTATGCACCCAGTTTCGATGATCGTATCTTGGAAGTAGTCGCCGTTTTTGGTTCAGTCCAGATGGCAGCGTCGCGTTTAATCAATTTGCAGCATCATCGAATTGCACAATGTCAAAGTATTCAAATAAACATCTTGGGCGATGAATATATGCCGATTCAAGTGGATGGCGAGGCATGGTATCAACCACCGGGTGTAATTAGGATCATTCACAAAAATCGTTCACAAATGTTGTGTCGAAATCGTTCATTGGAGATGTCTCTGAAGTCGTGGGAGCACAAACAAGAGAAACGCCGCCAAAGTATCTCGATGACACGCGAACAAACATCGAGTGTGTGCGAGAGTGAACGACGCGACGGCCCCACACCCGATGGGCTCTTTACGGAACGCGAAAGTTACTTGCTAATTAATTTCATTGAGTGTTGTAGTACGTTAGTTAAATGGGTAAAACTTTTGATTATATCACATCCGCAGCTGCATGCTGGTCTGTATGCTGTCGCGATGAAGACCGGAGACGCCCTGGAGGCGATTCATCCGGGCGGCAAAATTATCGAGGGACCTAATCTGCGAAAACAATTGACGGAACTCGTGAAAACGGCGCGTCAATTGTACGAGGAGACGTGCGAGTTGTTGCGGGAACAGGGACAAACGTTAATTATGCGCGAGGATTTGGAGACTAAACTGAGCGTTGGTCTGGCAAACATGGAAATGGAGCTGCGCCGATGCACGGTTCACAAGTCGGAAACGGGTGAAATTCGTGCGTATTTGAATGTCCTGGCGCCAAATGACGATCCCGTCGATACACGGAAGAAATCGAGACCGTTTTGGATGCGATTCGCTGGCGAACGCAAACAATCCATCTCAACGAACAAAATTCACTCGTCACGGGATTCATGTAACACGTGGGGCGTCAATGAGGTCATTACGTGGCTCGAGGCGATGCAGCTGTCCGAGTACATCGATAGCTTTGTACGCAATGACATACGTGGCAAGGAGTTGCTGCAACTCACACGACGCGATCTCAAGGACTTGGGCGTCACTAAAATTGGACATATCAAGCGCATATTGCAGGCCATAAAGGACCTGTCGGAAAATTAGTATCGCGAGAACCCAGTAGATCCCGCCATTTCCACCTCAACCTCCTCCTCCTCATATTCCAACACTAGACATCTCAATCTTCTAGATAGTTCCGAGTCTAGTTCACAAATATCCGACGATGATGATGATTAGATTTAGTGAAAAATTAAAACATTTTAAGCCCCGATTTTAGATTTAAGAGAATCAAATACGTTCCAAATTCTAAATTTATATAAAAATAACAACAAGTAAATATTATTAAAATCCTTCTATTCTTCACCTTAAATATCTTTAGAGACAAACTGATGTAAAAAAAGAAAGAAAAAGAAAATTCTGGGACAATCATTTATACCTGAGAAGCTTCTTTTACTTTCTTTCCTTTTCACAAAATATCTAGTTTTTAACACAAATACAAATAGACCACAGTATTTGCTGATAATTTTTATAATTAATAAGTAAAATATGTAAAATCAAGAATTGCGTAAATAACATTCGCAAAGTTGAGTTTCCGTTCGCTTGTGAAAGAAAAACAAAAAATATTAAAGACAAAAAATCAAAAATTTTGTCAAAAAAATGTATAAAATTCTTTAATGTTAATTTGTTACTTAATCCAGATATCTTTGTAGATGTTTAAATGTCTCATTTTTTACATAAACATATTTTTAAGTGAAAAGGGAATCAAATATTGAACTTAAGTTCAAATGTTATTATACATTTGTATGAGCCAATGTCTATCACACAAAGCAAATTTTAAATATAAACAACCTAAAAATAGGCATATATTTAAATAAACTTGTTTAATTTTTTTGTGAAAATAATTTAAATAATACTTGTAAAAAAAAAATAAAATGATATTTCAAAAGAAATCTCTAAAAATTCTAAAATAGGAACGTAAGTAATGTCAAAATAATTTGCAATAATGCAGTTTAACTCAAAGTTTAACTCAATTACGACAATGGTGTTGGCGTTCAAGGTGATAATTAAAATAATGGCCCTTTTTTAAATGTCATCGTGAACAAGGGTTGCGAAAAATAACATGAAAAGAATTTTTGATGATATTTATTAAAAACTTGTCAAATTCTTTTACCATTTAGAATAAGAGTTTGATGATTTTTTATGAAAAGAGTTTTGTCGTAAATCTATATTTTTGTTTGATTTTAAGAAATTTTCAAATATTTATAAAATTAACATTAATGAATAATGTTTAAAAAACGAAACTATAAAAAATTTATTAGTCATTAAGAAACCCAAATTACACAAAAAATTCTAAATATTTATTAATTAATTAATGATTGATAATTTTAAACAAGAAGCATTATATTATAATTAATAATTATAAGAGTAAAAACAAAAATATTTAATGTAATTTATCTAAATTGCTGTAAACAAATATTTTAAATTTATTGTTTTGATCAATTTCAATGCAAAAAAATTTTTTTTTAACGAGATCTTGAAAAGTGATATTGTAATGTTGATTTTTTACATCTAATAGAATCCAAGTTCATAGTAATTACAAACTTATTTAAATAAATATTGTTTTAATTAATCTAAAGAAATAATATTAATTTAAAAAAAATCAGACTTAAAATCGCGTGAACAATCAAGAAAAATTCTATATATAAAGTAATCATAATAATAATTAAAATTTATTAACTTCTTAGAAATAAGAAAAACAAAAATACTTAAAAAGTAATATACCTAACATTAAATAAAGAACAAAATACAAACCTACATATATTTAAATATAATAATTAAATTAAATGAAGCAAATATTATCTTGTTCTTCACATCCGTATTTCAAAACCACATGAAATTAAAACGAGTCTTTGTAAAAAAAAGTATAATTATATTTATAAAAAAAAGTTATTGTGATCCAAATCCAGTGTTTATTAACTAAAATAATTAAAAAAATATTACATTGTTATTCATAAATATACATTACATATAATAATACACAAAACAAAATATATTTAAAATTGTAACTGTTACCATCAATGCAAATTATTTAAGATATTTTCAACAAAAATTTGCACTCTATATCCTCCCTATTAAATACCTTCATATTGTTCAAAGTCTTTTGAAATCTATTTTGAAACGCCTTTTTTAATAACGAGAACCATAAGTGCTGAAAAATTGAGCAGAATGTCATTTAAATCTCCACCACAAAACACAATTCAATCAAAAAATAAAACTAGAATGGTCTAAAATAGCAACAAAAAAAAATAGTAAAGTAAGAAAGAAGGATAAAAAAAATAAATAATAAAGATTTTTGTTTTTCATTTTCACCTTACAAATGATGTTTTATTTCTAAATAACCTTGTTCCAAATTAAACTCAAAAATAAAGTTTAATTCCCCATTATAAATGTTTATAGAACTTTTAGCTTGTTTTACTCCAACTTATTTTTTTTAATAATTATTTAAATTTTTAATTATTTTTGATTAACGTAATTAAAATTAAAATCAATTGCGAATTTTTTAACAAATTTAAAATTTTAATTTTTAGTAATTTTTCACTTATTTTTTTTTTTGCTCTCAAATTATGAAAAATCATTGAAAATATTATTTTATTAAGAAAATTTTTCATTTCACTTTGAAATTTTTTTACTATTTTTAGTATTGCCTAAAATTTTTTCATTTTATTTTTGAGTATCGTTTGGAGCGTCCTAAACCCAATATATCACTACGTAATTTTGGAAGACTTTGATTTGGTGCTCAGTGCATGTTTTTTCCTAAGGAGCTAATCTCTCGTAGATCCATCCATCTTCTCCAACATGCGTTACTTTGGCATCTAATGCACTAACATCACCATCAAACTTTTTAAAGCGAATCCTGTCGTGCAAACGATTTGTTTGCCCTTGCCAGAACTCGATAGTGCGTGGCACAACGAGATATCCACCCCAATTTGGCAGCGGCACTTCACCATCCTCCCCGAGCTTTGCTTTAATTTCACTCTCGATATCATCCAAGTACTGACGACTGGGAATTGCCGTACTTTGTGGAGACGCCAATGCGCCAATTTGACTGGCTCGCGGCCTGGAATGGAAATATTTTTCAGATTCTTCGCGCGGAATCTTCGAAGCAACTCCTTCGATGCGGATCGAACGACGCAAGGGCGTCCAATAGATTGTCATCGCAACATTCGGATTGTCCTGGATCTCCTGTGCCTTACGGCTGCCGTAGTTTGTAAAGAACGTAAAGCCGGCGGGACTGTAGTCTTTCAACAGGACATATCGCAAACTGGGAAATCCTTCTTTGTTGACGGTTCCGAGTGCAATGGCATTAGGCTCCAGTATCTCGGGCGTGTTCAAAGCATCTTGGAACCACTGATTAAAGAGGGAAAATGGCTCCTTTTTGACGATGCTCTCTTCGGTGAAAACTTCCTTTGGAGTTTTGTATTTCAAACGAAGAGCTAAAATGAAATTTAGCTAATTTTTTTTTACCTCTTACTCTAAAAAATTTTTACTTACATGCAATATCGACTGACATCCTTCTAAACAACGAAATACGCATCAAAAAATAAGAATTTTCACTGTTAAATTGCAATCGTGTTATCAATATCCTGATTTTCCGGTCTGACCTACAGCGCCCTCTGCCCGACCGCTAAAAAATCGCCAAACCTGCTAATTCAACCAATTTTCGTTCTTGCTAATTCGATTTTGGGACGAATGAAATTGATAAAGTGTATCAAAATCAAAATAACTGCGAGTCATCCCGACTTTTATCGAATTTTAAAGTGAAAATATCTGAAAAACACCAATTGTAAGGACTAAAAATGGTCAATGTGACAATAACGTCTGCCGGTAAGTAGAAATTTTCTGTACTTTCTTTGAAAATTTCATTATTCCATAATATTTGGGAAAACTGCTTTGTCACTCAGGTTAACACTACTTACTTTTCTCGTTTTTTTAGCTGGTATCATCTCCTTGCTGGATGAACCGCTCTCGGACTTGAAGGTTTTTGCATTGAAAAAACTCGATGCCATCGTCGACGAGTTCTGGCCCGAAATTTCGGAAGCTGTAGAGAAAATGTGAGATTTTTATTTTATTTCTCCTTTCAAACCAATTGATTTTTGTTTGTTTTTTAGTGAAATTTTGCACGAAGACACGCAATTCGTTCAAAAGGAATTGGCTGCTTTGGTTGCATCGAAGGTTTATTATCACTTGGGTTCGTTTGAGGATTCTTTGACATACGCTTTGGGTGCTGGTGACTTGTTCGACGTAAATGCGCACACGGAATACGTTGAAACCATCATTGCGAAATGCATCGATCATTACACGAAATTGCGAGTTGAGAATATTGAAAACCCCGCTGATGCAAAACCAATCGATCCGCGTCTCGAGGCAATTGTGAACCGCATGATTGTCCGTTGCTTGGATGACGGGCAATATCGCCAGGCACTCGGTATCGCATTGGAAACGCGTCGTATGGACATCATCGAGCAATCCATCATGAAGAGCGACGATGTGAACGCAATGTTGGCCTATGCCTTCCAAGTCACCATGTCGCTGATCCAAAATCGTGCTTTCCGTAACCAAGTTTTACGATGCTTGGTGGGTCTCTATCGTGGCTTAAATGTTCCCGATTACGTTAACATGTGTCAATGCTTGATTTTCCTGGAAGACCCGATGTCCGTTGCAGAATTATTGGATAATCTCACGAAAGGTGGCGACCAAAATGTCCTCATGGCATATCAGATTGCCTTTGATTTGTACGAATCGGCGACGCAACAGTTCCTGAATCAAGTTTTGCAAGCTTTGAAAGCAACTGCGCCAATTCCATCAGCTCTGATCTCGAATTTGAAGCCACAAGGCACGAATGCGCAGGCATCCACATCGGGCGAGCAATCGGACGAAGTTGTCGACGACGATGGCGACGTCAAGGTTGAACGAAAAGTCGAGAGTTTGAACGAAACTGAGAAACAACATCAAGAAAATATCCAAAAATTGGCCAGTATTTTATCCGGCGAGATTTCCATCGACTTGCAACTGCAATTTTTGATCCGAAGCAATCACGCCGACTTGCAAATCTTGCGTCAAACCAAGGAAGCTGTCCGTGTTTCGATTTGCCACACAGCCACCGTCATCGCCAATGGATTTATGCATGCCGGAACCACGAGCGATCAATTTTTGCGCGATAACTTGGAATGGCTGGCACGTGCTACAAATTGGGCAAAATTGACAGCAACGGCGTCTCTCGGTGTCATTCATCGTGGACACGAGCAAGAATCTCTGGCATTAATGCAAAGTTACTTGCCTCGCGAATCGGGACCCAGCTCGGGATATTCCGAAGGTGGCGGCTTGTATGCCCTTGGATTGATTCACGCGAATCATGGGGCGAACATCATTGATTATTTGTTGCAACAACTGAAAGATGCGCAAAATGAAAATGTTCGTCATGGTGGCTGCTTGGGCTTGGGTCTTTCGGCAATGGGAACACATCGTCAGGACGTGTATGAACAATTGAAATTTAATTTGTATCAGGATGATGCCGTAACTGGCGAGGCTGCTGGTATCGCAATGGGCATGGTCATGCTGGGCAGCAAAAACGCATCCGCCATCGAGGATATGGTTGCGGTAAGTACATAAATTTTCACTAAAATCACACTTTTCAGTCGGTCGGCGCTGCACAAACATTTACATAACAATTATTTTTGATTGTTCAGTTAACTTGTTTTTAATGCTAATTTACTGCCGACGACGACGACGACTATTGCGCCTCGAAACATCTGCTACAAACACAAAAAATCTTCTTTTTTTTGTTTTTCTCCATCTAATTGTCGTAATTGCACTACATACCTGCTTCGTTGTAATTGTACAATAAATTAGCAATTTTCTCTAAACTGCCTACCTACAACTTTGCTACTTGAAAAATGTTGTTTTTACGATTAAACTAACATCTTTTGAGGAGATAAAGTTTTCCGTTGTCGGTAAAAATTGCTGCTGGCATCGTTGTTTCTGAAGTGTTTGAAACAAAGAAAAGTGCATCGAGTGCATTTAACAGCTTAGCTTCAACTTTCTTTTTAATCAAAGACATGATGAGTGAAAAAAAAAGAATCCCAAGTAATTTTTATGGCTTTTTATCGCGTTTAAAGCTTTTATTTTTTTTTCAATTTTAAAAGCCATAAAAGGCCTTTTAAGCAAACTAATTGAGTCTCTTATGTTTTGTACGCTTAAACGAAGTAGGGATTATTATTGTTCAAATGCTGTGAAATTAGATCATAAATTTATTTTTTTCCTCCTTTGCATGGCAATAAATTAGTGTCTTAAGGGAGTCGTAGTCGTCGTCGTCGTCGACGGTGTGTCGCGTTTATTTTCCTCTATTTTTACCTTGAAACTTTTGCTTTGTCTCGCATTCCCGCAGATAAGACAAAAAATTCTTTCCGAAGGTTTCTGATTGAAAAAAATAATTTTTCTTTATTTTTTACGCGATGTTTTTACGATTTCTTCCCTTTCTCATCTCTTTCACACACTTTTTTTTCTGTTTTAGTATGCCCAAGAAACGCAACATGAGAAAATTTTGCGTGGGCTCGCTGTTGGCATATCACTCACCATGTATGCACGCTTGGAAGAAGCAGATCCACTCGTTGCCAGTTTATCGTCAGACAAGGATCCCGTTTTACGACGCAGCGGCATGTACACCATCGCCATGGCTTATTGTGGCACAGGCAATAATCAGGCTATCAGGAAATTACTTCATGTTGCGGTAAGTAATTTTTAGTATCCTTCTTTATCGTCATTCGTCCGCTATTTCTCGTTTTTTTATGATATTATTTTTTTTTATTAATTTGCGACTCCACGCCTTTAAGTTTTTACCTTGATTGTGTCACTACTATTAGTAGATGCTTGGGCAGATGACAAGGAAGATCGTGGTGTGAATTAATGAAGTTTATATTTTCCTCTTCTCGCTCAGTTCATTTTATTGTGTGTCAACCTTAAGCCCCATAAGCATAATATTTTACCGTGTCATCATAGATATTAATAAAAAAATACTTGCTTTCCTTTATTGCGGTTTTTTGTTTGCACGACAAAAATGCATCGCACAAAAAAAAAGAACCCAAGTGAAATAAAATACAAACAAATATATTAGAAATAATTTTTTTACTCCAATTTTTCAATTTCTTAGGTATCTGACGTGAATGATGATGTACGACGTGCTGCTGTGACTGCCATCGGATTTCTTTTGTTCAGGTAAGTCAGCAAAAATTGAATTTTCTGTCTTTAACATCAGGAAATGCAACAGGAAAAAATTGAACTTTTTAAAATGAATGACCATTTCTCAATATTTTTAGCTTACCAAAAAGTCGTTTTTTTCGTCGAAATTTTCATTTCCTACTTATTTCCTACAAATAAAATGTTTAAAGCTCAAAGTGTTTCTATGAAAAATATTTTTTTATAATTGAACATTTTTTGAAAATTATGAAAAGTTAAGAAATTCCATATGTTTATTAATATTTTCTCATTATTTTTTTTTTTTAATTTTGTGATATTCTCAATACCCAAAATGCCGAGATTTTAGCTAAGCTAAAATTTTACGACAACCCACCCTAAATTAAAATTTTACACCCGAACAATCTTTCAAAAGCTCTGTTAAATGTGGGTTGAATATTTTAGATTGTTTAAAATGTAAAAATTATACATTTTTGCCCGGTGCACTTATCTAAAAGCTTTTATTTGAAAACTTTTTTCATTTTTATTTTTTATTAAGTGCAGTAAACGTCGTTTATTTTTTCTCTTTGACGGTGAAAAGAGAATTTTAACATTATTTTGTCATTTGTTGTTATGAAATTTTTCTGGACTAGCACACTTTCAATGTTGAAAAACGATCAAATGATGTGGGTGTGCATGTTGTCCTGTGGTATACTAATCTTATATTTCAATTGTATCAAAAATAAAATCAAAAATATATATTACCTTTCATACAAATATTAAATGTCGAGAATTCATGATATTTTTCTTAAAACTGCATGAATGGACTATAAAAAAAGTAAAATACATACAGAAAAATACTAATAAAAAATCTAAGTTACAAAGTCTTTTATCTTGTCTTCAGTAGAATATAAAGAAAAAAAGAGACAAATCGTGATGCTCTTTTTGATCATCCATTATTGCTTTTTTTTATGTTTGCTTCTACACAAATATTGTTGTTCACTTCAAATACCTGTTAAAGTAGATGACTGAAATAATCGTCTTTCTAAAGCTTATTTTCATCTCAAAAAAATTTAGATTTTGTTTTGTTGTCCATTTGATTTTAAATGAAAAAACTACGTTATCTTTCTTCATTTTCACAATGAAAAACGAACAAAACACAGGAAATACTAATAAATTTTGTATTGATGTGTAAATCTACGGAAAAACAAAATGAAAATCAATTCGCATGAGGGCTTTTAAAAAAACCTTCTGTTTTACTTCATTCTTCCAATGACGAAAATAATAAAATTTTCACAAAGTTTGCTGAAGGCAAAGTGCAAAAAAAATCTATAAAAATGATTAATGGATCCCATTTTTTCCCTTTTATTATTACTTTTATGACTTTTTAGCCACAATAAAAATTCCTTATTTGGCGATTCAGGTCAATTGAAGAAAGTTATTGATTTTATCCTTTTGGGCATGCATGTGTACATTAAACGGAACAATTTTTATTGAAATTTATGTTTTCAATGTCATTCTTCAGAAGAAGGCATCAGAAGAAGGGAGATAAAAATAAATATAAATAAATCACTTGAGTGACGTGCGCTGAGAAAAAATTATCTTAAAATTGTTGTTTTTTGCCTTTAAATTTTTCTTTTGCACTAAATAAAAAGTAATTAATCACGTTAGAGCTTGGTGGAATGGGAAAAATAGAGCGCAAAGTGAATGACGTTCGACGTTTCGTATGCAGAAAAAAAAATATCCGGGTTGAAAATCTTACATGTAACTTTAAATTGAGAGGCCAACGAGAGGAATATAAATATTTTACCAAGTGGGTGTACCTAATGAAGTAAGAAGTGTATGAACATTAAATTAATTATGTTTGGAAAAGTGCCATGAAGCGAATGTTAACGATCAACATTTGCTTGAAACTGAAAGGCATCTATTGAATAATTCTTTGTAATTTCAAAGTATGATTGAAAAGTTCAGTCAAGGTGAGTGACAAAGGATTTCGTCAAATAAAGAGGACCTTTGTACACGATGTCATTATTAATTAATTTACTGTATGGCGATTTTCAGCGTACAGTGTTTTTGAAGAAAATACTGAGTGGTTGTGGTTGACATTTGAATAAATAAAGGACGTTACTTTGAGTTTTGCGAAAACACGTCAACACAAAAAAAAATCAAATCAAAACGAGGAAAATATTTTTGATGCTGAATTTTTGTACTTGACGAATGTCACATGAGATGTCTTCCGATTTCAATGAAAGTGAGATGCGTTTTTGGAGGTATTTCGAGGACTGTTTCCGTATTTACTGTGGCATTTTTACACTTGATGTGCAAAAATCCAACATTGCGTCGAACATCATCAACAATAAATTTGTCGAAAAAAATCTTGAAAAGCCAAAGACCGCTCTTTTAGACAACAACTACAAGAAAGTACCTCGAAAATGCATCAGATCCTTCAATCACTAAAAATAGCAAAAAATGATTTTTGAGCATCATTTTTATCTCACAAATAGATCGTCTCTTACATTAAAATAAAAAAAAAACTAATTAAAATGTTTTTATTCCATAGCATTCGTCTTGATTCAATGATAGTTCAAAAACTTTTTTGTTGCTATAAAGCAAACTTGTAATAATGTAAACAACGTCCCATACTACGGTAAAGTTTCCTCAACCGAGCCTACGGAATAATAAAAATATAGGTAGTATCTCTATAACGGCAGCTGTTGTCGATAAAAGTAAAGCTTTTATGCCTTTTACTTCATCAAGCATTATGATGTGGAGGACATTGATGTACATACTACTTTATTTCTTTTGATCTCCTTTAGTATCAGCATCAGCACAACAAGACTTTTTCTATTCATCTAGCATTAACGAATTTGTAAGCGGCTTTCCGAGAGAAAAATCTGAATTTTGATTTTTGTCTTTTTGTCTTCTTTTCAATCAAACCGTTGTAGCAAACTGTTATTTTTTTTACGAGAATAGAAAAACGTTAACAGCACATTACTTTTTATATATTCAGTGTAAACATTTCCATAATCATTGTGATCACAAAAAAAATCCTGTAGCAACAAAAATTTGTCTAAATTTCTAGCGATAGGTATTCAAATTATGCGGTTGGTGTAGTCAGTCCCTCGGTGCATTTAAAATGAGAAAATCAATTGCTTTCATACATTTTTTTTATCTATATGGTTTTGATATTATCATTGTGTTTCTCTCGTATTGTAAAACATTTTTGTTACGATATTTCAACATAATATCACTCCGGTGTTTGTGCCATTCGTAACAACAGAGCGACGCGTCACCACAATTTTGACTTGATGGTTTTTTACTGCGTTTCTTTTGGAAAAAATTGGTATATGACAATGTTATTGTCCGTCTGTCGTTTGTCTGAAAGTTTCAAATTAAAGGGAAATTTTGGGGGAAAACGTCTCAATAAATAGTTAAAGAGAAAACCTAAGGAAAATTTGTATAAATTGTGCAAAGCTAGATTTAAAAAACTCGTAGGAGCTTCGTAAGCAACATGAAAAGTGAAAATTTATAAAATTTGAGAAATTATGAACCCATAAATTTTTCGAAGAACAGTCAAAGTTCCGAAAAAAACAAAACTTTCAAGCAGTAATTTTAAATCAGTTCGAAATGCGATTAAGCTTTTAATTCTAACAAATGCTTTAAAATTCTTTTTTTTTTGTCTATGTGCATTCCGTTCGTTTTAATTTTGCATTGCAATTTAAAGCAATAAAATTTGCCTGGAATGTGACTAATGAAAAACTGTTTTCCAAAAATTGGTTCGTCGTTTTTTACTCGGCAATTAATTCACAACTCATGGTTGAATTGAATCAAATTATAACGATATTTTTTAACCATTCGCCATTTACAATAGAGACCATTTTCCACATGGTTTACCTTCAATTCGTTTCATTTCATTTGAAAGGCGCCAAAAGTTTGCTCGTGAAGCCAACTTGCGTCATAGATAAGAGCCTCCCACTAACTAAAAAAAAAGGAAAATGATTTGTCACCGTGGACGGACATTTGACGGTTTGACAACTTTCATGCATATTAGTATGAATTTCTAGTTGATTTGCAACCTACCCATTGATTTCATTCAACTTCTAGTTCATTAACATTATTGTTGTTATTAGGATAAACACACACGTTGTATTCGACACTTGCCAGCTCAATGAATATACATAACACGTTGTTGGTGTTGTTGTTTGTTTGATGGGTGGCATTATGGAATTATTATATTATGAATATAGATAAATTGATTATTTGTTTTGTTTTGTCGCTCACCCACCCACTAGGGTAGCTGGATTCCATATTAATTTCACACTAATGCATTAGGTGGATTACAATCATGGTAATTGCGTTTTACATGGAAAATGGCTCAAAATAGTTGGCTCTTTTGTCAATACCCAACCTACGAATCAAGTTCCATTGTAAGACTGTTCCGATAATCCTCTTTGCTCAGGTCAATGATTTTATTAAACTAAAATGGAGATTCACAAATGCCTTTCGATCAAATATAGAGGCTTAATACAAACATGCATGAACGACATACAAAGGAAAATAAATATGTTTTTTCTGATAAAATGTTTACGATTATTACAGTTTATATGGAAAATAAATAAAAAAATACTGGGTTATTTATTGATTTATTGTTTTGGTTCAACTCATACACGCACATGCCCTTAAACACTCTTTACCGAGCTTCCCATACGTCTTTGACATGTTCAATTAATATTTATGATTAGTCATAACTAATAACATGGTTGAAATTTTCGCCGCGGTAAATAACAGTAAATGGTAAGGTGCAAAGTAAAGACAAGCTATTTCCATTTTCAAAGAAAATGTCTGTCAATAAATACTAAGTACATAATTCTATTTAAATGGCTTTAAATTAGTCTGTCCAAGACTTGAATTCAATTGATTGAAGCTCGAGCTTTCGATTTTCCTGAAAAAATATTTTTTTTGCATTGAACATGTTAGATTAGACATGTTAGATTTTTTTTTTGATCAAAGTTTAGGCCCAAGTTTTTTTTGCCATGAATTAAGCTAAAAATCATATCGATTTTCGATTTTAACAAAAATTTTTTTGAATTTGAGAAAAATTCGGAATATTTTTAAATGTAAATCTCAAAACTCGAGCCTAAGGCAAAAAAATAGCTTGAAGCTCGAGCTTTTTAACAAACAATTTAAAACAATCGACTTTATTCGTTAATGACCTTTTAACTGTCGTTCTATCGATTTTTGTAACCTTTATTTCGTAGCTCACTAATGTTCATGCTTTGTCTTGTTAACATTAGCAGATGTCGCTTGTGCATTCGTTAATGACCTCATTTCCGCGCGCTGTTCCTTTTGCATAAACCTATTTTCTCATCTTTTTTCCGCCGATCTCAAGCGTACAATACGCCGTAAATATTTGATTACGATTCGTTTGAAGTTTATGCGAACCACTTTGCCGTCATCATAACGTTGCCCGAAAATTTCGTAATATAATTAAAGTGTTACACAAGGAAAAATTCCGTTAAAAATGTCTGTGCGAACCAGAACAAATGTTAGCCACCATCATCATCATCATCATCAACATCAACAACAACCTTATCGTCGAGGTGAGTCGACTTGACGCAATGGCTGTATGAAGATGACCGACCGTAACAAATCAATTTTTATTTTATTATTAATGTAACATCAGCAGAAGATATATATGTGCTTAGCATGGCAAAGCGCACAAGAGCAAGCATAAAAGTGGAAAATAGTACCAGAAAGCAGCGAAAAAGAAATGAATGGATGGCGAGAGCGTCTGCTTTATCACTAATCTTATGTCATGGTTACCAGAGGAGTTTTGTTGCTAGGATTGTTGAATGACTGAAAAAAAAAACTAAATTAAACCATTTGATTGTATTTGCATAATAAAGTAAATGTAAAGACGTACCTATCAATTATTGGACGAGCAGGCATTGAGTGAACGATAACAAATATCAAGGTTAAAGCAAAAAGAAAATGAAAAAATAAAACTTTTCAAAGTTGTCTGTATTTTGTTTGAAGATTTTTTAATTGAGTTCCCATTGATTACTCAATGTCATTACATATGCAAAGGCAATACGACTCTAAAAATTTTTTGTCGTGCAAGAAAGAAAAAGCTTTAAAGAAACCAGGAAACAATATACAATTATGACACTTATTTTCCATTCTTTACGTCTTCTAGTGCTATTATTGCTAAAAGCCCATTATCTTGAACGGAAATCACTTCTTAAAGCATTATGCCAATACTGAAGCAAAATTTTACACTCTCTTTGACACACACAAATCATTATATTATTATTAAGTTAATATTAGGATGGAAAGGCATTCACGAAGAAAACCGTCGAGCTTATTGTTATAACAGCAGAATAATGAATATTTCGAACAAATTTTAAATATTAAAAGGAAGAAAATAAATATTTCCTCTCTTTTGTTGTTGTGAAAGTCGTACCAAATTTTAAAGTAAAATTAAAGTACGTACTATAAACTTGACCACGATAACAAGGAGCAGATGAAAATATCTCGTGTGCATTAGGAAGCAACCAATGGGGGAAACAACTTATGAGCAAATTCCTTCAAGATGTTTCGTGTTCACAACACATTAAATGTTGTTTAGGCACACATCTTGCATGAGTTATTGTGAAATTTATTGTTAAGCATACATTGGTCCCGAGAATTTTCCTTGAATATTCATTTTTATGACGTAATATTTCTTCTGCCATTAACGGAAGATGATAATTTTATATCTATTAAGACATCAGAAATTACTTAAACATATTTTTATCAGAATACTAACACCCGTTAGTCGTGTTCGTCATAACTGATGAAAACCTCATAAAAAGGGCACTTAATTAACGATTGTATAGTCATTACCATAAAATTACGCTAATTAAGTGATTTACCTTGTTCGCCGGCTTTCATGAGTTCGCCGACTGAGCAGAACATGGACAATTCATTTTTCATTAATTGTTATTAGAAGTCTTATTTGTGTCTGAGCCAGACATACACAAAACGAGATATGAATCAAGGTAGTGACGTTGTTGTGTTAAAAAAAGAAAAATATTATTTATTTATCTTTTGTTGTATCATAAACTAGTGGACCCGTAGATTTCGTTCTACCAATCTAATTAATAAATTGATTTTTAATTATTTTGGTGGTTTTCAAAAAACAAATTATTTTTTCCATATTAGAGTAAATAATTTTGAAAAAAACCTTCATAAAAAAAATTAGAAATTTTATTCATGAATTTTTAAAAAGTTTTTTCTTCCCAAACCTTCTCAAAGTCAAGCTTGACACAAATCAAAAATTCCCGAAATAATTCTTTAATCAAAACTTGAGTTATAACGTTACAAAATTCATACGGATTTTCAAATCCAATTTTACATATATAAATGACCGAATGACGTGCTTCTATTATTATTTTATTCAGAATTCCATGTAATTCAGTTTTTTTTTCTTATTTATATAGTTTTAACGAGATAGAGAGAAAAAAAACATGGAAGCACTATTTTTTCCATCAATCTTGTCATGCTAGTGAGAGACGCACAACAAAAAAGGTGTTCCCCGCCAATGTGTCTTGTTAAATGTTTTTGCATCCAAGTTTCATGTTCTTAACGGTGCGAGAAAAACAAGCACGCAATTTTATAAAACACTTATAAATTGTTGTTTTTACGAATTTTCTTAACAAGCCTCTTTTTCCTTGTTGGGTGTGTGTGTGTGTGTTCGAAACAATGTACAACAACCATAAAAATAAGAATCTTAACTTGCAAACATGAAAAGGTGGTGAAAAAACACACACAAAATTAATGAACACATGTGGTTATGCCATGCGAAATAAATTGATGATGGCGGTGCATTTATTACGCTGTTTTTGATAATAAAAATTAATAAGAAAATGTAAAAGAATTTTCCGCGTAAAATACTGCCAACAAAGTATTTTTTTAAACTTTTAACGCTGCTCCGATTTTTTGAGCTTTTTAAACATTTTAAAAGTCAAAAATAGGACAAAATAAAAAAGTTAAAAATTTTTAGAAAAAATTAGCATAATAAATTCGTAGTTTTTTAGGAAATTTTCGCAAATTTATAAAAAAATACTTTTTTACTTTAAGTGTGATTAAATCAATTTTAAATTGAAAGTTCTCAATTAAGATAAGAATTTTTGCAACTTTGTATGAAAAATTATTTTAAATACTTTCTCCCTCCATTTGGAAAAAAGTCTATGATAAAAAGCTGGAAATAAATTTAGAGCGGCTTACCTGATTAAAACGCTAAAACACAATCATTAACATGGTGGTTAAATTTTATTCTCATGACTGTATCTACTTTACCCTAACCATAAATATATGTACATATATTTTTTTTTTATTTAAATATAGAACAAAATCTGAGTAACGTTCATCATTATTTTATAATGAAAAAAAGTTAAAAACAAAAGTTTTACCTTATGCTTCGAGGTTTTGTGATGCGTCGTGGTTCTAAAGTCACAAATTAAATAAATTTGTGTGTAAAAAAAATATGCTAAAGTGAACAATTTGCGTGACAATTTGTATTAAATGTATTTTCCTGTTAACATCGGTTAAAAAATAGCGTTTATATTTTTATCGGACAAAAACTATTTTCCTGCTTCGTTCACATTAAGTTTTTGTCTGTAAAGTGGACCACACAAAAGCACTTGACACGTGACAAAAGTATTTATTGTTTCCACAAAAAAACTTTTCTAATTACATTTTTATTACGGCATGAAACGAAAAACAACAAGCAACACTATCATTGGCACTAATAAAATAAAATATTGTAAAAGTTCGAAAAACTCGATTATTGCTTTACTTATTGGTCTTGTGTTGTGTCGTCTTACCTCTTTTTCTTTCATTTTGTTTCGCTACAGCAAAGCACGAGTGCGATATCATTTAATATTTCGTTTATTTTTGTCCCTTTTTTGGTAATAATAATAATATACAACAACAAATTACACATTTTTGTCATGAATTCTACTAATTGGTACACAAATTTCCTCTATTGGTAGTTTTTTAAACAACTTATTTTATCAAGTTACTTGTTTACCTATCCCGTATGTATGTGTGTGTATTTACTTAGGTTGTGTGTTTACATCCAATGAAACGTTATCGTGATACAGAGTTGTCGTAATACTGGTCAAAAAATCACATAAATTTCCATCAGTTAAATGTCCGTGCCGCTCGTTCGTTTCTTGACGGCGATGTGCTATCTGCCGCTCGGTCGCCAATCGCTATCGCTGCACTTGCACAGCAGCAGTTTCTTAAAAGCCTGCCTAAAAGTCTTGTTGAAGATTGTATAAAATATGGGATTGACCATGGAACTTGCATAGCCGAGCCACGTGACAAAGTCGAAGACGGCATGATTGATTTGTGTCTCGCACTCGGGGCACACAGTCGGCAGCAAGTTAAGCACGAAAAATGGCGCCCACAATATGACGAACGTGAAAAATACCACGCCAAGTACTTTCGTGGCTTTCTGCTCTAAGCGGATTATGCGACCATGGCGCGAGCTATTTTTCACAATAACACTCGAGTTCCGTGAGTGATGCGATCGGATTGTTGTGCTTTTCTGCAGAAGGCAGGGACTTGAGGAGGCATTCATGTCGGACGACATGCTATTTTTGTACCGCAGCGTTGCAGATCGTCGGATGGGCGACACCGAAAGTGACGATTTCAGCGGTGCACTAAGCAATGTCGTTCGCGCACCACCAAAACTACTGCCGCGACGATTGTTGCGACGCGATGCATCCCACGTGACTTGCGACGGAGCTTTGCCAAAGGACAATTTACGCACGGGTGTCGATGGCAACGATAACTCTGACCGCTTATGGGACGTTGTCGTTGTCGTCGATGCAGCGTGGATTTGTGCTTTTAACATGGAACTCGTCATCAATGATGTGGCGTTTGGATTTGGTGCGCTGTTTGCCACAACAGCCGTTACTATCGAAACATGACTGTTAGCATTCGATGGCGCTACATTTGTGCCGAAATTCGGTATGCGTTCCATCGTTTTGTCAATATTTGCGAGGAACGAATTTGACGTTGTAATTATTTTCACCTCGGTTTGTTTCATGACTGGGGGCGTATGGCTCGAATGATCGCCAAAATAGGGACACGTACAGGGCGGTGGCAACAAAAGTGACCCGTTTTCCACAGACTTTGATTCCGGAATAGTCCTTGACGGAATTTCCGCGTCGTCTGGATTCGCAATTATCGCAGGTAGGCTTTTTGCTCGTTGCAGCGTCCGATGATGGTCAGTTGGGGATGTCGGTTTCACCCATGTTGAGGCTCGACGTTTCTTCCGTATTTGCCCCTGATCGCTGAAAAGAGAGATTTTTTTTATTTTTATTACGTGTGTGGCAAAAAAGTTTTGTTTTCATTTACAAAAAAAAAAAGTTTACCCCTTTTGTTGGGATATAGGCACTGTTATAGGTACATAATTTCCACTCGAAAAAATGCAAATACAACCGGAAGCTGTAATCTAATTCATCATGTAATTTTATTTTTATGTTCGTCTTCAAGCTATGTTGTTGTAACCAAAACGAGAACATCCTAATGGAATTTCACTTTTTTCCCCTTCGTTATGTGATACCCGAACATAGCTTACGATTTTGAGCGTTTTGGCACATGACATGCTTTATTTTCTAACATTGCTAATCTTCTCACTTGTATCAAAAGCGTTTGATCTCTAAGCGTCTTGCTCCTCTTTAGTCTTAAGTATGTTTGCACAAGTTTTCACACCTTTCGCACACACACAAAAAAAAAATGTAAAAAAAATGATACAAAAAAGTATTTTGAAAGAAAATATTTTCAGCCTTTTTTTTTCTACTTTATTCTGTCTCTCCTTTTGTGTTGATTCGTGAGTAAACGAGTGAGACGTTGGATTGAAAAAAAAAATATCAAAATGACTAACCGACTAGTCGCACATCAGGACATCAGACAAAAACACTCGAAAACAAAGAAAAAGAACAAAACCTCAACGGCAGTTTTTTGTTTGCTCTAGTACCTCTTTCTGAATGATATTTAGCTTTGCCAATTCCATGTTCTCTCTTGTAAAAATGTCCTTGTTAGCAGGTGCTGCTTCAATAATTATTTTGATAACCTTTTAGCACTTTTTGTATTCGGTATTTTTAAACAGAAAAGTACATGTTGCTTTTCTTTTATACCCCCATTTATACCTTTGTTTGTACAAAAACATGTCGATGTCGAATGAAAATATTATTTTTCCTTGATTAAAGTACGAAAGAGAGACTCGAACATGGCAGTTGAAGTGAGTGAGTCAATAACATGTTGTCGTCGTCGTCGTCGTTACTACGGGCAAGATAAAAATGAAACATTTCTCGAATAAATTTAATTTCCACTGTATTCAAAAGTAATATGAATAAATATCTACATAAAAAAAGATTTTTTTGGGATGATTTTGACTCGGAGTGAATAAAAATATGACACAAACGCAAACGAGAAAAATGGTAAATTCATAATAAAAAAGTTATTCTTCTTATATGTGTGATATTTCCATAATGATAATAAAATAAAAAGTATTTTTAATATTCGGAATTGAATTGAATTACATTAAATAAAACATACATTAAATGCGACGCATTTCACGAGCACAATAAAAAAAATGGTGGATGAATTTTCAAGAACAATTAGTAAAGTACAAACATACAATCTTAAGACTTTTAACATCGGTGGTGCAAATATGTACCTCGTTCTCCAAAGATTTAAACAGGAGGAAAATTTTTTATTTGACGAAAAAAAAAATTAAAAATTTCGGATTTTCGCACTTAACATTTTTTTTTTAAATATTTGAAGTTTTTCAACTCCATCCATTAGATTTTTTTTTGAGAAATTGTTTTTAATGTCTGAAAAAATTTGCTTTTCAAAAATCTTTTTCTGACAAACTGCAGCGATGCATAAAGTAAATCTACTGTAAAGCACAATAACTTACCTTTCTGTAAAACTTTTATGTTGAAAGGTTTTGCTTAGGTTCAAAGTGCCAGCTTTCTTTTCGCACAACGACTTTTGCTTCTCGACGTCACACGCGTTCTGGCTCGATAAAGGCTTTATGGTTATTTCTTTGCGTTCCAACTTTGGCGACACTGAATCCAAGCCGCGTGATAATTTGAGCATTTCTGCACCAAATAAATGCAATGCGGTCATAGTTGATGGCGCAGGCTCTGGAACGCTGTAAAGCAAGTAAAGGTAATTAAGTGTACTTTCAACAAAACCAGAAAAATTTAATTTACCTTGATTCGGGTAACCATAATTCGTGCGTATCTAATGTCGATAACTCCGTTTCTGTCGACGCCACGGACTGTGCGTGGTTTGGGGTTGACGATAAACTATTTCTTAATGCTGTTTTCCACGTATTTTTTCGTTCTTGGCATGAAAAAATGACATAAATTAAAATTGGTGCTAAAGTTGAATGAAAGTCAGGCGATTAATTTTAATTATTTGTTTATTTTTTTTTGCAACATGATTTTTATAAAGGGGAGGAAAAATATAAAAATTATATAACTTTTTGTTTATGCCATTTTTTTAACGTTTTTCGTCGTTAATCGTTCCAATTAATTTATTTTTTTACGTCATTTTTAAATTTTTAAATAAAAAAAAAATAAAGACGAAGATAAGATCGTCCAATAAAAATTTTTAAAACTTCTTAGGTCACCTGACTAAAAAATATCATAAATTTTAATTTTATTTTTCCCCTGAATTTTTTTCGTCAACATCAAAAAGAATGCCAAAAAGTCAAATAATTGAATTTATTCGCCTTAGTGAGAAAAAAAGAGATGCACCAAAAAGATTTGTAATTAAATATTACCTAATCCTTGTGACTGTGACAACCATCCTGGCGCATTCCATGTTGATGGTGTACCACCTAGATTCTGTTGTTGCTGTGCCAATAACCGCACAGTCAACATATACGTAACTAACATGACCACTAACGGTATGTAGAAACAAACAATGCTGCCCACAAGTTTGTAAACTGGATCTGGAATCTGACAAGTTCCCTCGACGAGAACCGACGAATTATCCTGTGCGAGTTTCAAAAGCAATTAAATGTTGTTAAATTCAAACAAACACAAAAAATATTTGAGCAAAGTACCTTGGAGTACATAAGACTAAGCGGTAAGCTCATGGCTATCGACAACAACCACACGAATGCTATTTTTAACGTGACCCGTTTTTTAGTTTTGTTTCGCCCAAATCGCATCGGATAACGCAACGACAAGTATCTATCGATGGAGATTGTGCACAAATGCATTATGCTAGCTGTACAAAAGAGCACATCGAGACAAATCCAGGCGAGACAGTGAATGGAATGGAGGGGGAAATATCCTAGAAGAGGGCAAAAATTAAAAAAAAGTTTTAAAAGTTCTTCTGGTAGATTTTTGCATGAGCAATCCGTCTCTTTGTCACAACTCAAGCATATAAAAAATTACAATAAAACTTTTTTTTCGTTACTCTTTCCACTTTATTTTCTCCGTTTACAAGACGCCTTGCTGCATTTTTACGATTATATCGCTCATTCGTGACAATAATTCACAGACAAATTGTTATTAGGCGTGATATACCAACTATGATTTCTATGGCAAAATAATTTAATGGTGCTCTACATTCTCAATGAATGTTTCCTGCTGCTGCTGTTGCGGCACCGTATTACCACCATTATTATTAGCATCTATCATTTCTTACATTCCTACGGATTCATAATGTGCACACAGAGGGAGAATGCCATTATATTATCAAGAATAAAATGCAATATCATGTTTAGGTGCTTTAGTGCTTGTTGCAGACGAAATGCATGTAAAAGGTTCTGATTGGAAACTCACGAGTCAACGGAGGGAATGCGAATTGCGTTACTGCATGATTGATTGCTGCCAGTAGCAATTTTAAAAATAGAATCTTGTAAATTTAATGTTAAGTAGATTTTTATCATCTCCTCATTTTCATCATCGTCGTCGTTGTCGTCGTCGACATCGTTAAATGTAAATTGCATTGCATGTGTAAAATGAACTACTGTAATAAAATGATCATGAACAGGACGAAGAATAATATCACTTCTGACAAGTGTAACAACTTTTAGCATTATATTATGCTGTTTAAGAGGTATCTTGTATAAACTTCATTTTACTCTACAGTTTTTAATTTTTTTTTTTTGCTAATTAAGGCCGCTCCAAATTTCTTTCGAAGTTTTTGTTTTTATTTTAAAAATTTTTTTTTATAAATTCTAGCAATTTTTATCGGTTTTTCATTACTTCTATTTTTTGTTTTAATGAATGTAATTTAAATTGAAATTGGAAAATTTAAATTTTTATTCAGAACATTTTAAGCATAAAATAGTTTAATAATAATTAAATATTTCATAAAAATTATAGTGAACAAATTTTTAAAAACATAATTTTCAATAAAAAATTGTTCAATATTGGGTCTTTTTTAAACAAAAATCTATTTTTTTCTTCATCATTCTTAAAATGATGTAAGGGACAAAAATATTAAAGCTGATTTGGAACGGTCTTAATAAGTTTCTTCTTACGTAAACTCATTAAGATGTTCTCATCTAATAGAAAATTCACGCGTAAGATTTAATTGCATAAAAAAGGCTTAGTATATTAAAAAAATATATTAATAAGCTGTCTTGCATTAATTTATTTTTCTTTTGTCATAAAATTTTCTGTGGTACTTCAAAAACTTGTATAGCAACAAATACACAAAAAAAAACAAAAACGACAAGAGGAAAAATATTGTTTTTTTAATGCAAACAATAAAAATAATGCGGATGAAAATGCCGTTTTATTTCCGCTCTTTTTTATATTTTAATATCCTCAGTGCGTCGTCAAATCATTCTTTCCTCTTGTAATTATTTTTTGTTCTCTGCAATTTTTTTCGCCATGTTGATTAAATAAAAGTAACCTTTTTTTTAATTTTTGTATGTCGGTAATTAAACACAAAAAAAAAGAAAATCAAGTTAATGGAAGCGAAAAAAATTGTGGTCTATCATTGAAGCCATTTAAAATTGTTGAAAAATAAGTATACGTTTGAAATTCAAAAAAATATATATATTTAATATTTCTTTTGTAATAATGAATAAAACCACAATTTTTCATCGATGCAACTTAAAAAAGATCTCGTTATTTATTCTTTTTTTGTGGGCCAAACCAAACGTCATTGTAAACTAAATTAACCACTTATTTCATCCCATTGACGATGAAAAGAGGGAAAACAGAATGCAAACAATTTTTAGTGCCTCTACAAAAAATAAGGTATTCGATCTCATTTCTCTCGTTGCCTGACACATATATTGCTTATTTAAGAGTACCGTTTCACTAGTCATGTAGAATATTTTTGTTTGGTTTTCACTTGAAACTTGACATGGAACATCCATGACATGATAATAAATGCTCGTCGTTCATCGACTCTTCTTGCCAACTCAAAAGTTGGAATATTGGGAACAAACAAAATATATTGAATCTGGTAACTTTTATATTTTATTTGCCTTTTTTTTACACCATATTCATTACATTTTTGTGACAATATTTAAATGACGAGAAGAAGAGGAAAATAAAGCGGAAGCAATAATATTTGATTTTCCTCTTTAATAGACTTTTGTTCGCTAGTTGATTTTGCGTCGTCGCATTTTCACAAATCATCACATCGATTCAAAACTAAAACTGATGTTGAATGTCATTTTATTCTTTTTTTATTGTAATTCGACGCACGTAACAACAAAACATTTGCATTTTAAGGCGTTACAAAGACAATAAAAAACCGTAAAACAGAAAAAAATTCGAAGAGAGTGTAAGTTAAAAATAAATGAAAAAAAAGTCAGTGAATGAATTGTGAAACAAATTTAATTTAAATTGTTGGAGAAAAAAAACCGGCGAAAGATATACATAAGAAAAAGTTTAGATAACGATGTTTCCTTTTCATATTTCGCATAATTGGCTGCCGCCTAATTTTTTTTATTATATTTTTTATTTAATTTGTGCGTCCTTTATAATTGAATTAGCAGTTCTTGGTCAATCATGACTTGTGTATGTTTTAAGGATCTTCAATTTTTTAAGAGAAAATAAAATAAATCATCTTGTAACCGCTATCTTATGAATATTTTGCTAAAAATGAGTAGTTCTTAGAAAAAATTGAAGTAAATTCTTAGCAAGACAACGTTTTTTTTATCTGTAAAAACTATAAATTTTTTGCTTTAACCAAAAAAATTTACAAAATCCATTAAAACTAAAGAGTCTTACTGTAAATTCCTATTCTATTAATTGATATTTTGTGGAAATTCCATCTAGTTATTTGATTTTTTTATATTTATTTTTTGTATTGAAACGTAATCATAAAAAAACCATTTACAACTTTTAAAAATTTTTGATAAAAACGATTGAAGAGGCTGAAGAACCTCGTTTCGATAAAAAAATCACTTCATACGCTATACGATTTTTTTTCAGTTAAAACTACAGGATAAAAAATCATGAAATAACAGTTACGAGATGATTTAATTTTTTTTTTGAGGCGAGGATTTCTAGATTGTATCTATTTAAATATTTGTTGAATGTTAATGCTGAAGAAATTTCGCACTCATTTTTTTTTAATTGTTTCAAACCATTGGCATGGTGATGTTCCATTTTTGACAATGAACACTTTGTTAACGGTATGCAGCAAATATTTTGTAGTTGCAATATTCTAGCACTAAATTTATCCTTTGTGCACCACAAACAAAAAAAAGTGGGTGAATGGCTATTTCTAAATGAGAAATTCCTCTGTGTTTTTTCATCATTTTTGTTACTGTGCTTGAAGCGTTTTTCTGCTTCGTTCAAACTGTAATTAGTTTCTATTTTTTGGATTAATTTACTGTCCCTAAAGCATTCGGAACTGTCGCATGAATGCGAGGGATACAACATATTCGAACAGAAACACGTAAAATTACAAGCCTTACTCACCTTTGACTAATGTTAAAATACCCAATGGCATAACAAGAATAGCAACCATTAAATCTGTTATTGCTAGTGACATTAAAAAATAATTTGTAACATTTTGTAAGCGTCTCTCCCATGTTATTGCTAGACACACCAATATATTTCCGGCAGCGGTACACACGACAAGCAGCAATGCCAGCAAAGCCCAATAGTTATTGAGGGTGCTCTCGCTGTTGCTGCTGCTACTTAAATAAATTGTTGTCGAAACGGAGTCGTTGTTGTAAAAGAATATTTTTGTGCGATTGTTGTTCGTATTCAAATAAATGTCACTGCTACCGGTAGTGTTGTAGTTGTTATTTGCGTCAAGAACAGCACTGACGTTATTGTTTGTACTTAGTTCACTCGTGGGGAGCAACCATTCGCCCAGCCATAAGTTTCTAATTTTTGTCGTTAATTCACTCGTTAAAATGTCAAGTGTGCTTTCCGTTAAGTCATTCACTTCAATTACATCGTTAGTATTTGTGGTGATGGTGGAGTGTGTCCTGTTGATGTAATAATCGCTGAAGTGCATTATTGTTTCTGACAGGTGTTCCGCAACAACGAAACAACATTGATTTTCACTTTGAATTTTTTTCCAATCATTTGAAGTTTGATTTTTTTTATTTAATATTATTTTTTATCTACAATGAAAAAATGCACATGAAATTAATCCTTTATTTTTGGTAGTGCGTTGCAAAAGCTTTTCTCGAACATTTTTTTTGTTAAAAATAAATTTAAAGAAATCTTCTCATTTTACATTTCACAAAAATTTCTGAAACTTTATCTTAAAGTTTTGCAATACATGAGTAATTTCTTCTTTAGAAAAAGAGTCTTTAAAAAAATCTTTCATAAAGTTTCATTTTAACGTGACGTTAATGAATTACATCTGTGAACTTTGTTTCATCCGTCGACCTTTTTTTCAAAGAAGCACAGAAGTCCCAACGAAATTTTAAAAATAAATCGAATAAATTGCAGTGAGATATGCAATAAATCTTACACGTCATTTTTGGGAAATTTCCTTAATTTTCTACGATTATTTCAAAGTAATTTTCTTTATCTTTCAATTCAAAAACATTCTTTAAACTAAAACTGAAACACTATAAGAAACCCCAAATAAATTCGCGAAACAAAATTTGAGTGATTGCGTTACAAGTTTCGTATTGAGTTTCAATATAGGTAGATACCTAATTTTATATTGTTACATAATTTGCTTTCTTATAGAACAAATGTTTTTATTTTTAATTTAATCCAAAAAGTTCAATCTAATTTTGTATAGAAAAAACTTTTAAATTTATGTAAATCAATTATGATCCGAAAAAGTGAAACCAAGATACAGGAAACACGCAAATTTCTTGGAAAAACAAGAAGTAAGAAATTAATACACCTTTTTGACACCTGTATAAAAAATTACGTGGGGTAACGTAAGATTTGACTCTAATTTTTATGCTAATCTTTCATTCTTTGCCTTCTTCCCATCTTTTTTTTTTCTTTCAAAACATTCCCTTCGCGAACCGTTTTTAATTTGTGTGGGTGGGTTGTTCGCGTTTCTTATCGCGATCACGTTATTCCGTACGTAACTTCTTCATTTTGTTTACCTAGTAGAAATTTGGTCAAGACAGGATTTACAAGTCAAGTTGCCTTATTCTTTGCCGTTGTTTGTTGAAAGTCACTGAGACGGAAGATGGCAAAAAAAGAGCGAATGGCAAATAAATTACTTTAATTATATCATCATCATCATCTTCATCACTGATTAATTGTTCCATTATTTGATGGATGTTGCTCATAATTCTTCGCACAATAAAGACGACGTCGACAAAGAAATTGGGAATGAATATCGATTATTTCCTAAGTAAACTACGAACGTACGACACAAATTTCGGGTCTAATTTACGTGACAGACAACAGAGCACACACTGCAAAAAGAAGAAAAACCGACAATTGAAAATAAGCGTAGCGTGTCAGAAAAGAAACCTTTTTTAATGACGGGTGTCGACTCGACTTTTCTTTTTGATAAGTGCAAATAAGGCATTTCCAGGTAAAGCATCAAATCTGCGCGAAGAAAAGAATGATGAGAAAATCATTTTAAAGCTCGACATTCACGGGTTTCATTGCAGCTTGAGAGAAAGAAGTAATTCAAGTAAAAAAAAATGTTTTAATAAAAAATTACTCATGTAGCGCTATCGCAGAACAACAAACACAGAAAACAACAACATTTTTTGTGCTTTTCAAAACAAACTTGAATAATGGCATACAATATAGTACCGCAATACGTGAACAAGAAACAGGAGCTTACGAAGGAAAAAAAAGTGAAAGATTGCAGGAAAAAAGAGAAATAAAAATGTATGAATGAAGGAGTGGAAAAAGGACGATAAGAATAGAATTCTAAGAAAAGAATGGAAATGAAAAATATTTATTCAATATAAGCCCGGTGCGGTGTGCGGTAGAGTGTATATCTCAGCGCAATAACAAACAGAAAAGTGTACATGAATAGACAGAGAACAACTACATTCATTAGAGAACAATAATAATGACAATATTGTTGGTACAAGAGTTAAGAAGACAAACAAGAACATTCATTTTGTACAAAAAGCTGGAAATGTTTGCAATTCCATGAATGACGTTACACGAATGGCTTATACATAAATCTAATTGCAACCACAAAGGTAGACAAATGCTCCGGATATGTGACATAATTCAAATAAATGTAAACCAGATTAATATATTTATTTACGACTTTTCAGCTAATTCCCCTTTCCATGTAACGAAAATTTTCAAAGAAATACCACATTTACCATGATTTTACCTCGTCTCACACTTTATCAAAGTCATGTATCTCACGTTCCTTTCTTTTTCATTTTATAAATACTCTGCCATACACCACATGCAACCTTTTTCTCATCGTTTGACATTGATCTCAGTGCCTTCACATTAATTTTATATAAAATATCGTATTTCGTGTCTATTTTTGTTATACTTTTCGGGAAACAAAAACAGGAAATATATTCTTGTCTGTCAAAGTTTGATGAAAAATAATGAAAAGTTATTAAGAAAGCTTTTGTTCAGTTTAAAGACATTTATCACACAAAAAAGTTTTCTTCTACAAAAATGCGCTTAGTCCCTTTTGACACCATGAGACAATTTTCACTTTTATTATTATTTTTTCCGCATTTAAAAATTTATTTTAAAAAAAAATGTGAGTTTGAGCTGATGATTTAGTCCGTCTCTACTGATGTGCCTTTTTGCCATTAGGTAATTTGAATTCTGAAAATTAAACTATAAACTATTCATTGAAATAGTTTGTGAAAATTTTTAAATAGGTATTTCTCTCGCGGAAAATAGATGAGGACGTGGATAATGAAAATTCGTGGAAATAACTGTAGAAAATTAGAAATTTTCCAAAAAAAAAAATCAAAACATTTTTAATCCTAAAAAATGTTTGTAGGAATCCTTGAACATTGAAAAGTAAAAATTAAGGAAAAACTTTAGAAAAATCCGAAAAAATTGTGGAAAATCAAAAATATTGAAAGTTAGTAAAATTTTTATTAAAACAAATTTTTTTAAGAGTATCGAAAACATAATGAAAAATGAATAACAATTAAAAATCTCCTAAAAATTAGAATAAATTCAAGAAAATTTTGAAAAAACAAAAAAAAAAATCGGAAAAATCATTAAAAGTTTCGAAAAAAATATAGAAAAATGTTTTCTTCGAAATGCGGTAAAAACTATAAATTGAAATGCGGTTAAGCTGTTAGCTTCAACGAATGCTTTTCAATCTCGTTTTTTTTTTAATTTGATACATATAGAGAATTTTCATCTTGATTTCTGCTCATCAATATTTTATATCCAGCTCTTTGTATGTCGTGTGACGTGTGTGTAAGCAGTAACGTAATGTTGAACCAAAAAGGAACCAAAATGAAAATGATTATCATGACACAGGAGATAAAGTTGTGTACTACAGAGAGACCTTTAACATATCATTTCCCTTTGTGTGTTGGCGTGTGTGGCTTCTAAACTCCCATCTATCTACTTCTGCTACCTCGCTTGTAGTAAACACGATTTAGCTTGATTAAAAATTGGTTTATGATTAAGCCAAGGCAGCACATACCGAACACATAAACGATTGAAATTTATCTTTTTTGCCTATGGAGACACGCTACTTATCTTGCACTATAAAAAAATACACATACTTTGCTGTAAATGACGGTTTTTGAATTTATTTACGAGGTGACACATTGATTAGGGTTCCCTTTTTGATGCGATACGGGGAATATAAATCGACGTTATATACGTTTCGCACAAAAATGCAATGCCAAAAAGGTAAAAGCCAACCTTTTTTATGTTGTTACTCTTCAATTGAATGCCAATAATAAGGAAAAGAGGTGTAACAGTATTTGAAAAAAAAAATGATAATAAATTACACCGATAAATAGATATACGAGATAAACGTATTTGGTGAATTGTGTGTGTTTGGGTGGGCTTCTGGCAAAAGTTTGTGTTGGTTATCGAATAAAATGCTTCAATGAATCTTTTCACACCTGTTTGTCGGATCAAGTTTCGATTATTATTTCGGGATTAGCTAAATCCAAAAACACTTTGCCATCAAACAAGTGAAAACGAAGAAAAAACTACACAAAAAAAAGGTAAATCTCCAGTATCTTCAGCACTTAGAGATCAACATATCAAAATGACTGATTGACATTAAGCTGACAAAGTAGTCTCGTACCAACTTTTTCCTTCTCTCGTGGATAAATATAAAGTTATCATTCGCATTCATCCTTGTCATATATTCATTTCCTCCAGGCGTTGGTAGACAGATTTATCGGAGTAGAGATCAATATACTCTTTCCAAAGAATTAGATTATAAAATCGGTGTCACGTCGTATCATAATAAAAAAAATAAATATAAAAAAATATATTTCTGCATGTCGTACGCATCCGAGAGACGACTACATTGTTTGTATATTTTATTTAATTCACTGAACTTGCCAATATGACCATAAATATTGTATTTTTATTATTATTCATATTTGCAAGAATATCAGACAAATCGATTTTTAATATACACTGGAGAACCCCCTTGATAAATGTTTATTAGACGTGCAAGAGAAAGTTTATTGTTTCTAATAAATATTCCAGAGATATTCCAAAAATTGAATTATTTTGGGTTTCAGTTTTAACTATTTTCCAGAAATCATCTTGATGACGATGATGAAAACCGCAATTGCACCCGAGCACACATTGCTGCAAAATTAATTTTTAATTTTATTCCGGAAAAACAGTTAATTATTTATGGAGCTTTAAACACAAGTGCGGATATTGTGGAGTTTTATGTAATAACTGAAAATGCATTTCAAATACCTTAATTTAACGAAATTATTAAAAAAAAATAATAATTAAAAATAAAAAAAATTATGAATTTTTTTTAAAATGTTTTTAACGCCACGTTTTAAGTCTATGAATATTTTACTTGAATTGATTTATACGTTTATTTATGGAACACATAGTTGTTGTAGCACTGAAATACACAATGAAAGGACATTTTTCGTAGTGTATTATTATTATATTAAAATGTACAGAAATTTTTCGAAAATTTGTTGTTTTATTTTTTGTATAAATTTTAATAAAATCAATCAATTATTTCGTATGAAAAGCTTTTGCCGCACATTTTTTTTTTATTAATTTCCGATACGAAAAAAACCAACAAGTGCAAAAAACTGTAAAATTAAATTACATTCACTTGATTAATTTTCTTTTTCAATTTTAATAGATTTTTATTATTCAAAAATTCACTTATGCCGTACTATTGTCGTAATTATTCATCGTTGCCGCCTTTCTTGTAATAATTCATTAAAGTTGTGTAGAATGAACACCTGTTACACGCACAAGTCAAATCCATTAGTCAAAAAATGTATATTTATAATTTTATAATAGGAGAACCGGGTATTTCGTAATATATTTGCGACTATTCAGGATTCCGGTTACTTAACAACTGACAAACGATTTTAATTCATTAGAATGTGAAAGGCTCGTTTTTTGCCAAATAAAGGTGGTGAGTTTGCGCACAATGTTGCAAACACTCTATAGAGAGGCAACAGTTGTGATTTCACGTGTCTGCCGTTGTATTTGCAAACACATACTTGAGTCTATATTCATTCATTCATTGATGAAAATGCAAGTAGTTGAGATAGTTATAAAACAAATGATGCGGATCAAGTTGTGACAAATGTTGTATTTATATTAATTTTTTTGTGGTGTGTCACAAGTGGTTGCTGCTCTAAAATTTTCTCCGTGACACACACACACACACTGGAATGCGAAAGGAAATTTTTGCTTTTTAATGATCGGATGGAAGAATGTGTTAAAGGGATCATCAAAAACGAGTCACGTACGTATCATTTCAATATCATCTTTAATGGTGAAAAGGGAGAAAAACATTTTTTGAATTTTCCGAGTTTTCCCGAAAATTTTCATCATTTTTCACTTTCCATGTTACTCGCGAGACTTTTATATTATTGTGGTCTGCTTGTTAAAATATCTGCGCAAACGAGGTAATTTAAGAATCAACCACTACAACAAGCGTTCAAGCGGTAATTGATGAGATATGTATGAATTGAATATTTACATAAAAATCTAATTCAATCTGGAATCGTTTGTGCGGTGGCAGCTGTTTCACAAAAGCAAAAGCAAAAAATTTGTTTGTGTGAAAAAAGGATGAGATCTCGCACAAAAGACTGACAAGACATGCCGAAACATCTGTTCGTGTGGACTATAAAAATATTTCTGGTGTAATATTCCACATATTTATGCGAATATACGACATTTCTCAAATATTTCATGCCTCTTACAAGGCACTCACGTGAAAAATTCTATTCACATTTTCTACTTTTCCTCTTCTAGACATTTTTTTATGTTTTGGATGTATAGAAATCTTCCAACATCCTTTTTAAATTGATCTGCGATGGGCTACGAGGAAAAATTGACAAAAGCACTTATGACTGTAGTACGAGTTTTATATATGATATCGAAATCAGTCCATTCAACTGGAAGTAGCAAAAAGCACAAAGTGCTTCCAAAATGTATGTAAATATTTATTTTGCCAATTTTGATTGAATTTCGTTTTTTTTAAAGTAAAAACATGAGTGCGTCCCAGATTATTGTGAATTTTGTATTATTTTTTTGCAATAATTGATTTTATATGATGTACTTATTCAGTTTCGATTTACCACAAAAGCTTTTGAAATTTTAATTTCATTTTGATCTGTCTGTAATGATATCCCCTTGAGTTTGTCTGGACCAAAAAATTTTATGATTTATTTCAACAGTTGATTTTGATGTGATTAATCAAGTTGGCATTTTTACATGAGTAACCGAGATAAAAAAAAAATTTAAAGTTGTCGTTTGGAAAACAACCAAGGATGGTACCGGATTTAGATTTTTTCACAAATGATCGTTTTAAGCACTTAGCTTTATATATTTTGACCGCGTGATTTTCAAACCACGTGACTTGATAATTTTGGAACCACGTGACTTAGAAGAATTTTAAAACCACGTGACTTAAAATATCTTCAAACCACGTGACAAAAAAAAATTCAAACCGTGTCACCTGAAAATTTTTGAAACCACGTGACTAAGAAAAATCTTCAAACCATGTGAAGTTTTCAAACAACGTGACATCAAAAATTATGAAGCCAAGTGACCTGAAAATAAAATTCAAACCAAGTGACCAAAGATATGATCAAACTACGTGACTCAAAAAAATCCAAACCACGTGACCTGAAACACTTTGAAACCACGTGACCTAATATATTTTCAAACTACGTGACTTGACTATCTTTAATCTTAGGGCAATATCGCATTTTTTCTACAGAATGCAGTAAAAATATCTTCGCTTCTTGAACTTTTAATAAATAAATAAACTTAGAAACGCTGTAGCATCTCATAAAAGTAAATGAAAAAAGTATATTTTAATGAAATGCGACAAGCATGAATATTAGTTTAGTTCTTAGTTAACTAATTGAATTTGTTCAGATATAATTATAATTTTTTATAGAGTTGAAATATTTACCTTCTTCTTTCTTCTTGAGAGCGTGCCATCGAATGATAGTTTTTTTTTGTAACGAAAAATATGCAAAACCAGAGCTTTTAAAAACTTTGAATCCCTGGTTTCGGTAATTAAGAAACTTTAAAATTCACATCAATTTCCGTTTCGTGTGCATAGGTCTTTGTTGTGTATGTGCCAAAAATTTTGTCGAAAGGATCCATCTTAAATTTTTCCGGTATGCAAAATCTCCTCGCATGTGTGACGTGAATATGATAACAATGTCGCATATGTACAGACAAAATGTGTCAGATAAATAAAGGTTACATCAAAATAATGTTTACTTTTAGTTTTAGTGTGTTTCATGCTATCCAGTGTCATGCTTTTAATTTATTCAGGATTAAAAACTAGTCTATATTGTGTCGACGCGTGTTCGTTTGTAAATATTATATGGACATCAATCTTGTTTGTTGTTTTTGCATATGCACCACATTATCTATCTAGTGTTCCATTAACAACATGCTGTCGAATGCCCTACCAACATGGGAAACGAGACTGAGTCGAAGACATTGTATGTGCCAAAAAATTTAAATAACAAAATGTGTGTTGTACAAATAAACAACAACAACAAAGTTTCTTGTTTAAAATTCATCAGGGCTTGAACATGGTTTTACTTAATATAAATTATACTTTTACCTTGGTGTATGTGTGTGTGCATGTGCTTGACGGTAACCAACAACAACATCATCTACCTCATTGAATATTTTCTTTGTCCTCTTTTGTCATTTTTCGCATGTTTCCAAACAAAAAATCAAATCTCATGCTCAATAATATCCATTTTCCACGTACTCGAAATACGCTCACATTGATAAATTCATGTGATGCTTTTTGTTGAGGGGCGACTATTTTTCTCTCTCATGTGTTTGTGATTTGAATATTTTATTATTGTTATTATTATTTTATCATTTCCTTTCATGTTTTATATTTTTCTCTTAAGAACGTAAGTTTCTAGGCACTATTTGTTTTCGTCTGACTTGTTTTCCGATGAAAAATCGAAAGACTCGACTGAAATTCCATAAAAAAATTTTAAATAAATTTTTAGTTCCAAACACGGTCCAAAAATTTTGGAAAAAAATGTGAGCCGTCGAGAATTCTGAAAATTTAGGGCATCTTCGAGACACAGGAACTAATAAATTCATTCCAAGTGCAATGATGTCAAAGGAAACAAAATTTCTGAAATGATTGAGATCTTTTTTTAATAAATTTTGATTTAATTTCTGAGCAATTAAAAAAAAATAATTTAAGCTTTCAAAATTGAAATCAATATTTATTTATCTCGTTTAGTCAGAAATTTTATCACTTTTTTACAACAAAATATTTTGAATTTATAAAATTTTGCATATGAACAGATTTTTATAAGTTCATATTTTTGTCTCCAAGATGTCCTTTGAATATCTCCTCATCAGTCCAGAGAGTTTTCCAAAATTTTGTATCGTCCTTGGGGAAAATGACCAAATAACACAAAAAAATTTATGTTTAAAAAAAAATTTTTTTTAGATTTTTAGTCGAGTCTCTCGAATTTTCATAGTTGTATACAAACACTCGGTGTTTGTGTGTTATGCAGTAAATCACATTTTGTCTCTTTAAATCGTTTTTATAAAATGAGTACCTAACTTGTTTTTTCTTTGTTTTTTTTGTACCGAGGACGACAATGACAACGACGACGATGTTCCTATCTACCCATGCAAGTAAAGTGTTTGCTCATTTTTGTACGTTGTCTTTATTTATCTTTTGTTTTGTGTTCTTTAAAAAAATGTATTTCAAGATAAATATTTACATTTGAGCACCCTGATGTACCATGAAATTTATCAAAGTTTTAACTTAATTCTGTGTATGTATTCGCCATGATAAACGCTTTATTTTTGCTTAAAACAATTTTAAATCGTTTTCATAAAATAAAGTTGAACATATTTTGTCATCGTGTCTCTCCCATCAGGTTTGTCAAGCTTAAAAGTTCGTGACACGCACTTGACATTTCTTGGATGTTTTTACATCTCGTCGGTTTGCTTTGCTTTGTGTAGGAGGATGCATGAAAATCTCTTGTAAGAAAAAAAAATGAAAAGTCAAAACTTTAGACGATGCCAAATATTTACATTGCTGAAATAATAGTCGAAAAAAAGTTTTGTGTACAAATTGTCGTTTTTCAAGAACAAAAAAAAAACGTTATTGATTGTTTTTTTGTTTGTTTGATTTTCTTTCATTTCGAGATTCGAAACAATGTTTCCTCCATCCATCCATCCACTCAATCATTTAATAAAAATAAATGCTGATGTCTAATCTCTCACTCGCATCAAATGACTTACTCGCACACATAAAGGAATTTGATCACCCTTTTAAAAGGTATTTTTCCATTTCCGAAATCAATATCTACCTTTTTTCATATTAACCCATTAAGCATTATTTGAATGTGGACAGGTTTCCTTTGTGTTTTTTGGGTCGTATTGTCTTCCCTTTCACTGGAAATTAGATTTAACATAAACAGATGCCCTGTTTATTTGCTGATATTTCGGAAAAATCTTTTGAAAAGTTTTTCATTTAGATCATTAGGCATCTCTCGGACACATGACGAGTATGTGGCACCGAATGCGAGAGAGTAACAATTGGCGTAGGAGATATTTCATGTTTTATTTGAGTTTTGTTGATGACTTTTGTTTCGTAACCGGCTATCTTTTTTTCTTCTTTCGTGGAGAAGAATAATACGTACACATAGTGAAAAGTTCGGAAAAAGTCTTGATCCTTTTTCTTCTTCTGTTGTTGTTGTGGTGCTGTTTTTCTCTTGTTTGTGTTATTTATGAGTTTTTTCTTTTAGTCGAAATTCTTTTGGGATTTCTTTGTGCAAAATCAAATCGACAGACGGATCTCTCGTGCCATGCGTATGCTGTAAAAAAAAGAGCGATATGAGGTTACTTTTGTCTATTTTGTTTTTCTCTGTGAATAAAATTAGACAGTGATTATTTTCCTCTTGATGATTTATTTTCATTTGATTCCACTTGACATGACCTAAGCAACTATTAAAAGTTCATGATTCATCTGGGAAGTTGGATGTGTCATTTACATTTGCTGTGTTATTTTTTTGTTACTAAAATAACTTTTTACAGAAAAATATTTCAAATTTCTTAGGTGATTAAATTTATTTATTTAATTTTTTTATCACCATCTCGATTTTGTCGAAAAAGTTCAGGAGAAAAAATTAAAATAATATGCTAAATGGGAAAATTTTTGCACTTTACAATTTTTACAAAAATTTTAGTTTTCTTTTTTTAATTACACAAAAACAAACTATTTTTTACATTACAAGAATTGTGACCAAAATAATATTTTTGTTAAAAAATCTTAAATTGAATAAATTTTGAATTTCAATATAGAAATTAATTCAATATAAAAATTATCGTTGAACGTGAAAAAACGTTTAAAAATAGCAAAAAAAAATAATCAAAATATTTTCTTAGCCCTACCCCCTCACCAAATTCCTGATAAAAATATTAAATTTTTCGCCTTACTAATTTTTGTTTATTTTTATCTCTTTTCAGGTAAGCAACAACATTTAATGTTAATTGTGAAACAATAGATGAATGAAACTTGCAACGTAAAAAAACAACTTCAACATATTTCTAGTGAATTGTATAGAAAAAGGAGACGCCTAGCTCTTTTCTACAAAGTAACCACCGTTATAAAACAGAATCCTTTAAATTTTTTTGTGACTGACAATTCACCAAACAGATGTCTCTCGTCCTTTTTTCTTGTTCGCAAGTGTCATGCGCATCAAATGTCAAATTTGAATTTTCAAAAAAAGGAATTGCCGTCACAAATATTTATTTTATGGACTAGAAACACTTGTTTTTTGGGCATTTGTTTTATGATTTTGGTGGTCGACCTTTTGAGATTTTATTGCCGAACTGAGCTACTGGCATGTTACGTCACACGGTTTCGTCATTTGGCGATTAATTCGATAATTAATTTATTCATTTTTATTTATTTTTTTTTTTGCAATAACGTTTCGAACGTTACAAATTAATTAATTTATATTGAACTCGTTTTATCGTTTATCCATCAAGTTGGCGTGTAATTCATCACGATAACAATTACACTACCGAAAGTAATAAATGGTGTAATGATACACGGGGATTACTTGTTCATTATCATAACAATAATTTGGTAGCGTCAAAAAATAAAATTTAATTGAATCAAGCCGTGTCAGATGCAATTAACGCAAAAGACAAGCATAATTTCACACACATACGCCTAACGACGAAAGATGCTTTAATTAATTTTCTTACAGTTGTTACCGATGTGTTGCTTGCGATAATGTAATAAAACTGTTCCGATTCAATGCATAGAAATTATGGCAAAGTAAACAATATGAAAAGTTAATTTGATTTTTTGGAGAAGGGAAGAAAGTGCTTTTAATATCACTTTAATTGGTTGTCATTAAGGCTTATGTGCGGCAATGGGAAGATAACAGTTATCATTTATTTGTGGATTTTTCGTGCTTTGACGTCGTTTTCAGACGTAGGCGAACGAGTGATAAATTACAAAAAAAAAATTCAAATTCTGCATTTTATTTATCTTAAAATATATACGTTTTTCTTCCAACAACGTTACAATTATTCTTCTCATAATTATTTCTAAACATTTCCTAAACAATTATTTATTTATATATAAATATAAATTTGAAGCAAGTTTAAACAACAGTAAAACTTGCTTCATTTAATTTATTTAATATGTAATTTATTTAACAATCATCGTCAGTAATTTCATAGCTACTTCTAAATTCGTTTAGCGGTGTCGCATTAACCGTCGATGGCGTTAGCAGGGGCGCTCCTTGCAGCGAAATGGCCAACGGAAGTGCTGACGGAGCGAATAAACTGGCAGCGCCTCTTCCCTCTGTCACGGAACGGTATCGAGCGTTGCGTCCAATTCTGAATGAAGAGCAAAAAAAGGGTTGTTTTTTTGTATAAAACTTGTAATATTTTTAATGTCAATATTTGTGGAAATATTTTTTTTTTGTTTTGTTTGAACTTGGATTTTGCTTCCTATAAAAATTATATATTTTTTTCGCAAAAACGGAGGGGGAAAATTACCTGAGAAGAAAGTTTTTTACTTACTTTTCACATTTACACATCAACAACCGGATAAATGCTGATCGAAATGTTTTGTTGAAAATTGTGTAAATGATGGGATTAATTGTCGACGAAACGTACCCGAGCCACAGGCAGATGTTGATGATGTAGTTGGGTACATGGCAATCCGGACAAATGGCAAAGAGAATATTTAGAATGAAAAAGGGTGTCCAGCAAAATACGAATGTGAAAAAAACGACACCGAGAACCTGTTGAAGAGATATTTTGTCGTAATGCCTTTCTAAAAACTAAAAACACAAAAAAACATACTTTTGTAGCTTTTTGCTCGGTTGCCACAGAATTTGCGCTTAATCCCTGCTTTCGCCTGTTGCTCAAAAAATTCAAGTTAATGTTGAACGGTGTGGTGTTGTTAAAATTTATCTTGAACGACTTGAAGCGTTGTGGACGCGTTTCCTTCTCGATGCTCTCCGGTGTTTGTGTTTGTTGGTCACATGTTCGCGAACGTTTCATTGCCGATCGATGCGAGCCATTGTAGTACCGCAAATGCGGATCAGAATTACTCGTCGTCATGCTAGCGGGAGATCTGTCAAAAATAAAAATAAAATTACTAAAAATTTTCAAATTTCGTCAAGAAACGAACCTATCTAATCGACTTGCCGGTCCCTGCGTTCGCCACGGCATGGAATATTGGGATGAGGATTTTGTCATTCTACGACCCGAACTGTTATTTGTGCGAATACTGGAATTGACACTACTGTTGAAAGTTGTGGTGGAGTTCTGTTTCTGGTGATACCGACCGCCAAGACTGAAAATTTTAGTTTTTAGTGAAGAGTTTTTATGAGAATTGTTAGTCACTACAATTGCTCGAGTGTTTTTGAAAACCAGGTATAAAGTCGAAAAATTGCAAATATTCGATTCCGAGTTTCTTATGAAAAATTTGATGATTTAGATGAATTTTTTTTACACAGAAAAAAAACTAATGCCATTTTTTTGATAAATGGTAGGATTAAATGCTTAAATTAAAAAAAAACTAAAATTTATTTTTTTTTAAATGATAAACCTTAAAAATAAGGAATTCTAAAAAAATATTTACCTAAACACAACAAATCTCTCAAAAATTAATTAAAATGAACTATTTCGCATAAAAACCCTCGAATAAATTTTTAAGAATCGAAAATCCCTCAAACAAAATTTTAATAAAAAATATGTTTTTCAAAGAATTTTTCAAAAAAATTTTCGACTCTATGGATTTGAGTAATACCCGGTCATCTAATACTTGACAACAACCTGGTTTCGAGTTTCTCTAATGAATGAACTTACCGTCGGAAAATGTCACTTTCCGCATGCTCAACTGCAAATCGTGCCTTTTTCTTCAGCAGCTGCACTGTCAACGCATACGTCGTTACCATAATCACCATTGGAATGTAAAATGCAACTAATGATCCGAGTACGAAAAAAGCACGATTATTTATTGCACACGTATGTGGTTCGGGCATGATGTTCTCTTCGTGGACAATGCCTGTGATATAATCGTGTCAATTATTAGTGTAAATAGCAGAGAGATGCAGTCGACGGAATTACCTAACACAGTGATTGAACTCGAAACGATCATCGCCAGTAGCCAAACAAGAGCAATTTTAATGCTCGTCAATCGCTTTGTCGAATGATGTCGACTCCCAAGTGGATTGCGAATGCCCAAATAGCGTCCCAAACTGATGAAACACATGTGCAATATGCTGGCAGAGCAGGCAAGTACGTCGCAAGTAACGTAAATATTACACCATATTACGCCAAATGGCCAGTAGCCTGAAATGAGAGCGAAAAAAAAAATAAATTACATTCATTGTGATTTTAATGATGATCATCAGCATGATGAGGATGTTAAAAGAGGTCCAAAACCTCGGGGCAATTAGTTTTGTTTTTCTAACTCTGGCTTTTTGTGTTATTTTTGCAGAATTTAATCGTGCTGAAAAATAAATAACTGCAATATTTTTTTTTGCACCGTATGTAGAATAATAATTGCCTTGTCGCTGAGATAATATAAACTCAACTCCCCAGTTGTCGTCCATCAGATGCGAGATGCGATGTTAAATAACGTTCTTCGTCGCAATAACGTTAACAAGTTTCATTTTTCAATTAAACTGAAATTATTATATTGTTTAGCTAATGGCGCAGATGTACGGGTGACGTGACGCGACGGCAACATCAGCGAGATACAATACAACAACAACAACAATGAATAAAGCGGGGATGAAAGTGATGAACGACGATAATTTGTTGCTCGTTGACAACTTGTCGTCCTTTGCAAAGAAAACTGACTTGATTGGAGTGTTAAAGTGTTTCAACATTTTTGTTTAATCATAATTAGAATCAACAATTAAATGTGAAAATATGGCAAGTACGTGAGGTAGTCAATCATAATTTTGACTCATACCATCAAAACTTTTCTGTTTGATGTCAAAAAATTATCGAATTATAATTCCCGCTCCACGTCGTGTCATAGAAACGGATTTTTTTTTTCGTAAAAAAATGAAATGGAAAACTTTGAAATTGTTCATTTACATGACAAAACGTAAACATTGCGACAGTAAATGTTGTAAATTGTCGGTGTGTTTGTTTAAATAAGTTAAATTGGGAAATCGTGTGCCTGCTGTGAGGGTGTATTTGAGAAAAAATGTCACAAAAGACTTTTCAGTGACAAATCAAAATGAGGCACGTTACATTGAAATACATGTTAGGCTATTTTTGATTAAATTTACAAATAATGTACGCTGCCCCATTTTTAAAGGCAAAAAACGAGTGGGCAGTATATAAGTTCATAAAATTACGTTTACGATATTTTCCAGTATTTCTAATAGTAGAAAATCTACTACATTTTCCGAAGTAAAATTAAAAATTCACATTTTAGCATAGAATATATTTTTATCGAAACCATTTTTTTTTACCAGAATTGGAATTTTTCACCCCAGTATATTTTTAAAAAAAAGTTTTATGTCCTGAGTCAAACATTTTTAAAGAAAAATTACTTTTATTTGAATTATTAAAAATTCACATTATTTATAATTTTTAAATTTATTACTCGAGCCCCCCGATACTAAATTCCTGTTTTTAGAATGTCGCACATCACATAGGCGTTATTTTCTCATAAAAGTCGCACAAATCATCTAAAGCTTAAGAGATCGCAGAGAAAAAAGTCACATAAATTCGGTGATATTGAAAAAAGGAAGACAAATAATCTAATCATTACATCCATTTGAAAGATTAAATTGTTATATATTTTTCTTCGTTTTTGGAATATTTGATCGCTTATAAATGTTTTATCGCTTTCAAGTCATCGATATTCGAGCGTGATGCTTGCTCTGTTTTTATTACAATTTTTTTTACGAGAAAAAATATATATTTTACACTGCTGCCATCAACTTCGTATCGCATCACATCGGAGACATGCCACCAACAAAAAAAAAAGGAGAACAGCAACTGAGGTCATTGTTTTTACGTTAATAAACCGGGATTTACACTCTCTTGCTCATTCATTCGATGTTGTACGAAAGCCGAGTCGGGGTTATGGGGTACCGTGGAAAGACGGAAAAACACGCGCTTCAGGGAAATAATGTTACATAATGACGCGCTGTGTGCTGAATAAAAACGGAGATGATAAATGAGAGAAATAAATGAAGAACGGAAAAAGGTACACAACAACACGAGAGGAAACATCTGCACAGTGCTGTTAACTTAATTTCGTTATTATTATTATTTTTCCACTAAAAACATAATTATTATGGTCTCCTTTTTTATTTATTTACACACACACACACATTTCGCAGTGCAGATTTGCAGAGACGGAATCTTTTATAATTATTAGAGAGCTCGCGCGCGTGATGAAACCAATGCCGCTAATTTCCTTTGGGATCTGCTAGTTGCAGATGAGCCACGTCAGAATTATTCAAAATTAATTAATCTCATATTGTTTCATTCGGCACCAATGTATTTCGTTTATGCCTCTGTACAAATTCTAATCTGGGTAAGTGTAATTATCCAGTTTTGTGTGTCGTGCGAAACAAGGAAGGAAAATAATTTTCTAATCAAATCACGTGTGTTTCTTTTGTGTCTTGTGCCATTCAATCATCTATGCTGCTGTCATTCAGTGCTTTATCTACTCTAGATTGAATACTTAATTTGAAAATAAATTAACGGCATTTTATTTAAAAAAAATATTTACAACAAAACACTGTTCATCCAGTGAAAAAAATGTTCAAGAAGAACATGAAGTATAAACGTGTTATCCAACCACTAATTATGCATCATTTCATCGTAGCTTTACTTGGAGCAGACATGTCGGCTGTCATCAGAGAATTCTTTATTTTATTCTAAGTCACTCCAAATATAATTTTATTTAAAAATTTTCGTCAAAAAAATTTTTTTGTTTTTGTAAAGAAATAAAAACAAGTGTTTCGAAAAACTTTTTCATATAATGATTTTTAAATAAATTTTCTAAAAAAAAACTAAGTAAAAAAATATAAAAATTATTTAAAATAATATACTTTCAGGAATACAATTCTTGCAAAATAGGTCTTGATTCCAAACAACAAAAAAAATGGAAAAAAATGAAAATCTTTTATTTTTTAGAAATTATAAAATTATTTGAAAGTCATATTTTTTAAAAATCATTCAAAAATTTTTTGATGTAATTTTTAACTTTTTTGTTTTTTTAAATGTTGCAAGGGAAAAAATTAAAAAAAGAAAAAAAATAATTTGGAGTGGCCTTCTAAATAAAATTTTATAAAGACTACAAAGAAAAAAAAAGTACATTCTCAAATTCAATTTGAAAAACAGAAAACACTAAAGTTCACAATATAAATTTTTCTAAGCAGAATGCACTTTACCATTTTCTTCTTTAACACCGACAAGTTGCATTTTTTTATTCATCTTTTCATCTCATGATTCGTTAGAGTAAAAGGATTGTGATGCAATGTGGAAATGAATATCATGTATATAAAGACACGACATGTCTCTCTGGTTGTTTGTTGGCGAGAGATTTGATGATGATGGAAAATGCAGAAGCACATTTTTTTTTTAGTAAATGAATAAAGGCATGAAAGTGCAAATAATTTATTCAGTCCCGTCTAGACTACAATAAAAAGTGATAGTTTCGTTGAAGTTTAAAGCGGTATCACATTTTCCGTCTTTTCATCCATTATGAAAACGAAAAAAAAAAGAAAACGTATTTCGCACGACAAAATAAAGCTCTTGTTTACAGTATTTATGTTACCGGGAGCACACACAATTTAAATGTGACAAGTAGCTTAACATCGCTCTCGGATACAGAAATAAAATGTATAATGGAGAGATAGTGTCAAGTGAACGTCGCTCCATGTCAATCGTTTTGTTGTTTGTTAATGCAAAAAACACTCATACTCACACACACCTACCGCGGAAAAATAGGGAATTATAAGGAAAATAAGAGACATTGATACGATTTTTTCTGCTAGATACTACGTCAAGCGAAAAGCGTGTAAACAATATTTGCATATATTAAATGTGAAGAGCGGGAGGTGATACAGAAAAATGCAAAGCATGACAGGAAGGAAGGAAATGTGTCAAGTAGTTGAGTTCTAACGGTTTCTTATCAAGCAAGAAAAAAGAAACAATAATCGTCTTAAGTTGACCATAAAAGATTGCTTTCGCTTTCTCAGTATAAATATAAATCGTAACCGTAATCGCCTTAAAACACCATCCATTTGCATAATCTTTCAAAGTAATACGTAAGCCAACAACCCCCAAAATTACAAAATCAATAAAGTTTCCAAAACCCTTTTTCGACGACAAAAAGTTTTGCGTGACAATTATTGCCAAAGCACCTACCAACGCACAGACAAAACTATTAAACTCGTATATAATTTCGCAAAAATATGTCTCCTTTCACCCTTAAAACTATATATCAGACCGGCATAATCTATAAATAAACTTGTTTCCTAACGGATTTGAAGCGACGCACGTTGCTCGTCAAAAAATAAGAAGAGATTTTTTTGCACATCCATAATTTTCAGGCGATATCACACGTTCCTAACTAAACTTCCGGCCAAATTCGTGGCTTTTTGGATTATGATGTTATTAGTTATTCTATCAGTAAACATGAAACAAGAAAATCCTCTTTGGATTTCTTATTAAAGTTATTAGACATAGAGTTAACAAATTTTGAGGACAAAAGTCATAAAAATTTTACCCATTCAACCTGATGAAAGAAAAAAAAAACAACGTGTAAATCATTAGTTCGTCTTCTTCTTTTTCTTCATCTGTCTCTATAAAACATAAAAGTTCGTCAAAGGATGAGAAACGAAATTTTTCTTGCGAAATTTTGCTATTTAAAGCACGTAAACCAAATATTATATCAAGGCGTCGTCATCGTCGTCAATTTTCGTGTAAATGAAAGAGATGTCCTTGTTACCCAAAAAAAAAAAAAGTTTTCTGCAAAGATTTGTTTGCACAAAGCCGATCTCAAAGATGCTTAGACTGTTTGCCAAAAAAGGAACAAGAAAAATATTAGGCTAGACATTTCATGTTTACTTGATGATAGAGAACCTTTGTAGAGATTGACCCTTTTATGTTAATCAGACTAAATTATTAATCAAAGGATTTTATGTGCTCGAAAATCAGATTTAAAATATTTTTACTGCATTTATTTTTAAAAAATCTGTTTTTCGCTCATCGTAATGTCCGTCTGTCCGTAACGCCTTGTACAACTTTATTATTTCCATGAATTAGTAGGTTGGCGAATTTAAAATCTCAAAAAAATTATAAGTTGGAGACTTAATGATAAACAGAGCTTGACTAGTAAACTTCGTTTCAGTTATCAATTTTTTTTAAAGAGAAATCTCAAAAAAATTTTCAAAAAAAAAAAAATATATATATAGAATATGAAAAAATATGCAATGAATCTTGCAGGTCAATTTTTTTTTGATTTTTCGAAGATTTTCATGAATCTTTGTTGCATTAGCTGTTACAAAAACAAAATAATCTAAACAAACAAGAATCTTATCTTAAGATTCTTAACAAATTAAACTAAATTGAATATTAAAGTCCATTTAAATTGTGTAATGAAATAATTCAAAGTTATTGAGCATAGCAGAGAAATTTGAAAATTGCTTAAAATTAAAGAAAATTTTCCAAATATGGATAAGATTCATTGAATACCAAATCATAGTCTATTCTGTTTATTTGGAAAATTGCGTTTATTGCATAGTTTTGAGACAAGTTTTTGGTTTTGCTAGTAGATGCTAGATTATACAAATATTTACAGACTAAGTTAAATATTTTGCATAAACCAATAAAGTATTGGATAAATAAAATAAAATTTTTTGTCTGACCAAAATTACAAACTATTTGATTAAAATATCGAGCCAAATAACCAAGGAGACTAACCAAAAATACACTTTAACAATTTTGTGTTTGCAATGCATCAACCTCTGAAAATTCACAAATTCATTCATAAAACAGAAAACATAACAAACAAAACATTTCTCTCGGTGAACCCGACTTTTCAACCATTTCGATAAAAATAATGATTACCATCACCGTTATTTATGGACTCGCATCAAATCAAATTAATGACTGATTTAAAATTGGATATTTGATACATATTTTAAGGACTGAATTTATTGGTATCGTCTTGTGAAAACCAGGTGAATATAATATCTTTTTGTGCTATAAAAAAAAACGTGAACAAATTATTTCATCAAAAACCCATTTTTATTCAAATATATCAACTCTCACCGTTAAAAATATACATTTGTGACAAGTTAAAGCAGCTTTCGCATCGATTTCGCATTTATTTTCCCGATTAACCTGTTTACTTGATAAAAACAACGATTTGCTTCTCGCGCCCTTCACCTATCACTTTTTTTTTCGTTTTATATCAAAAGTGCAAAATTGTGTTTGTTTGGTATGCCTCGCATCACGATGATTCATAAAATACAGAAAATGGCAAAATCACTTGCTGATAATGCAAAAAGCCTTTTTGCCTATAAATTGCCTTTAAAAAAATTTTTTTTTTTTTGATTCTCATTGTTGGTTTTCAATATGTGCGTATTGTAAATCGATTAGGAAGCCTTCTCTAAGCCACAGAATCATAGATGCGGAAGAGATAACACAGATGTTACGAAAAATTAACTTTAAAGCTTAAATTTGAACTTTTTCCTGTATTTGACGACACATTTTCATGTCAAATTGAAATTTATGTTGTGCAAAATGCAGTTTATGAATATCTTAGAAGCACGTTCTTGATATCGGTCACATGTAAAAAAGAACCGCATTCAGACATTTTCTTGAAATTGAGTGAAAAGAAATCCGGATCACGTACACATTTAAATCTGTTACGGGAAAAATCATCATTTTCGTGCGAAGTTGCTTCCTCATTTTTCGATGTAGCTATCGGATATGTGAGAAAAAACGTCTAAATGGTTTTCAACTGTAAGTTTTTTTGTTCTAAAATAATTTTTTGTACCAAGAGCCTCTTGTTGACCAAAAAAAATGAATGCTTACGATAGAAATGCCACAAAAAAGTTTTCAACATTGCACTTTTCTAGTGTCTACTTTATTTACAACGAGTTTCTGTTTTTGCTATGTTTATGTTTAGTACTTGATTTTTGCTACATTTTACATTAAGAGTCTATTAAAAGACTTAGAAGTTTTTATTTAAGCCAAAAAGGAATCGTGAAAATTATTTTCAATTTTTTTTTTGCAAAAAGTTTCGATTCGCTTGGTATGTAACACAAAAATATCAAACATTTACGATCGTATTCCCTTTTTAAAAATCATTTATATTCGAGATAAATGGGTCATGCACTTTTCATGTACAAAAGAAGAAAAACTCACAAGAGACATGAAAAAGTTTAGAAAACGTTACGAATAAATGAAGTTTTGTAATGCAATTTCTTCATCATCGATGTTTGAGAAGATTCTTGAATGGGAAAAACGATAACACAATAGTTTAAATTTGAATTGGATTCAATGGAGAATTGTGCTTCATTAATATTTACAGTTTAATTGAAGGTGCACGAACTAAATTTGAAAATCGACGTTTAATTAATAGGCATTCACTGGCATCAATTATCATCAGACTTTTCGCAGTTTAATGGGTTGTCATTCTAGAAAATTGAAAAAAAAAGTGGTGAAATTTTACTTACCTAGGAAACCCGGAATTGCCCCCAGGGGCATCACAAACAAACTAACCAAAAGGTCGGCAAATGCAAGTGACAGTAAAAAGTAATTTGTGACATTTTGTAACTTTTTGTCGAGACAGATGGCAAGACAAACTAAAATGTTGCCCAGTCCGCCGGCCACAATGAAAAATATGACGAAAAGGAAGCTCCACTCGTACTGTTGCTGCGCATCCAGAATGTCAGTCGTGCCTGATGCTGCATCAAAAAGACCCGTAAATGATGTTGATGTGGTGCTGATGAAATAATTATCTGTTAAATTGGCGATATTGCCACTAGTCAGTACGTTTACGTCATTCTCAATCGATATTTTGCTAAATAGTTTTAAATTAAACAGGCATTCAATTGAGCCTGTGGTCAAACTTGTATCATTATGGTGATCACTAATGGCGTTGATGTTGCCGCCACTACTAAAGGGATGTTGGTACCAGTAATTAAATGTGTTATTTTCAGCGAATGAATGATGTCTGTTACAACTATCGTCATCACTGCAATCTCCTACACTTAATTTATTACAATTTAATATTTGATTTATGATTTTATCACAGTACGTTGAGTTATTTTGTTGATTATCTGTTGCATTCGGATGCGTGCGTTTCACTGTGAACAATAAAATTTAGAAAGTAAACAAAATTTTAGTGAAATGTTATTAAATAGACATGTCCCCTGTTGCGGTTTTGTTATTCGCTATATAGCAACCGCGGCGCAATTATTCCTAAGGGGTCAATTATACGGTGCGACAAATTTCCCAATTTATTTAAAAAATTCTAAAATGACTAAAAATTTTTTTTTATCAGAAATGAGCTAGAAGAATTTTTTGAATTATTTTGAATTATTTTTTGAAAAAAAATGCGGGGTTTTAAAAATTTGTTTTTTTAAATGATTACTGAGTTCTTATTTATATTTATTATTTATTTAGTTCTTATTTATTGAATGATAATTTTCAGTTTTTTTTAAATCAAATTTAATTGTATAAATAAAATAATTACTATTTAATTAAAAAAAAAAACTTTTAAAACCTACAAATTTAAAAAAATCAAATTTTTAATTATTTTATAATTAATCAAGCATATTTTTGAAAAATGTTAAAAATAAAACAAAACAAAATTTTAACAAAATTGGAAAATTTTTCGCACATTAAAAAATTTTCACAAAATTTAAAAAAATTATTTTAGCTAAAAAATTTTAAAATTTTCATAATTTTTCTCAAAAAAAAAAAAAATAAATAAATAAATTTAAACTTTTAAATAGAAAATAGCTAACCTGCAAGCTCGAATAATGTCCTCGGTAAATTTAGTATAAATTCTGTTATCGGATTAATCACATTATCAATAATGATTTTTGTACTATAAACATTGCGATTGTTCGTACAATCCTCATCGCCACCTTGGTCGTAGTAATTGCTGCTATTTAAATTATTTGGTGCCGTCAACATATTCCTACACTCATAATTCGCTACACTTTTGTCATTATCGTAATTGTAGTGCGAATTAATTAAATCACATTTGTACCGACTAATTCGCTTGATAATGCTGTCGAACGTGTCACTGGTATTATTTGATTTGTAATTATTTGTCGACATTTTATTATAATTATTACGCGTTGTATTGATAAACTTATTAACGAACGCATTATCACACAAAATTTCGAATATATTTTTTGACGTGGGCTCGTCATAATCCATGCCCATAATTGGTGCGGTTTGGCGACATTCGATAAGAAAATGCTCCAAAGTGTTGTTTGATGTTGCGGCGGCGGCGGCGGCACTTTGGCGTGACGATGTCGCTGCCGGTTCATGTCCACCGAAGTATTCGTCGTCGTCGTACTCGCCGTATCCGCCGACGTTATGCATGAATTCGTCGTGGATGGACGTGAGATTTGAGAGAACTTCCATAGCATATTGCTCTGGTATTATTAATCGCATGAATGATGCACTTTAAATTCACAATTTGAGGACAATGAACATTAAATATTTTATTTTTACTTTTGTTGTAGTCGTCGTTGTAGCAGGCAGCTTTTATACATTTTTTTGCTGGCGGCGCACAGCTGTTATTTCATTAAATATTTTCCACGATGCTGACGCCTTGGATCTGCCTGAAATGAAAAACAAAAAAAAAACATGAGTGTGTGTTAGTTTGCTCGTAATTGTTTCACAATTTTTGTGTTAATAGATTGTTAACATATTCATACAACTTTTTTTTCTCTTTTCAGAACTCCCGAACAATGTCCATCCGTCGTGTCACTTCTTTCGGAGTCGTATAACCCACATGTCCGTTATGGAGCTGCCATGGCTCTTGGAATTGCGTGCGCAGGAACTGGTTTGCGTGAAGCGATTGCGCTGCTCGAGCCAATGGCGAAATTCGATCCCGTCAACTTTGTGCGTCAAGGTGCTTTGATCGCATCTGCCATGATTTTGATCCAACAAACGGACCAAACGTGCCCCAAAACGACACTTTTCCGCCAAACGTACCAGCAAGTCATTTCGAACAAGCACGAAGATGTCATGGCGAAATTCGGTGCCATCTTGGCGCAAGGTATCATCGATGCCGGTGGTCGAAACACGAGTTTGAGCTTGCAAAGTCGCACGGGACACACAAACTTGCAAGCTGTCGTCGGAATGTTGGTTTTCACGCAATACTGGTATTGGTTCCCCTTGGCACATTGTTTGTCCTTGGCATTTACGCCAACTTGTCTCATTGGCTTGAACTCGGACTTGAAGATGCCCAAAATGGAGATCAAGAGTGCCGCAAAGCCATCTTTGTATGCTTATCCCGCTCCCATGGAAGAAAAGAAACGCGAAGAACGTGAAAAAGTCACGACCGCAGTATTGTCGATTGCGGCACGTGCCAAGCGTCGTGAAGGTGACAAGAAAAAAGACGACAACAAAATGGAGGTCGATGAAGAAGTGACCACGAAGGAAGGTGGCGAACAAGTTGCATCGCCAAAAGCCAAGGAAACTGCTGCAAAAGATGTTAAAGAAGATAAAAAGAGCGCCGATAAGAAAGCAGAAACTCCGAAAGGTAAAAAAGATGCTGCTGACAAAGACAACGAAGAAGCATCTACTAGCGCAAAATCGGAACGCAAAGAACCTGAACCGTCATTTGAAATGCTCCAGAACCCAGCACGTATTATGCGTCAACAATTGAAGGTCATCAGCATTCCAGAAGGATCTCCATTCACTCCGTTGAAAGAAGTGTCCATTGGTGGCATCATCATGATGCACACAACAGGCGAGCAAGAACTCGTTGAGCCTGTTGCCGCATACGGACCCAAGAGTGAGGAGGAAAAGGAGCCTGAAGCACCGGAAGCTTTCGAATTCGAGGATTGAGACGCCGAGGAACGAGCTTCATGGAACATGGGACGCATAAGACTCGTATAAAAAATAAATCCATAATCATTTATCATTTTTGAAATAAATAAAGAAATAAACTTTTGATGTTTGTGTCACAGAATTTCATCTGGTTTTCCTTTTAATATCATTGTTTACAAGATTTTATTAAACTTCTGTTTTAAATGAGGAGGTAGGTACTTTACGAGAAATCACAACCACCACATCAATCACTTGAGCTCTGTGTCGTTCGTTTTAATGTTGATGAGAAAAAAAACTTAGGTAAGTGCTAGAAAATTACTTTTTAGGCGACAAAAAAAAGCAGAAAATACTTAGTAACACATGTTTTTAACGAAAAAAAGGTCGTTAAAAATTTATTTTAAAATTTTTGTCCCAATATTTTTTCTTATAAAATTATAGGTTTTGAAATACTTTAATAAAAAGTGATTGAATTCGAGCAAATTTTTGACCGTTTTTGAGTTATTTACCATTAAGAATTAAAAAATTATTTAAAACATTTTAAGTTAAAGATCATAAAAAAAATAAAAAACTCAAATAAATAAGTTTAATAAAAAATATTTAAAAAAAAAATATAATCTAAAGAAAAATATCTTATTTTTCATTTTTTTGAAACTGTTTTTTTTTTTATTTTTTTTAAACCAGAGAATTTATTAAACTTTCATATTATTTTGATATAATGAAATTTCAGTTTTTTTTAATTGGGGGCATAGGACGAAGAATTCAAAATAAATGTGGAGCGGCCTAAATAAAATAAAATGTTGCTTTGCCTCAAAAAATATGAAAAATAAGCGAAACGTTAAATTTTTGTGTGCCACAAAATGTGTAAATAGCGGTTTTTACATATTTTGTTGGTTTCATAAAATTTTCTTCGGAACGAGAAAACTTCCTTGTTTTCATCAACTTCACATTTCATCAACAACAGTGAGAAAGACCAAAGATTAAAATTCATGTCAAAATGGGGATCTGTGTCATCATTTATTTTATTGAATGTATAAATTTTAATTTAAAGAACATGTAATCCCGTGTATGCAGTAATTGTTTTCGAGTGAACATCATGTCATGTTGCAAACTTTACACTTTGTTCCATTTCAATTGGAGTATCTTTCAAAATTACAGCAACCATGTACGGAATAAATGGTTTCTATGGAAAAATACTAACAAAAGATATCATTTTACATGAGAATGTTTGAATGAATGTGTCTTTTTATAATAGAACTCGGAAACAAAGTTAAGATTCATTATTCATTTAAGACAGTTTAAAAAAATTCTGAGATACAAATAAAAAGGAAGCAGTAGGGCAGAAAAATAGTTCATACTGCTTCAAGTTTCATAACAAAATATTAAAGATAAACTTGAACAAAAGCAATATAAAGTTTTTCACTTTTATGTTACATTGTCCCCATTTAGTAATTAAGTTATAATTTTTCATGAATAAATAATAAAATAACTACGGAACAGGTCATACGATCTACGCAAAAAGGGAAGAAGGCAATTAAGAATCGTCAAAAACAATAACAATCTCGTTTAATATTCAGATGATGTGATAATAAACTCATTTACCTACTAACGCACAAAAAAGCGACACAGGAAAAGCGATGATACAAGCTCAAAAGGATTCATAAAATCTATTAGGGTGACCAAATAATTCATTTAGTTTAATTAAAGCTCAAACTTTATACAAAATTTTGCTTTTAAATTTTAGCTTAGGTTTAGGAATATAAAAATTAGAACTAGGTACGGGAAGATTCGTGAAAAATTCACCATATTCTATTTTATTAATTTAAAATTTCGTTGGTTGCATAGTTTTAGGGAATAATTTTACTTTATTAAAAATTAGAACACTTGAAATACTTAAATTTTTGTAGAAAAAATGGGAAATTTTTGAATTTTTATTTTTACAAAATTGTTTAAAAATTTTTAAATTTAATAAAATTTGGAAGTTTATTAAATTTTTATAATTATTCCATCTTTGTATTTTTTTCATTACGAGTCAGCATCACGAGACAATTTTGGTCATTCTATGAATAGTAAATATGAATATAAAACAAAGAGAGAGGCAAAGTGACAGCTTCTTTTGTATTCTCTATCGTATTTTGATTATACTTTAAATCTGATAAACAATTTAATTAAACATCTTTTGTTTGTTTTTTTCTTGTTCCTCATTTACGAGCGTTCTCAGGTGTGTTTTACTCTTATAAATATCATTTTTATGTACATATTTTGTCTTTTTCATAATTCCTGCAGAAAGAAAATCTTTCAACAAGAAAAAACATTGGGGCACGTGAAAAAACAGTAAACAACGAAATAAAAACCAAAAGTGACACGAGACAATTTTTCATATTTTCCGTCATTGGATGATGGATGTAGGTCTGAATGAATTGTGAATTCATTCCACAAAAATCACAATTTTTTTATGACAATCGCATGAAAAACTGTCAGATTGGTCAAGCAGACACGGTAGGACAAAAAAAGGAACAGGAAATTTTCCTTCCATTCCTTTTTTGTTGTTGTTTGTTGTTTTATTTATATGGCATGTATCCCGGTGATGATGCATCTTTTATTCATTTTATTTTTGCCGTCATTAAGTAAAGAGGGATTTTCATGGGGTTAAATACTGGTGACATTAAGTTGTCAAGTTGGACAACAAAAAGCACAGCAAACAAAAACACTTTAGGTGGTCCTTGCTCCGTCCCCAGTTTAAATCCTTGATTTTTTTTTAAAGTTAATCCGTACCCTAAGTATCCAGAATAATCGCAATTCATGAATTATTTATGAGGAGCTATTGCGAAAAAAATGTGTTATTTACTCGGCAAACTTGTTTTTTTGATTTTGTTTTTATTTCACCTATCAAGGGACACTCAACAAGTAAATAAACAACAGATAAAAATCACTGCACGTTTTTTCTTGTGTTTTTTTTTTTATTAAAACGATAGTTTTTTTTCTACCATAAAACGAGAGGTGATTGAAATAAAAAGTTAGAAAGGACTTTTTAATTTATACAATGACAATGGGAACCGCGATTTTCCAGATCGACGGAAAATTTCCAAAAATTGTCAAAATATTATCAAAAGATTACTTTAAAATGTATAAAAATGGCTTAGTTTTAATAAATAATTTTGTTCTAATTTATTTTTTTTTTGTTTTTTTTATAAACAATTAATTTTTCAAAATAAATGTGAGTCTCGGGAAAAAACTTAATTTTTCCTTTGCTGTTTTACGAAAATTTTCTCAAATTTATGCAGACATGGAAAAAGTTTATTTTTTCCCGGGAACAAAATTCATTTCCCAAAATTATATTTACCCCAAGATATTGAAAAAAATCATAAATTTAGTCAATTTTATACATTTTTTAAGTAAAAAACTTAATTTTTCCTTTGCTGTTTTACGAAAATTTTCTCAAATTTATGATTTTTTTTATTATTTTCTAGATTTTTTTATACTATCACAAGTAATAAAATTAAAAATCATGTTACATGCCCACGATTTTTTTCATCGTTATTTAAACCAAAATTAAATGACTACTTTTCATGATAAAATATAATAAAGTTGAATTTCGTAGCGCCCCAAAAAATAATTAAATAGTATCAGTTGTAAATATTTTGTAGCTACTAATTATATTTGTATCAAGCAGGTGAACTTTGTATGATTTATTGATTACATGTTGATAAAAAAAATAATTGAAAAAGTTTTCTATACTACTAATAGGATGAAATTTGAGCGCTTGAGAAATTTGTGTTACCGAAATTTAATTATAAAGATCCATAAAATAGCAATTTTTTTTTCATCGTCATCCAAACGAAAATCAATACGGTCTTCGATTTATTAATGTTTCTCGAAGTGTACTTCGATTTTTTACGGATGAATCAGTTAATTTTGTAACTAAGTTATTCAGTGAACCGAATGTGAAATTACTTCTATTTATGTTTAACTTTTTCACGTCAAGCGTGTTTCAGTTCAGAATTATGACATTTTCTTTTATGTGCCTGTAGAACAGTGTAACGTGCAGTTTATTTTCTTATTAAGTTTTTGTTTAACTTTAAATTGAAATTAAACATTTAAATTTCAAACGAGAATACAATGTTAACGAATATTTTCCTTTGATGATGGTGATGATCGTTGGATTTATGAAAATTGTTGAAAAAATCAATTGTTTTGCAATTACTCATCGAATGGAATGCCAAACAAAAACATTCATCATCAACGCTGTTCCGCAACGATTCTAATCAGCTATTTTTAATTAAGGCAAGTGCAATTGCGAAAAATGATTCACGTTTACTTAATTTTTGTTTTTCTTCATTTTTCATTTAATTTAAAAATTTTATCAACATTTTGTTATTTTCGATATTTTTTGACCAAAATTGATAAAAAAAACATAATTTTCTTTATTTTAAGTTGACATTTTCGAAAAATATAAATAATGAAGAAAAATTATTAAATTCATTTTAAACATATCAATTAGTTATAAAGAAAAAAACTAAAAATGACTAATAAAAATGCTAATTTTAACTAAAATTAATGGTCGTTAGACTTTTTTCCTCGTGCACAATTTTTCTATAATAAGGTGAAAATTTTTTTGAAATTGCACATGCCTAAATACATAAAATTCTCTTTAATCTAATATCGAAATATCGCAGAAACCTTACATTTTTATGCCTTTTTCTATTATGAAACATATGAAAAAAATTAATACATTTTTTTACGCATTCAAGTTTACACTTTTAGATTAATTTTTTGCGTTACATGTTGTTGCGTCACAAAGAACACAATATGAAGATTATGGTCGATTAAATTTTTCATTTTGGAATGATATTGGACTTTTTTCTTGTAACGTGAATTGAATCGCGCTGAATTGAATCATACACCCAAATCAATCACAATTCGTTTTCCTCGTCGTCGACGATGTCGGCACCGTTGACATTCATTTACCATTTCAATTCCATTTAATACCCAGTTATTAAATACAATCGGGTCGTCGTTTCTATTCAATGAGATGTGACATTTTTTGATTTCTTTTCCGCCTCTATAAAATAATCAAGAGTCTTCATATGTGAGAGGGAAATTTTTGAAAAGTACAAGTTACTTGAGCGTGTTTTATCGAAATAATTTTGAATTAATTTAAATAAAAATTTAGTTTTTTATTTAAAATACAAATCAAATTATTTTTTTCAAAATATATTATTACATACAAAATAATTTATTCTCATTCCATTTTTAGCAATGCAAAAATAACCCTTTTTTATAATCTTCTTCAGACAGACAGATGTTTATCCCATCAAATCTCCTTCACATCTCATCCATAGAAAAAAATGCTGATATTCCAAATTATTGGATGAAGGCAAAAAACATTTCTTATTTCCGGTTAGTAAGTTGTATTTCTGTTTTTTACAATCCAAATTGCTTTCTTTTAAAATTCACATATCGTATTTATTTATTACGTTTTTGGATCAGTTATTTGGGTTCTCATCAGATTTTTTTTTTCATTTATTACAAATGTTATTTTTTTTTGTTCATGTTAGCTTCTGTATCTAAGGAACGAAGTAAAAAACTGGTTGAAAGTCATAAATAAAGGTAATGTTAGTCGTTTACATAATTCTATTGTTCTGAAATTCTTACTAGGATTATCACCATGCTGAAAAAAAGGAAGAACTCATAACTGCGTGTTTTCCATGCATGAAATAGAGATAATATAGCTCTATTGTTGACATAACGTTTTTGGCTGTCTTTTGTCTATGCTCGTCCTTTATTCAATTTAACTAGAAAAAAACTGTTTCTATGAACTGACTAAGCTTAAAACTACATGAGAAACAGAAGAGAGCGTTTAACCTTTAGTATTTTTTGCTGCTTTTGAATAAAAAGGAAATCAATATTATTAAATATTTTTAGAAAAATGCTTGCCATGGCTCGTCATGTCAAAAAATAAATAGAAAATTTTATGTAATAAAAAATCTATGACCTCCATATAAATTTTATGGCGTAGGGGCTATAACTCTCCGATGCTACGGAACAATGCGAATATGAACTGAACATTGAACTCCATCAATGTGAGAGTAATAAATTTAACTGGTGAAAATCATGGCCGTGTGAAATTATTGACGTAGATCATGTCAGTTCACGTATATCCAATGTCGTAATGAAAATATCTTTTTAACTGATTTCTTTTAAGTTTTCTTTAAAAAAAAATCATTAAGAAAAAACTTTCGAAATTTTTTCTTTTCGAAAAAAAAAATTAAAAGCGCAATATATGTCCGTCGCCCAAATACAAAGTCCTCGGTTTTGCAGAATGTGACATGACAAAATATTTTTACGACAGTTTGAAAGTGGCTTATTTCATAAATATGTACGTACCAGAGCGAAAATAGATAGAAGGCTTAAAATATTTTTCTATGTCAAAATAATATTTTGCTTTATCTAAAAAACATAACGATAACGAGTAAAAAAGACACATAAAAGTTATATCATGACCAGCTGCTGTTTCGCCTTTTAAAATTATTTTTTTACAGTGATTTATCAACTTTTTTTTTGTCTTCAAAAGTCGACGGCGCAGAGACAGAAATTTATGAATGTCATTTTTCCGCACTTTTTTTTTGTCAAATTTAATTAAAAATGATAAATAAACGGCATCCGGCAAGATATGTTTTGTCTTGATTTTGTCAAAACAAAATAGATATGTACACAAAACCTTGTAGAAATAACCGCATTTTATTGTGTTAGCAATTCCTCGACATTATTGCATCGGTATGATATGCATTTCTTTACACTAAATGATTTCATTATAGAATAAACATTCTAAAACTTGTATGCAATTGGATTAACAAATTGTGGTTGCATTGTAGATGTGGCATATTTGTTTGTATTACACCGAAAAACATCTCAGTAACAGTAGAAATCCTGCGGTCGTATCAAATTACGGGCTGTCGGCGCATACGTCGCACGGCAGACTGTGTGCATGATGACAGTGCACTTGATATAAGATCTACCACAATAACAATGGAGTAAGATTTAATTGCACGAATGGTTTGTAACTTTGCAATTGCACGAGAATTGCATTGTTTGGCACTGGTTTTGCACTAATTTTTATGAACAAAGGGGAACCGAGAGGTGTAAATGGTTGTAACAATTTTTGGAACAAAGTGGCACATAAGTAGATACCCAAGCAACAAATGAACAAATTTGTTAAATATTTTGAAAACAATTAAAATCTTGGAATAACACAGTCTAACGAATTAGCTTTAAGAATTTTATTAGCAATTGAAAGTGATAGAAGTCTAAAAAATATTTTCTATGATTTTTTTTTTGCTCTTCTTGTCATCTCGAGTTAAAGATTTATAATAAATTTTTATTTTACCTAAATAATAATTTTAGTTATTTTTGATCAAAATATGAAAAAAGTTTAAAAATCTGAAAAAAAATAATTGAATGAATATTAAATAAAATTAAAATGTAATTTTTTTAATTGCAATTTTTCGAAAAATATTTAACTTTTTACCTGAAAATATTATATTAAATATTTACTAAAAATATAAATAAGATCTATCGTATCAAAAAGTTTCTAAAGTTTGATAAAAAAAAATCTTAATATTTAATGATTCATAAAAATAATGACCTAATGACTAAACAAATATTTATAAAAAAATATTTTTAGTCCTCTTTCATTTCAAATGGTTGATTCTGGAAATTTCGTGAAATTTTCGGAAATCTTAAATTAAGATTAAAATCAAACAAGACATTAATTCGTTAAAAATAAAAACAACGTTCCTGACAGAAAACTATAAAAATAAGTGGGTTTATCATCGCATTTAACATCGATCGATGAAATCAGAGTTGTAAAAAACTTTTAATTTAGCACACTTGTTCAGTATAATCTGATGATGAATAAAAAGCAGTCAATTTTCCACTGTACTAATTGGTTTTCTGTGATTCTTTTTATTTATTTATTGAAATATATTTTTTTTTCGTGTCAGTTTTCACTGACAAAAAATATCATTAATTTTTATTACTATTGTTGGAAATGATCGAAAATGTGTGTGTGTGAAATTGACCCATGTGATTGATGGTTGAATGATTGAAATAAAAAAATATGATATATGTATGTTAAATATGAAGAGTAAATATTATTGACCACAAATTTTCATTTGATTTTGTACATTTGTTTACTGGGAATTTAACACTCACTTTAACATGCAAAAATAATTGCATATTGCAACAATATCACAATCAACACGTGTCAAATTCTCAAAATATATTTTGCAATCGCGTGCTAAGCTCAATTTCTATCACTCTGATTCTCTATTTCAATCAAATGGAAAAAAGTGTGTTTCTTATTCAAATTTTTTTTTTCGTATCGCTTCCGACAGCCTGTTGATTTGACACCGTTTTCTCCACTAAATATAAAAACAATTTGTTTTATTTTATTTTTCATTGGATTTCATTTTACGGATAAAAAAAAAGTAAATAATGGAAAATTAAGAGTGAGTGATAGAAGTGCTGTTGAAAATATGATTTAGGTTCGTTTTGGATTTAAAACAACAAGAAATGGAACACGAATTTTAAATAAAAAAAATGTTTTGTTTTTAACGAAAAAATGGTGATTTGCAAATAAGAAGGGAGACCGTTTTTTGACAATACATAAAATTTTATGGCCAACAAAAAAGAGGTTTCCATTACGCTAAGTACCAACCGTTGTCATCGCATGTACTTTTTTGATGTTTAAAATTAACGCGTTCCGGCAAAAAATCATTATCTAATGTGCTGTCTGTGAGTTCCAGTAACATCATTTACTAAAAATACAATAATGTCATGAAACAGTTTTATTTAAAAAAAATAACTTTTTACGGGAAAGCTAAATGCTTATAATTTAATTTTTGTAGCGTTTTAATAAAAGTCAAGTTAAATTACGGTCTAGTTTTATAGAAAAAATCAATATTTGTACAATTAAAAACTAATTTTTATTTCCGAATACTATAGATATTTTTTTTTGTAATAAAAAAGAGCATTTTCATCAAAAATTAATTTAATGGAACGTCTCTAATAGACTCGAATGAAAAATATAAAGAATTTTCAATACAGTAGAAACATCAGCTAAAAGTGTAAAATTTTTCAATAAAAATGCAGTAAAAATTACAAAATGTATTGTATGAAAAATTGTGTGAAATTGAAAATGTATGAAAAATTTAAAATGAATGAAAAATTCAAAAGCGACGTTAATTTAGGAGTAATTGAGTACAAAGTGCGTTCATCATAAAATTAAATTAAATTAATCAAACTGGGCACTTTTATGTTTTTTTCTAAAATTTTGGATAATTTTTTAAAAATTAATTTTAAATAAATATTTTTTAATTTAATTAATTAATTTTAATAATTTAATTTGTTTAATTTTTAATATTTTAAATTTATAACAATTTTCTAATAAAATATGGATTTTCCCAGATTTTTCACATTTTTTAATTTTTTTTGCAAATTCTGATGAAAACAAATTTACAAAAATAATTCTTAAAAATTTATCAATTTATTTAGCTCCCTAAATGGTTGAAAAATATTTTCATACATTTAATTCACAGCCATGAAAAATAAATATACACTCTTAATTGGTTCTCTACTTTAACTTTTTTAGCTGGGTAATAAATTAATCACACTGAAAGACAAGATTTATACAAGCAAAACGCGTCTTGGCATGACAGGCATTACAAGCTGTCGAAACATTCATGACTCTTCTTCTTTTTGTTGCGAGACCACAATTAAATTCACACATGTACAAAGTTTAATGAATAATATTGACTTTTTTTTTAAATTGTTTATAACAATAATTGCCTCTTGCCGTTTAAATATTTGACATGTGAAATTATCTAATGGAGCGATTAAAATTTAAAAGTTTCGCGTATCCAAATATAAATACACCGCGAAACGCAGTTGATCGCAAAATTATTATCTACTTTAATCAAATCGATTGGATATGATTATCTTCTGGCAGAAGTGCAAATTATTCGAATCTCTGTGGAGTTATGTTATATTTCGCATACAACAAATCATGCAATAAAATAAAATGTTTCACTAAATTAAACACGACCAGATGTGCGAGAGATGTGCGCCACGATAAAATCTATTTTTATGTTTGTTGTACTACTTGATGTTGCGGTTCGGTAGAATATTTGTGGAGTGATAGTAAATGTGGAACAGAAGACTATCGCATCGCCGTAACTTATCGGGATAATCGGTAAATAAATAAAGTGGAAGATTTTTTACAGATGACAGAACATCGCGGTTTTTTTTTCTTCTACTCACATGAACTTCAATGGAAAAAAAGTCATCTTCATCCGATAGCAAAAGATGAGATGAAACCCGACAAAAAAAAACGTTAATACAATAAAAATAATTTACTATTATAGTCATTTAAACTTTTTTTTTTGACTCGAAACTCGTTGCGCTCATCATAATAAAAATATTTTGACCATCATTACACGTTCCTTGTCTAACTTGCTCAAGTATTTGATGAGTAAGCACTTACAGTTGATTATGTATTGTTTTGTTTGTATAAATTTAAAAAAAAATCTGTACAAAATGTCTTATCGTCTTTTTGCTGTCGATATCTGACAATTTATAAATGCGAATGCTTTAGACAAGGGATCGACAAAAATTTTAGCGATTGACAGTCAAGTTGATAAATACAATCAAAAGTTTAAATCTTTGGATTTGCTTTATTTGACTTTCAATAAGTATTTTAAAGAGAAACATTGCGGACCGTTAACAACATTTTCTGCGCTGTTTTAAAATTATTTTTAAAATATTTTTTTAAACTCGATGATTTTCATAGAAATACCGTAACTCGATATAGAAAAAAAAATATTATTATTTTCCACGAAAAACCGAGGTTTAAATTATTTTGGCGTAATTTGACGATTTTTTTCAATGTACTTGATTTCAGACAAATTGCTGGGAAAACTTTTTTCCCAAATGAATAAAAGTAATGTACTTTTTTTTACTAACTTTCGATGTCAATAAATGCCAAAAAATCCATTTTTTCGGCTAACATCATCAATTATTGTGTCAACTTTGACACCAAGTCAAGTCAAATCACGGAACTTTCGTTTTTTTTTGTTGTTTTGTGTTTTTATCAAAAAAAATTCATTCATCAATATTCAAAATATTTTCTTGATTATTTGCATATATTTTTTTTTACATAAATAACAATAAAAAAATCACGTTTTAAGTAATTATTCTCTGTTTTGTCTACTTTACTTGCGTGAAATTTTTTCCACGTACAAAACATCAACAACAAAAAACGAGAAAAAATCTGATGAAAATGTTACACGAGAACACTTGAGAGGAAGTTTTGCTGCCTCCTTTTGTTAATATAATTATTCGTAAATTAAGTTCATTATAGTAATAGACCATTAACGTGCGTTACGTTGGGTGTTGCGTTGTAAATAATAATCAACTTATTTTCTTTTTATTGCATTATATACGTCTTCTTCAACGGTATTCACCTTCATTAACAGCAAAAATCTCGTGTAAGCCTTTTTTGTTCATTTAAATCACCGCCACAGTCCTTTTTGTTCTTTCTCTCCGCCACTTCTTGCTGTTCTTTAGTAATTTTACTCAAATTAATACGCTTGTTTGACAAGTCACGTTAACAACTCTCTTTCACGTTTTAAGAAAGGAGTGTTTTTTCCATACATTTGACTGGAAAAAATAAATTCTTTTTAAATAAAATTTATTTTTTTTAATTATGATTTTTATGTGAAAATTTTTTTTTCACCAACCACTAATTTTTTTTTCTATCTAATAATTATTTTTTTCTGAATTTTTGTTTAAACAAATTTGCACGAAAATCGAGGAGCGTTTTGTTTTTAGGTCAAACACGCGTCACGTTCCGATCAAAACTGATCCAAATGTTGCCAAACACTGTCTAAGTAATGTGCAATGTGTGCGGAAAATCATCTACTACCATAGGTGTCTGATGTCTGATACCGGATTTCATGGCGAATGGCATTTCTCGTTGGTGTCGTGCATCCTGTAATGCTTCTCGTACAGCTAAAAATGAGAAAGAGAGACTTGTGAGAGTAAAAAATCATGAATGAAATTGTGTTCTTCTATTTATTTGCATTTACTGCTCCGTTCACAGCAAAAGATCAACACAAAAAAGTTTGTCTTCCTCAGAAGTGCTTTGATTTTTTTTTTGTTTTTTCTCAGAAAGTCAGCTTTGTGTGCTTAACAAAATCTCAATGAGATCCTAAAAAGACGTGAATTGCACACGAAAATTTATGATAGTGCAAGTTTGTTGTATATCTCTATTTATTTGGTAATTTTATCAATAAATATACACTTTACTAATGAGCAGAATTCAAGTTTAATTGCCAATATTTGAACAGCAATCTTAACGTTTAAAAGATATATTGCGGTTACTGTTTGTATAGTTTTAGGTGATTAAATTTATTTATTTCAATTTTTGGCAACCCCCTTCGACATTTGAATGAAAAATAAAGAAAAAAACCTGAAGGTTCGTTCCTGTAATTTAAGTACGAATTTTAATTTGTGCGAACAAAATTTTTTTTTTCAAATATTTAGGTCACGTGACCAAAATAATTAAATTTTTAATTTTTTTCATCTTATTTTTTTTAATTTCATTTTTCTCCAATTTTTGGATTTCGAGTTGAATTCATTTTAACGGTCCAAATTTAAATAAAAAATTAAAATTATCCCCCCTTTCAAAAAAAATGAAAATAGAATGAAAATATTAAAATTGTATTAGCCTTTCTAGGTAGTTGTAGATTTTCGATATTTTTGGGCAACATATCGTTTGCGAGAGAATGAACCGAAAGTTGTTCAACATTTATTGTGAAAGTGAGTAAATTTTATCAGAAAACAAAACAAAAAGTTCAGAGATAAGATACTTGGGCGCAACTTTGAGTATCGCCATAGTGAAGGTGTTTGCGTTTTATTTGTTTGCTATGCCCAAACTACTGTACAAACACAAATAAATCACCGAAAAAGTTGGTAATCCGTTTGTTCTTCGGCTTCTCAGTTCATGGTCGGATGCAAAACTTCCTCTCGGTTTCTCTTTCAGTTCTTCAGACCATAAATTATGCATAAACGACAAAAACTAGACGAGATCATAAACATCAAATTACATCAAGAACGGCATACGGAAATTGTCATATAAATATCTCGAAATAATAAATCTTAATACGTGCACGTTGATGTCTTTGTTGCACAAGTGCATCAGTGTAACAAAAACGTTGGCGGCACCGAGCACATTCTCATTCATAATAACTCACACACGCCTCTTTGTCAAATGACACACTTTAATTACATGCGATGGGGAAATGCCGTGTGAGTCATTATTATAATAATTAAGTTAAGTGTGAGAGTGTTCTAACTTTGCTTTGAGACATTTTTAATCAGATTAATGTGAGTGATTTTAACTTTATTAAATTTTAAACCAGAATTTTAAAGTACTCAACACTTAAAAGCGCGTTGTTGCGAACAAAAAATAAACAAAAAGCCACTTTGCGATAATTCGATTAAACAGCGAAAAAAAAAACAAAACAACTTTTTTTTACTTTTTAAATTTTGGCACGTTTTTTCTTTTGACTCGCGTCGACTAAACTAAAATTTATGTGTCTTGTAATCGATAGAGCATGTCAAAAAGCCGAAAAAAAAATAAAATAAATAAAATCGATGTAACCTTCACCCGTAGATTTTCGCCTTTTACACCGATTTATGACACCAGCACTGAGCACACATAAGAATTAAACAGAAAAAAGCCTTCAACCTCTATTTCTGTGTTGTTGTTATTTTTGCAAAACTGTCATTTAATTTATTTATAAATAAAATTTTTGTAGTCGAATTAGCAGGCAGATGTGCAACTTTAGTTGTAGCGGCAATAAATTATTTTTGCTCGCAGAGTGAAATATTTTCTTTTGTTTGTGTGATATGTTCGGCTTTGTGTTCAGTCTGGAAAATTACAACAATTCGTCTATTCGTTCGTTTGAAAAATTTTTTATGTTGAAAAAAAAATTTTTTTTTTGGTGTGATAAGGATAGAAAATTCGGAAATGTGGAAACAACGAAAAACTATTTTATAAATCGCTTGACAAAGAGAAACGGAGCTAACTCGTTGGAACAGAGATAGAGGGAGAAACGGATGAAAATAAAACGGGAATAATTTATTTATGTCATTTTCTTTATATTTTGTTGTTTTTCGTCTATTGATTTATTTATCTTAACAAATTGCTATAAACGTTGTAATGGATTCGGTTTTATGGGTTATATGTTTCCAAAATGGGATTTTATTAATATGAATTGCTTCTTCCTTTAAAATATTGAACAGTACTTTGTTTTTCACCTGTTTATTTCGTATTTTTAAGAAAGAGACCTCGATGTCATTCAATTTCGTTGAGTTATGGTTAAAATTATTTAAATAAAATATAGTCTTGTTTATTTTAGAATATTTAGAAAAAAATAAATTTTCAATCAAGCTTCAGCTTCATATTTTTTACCGAATTTATTTTTTTTAAGATGTGGTACCTATTTTGCAAGATTCGGAGAAAAATGTTGGAAAATTCGTAGAAAATAAAAAACCTTTTATTTTTTACAATTTGAGTTTTCGATAATTTTTTGGGGTGGTGAAAAAAGTTACGTTGCTTTAAAGGAATCAATGAGTTCAACAAAAAATACATTTTTTCGTATGAAGTTCCTCATACATCTGTCAAAATTTAAAAAACTGTGTGAATGGATCACACTGAAATGTGGTTAAATTGTTAATTCAACAAATGATTTTAATTCCTGATTCATTTTTTATTTATTTATTTTTCATATACATTTAATTGACCATTGTGAATGTTTAACTCACATGACAGTGACATTTGGTATTTTTGTAACCTTTTGAAAAATTCCACTAAATCACATCTGTCATTTCAATATCTGCACACTGCACACACGGGAGCCTACCTACATATCGCAGGTAAATTGCTTAATAATAATAAAATTTAACAAAATTTAATAAGAGAGATGCTGTTATTATTATAAAATAAAATGAAATTTTCTTTTGTTTTAGTGTAAAATCATATCATTTTTATGGTGTTTACATTACACAAGGTTCCATTTAAAATTTACGAACTACGTTTTGTCATCATGAAAATCTAAAGTAAATAAAAATTATATGAGTACTCAAAATGTTGCCTGTCTTGTTATTGTCTGGGCTTTGAGGTACATTGTGGTACTAAATGAAATTTATTCGGGAACAAAAACAGATAAAATTTCGAGGGAAAAATTGAAACAATTTATGCAAGAAGCAAGTTGCCAAAGGAACGAGCCGCAGCGAATGAACGAAGGATGAACGAAAGAAAAGCGAGATTTAAACCCCTAATAAAATGTTATTATTATTTTACTGCATTTTGCACTGCTATCGTTCCGAAACGTGCATTTCAAAAAATAAATATTTAACCCATTAAGTGAATGTAATGTAGAAAAGAAGACGAACGACCACCATAATCCCACAAATGTTGCAACTGGCTCAGTAAGTTTATCACTAAAACATCCTTTTGTTTCGTTTTTGGTAACACATAGAAAAATGGTCATGCCCTCGTCTATTACTTTTGCTCTTTCACTCTCTTTCGCCATACATAGACACTATTTTATGTAAACTTCTATAGTTTCGCTGTTAGACACCGTTTTATTTTTTGTTTTCCTTCTTTTTTTATGTAAGGTGAAACAAAAGGAACGTTGTTTGAAATTGTTCTGGTGTAACTTTTAACTGTTTTTTAAAAACTCTATTTACGCTTATCTTTATCCTTTATCCCTTTGAATGTTATTCCTCCAACGAGACTCTATGTACCAATTTGTTTCGAAATCCGAACACAAACGACTTTGAGTGTGTTATTATTTTTTCTCTTTCATTTTCTTTTATTATCGTCATTTTTTTCTTTGTTTCACTTTTTTTTCTTATCCCTTTTTATAGTATTTTAACAGTCGATTTGCTTTGTAATCACTGAACAAATACACAGAGAGGAGGTCTAGTATGTTTATTTTGATAGTTTAGTTTTGTTTTCGGATGCGTTGCGTGTTTGTGTTTGCCAAATCGAAAAATATAAGACTGAGAAATGAAGTAGAAAATGTGTCGGTTTAAGTGAATGAGGCCATAAAAAGAAGAGTTTTTCGTGTTTGTACAAATGATGTCCATTCAAAATTGATTCAGATTTAGTTAAATTTATTGTTTTTGTTTTCTTCAGACAACTCGTTGAATTTTACTCATGCGCTATTTTGGAATATTTTTAACTTTGTAGCTTTTTTTTCTTAAAAATTACCTAAATAAATATTGAAGTTTTGAAAAAGGAGCAAAATATTGATTTATTTCTGACTTTCTTTTTATTTTGATATTTTTACGAAAAGATTGTGTCTCCATTTTTCCAGAAAAACTCTCACAAAAATGTTTAATTCAATAACACTTAAAATTAAAATTTTTGAGTACCTATAAATTTAATTTTACGAAATTCATGGTAAAAATTGGATTAAAGTTTCGTTTGTTTTGAAATTTTTTTAATTAGAAAATTTCTTAATTTTTTGCTAATTTTATCAAATAAAATACAGAAATTTTACTATAACTTGAAAAAAAAAATTTTTTTTCCAAAACTTTGTTTTCACAAAATTATAAAAAAAACATATCCAAAAATGTCTTAAAAATGTAAATTTTTGATTTAATTTAAAATTTTTTGCATAATCCTGATCGAATTGAAAATCTAATTTTTCAAAATAAATTTGAATCCTGAGAAAAAATGATTTTTTTCTTCGTAAAAATGTTAACCCTGTGTCACATTATCAGGTCAACCTCCAGCTAATATTACAAGATAACAAAAGAAAAAATAAATTAAACAACATAAAAATGCGACATTTTAAATTGAATTTAATTAAATTGCATTTTCTCGCAAATTGTTTTGTTCTTTTTTTTTCAGACCAACACTTTTTTTAAGGTAATTTTCTGCTTATTTGAAATAATAACTCGGCAAAGATGGTGTCAATTATTGCACAGTGGAAAGTTCATTTAATTGTTTGAGTAAACAACTGCACTCATTTAGCCGTTTGACGCAATAAGAAACCTCTTTTAGTGGTACGAAGAAAATTTAAATCAATGTTAATGAGTCTCGACATTAAGTAAAGATAAAACGAATGACTGCCAACTTTTATTTTTTTAATTGAATTGCGTTTTGAATGGAGATTGCAGCAATTTAAACTATCACACTTTTGTTAATTTTCTTCGCAATAAACGTCAAGCATACTTGATGTATTTTTTTGTACACAAAAGTGGCAATATTTGACAGTTGGTGCCAAGGCACTCGAATGCGTACAGAAAAGAGCTTAAAGGTGAAATAATAAAGATGTTGGAACGTGCGTGGATTTCTTGATGAAAGATAAAATTTTTTATTGTTCAGCATTTTTCATATTGCTCCTAGCGGATTTTCCCGAGTAAAAGTCATTTCGTTGGTTTTTTCTATCACACACACACGTCATCTGTTTTTGTACATAGGATGATGAATCGCTTCTGAAAAGGCTGAAAGATAAATAAATTTACGGGTTATGCACCACCTTATGTGTGTTAGTGTTGCGCTTACTCAAAGGGAAAAAGGAAACAAATACTCATAATTTATTTACATGAAAAATCATATTATTTCCATCTGGAAGCAGAATTGCCATGATTGTAATTCATCTTTTTCGTTTTCTCTTATTCGGAAAAAAAGCAAAAGAAAAACAACAAAATTCAGAAAAAATAAATAAGGGCAGTGAAACCAGAAACTTTTGACTTAAATATGTTTATTTGTGATTACGGAGCTTATTTATTTTAGACAAGCAGCCAAATTTTGATATACGAGAATATTAAGAAGGTCTCGCTCGAATAATGGTCAATAAAGTAACGAAGGTAACAAAAAATGTTTTTTTTTGTTTATTGTTTACCTATCTCAGCGCTTCAAGTCTTGACTTTGCTGGAAATCCACTTGAATTTATTTTCTTTTCTTGATATAAAGAACGAAAAGTTATTCAAGCAAACGCACATTTCCTTACCTTTTATCCTATTTGACAGACATTCAAAGAAAGGACGAGATCCGGGTTGATGTCTATCCGTCATTTTTATTGTTTAAAGATAAATTCATCAAGTAAAACTAAAGAAACTTGTCGATATATCATCCCTCATGTCTCCTATGGGATCATAAATTTTGTAACATGAAACTTTTCTTCGAATTTTTCCGAGTACATTTGTTCTTATTGATTTTCTTAAATATAAAAAAAATAATGATATTCGCAAAATATCAATATCATAAATTTATCTATTAACTTTTAATCTAAATTTTCGTATAAAAAGGCAAGTACACCTAAAGGTTTAAATTTGAATAAAAATGAATTTGAGCTAAACAGTGCCGCTTCCTCCTTGAAAATTATATCATTATCATATAATTTTCACATATAATAAAAATAAAACAACAGAAAATAAAATAAAACAACACGCCCGGATTATTTTTGGAGACAAAGCAGCCACAAAAATGTCATCGCATAGTAATAAAGGAGACGAAGAAAACGATGCTGAAAGAATCGTGATAATCATAATAATAAAATTCATCTCCATTTTTGTTGTTCTTGTTTATTATAATTTTTTTTCCTCTCGTTTTCCTCTACAGAATGTGGTGCGTAGTTATCGAGGCAGCAGAGAGGCGGGTGACAAACAATGACAACATTTCAATGCTAAAAAGATGATGGAAAAACTTGAAAATTTCCTCATAAGGAAAATGGAAATGAAAAAGAGTTATTTATTTAAATAATAAAAATGCGATAAAATTTTGCCTCTTTCGTTTGCGTTTTGTGGATGTGGCGTTTGTGTTGACAGACTTTAATCATCATGCTGATGATATAACAAGAGGGTGTCTGAGAAAAAAAAACGATCATCAACGTTTATTTTTTTCCGAAAGAGGCGAAATTTACCGAAATACCCTAGCAGAGATACCCTTTTGAATTATATCACAACAATAAAAATTATCATCAATTGTTGCGTGTTGTTGTGTTGTCAAGCGACGCGCGGTTTGGCATTAAAAAGGTACGAAATGTTCATTTTTATTCAAAATTATGTGCAAAAAATGCTGTTTGCCTTCCTTTTAGATGATATGTTAATTTTTAATTTAATAAAATTGGACTTGAAAAATTTTTGTAACGAAATAACTCAAGTTCTGCTTCAAGAATCTTTTTGAGATTTTTAGTACTGTGTGGATATTAGCTATGAGAAGGTTTATGAATAGAAAAATTTGGATGATTAATATAGAAAAAAACCCGTGAAAAATTAAGAAAATACAAAAAAATATAGTAAGACTCATTGCATACCACATCACATTATTTTATATTTATTTTGAATCTTGAATAAGTTTGATAGTTTTTGGGTTAATTTCTGCTTATTTTAAAATAATTCGAAAGGTAAAAGAAAGTTTAGCAAGTTTTTAATTTAATTAGAAATACTATGACTGAAAATTAGCAGCATGTCATAATATTTATCAATTTCAACCAACTCAAAATTCAAAGTTGCTGATTATTTTAAATAAATTAAATTTTATGTTTAAAATCCGACCCACATAATTAAATTAGCCTCAGCTAGATATTAAAATAGTAATATGTAGTAATATTTTTATATAATTCTACAAAAATATCAATTCAAATAGATTTTGATTTTGAGTCGGTTGAAATTGATAAGAAGTCGCAATTTTTTTAAAGTTGTGAAATTTGCGTTGTATTAAATTTTCAAGCATATGGTTTATTTTTTTACTTTTTCCTCTGATAGTTTTGTGATTTTACCTGGAAGTATAAAAGTCCATTAAATCATTCGTTTTTACTTTCTGATTGGTCAAATAAAACGTTTTCGTGCTAGGTCCGGGAAAAAATGAAGATAAAGTAAAGAGCAACACCATAAAAGAATTTTAATGAACTCCTTCGTTTTATTGCTTTCCTTTCTTTTATCTTACAATAACAAAACAAAAAGAAAAAAGGATTCGTGCACGTCAAACAATGTTTGCCCTCACACTTTATGTAGTAGGAAGACAAGTATTTGCTTTTTACTTTTATATGATTTAACTTTTGTTGTTGTTTATTGTTCGTCGTTGTTCGTAGTGCAAAAGTGAAATTTAATAAAAACGAGGTAATAATGGGAAATAAGTTAACTTATCATCAAACACCATTTCGTTACAATCGTGATTCTGCATTGCTTGTGGATGCCTTTCCGGATTGCGTATTGCTTGTTGCACTACTCTTCACCTGTAAGAGCAAATAATGCCAGAACAAAGATAAAATCCAATTTAACACGAGGAAATTGAATATTTTTTTTTATTTTGTTGGCATCTCATTTAAAGTGTACTTACCACGTCAGTGTCATCCTTGAAGACAATTTTTCGTACAAAAGGTGCCATTAGTTCTTTTGGCACGTCTCTTGGATTATTTTTTCCGAAAACGGCAGTCGATGCAATGGCAACGAGAATTGCAACGACAGCGCCCAGAGCCGTATACCACATGTACGAAATTTTATAAAGCGGGAAAATGTCGCTAGAAACAACATCAATGGACATTGAAACGTTCGCTAGAAAAATACAAAAAGTTTAAAAATTTTTACTCACTCCGATGACATTGTGGCAGCGGAATTTATTGTTGAACTCGTAATATTTCCGATGTTGTAGTGACAGTCATCCACTTTCATTGGCTTGTGATCGAAACTGAGTGCACCTGATGCAATAGCTGCCTGCGCATTCAAACTTATCCAGGACATGACAACAACACCGACAATACCTCCGAACAAGGCACACTAAGAATGTGGGACAAGTGGATTTTTGTTTGTTTAATGAAAAAACCGGGATTTAAAAGCATTTATTGAAAGGAATAGCTTAACCGCATTTCAATGTTTTCAGTTCATCATTTCTCAAAGCTTTAAAATTTTCCATGAAGTTTTAGATTTTTTAAATAATTTTTTACGATTTTTCACTCTCTAGATTTTTTACCTGAGATTCCCTTGATTTTTGGAAGATTTTGAAAATTTCTCAAGTTTTTTTAGTTTTCTAGAAGATTTTAGCTGGTTTTTGAGTTTTCCGGATTTTCATGTCTTTTTTGCGAAATTTTCATGAAATTCTTGTAAAATTTCCTCAATCTATTTAAATTTATCAATTTGAACCGAAAAATTCTGAATTTGCCTTCTGTTAATTCATACTTCAATAAAAAAGTTTGAATTAGCAAATGGCAAAAAGATACATCGGTACAGACAGACGGACAAAACCATCAGCACAATCCCTCATTTTTTCAAAACAAATTTTGAAATGCGGTAAAATAAATAAACGAATAGAATGAACTGACAGCATCCACTTACTTTCGATCCAATCCATGGCAGTAAAATCCCAATTGTGAAAATGCCTAATAACGGTCCGTTTGTTATTGCTTCCAAGCTCATTGTGAGTTGAAGCACAGTGCTGCCCATTTTCTCCACTAAAAACACCAAACAAAGACAAAAGACACCGACGCCTACCACCACGAGCCGCATTATCCAGTTGATTGTTTGCTCCGTAAGCGGTTGCTTAACAAATGGCTTGACAAAATCCTCCAACACCACGGCAGACATGGAATTGAGACATGTGGAGAGCGAACTAAGTGCCGCACTGAAGACACCCGCAACAAAGAGTCCCGTCAATCCGGGAAGCTCATGCAACGTATGCATCACAAAAAGTGGAAAAAGTTGGTCCTTGCGTCGTGCCAGTTTTGTCGTTAAGGGATCGCAATGCTCGTACGTCGCGTAGATTAGTAACCCATTGTAGGCACAAATGCACATCAAAATTGACACACCAACGACAAAAATCCACAAAGCACGTCTGCCGGCTTTGAGTGTCGGCAGTGCCAAGTAACGCTGAATCATATTCTGACTGACGGCATTCGTTTGTAACCAATAGACAGCGCCACCGATCAATTGTGACCACAAACTATGACGAATCGTGGGATTGATGTCGAAAATTGGCGCCTCAATTCGTTCGCTGGTCCATGCTTTTTCGAAAACGGACACATCTTTGCCGAGATCCATCGTTCCCTTGACAGCAACCAGAATCAGAGCACCGAACATGGAAAACGTCTGGACAACATCGGTGGCGACAACGGCCTTAATGCCACCAACACACGTGTAAAAAACGCAAATTAGACAGACGATCGGCGTTATCACGTGAATATTGATGCCAGTTACTTGATTGAAGGCAAGCGCAGGTACGTAAATCACAATTGGCAAGTAACCAAGCTACAAAGGTGAAAGAGAACAAAGACTTGAGCGTGCACCGAAATGACGTGATCGTATTCGGCGGGAAATCGCTTGACACTCGTACTAAAAAAAAATCAAAAGAAATTAAAAAAGTTACTTACGTTCATGATGACAAACATAATTGAGCCGAACATGCGTAGGTTGCGATTGAATCGGCTTTCAAGATACTGGAATAATGAAAAATAAAAATTCTTGTAAATCATCGGAAGTGACTAATTGGGGCAGAGACATGACTTTCAACGATTAACATTGATGGAAGATTTATTTATTTTTAATTATTTCCATGCGTTATGCGATGCGGTGACTTCATAGATTAGAAATTTTTTGGAAATTTTCAACGCGCGGTGAAAGTTGACTCGTGCTAGCAAGTATTTCATCATCCACTACTTTTATTCGTTAAATTGGATAATTTGAGTGATTCATGAAGATATGACGCGAGGGTAAGTCAAAAGTCAATTTTATTCATAAAATGAAAAATACGAACCTCATACGTTGATGTAATATTTAAGTTATGAAAGACCGGCAAATATATAAAGCCCATGATGAATCCCATCACAACGACACCGAAAATCACGTACAGATATTGGATGCCATAGCTATAGACCTCTGTCGGTAGACTCACGAGTGTGATGCCAGAAATAAAACTGTTGCGAATTCCAATTTTAATGAGAAAACATTCGTACAAGGTACAAGCAGTAACGGGAAATTCTCACCTTGCAATCAGTGACAAAGCCACAGGGAATACCAGCATGTTTCTGCCACCCATCAGATATTCCGCTTCCGTGTTCGACTTGTGCATGAATCCGAAATAAATTCCAATCAATATGCAGAGAATCAGCATAAAGATAAATAAGAGATAATCGGCCCATGTAAAATGTTGCATGTGCAAAATAATATCGTTCAAATCGGCATTTGATGACATCTTCTTTGCAAAATATTTTCTATTTTTGAATCAAACAGCTGAACAAAAATTTATCGTCTCGCCTTGGTACGTGCAGCTGGCGTTGAACAAATAAACAAACGCACTCAAACAATAATTGGATTAAACTGATTTAAATTGATAATGCGGAGCTTGCGATAGAATCAACTGATCTGATATGCGGTTTTATCCAAACTAGTCGTTATCAAAGATTATTAAATGATGCGACGTTATGCCAGAGAGTTACTCTCAGTTTAGTTTTGATTCGTGTTTGGCTTGATTGATGATGTTGAGTACTTATTACATGAAATTTATGCTAAAATGCACTTTTTCGGGCTTGAAGGAGGGATAAAGTGGATTAAATTTCTGCAATTAAAAAATGAAATAAAACTCGTTAGGAATCATTTTTGATTGAAAAAAAAGAAATATTTAATTCATCTTAAAATTCTGTAACGAGTTCTGTAAAAAAATTAAATTCTGTAAAAACCATGAAGCTGTATTTATCTAAGAAATGTTTTAATTCAATTTTTTCACAATTTCCATTTTTTTCAAATGCCATATGTGTGTCGTAACGAGTTTTTCCACACGAACAAGTAAAAATTGAAAAAAATTTAGTTTTCTGATTTGAATGTGATTCTTTTGCACCAAACAGTGTTGGAGAAATTACTATGGCAGTAAGTTTACTTAGGACCCAACTGAATTATATGCAACTAGCAGAAGAAAGTTCTCGTCAAAAAATTTTTACAACAATTATTGCAAATAATTTTCTTATTTATTGCTAATTTTTGCAATATATTGTACAATCTTTTTTTTCATGATCATGATCATGTCTAGTCAGCTCTTATTTTTTATTTTTTTTTTTTTTGTCAAAAAATTAATTTTTGTGTTTGAAACCCCATTTTTTCCGTGGTTTTCAAACCGTGGAATCCCTGTTTTCATGAAAAACAACAAAAAAAATTTAACATAACCAAAAGTCTCTTCATCTATCCATCCGTAACATTAAATAAGAATTATCGATCATGAATTTTAAAAACAAGGAATAAAGTGTCGCACCATCATCTTCTAAAAGTATTTTTATAGACTACTAGGTACATTAAAAAAGATTGTATTATTTTTTGTGCCATGCACACATAGGAAATATCGAACAAAACACTTTCATGATCTGAATCACAAATTTTCCTCCCATTTTTTTTTACTTATATCCCGCCAAACAACTTGACTTATGCAATGCATATAAATTTCATCTTGAATAAATTTTTTCCCATTCTTTTAACTTGCCTTTAATCTTTGTTTTTTATGACACAACTTTTTCTCGGATGCACACACAAAAATAGAAAATTGTTTATCGCAGCAGAAAATTTTTAAAGATTTCCTTGCTTGCAACTCATTCATTGCCACCACACGCCATCGAGTCTCATTACATATTGTGTGCGAGTCAAGGTTCGCGGTAAACACACAACGATGAAAGGTTAAGTGCGTTAATGACTAGTCGGCGAGAGAAAAATAGTTCAAACAGAAAAAGAACCATTAAGAGCTAAAGATATAATTACTCGAAAAAAAAAAGTTTTTTTCCCTCTTTGGTCTTTGCCACTTACGACCGCTGTTGTCATTATTGGTTCTCGTTATTTCCGAAAAGCAAACAAGAAAAGTTTTTCCATTCATTCGCTGAACGGCCTAAGTTTGTAATTAGTTAAATGTAAATTTTTGGTCCAAAAATGCTGATTGGAGCACACAGAAAAGGACAAAAAAGCTTTTTGCGATATTGTTTTCCTTTTGTCTGCGCTTGACTAAACAAAAATAAGTACATTAAAATAATTGAAAAAACAAGCTTTTTGTTTTGCGAAATTAGAAAATTTATTTATTTCTAAAACTAATGCACTTTCGTCTTACTTGAGTCAATACGACAGAGAAAAACTTGTGTACCTAACGACAAAACACAAACAAACCAAAAATGAGAAAAAAAGGAAAGTTAATAAAAATATTTCGGCAATATGTTTACAATTTAAGTCTCCCTTTCCCTCTTTTTTATGTATTTTTCGGGGATAAAATGAATGATAAACCAATTCATTGGCATACTTTTTTCTTGATTGAAATTGACAAAGTTTTCTGTGAAAATATTTGATTTAGTTGAGATATTGGAAATTTAGATTTCCGAATTACTTTCATTATGATTGTCATTGATTTGATTTTGAGTAAATATTGGGAAATTTTGTCGATGCTAAACGTTTCAAACGATTACCATACTTTTGACTTATCTCCTTACACACATTTATTGGCTTGATGTCAATAACTTGACTCATTTTAATTCGAGCCACATCAAAGATTTCCTTTGTGCACACAACTTTGATGTTGTTGATCAAAATAAATACGAGGTACACAGAAATTTACTCAGTTTGGTTAAAGAACAATCTAATGAGCAAAGTGAAAAAAAAATTGAAAAATTAGTAAAATTTTAAGTATTGTTATTTAAAAAAAAAAATCAAAATTTAATTTGAAAGCAACTTTTTTGGCTAAAATATCAATTTTCCGTCCGTCCGTCTGTGTGGTGTGCCACTTTAGTTTTGTTTGAATTAGCAGGTTTGGCGAATTCTTTTCAAATGACAGATTTGACAGCATATTTAAAAAAAATATCCGTTGGAATTTTAAATTAGTATTCATCCATTGGAAAATGTTGTCGATGAAAATTAGTGGAAAACTTCGGGAAAACTCGGAAAATTCATGGAAAATCTGAAAATCTTGAAAAATTTCAAAATCTTAAAATGTTCAGGGGAGTCTCGTGAGTACCATGTAAAATGAAAATTGTCGGGAAAACTCGGAAAATTCATGGAAAATCGGAAAATCTTGACGTACTATATTGTTTTTGTAAAATCATTAAGAACCTGGAACAGAAGTTCAATTTCAATGATTTATTTGTGAATCGCAATGAAAATTTTGCAAAACACCAAGAAAACATTCGACATTAATGATGTTTATTTGAGTGCAATTTGCATCCAATGTTCTTTTATAACGCATCTGTCTTCACTTTTGGTAATTCCATCTGTTTTCATTCCTCTGCGATTTTCCCATCCTTAATTACTTGTATGTTTATTTTAGTTTCTGTAGTTAAACAACACAAAATGCACAATTTGCACACCTTTGTATAATAACCGCGTGCATTTAAGGCACACTTCCACGTCAAATTAAGCACTAAGTGTTGTGGCAATAATAAACATGTAAGTAGTGATGATATGGATGAACCTTGCCTGTTTTTGTTATGCCTGAGTATCGTTTCGCATTTGCAAATGGTGAAAAGTGCGTCATTGAACTAACTGGCTATATGGTATTGATATGATAAGGACTCCTCATTAAACTACAATAGAGATAGAGACATTAAGTAAATTTTGATGCTGTGAGCAGCATCATCTCTCACGTTCATCAATATTCGTTCCTTGGAGACCATTTGTCTATAGAGGAGGATTTTCAGCCAATTCATCTACTTTTGCCATTACGGTGGCAACGAATTTGTCATTATTTACTTAGGCCAACAACATTTGTGGGACATTTTAACACCAGAACAACAACATGTGAAAAGTAAACAAAGGACCTGGTATTTGCCTTTCCCTTTTCCCACAATTGACTGCTGTTTGTTGTTGTTATAATGGATTACCGTCGCATTGTCACGAGGCAGACGCAAAAGTAAGAAGATGACAGTGACGACCCCAAGAACGAAAGATTAATGATTGCCGTGCTTTATCGTGTGTGTGTGCGCGTGGAATTGAGGTAAATCACGACTTCTTTCACTCTGTTGTCATCTCAATAGTCGAAGTGAAGTGGCCAAAAAAGTTCATTGTAGCAAAACAGCAAATAAAAGGAGCAACACAGCAAATTAATACGTTCCCTTCACACATGCTTCTCATTACTTTTGTTCGCTCGTGAATAACAAAAGTTTAGTAGCACATTGTTGTCTATGATAAATTAAATGTTTTGTAAACAATCACAATAATGTAGATAGCGTACACAAAAAAAAATCGAGCATTGTCTAGCACAACATGAAAACATTAACGGAGTGTGTGTAGTTAAAGTAGTTGCAGATGAGTAAGCTATTCAAACCAAAACGACTGAAATAATTCTAGTTGTATCGAAAGAGTGTAAGAGAGACATAAAAATTCTCTCTTTGTTCTTCTTTGGAGAGACTTGCTGTACTGATGTTCAATGTGAATTTCTTTTAAGAAAATTTAGTGAAATATTTAAAAAAAAATAATTTATTGGTATTTAATTTATTTTAAATTAGTTGTTTAACGAATAGTTGGTTTACAAGAAAAAGGTCGAGATGGCATGCCATCAAGAAAAGATTGAATTTATAATTTGTAAAACTAATTAATTAGATGTGTGCCGATCGTGTACTTTTAAATATTTTGACGTTACATAATTTGTAACATTAGTAAAATTATTTTTTTTTCAAATTTTCACGTAAAATAAGTCAATTACAATTTTCTCAACGTAAATAATTTTTTTTTATTTCGAGAAGAGAGAAAGAAATCGTTGAAAATTCAAATTTTTTTCTTTTAGAAAACTCGGGCGACATCTGTTTGGTTGATGGAAAATCGCAGAAAAGTGAAAATTGGTAAACGAAAATACGTTGAGATATCTGTTTCGTCTTTTATTCGATTCACTTACATAAATACATACTTACATAAATAACTTATTATTTTTTGTATAACACAAGTTCAGTTTTAAAAAAGTGTTTTCATATTTAGATTTTTTTGGTGAAAAGTTGATTTAAATATTTCCGTCTACCGTGATTTTAAATTTTTTATTAAAATATAAGAAGAAAGCTAACATTATAGAATTTGCTTTTTGAAAAATTTAAAATATACTTCCGATTTTTCAATATTTTGATTCTACAAGTTCTTTTATAATTATTGTGCAAATACCAACTCGTTTATTTTGAAAAAATTTCAATAAAAAAAAGATGCTAATATCTCAAATTTAATTGTTATTTTTTTAATTTTTTTATGATAAACAAAAATACTTTAGACGAAACCATTAAGCCGAAAAAATTTAACAATAATTTGACTGTTATTTACAAAGATTTTTTAAATTTTTTGGTTTGACTTTCAAAAATAAAAGTAATGTTTTATTTGATGTTATCGTATTTAGGGTTCAAAGTGTATTTTTTGATGAAAACATTTTAATTTTTGTTTTAAAAAGTCGAGTTTGAACCAAAGTTTTTAGACGGTGCCTCGATTTAAAAAAGTGTTTTCATATTTAGATTTTTTTGGAAAAGTTGATCAATAAAATGTAACAAATTTTATTTTTTTAATTTAAAAAAAAAAATAAATTTTTTTTTGTATTTGGTATTTTTTTTGGTATGTGCAAAATATTTTACCTTTTTTTTTAAGTTTTTAGAAGTTTTATTTTGCTTCTATTTTGAGTTCAAGTTAAAAAAAATTAAAAATATTAGTCCAATGTAAACAATCATTGTTTAACGTCAAAAATATCCAAAAATAATTTTAACAAAAATTATTTTTAATAATTTAACAGAATAAAAAAATGCCAACATTTCTTTTCATATTGTGAAAATATAAAATTTTACTTATCATTACTAAAATGTCATACCCAAAAATATGAATGAAATTTTGAAGCACTCACAACGCATGACACAAAACACAGGTCGTCTCCATTTTCCGTACTTTTACGCATTTTATCATTATTTTGTTAGACACTCACGTAAATATGATAAAACCCTACTAAATTTTGTACTTAGGTCAAGTATGTAGGTTACACGCAGTCTGTTTACTTCTCACAAGAACTCATCTTATCCTGACTATCACCTGATACGCCATTGAGTGAACAGCAGGATGTCCCAAAACTTGCCATCAATCTCCATTACACAAAAGGATCCCTTTCATGCTCACCCAAACAACGACGCTTACCTCTTTGTTGTTATTATCAACGTTATTTATGTTTACCTCTGGAAATCATATGATTTTCCCGAACAAGTGAGTGCCGCACAATTTTGTTCCTGCGCAAACGTGTCCCTTGAACTTCGGGCACTTTCGGAGTGATTACAACTGGGATGCTGATTTCATTCCGGTACACACTATCAGTCGTGAGAAAATCTTTGTAGCTATCGGTTCATCGAGAAAAAAGTATGAGAAAAAATAATTAAAAATTTCCTGAACAAAAGAAACAATTTTTTTTTGTACTAAAAAAAATATTTTTCGTTGAAAAAATGCGTCAATCGGTCGTTCGTTCGTTATGTCGATCGTTATCAGTTTTGTTAAAAGTTCATGTGAAATCATATTAAATGTAGTGTTTTAACCGTAATCAACAGCTGCGGCTGGCAATGCAAGAATGTCAAATGATTAAAAATATTTCTAAAAGCCATATACGGCTAGCCGCTGCTATTTTGCACTCACAACTTTCTTGGAATACATAACAACAACAACAACAATATTCATATCGTCGTTCGCTGTATAAATATGTGCGAAGTTAAAGTGAATAACGCCCTTTGAATATTTTATATGAAAATATTTACGTTATTATTATCATCATTGGAAATATGTGTAAAAGGGTAATAAATATAAAAACTTTCGACGAAAAGTAAAAAAAAAAATAAAATGTGAGGATAAAATTTTCGAAAACGGTGTTAAGTGAATGAATTAAAAGCACAACATAAAATTTAATAATAAAAGGTAAGCGAGATAAATAATTTCTTCGTGTTACGGAATTATCATTTTTCATAGATTTAGTTTTCGGATCATAAAATTAACTGAAACGTCTCAGTTTTTCCGCCGCTTTTTTTTTATCATAAATAATAGAATATTCCATTTTTTGTGCTTATTTAAAAAAAAACGAGTTTCACCCTTTTTTGTGAGTGTTTTTCTACATGACAAAAGTTTTGTTAACGCACAAAGCATGTAGTCAGCTTATATCCTGATTTCTTAGATAAAAATAAAAATATGGAAAAAGACAACAACAACAACGACGACAACGACTTTCATAGACCGTAGCGAGAGAGAGAGGCAGAGCAAAAAATGGGATTAATGCACGCATGAACGGAATCGTGAATAAAACGATTTATGTAAACAGTATGCGGAGTAAATATCTAAAGAGAACTAGAAAAACGGAAAATAAATAGTATAACAAAAAGGATGACCTTAATAATTGATTATTTTCTTCATTCATTCATTTTTGTTTGTGCAAAACGTTCAATGACACGCTGAACTTTTTCACAAACATTTCTGTCTTAGTCTAATTTGATGGAAGAAACTCAATAAAATCCCAATAAAACTCTCGGTGGGAATAATAAAAATTTAACATGACAACGAACATCGATTTTGAGCAATAATACGAAACAGCGAGAAGTGCTTGGTAGGAAGTGAAGAAGAAGAAAATGATAGAAAAAAAAAACAAAAGACCTTCATTTAATGCAATTTCCGATACATTTCTCCTTTGCTGCTGTCGATGAAAGACAGTAAACCTTTTTGTTGTTTTTTCTCCGTTCACGTTTTTTCAAATGTAATAATAAAAAAAATAAAATAAAAGCAATAATAAAGACATTTTATTTATATTATGTTATATTATACATATTTAACGATGGAGCGAGAGACAAGAGCACCGACAACAACACCTACATTGCCTGACAAAAGCTTTTTATTTATATCCACCACATGCACTTACATTTCATTCACTTTGCTCTCACAATTTTACATGTAGAATTTTCCTCACCAACCATTTTTATTGTTTATTTTTATGCTTTCAATCGCGTTGTTGTCGCTAATGTCCCGTTTTATATCGTGTAATGAGAGTAAAATACGAGAAGGAGGCGGTATGAAATTATAAAATGATAAAAATAAAAAGGGTTGAGATTTTTTATGATTTTTATTTTATTACATTTTTTTTTGAATGAAAACAATTTTATATCCTTTAAATTAGCTTAAAAATGAAAAGTTAAAAAGTTTTAACAAGTAAAACCCTTATAATGGTAAGAACATTATTTTGAGCTTAAAACTGTCAAAGTTAATGAATTTATTTATTTGCTTTGAAGTTGAAGACCGATTTTTCTGCGTAAAATGGATTAAACAACGTAGTCTTACAACAATCTCTTTATTGATTAAAAACGGAAGTGCTTAAGAATCTAATGGCTCAAAAAAAAATAAAAGCTTTTAATCAAGTAAATTAAGCGGAATAAAAGATAATCTCTGTCAGCAAATGCATTTATTTTCTTTTTTTCTACTGCAAACGAAACAACTTCTATGCGACACATACACGAAATGATTGATGCATTTTTGCTGCATCCAGTCTAAGCTGTATCTCATCCGATTTTTTTCTCTTATAAAAAACATTTTTTAGTTCATGATACTTTTCACTAGAAAGAATGAAACGGGAATTAAAAATTGAAACGAAAGCTTAGTCGCATTTCAATGTATTCTATTTTATATTTTTTCCGTGTTTATCCATTTTACGAATTTTCCAAGTTTTTTTTTAAGTTTTCTTTAATTTCAACTTTTCTCGTTATTTACGAGATTCTCAAGAATATTTTGGGATTTCGGAAATTTTTTAATTTTTCCGGGAAATTCAAAGGTTTTAAGTTTTCCACGAATTTTCATCAACCAAATTTAGTTTTGCGAGGAAAATAGTAATTTCAAATTACCTTTAAATTATTTAAAGCGAAATATACTGAATTTGCCGCATTATAATTCAATATGAATTAGCAGAAGGCAAAAAGGCACATTAGTACAGACAATCGGACAGACGATATAAACATTTTCGCAAAATAAGTTATGAAATGGTGAAAAACTACACGTAATAATCATATTATGCTTTTTTCACATTTTTGATAGTTTAGTTGCTCAACTATATGTGGCTTTTGTCATTCTGCACCGAATGATGAAGATGAATCCAACAAAACAAAATAACAACATGCGTTTAAAATACTTTGCTGACATTTATGGACCATAATTTAGAGAGTGGATCTTGTCTGTTTGTGTATTGTATTAATAAATAGTCTATTTAAAGTTGCAAAATGAATGAAAACTTTTTTTAGAACAATGTCTCTTTTACTTGCAGTAATCAATTTAATCTGCATCGGTCGCCTCTTCGAATTTTGTTGAGGTCGTTCTTCATACAGAGAGAAAGTTAAATCGGTTTTGTTACAAAAGTACATCTTGTCTCTATCCAAAAATTGAATTAAAGTGCCTCGTAGATGAACTTTGGCAGTATTTCATGTTGTGCTGCCAAAGTTTCTTTGTTGATTTTTCATTAAAAAAAAAACATAAACAGGATGATTTCTTGTAAAGGCGTAGTCGAAAATTTGTTGTTCCTAATCCCATTTTGTCGTTACCTGTCTCTCATCTCTGCTTAGTTGATATCAAAACCAAATCAAATCCTATTATTCTTAATTAATGACTCAAACAATGTCTGTCGCACCATTTATTTTACATTTTTTCTCGAAACCGCAAACCCATCTGATAACTTTGATGTCGTCCAAAGTTATCCCTTTTTGTTGGATTGACATCCACCTTCAACGCTCCACCGGAAATTTATTTATAGAATACCGGCGTACCTCCTGTCACCACCACACCCACAAAGTTAAACACATTGTGTGCGTTGTGTAAAAATATTATCAAAATAGGGGATATAAAACGATTTTATTAACACCCAGACGTCTCCATTTTTTATCATTATCCTAAATAAACAGAGCTTGAGGGAAGCCTACAGCCAAAAAAAAAAGCATGCAATAAATTTCTTTGTAACATATGGTTGTATGGTGTGTCACATATTTATCGACTAAGTTTTCCGTGCGGAATATATGGCCTGTCTCATCTGTTTGCGTGATGGAAAATAAATCTATCAGGATTTTCTAGGTCAGAAAGTGAAAATATTTTCCGTTTTGCATCCAAATATGCTTTATTAATGTCATGTTTCTGTCACGCCGTCATCTCCTCCACTCACATGCACAAATATTATTCAGTTTGGTTAATTTTACTCCCATTTTACAATTGTCCCCTACTGTCCGACTGCCTGTCATTTTAACGCGCTGTTACAACTTTGCGGAATAATTTATTACATTAATAATTCAATGATGCTGGCATTTCCTGTGGATTTCAATTTGGCTATAATCGAATTTGTGGTGCACAATGTTGCAGTAAATGTGCCGCCGCCCGCTATTTACTTTGTGGTTTTGCGTGACAAGACAAGAATTAAGTAAGAAGTTAACTTGTCGAATACGTTTATGTCAATGATATTTCGTATCAGTGGCGTTCAAGTTTTTTTTTGTTTTAATAAAATATTTAATATGATAATTATAATAAATAAATATAATTATAATTATAATACATAATTTAGTTAATTAAATTTAATAATTTAAAAAATTTGTTCTATTAACTAAAATTTAAAAAAAAACTTTTTAAACTTTTTAAATTAAAAAAATCGATCATTCGAATTCAAATAAATTTTTTCTTTTAAATTTTTTTTTTACAAATTAAAAAATAAATTATCGAAATTATTTTTTTTTACCTTGGAATATTCTAAAATCAATTTTAGATTAGCAAATTTCAGCATTTAAACTTCCTGCAAAATACGAAAAACGATAAAACTGAAAAAAAACGTCAAAAATAATTCAAATTAAGTTATTTTATATGGAAAAGTATTTCATTTTTTAGTATTTTATTTTAGCCTTCATTCTGAAAAAAGTGAGGTAAAAAAAAGTTGAAAATAAATTTGAAGCGGCCTGAATAAAAAAACGATAAAAATTGCAGGGTTAAGTACTGTGGGAAGAAAAGAGTCTTTCAACGAACAAGAAAGACACAAAACACGATGAATAGAGTTCCTTCCATTTTGTGTTTACATCAGATGATGATGATGATGAAAAAATACCTTGAGCTTAGGCTCTTAAATTATTATAAAGAACATATTATACTCACACAAACATCTGAATGAAAGACATTTTAACATTCCTTTTGTTCGTACCAATATTTAAACATGTTGCTATGTATTAAGATCTTTTCACTTTATTTTTTTCTTTTGTTTGTTTGCATCTCACAACAATGTCCACTGAAAAAAAAATTATAAAACTCAGGTGTATGAATGAAAAAATTCATGTAAAATGATGAATAATAAAAATCTTTTTTTTTCCCTACGAAGATGAAGAACAAAAAATGGTTAGAGGCAATCCCTATCCCACAACTTTGACATTTTCTTCACTGAAAAAAACTTTTCTTCCTTTTTTCAATTAAAATTATGTCGAAAGTTTAATTTAATTAACGCGAGCTTTAATCTTCATCATTATAATTTTACTGCTACAAAAAGTGTCAAATTTCATAGCAAAAAGGTTACAAACTTTTAATGAGTCAAAAAAAAAATTATGTGCCAATTAAAGATTTACAATTTTCGATAGAAACTTTTGGAAAATATTTTCCTTTTCACACGTGACCAAAAATATTGCAGCACCTATATAAAATTATAATTTATTCATCCATAAATTTGCATTTATGATAAATCACATGCATGAGTTCGCTAAATTAAGGACTGTTGTATACAATTTTAGTGTCTGCAATATTCCTAGAATAAATAATAATAATACTCTAATAGATGTTCATGTATTTTTTTCATGTATCTACGTTGAAAATTTTTGCATATAAAACTTGAGAGGGTGTCGTAAATTTTTACTGCATATGTTAGATTGCACTCGAACTAGAGCACTTGAGAGTTATTATTGTTATGCGATTTTATTGGTTTCAGAGAATAATTTTTTTTACTGAATTCTGGATGAAAATTGGGTCAATTGCATGAAAATGCATGTGACATTGAATTTTGCCTGATTGATGAAAAAAACAAAAGAGTAGATTTTTACAAAATGGTACAAGTACCGAGAAGATTTTTGTATATTTCTTGTAGGTGAACTAAATTTGATTATTTGTTTTTTTTTGCATCAGAAGTAAATGGGAAAATATTTTTAAGGTTTTTGACTGTAAATTAATTGTTGTATACCTACAAAATATGATTTTTTTTAAATTTATAACAACTTAAAATTACTTTCATCTAAATTAGAAAAAATCACAAAAAATTTAAACAAAATATATTTTAATTTTTTCCATTAAATTTTTCATAGAAATCGAGAGAAAGAAATGTTACAAAAAATAAAATAATTTAATTTAGTCGCATTTCTTTATTTTTTTATGATTCCAAGACTTGAAACAAGAGAAATTCATTTCGACTTATCATAAAGTGGTTTAAAATTACATTTTAATGATGCCTCATTAACACCTTATCTCCCATTCTCTGCTGACTTGGCAACGCAAAATTATATGCAATCAATCTGTAATTAAAATCAAAGTTATAAAACCACACATTAAACTTCATCTTCTTCGGCTTGTAATTAAAAAGGAGATCATCTTTAAAATATCTCAATTTGTTCAAAAGTTATTCATATTGGAATTCATATTGACGAGAGAAAATTTTCGTTTACGGAAACACAAATCATAATAATTAACATTCTTTGATTGATAGTGTCGATAAAACGTAAGGAAAATAATAGAAATCGAATAAACTCTATTTAATTTGCTCCTTAGATGACAATTTCCTACGTTTAACATTGAAAAATAACAACAACAATTCATTAATTTACGTATTCATGAGAGACTATATTTTTCCTCATCGATGTCGTTGTTGATGCTGTTGTTCTTGTATATATTATTAGGTAGAGAAACATGTTTTCCTTTTATTTATTTCACATCATCTGACGCATGTGTCTGCCTCATCCTTTCCATATAGAATTTCAAATCAATTTAAATAATAAATGAATTTCGCACACGTGTGTAGATGCATCGTCGTCGCATGCAAAATTTCCAACATTGAATGCAAGTGGAGACGTCTGGTCCGACACAGACAGAGGTACGGGTTTGTGTCGGTCTTCTCTTCATCGTCGTCGAACAAGCAATAATAAACAATAAAATAATTTATCATAAAATGCCATAAAATCCTTCTTCGACTTTTCCATAACTTATCTGAATTGTGTAAAAACAACACAATCGTTAAACGTGAACATAAAAATAATAAAACAAGAAGTGGTTTGTTTGGAGCGAAAAAGTCGAGAGTGCACTGTTCTCATAAATTTCCTCTCGAAACTTGCTTTTAATTTAATATTTATATATATTTTTTTGTTGTTGTTATCAGACAATATCATCAAGAGAATAAAATAAAAGGATGCAAAGACGGCATAAAAATATGTGTTTGTTTTGACTGACTCGACTTTTATATTTATTTTTTTTCCTTCGTGTAAGAAGGTTATGTATCGAGGGTTGGGAGTTTGTTAAAATTGTCAAAATATTTTATTTTTTGTCGACAATGTATGAATTTAAATATTCTCATCAACGATACAAATACAAAGTTAAAAGTTTTACTAAAAATTAGTAAATAAAAAGTTTTTTTTAATTCTGTCGGGATTTTTTTTTAATTAAAAAAAGGCTTGATAGAAAAATAAAGTAATTCTCAAAAAATAAAAGATTTTTTCTAAAAATAACAATTTTTATTAATATTTTGTTTTGAATGCTGATCAAAAGTAAAATAATAAATAAAAATATTAAGTACCATGAATCACAAAGCTAAAAATTTTGCATTTTTAAAAAAATTTTTTAGACAATATTGACAATAATGATCATTTTAGACAAATTTTGTCTTTTTTCGGAATTCTTCTAAAATTTTAAAAAATATTTAGAAAATTAGGTAATAATTATTTAAAAAATTAAGAAATGAAAAAAAGGTAAAAATTTAAATTTTTTCATACCTCGCGCGTGTCTCGCCAATATTTTGGCTTATGAGACATTGGTTTTTGTAGTGCAAACTGCAATTTTCCTGAAAGCTCAATTTTATTCAAATTGTAGTTTGTTGAACTAAACTAAAAATGCAATTCACTGAAATCATGACACGAAAAAAAAAATCGAATCACTATTTCAACATGTGTGTCAATGATATCCTGTCATGTTTGCGCTTTTGTATGCCAGTCATTGTGTTTTAGATAAAATAAATTAAGAGTAATGTTTCAACTCTATTTTTAATGGAGGCGTGCATTAAACATGTATCCACTAACACCTCTCTCGATCTAGCGCATGAATGAAACACAATACGCCTGAATCTAAATAAGAATATCAATTTATCTCGTTTGAACCTCGCCATAAATCGTTACTTTTCCGATACACCACTCATGTATGTGGAATAAAACTAATGAACGTCAAACAACTAATGGCAGAATGACGAGTCATTGTGTAAATATTTTATTTTAGTGTTAATGACTGTTTGAGTAGCGGCGCACGTTGGACTGGGCGGAAGAATATCGTTTGTTCCACTTTTGCCTTCGCTAATGGTAAATTTATGATAATGGCACAAAAATCTTAATTATTTATCATTTCATTCAATTAGAAGAGCGAGCGTCATCATTCGTTGGTTTTCCCGTTGTATTTGCTGATGAATGATGAATTTTGCCCTGGAGGCACTAAAAAGGTTTCTGCCGCACACAAAACTATATTTTATTCATTTCACACAATTAATTCGGTGTGAAGGCAATGTCAGAGATAGGCAGAAAGAGAAACGAAGACAAAAATAAATAAATCCCCTTTTTGTGGTTTCATTACAAAAGTTTTTGCATAGTTTTGATCAATGACTTTTTCCATCATTGTTCTCTGCGGTTGTTGTTTCGCACACTTAACGATGTCGTTGGGACATTCGTTGGTTCTAAAAGCCGCTTTTTTGCGGTCAGCAATGACAAAAATATCCGCACCAAACTTTTTTAATATATTTTTTGCGGTTTCCTTTCTGTTAAATTGTTAATTAGGAAATTTCCTCTTAATTTGCCAATTTGGCCTTCCTAGTATAGTAAACCAATTATTAATATTGTTGCTGCTCATAAAGTAATTAATGTTTTTTTCCTCTTGTATCTTTACAGGTCCCTCGAGAACAAACAAACCTACAAAAAGGAAAAATGTGAAGAAGCTGTGAAAATAAATTTCATTTACAAATTAATACAAAAAAAAATACTAAATAAAAGTAATTATCCAGAAAATGTTGGGAAAAATTGTAAAATATTCAAGTGAAAATAATGTAAAACGCAAGAAAAAAATTTATCTCACCATAGTTATTAGCGTGCAAGTGAAAAAAGTGTAAAGAGAGAGGAATGACCTCGTGACTTGAAGCTTTGTGTTAGAAGCTTCAAGCAGAAAAAACCAGGAAAAAGACGAAATTTTACAAAACAAAAAAATTTTTCCACATGACGCATTTGAGTGTTAAGCCCGTCATTTCTGTTGTAGGTATTTTCCAACTCTTGTTGGTCATTTCAATAATTTGTTCCAGCTCTACCGTAACTGTGAGACTTTCCCCGTCCGTGAAACTATCAGCGTTTCTGCCTCCCGTGAAAAATCCCGTTGTGCGCCAACAAAAGCTCGCCAAGCAAGGTCACCATGTGCTAATTGTGCTCGATGAGGGCGCCAATAAAACAGCGATTCGCGAAAATTTTCAAAAATTTCAGCAAATCTTCTCAATTAACATGGGCAAAAATACGACGGTACACTTTGAGAATGGCAAAGGTAAGAATAATTTGGACAACGGCGGCAACGTGACGTGACTTGTTACTACAAATTACGATAAAATGAGATTGAAAAGCCTTTGTTGAAACGAACATCTTGACCGCGTTTCAATGTATTTAGTTTGATACTTTTCAAAATTTCTACGAGTTTTCACTTTTCCTATTGCTCTTGAACATTTTAAAATATTTCAAATATTTTCGATTTCGAGAGTTTTCCATGAATTTTAACTTTTATAATTCTTTACAAATATTCAGCGTAAATTTTTGAGATATTGAACTCGCTTCTGTTAATTTATACGAGCTGTCAAATTTGACATTTGTGAGAAAAATTTGCCAACCTGCTAACTCAATTTAAACAAAATAATTTTTACATTGCATTACGGACAGACGGACATTACGATGGGCATAATAGCGCTTTTTTTTCAAAATAAATTTGAAATGCGGTAAAAAAAAGTTTTCTCAAAGTCTTTCGTGTTTCCCCGTATTCAACATATGCAAAAATCCATGACCTACTAATAATAAAGTTATCCTCATCATCATTATTGGCCTCATTGTATTAACATTTATTAGATTCCTACCCCGTGCAACGACATGACACATAACATTGTCGGGCACAGCGTTTTTTCTACTGTTATTATGATTATTATCTGTTTCACATTTGCCCTTTATCTCGTTGCGACGCATGTTCACATGTAAAATTGCATCGTTCCCTCGGATACTTGGGGAGATTGTTGTGTCAGTTAATTCTTATTAGAGATTACGAAGGTTAGTATGTTAATTCGAGCGATAATTGGATAGGATCAAATTAGCTAAGGATGTGCGATATGTGCCTTTAAGACATTCGTTTGCGGTTGAATACGTTTCCCGCTTTTTGAATGGGGCACGAAAAATATTATTGCCGCCATATTCTTCAGAGACCCATTAAATTAGGAAGCCATGAAAACCATAAATTTTCTCCTCTATTACTATAGATCTAGCAATCACCGGCAACATTTTACAACTACGCTGTAGCGAATGCCTACGCGCTTCAAATATTAAATTCGGCTTTTTTATGCCCTCCTTTTGTTTGACTGAATGACTTTGAAGACTGAAAACGAGCACCAAGAAAAAAAAATAATAACCAATTTTTTCTTCTCTTCTTTTTTCCATTCTTTCTTCGTGCCCGGCATCACCACGAACAACAAAACAGACCTAAAGACACTTGTAAAGTATTTGGAAAATCCCAAATATACGACAGTGCTTTACGTGTCGGATGGTTATGGCAGCGGGGGACGTCGTGTGTCGTCGTTTGTCGAGGATCTGCGTAGGAAACAGGCAGAGGAAGAGAAGACGGAAAACAAAGCGGCAGCAGAAGGAGAAGCAAAAGATGACGAAGAAATCGATAAAGGTGGTAATAAAATGCCAAGTACAATATCAAATGCAGGATTTTGCGATACCATTTCCACACAATACACCGAGTTATATAATAAGAGTGTTCTCTTTTGGCCGTGTCCAAAGATGAAGGTAAGTCATTCTAGGTTATACAATTCAATAATGGGTCATTAGATATAGCTAGGCCTGTAATAATAATAATAATCAAGGAATATTTGTGGTGTCGTGACTTTTCAATTTTGTGTGATGTACCTACCTATTGTTGATAGCAGACTAAACATGTGTGTGCCTAATCTAAGTTCCAATCCACAAATTTATGGTTTTGGATTTGATTCGATTCGATTTGATTATACAACGCACACAGACATCGAGAAATTCGAATAATGTAAATAGAAAACTGATTTGTATCGGAATTTAATGAATTTTAATAGTCAATGGAACCATATTATTATTTTTTTTGTTGATAGGTACGTAAAACAATTTTTTCAGTAATAATATTATTTTATAAATATTTTTTATTAAATGATTCTTCTTCAAAATTATTTTTTGCTAAAATTAAAATAATTATTATTTTATAAGAATATTTTATTTATAAAAAAAAAACAATTATTATTATTTAAAAGTCGTTTAAAATTAGTTTATAAAAAATTCTACTTAGTTTGATCATTTGTTGTATTTGATAAATTAGAAAACTATTTTAGTTTATTGTCTATTTTAAGAAATTATTTTTGAATTATTAAAATTGTTTAAAATGAATAAAAATATCTTTTTAAAAAAAAAATTAATTAACAAAAAAAAAAAAAAAAATCAACACGTCAAATTTTTAGATGATGAAAATTTACAAAAACCCCGTTCTGGAAAAATTTCGAAAAATCATGAAAGAAAATAACCAAGCGAAAGATTTTAAAACATTTTTTTTTTCTTTCAACGGAGTAAAAATCCTGTTGATTCCAACCTTTTAAATGGTACTCATTGAACTTTTTTTTTGTATCTCGTTTAATTGAATTGATCAATAAGATCGAACAATAGAAATTTACAGAAAAAGCCACTCAATTGTAACAATGGGCCAGCAATGGATCGAAGAAAAATGGCAAAACATAAATAAAAGCCCACATTCAATTTATATTTGTAACGAACGTTTGTAGAAATAATTTTTTATTCGTTATCTCTGCAATTGATATCTTGCTGTACGGAATTATCTTCGTTTGTTGGAATCAATTGAAATTGTTCTCTTTTGTTTTTCGTGATATTAAAGTTCAATTAATTGATATTCAATTTCTTTTTTTATTTTTATTTCAAAACTAATTATTTTCTGCTCAACGTAGAGAAATAGAAAATTTTAAAATATTTCTTGGATGTTAAATTGTTGGCAAATAACTTGAAAAATTTAATTTCCAAGTTGATGAAACAATCACGATTGTTTGTATTTTTGTATTTGTTTGAAATTTAAATTTAAATCATGGAATTGAATGAAGAGAAACTTCTCTCCTTGAATATTTATTATTATTATTTATTTTTCTCTTTGCCATTACTCGACGATATTTATGATTAAAAAAGCAACGGAGACAGTAAAAATTTAAAATCCTTCCTTTTGTATCATTACAATCATCGTAGTCATCAGAATCGAAGAGTGAGAAAACCAACAAATAAACAATACAAAGTTAGAGAATAAGATTATTCTTGGGTTGTGGAAAGTTTATTTAAGGCACTTTTCTCTTACTTTTGCCTAAATTAATGTACTACGAAATAAAATCACCGAAAACGTGCTTTCTTGGTTACTTTGGCGGAGATGAGACAAAGGAAAATGTAAAATAATGAAGATGATTTTTTCATGTTTTTTCCTCGTCTTTTGTGTTTAATTCAACCGCGATCCAAATAAATTTAGACTAAAATTTTTAATTAAAAGTCTGTGATTGAAAAAATTAAGAACACGTGTTAAAATACAGTTGGACTAAAAATAAAAGTTTTGTTATCGAATTTTTTATGCAAATTTCATTGTAAAATAAAAACTTTTAAAGAAAGTTAAAAATAGTAGAAGCAATCAGTTGCAAAAGAAACTTCGCTAAAATTGTTAATTATTACTTCAGGCAAACAGCAGCGCCTAGCACGCTGCAATACGAATAAAAAGAGTAGAAAGGAAAAGTTTGCTTACCTGTCATGTTGTCAGGGCATGCAAGAAATTAAGTTCGTATAATTAAAACTTAATACAATTATTATTTCATAACTTTTTCTAGTCCGCGTTAAAGTTAACTATACTTTGTAATGGAAAAAACAAAACAACTAACTTGAAGTTTTGTTTTAATTTTTTTTCAGAAAACACAAAAATATTTACCGTCTTTTGAAACCGTTTCGTACGCCGTGAAAAGTGTGTCGCAACAGTTTGGATGGAAGGAAGCTGTTTTGTTTGCTGCAGGTGAGTCCCTAAAAAATCCTTACAAATCATTTCTTTTATATAATTTTGTTTCACTTGATTAACTCGCCACTCAAAGTCCTTGAAATGACATTGAAAAGCACAATGCTAAAATCTGCGTGAATATTATTCAATTTTTTTTTGTTTGTCTTTACAACGTGCACAATTTTTTTTGCGCTTTCTCTCTCTTTTACAATAATTTTCAACTCAAACAATTTGATATAACAATAATTCAATCACCCAAGCAGCCTTCGTTGTCGCACAAATAGAGATAAGAACCAGCATATTGTTGTGCTGCTACTGCTCTGCTGTTCGTTGATTGTGTTAACAATTGACTGAGTAAAATGATAAAATAATAATAAAAAAAATATTCATGAATAGACTTGTCAAAATCAGATATTATCCAAAAATTCAACATAACACAAAAGAGCGGATTTTCATGCAGTACCCGCAAAAAATCATCTAAAATAATGATAAAAATATTTATTTTTATTCTACAAAATTCTGCTGTAAAATAATGATGATGAAATGATTATAAGCAGCAGCAAAAAAAATCAAACGAACAAATTGAATTTTGCAGTTCAGTTAATTCGCTCATTTTTGATCTTATGTCGGGAAATTTTTTGCTCATGTTGATTGATTGCTTGTTTCCACGACTGGCAGCAAGTGTTTCAAATTTTAAAATCTTTTTTATTTTAGACCGCTTTTCATATTTTTTAAAAAAAGGGTTCTCAAAAAAATTGTCCTACTGTCCGTAACGTAACTTAAAAGTTGCCATTGGCTAATTCAATTTTTTCATATTAAAAGCATGAAGAAATAAAATCAATATATTTCGGTTCAAGTAGAAAATTTAGGATGACTTTTTCATAGGAGTTCTTCTGAGTAACAATTCTTCCGGAAAATTTTCGGAAAACTCGTGAAAAATTGTAAAAATTAGAAAAAACAGTTGAAAATGGTAAAATAATTTAATTTCTATTAATAATCGTGAAATTAATCATGAAAACGAACATTGGCGGAAATCTTCTAAAAAAAATAGAAAAAAAATGTAAAACTCGGAAAATTCTTCAAAAATTACAAAAACTTTGAAAATACGCAGAGAACCGCAATGCTATGGTTACCACATAAAATATAAAAATTGAAATGCGGTAAAGCTCTTCGTTTTAACGATTCTTTTTAATTCTCGTTTTTGTTCTTCTTGTTAACTAAACTGTTAAGTATAGTAAAATCTCGTCACTTTATTATTCAAATAAAAGTTTTAGTTTCTAATTATACCAGCGTCAGAGCCTAGGATAACGAAAAACGCAATAACGAAACATGTGTGGGAAGTTTTATGTGTCTCGATTTTTTTCCTTTCTATTTTTACTATATTAAATCAGAGTCGAGTCGCATTTGAGTCACATACAAAAAAGAAAGTAAACAAGAGAAACGTAATAAAATGGGACTGATGAGTAGTGATAAAGCATTTTTAGTCGGTTATTTTTCCCATTAAAGTGTAAGTCGAAAGAACATATTGAACTATCATGAAGTCGAATAAATATTTAATTGGATTTGTTTCAACTGAATTTTAAATATTTTTGGTTAAATGTCGTTCATCAATAATATAATTGCAGAACTTCATGTCGACTTGCAATCCAATAAGATTTTAATAAATAAATATAAATTGAAAGCAACTCTCTGAGCACTGATGCAATTACATCAGTTTTAGTTCTACGAAACGAATGCAAATGGAATTTATAGACATTTGTTACAAATTACAATAAATTGATGTAAAAGTAACATGAATGCACAAGATGATAATATTCAAATAATATTACAATTTACTTTGCCATTCGAGGTACTGCTGTGGAAAATCATTCTTGCAGAGCTGTGTGAAAAAGACTGAGAGAGAAATGACGTAAATAAAGAGGATTCTTTTTACAATTCATTTGAAATTTATGGATGCATACTCTAGATACAGCTTTTGCCTCTCCTACAGCAATTCGAAGGTATTTATTTACAATTTTCACATCATTACGAAAAATAAGTGTCTCAAGTGGCTTAAGAAAATTTTTATTATATCGGATTTTGCTATTTTATTTTTTTATATTTTTCGAAAAAAAAATTAAAAAAGAAATAAGAAAAAAGTACAGTTAAACGTTTGAAAGTGTTTTTTTTGATGAAAAATGTGCTAAAAATAAATTTATTTTAATTTTACAAAAGAATTCACCGGAAAACTAAAAATTCATACAAAAATGGATAGTTTTCACTTGTAACTTGGACACCCTATGCAAATAAATGTTAATAGCTGCTCCGTTTGTAAACTGATGAGATGAGAAAGGAAACGAAAAATTTGCAAGTTGCATGTATTTGCATTAAAAATGTGTAAATGCACAATTTTATTTTAAAACAGCAGTTACTATAGACATCTGATAAGACTCTCTCCTCTATTATATATTGAAATTTAAGAGAAAATGCTGGTTGGTTAACATCTGAACAAGAAATAAAGAAAAAGAAGTGTACGAGTCCCTTTTACGGTTCTTTTATGTTTCCATTCTTCTGGCAATAAAATGAACGAGCGCATATATTGGCAAATTATTATAAAAGCATCTGTTTACTGGCTGGTATGCACTCACTTTTTGCGATGATGACTCGCAGTGGCATGTCTCGATACTGGCAGCCAAGCTAAAACAATTACATTTGCACCGCAACTTAATTGCGATGCAAAATCATCACATTGTGCTCGATTCAATAGAAAATGCAAGAAGGAAGCACATTCATGTTTATTACGTTGATAATGTTTCGTTGTTCCTGCTTGTGTAACAATAATAGAAAGAGAATGTTTGCCAGTTTGTCCGACAATTGATGGACTTGACAAATGAAGCCACAGTAAAGTGAACGGAAAACCAACTTAATTGTTATTGTCACGATGAATAATGTCAATTTTAAGGCTTTTTGTCAAATGACTGACAATGCGGATGATCATTTTCCGCATTCAAGTATCGGTTATTTGATCAATCTACCTGTTAAAAATAAAACAGGGTTGAACCTACTTTTGTTTTTGGCTTCTATGAGTTTTGCAGTCCTGAAAAAAAAAATAATCTTTAATTTAATTTTGAAATTAAAAATAAGTTTTGAACAATCAAAAAAATTTAAAAATGAGTCAGTTAGGCTGCTCAATATTTCTCAATAAATATCAATATTTTTGTTGTTTTAAATTTTTTACATTGATTTAAGAACATTTTAGTTAAAATTGAAAAAATTAAAATCATACAAAATAATTGTCAAAATTTGAAAAATATTTTTTGAAAAGAAAATCCATGTCAAAATACAATTTTCCATACAAAAATTAAAAATTTCTAGAAAAATAATGAAAATAGACCCAAAATCGGTCATTTTTTAATAAAGTTTTTTTAACTTTCTTTATTTTTTTTTTTTGCTTCTCTTACTTTTTGAATTTTAAAATGCGGCACTGGACAAAACTATTGAGTTTCATTTGAAACACACTTTTGATTTAAATGCTTTTCCAACCCTGGAAAAAATATGACCGATAACTAACAGATATTTTTTTATTTCAATTCTTTCAGAGCCAAACTGGGGACTACCGTTAGCAATCGCTGCCAACTTGCACGTTCCGTACCGAATTAAATTAGGTGTGGATAATTTGGATGCCATTCACGTCAAGGATCACAACAAAAAAGGTACGTTTTTTCCTTTTTGTTACCGCATTTCGAAGAAAAAATGCGGTATTATGCTGGAGATGTCGTACGTCATGTGTGGCCTAATTGGAATGCACCCGGAATGCACCCGGAATGCAACCGGAATGCAACCGGAATGTCAATCGGAATGTCGGAATGCAGCTGGAATGTCGGAATGCAGCCGGAATGCAGCCGGAATGCAGCCGGAATGCAGCCGGAATGCAGCCGGAATGCAGCCGGAATGCAGCCGGAATGCAGCCGGAATGTCGGAATGCAGCCGGAATGCAGCCGGAATGCGGAATGCAGCCGGAATGCGGAATGCAGCCGGAATGCAGCCGGAATGCAGTCGGAATGCAGCCGGAATGTCGGAATACAGCTGAAATGTCGGAATGCAGCCGGAATGCGGAATGTAGCTGGAATGCGGAATGCAGCCGGAATGCGGAATGCAGCCGGAATGCGGAATGCAGCCGGAATGCGGAATGTAGCTGGAATGCGGAATGCAGCCGGAATTCAGCCGGAATGCAGTCGGAATGCAGCCGGAATGTCGGAATACAGCTGAAATGTCGGAATGCAGCCGGAATGCAGTCGGAATGCAGCCGGAATGCAGCCGGAATGCAGTCGGAATGCAGACGGAATGAAGCTGAAATACAGCTGAAATGTCGGAATGCAGCCGGAATGTAGCCGGAATGCAGTCGGAATGCAGACGGAATGCAGTCGGAATGTGGATGTAATACAGTTGAAATGTCGGAATGTAGCTAGAATGAAGCTGAAATACAGCTGAAATGTCGGAATGCAGTCGGAATGCAGCCGAAATGTCATCGGAATGTCGGAATATACCCGGAATGCAGTCGGAATGCAGCCGGAATGTACTCAAAATGCACTCAAAATGGGTGCATTCCGAGACATTCCGGGTAAATAATTAAATTTAAAATATCCCAATTAAATAACAACATTAAACTTATACACCTGAAATGCGGTACCGTTGAACGTACGCTGTACGGATACAGCTTGATCTGGTTATTTTAATGTCTTGCCAAATGCCAAAAAAAGAGAAAAAAGCCAAGACTTACATGTATGCCAGAACGTTGTTTATGCATATAATTGCTCATTACCTTTTTCTTATGATAATTCAAAAAGTGTTTTTGACTGCAAGATGTCTTGCAAAGTTTTTCTTTGTCGCGTCTTGTCTGTTCAAATGACGCTGACATGAAAAGCGACAAGCAAAGCTCCATTAAAAATGTTTCCAAGTAAATTATAATAATGAACAACGACGCTTGTTAAACAAATAAAAAGTTTGTCTCGTCTTCTCGTTAAACCAGTGCGCGGGATTTTTGACAGACGTGTGTAACAGTTGTTCTAAAATTCATTAAGGTTGATTTATTTATTAATTTTTTTTTTGCGTTTTTTGTACCGTAACATGGATTAACGACAAAGATAGAAAACTCAATCAATATGCAAAACGAGTAAAAATATATGATGTTCACCTCATAAACTTGTGTATGTGAGCTTTCTGTGACACACATGTCTAAGCATCTGTCTCGGTGGTCCGTGTTTCTCATCTCACTCAACATTGAATGCAAATTTAAAATGAAACAACTTTTTTTACGTCGATATAAATATTGACATGGAAAATCTTGCACACATATGCACAATTTTATCAGCTTCATTCATTCACGTATCGTTAAAAATTCACTCATGCAAACGATTTTTGCTAAACTTAATGTTTCTCCTCTTTACATAAAAGCATCGATCGTGATCGAACAAATATTTATTTTTATGCTCAAAATGTGTCGTGTAGTTCTTGATTAGAAAAAATTACGAATCATCAGAACGCATCAATAAATATTCACCGAAAATGTCGTAATTTTCATTTATTTTTAGCAAAATTTGAAGTTACTTGTTGATACAGTAAGAGACAATTTTAGAATTACGTGTCAACAATTTTCCGCTTCCACGGTGTTTTTGGTTCGAGACACAAGTTTGCACAAAATGCACATCGATGACGACGCATGACGCTATGCAAAAATGAAAAAGTGTCATCATATTTAGAATATTTGCGCTTCTGGCAGTGAACATAAGTATATATTGTACATGGAAATTGTACATGTTGTCATTTTATGTTGAAAATTCTAAAATTGAGGAAACATAAAATGATGGAATCGTCCAACTGAAAATGTTCATTTGAGTAGTAATCATTCCAACACTAATAATTTCATTAATTTTGTACGAAAATTACTCTCGAGTTGAAAACTAGCTTCCTCCGTGAACACCAAGAAATACATTTTAATTTAAACAAACCGTGTACACAAAGTTTGAATACAGTTAAAATGTTTGTTTTTATCAAATTTGCGGTCAAACTATACGAAATTTGTTTACTCATAGCACACAAATTATTCATAGACGGAAAAGTTTTGTGGAAATTTTCATGTTTTCTCACTTGTTTGTTCCTTTTGAAATTTACAAGTTTTAAGAAGGATTTTTTTTAATCGATTGATTTCGATAAATTTTCCGTTAAAATTTATTTTCAATTTAAATTTAATGAAATTTCATTTTCAATTAAACAACGCCCAATAAATTTTTTCAACTTGGTTTAAGGACCAAAAAAAAATTCGACACAATTTTTTTCATTTAGTTGTAGAAAATAATTTCGTGTTCTTTGAATTGTTAAAAATGTGAAAAAATGGTTATAAGTAACAATACTTATCATATTATCTTAAATTTTCTCATTTTTTTATATAATTCTGGTTCAATATGTTTATTTCTATCAAGGGCGGATCTAGAGAGGGGGCAATTGCATCCCCCTTTGAAGCTTAAAAAGCACTAAAAATCACAAAAATCACAAAAAATTTAACAAAAAAGGTACTAATTTGTATAATTTAATCAAAAATTTGTAAAAAAAAATACGAGGAACAAAAAAGCTCTTTTTCGATATTTTCAAATATTAAAAAAAAATTGACAAGAGTTAAAATACGTGTCAAATATTTTCGAGTCCTCTGTCATTAAAAAATCAAAATTGTTGGAAAAAAATCGAAATATGTAATTTGCTAGGCGGTGTAATTAAATGTGTTGCCACGAATTTGCCCACGATATTGATTTACCATTAAAAATAGGGGAGACGCCTGGTACATGAGGCAGAATCATCGACGCACAATGAAAAGAGAGAGATAACGTCATTCCACACGATTGACTTGAAGACTTTTCTGTTTGGTGATATGTTTTCTTGTCTCTTCGTGCATATGAAGAAGCCTACAAATAAATATTTTATCGATAAAGACACCAGCAGCAAAAACTTTTTTGATTCACTCGGTTAAATCGATGGGATCTGACTGCCTTAAATTCGCTACTATTACATAAGCTCTCAATTGATTGATTGAAATCTCCTTCTTTTTTGAACGAAGGAACGAAATCTGTAGAAAATTGATGCTCATGAATATTTGACTACGGAAAATCTTAATAATTCGAGGCACACTTTAAATATTTTCTTCAATGTTTAATATTGAAAAATCATTCAAGTGAAATAAAGTGACTAAAAATAGGAAAGCTTGTATCGAGCGGTTTGCTCCCCATTTTTTAATCAGTTTCTAGTTGAGTTACGGCATTATGACAAGATGCTCCAAAATATTTCATTTAAAATCATATTTTACAGTTTATTAGCTCATGATTGGCTCTCGTTGTTGTTTTCGCAATAAAAAAAAAAGAGCCGACACGAGAAAAGGTCTATTGGTTTTGTTATTGTAAACAGTCCTTGAGTACATAAAAAATAAACAAATAATTGCGTCTTGAACCAAGGCGAGATGATTGTGTCGTATCTATTGTATCCTTCTATTAGAGAAAAATATGATTTCCGAGAAAAATTGCGTTTTATTTATTATTATCAGAGGTTTACCGACCAACGATGTGTAAAAATGTGTCGATAGTCGTGTTGTTATGTGGACATAAACAGTAAAATAAAACGCATTAACGACATAAATTATGGCTTTTGGAATTTCCATTTGTTAGCGTAATGATGATCATGCTAAATGACGGAATAAAACACAAATCATTGAGTTTTTAAAACTAACCAGGCTTTATAACAATTCACACGTCAAATATTTCATTATCGAGACCGAGACGACGAAAATGATGAAAAACGCAACTGATGTTAATTGCATAAAGAAAATAATTATTATTTCCGTCTCCTCGGGGAAATATGGAGAAATAGAGAGGTGACCTGATTATTAAAGAGTGAAATAAAATGCATAATAAAAAAAAGTTCGATCGAACCAATCAACTCTTTCCTCGTTGTAACGCCATTTAACTCGCTTCCTCACTAATAGCAAAATAATAATAAAGCGTAAAGCAATAAAACAAAAATAATTACTTCACATAAGTTTAATTATATCCGACTATTATTCATTTTCGCATTCACGTATCTAATATTCTTTTTTCATCAACATCAACGTTATTATTGTGGAAAAAGAGTTGGTCGTTCGCTTGACAATACGGGCAAATGATGTTGACGATTTACGATAACAAAACCAACGATACAATTAAACTACGGTCGTCGCAGAATTAACGAAAAGATATAAAAAATAAAGATGTCGTTCGGAAAACAAGAACTTGTAACTTTACGACCTTAATTTTGATAACTTTGTCATTTATTTAACCACGTGACTTGAAAAGCTTTTGAACTAAGTGAACTACAAAAAATTGAAACCACGCGACCTTAAAAAATTCAAACCACGTGACTTTAAAAAAATTTCAAACCACGTGACCTGAAAAATTTTAAAACCAGTAGACCTGGAAATATCAAACCACGTGACCTACAAAATCAAACAATGTGATTTAAAAAATTTCAAGCTAAAAGAGCTCAAACTTTTTAAACCAAATGACCTGAAAATTTTTCGAACCACGTGACCTGAAAATTTTTCAAACCAGGAGACCTGAATTATTTTCAAATTCGTGATCTTAAAAATAAAACCACGTGGCTTAAGCATTTTTAAACTGTGATAACTATTCAGTTTGATCAGAGCAATCACCAAACCGGAAAATTTTTTGAAACCACGTGACCACTAATCCCGCAGAGTAATGTCGCATTTTGGCTCGCTGAAAAATTTTGTTTGAGTAGAAATTTGTTTTATGTCAATTTATGATTGTATTGAACTAAATTTTATGAAGGAGAGATAAGTTAATTTTTCATTTTAAATTCGTAGGTTTAAAAATTTTAATTTAAACTTTTACGTTTTCAAAAATACGCTTATATGAAATTTCCACCTGTCTATTTTCCGATTTATTTTTGTGACTTTTTTATTACACTACAAAAAAGTGAGAGAAATTTTATCCGGAAGGAATGGGCTGTAAATCAACGAGTATTAAAATTTGTTTTCTTTTATGCGTGTGTTTTGCTTGCGTTGTCTTTTACGAAAAACTGCGAGAACATAAACTTTATAACGAAATTAATTAGACGCGTAATTGTCACACGTGCGTAAACAATATATTTTTCCCGTATCCCGTGCAAGAAAGATTTTTACAACTTTTTTCTTCTTTTTTTCCAGTCATCATCGTGTGCTCGCCGTTGAACTCGGTCACCACCAGTCGCATCCTTCGTCGCTACAAGGATTTACAACATGCCAATATTCTCCTGATCGACATCATTGGTTCAGTTTTTAACACGGAAAACGAAATTTATACATACAACAAACATCACAATATTTTTGTACTGACAATTCTTAGTGAAAAGTTTAAAAATCTCCTCAATACGACATTTACATCGGATTTTAGTCATTATTATCGTTTGGATCAGGAGTTGGACACGTTGCTGGATAACGAAACGACTGTTGGTAATGACGAAGGCGGCAGCGATGGTGTCCGCGGTTTGTGGTTCAACGAAACGCAACTGTTTTCAATCAATGCGAATCTGTGTAACTTATCGAGCTTCCTTGCGAACGAAACACTAAGTGATTTGTATAAAAACCAATCGCTGTGCGAGACAAAATTAAAACGTTTTTGCCGTCTGCCACTAATTGACATTTCGCCGATCGCGTTGAAGATGAAGATTAAACAGTTGTGTCATATAATAAGTAACACGTCGGAGACAGTGACAAATACAAATAATACAACAAAAAGCTTTACTAGTTTTAGCAACAACAACGACATAAATCCCTCGACAAATCACATAATTTTCAGCGAATATTTTAATCTTTTTAATTATGTCGTCTATATGGTGACAGACAAGAATAGCAGCAGCACGTCGTCGAGTGGCGTCGACGAGAAATCCATTCAATTCGACTTTGTTATTCTCGATTTTAAGCGCGTGGACAACGGGTCAACGATCATATGGCGTCCGTTCCTCATTCTGCAGCAAAATCAAATGGCACAAGATCAGTTTACGATGCACACAATTATCAGCAATTACTTTGACCAAATTATCACATCGCCCGGCGGTCTCGTTACGTGCGGCATTTGGTGCTGGATTGTCATCGCTATCGTTTTCGTCTTACTCATTTTCATTATTTTCATCAGTATCCTGATTGGCATTGCTGTCAGGTGAGTACAATTTTTTTTTTAGTTTCATTTGAAAAAGAAAACATCATCAGATAAGCTTTTTAGGCACTGAGAGCAGATGAGAATCATTAAAATTTTATAAAGCGTTTCAGATTTCGTTACCGTACTTATATGCAAGAGAGATGAAAGGAGGAGTTCTTCAAAAGTTTGTTTGAGTACGCACTCACTTTTGTTAATTTTCGCAACGAATTTTCTACATATTTGCTCAAAAATTTATCTTGTTATTCGCATATTTTCCATTTTCTGGCATTTTCATTTCATGCCTTTTCTATAGCAAATTTGCACTGTAAAAAATTTATGTTTCGCGACACGAAATTTGATGCGAGACGTGAAAAACTTAATTTTTTGGCTTTCTTGAAGCAATAACAAATTTACGAGTATGTTTCATGGCGAAAAATGATCTATAAGTATAAAAAAATTGGAAAAAATTTCCCTCAAAAATCACGAAATAGCTAAAAAATTGCAAATTTGTTCAGAAATCATAATTTCACTGAAAGCTTGATTTTTGAGCAACTTTTTAAAAATACTTTTCGGGTCGAGCAGATCATTTTTCATCATGAAACATTTGCCCAAAAATTTAAAATTGCTTCAAAAAAGCGAAATTTAAACTTTCCACGTCTCAGTAGTGCGACAACGAATATTTTCCTTCCTGTGTAATTGATATAAATTTCGAGAAATAAGCTTAGCATGAAGCCAAATAAGTTTTAAGAGAAACCCGTTGTGATATCTTTTTGTTTTTGTTTCTGACGTGGCAGATCAAATTTTGTATAAATGAGTCAATTGCTGGCTATTAATGTCATTTTTGGTCAATTTCCTCTTAAATCGAGCAATTTTTCCGCAAAATTGTACCATTTTCGTCCGTTCTTGACATTCGTTTGCATCTGTGTCACTTATACAGTTCAGTGAACTTGTCATTGATGTTGTCGTATGCTGTCCAGATTATGTCTCTCATATAAATTGCCATCTACTTCTTCTTCTTCTTCTTTCTCTTCTACCACAATTTTTTCTCAGAAATGTATCTGTATGGCATTTAGTTATGTATATTTGACCTGAAAAATGACTCAAACTCCCACGTGTAACACTGTCGCAAGGAAATTTTTGCTCAACAAAAGAATTCATCCTAATTTTTCATGGAGTTGTATAACGTTTACCGGCGTGCAAAAAGATCATATTTCCGTCCCAATTTATATGGAACAGATACACAAAAAAAAAATAGACTCACTCCTTTCTGTATCGTCACAAAGAACGGTTCTTATTACACTCACTTCATCTTCTTCAAGTCGCTCTCATCAAGTGTGTAACGTAACAACTATGGTACTTATCGTCTTTCTAGCTTTTATTTTTTATTTCTTGCATCTTTTAGTCCATCATTCACATGGCACTCTGTCTCTCGATGATATATGAAGAAGGAAAAATCCGTTTTATTTTATTTTTTCTCAGCGACACACAGACAAAAAAGATAAAAATAAAAAATATGACGGAATAACTCAAACACTTTTTAACATGTGAACATCAAACGGTAAATGCACATAGCTTCCTGCTTTTCTTTTTGTATCATGTTTGCAAAGGTGAACCTTTTCTCCTCGTACATGTATTTCAAAGTAATTTTTCATCTCAAAAACGACAAAAAAAAAATCGAGATATTTCAAAGTTGTTGAGATATTTCAAAGAATTTTGTCGATTTTTCACTTATCGCACCCATACAATCGAAGAAGTAAACTCAAAATCCATATAAATTTTGTCACAGCATCACTCAAATTTTGCTTAGCGAATCTTTTTAAACTTTTCTTGTTATGTAGGAAGCATAGCTATGAGAGCAAAAGAGGGAAGAGTATACTTAGAAAAATTATGAAAAATTTAAAAAATATCTAAATATAGCAAAATATTGAAAAATTTTATTGATTGCATTGGTATTTGGTTTTTAAAAAATAAAATAAGAAAAATAACGGAATTTTACGGTTGACCTAAGTCATTTCATAAATTCGATTTAATTTTTTCGAAGTTTCTGTGTCATGTTTCATTTCCAAATTCGGAAATTCAATGGGGCAAAATAAAAAAATATATAAAAAATTACAGTTTTTTTGATTTTTATATTATTTGATTTAAAAACTCTAATTTTTGAAAAATTTTAGAATTTCAAAAAAAAATTCAATAAATGCATTAATTGTTATTTTTTCAAAAATTTTTGACTGATATTAAAAAAAAAAATTCGAATTAATATTGCAAATCTAAATATATTTGACTATTTTTTGAATAAAAACTATGGAGCGCCCTAAATTTTAATCGCAAAAAATTATTTATTGAATGAAATGTGAATAGAAATTTTTTTACCTGTTAAGATCACTCTTTAAAAAAACATTCAACACGTACAAAAGCCATCATTGTGTAAAATTTCAATGTCATCTTTGTCCTTGAACTAGCAACAAACAAAAACATACACATAAAAGTTATAGTTCTCTAGCAAAAAAAAACTATTCTGTCGATGGCAGAGCAAGCAATTCAAAAAACATATTTTTGTTCCATATCTCGGCTATACTCTCGACAACAATAAAGGCAAATTTGACAGTTGTTTATCGCAAACGAGAGGCGACAGAATACTTGCTCGACAATGACAGCAACGACGACGACAATTGAAAAACAAAGACAAATAAAGCACGTTCGTGATCGGTTAAGTATTTTTCCAAACCTTTCATGCTAGTTAATACCATTTGGGCACGTTGTGCAAATAAATTCATTATTTAACGAAGAGACACGCAGTTGATTGGCGAATGTTGTCCTGTTGAACGTTTACCTTTTTTTCTTCTGCGAATCGTTAATAGTATAAAAGAGAAAATTCGACAGATTTTTTTAGTGTTTTCCGATATGCAAAATATTTGTTGGATCGTAAAAATCTCAGAAGTATCATTGAACTCATAAATTTGAAACAAAAAGAAAAATACCAGACGTCTCCACTTGTTGCTCTATATCTGATGAAAATCCAATGAAAATAATATTTTAAAACTTTATTAACTTGTTTTCTTTTCTCTTTTTCAGAAATTATTTGTTAAAGAAACGCCTTTCAAAGGGACCAAACAAAATTGTTCTATCAACATCCGATTTTGTGTTTCCTGTTGATGCAAGACGAGTAAGTATTCCGTACCTTCATTGTGAGCAATTTTCATTTTTCTTATCTCAGATGATCAGATATTTCATAAAGAAGAGTCAATAAAAGACATAAAAGCAAAAAAACGGAAATGATGAAATATTTACAGTAACGGTCCGCTCTCTTAACTAAATTGATTTCACCATATAAAATTTATTTCGAACAATTTTTCAATATTTTGTCTTTCTTTTCTTCTCCATGTTTCCATCATCCGACAATAAAAATTCTGCCACATTTCATTTTACTTATGGTTTTTTTCTGCTGTGTCTCACCACATGCACGCCGATACTTTTCGTCGAGAAGCTGCTATAAAATATGATTTTTGTATTTACAACCTCTTCTCCTTTTCTCTTATTTTTTCTCTTTTCTTTTCTTGACTTCATTGAAATTTATTGAAGAAAATTTTGTTAGTATATTCACTACGTAAGTTTTCATAAAGTTTATCTTTTTGCACATGTGAATATGGATATGCGGTAGCAGGAGAGAATGAAAAAAAAGTAAACAGAAACGAGATGTCATTACCTTTTATTGTATACGTCTATTGTCTAAAGTATCTCATTGTGACATCGAATGTACGAGACATGTCGAAAAATATTGACTCAAGATTATTTTATATGAATATTGAATCACATCGCAATAAAAGTGATAAAATATTTTATTTTATTATCTTTTTGGAATCAGCAACTTTTTACGAGTTTCCTTTTTTATTTATTTTTTATTATTAATGAAAGGGAAGGAAAAGAAATGTTAATATGAGGCAATAACTTTATTAATTAAAAATGATTCATAATCATGCACGCGTTTAAAATTGCTTAACGGCAAAGCGAGCAATTTATTATTCGTGTCGTTTTTCCATTTATATTTCATGTAAAATAATTTATTTCATCTCTCCGTAGCTGCTTAAGTCGCGTCTACATCTCTTTTTTGTACAACAACACCAATTTGCTACTCGTGTAGAAAAAAAACTTCCGTGAAACGCTCCCAAACATTAGCATACATTATCCGGTCTTATATACATTATAATAATAATCTGTCGTGCGTTGTGTCGTCGCAGGATATTCCGACAATAATAATAACGAAAAATATATAGAGCGAAATTAGAAATTGAAATTATATTTCGTGCGAATACAATGTGACAACGACAGCACACAGAGAGGTAAAAAAAGGCATTAAATTATGTTTTCATATTTAAAATGTTAATATTTATCCGTCACTCTATTTTTATCACGCTCAGTCGTTATCGCGTCCGCACTCATCATCAGTTGGGCTGTTATGGCCGCAGGCACATGAGAGGCACCGGAAAAGCGTAAATTTGTTTTTGTAATTAATTAATGATAACACGGCAGGAAACAAACAAGATGCGAAAACGATTGGAATAAATTTTGATCATTTGAAATAATTTATTTTCTTTTACCGCATTTTAATATTTATTTTTCATACACGTGTCTTTCGCAAAAATTTAATGAAAATACCTAATAATGAATAAATTTAAAAATTTATGAAAAAGGTAAAAAATTAAATTTTCAAGATCGTCAAAAAGATAAAATTTTAGGAAAAAAACATAAAAAAAGGTGCCTGGGAAACTTCTGAGAGACTCGGAATTTTCGTCAAAAATTGGAAAAACTTTAAAATATATAATTTTTAATTTTTTTTTTTTGTTATCTTAACAACTTTTGAAAAACTACGGGAACATTCGAAAAACCGAAAAAAAAATTACAGGAAACATTGAAATGCTTTTAAACTATATTCGTTTCAACGAATGCTTTTAAATCTCAATTTTTCTAGGAGCGACAAAACGTAATTTAAATAAAAATGTTTGCATTGTCTACGGAACATCATCATCAACCTACAATGGCAACAAAAAAAAATCGAAAAAAGGAAATATTTTGATTGACATGTATTCATATTTGGTTACATTCTCCACGTAAAAGAAAAGAAAATTTACATTGAAATTTGAACTTTTGTTGCCTTTTCCCTCACATCGCTCCGAATAAATATACTTAGGCACTCTTCTAAAGGTACATACTCCAAAAAAATACCCGACCCTATCCTCACGGTATTCAATTGAATTCCTTGTAAGAAAACAAACAACTTGTTAAACAACATCAAAACACTCAAAAGGAAAAAAAACGACGGAGAATAAATATACACGTCCCAAACCAAACACATATCATATTATTAAAATTCTTGTCGTTCAACATTCCTGGGAGTCATTACTGCATGTTGTTGTTGTTGTTGTTATAATGTCAAGTCAGTTTACTTATGTATACATTACAAAGCATTGTCATTATTTTTATGAACAAACAAATTTTTTACATAAAATATCACAAACTTTTTTGATTATAGAATTTTTTTGTTGCCTTTTTTCCTGGAAAAGAAGATTTTATCATTCATCGCAAGAATTTTTTATGATGGGTGCCCCTAAATTTATTTAAATTTTATGATGAATAGACCACTTAATTAACTTAATTTTACGATTTTCATAAATTATGGGTCATGGGGTTGAGATCCGCAATTACGGATTTTGTTTTTTTTTTTGGGACGACGCTCATTAAGATAAACCCCTTTTAAAATCGTTTTGGATTTCATTTCATTTTTCGTGTTTTTTTTATTTGCAGGTAGATGAGGGCATCGAGGCTATGCTGTGTTGCTGGTTACAACAACTCCAGGAGTTTGGTGGTCCCGAAGTTGATAAGCCCGATTTGCTCAAGGGTTCCATCGGATCTCTGAAGAATTTGGGCTTACCCACTGCTAAAAACTCCAGTAATCCAAGTCTTACGCGGCACAACACACTGGCTGATGTCCGGGCAAGATATAACGTAGGTTGAAAATTAAATGAAATTAATTGGTGTCGTAAACAGACAAATCAAAAAATAAAATTATTTCCTTGCTTGCAGGGTGATATAGTGCAATTAAAGGAAATAAATGGAGCTAGCAACACTGTGGAGTTGAAGACGAAGGCAATGGATCATTTATTGGTAGCTCATGCATTACGTCATGAAAATATCAATCCACTTATTGGTAAGTAATTACTTTTTGTGGGATTTACTTGAAAAACTAAAGTGAAGCAAAATGTTACTCTTGAAAATGTCTGTCTGTGAATCATGAGTCCTCTTTTACTTGTGTAACTTATCTTAAATTATTTTAAAATTTCGTCCAAAATAATAAGAGAGAAAAATTGAAATTTTTTTTTACTAATTTTTAAAAGCTGAATTAGTCACAAAAAGTAAAAAGAAATTTCTTTGAAATATTTTAGAATTTTTATGAAATTTTTTTAATGAGAAAAATGTAAATAATTCGCCTAAACCACTAATGAAATTAGGACGTAATATAGAATTTAGTCCCATGACTAAAATCCAAATTTAGAAAAATTTATTATAGCAATTTTCTCGATTTTTGATCAATTTTGATGAAAAATGTGTTCACTAAAATTTATTGTTCAAAAACGTAAAGAATTTTTAATTAAATTAATTAAAAAATACTTTTGAGACAAAAATTTAAAAAATTAAATTTAATCGCCTTAATAGAACTACATAAACTTTAAAATTCTAAAGAATTTATTGATTAATTTAAAAAAATTAGAGAATGGAATGGACTTTTGTTACCACACAGTTTAGCTTTATGACTCAAAATTTCTTGTTTATTATTTTTGCTGTGAAAACTTTGACCTACATTACATTCCATTCGCCTCAAGACACAATTGAGAGGAATATGTTGCCACTAACATCATTATTTTACTTTTGTTTGTATTTTTTTGTTGATTTTGCCTTCCGGATATTTTAGAAAATTGTTTGTTTGTTGATTTGTATTTGTTTGTTAAGAATTATTTGCTAAGATAGCTAAGCGCGTGTGAAAATACTCTCAATTCATTGAGTGGATTAGCAAAAATGAATGAATGAAGAGGAAAGAAAATAAAAAGACTAATCACACTGGATTATAAATAAGCTGAAAATCATAAAATTAGTCGCCCGTTTAATTAGATTAAAAGCTAATGGTGTCATTGACGTGGTGTTGTGACACCAAAATATTTTGCTGTCTCTGATAGACCAGACGTCCCCATCGCCAAACCATTTGAAAACGAATGAATACTACAATTCCATTTCCAAACATTTGATTCTCATTTCCGCTCATGCATATATTATGGCATTCAAAAATCATTCCATCTACTGTGTCGCAAGTAATCCAAAGTTTCATTAACTTTTTAATATCCTCAATGGAGTCATTCGGATTCATTCATATTCATCTAGTCTCATTCACAGAAATAATCTTCGTAGCGCCGTTGCTCCCTCTTTTGTGTATGTGCACCAAGCTGGATCAAATTTAACGGTATATTGGAAGGAAATTCATTTGAAAAGCAATAATATCCGATTGAAAATGCTCCGAGGCGTATCAATCAATAACAACTTTGATGTTTATTGTAAATTGATCATGTATGAAATGAATTGTGATGAAAAATGTATACGGGATAAGAAAAATATGAAACCGCCTACGTAAACAAAGCCAATTATATTTCACTTCATGAATTGCGAACGATGAAAGCTTAACCTGCAATTGTGTTTGTGACCCACATTGAGTTGATTTGCGAGAAAATTCACACTTTGCTGTAAAAAAAATTATCGTCATCATGGAAAAGTGTGTTATCAACGATCTGCTGATGCAATAACATTTTTCGTGCATGTATTCAATGTTCATGTTGCTCATATCAACGCGTAGGTTTATCATTTTGTGGTATCTGAATTAACACGAGGGAAATTTCAGTTACTCGTTATGAAGGATCAAAAGAATCAATCGAACATGCTAATGACCTAAAATCTAAATTTCTTAAAAAAATCATTTATTTTTTACGCACGAAAGGTCTGACCTTTGATTTACAAAAAATTTTTTATACACTATTTAGAACATTTTTCGGTAAGAATTATTTAAAAATTTTTACATTTTTTTTCGCCTCTGTGTTAATAATAATTTTTTTTCTCGTGATTCAATGATATTTTTGAAAAATTTTCTGAATTTTGGATTCAAAGGTTTCGTATAATTTCCATTAAATCGATTAAGCTTAGAAATTTTGAAATTGATCATCTTTTTTGTCGACAACAAATCACAAAAAAATATTCTCTTATTATTTTAGGAGGCATCAGAAGACCTAAATGAGCTCTTCGATTTGAAATAGAAAATTTTCTGCATAAATTTGATTTTAAAAACTTAAAAATAAAGGAAAAAATTAAAAAAAAAAATAATTTTACAACAACAAAATAGTAAAGAATAAAAAAAAACTCGCATTTTCTCAGTTTGTCAAAAAATGCATGTGTGCGATTGAATTTTTTGATCCTTTCTATTGAATTGCTGTAGATAAATTTCGTATAAACCAAAATCAAAGGTTACATGTAGGTAACTATCGATATTTTTCGTATAAACACACGTTCAACTCGTCAAACCCACACTTTGAATTCTATCTATCAATCATCGAAACCAGTCGACACACCGCCACCGCGATGTTTGCCTCAAAATGTTCCACATCACACACATCTTTCGTTCGAAAAAAGTGTAAATGATGCCTCAAATGACGTGCAAATACGATTGAGATTCATATGTCGGCACAAAATTCTTCTGTTCAAAGCTTGTTCGTCGTCGTCGTCGCATGACACAACACGTGCAAATAAGGCAAAGCAAATAAGAAGATTAAGTGAAATTGTGTGCTTTTCTCGATGTCGACGTCGTTTTCGCCGAGCAAACAAAACCATCTAAATTATTCAATATTGTATTTTTCCTCCTAACTGTAACTGTCAATAATTAATGCTGTGATTTATTTTCCCTCTTCGTAGGTTGGATCAGCGATCCCCAACGCACTGCCATGGTGTTTGAATACTGCTCACGTGGCTCGTTGCAAGACGTCCTCATCATGGACGAAATAAAGCTCGATTGGTCCTTCCGTTTATCTCTTCTCACCGATCTCGTTCGTGGAATGCGTTATTTGCATTCGTCGCCGATTCGCGTGCACGGAGCTTTATCGTCCCGCAATTGTGTCGTTGATGCTCGGTGGGTGCTTAAAATTACGGATTATGGTGTGCCGGCATTCTATGAAGCGCAAGGCTTACCGATGCCCACAAAGACGGCAAAAGAACTTTTGTGGACGGCACCTGAGGCACTTCGTGGCACGAAAAATTATCCCAAATGCGGAACACAACCCGGCGATGTCTACTCTTTCGGCATCATTATGCAAGAAGTTGTGGTGCGAGGAGAGCCATATTGCATGTTGTCACTGTCGCCAGATGAGATAATTGCAAAAATCAAAAAACCACCGCCACTGATAAGGCCATCCGTGTCAAAGGGAGCCGCACCACCGGAAGCAATCAACATCATGCGACAATGTTGGGCGGAAAATCCGGAAATGCGACCTGATTTTGTCACGTAAGGCATAATTTGTGTACAATTTAAAAAAAATATTTTACATTATTTTGGTTCTTAAAATGTTAGGAGAATTTTCTTTTTCAGTTTTTTATAGGCCTTTTTAAAATATTCATAAAAAAATGTAATAAAACTAAATTTATTTTGTTATAAAAATTTTAATTTTCACCAATTTTCAATGATTTTTGGAAGTTTTTCAAGTGAAAATGAAAAAGTTTTATGATTTTACACCTAAAATCAATTAATTTTTGGAATTTTGTGACAATTTTTAAAGGTTTCGAGATATTTTGAATTAATTTTTTAACTTTTTCAAAATAAAAATTTTTCAATAAATTTACAAAAATTTGAAAAGTTTCGAGGAAAAAAATAAGTTTTTAATTTTAACAAAATATTACAAAAATTTTAGAATTTTTTAATTTGATTTAACTTTTTGAATTTTCATGTTCAAATAGATTTTCTAAAAAAGTTATAAAATATGTACTTGAAACATTTTTTTTTAATTGAACTTTACTTTTATTTTTATTTATTTTCTCATATTTAACATTTTTAGTGTCTGTGAACGCTTTAAGCAACTAAATCAGGGCCGAAAAGTAAACTTTGTCGACACAATGTTCCAAATGTTGGAAAAATACTCGAACAATCTGGAAGAGCTTATTAGAGAAAGGACTGAACAATTAGAGATAGAACGAAAGAAAACCGAACAACTCCTCAATCGAATGTTGCCCAAGTGAGTAATTCAATTAATTTCTTCTCATTTCGTTTTTTTTTCAACCAATTTTTTTTTCAGTTCTGTTGCAGAAAAACTCAAAATGGGTTTGGCAGTCGATCCCGAGGAATTCTCAAACGTGACAATCTACTTTAGTGATATCGTTGGCTTTACCACAATTGCTGCGCATTGTACTGCGGTACAAGTTGTTGATTTATTAAACGATCTGTACACTTGCTTTGACGCAACAATTAATGCTTATAACGTTTATAAAGTAAGTAACTGCTACTGAGAACAATTATTTTTCTGTTTATCGCCTCTGTTCCTTTGCTTTCACCAAATATGTATGCAATAATGAGAACAAGAGCAAACAAAAGAACTACTTGACATTCCATTTATAGTTCTGCAAATGACTTTTTATGCAACACGCTACAAGTGAAACAATAGAAAATTACTTTTCTGCCATTCTTTTGTCGTAGGTTGAGACAATAGGCGACGCGTATATGGTAGTGAGTGGACTGCCACTGCCAATTCCCGACCACAGCGAGCAAATTGCGACGATGGCACTTGATTTACTCCATCAAAGTGGAAATTTTAAAGTGCGTCACTTACCAGGCGTTCCTCTTCAGTTGCGCATTGGACTGCATACTGGTAATTTTTATGGAAATAAATTAATTAACAAACTTTTTTTTTTAACTTTTCTTTTGTGTTTTTACAGGCCCTTGTTGTGCGGGTGTTGTGGGCTTAACAATGCCACGCTATTGTTTATTTGGTGATACAGTTAATACTGCCAGTAGAATGGAATCAACAGGTAAGCAGATTTTTTTGATAAGAAATTGTTTGATAAGAAATTTCCTTCGTCAGTTTCTTCCTGTTTTACATAACCAAGAACTTTGCTTCAATTTTATCGTCTACTAAATTTCCGGCAACACACGTGCAGTAATAAAAACTTTTTACATGCACATAGTTCAACATGGAATAAATCACTCCATTGTTATGTTACAAAATCGAGACACACACAGACAAAAAAAATATATAAAGTTGTCGTTTGGAGGACGTTCATAGACGGTGTCGCATTTTGACTTGGATGAATGTGTGACTTGACAAATTTTAAACCACGTGACCTTAATTTTTTTTTAACATGGATCACGTGGTTCATAATGCGGCTTTGTAAATTTCTAGTTTTAAACCACGTGACCTTGAAAAAATTTAAACCACGTGACTTAGGTTAGGTTAGGTTTGAGGATGCCGAAAACCTATTGTGATCTCCACGTGACTTTAAAATATTTTAAACTTCCAAACCACGTGACATGGGAAATTTTTAAACCTGGACCATTTTTTAACCACGTGATCTTGAAATATTTTAAACCACGTGACCTTAAACATCTTCGAGCCACGTAACTTGAAAATAATTTATACAGCGTAACTTAAAAAGAATCAAATAACGAGACCTGAAAATTTTTTAAACCACGTGACCAAAAGAATTTTATAAACCTATATATTAAATGTGACTATATTAAAATTTTAAACCACGTGACTTGACACATCACTACCGACAATCTCACGGTAATATCGCATTTTTTTGCGAAATGCGGTAAAATCTAGTTTTATGCAATTTTGCACTTTTTCTGCCGTTCACAAAAAGCCTGTGAGAAACGATATGTGTTGCCTTTAGCGGTGAATCAATGGGAATTCTCTTTTGTGCGATATGCGAATAATTTATTTATGTCGGATCGAACAATGTTAAATGTCGAATTAATTCAATTATTACTTACTGCAGGATCGTCATGGCGGATTCACATGTCGCAAGAAGTGTGTGACTTGTTGGAGGAAGCAGGAGGTTACATCATCGAGCCACGTGGACCGATAGAGATCAAGGGAAAAGGAACAATGAACACTTATTGGTTGCTGGGGAAAGAGGGATTCAATAAAACGCTGCCCACACCACCGCCAATCGGGTACGAAATTTGAACTAATTTAATTTGCTTGTCTCTCTATCTTTCTCGCTATAATAATAAAATTTTACTTTTTTTTTCTCTGCTGCCAACAGAGAGTCGCATGGGTAAATTTTTAATAGGATCTTAATTGAATATAAAATATTTGATTATTTTCTTTTTTTCTCCATTTTCTGCTCTTTTAAAGGTTGGACGAGTCGCTGATACGAAATTCGATGTTAATGAAATCATCGGAGTCGAATAATCGACTGAGCGTTAACACGAGCAGTAGTAATCCGTCGTCAAGTCATTCCCCATCAGTTACGGGCGAGTCCATTGATGTCAAAGTAGAAATCACGCCACCGCCACCAGTAGTTACGTCTGAAGCGAGTGTCGATGTACCAACGTCCCACATTCCAAAATCTTTCTCGAACGAATCCACGTCCACGCTGAGTGTCACCGTGAGTGAATACAAAAACAACACTCCAAGCCCGCAACAGCGAAAATATTCGGAAATCGGCGAATACAGTGGTTTGCTATCAGCTGTCGGTAATTTAAATCGATTAAATCCATCGCCGACAGGCTCGACAGCGTCGACACGTTTCTTCAAACGTATCGAGGAAATGATTGATTTGTCGTCGCCATACAACCACTACAAGTGTCTCAGTCCGAGCGAAACGAATCTCAGTCAGTTCATTGATGCACGTACCAGCGCATTTACGCATCATCGCAGTGACTCGATAAAACCGGGCTCTGGTCGACTGTTGCGACGCCAATTCAGTTTGGACAAAGACGACGCGGCAGCCTTGCAACAAAGTCATCGGGCACGCCAAGAAGCCAATAAGGCAGCCGCCAATGCCGCACGAATGCACAAACAGCACAGCATCAGTACGGCGCAAGATTTGGAGAAAATTGAGGAAAATCCAATTTCGCCGCAGAATTGCAGTCACAGCAACGGTAACGACTTGAAAATGGCTGACGCAAAATCGATGTCGCTAAGTGCAAATGACTCGGTGCCGGATAAAAATGATCTTAATTTAAATGTTGAACGTTTAATTTGTAGATAGGATACTTTGTAAGCGTAGTTAGATGAGTCACCCCAAAAGTTTTTTAGCTATCAGGTGTCCATTTGTCTTCCTCTCTCATCCACACCGAAAATTTAATTCTCCGTCATTAGCGGAAAAACACCTTTTTCGTCACCTCATTTATTATTCATTCCGGTAATGCTACTGCCGATCATCGTCATTGCGCCGTTTTAGCCGTTCGCCGGAAATAAAATTAAAAGTGAGTAAAATTTCCAAGCCGTATTATCGCTGAAACAGGAATCCATCATAAACGTGCTCCGAGGCAATAAATAAAACACGCAAATATAAATTACTTTTGTTGGCAACTGAATTTTGCATCACATTTATATATTTTTGTAATTTATGTCTGTTACATTTGTACAGCGCACTCCCATCCACAAACTTCATAAAACTCAAATAAAATGTAATGTATTACATGGGAAAAAAATAACGTTCATGCAGCGAGTGAGTGTAACTAATTTGTATATGAGAACAGTCATGGTAATTAAAATATCTCTGATTTAATGCGGAGGAAATAAATGAGCAAAAGGAATGAAGTGCAAAAATAATGAAAATGTAAAAGATGGTTTTGAAAAATTAAATTAGCATTCGAGGAAACTGGAATTAAATATGTAGCAGAGGAAGGAAAGGAAATGCGCATCAAATCAATTTTAAAGAGATTTTATTATTTTTTTATGTTTGGGAAACAACTAGGGCTCTCGTTTCACAAACAATTTAAAATAATTAAATCTTTTGAAAATTATTTTTTGCGAATTTTTATTTTGACCTTTTTCGGAAAATTGCAGTTTTAAATTTTGCAAAAAAGAAAATTTTTTTAAAAAAATTAATTTTTATGAAATTTTTAACATTTTTAGCCTGATTTTTTTTCCGCTTTAAAAATGAGGCAAAAAGACAAAAATTAACAAAATTTGGAGCGGCTCAAATAACAAAATCTTTTTAATGAAAAACCAGTCGCCTTCACCTTTTAAATATTTTCCATCAATTTTACATTAGGTCTTAATAAAAGAAAGTAAGACAATGAATAAGTACCTAATGGGTTACACTTAAAGCCAATCAAATATTTTGGAAATTCGGTACATCAATCATTTCCTACCTGAGGCTATCAATTATTTTATGGATAACAAAATCTCAATATTGCGGAAAATTGAAGGAAGATTCTTCAAAAATAAATATTTTAACATTAAATTTTTGTTTCTCTTTCAACGAGAAAAATTCCAGTAACAAAACTGAATTGTTTTAAAATATTTACCTTGCCCAAACGGTAAAAAAGGAAAAATATCATTTAAAATGAATCCGTATTTAAATTTAAAACAAATAAACTTTGGAAAAAACTTTTAGTTTAGATTAAATTTCATTATGTGACGAATATGCCAAAGACAAAAGAAGAAAAGACAAAATAAGTAAAAATACATACAACTGAAACGAGAAAAAAATAAAAGCAGGATGGAAACGGTGGAAATTTTATCTAAATATTTTCTTTAAATCTCAATCCTTTACTCGCTGTCGTTAGATGGTAGTATATTGCAATTCTGTACGTCATACAAGACAAAACTTTACGGTGCAAAAAAATTCTGTATAAATAAATGTTTGTTTTCACCATTTGCTCTAACTTTGAAAACATTTTGCCCTAACTTTGCCTGCATTTTAAATTACGTTAAAAGTATAGCTTGCATGATGCAGCGAGCAGAAAAAAAACAGAAGCCGTTGAAGAATTGAAGGTATTCCTTCAAAAATTGTTTTATTTTGTTTTTATGTCTTCTCATAGAAAAAAAATGTTTGCATTGACAATCGACAAATGCAGAAATATTTTTTTGTGATATTCGGAGAATTCGAAGAAGATACACACAAAGAAAAGAGGAAATTTTGATAACAACAATATATTGATTCTTGTTTCGCAACAACATGTTAGACAGGTGTAAATAAATTAGACAACAAAACAAGAAGCAAAACACCTTTCTGGCATATTTCAATACGTTTCTGGTTGAAGTCTTTTAGTAAAATTTAGTTTTGCAAGATTTGACCTGGTTGTCTGAAAATGTGTAAATGAACATGGAAACTTGACACAAAAAATATATGAACAAATGTTGATAAATACCCTGCGGAATGAAAAATGAGAAACCCTTATTCTTATGTATTTTTTTTTTTAATTAATTTTATTTCACTGAATACTGATTTTATCTTTTTAAGTTAAAATTTTAACAATTGTTACAAAAATATATTGTAAAATTAGCACAAATCACACTTTTACGTCAATTTCATTTAAAAATTTTAATTGGGAAAATCTTAAGAAAAATCAACAGTCATAAATTTTATTTTCTTCCTCAGAATTTTTCAATTAAAATTTTGATTGACTTATGAGTGTGTTGAAATTTTTCGAAAATTTATTTTATCACGATTTTAACAACAAATTGTTCCTCCATTACAGAGCAAAATATGCCCGTCATCAACATTCATACACTCTTCCTTCTGTCTACACCTTCCTGTCATCCCCTCAATACTTCTACAAATGTCTCCTTTATTCAAATCCGAGTCTCGATAAATTACAGGTGAATAATCTTGCTTCTCAAAAACTACAGAATTGATCCAATCAAAGTGTTTCGAGACATCTACAGCTCTCGTGAAAGTACAATCATCACTTTTGACTGCCAAGCCTTCAACAAGTGTTTGCATCTGAATATTAGAGAAATATTTCTTGATAACTGGAGATCCATTTGGAACGTTACATAAACCAGGAATGTGATAAAAATCGCTTTTGTAGCAAAGCTGATTAGATTCTGCAACTAGACAAGTATCATTTTTGATGTTTCGATAGTGTGAATCAAAGCTTGATCGATTGTTAAAAATTTCTTGTTGATAAGTTGTTGCATTAATTTCAAAAGGGTTTTTGCTAATGCAAGAAGGATGATCCTCTCTAAACCATCTGATGCGATTTTGGAGTTTAATGAGAGCTACATCATTTTCTGAGTTGTCTTCAGAATAATTTGGATGGTTGATGATTTTTTCGATCATTATCTGGCTACGGTTTGCTTCAAGTTGAATTCGATTTGGTTTTGTTGAAAGCTTTTGAAGACTTGATGCTGTTGTTATCAAATATTGATCTGAGATTATCGTAGCTGTAGCAATTTGGTCATTAGATGAACTTAGAACAGATTTTTGAGGGTCAAAATTTCTTTTGTAAACTCGACGTACGATCTGTCGATAATCCATATATTGCTTAGAGCATTTCAACGGATCACTTTCAACTTCAGGAACAAAATTTTTGATCCAATCGATGTACGAAGAGACTCTTGTATAAACTCCAGGTGAGTCAAATCCACATCCTTTCCCGAAAGCTGTAACTCCAACGAGGAAAGGAACCTTCAAGTTGTAATTTAGCAACTTCATTTCCAACGGACCTCCTGAATCACCTTCACACGTATCCATTCTGTGACCTGTTTTATCGTTCGCACAAAGATGAATCCTGTCATCTAAACCATTTCTCAACTTCCGATCATCATTATAGTGGATCTGACATTCGTCTCTACCAACTTCCGTGACAACAACTTTGATCAGTAACGGCGAAATTGGTCCCAAGAACTCCGTTTGACCGTATCCACAAGCTTCGAGCTCAACATCTCGCGGAAGTTCCAACTTATCCCATAAACAAGCTGGCATCACAAAATTAGTGATGTTAACTTTCCGTTCAAGTTTGATGAGGGCAATATCGTTATATCGGTGTTTGTAATCCGGATGTCGAATGATCGAGTGAACTTTAAACTGTTGAGCATCAGTGTCTTCATGATCTGATTCAATGTTCAAATCTCCAAGACGAACGACATCCGGTGCTTGCTTTTCACGGTTCATCGTACAATGAGAAGCTGTCAAAATCACATCTTCCGTGATTAGGGATCCACCGCATCCCCATTTGATCAAATTTGTATCAGGATCTGTCCAACCAATCGCAGCTGCATGTGGGAACTCATGTTTTTTTGCGAGGACACCTCCGAAACCAGCAGCAGAAAAGACGTATTCAAAGTTTGGGAAGTTCGTGAGACAATCTTCTAATGAACTCCAAACTGTACTTTCAGGTTCTTTACAGCTTTTCAAAATTTCTGCAGAGTTGCAGTCAATTTGCGGGAAAATGTTCCATGGTTCTCCCCAATTATCGTTTTGGAAATCTCCAACAATTTTTTTCAAACATTCGATATCATCTTCCAAATCATCATCAATCAACTTTTGACAATTAATCTTACAAATTCCTCCGTTTCCAACTTCTGAACACCAATATTTCGAGTTTATTTGAAAAATTCCATAGTTTGGATGGGAGCTTAAGAAACTGTGTTCCTCTTGTGGTGGATGATAGACAACTCGATTTGTCTCAAAGACAGATTTCTCAGCGATGCATGAAATTTTCGCTGCAGTTTCTTCCGCGATATTGAATTTTTCGGTGAGTTCTTTGAAAAAATCACATCTGTTGTAGTTTTTTGCGTTTGTAAAGACAAAAGTTACTAAAAGAAGAAATAATGTCTTCATCTTATGAGTTTCCTAGATAGACTGAGACGATATTTGCAAAAGAACAAATGGTTAATAAGTGAATGAAAGACGCAAAACAGGTTTTGTAGATATACAAAAGGTAGCAAAAGTTCAAGATCATTGTACTGATGAGTATTTGCCGGCATTTTATTTGTAAATATTGATGACGGAGCACCCTGCGGACGAAAAATGTATAAAATTTATCTCTTAACAAATCAGATTCTTTCTTCAGATCGATCCATCAGGACCCAATTAGACGATGTGATCTATTCTTAGGCCCTTCAAGTTTTCATCAAAAATTTTTTTTCAAAATTACTTTTTTGAGAAAAAGAAATTTAATTTAAAAAATTAAAATTTTTTCCTACATGAGGTCTTAAAATATGTATTATTGTTCATCTGGGTATTCAATAAGATCAATGTCAATTTCATTCTAAAAGGGGTTAATTTAACTGATTGTGTATTAATCTGCTTTTCGACCGCAGAGCAAAGGGAATTCACCAACACGTTTACCAGCGCGTGTATTTTTTTTTCAGAATGTGAAAAACTTTGGTGATTTTTTAAATGTCATAAACTTAATTTATTACTTTTTTTTATTTTTTTTAGCTTCTTGCGGTGAAAAATTGCAAAAACCCGTTTTTGTCACGAAAATCGCATTATTAAGTGCTATATTAGCCTGAAGTATTTATTTAATATGGCTTTAATTATTTTTATCCCAGTATCAAAATCACCACCACTCCAACCATCAACTTTTGAATCACTTTTCGCAGCACCGATTATATACAATAATAACACAAAAGTCAAGATATAGACAGCGCGAGAGATAAAGAGGGAGAGAGAAAGCAAAATAAAAATAAACAAAAGTGTTAATAGCACTCAAATGACTTTTAAACGAAACAACACCTAGTGTCGTCAGCTATAAGCGGATGGATGATACTAGACACGCTTTCCTCTCGCTCACTCGAACGTCGCTCTTTTGTTGTTGAAAATTGTTTTTATCCCGAGCAACGTTATAAATTATTTGCGCCCGACGAGTCAAAAAAAAAAACTTTTCCGTACCGCATAAAATTTTTAATAGCTTTAGATGATGACGACTACTGTTCCCTGTGGTCCTAATCATCACATGAAATTTTTATTAACATCGTCCGGTCTGTTGAAAAAGAAAAAAAAATGTAAATAATAATTTATTTTTTAAAAAATTTTAAACTATAATTATGTCTAAGTCTGAGTTGATGAAATAACGCAAAAAAGATACTGAAAAATATAATGATGTTTATTCTGTTACTTTCCATTTTAATTGTAGGAACAAAAAAGTAAATAATACATCTTGTGCTTGAATGAAAAAGTTTCTCCACATTTAATGTTCTTTAATGAATTCCAAACAGAGGAGAAAATAGCACAAGAGTCCCACACTAAAAGCTTTAGTAGATTTAAAATAATAAATATATTTATAAATAAAAAAAAGTTTCAAATTATTATGTCTTGTTTTTGACAAGCATTCTTGCATATCATACACATAGTAGGAATAAGACCTTTTCTTTAGTCTCTTATGATAAAAAAAAGCAGAAAATAAATAAATAAAGACCCAATTGGTTCCATATAAAACTGAATCTGACACATGGATCATGGAGTCACGTCGTAAAAAAATCTCCCTTTTTTATATTCGTGCGATGTAAATTTCCCAGTACCCGGTCACACATAAAAATTCTTAACTTTCACGAAAAAAAAACCCATATTTTATAAAATGTGTGTGTGATATGTAAAAAAAAGTTATATATAGATATTTATTATTATAGAAAAAATGATAAAAAAAACTGTGGATGTTTAATGATAAATGATCCTCTGTTAACGTAGTGATAAATGTTTTATAAATCAATGTTTTTTGATGTTAATTGTTATATCAAATTCATGATGATGAGATGATGATGATAAATAAACTTTTATGAATGAATATGAAATTACAAATAAAATAAATAAATAAATAAAAATATGGATATTTACGTAGGTCAGGATAATGTTCATTAAATGACAGAAAAATAAATGAACTTTATTATGTTTTTAAAGCAAATATTAAATGTTATAAATTTTAATTATTTATTACTTTTGAAAAATTTTAAAATTTGTACATCTATTTGTTACTGAATTTATAAAATATTTATTTTTGTTAAAGCTAAAGTTAAAAAACACATATTTTTTTAAATAAAATTCTTAAACCATTTCAAAAATGAAAAAAAAAATATTTGAAATAATTATGTTGTAAATTATGTTGTAAAAATTAAATTCAATGGCTTCGATATTGTTAAAAAAAATAATCATATTTTCCATATATCAAAACATGTATTATATTTTTAAAAGAAAAATCATTTTAAAGAAGTTGAAACCTTAGTTGTTGTATTTTATTTGCGATACAACAAATTATATATATTTATTACAGAAGAAAAATAAAAAATAGAAAACAAAAATGGAAAACTGAAAAAAGGTAAACACAATAAAAAAAAAGAAATATGAAATCCATAAAAGCATTTTTATTATTATTATTAGATTTAAAACTTTTTTTTATATTAATTTTTGTTATTTATTTTTGCAACTTTGCTCAAAAAATCTTGTTATTGAATACAAGGCTGAACATATCTTTCACGCTATTGCGAATGGTATCGACAGTTTTTAGCACAACATCCGGATTCGGTTTTGCTCCATTGTAAACGAAATTTGTGCCATTCGTGAAGACGAGAATTGTGGTATTGGTGTCTCGTGCAATCTTTTTCTCAAATATTTCTTTTAGTTCTTTAAGGATTTGATCTGGAATTTATTGTGATACGTTCAGTTTTTTTTTCGTTTTTACAATAATAATTCAATCGTTTTTTTTTCTCTTACTATTTTTACCGAGACATTGCTTTAGTATCTGTCGTTTGGCAGGCATTTGCATTATTTTGCATCCGACAGTTTTGTTCGAGCATGTCAAGCCACTACAATAGATTAATCCTTTGTCATTTATTTTCACATTGACTCCTAAATCCGCATCGGCAAATAATGACTCCATCGTTGGCATTGAGGTCGTGGCAGCAGTTTGCCTCGCATCCACAATAACGTTGTGCCAGCAGCCAAAAATAAACAAAAACTGTGAAACTGCTACGGCAACACCAACAATTGTTGAACAAATATTAATTGTTTTCATTTTAACTCTACGGATTTTATTGTTATTATTTTAGGTAAAAGAGGATTATTATTTATTGTTGCTCTACCCTATTGAATGATGATAAATGCTGGCGAGTGTTACGGAAACGAGCTTTAATTGGTGTGCCACCGATATTGCTGCTACCTAGCGATAAATGTACTGTGCAAATTATTTACTGCATATAATGCGAACTGAATATACTGTGTCAATATTTGCAAATCCATTTTAATTTAGCGTTGAAATTGTATCGTGAAATGTAAGTAAAATTGATTTTACGCTTATTCTGTCTTTAAGGAACGATAAAAAAAGACCAACTCTGTCCGTAGTAAGCTATACAAGCAAAAAAAAATATTTACGACAATGACTTACAAGAGGATAACATCAAACATCAAAATAAAATCCTCTTGCTAACAAAACAAAATCTGCACCATCATCAACCATGATGTTGTTGTTGAAAAGTTGTCCCGGGATTGAAATCTTTTTTGATTGTTTTTCCATAAACAATACCCATCATCATCATATTTTATTATATCTGGTACTTGAAGGCATGCACAAAAGCTGGTGATCCTGTTAGAAAAAAACAGAGTGAGTATACAAACTTTTATAGGAATGAATTTTTATACAATAAAAAAATCTTAAGAATAATAAAATAAAATGTCGTTAAAGAAATTTGTAAAAAAAAAGTTATTTTCAATATAAGTTAGGACAATACACGTCTAACGAGATATTTTCGAGCCACTGGCTGAGCTCAATTAAAGTCTTAAAAAACAATTTGAGGATGGTTGATTTAAAAGTTTTTGTGCAAAGTTAAAAATCGATTGACGAGTCAAAAGAAAAGCTAAAAATTTGATCAAAATTAGTTCTATCGATTTTTATTTTACAAAATTTGAATTTCTTTTAGAAAAATTAAAAAATGGTTTAGTTAGCTGTTTACAAGGAATTTGAATAATTGCGCTTAACGGAGAAAATTTGCGATTAAAAATATTGAATTTTCGGAATTTTTAAACTTTATAAAAATTTCTGAAAATTTTGTAAACCTTTACTTTTAAAGATTTGTTTTAAATTTTTATGGTGAATGAATTGTATAGAACACAAAAAAAGTGATGCTATTTCGTTTATTTGTTTTTTTAACATTTTTATTTCTTTATTATAAAACGACAAAAAAAAAATTGAATACCTTCATATTTCATAAGATTCTCTAAAAATATTTTTCAAAATTTTTCTAATATCAATTTTAAACTCTAAAATTCAATATAAAATCCCACAAAACTACCACTGAGACGATAGATGATAATACTCGACTTTATTTTTATTTGGATCTTAATTTCTGTCATATATATTTTGTAAGAGCGTGCAACCACATACATTCTAGTGATTAGATAAGTGCAGTGAGTCTGAAAACTATTTTCACAAAATGTTCATCTATTTTGCAGTAACCAACTTTTGCACAAAGAAGCATATTCTTGTGTGTGTCCTTATGCAATGTGTTTTGTCGCTTGAACGAGTTTTGCAACAGATTTGCTCGCAATCGAATTTGTGGATAACAACTGACAAATGAAGATAAAGAGGCATTCAATCTCTGTTGCTTTTGTTCAACTTGCTCGCAAAAGTTCACACACAACCCACGCAGGACATTGCCACACTCGAAGCAAGTAGCTACAACAATTACCACCATGAATATTACAGAGGTTTAATTATATTACATTTTCTTTCATCTTTTTTTTTTTTTTTGGTGTTCGTGCAAGCTATTCACATATTTTAGTCATGACTACCGGGAAATATCACACCACCACCACTACTATATACTAACGACCGGCACTTAACAAGAATTACATTAAAATGTGTTTTTCATTTCATTAGTTTTTCCGCAGAAAAATGTTCACATTGCCCGCAGGACAAAAGACAAAAAATCTTTTTTATTACTTTCTTCTCATTATTTTTGCAGCAACTTGTAGTGAAAATGTTGGAAAATTTTTGCTCCTCTTAGTTTAAATGGCAACTTTAAAATAAATCTCCCTGCATATTGTTTCCTTTTTTCTAAAGGACGTTCTGTTAATTGAGCTTCGCCCCCCGCCTTTGTTTTACAATTCATTGTGAATTTCAGTCACGTCCCCCTTTTAAATGCTTCACTTTTTAAAATTACGTTTAAATCGATGGTTTTGAATTAAAGTCTCGAGTTTTCCATCTTTCCACTTCGAAAAGAGAGAGAAAGATCACGTATCAAGCAATTTTAGAGTAAGAGAGGACAATTTTTGCCAAATTGAGTCTATTACCAAACAACACATTTAGATTCGATGCAGGATTTTCCCAAAGGCGACGTACATGTGCTTCATGTGTGAATGCAACAAGGGGTTTTCTTGGTAATTGCATTGGAAGGAAAAGTGAAAGGAAAATTGATTTGAAGTTATGGTTCACTATAGAAAATCTGTGTCTCGTGTCTTGTTTGGCAAGCCGAAATATCAGCGATACATGAAATGTTAGAAATTTCGCATAACAAATATTTTAAACTTTATTGACAATTTTGATGATAAGGCGAATAAATTTAATATTTTCATTTTTTGTCCCATGAGGATTTTTACGAGGGGGGGGGCAAATAAAAAAAATAAATATTTTTGAATTTTTTGTTTTTAATTTTTAAACGTTTTTAGACTTGAAACGATAATTCTTGGCGTTAATTAATTTTAGTTTATATTATTTTTAAATTTGAACTTAAAAGTAAAGAAAAATCAACAAAATCGCCCAAAATAAAAATTTTTGAAAAAAAATAATTTTGGTCACGTTAATTTTAAAAAAAATGTTTTCCAACATTTCAATAGAAAATGTCGTAATTAAGCAAATTTCTTTAGTTATTTTATTTTTTAAATTTCTTACAGTAATTTTTCATGATTTTTTAATATAAAAATTCCAAAATATGTCAAAAATATTTGTATTTTATATTTAATTTTTATTTTTCCCCCTGAATTTTTTCGACAAAATCCGAGGGGGGGGGGGAGACAAACAATGGATATATTAAATTTATTCGCCTAAATAACTAAAAAACATAATTATACTCAAAAGGTAAGTTTTTAAATAAAAATTTCTCAAATTCATTTTTTTTAAAGCTCAATAAATCGACGATAAATTAAATTTTTAGACTTTTTATCTCATAAAATGAAGATAAAATAAAATTTTTTGAATGAGTTGAAAAAATAATTTGAAAACTAAAATTTTTATTTTTTGAGAATATAATCAAATTAACTTTCAACGAACATTTAGAAAAAAAATTGTAGTATTTGATAAAAACAAAATTTGAATGACGTAGTTCAAATTTTATCAAAATAAATTATTTTTTTTTATATTAATTATAAACAATCCAAACAAGGTTCTTAAAAAAATTTTTTTTGCTGTTTTGAAACTTTTTTTCTTGATAATTTCAATAAATTTAAAAAATTCCTCATTTTTATGAAATTAGTCAAAAAGGACAGTTTTTACTCTAAAAAAAAAATTGATGACAAAAATTATTAAAAACTCTATTCTTATTAATTTTCTGAGTTTTAAATAGTTTTTTTTTATTTGCAAAAAATGTTTTTCACCATGTTCAATTTCCACGAAGTGAAAAGGTCAACAAAGGTCTTTAATCATTTCATTTTCGGTAATTGACGTTACTTTGCTAATGAAACGAAAAATATGAACCCAATTAATGTTAATTTAGAAATGTCGTTTCTTATTCGTCTTCTTCCTACAGTCTCTAATTACAGTTTTTCGTCATTATTCATCGCGAACGCCTGGCGTGTATATGACAAAGAGCGCGGTTACCATTGTCTTTCTGTCATCTGGATGTGTACAACAGGCATAAACAGACACAAAATAAATGTTGGACGACGATTATCACTTAATTTTTCTTGTTCACACCCAATATCTGGCAGCCAGCGAAGACGAGGACGACGTCGACGACGACAATGATATAATAATAATAAAAATGTTAAGAAATGCTAAGAAAAATGCTGAGACAGGGTTAAGTTAATATTTATTTGTGAGACATGCGGCAAATAATGGTGACTAACGACAGGATCATTTCTCCGCTCCGACTCTCATAACGTTAGTTTTGTGCTTTCTCTGAATGTCTTTCCTTTGCACCGTGCACCGCCGATGAACACCTGCTTATGGCTCGGCAATTTTTTATTGTTGAATTGAAATTTATAACACAAAGCCCTTCTCTAAATATTTGTTTTATACTTTTTTTTCACTCGTACAGCGACAATATATCTCAGAAACAGCTCGATTTTCCATTTCATGCATGAAGTAATCTACCCCGCAGATATGAGTTTACATAACAACAGCAGCGAAAAAAAAAATAACTGACATGATGCCTAAATCTACATATATTTATTCATTACTCCAAAAATTGTTCCTTCAAAAAGTTGACTGCGCGTAAATAAATTTCGCATAGAAAAGTTTTGTGCCACGACAGAAGCTCTAATTGAATTTTGTTTGAGACGAATTGAACGACGTGCTGCAAGCAAAATTGAGAGGAAGTTGAAATCCCGATTATTATTGCATAACCCGATTATTATCTTCATAGCTTTAAAATTTTTGTACCAGACAGATGCTTTTTTTCTGGGGAGTGCGGTAGAGTGTGGTGTATGACATGACAGCAGATAAAAGTCAAAAAAGCCTCGTTTAAAGTACGTGTCTTGTATGTTTAAAAGTTTGCTCGTGTCGCATCTGTAAATCCAGATGGTGGTGTGATTGTTGTCTGCAAAAGTGTCTCTTTGATTCAATTAAGATGTTCTCTTTCTCCTTCCCTCCTTTTCTCTCATGCACACTTAAATTCAGTCATTTGAATATGAAAGAGACACTTTTGTTGTCATTTTAAAGAAATCTGGCTCATAACAGAAGGGTGCAGTTGTGAAATTAGTCACAAAATTTGTTAAATTTGTTGATTTTGTGATTAAAAAGGTTTTTGATTTTTTTAAAGACATATTTTGTTGAAAAAAATCGTGAGCTTTTGACAAAAATATTATAAAAGGCCAATCAACCTCAACAGTTTTTATAAAATTTTTAGAGATAAAATGGGGCAAAATAAAAAAAATTAAATAGAGTAATTTTGGTAAAAAAATTTTAAAATTTAATAAGGTTTTTTTATTCTTAAAAAATATTTTCCTTTTTTCATTTAAATTTATCGAAATATAAAAAAATAAAACAAACACAAAAAATAAAAAAAAAAATTTTTTTTTTTAATTTTGTTGGATTTTTTTACCCTAAGAATTAAAGAAAAAATCGCATTTAATCAGCTTTTTAATTAAAATTTAAAATTTTATCTTAAATAAAAAGTTTAAGGCCTCTAGTTTATCTTTAGAAATTTATTAAAAAGTGTTGAAAATATCACAAAAATTATTATTTTGCTTAAAATTTTAACATTTTCTCATTTTAATTCACTCGTTTTGTTGGATTCATTTTGATAAAAAAAAAAATAAATATTCAATAAAAAAATTATTAAAATAAGAACATAATAAAAAATAATCTGAAAAAAATGAAAGCAAATTAATAAAAAAATGGTTAAAAGATGATTTGGAGTGAAAATAATTGAGCAAAACCCTTCTAACAAAAATAATTTTCTAGACATAATAAACGAAAACAGGTCAGCAATCCATTTAAAAGCCTTCTCTTAAGCTCCTTGATAAAAAAAAAGAATCTGACCTTCGATAATCCCTGTCATAATCCAAACGAAATTGTCTCTTACCTTTGCGAGAATTCCAATTTTATCACATCCTAACTTTTATATTCGTTATCTCTTCGTTCTCCTTCGACGCAGTTAACAATTTCAATATTCATCATGATAATGCTCGGGACAAACTTTTGCTGCTCAACATGTGTTATAGGCAGGATATAAAGGAACACATTTTTAAGGTTAAGGTTAAATTTATTTTAAAGATACTTTTATCTTCTCATCATAAAATAAGTTTTTTTTTCTATACACGTGTTTCCTTATATCGTATTTATTATCTAGACTAATAGTACTCTTAGTAGAAGTTATACTATATGGAGATGTGTGTTTATGTGGTGTGTCTTATGCGGTATTATATAAATAAAGTAATTAAATATATGAAGGTGCATTGACCTAGTTTTTTTTATCGTTATTAGAAACTTACATAAAGTTATGTTTAATAAGAATTTCTTGTCGTTCATCGGAGACTCCGCTCCCGACAGATTGTCTAATTTGAACGAGGGTGGGTTTTGCTACATTTCCTAACTTTTAACTTATTTTTAGATTATTTTCTTTACCTTAAATTTATTATGAGACTAAGCTAAATTTTATGATGAAATTAAGTCTATTTATATATATTTTTTGTATACAATTTTTTTTGCGATGCGATAATGGCAAGTAAAAAGGTGTTGAAGAGAAAAAAAATATTTATGCAAAAAAGGAACTAATTCGTTTAGTTTGTACGAGAGAGAAAAAAAAGAATATCTTTTTTTTATGTATTTTAAGAAGATGCCATTAACTTTGCTGCCTGTATCACATTATGCTGATGATGATAACCGGCCAACTCGGCAGCGGGATGATGATGTGGCGTCGCGCCCAATGCATGTCCGAATGTGCTGCCGAAATAGCCACTTTGCAAGCAGTTATTCATGTAGTCGTAGTTGGGTGCAGGCATCACAGGCGACTCGGACTTGACAGTGCCAAACGAGTTGTTGTTATGCAAATACGAGGAGTTGTTGCTGGTGTTGTGGTGGCCGGCTGACGACGATGTGCCAGACGACGAGGAGATTGTCGATGTGGGTGTATGGATGCTGTGCGGTGTGGATGGCGTGACAGAGGATGACGACAAGTCGTATTTGTTGGGTGTGGAGTGCTGCGAGGCGGTGGAATGTTGCGACAGTGAGGTAGGCAGGTTGTAGCCGTGATGCAAATGTGATGTCAAGTGGGAATGTGAACGGCCATTCGGGGAGCTAAGCATCGATTTGGCGCTCAAAGGGGACGACAAATGCTTTGTATTGCCATTTCGGTCCATGGACAAGGAAGGTTTGATGTCTGAAATGGAAAGAAAAAGAAACCGTTATTTTAAAATTTCTATTTAATGGCAACAGCGCCATCTTGCGACGCCAAAAGTGAAAACAGATGGAGCTATTTAGGAAAATTTATATCCGGAACTGCGCCTCCTGATTTCCGGTTATGAACTACATGGTGAGACGAATGAAAGTGATAACGTGTAGCATTTCCGGAGGGAGCGCTGTTCAGGATATGGATTTTCCGTTACCGTCTGTACCCGAAATTTTAACATTTTTCTCCCGAAATTTTCAGTTTTGAACCCAATATTTTCATTATACTCCCAAATTTTAATTTTTTGGCCCAAAATATAAGCAGTGTAAGCAAATTTTAATAAAATATCATACAAATTCAGCGATTTTGCACCATGTTTCGCAAATCAAAGAAATTTCGGAAGATTAAATATTTTAATTAATTTACGTCATTTTTCAATAATATAAAACTTTTATGATAGAGCAGTCAAAGAATCTATTAAAAAAATTTAAACTCCCCAATTCAAAAAAACAAAAAAATATATAATTTTGAGCGAATCCTATAACTTTTAGTTTCGTAAAATAATTTTTTTTACTACTAAATACAGTTTTTGTTCTAATCAATTGATCATTTTTCAAAATTTTTACGATATCTCTTATCATGTATACTAATCTAGCGCCAGATCTCGCAAAATTCTGGACTTGACTCGCAAGAAAATATATTGATAAGACATGATTGATAAGTTTTTCATGGTTCATGAGCTCTGAATTAACATCTGAAACTCGAAAATTTAATTTATATTTTCTTTAAAATGCAAACTCACCTAAATCATCCTTTTTCGTTAATCCGAGAATGTCTGCGGCACTTGTTCCACTCTTCTTGGGCTTTCGTTTTCGCGTCTGGATGCCATCTTTGCGCATGGCCAGCGGTCGATTCACGCCATGCAGCTTAAAGTACAGTCCGCAGGCATTGCAAACGGGCTCGCCCTCGTTGTTGCGGCGCCACAACGTGGTTGTACGTGTCCCGCAATTCGTGCAGCACAATCCCAGACGACGGGTCGCTGTCTGTGATAAAGCAGATTTTCTGATTTTGTTAGGTGTTCCTGCTAGAATGACAGAGAAGAGAGAAAATTTATGTTTATTCTTACCAGTCTTTTACTTGGTTTTATTAACGGTCTATTCATACCATTCATCTTGTGATAGAGGCCACAGGCATTACACAAATAGTGTCCGGTGCCGTCGCGTCTCCACAATGGCGTCGAAATGGCTCCGCAATTCACGCATTCACGTCCCTCCCCGAACTGGAAGTCGAGCGATGTGTCTGCTGAAGAGACAGAAACCCTCAGTCAAACACAAAAGTTGCGATAAAAATTTTTGCTCTTTACTCACCATACGGACTGGTTCTCTGGAATCCCGTTGGATCGTATGCGGATCTCCAGCTGCCCATCATCATGTTTTGCGCGTACGCAAATTGCGGACTAATTTGTGAATGGGATGTCGTAAAGTCGCCCCAGCCATTTTGGCTGGCATGGAAATTGTTGTATTGCACGGAATGTGGCAACACGCGACTCGATGGCACGTAAACGGGTGTCGTGGTGCTGCTTGAATTGCTGCCCGTGGCTCCAGTTACCGACGGCGTTTGGTGATGGTACGATGCTCCGGACGAATTTACCGCAGTCATCTCTGACGTGGAATATGGCGATGGAGTCGGAAACATGATCAATTTGAACTGCAAAGAGAAAAGGGAGAAATTAACGTCAAATCAATCAAAATGTCACGCGTCTACGGATTTTTTTGAGAAACACCAAAGGTAATGAAGTGTGACATGTTTTTCACATCCGATGTCATCGATGACATCAAGGATGACGATGGCAGGAACTGAACTCAATGACCTCATTAAGAAGGTAATTAGGGTCTAACTTTTGACGCCTTTCGCATGTCTGCACACAAAAAAACGACACAGCAACTCAAAAGGAATGCCAAGAAGAAGAAAACGATAAATATTTCATAATATGACTCAAAAAGTGAATCCAAGAACCGAAACGAATAAAATACCTTAAAAAATTACCATTCCTTTTAAAAAAAATTTATATATTTTTCATATTTATTTATTTATTAAAAAAAAGCAGGCAATGAACGAGTTTGCTTTAATCGACCAACCAACCAACGTGTGAGAAAGAGAAGAATATTTCATAATAACAAACGTTGAAAAAATTTTCTTAAATGCATGGCTGTCCAGACTGCGAGTTGTTGTACGTTTCTGACCAGTCTTACTCACTATCATAAATTATAGATTATGCAAATGAGATTTAATAATTTTTTATGGACATTATAGAGCTCTCTGTGTGCTGTTGACATACGCGTAGAAGAAGAGAATAAACATAAATGTTAAGTATGTGAGCGACTTTTGTGAGATAGGAACTTTTTTTCGCAATATGGCTGAAAAAGTTATTAATTTTGATGTTGTTAGCCATTTCTAGCAAGTTAATAGCCGTTATGTAAGTTTCTTAAATTTTGTTCAAAACTAATATTTTATTGATTAAGCCATTTTATTAAAGTTAATTATTTCATTTTTTGTCATCAAAAATATTTAGTAAAAATAATTTTTAATTTTTGGGGCTTTTAGTCAGTTTTTAGTATTTAAATGGACTTTTGCAAACAAAATTATTTTTGTTCTTATTTTTACCGCATTTCAATTTTTTTGAAAAAAATGCGGTATTGTGCTAAACAAAATTATTTTTTCAATTGACTTTGACAGCATTTTTTATCCGTTGGAAATTTAAATTCTTCCTTCGGGAAAATTAAAAATCTTGAAAAATTTGTTCAGGGGAGTTTCGCGAAACATGGAAAGTGAAAAATGATGAAAATTTTCGGGAAAACTCAGAAAATTCATGGAAAATCGGAAAATCTTGAAAAATTTCAAAATTTTAAAATGTTCGGGAATTTTCGGGAAAATTCATGGAAAATCGGAAAATCTTGAAAAATTTCAAAATTTTAAAATGTTCAGGGGAGTCTCGCGAGTAACATAGAAAGTTTTTTCGCAAAAACTACTCATTTTATTTATTGAAATGAAAGACTAAAATTTCATGGAAATTAATCTTGAAACCTTCGGGAAAACTTTTATGAAAATTTTGAACTAAAAAACTGCAATTAAAAACTAATGAAAAAATAATAAAAAATTTAAAAAACAGTGATAAATTTTAATTTGAAGCTTAAACGTTAAACGAAATTTAAAAAACTCGAACTTTTGTAAAAACTACTCATTTTATTTATTGAAATGACAGACTAAAATTGAAAAAAATAAACCACTTTTTGAATTTTAACTAAAAAACTGATGAAAATTCGTGAAAATAAAGTAATTAAAATTTATTTAATGAAAAAAATCATCAATTTAATTTCAAAAACGTAAAAAATTTCAATAAAAATATTTTTAAAAAATTTTTAATGACAAAAATTTAAATAATAAAATTCTGTCATCTAAAACTAAACGAAATTTATTTCATTACTCTTAGTTAAATTTTTTTAAAAGTAAACAGGTTCATACCATCATTGAGCTGACAATAATCGTCATTCCAATGTTCAAATACCTCCATTATTCAAATTTTATTTTACGTTAGGAACATTTTCCTTATCAAAACGTTAAATATATTGTTAAAATCCAATTTTAAACATTTTTTTCTATTATTGTTTTTATTATTATTTTTTTACACCGACACGACTTTTCTACTTCAACACTCATACTCGCACAAACAAGCAAGCGTTACACTTTTTTCCATGTAATTCATTCATTTATGACTTTATTATCAGCAAACTTTATGACTTTAATGTTGCAGTTAATAGTTTAAAATTTAATTTTTCATACGTGCTGTTGATTATTATTATTTTATTATTATCAATGCGGCTGTGTGGCCGACGAATGTTCATGAAAAAAAAAATGTAATTTTATGCGCAAAAATTAAAAATTTGCGTACCTCCTCAAGGAATTCTTACTTATTCGCATATTCATGTGGTCACCTTTTCTCCTTATTATAATAAACATCATTCGACACTTTTTTCTTGTGCTTCTTTGATCAACATCCGATCGCGAAGTTGATGATGACCATCCGACGGCATACGACAACAACAACAAAACGCATGCTTTTAAAATTGCTCAGATGGCAAAATCTTGTCGAATATTTTTTATTCTTCTTCTTTTTTTTCTTGTTTGTAAACTTTATTATATTTTATTATTATTCATGTTGTTGTTGTTGTTGCTGATGTGCCCAAATATTTTTTTTATTCGTAGCTAAAATTTATTATTGAGTTAGACATTTGACATTCTCCGCGAAATTACTTTTATTTAAATTAGCGGCATAACTGTTAAAAAGCGTAACTTAGATTAGATATTGGTTGCAAAATTCTAAAGATAAAAAATGATGATGATGATGGTCGATTGATACACGATTTTTTTTTTCGTTGGTGATTAATGTTTTGGAATACAAATTGACTTTTTATTGTTTTTTATTTGTTTCTCTCTGAATAAAAACGATGAATTTTATTATAAAACCTGATAAAAGATCATTTTGATTCGATTTTGTTTTATCTAGCACGTGTTTAACGCAATTTTATGAGTTGATGAGAGTTAAAAGAGATCCCTTGCAGCATTCAAAGAGTTGAAAAAATATTTCTCACGCATTTCATTCGCACTTGACTTGAACGATATAATTGACAAAAACAATAAAAACATTGATTATGATTATTTTTATTAATAATAATCCATTTAAAAGCCGCATTTATTTCCCTCCCCCAACCAACAACCGAAAAATATTAAAACTCATGAATATTCACTCCTTTTTAATAAATAAATAAAAAAATGAATGAATGAACGACGATTAATTGCAAACACATTTTTTCATTTTTTTTTTTCGTTGAATGATGAAAAGCAAAAGTTTGAGACTCGAAATAATCTGTAATAATAATAAAAATCCATTAAATATTTTACGAAAAAATGAGAGACAACAGACACGAATCGAAATCTGTTATAAATTATTTTTTTTTTCTTTTATTATATTAGGAGAGTTCAGTCTCGTGTTTTGTCTGTTGAAAAAAAAATGTTTATAAAAAATCGATAAAAATGTTAAAAATAGACAGCGCGCGATTTTTTAGTCACCAAAAAATAATAAATTCCGTTCTATTATTGCTCGCGCTTTTTTTTAAATTTATTGATTAATTTTTTAACGAAAGCTTTTAATCAATTTCATTCTTTATTTAACTCTGGAACTATACGAATCACTGGTCGGCATATCAGAAATGAAAAAAAAATATAAATAAAATTCCAGACTAATTCATTGTACATTAAAAAGCTTTATATATTCATAAATTTCATGTACTCGAAGCGATGATGCACGAAGAAGTATCCAAGCTCCATCATCGTCATGCACGTTACGTTAAGGTATATGTAAAAATATTCGGATAACAAAAGAGACGGCGCCAGTTTTATAAGGGCGCTTTCTTGTTCATTCTTTAATGCACTCTTCTCTTCTTTATTTTTTTTCTGTTGTAGGTACAGAAAAAATATTTCTGGTGTACATATTTTATATTTTTTTTGTCGCTTTTCTCTGTGTTTTCTTTCTTACTTTAAGCCGTTAACGCATGAACACTTCTTCTTCGCTTCTTTTATTGCTTTTATTGTTATTGAGGCACAAATGGAGCCCAGTTGGTGGTACAATAAAATGACGTAAAACTAAATTCAGGAAGACAATCGACGAAATTCTTCATTAGCCTCCATTTTGTGTAATTTCGGTAGTGTGGCGGCGTATGTAGTAGTCGTGCGTCGTTTCGTGAGTGCAGTCAATAAAGAAATCTAAACAATGCCATATGTAACGAACGTATAAAAAATATTCCAAAAGGGAAAACAGACATTTTTATTCGCTCTTCCCTTCATTCTTTTGTATTTTTTTTTTGCTTTGTGTTTGAATTGGGGGAAATATTTAGATGGAGAATGTATAAAAATTAAAAGAATTTCATTGTTTTGTTTGGATTATGGTCGAAAATGGTGGAAGGCTTTCATATTTTTTTATGCGAATTCCGAAAAAAATGGCTTGCAAAAAGTTTTTTAGAGGAATTTTTACGATTTTCAACTAATTTTGCCTCCATTAGTGGTATCAAACTGGCCAACACTGTTCAACTACTTCAACAACTTTGTTGCGTGACTGTTGTAAAAATGTTTTTCCTCTTCTTTCTACTTAATACACTCGTAAATTGCCTAGATTTTTCATTATGTGTCCCTCCATGCTGTCAGCACCACTAGCGGAGTAAATAAAAACAGCATTAATAGCCACACTTCTCTAATTACCACCGCTAGATATTCGTAAAAAAATGCAAAATGAACAAAAAACACGCACTCTTCATTTTCTTTTATCTATATTTTAGTTTTTTTTCGTTGTCGAGCAGTCGTCAAAATAAAGAGACAGGTAGCTCTTAGCTTATGATTCATCATGATTAGCTCCCGTAGTGCAACGAGAGATATCACATTTCAAAACAAAAATAAACAAGATCACTTTATCAGCACTTGTCAATCAAAATGTTTCGATTTTTTTTTTGCGTTTTTTGAGGAAAAATATTTACATCGTGCTAACAGGTCAATATAATGAACAAACAAAGAGTGTATAAAAGTGTATAAAGAATGAAAGATAAAAGATCGGCTTCTAGTTTGAAGCATGGATCAGATTTCAAAAGTGAGTTGACGAAAATGTTTAAAGCAGCAACAAATCATTAATCCGATTATGGATCCAGATAATGCGATCAGGTAGGGAGTTATGTTAGTTGTAGCGTTTCAAACATAACCTTGTATAGTAATTTTCATTCTTTGCGTTTTTTCTCATTTTTTCCAAATTTTTTTTAAGGTCAAATATGGAAATTCGACTCTTGGCTTGAAAATATTAAATAAGAAAATTTTAAAACATTTTTAAATCAACTTCAAATAGATTAATTAAGTAAAATAATTAAAATAAATTATTTTAATTAAATAATAATTTTATTTTCCAACAATCTCCAAAATTTAAGCAAATTATAGGACATGTGTCGAAAAAAATCATGAGAACCTTAAAATTAATTATTTAATTTTTTTTCTGATTTTTTTTTAATCAAAAAAAATTGTTCTAAAAAAATATTTTCTTAATAAAAAAATGGTCACGTGACCTCAAATTTGAATACAGTATTTTTTTTATATGATTTTAGTAAAAAATTGTAATTTTCATGATTTTTCTTTCAAAAAAATGTCAAAAATTTTAACATTTTACAATTTTTTATTTTATTTTTTTAGGTACATTCAAAAATAATTTTTTAGACAAAATCTGAGGGAAAACGACAAAAATCGAAATATTTAAATTGAATCGCCTAAAATCCAATAAAATGTTTATTTTCAACCAAAATCACTGACGATCAAACTAAACCCATTGATGATCGTCAATTATGGAATAACAACGCAAAAGACATCAAAGTCCGTTTACTTATGCTTTAATGCGCAAATGGAATGTCCGATGCGGCAAAGAACAGAAAAAAACTTCCATTCGTCGTAACACAAGTAGCAGTGCATTAAAGATTGTTTTTAAATATTTTTTTTTATATATTGCGCGAGCGATATAATTCTATCAGTTTCTCAGTGCTACGCATGATACGGCCGTCTTGGTAATGGATCTCAAACGATCTGTAATTAATGTTATTAATCTTTCCTTCGCTCTGCGCACTGTTGTTGTTGCTGTTTACTCATGTGGTCATGTGGCGCTACACATCTACTCCTATAGATCAATTTTGATTAATTATGTTTTGGAAGTTGTGTGTCAGGAACGCGCAACGCAAGAATAAAAGAAAAATAATTTTATATTTATTTATTTTATATATGAGAGCGATTTAAACCTTTTAACCGCGTTTGTGTTTTGGCATTTGATTTGTTTTTAGTGCCTCTTAAAAGCTTTTCCTTTTGTCGTTTTATTTCGCGCAAATATTTTTTTTTGTTTCTTGTAAATAATAATTTATATTAAAATACGAAGAACAAAAAAAAAGTAATTTATTCAGCAGGACGACAAATAATAAGAAAAGAACAAGCAAAATACATTAAAATAATATAATAAAAAAGTGAGGAAAAGGGATTTCTCTTCTTACATAAATTTCTGCCATTTTCATTTCTCTACACTTTATTATTTATAATAATAATTTTTCTTATTAATGAAACAAACACAGCAGGGGGACCTCAACCAAAAGTAACCATTTTGCCTTGAGCTTGTATCAAGTGGTCTCTTATACGAAAGACGTGTAGAAAGACGTTGACTATAAAAAAATGAATTTATTAATAATAATTTAATATTAATAACATCACATTATATTTTCAACCATGCTTCTTTCTACAGAAAAGAACTGAATAAGCAGACAAGAAAAAAAAAATATAAATAAACCAGAAATATTGTCGGTCGGCCATTACACCTCTTTTTTACGCGCTTTTTGTCTGCTCGGATCTTGTTTACTTCTTTTGCTCTCGAGATGTGTTAAAAGTTACTCCTCTCTGCACAAAAAAATGAGACAACGAAAGAAAAGAAAGGAGCAACTTGCATGGGAACTGTAACCAAAAGAGTGTGGTTCACGTTGTAAAATGATGATTTATGAAGCGTTCGTTGTCTTTATCGTACTTGGACAAAGTGACTTATGATTTATGGCGTTTGTTTCTCGTTAAGGTAATGTTCTTGGAATTGAAGTGGATTAAAGTGACTTACAAAAAAAATTATTTTGAAAGTAATTTGAGTTCAATTCACTTCAAAAGTGTTAAAGACAAAATCTGCATTTTTAATTTTTATTGAAACTCGTTTCATAACACACCTAATTAAAATAAAGTTTTGAGACGTTTTCAATTTGAATGATTAATGGGCTCCACTGATAAGTGGCCTCCATTTGTTGCGCGTGTCTGAATGAATTTCAAACTGTATTTCATCAAATTTTGCAAAGAAAAAAAATTATACATCAAACAGATAGCATTTCTACCAACAATCAATAAAAAAGGTCTTACACACATAAAAAAGAAAAGAAAAAAAAAACAGAAGTCATAAAGGAAGCAAACCTTTTAGCAAAATGTTCCATTGTTTTCACGCACGACATATTTCGACTAAAATACTGGCTCATTGTTTCTAATTTTTTTTTACAAATTTTCTCTCATTCAAACACATTTCTAATATTACAGGAAGCTTTTTTTTCTTTCACTCATCTAACAAATCATTCCAGATGACGTTTATTTTTTCAATGAAAATTATTTAAATTTAAATTAAAGACATTAAATGACCCTTGAACACCTCATAACTCATTAAAGAGAAAATATCGCTCCAATATTCAAATGTCGCAACGAGATAAAAAAAAAATAATGATGCGTATATCACAAAATACGTGTGTTAACGTATAAAAAGATATATAAAAAAAATCGAGAGATAAAGATCTGAACAAGCGATATAATAAATAAATAAGATGTGCCTTTTTTGGACTGAATGACATACGTTGCAGTAGCTGCCTGGCATCATGCTGTGATCAAATCAACAAATTATAAGTGAGATGAAAATTAGTTTGTTTCTTTTTTTTGTTTCATTTCTTTTATTTTTTAGAGTTCTGGATGAAGTGTAATTTGATCCTCCTCTTTTCGACACTTCTGTTGTAGTATTTATTTAATTGTGTCTTATATTTTAAGGAAAACACATTTTTGAAGGTTTTGATGATGAACGATGATGATTAATGTGATTGTGGATGAAATTAGATCTTTGTTTTGTGTTTTTTTTTTTTAAGAAAGGGATTTTTAAAGGATCAATTTTTTTTAGTGGGACAATATTGCATTTTTTGACAATCAAAGCCCCCAAGGTTTTTAAAGAATTTTTTTTTAAATATTTATTTTTTTAAAATAATTTTTTTTTTATATATTTTTAGAACATTTATCAAAAAAATATTTCCTATAAGAAAATTAAATTTTTAATTTTTTTAAAACATTTCTTTAAATTTTTATCGAAAAAAAATATTGAAGAAATTGAACTATACTTCGTTAAGAACATGATTTTTTAAATATTTTTTAAATTCCTTAAAATCGGTCTAAAGCGCCATGACGGACCATCAAAGTAACATAAGTTGCCTCAAATTTCCATAAAACCATGAAACATGATTTTTAAATAAAAAAAATCATTCTTTCTTTTACTTTCTAAACTCTTTTTCAAAACAAACATTCAAATCATTACAAGTTGATTACATTTGTCGAATGTTTTATGACATGTTCTTGTAATGTCTTGTAAGGATCACCGACGTCGTTTTTTAACATTCCATTCCATATGGTATCATAGCGCAACAAGAAAAGACACCAAAAAACAGAAATCTAAACCAGAAATCCATTAGCAGTGTAAAACTCAAAATAAAACCAAGGGACCAAAGAAAACGAGCACCAAACAGATTCTCGTTTTGTTGAATTATTTTATTATTTTAATATATTACCCTGGTTGGTTTCTTAACACTTTAGTTCGATTAGTATACAATTCGGAGGAGAAGAGCGCGCATAGAAATCAAAGAAAAAAATATGTAAATTAGTTGCGACATCAATTTGTTGTTAATTGATGATCATCTCTTCTCTTCGTTGTCGTCTCTCTCGCTCAAGAAAAAAGCTGACTTAAAATTTCAATTAAGTTTTGTTCTTTTGATTTTTGTGCCGCAAAACGAAGCATAAAATTCGGAATGGCAATAAATGACACGAAAACGGCACAAGCGAGATGATGATGAGATGACCCAAAACGGAACGTTAAAAGCTTTAATTAATGGAGTTCATAAAAATCATGTTTTAATTGATACATTTTTGTTTTTAATTGAGTTACGAAATGACTGATTGCTTTGTTTTTATTATTTTTTTTCGTCTTCCATTGTTCGAAAATTGATAGAAAACATTTAAAGTGCATTTTATTGACATCATCACCACCATTCGAAACCACCACCGGAAACGTTTCGTCGCCTAATTGGTGTTTTGTTACGAAATGAGACAATTCTTTTGTATTTTTTTCAAGTGTTTCAAATGAAAAGACAATGATTCACACTCCACATGAAATTTCTCACAAACAAATAAAAATATATAATTTTTTTTTAAAAAAGGGACATAGAAACCTTTAAGGAGACAGTTATTACACAATAACAAATTTTACTTCCTTACACGATGTAAAAAAAAAATCGATTTTTACCTGATTTTGTGTTTACCTTCTTCGTTGTTTCAAGTGGAGAGATCTTAATCTAAGGCCATACAATGTAAAGATTTATTGCTTTAGTGCTGGCGCCCCAATTCATTCATTCATTCATGCTTTTAGCAGTTAGTAACTGTTTCTCAAAAGGTTCGATCGTTAGCTTCCATGTGTGAACTGGCGAGACCAAGACGACTTAATCAGATAAAGTCGTATAAAAAACCAAAATAGAAGCTGATTTTGAGGGAAACGTGCTTGAATAATATGAATTTTAGAAAAAAAATAATAGAAAATTTATTTAAAAATTTTTGCAGTGCAAATTATTGAAAAAGTAACGAAAATGATACAATATTAGAAAAGTAACTTTTCAATCCCTATAAGGGTTTCAAACAAAAACTAGACTTTTTGCTTAACACATAAGTTTTAACTGTTTTTATTAAGTTTTTTAGCTTATGATTCTTAGAGAATCGCTTTAAAAAATTTTATTTGTCAAAAAAAAAAATATGTTTTGTCAAATTATTTAATAATTCTTTCCACAGACTTTACCACAAGTTTGAAAAAAATGTTTATGATATAAAAAACTTTAAAATTTGACGTCAAAATCGCTAAAAATAAGGCATGAATAAGACTAAAAATAAAATATTCACGAAAATTTTTTTTCAGCAAATAAAAATTCTTAGGCATGGATTGATTTTTTAATCGATTTTCTGGTACTTTTATAGACAAATATCGTTTTCTTCGAAGTTCTTGTCTTATTAAATATGAGTTTCTTTAGATAAATTTAACAATTATCCAGAAATCAACGCAATTTTTATTAGTAATTCTTGACTTGTTAGTCAACAATTCCAATCGTTTTCTCCCTTAAATTCTCGCATGTCACACCTAAGATCTAATAAAATACTCGCATTTAACATCGCTAACAAGACCGTCGAACAATAATCAATGATTTACGTTTTACATTTAACTTTATAAACAAATGCTAAATAGTCTTTGACTTACCTTATTAATATAAATAATTTAATTGTATTACTCCTACACGACATTTACCGCACAAATTATCAATAATAGCCACTATTTAACGTTTTTTATTTCTCTTTTTCTATTTTTATTTTTTTATTCGATTATAAAAATATTATTTATGAATTATTTATTTTATCTGTTTGATTTTCTTTGAATTTTTTTTTGCAATAATTTTATCACATCAAAGTTTTTGTTTATTTTTTATTTTGTCATGAATTGAGACTTGCTCAATAAGGCACCGCTCTTTGTTCGCGAATTATCTCAATAATGTTTAAATTTTAATTGTTGTTTAAAATATTTATTTGTAGCTCACAAAGGAAATGCTATGCTGGTTACTGTTGCTGTTTATTTTTTATGCAGGTTGCACACACGATTAACTTATATTATGTATGTTTTTTTTTATTAAAAGTCAGCCTGAAGACAAATTCACTTTTAATACTTTTTTTATTTTTAAAAAAATAATAATAATTATAATCAATTTAATTATCTTAAACTTTTAACCGATTAAATTCTTTTCAATCTAATACTTTTTTTTTTGTTTATTTATTTAATGAAAAAAATCAGACACGACTGATCTCACTCAACATCTCCCACAAACTGATTCGAAAAATGTTATTTGTTTAACACTAAGCCAATACCCGACCAGACCAGAGTGTTAATTGAAAATGTGTGGGATTGTTTATTTTTTAGTGTGTGCTACGGTAGCGAACAGAGTGTAAAGCAAATACGCAGCAATACAAATAAACATACAAGAACGAATAAAGAACAAAAAAGAAATAAAAAGAAAAAAACGGACTAATAAAAGATCAACCTATCAGATGCATGGATAAATATATTTATTGGTACAATGTGACGCTATTTATTTTTTTTTATCTCAAAAATGACTTTTGAATTTTTAAGATGAAATTTTCTAAAAAAAAAATTTAATTAATTTTCCCTAATAAAAAAAAATTATTTAAAAAACTTTTTGAAGAACGTGTTCCTGTCTACTAACGAGTCATTAAAAAAATTCTATCTCGACAGTCTTTTTGATAAATTTATGGCATTTCTTTATTCCATAAGCTCTATAAAGCACACATACACATTTTTTGCCGCAGTATAGCTACAAAAATGAATTTATTGCGTGAGATTAAGTGTTTCAGAGTTCGATCCTTTTCTGCTTACTTCTTACATTTGCACCGTTTTGAAAGCACTGCTTGCTATCTGCTTCTCGCTCTTTCATCATTCTATCTCACTCTTTTAAAAAACCAGGCGTGGTTAGATTCCATTTTGCTCGTGTGTTGGTTTCAAAGCTCGACTGGCACCCACACACTTGAATTTTCAAGTTAATTGCATGGATTATTTTTTGATTAACAAATAAAAATGAAATTATAGAGATATTTTTAATTAATTTTTCTCTCTTTTCGCGTAAGATATGTACGGCTCGAACTGCTGTTGCGCACATTTTGGTCGTTATTTGAATAATTTTGTCCCTTTTTGACGATCAATAAAAACAACTGAAAACTCGCTGATATTGAACGCGAACCGGCAAGCAGCAAGCTATTAATCAATAAAACCAATAATAAAAAATAATAAAAATCTGTTTATTTTTTTCTCGATTTATTCGATATAATAATCCGACTGTGGTCCACCAACATCAACCAACGTTTTTTTTCGACCGTATCGATAACGTTGTTCATTATTTTATTTTAATTTAGTGATTTGATAAAAGAAAACGAGCATTCTGGGGATTAGACAATATATCAGCCGTAATAAATTGAGGCATTTAAGATTTGGCAATCTATCATAAAACTGTTATTTGGTACTTTTGTGTGCGCGGTGGTGGTGAAACTCGTCGCTTCGTGTGATTTATAATTTTATGATGGGTTAACTTGTTTAGTGATAATGGTATCATAAACGGCTACTGAAAAAAAAACTTTGGCGTGTTTGAAAATGCCAGCAAAATTTATAATAAATAATTAAGCAATTGCGATATTTTATTATTATTAAATTTTTTATGATTATCCGCATGATTGTTAGTGGCTACTTGTTTATAATCCGGAATTTTATGATGATTGAACATTTATTACCTTTACTTGCATAAAGTGAATGATTAACAAATCGCTTCCTAATGATACGTGTCTATTATAAAAACTACGTATCTTGCAAGTCAAAATATCTGAGAGACATGAAATTAGAAATTTCGAAAAATTAAAGTTTTCAAATTTAAAAAAAAATTTTTGTTGATAGTTTTATGAATAAAAATCGGCAAAAATAAAAACTAAAACTTTAAATTAATATATAAAACTGTTTTTTATTAATTTCCAGAATTTTTGTTAATTTTTAACCAAAATTTAAATTTGTCCTTAAAATATTTTTATTACTACAGAATTTTTGTTAAAAATTAAATATTTATTTTTATTAATAATAAAAAAATTAAATATAAAAAAATATTTTTGTTCTCATCAATTAAACGAATTTTAATAATAAATATTTTTATTTTTTCTGGCCTTGCTGAAGATTGCCGAAGAAGTACACTAGCTTAATTTTAAAGACCGTCATTTTGATTTTTACAAAAAAAAAAATATATTATTAATTGAAAAGAAAGCCGAAAGTTTTAATTACTAATCGTTCTCACAAAATTAATAATGAGTGAAAGACAAAAGAAAAGAACGATCGATGAATCACACCGCTCAAATTTAAGATACAATATTTTGGATGTCGCCAGTCTATCCATTACGAAAACTAAATTTATTGCTTTTGTCTCCTGTTTTTAATTTTGTCCTCTCTTTTCATTCAATTTCTTCTCACATTTTTTTCTCCAAAAAAGGAATCTTTTCCTCGAAAAACGTAACGAATTCTCAGAAAATGACGTAATTCCCTTTTTTTATCAGGTAAAGGTTTTAACTAGTGTAAAAAAGGATTTCATTCATGAAACAATTCATTCACTGATTTTTTTCGATTAGAAAATTTTGTGACTTTTTTTTATAAAGCTTTGATAAAGTATCACATTCCTCGATAAATTGTGGATTTTTTGGCTATGACTCATCGTACTCAACATCTTTAAAAAAAATAAAAACCAAAAACTGTCACTTGATATTTATTATTTCTTCAACTCAAAATGAAATTCATTCAAAATATTTTCGAAAACAGTAGCGAATGTACCTATCGAATTTCAAAGTTTTTCGCTTCTGTCACTTTAAATTGATAAGCAAATAAAAATTTTTTCAATCAATAAAAAATGTCAAACAGTTATCTGTTCATGTGTCGCCAAAAGTTGCATTAATCAGGATTAAAAAGCATATAAAACGTTGAATAATTGCGGTTGGTAATTGAAGTAATTATTTTTACTTTGCATTCAAAAGACATTTCGATTTAAATGGCTAAATATGATAAATGGCTAAATTCAATTAAATTGACAATTTATTAGAGTAACGAGTCCGTAGTTAGAATTTGATCTTTCATTTTTCTCATTTTGTGATGAAAAACACGCGAAAAATCGCGAAACGTCGTGAAACAAGTTACTATCGTATTATTGCACGAACGACGATATGAAGGAATAAAGAACGAACTTCAAGAAAAATAAAATAAAATAAAAGAGGGAAGGCTCCAAAGAAGGTGGAGTTTTTTCTTCTTCTTACGATCGCATGTCGAGTCGATCTCTTCTGAAATCGCATTTCATCGCGTTTTGATAAATCGTCGTTCTCTAAGTATTTTAAGAGATTGTACATATAAGTATGTACGAGATGCGAGGGCCATAATAAATTATTATAAAAAGTGGTAATAAAATAATATTTCAATGCATTATGATGAGATTTGATGAATATGCGATGAAGTGGATGAAAAGTCTTTTGTAATTCGTGGTTGAAGTACTAACTAGGCGAGTGCATAAAGATCATTTTTTGGGTTTTTACGGTAAAATTTTTGAAAAAAAAACTGTTGAAAAACCAATTGTATGATTGCATACCAAATATCAAAAAAATTTGTTAAATTTAGATAAACAATTTAATTTATGAATTTAAAAATTTATTTTTTTAAATTTTCAAAAATCAAAAAATCATTAGAAATATTTTAAAAATTATTTTTGATATGAAAAATGTTCAAAAATATTTTCCAAAGGCTCATAAATTTTCATCCAAATTACATTTATTTATTCATACATGTTTACAAAATGAATTAAATTAAAATAATTTTTAATCAAAAATACTAAAAACAAGTTAAAATTTTCTTTAAATTAAAAAAAATTAATATGTTTTTAAAATTTAATTAAAATATTAAACTCGATTTAATAAAAATAATTTATAAATCAAAAATTCATTGAAATTTAATTTAAAAAAAATAATTTTTGTAAAAAATTAAAAATAATTTAAAATATTTTGTCAAATTGAACTTGGTCATTTTTATAATTTTTTTTGTAATTATCGCAAAAAAAATTTGTAAACATTTGAAGTAACTATTTTATGAAATTTTGTTTAAATTATACTTTTGTTGTGAAATTCATAAAAAAGTTCGAAAATGATCTTTAAAAGAGCAAAAATTACTAAAAAACAGAATTTGATAGATAATTTAGAAAATGATAAATGCGCTTTAAATATATTTTTAAGCAATATGAAAAACTTCAACCAGTTTTGTAACAAATACCATTAAAGTTGAAATAAAGTCCAAACCGATTAATATTCCCTCCTCAGAAGAAAATTAATGTGGTAGAAAACTATTTTTGCTTAAATCTTTTTTTCAAAACGCCTCTTTCTGTGTGGTCAGTAAGTCATAAAAGTGTCTCCTTCAATCAATCAAAAGGATTGTTACTCTTTCCGTTGTTTTTGTTTTTTTTTTTGAATGAAATTCCACTCTCGGCGAGATTAAAATCAATCAAATTAGTCAACAAGTCGGAAATCTATTAAAACATACCTCTATTAGTCGCATCAAAAGAAAACTTACCGAAAACATCGATGACAACAATTTCGACTGTCTTTGGATATTTCATAACTGGTTAAGTAATTTCAATAAAACACTCTACGAGACTATAAAAAAAAAACGAAAAGGGATATTGCCGATACACGACAACATGCATGCTTCTAATAAAAATCAAAATGCTTTTAATTTGTCTCCCATTTATTTTCTTTCTGGCTCCATGCCTTAATGGTATTGCCATGTAACTTTGCTCGACACAAAAAAAGGTATCTCTACACACACGACATACACTCCTTTCTCGTAATATATATGCGTCGCATCTCCAGTCAGGCACACACTGCATCTTGTCGTGGCAAACGGCGAATGCAGCACAATGCGATGATGTCGTGAAGTAAAAAGAGAGAAAAAAAAGACAAAAAAGAAAGATAGCCGCTCATTTGGTTGGCGCTATCTTTTTTTCTTTCTTCTTTTTCGATATTATTTTATATTATATTGTGCGCGCATACCTCGGACGTAGACTGATAACTGAGCCACATAGTCAATTCATGGCGCGGACAGAATTTTTCGAACAACATGACTCATTTTGTTTCGTGCGTTGTAAATTTTTTTAAATTTTTATTATTGTTGTTGTTGTTGTTGTCACACTGGAATGCCAAGATTGGGGTCCAATCTAAATGGGAGGACTGTCTCTATCATACCTATATCGCCATATAGTCGCAGATCGTATAAAATTAAAGAATTCAATAAAAAAAACAGAGTTAAAAGGCGGTCGATTGTGGCGCCTGTTAAATTTCTTCATTCACCGTCAATTTACAAGAAGAACTTTAAAAACCAGAACATTTCACTTGTTTTAATGCATTTTTCTCCTCGAAAAAAAAAATAAAACTTTTTTAATGTTTTTAACGAAAAAGAAAAAAAAAGAATATTGACCTCTTTTGAAAAAAAAAATATCTCACCATATGAAAAATATTCAAATTTGACCTTTTTTGACAAATACAAGATGCAACATCTGTTTCTTTGATTTACGGATCCTGTTTCTTACAAATTGTACCGATCATTGCTATTTATTGATTTTGCGGCGATTTTTTTTTTTATTATTTTTCTGTTAAATATTTTTACAAATCTTAAGGTTTAAGTATTTCTTTAAGTTTAAGTAAGGTTTAAGTATATTTGGTTTTCTGCTGTTTTTCTAAACACTCGACGTATTTGGCATTCGCTCGACTGAGCTGTTTGTGCTTGTAATGACGCTAATTGTCGTTGTTTCTCCTTGTTGGCGACTGGGCTCTGCTGGAGGTGCTCTAACAATTAAATTTCAGTCAAAATCAATTTTTTTTTTCACTGAAAAAGTTTGAAATACTTACGAGGAAGCTCCATGACGTGCTAGAGCAGCTGACATTATATGACTTTGCGTCAGCGGGGAATGACTTGATTGTTGAGGAGCTGATAAGTAATGTAGACTAGGCACGTGCTCGGCCACTTGATAAGCCGTTGAATGTGCTAAAAAATAATTAAATAATTTTGAAACAATTTTTTTTTATTTTTTCAGAGTTTTTGTACCTGGTGGGGGAACTCCTGGATAAATTTTCACTGAAGAATCATGGTGCGCGGCAATTTGCGATGGCAACAAAGGAAATTTGTCTAAAAACAGGAAAATTATTAGCAAAAAACTTTATTTTTTGAATAGATGAATTACCATTTTTTATATGAGCACCTCCGTGATGCGACCATCCTGACATGACGTGACTAGACATGTCTGAAAAAAGTTTTAATTCATAAATATTCACGAAAAATTATATTTTCACGAAATTTCTCACCTTGTGGCATTTTCATGGAGTTTTGCGACTTTGGTTTGCGTTTCCGGGTTTGAATTCCGTCTTTTTTCATCGAGTGCGGTCGCAAAGTGCCATGTAACTTGAAGTATAAGCCGCATGCGTTGCAAACTGGTTCACCATTGTTATTTCGACGCCACAGCGTAGTGGCGTTCGTTGAGCAGTTGGCACACGTAACATTCGAACGGTTCGATTTTGCTGCAGGATTTTGATGCTAAAATGTTAAAAAATACAAAAATGTTGTAAAATTTCATTTCAAATCCAATACTTACGGATTGCGTTTTTGCTTTTTGGGTTCGAGTGGATTGCGCTCGTGTTTGTTGCATTATTTGTGGTGAATTTTGGTAACATTTCAAGCATATAAGGTATCCACGATTGTCCATAGTGTAAGATGTCGTTATTGATGAGCACCCGGGGCATTCTCTCGGCTGCTCAGGAACTTCAGAAGTGTATCCTTCAGGTATCCATTGTGCGGCTCCATTTGGGAGATAGTCATTGTTTTCGATGACAATTGCTCCATTTAACTAAAAAAATTTTAAAAAATAGTGAAATTTTAGTTAAAAATGTTTAAGGCGACTTAAATTTAATTTAACTATACATTAAAAAGTGATTAAAAGTGAACGGAAAAATAAAGAAAATTCAGAACAAAATTTGCCAAAATAATCATTTTTCACAATAAAATTGCAAATTTTCTAAAAAATTTTATTTTCTTATTATAAAATCGAATTTAGTGCATTTTTTTGTAAAATTTTAAAATAAATTTAAAAAATAAAGCACTTACGTTATTGGCATCGATTCCTGTGACATTTGGGTGCCAGTATGGGTTGTCTGTCTTACAATATGTCGCATAAATTTGTTGTTGATTAGGCGAGCCCTGTTGGACTGTCGTATTTTCATACATTTGCTGCACATTAGAAAATTGTGAATATTGGTGTTGTTTTGTTTGTGGCACCGCACTGGATAACGTTGGATCATCTAAACATAAAAAATACTCAATTTCACTAATTTTCTTGAAAATCTCGTAAAAACTTACTTTTGTACAAAACATGATTCGGTGGACTTCCACTCGTTTGAATGTAGTAACCACTTTTAGGAGCTCCCTGACCCAAATATGCCAAACTGCTGGTGCCTGATTGATATTCCTCCAAATTCGTGAAGAAACTTTGACCAGAGTTTTGCATCGGCTCCAAGTTTGTGTATTGCGTTTTTGGTTCTCCCGCACTTTCCACCATTTGACTTGTTTCCGCAGACTCTGAAACTTGGTAAATTATGTGTTGTGGCTGGTGTTGCTGCGCTGCATGTGCTTCGCCTTCAATTTCCGTTTTCACTTGAGACGAATGTGGATGCGAGTACGAATGGTATCGCGAATGGAAACGCTCGTTCACGGGATGCTCGTAACGAAGAATTTGCGGCTGATAACGGACGTAGTCGTCGTTTTCTTTCACTTGGACAAAAACTGCTTGGTGTGATTGCAAGTTGATTCCGTTTATTTTTGTTTCGATGTCACGCGGTGATCGATGCTGATTGACGACTTGGTTGTAGGAATCTTCCGTGGCAGCAGATACCGGAGTAGGTTGTTGGGCATATTGCTGACCTGAAACTGCGATAGCAGAAGCGATACTTTGTGGATGGTACTCCGCCGATGTTTGGGCATAATGTTCGGGCTGTTGGTTCTCCGATATTTCTCTAAAAAAATAGTTTTTATAAAAATTACTGTAATTATTTTTCAAAAAAAATTTGACTTTTTTTTTATGATACCTATATTATTTTTTTTCAATTTTATCTAAAATGTTCTTAAATCAATTTTAAATATACAAAGATCAATTTAAAAAAAAATTCAAAACAACAAAAATGTTGATTAATGGTCAAAAATTGTTTAAAATTTGGCATTTTGTAATTAGTATGATAATAAGTATTTCAAATGCACAGTAAAAAATCTACCCTGATACGTGGCGCGAGATGTGGAAATTTGATATTTTTGGCTTTTCTGAAGCAATGGTAGGTTTGCGGGCATATGTTTGTTGACGTAAAATGATCTACTACCTAGTGAAAAAAATTTTGATTTTCTACCAAAAATTCAAAATTTGCTTGTAATTCATGAAAATCGCCAAAAATCGAAGTTAAGGTGAAATTTTTTGAAAAAAAATTTTGTTCACTAGAATTGTTATGATATGCCCGCAAACCTACCATTGTTTCAGAAAAACCAAAAATATCAAATTTTCACATCTCGCTCCACGTCTCGCGAGATTTTTTTTACTGTGTATTGAGATCCAAAGAGTTTTTTTTTGTCATTCAAAAATATCCTGAATTCTCCAAATTTTAAATTTCCATATCTTTCAACGATTTGGATTTTGGCTAAAAAAACAGCATTTTCACATTTAATTTCTTACCTTATATGACCTGACTCGGTTATCATCCGTTGATGTCGTGCCGCTGCAACACCAGTCGTTGCCTCCTCTTTCACCTCCTCAGATTTAACTTCGGCCGGTTCGTCCTTTGGCTGAGCTGATGACGGTGATTCCTTTCCCTCGTCTTCTTGCATCGTTGACGATTGCTGTTGCGGCGGTTGTTCCATCTGCATTCATTTAAATTACATTAAATACTGACTGATTCGAAAGATTTGTAAAAAAAAGTGACAAGTTTCCGTTTATTTGTTTAAACAACAACACAAATTATTAATGTTAAAGTCAATAAAGCCTCGTATTTCTAGTCGTTCTATGGACAAAGTACAGACGAAGCAAAGCGAGAGCACGCGTCACTCATATATTCATAACGTTGCCAGAGAATCCCTTTCCTGTCTTTTACGTCATTCCGACAAACAATGAGTAACCACAGCTGAACAAGCCTCTAACGAGTTCAGCGCGTCGTTTTCGTCACCCGCATGACTAAAGTACGGCTGAAATGTCTTGAAATTCACATTAATTGCGTCTTGTACTTGTCATTTTCTACATGAACGACCAGAACACGGCCGAACGAAAGTAAAACAAGAGAGAGATGTAATTACAACAGGAAACACTATGTTTGTACGGAAACAAGTATAGCATATACCTAAGTCACATTAACATTCAAACAATTCAATTGTGAACATTTTTTCGTGTTTTGTTTATTGTTTTTGTATTGCCAGAAATATTTTTTTAATTTTTTTCTTGTCAAAAAAGTGTGCCAAGTGCCGACTTTCCGATAAAGGGAGAAATGTCATATTTCAAAAAAAAAAAAGATATTTTAAGAAAATCTTTCATTTTTAGTTTGTGGTTAGAAAAATTTCTTGGAGTCATAAAATTAATGGATTATGTACCGCACGATTCGGGTCAAAATTATCACCATTGTGATTAGATAATTAGTCGTTTTGGCCCAATTTTAATGGATCATCTGCCTATTTTTTTCATACACCTGCAAGTCGCCGTTTCGGAGTGGCAAGAAAAAATCCTGGCAACCTGTCTTTTCATGCCTTTTAACGTATATCAACGATGAAAATTGATTGAAAAGTTCACTAACTGATAACTTTATAAATAAATAGATGATCAATTTCGGGCCGAACCCAAATTAACCTCGAGTTAAGTTGATTAAAAAAAAAAAGAAGTAAGAAGGGCCATTACCAAACCTTTGTCAACTTGTGTCGTCGTTAGATGCACATTTTTTTGTACTGTAAGACGTCTTGTCTAATCAACGTGGCAGTTAAGATAATTCGAAATGTTTAAATGAGCATTACTATCAATTTCTCCTCTCCATATTTTAGTTGCTTCACTCACGTGGTTGGCAGTTGATGCATATTGCCCATTATTAGACGTTGAATACCGAGGTGAGGCAAAAGTTTTTTTTTTATAAAAATAAATTTTATATATAGAAATATAATGAAAATCATTTTTCTTCTTTATTCATAGGACACATCAACGACGAATAAATGGCCAGAATTTTTTTGGGTGTGTGTATGTTCGTAAAAAAAAAATATATAATAATGGAAGATATCTAATCAATTTATTATTCGATGATGGTTGTTGACGAGGCGTCTTCGTTGTCAGCTATCAAAAATTGGAATCTCAGTTTTTAACCTTTTCAAAAATAAATATTTATCATTTTTTGATAGCTAGCTGGCTGCTTAATAATAATAATAATGAAATAATCTAATCAACAGCTCTAAAAGACATCAGGCTTAAGCATTTTTTAATACAATACACAAAAAAATATCGATAACTTATCGTCTTTTGATTGTCATGTCATAAAAACTGTTGAAAAAAACGCACGTTTTATTCGTTTTTTTATTAACTTATTTGCAAAGCAAAATTTTCAGATACCTACGTCAAAAAATTTATCTAATATTTACGGAAGAGTTCCCTCGAAAACAAAAAAAGCACGCAGATAAAGATGATAAAGAAAGGAAGATATGATTCGAAATGCACGATAATGCACAAGATATCAATCGCCGTCGTAATAAGATATCAAAAAAAAAAAAACTTTTCGGGGTAACACGGAGAAGATAACTTTTGTAAACAATAAATATTATTAAATGTTATCTTAACTTATCATCGACCGGCAGCAGCGAGCGGGAGTCTGTTTGTCTTGCGTGCCTGCTTGCTAGATTATGCTTGCCAATCAACTGTAGTATTTAGGAGTGGCGCATCTCTCAATCAAGTCATGCAAAAAAAAAATCTGGATGGATAATAATTGATTTACAAAAAAGTTCCACAACACAAGAAATCAATGCAGACACGCTAACCACCACAAAAAGAGGTAAATTAATAAAAAATAAAATAAAATGATAAAAGAAGCCGCGCGTAAATATTTCCTTTTAATAGACAACATTCATCTTATACAGACGATTTTTTTTTTAATTTTCTCTTCTTTTTGGAATATTCTTAGTCTGAGTTTTTTAAACTCTTTTTTTTTTTTGTTTTATATATAAAAAGAGCCGTAGATAAGTGAATGAATTTCAATTTGCATTAACATGTGTTTTCTATTAGGTATGAATATTTAATATTAAGAATAAAATGTAACAAAAAATTACAATAAGGAATTTGCTGCATGTCAAGTGAGATTTTAGATGGACCTTTTACAAATTTAAAAATTTTATAAATAATTTTGTTGAAAATTTTGAATTATAATGGTGATTTATATTCATCATTACCTATTATTAAGAAAAAAAAATTTTTTGAAAATTTAGGTAAGTGAAATATTTCAGAAAAATCATTTTAAAGAAAAAGATTTTTTTAAATTTTCTTGTAAATAAATTAGTATTTTTGTTTTGATGTCACAGTAAAATATAAATTAATAATAAGCATTAATAAAAAATTTAATTTTAAAAACTTTTTTTTATTTTTTACGAAAAATTAATTCATGATAACTTGAATTGAATTGATTGAAAACATTAAATAAACAAATTAAGTAGCAATTGTTATTATTTGAAATATTTTTAATTAAATAAAATATATAAAATATTAACTTTAATTAATTAATTAACGTTAATTTTATGATAACTTGTTAATTTTTTGAATTCTTTTGACAATTGATTTCCTCAATTAAAATTTTATAATAAAAATAAAATTTCCTCGACAATTTCATGAAAATTTAATTCTTATATGTTCAAAAATTATTGTCACTTAATTGAATTTTATTACTCATGAACTATTTTCTGATGTTACAAAATTGCAAGTTTATATTTTATTTTATTTTTTAAGAAAAAATTTTGCATTTGTTTAAAAAAAATCTTAAAATATTATTTTTATCATGGCGTATCTAAATTTTAATTTTATTATTTGGATATTAAATTAACAAATTAATTACTTTTTATAATAAAAATATGACAAAATAAAACATTTGTAATAATAATCATAAATTATCAATAATAATAATACATAAAAATGAAAAAAAAAACTAAACATTCGCGTGCCATACCAGCTTTTGTTCAAACGAAAAAAAAACATATAAAAACTCAGGTAACATTCAACTTTTATAACGACACAAAACGGAAATAAAAGTTTACAAAAAATGACAATAAAATAAATAAATTGTCTATTTTAGATTAGAATCATGCAATGCTCTCTTGCCTATAGTTACTTTGCTTAGAATGCAAGATAACCATCTTATTCTCATAATGTTTGTTTGTTTTATATTTTTTAGGTTAAATACCAAAAAAGAGCATGAAAAAAATATAATAAAAAAATCATCAATGAATTGCTAGACATGTAAAACGTCTGAAAGGTGTAATAAATTTTATTTTACAATCGTTTAAATTTTACGTAATTCTTTAAGGATATGTGCGACCAAAATTACAGGTAAATTTTACGCCTAATTGGTTTTTTATTTTAACTTTAAAAGTTTTTTTAACGTCCAGGACACTTAAAAAAAATCAGACAAAATTTATGATGGTGACAGAAGTTTGTCTGTGTGGACTTGATTCATACTCAATGGAATGTTACTGATGTTTTAATTAAAGTCAGTTTTTTTACCTTTACAAGATCCTGCTTAATCTGGAGCACCATAATTTACAAGTTGTATTTTTAATATTTTTATTATTCAAAAATATTATCTTCCCTTTGATTAGATGTGTCTTAATCAGTTCACCTTATTATCACAACTGACCACTGATTTAATTTAAAAATGTATCAAAATTGAGCAGTTCTTCGCGGTGCTGCGTTGATGGACGCGTTATCAAGAAAAAACGCACACAAAATAAAATTGCCACCTAAACACCTGAACGTTCAAATACTTTTTAATCAGCGACACTTGGAAGCGCGTCAAAGTTTTTTATTGGAAAATCCGTTGATGTGTGAGCGAGAAACGGTCGAGTGTGTGTGCCTCGAACAAAAAATGAGCTGTTGGTAATCATAATTGTGTGCAATGATAGGAGCCATAATAATTTTCTGTTGTTTACGCATCTTATCTTATCTTTTCATAAAAAATAAAATATATATAACACAGTTGACAAACAATGCCTCAACTCGTACACTTTCACAGATACCGTGGGTTCACTTCGTTTTTCCTCCTTATTTCTCCATATTTTTTTTTTTGAATTTTTTCAGTAAAAATATTTTATTTTTCCTTTTTCTTATATTTTTGCAAATTATATATTTTTAACATTTCAAAAAAATTTTTTTACAATTTTCACTATTTAAATACTTATTTTCATTTATTTTATCAAAAAATTACAAAATTTTTCATTATTCAATTCTTTCTCATTTTATCATTTTTTGCTTTGATTTTGTTTAAATCAGTTTTTTAACAAGCTTTAGAAAAAATCATCATCGATCATAATTTTTGCATTTTTTTATCAACTTTTAATTTTTTTTTAATTATAAAATTTAATTACCTCACATTTTTTAAATAAAATTAATTAATCAAAATTTAATTAAAACATTAAAATTTAAAAATCAATATAAAAAGCAACGACCAACAATCAAAAAATTAAGAAAAATTGGAAAGTGAAAAAATGCAAAAAAAAACATAAAAAAATTCAAAATAAATAGAAATCGTAGAGGAAAAATTCAGTGAACACACGGTATATGAACGTATTTCATCATTTTTTGTACGCATTTTTTATGACAGACTTGTTGATAACGCAAGTCATTGGCGGGCTACAATGATGAAACCTTAAATTTTTCGTGAAACGAGCTACACGAGCAAGCTAGCAAAAGGACAAAGACCAAGATTCGTTTCTCATTTTTTATCTTATCAGTCACGTAGACACCTTGTTATCAGCCTTAACACCTTACTTGACTTCCAACTGAAGCTAGGTGCCCAAGTAGATAACAAGAGCACCAATCACACATAGTTGTTTGCAATCAATTCATCGATAAAACAAACCTTTTGCTTGCATTTTGAGACATTTTTTCCACTAAATAGCTTCTTGTTCCACCGTTAATGACTTTGCTGCCTAGCTTAATGACTTCTTTCGCTGCTTTAATTTCTAATAAATTATCAATTTTTTCTGCTTCTATTTTTAATCCATTATACAAAAAATAGATTATATTCAAAAAAAAGTCAGACACGTGACATTTTTTTTGCCTTTTCATCCAATGTCGTCTTTAATCTCTGCAGATTTATGATGTCTATTAATAGCAAGTTTTTCATTCGCCAGTTTTTTTCCATACTTTCAGCTTAAAATTTCAATAAAATTAAAATTAACTTCTTCTTCTCCTGACTCCTCAACACCTACTGCAGGAGTTGTTAGTGTTAACATGTCTCTGTCTGATAACTTATCCAAAAAAAAAAACTTAATATCTATCTTGATATGGGCAATTTTTGTTTACCCAAAGAGCTGCCCGGCAAGTAAGTGAATAAGCACAATGGAGATAGTAGTGTGATAATGATAATTAGATAAGTTAAAAAGTTATCAATTTGAGATTTTTGTAACTGCATCGCCGACAACGACGTATGAATGTTGTTCTTTAAGAGACAATCAACTGCGAATCAAAATCCAGATAAAATGTGTGTAAAGAAGGATGATAAGTGCTTTCAAAGGTCCCGTATACGCAACAGAAATGGTAGAAAAATTTAAATACAGATAATGAAGGTGATATGCGAGATACCCAGATATGATAAGAAAAGTTTAGTTTAGGATGATTTTGTCGCGTAGAGCATTCCAAGTGGATTTAGTTGTTACAAAAACGGTGTTGAGCTTACTTAATCTTGTATGGTGCTTGATAAAATGCATTTATTCAAAAATCATTGATTTCGTGAAAATTAATTTCGTTGGACAGTGACAAATTTCAAGAATGAATTAAAATTATTTTGACTAATCATGGCAAAATTATGCATTAGTAACAGAGTTTTATGCATTTTAAATCGGGAAATATGCCAAAATTATGCATTTTATGGATAAAATATGCTTTTTTATGTGTTTTTAAAAATAATAAATTAAATAATAAAGTTACAAATAAATTATTTATAAATACGTTTATAATGCATTTTGATGTTTTAATATATACTTTTAAAGCTGATTAACCCTAAAAAATTTGTAAAAATGATTTTTTTTTATTTTTTAAGGTTAAAAAATTTAGATTTAGACAGCAAAATCAACAAAATTAAAAAATACGATTTTCAAACAGATTTTTAGCTTACTTAATTTTAAGAAGTTTAGTCTGTTAATTTTAGCTAATATTTTATTAATCAAATTAAAATATATTTTTTTGAAAAAAAAAAAAAAATTAAAATAAATAAAATAAAATGATATGGCGAAATTTTTGAAGAATTTAGCAAGCTTACTACGTTTCTTTGCAAAAGTAATACAAAATAGTTAAAACGAATTGTACAAAATTAAAGAATTGCATCAAAATTGAAAAGTCAAATTATGCAAAATGAAATTTGTTTCAAAATTGCATGAAACAAATTTTCCTCTATTGAGTTTTTCGATAAAACGACTCTAAAAAGAAATTTTTTGCAAAAAAATTGAATTTAAGGTGATGTTTTTTCCTTAAATTTGCTGTGTTTTTTTTTTAAATTACAGAACTGTGGATAGAAAATCCCTCTTTTGTAATTTAATTTTTTTATCACTAAAGAAATTTATCGAAAGCCCCTCCTGTCTCTTGCTATCAAAAGGTTCTTTTTTTATTAAATTTACAGTGCAATGGAAATTTGTTTCTCAATCGAGTTTATCATATATTAAAAAATATATATAACAACGATGCACCTTAAACAAACAAAATGAAAGATATTCGTTGCGTTTATAGAGCAGCCGTTGAATTTTATCTCCTTTTTTCGTAGAATAAAATTTCAGTCAGATAAAAGTGTCCGCCACATAGAAAGAACAGACAATTTAGTTATTATTATTATGATGGTAAATAATATTATCAAACTTTTCGTTATATTATCTTGTAATTTTTTTTTTCATAATATAACTTTATCGCACTGTTTGTATCCATATTGCTTTTTAACTTTACAGAGTCGACGACTATCTAGCGCAATTATTGTCGATTTTGTGTGAAAATTCACCGGAGATTAGTCTTGGTAGAGATTTCTTAAAGAACGGTCCGGAAAAAAATCGTACAAAGACATCACCACTCCCTTGAAGGGTCTTTGTTGAAGCATTTCATTGTGAAATACAAAAGTTGGAAGTGACTCAGCCGAAATTAATGATCATTTATCACGAAATCAATTGATGATATTGGTGCGCGTTTGATAAGTTTATTTTTTTCGGAGTGTAATAAAAAAGTGTATGATGAAAAAAAGAATAAAGTAAAATTACGGCATCAATCGAATAATAATAAAAATGTCAATTGATAATAAAATTTGTGGCCTATTGGTTGATTTTGTTTTTTTTTTATTAAGTATCCAGTTGGCATATTGAATTGAAAAGAAAAACAAAATGGAGTCAAGTCACGGTTAATTAAGTTCAACAATAAATTGCATATGGTTCTTACCATTTTTCTGTTTTTTATAAATTTTTCACTTTCTAACAAAAAATTTTATAGAAAAAAACTAAAAATTACTAAAAATATTCCTGTCACTGATATGTGCGATAAAAGTGTTATCTAGATCACGCCCAATGTGAAACTGATAACGAAATTCATATAAATTCTACTTTATATCAGAAATATTTGTTTAACACAAAATGTGAGCATACACAGGGAGTCTCGTCGTCGTTGTGCGCTTCATTTCATTTGTTACAAAAATTTTTAATAAAAAAAAATAAGGGAGACGACGACTAATATGAGCCTCACTCAAAAAAAAATGTAAAGTAATTTATGAAAATGTAGAATTGAACAAATATGAGCAAATGCAAGGCGGGTAATTCACAAGTTTTATCGTTTACTTTGTACCTCGTCATATTTTATTGAAATGCAAATACTTGGTGTATGCAATGATGATGAATGTCTAACGACAAAGCCACTCGAAACGTATTTGCTTATTAATTTTATTATGAAAATGATTTCATTTTATTATTATTTTACTTGCGGCTAAAATTCTATTGATTTCCCGTAACAAATGAACATTAAAGTTATTTTATTTATTAAACGACGACGCAAAGAAAGACGAGATAGAAGCGATAAGAATTTGCAAAAAATCGCAAGTCCCTTACTTACAGTCACATTGGTACCTACACGAGAAGAGACGAGAAAATAAAGCAGACATTTTTATAATTATAATCCCATGATTGATGATATTGTATAACTTTTCGGGCTTATTTGCGTAAAAGCTTTGGATATTTACCTTTCTGTGGTATTTGAGACACACACGGGCATTATTTATCTAAAAAAAATTCATGAAATTCGCAAAGTCAAGTTACACGGGCCCAAAAAAGGAAAATCAAGAGTTGTTCGGTTTGTTTGAAGAAAAAAAAAATGTGAAAAAGACTTGATCGTATTTTTATGTTAAATATTTTAATAAAAAATTAACTTTTCTGATCTGAAATGTAAAAAAAGACAATTTTGGTTTTTCAAAAATTTATTTATAAGTATTATTTATTTGCATTTTTATAATATAATTAATTACATTTATTTTTTTTTTCTTTTAATTTTATAGATTTTCAAACAATAAGGCACTCTAGCTTATCCTATATGTAAAACGATTGTCACTGCACATAAAATATATTGAATTAAAACAAAATTCTAAACTTTACGATAATATAAAACATTTAATAAACACACAATAACGTGACGCTTATTGATTTTTTAATCCCTTGAAAAGCACCTCGGCATTTGATTCGCGGATAAAGCTTTTCCACGGAATTAAATCAATTAAGTGAGCAAGAAAAGCACAGCTTATGGAAACTTTTAACATATATAATAATATAATATTAATATTAATAAAAATTCATTAAATTGATTAGAAAATACACTCTTAATGATGTCCAAGAGAATTTCTGAGCTAACGAGACTTTCATTATTTTTTTTTGTACAAATCCCTCTTTTTATTTTCTACTAATTTTCTATAATTATTTGGTTTCTCTAGCGACTCATCTCATTTTTTTTATGTATTACCATTACTCTAAAATTGTTTCTGTACAATCTTTTTATCCTATATTTAAATTTTATGTCAAAAATATATATTTATTTAATTATATTTTGCATCGAAAAATTGGTTTGAGAAAAATATTTTTTTTTGCAGGCTTGTTAATTGAAAATCAAAGCATTAACTAAAAATTCTGAAACGGTCAGATCAGATCACATAAGATTTGGATCTCATCAGCGAATTAATTGGAAATTGATCAAAATTAAGTCAGATCAAACCAAAAGAATTCTAAAAAATTAAAACAAAAGTTTTTTTTTGATTGATTAACAGATCAGATCCAATATCAATTAATTTAAACCCCCGAAAAATCAGATAATTTTTTTGATTTTGTGAAAGTGATCAAGTTTATACAAGCCCGTTCTTCCCTTCAGAAAATTCACTGAATTTTTCTTTTATTTAACTGAGAAGTATGATAAATTGATAAAGCGATGAACGATTTTAACGGATTTATCAATATCATTCGTCTCACACAAGTTTTTCAAATTCGATACAAGTTTCTTGAGAGGACCTATCAGCTGTTTGAGACGAATGAGAGTGATAACAACCCAGGTCACAGAAAAAAAAATTCTCTCATGCTAACTGGGGGCGGCAAGAATTTTTTCTGTGACCTGGGGCACATCAGTTGTTGTTATCACTTTCAGCCGTCTCAATTAAATTTAAAAAGGGTCGTTGGTCCCCATAGAATTTTTGGCTAATTTTTAAATATTTACAATTTTTTTTGGAATGATCAAAGTTGTGTCTTTAATGATATTTACAATCTTTTTCTTAGAATTAAACTTAACTACGTAAATAATTTGGGAGATTTTCTTTACTTTTTGTATTTTTACAAAAAAAGGAGATCCTTTAAAGTAATAAAAAAATTCTTAAATTAGGGGACTTTGCTTTACTTATGTAACTAATTGAATTTAGGAGTAACTTTCTTTCAAAGATTCGTTATTTTGTGTGTGATTAGTACTAATTTTTAGTATCGAATAGGGTAGAGAGAGAGCTTTGACTTAACGAGATAAGTCTTATATTTTTTTCATTGAGATTCTTTCTTAATTTCTTTAACTTTCACGTCATTTTTCACTTTTTCTTGTCAATTTTGCAGTAAGTTATTAATTTAAAATAAAAGATGAGTCCTTATCACCTTATCCAGAGATAGAAACAACAGTGGGTCTTTCGGAGGAACCGTTAATCGCGAGTCCTTCATCGCCATTTTGCGACTCGTGTTTAATTGGGGGACTGCGACTGGCGGCGTCTGGTGTTGCAACTGATGCATGTTCAGCATACGACAAATGAGCACTAGTTGGTGGCTCCATTTTGACAATCGCGGTCTCGCCAGAGCCCAAACCTTGTGTCGAATTGAACATCTCGAGATAATTGTACGCATTGTTGCCCGTAATTGCGCTATTTGTCGTAATGGGACTCGATTGCAAGACATTTGTGGTTGCATGCAACAAGTGACCGGACGTCGATGGTTGGCTCTGGTAGATCGACGATGGGTATTGGAAGATATTCGAGTTGCGTTGTCCAGTGTACTTGCCGAGGAATGAGGACGAGTTGAGTTGTTGCGTAAGTTGTTGATGTTGGTTCGTTGGTGTTTGCGGTGCCGAATTGTGACTTGGTGACAATTGGTGTGATGCAGGAGATCCGGATGTAGATGAGGCATCGCCATTCTTGACAACGCCATCCGGAGACATGAGGGGCATTGTCGATTGTAATTTGTGCATTTCTAAAGAAAAGAAAATTGGGTAAGTAATTGTTTTATAAAAAAATAAAAAATATTTTCGATTTCATTGACTTTTGTAACAATAGGAAGGATGTAGAAAAGACCCTAAATTAATAATTTTTTTAAAATTTGGCAAACTTTTTTTTAAAAAATTGAAAATTGAGACAATATAATTTGATTTTTTATTGCCTTCTGATTTTGAGAAAAAAAAAACGGCAAGACAAAATACAAGATAATAAATTTTTTTAATAATAATATTAAATTTTTAAAAAAAATTCCATTTTCATTAAAAAAAAATTAAAGAGTTAGAATATTTTTTTGACCATATCTCAACGAAATTTTTGATCGTTTCAGGAAAAATTGACAAAAATGTCCTTGAATTTAAAAATTTTTCAATTTTTAATTGTGAGATATTCGCAAAAAATATTATACGGGATGAAATCGAAAACTGTTTTAATATTTTTTGCATTTTTTAATACGAACCATTGACAGACTCAATCATATTTCCAGCATTTTGTTTGGCCTCGCTGTTCTTGCTGCCCTTAGGCTTGCGTTTGCGAGTCTAAAAATCAAAAAAACATTATTTAAAATTAAAATTCAAAATAAAATCAAAATAAATACTCACTTGAATCGTGTCTTTCTTCATGGTAATTGGACGATTGACGCTGTGCAACTTGAAATACAATCCGCAAGCATTGCAAACTGGTTCCCCGCCCGTGTTGCGTCTCCACAGACTCGTATTTTGCGTGTTACAGTTCGAACAGGTAAGTCCCATGCGACGTGAAGCACTCTAAATATCAAAAAGTGTCAAAAGTTAGTGCATGAGCTTTGGTGCAAAAAGTGCGTCTGTTTGTGTTTTAAATGAAACAAAACAAAGGAAACCTACCGAACGGCGACTCTGTTTCTCTTCACGTGTCACAGCGGCCGTTGATGCAGCTGTGCTATGCACATTATTCGCATAATGACACGTGGAAGCAACAACTGGATTACTTGTACTACTATTAACTGAACTACTCTGAACATTATTTTGCATGAAGCTTTTATTATTATAGAAATCCGCAGTTGACTCTGCAATATAAGACATCAAGATATTTTTGTTTTAGACAGAAACATTAACTACTAAGCAAATAATAAAATAATTAAAAAAAATATAACAAAAAAATATTATCAACCATAAAAACAGAAGGAAGAGTTGGAGAGAGGAAGCAGAAGACGAGTGAAGCATGATTGATTGATTTGATTTTTTTCACCAGATCTTCTTTCCCAAGAGAGATCATCATCGTAAAATACGCCTTCGATATTTTTTTCATTATTATTATTTTAACATGTATCGATAAACCGGACGAGTAAGTTTCAGGATTTCTATAAATAAGCTACATTTCTTGTTTTTTTTTCGATTTCCTAAGTTAATTTCAAGTACTTGTCGACGTTCTGATAATTTCATTTAAAACACAGACAGCATGCAAAAAAAGTTATCAAGTCATGATTATGTACAGGAATTGAAAAAAAAATCGACTTGAAAAAAGAGACAAAAATTTACCAATCTACGTGGTTGCTTAATCAATGGCCGGTTCATGCCATTCATCTTATTGTAGAGACCACAGGCATTACACAAATAGTGTCCCGTATTATCACGACGCCACAGCGGAGTTGAAATTGCACCACAATTTACGCATTCACGTCCCTCCGTAAAATAACAATCGGCATCAAGCACTGCAGATTTTTTGAATTGATATTTAAAATTTAATTTTTTAAAAAATATTGATTGCAACTTATATATAGAAAGGTTTTCATTACCCTGCCGGTTTATCCTATACATATCGATTTATTTGTAAAACAATAAAAATTAAAAAAAAAATAATAACACCAAGGCAAGATACACATCAACTCGAAAATATTGACTGACAAACACTAAAAAGCGATGTTAGCAGGAAACTTCACGCTGTTCATGCCACCATAGGCCTCTGTAGTCGACTCAATTTATTTCATGATAATGATAACAATACAACACACAGTGTTAATGTATGTACAACAGTTGATAACGATGTTGTTCGTTTGTTTTTATCATAAACTCCTATCACTAAAACTTTAAGCTCGTGAGTGTATTGGTGACCGAGTGAGTGATTGCCGATAGTAAGGCAAGCCAGACTAAATGCCTCTATTCGACTCAACTGTAGGAAGGTAAGGTTTGGCTTAGTCATGAGCGACCTTTCGTTGATAAGGCGGATAATTGGCAAAAAAGGTTCTTTGATAAGAAAAAAAATGACTCAGTTGATCGGGACAAAATTGGACGTCACGCGTTACTAAGTCTACGGGTCACTTCCGACCATAAAGCACTGAATGGCGACTAGAAGGTAAATGAACTTTAAGTCAGGCATCCAATGGAGTTGTAAAAAAATAAATTTATCAACGAACCGTAACGATATGCCCCTATAATATATAAAAGTAATGAAAAATTTGTTTGTTTTTTTTTTATAAAATTGCAGGTAAGGCACGAAAATGGTGAAGAAAATTACTATTGTATGCAAAAATATTCTTGGAATAAATTAAAAAAGTGTCTTTTTTGTTGATAAGAGAAAGGTAACCTCAATTTTATTTTTTTTTTTACAATTTTGTCGCATCAAAAATTGATCAACACAGGACAGAAAGAAGACCGATCTTTGTTGACGACACGTTCCAATACGGAAATAACGCTTCACGTGCATGGAAACGATGTTTGGCATTCCGATGTATTCGTGCCTTTTACGATAAACAAAGACTGCGTTTAATTTAAAGGAGAGATCTACTCAAAAATCACGGTAATATCACTCAATAAATGCTGTTCGAAGGCAATTACTCACGTTCATGACGAAAGTGTAACAGTACTAATGTATTGATTTGTCATCATTATCACGTAAAAGTGCAAACAAAAAGAAAAAATATTGCAAAGAAGTTTTTTTTTGCGTGATTATGCAATTTGAGTCAGGTACAAGGTCACAAAATTTGGCTTCAAAAATGCTGATAAATGTAATCAATGTGAAGAATTTTGTTTACAGACAATTTTTTTCTGCAACAGACTTTTGACCTTGCATTTTTTTTTCGACACACGACACTCGGGTTCATTCAAATTCATCAGAAGGAGAGAAAAATAATGAAAAAAGACTAACCTTGGATGTGGTTTCCAGCGGAACTTGCACGTCCACGTGTTGTTCCAGACAATGATGATCCATAACCAGCCATCCACGAGTCGGCCTGAAAATTAGATTTATTTAAAAATTTATTAATCTTCACTTTTGGTAATTTTTGAAACGGTTTTGTCGAAAAAAAAAATACAAATTTAATATAAAATGGTAAAAATTCAAAAAATCATGACAAGTTTAATTTATTGCTTATTTTATAGAAAAAACGACTAAAAAATTCTATTTTTTATTTAAGTTAAGATTGGAAAAAAATATAAAATTAAAATTAATTTAATTTAAAAAATCATCGTTTAACATTTAATTTTTTTCTCTCCCGTCTTCTACAAATTAATTCCCTCATTGAGTCAAAAAATTAAAATTATTTGCCTTAAAATCCTATAAAATTTTAAACTCACCTGACTATTATACATTCCAGCGTAGCTCACATTTTTGGCAACTCCTGAGTTGTGCGACTTGAATCCTTCGAAAGTGGGCAAAGTGGTGCCTTTGTATCCGTATTCCGTCAATCCGCTTGATGTTCCACTGGGTGACCATAATTGCGCGTCTGCCGAGGATGTCGATGGTGGATAGTAAGGCGTTGATGGGTAGTTACTTGGTGCACGAGCATACGGACTGTCAAAGAAGAAAACAAAAAAAAAAAAAATATTAAAAAATTGTTTATTATTTTTTGATCTCAATTAACTCGCTAGTGGTGGTCAATCGTTTGCCAATGTCTGAAATTTTGCACGAGCAAACGTTTGTTTTTGTTTGTCACATGAGATGTTTACAAAAAATCATTGCTTCCGCTAGAAGAGTTTTGAATTCCAGAATAGAATTCCGATGAAGAAACGCTTTAAAGGTAAAAAGACGCAATTTTTCTTAGAAAAATTCCTGCAAATGATGATTAAGCAGGATGTCAGATGGGAGCGCGTGTTCTGATTTATCACAAAGTTTATTTTTATCACTTTGTGTCAGGATATTAAGAATAAAAAAATCACACCGAGCAATGTAAACGGGATGAATCATTAAAAAATTATGATTGACGTCAGTGCGATAAAAAAATTAAAACACCTTTTGATGACTCTCGCCTGGCTCCACAAATTCACTCTCATAATTTCGTCCATACTTTTGTTATTTTGCTTATTCATTTTTCTTCTTTTCACAAATCGTTTATCGGTTTTAATAAAAATCTGACTGAACACTTTATTTCTTGATGAACACTGATTCTCTACTAATTCCTCATCTTTGATTGTTTCAAAATATAAATAAACAATAAAAAAATTTATAAACTTAGTGTTTTCTTGTTTTGTTTTGTTTTTTTAACAAGCTCACTTGCTACTGTTTTTGCAGACGACAAATTCTTTATTTATCAAATCATTCGAAGGCACACAACGAGTGACGACTAAATGCTTCTTTTTTTTCTTTGTGCGATATCTTAGACACGCTCAGTGCACTCGTTTCTTACGCTCCAACTCGAAGAATTCTACTGCACAAAAGTTGTCGGTGAGTGATAATCTTGCAGCACCTTAGACAAACGTGTTTGGGAACTTGTTAGACCAAAGCACGTGCGAACCTGATTTGTTGGTGCTTTTTGAAGTGTCGCTGTCTGTTTAATCTGATTGTAAATTGAGAAACGCATCCTGAATGAGAATAGTTTTTTTTGGCACACACATTCACGTTTAGACTGAGATTCGCGTATTTTATGCGTTTTGGAAAAGTAATTGCTTCGAGCTGGATGTCTGTCTGTGATCAAGTAAGTACACAAAAATTTTCCTAAATGACAAATTTATGTGAGTAAAATTGTTTTTAATTTTTTAAAATGTAATTTAAGCCATTTCGCATGAAACTTAATATGTAATTTTGTTCGAAATTTTTGAAAAAAAAATATCAAAAATTTTTTAAAAAATGTCTTCTATGAGTTTCTTTTGCTTTTTTCATTAAAAAATTAAATTTGTAAGATTAACAAAAATTTAATAATAATTTAATAAAACAAGAAATTGATTTTTGAAAAGAATTTTGTTTTTCTTGATTAGTGAAAAAATAGTTTTTTGGTCTATTTTTTGAATATTTGGGTTTTTAAATCTTTAAACGAGGAAACAGACATAAATATTGACTTTAATTTGGAGCGGCCTTGGTTCATAAAGGGAATGCGCTCACACTTAATGTGCTTGTGAGTCTTTGTGAATTTCACAACACACAAACTTTGCCTCACTTTTTGTCATTTCACCTACCTTGTTCCGTAATGAATGACCAAATTTTTGCCAAAAATCACTTTAAAAGTCCCATCTGGACTCAAATGTGCATTCCGATACATCGCTAAACTCTCCTTTTCTTCCTCACATAGGAAAAAATTGTCTGCCAACTCTTAATTGTCCATTAAAATTTTAAAAAGTAATAAAAAATTGTCACAAAAACACTTTTTTTTTGTCTATTGTTTATGTTTTTTTTACTACGACTATCTACAACGTCTGTTATCTACGTGACTCCTCTTGATATTGAAATGCAATTAATTCCGTTCACATATTTCTTTTTATCAAAAAAATTTTTTTTTTGTGAGATAACGCAAAAATTTAATTCACGTGCGCATGAGAGATAAAATCGAACTGAATGTCAAAAAAAGTTTCGATTTTTTTTGTTTGTTTATTTAACGAATGAGCCACTCACACATTGACAGCAATAAATAAAAAAATTGCGCACTAGAGAGGGTCAAATAAATCGCGTTATCAAAAAAAAAAAGAAAAGTTTTTAATTAATAGCAGACGGATTTTACTGTTATTACATAAAAATAAATAACAAAAAAAAAATATCGCAATCAAATCTGGCATTTTTGACACACGCCGAAATTTTGTTGTTTTAAAAATAAATAAAATAAAAATAAATATTTTTGCACAAAGAATTTTTTTTTTCGACATTGTTATATAAATCCGTGATCTTTTTAATCTTGTTTGCGATTTATTTTTTTTTTAATTTATTAATTAGACCCCAAAAAATGAAGCAAAATTTAGTGATAACGATTTTTTTTTAATTATATTAAGAATGAAGCAAGCAACCAGTCACATAAATAAAGAGATTAACCTTCGACATTTTTTTCTTGCGGCAAGTAATGAAAGTCTATAAAATGTGAAAAAGTGGACTTACCTTGCGGATGGAGTGATGGAGTCATAGTAACTGGATTGAATGACTGACGGATGCTCGATGGAAGGTGGCGAGAAAATTCTCGTAACTGGAGTAAGTTGCGTCAAATTGTTGTTGTTGTGAATGCCGTTGTCGTAACCGCCATCTGTGTATGCATTTGGACTGCGAGAGTCACCGCTACTGGAATGATTGTGGTTATTCACGCTGGAATTGTTGTTGTTGTTGTTGTGGTAGTCTTTCTCCATCATCTCGGATGGCGTCGAGAGTGTCAAGTAATTGTGTTGCTCGGCAGGATCATGCGCATCACCATCGAGCACTAAACCCGCATGGTGCTCGGCACCGTGATACGTCTCGGAAGCTGCAGCTGTAGCAGCAAAATTATTTGTACTTCTCATTGCGACCGCTGTTGATTCGTGACTGCTGATATGTAGCGTTTCGGGATGATGGTCAAGTGTAATTGTTCTGTTATCAAGAATATTATGTTCGTGTTTCACTGAAACCGAATTGTCGTCTGGTTTTTGGCGTAAATTCAGTGGTAAATCGTTCGTCCAGCAGTAAATGTTGTTATTAATCGTCATGTTGACGTTGTTGCTGTTGTTGTTGTTGTTGTTATTGAGAATAATTTGTGAGTAATTTGCGTTATTTAGTGTGGAGTAGTGCAAGGGAGAGTCGTCGCCCAGTGTGTCATGGTATGGCGGCGAAGAGGCAATTGCCGGATGATACAAGTCCGAACCTAAATCCATGCCAGAGTATTTCATCGAGGAGGGCGGCGTGATGGGAGACATGCGTGATGCCACCATAGCGGTTGACTGAATCACCGAAGGATGCTGCTGTTGGCCCTCGAGGGCGTAATAGTTGTCTGTGGGGTATGCCGTCGATGGGGCACGCACTACCGAAATCACCGATGTCTGGCCACTATAGTGCATTGAACTATTATCAGCATCAGCTCTTTGATTATCAAACGCCGGCGTCGTGGTCGAAGTCGTCGTCGATGTTGTTGTCGAAGCTGAATGAAAATTCTCTTCCTGATTACTTTTATTTATTATTGATTGTTTATACAGATGGTCGTCGTCAGCTTCATAACAATCTTTATGTTCCTTTAATCGAGATTTCTCGCTTCTATACAAGCACGTCGACACATCAACTTTGGATTCTCTGTCTGTAAATGAAAAAAAAAACACATTATTACAATTACCGTAATGTTAACAACTTCAAACGAGTTATTGTTTCCTCAGAATTAATAATTTAAAATTTAATTGTAGTTAATTTTGGAAAAAATTGAAATTTTTGGGAGCCATGACTTATGGAAAATTTACCATGAAGTTTTTAAAAGGCCCCAAAAAATAAAAAAAATCTAAATTTACCTCTGGTTCTGATAAATTATTTATTTATTTATTTTTTTTTTGTAAAATAACTAATAATAATTTTTCATTCATAAAATTAATTTTTATTAAATTTTCCTTTAATCAATTTTTTTTTCCATACAAGTTTTTAAAGCAGCCAATCACGTGAATGGGAGTGTTCAAAAATTGTGAGAGAGAAAGAGAGGGGGAAATCATCAGAGCGAGACAGCAATAAGAGCTTGAATGAAAAAACTTGCAAATAACGCTTGGAAGAAAATGGGTCCCTCATTGAAAATTTTTTATAATCATTTTCTTTTACTTCATTTTATTTTTAGAACGTATGGGAAATTTTTTTCTTCAACATGCATTTACAAGAATAAAATGGCTGAAAATTTTTCCCTTGTTTAATTTTATTTTAAACATTAAACTTTTTAAGTTTTATTTAAAATTATTTTTCCATTACTAGTTGTGAAAAATAAAAAGTATGACTGAGTATTTTTTCAAACGTAGGAAATTTTATTAAAAAAGGTCAATGCCTCAGAAAAATTATCACTGATTCACGTCTAGTCGTATTACCTAACATTTATCGCAGTTTTTAATAGTAAACATCGCTATCAAACTTACGTTTATCTTTTACAAATTTACTAACTACAACACAGATAAAAGAAAGACGAAGGCAGGTCCAACAAAATTATCAGCACACGATATTTATTTATAGTTTTTTTTTTTAAATATTTTTCAAGCAAGTGCAAAACATGATAAAATTTGTTTACATTTTTCGCGTGTTATCACCAATTTCTTAATACAATTTATTATATTTTTACACATTGTTGCAAGCTGTTCACTGACCGACGTCAATTTTATTTTTTATCAATAAATTAAATTTTGACGTAAAATTAATTTTGAGAAATTTTTAAAACTTACCAAAAAATATTTAGTTTTTATCAATTTTTTTTTAAAGGCACTTGGTTAAAAATTTTATTATTTTTTTTAGTGAAATATTATTTTTTCTGACGTCTAAACACGATAAAGCACTGGATATGACTAACTTGCACAACCTTTACAACGCAGAACGAAAGAAGTATTTCGTTTTCTTTCGACGTTTCTTCTTTCTCTGTCATTTGCATGCGTTCGTTGTGCATTCAAAAATCCATTCAAAGTATTTATTTACTTTGGCATGTGTACGAACGTATTTTGTACATAGAACAAAATAGTTGGAGTTTTATGGTAAATAAAATTTTTAAAGAACGAATTGAAATTCATTGAAGTTTTTTTAACGAGTTAAATTATGTTTGGAAATGGAAAAATTAAGGATTTTTTCATTATTCCGAATTTCGTCCACAGGGATTAAATTTATTTAATTTTAAGTTATGTCACCAAAAAAATTTGATTGCATTTGAAAGCTAACAATATAATAATTTAGAAATTAAAATTTCGGTAAATTCAATAAATTATTAAAAAACCACAAAAAATTAGAATTGTCCCTGGAAAAGGTTAAAATTTAATTATTTTTTTTTTATTTCTTATATTTCTAATATTTTTGAAAATTTAAATAAAGTTTATCGTTCATAAAATATTTTACAAAAGTAGTAATCCTTTTTTTTTTTCATTTTTTTCTTTAATTTTTTGTTTCAATCATCTCATTTGAAAAAGTCGAAAAAAAATCAGTAATGGGGAAAAAATTTAAAAATTTTATGACAAAAATTACCCTTTTTACTTTTTTCCTCAAATTTGAGAGATTTCAGTGAATAAAAATTTTACATTTAAAAATTATTTAAGCTTCGTAAATTCACTCAATCTGATTTTCCTTCATTTTTATTCAATTTTTATAAATCAACCAAACATGTTCTTATTTTTTATGAATAAATTGAAATCCCTTCCCTGATTGGTCTGATTTATCAACTTCTTTCTTATAAATTGTTCCCGGCCGGTAAAAGCATTGTATAAACCATTGTATACCATAAAATAAATTGATTCAGGTAGCCATTCCATTTTAAAGATATATCAAAAAATGGAGAATTGTACAATCATGTTGTCTCATATGATCGACATGCCAACAATTGATACCTGTCAATCGGTCCAAACTCCAATATTCAGGTAGGCAAAAAAATTGTTCATTCAAATATTGTGCAATGACTTGTTTTTGTTTTGTTCTGACTCGGTTCTGACTCATTTCTCATTTTTCAGAATATTCAATGAGAATCGAGATAAAAGTCTAGCATGATGATCAATTGAGCAGAATTAATACGTTTATCTACTTTTTTTTGTGCAACATGAGGTTTAAAGTTCATCGTATGCCACCCTCCGTGCTCAATGTGATTCATGTTCGTTTCTTGTAAGAACCTTGCAGTTTCTCATGTTTCACCAAAAAAATAAAAATAAAATTGAGAATTTGTTTGGACAGTCCTAAACAAACATCAGTGAAAAGACAACAATAGAACTTTATTATATTTTATTGCACAAATAATGAAGTAGAATGTTGATTTGTTGATCAAGACAGTCTCCTTCGAAAGAGACTAGCAAACAACTTGGCCAAATAAACAAATTCTGAATAATAAAAAATATAAACATCGAAAATTTACGACTTTCTGGTGAAATTATGGACAAAATCCTGACCTACAGGATCGTGGCTCTAATTAATGCACAGAAAACGAAATTTAATGAAACGGAAAGTCGTAAAAGTCACAAAAATTTCTTGGGTTTGTCAATTATTATTATTTTAAACTCTAAACATTGTTTTACGACCGACGTCCTTTCTCCAATTTTTACGACTTTTGGATCATGTCACTTTTTTACGAGCGGAAAATCTGCCTTTTTAAGTAAATAGTTAACAGAGAAGAAGCAACAAGTTTGATCGACATTTTTTTTTAAACAACAACAGAAAATATGAATTCCATTGTTCTCGATCATATTTTATTTCCGGAGCCAAACAAATATTACGTAAACATTAAAAAAAATTTTTTTTGTTGAATGCGGACAAAACAAATATTACAAGCAACGACATCCGTTTAGAACATTTTTTCACTTTCAACGATGATGTTTGCTTTAAACTTTTAGTCTGCTTTTACTAAAATATGTTCCATGCAAAATCATTAATAATTAAATTTTTTGAACATCTTGATAACTTTCGTTTAAATTTTTCGATAAATCACCTCGTTGTCCTTTGCCCTTCAGTTTTTTTTTGTGAGAAGACACGAAATGAATTGAGTGAAGAAATGTTGTGGGAAAACACGATATTTCCTTAAACGACTGGAGAAAAAAAGACGAACACGCGTCTTACGTTAACATTTCACCGTAAAAAATTCAAAATAAAGCGAGGAGAAATTTCACACAAAAACACTCGGGTTTGATTCCGACATTCCATCGACTTTTTTCCACACACAGAAATTTTTATGAGCGTGAAAGGAGATCCTTCTGCATTCATAAATGTGTTAAACGACTATTAAATTTATGTCGATTGACCTTTTTCTGTGTCGTTACACGTAAAAAATATTTTTTTTCATGAGCTCTGTTCGAAAAATAGAAACATTTCTGTAAAAAAGAGAACGAAACGAAGAATTTTTGTGACCGAGCTAATAACAACAAGAACATAAATATGTCATAACATGACTTCATTCATAATATTCCAATAATATTTTGAAAGAAAGTTTATAAAACAAGAAAATCATCTCGAATGTCAACCTGATCAATTGATCGTTAAAAAAAAAACCGAGCGACATGGAATGCTTAGACATTAAAAAGATGTTGAGTACAGACAGGTTTATGAGATCACACAAAGTTATCTAGATCATTAAAATTATCATAAGCAGCTCATAATTAACTGATTCGTAGATAGACGATTGATGATCGTTAACAAGTGGCTCTCACCCATTCTTCAGACAAGAAAGTTGTTGGTCCACATGAAAAAGGAAAAAAAAATATCAAGAACGTGTGAAATCCTGGATTCCATGAAATCCTTCTTCATTCAAACCTTTTTTTTTCATGGTTTTATGAATAAAATAAAAATATTAACAAACAAGGACTAAGTCAATAATCACTCGATTCCATTGTTTGTATTTCTCTTTAACACTAAGAGACGTTTGGCTCTTCATGCTAATTGTTGACCACATGAATGAAACGAATCCTTTGTTTCGTAATTATTGTGCGATAATCGTCGTCGTTTTAGAGGAAGTGTCAATATTGACAACGAAGCGCCTCTTTTGTGATGTGATGGAATTATGATAATTTTTTTGTTGGCTTTTTTGCCAGATGCTGGAGTGATGCCGGAATAAATTTCAAATTTTTTTTTCTAACATAATAATGAAGTTTAACGCCCACATTTTTTTTTGTCACAAATTATTTTTTTTTTGTTTCGAGTGACTAAAAAAAATATTTTATTCTGTGGTAGCAAAAAATCTTTGTGAATGTGATGTGACCTTAATTTGTTTATTTAGCGATTTTTTATGATTTACATGCACTGAACAGGTAATAAGACTATTTAAAAAAGCAGAAAAAAATGGGAGAGTAAAACGATCGTAAATTTTTCAATAAAAAGTGGATTTGCATGTGTGGCGTTGTTTGATTTTATGATCATTCGAGTCATTGTTTTTAGTTTCTAAGCATAAACATGCGACTTTGAATCGTAGTTACTAGCAAAATTATTTTTTGTTAGGAAATCACTCAAATTACTTGACATTTTTTCAAACTCGAACAAAAATCTTAACTTTTTTTTCAATTTTTGTGAATATTTTTTCAGGATTAATTTAATTTAAATTTAATTTTTAAATTTTTTAAAGGAAAAAAAAATTTTTTTGGACGAAATAATAAGTCTTCTTATGCTTAAAAATTTTAATATAAATCTAAAAATTCAGTTTTTTAAATAGTTTTAAAAATATTGTAGGTCGGTTTATTAAATAGTTTCAATGCAGTTTTAAATTTAATAAAATTTCAGAACTTTGAGATTTGATAAAAAAAACTACTTATACTTCAACAATCTTTATTTTTTATTTATTTTTTGTCACTAAAGATTCACCAAAAATTAAAATTATTTTAATTATCATATATTTTAAATTTTTCATTAATGCTTTTTATATTTTAAAGAGAAAATTTATATTGAATAATTTATAATATTTTTTTATATCTAAAAATTCTGAATTATTTTATTTATAATCGAATAATTTAGTTTCAAGTCTTCTATACGTTATCATCATTTTTAAAAAAAATATTTTAATTTTGTAAATTAAATTTAAAAATTTACTTTCTACATGTTCAGTTCATTTCATTCATGCTTCTAACATTATTCAAACATAAACTGCTGATCATTTCAATAGTTTCGCTCTATAAACGCCTTTTGTTTATTTATAAAGACATAAAAATCAAGAGCTACTGTGCTTTTACATTCGTTTTCTAGAATGGTGACACAAATTGAAATTAAAGCGCACATTATTGCCTTTTACAACTTTTTTTCCACATAAATAGCTATATGCCTGAAACAATGGCAATCTGACCTAGTAACTAAATTTATTGTTTGTAAATTTACAATTTTAAACGTTTTCTGAAGTCAAAATGAGTAGAACTTTTATGTTATAAGGATACACGTACAGCTTGGAGGGGAGACTATTGGATATGGAAGCGAAGGTCGCGGGTTCGAATCTCATGAAAAATATCTTTAATTAAAGAAAAAAAGATTTGATAAAGTGAATAAAAAAAGTAAATAATTACTTTTTTTTTAAATCGTTCATAGGGACTTTGATGACGACAAAGGTCCGCAAGTCGTATTTATTCCGCACGTATTAAATAACGTTTGCGGATTATTATTTTGTAGAAATTCGTATATTAAATTATATTTGTTTATAGAAAATGCAAACAACTGCTAAGCACACTTTAAACTGCTTACTCAATAAACACTTATCATCATCTCGTTTGCATTTGGGTCTTCTGCCTGATCTGTCTGACAGGCAAAGTCGAACGAACAACAGAAAAAAATATTGTTAAGAAAATAAACTGCGACGTGTTTGTAATTTAATCCGATTTTCAAACATTTGAATATTTGTTTTGACTTTTTTTTTGTAACGAAAACTGCAAAAATATCCTTTTTTGGTGCCATTCTGTCTGCCGTTTCGATTTTTTTTCTTTAAAAATAATTTTTTTAAGATAAATTTTTAGTCAAATAAAAAATATAAAAGAAGCCGAAGCCGACGGCGATCACGAGGCATCTTGCCACAATGACGATTGAGCTAGCACTGGATGAATTTTCACTGATAAACTTTATTATTAGAGCACCTGTGCACCGAGGCACGATAAAAATTATTTTTATTATTATAATATTTTTCTTTAGATAAGAGACTTGCGGCTTATCATCAATTTTATCGCTGCAAAGGTGTTGTTGACAAACATTGGTTCGTGATAAAGGTTTATCGACACGAAAAAAAAAACTTAAAATGTTTTGTCAGAGGTGTGTCTTACCGGTTAGCTGTTCGCTGATGTCATGTCGCTGTTGTTGATTTTTCCGGTTCTTCACCATTTTCATGACGGGTTTTTTGGATGCGATGACGACACAACGAAGGGATGCCACCAACTAAACTTATCAGTCAGCAAGATGATTCACGCGCGCGTTAATCGGGTTGGCCCTATCTCTCGACGACGACACGACGACAACGCTTGCTCGCCTCGCTCTCTCTATCACTTTTAATATTATTTTTATTTTACTTGTCCTGATAACGATAAATATTTCATACACACGTACACACAAAAAATGTTATATATTTATAAATGTAGCTGATTATCAACTGAGAAAAACACTACGGGCCTCTTTTAACTAGCAATTAATTTTTAGTCTACTGAAAATCGTTGCACTTAACGGACTGCTGCCGGTGAGCAATTTTCCACGCAAACCCGAAAAAATATAAAAGTTGCAAAGTAAGCCGCAAACTTGCCTCGAGCGAACTTTTAAAACACGATTAATTACGTCCAACGTCTTAACACAAAATAAAATGGCAGTTAATTTGAGTCAGACAAATAACATATTAATATTTTATTTTATTTATTAAATGTTTATAAAGCCAGGCACAAACACACACTCACTTTCTGCAATTGTGTGCGTCGCTTCACGCCACAAACAGCCTAGTTCTACTTTACTGACTGACTTGACTTCTGCCATAAAATAATGAAAAAAATAAAAATAAAATTCCGATTTTGTATACAACGACGATCCACGTCTCACACTCTCGTTATGTATGACACAAAATATCAGTGAAGGAGCACAGAGTCCAGCGTTACACCGAAATGCGTCGTGTACGGTGGCACTGGAAAAATATTTATAAATAAGTATAAATCACAAGCAAATAAGCAACAAAACAAAATGAAGTGAACATTTAAAGTCAGTAAAAATAAAAATAAAGTTGGCTTTACTTTACTTTGCTTTACAAAGGTCGACTTTATATATAACAACAAAAATAAATACATAACAACAAAATATTGATAAGGAAAAGTTGTGTGCATGTGGATGAAAAAGTCCCGGAGAATCCAGTAGAAAAAACTTTTACAAATAATTTCGATAGAAGTTTCCTGCCAATTTTCGCCTTTGAGTGTTTCGTGTATTATTCTCCTCTCATGATGATGAGTGTTTTTACTAAAAATAAGGCGATTTGACGTACATTCATGATTTATTTTAAAATAAATTCATTAAAACTTCACATGAAGAGGAATGAGCTTAGAGAATTGTAAGGGGCGTATTATTTCAAAGCGTCGCGTCATCAAAAAATTTTGGAAAAATTAAATGATTTGAAAATTTGTTACAGAATTTTCAAGATGATGAAAAAAATTAAGTTGAATTTAATGAATTTTGATATTTTTTTTTATCAAAATTCCAAAATTTTATTTTTTTATTTTATTTTAAGGAGAATTCAGGCAGTTTTAAAATTATTTTAAAAATTTTAGCCCTTTGACCATTAAAAAAATCAAAATAACATTGGGCTATGTCTGAAAAAAAGTTAAAAATTCTAGGTGTTCTTATTCTTTTCTCAAATATTTCTAAAAATAAAAAAACATAAAGATTTTTATTTTTTTTTTCACTGAAAAAGAATTAAAATTCTGAATTTTATTTACAATAATCATGATATTTGTGATTTTTAAAAAATTAGAAAATTTCATAAAAGTAAGAAAATTTTTCTGCCAAAAATGTTCAAAATTCATTCAAATAAAAAATCTAAACTTTGAAAATATTATTTTTGGACAAAAATATTTTTGGAAAAAAATATATATACATCTTGTCGTTTGTTTAAATGCTAATATTTTCTTTACTAGAAAAATTTTGCTTTATAAAATTTTACTTTTGATTAATTTAATTTTTTCCATTTGAAAAAAATACATTTTTCGAAATTCCCTAAACGAGAATATTAATATTCAAAACAATAAAAACCACATTTAAAAAAATTATTTTTTTATTTGTTGTTGTAGTTGTTGGTGTATGTAAAAAAACTGACTGATAAGACTTATTTGCTTTTTCATTTTTTTTTTCATTATAAAATACAATATTCTCCATGTATAACCATCACATCAGACGTCAACCATAAACGACACAACATATCAAAGGGACATGTTTATTTTAATTTTTTTTATATGAAAAAAATTGTACTTTATGCCCTCATGACGACGCTATTTTTTTGTTATAAATGTTAATGCAATGCTTGAGTGCTTGACTAAGGTTGATACAATTTGCTCTATTGTGTGCCAAGAAACGACGAGGAAGAACGTCACAAAAATCAACAAACATTTAGAAGGACAAATAAAACTCTATTTATATCAAAAATTGTGATCTACTTTGACAAACATTTAATGCAAGATAAGAAAAAAAAATCTCTTGACGTTCTCTAAAATTCGTTTCCTTGAATTTCATGAGACCGCAATTCTAACCAACTTTCTGTCTCGTTTACAAACAAAGAAAAAAAAATGTCGATGACGCTTGAAACAAAGATTAACTGATTATTTATTAGAAAACTTAGAAGATTCGGTGTCCTCCTTCTTTTCATTCATCAAAAATTTTGTGATAAGACTCGAAGAGACTCGATGCATTCTTCTTATCAATATAATTTTTGAAAATTATGGATTTTTTCAAAACACATCTGAACATGCATTTACTTGATAAGACACTTATTCATTATTTTTTGAATAATAATCATTTTTGGTAAAAAGGGATTATAATTCTCTGATAAGATAATAACATAATTTTTATTTTATTTTTTTCAGTTGCTCTACGTAATTTTGTCACTTGATTTTTAAAAGACTAGAAAGCCACAATGAATATTAAATTTACAGTTCGCAAAACGGAAGCTGCTGATCTTCAAGATATTCTGGATATGATTCAGGTGACTTGTTAAAAATTATTTTTGTAAAAAAAATAATTTAGGTACTTATTGTTATTTCAGGAATTGGCTGACTATGAAGAAATGCCTTCGGGTCCAAAACTAAAACGTGAAGATTTATTGAGAGACGGGGCTTTTGAAGATAATTCGTTGTATAAATTTTTTCATAGTTTTGTTGCTGAAGAAATAGCATCTGATGATAACCATACGAAAAGGTTGTTTTCTATAATATGCGGCATTCCTTTCTAAAAAATCCGAGAATTACGTTTATAAAAAATTGCAAAACTTAGCAACGCAATTAATTGAATTTTCAAATAATTTGGATATAAAAAAATTAAAATTTTGATTTATAAAATTTTTAATTTTTATGAACGAGATTTTTGGATTTTTTGTAGAATATTTACAATGCTTTTCATAATTTTTTTTTTAAAATTAATTTACAAAAATAATTTTAATTATCTCTCAAAAAATGCAGTAAAATAATCGGATACTCCATCGCATTTTTCTCCTACTCAAAAATCCTGGGCAAAACTTATTTTCTCGAAGACATTTATGTGAAAAATGAATACCGAAAACTTGGAGTCGGTGGTATGTTATTCAAGGAAAATGTGAACTTCGCTCTTGCTGAAGGATGCAAACAATTAAATTTGCATGTTCTGGACTGGAATAATCCAGCAATAAATTTTTACAAGAAATTGCATGCGGAAGACTTAACAACAGAAAAAGGTGTACAATTTGTGAGGTTCGATAAAAATCGAATGGAAAATTTAATGAAAATGAAGTAATTTTATACCCAAAATACACAAAAGTATTAATAAAATGTTGTGATTTTTTTGGCTTAAAAAATATAATTAAAAAAAGAAAATTAAAAAATATTTTTTTTAACGAAATGTGTGAACTTCTATAAAGACAAAATGTAAGTTTCAATAAAAAACCTCAAAAACCGGAGTCTGCGCAGACTACAAAATTTCTTATCACAATCAGACATCCAACAAGTATATAACATGGCGTAACAATATAAACTTTATTCCGTATTTTTTATACAAAAAATCCTGCAAATAATTGAAAATCCCTAAAATTATCAAAATGAACTCTTGCCGCGTTTGTCTCTCGTTTGGATATAACGTCTCGGATATCAGTCGAAAGTCCTATAACGGGAGAAATCTCCTGTCAATCTTCAACGAGCTTGTTAACAACTTCATCGAACGTCCTTGTTTCCTGTGTCCGATGTGTGAAAGAGGTCTCCGATTCACCTACGACTTTAGAAGAAAAGCAGTTAAAAATACCGAATTCTTCGAAACAGAAATAAAAATTGAATTACCTGATGATGAAGTTTTGCACGACGATTCAATAAAAGAAGAAATTTCTTGCCAAAAATCAAAAAATTGTCGATACTGCTTAAAACCTTTTGCCATTGAAGTGCTGCAAGAACATGAAAATCGTCACGTTATTGAAAACAAAGGTCTAGAATGTCATTTTTGTCAAAAGAAGGCAGGAAGACAGGAATTGATTTCTCACATCAAATTAGTTCATCAGCGAGACGTCTCTCAAAAGTTCTATTGTGATAAATGTGGAAAGAGCTTTAGTGCAAAATCAAGTCTTGTGACGCACAAAAAACTAAAACACGAGAAGACTGACCAAAGATTCAAATGTTTTCATTGTGGAGACAAAATTTTTAACGAAAAAGAATATCTGAGACGACACATCAGAAATGTTCATAACGCGTTCACAGCAAGATGTCATCATTGTGAGAAAATATTTAAATCGAAGACTTCCTTGAAAAATCACATTTTGGGAAGTCATGTTAGGAAAACTTTTTCATGCGATATTTGTAATAAGGGATTTTCAACCATGGCCTGCAGGATTAATCATATGAGTGAGTTCATTATTTTTTTCTTAATAATTTATTTAAAGTTAAAATTTTTGATTTTAATGTTTGGAGAAAATTTTATTTTTTTTTAATGTCAAATAACAAAAAAATTAGGAGAATTATTTTTTAATGCCTTGATATTAGAATATTCGAAAAATGTAAAAAATTAATTAAAAATAGAAAAAAAAAAATTTGAAATTTTATGAATTTTTTTAAATTAAAGAATTTTTAAATTATTTTTTTTTCAAAACTTTCTAACCTTTTTTCAAATTGAAAAAAAATTACAATTACCTTTTTTTCTTTTTTTTTTTCCACAGAAACTCATTCACAAAACTTCTCGTTCAAATGTCTGGAATGCGGATCAACATTCAACACGAACGCCAATCTCACCCGTCATCTAATCAATCGTCATTCAAACGTCTTTAACTACCAATGCTCTACTTGCGAACGACAATTTAAGACAAGCACTGGACTCAAACTCCATCAGTCACTTCACAAGCCCCCAGAATTCTCCTGCCAAATTTGTGAGAAGCTTTTCACGCGAAATTCAGGACTGAAGGAACACATTTTTGCGGTTCATCTGGGCCGAAAAATTGCTTGTGACCTATGTCACCAGGAGTTTAGTCGCAAAGATGCTTTATTGAAACATCAGAAGGCGTTTCATGGTTAAAATCTAGGGTTTCTTACAAAGGACAGCCACCTTTTGAGGAAACTTGCTCACTTATTTTAAGAAAAAACGAAAAGAAGCAATGTTACTGTGATACTTTTTATTATTAAACATACATATATAATTTTACTAGAGAATGGAAATTCTGCTGCAACAATTACTGATTTGATGATGACCAATAGCCAGAGTTACTTTCAAGTTCGACGCCAATCGGAATTACTTTCGACCACTTGTTTTTGTCGTGATTCTGTGCCGTTTGGTGTTGTCGCAAGTGTTTCTTCATGCCGTATTCCTTGCCGCACTCGCATTTGTACCGAATACCAAGATGGACTTTCTCGTTGTGCATCCGGAGCGTGGTGGCATCGATGAAACTCTCGTTCGGGCAATATTCGCAGTAGAATCTGCGGTCCTCGTGTGTCCATTTGTGCTTGACAAGTTGGCCGGAACGCTTGAAACTCTTGTGACAGACGTCGCATGTGTAATTTTTCTCTTCCGAATGCGCTTTCATGTGTTGCAATAAATAGGCGCGCGTTTTAAACCCATTTCCGCACACCTCGCATCTGTGATCCAAACTCGCCTGATGCATTTTCATGTGGAACTTGTAACTTTGCATCGACTTGAATTTGGTGGAGCAGATTTCGCATTGGAATTTTTGTCCGACGGTGTAATGAACGCGTTGCAAGTGATCCTTGACCTGCGACTCGGTACCGAACATTTTCGAGCATTCGGGGCACGGGATCTCCGGCGGTTTCTTTTCCATGTGACGCGCCTGGAAATGTGCTTTGAGGGTCATTTTTGTCTTGAACTGCTTCTGACACAAGTCGCACGTAAGGAGATCGTGTTGTTCGTGCATGTGATAAATGTGCACGGAAACGCAACGCACTGCCTTGCCACAGAGCGGGCACAGTACTTTTTGGTGAATTTTTGGGTTGTCCGAGTGTTTGTCGCGTTTGTGATTGCGCAACGACGCCTTTTCCGAATACGAGCGTCCGCACAAGTCGCATGTCCAGCGTACGCGATTCGGATCCGATTTGTCCGTGAAATGAACCATTCGCAAATGTTCTCGTATGAGATTCCGGATGCGGAATTTCTTGCCACAATGGTGACATTCCAAGCCGCCGTTTGCGACAATGTGTTCAGCTTCGTGCTTTTTCAAGCTGTTCGGGAAGTGTCCGAAGCAGTAGCGACAATGGAATCGTGTCAAAGTGGCGGGCGGCAAGGGGATCGATGATGCTCGATTTCGTCGGCGCCTTACCACAACGGGAGTTTCCTTCTTTGTGAGTGGCGGCGGTGCCGGTGGTGCTGCAAAACTTTCGTCTTTGATGTGGGTCTCGACATTCTCAAGTGCTTCGTAGTCCTCGTAGTCCGCGCCTTCTTCCTTTACTGCAACGGAATATTCCTCTTTTTGTGGCAAAATGATGGTTTCCAGCAAAACATTCGAGCGCTGGGCCTCGCAACGAAAGTTGTAGGCATCGGTGAGCCGTTTCTGGCAATTGCTGCATAAAATACTGTTTTCTCCGACTTGCATTGCGATTTCGGTGACGAGTGCGAACATCTCCAGCAACGAAACGTCGGCTCCCGGGTATTTGGGGAGCGGATTCGACAACATATCGATGCGCGGACTGCCGGTCGTCAGGCAAACGCGACAAGGAATCTTTTTCATAGCCGTTTTTCGCTGATTTTCTGGGAAAAAGCCAACTTCCAAAACAATGTTTATTTATAAAACGAGTTACGCACCTCAGTTACTCGCCTCAGTAACTCAAAGTCACTCAAAATCACTCAACCCCAATGCAAAAAAATAATTTCCGACAAATCCCAGTGCAAAAAAAAGAAACATGCCCCAGGTGACAAACAACGACTTCTGACTGGCCCCAGGTGACAATCAAATGTCGGTACGTGACCCAGCTCACAGAAAATGGTTTTGTACATTTCCCAGCTCACAGAAAAAAATTCTGTACAAACACTATGCTCACATACGGGTTTCTGTAGCGACGTACAGACATCAACCAAGTCTCCCATCCAACTTGAAAGGACCCAATTTCTTGGAACCAATGTTCGATACAAGAAAATTTTCGAAGCTTTTTATTCAAGAAATGTTTCGAATTCAAGCTTTTGATACAAGTTCGCGGTTTGTTTTGTTTTGATTCCTTGAAAATTCCTGATTTTCCCCGAATTTTCCCTGTTTTTCAATTGTTTTTACAAAGATTTTTCATCAGAAACGAAGCTTTGCCTTTATTTAAATTAATTTAAATTTAAGAGATGACAAATCATCAACTCAAAATTTGAGGTAAGGAAAGTTTTTATTTTTATTTCATTCAAGTAATTTTTAAAATTTTAGATTTTTGTGATATTTTTAAAAGAAAATGGACAAAAAATCAAGCTGGGACGTCGAACGAGCAAAGTTAAAGCTCAAAGAATATTTTGGATACGACGACTTTAAAAGTGACGTTCAACAAAAGGCGATTTTAGCAACTTTGAATGGTACGGAATTTGTTTATTTACATTTTACTTTTGTCTTGATCTACTTTTTCCTTTTTTTAGGTGCCAAAAATGTCTACATCAGTATGCCAACTGGCTCTGGCAAGTCACTGTGTTACCAATTACCCGGATTGTGTCTCGAAAACAAAGTCACGATAGTTTTTTCGCCTTTATTAGCCTTGATTAAAGATCAATTGGACCACTTGACGCGACTCAAAGTGAAATGTGCCTCAATCAACTCCAAAATGGGCATCAAGGAACGTGACACGGTCATCAACGATCTCAAAAGTGTCAAACCGAGTATCCGATTTTTGTATATCACGCCAGAACAAGCAGCCACTGCGACTTTCAAGGAACTCATGCGAATGTTGGAGAAGCATAACAAGTTGGGATTTGTTGCTGTCGACGAGGCACATTGCGTTAGTCAGTGGGGACACGATTTCCGCCCGGATTACCTAAAACTGGGGCAGTTACGAAAGGAATTTGCCACCACGTCATGGATTGCCTTGACAGCAACTGCAAGTCCTGAAGTTGTAAAGGACATTATGAAAAACTTGGCATTGAAAGATGCGAAAATTTTTCGAACGTCGTGCTTTCGGAAAAATTTGTACTACGACATTTGTTACAAAATACTCATTCACGATGATTTTATCCATTTGAAGCGTTACGCGGAGGAATGTTTGAAGAGTCAGGATGAAAGCGAGCTGCGACCCAATAAAAGGTCATGCGGAATTATTTATTGCAGGACACGTGAGTCGACTGAACGAGTTGCAAAGTGCTTGACAAAGTTGGGATTAAAGACAATGGCGTATCATGCTGGCTTAAAAACGGCGGAAAGAACTCAGGTACAAGAAGATTGGGTGGAAGGCCGGTGTTCCGTCATTAGTGCTACTGTGAGTTTTGGAATGGGAGTTGATAAGAGTTCGGTGCGTTTCGTAGTGCATTGGGATATGCCTCAGAATGTCGCCGGATACTATCAGGAGAGTGGGCGCGCGGGACGAGATGGCGTAAAATCATTTTGTCGAATCTATTATTCAAGGTAAAATTAGTTTGGGCGAGATTTTAGGTTTTTTGACATTTTCCACGTCATAAAATGAATTACCAATTTCCTTTTCTTCATCAATTTATGGGCCAAAATCTAAGAAAATTGGTCAAAATATATTCAGACACAATCTCCAAGTCTATTTCGAGTTTTTTTTAAATTATTTTTTGCAGTATATTTCGTGGAATTCTAAAATTAATTTCAGAACTGAATTCAAGCTAAAGTCAAAATTAATTTTACGGAAAATATTTCTAAAGAAGAAACTTGATTTTTAAAATACCATGATAAATTTTTGGTAAAAAAAATCAAAAATTGCAAATTAAAAAAGTTAGAAAAATTTAATTTATTTAAAAATTTTAATTAATTTTAAATTTTGTCTCATTAATAACGTTTATTTAATATTTAAGTTAATTATTTGAATGATTCCAATATAAACTAACAATTTTTAAGATTTTATTTTTATTGTTCTGCTTGAACTTTTATTCAAAATTTCAATTATTTTTTTTTTATTTTTTTTAGAGAAGACTGTGACTCGATAGACTTCCTCATCAAACAGGAGATAAACAAAGCAAAAACGGAGGCAAAGAAAGAAAAAGCCCGAAATTCGTACAAAAACTTTCGTCTAATGACCCAATTCTGCGAAAGTCTGAAATGTCGTCATCGTTTGTTCTCCGATTACTTTGGTGATGAACCACCTGATTGTAATGATCGCTGTGATGTTTGTAAAAATAAGGAATCTGCTTCCAAAATTCTCGAGCAATTTCTTCAACTGGGTTGCAACAGCAAATTAAAGGGTTTCATCGACTTCGATGCCGAACCAATTAACAACGATATGTATGGTGGTGGGCGACGTGGAATGCAATCCGAATACGAAGCATATCAAAATGGCGAGGATGGCGACGAGGACCGTGCCGGCAATCAAGAAGCTCGTCGAAAAAAAGAAGATAAAGATTTCATAGCGAAACAATTTGCTCTGAGAAAACTTCAAGCAGCAAAAGACATGGAAATGGAACCTTCGGCTGCAATTTCAAAAGTAAAATATGCTCAAAGTACCACGACGAAAGTAGCGGGATTGACAAACGCGACACGAGAAAGTTACCTCACACTTTTATCAGATGCTCTAAAGTCAAATGTGGAGGCGTGCAAAGGCCTGGAATCGCCGGATCATGATTTGGTGTACAAAGACTTTGAAGATGTCGCGATCGAGTTGGAGTACGAGCCTTTTACGAACAATACTGTGATAACGATGTACCGACGAGGCATCGTGAAACACTTGAATGACATTAAAAAACTGACAAAGGAGAAAAAATTGTATCCGCAACTCAAAACGCATGTCCCGAAGAAGAGAAATACGAAAGGTGGCGAATTCAAAGCGATTGTCGCTGAAATGCGAGAAAAATATGGAGATGAATTCGTTGCTGGATTCGAAAAGGAACAAAAACCGAAAGTATCGAAGGAGAGAAATAAAACTGGAAACTTCAGCAAAGAGACTTCTAGCCAAACATCGATAGCAAAATTCTTTAAAAAAGTCGAAAAATCCGAAACTTCCTCGCAGGAGTCGGAAACGAAAGAAGTGAAAGTCGATGATGATGTAACGATGCTGGAACCGGTGACAGAAACGATCGATCTTGCAACCTCGCCAACTGAAAACAAAAATAAATCTGAAAAGAAGGAAGTTACCAAGACAGAAGTGAAATTAGAGACAAAATCGCCAAAAACAGCAACAAAACCGGCAAAAAGTCCAGCAAAACTGAAGAGAAAGCAATCAGACTTGTTTGGAGATAGTTCTGATGATGAAATTTCGAGTGAAACGAAACCTGCCAAAGTTGCCAAACAGGAAATTAGTGATAAACCGTCGTCTTCTGTGATGTTCAAGCCTCCGAGAATCGCACATGACCGCGTACCAAAGCCAGTTTCACCAAAATTACTGTCTCCCAAGGCGAATTCTTCGGTAATTTCAAAAACCTCAGAACCAACAACTCCTAAAATCACTAAAAATGATGCAAAGCCTTTGAAACCTGTTACTCCTTCAACAAACAAAAAGGTTGAAATGCCTCAGGATAAGCAAAATTCTAAAAAATCGAAAGAAAGTGTGTCGAATTTAGTTATAAAACATCTAATGCCGCACTACAAATCACGTGTTATCACTACAAAGGATCTTTTTAAGGCATTCGCGAGAAATGTCTCTCACAAATTTTATGGCAAAGAATATGATGACAGCATCATAAAAGAATTCGTTGACCAACATATCTTAAAAAAGAAGAAAATTGAAAAAATCGACGATTTACCGTAATTATTATTTTCTGTTATTTGTAAAAAAAAATAAAACTTTGTTTTTTCATTAAACGCCCGTTAATGTTCTAATGAATTGTCTAACACTCGGATTAGCGATTTTCGTGTAGCCAGCAGGAACTTGAGTTCCGCAATCACTTGGCCCAAATGACACAATGCCAACTTGTAAGTTTCTAAAAACCAATGGTCCGCCGGAGTCACCAACGCAGCTATCAAAGCCAGTTTTTCCGCCAGCACAAATCCTAGGTGAAATGAAATTGATTAGATTTTTTTTAGTTTTATCTATGAGAATTTAAGAGACTAGACTAATATTTTTTTGAAACAATTAAAAAAAAAATTTTTTTTGAAACAATTTTTCAAAAAAATTTTTTTTTTAATATTTTTTTTTTAATTCTGATTCTCAATCGAATACTCCGAGTTTTCTCAGTTGAGATGAATTTACTCTACCTACATTCGATCTGTGAATTTTGATCCCCAAAATGCGCGACAATCATTCTCAGCTACTATTGGAACTCCCGTTTGCAAGAGATCGTTGCTCAAGTATCCCGTTTCCTATTAAAAATTTTATGAAAATTATACTTTTTAAAAACCAAATAATTTACCGTGACTCCCCATCCACTAATAACACTAATTTCTCCCGTTACTAGGGGCATATTTTGCGTCGACAATCGAATCGCCTGAACTTTTGGCACTTCAAAAAATGATCTCGTTACACGAAAAACTGCAACATCGTAATCATACATTGTGGCATCGTAATTCGGGTGCCTATGTAATTCCTCAACATCAAAAATATTCACTGAACTTGGCGACTCAATGTTTAAAACACCAGCCAGGAAGGTAATTGCCCATAGAGGTAATTGAGTGTTCACGCAATGTCCCGCACTTAAAGCCCAATTTGCGGAAATTATCGATGCGCCACATTTGTGTTGACCGAAATTCCGTAGGCTCAGTTGGTATGGCAATTCAGAGACATCGGAAACGGGCGTCCCACCAATTATACGATTGGCTTCCGATGAAAGACCGGAGCAAAGACCTAAAATAATGATACACAAGAGCTTCATTGTTCGAATATTTACCGAGAACTGAGGATGTTTATCGGAATTTGTTTGTGTTATTAATGAACAGAAGCAAAAAAAACGAAATCTTATCTCATTTTAGGGCTATCGAAATGCGCCTAATCTATTAATTACAGATCAAAACGAAGATAGATGATTGATAATTTGCGATTTTTTCAGTTGTTTCTTGTAATTTATCAATATTTAAGACGGATTTGTGTTAGTGTGGCTGCGGTTTTGCATGATGTGCGTGAGTTTCCATTCTAATTATCAAGAAAAGTGGTACAAAGAATTTTGCTTGTGTACATTAATCTTATTTAGCAGTCGATAGAACAAAAAACCAGACAGCTCCATTTCGTATTAATTCTAACAAAGGATACAGAGGAATATCGACGTCCCAAAAATTTGTTATTTCATGAAAAAAAAATATACAATCGCTTTCATGGTCGAAGCTTTTAAAAAAACCTGATTTCAAAATCCGGCATTGAGCCATTTGAAAGTTATACCTCAAAAATACGTTCCTCTGCATGATCCATTAAATGTTGCAGCACTTCCCTCTCTACGGTTTTTGTTGTCAACAAGACATAAATAAATGGAAAAACATGGTTCCCGACAATGTATGGAATAGAGTTGATAAAAAAAGCCGGGAACGGTTTTGAATGTTCCGTTGCATAATTTAACGCATTATAACACATTGACAACCTTCAATGTCCATCTCTTGGTGCGGCTTGCTTAGATTTAGAACTATAAAAAACCGTTTTACATTTTTTTCAATCTTAAAAATTCGAGGTCTTAATTAAAAAACCTTCATTTTACAATGTCAAGGTTCTGATATGTAACATTTATTTTAGTATGTATAATATTCGGTCTCTTCTTATCGACTTTTCTTATCTATTTTGAAAAAAAAAACTCAGTTCGGTGGATTCTTTAAGAAATGCTTTTGTGAATTTCTGATCAGCCAATCGAACTTAATTTAATAATAATGATTTATAACAAATGAATTTTAAAAACGACGACGAAGGAAACACGCCGCGAACGAAGATATTTTTATCATAATTTTATTATATTAAAAAGTTTTTTTAGTTATTCGCAAGTTAAGAGGAAGATCAAAGTCTTTATTTTCTCCTCGTAAATAAATAATAATAAAAAAATTTTTTGAATGAATAAACTCAAAAGTGGAGAAGTTATTTAATTTTATTTCGATTTGCCAAAAGGAAAGCTTGGTTAACCGTCGAGAATTTGTGTGCAAGTTTATGACAATGAAAGAATAAAAAAAGAGGAAAGAAGGTCGCTGGTAACCACTATACTTGCTCGCGAAAACTTTGTCAACAATGATGCTTATGAATATAGAGATATTTATTTATTGTTCTGAAGAAATAAGAAGAGGAAAAACTTTTTTTCTTTTGTCAAATCTTCTGTCAAAGTAAATGAATAAAATAGAATAGGAAGACACAAAGAAAGCTTTAAAGTTTTTCTTTCTTTCGTACTTTTTTTTGTTGCTTGATGTACAACACATTATTCCTCCTCACCGATAATAAGATGAAAAGAAAAAGAAGAAGATGACGACGAAGTATTATTATTGGGTGCTGTACGAGTTGTGGTAACTTTGCCGAAAAAAAGATATTCTTTGTATCTTTCTAAGTAAGCAGATAGAAATTTAAATTTCGTTTTTGGATAAAATCACTTTGCTGTTTGCGTGTACGGTAAAAATTTAAATAAAATTTCTGGTTCAATTGGTATGCCAATTTACGTGAATTGAACTTATCTAAATTGATTTGATTTGAAAAGGATTTGGTACTAAAGTAATAATGGAAAGTGCTACTTTTTGAGTGGTTTTTGACGAATTTTAAATAATTAATGACTGTACTTAGCAGTAAAAGGGAAGTTGAATAATGGCAAAGATATGACTTCATCATAATTAGTCGAAAAGCGTCGTCTAAGAGATAATGGCGATGATTCATTCACCTTTTTATTTACAGATTATGCATTTTTTATCAGTATCATTATACGGCAGAAGGAATTTATATAATGACGATCGCTTTTGGCGATTTTAAAGTGTCTGTCAGTGCGATAAATTTAAAGGGAAAGAAAATATTTTTTATGTAACTTCACTAAAAACGCGCTCATCTTGTTCAAACAATTTTATCGCTGAGCAAAGAAAGATAACGTTTGATCTCGTTCTCAACAAAGACCTTTCCCATCGTCAGTACACTTGCCAGTGTTCATTAAGTAACGATGAGTGCGACAAGACAATTTCTTTTTATCGCCATCGTATTTCTTCTCTTCCCATCGTCACTGCGGCAATTTATCGCGGCTGCTGCTAATGACAAAATCAACGACAACGTAAAAATATTCGGTGGCGTTGCTGCCGATATTTCGTCGGTGCCGTTTCTGCTGTCACTACGCTACCGTGCAACGCACTTTTGTGCCGCCAATGCCATAACGCCCTTCTGGAGTGTAACTGCGGCCCATTGTCTGCACACGTATCCACCTCCATCGTCGGTATGTGCCACATAATAATTTATTTATTCGCCGATTACAATCAGAAGATAATGTAATAAAATATTGAACTCACCATTAATTGATAAATTATCATTTTCTCCGTCAGATAAGTGTGCGTGTCGGAAGTACAAATCGTATCAGTGGCGGAACAATCTTGCCCATTGAGCGGTACCATATACATCCAAAATATGACAGGATATTAATTCGGTATGACGTTGCGGTTCTGCGGACGACCACAGCAATGCCAATTCCAAGGTTTGCGATATTGCCATCAGTGAATGCTTCCTACTTGACGGGCACCAAAGTGACTGTCATGGGATGGGGAAATACGGTAAGCTGCTGAAAATATTACATTTTTTTACAAATTTATTAGTCATTCCAAAAGATTTTAATAGTTTTGTCCAAAACACCAAAATTTAAACAATTTTTGAAATCAGTATTTTTGTTATTTTAAGTTTCTTTACATTGATATTTGTACATTTTAAAATTGATTTAATACAACTTTAAATAAAATTAAAAAAAATTAAAACTATCATAAAAAATAACTGTCAAATTTTTTGAAAAATAATTTCAGTAATTTTTATGAACAATATTGTTTTTGAAAATAAAATTTTTAATACAATATTTTTGAAAAAATGAAAAAAAAATTTAAAAAATTTTTAAAATTTTTTAAAGGTAAATGAATTTTTTCGATTTTAAAATGGGACACCGGACAAAACTATTGAGTTTCATTCTTAACAGCCTTAAACGTAAATTTACCTTTTCTCCGCAGGAAAACGGAACTCTTGCCCTCAATTTGCTCCAGGTACAAATCCCAATTGTCTCTGGTTTTAGATGCAAACTCGCATGGTGGCAATATTATACGGAGACCTCGTTGTGTGCCGGTCGCGTAAATAAAGACAGTTGTACCGGAGACTCGGGCGGCGGCCTATGGCTCAATAAAACGATTCTTGTGGGTGTCGTTTCATTCGGTTCGGAAAAGTGCGGCAGTAGAAAGCCGGGCGTCTACACGAAGATTTCGCATCCTGACGTATTAAATTTTGTTAAAAACACAACGGGGATTAATTAACAAAAAACGAAATTGCGTGTTAGGCAGAAATAAAACATGTACACAAAAATAAAAGAATAATGAGAGAAAGATTTTAATAAAATAAAAGGGTGCTGTTCTTTTGTGATAGCTCCAACAAAATCTTCACGTCAGATAAATTTCACTTCTTGCACTGCGCGAATTTCCTGGTATTCTCCCGAAACCAAAATTGTTTGCGTATAAAATTACCTTGTTTATTTTAATCAAACAACAACAAACTAGTATCTGAAACTGAAAAATACGTTTTTTTCATAAAAAAAACATTTTGTTTTTTTGGTTTTAAAAACAAGTTCAAAAGAATTGCTTTTTAGGATAGCTAAGTTTTTTGATAAAATTGAACAAAAACTCAATTCGATGCCTCGCACACAGCAGGCACTTGTCTAAAAAAAAACTAAATAAAACTTTTTGATGGTTTAACGAAGTACAATTTTAAAACAGGCTAAGTGGTTGTTACAAAGTTGGACTAGTTGGTGGATACTCCAGTTTTGTATGGCTGAACATAATTATTATTATTATTGGTAGATGCAGTAGAATTGAGTTAGAGAACGGCGAAAGAAGACACAATGTTAAATTATTATGCATTGTTACCTCTTGAGAACGACCTAGTGCAGTAAAAGTTTAAAGTGAGTAAAAGAGCTCTTGAATTGTTTTCTATATCAACTTTTTCGTGTTTTTCTTTCTTTCGAAACTTGTGTTCTTTGAATGTTTGCGGATATAAAAATTTAATTTGATGGATGTTTTCCAAAGAAAAAAGTCTATGAAGATTGACATGATGCTAAAACTAGACCAGACATCATAAATTCCTCAACAACATTTAGCTAAGGTTAAAAATTCCGTAAAAAAGGAATTGGTCAGGATATTTTTATCTGGCACTCACACGAAGTGAATGTAACTCTAATTTACAGGGAATTACTCACATTAAATTTCCATTAGACAGTACCCTTTTATCTTTCACTTTGAAAGCATTTACATTTACGGTGCGGCGTTTTGAGAATAATTCATGACTTTTTTGTGTGAAATTTTACGCAGTTTGCAGTGGGAAATGGCTTGGCATGAAATTTCAAGTTCAATGGAATATTTGTTTTGACCACAGTCGGTTTGACGGTCCGTTGTCATCCCTTTTTTGTCTGATATTTGCATAAAGATGTTAGTCACATCATCTCGCACACACACAATAGAAACCCTTAAATGACATTATTTTCTCTCCGTTTCGTTTGAAATCGCATTTTCCTCTTGTCGGTACTAAAAAAAATTAAGTTGTGAAAAATTATTACAGAGAATTCGAAAAATTAAAATTTTAAAATGCTTTTTTTTAATATATTATTTTTTGATTTTATTAAATAAATTTTGTTATTTAAATTTCTACGATTCATTATTTTTGATTCATTTATTATTTTAAAATGTTAATTTTTTTTCATCATTTTTTCAAAAGAAAAAAAATTATAAAAATAAAATAAATTAATTTAATAAATAAAGTAAAACGGAGAAGGTCAGACAAAAAAATAATTAATCGCCTAGTTTTAATTTTTGATATTAAATTTACATGAGTTTTGACAACAAAACTGCAAGAAAAAAACACAAACAGCAAAATTTCTATTGATCTTTAAAAAATAACTCAGAAAATAAAAGAAGAAAAAAAAACATTTTGCCAATTCTGAAGTGTGATTGAATGATACCTACTTTTTTGTATTCCACAGCATCTGAATGAAAAGCTTATAATCTATAAACTGCCGATTTTCCTCCTCTTGAATAAAATGAACATAATAAAGGCATTTCAATTCAAAAACAACCTTTTATTCAAATAACGTAAGTATGTGAGCGTTGAAGTAAGCCTTTATTGTTATATTATGATATTTTAATAACTGAAAGCACGTCTATTGAAAATTTTATCATAATATTTGCGTTCCATATTTACATTTCTTCTTTCTTCATTCAAATTAGTGTCATATGATGTGATGTGTGTTTGTTGTAAAAATTCGGCCATTCTTAGCTCAAATTCGGAATTTCCGTCTCCATATGTTTGAAATGTTTGACACGCGATATTATCTCTACATGAAAACACTTTTAACTCATTTTTTTTGTAAATTTCATATAAAAAGCTGCCGTAGACTTGTCAATCATTTCATTCGTCACCTTTTAATTATTAACGTCATTCAACGGACTCCATCATATAATTATTTCAAAACGAAAAAAATAAAAAAATGTGGAAAATTTTCGTAGCAATTTTTTTCGTCAATGTCGTGTCAAGTGAACCGATTCGTCATCCAGTGATAATTGGAGGCATGGAAGCGAAAATTCAGGATGTGCCATACCAGGTTGCGTTATATCATTACGGGATTTTCAAATGTGGCGGTTCGATTTTAAGCGAATGGTATATTTTGACTGCAGCACATTGCTTGGATTTTGCGTTTTTGCCCACGGATGCTGTGACATTCAGAGCTGGCAGTGCCAATAACAGAGACGGAGGTGTCATTGTACAAGCGGAAAATATAACCATTCATCCGGAATACGATGCGGAAACGTTTAATAATGATGTGGCAATCGTCAAGTTAAAGGAACCGTTAGAGCTGAATAACGAGAACATCAAGGCAATTCGAATTGTTGACGAGGATTTTACCATTAAGAATTTTGAGATGGTGCAAGTGAGTGGATGGGGACGCTTAGTAAGTATCTATGATATGCTGAAAATTATAATGACAAAATTGAATTTTGGATTCCATTTCAAACAGGAAACAGGATATTTACCGGAACAATTGATGCGCGTGATAGTTCCCGTTCTACATCATCGTGAATGCAATATTTTTTACAAGCCTCTTCACGATTCGGATATTCTTGAAACGTATGTAAATTTTTATTTTGATTTTTTTTTTTTGAAAAAAATCACATTTTTCTTAATGGAACATCAATTTTGAAGTATTTTTTTCCATCAAATTTATTTTGAAATTCAAAAAAAATTAGATTATTTCTATTTTTAAATAAATAAAAATCATTAAAATAATAAATTTTTAAAAAAATTATTAAAAATATTGAAAATATCTGAAAAATTTTTAAAAATTCAAAAGTTTTACCGTTAATTTAAGACTTCTTTTCGTTACATAAAATGCTTTTTTTCATTTTTACATTACCTGAATTTTTTTCATAACGTGTGTTTTTTATTTGACCGAAGTTCAAAGTTTATGTTTAAAAAAATTTTTTTTTAAAATATTTTTAGAAGATTTTCCTATTAAAATTTAAGAATTTGAAAATTTTTGTCCCCCTAAAATTATTTTTTACCTTGTTTTTTTGTCATGACTTATGAAATTTTCTGAAATTGTCTGAAAAATTTAAAAAAAATTTTAAAAATGGTCAAAAATAGAAATTATTGAGCCAAAAAGCTCAAATATGTTACCAGATATTGCAAATTTTGTCTTGTTTTGATTTGATGATTTAACAAATTACCTCGAAAATTCTCTAAATCCTTTTGAGTTTGAAGGCTAGAAATAAATTTGACTATTTTGACCAAATAATACGATAAAATTATTTCTAAAACAATTTAAAATAATTTTTTCTACTATCTTAATTTTTCCATTTCAGCATGATTTGTGCTGGCTTCCCCGAAACCGACTCATGTGACGGAGATTCTGGCGGTCCTTTGGTCTATCCACTGGATAATGAACTTGTGCAACTTGGTATTGTCTCATTCGGTCCAAATACTTGTGGGGTTTCTGTCGGAGTTTATACCTACATCTCGCATCCCAGTGTCCGAGAATTCATTCGCAGCACATCTGACATTTAATTTTCATATGGCATCATTTTAATAAAATTTCATTTCAAAACGCATCTCAAAATTCCCTTTCAATAGCTCATAATTAGCAAAGTATTGAAAATGCATTTCACGCAAACACAGTCAAATGTTGCGTACGTAACAGTTCAATTCAATTCTTGTTGAGACAAGGTCAATCAAAAACCTTATACACAATTCCGTACACAAACGAAAGGCAAATCAGTCTAAACTAAGCATGGAAAACAATGTTGCTGTTGTGCCACCGGAATGTGGATCATGCGCGTGAGGGTTTTCGAAAATCCAAAGTCGTTAAGTGGGGAAATGGGACTTCCAGCGCGCACAACGGACAAAAAAGGGAATTGCAACGATTTTATTTTTAGCGATTGTTGTTATGTTGATGTACTTTTGATGTAAGTTTAGTTCACAGTAAAGACTGTTGCGAACTAGACATGACATGATTGACATATTGTATGTTCGGGGGTAACATGTTTGGTTCACAAAAAAAATCTTATTTTAATGTAAACAAATATTAGAATTTTTTTCTGAGTGGTTGCCTTAAAATTTTCAATCAAGAAATATTTTTTTAAAAATAATTTTACATTTTAACAATTTTTGCTTGTAAACTCCATTAATTATTCACAAAAAAAAATCGTCACAGACAACTCTAGTAATTAAAGTAAAAATCTGCAAAATCGTAATTTACCTTTCAAATTATGCAGCAGAACGATCGTTATTTCTCTTCTATAGAGTAACAGAAAATTTGTTCGTTTAAACCAGATTGTTACCTTTTGCATTTTTTTTTTTTGTTAATTTTAAGAAATTAAGACCGTTTCAAACTAAAAAGTACAGAAACTGCTACGAAATAATGTCATGAAAAGAGGAATGTTTTTAATGTTTTAACACTTATAATCGCTAAATAAAAACATTTAAACTTTTTGTTGGCCATTTCAGTGTGATGAATTTAAAGCATGACGTTGTTTTGTAGCGATTTCACGCATCGTTATACACTTTTATCCGCATTTCACCTCAACTAGATGCGAACGGATCGAAAAGTATGCCGGATCAACTTTTAAAGTTTAATTAGTTTAAAATATGTATGAGATTGAAAAGCTGGAGATTGTCCGGATAGAGTTGAAGTGCATTGAAATTTTGAATGATTTGGTAGAAATTGAAATTTCGAAAGATTGTTAAAAAATGAATTAATTTTTCAAAGAAAATATTTCAATCATAATAATCCAAAAGTATACAATATGTTATGGGCCGGGATCCAAATTAATTTTTTCTTAAATTAAATTATAAATTCGAAAATTCTATAAATTATCAAAATTAAAGTAAAATTTTTAAAATTGAAATTTTTGAATTACATAATTAATAAAATAATTCATTTTCCAAAATTTTTAAAATGTTTTAATAATTAAAATTTAGAATTTATTATTATTTTCTTAAATACTTGAAATTTTTCTTTGTTTTTAATTTTCCGGGTTTCTGTGCTTTGCTGTTTCAATTTTTCAAAAAAAATTAATTTAAGACTTTAACAAAATAAATAATATTTGATTATAAAAATAATTTAATAAGGCAAAATAATAAAAAAAAACATTCTTATTTTCGGGAATAAAAGCTTTGGAATGGCAAAAAAATATTTAGTAGGAATTTTGCTTAGTTATATTTTCAAAAGTAAATGATAAAATTTTATTTTTTTTTCGATAATTTTTAAAAATATTTTGATGTGAAAAATTATAAAATTTATAAACTTTATAAAAAAATTGAGATTTGAAATTTTTTTATTTTACCTGAAGTCAGAAATTTTCTTAAATTTTTATCTTATTCTTGTTTGCAGGTCCGTATCATTTTCTTAAATGCAATTACTTACTTGAAAAATTGTTGATAATCTATAGCACCTCGCCAGAAATCCAGAGACAAATCCTTTTGAGCCATTTCCATAAAACGGCAATTAATGCATCTAAGCTAATTACTCGACTTTATAACACATGGATGCGGCGCACATGACACCACTTTTTTCCTCTCTGTGTACCAAGTATTATTACCATTAGCTGAGCGCACTTGTTGCCAGACGTGACCTGCATCAATTCCCATCATCTGTACACGTTATTATTACAGCTCTTTCACACGATGTCGATGACGAGCGACGAGGGTATGGGGCAACATAAAAGTTTTCCTTTGTGATGCGATACACACATGTACATCATGCCGACTTTTGAGATATTGTCATTCATATGAGGCTGATGATGATGCGATATGTGTACACATATCTTTCGTTCCCTCGTCTGACTTCACTTCACTTATGTGGTTATGTGTGCGAACTTTTTTTTTTACGATGCCTCTTTTCCTTCGTTTTTTTTTATTTTGCTCAGATGTGAGAAATTTATGCCTTTTATGATCCACAGACACACATACGCCACAACTTTTTTCCGCTGGGTTAAGATCTACGTGTGGCTTGTAGAGATTTTTATATCGCGCGCATCTTCTCTTAATATAATAATAATATTTTATTGCATGTTTTTTGAAGCCAACCGGTAAGCTCATGTGGAGTTGCGGCATAAACGAGAAAAAAAACAGCAAATTATTAATGCGCGACTTTCCCATTAAAATCCTTTTTTCTGCTAGACTAGCGTGGGAAATGAGGCGTAGAGATATTTTTTGTTTGTTGTTGACTTGCAGAAAAACGCTTCGTTTCGCTTTTGTGTAAAAAAAAAGAATTTTGTGAAGACATATAACAAACCATACAATGATGATGACGACGACAACGACGATGTTTGAGGTTAAAAATCCATTTTTTTTGGCATGGAAAACAAATTTATATGAAAATTTATATCATAAAAACAGTCAAATAAATATTTTTTTTTGCTTTGCATGATGAAAAGCCCGCCGTTTTTATTATTATGTATTTTTTTTTCAAAAAATTTCTTAAATTAAAAGTTATATGGCTTGCGAGACACGTTTTTAATCACAACCTTGGTCATTGTCGTCATTGATGAGAATTGATTGACTTGGCAAAAATCAGAGACGCTTTTGTAATTTATTTGAATATTTGGGTTTCTTTTCCATTTTACAAAGTAGTAAATACAAATAAATCAAAGTTCATGCCACACACAAAAAAAAACAAATAAAGTTCATTTAATTGAAAATATGTGTAACTCAATGAATTTTAATTAAATTTGAAATAAAGACATCAAACGTACAATGTTTATTTACTGAAACTCCCATTCAACTCTATAAAATAATTTTCCGAAAAAGTTATTATGGCACCATGTCTCTGCCTCGGTACGCTCGTATCGTTGTAATGAAATTCGAGCAGACGAGGAACGAAAATTCAAAATTTAAAGGAATATCGAAGGAGAATATCAATGATAGTGTTTTGATTGTTTACAACAACAACAGCAGCAGCAGTACCAGCACGATGAACTGCTGGATTTGGTAAAATTTATTAATATTCAATTGGTTTTCCTTACATTTGCGTATGCATGAATAAACTCTTCTCTGGATTTTATTTAAATATAAAATTGATGCACGCATGACTGCTTCCACCACTGCTTAACACAACATTTATTTGTTTTTATTCTGTTTTTTTTTTGTTGCTGGCTGTGCTTTTGTTTGCAAAATGTTATCAGATTATATGCGGAAAATGATAATCTTTGAACTGGAAATTGGATAAAATCAAATTGACAACGCACAATTTTTCAGGACAAAAATATCAAATAAAATTTATATATCAGTCGAAAATGAGATACTTTTAGCCCACTTTTGCAATATTGTTTATCCAAAACAACAAAGTATGTACGTACGATGTTGAACGGATGTTGCACATTATAAAATGCATATACCAAATAAATGTTTAAAATTTTTCAAGTAAAGTATCAAGTGCTACAATTTTTCATACATATATTCAAATTTATACGCCAGTTATACATTTGTAGAAGTGTACCAGGAAACACTATTTTATGTATTTATGTATCAATTGTGCAATATTTAGTGCTTATGAAATATGCAAACTTCATTCCAGCGAATGCTTTCTGATATATTTTGATATTTGAATTGAAAATTTTTGCATTTTCCATGTGCATGTTTTGATATGAATACCAAAAAAATTAACTGCTACATTTTTTCGAGCAACAAAAAAAATTTGTATTTATTGCTGGTGTTTGTAGTTTTGCTCAAAGGAATTTTTGTGTACTAAATTGTATTTATTATTTTTTTAGATTTTTACATATTTTGTTTTACTTAAATGTGGAAAAAATACAAATTCAATGAAACTAAATAAATCGTTAAAATAAATAAAAAAACGTTTTTCGCAAAAATTTTTCTGTTTTGCGTTACATTTATAAAATCTAAACCATTGGGATGAGGGATTTTATTTTATTTATTTTGATCCATTATTGATCAATTTTCATAGAAAAATTTAGTAGATTGTTTAATTTTGTTTGTTTGTTGATATATTTATTTAATGAGAAAAATAGTTTCAAAATTCATATATAGTATAAACATCATTTGATAAAAAATACTGGGTAACGTAAAAAGATTAATTTTTGAAATACTGTAAAATGGATTATTCCTTTTTGTAAAATAAAATATAGTTTGAAATTATTGTCTAGAAATTTAAATTTCCTATAAAAATTAAGAATTTTAAAAATTCAGTCATTTTGGATACATTTAAAAATATAAATAAAATACAAAAAAACAAAAATAATTGAAAACAAAAATAATTTAATTTATCAAGCTTAATAATAGTTCTAATTTTAAAAGTTTTTCTGGAATTCCTCTTTCCAGGAAAAGTTTCTCAATATTTGTAATATAAACCAAAAATATTTCATAATAAATTAATGTTAAATTCAATGCAAATGATTTTAATTTAGAGCAATTTATTACATTATTCAGGACGATGATGCCCCAACAACCCTGTTGCCACGCAATTTTTTATCATATAATTATTTATTTATCACATTTGTGTGAAACAGCAATAAATGAGAGGCGCGCTAATTAATTATATGGGCTTTTGTACAAAAAAAAAATACGAAAAAATCCCCACAAATGCGTGCTTTTAATCTACTTTTAGCTTTCAATAATTGATTTTAGTTGTTCATGCATGGCGCACATACGATACGATTCACCTCTGGATACAATTTACATTTTTATGACATAAAAAATAGTATCATTTATCTGCCGTTATTTTTAACAGATGTCAGCCAATAAATTAATTATAAAATTGAGCAGTCATGTTTTTTTTCACTTAATGCTTCATTTAGCAGCAAAAAAGGTGAAATTCATAAAAAATAACTTTTACCTGTCCATTAGCCATTGATGTTGCCATATTGCAATGCAAAAACATAGGTTCGGCTTGCATAGAAATTTGTCAAAATAATGTAAAATTTGTTACGTTTACCGCAAATGCAAAACAATGTTTGTTGTTTCCCATGCGTATGTGTGTGAGAGAGGAAGTAATGTAATGTGTTGCCCTTTTACATATTTAACCATCATCCTATAATTGCCATTTGGGACGAAGCACGCGGCAATATTTGGATCACTAGTTACAACAAAACAACGAACAATCACTAACAATTTATAATATGACCAATTAGTTTACCACCATAATAAAAGCAAGTGCACTCCATTTTTACAGAATAATTAAATATTATCGCGGTGTTTCCTCGATAAGTGTATGCGCACACACATATGTCACATTACCTGACAAATTAGCTTTGAACGACGCGCATCGGTGCGGTGATGGTGGAATAGCGGCGGCGAGCAACCGGCGGCACACCAACAATAAATTCTGGAATTAATTTGACACAATCCGCACAATATATTCAAATGAAATCTAAAAGAGTAAATTTCCTTTTTACATGATTTTTTCTTGCCGGACAAAAAATTTGTCGGTGATAATAAAACCTAGGCGTCATCCACTTACGACGTCGGAAATTTAGGGGGGCTGGAATCCATCAAACTTATGACGTAATCCGACGAAGAGGAGAGGGGGTCAACTGGAATATACATTCAAGATTTTAAAACTTTTTGAAACCCACCTAGAAATAATGTGGTAAAAAACCCCACAGAAAGTGTGGTAAAATGTATGAAAACATTTTTCTGAACAAAACATCACAAAAAAGTGTGGTAATTTGTATGAAAAATTTTTTTATGAGCAAATTACTCAAAAATTGTGGTAAAAATGTTCACAAAAAGTGTGGTAAAATGTATGGAAAATATTTTTTTGCAAATACACGAATCATCAAACAAATATCATTTAATTTAAATAAATTTTAAATTTTTTAGTAAATCTCATTAAATTTTGGTATTATATTCAAGTGAAAGTAAAAATTATTAAAAAAAAAATATTTTTTCAAAATATATTTAAAAAAAGCACGAAAAAATTTTTTAAAATCAATTCAAGAAAAAATATTTGATATTTCTATAGAATTTTATTTTCCATACATTTTACCACACTTTTTGTGAACTTTTTTACCACAATTTTTGAGTAATTTGCTCATGAAAAAATTTTTCATACAAATTACCACACTTTTTTGTGAAGTTTTGTTCAGAAAATTTTTTTCATACATTTTACCACACTTTCTGTGGGGTTTTTTACCACATTATTTCTAGGTGGGAACTTTGTACCCTACGGATTGAAAAGTGTTGAAATTAATCCCTTAAGGTATTAAATGAATCCCTTTTACGAAACAAGGGATTAATTTAATCAATTAAAGGATTAATTTCAACACTTTTCAATCCGTAGGGTAGAGCTATTTTTAAAGTATTTCTGACTCTGAAGGTTTTTTTTTTAATTTTCCACTGTTGAGATTTGAACTTATATTGAAAATCCCCTTTTCAGACTCATGTTAAAAAAATATTTTGTAAATTAGTGGTAGTCGCTGGATTCCTACGTTTTTCGTCCATAGGAGGGAGAGGGAGTGAAAAACTTTCCTATTTTATCCGAAGCTATTAATGGATGACGCCCTAGAAAAAATACTACCGCGTGAGGATATGTTTGTTTCAGATTAAGGTCATGTCTATTTAATTGTTTACATTTGTAAATTAAGCAATTAAAATCACGAATGGTGTACGTGTGTCATGGTAAGTTGTGCAATCGCACAATTGATAAAAGAAAAATTGTCGGATGGAGACCAAATCGCATTTTTAATGCTACTTCAGTGGCAAAAAAAAACACGAGAACCCCTCTTTTTGCAGTAAATGTGTAAAAAATGCGACATAAAAAGTATCCACGATAATTGTAGTTGTAGTAAAAAGCAATAAAAATGTTAGAAAAGGGAGTTGTTAATGTAAACGAGTCACGCACATTTAAATAGTTTAGAAATGTCGTGCTTTGATTTTCTTTTATGTCTTTGGCTGTAAAAAAATTCCCCCCTTGTTCATTAAAAAATATGACCAATTACGTCAGACGCCATCATCGCCACAGCAATTTCCTTTTGGATACCAGGATTAAATTTCTGTTCCAAAAATGTTTCTTTGAGTTAAATCAACATTTCAGCTCAGAACCTTTTAATTTATACGAGTCGCTGCTATTCAAGTCGAAATCAATCATCTGTAACATTTGATAATTGTTTTGTGTTATTTGTATTGATGTATACAAATATCTCATCATTCCGTATTGATAAATGTTGTTTATTTATTTATATTTATCAATAATAAACAAATAAAGCATTTTGGACATTCGGTTTTGTGTGGACATGAATAATAAATCAATACGATATGTCATAATCAAGTGCAACAAAAGGGAGGATAAATAAAATGTTTTCATGTAAATAGCGAGAGGATCTTGTTTTACGAAGCCATGTGTCTGATTAATTCATCATGATCATCTATCACTGTTACACATTCACAATTTGTCGAAAGCAGACGTATATGTAGCTACCGATTTACAAATATCATATTTTGATGATTCTCAAAGTGTACCATTAAAGTAATTGGTTGTGCAATAAAATTTTTATCAACTCACATCCATTCCGTGATGCGATCATAAATTATGCGACTCGGGTGTGGGAATGACGCTAATTGGCTTATTTACAGGATGGGATTGGAAGATAGGGTTGCACGAAATGTTCGGTATTTTAGGGTCAATCGACGTTTTTTTACCCATTGTGGAAGGTCTTTACGATTGGATTGAAATAAATTGGGCAAATATAAAATTAAATCACTTTTTTCATAAAAATTACAACATTTAAATAATTTTTGACCGTTGATAAATATTTTTGTTGTTTTACTTGTCTTCTTCAATATATGTAAGTTTATATGTTATTTCAGACCATTTTAAGTTAAAATTTTAAAAATAAAAGTTTCATAAAAAATAATTGTTAAAAAATTAAAAATCTATGTTGAAATACGATTTTTGAAGGAAAATCGATTTTTTTATTTACCCAAAAGTATTTTTTGTCAAAAAAATAAAATAATAAAAATTAAAACTGTTTTTTCCATAAATTTTAATTTTTTTATTCGCCGCAATGGATTTTTCATTTGGCAATTTATTTTAAACCGTAATTTTCGAATTTTTCTAAAAAATATATACTTCCATGTTACATCAATATATGACATCTCTACAAAATGCCATGCCCAACGACTCAAGAACTGTTGTCGTAATATTTAGGTTAAGTAGTTTTAAGTATGCTAAGTAGCCAACTAAGTAGAGGGATTCTTATAAGGAACTTATAAATTTATGTTTGTTCCTTTGTTTTCAACTCACGTAAATAATTTCGTTGAAAATACAAAAATATTACAAATAAAAATTATATTTGAAATTTAAAAATTAACTCAAAATAAAATTTTCTGCTAATCTTAATTTGGTTGATTTTTTTGTCATATTTACAAATAACTAGACACCCTTACTCACCTACTGATGACAAAATCTCCACATAAATATAAAATATGAGCAAATATCCTCTCATTAAATTGAGTTAAAGCAAAACAAATGACAATCAGTTATTATTAGCTTGTTTCTACCAATCTCTCGATATTGCTATTGACACACTATGTAGGTATATTTATGTCTTGCAGCAATAATACAATTTAGTGCCATACGCACCGCACGAGGTGCCTTTCGAAAGCAATTAAAGGAAGTAGTAATATGTGAATGCGACTATAAACAATAAATACCGCATAAGAGACATCATTAAACTAAATTAGGGCAGTACATTAATAAGTGTTACTGATTGTTATGGTTCCGATTTATGTTTTGGCAATGATTTGTTGCGATACTCTATTCGTTATTCAATGGTTTTCCGAATGGCACACACACAAATATATGGCGATAGCTAAAATTAATTACTACTGCCGGAAATTCAAATGTAAGCTTTTTTCACGCATTTCCGAAGTCATAAATGACAGTCAAAAGTTTCCGTGTGCGATTACAATACATGCGAGACGTCAGATTAGAATCAAATGCAATTAGTGTACTGACATACAAATGTAATGATAGCAATAATTATATCATGCTTCGACTAATGAATAATATTGTACTCTGTGTTGTGACATATCTCTGATTGTTTTTCAATAAAATGTACGTTCACGGAAAAATTTTAAATTTGTTCAGTTTAAACATTCAATTAGGCCAGTTGAATGATTTTTTCTCAATCAGTTATTTATTAAACTTTATAAAAAAAAAGAAATTTTTAATTTAAGAGAAAATTAAAAAAAAAAATTACTTAAGCCTTTGAGGGGCTTTTTAGCTAATAAACGTTCGATTTTTCTATTAATTTAACTTTATATTTTATTCTTAATGATTAAAAATTAATTAATTCATTCTAAATAAATTAAAAATTAAGAAGTCTTTTTTAATTTTTAAACTGAACAAATTTAATTTTTTCCGTGTTGCAGCATAAAATTGAGAACAATCTAATGAGAAACTTTTGTGATTTGATTTTGGTATGCAATTAAATTGAATTGTTTTGATTAATCTTGTTAACATTATCAATACAACCACCATTCTATTAGAATTTATTTAATGAAGTTAATTTATCATAAAATTATGCAACATTTATTGACATGCGTAGTCTTTTCTTTTTTTTAATTTTAATGTCGTTTCATTTTTTTGTTGAGTATTTTTCATTTCAAAAATGTAAAAAACATGTCAAAAGAAAAATGCAATTTTCCTATTCTATATGTTTACGTTTTATCTTAAATAAATAGAAAAAGTTGTCGTCAAAAAAATGATTTGACCGCATTTCGATGTTATACATTTTATCTCAATATTTTCACTCTAAATCAAAATATCAGAATTACTATAACAAAAATTATGAAGCATACAAAGATGACAAGACGAGTTTATTACTGCATTTTTTCTTCGAAATGCGGTGGAAATACATTCCACGAAGCATATGTTTACAAGTACACTTTAATTTGTGTTGAAAAGAATGAGGTTAAGTTCAATTTTTTTCTGGTTTCATATTTTGGTATAATTTTTATGTATTTTTCCAAGTTTTTTACGTTTGCTCGCTACATTAGCCATTCAGGAACCACGAAGTGAAGGACTTTTTAAAAATTATGAAACATCTTATGCAAATACATTTAGTTGAAATTCTTGTTTTGCTTGTTTACATTTTTTCTTGTTTTTTAAGTATCATTATAAAATTTATTCATTCAGCAAAAAGTAGGCATAATTTTCACTCAACGATGTGAGATGCCAATAAACAAAAAAATAACCTGAAAAGTAATAAAAAGATTTTTCAACGTCGCTTTTTCATCGTTATTTTTAATTAAAGGCAATAATATTCATCATACTTTTTTTTTGCTGAAATTGGTAAACTTAAAAAGCAAATTCGAGCTCGTACTCGTGATCGTGAAACTAATACTCTAATAGATTTTAACTGATAATAACAAAAAATATTATTCTACATTTTTACGATCCTAAGGCCTAAAATTCCATTAAAATACATTGTTATCTACAAATAAAAAAAAAACTTAATTCCAACTAGTATAAAAGTAACACAAAAACACGCGAAAATAACCCATTTCATGATTCAAATTTTTTATTTATTAATTTCCCAAAAGTTATATGTATATGAAATATTTGCTTTTAAAAAAGTATACAAAAATATATGTACCTAAATACTGCAAAAGCTTATGAATGCTTAATATTAGACCTAGTTCTTATTCCCAGATTTTTATTTATTATTGAAAATTCGTTCAGATAAGCCTTTTATGTGAAACAGATTGTTTTATTCCTTGCACAGTAAAAAATCTACGTCTCGCGCGGCGTCTCGCTGAGCGATACGTGATGCGAGACGTGCGCGAGACGTGGCGCGAGACGTGAAAAATTGATATTTTTGGCTTTTCTGAAGCAATGGTAGGTTTGCGGGCATATGTTTCTTGACGAAAAATGATCTACTTGAGACAACGAACAATTCTAGTGAAAAAAAAAATTTTCAAAAAATTTCACCTCAACTTCGATTTTTGGCGATTTTCATGATTTTCAAGCAATTTATGAATTTTTGTCGAAAATCAAAATTTTTTTCTCTAGGATTGTTCGTTGTCTCGAGTAGATCATTTTTCGCCAAGAAACATATGTCCGCAAACCTACCATTGCTTCAGAAAAGCCAAAAATATCAATTTTCCACGTCTCGCGCCACGTCTCGCGCACGTCTCGCATCACGTCTCGCTCAGCGAGACGCCGCGCGAGACGTAGATTTTTTACTGTGTGCACTATTTTTTAATTTTTAAAATAAATGCATGAGATTAGGTAGTGTTTCTGTTTTAACCATTTTTATTGTTTTTATAGAGAGAAAAATTCTCAATAATTTTTTTGTTTACATTTTATAAAAAAATACGAAAGTTCTTTTTATGTTTTTTTTTTAATAAAAAATATCGATTATTTCCTTGTTGTCATTTTCTTTAAAAAAATTAATTAGAAAATGTTTACATTGAAATAAAATACAAAATCAAAGGAGACATCTAATTAAATTGTTTCAAGAATTCAAAGTCAACTAACGAACTAAAACTTTCGCTGGACTAGTTTACAACTTCCCATTATCCTAAAGAAGAAGAAGAAATGAACAAAATAAAACAGAAAAATTGCAACGTTGTTTCGAACATAAACGAGAGAGAGTCTCTAGAAGTACATTAGTTACCTTCTCTAACACAATGCTTTAGAAAAAAAGTAGTTTTGTAAAGAAATTTCTCTAATTCAATGAATGTTGCAACACACGAACAATGAATTGAAATAAAAAGGAAGGAACTAAGGAAGTGGAAAGTATAAAAAGTTATTTGCTTATCTTTATAGCAAAAGTTAATTTAGTAAAAGAATATGATTTCACCCATTTTCGCATTATTCCAGTTGTGTTTCATTTGTTTTTTTTCTCTACGTTTCTTCCTTATTCTTGCTAATAAACATTTTATTACCTTACCTGTGCTTAACATAAAAATTTAAACAAAATGTTGATGATGATGATGACGACAACAACAATAGACATTTTCGCATTCTGCTCTATTCAGCCAATTTTTTCGCACAAGTAAAAACTTGAGATTATTGTTTAGAGTATTTTTTGTGAGTGTCTGTGCGGTTTTTCTGCTAGCCTAAGCAAATTTTCACCTAATTTTCTCTCTTTTTCTGCAAAACTTTTTTTTTTTTTACTTTGTATGAGAACGATGAAAAAGAGGAAAAATAAGAAATTTAAACTCTTCTCTCTATAAACGGATTAATGTTAATTGAAAAATGTGTACCTGAGTCCCGCTCGTGCTTCTGTTCCCTTCTTTTGTTGATTAAATTCTCATATAGAGCGAAACACAATTTTCGTATATAAAACATTTAAATTAGATAAAGTCATTCAATCCCAAATACACAAACACACGCCTCAAAATATATCCAGGATTTTCTATAAAAATTAAAGTTTTGTCTGTCTTTTGGAAAAAAAAGTTTGTGCTTTGGCAAAATAAAAGCAAAGAAAAAGGAGGAAAATATTTTCATGTTAGAAGGAACAGAGGAATTGCTTGTGTATTCTCGGGAAAATTAGCAAGAAATTAAGTCTAAAGGAGATAAGAACGAAGGTAATTAAAGATTTAAAAGTTTTGATACCTAATTTGCGAGTGAATTTTTCGAAGTAAGTCAGAGCATTAATTTGTTAATTAAATTATTTAAATTGCAGACTCTTGAATTCCTGCCTGGGAATTTTATTTAATGAATTTTTGCGGACAAGCAAAGCAAGCCTACCTTGAGTTATTTTTAAACCTCAAGTGCAACCTCACGTCGGCAATAAATCATTTTTTTCCCCTGAATCTTCCACTTTTAATGATTGAGGTCGATGTACTTGCGCTATTAGTGGTGCGAGTACAAATAATGCGGTAAGTAGACTGAGAGAGTAATCTGATTATCCTGTTTGTATCGCATAAAAAAATTCCAAGAGACACTTGTTTGTACTAACAATATGTCATCCGATGACCATTAAAATTGAGTTATGAGTTGGATATGTGAGAGTAAGGGTTTTATGGCAAAAGTCACATGTCACAAAAACAAACAACGACGTGCTGTTGCTAAATTCATGTCTTTTTTCTGCTCTGACAGAACACGCACTCAACTGGATTCTAACAAAAAGAAAAGATAAAGCGAAAGACGAGAATCAGATCATCACAAAAGGTAATGGAAAACAAATACGTGTTGATGAGAAAGATTTTGCTAAATATAAGTAATCAAAAACATCTCTCCTTTTAAATCTTCCTTGAGATGGACACGAACAGTATGAACATGATTATTATTATGTTAGTTTGAGTATAGAGCTCACGCAAGGGATAATTCAATAATTTTGACAAGACCTGTAGTTTAATCGTCAAAGTGAAACAAATACTATAAGGTTATGAAAAATTGGTGTTTCGCAACCAAAAAAAAAAAAATCAAGAAGGACTGAAAATTACGCGAGATACGGTGTCGTACAAGGTTTTATTAGACACCATTCAACTTAAGCATTGTACATTGAAACAAAACTTCCAAATGTGCATTAGGGCAGAGTTTATGATTGTACATTGGGGAGATTTTTTCGAATATGCATTGGGGTATTAGTTTAGAGTGTGCATTGGGATATGTCCGATGCACATTTTGAAATAGCAACCCAATACACATATGAAGAAGTTGTCCCAAGTTTCATTTTGAAAGGATGTCCCAATGCACATTCACAAGTTCACCCCAATACATATTCAAAACTCTTGCCCCAATGTACATTCAAAAATTTCTTGGTGTCTATAAATACTTCTTTGTCTCGTCGATATTTTAGTTTACGAAACATGAATTTTTCACAGTGAAAGTAACAGTCAAAAACATTGCTTCTGTTTTTTTCCATAACATCAATCAACGTCAAAGTTCACACGTTCCATAAATTAACGTGAGACAATCTTCCGCATACAACCATAACAACCCTAGTAAACCACGCGACAACAGTTAATACAAAAGTGGTGTTTTCATACTAATTATCATTCAATTAATGTAAATCTCATTACAAATAAATTATTTTTTGCGAAAATTGAATTTTTAATACGTTTATAATTCCCCAGTTAAAGCGCAGTGGCCGGACTCGCATTAATTAGTGAACACAAGTACGTCGCAATTTTGTGCATGAATATTAAGTATATTAACATTATTGATGGTTATATGAAATTATTTCTCATTTCCGATGTATACCATTTATTTTTTCGTTAGAGAACTCTGATGAAATATTATTAGCTACAGGTGAGCAGACATGAAATATGAAGGAAAAATGAGAAGAATGAGCAAAACATTCTTGATAAAAAAAAATATAATAATAAAAGTTGGCGTGGGAATTCCGAGATACGAATTTTCTATAAACATCAGATGTTTCCTTTTATTTAATTTAATATTTTTTGTGCGATTTTTCCTTGTTTGGAATTGAACGAATCAAAAAGGAATCTGGAAAAATGGCTTTGCATAACTTAATGAAATTTGACTGGACTTTATAAATATAAAAATATGCAAAAAGAGCTAATATTGAAGATGATAAATGAATATTTATTAGGTATTAAAGAGAAAAATAAAATAAAATAAAAAATTGAAGTTCATCCAGAAACTTTGACAGTATTTTTTGTGAGCAATACAGAAATGTAGATAAATTTTTATCCCTTCAAAATTTTTTTATTTAATTTTTTCTTGAATAAAAAGAATAAATGCTCTTCTTAGGGACAGGAATCCTTCTTCAACTTAGGTGTCATGGCACACTTAATATTTCATCGCATCTAATTACCCCTCGGGATAAATATTATACCAGTCTTCGTATAAAATGCAAAAAAAACGCTTTAGAATTTTTTCTAGTAATAGTAATAAAATGAAGTTGATACGAAAGATAAGAAATGCACAGAAAGAAGAAGAAGACACAAAAAAATCAAGAAAACTAGGAGAAACAAAACAATATTTTTATTTCCTGGATCACGAGGCAACTTCCTTCTCCTATCCCAGACACTCTATCTATATTTATTTCGTACAAAAAAACTTTTTGTTAAAATTACTTTAGGATTTTTCTTCAACTGTCGACAAATTGAAAATACTAGTTTTATTTTGAAATCATCGAGTTGTAAAAAAAGTGACTCCAAGGCAAATGTAAAGAAAGCAAAGAGAAAAAAAATGTGCAGAGCAGAGGGCGATATGATGACGACAAAAAAGTTTACGCGTACATGAGCGAGAAGCGTGCCTCATAGTGATATAATTATATTTATATTTGCATATTGCAATTTCCTGTTAACAATTTTTCTGTTCCTTAACTTTTTTTCTCTCTCTTTTACCTCGCTAGTTCCATTCAGATATTAAATGAGCAAGATGAAGTCGAAGACAGAGAATATTATTATTTGCACAAATGGAAAAACTTTACTACTTAGCTCATTTTCACTTGTTGTTTGTTGTTAATGTTGTTATAATGGTGCGCTAAAAGAAAAATGTCAATATCAGATAAACAATTATTATTTTTTTTTTCGTTTGACTTAATTGACATCCTGAGAAACGTAAATTGTATTTTAGTGTTCCTTCAATTTCATTTTTTTCACTATTTATCGATTGCTGAAGGTAACTCACATCGCTAATTAGACACTTACAATGTGCCAAAATTCGATTATTCTGAGAAAATACTTCGTTCAAGGCAACGAAACATCAATAAAAATAATCGTCTTGTGGCAAGTGGCGTGGAAGTGATGTGCGTCGGATATAAATCAAGCAGGAATTTCGTTTTGGAAATCCTTTATAATTAAGTTATATACACCAAAGGTTGAAACTTTCTTGCATATAGCCCAACGAAGTTGTAGGAAAATTAACATGGTGGTAAATAACGACAAAGAGTGGCAGTTGATTGGTGTTCCAACTTTGTCTTCTTGTACTGTTTTAGCTGTTTCTAGTATTTTGAGAAAATATACACAGAGAGTACTTAACTAAATTAAATAATTTCAGAGAGGGAAAGGAACACAAATTAAATTCAAAGTTGTAGAAAGGTTAAAAAGGAGGTACAACCTTTTCTCGATAAATCGACTTTTGTGTTAATTCTCAGCTTTACACCACAATTATCCATGCAAATGCAATATTTTCTCATGCATTTTACAGCAAAAATCGACAAAAATTTTCGTTTCGCATAACTTCCCGTCTAAGACATCCGTTCAAAAGTTAACGGAGACCATTTAAACATAAAACCTCAACATCACGAGACGCAAGTGAACATAATTCACACAATAAATTTTATTATATTTGTTGGTTTGTACGTACATATTTCCATGTCTCCTCGATAATAGCAATAATAATAATGGCAGTCCCGCCAGTTTTTCTCTCGTGCACTCGTAGCTTACGCGGGTTGTACAAATGTAATGATTTGGAATAAATTAGTGGCTCTGTGTATGCATGGAGAAAATAAAATTAATGAAAGGGTGTGAAATCACGCGAATAAAATTGATAGGCGCTCTTGTTGTTGTACAAGTTAGTTTAATATAATAATTTTTGCCGTATTTTTTGCATATAGTTTTACAATTATTATAATGTGCATTAACTCTGTGAGGTTGAGGAGAAGGAAAAAGAAAAAAAAAGTCAAAAGTGGCAATCAAAATCGATCTAACAAAAAATTTGTGCAATGGAGCAATGGAGTGTGAGAGAAAAAAGTTAAGGAAACTGTAATAAATTTTAATTTTTACGTCTGTGCTTGGTGGGTATAAATCTACTTTATTAGCACAAGGTGAACACAAAATGTTTAATAAAATAATAATAGTGAAAAGAAATGGAAGTTTGAACTGCAAATTGAGCAGTTTTGTAGATTATTCCGAAAACTGATAAGAACAAAACTATAGTAATTGATCATTTAGCTTCAATTTTTAGTTGGAAGAAAGTTTTTCGTGCAAATTAACGATAAAATTTGTTTTGCATCAAATATATTATAGAGCGCTTTTTCCTGAAATTTTATTTTTACGTAAATTTTCTTTTAATAAGTAAAAAAATAATAAACAATTTCTTATTAATGCCAGTTCAAATAAAACTTAATATTTTTATAACAAAAATAAGTTCAAAAATTTTCCAACGACTTTTTTCAAACTTTGATTTTATCTCCTTTTTTCTGCGAAAATTAGTCAAAACTTTTTAAAAATCACAAAATATAAGAAAAATATCGGATTTCAAACAAATTTTGGTGTTTTTAAGTTGACTTTGTATGTTTTGACGGTTAACATTCAAAATGCCCATTAGCATTATTTCCACCTTGGAAAAAATTATCTGGGAAGTAATGAGAAAATTTTTAAAAATTACTAAACCAAGTTTTCTTTATATTTTTCTTTAAAATTTTTAATATTTTTTTTTGTTAGCTTTTACTAAATAAGTGTTAAAATATAAAAAAAATAGGATAGAATAGGGACAAAGCAATTGAATTTCATTTGAAGCTACTTGAATAAAAATATCTTGAATTCTAGACGAAGAGTTTTTTTAAGGTTTTTTTTTTGACAAATTATTATGAATCTTTTTAGATAAGATTTCATACCTACTCCTTAATTTTATTATCTCTCTTTTTTGTGAAAGTTTGTCCTAAGTTAGCAACATCACAACACATTTTTTCGCATGAAAAGACGAAAAAATAAATAATAATTACTATGAAAGATCATAATTACTACCTTTCATATAAAAGAAAATGATTATTATTATAATAAGGCAAAAAGTCTATGTAGCAACATTCCGGCTTTTTTGCACTGCCAAAAGCGTCTGAGAAGAATACAAAGAAAAAAAAATCCCTAATCAGTATTTTATTCAGGTGGCAAAACTCAACTTGGCATACGCTAAAAAAAGATGATTAAGCACAAAAATGTTTTAATTCAGACAAATTATTACTTGTGTTGTTCTCCTTCGCACATCCAGCCATCCATCCACCGTGATCCGTTCGAACCAAGGCAAAGTCATTTCTAGCAGCATGGCGCACAACAAAATTTATTTTACGAGTCTTCAAGAAGAGTGAAGAAGTTTTGTTATGTAAATTATTATTATCATCGTGATTGCTTAATATTTGCTGTGTGCGCGTTAATCCGCGTCAGATGCTCCATTTTGCAAAATTTTATAGATGACCAAAGTAATTATTTCTGGCAAATAATGATAAATTATGTCTCGCAAATCCATGCTGCCGTGGCAAAGGCAACTCGTGACACGCCGCCCGAACAATAACACACATTTTGCATATGAACCGAATTATGATAATGAAATATCGCAACACGAATAATCTCATTATACCCGACAAATTAATACATACATGTGTGTATAATTTATTCAATTAAACAAATGACTAACGGTGTATGCCTGACTCCGATATGACATTCATACACTTCTGAATTTTCATTATTATTATATGACGACATGCCGTAAATTTTTAGTTCCAAACAGACATGTGAAGCTCCTATGTTATTCCACGAGGAATTTTCGTTGCCATGTAGGGTAATGTTTATTTTGACATTTTGTTGTTCGATTCTCTCTGACTTTGCCGTTGGTGTTGGCGTTGTCTGGAAATTTTGTAGAAAACGAAAATCCCTTTTAGAAATCAATTTGTTTTGTTTTAGTTCGTTGGCGTTTGCACCATTGAGTGACATACTTATAGAAAATTGAAATGAATGGAGAAAACAATGGTAACCTAATAACAGCAATGCGATGGTGTTACATTTATAACATCATTTCATATCAATATCACACCAACACTAGCTAGATGCGAGCAGATAAAAGTCAAATCACGTACAAAATTAATAATAAGTTATCATGAATCAGAAAATATAATGCTGGAAATGAATCAATGCGATTTCCGTTTAAAGATATTTTTTGCTCAGATGTCTGTTATGCTATCTATTGCAGTTGGTGCAAATTCTTTAAGCTGATCGAACAATAAGAAAGAATAAGAATAACAATATTTTTTGACGTAACTGTGTAACCCTGAGGACTACAAACATATTTTTATTATAGAACTGAAGAACAACGTGAACTGAAAACTGGTTTTAAAAAGTTTCAGCTTCTGAATGAAAATTCAAAAATGTTTTAAAATTATTCAAGAACTTTTTTATTTAATTAACGACATGTGTAATAATAATTAATTTAAATGTAAATTAAATGATTTACAGCCACAGGTGGAAAAAGTTTTTTTTAGGATTCAAAATTAAATTACCAATTTTCTATCCTAAAAATTATAGGACAAAAATATTTACAAAAAGTGTGGTAAAAATGTATAGAAAAATATACAATTTGCAGTGAAATAATCTAGTATCAACATAATGGAATGAAATTAATTTAAGTAATCAATTAAAATAGCTCAATTTATTTAAATTTTTCCTCTTTAAATGAGTTTTTTGGTACCTTTTCACAAAGTATGAATTTTCGTCGAAACTTTTTACAATTTTTTAAGTTCATAGCAGATTTAAGAAGTTGAAATATTAAAATTTAGCTACAAAATATGGATTTTCTTGAGAAAAATTTTTTTTTCTATTTATTTTACTTACTTTTTATGTTGAAAAAAACTTTCTGATAAGTGGTTATTTACCCCTCAGTTTATAGGTAGTTTGAAAAACATCTATAATATAATTAAAAGTCAAAAATTCCCTATTTTTCTTGAAAAAAAAATTTCTTATCAGAAAAATTTCCGGGAACAAGGTTTCCGCACTTTTTCCATCACCGGCTAAAATTTTTACAAAAAACATATCTTAAAAAAAAAAAACTAGTGATCAGTTATCGAGCCGATGAACTGGAGCGCATTTACATTTTAGATACAGTTTTACATTTAAACTTTTTACATGCTTTTTTATTGAAATTCAAAATATGCATTAGGTCAAAGTTTCCAAATGTGCATTGGGACAAAATTTTAGATTGTGCATAGAGGCAAAGTTTTAGATGGTTCATTGTGGCAAAGTGTTAAAGAAACTTCAAAAATGCACGACAAATTTCATAGAATGTTCAAAAACTTTCCATACAAGTTTTCCATACACGTTTTTCATTCAAGTGTTCCATACAACTTTTCCATACAAGTGTTCCATACAACTTTTCCATACAAGTTTTTCATCCAAGTTTTCCATACAAGTTTTTCATACAAGTTTCGCTACGGACGGACGGACGGACGGACGGACACGCAACCAAGCACAATAGCGCCTTTATTTTCTACGAAAATGTAAATGCGCTAAAAAATAGTTTATTAAACAAATTTACATGGAGTTTTTGTAACAGCTACATTAATATTATGATGATTATGAAACTTTAAGTTTTGAACAACATCCTTCATCAAAAAATGAGTGTGTTTTTCTGATATTGTGAAGGAATCAACTTTGAAGAGAAATGTACAAAAAAAATATTCAGTAACAGACTTTATAAAGAAAAGGTGTACTTGCTACCTCTACTATTTCAGTATAACATTATTATAATGATTGAACCGGAAAGACGCATGTGTATAGAATAAAAGTACATAAAAAATTCTGCATCTGCAAGTCTTTTGTTGCAGAGAAAAAAAAAACTTTTTCTTCTTCATCCTCTTGATGCTCTTGAGTTCTTGATTATGTTTTAAAATACAAACAACATTGAGAAATTTATGGAAATGGAACGTCCGGCCGGACATACTTCATTAGTTAATCAATGTACAGATATTTGTTTTTGAATAATATTGACAAAAGTTTATCTTTCAATTTTTTATCATATACGATTTTATACTTCACAAGAAAAAAAATTGCATCTGTCTTGCATTTCTCGATACAACACTTTCACATAGGGAGCAAGTTTATGGTGCACGATGATGAACTCTTGGATGACTTGTAGTATAAGAAAAAAGAAGAAAAAAAAGTTATTGGAAAACTTCAATCAAAACTTTGGATTCCCATTGAAAAGTTTATTTGCATTTCCATTTGCATGAATTCCACTGAGAAAATTTAATTTAAATTTTTGTACATCAACTACAGGTGAAACAGGGTATTTAAATTAAATTTGAAAGCTTTCGCATGACATTTAAAATTAGCCCAATAACAGCAAATTAAATAAATAAACAGAAAAACAGCTTGAATATTGTCAAAAATTTTGAAGCGCGAATTATACTTTCAATTATATTGATGGTAAAATTTTCATTTTAGCTCGCTGTTGTATACTTAATTTAATTGTTGTCAGTTGTTGACATAAAAATTGTTTTTTTTTTGATAGTGATACAAAACGAACATTAAAATGATACTTTGTTAAGTAGATTTGTCATAATTATGGTCTGTAGAACATTGGTGAAGTGTTTTTAAAGCAATTTAATAAATCTTTATGAATCAAAAATTTTCGAAATCAAACTCAAGTGACTTCAAAATCCTCTTGTTATATAAAATCATAAAAAAAGGTAAAAACCCCCATCTCTCACATCTCTACCCACTCATAATGATATATTATCCACCTGTTTTTCCAATCAACTGCGCGTTTTCTTTTTCAATTTTATTTCGATTATCTCTTCTGTGCCATGCCATGCAAAAATTAGACAAGATGAGCACCTAATAACATAATATACCTGCCTTAACGTTGTTTTGTTGTTCATTAACGGATCCTTGTTCCATACTTATCAACGCAGCGAGCGAATGAATGAATACGCGACGAAGTAAGAGTAAAAGGTAGCGTGACTGGGTGCAATAAAAAGGAAGACATTGCTACGATTTATACGTGTTAGATCTGATTAAATAACTGTAAATCATTTTAATTTATTGGAAAATTGATAGCTATGCTGATTACTGGGTGTTTTCTCTATACGTTTTGGCGCATATTTTGTACCAAGTTGTGGCTTTTCTTCGGCACAAAATGTGAGTGTGTGTATAATTTTCTTCGCATTTATTTTTTGGTGGTAATATGTAATGTGGTTTTCTCTTGTTCTTGTTGATGCCCTTTTCCTTTCAGCTTTAATTTATGGACTAATATCATGATTATTTTCCGTTATTTCACAAAATAATCTACTACTATACTCACAAAGAATGAGGAAAAAGTGCTTTTGTATTCGAAAGAAAGTGCCTTGTTTTGATTATTATCATACCCTGAAAAGTGAAATAACCGCGATCTAGATGTTGCTACGATGAGGTAATCGACTAATAATTCAATTCACCTCGATGACGACGATTGACAGACAAGACATCATTCTTAAGCAGATTTGTTTCAAGTGCACGGTAAGTTTTATTTCGCTTAATTAAATATTTTGCAGGTTTTTACGCCGATTTGTGTGCAGTAGATGTGGTTGTGCCAAATCGCCTGACAACATAATCCTATGAAAGAAAAATATTTTCACTATTTTTTTTTAATTTTTTTTTGCAGCAGAAAATTTGAACATTTTTGATTTTGGTATTCTCGACATGTGTTCGTGTGTTGCGTGTGTTTGCACGACAAAAGGCAGGCATGTCAGGTCAGACATGAAAATCGATAAAAAGCCATTATCATTATTGAAAAAAAAAAGTGTAGTGGCGAGTCGTGGGATAAATTTACAATTGTTTTGTGTTGCAATTTTGTTCCACGCGAATCGGTAAAAATAAAAACAAACAAAAAATATTCATAACACATCGATTGAGCGAGCATAGGTCGAGTGCAGAGAACCGTCGTCGTCGTCATCATCATCATCATCGTTGAAATAATCAAAGTGAAGTGATACGAAACGAGATATAAATGTGTGACACTTTTTTTACAATAATAAAAATAATGATAGTCATAAAAACAATAGGAGCAAAATATTTTTTCGTTGTTGTGTCCCGAATGCATGCACTGAGACATACAAACGTAAAAAATACGAGAACGGTGCGATATTGAATTCAGATTTGGTTTTTTCAACTCTTTCTGTCAACAGTCACCATTGGCATTCCATTCGGCAATCATCATAAAAATCTATTTGCTTTATCGTCATTTCATGTGCTGTCGTCGCTTGTAATTCTTTCGTACGTGCCTCGATTTTTTTTTTGTGTTCGTTTGTACCTTTCTGACCTGCCGACACAACCTTGCAAGCTGGCAAGTTGAGGATCGATAAAAAAAATGTAGTTAATCAACATCTATTGAATTGACTTTTATTTATTTATTTATGATTTGTTTTGCTCTCTTATTGCAGATCAAAAAAAAAAAATAACAAGTGGACAGAAGAAGGAATTGTTTCGTAAAAATCAGGAGACGGATTGAATACAAAATTTATATAAACAAACTTCTTTTGTGTACTTTGCGGATTGCGGTTTATTTGGTTTGTGTGTGTGTGTTAAGACCCCCATGAGCAATTGGCAATCAGCTTAAGCCTACACTGAAAATGGAAGGATAATCCTGATAAAAAAATGTCCCTATGAATTTATTCGTCTGATACGTAATGCAAACGAAGTGAAAAAAATATTAACAATTAAGGCAGAAAAAATATTGCCTTCTAAGAAAATTGGCTTTAAAAGTTACATCATCGAAAGATTTTTTTCCGTACTCATCTTAGTGGAAACTAACTTTGTTTACAATTTTCATCGATGAAATAGGATCACCATGGAATAAAAAAAAAGATTACGATTGGCCATGATTCTATATTTATACACTGAAAATAATGAACTGTTGGTCTGGGTCAGCAGATGAAATAAATACTTCTGAATATTTTTTTCTGGATTCTTGGTAAACATATTGATTTATTACGTGAGTTACCTTGAAAAAGATCATTGGAGGAAAGAAAACAAAATAAAAACAAAACACGTATAATGACATGATGACCAAAATAGTTACAAAAAATACTCAATGGATGGAAAAAGGGTGAAATTATCCCTTCGATCTTAATTCTTAAAAGACAAGCTCATATCATGGAACTGAAATCTTAATGCAGAGCTGCTGAAGGGGGGCCGCAGTTTAGGTATTTTAATCTTCCATCGTCTCTCTTTACCTGAGATAAAAAAAATATTATTTTTCCTCTTCTTATCTCTTTCACTTTATATCCAAGTGCACACATTGGACAAGAGATTAAAATAAAAATATGTAATTATTAACTAATCATTATCAAATTAAGCGTTATTTTAAACAAGCGAACTCAAAATACTATCCCTTTTTAAGATGACCAATCAATAGTTAATTCGGCGTGGAGTTGTAAAAAACACGAACGCATATCAACAAGCAAATTAAGGAGCAAATTTCTTAATGAGAAAATTGCTCAACAAGACCAACAGTTGATGGATGCCGACCAGGTGTAAGGATATCAAGCATCCATAACAAGTTGTCCTTTTTAGGAGATTAACAGCTGAACTTCGAACAGAATATGTTACTTGCTTTCGATAGGGATTGATATAGAATGATATGTTTCTTCAAAGGTAGATTTGAGAAACACAATTAAAAAGTACAAAAAAGTCCAAATCATACATTATAAAATACAATAAAAATTCGGAATACATTAAAGTTGGAATTAGATTAAAAAAGAATGAATAATTCCTCAAATAGCGACAATGTTTGGAATCATCTCCTTTTTTCTTTAAACTCGTCATTTAAGAGCCTTTAGCTAAAGTTCTAGCTTAAATTCCAACAATGAGAATGTATTTATATATTAGACTAGAAAAAAACATTGCAATGAATTAAATAAATCTCTCAAGAAGATAAACTCTTAAGGGATAAACATTCTATAAGGACTCTATTTAAAGAACTTTAGTTGATCACTACCAAATCAGGCCAGATTGACAGATCTGCTAAAATAAGTGATTAAATTTAGTTAACATCTAAAAGTTTTAATATCATCCCTTTTCATTCCGTAGTGTACACTTTGGAGTGTTTGTTGCGTGGCAATAAAATAAATTGCAAAATGAAGGTTGGATTTAATATTTTACTTGCAGGTCAACTCATTTAAAAATTATTAACTTTTTATTGTGTGAAAAAAAGCTTTGGGTTGTTTTAACAAATTGAATGTTTTCAATCAAAATAATTAATTAATGGACTGAAGTTTAAATTTTGGTCATGGCTCTTTCCGAAATCAATTATTTTTGGCGCCACAGTTTTTATTGAAAAAAAAAATATGTTTCCCATTCACATTTATTCCCACATGACCTCGTAAATTATTATGTATAACAGGAACAAGATGGGAGAGAAAAACTTTCACGCCTTATTTTTTTCCTAGTTCATCATAATGTGATGCGATCCATCACAAAAGATTTATCTTTGTACAAAAATGACTGATTGCTTCCTTTTAACATCACATAAAATATGTTTCTTTGTCTGCCTTAAAGCAAACAAATATACGACAACGATTTGCAACAATTTAGGTTTAAACATAATTTAATATTGATCGCTTTGATTCAACATTCATTTCTCAATTAATGTGATTTAGAATTGAATTAGGAATGCAAACAAGTCTTGCAAAAGTTTGAAAAATATTTTTGCATTGCATGATAAGTTGCCATAAAAGTAACAGACAAATTATATTCTTATGAAATATCTGAAACATGCATCATGATTCGGAGTGATGATAAAATGATTGGATTGGCAAACATTTATGAAAATCACGTATCAAATGCTAAATATCACGTTCTTATATGGATATCGTTACACACTAGAGAAATTTTTGTTCGTGTATGAAACGCGCTGCCATGGCACTTGCCACAGCGAACAATAAAAAGGATTACTAAAGGATTTATATTTTGTTCAATACACTAGATGTGAAGTTAGTTTCTCCAAAGCAGATAAGTGGTATTACGTATGCGTGAACATAAGTGTTTGCAGAAATTGCATTTGTTATCGACACGTAAAAAACTGAATTTATTTTTCGTGTGAGAGAAAATGAATGCGATTATGCTTTAATCATATTAACAGTGGAAAGGTACTAAGATGATTGCACTCTTAATAAAAGAGTCTCTTAATGAAAATCTATTCTGTAAATCATTAAGAGTACAATTACCGCGAACAATAGAGACGCTCAACAATTCTTTGTTTGTGTTTGTAATTAAGAAGAAGCCTTTCCGCGAATGGCCTAAAGAAGACGATGTCAAAGGTGGTTGTAATTTTCTACTGAGGCAAAGTACGAACAAAAAAGGTGACACAAAAGACAGTTTTTCCTTTAATTTCTTAAAAAAAACGGGGAACAATGAATTTTGTTTTTATTCTTTTCATTTCATGTCAAACAATGCCTTATAGATTTTTTTGTACAAACAAACAAACAAGTTCATTGGTATTCAGCTAGACGTCGATGGAAAAGACCTAAAACATGGTTGAAATCGAACCCAGATGAGTTAGGGAGTAATTGGTTTTGTTTTTTACAGTGAATCGATGTCTCGCTCTGCAACAAATTTTCTCTGAAAATATAATAGAATTTATAATGATGGTGAGGCCGATTCAATAATCAAATTTTTTTTCTCTCATTAATTTTTTTTTTGAAGGGTTTAATTTTCAGACATTTATAAACTTTTATTAGAAAAAGATAAAAAATTCCCATTTAAAGTTAAAATTATTATTTTCACATTTTTAGTGAAAAATTATAATTTATGTAAAAAAAAATGTTTTTAAATTTAAGAAAAAATTTTTAGAAAATTGTAAAAAAAATCTTTTTTAATTAAATTAATTAATAATCAATAATAATTAATAATTAATCAATCAAAAACTATTTTTTAAAAATGACATAACAATTTTTGTGAAATAATTTTAAAAAATTTTGAATTTGCCAAATTTTCACTAAAAATTGATTTTTTATGAGATGGAAAACATTTTTCATATTAATATCGGCCTAAGTATGGGATTTATGTGAGACTAACCTCATTAATTTTCCACGCGAAACTGATTGTTTCCAGGTAGTACGTAATTGGATGTCTATTTTATCTCTTGTTTCATCATAATCGAATGCAAAGTGGTCAGAGCAATTAGAAGGATAAAAAACCAGAAGTTTCCATCGAAATACGTCATTATTACCGAGGTAAGCTTCATTTTCAATGGAAAATTGCAAATTAAATTTATCACGTAATTTACATCCAATTTCTATTATCTCTCCGTTGATTGTTTCTTTAGTCAGCAAACATTCGTTTTCCTGGTTAAAAATACGTAGCGCAACACGAATATTGTCCCCATGAGAAGATTTGAAGAAAACATTCAAACAAATGTCTTTATCTGCCTGCACTAGACCATAAAATTGACATAATTTTTTGTCGTAATACTTTTTATAATTGCCCTCGTGTTCAATACGCGTCATTTCGCTCGAACTTATTAAATCACATGCAGACGAATTTTCTCTTGGCACACAGGCATGCAGCGGTGCGACATGTTTTCGAAAGGAAATTTCAATGTTCCAGCTCATTGGCATTTGGGATGGATGATCCCCATTTGACCAAAAATACGCATAAAGAGTGTATCCATAATGATTTCGCATTAAAAGATACACATTTGACGTACACTCAACTGGGCAGTTGGTATCTTCATCGATGATTTTCACGAAGGGAATTGTATGTAGGTCACTGTTGTCATCTTCAGACGTTGTCGGAGATGTTAGAAAAAATCGGATGGAATATTTCTCGGGGACAAGTGAGTGACATGTTAAGGATAAAGAACATGCGAGTGTCGTACCTTCATGCCCGCTGCTATTAATTTTATCGTGATATTTGACCGTATGAATGGCATTGTTCAAGTCATTATGCATTATCGAATACGGGCTCAGATGACTTGTTAATGATCGGATCAGGTCATAAAGATGGGATTTTTGATTTTCGCAAAAAATATCAAAAATCTCTTTCACAGATCCAGCCATTAATTTAAATTTTTCCGAGTCTGGTACATGATATTCCCTCATCCTCTTCACTGTGAGCATTTTGAACCAACTGATGATGATAGTAGCGGCAAAATCTTCCACTTGTTCCACATAACAGTTCTCGAAGATGTTTGTCGTTTCACCGTCACTGCAGGGACATTTCTTGTTCCTCAGTTCACGGTAAACGGCACACATTTCTCTTGCGACAATTTTATGGTGGGCGTAAGAGCAGCAAGTTTCACTGAAATTCGGAGAAAAAAAGAGAATTTTGACGAAATAAATTAACTCGGGTTTTCCCGTTTTTCTGATTTCATCAATCCAATGTTTTATAAACTCATGCCAGATGAACGCACGAGCGACTTTTGATTTTGTCCATTCCGGCACAAATAATGTCAAGATAAATTTATACAATTCTCGTTGATTGTCAAGGTATTTGTTTGTTGCCACGCTTTGTACTAGATTTTCAAGTATGCCTGATAAAATTTCGCCACACTTTTGCATTGACAGACATTCCGTTTGCAGAAACGCCCACACTTCGCTCTCGCTAGCAAGTTTAAAGTCGCAATTTGATTGGAATAATGCACTATAATGATCTGCTAATAAATTAAGACGATACACGTGTCTTCCCCGGGGCAATGAAATTGATGCAGTGGTAGAGTGGTAAGCAACAAGTCTCACAAGAATATTCGTATCGTCTTGTGGTGCATGCCATTCAAAGCAAGTCATAATTAAAGATGCAAATTTTTTGGATTTTTCATTGCTTCGAATGTTTGTTAATGTCACATGCAAGACTTCGTTCTTGTCATTGTCTGTGATGAGAAACAAAGGAACTGTCGGAGAATGTTTTCGTGAGTCTTCAGCATTTTCCGATGACAACTTGAAATTATTCACGTAAGAATCTGGTTTATGGTAAATTTTAATGCTCTCGAGATATTTTGAGATTTTATCAAACTTGACCCAATAATTAACAGTTTTCTGCGCATGCAGTGATTCATTATCATTTTTCAATTTTGAGTGAAAACTTTTCTCGTTTGAAATGGAAGCCGTTTTAACTAATTGTTTTTCATTGGAAACAGTCGCTTTAATGCCTACGTACTTTTCATTATCAATGAATTCCGAGAAATAGCTTGATCTGGCTGCAGAAACGCAAACGAGAATACCGTTACAATCGTTGTCACTTTTGTACAAACCCTTTTGAATGGCCCATTCTCGCCATCGATGCAATTTCCAGGGTGGCAATGCTGTAAAAAAAGAAAATTTATATCAATTGTTTTTCCTTGATGACATAATTCAGGGGTTTTAAATTTATTAACATATTTTAATGAAGTAGAATTAGAAGTAGAAGTAGAAGAATGACTTTTACTTTTTTTTTAATTAAAAGATATTTTTGTCAAAATTAAGTCGCAAAAATATTTTAAAAATGTTAACGGTCCAAAGAATTTTTAAAATTTACCTAAATTGAAATTATTGAAAAATTTTTTTGAGCTAGCGTCTTAATATAATAATTAAGCCGCTCCAAATGAAAATCAAAAAATAAGTCCGATGTCCTATTTTAAAAATTAAAAATCCAATGGGGCAAAAAAAATAAAAAGTTACAGTATTTTACAGTAAAATTACAGTATTTTGGTGTATTTTCATAATTATTCAAGAAATTTTCATTTTTTTCTGAATTATCTCCTAATTTTTTTTTGTAGTATATGTTTCATATACTACTTTGTTTTTGGTGCATAAAAAAGGCCCATTTTGTGATACCCTATCGAGAAAACGTCGAAAAATTGTCAGAATTAAAGGTGGTAAGGTGCTAAACGATAGTAAACTTTCCAAAGAATTCGAAATCAGGCAAAAAATTTCCCGGCTTGAACAAAAAAATCTCAAGCACAGGTCTCAAAGTTGGGAAAAATGGCAAAAAACGACATTTTTTGGGCAAAAAGTATCCTTATTTTCATAGCCGGAAATTTTTTCGAAAAAATTTTTTTTTCAAATTTTTTTTTTCGATTTTTTTTTCAAAATTTTTTTTTTCAAAAAAATTTTTTTTTTAATTTTTTTTTTGTTAACTATTTTTTTTTAATTTGTTAAAAATTGTTAATACATCGACTCGGTACACAAACGGGTTATGTAACAAACATATACTTCAATTCGAATTTGCTTTGCTAATTCAAGGTACTTTTTCTTAAAATTACTGAATTTTCTATTATAATAATAGGAATAATTCTATAATAGATTTCTATAGAATTTGCAAATCTCAAAGTAGATATCAATTATCAACAAAAATGTGCGACGTGCATCGTTAGAAATATTTAAGGAATTCTCTCTAGTTCTAATTTTTAAGTTAAAAGCCTTAATATTATCACTCACGCTCTGGCTCGACAAGAGGATAGTATCGAATATCCAGGGCCTGCACTGTCTCCCGTTGATTTTTTCCCATAACGATAGACAAAACAACCAACTCGTTATTTTTCATTTGTTCAAAAATTCCAAGAATTGCATTCCATTTTTGCAAATTGCCTAGGCCGTAAATGTCGTATTCGGTGCCATGCCAGCCCGTAAGCATCGTAATTGGATCAAAGTCAGCAAAGTAATTTCCATGATATGTTATGTCGTCCAGCAAAGTGCATTCACAACGTTGTTGCAGCCTTTCTACCTTTTCTGTCATGCGTTTCGGTTGATTTACTTTTAAAAATGCTTTTGTCAGCAAAATAGGCCACAACTGCAATTTATTCTCGGAACTATCATAGTAATGCGGCAATAAAATTTCTCTGTTGCTGTCGACGGGCAACTGATCGTCCACACTTATTGCACGCCAATAGTTCGCGTGAAATACCCGAATGAGGTATCTGCCAGCGCTAACGCCATTTGTGTCGTCAACATAAATGTGGTTACTTGGTGTCCATTTATTAAATCTCGAATCGGTGAAATCTGACGGCTGCCACAACGGATTCGTAAGGAGGATGTCAAAGGCGTTTATTGTTTTCGAGTAAATAATTGAATTTTGTCCTCGTGCATGCAAGTCTCGCAGGTCGACCGTTGATGCAAATGCGGAAACTTTATCGCCGCTCGAAACAATAAACGATGGTGAGACGTAAGCGGAGACGAGCTTTTGCATGCACAACGGGAGTGAAATTAGTTTTTCTGTGTAGCGTTCGGATGATGTTGCGGTTTTGGTGCCACTGCTGGTTTTGTCAGACTATTTTCGTTAGGCAGTTATTGGATTATGCAGGAAACGGAACAGAAATCAATCTAACACATACCTCTGAGGCAAGCCGTAAATTCGGTGAAAAGTGTGGCCAAAAGTTATCATCGGCTTTTATTTCTCGAACGGCATCTTCACTTTTTACAGATTGTCTCTTTAGACTCAAACTTTTCACTGATTTCGATCGAGTAGATTTAGTTTTCATTTTTTTCCTCTAATTAATTTTAATTTGCATGACAGACAATTCATTGCTTGTTATTTTCAATATAGTTTTTTTTCTCTCCTTAACGGCAAAATATCTATTCATGCATGATCATAATAAACACTCAGTGGGAATTTTTTGCATTTTTTAGAACCGTCAAAGTCTGAAAATAAAAGTTTTTAAAATTTTTAACAGATTTTTTCAATGTTTTTTTTTTATTTTTTTTTTTCAATTTTACAATTAATGTGCTCAAATTTTTTTAATTTTGCGAGTTTTGGTTAAAGAAAATTCAAAAAAAGCTAAAAATCTGCTAAAAAAATTCGATGTCTTAAAAATCTCTTTTTGGGTAGCTAAAGTAGTACCAACGTAAACAAGGTAAAATTTTATAAACAACAATAATAAATAAAAAACATTCATTACAGTGTTATTGGAAATGTCTTTCAAATAAAAAAAAAGTTTTTAATTATGTATATGTCGCATTCATACTCGAGTTAATTAAAAAGTTGTTTTTCTCTCTCTCTCAGACTTTCCACGATCATGTTTATAATAAATAAAATTTTAATGAAAAATATGTCACTCAAAACTATTTTAATCCTCATAATGCACTGTGCCAAGCATTTTTTTAACTTTTTCATCTCGCTTCAACAAAAACATAAACTCACATGAGATGTTGTCGGTCGTCGTCGGCATCATATCAAAAGAAAAGAAAGCGAAAGCCAGAAAATTTAGTGTCGTTTTTTGTGGTTTATGTGATACGATATAATAAACTGACACATATTATATGCAATTTTACTCGATTTTTACAAAGTACTTAGTATTTCAGAGCCATCGTCGTATATCTTGAAAAGGAATTTTTCATCTCGCTCCATGCAGTGACAGTAATAAAGTAAATATTTATGAAAAATCTCTTATGCGAGTTGAGTTGTGTGTGTTTCGCAATTTCTAAAATGCTGCATTTTGTTTATTTTTCATCATTTTTGGGACATTTCCAAGTAATATTTATGGCAAAAACTTTTCTCCCTTATTTTCCAGACTTCATAAAAAGCGCTCTTACTTTGAAATTTCGTCTGTCTATCATGTTTTGGGAATTTTTTTCTTCATATATTTTTAAGCGGGAAAATATACAGCGCAAAATAAACTCGCATAATGTAAAATAAAATAAAAAGAGGATGTGAAGAAGAAAAAAATTACTTGATAAAATTAAGCTTTATTTGTTGTACATTATTATTTTATGTGCTTACATGATAGTGAAGTGCTTTTAATAGAGCAATAAAAGATTCACGCGAGTGTCTTGGCATTAGAAACAGCGGTTACAGCAAACGATAAAATACATATTTTTCCAAGTGTACCTGACAATTATTGCGAGACAGCTTGTCTCGTCTTCGGAACATACTGAGACCGACCATTCACCATTTCATCGAACAGAAAAAAATTGTGATTATTCAGCAAAAAAAAAAATCGCACATGGTATCTCGATACGTATCATTTACACGACATCAACAAAGTATAACAAGAAAACACATTGAAAACCGGTTAAGAAAGACATTCTGGGCATGAGACAGATTACCATTCACTTTTATTACTCCCTTGTTGAATGTATTTTTAAAATGTCTAATAATAATCCTTTAGTGACATGTTATCAATACAAAAATGCAAGATATATTTTTTTATCCATAATATAAAAAATTCGTGTCTTGCAAACCAAAAAAATTGGCGAGACATCAATGAAAGTTTAAAACTCAATAATTTGCAGAAAATTAATTATTTTTTTTAATAAGTCAATTTTGAATTTGTCTCAAAGAGTAAAATCGAAGTAAAATGATAAAAGCTTACCTATATTTTTTTCAGATTTTTTTTTTTAATTTTTTAAATTTTATTAATAGGTACATAATAATTTTTACTATTTTTTTATGTTCATAAATTTTTTTCTATTTATTTCTCGGTTTTTTTTAATAATACCGATAAATTTCTTGTTATTTCCGAAAATGTAAATATTTTTGCAAATCTGTTTAATTATGTTAAAATTTAAAAATGTCTAAAAAATTCAACATTTTCAAAACATAAAATTTTTTGGATCTCAAAATTTTAAGTTTCTCATGATTTCGAAACATCAAATTTTTGCAGAGCATCATCTTGATCATTTTGTGTGACATGGCAACACATACGTAACAAACATTGTATAGAAATAAGAAGCAAAGAACAAAACATTTAAAAGATGCTTAAACTTTGTCTTCGTATTTTTCTTTGTCTTTTTGAAAAAGGGATATCATGAGATGAGACCCAGGAGTACCTAGCAGTGTAAAAAGAGAATAAAACCATAACGGATATAAAAAAGTGAAAGTTAGACATGAAAGTACCTAATCATAATCAAAGAGATAATAATAATAATAATTCTGAAGAATGAAGTTTATTTCACTGACATTCTCTTTTTGAACCATATTTCTCCACCCACTTCGTTTTACTACTAGTACTGGCATCTGCCTTAACACATCCGTATTTGCATTAGGACCGTTAGATTTTTTGGGTTGATAGTTTTAGCAATTTCTGATATTGATGATGTACTTAGCTTTGGATTCATGGTCCATTTCCATTAAAACAAATGAGATTAACAGACATCCACACACGTACGAGACTATTAGGAGACGTTTTTGTTTCAAACGTACGCATAAGTTTTGTTTTGTGAGTTTGTTTTGTCAGCGTGTCTATTAGGCGGAAACAATCGGAAAAAAACGAGTAAAACTCTCGTTGGATATTGCGTGATTTCAATTTCTGCCTAATGGAATGATGATGAGGAATGAAAAAATAAGAGGAAAGTGCTTAGCATAGGTCCAGTCAGAGTGTTAGCCAATGAGGAAAAAAATGTATACAAAATAAAGTATGACTTAATCCTCTTATCATAAAAAGACACTCTGGAAAATGTTTGAATTTTTATGATGTGCTTGTTGTGTTGTTTTTATTATATTTATATTTATTCCTCTGCTTCTTCTTCTTTTTTTCCTCTTTATGTTAATGTTTTTATTCATAATCTTTTATTGTTACAATTTTTTTCTTGCTCTCGTATATTTTTATTATTTTAATATTATTCCTTTCTTTTTTTACCTACATAAGCGACCGGAACATCATGACACACTTGCAGAAGAAAAATTTATAACAGCAGATGTGTTAAAATCATTTGACATTATCCTTTTCATTTAATTTTCTCTATAATAATATAATTTAATTAACAACTTTTGTTCTTCCGAAGGTAAATATAGCTCTGAGTAAAGTGAACGAAGAAAGAGGAAGAAGGCGCAAAAATAAAAATTACTCAGGAAATTGATATAAAATGCCTGGAAAAGCATCTGAGGAAAAAAAAACAAGCACATATGAAAAAATAACCAATCAACCAACACATATTGATAATTTTTTGAAAGGGACACCATGGAAAAATGACATCACAAAGTCGGAAATAAGAAACTTTTTTTTTCCCTCGCACTGATATGATATTTTTCTTATTTATTCTTTCTACTCTCGTGTTTCTTTAACAACAAAGTTTTCTTTATATATATTTATACAACAACATTTCAATGTTCACCAAAAAGTCACAGAAAACTTTTATTATTATCCTGGAAAATTTTTGTGGCAGTTTATAGGGCGTACCCGATAATCATAGTTGGCCATAACGAGGCATGATATCACGCTCTAATGACTTTTAATTGTTCATGTCTCACAAATAATTGATGACGAATTAGGAAAGTTTTCATCCAATTGATGTCCATAATTATGTCGAAAGAGACAGTTTTGTGACCATCCTATATAAATGACCCTTATTTTAGCTTTTATTTTCTGCGTGGTATTGAGGCAAACGAGACAAATATGCTTTTATACTTGACAAAAGAACGCAAGTGATACGTAAAAAAATGAAGAAGCAAAAAAAAAATGACGCCATTACATTAAGGTTGATTTGTTGTAATTGTCAATTAAGTCAAATTACTATTGACTCTTAAAAAGTTATGATTATTTTTTCTCGTTACAATTTACTTTTAACATCACTGAATGAATTTTCAACACAAAATGAGTAAAAATTATTTTAAGAACAAAAAAAATTGTTCATTGAGACAAAAAAAAATCTAAATTTATTAATTCTTACAAACATACAAACTTTTATATAAAAATTGTCTTAAAACTAAGTAATATGAAAAAGTTTATTACCACAAAAATACGTGATAATTATTAAAAAAAACTTTATTGTAAAATTCAGTAAAATCTCTTTTAATTTTTTACAGAATTATTAAAGCAATGATGATGTTTAATTACACACCACAAAAAAAGCATTTTATAGGTCATAACAATTTTTTTACAATAATATTTGTAGTACGAATTTTTTCTGGATTTCGAGTGCATTGTTAATGATCAATAAAAACGACATAAAAATATAAATTTATTAAAATTAAATTTGTTCACATGTTTTTTTTTATTAAATTTAATAATAATAATAATAAATGCCGAAAACATGCACCGAAAAATTATTTTTGATTATTGTGTGTATGGAATTACAGTTCAATAGGTTGTTTACGAAGGAAAAATATTGAATCAGGTGCACAAAAGCAAAGACCCGTAAGGAAGCAATAAATTATGAATGTACAAAATAAAGTTCTCCGCAACACTACAGATACACATAATTTAATAATAATAAAATTTATCTTAAAATAAAACAACTAAAATGCTGTAATGCGCCAAAATTTTCCGTACAAATCTCGAAAACAAACAAAATCATATTCGTCTTTAATTATTATATAGGTCATTGATTTAATTATGAGTCTTTCTTAGGAGTACTACAACTCGGTCTGTTGCAAAATCTCTTTATAATATAATTTAATGTTGTTTCAGGCGAACACTCATTTAATATTATTTTGACCTAAATACACGGCAAAATTTGAAAGAAAGAACGAAACTTTTCGAACTGAAAGTTTTTTTTTCTATACTTGAAATATGAGCATATTGGAGACACACACAAATATAATTGTTTGTTCACTCAATTGGATTTGCAGCTTTATTTTTTAATTGCATTTTCATGCAAAATAGCAATTTGATTACTTTACTACGAAAGCTTTCGTATTTTTACACAGATTTTTGCTTAGTTGTAACAACAACAACAACAACGTGAATAAAATGCACCAACATATTGAGTTTCGTACAGCAAATTTGCATTCAGTAATTGGAAAAAAAAATTTATATATAAAATTCGTGGAAAAATACCATAATATTTACATGTTTTATATGTACATATTGAAAAATATTAATTTTCCTGCCGCATCGGTGACATCGCGTCGTTCTTTTTCTTGCTGTTGTTGTTGTTGTTGAACCAATGAATGGGAAAAATATTATTCAGTCATGAATGATTTCTTAGGAAAAAAGTCCTGACTGCTTTAACTTGTTCCTCCTTTCCTTCGCAATTTATACACAGGTGAATAATCAAAGGTTAGTTGTAGCAGCAAAACAAGAAAAAAATAAGGAAATTATGCCACATCTGTTGAGAATATTCTACGTTTTTAATGCAGATTGAATTTGTGTCGACTTGTTCGCAGGAATAAAATTAAGCAAAAAATGTGACTTTGTATTGAGATTTTTTTTGTGTGTGCTAAAAAAGACGCAACACAAAAATAGAAATGCGTCCAATTATTTCCTAATTTAAAATACGCGTCACGTTTCTATATGATGATAACTTCTTTCTTTTCCCACTTTTATTGTTGTTATTATTATTTGCATGTCGTTGTTTTTTTCCTTTGGCGTGTCAAAAGCAGCCTTTTGTCGATGTGCTGAATTTTGCATTTTGTGCCCGGAAAAATATTACGGTTTAAGTTTACCTTTCTTTTGTTTTTGTACATTTTTTTCTTTTGTGTAAAGTTAATTTGCTGCAAGGTTCGTAAGTAATATTTAAATAGAAAAATGGACAAAGTACGGGGATTTCCAATGGTAAAAATAAATTTCTAGATTACTTTGTTTCAAAAAAAACTGTTTTTATTTCTAAATTATTTGTTAATGATCTTTATTCTTGATTATAAAAAAAATACTTGAAGGGACATTAAAAGCTATGAAAAGAATGATTTTTTTGAAATTTAGGTTTTTAAAAATGTCAAACATAAAAAAAAACGGAAAGCCTAGAGGACTGCACTTTTGTTTACAAACATACATTTTGTAAAACAGAATTATAAATTACATGTTTTTATGTGAAGCACCAATTTCAAATTAGCAATATTGCAGACAAACTAAATAAATGCATGCCAACCTCATTTTTGACTGATAAGTTTAATTTAACAAGTTTCAAATTCAAATTCAATTAAAATAACATATAAAATTACGATAATTATTTTGATGTTTGTTGGTCATAAAAGCCTAAATACCTACCGTTACCTCATTATTATTTCAAAGCTTGTTAAACATTTTATATTTGTATGTTGTCATATTTTTGCGGTTTTAATTAATATTGAAAAATAAATCATGTGTTAATAAATATATTGTTCATTTTAGTTTCAATTTTTGTTATTTTTCTTTTTGTTTATTGTATAATACATTTTTTGGTAATTATTTTTGTGAAATTTAAACCAACAGCTTTTATTAGTCTTTTTTTTCGAAACTTTGAACCCAAAAAAAAATATTTTGTTTTACTTTTTGAGAAATATAAAATTTTCTTTTTATTATTTTTTTTTTGTTTTTTTTTCAAAATTATTTTGAAAAAATGTGGTAAGATTTTTTTCATTAATAAATAAATTTTTATATTAATTTTTATTAATTTTCATTTTATTTTTTATTTTTTTTTTTGGAAATATTGAAAAATTGCTCTATTTTTACCCATCTACCATTCGAGCTATTTTTTTAAAAAAATTATTTTTATTGAGACTTTAGAGATCCTTTACAAAAATAACCAATTATTTTTTGGAGACTCTTTCTTGGAAAAAGATATGTACACAAGTATTACAAACGTCAGAGCTTCTATTAATTTCCGCAACGTCAAAGTCCATCAAAAGAACGATTTTTTGAAAAAAAAAATCTCTTTGATTTTCGGTAAATAAACCACATACGCCAAAATCGTTTTCATTGATAGTTCTCATTTGCTTTCAGCATCTTTTCATTAAGCATGCAACATACAAATTCAGAAATGTTTGATGAAAAAGGACGAGGACAAAGCAACAAACCACACTGATAGATGTGTGTGTGTGTGACTGAAAATGTAATTTTTTTGGTATATTCAACCATGCATATCAAAAAGTGTGTAACCGAAGCAAGCAAGTAAGAGTTTCAGTGATGCGTTCATGTATGGCGTTCTCTTCGATGACATAAAAAAGCTTTTTACATCTATCCATAAACTATTCCTTCTTCCTTTTATTATTTTTTGTTTGCTTTGAACACACAGACACATAAACTACGCAATTCAACAGTCAGCACTTCATAATACAATACAAACATAAGTGCTTAAATACAAGAGTGAAAAAGAGAGAGAGAAAAAATTGTTGGCATGTAGATGATGATGATGATGATTCTTGTTTAAATTTTATCCTTAAGGGAGGAAAATACTTTTTATTCATTTCCTGCACCAATCTGCATCACCAAACGTACACACAGAAACAAACAATCATAATATTTTGTGCACGCACGAGTCGAGTGCTGACACAGAAAAACTTTTTTTTTTTAAATTTATCATCATGACTTGATCGTACTCAACTTTGTTATTTACTGAATAAAGAGATTGCAAAAAAAAAATAGTTCAACAATAAATTTTTCTCATTTTACAAAACTGCATATAATCAGAATCAAATCGGTTTGTCATACAGACATTTTATGCATCCGTAAAAATCAATGAAAATTTCTAGATGGCACATAACGTTTTTGAGAGTTTGTTGAATAAAGTCATCAAAAAGACTTTGATTCAATTCCGACAAATTTTCTCTCTGCCTCCCAAATTTCATATCAACCATAAATAAATTGAATCAGTGTAAATATATATGTAGAACAAAATCACTTCAGGTGGAATTCAGCAGACAAAAAAACTCCACTCAAAACTTTTTTGTTTTATAGCATCACAAAATTCAGTCTTTTGTCATTGAAATTTTCGCAATAAAAGCCCAAAAGTTTTAAATTTTGTGTTTTTACATCAATAAAAGTTGCAAAATCCTAGTCAAGCATAAAATTTATCTGTTTTTAAATGTGTGTCACAGTCGTTCTCATCAAAATTTATTACATGTCAACTTTTATTTGTAGTTTGATTCCATACAACACTCAAAAAAATGAAACATACCAGGCGTCTCCATTTGTATGAAAAAAAAAACCCTGAATAAAACATACAAAGAGTTGACAGCAAATGTAGTAATTTTTCAAGAGGAAAAAAATAATTATTATTAAAAAAGTTTTTTGTCTATTGTGAATTTTATCCCCCAAAAAATACGTAATAAATAATAAACTTTTAAAAGTGTAAGAATTTTGACAACTCAACTATTTTTATTACATGTGCAATATTTCATTTTTTGAGTTGTTACGAAAAATTTTTAAAAAATATATATAATTTATTGTCACAATGAGCCAACTTTTGATTGAAATTTTCACTGCTCACTGTGGTATTCTCTCGTAAAATGTTTTTAATTTAATTCACGGAATTGATCGCCAATTAAAAAGTTGTTCAAAAGTCTGTAAGTGACTTGTAATCAGTTAAAATTCTCCGTTATCCATATAGGAACGCTGCACTGCATTTTAATTTTAAAAGTTTTTGTACCAAGATATTTTGAAAGTTTTCCATGCGTTACATGCATGCATTATACATGAATGATTTAATGTCAACTCAAGCTTTTAATTTCCCTTTATTAAAAGCAATTTTGTCGAGAGTTTAATAACTTAGATTTAATTATTTCAATCGAATGTTTTTTTTCTTGTTAAGTCCTAATGATTTAAAAAAAAAATTTTTTTTTAGAAAAACTTCATAAACATGCTTCGCTCAAATTAAATTATGAGAAGTTAATTAATACATTAGATCAGTGTTGCGTGATTTTGAGTGAAAATCGTGTTCATGACGGAATTTGTGCAAAATACAGGAAATTAAATTGCTTGATTTTGATAATTTTCTGGCAATAAATATAGTTAACATCAAGGCAGATTACGTGATATGGTTTTTAAAGATATACAGAGATGGTGGAAATTTGACGTCAGCGATGTCGGTTACAATTTTAAAGTTTCGAGACAAGATGCGAATTTCACACAAGTCGATTACTGCCACTGAATAGAGGGATAATTAATGTTTATACACCCAAAGTGGGGATAAATGAATTGAGTAACGTGATACGGAAACTATCTACAGATAACTGTTTATTATATTGTTCCTTTCACAAGCAATTCGCACGACTCGACAATATTATGACAAACATTGTACACACAAAATCTCTAAATCTATCACTTACAATCTTCAAGTCATAAATTATAATTTATGTGTTCTATTTAAGTGTGCGTTTTGCGAGAATTAGACGACAAGCAAGGCAAAAAGGAAACACCTACTTACTTTTCTGATACAATTGATTGTTATACAGTTTAGACCACATTTAGCATAACCACACAATCATATAAAGGCCCTGCCATGCCGTTACACTCTCGCACAATATCTTTATGCCACGCCACCACAACAATTGTGTCTAAAACAAAGATATATGTGTATGTTCATTCATTCAACACATGCACATATCTATTCAATTTATGAATTCAAAAGTCATAAATTTAGTTTTAGAACTTCTCTTGTGTGTGCCGCGTACGAGAGCACACACACAATAGTGGTTAGTTTTATGCGATTTACGATATATAAGTTTGTGGTTGCAGTATTCATGTTTAAATTTGGTCATATTACATCTGAAAATTGCAAGCACATCTCTATTCTGTTCCGTAAGTCAGCGTAGTCCCTGCTATATGGGGCAGAAGCAAATGTACAATAATTCCGCTTTTGTTATATAATAACGTCAATTAGTGTCATAAACCTGCAACTTGCTGAATGATATATGGATTTTGTTTGCTTTTGTTTAGATTTTTCATGCTTAATATTGTGGAAAAGCTTCTTTTTAACCGACTGACAATAATTTAAATGGAATTTTCATATTTTTTGTTTTGGCTTAAAAATGCATTCACATGATAATAGAATTGCACTTTTTACGAAATGAAATATAAATATTATAACTACTTCCCCATGGGAGAATTTCGTGGAAAATTAAAAATAAGTTTTCATAATATGATGGATGATCGAAACTGGTTTGTCAAAAAAAGTAATTAAGAAAGTAATTCCACTAATTGTAATGGAAACGTAGAATGAAAATAGCTGTATTCGAGTAAATTCATTTCAACCATTCCGGCGAGGTAATTCCAAGAAAATCCTTCCTGCTCTTGCAGCCACAAGCTGGAAAACAACCGCTGGCATTTTAACCGAGCAACTGGAGAAAAAATTTCATAGATAGTTGATTGGAATGCACTTCACAGAGAAGATAAAACGAGAATGAATTGCGTTCGTTTATAAAACGAATGACTTGACCGCATTTCAATGTGTTCAATTCCATGATTTTTTGAATTTTCCCGAAGATTTTCATTACTTTTAATCTTCATGTTACTCACTAGACCACATTTCAATGTGTTTTAAAAATTTTTCAAGTTTTTCCGATTTTCCTAGTTTTCCCGGAAATTTTCATCAATTTTCATTTTTCATGTTACTCGCGACACTCCCCTGAACAAGATTTTCCATTTTTCCAACGGATAACTTTTTAAATATGCTGTCAAATCTGTCATTTGAAAAGAATTCGCCAAACCTGCTAATTCAAACAAAATTAAAGTGGCACACCACACAGACGGACGGACGGACGGACAGACGACATCACGAGCACAATACCGCATTTTTTTCAGTCGTCTAAAAAAGGACATACATTTCGATGTCACATGCCTACGTTTTTTATAATCCTCACTTCACATTTTCGTACTCCTCATGACCCTTTCAAAATTCCATACACCTCACTACCCAAAGATCTATCTCACTAATAGAAGGCTCCCCTGAACATTTTAAAGTTTTGAAGTTTTCGAATTTTTCCGACAATTTTTCCGAAAATTGGGAACGACTGGCCTATTTTGACTGTTTTGTTTCTTGGCTTTCTCATAGCTAATGTTTAAACACTACAAAAAACTTCAATATAGAGTCTTGAAGCATAACTTATAAGCTGTTACAAAATTTATAAGGATTTTCAAGTCCAATTCAATTGTTTGAATGTATGAATTTCTTCTAAAAGACTACTTTATCTTATGTTTTGTTCTATTCATGTAATACGATTTCACCAAAATAATATATAACAAGGCTTTGAAAAGCTTTTATCGATATTTGTGTTTTATCTCTTCAAAATGAAAGACGGCAATTAAAATATTTATAGCAAATTCTCAATCATCTGGTCCATGTTTGTTCGCTGCTAGCAGAACAGAACAAAACACTTTCGCACACTCACATAAAATTCCTAACAAATTTTTCATGTGCATCAAATGGATGTTAACAACCTCTGAAATATGTTATTTTAGTATCACATAAAATAAAACATAACATTTTTCCATGTCTATGAATGTTGCTATATACCTACCTACAAAAATATTACTTTGCATAAAAAGGAAAAATATAGATACGCTACAATAATAATAATCTTTATATTGTGCACCCAAGCAGCAACGTCATCTTAATGATATTTGCACATTTTTCTGTCCTCCCTCCATCTGTATTTTCACGAGCATGATATGAAAGACCTTGGAAGGGTTCATCGCGTATCATACACAGTGTAATGATGAATATAAAGATTACTTTTAACTAACTTAGGTACATTCACCGAGTCTTAAAATGAGATTTCATTGTAACTGCCTGTCGTCCTCCCTCTACCTACCCACTTGTGTCGTTTACGTAAAAGTTGATTTTGCGTTTTTTTTTATTATTTATATATTTTTTGATACGAGCTTAATGTTATTGTATGCAAATTGAACGATGTCGTAAAATATTATTATATGATATATTATTGCATAATAAAAAACGGGATATTCTGCGGTTTTGATGACGAATGACGAGAACGACACAAAAGTGCCTCGGTGATGGATATGTCTTTAAAAATTGAATGTGAATATAAAATTTGTGTTTCATGGCTATATAAAAAGCATATTACGGAAATTTGAATCATGTCCATGAGTGTGTGTGAGGATGTGTTTTTTTAAAGTTAAAACATAAAACAAGGCGAATAAAAATAAACCGCATGCTTATTTATCATTAATTAAAATGCGCATTTGCGTGCTAACAGCTAATCAAATCTAATCGTTGAAATTGAATACGCCGTGAAATATTATGCCAATTAATTAGGAATTTTAAAACGATATGTGTGCTCATTTTCTGCAGCAACAACACACAATAACATTAACAGGAACGTATGTATGTATATGTCGACAACCATGATGATGGATAAGATTTGTCGGAAAAAATACCAGCATATCGCATGCATGCCTACTTTAATTAGAGGAAAATTTATGGATCTCCCATAGATACTATCTTTAGTGAATGTGGAAATATTTATCGTCGATTTTCATATATGATAATACTATCACTTACATATCAGGTATAGCACATTTCTGAGGTAAATTGAATTTCAAGGAACATTTAATGTTTGAAATTTAAATTGTTAGGTGATTAAAGCATGGAAACCATTGCATTTTGTATAATTTAAGGTCAAAATTTGTAAAGGATTTTCGTTTAGTTTTAAGTGCATGTTGCTATCAAAGCAGTTTTATATGTTTGCTTCATATGCAAATTTATTATTTTGACTTAAATATCATTAAAAAATTTTCAAGTACATATAATTGAATGAAATATACATGAAAAATTTCTGGTCTACATTAAATTAATCACCCAGCTAAAATATCTAATGCAATTTTTTGTGACTTGATTTTTCTTCTTAATCTTTTATTTGCTAAAATTCATAAAATTTAAAATCATATCTCACAATTTTCTCTCACTAAGTTAATTGGCATTCATCTTATCATGAAAAGAGATACAAAAAATTCATAAAAATAATCTAACGTACAAATTAGTCATCTCGTTAAATATCTTGAAATACTCAAAAATTTCTAACTGAGTTCTGAAAAATGCTAAACTTCTTATAAAACTTTAATGTATGCTTTATCTGCTTTGTGCGTTCACAACAAAAGTTAAACTAGGTCAACACCTTTGTTTTTGGTAGAAAATTTCATTCAAATAACAACAACCATTTATCTCGACAAATAAATAAAGTCTGCACTACTTGCATTTGTGCTTGTCCGGAATCAAAGGATTGAAAATTTGAACAAAATCGTGCATAAAAACAAAAACTACAAAAGAGAAATGTATTTTTTTTTTGTTTTTGGTCTTGTATACCAAAAAAACACCACCAACATCAACAAACAGACACACACCATAATAAGCTAACGCTTATAAATAGAAAACTTTGATATGAGATAGTCAAACAATCAGAGTTCCTCTAGTCGACTAGTACTCGAAATCGGTAGTTGTTGTTGAGGGAATTTGTTGCATTAATGTATGTTAATAGACTAAAAGTTTTAAGTTAAACAAAATGCCTGAAGCAGTAAAATATTTTGGGTTGTAAACAAATTCGCCTTTTAGTGTATGCGCATGCAGAAATTTCAGTGTGTCGTTGAGTTGAATGTGATCTCATCTGTTTTATGGGTTTTTTGGAAAATAATTTTCTTGTTGACCAACAACTTAAAAATAAACAAGTGAGCAAAATGTCTTTTTGTGGATTTATTTTGTTCCGTATTCAAAAATTTGCTGTTTCCCTTTGGGGTTGTGAATTAGTCTTTTTAGTAAATCCTTTGGAATGCCTAATCATTTAACGCTTTATCATGTTTTTTCTTTTAATCATTCTTTTCGTAGCAAACTCTGAAACAGCAACAATGTTTAATTGCGGACAAAAGGATTAAGGACAAGTTATTTAATAATTTATTCTTCTTTTTTGTTATTTCTAACTTTCCTTAGAATCTTGCTAGTCCCTTCTCTCACCACCTCTTTCGAGAATCTAATGAAATAATAATAATTCTTAAATAAACAATTCGTTTGTTTGGACAACTTGCAATAAAGAGTCTCGAAATCTCCCATATATAAACATTAATCATGATGAGTTATGGTGAAAGTGCCGTGGGTTGTAGAAGCAAATATCCGTTTGGAATTTTTATTTATTTTATTTTTACGCATCAAAATGAAATAAAAACAACAAATAACGATTTTATTTTTGGAAAATCCTGTTAAAATAAAATAAATAATGTTTAATTGTTGAACAAACAAGAGCTTTTTTTTTGTCGTTGTTTTGATCGACTTCGATAATTTTTTTGGAATGATTTTGCAGATTTATTTTTATATTTCGATCCCGCTATTAAATTACAGAGATTATTATATTCGTTGATTGATTTTTCTAATTATCTTCCGGCAACAAACATGATTTAACAAAATCTTTTCGAAAATAATTAAATCGGGAAAATCGTTAAATTTATATCTATTATATTTTTTTACGAACATTAAAAATATCTTTCGGGTAACTAAATATCGGACGTAAATTTCTTATCTTGCGTAAGATGCTTAATGTATGCTCCCCCTCGTCTTTTGTCTTAAAACACAAAAAATATAGAAGAATAATGACGAAATAAAATCGATCACGTATAACTAATGTTTTTTTTTCTGTGTGAATTTCTGTATTTCCTGACGACAATGATGATGTTAATAATAATGAGGGATCTAAGACAAAGCTAGATGTCTCTCCTCCAAACACGCGTTTTGTGACATGTCACGTGCTCATGTACAACAGAGACCCAGCAAATGTCATGAAGATTTATTTCACGGTCAATAGTTCCACATATTTTTTGTCGACATTTTTTTGCTCGTTCGCCTTGTCTGCAATTTACATTTGTTCTTGTGTGTTTGTGTTTTCTGATGTGTATGCGATTTTTTTTTTATCACATTTCAACGAGTTTTGAAAAATGTGATATTGTGCGTTTTTTTTTTCAGTCTGTCTGTCTATCTAAAAATAAAGGAATACAGAAAATAACATCCGATTTTTTTTACTATAAAAATTAAAATTTTTCGTAGCTTCTAAAATTTTTTAACTTAAATTTTTTTTTGTTGCTTAACAAACCACGTGACTTAAACTATCTTCAAAGCACGTGATCTGATTTTTTTTTAAATCGCTTGACCTTAAATTTTTTTTCAACCACCGAATATTCTATAAAAGACCGAGAATTTTACAAATCACGTGATTTCAGATATTTTCAGACCACGTGACTTGAATTATCAACCTGAGAAGTTATCAAACCACGTGACTTGAAACATAAACCTGAGAAGTTATCAAACCACGTGACCTAAAAATTTTAAACCATGTGACTTGAGACATTTTCAGACTACGTAACCTAAAAATTTTTTAAATCACGTGACTTTTTTTTTTTGATTTAAATCAATTTTCAAATCAAATCAAATCAATAAATTTTCAGTTTTGAAAAATTTTTGATTGATTTGATGCATCGAATCATGAATTTTTATGATTGGAGACATTTCAGACTACGAGAACTTATTCATTTTCAAGCCACGTAACCTGGCACACTACCTAGTGTCAAACGTTGATAAAGTTTGTCTTTTAAAAATTAATCTTGAAAATGCGTTTAAGTCATAACGTTTACAAAATGTAGGTATTTCTTTATCCCTCGTTTTTGCTTTACATTCACAATAAAACTTGAAAGGTAATCAATATTTTTCGGTGTGTTTTGTGTAGAAAGACGTCGTTTATCTCGAGTCTTTCTTCCTCCATATTATGGGAGCCATTTATTATCGAGGAGCTTTATATGGAGGACGGATCATCCTCATCATCATTATCATCCGATGTCAATGATTTTTTTTTTCATATAATGAAGAGTTTTTTTTGCAGTATCAACTAGACACCTCCACTAGTTAGTCACATAACATACGGTCAAGATAAAATTTGATGGTCTTTCGCACATAAATTGGGGCAAATAATTTATGAGTGGGTTAATAAGAGATAATATGAAGCAATTTCTGTGAGGAATAAACGAAGAAAAAAAAACGAAGGGAAAAAATGTATAATCTGCACATTATTCTTCATCTTGCAACAAATTTTTCATTCATATCCCTGTTATGGTCCCTTCGTGCAAATCGTCATGTTTTTTCTTGCTTCTGGTCGAAACGAAGAAAGATGGAGAAAAATTGTAACAAGAACAAGAATAATTTTCAATTAGTGTATTTTTTTCCTTATCGCAATACCGTAAGACCTACCACACTGGCAACCAAGAAAAATACAATAAATCATCCATCGACTATTCAAACAGAAAATAATTATATTTACTGTTAATATTATACAATAATGGCCAGCGAAAGAACACGGAATGCCCGACAATAGCTGTTTATTTATTAATATAAGGAGGCTCGTTATAAGACGCGTTTTTCGTCGTCATAACACGACAATAAATACACTAACAGTATCGGACAACATTCACTCACTCACTTCAGTGCGACTTGTAAATCATGAAATAATATTTACCTAATTTTCTTGGGCAAATAGCTCGAAATGAATGTTCGATAATCCATATTTTTGTTAATTGAATGCTTTCCATTGACCTCTGTCGTATCTTTGTTGAGCGCACGATGACGGAAAGACAATAAATCAAACGTATCAAGTGGGTGGCGGTGGAATGACATCCAGTCAGCTTGACATTTAACAGTAAATTTATTCCCAAATCAAGGATTAATTGTCAGAAAAATCGCTTTAACGCATTTTTTTTCACTCGAATCAGCTTTAGATTCAATTTGCATGCGAAACCTGATTACAACCTTTAACACACGCTCGGTCGGTGATCTAACAAACTCCGCATTTACACACCTCTCAGCTGTAAAATGATACAAATATCACAACGCTATCATATCAGTTTATGCAAATTTTTCCCAAAGGTGTTATTTTTCTAAACATATTTTCAATTCGGAATTTTACAATGCTGCCATGGACGACAAAAACTCGCACAGAGCGATAGAAAGAGCAAACAACATAATAATACCAAAAGGACACACACACGTTCGACAAATCTTGTTTTTGTTTTGTCTGCGTCGTGAACAAGCAAAAAAGTGCTCCGAGTATGTAACTAGTGCCCATTGAACCGAACGCGTGTATGTGGATTTTTAAATTAGAAATCAATGAATGGCACATATGGGAGCAATTTACTATGCGAACTAAGCACATCATGAACGCCCGCTACCTCCTGCATGTTTGTGCGGAAAATGTGCAACTTTAATAGGATTATGGAATGGTGTTTACGCGTCTGTCGCACATGCATGTAACGAATAAGAGGCTTAGCAATTAAAGTGGACTTTCCTTAATATTTGATGCAATTGATTTTTAGAGGGAAATTAAATTAAGAGGAATTTTCAGGTATTTATTTATTGAGAACACTACAAAAAATGATCGATTAAAATGGAAAAAAAATATTGGATTTATCGTTTTGAGAGGAATTTGTGCTCGATTTTTGAAAAGAAACAAGATGAGAGGAAAAACTTTCAATTTGAATGGGAAACTTTAACAAAAGGCTTTAACAGCAATAGGAAAACGATAAATTAATGAAATATATTTTTACTTGTCGCAATTTTTTTAACAATCAATAAAAACTTGCTTGCTCACAAATAAAAGTTCCCTTTTGTCCAAAGAACAAAATTTTCACAACAATAATGATGATAATAATAAAACGATGTTACAATCACAAAAAAAAAGTTTTCTCTGCTTTCTCACTCGACGCTTTTCGTTTCGTTACGATCTACGGCGTATATTGTTATATATTGAGCTTGAACAATAATAAATGATAAAATTTATGTTTTAAAGATAATTTTTAGTCATACACAAAATGCTCTTTCATTGCAAAAATTATAATTTTAATATATAATGTTGGACTATGATATCATAGACGACTGCTTTACGTAAACTTTTATGCTCGCACACAGAGAATCGGGGAACGTGGGAAGTCTATTGTAATAATAATATATTTTGTGAAACAAAAAAGCGGCAAAATTTATGATCGAATTTATATTAATTTCCAACAATCATCTAAAATATATGAATGCATGGTGGTACTTTTTCCGAGTATTTTTCCTCAAGAACAGAACAATGCGCCACGAGCGTACTTAATTGAATGAATAAACCGACATTTTTTGCGAAAAATATTATTTTTAAATATAATCCAATTAGAGCAATTGAAAGAGTACTGGCACTCCTCGAAAACTATTGTGTGGGAATTATTATATTTAATATTAATATTAATAAATAACGAGTTTATTTTTGGTATTTGTTGCTCACTATTGCATAAAATCTTTCGTGTAGCTGGTCGAAGAATGTTTAAAAATTTTCATTGGATTTTTAAGGTTTTAATAATTTTTGGCGGTTTTCTTGTGGTTTCAACCTAAAAATCTCTATAAATAGCAATCAAGTGAGTTTTCTCCCACTCTCCCCTACTATATATTTCTTAGACGAAATCAGAAAAATAAAAAAATGTTCAATTTCTTCTTTTCTTTTAGAAATCTTCTAGAAAAGAAGATCTTTTAGAGAAACTCTTTTAGAAAAAAAGAAAATTTTTTTTCAAAAAAATAAAAATTTCCATGTAAAAGTTTCAGGCCCTTATTTTTAAGACCCCAGTGCCTTAAAAAAGGTTATTTACTAGATTTAACGAAATTGAACATTTTTTTTATTTTCCGATTTTGTCTAAGAAATTTATAGTAGGGGAAAGTGGGGCAAATCAAAATGGGGCAACATTATAAATTGCTTTTCGAATCAAAAAATGTTCTACGAAATGAGCAGCGATTTTTGACTGCAGTAGGTCAATTGGCTTTGTATTTTGTGCGCACGTATAAGACAGCAGGAAATTCATTATACATCCGTTGTTCAACTTACTCGACAGCGGCCACATTATTATCTTGACTCATTGATTGGATCGCTCATATGATGTCGCAGCAATCACCAATATATTATAAATAATAATCTGCTCTTGTCATGATGATTGCTATTAGCGGTTTTCCTGTCTCGTTTTGTGCCGCTTGCATATTATAAATGCAATCTATCAGTTGTTATTTCATTCTTCTTTTCGACGTTCAAATTACTCATGTTCAATTTCAATGTGAACCGTGTTTATCCCCCAGATAAGCACCATACGGAAATTACAAAAATATTTTTGTCCGGCAGTGAAAAGGTGACTTTTCATTCATCCGTTTCAATTACTGTCACATTTGCTTAACCTTGTGAATGTATATTTTATTTTTGCATCGCACAAAACCTTGCTCGTGGCTTGCTTATATGATTGAACAAATCTGCAGCGCAACAAGCAGGCACAATGTTGTTTCAAGTGTTAGAAGTGTTGAAGAGTAGAAAAAAAAATGATTTTATGTTTCCTCTGAGCAAACACTTGGTTTCATACCCACTGAATAAATAAACGTTTATGGAATTTTTATTTTACAAGTGTTTATTTAAGCAAAAGAAATAGTGTCAGAGATTTGAATGGATTGCTCTCAGGTATGAAAATTGATGTAAGATCGGGTCAAGATAATAAAACATTAATGAAATGGAATCCATGCTAGCGTCAAGTCAAACAATTATTATTATCATTATAAATGGTGTAAAATTGTCGCACTTTCAACTTAGCACCACCCAAATTACTGCAGCAACATCGCCAACGACAGCAGAAAGAAGATTTATTATGAGCGCAAATGAAAAAGGAAATCAAAATAATTTAGCACAACAACAACTGAGATTATCTGAGAAGGAAAATATGCAACAAAATTGCATTGTTGACAATTGTGTTTGTTTAACATGGTTAAAATGTCATGCAAATAAATGAAATTTATGGTATTGCTTGATGTCTGCAACAGTGTGACAAAGCAAAATTTTTCTTTCAGATTTTCGTAGAAATGGTGTAGAAGGACTTTTAGAATTACCGTGCATTCTACAGATTTTAATCTAGAAAATATGTTGAATGAAAATTTTATCATCGTCATTTCAAGATTTTGTCTACCGAAATGATTACTCAACCCTACTAATTGAAAAGGTATGAGATTGATTCCTCAGAATTTAAAGTAAATCCTTTAGAAATCAATTCAATTCCTTAATTTGATCTGACCCTTTAAGAATTGACAAGTCTAGTTTCAAAGGGGTCTAATTGATCTCATAAAGGGGTCAGAGTGATCTATTGGAATTTAATTGGTATATTTAACTCCTAAAGATTAAATCCTATCTGACCCCTTTAGAGGTCCATTAAGACCCCTTTGGAATTAGACTTCTTAAGCCTTTAAGGGGTCAATTTAGTTCTTGATTGGAAGTTAAACTAACCTCTTAATTTATTAGCCCAATCCTTAAAGGGATTAATCTGACCCTAAAAGGATCTTTTAAAATGACCATCTATATTTAGAAAAAAAAACCAAGCCCCTTCAAGAGGTTTATTTGGTAACCTCAGGTCAATTGATTAACCTCATGAAGGGACATGATTTTTTTGGAATACTGATGGTCAATTCCAAAGCTCCTTTAGGGTCAAATGAACGCATTCAGGAATTTGATTGATTCCTTTAAAGGTTAGTTCAACTCCTTGCGAGTCAATCTGATAAATCGAAGGATCAATCTCATACCTTTTCAATCCATATAGGAAAAACAATGTTTCGATTTTTTTTTTCTACCAACACAAACCGAATAACAACAACGTTTGATATGCCAACATTTCATGGTATTCAATTAATTACTCATTCTAGGAGCATACAATGATCCAATATAAACCAAAAATCCATACATTTACAAGTGTAGCATGACAATGACTAGGCCGATTGTGCATTTCAGTGCGGAATTGTTTCTCGTTGTTAAAGTTTGCAAGATTATTGTTGGTTTTTTTTATGATTGTTTTTCGAAAGCCAAAAGATGTACGACACTTTCGGAAGGCAATCATAATTTTAGTCACATTGTTCATGGGACAAAGCACGATAATTGTTCCTACTTTCTTGTTTGCTGCCTGAATGCTCGGATGAATAATTTCTCAATCCCATTACTTAAATGGATGTTTGCATTTTTAATAATTTTTTCTCTATTGAATATCGCGCGATGTTTTACTTTTGATTTATGGCAGCAAAAAATTGTTTGAAAAAACTAAAGCATGAACAAATTTTCAAGAATCTGTAGACGCTTAACATAAAAATTATAGTTTTTTAGAATTTTGGTCCTGCCTGTTTCATTCTTTTTAAGTTTATTCGATGTGAAAAAGGGTAAAAATTACATAACAACGTAATTTTATAATTTCTCTCTTATTTTCTGGATCGTATATTTTTTTATAGTTTAATTTTCTATATACAAATTATTAATAAAAACATAAATCATGTTTTGAACGAAGAAATTTACAAAGAAAGTCATCGATGAGCGAAGAAGGAAATATAAATTAAAATATAATTCAACTCGTTTTTTTTAATATTCTCGAACATAACAATGACTCTTTGTTTGTTTACTCGAGGTCGTGTCATAAATTTTAATAAAATCCTTGGCGTTTCTTACTTTTTTTTTTACTCTTCTCATAAAATATTGAAAGACAGTAATTTTTGTCGTTTCATGCGCCAAGTCGCGGTGTCGCACGTCTCTGGCAAATGTCAAAAAGAATTGCGTGCACGATCAATATCTGTCTTCTCCAAGTATATCAAACGGGGCTTAAGAAGTTTTGATTGAAAAGCATTGTCGACTTAAACAGATTATTTCTCGTCGTCTCTCATTTTTTTCTCTGTGTCTCGCTCCTGCAAAGCACCATCATCATCAATATCTTACCAAATCCGCGGAGAATTGGCTTCATTTGATTGATGCGATAACTTTACAATTCCTGCTTCGTTTTCGTTTTTCGCGAAAAAAAAATATTCATCAGGTGATTACCAGAAAAAAATCATTTTTTTATTTAAAATTATTTTTTCTTGGAAGTCGAAAAGAAATTTCAGATTCCCAAAAAAATATTACAAAAATATCCCTTCCCTTTTTTTCACAAGTTCCGAGTCGCAACAACTGTTGACAGAAGTGTAAACGATTCACATTTATTTATATTTTTTTTCGTTTATATGTAAAAATTTTCAAATCACGTACACGAAACTTTTTAACTCTTTCAAGCCCGTTTTATTCGTGGAGAGATCGTGGTTTAATGTTATTATTTTTTTTTTGTTGTAAACATATTTAGAAATCGTATACACGGAATACAGAAAACATCTTCCTTTCATTTTTTATAACATTTTTCTCTGTATCCGTTTATTTTTTAAACTTTTCTAATGCCAAGTTTTGTTGCCGCCATAAAAAATAAAGACGAAAAATCTTGTTAATGAAAATTTTTCATAGGTATACACATCTCCAAAAGTCGACATAATGTTTGCCAACGATGAAATAAGAATTTTAATTGCTTTTTTAGCAGCATTTCACATTTTTCGAATGTTTTTGAGTAGCTTCATATAGCTATTAAAGTGCCAAAGCCCACACCGAAGCCCTTTAAAAAATTGAAAATTATCATCATAGAATTTAATGTGATTCGTTTTGTTGTTGTCGTTGTCATCAAATTTACATTAAGATTCCGGTCAAATAAAATAAAATGGAAATGTTGACTTGATTTCATTTTTCAACTAGCAAAAATGAGTTTTTCGTTATTTTTTAGCAATTCAGTTATAAACGGTAAATTTTTACTTTAATAAAAAAATATTTTTTGTTATTTACTTGAATTACTCATGCCTTGTTAAACAGAAAGAAAATAACTTTGTCAGTATTAATATTTTTCTTGTTTTTTTTTTTATAAAAATAAAAGAGACAGTATTTACTACAAACGTGTTAATAAAAAAAAACTTGTTGAAAATTTGGCAGATATCGATACAAATACTTGCCAAAATTCAATAAAAAATGTGAAAAACAATCTACAATAAATATTTCATTATTTTTTGATATTCAGTCTCATGTGAAATAGCGGAGGGATTTTTTGTAATGTAAGAGCAACAACGGTGCGACAAAATATTTTTTTCCTAGAAATATTAAATTTATAATTTTTGGTTGAAAAGTTTGTATAATTCCATTTTCTATTCATACATTTTTCTGATTTAATGAGATTTCCTCGGACTTTTTGTGTTTGCTTAGGTGCGGCCTAATCCACATATGTCACATAGATTCATATTAAAAAAGGGTTGCGGACCATAAAACTATCATCATTATATAATCGTGAGTATGCCGCTACACTCTAATTAAAATTTTCTAGGGTACCGGATAAGTTTTGCTCCATTATACATGAAGGAATAAGGAAAAAGGGATACTCATGCATGTTTGAAACATTAAACAGAAGAAGCAATTTCCCCGATGACGAGATGACTGAATGGTTCATTACCAACACCTCATATTTGACTATAAAACTATATAAAAGATCTTTTTTTTTTTGAAAAAGGTGAGGAAAGTTGCGAAAGGATGTGTTCCATTTTCTTGTCACAAGTAGTTTCCTAACGTCATATCGGAGGAAATCTATTACTGAACGAGTAAAAACATAAAAGGTGTGTGTTTACATCTCCCATCGTTTTCCTCTTTTAACAAATTTTATAGTTTTTACCTTGTTCCCATTGTTTCACAGTAATTGTAATTTCATTTTATGTCCTTTAAAGTGTGATAATTTTCATTAACTGATCATCATCGTTTAATCTTCCATCTTCTCGTTCGCTCATCATAACGTCCTCTTCAATCTTCCGTCAATAAAGGCGACATAACAAGTGTTACAAGCAATTAAGGAGCACATAGTGTGTCGGATATTGCATAGAATCTATCTGTTCTTTTTTAATTACTTTTAATAGAAAACCGTTGATCAAAGTGCGAGATTTTAGGATATTAAAACTTCGCAACTCAAAGGACTTTTTTTTTGAAAGAGTCACCAATTCTAATGAAATATTGAACGGTTCACAGGAAAAAAGAACAAATTAAAAAAAAACATGTCAAATCGATCGGTGGATGCCATGTCACATGCATTTGTTTTATTGCTGTCAAACAATTCAAAACATTCATTGCAATCCGAATCAAACTCGCACACCAATAAAACGAACCGTTTCTCTAGGAAATAAATTTTTCATCGGCTTTCTGTGTTTTGTTTTTCATTTTTTAATAATAGAGAAAAATAAATGAAAAAAAACAACAATAACACAGCTCTTTTGGGTTGTAAAGAATATACGCCCACACCACATAAAAGTAATGTCCAGTTAAAAATGTTTTATGCATACCAGCATTACATTTGCAAATATGGTGTATGAGCCTCAATAAAAAATATACTCATAGTATTTATAAAGTTGTTTTTCGGAGAAAATGGAAAGATCGCATTTTAATATGAAAAATTTTCAAACCACGTGACTTTAAAAAATTCAAGACATGTAAATTAGGAACTTTTTCAACCACGTGACCTGCAATTTTTTTTTCCATATGGTCTAAGAAATTTCAAACCACGTGACTTGGAAAATGTTCAAACCACGTGACCTGAAAAAATTTAAAAATCATGTTATTTGAGAAATTTAAACTCCGTAAACTGAATTTTTTTCTAGAATTTTTTTAAATCCTTTAATAAAAAATTTTCTAAAACTATGTGGCCTAAAAAATTTCAATTTTTGAAACCACGTGACCTGAAAATTTTTCAAATCACTTAATTTGGCACGAGACCACCGTTATGTCGCATTTTTTTAAGCAGTAAAAACAAGTTCAACAATTTACTTTTTCGTCTCTGAGTGGCTTGCACGCAAATAACAAAGGTAGTCAGAGAATTCTCAAATTCATTTAACCTTAAAAGCACAACAATGACAAGCAACGACGAACGAGTGCAGAACATAAAGCAGTCAATTTTGTAGTCAGTCCTTTTTTGTCGAATAATTTATGACATCCACTCTGGTGAATTAGTGCACTGCTTGCTGCGGAGTCAAACGAAACTAGAAATAAATGTGGGGACGATTGGCATCATATCTTTTTCTTCTTTTAAGTTTACGCATAAAGTCCTTTTTTCCTTGAGCTTTCTTCAAAGGATACATGCAAAAAACGACATCGATATGTATGACCAGAACAAAAAGCCATTCAAATATATTATTCATGGAGCCAATCCCTTGTATAACTCTCTTACTTTCCACTTTATATTATTTATCCAGAGAACGGTACACGATTCCAATCCACACGATTACACCGAAAATTGGAATGTTACATTTTTGCAATAACTTTTTATTTTACTTTAGTTTTCGTCTTTCATTTTTATCGTAGCCACAACATCGAGCATGCAGGATAAGAGAAGGAAAAAAAGGGAATGCCATACGAATGAATGAATAAAATAAAATTATAATGGATTGGTAATGCAAATAAAAAAAAATACAATATCATCAGCAAAAATGTTTCTGTAGCAGTAGGGCAGTTGTAAACTCCTGAAAAAGGGATGATGATGATGGTAACATGATAAAATTGCCACTTAAATTATTCAAAACTAGTATTATGTTGTGGTTAGTCAACAACAGAAATATAAAGTAATTTTTGATAGAATACAGATTGAAAATTTTTGTTGTAAAATGGATTTTTTTTTATTTTATTACAAAAAAAGTACAAAAATATGCTTTTATGTAATTTGACATTGAACAAGAGAGCTGGGACAAGTACCTTTTAAAAATTATTCCATTGTTGGACTAAGTGAATAAAATACTTTTCAAGAGATTTTCATACCGCATTTCGAGGAAAAAAGTTATTTTATTCATGAAGTAATTGAAAGCTATAAAAACTTTAAAATTCATTTTAAATTCATTAAAACACGAAATTTTCTGAAAATTTTAAACAATCTTGACAAAATTTCAAGAAATGTAATTTAGCTTTTCAATAATAAAATGCAGTTCTATCTTTGTTTTTCACAAAATAGAAAAAAAAGCTTAACTAGAACATCGCTCGTCCAGTGAATGACATTGTCCTATTTTTAGATTATTCATATGAAATTTATGCAGCAGTGTTTGAAATTGTTTTTGATTCATCTGAAAATGAAAAAACAAGGTTAGGTGAGAATTATAAAAAAATTAAATTGATGTTTTTAAATGGAATTTTTTCTTTTTTAGCGCAACAATAATGGGACATGTGATTGGACAAGGGAGTCAACTTAGTTCAGTGGTTAGCGTGCCGGACTAATGAGCGTAAGATCGTCGGTTCGAGACTCGAAATCATGAAAAACTTTTCTGACTCCAATTGTGCTCAAAATTTACTGAGATCTTTTAGAAACCCTTTAAGACCTTGTGGGGAGCTGAGTCAATTTTGAGGGCGCCTACTGGGAATGACAGGTAAAAAGCTACGACTTATTCCCCGGTATTTACTGAGAAAGACTTCGATTTCACAGTATGAAGTACAATAGGATTCCTCGAGAGACCGCGGTGCGAGCCATTATCATCTACAATTGAACATGTATTGTAACGATCATCAACGTCAGCTGGAAACAAAAGGCAAAGTTATTTAGTATAGATCAATCAATACAAACATATTACCTAAAACGTATTTTGATTGACTAAGAACCAAAAATCCGTTGAGTATAAGCCTTTTGAAATTTATGTACTACAAACTTCTATCAACTGTCTCGAATATAAACCAACGAATCAACTTCAATTTCAAGACAAATGGAGAAAAATCAACGGATATTCACGATATCAGTATCTCTTTCGACTGATCAGCCATCATTGAATTTTCTTTCATTATCAAATTCACTCACTCATCCACAAAAATCAATAACTTAATTCATGCAAACCAAAAATACGTTATCCAAACAGCAAAATTTATACTGAACACAAAATTTTAGACGAGATACAAGCAATTATCATAACTGATACTTTCCTCGAAAACGAAAACACGAGCAGAAAAGCGTGCCTGAATATGAGGCGAAGCAACATTTTATCAGATTGCAACTTAACTGACGTTATTAGCATTTATATTTGTGAATGTGTGTTGCTAATAATAACAAGGGTAACGTTCATAATAATAATATTTGCCTATTTTACATAATTTCCCAGTATAATCGGTCTTGCATCTTTTCAGTGCACATTGCATCATCATCATCATCATCATCATGTTACGTTTTACGGACAAGAACTTGTTATAAAAAAATATCTAATATTTTTGTTACAAATATACATGGGAAAGTCTCTTTAGAAAATAAATACTTGATGAAAGGCGTAGATAACTCGATGGACTGCATTTACAGGTTGAGACATCTGTGAAAATAAATGAAAAGAGGTAGATCGATAAACTCGACTCAAGCCAACAAAAATCCAGATTCCGAGGCAGCTGAACAAGAAAAATCATGACACAACCTCACATTCACCGTAAAGAAAAATGAAAATTGACGTTAAATAGAGCAAAAAAGAAAAAAAAATCAACATAAGTGCAGTCTTGTTGTGAAATCATGCTTTGGCGTTGTGTTGTATAAATGAATGTAAACGACAGAATTATTGATTTTCATTTACTTATCTGATTTTTGACCTCACATTTTCTCATTTTTAACGTCACATTTCTGTCTGCCAGTCTACAAGAAAACAAAGTTAGATAAAATCTTTATAGGCTACAAGAAAGTAAAAAAACGAAAAAAAAGAAGAAGAAAAAATCATGAAAAGTATCTCGATTATTATTCCAAGTGAAGGTATGAAGTACTTGGTACGTGGATTTGCTGAAAATTGTGATCAGTGAGTCGTTTAAAGAGACAGGTTAATCGTTGCTGGAATTTGTAAAGCAAATAGTTCGTACATCAAATATTTGCTGAGCCTAATAAAAAAATTTTATGTGTGAGGTGTGGAAGATAAAATAAAAAGTAATGTGAATAAAACAGCAAAGGCAAATCTCATGTGGTTTGATAACTGTTGATGATGTTACGTAATGAGAGTTTTTAGGATAAAAGGAAAGTTGGAAAGACACGTAGAAAATTTTCCCGTACATAACTTGGATGCACAACGCGCGTGTTCGCAAAAAGCTTGCACGGAAATGAATCATTAGTCGCTCAAATATTTAAGATGAAAATTATGACAATTTAAACATTTTCATACAAAAAAGTGGATATGACGTCGTCGACGTCGCCTATGAGAAATAAAACAAATAAAAAGTTTCTCAAAATTTTATAAAGACGTGGTTAAAATCGAAAACTCAAACAAATTATGACTAAGTTTTCACTCTGAATTTTGCTAAGCCAAATCGAGTCACAAGCAAAAAAACAGCATGAACAAGCCATAATTGGTTTTAATACCACTATTTACTCAAGCACACCGAGTACCTAAGAAACTATAAGACAATGCGCTTGCAGGTGAGTGCATAAAACATTTGTTAAATTAGCCAGAAGATTATCTCAAGTATATGTAGCACAATAATAATTTTCCAAGAAACTTTGCAAGGAAATTGAAACATTTTCTTTCGAAACTTACTCATATTGTTTGGATTGTTTTCGGAGAAATTTTCTTTCCACGCATGTCTTGAGCTCCTGCTTGAACTAAAAACCGGCGTTTTCGCTATTAATCACCTTGATGTCCTTGATCATTAGAGCTTGACCATAATATTTCTCTCCGATAATGATATCATGACGACGACGAATTTTGGGTCATTAACACACACACACGTTCTCGTAAAAATAAAATAGAGCAGCAAAAAAAAAAAGAGGTGTGCTGATCAATGACTTTAATGAATGACCAAAGAATTTGATAAGGGCTCTGTGGAAACATGCAACTAAATGGACGAAAATCCGTCCAAATGAAGATAGATATTCAAACATAAATTAACAATTAATCGGCAACATTTAGAGAAATGTTCGATTGCGTCTGTGCTTACCCTTAAAAGCAGTAAAAATCGTTTCAATGGTTTTTTTGTGTTTGTATATGTGTAAAATTCAACGCTGATGTTTGGGTTTCATTAGAATTTTTGCTCGGCTTTATTGATTAGCTCGCCTCAAATCTCCCACACAAAATAACAGACTTTGAAATAAATATTCAGTCATGTATCGCAAAAAGCTAATATTTTAACTGAAACGCAGTCAATTGTTAGACATCGAAGGAAAAACCATTGAAATTTTTCGCTTTTTGTTGCGAGGTACAATTAATAACGACTTTGCTTTTATTCGTTCTGATGCACATGCAAAACCAAACATTATTTTGATTTTCAAGTATGAACGAGTAGTTTCGTCAATTTTGTTTGTGATATTTTTAATTGAAGTTCAATACAAACAAAATAGCTCGTGTGGTATTCGTGGAATTTTAGTTTGCAATATAGATAAACACACTTAGCAATTATTTTTTAGAAAATCGTTCGTTCGTCCGTTATAAAATTCCAACTTTTTATTTAAAAAAATTGATGCGAAAATCTAGTGGTATTTAGCGAAACCTACGGGGGAAAAACGGGTTAGATTCATTCCTTTATAGATTGGGAATCAATCAAGGAGTCAAATTACTTACTAAATTAAAGTAAATTTTTACTTACTTGACTTAATTCCTTTTCACCCATTTTCAGAGGCATAGGGTCGCGGTGATTTCCCTCCAGTTTTGGCGGTTCGTTGCCAACGTTGCGATGGATCGCATGGTGAGATTGCGATCAATTGTGCGAATTTCGGCCTCCATACTTCGTCTCTAAGTTTTATGAGGAGCTCCGCGTCGCCTTGAGCCCTGAGGATTCCAGAAAAGAGCTTTTCTGCTGATATGATAGGTATCTATTGACGAGTTTTTGTGTGACGTCTCGCGCAAATAACAATGTCTCGCAGCCATACAAGAGGACTGATTTGGCCCTTAGGTCTGCAGATGATTTACTCCTAAGTTGATCGTTTCAGAATTCATATAGTTTTAAGGGATCATAAATTCATTCAAGAAATCAATATACTTCAATGGATTCTTAAGGCATCGATCTTACACGTTTTTCGTCCGTTAGGGAAATTTAAAAAAAAAGAAACACTAACAATAGCAAAATAACATCTAAACTATATATTCGATAGCTCTTGCTGCTGACAATATTGTCGGTTCTTATTCTCCCGCATCCTCTTGCTTAGCAGAAAAAAGTTTACTTGGCTAAAAACAATTTACATTGTTATTAAATTCATTGTTGTGCACATTCACAATTGACTTGCTCGCAGTTTTATGGTTTTTTCAGTGAATGACTCCATTAGTTCAACTCACAGTATGTGCGGAGTTCATTGTATGTGTGTGTATTTTTTAAATATAAAAACATTTACACACATATTAGAGGACAATTTACCATGCAAGAATTTGTTGTGCCATTATTCCAAATGTCTGTATGTGTGTCTTGCTTGCATTCCGACATTATTATTACAAAATAGTTGATTGTTTGAATTTGCTTTTGTAATATTTGTATGATGGTGGTTGTTATTGTTAGTAGCAATAATAATAATCCTTTACGTCGCACAGCTAAACTGCAGCTTAAAATGTTGTGTAAAAAACATTTAATGTCCCTGGAAAAACTGTGGCTTTTGTAGTCGTCGTCATCATCGTCGTTGAATGTGCTAAATTACTCAAAATTATTGCTAAACGATGCGATGAAGCGAAACACAATTCAACGAGATAGAGAGAGAAAGAGGCATTCGAACTAAAAATCCACATGAGCTGAATACAAAAAGTCATTCGCCGTATATTTTTCTATCAGACTTTCACATATAATAATATCGCAATAAATTGAATACTTTATGAGGCAATTTTCGATTGTTTATCTTCAATTGTATCGCTTCATTTTGTAAAATAAGGTAAATTTACTCAAATTCGTTCTCTCTATCTCCATTGTATGACCAATTTTGCAAATTGAATAAACTTTTTAGACACTAAAAGCGTAGCATCGTTTATTTATTTTTCCTCATCCTTTCAATTTATTAAAATGTTATCAATTTTAGACCACTATATGTTGCAGCGGTTACTGTTGTACGTCTGCATTGTAAGTTTACTGCTTTTAATTAAGTTTTGGGATCTGGTTTTGTGTTTTAGGCTACGGTAGTTTTATCATGAGAGCTCCTTTTTAAGTCTTCTACTGAAATAAAACCCGACACAGTAGTTTCAAAAGCATCGTAAAAACATAAATTAATCCAATTTGTGTTTTTTTTCGTAAAAATGACAAAATTCATTGACAAAAGTTTATGATTTATTTAATTGTCCGATCAAATGAACACCGAAAAATACATGCGTTCATTGTTAAAAATTATTGTTTATTTTTCGATGCTGTACAATTTTTTTTTCATCATCATCCTCTCAAACATCAACACAGATCACTTATGTTTACGTAAATATTATGTCAGCATGTCACTGCAGCGATTCGAGTCATTTCAATTTGTTGTTTTATTGGCTTATTTCACTTTTTTGTTTGTCGAAAACAAAATTTATGTGCAATTCTCGTTAGTTTGATGAAAACATGAATAATATTTTTATGGAATCTGTCGTTATTTTGTAATTGATTGAAACGAGTGTAAAACAATTAATTCGTGTTTCTGAGAAAAATAATTTTTTTTCCAAAAATATTCTTTTGAAATCAATCAGATAATTAAAATTTCATATATGGAGTTGAGAACAAAAGGTTTTTGTTCGAAAACCAGTGGAAACGAATAATAAAAATGATTTTTGAACAATTGAACAATGCTGTATAAAAATTATACAGGTTAATAAAAAAAATCGCCAAATAAGGCAACCTCTTAAAAAACTGAGAATTGATTTTAAAATAGTGAAAGTATTATTTCGAACATTATTTTACAAACTTCTTGAAAAATATCTTCAACTGCTTTTACTTACTGATAATCCAGAAGAAAAAAATTGAATTAGAAAAAAAAATCGCATTGGTAACAGTCAAATATCAAACGACTTGAATCTGTACAAATATAATAGGTCCATTCAAGATCACTCATCGCCTCCATCATGATTTTTTTATATATTTATTTCCATCATAATTGAATTTTTTGATGAATATTTTTGACTTTTATGATATATTTTAACGATTTATGATGTTTTTCGATAAATCAATCCATCTTATATAACTTAAATGCGTTCGATGAACAATTTTTTAGAAAAAATCTTTGATGTCCAGCAATCTTAAATGCACCCAATTTCTCATTTTTTGTCTGCAAAATTTGGGCTGGAAAAAGAATCAACTGCCTCCTATAAAAATCGTTTAAATTTGGTTGATATGCTATAACTGTGAGGAACCGACAAGCATATTATAATTGTTGTAAGTTCGTCTATAATGTTCTTTATGATAAAATAAATTCTAGTTATATTTGCAATGCATTTTTGTAACGTAATTCAACGCCCTACAACCTACAACCTTTTGAAGAGAAGGGAGCTAAGACTAATTTTGAAGCAAACCTGTGATATGAGTGTTATTGATTTACCAAAGGTTAGCTTTAAGAAGAAATTGAAGCAACTTTTTCTTGTTTCTTACTTTCGTTTTATGTTTCTTGTTTCATCCCGTGATCACTCTAACCAAATTAAACATCCCAACTGGGCCTGAGTTAGTATTGTAGAATTATCAATGTCAACTGAAAAATATAAGGTTTTTGGTCTTTAAGCTTTTTCCTCCCATTACATTTCTAAATAATTTTTGAAATCCAATAAAAATTAATTATAATCCGTATTATCAGAGCTCTTCATCAATAAAATGAGGAATATATGATCAAAATGAACAAGTGTTATAGTATGTGTTGTAAAGAAATATTTTAAATATTAAAAGTTGTTTCTGAAGTTATTTTTGGAAATATATGACTGTGTCATAAAAACAAAAAAAAAAAACCAGCTCGCAGCAAGTAAAAAATCCAATTTTCATGTTCGCGAGTGAAAACGCGAAACAAAAGGTCAATCTTGTTGTTCATTCAATTCAGAACAAAAAAAAAATGAAATAAAAAATCGAATGTAATAAACACACGTCGCGGTAGAAATAAATAAATAAATATAATAAAAATGCATGAATCATAAAATATTATTGAATGAGTTGCATTTTTGAGTTGGCCTTCGTGCGGTTTGTTTATTTGTGGTGGCGCAGTAGGACTGAACTCGTAATAATCGGGCGTCATGTGATTATTAATAACTGCTTCATCATGGGGTTGTTAGAGGAAATGCACGCACATGACATGGTGTCGATAGTGTTGGCGATGACGACAACGACGGAACTTTAGTAACATGTACTTTCAAGAAACATGAATTTTTTTCTTTACAAAATAATGGCAGTTAATGTCTTATTACTCGTAATCGTTTCTATAATATTAATAGAAAAAAATTATGTGAGGGTTAACTATTGTATTTAGCACTGGAGGTCACGTAACGAAGGAGTAAAGAAAATTATTAGACGTTATATATTTACCCAGACTACATAAACTCTAATTACTACAATAAGCTAATTGTGGCGTGGTGATGGTGATAATTGCTTTATGAACAGCAGTAGTCGCCATGTTTACTCAATAAATTCTACACTGCTGCAAGTTGTGCAAGTCATTCATTTGTGGCGCGTTAAGTTATGATCTTTTTTACGTACATCCACGCGCCTCGTGCTAATTTTAATTAATTTCATACATGATTACAGGAATAATCGAGAAAAGGCGTTTCATGTTAAATTTTTGCACACGTGAAAATTCGATGAAAAGTAGGACAGAACAAAAATTTTCAAGACAGTTTCGCAAGTGACCAACCCCAAACTTAAATTTATTAACGAGTGATTAACGCACCATGTTTCACGATAATTTCCGTTGACCTTTCCCAACCATGATTAACGGATTATTTAATCAATAAGAGTAATTAGTTATAATTAGTGACTTGTCTTTGGTTACTTTCCCAATATTTATGGCTCCGCGTTGAGTGACTAGCGAAAAAAATCGCCGCAATTTTTTTTTTGTTTTTACCAGAAATCAGAGATTTTATTTTACTGGTGACCGATAAAGTGTCGTATTTCCCATCTTTTGCAGCTCGCTGGGTACAATCTCTTAGATATTCTGTTGGTGTATCAAATTTAACCGAAAAATTCAGACATAATAAATTCGATGCTCATTTTCAGTAGAAAAAAAAGGAAAACAGCATATTGTGACCATTGAGCAGTAACGACGACGTCAAATCGTAAAGAAACGTAGAAAAGAAGAAAAAAGGTTCAAACGCGTTTGTTATAGAAATGTAACTTGATTTGTCAAAAAATTGTATCTTTTTTTTGTCAAATGTTTAGTCCATATTTGAAATCACATTAGGAATGGAAGCGAATGTATGATTTTTTGTATTTTTCCTTTTTTTCTCTGAAACGTCGAGAAAGGACACAAATGGGTTCGATTACAAGAAAATTTTTTCCACGCGTTTTTTTTTCCGAAAGTAGTGTACAAAAGGATTAGATTTATGAAAGTTGTAGTGAATTTTTGGCACCCTTTTTTGTCAACGACTCGACTTTTGAATCAATATTTTTGCGGTGGACGTCAGATAAATGGAATCGAAGTTTAAATTGACAGAAAAGGGATGTTGGTCTGAGGGAAAGATAATAAATAGGAAGCTGATTATTACTGTCACTCAATGTTGTTGTGCCTTTTGTATCTCTCATTCTCTGTCTCTTTAAAAAAAAGGGTCGCCTACCTGCGAAACACATCAATGGTCAATTTTATGACGGAAAAAAGGTTTTCTGAAAATGATAAAAACGGTCATTGTTTGACAGACACGCCATGCGGCCGCCATATCAGAAATCACAATTGAATGGCTAGCATCTCCTCGTAAATGATCGAAATCTTTTATTGTTCATGAAATCTGGATGCTCTTTGTTTTATTGTCGAGCAGCTCGAAAGGTGAGTGCGTGACGATCTTTATAGCGGTCTTGTCACCTCTGAGATTTTTTTATGCCTTAGCTTCTTTTATTATTCAACGTTGCACGTGTGTCGTCGACGATTTGCATGAAAAAAGCTTTGAGTGGCTTCAATTTATAATTGGGAGAAATAACGCCTCTTTTAACAGCAATAACTTTACCCAGTTTAAAGTTTTTGTGTCGAGAAGGAATTATGAGGAAGAAGAACTTATCTATTACTCACTGTTCAAGTCAACCAAAAAGTTTGTCCATTTTTCTATTGTTCTCTCAACTAGAAGAGCAAACGACGAAGACTTAGCCAAAAATTTTCTTCAGCAAAACTTTTCTTTTGTCTCAAACATCTCTCTGCTTGCTACCGCACCGTTTATTCGACCATTTTCGACAAAAACCAAAAAATTAGAAGGAAGAAAATAAATTTTTATTTCACTATCATTGAGCAATAATTTAGCTTATGTGTACCTGGTGCTTATTATTGAGATACTTTTTATTTCTTGGCTTCTAAATTCCCTGACATTCCATGTGTGTGCAAGCAAAAAGTTAAAGAAGAAATGGATTTTCTTGTCAACTAAACTTTAAAACAGTGTGAATGAATTTATATGTGAAAAAAAAACGAAAGACAGCAAAACTAAAATTTTAGCCAAGCAAAACTTTTGTTTGTCTAGTGAAGTGTGGAGGGAGAAAAAAACGATAAAAAATAGCATTTATGGCAGCCTGTTGTTGTATACGGAATGCTTATTATTATGGGAGATGTGAGGAGGCAGAGAGTTGTTGTTTAGACAATAAAAATAAATATTTCATTTAACTATCTTCTTGCCGTTTGTGAAATGAATATCTCAGGTGCGCCGTGAAGTAGAAATAAAATTTCCAGCAAAAAGTAAAAGAAAAGTATTTATGCATCGTTTATGAGGAGTATCTGCCTACGTGAAGGTGTAATATTTCGCACAGACAAGTAAATGTGACCAACGGACAAAAAACGGATGAGATTGATCCTTTAAGAAATCAGATTGATTTCTCAAAGAAACAAATTGATTTCTAAAGGATCATAAAATTCTACTTAGGGGTCTATTTGGCTTTTTAGGGCTCTATTTGACTCGCAAGAGGTCAACTTGACTTCCTAGAGATCCGTTCGACTCATAAATGATGAGTTACATAACACGTAAGAGTCAATTTGACTCCTCAGGAGTCTATTTGACTCCTCTGGGGTCTATTTGACTCATCAGGGGTCTATTTGACTCCTTAGGGGTCTATTTGACTCCTCAGGGGTCAACTTGACTCTTTAGAGTTCCATTTTGACTCCTTAGGGGTCTATTTGACTCATCAAGGGTCTATTTGACTCATCAGGGGTCTATTTGACTCCTCAGGGGTCAATTTGACTTGTTAGGAATCAGTCTAATCGCTTAAGGGATCAATCTCACCTGTTTTTCGTCCGTAGCGTGTGGAAGTTGTAGAGAAGGAGGAGTTGAAATATACAAAAGAGATGCTAAAATCATTATTTTAAAACGATCTTTAACACAAACCTTTTCTTTTCATAAGTCTTTTAGATTTATTGTTCAAGTTATTCTTTTTGCGTTATTGTGTGAAGAAGCGTCGTACACAGTTTGCTCCGGCAAGTGGAGCGAGAGAGGGAAAGAAGAAGTAGTTTAAGATCTATGTACCTGTTGGGGTGTTTGAAATGTTCAACATTGTTTGTGTCTATCGTGCATGCAAAATAATTCGAACTTTCCATTCATCCTTTTTATTTTAGCGCTTTTCATTTCAATCCTTTCTCCCATTCTCGTCCTACTCGCACAAATGGTGTTCCTCTAACGATAATGTGTTTGCTCCTAATATATTTTTAACACGCTTTTCTGTAGACATTCATCAATGCACGCGTGAACTCTTTCTTCTTTAACACTTGCTCCATACACACAGTTTACGAGATAAATTTACTGTTCTAACGACGTTTTACAGCAACCAAAGCGGGTTATGTCTTACAAACAAACGCAAAACCAGGCCGTGGCAACTTCCAGTTCAAAAGTTAGTGTAAGGAGATGTCTATTTCTTCACGTTATTTGCCTACATGCACTTGAGATATATTGTTCTTCGGTGGAAATTTATGTCTTTTAATATTTAAATAATTATATGTTTAGCGATTAATATACTTTTTGTGCGCACGTTTAAAATTTTGCGAACTTTTCCAAGGGGTTTGGGAAACGGCATGAGCATATCATTAACCCAACACGCTTTCATGCATTCGTATCGTGTTCGGGAGGTGTTTCTTGCTTGTCAGTGTGCTGATAGACAAGAGTAACACAAAACAGCAATAATGCTGTGGTTATAATATTTCAAAAACGTGCTAATGACTCACTTTATCAGATGTTGTTTTATTTTGTTGTTTGTTGGGTTACAATAAAAAGCGACGAAAAAGGTAAACGGAAAAACGAGAAATTATGAAAATTTTTGGATCTGCTCCTTTTCAGTTTATTCTTTTTCGCGGAACGCCAACTAGAGCGCGTGTTTGAATGTGTTTAAAAATTAAAAGAAAGACAAGACGTCTCGTACCGTGTCTTAGGCCTCACACACACACACATGATGTTTGATTTATGATTATTTCTGCGAAGTAAGAAAAATGATATTAAGTGAATTTTCATGTTGAGACTTGACAAGGCGTGTATTGTTATTACACAAGAAATTAAAAAGTGTGTTTAAACTTTGAATTGTTGTTTGTCGAAAACAAGTTAACTTTGATGAATAGCTTAATATTGAAGAAAAAGTCATCTGAATATGTTGAATGATAGAAGACTGCATTTTTGAATAAATTTCTGAGAAAATTGTCTGCATAATATATTCTTATTCTACGAATTAATAATTTCTTGCAAAATACAGAAATCAAATAGCCACAGGTAGATAGTTAGTTAGAAAAACATCGGAACTGTTAAAATCTAATTCCAAATTAGAACATTATGTCTCTTGCAAATCCAATGGAGCATAAAAATGATAAAAATTGAATTAAAAATTAAAACTTTTTAAGCTTTTTTTTAATCAATTTAAAATATTTTGTGTCGGAGTAAGTATTTTAATATGAATTCTGTTGTCTAAAAATATTTTCATATTTTTTAAAATATTTTTTTAATTTTTTTTAATAATAATTTTTTTTCTCCAAAATTAGTGAATTTTTCACAATTCTGTGACATTTACTTTTTCAGATTTTTTTTTTTGTATTTTATCTATTACCTGAATGTTTTTTAAAACAAATCTTAATGCAACAAGATATAATTCCGAAAATATTGATATCGATCAAAAATTTTATAATTGAAATTTGATTCGATTTTACCAATTCCGTAAAAAAATTGTGGTACAAAAAGTTTAATTTTAATTAGAGCGTTATTTAGAATTTGTTGTGTAAAAATTTGAAATTTAATTTAAATAAATAAAATTAATGTTTTAAATTTTCTATTTATTAATGCTTTAAATATAATGTTGTATGATGTTTTTTTTTAATAATTTATCTTTTTTTATAGTATAAAATTAATTTATTTAATTAAACTTTCAAGTACCAGAAAAAATATACTTCTTTTACTGACTTTGTTCATTTTAAAAAAATATATTTTTTAAACTGAGCACAAAACTTACAAAGCGCAATAAATTTAACGGACCTTTGACTTATCAATGTACCAAAATACAAAGCTAATTTGCCAATTGCATGTTTTGTACACTCAATATACGTTCAAGTAGTCCAAAAAATAATGTCATTCCACAAAATAAACATATACTTACCCTTATTGAAATATACAAAGTAGTAAACGAAATACATCATTTTATTCATTCATAAAGAATGCAAAACAAAAATTCCCGACGCGCATGTCGTACTCTACATTTCAAAAAATTTTCCCCACATTTTCGAAAAATATTACTTCGAAAATATTTCCACAGTCACACACAAGAGGGGAAAGTTGCAGCGCAAAAATTTCCATTGTACATACAGGGGTTTTGCTGCTTGAAAAACCGCTACAAATATTGTGCAAGTTAGTTCTATTGGAGCATTCACAACGGTCGGACATAGTTTCGAAGCATTTCGTATAATTCTTGCTTTGAAGGCAAAACAGCAAATGAATAAAAAGTGAATAAAATTAAAAACATAAATTTTACGTGGATTTCGTTCTGCAGTGATACAAAAAGTTTTGATTCAAAGAAAAATAAGAAAAAAGTTTTACCGAAAATAAATAGTGAATACAAAAGAAAAATATAAGAAAATTTGCAAAAATGTCAAGTGCGGTTATGATAATGCTCGACAGCATTTAGTGGACTCGGTATGTGGTCTCGTTTAACATCTAGACAGTGGATTAAGTTATTGTCGTCGACATACACACATTGAGATAATGCCAAAAAAAGGTTAATAAAGTTATCGACTTCGTGAAATACAAAAAAAATATACTTTGAGTGGTTGTTGTTGTTATAATATTCCAATACACGAAACGAAAAAAGATTATTTTTCGAAAAAAGGAAAAAAAAAATAAAAGGGAAAATAAAAATAACCATTACTGTATTTTTTCGCACACTTACAAGAAAAAAAATAGACAAAAATCTGTGTCGAAAAGTGGATTTGAGGGTGTGGATTTCAATAAACAAATTGGGATTTGTCATAAAATACATGTCCTTGTGTTGTCGTTAGTCTTCTTTCTATTGTCGTTGATCTGCATTGTGAAGCTAAACATTTCGTAAAGCAAGAAAAAAAGTCAATATAGACACAAGTGTAGTGCGAAACTCTTCTCTTCATGGTTCACGTACAACGCACAAGAAAAATATAAATGTCTAAGGAAAGTTTTCCCTCAAGTCAAAAAGAAGAAAACGAAGAAGAAGAAAAAAAGTGTCTGTGAGCAGGGGTGTGAGAAAGTAATAATAATACATATATACAAAATAATAATAATAAAAAAAATAAAACAGAAGAATGTTGAACCAGCAGCACCCAGCGAAAGAAAAGTGAACTTGTACATCAAACATTGGATATATAAAAAAAAACGTGAAGCAAAATAAAGACGAGAAAAATATTTCAAGCACGCATCCTTCCTCATAGAGAGAGAAAAAAAAACTCTTGTAGGTAGGTAACTACACATGTTTCAGTTCTTTTTCATGCGTGTCGTATCACATTTTATTTATTTTTTTTTTTATTTTTAAAAGTATTTGTCATTGTCGAGTACTTCAATATGTTCCGGTACCGAAGTGTTATCGAGGATGTTACAACTTTTTAAAATTTTTCTAAAAAGTTAGTTTTACATTTTTAATGATGGAGAATTCGATGAACTTTTACTTTATGTAAAAGTATTGTTCAACTTTTGCTTAAATTTTTAATTCTGAGATAATGGGAGATGGGAAAATTATATTTTTTCCTAGAATTCAAATTCATTTCCCAAAATTAGATTATTAATATTTCACCCGTAAATATTTTTAAAAAATCTACATAATGCTATAAATTATTTTAAGTATTTTTGGTGATGGACGAGTAATTTAATTTAAAAAAAATTTAAACGAGTAATTTTTAAATTTAAAAACTTTTTTCAAAAAATTAACTTAAATTAGTTTCCAATGATTTTTTGAAACTGCCTCGGAAATTTTTAAATTTAACAAATAGTTTTTTTAAAGAAAATTTACAAAATTTTTATTAAAAACTAAAATTTTACTATTTTTCCATAAATATTTAATTTTTTTTCGTGATTTTTTTGAAAATTTTCTAGGAACTCAAAACTTTTTCTCACCACCGACTTTTAACTTTCTTGAAACTTTTAACAAGTTGTAAACTTGTAATGACTGAAAAATTTCGACATGTTAACAGCAGATTATTTGACATTCTTTTTTATCTTGATCAGCAGATCCAATCGATAAATGGTATTGAAATAGATGATGACGCGAAAATATTTAAGAGTTATTTTTAGCTTGAATTTATAAATTTAGAAGAAAAATAATAATTACAAGGCATTTGTCTTAAAAGGGATGACTTTGCGGTCTCAGTCCATTTACGGTCAAATTTAAATGAGAGACGTGCGAAAAGTTTGAAACTTTGTCCAAAACTTTGCCTTAATCTTCTTATTGCGTCACAAGATTTTATTATAGATTACAACAAAAGTGGTCAATTTCTGTCTGACCGTTGTCGTGACCGCGTCAATTTAAAGTTATCTGAACAAGGTCATCGGAAAATAACTACAAAAATCAACATTTCCTCCCGAGGATTGAAAAGTTTTTTTTTTGTTTTAAAGCGCAAAAAATAATAAAGCAATGTTTCATTTGTGATTTTATAACCTGACCTGTGGCAATTTAATAGTCATTAGTTCAAGCATTTCACGCAGTAGGTTACAAATACAAATAACGATAACAACTGTGTGCTAATGACAGAATTAATTCAATCGCCGCGTACAAAGCCTCTCTGGCGTGGTGGTGTCTCCGCTGTGTGTGTTTGTGAGAATAATTGTGTATAATGTACAAAAGTCATGCCATTAATAAATAAACAAACATTCGACATCTATATTTACTGGTATTACCCTTTTCAAAGCACATGACTCAAGTCCTTTTTATATTAAAATAATAATCTATAATATGTTATGCTTCTGATTAATTTTATTATTTTCATTATTATTAGATACAGCAAGCAAATTATACCGAATTCTCTTGTCATTCCACTGTGTTGTTTTTAGGATAGAGTCGAGTCGAGTCGAGTATTTATGTTCCAATTTGAGCAATATTGATTATTTTATTGTACAATAATACACAAGTCACACACATGCCAGAACATTGTTTTAAATAGGAGCAAATAATCATAAATATGCATGACGATAAGTATCTAATCAAAATTTATCTCGACCCTTTTCGATGCTCGTGTGTCGCTGCGTGATGTCGGAATATAGCGACTGATAGGGAAAATATGCCGGTTTGACCCGGAATTGGCAAACATCCCCCATATCATAATTTATTCCATTGTTGATCAATTGGGTGATAAGGGAATTTCTGAAAATTTATAAGAGGCTCTTAATTACAAACTTTGATTTATGTGCTGAAAAATTCAAATGTACGCCGAAAAATGGAGGCCATTGGCATTTTTCATGGGAGCAACATGAGCGCAACAAGCCTTTGTTTAAAAATTAATGAATTCCTAACATATAACTTTATGCAGACTACAAAGTTTGTTCATTGTGAACGCAAATATATAACAAGCTGTGACTATTATTAAATTTAAATTACATGTTCGCTTTTCAACAAACATGGAAAAATTTTTACGTGGAAATTATTCATAATAATTACTTATTTAGCTCCCTCTGCGGCGCACGCTGCCAACTTGTGATTTTTGAACACTTTTTCTCCCATAACTTAATCACGAAAGAAAAAAGAGCAAAAAAAAAATTAAAATTTAATTATTATTTTATTCACTGTTTGATATTTCCTCGAAACTCCTCATACACACCTTTTTGACTTATTTTTCATACATTTCCCAATAAATCAAATTAATTAAAAATTGGTAAATTGATGCGATATCGATCGCAAAGACCAGGAAAAAAATGTAGGTTCTCACAGGAAATGGAGTATTTTAAAATGAAAACTTTTAAATAAATATATATTCAGCAACATCTAATGAAAGTTCAAACGAATTGATTAATTAAGAGCTATTAAATATTCCATCTGAGCAGGATTCAATTAAAAGAAAATAAATTATTTATCAACACGAAAGGAGGACGAGTACGGTGGAATGAGACAATATTGATTGGCAGCAGCTTCAAAATACACTTGGAATAAATTAAGTGGTACTTATTGATAAGATATTGTGTGTTTTTTGAATTATTTTCGATCGAAGAGACAAAAATAATAACGGAAAGTTTTAAAGATTTTGCAATAAATTGATATAATCTTTCTAGAAGGTTAATCCTCTTCTGTTATTGCCGAAGAAAACAAAATAAACTTGAATTTTCTATAATAAGATTTTCTTGTGAAATGTAAGAAAATCCATATAATTTTACACCGATTTTTTTTTCTTTTTTTTTCAGTTAGGCCACTCCAAATTAACTCAATATTTTTTCCGACGCTTCGTTAAGAAATCAAAATAAAAATTATAAAAATAATTTTTTTTCTAAATTATTTTTAATAAATTTTAATTATTTTTTCGGATTTTTCCTCACTTTTGAAAAAAATTCTGAACCTGAACAAAATTTAAAAAAAAAACTCAAAAATAATTTTAAAAAAATTTAAAAAATAATTTAGATTTTATTGTTTTGATTTTTTATTATTTTTTCTAGTTCAATAAACATTTAAGCATGAAAAAACAAAAAAAAATTTTAATTATTTTTTCGTATTTTAATTATAAAAACCTCAAAAATAAAAATAATTTAAAAAAAATCTAAAAAATAATTTAGATTTTATTGTTTTGATAACGAAACTCCGAGATTTTATTTTTTTTATTTGATTTAAAAAATTTGACAAAATTATTTTTATTTGAAACGGCCTTTCTTGCAAACGAAAATTGAAAGATGGACACAAGTAGAAAAAGTTAATTCCCAAAATAGCAACTTTTTACAATACTACAGAAGAACAAACAAAAATAGAGCAGAAAAACAAGAGATTTTTATCAATTCATATTCATTTTGTTGTTTGTGACAGACAATGACACCAACGAGTCGAAGCGAAGCAGGCACATGCTAATTATAATCCGAATCGCAAACATAATACCAGCACAGACAACAAGGAATAACCGCTATTTGCATACCAAAAGTTTACCTTTCGACGCGGTGTAAGGTGCTTGAACGCGAAGAATCGCAGAAAAAGTAGATGAATGATAAGAACGTCACTGACATTAAGTATAATGTAACAACAATGTCACTTACTTTTCATTTCTCTGGCGTTCTCTTTCATTCGTTAAATCGTAGTAATAAAAAAATAAACCGGCTCGATTCTCAGGGTTAGACAAAGGTTATGTTTATAATCCCGCTTGTAACGATGACTAATGGAAAAGCATTTGTGTTAAAAATACTACAGCACAATGAAAAAAAAAAATTGTTACTTTGAATGAAAAATAACAGAACATGCTTTTTTTAATGTCATAATAAATGTGGTTGCTTTTAACTTCGTGAACGTACACCATGCCATGATAAACAAGAACATTACTAATGTTACTGTTGTTCTCATTTCATTCTCTAAAAATCTCTTTTCTTTCTTTTGCAGGATTTTTCATGTGAAACACAGTGGATGCAGTTTATAAAACAATACACACACACAAAAAATAAAGTAAAATATTGTGCCGCATTTATTTAAAAGTCATTCTGGTGGAAAAAATACAGCGCAGAATAACACGTACTTTTAAAAACATTAATTACGTAAATTGTTTGTGAATTGTGAGTGTGATAGCACACAACACAAGGAAGAAAATTTTAAAAATTGTGCAACAAAAAATAAAACAACGAGAAGAGACGAAGAAATAATTTATTTTTACATCCTCGTTAGATCACTTGAATAAAGTTTACACATATTATCAACTTATGGTGTTACTCTGGTGTAATATGAATGAAATAAAGTTGTGAACACGAAACGACTAAAAAAAAATCAAGTGAATCCAGTGAACCCGATTATGTTGATGTTGATTAATTATCAAAAGTTCAGCAAAAAACATCTTTAATAACGACATAATGGGTGGAATTTTGAGATTAATACAACTGCTTCTACACAATTTGCTGCTCTTGCTAAGTGGTAAGTACAAAAAAATATGTGACTTTAATGTTAATTGGGTTATAATTGACAGACGCTAGTCTGTTTCGAATTATTTTGTGAACGTCGAATTGGACCGAAACTGTTTAAGGCGATTAAATTTTTTTTTTCAATTTTTGTGGATCCAAATTTTGTAGAAAAAATTCACGGGGAGAAATTAAATGTGAAATTTTTTTACGTCTTTAACATTTTTTGATCGAAAAAAAAATGAATTAAACCTGCCTTAATAATTATTTCGATAATCATATAATTTTTAAAAATTTATTATTTCAAAATTTATTTTTAAAATTTGAAAAAAAATTAGTACATATCAAATTATCTTAAATTAGTATCAAAAGAATTTTATTTTTAAAATAAAAACATAAAAAATAAGAAATTTTAAAATATTATATTTAATGAAGTTCAATAAAAACGTTTGAAAATTTATAAGTAAAAAATAATAAAAAAATGTTTGTTCTCCCCTTTTCTCATCAAAATGGAACAAAAACGAAATTATTAAATTTATTCGCCTTAATTAATTTCGCTCGATAACAATTATTACCAGACATCTCCACTTTATCTCTCTTTTTGTGTATAATGTGGTTGTCAGAGTACCCCGAGTACCCTCAATCAATAACACTGGATCGACCTACATATCAATAATAAATTGATATAAAAAAAAAGTTGAAATGTGTTACTTAAATGTAAATTTATGCACGAGAAAAGGTACCTACAGAGGACTTGTCAGCTCTTATTCGATTCACTCATGCAAAAATACATTGATAATAACACAGTGAATTGAACTTTTTTTTGGCAGATTTGTGAATGCATTTACAGTTCTTCTATACGACTCGTGATTGTGAGTAATAAATGAGATACACACAATCTGTCTCCAAACATTTATATTTTTTTGTATGTTTGCAATTTTTTTTTGTTGGCATTTATTCAAAAAATTTTCGGAACGGGAAAGCAGATAAATGAAAAATAATTGAATTGAAAAGAATTATCTCTAATTGCATAAAAGCTCAATTCAATTTTTGTATTATTTTATTTTTATTGGGTTGAACGTGTTTTGTTTTGACCGTAGCTTCGTGATTAATAATTAAACTGAAATTTGTCAATTGTCTGTCAATTTGTGTGTTTATTAATAAAGCCGCATTACATACGAACCAGAAAGAAAGTTCTCATTATTTTATTGGTCAAAAAGGGAACACAATCGAGGTCATCGTTAAATTTTTAGGGGAAAAAATTCTAGAAATTTAATATTTTTTTATGCTGTTTAAGAGGAATCCTCAGTCGCCTTAATTGGGTCAAACAACCTTTTCACCGACGACAACAACCTATTCAAATGTCTCTCCTTTTTCATTTTCTATGCTTCTAAAGAAATATTTTAACAACCTCTCGACTTTGCTCGAGAATGCTTGTTGTTGTTTATTCCACATGTATGTATATGTACCTATTTCGATGTCGTAGGTTGAATACACTTAAACTTTTATTCTTGCAAGAAAACTAACAACTTTTGCTGCTGCATGGAAGAAAATTTTCTTTTTAGAAAAAGTAACATAATTTTAGAGCAAGAAATGTGGATCCATGGAAATGTGTTCAAGAGTGCGTCATAATAAATAATAAAAGAACAATTTTATTCCATTTTCTGTGTAAGGAAATGTTCTCATGCAAGAACTTTTAATGAAAATGGTTTACGGTGAAAATGTTTATAATTATGAGCAATCAAAATTATGTATACACAGCTTAACGAAACGTTGATGTTGCTGTAAAAACATTGTTTTACACTTTGAAGTATTACGTGTTTTTTACAACAACAACATCCTTTTGATAGGTTTCTCGTGTAATTATCATGAATTATTGACGGATTTACTAACAAAAACTTGCCGGGTTATGACTTTAATCAACTTCGTGGAACAAAAGACGACCGGAAAACTTTTTTTCTACCTTAAATTGCCGTTAGCTATGATTAACGTTCAATTTTGCCTCGTAGTCGCATGTATTTATTTTCATAATGATTCTAGGTAGTAGCGAATAAAAATGAGGAAACCGAGACCAGTTCTTCCTTTTTTGCTTTCCCTTCTAATACACACGCATGAAATGACAGGAAATCATTTGTTGTTTTGTTTTACCCTCATTATTTACGTTTCTTTCTGATGATCTGAATTCCCGCTTCACGAACATTTTTTCTAGCCATAGATATATCTTGTCATTTGCTATTTTCGATTTTTTTTTCTTGTATATAAAATGAGATAGGAACACACAGAATGGAAAATTCCTGGGCCTTGTCGCACAAAAAAAATAATTAACAAAGTATAGATTTTTCCTCTGCTACTACTTAGCAGTACAAAATTATAAATGGTAAATAACTTTAGGAACAAATTTCAATCAATAACTCATTTCAGTTAATTTTTTGACATAAATGGCGTCGGATAAAACAGGGCATTTTTTGACTCCCGCCCCCCTATAATCGCAAATCGTCGAAATCCAGTAACCCCCCTAATTAACGACGTATTTTTTTAACATGACCCCTATCCTCCCCTCACTGAAAAGGTAATTTAAAATATTAGTTCAAATTTCATTGGAAATTTGTCAAAAATTTTGAAAAAAAAAAATCATTTAAATAAAAAACTGAGCAAAAAAGCTTTCAAATTCGGAAATACTTTAAATATTATTTTGATGAATTCAAATTAAAAATTTTTTAAATCTTGAATTTAGGATATTTTTTAAGACGTTGTAAATTGCCCCCCCCTCTCCCCTTCGTCGAAATCCATTGTAAATTTGATGAATTAAAGTATCCCTTATATTTTTCAACTAGGGAAAAAATCTGTTCTAGTTTTTTTTTCGACTAGGAGTAAAAAAAATCTTACCTTGTGAACTCCCTTAGGAGAAAAAACTTTTATAGTTCGATTTCCTAAAAAAAAATTTAGTCTAGGATATAAATTGGGAAATTACATTATAGGATATATAAATAGGTCAACCAATAAATTTGACTTTCTAGTGCAAATTAAATTAAACCATATTGCTTTTCTATTAAGAACTTTCAAAGTTTCTGTCAAAATTTTTGCTTTTGATATTATTTTTACACTAAGAAAGTCTTGAAGTGGCTCTTTTGCTTTCTCGAATCCCACATGGTTACTCAATGGCACCTTCTGATGAAAAAAAAATCTGGTAATTTTCCATCCTGTGTGTAACGAATGACAACCTCTCATTGATGTTTCAATCTAGCACTGAAACAATATGTTCTCGTTCATCAATAACGTAAAAGACGTCGTAACATTAGCTCGAAACTTTGACTATTTCAACTAATGATAATGAGAAAAGTTTTTCGGGACCTTTTACACTCGCAAATTGTATACCTACTTTACAGCGAAAAGGAAGGGAAAATTGAGTGATTTAAAAAAGATTTTTATATCGCCCTTTTGCGCTGTATGTGTTTCTAGTCACGCGCGCAACAAAGTTACACATTGTTAAATTTACAGCAAAAATCAAAATTCAGACGACGTTTCAAAAGCGAAATCAATTAAAATCGATAAGTTAAAGTGTTGTGCGATTGGACACGCCGAACGAAAGGTGAGACCAATTAAAAGTGATTCCTATTCGTGACTATTTGATGCGACGTGATTTTGTTGCGAAATTTTCAATGAACACAATTCCAAGGTAAATTTGTATCCGTCCGTTTCCAAATGCCGAAAAAGACAAAAAAAAAGGGATCATGCATAATTTTCGAGTATTTTATAACGAAATGAATGGCGGTTCAAAAAGGTTGTGCGCTTCAGTTTTCTTCTCTCTGGTATTTTTTTTTCTATTCCATTCAAAAATCATTGACATTCTACAAAATTACCATAATAACGTTTACATGCCAGTCGACGACAGAGAGACCACTATTCAAACACAGACAATCGAAAAATTAGAAATTTTTCATCTTTTTAAGCGCGCCTTGAGGAATTTGCTCTCGAAATATTTTATGATGATCATTAAACATTTATTTTATATTCATATCGTTTCATTTAACAAAATCATGTGGATGCCGTCTCTCGACAATGACGATCAAGAAAATGTTGCTCGTTGAAACGTATTGTGCAAACATTCGTCTTTGGCATTGGTGGTTGGCGGCAGTAGCAGCAGCAGCGACGGCAATTAATAACTAATCAGTTGATCAAATAAAAGCTGCTTGTGTTCATGAAAAAAAGGGGTGCCATGTCGAACGTCTATCGATACAAAGGTAGCAAAGTCATAATTTCATGAAAGCCGTGTAAAAAATAATAAAATTTTGCCTTTTGGTGTTTTTAACATAATTTCACCATTAAATTTGGTTTATTATATTTTACTACACGCTTCGAAATAAAAGGCATTCTACCTGCGTTTCCTCGTCTGATGCTTTGCTTTTACTTTTTCCACATGAAAAATCATTTCATAAATGTAAATATTGTATATTCAAGAGATTATAGAAATATATTTTTTTTTCCATAATCATGATGATTTCTGACTCAATTCCTTTTATTTTTGTTTTTAAAGGAATTTATATCAGTATTTTTAAGAAAATAAAAAAAAATAGCTAGATGGATGACGAGGCACGATGGGACTGCTTAAGCAAAAGAAGAAGAATAAGAGGGAAAAAACAAACAGTTTTAGGAAAATTGAAAGGACGAACGACCATTGGGACTCAGTTAGTTGAAATATTGTTTTTTGATGATACTAATTTTATTTTTCTCGTTCGATTTCTTTTTTTTTTATCTTGATGTAAATTTGTGGAAAAAAATAATTGTTTTGAGTTTTTCGTCTCCTATCATAAAATTCAAACGGTCTAGTTTATTTTTACTTTGAATAGTCATCAACATATTTTAATAAATTTTTTTTTGAGGTCTCGAACTTTTTTTTTATTCATTTTTAATAATATTTTATTTCAAAAATATTAAATTCTCAGAGAAAATTTTAATTTATTTAACAATAAAACAATCATATCAAATAACAGCTTAATAAATAAATACAAATTCAACGAAATATTATTTTTTTTTACTTTATCAATAAATTTTATTAATTTTTTTTATAAAGCTGATAAATGGCACATATTTCAAAGAACTGTTATTCTATACATTTTTTTTTGTATGATATTGTTGCTTCCAAAAAAGATCATTTTTCACATCGATATTGATATCCATCAACATCAATTTTTTTATAAGTTTTTTCTCCGCTTATTTTTTGTCCAAAATATCATAAAATGTTGCAAAAAATGGTAGCGCAGACAAAAAGTTTGTTATATTCGATATTAATTTTGATTAATTTAACTTTGATAATATTTTTTGTCAAAAAAAAACTGACACATTTTCTGTTGGATAAAAAATGCGAAAAAATTTATTTATTACAAAACACATTTTTACGTGGGCTTACGCACCTTTTGCTTTTATTTATCATAATATTTTGCGAGTAGCTCTTTATTTATCATTTAAATGTTTGACAATATTAGATAGCATATTTTTCACTTTTTTTCAAAATTAATTTTTTTGTTGTGAAAAACCAACAAATGTCCTTGAAACTGCCGTCAAAGTCAACTTCGTTTACGACTTGATGAGAAAAAGAGAACCCCCGCATTTATTAATGCGTAAGGTAAATGGGCTAAAATTCTTGCGTTAAAGAACCTGGTAACAAAACTTGAATAATTTAGATAAATGAGAGACTTATGCTGAATGTCATGTATAATATTTCCTCATTCATTTTCGTTTTTTTTTGTCTGTACTTTTTCACAGAACCACTTGTATGTGCAAAAAAAAATTTTTTTTCTTCTGTATCTTGGTTCTTTTCGTGTTATGTCAAAGCATTATGGATGCCATAAATTATTTTGTATGATGTGAGAATGATATACTTTTTTCATGCTTTTCTTATGAATGAGTGAGCTTCGAGCGTCGTGTGACAAAAGACAAATAATATAAAACAATAATAATAAGCAGAAAATGAGACGAGAGAAAAAAAAAACGTTTTTCTGGATTACCTTCTGGATGGTAGAAACAAAAAAAAATTCGTGGCTGACAATGATAATTTAATTATCTTTGGGGGACACACGTGTGCGACTGTTTAGTCAGACGCCCAGTACCTAATGGATTAACATGAATTATGAGTGTATGTCACTATGCGGTAAAAGTGTATTGAAAAAAAAGGAAAAAAATAATTTTGTTGATGTTTATTTCTAATCAGCAGCAAGTCATACACAAGAAAAAGTTATTTTTTTCCATAATTATAATAATGATTCAAAGACATATTTAATTTTCTGGAGTGCTGGGTAATGATTTATTTTTCCACGAGAAAAATATTTTAATTAAAATGAAGGGATAATCTGGTGGTTGATCTTTTTTACGGGAAAAGCTTTTAAAATAATGGATTATTCCGCAATTTGTTCTTCATTCGAACCGGGATGACAGTTAAAAACGGTCTCTTTTAAAAGTAATCCCACATACGCCAAACATAATTTCACAATTTGACGTCTAAATTAACGTGGTAAAACACACAAATTAGGCCAATTTCGAAATAATGCAATAAAAATCTCGCACAGTCACAATTTATGTCAAAGTTTGATACTAAAGCACTCCACCATGAAGCAATGCATCGGATTTAGGCTTTTCGTATCACGTCATGAAACACGTTGTGACAGCAGAATAACAAAAATCGGTTTAGAAGCCTTCGCACGCAGTATATATTGATTTATTACATCTCACAGAAAAAAAAAGTTTGTCCGCTCGTCGAGCTTCACTCATTGTTGGAGCACTGGCACATTCTCTAATCTCTCGTTAGTGTTGTTTGTGTCAACTGCTTTTGTTGTGTGCTTTTTTGTCATCGTTAGCAATACCAACAACCAACAAACTTTGATCTTGTTTGCATCATCGTGACATTCGCACGAAAAAATGCGATTTTTCATGTGGAAATAATTGAAAAAGACATTTTTTTGGTTAAAATTTTTCAATTTCGTCTCAAATCAAACGAAAATATGTCGATCAAAGTACGAAGAAAAATAAATAATGGTACCTGTCATTTTATTTACACGTTTACACGTTGCCGTGAGAGAAAAAACGAGAAAACTTCCTGGCTGTCATTGTTGGGGGAACACCATTAATTTTGTTATTTGCTCACTTTAATGTGCTCGGCGCTACCTAAATGATTTAGAATAATGCTTATGATGGTAATTCCTTCTATTCAGACTCATTCGCACGATAGCAGTGTTTGAAACCAGAGCTACCACAAACCAAACAACAACTATAGTCTGTATTCCACCAAAAATAAAACAGGCAGATTGACTAGAAACAACAACACTAAACTTTCTACATCGCACATATAAATTCACTATTCATGACGGGGATGGAGATTTCGTTAAGCCATTGTTATATATTTATTTTTTGTGTGTTTTGACCTATATTTATACAATTCGTCGGTCGTTTTTTTTCACTTTGTGCTACACGTGTGTGTTTGTTTTTTTGCTGATCTCTGTCCTGAAAACGTTTTGGTTTTTAGCAATTTTATAAAATAATTTGTTTGTGGGGGAGACAAAAAAAAGAGAAAATAAGCGAAAAAATCCATACAAAGCACAAAATATGCGAAGAAGAGACAGGCAACTATCCTTGTTTCCTGCTGGAAAAAGAGCTGGCTATAAATTTATGGGTCATAGAGGTGAACGAAATAAATGCCACACATAATCAAGTTAAAACCAACAAAATTCAATCTTTGCCGCAAAGCAGAAACGTTTGCATTATTTAGCTCCATTCAATGTATGGTCGTCTGAGACAAAGTCTACCTAAGCTAGACAAATACCTACCTTGCGGGATGAAATGGTTATTTTTTAAGATCCTGAGGGTTTATAAAAAAGTCTTATATTTTTTTTTACAAATTTTTCCAAATAAATTTTAAATTTAATTTGTTAAAATTTTCTGAAAATCATGTAAAACTTCGGAAAAATTCTTTAAAATTAAATATTTTCAAATTTTTATCTCCGAAGTTCCCAGGAAATTTCATAAAAAATTTTTTTTTTTAAATTAGGAAAATTCCAGGAAAATATGAAAACCAAGACATAACTTTCTTAATGATTTAAAAAAAAATAGTAAATAAATAAATTGGAAAGCCTTATTTTCAAACATCTAAATAACCATCTCGTTCCACAGGGTTTCCTATATTCCATATGCAGTGTTCAGAAAGAGGATGATACAGCTTATTTTTCCTAAGGAACTACAAGGAAATTGCAGATGATACCAATTTTATGACCGTTTTATTAAATTTGTGGTTAGCTATATATTGGGCCGTAATGTTTGTGACATAATACGCCTAGGTTTCAATAAATTTTTGGAAATCGTTTAACTAACGTCATATTTTTGTTATGGTTAACCTTGATATTTGTCACCAAAATAAGTGATGTGGGTGGAGAAGAAAAGTGCTCAATCTTGATCTAGGAATCTTAAGCGATAATTTGTGTAAAATTTATCAGGCAAGTCATTATTAAAGACATTTTGCAACCACAAACGATAAAACTTTTCTAACAAAACTTAAAGCCGCAATTTAATGACATTGATTCCACATGAAAATATAAAAAAAACTTTTTCTTTTGTAATAATTAACGATTTTTTGTGAGACAATATATATGTTAGGTACTTATATAAGCTATATGAATAAAATTAAACATTCAACAATATTTGACCTAAAACTTTTCCGTTCACTTTAAATTTGTTCTCTTCGTGTCTCTCGTACAGTCTCGATACATTTTCCACTCTAATAGCCATTCCTTCCTTCCGGAAACATAAAATACTGCAAAGACATTAATAGATCGTTATATTTGAAGGCCTTTAAATTTATGTTATTAACGCAAGCAAGCAAGCAGGCAGCCGAGCAAGAGTGATATAACAATAAAAGTACAAGTATAATATAACAGCCAGCAACAACAACAACAACGACAAAAAGAATGTTTAAAAAGGGAAAATATTATCGGTATGCTATATAAATTATCTTTTGCTGACAACAACGACTACGACCGACATTACTGCTGTCTCATCATGATCAACATCGTATTATGATAGAAAAAAAAATGAAATAAAATGATAATGCCAATGTGGATGGTGTTGCGTCTGTATGCGAGAAAGGTACTTGGCGTGCTACTATTATTGTTGTTGTTGTTTCCATAGTGACAATGTGACATATTTAACGATAAAATATAAATTATAGACATCATCATCGTCATCGCGTCATCATTCCTCGGGCTGCTTGATGAAATTCTTCCTTCTGCCATTCCAGCTCCGAGGCGTTGGAAAAAAAAACAAGCAAAAAATATTTTTGCTGCATCAAGTACCTCATTATTTTACTATTATTATTTATTTATGATTATTATAACAACGCCATGTTTTTCTATCTCGCCCTTCTTTTTCTTCTTATGTTAGAAGAAAACGAGATTGAAAAGCACTCGTTGAAACGAACAGCTTAACCGTATTTCAATATGTCAATTTTTTTATTTTCCTTATTGCTCAAGAAGTCTTTTTTTTGATGCGAAATTAGAATTTCAATTTATAAATTCAATTTTAATACTTAGAAATTTTTTAAGTTTTTCCGAGTTTTCCCGAAATTTCCATTTTACCAAGACTCCCTTGAATAATTAAAATTTCCTTCAGATCTTTCTGATTTATCCGAGTTTTTCCGATGTTTTCCACGAATTTCAAATAAAATTTGATATATGAGAAGATTTCGCTTTACCTGCTAATTCAATGTAAACAAGTACGGCGTTACGGACAGACGGACATTACGATTAGCATAATACCGCATTTTTACAAAATAATTGTGAAATGCGGTACAAAAAAAGTAAGATACTCAGCGTTTATCGTGATCCACAGAAATTTATTGCATACATCACTGAATAACAATAATAATCAATGATCTTGATAATAGTAATAGATGAAAGACGGTGTTTTTTGCGCGCGTTAAATGACGAGAATATTTTATGAATGATGCGAAAATGGATGGCAAAGAATTTCCGATGCGTAGTGAATTGATGGGAAATGTAAGCAAATGACATGCCATCTCCCCTCTTGAGAATTTGATTAAGTGTGGCGCGTCTTTGATGTATTTTTGTTTATTTTTCTTTCTCTCGCATTAAAGATCAAAATTCGGTCCCTTTTTGTCTATTAATTTCTACTTCAGCAGCCAGGCGATGTAATAATCCGAACAAATATCGATTTCGTGTCTCGAACAGACACACGTGAAATAACAATAAATGCGAACTCCTGTTGCGATCAATTTATTTCGTGTAACTAAACTAGTTGGAAAAATATTTCCGGTCACCCGTTGTGTGAGTATATTCCGTTTTTGTTTCCTTTCTTTTTTTTTATTAAGATCAAGCAAATAAAAATTATTATTATTATTTTTATCTTTTATCCCTTTATTTGTGTGCCATCGTGATTAATATGCATGAGTAAGGACGTTTTATTACATTTTTTATGTCCAAAGTTACTATAAGTGCAACAGATTTTTTCCATAAAGACATCGTAAAAGCCATAGAAACAAAGAAAAGATATGTGTCCAATGGGAAAACGACCAATAAAATGCATAAAAATATGAAAACATAGTAAAACGAAGTGGAAGTAAAATGTCTTCTCCTCTCGTTCTCTTCCTGTGTGCAATCTATGAATTATGACTTAAAAAAATCAAAATATTTTATCTTTCATTGTATTGTCAAATAATGTGAAAATAACTTTTTTATTACTTTTTTTATATTTTATTACCGATTGATAGTCTATCTCATCGGATTATCGTGTACAATCGAAATTTATCCTAGAGCATTATGCCATTTCAATGATGACAGTAAATAAATAAATATAAACAGCCTTCCAGGCAATCAACTTTGATCTCAATGTTGTGAGGGAACATAAAAGTTATCAATATTTTGTGGCTCATTTGACGATTTGAGGAAGAAAAATTCCGAAATTTCCCTAAAAAAAAGTTGAAACGCAAAATAAATTATCACCCCATTCAATTTTATTTGCATGGGTCATTCATTAACTTGCAATAAGGAAAAAACGAGCCATTAGTGTGCTGATTAATTAACTGTCTCTTTCATGATGAATTAGCTGGGAAAGTATAGAAAAAAAGCAACTAACAGGTATGAATAATAAGTAAAAGCTAAAACAAGACTGTATTTACGTATCTGGCAAGCATTTGTGTCTGTGTTGTTGTCGGCCGGCAGCAAAACGAGTTAATTGGATTTTATAACATCGTCCGAGTAAACTAAAGCGTAATCATTTTCCAAGCAATTTATCCACTTTTAACGAGGGTTTTTTGTGATTTTCTTCTCTTTTCAATACAAGCAAAAGTTTACTAACAAACATGTAAATTACAACGAAAACTTTTTATCAATTGTTAGAAAAATTTAAGTAAAATGTATGATTTTGCAAAATTCATTATCAACATTTACATCGTCCAATTTTCAAATTTTTTCATTGAATTTTTTGTTTTGTTTATGTTTTCCTTAATACTTTTTTGTTTTTTTTTTATTTGAAACTTGAAGTCGAAAAATTTAGAAAAATTGTAAAAAAATTTTAATTAGGGATTCAGCGATGGAAGACGATTTTTTCTTTATCCAAATTCATTATTCCAAATTAGATTTTAAATTTTTTAACCTCATCGTTTAAAAAAATCTTAAAGTAAACAAATTTTATACATTTTCAACAAATTTCATATAAAATTTTTCTATTTTCTCCTTTATCATGATTTTTAAAAATTTTCTGAAAACGAGACTGTTGCCCAAAAATTAAAATAATTATTATTTAAAAAAAAATATTTTTTTTCAAAAAATTATCAGAAAAAAATTAAATAATTATCAAAAAAGAAAAAAAAAAAATAACCTTAATGAAATAAAAAATTTGAGAAACAAAAAAAAAAAAAATAAAAGTGCCATTTTTTTAAATTTTCAAAAATTTTTAGAAAAAATTTCAACCAAATGAAATTAATACTATTCGAAAATTAAAAAAATAAAATTAATTAATTTTGATTACCTAAATATTTTAATTATTTTCGATAATTTTAAGAATATTTAAAGTAAGTCGAGAAACTTATGTGGTTTAAAATTTAAACATTTCAATTTAATTTGTACAAAACATGTTGTATTCTCTTACTTCTATCTGATATGGTCCATTAGCAACTAAGAGTCAAATAACGAGTATTAAGTTGCATACCGAAATTAGTGCCTTCGGATAGAATATCAAATTATTAACCTCTCATTTGGTCAAGACAAAACAAACAAAATTAATATTTCTGATACCGCATCGGTTGACCGGACCATCGCACAATGTTCTTGTCAATTTAATTACACGACATCTCTGCTCCGCATGCATATCCATTAAATATTAATAATAATGATAATAATGTTTTGTCAGGTCCTCGAAGTAGATGAACAAATCCCTTGCCAAAGAAAGAGTTACGGTCGGTCATGTACAAGTTATTTGAGCTCCCACAGCAAATCACTTAAAATAATTAAGGATAATGTTGTTTGAGTACGTATGACGACGAAGAAGCGTCGTCTTCTTCTTCCAATGGCATTGACATTTATTAGTCACATAAATCCTTAAACTTGTTACCCTTAACATCGTTTGACTACTCTCTTGGCAAGCACGAGAAAGCGTTCATTAAGAGCGAGTCGCCTGTGTGTGACACCATTTTGCCTTTAAAACACATAATTAAATTGACATAATAATGGTTGTAATTCTCAATCACGTTAGAATAATAATAAAGAGACTGCTACGTCCATTAAATTTTCCATTATATATTTTATGTCGAGATATAAACTTGTATGGCTTGTAGCGTCGTCGTCGTCGTTGTCGTTCGAGTTCATCCGAAACAATAATGAGAGATAAGATTATCTGCTGTGGGACATATAATCATAATTGAAACATCTAGTTACTAATAATATTATTATCATTTCTTTGGTTTCTCAGCTCATTTGCTTGTGTCGTGTCACATTTCAATAAAATGGCGTTAGTCCGAAGTTTTATAACTTCCTTGAAAACACTGTCTAACAAATTTCCGGATAAAAATTTTACCGCGAATTTTTTTTTCTTTGTCTGTTAAAAGTTTAAACATAAATTTATTTTTATTAAATTTTGAAAATTAGGAAAAGTTCAATTTAGCGAAAATTTTCAATTTTTTAATTAAAATGTGCTCAATATTTTTTAAAATAATTGTTATTAAAAAAAATTTTTTAATTTGATTATTTTAGATAATAAAATAAAATTTATTTCTTACTGAAAATTAAAAAAAAATCAAAAAAGCCCTTCTTCTTAATTTTCGGAAATTCATGGAAAAAAAATTTGACTTTTTATTTTTTAACCAAAGAATATTTTTCAACCTTCAATTCGAATATTTTGTATTTTTTATTTAAGGACATGGCTCAAAAAAAATAAATTTGGTAAAAAAATAATTTCCTGATTTTCATCGAAAGTTTTTCAAAATTTTTATTATTTTAAAAATTAACCTTTGAAAAATTTTAAATTCATAAAAATATCCATTCTAATGATTTCTGATTTTTAAAGCAAGTCAGGAAATTTGATAATTAACGCACTTATATTTTTTTTTAATTCATAAGAAAGAAAAGTGAAATAACAAAAGCAAAAATGTCATTTGCAAAGTGTTAAATGTAGACACATTATTGTTAGTAGTATTATTATTATCTTCTTATTACAACTATTATACTCCACTCACAACTTTTTAACGAACTATAAATATCTAGCAAGTAGCGTGCGGCACGGCGGCGGTGCAAAGCGAATAAGGATATATCCAAGTGGGAAAAGAAAGATTTCTAAAACACTTTGTCTAACTAACAACTTCTGTATGTCGCAGTTAGTAGGCGCATGATGTGATATTATGATGATAATAATTTTCATTTAAAATTAATTTTATCTTTTATTCTTTTTCGTATACATGAATGTTCATTTTATGTAAGTTTTTACTTCTGACACTTGGGAAGAGGAAAAGTATTAAACTCGAAATTCATACACTGTCGAGGCGAAAAAAAATTTTTTTTTATTGCAGTTATATAAGAGACTTGTAAGAGGAATAAAATTTCATTTATATGACAAAATTAGAATTTAATTAAATGAAAATGGCAGAGCAAGTGTCTTTTACTTTCCAGCGACAATAGTTGGGTTACGAAGCAAATTAAAAGGTGGCAGATTTGAATTTAATGAAGTTTGATTTACTTTGCCAGACGTTGTCGCTTGTTCAGCAGATTTAAGTACTTTTTAAAAATGAAATAAAAAGTTGTAAAGCCATAGCGCGCCATCCATTAGCAAAAAGAGACACAAGCACATAATAAAGGGATAACATGTCATAATTTTTAAAGTAAAATACGAAATCTCTGATGGTATTAAAATGTGTAACTGCGAGAGAAGGAGGCTTACACAACCATTCAAGTGCTGGAAATTATATCACTGATCCCATAACGGAGTAATAATGACTTGCCTTTGTCGAATCGCACACAACGCTCACGGTAAACGAGAAACAAAACAGCAGAAGCACATTAAAAAATTAAATGAAATTGCATATAGATGAAAGATTAAACTCAACAACTAGGTGTGTGTGTACAACGAAAGGCGCAACATTTAATTCCCAGTTGTTGAACTTGTCACATTTTCATTTTTTTTTTTAGATTTTTTTTTTAATAAATGAAAAAGTCGTTTCGGTGCAACGCTGTGTTGTCATCCGACAAAAAATATAATTTTAGCAAATCGCGAAATATGAACAATAATGAAATATTTTTGCTGGAATTTAGTTCATTTAAATAAATTCTTTGTAGTAATTAGTTTTTTTTGCTTGTTTCTGGATTCCATTTCGTTTCTTTCTCGTCGTCTTGGAGTAAGATAATTTCCCAGAAGATTTTTTAGTTAAAAATAGTAATTTTAACATTTTTAATTGTCATTTTACGAGAGAATAGTTCAGATTTTTTGCTTTTTGAGACACCAATAAATTTATTACGTTTTTTTTATGTTGAAAATAAAGTTTATAAAGTCACTTTTTCTCATCTAACTATTTTAATTTAATTTTTAATTGAGAAAAATAAAAAAAAATCACTTTATTAAAGGATAGGATACCAAAAGAACGAGAAATAATAATTTATTTGAATATATTACAACTACACTTTATTTAACTTTTCTTTTTTTATTACTTTTTTCTGTGTTTTCAATATTTTTTTATGTACTTTTTTTTAATTTGAAATGTGATATTACTCACATTCATCATTTTTATGATTTCTCTCACTTTTTTACAAAATTCAAACATTCTTCATTTATTACTTCAATTTTTTTCTTGCTAAAAGTACATAAAAAAAAAGAAAATTCCTCGCTGTGTAAATTTAGAAAGTTTTATAATGAGGCTGCCTTTGAAATGACTTCCACACGCTCAGTTAATAAATTATTAATACTTTTGAAATTGAAACAACCACATGGAGATCAAAGAAACGTTTATGCTTGTTTTGTCAACTGCAAACGTCTACACGAGGAAAAATTAAAGGGGAGGGCAAAGTAATCCTTGAAAGATTAATTTTCCTTAACATGCTTGTTAAAAGGGATTATTTTCGTGAAAATAAAAATCCATTTCTATGGAATTGAATTTCGCTTGGAGGCGCGGTTTTGAATTTCCACTTCAAGGCTATTGTTATTCAGATTTGCCAAAAACAACTGACGCAAACAACAATTGGGCGCAAAGACAATGCGGAATTACAAATCGATATTTTTTGTTGTTAAAGACCATGAAAATCCACTTTTGCAGAGAGAAGGACGACGACCGACATCGTTGATCCGTCTAATTTGTCGTTTTCGTACAAACAATCGACTAAAAACATTCAACTAAAACTACTTCCACCCTTTAGTCGGCATTAGTATAGCTGAAGAACAATAAAGAGAAAACAGAAGCAATGAAAGTGTGTTTTTGCCTCAAGCATGTCAATAACCGTTCTGTGTATCTATACTTTTGCGATTTAGCCAATTATTATTCTATGAAGCATGAAATAAAACATGACACTAAAATATTAGCTCGCCTATTTCACTTTTATTTCGCTTCTTTTATTATTTGTTTGCCCAACTCTTGAGAGTCAACGGAGATCGAACAATGTCAGCGCACAATCGTACAAACCAAACAAGTATTAAGACGGGCATTATCTGTCGTTTTTTCTCGTGTTCGGAACAAATTGAATGACAAAAAAGGGTAGACAAGCCATCACGATTGACTAATGACAGATTTGGAGTCGACATCGCCGAATCTGAATAAGACAGATTTTTTTTTGCTGTTTTTCTGTCATTATTGATGTTGCCGTTGTTGTAACAAATGTAATTAAGTGCTTATTCCTTCGTCTATTGTTTGTTTTTAATGTTCATCAAAAATGAGATTTATATATTACAAAGGATGATCTGTTTGTTTTTTTTTGTGCGCCTTTCCCTCCATTTTTTCGTTGATAAGGCGTCATCCATTTACGGCGTGTCGAAAATTTAGGGGGGTGTGGGGGTCACATAAAGTTTAATAGATTTCGACGAAGGGGCGAGGGGGTTGAAAAGCAAAATACGACGTTGTAAAAGATTTTCTCTATATTTCACTTTGAGATGTTTGATCTATTCTTCATTCAAAATAAATAAGATTTTTTTTTTGTAAAATTTTGTATTTTGAAAGGGGAGGATCAAAAAGCTCGTCGTGAATTATGGGATACGTCGTTGAACTGCAAAGGTTTTTAATTACAGGGGGGAACATCAAAAAATTTCTTAAATTATTCGACGACGTAAATGAACGACGCCTAAGATACTCAAGTTAACAGATAATTAGCGGCCATTCCGTACAAACAAACAAGGATTTTGACCGACTTTAAATTATGTTCAAGGGGATTAAGCACGAGATTATTTTATTAAAAGATTTGTAAACTTTTTTCGTTGGTAAACCTTTACTTTTTTATGGCTAAAAATTTTTTTATTGCTGCACAAATGAAACCCAAGAAACGTAAATAAATGTAATTTAATACACACAGATAAATTTCTCAAGAGTTTTTATGAAGAATGAATCAGCTGAAATTGCGAATGAGAAGAAATGAACCCTAAAAAGGCGTTTTTTGTTGGCCTAATGGATATCAGTAAATATTAAATAAAGGAATATTAAACAAAATGTGTATCAGGGGACATATTTCTGGTATTCCTTTTTATCCGTTCTCCCATAAACATTTATATTTCTTTCGTCGTTCCATATTTTTTTTCTTTCCTGATGGAACGTTAGTAGCTAATAATAAAAAAAATATAAATAAATAAAAATATACAAGATAAACACAAACCTAATCGACGAGGAAATTTGCTGACAACGAAAATCCGCAATGCATCAGTGCGAATGGCAAACATAAATAAATAAATATGATATTTTTTCGGGGCAAAGATAAATGGTCGTCGTGATCCACAATATTAATAACGATAATTTCTTGTCACACACACACACAGCGCAACGCAACACAAACTTAATTGAGCAATAGATTCCGCGTGTGTTTGCACAAGCGGCGAATTACATGGACCGAGCAATTCCATTGTGTGGAAATGATATGCATATTGTCTAATTCATTTTTAATGAGTCCCACACACAAATTACAAATAAATATGTGTGGAGAAAATGTGCCGACAGTTGCAAGCGGCATGTTAGCCGCGAATAATTTAATTAATTATTTAATTATTACTGTTTTCCCGTTTTGTGAAACTCATTTCTTTTTTTTTTTTTTTGTTCACAGGACATAAACTTTCGCATGCTGCGTTAGCTGCGAGGTGCCACACACACCAACACTCGTTAAATTCATTTTTCACGCGATTATACAATTACATGCACGTAGAGCAATTGAAATAATTATCATAACAATTATTTCTATTTTTGCAATCGATTTTTGTGTGGTGCGTGAGCAATGCAAAATAAAGTTTATGTGACCCGAATTTCAGTAAAAAGACAAAATTCCGCCTTTAGCCGCTAAGTACGAAAACTTGTATAAATTTCGCAATAATTGTCTGTTATTCATAAATTCCGAAACTTCCGTGGCAACAAATTTACACACTGTACAAGTTCAAAATGTGGGAGAAACACCTTTTATATTCTGCGTTATTTTTGCTTGCATCATTATTATTGTCGTTGTTGTTGTAGCTAAATACTGTAACGCAGGGTATACGTGTGCAAATGCTATATTGGCGGAAGAGAAAATAATTTTACAGTTGGAAAAGTTTTGTGGAGCAATAAATTGTTTGCACTTGAACAATACTTAATTTGTCAGATTGCAGACTCGACTATGGCAAAAGTGCTTTAATCTGCCGTTGTTGTTGGTGCAAAAGGATATGGAAATGAGGAAAATTACCTTAATTTTTGTAGTTAATTAAGGAATAGGGGGAGATGTTAATTAGAATTGCAGGAATTTTTGCGGAGTTGCAGTTTTTAATGAGAGTTTTGCAATTTTTCCAATAGAGTAAAAGTAGAAAATAATCATTTTTTTATTCTTGCAAGACGTTAAAGTTAAAAAGTTTACTGGGATTCATGAAAACTTTTAACATTTTTTAGAAAAATAAAAATCAAACTTTTCTTAAAACTTACCTGAAACAGTTTATTTTTATAGTGTCACCCGAGAACTTCGTTTTACACATAGATTGGCAAAAATCTACCTCAAAATTATACAATCTATGTAATTTACAAAAAAATAAATATTTACATTTAAAAATAAAAATAAAAATAATAAATAAAATAAATAAATTTCCACAAAATTTTCCAATCGTTTAAATATTTATTTTTCCAAAACCTTCATTTAGCTAAAATTGATTCACTACACTCAAGTTATCAAGTTTGGTATTTTTAAAAAAATTTGTCTTCACAACTAATTTAAACTTCAATATGAAGAAATTGAATTAGCAAATGGCAAAAAGACTCATCGGTACAGACAAACGGACGAACAAAATTACGGACATAAAACCGTTTTTTTTTTACAAAAAAAAAATAAGAATCGGTAAAATTTTTGGTTCTGCGTAAAAATCTTCGTCAATTCAAGTTTTGACTAAAAAAAACCATGTCTTCAAATTATTTAACACTAAAATTAGACTAGAAGAGCAGATGTAAAAGCCACTTATTTTCTATGAAAAACTGTGGATTATTAAAATCCTCTTTATTACCACTCTCGAACACTTTACGGCAACACATTCTGCCATAAATTACGAATGAATCAACTTCCTCTACCAATTAAAGCAGCAACAACACACTCACAACTGCAACAATTTTCAAGGATATGAATAAAATATGAACAAAACAACAACAACTGCTAGTAGTAGAACACCGACACACAATATATGTGTCATTTATAATTGAAATATACGGGTCACACGAAGGTTCTCTCTGTATGTCAGCAGTACATCTGCAGAGACTTTGTTCGTATTGCGTTTCGGGTTACCATAAAATGCTTCGGAAAAATAAATAAATATATCACAAAAAACTGTCCACACAAAAAAATCCGAAATAAAAAACAGACACAAAAATCCATAAAATGCATTATAAATGAAAAACGAACCCAAAAAAAAATTTTGTATCCCAAAGTAGCAAGACAACAGCAGGAACAAAACAAAAACAAATTTCATATTGTTTTTTCTCGACCTCTGTACCGTGTGCTAATAAATAAATGAATGAATGCTAAATAACAAAATTGAATTTAAAATTTCAACCATTTATATTTGGCTGGCATGCAAGTGGCTACTTGATGTTGCTTCTTGCAAAAAATTTTTTTTGTTGCAACTTACCGCTGCTGCTTGGCAACCAGATGAAAATTTTGACATTGAAAAGTATTTTCATCATTTACTGGTTCAGTAGGCATGTTCAAAAACTTTTTTCTCTCATCACTTTTTTTTTCTACGAACGAGACACATTTAGTGACAGTAATTTAAAATTCATGATATGTATTTGTGTTGCGAGAGTTCCTTTTGTCACATTGAATGAGTGAGGCAAATAATTGTTAAAATGTATTTTTTTCTGCCAAATTGTATATATTTTGTTATAAATTGTGGCAAAGTGCTTTTCTTTCCTATTTTTTCTACTCTGTCAATGTGAAATCGAATCGAATTTAAAATTCCATTCGAAAATTTGTTGTGGTGCAGTGTGCCGTCTCTCGATTTAGCTGTCACAGACACAATATTCAATATTAGCACGACAATTAGCATCAATTTAAATAATGTTTATTTTCCATTTTCTCTCTCTCTCTCATTTTAGGTAAGTGACATCTTGATGACCCGTTCGAAAAAACTGGAAAAAAAATACTAGGTTAAAACTGGAGCAAGAAGAACAGAAAAATAAAGTCGTAAGAGATAAAAATTTGACATTTTTCAACCTAAATTACAGAAATTTATCGTTTATTTATCGCCATCGCACACTAAAACCGAGTTCATACATCATTGGTCAATAGAGCAAAGTATGAAAAAAACAGTGCAAAGTCGTGTTTGAACAGAAAAAAATAACATTCCTTAAATAAGCAAAATATACGCGAACAACTCTTTTAATCAGATAATAAATAAATAAATATAACAAACGGCAAGCAAGCAAAGCATTCATAACACACCACATAAAAGTAAATAAATAAAACATTCCTTTATTATCTCTCTCCGTGGTGGTGGCGGCGTGTTGGGAAGTAGCTGCTACTGCCTGTGTACCGAATAAAAACCCCTTTCTATTCAAAAGAAGAGACGGAGTTTATATTTTCTATCTTTACCCCAGTTATTGTTATAAAGCGCAAGTTAAAAAAAATCTGTTGTTGTATTGTAAATAGATAGAGAAATTTCGTTGCATAGCGCATTTGGAATTTTTTAAGATGTATTTTTTACGTTTTGATCAAAATTAAGACTTGGTTCAAAATCCCCTTTGGATTTTGATAAAAAAAATAAGGAGAAAAATAAACAATTTAAATGAGAAAATTTTTAACATTTTTTGATTGAATTTCAAAAAAAATGTAATTTTAATTAAATTCATACAAAAATTTAAATCAAAAAATTTCGATTTACTTTTGAGAATTTAATTAAAAAATTCATTCAATACAGACGAATAAATTTAATATTTTTATTTAAAAATGAAATAAATTTTGACATTATCTAGAATTTAATTGAAAAATCACAAAGTTTTCAATAAAATTATACAAATTGAATTTATTTAAATGAAGCGCCATTTCATGAAATTCAAATAAAATAATTTTTAAGTCACGTGACCTAAATTTTTTTTTTAAATTTCTTTACATATTTGAAAGATTTACTTTTAAGCTTTTAATTAACCGAAATTTATTTTATATAAAAAATCTTCGTTTTTTGTCCAAAAACGATAAAAAAATGGTGACAAAAAATTATAAAAATAATTTTTCGACCCCTCATTTAAATCCTAATGGGGAAAAAAATTAAATTTATTAAGCTTATTTGATCAAATATAAAATAAATTTCAGATAAAAAGGACAAAAAATGCACTAAAGTCAATCTTTCGACAAACTCCTTTCAACTCGTTTAATATTTTGCTTCACTTTTTTTATGAATTATGTGAGAGAATTACGAGTACTTCTACACTATTTTCCCACATAGCACACAAAAAATGTATAAATAACGTGTACTTTCGAGTTCTTTATAAATAAACGTTTGCTTTTTCTCTGTGCTATGGAGAAAAATTTACAAAATACCATTAAAACCAAATAGGAATGGGGAATAGCATTTTATTATAACGATTGTGTTTGTGTGTGTTTTTATGTGAAAAGCAGACAAACTCAGTTGATGCATTTAAATACAAACACAAATAATATACGTGATAAAATCTAATTTTCAGTAAAAATGAAATAAATCACGTTATGTGATATTTTGCAGAGATATAAAAATATTATTCTTTTTGTCGCTGTTTCTATTTTTTATTTTTGTGGAATGAGTGGAATATGGCAAAATTACTCCGAACTGTTTGTAAATAATATAAAAATGGGAATGCACACTCATATCTGATTCAAATAATGTTTTACCTCGACTATATTTTTCCTCCGTTTTTGTGTTTGTTAGAAAAAAAAATGGCAAAATTTGTGGCAGTAGAGTAAAATAAATGTCATTGCAATGCCCTCAAATGAATTGCAATGCGCTGATAACTAACTAAACTAAGCACTATGTATGTGCTTCATTTTTGGTTTCGCTCGAACAAGTAAAGCTGGATTGCTTACGGACCTAATGATAGGGAACAAACGTGTTTCGCTGTGTGCCATTTTACTTTTGCTCGGGCATTTTGCGGGAAAACATAACGAAATTGACAATTTCTGTGGAAAAAAACTACATATCGTATCAGTAAAAATCTGTTCACTCGGCACTTTTGAACATCCATCAAACTCGGAATTGCCTCGGAATACATAAATTGTCCACTTTTATAGCTTTTTATCAAACAACACAGCATTTTTATGTAAACATCCTCGAAATTTATGCGATTTTTGTGTGTAATTCCGAGAGTGAGTTCAGAATTTTTTTTTTCAATATTACAGAATTTAAATGAAAAATTTTTCCCTCCTTTTTTTTAGTCACCACCACTCAAGAGAAAGACATTTTATTACGTGCTTGGGATATTGCGATTGTAAACATAAATTTAATATAAAACAAAATACATTTTATTTATGATTTTAGTCATTCGTTTCGTTTTTGGATGCTAATAAACTGCGAGCATTGCAACATTGACTCAGTATCGAAACTTTAAATGTTTTTGGGCGAAAATGGAAATCAATAAATTTCTAAAGCAAAAGAATACATCGGGTGTATTAATGTGTCTGCTGGCGGCGATGGTGGCTGAGGCAAATAAAAGGGTAACGACACGTCCATTTTATTTATTTACTTTTTTTTGTGCAGATATTTGTCTAGATGTGCAGAAAAAATAAATTGGAGAGATAATTTTGTGTCTCTCCTAAAAATTTACGGTCTCGAGGGAATGCTACCCTTCGTATGAACGTAATGCTTGCGAGCGAAATGACCAATAAAATTACATTATAGCAAAAGCATGTCAATCAAAATGAAAATTAGTCTTCTTCATTTTCGAGAGGACACAACCCTTGAACGAACGAACGAATGACAAAACAATCGAAATTTTCATGAATATTCATGCCAAACAAAGAGTGACAGCGAAAAATTATCATAAAGTGCGCGACATAGAAGGTCAAGTACAAACAAGTGAATTTTTTAAAAACACAAAAAAAAAGTTTTTTCTGCATTATTTTCATGCCAAGTTCGAAAAACGCGTCGAGGAAAACAAGAGATATTACTGAATTCAATTTAAATATCCAATTAAAATATTATGAAGAACAATTAGAAGACTGCAGTATCCTTCTTGGAAACTCCTTATGAATATGTATTTATTTTAACACAGTTTTTACTCTTCGTTTTAATTTTTACAAAACAAATCTGGGTCATTTTATACTTCCCTTTTTTTCGCTTCTTTCTGATTTTTTTTTTATTATTCGTGTTTGTTTTTGTGTAAATATTTTTTCGTTCGTTTGATTACACTTTAATGGATGTAAAAACGAGCGACCCGTGCTTCGGTCTCTGCTTTTTTCTACGTAATTTGGAATAATGTAAATTTTCATCCATTCCGGAATATTCCTCCATTAAAAAGGCAATTTAATCACTTTTGTATGAATTTTGAGCGATATTAACGTGAAAATAAAAAGCATGGCATAATAAAAACCGGTTAATACGCCGAATAAAATGGAAAGACTTGACCTTTTCTAATCCATAAATGTGTGAAAATTGGAAAATGTCGAGTTTCGAGTGGAAAAAGGGAAATTTAAATTAAAAAGGACGTTGTGACTTTTTTGTATTAAAAAAAAGAGAACAAAAGGTCCCATTATTATTTATTAATCAATTTTCTCGCGTTTAGTGTCGTTTTTTCGACTATTTAACGACACATGTTTCCAATCTCAGGCATTTTTTTTTATTTTAAAACATATAATTAAGTGAGCCAAAAATGGAAGTTATTTATTAGAAAAGTTCGAAAGAATAAAGGAAAAACAAAGATTTATGAACTTCTTTCATGTCCTACTCCAATTAATAACATTCTTTTTATGATTACTAAATATTTGGCTAAGGCAATTAACGACTTGCAAGTTCTGTCACATCCAATAAAAAATGTATGAATGAAACCACACACACACAGAAAATGAACGAAAAACATGAAATAAAACAAAATTATGTTATTTATGGATCTATTTGTGGAAGCCACAGTCAAGTTCTAATAAAAATACACATTTATTGCATGCTTGGCTCTTGCTTGGTTTTTTTCGACATTTTTTTTTTTAAAAGACTATGAGCATTTGTCTATTGATGTATGACAAGAATAAAATAAAATATAAAATACTAGCAATAAAATAAATTTTAGTAAAGCATGAAAATACGTCTTGAACCTCTTTTTATTCATCCAAAAAAAAATTTTTTTGGAGCGCACAGAGACAAGTAAGTGTACAGTAATTTTGCTCTTGTTTAAATAAAAAGTACACAAAACACGAAAACAATGAAAAAACGGCAATATTTGAACCAGTAATCAACATGTATATTCCATGCTAGACTAGGCACACGCACACTTCGTACACAAGCGAAGAAGGAAGAAAAGTTTTTTTTCCGTTTTTTATTATTATTGTTAGCAACGTTGCCGCTCGTTGTGTATATTTGTTAACCAAAACTGGCAAATAAGGATACAACTCCTTTTGAATTTTTGTCTACACGTGTCTCTCATACTTTTCTGTGCAGGGTTTATGTGGAAGGACACGAGCGGAACGGCTTTGTGTACGACACAGAGAGAGAAAAAAAGCAAAATATAAGCATAATAATAAAAATTGGCACAGCTTCAAGACACGAATGTGGAACACTGCCGATTTATTTTTTATGGGAATTTTGGCAACAAACAGAGAAACTATTTTATTATGGTTATGTTGAGCAACCAAGTGTATTAAGAGGGATGATGAAAGGAAAGGGTATTTTTTTTTTTTGGGAATTATTATTAAAAGAGGAACATTCGTGGGACGCAAAATGAGCTTATTGAAAGAGGGAGGTGGTATTTTTATTTATTTATTTATTTTATGTGATACAACGACTTACGAGCAGGATGACAGGATTTACAGGCAAGGTCTATGCAATTTAATTTTGATTAAAATCTATCAAAAATGTATTTTTTCTCAGCAAGGCAAGTGAAATCTGATTCACATGTTTTGGAGCTCAAAATTTCAGATGTGAAAACTTTCTTTTCCAATTTTTTTAACGTTTTTGAGCAATTTTTGAAATTAACTTTGTTAAAGCTCGAATATTTGAAAGGGTCGAGTCTAAGGTCAGTTTTGTGTTTTCAAAAGCCAAAAGAGGTGATAAAAAATTAAAATTTGAAAATTTTTTTAATGAAAAAAAAAATGTTAAAAAAGCCAACAAATAAGCATTAAATTGCTAAGTGTATAAAAAATATGATTTCATAAGTAAATTATTAGAAAAAAAATCAAAAATGGAAAAAATATAAATTTTTAGTAAGCGTATATTAAAATCTGTTAAAGCTCGAATTAACTCAAGAATTATATTTTTTTCTCGTAATTTTAATTTTTTCAGTCATAAAATTTTTCCTAAGAAAACTTCTCCCTAGTTTTGTTTTAAAAACATCTTGAGGTAAAACCAAAAATAACTTGTGACGTAAATCAAAAAAAAATCTGTTTTATCTTGCCATCAGTTTGCCATCGGGAAGATGAAATTTATTTCTAGTTCACTTCCATGTTTTCAAGTAAATCAATCGCAGACTAAGACAATCACTTTTGATAAATTCACTAAAATCGAGACAAGTTTCATTCATAATCCTATGCAATAAACCTTTTTGATTTACGTTTAAATTTAAACTGTTTGTCTGTTCCTGACAGACCCGCCTTTCAGTTTTTCGGCATAACATAATTTATGTTCACCTTTTCTTATACCTATACCTAGCTAGGTATGCGTGTGTGACGACATGACGAAAGATATTATTTTCCATTTTATATATTTTGATTGATTGCTGAAAAATATTTCACAAAAATACCTGTCTCCCCTTACTACTACCACACTACTGCTTTAATGTTGTGCAAATTTTTAACTCGAACACGTCGTAAATTTTATGCAGAAAATATTTTCGGGGTTTGTCTGTTGAGCAGAGAAATTTTTAGTCAAATTGTATTATCATCAACGGAAATTTATATATATTACCTTCTCTCATTTTCAATGAACGACGTCAGGAAAGCTCAGAGGTTCTATCAATAAACAATCATCTGTTATTGGCACAACATTGCGTTGGGAAAGGTAGAAATTTAATAAATTTAACTTAGAACGTGAATATCGATAACAGCCACTGCTACGGAGATATTCAAGCATGATGGATCAATCATCCTACGCAAAATAGATATACCGAAAAAAAAACATTTTTTAAATTTATTGGAAAACCACTACCACTACCGCTACTCGAAGCACAACAAAAAACTCACGGACGTTTATCAAGATAGGAATGATTGATGTTTAAAAATTGAATAAAAATCTTTCAACATTCATACAAAATGCAAATGCAGTAAATAAATCACGCTTCCACGGTGCCATACATACATTTTTTTTAAAAATAGGGTAAAACTCCTATTTTTAGTGAGCTAGACACGGCAGCAGAGCTAAAAAGTGAAATAAGGATGGGAGGTTAATCATAATCAACGTCAATAACTTTTGTGTTATTTATTCAATTTTTTTTTTGTTTTTTTCTGACAAGAAAAGTCAGAAATGATGAGTCGAGTTGGGAGATCATGACATTTATAGGTCTAAATTGACGTACCTTCCTAATGCTTATTTTTTTCCATACACCTCAATTTTATCTCTGATAAATTGTTATTATGGATGGGTAACCATCAATTTACAATCAACATCTGCATTTTTCACATTGCACACAGCCAACTATTTTTAGTGGTACGAACGACGAGGATGATGATGGAATTGATATGGTCAGCATATTATTTGTGTGGCGTTTTATTATACCCACGTCCGGAATTTATGTTGATCGCTCGTTGCTTAACAAGTTAGGCAGATTAGGATAAAACGAGAGAGATTATTGAATTTCAAGTTTTTTTTTGTTGGAAAATTGTTCGAAAATTGAGTTTACAACGGATTTTTAAATGGGATTTGCAGACAAATTAAATTACGAATTTTTTTCTCCTCACAACTCGGTTTGGAGAATGAATGAAAATCAGTTTTATTTCCATATGAAAGTACGCCTGCTCAATCCATTTATTTTTTTATCATCCATTTCCGTCCATTTGGTCTTCCATTCCAGTAAATAGGATTTTGTAAACATTTTTCTTTGTCCAGAAACACAAGTACGAACAAAGGCAAGTCATGCTAATGAACGTAATAATATTATAACAATAACTAGGTAGTTACATAACAGGGAGTCTCGGTGCTGTTAAAACAAGGAGCAGGAAAAAACCCTAAATAAATATCTCCCGTTTTTTGTTTGTCTCCCGTGTTGTCTGGCGTTATTGTTGTTTTAAGACAGGAGCGAAAATGAGTAATTTATAAGCACACAAAGCGGTAAAGTCTGGTGCGAATGAAATAAACCGGACCTTATTTTCTATTCATCAAGAGAAACGAAAAAAACAGAAACATAAAACGGGACCATGTTAGATGCAATAATAATAAAAATAATGAACACTCCTTATATATGAGATTATTTTATTACGGTAAACTGTTGAGTTTCCGGAATCTTTACCGCATTTCGATGAAAAAAATGCGGTTTTAATTTGGGATTGACGGTGGTGGTGTCTGAAATTATAGGGAAATTTTCAGGCAAGGTCACGTGATTTAATTTTCTTAGGTCACGTGGTTAAAAATTTTAATAAGCACGTGGTTAAAAATTTAAACAAGCATGTCACGTGATTTTCAGAAATTTTTATATCACGTAATTTTAAATTTTTTAGATCACGCAATTTTTCAGGCAAGGTCACGTTATTTAATTTTTTTAGGTCACGTGGTTAAAAATTTTAATAAGCACGTGGTTAAAAATTTAAACAAGCACGTGGTTACAACGTGGTCACGTGGTTTTCAAAAATTTTTATATCACGTAGAAGCCACGTGGTTATAAATTTCTATACATGTTTTTCATTTAGGAAAATTTTCCAACTTTCCAAAGGTTCAATTTCACGAAAAATTAATGACTTTACTTCACAAATGGAAAATTTTCCAAAATGAAAAACATGTATAGAAATTTCTAACCACGTGGCTTAATTTTTAAACCACGTGACTGAGAGATCTTAAAATTGCGTAATCTTAAAATTATATTTATATAAATTCGCTAAAAATTGAAATACGATTCCACCGTTGGTTGCTCCCCAAACGACAACTTTGTATATTTTTTTTTCTATTGATTTGACAAAAAAAGATCTCATTCACGGTCCTCCGCAAAAAAGGTTCAATTTCACGAAAAATTGATGACTTTACTTCGCAATTTTTGCTTTTTAACTTCCCTCTGCGGGCCTTTGATGTACAAATTTTGGGGTTTCTTTTATCACTCACCCACAAAAAAAAAATACACCAAACAATGAATTAAACAAATTTTTATTGCGTGTTAAATTGCTTCCATTATTCCTGCACCTGTTTCTTGCCTCGTTTTGTCAAAAAGCAAGATGAATGATGGGAATAACAAGATGGTAACGAAAGATAAAACGTGTGAGATAATAAAACATAAAATCATTCGTCATGGACAATTATTCTAATTTACCGAAGAAAGCCGTATCAAAGACAAATTCAATGTACATTTTCCAAATCATTTAAATGCTAATAAACTGCGATGGCTGTTTAACGATTATGAGATGATGATATCTCTCACCTTTGGCGTGATTGATGTACCCGTTATGTAATACAAGATCGAATCAATCACGATTGACATTTCGGCGGAATTTGATGAATAATCGGCAACTTCCGAGAATTTGTCGCAATACAAATTCGTCGAATCCATTTATGACATGTTGTGGATGTCACATCAAGTTAAAAATGAATGTATCAAAATAACAAGGGAAAGGAAAGCTCTTACTTGCTCGAATGCCTTTTTGGCATATTTATTACTTTTTATTTTATGTCATGACAATTACACTGCAATACAAAGTTGTTTTTATCACTTTTATGTTGAAATTCGATTTTCCTGAATGACTTTTTGTACATTTTTTGTTGAATGTGGTATTTATAGGTTACAAACTACACAACAAAATATGGATTATTTATGTTTCTCTTGGGACTGTCAACGTCATCAACATTTTTTTTCGTCGTCGTGTTACTACTATGTTATCCCACGTTGTTCGAGTCACATGATAGATAGACGAAGAAAGCACTTTTCAAAATGATGTTTGTTGTGCAAAAAGTGACGATAAATAAAAATAAGAAAAAAAGTCGAGAAAAAAGTAAGCACTTTTCAAAATGATGTTTGTTGTGCAAAAAGTGACGATAAATAAAAATAAGAAAAAAAGTCGAGAAAAAAGTATCAATGAATTGCTTTTATTTTTTTTTAACGATGCGGTCTATAGAAAAAAATTGGTGAATAAAACGTATCATTTACTAAGCCAACTAGTGATTGAAGATCGTGTGTGTTTGGGGAATCTGGTGCGTAAACAAAAATTTTCAGTTGATTCGCAGTAGGCGGTCTAATATATTTTTTTCCTTCATACAATAATAATAAATAATGATATTGTTATTATTATATATGTTTCCTTTATAACCACGACCGTGTATATTCAAGCCTTATTTTTCTTTATTATTTATTGTAAGGAGTGTTTTATTCCCGATATTGTTGTTGTTGTTAAAAAAAGGTTATTTTTGCTTTTGTTTGGTCCTCTTTCTTTATTTTCGTTCGTTTTTTTTCGTGTGTTTGCGTTACACAATGTGCCATATTTCGCGCTCTATTAGGTTTTGAATTACACGTATTAAATAAAGTTCTTTGTAGAAAAAATATAGGTGGCTTATCGTTCAATGGGCCTTACTTTGTTTACAACAAAAGTAGGTTATGAATGGATTTTACGAACTTTTTTTACGTCTGTGCAGAGAAGCTCATCCATAATTTTTAATTTAATTACTTTGTGTAAATAAATATCATCATCAACAAAAAAGTGAATAAACTTAACAAAGCAAGAAAGAATGCTAAAAAGAAGTAATTAAGAAAATGTATTTAGTTATCAGGTTTTTTTCTTCCCACACTGTATTTACTCAATTTTTCCTCTACTTTTTCTACCATATTTTTTTTCACGATTTTTTATTATTATTGTGATCAATTACGATGAAATAAAGTTCTTTAATTTTTTTTTGTAAATTATTAAATATTTTTTTACACTTTTCAAATACATATATTTCAAATTAAAAAAAAATGGATTCTCCCTCATACCGCATTTTGACATACCTACGCTTTTATATTCTTCACTTCACAGTTTCATACATTGTACTCCTCACTTCACATTTTCTTACTCCTCATGACCCCTTCGCAATTTTATACACCTCACAGTCCAAGAAGCTGCCCACAGACCTTCAGGGTCCTCAAAAAACTGAGAATTACAAAAAAAAATTTTTAGCATTTTTTCTTCGAAATGCGGTAAAAAGAAAAGAAAATGCTACAAAAAAGCAACTAACTAAACTAAATTGAAAAATGTGAAAAGTGAGAAAAAATAAAATACTTAAAATATAAAATAGAAGAAAAATTGAATGAACACACTGTATTCTTCAATGTAACATTTTTTATTTATTATTCATTTTTGTCAGTCGCCTCTTTTTAATTTAAACTAGGTAGCTTTATCATTTTAATAAGGAAAGCAGCCACTTCATCTTTTCCTGATGTCTGCAATTCTCTCTCACAAAACAACAATGTTGCGAAAAGTCAAAAGAAAGACAATTGCAAATCCTTCATGCAAAAATCCAATTAAAAGTTGAATGCACTTAAGTCTCTCGTTTTCTTTTTCTTATTATTGACGTTTTACGCGAAAATTGAAACAATGAGAAAAAAATATACGATGCTATAAAAAAAAGTTTCTCGTAAGCGTATAAATTACCATAAGAGTTAAAATAAAAATTTTATATTCTAATTTATTCGGAAAACAGAAAAAAACAAACGAAACACAAGAAAGTAAATTATGAATGAAAAATAAACGAAAGAAAGAATAATATGGTAAAAAAACACAAAGCAGAAAAAATTTCCTTCAGAATCACGTAATTCAATTTACTTATTCAGACAGGAATGTGAATGGTTGTTTTAATGGTTTCTCTCATTTTTTTTTTGCTTTCTTGGCTTCAGTGGTGTTACGGTTGCTTGGCAATCTTATAAAATTATAAGGAATGCAAAGATTTCCAGATTTTTTTTTTGTTTTAAATCAATGCGACATAATCAGTTCTTACGAGATGATTCCATTATTCGTCATTGGAAAATTTCTTCCGAGTATTTCGATGATAAGCCAATGCCAAGTGACGTTGATGTTGAATAATGTTGCAAGTTGCAAATCATTTGCATTTGTCTTTTTCATTTGTTATTTACATTTACATCCGAGATTTGATTAAATTTTTATATATTTACAATAAAAAAGGGAATAAAATTAAATTGAAAAAAAAAATCAATTTATTTTCCGTGTCACTGTCTATCCAACTCATTCAATGTTCTTGTCGAATCCAAATGAAACTCATCAGACCTGATGATTGTCGTCTGAAATAAATTTAATTGGAAGAGAATTAGCTTTTATCAATAAACAAGAGGCAATTTGTTTCCATGTTGGAAACAATTTTGTGTAATTTGTATCAAATTTAATTAAAACAAATTAAAATTATTTCCGGGAACAGCTCAGAATAAATTGCAATCGTCTAAACAATGTGCCGTTTCTGTTATTGGGAAAATATTTAATGCAACATTTTATATGGGAATTCACTGAACCACAAACAAAACTGATTCACTTCAGAGAAAGAAAATTGCAAAAATATCCCTTTCATTCATCAAATTGATGAATTGATTTTCGACTTACTTCGTTCATTATAATGGACTTCCTCTGGTTGTCGTTGTGGTACCATTTGAATGCTTTGTTTTCCTCGTTTGATGTTTACGTTATTATTATTCACAACAGCGTCGTCATTGTCGTTTCTCTCGTTGGTCACTTTGCTACGACATGAACATTGTGCAACTTCATTATTATTATTCGGCTTTTGTTGCAGAATCAATTTCATAATTGATGTAAATGGGAATTCAATGGCTATTGATAAGATAAATGACAGTACGAGCGTCATGGTTATGTTGGAAGTTGCCAAAGTAAACTAAGAAAAGTTTTTGTGCATGTGAATATTGTATATGACATTTTATCGAAAAATTTTCTGCAAATACTTACAATAGTTGTACTTGTGATTCTTGTGAATCCGAGATTGTCAATTAAAATCCCTTGAGTGGTTTTGTGCACCAGATACATGCAGTATGTAAGTCGTGCCAGGATTTGAAACAATGGAAAATTGAAGAATTTCCTCAAAATTCCTGAAAGACAAAAACTTTTACATGTTATACATGCTGAGTGCAGCAAAAGAAATATTTACCTTGAGGGTTTTCTTTCACGTCATTGATGACAATAAAACCACCAATCAATATACAAAAACTGAGCAAATGCTTTGTTACCCAGACATATACGGAGATCCAAATAGCTGGCTTTTCAAAATTGTAATTATAAAAAATGATTGATGTCCCGTAAGGTATCATGCCAATCAAGCATAAAAGAATAATGATGGTCACTGGATACTATGGAGAAAAAGAGAAAAAGCGACAATGAAGCAAGTACAATTTTTGAAAATAATTCACAATGTTTTAAATTCCAAAAATTAAGGTATTCCTTTTAATTTTTTTAGGTCAAATTAATTCAATTGATTAACAGACATTTTAATCAGATATTTTGAAAAAAATTCCCACGTCTTTTTAATTAAAAAATTTCTCAGAAGATTTTTCAAATGATGTTTTTCAAAAAAAAAAAAAAATCAGATGAAAATAAAAATTTGAAATGGAAAATTTTCTTGACATTAGTTTTAAACTTCAGAAAATTAATTTTCATATAAAAATGTAGGTCATGTGGCTACAACTAATTTTTTAGATTTTAATTTTTGATTTAAATTTGAAAATAATAAAACTAAAATTAATTTAATATCCAAATTTTACGTAAAAAAAGTAGATAGAACAGAATATGAAACATTTTTTGAAACTGCATTTGCCTTAGCAATGAAACGTTAATTAAAACAAAAAGATACCACAAGGCTTTTTGAGTTGGGTTGATTGAAAGCGCGATCACACAAATGAGTGAGGAGGGAACGGGCGGCTCCATCGTCAATTTTGTGTAAAAAGCTTTTACGACGACAATTGCTTATGCATAAGATGCTAAAACGTTTCTTATCTGTTCCACTCACTCCTCTATACTTTCTATCATCTCGCAAAAAGCAAAGGAGGAAAGCGTTTAATGGCGAATTTTAATTACCTTTTTAAAAATACTTTTTATTGCGATACTTTTCCACTCTTTGTAGTAGGCACCAGCTGCTAATCCAATCAAATAATTGCCAGCATTATTGTGAGTTGCAATATAAAACTGCCATGCCTTGCTCTGCGAAATATATTTGTAAACTCTGTGTGTGTGGGAGAGGAAAAAAAGTGACAATCATTGAAACAGCAAAACAGAAAAAAGAGTCCATTAAATATTCATGTGACAAGAGTCTAGAGCGCGCGAGGAGGATGGTATGGTGCACTTACTCAGGTGGTGTAAAATGAATGCCTTCCATTCCGCCGACGTACGTCAATATGGCCGGGATAAAAGTGGCAATTAAAATGCAAGAAAAGAAAATGTGAGCGCGGTACTTGGGCCACTTGCATGCACAAATGAGGATAATCGTGCCGACAATTGCATTCTGAAAGTCTGCAGATAAGTACCACGAGTGCCCGACGCAAATTGCATCGGTGCGATAATAGTTGTTGATGTACAGTAGATTGCTCCATCCATTTGCACGGCAATTTTCCCGTTCTTGCAAGAAGCTGCGTCGCAAAAAGATATTCGTGGGCATGAACACGGAAGATAACTGCAATGCCATGAAAATGGCATAGACCGGTGTTAATCTGAGGTAACGCAAAGCTATGGCAATTAGTCCGGTGCATGCCGTGACGCTTTTCGCACGTTTTGCTACCTCGGTGAAGGCGATCGCCCACATAAAACCGCCGATAATGAAAAATGTCTGCACCACATAAACGCCGTTCATCAGAAACATGCCGGAGACCGAGTGGAACTTCTGCTCAAAGTACTCCGGACTCTTCGTTGGGTGCCGCAATAAATCCCGAACAACGTGCCCATAGACGATAAGAAGGGTAAATAGTAGTCGAACTGTTTGTACACAACCCAATTCAATTGTAAGCTCATTCGAGTTAATGGATGTTAGTTTAACCCAATTCCTTTGGACGGAGAAGCAATACAAATATTTCTCAAATTTATCTGCAAAAACAAGATATTTAATGGGATACCCCTTTTTCTCTATGGTTAGTGCATCACTTACTCTGTTCCCGGTAATCCCGACGTAAGTAGTTGCTGAATGAAGCAATAACGAGAAGAATTATTATCGGTACCAATATTGACACAAGCAAATAGTCGTGCTTATCAATGCCAGGATGTGTCATTAAATCCTCTCCTTTGCAGTAAACAATCGTCGAGAAACCTTGTAAACTATATTTCTGCAGCTTGCGATTGACACAAATGTTTATCATTCGGTCATAACGTAACTTTAGCCGTTGTGTGAGGCCATCAGCGACATTCGAGGATGCGTTAAAATACTGAAAAACGAGATTAAAAAGTATTCGTTAAAAAAATAGCTTAATCGTATTACAAATTTGCAAGTTTTACGATTTTTCACGAATTTTCAGTATCAACGTGATTTTTTCACCGAGAAAGGATATTTTTACAAAAACAAAAAAAATCAAATTCACCTTTTGGTAATTCATACATTTCTATCAAAACTTGAATTAGCAAATGGCGAAAAGGTACACCAGTACGGACAGACAGACATCACGTCCATCGTGATATCATTTTTTTCAAAATTAAATGAAATGCGGTAAAAAATGAGTTATACAACATGAGAAATGAGGAAAGGTCAAACCGAATGCCATATGTCTCATTTTTCATTTCAATATTTAGAACCTACCTCGTGCCTGTAATGAAATGGTGGCACGTAAAGTGTTTCATTAAGTCCTGCGGCGGTAACGGCTATCATCGCATCCACACACCATTTTAGACAAATTCCATGCGTGATTATGTCATGTCGGTGATTTCGTCGTGCATCACTCGAAAATTTCTGCAAACAAGCACGAAGACAAAGTGCGATGTGACAAACATTTCGGCGAAACAATTTTTGAATTTAAATACCTGAACTACATTCCATGCGCTCGATGTGTTATCCGGCTTAATGATTGTCGTTGCGATACAATAATTAAATTCTTCGCTCTTTGAATCAAAGAAACATTCCTCTTGGTCGTCCATGTCATAAATCGCTGGCATTTTCCGATATTCCGATACTGAAAAAAAAATTCAACGTAGAATGAGGAGAAAAAAAATATATAACAAGCAAGCGTATCATGACAAATATCAAATTACTTACGATTGAAATGTCCAGCAGCAACATCATTTGAAATGACTGATATTAAAAGTGTGTGAAAAATTATCCACTTAACTGACATATTGAATTGATAGGAAAATGGAATCAAGATAAAAAAAATATTTTTTGCCGTAAACAAAGTTTTTCACATATTTCACTCAGTCGCACGCGTCGTACAGGGCAAAACGGACATTTACTGTCGACTTTGTTAAAGCTAAATCCGAACTGACATCAGCTGTAGAGTTACACAATTTTGCTCATTTTATTTTTATTTATTTTTTTTTTTTGGCTCGTCTGCTGTTGTTTAAAAACAAAAGAGCTTATATACCAAAAGTGTTCTTGATGAATGTTTTCATAATATTTGGATATTTTACATTACTTTTTGCATATGTAACAAAATGGCTTCCAGATATTTTCGTATGTTGTTGTAACATTGAAACCGAGTAATTTTTGTAAACAATAACAATTTGCTTCGGCGTAATTTTTTATTGTTGTTATTATTATTGTTATAAAAAGTAAACAGTTTTTTATTTGTGTTTGTGGATTAAGAAATTTCTTATGTAAGCTGAGAACGAACAGAAGAAAAATGATGAATAAAACGTCTTCATGCATTTTTAAAATGGAAATTAGGAAAGCAAATAAGATTTTCTCGACATTTAATATTTTATTTCTAAGAAATATATCCAAGTCGATTTCAGCTTTAGTCAGATTTTCATAAATTTAACACAATTTATTCGTCAAATTTTTAATTAATTTTTTTTTAAATAAAAAATCAGTTGTATTCTAAAGTTAGATTTAAAAATTAAATAAGGTTTTTAATTTTTAAAATTGTTTAAATAAAAAAATAATAAATATTTCTTGAAAAGATATTTTTCTTGTTGAGACAAATTAAAAAAAATTATTTCATTAAAAACTTTAACCAAGAATTTTAAATTAAAGGAATTTAATTTTAATTAGTTTAAATATTTTTATTTCAAAGCTTTGGAATTTTTTACAATCAAAAACTGAAAATATTTTAAAGAAAATTTCCCTTAAACCCATGACGAAAATTTTATGACATTTTCAAAATCATTTCGTGTCATTGATCTGTTTATTTACCCAAAATAATGTGAAAATAAAAATCAAAAGTGACATAAAAACTTTGTCTGCATATCAACCTTTCAATTAACTGCTTTCAACTTTGTTTTTGTTCCCACATTTACTTGCTACTTTTTTGTTTACTTTCACTTCCACACAACACTTTTTTTCCCTAAATAGTAATAAATAAACCGTATTTGGTGACTTTTACTCCCTGACACAAATTGACTAATTTATTAACCTCGTGCGTACATAAAATAAAAACAATATTTATTAAAGTCTTCTTTTTAGTATATTTCCCGTATCACTCATGAAAATTAAATTTTCATTATATTTTTGCTGGTATCTAAGCAGGAAAAGTTTTGCAATATAATGAGAATGAACCACATTGGTTATTGCTCTACTCACATGATGCCGCCTAGAATATATTTATGGTTATTTGCGCTTTATTTTTCGGTGGATATCATAAACACGTTCAGTGTGTGCGGCAAGTGGCATGCATGTGAAAATATTTCTTGTATTATAAACAGATTAAGAGTCATGTAAAATAATAATCATTGACATAAATTGTGTGTGAGAGGGTGATAGAACTTTTGCATTGTATATGCGAAACTAACGACAACAAACAACAACTCTTTTAGTTATGCTTCTGGTTATGTTCAGCTTCGTGTGCGGCGGCGTTACGATGATGTCGTTCCTCGTTATTTGAAGCTCGCTGCAGAATAAATTCAAAACAATAACAATAATAATAGCAATATCATCATTATTTTATATGCATGTTGTTCATTGACATCATGTGAGCCATCATGCACCAGTTAAAATACTCACACATGCACGAATTTTAGCAAAATATAATAAAAACAGGTCACGTCGTCGTACGTATTTGTATACTTTTCCTCTTTCATTTATTACAACTTTGGCTTTTTTGGCATACATGAATATTGTGTGGTGTGCAAAACCCTGTATAATATTAAATCCTCTTCTGCAACATTTTACTTTAAAGGAAAAAGCTTCTCTTAACGTCATACACTCTAAGCCATACCGACGATAAATGGGTAAGATTTTCCCTTCAAGAGTAAAATTGACTACTAAAAAGTCACATTTACCCCTTCGGAGTCACATTGACCCCTTAGGAGTCCCCCTTAAGAGCAACATGTAACCCATCTGAGGTCAACTTATTGACCTCTTATTGCTGGAATTGGCAAATGAAAGTGTTATATATCGTTGGAAAGAGGGCATTTTGTTTTGATTTGGTCGAGTTTTGGAGGTATTCCGTTTACTCAAAAATAAATTAGAAATTAATTTGACCCCTTTAGAGATTCATTCGATCCTCGTTTTTTGAGAATTCGTTAAAAAAGAATGTCTTAAGGGAAAAAGAATGGAATGTCTTAAAAAGAATCGACCTCCAAAGGGATTCATTTGTTTGGGTCTGCGGATTAGCAACTGAAAATTGGATCAAACCCTTAAGGGTTTAAATTGATTCCTTTAAGGATCAAATTAATCAATTAAGATAAAGAATCATGGATTTTACTTTTAAGGGGTTCAATTGACTCCTAAGGGGTCAATCTGATCCCTTCTTAAAAAAGATTAATCTCACCCATTTTCCTGCTGTAGAGTATGCCTCGAGCTGCACATAATATGACGAAATACATCACAGTGTGCTAAGAGAGGTAATAATAACACTAAATATTTAGTAATTCACGCATCAGAGAACAACTTTTGTCTGAGAGATGAGCCTACATTCCAGAGTTTCCATCAAAATTAAATGCTCTTCGATGCAAGTTAATATTTCCTTATTTCCACAAATTCTCGGTACCTCCTGTGGGGATTGTTGAACAGATAAAATATCGCATGTATGATCTTGTTCGCAGGTAAGTATGTATGTCGTTGTACAAAGAAGGCAAAAAAGAAACGATGACGACGACGATAATAAGAACATTACTAAGCAATTTTCACGGTTTCTGCCGTTCCGTTCGTCTCTGCCTGTGCTACTTGCGACTTGTAAAAAGGAAGATATGGAAATACATGTGAAAGAACGTTTCATAAAATATGTTCGTGCACAGTAGATGAAAGTAAATTTTACATAAGAGGCAGAAATATTAGAGGAAACGACGACGACAACAACACATTCCTGTGTCTATCTTGCCTACCGCCGATGACGATAATAATAATAAAGTGGAGCTGAATGGATCACCTTCCTGGACTAACTCGCCTGTTATTTGTGAACGGAAGTGGCACTTAACATGCGTTCATTAAGGAATGCGGTGATAACAGCGGAATGTTTATTACTGCGAGGCGATTATATTTCGGGAACGGAAAAATTATGAATAGAAAGTAAATTTTTGCAGGAAATGGAGAGTGCAATTTATGACGTGTCACATTTCTTTTGTGTGTTAATGGAGTGAAATTTAATATAGAAACTGTCTCATTGAGTCATTTTAACTAAAATTTCATGAAAATGAGATATTTTAATATAACAGCACAATTTATCACTCGAGGTAGCTCTCATTATAAGGCCAATACAATAATCTAAAAAGCTTGAGATTTCATCTAGATTTTTAAAGTAAATAATTCTCAACTGATCAAAGACCCTCCGACCCGACTCCGCGGACACCCAGAACAAACCACGTTACATATTGTAATCGACTGCTCTGAGAGAAAACTTGAAATACTAAAAAAGGAAAATACGACCTAGTATAAATTCTTTATAGTTAAGTTTTTTTGTTTTAATTTGTCAGTAATATTTAAGCGCTTCAAACTTTTTGATATTTTTTTTTTAACTTAATGAGTAAACATGTACAATTTTTCACAAATTTCCATATAAATTTGAGCTAATTTTTTACAATTTTACTAAAAAATGTCCTTTTTCATCTGACGCCGTAAATGGATGGAGCCTTACTTCCTATTTAATGTTCAAAAGATCTATGGAACCGAAAACACTTTTAAATTTTGTATCGGCTTAATAATAAAAGTTCTTTATAAACTTGCATCACATTATTTCATATATATTTTTGACGTACGTAAATTTTTATCAAGCACAACAAAGAACTCAGCATGGCAACATCAATTTTCACAATTTTTATATCTGTTTCTTGGAGACAAGTGATAAACTTTAAAAATTTAAAACATGACCTTCATCAAGTCAAATGTCTTGTTAGATTAACGTTTTGCAAGATCGCACTAAAAAAAAACATGATATTTTGTAATAAAATTTTGTTTCACAATTTTTTCTTTGAAAAATGTGAACAGAAATTTCCATTAATTTAAACCCATTTTCGACAAATTAATTCTAGGAATCGACATTTATTGTCAATAGTCCCTTAATTAAGCGGATTCCTAGAACATCTTTGTTTAGGTGTGTGTGTGGGAGACGAAAAGCGACGTTAACTTTTAAAACAAATAACGCAAATAATTATAATTATGAATAAATGCAGAGACTGAAATAATAAAATAAAAAAAACAACAGATTAAAATTTATATTTCATTTATCATTTAGTTGACAGAAAGCATAATTATTCATATTTTTTCATCGTCTCCGTCTTGCAATCGCGCTTCGTTTGTTTATGAAGAAATTTAATTTAAGACAAACATTCATACGTTTTCTGTTACTGTTGTCGTCGTCGTTGTCGTCCTCGGGTGTGAAAGGAATTCCAGAGCAATATTTAATATAAAAGATTTCATTTACTTTTACGTTTTATAAATTGTTCAGCGTTTGCTGGGGCTCGTGCCAAGTAAAAGTAGTATATAATAACCAGTAAGTAATCACAGTGGTGCCATGTTGTTGCTACCTCGTGAGTGTCATTTATATTCGTACAATTTGTGTACGACGACGTCGACGATGATGATGAAGAAAGGAGAGAAAAAAATAACAGAAACTGTAACAAAGACATTCTATGAATGAGGGAACAGAACAACAGCAACAATGAACGAGAAGACGACGACGATGAAGAAACTCATTTCTTTCAACATCTTGCCTAGTTGTTGTTTTTATTATAATATTTATTTTTATAACCACACATTTTGTTGTTTAAATTCCTCATTTGTGCTCCGTGCGAAAAAAGAAGGTGCTGTGTACAGGAACGGGGATTAAAAGGAAGAAACAAAGAGGCGCCTAATTTGGAAAATTATAAACATTTTTGCAATTCTTCATTTGAATAAATAAATGCGCGCCATGTTATAAATGTAAATCGAGCAATGACTTTACAGAATTTTTAGTTTTTCTTCTGATGAGTCGTTTCTTTTTTTTTTTGTTTGGACAAGAAATGAGGCGACAGACGATGACAATGTAAGATTTTTGGCACTAATCGATACAAAAAGGACTTCAACACTTCTCGATAGGCACCCTCTTCTCGGTTTTTCTGACAAATGTGACAGGGATTCCGAGAACAGACGGCAATGTGTGAAAAAGGGAATACATTTTGAAATCCCAAAACCACAAAGAACAGCTCTCTCGTATGTTCTTAATGAATGCTGTAACCGTACAAAAGTTTAATAAAGTGTCGTTGTACCGCACAACTATTTAAATATGTATGTGTGCCTACAATGGAAGTGTTAGTATTGCGTCCCAAAAAATTAAAAAAATAAAATAACAAAACACAATACAGAGATTTTCACCTACAAGTGGCATGACATGAAAATTCTCGTATTTTAATGAAAAAAAAAATAAATAAATTTAAAAAAAAAATTTTTTCGGAGTCAAAATTAATAAAAAGCTTTGGACGGTATTTTGAAAAATTAAAAAAAAATAATTTTATATTTTAAAATAAAAATAAATATGAAAATTATCAAATATTCAAAACAGGACAAAATTTAGTGGTAAAATAGCTCATTAAAAATATTAAAATAAGGTTTTTGCGATGATATGTTAAAATATTAATTCAGAATGGAAAAAGTTGATTTTTTCCCTGGATCGAAATTAATTTTCCAAAATCAATTTATCCAATTTTCTAACCTTACTTCAAAAATATAGCAATTTTATACAATTAAAAAAAATTAAATTAAAATTTAAAACTCTTTTATTTTTCTTCCAAAATCAATTTTTCCTGAGTTCCTTCGAATATTTTCCGGGAACAAGGGAGTTTTTTTAACCATCGTACAAATTTTTGTGACATTTTGGCGCTTGTGAATTTTATTAAGTGGAAACGTCTGGTTTCAATTATTCATTCGCTTTGTGACAAAATTGTAAAATTTGACTTCATTCTACAAACATTTCTCACAGTTTGCGTATATTTGAAAATTAACGCTCTGTGCTCTGTTTATTTTGCGTATTCGCACAATTTAACCGCAAAAAGACTGCTTGCTTGCCTTGTGTGACACAAACACACACACACAATAAACACGTCAAAACAAAGTGTCAAAGCACATTTGTGAGACATTCATTTCATTTTATTTTATTAAATGCCGTTGTCATACACCGCATCGCGCACCGCGTGTTCGCTCGTGAAATATGAACACACAAACAATGGCCTTTTGTAGGAATAATTCTGTTTTGGAAGCCATTTAGCTCGTGAACCGAGAGAAAGAAAAAAAAATCGTTGGCTAAAAAACATCACAAGAAGATACGCGATCTACATTTCCCATGAGTCTTTTTCATTTTCATAATGGCTGAATCCTGTCGAACAAAATATTATTTACTCTCAAAGCTCTTTTTGTTGAACTCGGCAGCCTACATTCCGTGAATCAACAAAAACCCTTTTTTCGGTGTATCCTTTGATGTATGGTTTTTTTCGGGGTAAGTTTTATTTTTTTGTGTAAGAAAGGAAGAATACAACAAGAAAAGAGGCACTTTTTTGATTAAAAGTAAACTTGGAGGCACTACGGAGAATTTCCGATTATTGATACTTTTTTTTTAACTTGAATTTAATGAATATTATTCCGAAAAACTTTTTTGACGTTTACATGAAAATTTACTCAATTTGTCTCTCTCTCATGAATATTGTGTTGTGTAGTTTTTTTCCGTACTCAAAACTGGGAAATTGGTTGGCGAAAAAAAAAATTGCGTTTGCATATCAAAAATAAACATCTTTCATGTCGGTCGTTGCTTAGGAAACTTTCCAGACATTCTTTGATTATTATAGTGGAATAAAGTAATAAACTTTTAATAATATTCAAGCACATTCAATACATAAGCAGCTTTCGAGAACAAAGTTCAAGGTTAACTAATCACACATGTATGGTTGATATAAAGGAATAAACAATCAAAGCAACATGTAACAGATGAAGTAAAGTACAAAATTCTATTTTATTTTATGAATTTAATGATTTTGCTGTTAAGATTTATGTTAAAGTCATTGACGTTCATGAAATTCCGAGAACTAATAATATTATTTTAACTTTCGGCAGCAAAAATTTTATATATATATTTTAATTGTGTGCAAAAAGTTGTGCTGTGTATTTTTGCGCAAGAAAACAAATAAAATGAAAAGGTATGACAGCAGTACCAGCGGTGTTCGTTCACCATAAATGATATTCCAGTCAGGTGTTTCATGAATAATTGATGTAAAAAAGTGTCTTTCAAATATCTTTTTCTTGCTCCAGTAATTTATTTTAAAGAGTAAAAAGTTAATGTCGCTCCTCCTCCTCCTTCTTCGGTTCCGTTTATGCTTTGATGTTGATGTTGCTGACTAGAGACCATAAAGTAATTTATTTAATCATGAGAACAGGTGTGTGACATTTTATCAATATTTCAGGAGAACGAAAAAGTTACAAAAAGTCGGAGGAGTGACAACGCCTGGTATTTTTCTTTAATTATATATATTTGCTCAGCGATACTTTTTCTCCGTGTCTTTAATACTGGCATCGCATTGCCCGTACCTACCTAAATAAAGTAATAAAGCGCAACAAATAATTAATTATTCCCCCTTTCGTTTCCTCTTTTTCTTTCTTTTTAGCTACTTATGCATTGACGGGAGAGACACCATCATCATATTGGGAGACGCCATTTGCCCAGCCGTACTTTGATAACACAACAAAACGTGAAATTACCGCAACCGTAGGACAATCAGCACTTTTAAACTGTAGAGTACGGAATTTAGGTGATAGAGCAGTAAGTATCGCAATGTTTTTACCGCATTTTTAAATTTATTTTGAATGAAATTGCTTATGTACCTATGGTTTGTCCGTCTGTCCGTATGTCATGTCAGTGTAGATTTAAGTTTAGAATCTAAAACCTTTTAGATTTGTTGCATAGTTTTTCACTTGTAGATCGTTAATCTCATAAAAATTCATTAAAAAATCAAAATGCGACTAAGCTAAATATTTTTTTTAACGAAAACTTTTAGTTTTCTTCTTCTTAAAATGATTTCTCCGGAGACATGATAAAGCAGTTTTTATTTTGTTTACCCTTTTTTTTCGCCATAACAGATGAAAGCGAAGAAAATTAAGAAAATTCTTCAAGGAAACGAAAGAAATAATTAACGTAAAAAATTATAATTATCAATTACTAGACAAAACAAAATTTCGACAAACTTTGCCGAAAAATTACACATTTTTTTCGGGCTCATCCCATGAAAAATCTTGAAAATTCCGAAAATAATGAAGAAAAATTGTTTCGTCCTTGTTTACTCGAGATTTCTTGCGTGCCTCAATAAAAGAAAAAAAATATTTTGTTTTTTGTGTGACAATACAATTACGTTCACTTAGCAAAATAAATATAAATTTCAGTAAGTTTGGCAAGAAATTGCAGATGGCAGGAGTTCACGAAAACAAACTTGCTTTATTTTACTTTTCGTTTCACGGCAAAAATAATTACCACAAGATGGAACATTTTTAAAAATTAATGCACGCTGTTGAGGCGTAATGAGGGTTGTTGGTTCACGTCATTTCGTGTCAACCCAATTCTTAACAAGCTCGTTAGTTGCATTTATAGTTATTCTTTGAATTTTTTTCCTTTTGTTAAATAAATAACTCAGGTAACGAAAATTACACAAAAGTTTCTGACATGAGAAAAGAAGAATATCAATTCCTTGAAAAAAAAAATAATAAAAATAATAATGACTCGCGCGATACAAAATTCATTAATTTCCCTTGAGAGAATCAATAAAACGGGACTATGCGTTATTTTCTTCTTTTTTATTGGAGTAAATTAAATATGACAATGAATTTACCTGTCTGAGAGTCTATGAAAAGAGAAAAAACCGAGGAAACATGAATAAATACAGCTTGTTGTTTGTCTCGCGGGAACGGAAAGAAAAGCTCAAGGTGATTTTCATATTTTTGTATTGTTTGGAGCTAGTTAAATAGAAGGAGAGGAAAAAACCTGACCTTGACTTCCCCGATTTCGAACGAAAAGACAATGAAATCTCGAATAATCACGTTTCTGACAAAAGCATTTTGCATCAAAAAAGAAAAGAAAACAATTGGCACGAGAAACTTTCCAGTAATTTTCTATTATTATATAATTTGTGCTATGCAGAGAATCGAAAGCAAACATGTGCCACAAATAAAGCTATTTTTCTCTGTTTTTCATTTTAAAAACTCATGCAACGCAAAAATGTGAAAAATATGTAAAGAATTTTCTTGCGTCTTATATTTTTTTTATTGATTTAATTTAAAAGATTATTGAATTGCTTGAAAACTGCACGTCTCAGAGTAGAAGGAGAGAAAAAGGAAAAAAATGAGAAATATGATTGTTGGCTTACTCGCACATTAGCTCAACAGAAAACGAACATGATGACGACAGAGAAAATTGTTTCATTTTGATGCATCACGTAGTTCCCGAGAATTGCTCAATTTTCTGATTTAATGCAAGACGATTCGAAACGTTTCTAAATATTTTTATTTATTTTTAATATTTTCTCCGATACTTTGTTCTGTCAATATTTGTCAATGTCTTTTAAAAATTTTCCTCTAATCCAATTTTATTCCTTCTTTTTTTTATCTCTGCACAGGTAACGTGGCTACGAAAACGCGATTTGCACATTTTGACAGTTGGCATCTTGACGTATACGAATGATCAGCGATTCCAGTCGCTGCACACAGAGGGCTCTGACGAATGGACATTGCGGATAACGACGCCACAGCCACGCGATTCCGGCACCTACGAATGCCAAGTTTCGACAGAACCAAAAATTAGTCAAACATTCCGGTTGAATGTTGTTGGTGAGTAAACATTCACTATTTTTTTAGGTGGTGGCGTATTAAATATTGACAAACACGCGGACTGGTTTGACGAAAAGGTTGACGCGCAGTAATTAGAATGAATGTTTGATTGAAAAGGGATTTTCATTTGACATTTACCTTGTGCCAGAAATAAAAGTTTTCCAAGGTCAGTAAGTGGGGAGAACGGGAAGTTATTAGAGCATCTCGTGACTTCTCATGTTAGACGACATGTCTACTAATTACGGTTGTGACCAAAAAATAACAACTGAAAGTCATGCAATTCGTGATCGTGACAAATTTTCGTCCATTATTTTTGTTTTAAGATTTTTATCATCGTGACACCGGATAAATAAATTGATTCTTGTTAATTTCTGATAAAAATCTCATTTTATGTACTTCTATTTTTGGTCATACACAAATAGGAAAGGAGATGAGACAGAAATTTCATTAAACTCAAAAACAATTTCCTAGGAGAATAAATAAACAAACTAATGAAAATTTTCTCCCATATTAGTAAGCTTGTCCAGAAATAAATAAAACAATAAAATAACGAAAGTAGTAAAATTCGAACATTCTGGAGAGCAGGAAATTGAAACAATAATTGAATTGGAATGAATTTTCTATCAAACTTTTGTTAATTTGAATTCGTATTTTCCTTTGCTACAACTTAAATTTTGTTACAAAATATTCAAAAAGGACTAGGCAAACAAGAAGTTATACAAAAAGATCATTCAACGAGAACGAAATGTGATTTGTTATAAATATATAATCCTTATTCGTATAATATTTTCTCTTTAGAATTTATGATGAATCACTTTTCTCTCTAGGACGTTGTTTTTTCCATAGAAATCCATAAGAAAAGTTGAATATGATGAAAAAGTTTATTCGCTTAAAACGATATAGGTTTTTTTTTCTCTAGAAATAAATAAGAGTTTATATGCGTTTACCTTTTTTAGAGCATTTTTTGCTATAAATAATTTGTTACATGAGAAATTTCTAGGATCGGACTTTGAAAATTTTTTTATTGGGTTTTCATGGAAGTCATTCCAGCTCATAAAAAAATATTCTTAGCTTAATTTTATTTTTTTTTACAAAAAAAATAAATTTTTTACTAAGTTCAATTAAAAAATGCGCTTAATTCAAAATTTTGCTGAAGATAACTCGTTATTTTTGTAAATATTTTTATTATTAGGAGCAAATGGATTTTCCTTTTATGTGTTGCCTATAAAAGTTTTTCTGCATTTCATATGTGTGATCATGTACAGAAGTAAAAAATTCCTTCGAGAAAGAGAGAAAAACGATTTGATTGAAAATTAATGGCAGGAAATGGATTTTCATTCCTTTATGAGTGAGTACGCCTGCATTAAATTACGCTTGGTCTGTTAACTTTATGAATTCCTCGTTCGTAGAAATAATTGATTAAAGTACACACCAAGGAAACTTTCATCAGGATTTTTTTTTGTCAAGCAATCGTTTAATTACTCTGACCCAATATTTGATACGGAAAATCAATCCGAAAAGTATCTAAAATGAGTTTTGCGAACATGAGAAGTTGGATTTCGTGGAACACTGAATGTTGTGATTTTATGTTACGCAAGTAATATAAATACGAGAATATCATCGATATATTTATTTAACAATTCGATCAAACAAAGCGAAATTGAAACTCTGTCTTTGGCGTGTTTTGTCATCATTTCTTGGGATGCTCCAGTGGGACATTAATTTGATACAATTTACTTTTGTCAACTTTATCTTTTTCCGAGAAACCTTTAAATAAATATCTGAAAGTATCGTATTTCTTCAGATGTTTCAATCTGTTTGACGTCAAAATTCACATCTATTCAACAAAATTACGGAGAAAAATTGTTGAAATTTTCCACACAAAAAATAACAAAAATAATAACGAAAAAATGCCCACTTTTACCACAACTCAAAATGATAAAATAAATTTATAAATTTTAAACAAACAGGTAAAACTATTTTATCTCGAGTTTTCATTAAATAATAGGGGGAAACATCTGCACGAACAAAACTATATGGTTTTAGCAACAACAACAAAAAAATAATTTTTGAGCAAAAATTTTCTCTCGTGGTGTTGAATTCCACAGTTGCCATCGTCCACATGAATAAAGTCATACATGCTCTTGTAAATGATGTTTTTAACTAAGTCAACACACCGAACACTCGAGTAATTTTTGTGAGATATAAAAAAAAGACAAGAGATGAGAAAAATGAAACAACAACGACATGAACAAGAGAATACACTCAAAACTATTTCAACTATTTTTACTCTGGTCTGGTTGTACTTAATGATGATAACTGTGGATGACAACGACGACGCTGGATGATGAGGAGGATGTTTGAACAAATAAAATTGAAATGTTATTTCTCAAAGTTATTTCTTTCTCTCTTTACACTTTTTTTTTGTTTTAAAATATTTTGTCAGACATCTCCTGAGTGAGGCAGGACATTCACACGTATGACACAGTGGCAACATTCCATTTCACAATGTGTTGACGACGGCATGTACCACGTGTTCACTTAATTTTTCCGTAATTTATATTTAAGTTTTTAATACTTAAAGATTTTTCTTACTTTTATTTTTTTCTACTTGCTGTTTTTTTATGATTTACTAAATTTTTCAAATATATTTTATTTACATTTTTTCAAAAATATTTCGAATTTCAAAAAAAAATATCAAAAATTTAATTCCACAATATTCAAAAAATCCTTGTTTTTATCAAAAAAATGAAAAAAAATCAAGATATTTTACAAAATTTTGAATTTTAAAAAATTTTATTTTTAAGGTTGTTCAATCAAAAAAATGATTTGCAATTATTAAAACCAAAAATTGAAAATATTGGAAAAAATAAAAAATGCTAATTTAAAAAAATTGAAATGGGATCTCTAGAAAATTCTAGAACGAACCTTGAATATACCCAAATGCACTAAAAAATGTCTACATTCTGTTTGGTTTGTTCCAAAATTTTGAATTTAGGTTTTTTTTTTGACTAGTTTAGGCTAAATAATACAAAACCATCAAAAAATCTCATGCCATTAATTTTCGATGAAATAATGATATCAGGTGATGTGGGGACAAAAACTTGAATAAAGAACAACAAAAATTAATAAAATGTGAAAAAGTAAAGAAAATGACTGGAATGAAAAATAGTGACTAAAATTAAAAATATTATAAGAAAAAGTAGAGAAAAAATAAATGAACACCCGGTATGTAAGAAAAGCCGCAAAAGACTTTTTCATGAAGATGAAGATAATGACATCACCGTTTCTCTCCCCCTTTTCCGGCAAACTGAAGTAATGTACTTCATATAAATTTAGTGGTAATCATGTGTATAACATATGAAATTACATCCGTGACACATACGGAATAATGAGAATCTCAAGATTAAAGAAGCATTTGTTTTACAAGGATTTGAACCCTTTTTCACTTAATTTTATTTAAGTTTATCCCATTTTTGTCGGTTTTACTACCTGATACTTGTCGTAAGGACTCACCCTTTACTGTAGGTACCTACATTCGAAATGATTATCAACATCATCATCATCGTTATATAATAATAATGTAAAAAGTTCGGGTGAGTGCGAGAGAGAGACAAAATGTTGAAGTTTCTTAAAACCGCAATACACATTTATTTGTACAATATTGCTCATGTAAATATTGTTTCAAATTAAATTGCGGGGACATTATTACTGTCTTTGCATGTTTGAGGGTTAGGAAACACAAAAAATGTTGCTCTCGAAAAGAGGTTAAGTTTTATGGTTAGATGTGGATTTTGTTTTTTAATTAAAAATTTTCTTAGGAATGACCTAGCATTGTTTCGAGAACGTTTTGCCTCCTTGCTTCATATTTATGGACAAAAACCAATAAATAATATTTACTTCAGTGGCAATAAAAATATGGGGTGGCGCCAGAGCCATTAGTTTTATTACTGTCATTAATGTGACACATTTCAAAAGTGTGGAATTCCCAAGGATTTAAGATTGAAATATAAATCAAAAAGAACACGTCTCCAAACTAGTGGAGAGTAGGAGCACAAGCTATTTCATTTCAAAACTGATTTAATAAATTGAGTGTCTCATTTTCTTTTCTTCGTTTCTGTCTTCATTTTTTTATATTTTTTTTTTGTGTCGGTAACTGACAAAGAATGTCATCTTCGTTAAGTGGGTGACGACATTCCCTTCCAACAACAACAACCTTATTTTTCGAAATTCTTTTTTTTCTCGTGTCATGTCTTTTAGCGATACTCGTGTGTTCAATATTTTACAACATCTTTCACGACAAACAAACAATATGTTTGTCGTTGATACTTATCTAGTTTACCGTGTGTCGGATATTTTTTTGTTCGCTTTCTTTCTCATTTTGTCACATGACAAAAGTTTTTGTAATCTCGACATGTCGATCTGACAAGTGTGTGAAATAAATAATAAATTGTATAACTTTCGCGAAACAAATAAAATAATAATTATACGCCTATCATTGGTTATTACGAGATAAGGGATGAGGGATGGACGTTTACGAGGAATTTAACTTTCAAAGTCGATTTTGTTTAAAAAAAATTATATCCGAGATTTAAATAAAAGATTTTTTAAAGTAAAATGTATATTATTGCACCAAGTTTAAATTCTATGGTTTGAAACGACAACTGAAGTTACAGTTGCTAATCAAAGTCACAAAATGCACCATCTACAAGACCTTAGTTAAAAAAATTGAAACACAAAAATGTTTGTATTTCAGATCGTATATCACAATTTGGCTCATTTAGTTCTTGTTTTCTTAATAGATTTTCTATCATTAACCCAAAAATGTTAATCATTACCACAAAGGAGATACAATTTATTTTTATGACTTTCCTCCATAGTAACGACTTTTATTACTTCACATTTTCATATTCAATGGCTCAAAAGTCATCAAGTTACTTTCATACCATTTACAAGTACCCAACAGTGACGACATAAAACCCAGTCTTGTTCTGCCCTATTTAAAATTAAAGATTATTTAATTAAGCAGAATTCATTGGAATGCAAAGTTAAATGTTGTCTCTTAAATATTTTATGAACGGTTAACCAGAAACTTACCATTCCACTGTTCCTCTGTTACATTAACGTCCATTGACATGGAGATTCAATTCATTAACACTGCCAAATAAATTCAATTAATTGCTTTTCCACTCTTCCACAAACAAAATTTGTCTTTGATTTGATTTAAGAAACAAAGCTATTGCAATTGAATTCAATTAAAACACAAAGTTTCCTTGGAGGCACTAACTTTGACATGTTTCATTGTGTGACAAAGGCTATCTCTGTTTTTGACTTTGTATGCCACAATTCCTTTGAGTAATTATTTCAAACAAAGTAAATTGACAGATGGGTGACAAATGCATTTGCAAGACTGTGATTGATATAGAAAACAATTTAATTAAAAGCTTTTCTATTTGCAGTGAAAATCTCATGTATTGGTTTTGCTGCATTTTTTGTTAAAAGATAAAAAACAAAAGATGAATATATTAATAAAATAAAAGAAAATTATGAAAAATTAGATTTTGCATATCCTCGAATAAAATCGACCAAGTAAAATATGATAAAAAAAAATAATCTACATAATATAATAATATTATATATGGAAATAGTACGAAACTACTCTACGTCATATTCATGTATATTCAGCTCGTTTTTTATATGAATGCCTGCCAAAATAGAAATAAATTATTTTTTTGACCCTTATCCAAATTTATGCAGAAGAAGAGAGCAAAAAAATGTTGTCTGCCATAATTTAACGAGAAAGAATATACAAGCACTGCATAATAATAACACATTTATATATGAAATTTGATATAAAAAATGGAAAGAAATAAGGTTTTTGTCCGATTATGTGTTAAAGTCCTAGCAAAATTTAAATTTTCTATTAAAAGCGCTCAAGTTTTAAAAAACTAAAAAAATTGCCAATGTAAACTATTATATTCATGCGATTTATTTTGTCCTACAAAGGTTAATGCCTTATTATAATTTAAATTCACCGACTAATAAGTTTTATTTCCCAAAATAACTTTTAACTTATTTATCATTTTGTCAAGGTATTATGACGAAAGTTTATGCAGATAAAGTTAAATAAATATTTATGGTGGATGATACAAAAGAAAAACAAAAACTCACAAAAAAGTCCATCACAATAATAACTTAATTAATAAACATTTTAATTACTTTTTCTGAGAAGCAGGACACGTTAATTAATAAACGATGTTAAATGAAACGTTTTTATGTGGCAGTAAAAGAAGTGACATAAATCGGAATTAACACTCAGCTCGTTAATTGGAATATAAATGATCGGATTCATGTTTTCGTCTTTGAATTGAAAAGTTATAAAAGTTTTATTTTTTTTTTGTTGTTTGTTGCCGTGAAACGAAAAAAAAAATGTGACTAAGTGCGAGTCGTTTCCATGTTTCATTAATCAAATTTCCATCATTCCTGCCGTACTATAGTATAATAAATAGCTCGATATAATTTATTCATGTTTGATGATTTATCACGAAAAATTACCGTTTTTTCTCCTTCTATTGACGTATGCTCGGTTTCCGCATTGCTTCCACGAACTGAACTTTTATTTAATGAAAAAAATAGTATCTTTTCGGTGAGTTATTTGTGTTTGATGGCATGGAAAAATTATGAACGATAAATGAAATGAGAAGCAATAAAAAATTCTGATTTTTTGTGGAACGTGTTTTTATCTAAAAAAAAAATATTTTTCAACAAAATAATTTAAAAATCGAAAATTAAAGTATTTTCTTGACGTCATTGAATTCCAAGAAATAACAACAAATTATTATCGGACGAAAAAAATTAAAAAGAAATTCACAAAAAATAAAATTAAAATAATCTTCTCTCAAGTCATTTAAAAAATAAACAAATCCTCTGTTGCCAAGTCGTTTGACTTGCTGTTCAATAACTTGTTAAATTCCAATTATGCAGCCCAGCAACATCAAAAAGAGACGTAATTCATTGAATGTCTATTCATACGAAAATGTCTGTAACAAAAGGACTTCCTACATTGATGATAATGATCATCGGGACCAGGGTCAAGTGTTCCCATTTTAACAAGGTCGTTGACATGAAACACAGGCCAATTGATTGCTTTTTCCCCCTCAAGCATAAAAAGTAACAACACAGAAAAAAAAATCATAATTGACCAAAATTTGATACTTAATGTCACTCGTAATTGACAATCGTTTGTTGGCTCTGATGGCTCGAACATAAAATTGATTTATCTCCCAAAATCTGTGACAACGTGTGTAACGTGTCGCTTTTATCATATTAAAACTCAAACAGCAATCGATGAAAAGAGCACCGATAGAACAGTATCGAGTTTTCAGAAGCTCAAAATAAAATAATAATCAGTTATACACATGCTAACCTTAAAAACATCCATCTCCTTATCTGACACTTTTTTTTTGCTCTTTCGTCGTGCGCCGTGAATTGTCAACGATATAAATTTCCTTGTCAAATATCAAAATCTTTTCCCATATTTTTTGTCATTCTCGTTTTTCTTCAAACTTTTTTTTCTGCTTCTCTTCTTTTTTTCTGTTTCTTATGCAACCGAACGTTTTTTTCCTCCTTTAATCTGATTAGATTGAATTGAACCAGGTTCTTGTCGGTTAAATCGTCATGTCAACTCGTACGTTTGTGTAGTTACAACTGGAAATTTGTTTTTAATCGGAGATTATGTGGATGATTTCTCCACATTTTTCTCGAATGTCGTCTTTTACAGGGAAAAAAAAAGAATCGAGAGCATCAACAGAAATCAATTATATTGGATTAATTTTTTGTTCGTCTCTGTGATTTTGATGAAAATTGATTTTCAACGAGTGGAAATCTTGATACTTCTTCGCATTTCCTCTTTTGAACGTTTATTAAATCCTTCAAACGTAAGTTTTTTTTTTCATTAAATCATTTCGTTCAACCTTGATTCGGTCAAGGAATGATTTTCGTGTAAAGGTCAGTGTGGAAGGAACATTTTTTCGCCATATCTCGATGGAAATAAATTAAATTTTATTATTTCTAATATTTCTCGCACTCACAATGCGATATTTCGAAGAATTCCCAAAATGCCATTAATCTTATCCGAACTAAAGTTTATTCAGACACGTCGTCTGTTGAAAAATCGATTTCCGCTTCATGAGATAATCAAAATGAAATACAATTGCATTCATCGCTCTCTCGATCGTACGAGAAGTACCTAGGAGGCGCAAGTGGTGTGTGTGTGAGTACAAATAAAATTGAAATTTAGAAGAAAGTGTACAACAAAAAGCGCTCAATAATATACAAAAGTGATTGCATTCAATATAAAGTGCTTTTGAATTGATTTTTACCTACATGTATGGTGTAAAAAATTTATGGTTGAATGATAAAAGAAAATGGTATAGGAATCTTTTTTTTGTGTTATGTGTCGAGAGTGTATCAACATGTGGTGTGTTTTAGCATTGTCATCGTTTTTGATCGATGTCGTTTTAGGATATTTCGCCGCTGCAACTAAGTTGACACAGAATTTTCATTTAAAATCACTGATCTTCAATGCTTTTTTCCTATGAGGAGTATCAATTTTTTTCATATGAAAAATGTTTTCAAAAGAAAATGTAAGCAAATTTACTTTCACTTAAAAAATATTTTTTAGAAATTTTCTCATTATTTTTAAAAATTTTTTGATCTTTTTTGTACATTTCATAAAAATTTTGTATTTTGAATAGAAATTTTTGATTTTCTAATTTTTTATTTTTTGAAATTATCAATTCTAATATTTTAATTTCTTAAGGTTTTTATATTTTTATGGCCAAAAAATCCTTAAATAGTATTTTAAATAAATAAATTAATTAAATTTAATTATTTATTTATTTTTTTTTTTAAAATAAATTAAGGTTAAAAATTTTAAAGTGAGAAAATTTAACAATAAAAATATGTCTAATTAATAACATTTCAATTCAAAAAATAATATGGATCGACTAATTATTAAAATTTGAAAAATTTCAAAAAATTTTTGAATTTTCGAGAAAATCTTGAATTCTTAACATAAAATTACATTTTCCCGCTATATTGATATTTTTTTTTATCATAAATATTTAATTTTTTTGCTGATTCACCAAAGAAAAAAAAACAAAATTTCTTGGAAATATCCTTCAATAAATCATGTCAAGTGAATATTTGACATCTTTTAGGACCTGATTGATCTCAAAAGAAGAACTACTCACAAAAAATATGATCATGACTATTAATATTTTTTTCTAGCAAATCTCATGACAAGTACCTCAGCATGTCTAGCGCTCCACCCTAATTTGTTACAAAGCGAACAAACGATTTTTGCTGCACTGCCATTTTTTATGTGAACACATTTTATTTTATTTTATTCGAGTTTGTGTTGTGTGCTGGAGAAAGCAAAAAAAATTCTATTATCAACCTTTATCAAACAACAAAAACCCATATTTCACGCTTGGCTGGATCATCACATCACAAGACGTTTCGTGTAAAAAGCAAAGGAAATCGTTTATGCAACTTTCAAGCAAAACAAAAAAAAAATACTCCATTTTTAATAGAAAAATATTCTTTTTGTGTACTTTTTTGCTGGCTTGCTGTTACAAAGTGCACACAAAAAGTTGTGCATTGTTGTAGCCCGTGGATATTATTTTTGGACGACGTGAAAAAAAGATGTGATGCTCTCGTGTCTTCGTGTGTGTGAGTAAGAGTGAAGGCTGCCTGCCATGCCACCGTGTACAAAGTGTAAGATAGTTACACGAGTAAAAATAATAAAATGGAATAAAAAGCTGAAAAATGTAGCGCAAACATAAACCTTTGGGCACTTTTTACTTCTACAGTTTTTTTCTTCTTCTTCTTTTGCTTTAACTGAAAGATGATGATGTTGATGAAAAAAAAGACGAAAAATAATATAAGAAAAATAAAAAGGCGGCAACAAAATAATGTTTACGTATTTTGTGTGTTTCGCATACCGAAATGCCGAACAACAACAACAACAAAAAGTATATTATCAAAAGATGTTCGTCAAGAGAGTGATTTTCAAAGTATTTTATGTTTTTAAAGCGTGCACGACAAAGGCGAGCATGTGACGAGCGAGAAAATTCATATCCTGTCTTTTGATATATATTTTTTTCTTCATTTCTTTTTTCGTTATTACTTTTACATTGGAAATGCTTCGAGGGGGGACGACAACAACGAACAACGATATCGCTGCGTTGTTGTTTCAGCAATAATAAAAGGTTAAAAGAGAATTGCAAAAGATGTTGTGTAAGTGATCAAAGTGAAAAGCGAAAATAAATAGATATTTCAACGAGATAAAGGAACTTTTGCTGATGTACTAAAATAAAAATACAATCTTGAACGGTGCTCGTATTATTTGTTTTAATTTTGTCCAGAGGGGTGGTGTGTGAATTCAGGTTAGAGCACTCGACAAAAAAAAATGGAAAAAATGTGTTTGTGGCACGGAACAAAGAAAAACGAAAAGAAAAAAAAACCAGCACGTGTTCCGGTATTTTTTTTATTAATATTTAATCTCGATATTCTGTACAAATAATTGACTGTCATTTTTCTCTTTTTTTTCTTCTTGCAGTTTCCAAGGCGAAAATTCTCGGCAACTCGGAATTATTTATCAAAAGTGGTAGTGATATAAATTTAACATGTGTTGCATTACAAGCGCCAGCACCACCATCTTTTATTTATTGGTACAAAGGTGGACGGGTAATTAACTATTCGCAACGTGGTGGTATTTCAGTATTAACAGAACGCCAAACGAGAACAAGTAAATTAGTTATATCACGTGCGATGCCAACTGATTCTGGTAATTATACATGTTCACCCAGTGCTTCAGGTATGTATTTCAAAAAAAATTTCGATTTAAAATTAATTACAAACTGATTTCATGTTGCTCTCGCAGTCAGATCTGTTACATGGAAATCGGGGAGCAAAAAATAAGAGTCCTCCACATTAAATCCAATCTACGCCAATATTTTGGTTACCACTACATGTCATCATCAGTTAATCCTTGTTGAAAGTATTTCGTCAGCAAACACACGCAGAGTTTTGTTTTATTTTTATATTTTTACAAATCTATTGAAGTGCTGTTTCCCATTGGGACTTGCAGTTGTTCGCAATTTCAAATAACAATATTATGAAAATGAATAACGTACAAAAAAGCGTTGTTGTGATAAGTACACTCAGATGATTGAAGTGTATTGTCGCGCGTTCGTCACTCTCGTTGTCATCATAATAAAAGAGAGCAAATAGACATCGATCCTACGTGTTTGTGCAATTTTTTTTTCTACCTGTTATTTTTTACCGCATTTCTAATTTTATTTTGAAAACATACGTTATTTTGCTGGTGATTTTGTCCCTTGGAGTTTCCTTCGACATATGTTTAGGTGAAATTTGGAAAATTTCAACATCATAAAATGTTCGTGAAAGTTTCATGAATAAATTGAAAAAAGTTTGAATAAATTTGTGAAAAATTAATAAACTTTAAATAAAATAATTTTTTTCGTTAGATTATTGTAAGGTAAAAATTATTTTTAAAATTTTTAAAATTTACTTTAATTATTTTTTTTTATTATTTTAAGAAATTTAAAAAAAAAAATTAAAAGTTTTCAAGGAAAATTGGAAAAAAAACTGAGGAATATCAAGACAAAATCTGAAAATTTTAGAAAAATTTAAAGTTTTCATGGAAATAAAGTGAACAGGGATACTTCGGTAAAGCTCAAAAATTTGTGAAAACATGAAAAATCTACAGGAGAAATTAGTGAATCAGGGAAACAGGAGAAATCTCAAAAATTCACAAAATTCTTAATTTTTTCAAAAATATCAAATTTTCTTCAAAAATTGGAAAAATTCTGAAAAATAGATCAAAACTGTGAAAAAATCAAAAAAAAAAAAAGAAAACATTAAAATGCGGACAAGCGGTTCATCTCGATAAATGCTTTTCAATCTCATTTTTACTAGCTTGTGCGAAAGCTAGACGTGATGGGACCATTTGCAGATTGGATTATGTCTGAACAACACAATTGAACACCTTGCCCGCCTCAGCATTCGAGTCGATGGCGTCTCTCTATTGATAGCACAAAATGGACGATGATACTGATAATAATCAAAAATTGTAGAATAATATAAAAGGAGAAGTTAAATAAAATTCTGTCGGATGCTATTTTCCAAACGATATCAAGCATGATTTGAAGTAGAATGCCGTCTCCGATAGCACGATAGATGATAGTGAAATCGAGAGACAGACCGACCGACATGTTGGTAGTTTTGTGATTTATGTTGCCAGAAAATGTGGGAAATTGCTTTTAAAATTGAATTTGGTTTTTTTCCTCTTTTCTCTCTCTCTTTTTTCGTTCTTTCGATTTTCTCGTATATAATTGCACTCTATTGCTTCATCTCCACTCCATTTTTAGTTCGACACCGACTGTCACTCATTGCTGTGAAGGGAAACTGCATCACCCCGAGTCAAGTTTTATTATTGTTATTCAAAACAAATCGGATAAGGGAACCGTTATGCACGTCATGCATGTTTCTGACAGACTCAATTTCCTGGTACTTTGTCTTTGATTATTATCGCGCTGCATCGTTAGTGCAAAAATTGTAATTTTTTTATTCCCTTTTTCGCTGTGTGTTCATAATTTCAATCAATCATAAACTTTTGCATAAAAAATGCAAGCTACTCAATGAAGTGTGAAACGTAATTTGCATCAAAACTTGTAAAGTTTTTTTTTTAACTTACAAAGATCATTTTTTACAAACGAAGTAGTTTGTAGCTGATTCCTTCCATCGAAAAAAAAAATATTTGCTCTTCATTTTTTTTTTTTGCTAAGAAAATTACGATAAAAGTAGGGTTCATCAAACATACAACGCAACAGCTATCCATGATGAAATGGAGAAAGAAAATTGTTTATCCTTCTTTTTAATAAGCTATTAAACGAGATTACAAGATACTTTATTACATTTTTTTTACGTCACGCTCTTTGCTATTTTTCAATTAGAGCTCGCGTCGTCCCTTCACTTTGATTCGCATGACTAACACGTGTCTTGGATTTTTTTTTCGCCTTTTTTTGTACTCCACTTTTTTATTATCACAATAATAGAGGCTTACGTAAAATACGAAAGAAACAGATTTTCTTGAAAGCAAAAAGAAAAAAATTATTTCGAAATTACAAAATTTTCCATTCATTTTTCTCTGGGTTACGACTATTGAAAAATATTCTTTGATAAATTTATAAAAAAATTGCGCTTTATCAATATCGTGTCGACCTAATAATGTTAAAAAAAAAGTTATAATCAGCTAGAGATGAAAATTTCAAAATTTAATGAGCAATTAAATTTTCTCACAACTTTTTTTTTTGCACGGTTGGAGTGAAAAAAAATATTTATAATGATGTGAGTTTTCTGCATAAACACAATTTAACTTCATTAAAAAATTTTACCTTTATGATTTTAACGTAATTCACCACAATTGACACTTTACTATTATCATCAGGTAAAAAAGCATTTTTTTTATAGAAAATGAAAATTATACACCCACATTGTTATGCAAGGTATTCATATAAAAAAAATATATAAAAATAAACATCGAAACTTTTCGTTTGTTTATATAAAAAGCAACAACAAACAATCACTGTATGGCCAAAGGGTGCAATTTGCATTTCATCACGATTTTTAATCATTTCATCCTTTTGACGGTAAAATGAGGAAAATGCACTGAATAATTTTTTTTACATAATTAAGATTTAAAAAAAAGTAATAAAAAAATACCAATTTATTCATTTTAAAATAACCACAAAATGGATAAATGCCCATTGGTCTTAATATTTACGCCAAACAATCAATGCTTTTAATTATCAAAAAATCAGATATTTTTTTTTATTTTCGTTGTAAAAATTCATGTAACTTCCACGGATGTCAAGTGTAAAAATAAATTATTAAGCGAAATTTACTTTGACATTTGAATTAAGTGACGGAAACCAGGTGCAATCTACCTGAAGTGTCCCGTAAGCGAATCGTTATTTTTATTTTATTATTTCGTTATTATTATTATTTTTTTTTGTTGTAAAATTTGTTCCACAGGCACAAAATAACAATTTACCTCATTTTCGTATCCAACAAATAATATCACTGAAAATGCAACGAACAAAAACGGCGTAAAATGAATATTTCCACCGAGTAAAATGTCTCTTTTTTGTGTTGCGCCTTTCCTTGTCAAGATTTATTTTTAATGAGATGCAAACTGTAATAAAAAGACGTTTTTTTGCATTTTCTGTCACAAACACGAAACTTTTCTACACAACCAATTTTCAAAGTAAACAAAGCCAGAGGTCGGTGCTGGAAAAAAGAGAAAGAGGCACATTACGGATAAACTGTTTCAATTTACACAAAACGTGAAGAAAATTGGTTTTTCTTGCTTCCTTTTCTTATTGCAGTTTTTTTTTGTTGTTTGTTGTTGTCTTGTGAAACTGAAACTATATGACAAAAAAAAAGAGGGAAATACGGAAATATGATATTATTAAATGAATCTTCGTTTAGTTGACGTGGCTTAGAGGCACAAATTAACAGAAACGTGTTTTAAATGGATTTTCTATTTAACAGATTCAGATTCACTTTGCTCGAGCGACATTATTACAAAATAGAAAAAAAAAACGGAAAGCGTTCAAAAGAGAATATGAGATTTTCTTGCTGTGTAGTAATGTTTCAAAGGAGAGACATGCACGAGTAATGTAAGCCTGTTATTTACATTCTTTTGCAAGTTATTAACACTTCAGGTTCTTCCTCTTTATTTTCTTTCATATCGAACAAAATGATGTTGAACATCGATTTTAGTTTTATATTTTTTTTCGTGTTGTCGATAGAAGAAGACAAGTGCAAAAGAAACGAGAGCAACATGAAAATCATCTTTAGGTACAAAACATTTTCTGCTAAATTTTTAATTTTTTTCTTTTTGCATGAAATTTTACAGATTCAGCATCAGTATTAGTCCATGTAATAAATGGTGAACATCCTGCGGCGATGCAGCATGGGAATAGTAGTGCAACTAGTTTTCTATTAAATAATTATAAAACATTAGGTTCAAATTTACTATTATTATCGTCGACGATAACAACACTGTCGTTAGTCTTGCCAGTATCATCATTTTTATGTTTAACAATTTCGACAATATTTATCGGGGCAAATGCTTTTAGGTGATTCATGTTTACAGATAATTTGTTTTGCGTCACATATTATGTAGGACTTTAAATGTGTAAGTGAGCAACACAATTTTTTTTTCAATTATTTGTTGTTGCGCGCGAGAGAAACAAAAACAGACAGAATTCTACTAGGTACTATTATAAAACAATGTTTAGGCTACAAAAATAAATAAAACGAGCGATGGCAAGTGTATGAATGTGTTAGAGTCCCACATTATTTATAGTTTTTAATATTATTATTATTATAAATAAGAGTATTAAGCATAATATTAATAATAATGATAGGATAATTAAGTATACTTAGGATAGCATCATCATGATTAAACTAATATACAAATAAATAACTGTGTAAATATTGGAAAAACCCATACAAATATATATATTTAAACAAAAATAGTTGCATATAATAATTAAAATAAACAAAAAGAGATAATGTTACATTATTTTATGTACTTTATTAAATTTATTATTATACTGACTTAAATGCATTTTATAAATATAAAAAAAACTATAGAAGAGAGGTAAAACTGGTGATATACTGATTGTAGAGACTCATGTTATATATAAAAAATAAATATTAATAGACCCCCATACAATACAACAAAATAAAATGACAAATACGACTCATTTTAGTCTTCAAGTTTTTCCAAAGAAAAAATCTTATTTTGATCCTTTTTCCCTCTCAACATTGTGCCCTAGACTGTAAACATTTTCAAAAAACATATTAAACATATTTGTTTTTTGGCCTTCAGAATTAATCCGACTATAAATAAACAAAACCCATTATAATATGACAAAAAAAGGATACGCATTTCATATTTTCAAGGAGCTCTTGTTAACTTATTATCATTGTTTATATATTCATGAACTGCAAAAAAAATGTACATACGAGATGTAATCTGACTTTGTTATACTATTTATAATACCAAATCCTTTAAAAAATAAATCCAAAATTTGTCTATATAAAAAATATATATATTTAATATAATTATATATATAAAATAGTTAGTTTATAATGATAAAAAATAGAAGTTAGAAAAATAAGAAAACAATAAAAAATTCTGTAATGAAAGTTCTGTAAACTATTTAAAAATGTGTTTTCATTTAAAAATTATTTTTATTTTTTAACTGGAATTGGAAATTGTTAACAAAACAAAATTATTTTTTTTGCATTACGATTCATAAATAGCTCGACAAATTCTGGTTTAAAAAAAAACTTTGTCGGATGATTCGGAGACTTTGCATAACTACCCCACTCAGACTGTTAACAACTTTGTTAATTACATATGTTTTGATAAAAAAAAAAACTATAAATAAATAAAATGTATGTGACCCAAATTAATTTACAAAACTTTTTCATATGTATATGAATAGTTTGAATTTGCATTTATAAAAACGGAACCTCAGTTCGTTGTAATCCCCTTTTTGCAGTTTATTCATGTAAGCTCTGAAAACAGACAAAAACTCATCATATCAATTAGAAAAGTTTTTTAGCCTCATGTTATGATAGAAAATCTTTGTCTGCATAATAATAATGCGAGTTTGTCGAAACAAGTGAAGGATACCGACATAAAAACTACATGATGATAAGCTCATTTTCGCAATTAAAAACGTTAGTAAATTACAAAATCGGATCGTAGGTTTTAATTTATTAAAGCACATATAGGGTAAGTATTATTGGTAAATTAAAGTATACGGTGAGTTCAATATATTTGTGCGCTATTGTTAATTAAAATAAATTAAGCTCAAAATATTTTGACGGTAGGGATGTATTGGAATTGTAAAAAAAAATTCAAAAGCAGGAAAATTTAAAATAATATTTGTTTCTAAAAATTTTAATACGTTTTTACCAAATTAATATTGTATTTTCTTTTAAATATTCTTGCTATTTTAAAATTTAATTTTAATTATCCAAAATTTGAGAAAATTTTAAATTTATTTTTTGTTTTTCTTAATTAGGCCATTAAATTTAATTATTTTTTTTATGTAGCATATGGATTTTGATGAAAGGGGGTGGGGTGTAGAAAAATAAAAAAAAAATAATTTTTTTTACTAATTTTTTGACGTTTTTGAACGTTAAACGTTGATTATTCATATTCAATTAATTTTTGTTTTCACTATTTCAAGGTTTTAAGCCAAAATTAAAATAAAATTTCACAAAATAAAAATTTAAGAAAAATATTAAATTTGATCACGTGACTTAAACACGGCCTTATTGAATTTTTAATAAATAAAATTAATTTTATTAAAAATCAAATAAGAAATCAATAAGAAAAAAATATGACAAAAGTAAGAAAATTCAAGGAATTCATAAAAAAAAGTAGGTGAAAAATCAAATGAACATACTGTATTAAAAGCACCGAAAAACCTGTGCATGCGAATTCATTAATCCTTTCATTTAAACGACTAGGAGAATATATTGTGGAAATTTCCTAGATCGATTCTGTCGCAATGCAAATGATTACCTATCCACGACCAACATGAGAGGAATTCAAAAGGAAACGTGTATAAACAAAGCGTAAAGTAAATATTGCGCAAAGATTCGTTCATGATACACACCAAACATCCGAAAAGAGAGAAAGACGAATTGCGTATGAATTATGAATACAAAATACCGAGTTTTTCCTTGGTCGCTCTTGCTATTTCGGTGACAGAGACAACGATGATTGTTTGCAGGGAAAACAACAGCTATTGCGTGGTATGAATATCTAAAATCACTTGTTAAAGTTGCATTGATTATTGTTATAGCTGTCCTTGTCTAGTTATTTGATCAGCTACTTGTATGACGATAAATTTAATGCAAGTTACTTTAATATTGACGAAATTTCCTCTGTTTGATTTGTGCATCCATTCGTCCAGAATCGAAAACAATTGAATCGAAATTGGGACGATAAAAGAGTTACTGGACAAAAGGGACAAATAAAATTTGGACGATCGAAAAAAGAATTGAAAAGAAACGCCAGAGCAAGATAAGTAGTTCAAAACAATTTAAGTAAACATGTTTTTGTGTCATCCATTGTGTGTCTCTGTTACAGACAAGAGACTTTTTTTTGTCTCCACAAACGTATCCACAAATAATGTATTCAGTTCTATATTAAAAAGGAAAGATCCTTGTTATACCAAATGGACATTTCCACTCAATTAAACTTTCTTGTATTTTTCTGTGTCCACATTCGCCACGCGTTTCTGAACATTCTATGTCTCTGCGAAGCAGAACAGAAGAAGAATAGATTGGAAACACATCGTAACAACAGATAAAATGAAAATTACATCAGAAATTGGATTGAGTTCCGTAATTTGTTTCATTTATTCCGAAAGAGAGCAGAAAGACGAACAAGCGACAACAACAGAAAAAGGGAAAGAAATTAGTCAAAAACATCTTGTCTTCTAATAATATTAAGGTCAATTTATTCATTGAATAAATTGCGAACTGCCCATGTGAGAATTTCGTCCAATGTTAATTGATCTGTTAAATTAGTGGATAACGTAGGTATTTGGAAACTTTAAATAAAACCATAAAATTTATCTGCAAATATTGGTTGTGATGCATTTCTGGAGATTTATACGCAAATAAAGTCGGACTAATTTGCACAAAAGTGACTCACAGTTAACAAATGGAATGAAATTTGTACCTAGGTTTTTGGTTTCAGTAGAAAAACAATCAAAGCCACCAACATAACATCGCCGATAACGAATCATGCACTGCGGATTGAAAAGATTTTTATCTAGCCCCTTAACGAATATGGTATATTATGGCGCCATCCATTAATGGCGTCCGAAGTTTAGAGGGGGGTGGGGCCCATCAAATTTACGATGAATTCCGACGAAGGAAAGTAAAGAGTAAAGTAAAAAGTTTCTTTTTCAGTGAGTGCAGCATGTCAAAAAAATTCGTCATAAATTAGGGGTGAAGGGGGGGTTTCTGGATCTCGAGAGGGGGTCAGAAAATGTCAAATTTTATCCGACGCCGTGCCTATACCTATATAGGGGTTGGAATAGCTCGCACCGTGGTATCCAAAGAGTCTTTTTGTTCTTCATACTATGGAATTGTAAGCTTTCTAAGTAAACACTGGCCAAAGGGTCTTAGCTTTTTACCTGACATGTGAACTATGCGACCTCAAAATTTAAAAAAGCTAGCGGAAACCCATTGGAGAAATCTCCAATCCACCCAACACGCCGCACTACGTATCGCAACGGGTTGCCACTTGATGTCAAACGCCGACCATATCCACACCGAAAAAAAGTGCTCCCTCTGAGAGACCACAACACGATGCTAAAGAAACAATTTCTCATCGCCTGTCACCAGAAACAACATCCTTCTTCAAACATCATCCTGTCTGTAAAACAATCGTTCCGCAAGATCCAAAAATCCGCCAGGAGTCTCCTCCCGCAGTTAGAACCAATACTGGAGACAAATTACTTGATTGACGAAGAAATGTATCGCGCAAAAATATCGGCTGTCCACACCAACTCAGTGACTAAAGCGCTCAATTCGGCATCATTGCTCAATTCAGAACGATAAACCACCGGAAGTCGCGACCGACGAAAAAAAGCTCCCTCGACGAACTCGAACTGCCTTATCGTAACTTTACTCAGGATACAGCAGACTAACCAACAACTATCTGCAAGATTAATTTAATCCTTTGAGAGGTTAACGTTATCTCTTGAGAGTTTGTTTCAATCCCTTTTGAGGCTAAAAATTTGATCAAAAGGGATTAAAATAACCTCAAGGGATTAAGTAAACTTCTCAAGTTGTTAAAATAGCTTCTAAAGTTTTTAAATTTACCTCTTGAAAGAACTGATTTCTTTAGTGCAATAGATGTTAGAAGCTCCAAAGGATGTTAGATTGACCTCTTAAACTTAAAAGCTCAAATGAATCCCTCTTACAAAGTAAGCAAGGGATTAATATCACTGCGTTTTAATCCTTAGGGTGTAGAATTTAACAATTTCTAGAGAAAACTTGTTCGACATGTATTTTATTGTTATTCCAGTTGTGTTGCAACACGCTTTATCATCATCATCATACTTATTCATCTTCACTATCATTGCCAACAGCAAGGACTAATAGTAGGCACGCACGAATCAGGTCAATTGAAGACACAACAACCAAAACCAGAGAATTAATTACCTTAACGAAACAGCACAAACATTCAAAAGAGTCAGAACGAGGCTACAGTTCGTAGCAAGTAATAACAATATAAATGGTTGTTAATTAAAAATGTTGCACATTCGAAACGAGAAATCAACTAACCTGTGTACACTTTGTTATAAATTAAATACAAAGCTAGTTGGACAAATTGTCTAATGAGTATTTGTGATATGATACGAAAATCTGTCTCTCATTCTAGCTCTCAAATGAACGATGATGAAATGTGCCAGGTGATGAGCTGTGATGATGATAATGATGATGTTTTTACTAATTGCTCTAAAAATGTATTTAACACTTTATAATTATTTGTGCGATTGTGTGATAATGGAACGTTTAAACGATGATGATAGTAGGTGATGAATATGGCTTTTTTGGCGCATATCGTATTTTTTGATGCGAATTTGAATGACTGACGGATGAACGAGAAAAAGTAATTAAATAGGGATGAATAAATTTGGCCTTGGTGTGATCTAGATTAATTTTCGCGTTAAATTAGGCGAGGTGAATGGCAAAAAATATTCCATCATGAAAAACGGCGAAAGGACGCGTCTCGTCATTTGAAGGTCATTGGAAAATTACGAGATTTCTTACAATGTTTAAACGATAAAGTCCATGTAAAATTCAAATTTAATCGAAGAAATAAAAAATTTAAAAAGTTTTTGTTTTAAAAATCTTGAACAACTTAAATATGAGATCATCTAAACCACGTGATAAATTTAATTTTTAAACCACGTGGTTTATTTAATTAAATTGTTTAACCAAATAAATAATTAAAAAAAATAGATAAATACAAAATATCGATTTAACTAATAATACCTTACCTTATAATGCCATATTAAAATGCACGCACGTGTATAAAAATTCTCCAATAGAACTATTTCTAGCTCATTCGTATCTTTTCCCAGATAAAGACATTAGTCCAAAAAAAAAGAACGAATTAAATCAAGACAAGTTGCTTCGTCTAACCAATTGAGCAATGATCCAGGTGAAAAATTTCAATTAATTTACATAAGCCCCCCTTTTTTGCATTTGTTTCAAACATAAATTCGTTCTTGCCTCAAGACTAACGACGTTCGTTATTGCTCACCATTAACTTTATATTCATTCACTGTCTTTCTCTACGATGTAATGTGAGAAAAGGACCATTTTCCTTCTTTACAATTTTTTGCTCCTCTTTTTTTTATTTTAATTTTCTGTCGTTTTTTGTGTGTATTCTAGAAATCGAGTCTCCGGCACTTACTTACTTTTTTTTTCGTGTTGCCTTAAACGTAATAATAAAGTTTTTAAATATTTAAAATTTTGTATTTCATTCACTCAGCTTCTGTCAGTCTCTCCTTCTCTTGTTGTTCTGTTCGAGAGAGAAAAAAAGCGAAGAAGTTGGTTTATGTAAATTTTTGCGCTGCTGAAGCGACACAACAAAAGGGAAAAGAAATCAGATTAAAGTATCACAAAGGGATTATCATCAAAGGTTACTTTATTAAATGCTAAATTTTAAGTTTCCTGATAAACAATCGGTACCGATGTAGGGAGGGTCATGCAGCTACACTTTTGGGACTATACTTTTTATTGGTAATTTGATTGATTTAAAATCAAATAAGAAAAAATTGAAAATTTATTTTGTTATTAAATTTGAATTGATCCCACATAGTCTCTTTGGGGACTAGCATGTTTCACATGATAGTGACTTTTGTTTATTTTTTTATCCTTCGTTTATTAGCGTTGGCACATTAAAACTTTTCCCATTTTTTATTATAATGCGTTGTAATGTAAATTCTTGTACTTTAAAGTGTTTTTGTTTTTTTCTTTTTTTATTTTCGCTTCGAAAATTTAGTGCGAAATAAATAAAATTGAGTGTTATGCCTTTGAAATTTTTTTATGCGTGGAATTTTTTGATCGCATACCCCTTTTCTGCCACCTGCCTGCGAAAGATCTCACAAAGATTACCATTAATTGTGTTTTTTCATTCATATTCATAAGTATAATTGTTTCCATTAATCTTTTGCCTGCTGGTATGTTTTTTTGTGCATCGTTAATTTTCTATTGTAATTTTTTTTCTCGCCTTTCATTCTCCTCTTTTTTTTTGGTATTCCCATAATGGACTGAATGGTAGACACCTTTGAGCAGAAAAACAACCTGAATAATCATATAACGAACAACTAACTAATTGAATTCATAATTACATAACTTTTTGTATTATCATTAAATGTTTTGAGGGTAAAACAGCCATGTCATGATCAAAATGGGTTGTTTTTCAGATTTTTTTTTTTGCTTTTGCTTTTGTAACCCTTTCAATTCATGCGATATACATACAACAACACCATCATGAAGCGCGTGGCATCCCACTCAAAAAATTCTGCATAGTTATTTTTATTGCTTTTATATTCATTATAAATATGTAAGAAAAAAGGAATTTAAGAAGGACCCTTTTAGCTGAATCATATTAACTCTTTACTGAATTTTAATAATAAAGAAAAGAACAGAATTGAGCGCATTTTTTAAATAAGCAAGAACGATATTATTTAAGGTCCCAAAATAGAAAGGAAAAGGGATAATAAAAAATATTCTAGAAGATTTTGCTAATTTTTTAATCAGTCTAAAAGTTTTTTTGATGGGCATTAATTGAAAAACCTTTGAAAAAAATTTGAAAATTTTTCTAACGTATTTTTAAAATATAAAATTTTTTAAAAATTAAAATTACAAATTTTCTTGCATTGAAAAATGTTTAAATTTTTTTTAAATATCATAAAACATAAAATTTTAACGTTTAAAGAAAGTTTTCATAATTTTAATTTAACATAACTTATATTATACTTCCAATCAGAAATTTCAGGAATAATTTTTGAAAAAATTAAGCAGAATGTAAAATATAACACCTTTTTAAATTGCACTCACCTAAAAAGAATTCATGCGATTTTTCATAATTATTTTTAAAAAATAGCTTCATTACATGATCACTAAATGCAAAATAATAAACATAAAGCCATTACTGTTTTTTTTACCCTAATGACTGAAGAAATGCAAAAAAAAATATTAATGAGAATTTACAACATATAGAAACTAAAGAGAAGCATGACCTCTTTTGTAGAATAAACTACAAAACAGGTAATTCGCAATTTCCATAATGTGTGCCATGTAAGTGTGTGTTGGAATCCACAATCTCCCTTCATCATTTTATGTTATTATTTTCCTGCCTATATAAGCGCAAGCAATTATGATGTGTTATAAATGTAAATAAAAAAAAAGTCGGAAGTGTGTCGCATTGTAATTTGTCATGCATTTGCTTCCTTCTGCGAATTAAGTTCTGCAAAAAAAAATGTTTATGAGGGTAAAAAAAATACTTCAAATGATATGTTGATGATCTTTTCATGCAACAAACAGAAAATGTTATTATGAAACAATGATGATGATGTATTTTTTTCTAAAGTAGCTAATTTTCCTCATCGTTGCTATAAGCAAGTGACGCCACTTCTATGGGTTTGTGCAAACTATACGCGGGCTGAGAATTGTTACAAAAATTGTCATTTTTATCGGAAAATCGAAAAAAGGAGATATTTTCATAATTTTTAAGCAATTAAATTAATTTTCTTAAATTTTTATTTAAAATTTTAAACCAAAAATATTAATTAAAATTAAATTAAAACTTCTAAACTGGTCAACAAAGAAAAAAAAAATTCGTTCTCTTCCGTTTCTGTGCTCTTTGCCAAAATAGCTTTTACTATTTTCGGTGACATAAATTTCGAAGTACAGCCGAAAATAGTACTTCTCATAAGTAATTCATGAATTTCCCAATCGATAATCAGCGTATCGTTGTCAATAAAGTGAGCAAATATATGTGCATGTATGTTTTTGATTAAAAGATGCACTTATGGGAAAAGTAGCTTTTCCCAGAAAAACATCATGATTATTATATTTTTGGACTAGACGCTTAAGGTTTGCCACAGTTAAGGATTAAATAGCCCCAGAAGCTAGTGTTTGCAAATGTAAATATACAATTTTCAAGAGTATAATGCAATAATAAATAAATCATATGCAGGATAATGACTTTCAGGGAATTTAAAAGGAAAGAGACAGGAAAGGAAATAAAATGAAACAAGTAACAATATAAATAGAGAATGACTTGAATTCGAATGCATTTAACTTACATTTCACTCACATCTCACTTTTAAATCTCTTAATCTTATTCCATTTCCATTATATAGTGTTGCTTAATCCACTAGACTTTTCTCTTTAAAGAAAAAAAATGTGGAAATCCAGCAGATTTAAATATCTAAACATGCAGAAAGGTATGAAAAATATTGATATTTTCCTCGTTTTTGTTTCGTTTTTTCTTACTTGATAATTTTTTAAAAGCAAAGGTGTGCTAATCGGACCATTTCATCGCCCATTTTTTATACGTTGACCCAGATTTTCGGGTTGAAAATTTAATTATCGGAATGTTAATTGAATATACCTGCAAAGTTTGAACGTATACTTACCAAGAAGTTGATAAAATCAGAGAAAAAAACACACTTTGATGTTTTATTTAAAGTTAGGAAGAAATATATATTTTTATTTTTCTTATAATTTCATTTTTTTATATTTTTGTTTTTATTTTCATATTTGACAAATTTAACATTAAATACAATAACTTTTCATTTTTCACTCTTTTCAATATATATAATTATATTAATTTCTCGAGTTGCATAATTAATTTTTCCTTTGCGAAATTTTACATCACTTCGACTTACTTTTACAAAAATATTAAATTTTACAACTTTTTCTTTCTCTGAAAAGCGATCAATATTGCTCGAAAGGAGGAGGCGCCTGGTACATTTATTGGAGGAGTATGTAGAATGGATAAAATGTGCATTCAAATGGGAAATCGTAACTCTCTCATAATTTATTTGAAATCAAAATCCAATTCTAACCCTTAATTTAGTGTGGGACGCGCGTATTACGTGCATATACCTTGACTTCATCGTGCGAGTCCAAAACCCATTTATAATGGTAATTTTTCTTACTTCCCAATTCCGTGTAGTTGTGAGAGAATTTTTTTTTTTCGGAAAAAAAAATCTGTTTGCGAAACTGGCCAGAAATATATGAACGATGAAAATTTATATCGCCGCTACAAATCAAACACCTCTTTTTCGGAGTGTGTTGGGCAAAAAAAAAAAAGAAAAAAACAAATTGAGGTTGGCAGTTAGCCTACCTTTAAAAATTTTCTGTTAGTATGTGCAGGAATTCAAAAAATAAAAGGTTTTAATGAAACAGACCAATGTACAGACTCCCTTTTAAAAAAATCGATATTTTTATTCTTGTTTCCTTCTTTTGTTTTATTTTGGCACACAACCTAAGATATCTCAATTCATCTTATCTTCCTTCTCTATATACCGAAAGTATAATGGGTTGCAGTTGTTTTAAATGCAAAAAGTTTTTTTTCCTGTCTTTCGTTGAAAGCTTTGTGTGTGAGAGATGCAAGAGTGAGAAAAATGAACTACATTGTGCAGGTGAAATTTTTCATCTGCCATATATATATATATGTACGTTGATGTTTATCTCCTGGGTACTCAGACAACCTTGAACTGAATGCTTGCTTTCAACAGCTGTTTGTGTCTTCTTTTTATATCAATTTTTATACAATTTGCTATAAAACGTGTTTTTTGTGTTAATATTGATTCAACAAATGACTACATTTCGCTACATCTTCTTGTTTACGTTAGACGTTGAATTGAAAATTAAAATTTAATTTTTATCATCAACTTGAGACGATTTTGTTTGCATTGCCTCGTTGTGCTCGATGCAGTGCTTCATCGAAAATGTGCGGTTGTCGATTCTCATAAATTTAATGATTGTGCAAGCCACTTCGATAAATTAGCATTCAAGCTGTAGATTCTTTTTTTATGTGTATTATTATTTATTTGAATTGCGAAATAACTTTTTAAATGATTTTTGTTTATTTTAATAAATATGATTTATCGTTATTATTATTTATAACATTAATCATTATAGATATATTTTAAAAAGCAATTAACTCGTATTTATTATCTGTTTTAATGAACATTTTTATATATATATTATTTTTCATTTATTTATCATAATATTTTTTTAATAACAATTCTCTTTAATATATTTTAGAGTACTTTATTTAGATTTAAAACAAATTTCCTTGAGCATTTAGATGAGCATTTTATTTTGATAAAAATATGAGTAACTTTTTTTTCAAATGCTTGTTGTACAATTTTTTTTTCAATATAATGTTTATTTTTATTTTCAATAGAATCATTAAGTTTTTACGTAATATGATATTTTTTGTTGATTGTCCACGTAATGATTTGGATTATCTTAATATATTTATTTATTTAATTAACATTTTTAAATTTTTTAAGGATTTTTACAAATAGGTCAACAAAAAAATTAACAAACATTATTTATAACATTTTATTATATATAAATATTTTAGTGAGATTTATCATCATAGGACACGGTTTTGGACGGAAAAGGTGAAAAAGGAATTTCATGCTTTAGATGTATTTGGAGTTGTGTAGTGTAAGTGTTAGTATAGATATGTAGTATGTAATGAAAATACGATTATATGTATGTTAATTATATATTATTATTAATATTTTTTACTCCTTGTTCAATCCCTCTTCAAATAGTTTTATACAAGTTATATATGTTGGCGATAGAAATTATTACACAAAAGGAAGAATTGTAATTTTATTATTAAATATTTATTTTTCAACATATATATTTTTGTCTTTTAACATACACATATGACATAAAGTAAGGAAAATCCACGCCCGCGTGGTAAATAAAATATTTTATTATATTATTATTATTATAATAGTGGTAATAAATATGTTAATATTTGCTATTTATTTTGTTAGTATGACTGAAATGTGTATTTATTTTTGTATTTTATCTTATTATTAACTTATTCAAGATGTTTATATGACAACAATTGCGTTGTGTTGTCAGGATTTTCCATTGTTTATAAATTTTTGGTTGTCAGGCTTGTTATTCTTATCAGGTATTGCATTTACCTACCTATTTATTTATATATTTGTAGAAATAATTATTTTGCTTTTCTACTCTACGTCTAACAAGATTGTTGTGCATAAGAAAATTATTATAATTATTAATAATATATACAAAAGTAGTAACAATGCAATGTTGTTGTGGTATTATTTTTAAGTATAACCCACAATTTTCAGACGTTGTTAAATTTAATAAGAAAATGCACTCTAAATTATTTACATGCGAACATAAACAACATAATGACTTCATTATTATTATGATAATCCAGGTAAACTAGACTAAATTTACAGTTGGAAAAATACTCAGTTATGTTTAATTTTCAACAATTATTTGAAAGACGGCGTTTTAATGTCGCCACGTTGATTCGACATGAATGTTAAGTACAAAGATAATAATAATACTCATAATAATGATGATGATGATACGCCTTCCTCGTACAACAATAAGAGAAGATGAAAAACATTCTGGCAGTAATTTTATCGTTTTTACTATAATTTTAACAGTTACCTGTCATATTAATTTTTCCATTCGTGTTATCGTTATATCAAACACACAACACAAGAATGTATGCGAGAAGAAAATTAATCCTGAAATCATATACGTGGATCAAATTCATTGCACACACTCGCACTCGGAATCAGATGAAAAAATAATAAAAACTTTGCTTTTTAATTAAGTTTTCCATTTGTTCTTTTTTTTACAATAGAATTTATTTGCTCACTAGAGCGTCACATATCACACCGAAGCACACACGAATCACATATTTTCCTCTTATTAAATACGTTTTTTTTCTGCGCCGTGCTGTAATTTTTCTTGGGAAATTAATTTATTGCTCGCAATTCGCAAACAAAAGTGGTAATTTGAAACATGTATTCCGGCAAGACACGTTTTATTTGATTTTATGATCCAGATATAAATGATATCGTGATATCGAATGCATGACTGTTCCAGCGTGAATGGTGACAATATGATGTAATTCAAGGTACGTATTTATTGAGAACAATAAAAGAAAGAAGCAATTAAAATTTAAGTCATAATATTGATAGAATGAGAAATTTATCTCTTGACCAAAATTTCTTTAGTTTTTGATGATTTGTTAACTATGTGATCGTTTTGTGCTCATGTGTTTTTCAAATTTATTTAAAAAATGTATGAGAAAGAAAACAAATTTAAACCACGTGGTTTCTAAATTTTTAAATCACGTGACCTGAAATATTTTTATACCACGTGACTAGAGAAATTTACCTGAAATTTTTCAAACCACGTGACCAGAAAGATTTTTAACCACGTGACTAGATAAAATTTTAAACCATTTGATACCAAAAAAATATCAAACCACGCGACCTAAGAGATTCTTTGACCACATAACCTTAAAAATTAAAAAACCACGTGACCTTAAAATTTTTTCAACGGTAAACTGATAAACTCGTAAGCAGAAATATCTTCAAACTACGTGACCTGGTACACCAAATTATCAATTTTTCTCTGAAAAGCCGTAAAACAATCTCATTGCTGAGAATAAGGATTTTCCTAGACTTCATCATTTGTAAAGAGCTTTAAATTAAGCTTCAAAGTTAAAATTAATCCTTTTGAACGTTTCTACAGAGCTTGCAGGCCCTTCAACGTTATAATTACTTTATATTTAGCATTTATTTACATGTAATACAACCTCTCGTGTGAGGCTCTCTGTTACTGCCACCATACATTTTAATGGTTTAATTTAGTGTCTGCATATGACTATATATCACTAAGAATTTTTATAATAAGTAACTTTTTGCACTGGCGACGCGTGTATTTAAATAAAGCACTAAAAAAGTGGGCAAATGTTCACAAAAATGTAATATTTAACACAAATGTGGATGACAGAGAAGGTTTCTCTTTTTTAAAAAATGTGTAGATTTTGTATGATGACCACTGTAAAGCACAGTAGCCAACATAATAAGATTATAATGAGATGCAATTAGTTCTCTTCTTTTTTTTATTAAAAAGAATATATTTACAGTTGTCGGTTTTTTTCTCATTTTTTTTAAATGTTGCTATTTGTTTTATAAAAATATCAGAATAAAAAGATCAACAATAAATTTAACAAGAGGAACTAAATATTTGCACAGGAAACTATAAAAATGAAAAATTTTCTGTACAATGTAAAAAATTTAAATGTAAATAAAGTGCATCAAAAAGTAAAATACAAAGTTTAATATTTTTTGTTTTGAATTATAATATGAAAATATAAAAAAATATATTTTTATTATATAAACAAAGTTTTCTTTTCAAATTTTTTCTATAAAAAGTTAATTAATAAAAAAATATTTTAATAGAATTCATCTGCAAAAAATTATCAGAAAAAAAATCATAAATAATAAGACAAAAAGTATATGATATAAAACATTTTCGTAAATTTAAAATTAAGTGTACAAAATAAACAAAATAAAATGGTTAACTTATGTAAGCAAAAATTATGCGAAACAATATTTTTCAAGTAACATGTCTCGTATACATAAAAATTTGTATAAACTTTAAATTTATCACCATAATCGCTCAAACACAGTAATAAATAGTTTAAAATTGCATATTTTATCATCTCATACATAAATTTTTAAAAGTAGTTTTCATCTAATGTCATTGCATTGTAAAAGAAAGAACAAGAGAAGCAACAAAAATTTAATTTGATATAAAATACTAAACAAACAAAAAAGAATAAAACCACAAAAGAAACATTTATAGTAAAATAAAGTAGTATAAAGTGACAAGGTACAAAAATAGTAAACAATTTTAATAACAGATTAAATAAACTTTGACAAGAGTTAAAGGTTGGTGTGGATTTAAGTGTTAAAATATTATAAGGTTATTTTAATGGATAAATATTGATATTTTTACTATTTCTGGATACACAAATATCCGTTATACTAACCAAAACAAAGTGGTTTCTTAAAAGTCATTCTTCCGAAATAATTGATATAATTTGTCAATCAAGTGAATCATAAAATATACGGTTTCAATGCTTTTGTATAACTTTCGTCAAAATCTCCATTAAGTTTAAACACAAAAAGAGTCAAATATATTATCTGCATGTCAAATATTGTATAAAATTTATACTATATCACTGAATAATAAAACCAAATAATAGACAGACAAATTGAAATTAGATAATTGTACACTTGATATGTTTGACATCGTTTTTATCCATTATTTGCTTAGAGCTCTTCATACCTTGTGTGTGTGCATATTTATGTTTAAAAGCAGTTTTGTTGCATTGATATTCTGCTATTATAGTATCTATAATGTATTCTAATTTTAATAAATTTGAGTTCTTCAGAGATAAAATGGTCAAATTTCGAAAAAGTGGTCAGGTGTATTTGGTTTATTTTAACAAGTTTATTTTAGCAAGTAAAAATTGGACTTAAGCTTTAAGTCACTTTTGTTGGACTAAATTCAAATAAAAAATATTTTTTTTACCAAAATTTGATAAAAAAAAAATCAAAAAATAATTGACTTTTGGCTTGATTAAAAAAAATTAAACTTATAAAAATATTTGAGTAACTTGACTTAACTGATCTTTTATTAAATTTTTTTGTTAAAGTAAATTTTAAATTCTCATCTTGAAACTGAAACAAAATTTATCCGTAACATGCATCAGAGTCACAAAAAAACTGCATCAAAATTCATTTGAAAGGAAGTACATTTGCGGCCTACATTTGTCATTGTTGAACAAAAGCAATACCGAAAGACGACAAAAAAAATCAACACACACACACATTCATGATGTGATGACGATGATGAATATAAAAAGGAACACAAGAAAAAACGTCATTTGATTGTTGTTGCTGCTACTGCTGCCATTGTGATGACAAAAAATTTGCTGCAAACACATTTGTTACGCTTTCGGTTGTCGCGCGCGCGACATTCATTTCACACACAAAGGACAACACGAGAAATTCATAAAGTGAAGGTCTTTGGGAAAATAAAATGTCATGTTTTTCTCCTTTTGCATATTATTTTGGCATGTACGTAACGTTCGCACGCAGCGCAAACCCACACATTGCGTCAGGAAAAAACAGACATCGTTTAGCAAATTTATTGCTCCTATTCACTATTTACACATACACACAAATTCGCACTCACCCAGCAGTAGCGCAAAACAATGTCGACGACATATTATTATTATTATTGCTGTCATTGTTGTTGCCGTTACCGTTGTTGTTGTTGTTGTTGTAATATTTACATGCACACAACTCATAACATTTCAACGTGCTTGTTACTACCGCAAACACATACATAGTCGTTCTTTCTCGCTATGAGATTTTGATTTAACATGGCATCGAGTATTAAGCAGAACTACAAAAGTAAAGGTCTCAAAACCGATTAACAGAAAACCGGATAAAATCCTAAAAACCTTACTTCATTGACTAAAAATAAGGAAATTTTAAAATTTTTAGTCCAAATTTTACATTTTTTAACAATATTTTATTTGAGCTTCAGCAAACTCTGCCATTTTCTGCGACAAGAAGATACCATAAAAAATTTGAAAGAAGACTTTACACAACAGCGGTAAGACCTGTTCTGATACCCGGAACAGAATCCTGGATGTTGATATAGTACACGAACAAGACCTTTAGCACAGCTGAAATTTGACAGGTCGCAAGACAACTCTTTTCTTTCCGACGTCAACGTGTACAGACGTACAAATAAATCGTTCCGAATAAAATTAAATTTAATAAATATTTCTCGAAACAAGTGCTTTCAATTTCCTTGGAAAATCTTTTTAAATCACCCAACAGGTACGTGCCCACACAACACGGCTTTATCCTTTATTATCTGTAAACTGTGCTTAATTCTCTTTTTAAATCACCCAACACTGGACAATAAGCACCCATAACAACCAAAAAATAACCACGACGAACAAAAAAATGCTCTATATGACTGCAGTCGTTACTCTATTTGACCAAGTACGAGCAAACCATGCTAGAGAAAGTCTAAAAATCAGTCAACAATTGTTCTTAGACGCGAAGACTTTCATCTTGTCAAAAAAATCATGAAACTAGAAACAACACGCCAGAGGAGAAGAGGACGCTCAAAAGAGACATGGATCGAACATTATATAAAGCGAGGAAGAAGAAGCTTCATGGTCTCTTTGAGTCAAACTGCGGACTAGGATTGAAAAATAGACTCACGTTCTACATGGTCTTTGTGAGAATTCTATACTGACCTACGGTATTGTCGTGTGGTGATGTGCAAGCCTGACAAACCTCATAAAGATTCATCTCAAAAATATACTAAAATTTAGACCTGACATCTAATTCTCTTTTAACCGAAAACCGGTAAGTAAAATTCTCCGGTTGATTGGAATCCTCAGCCAACAAAGAACAATTCTTGTTCAACATGCAACCAAAAACCTGAACAACCGCCCGAATGCGACGATGAAACTTACTTGCATGTGTGGGAAAGAGACCAAGATTTGTTGCGTTCCTAGCGCACACAATTTTCGGGATGGACATAAGATTTACGATTATGGCGCGACAACGACGACAATGATGATGATGATTCTGTTGCTCTGGAATGTTAGTTACACACATTTACAAAACACACCGTATACAACTGGCAATATATTAAATGACAATCATTTTGCAAGACACTTTTATGTTATTTATTTTCATGTAGTAAATAATAATGAATCTTTGTGAAGGCAAGCACGCCATATGCCCGCATGTAGCAATGGTGATAATTTTTGGCCTTGTTTCGATGACAACGACGACATGTAAGACGACGATGATGAAAATGTTTAACAATTAATTTACGAAACACGACAATGATGTGTCTAGTTGCTGTGAATACGAGACATTTTTCCTTCGTATCACACAAAAATTCCGAGAAAATTAAAACAAATTCTGTGACTTACAAACTTTTGGACACCTAAATTCCGTTTTTCTCTGATGACATCAAACACTTTTCAACAAGTCATAACAAGTTTTTGTCTTTTCCTCGAATTTAAGACAAATAAAAAATTGTCGCATGAACAATTCTCTGCCTAACACCTTAATTCAATTAAGGTTACGACTTGGTTGGTATCGTATGTATGGAAAATTCAAAGACTAAAAACTTTTCATTGTAATTGGAGTTTGTTCAAGTATGTAATACTAGCACAGTATAAAGCGTCATTTCCGAAAATGTTAAACTTTATGAAAGTTCTCTTTTAATTATTTTACGAGCAAAAGTACTAGACGCCTCCACAATCTACACAAAAAAAAAAACTTTTTCGCGTCAGGCGTTTCGGCGAAGGCCTACATAGAAAAAAATCAGCGAGTGTTAAAAAAATTGTGAAGAAAAAGGAAAATATTTTTTTTTAAATTATGATTTTCAACCAATTTTTTTGAAAATTTTTTTTTTCTAGAAATGTTCAATTCTTTGAATAAAAAAAATTCACAAATTAATTTTCTCAAAATTTATGTACAAGAGCGTATACATTATTTGATAGAAAAACTGCTTTACAACCGAGACCAATTAACAAAAATTTATCTTAATGTTCATTTTCCGTTTGTTTTTCCGCTAAACTTACTGTAGATGTGTGTATTTCTTTAAAAAAAATGTTTTTAAATCTGTTTCCGATAGAGCTTCTTTATGAAAATTCGCAAGTGCATGTTCTCACATTTACATTGAAGTGAAGTACTATTTCCTGTGCTTTTGTTCTTTCGCTTGAAATGTTTGTTTATTATTAAGTCTAGCACGAGTGTCATCTTACGTCCTTGCGTACAAAATTCCAACTTTAAAAACAAGTGCGAGAGGAAACTGACTTCAAGACTAATTTAATGTTTGCACGCGTTTTGATGTTTTCTTTTTTCATTTCTTTCTAAAAGAAAATTGTAGACGAAGAGATTTTTTTACGTAATTTTAAATCAGTTAAACGAGGGAAAAGAAGCGAACGAAATATAATATATTTTTATGGTTTTAGCTCAAAAAACCAAAAGTCATATATTACTAAGCTATTCTATTTATTTTACTCAAGAGGTTTTAAAATGTAGTTTGAAATCTTTCTGCTTTCTTGACTCGCATGCTTCTCAATGCATTCGTTTTATTCTTCTTCTTTTTTTTTCCTTCATGTAAGCATAAGCAACATGTACAAGTGCATGAATATATGTGCGAAACTACTTTATTCGTTTTTTTTGTACTGAGAAATTCCTGCAAGACGAGAAAGAATAAAGAACGTCAAATATGTTTCACCATTTCTTTAAAACTTTTTTATGCAAAATAAAATATTTTAGTTGTATAAATGTCACTTGGTGATTTTTTGCATAAATTTAACAAAAAAAAAAACACTTGAGAAGCAGGTTTGTAATGCGATGGCGGCAAAAACGATTAAAAAACTTGAGAAAACTTGTTGGACTCAATTTCGCCTGCAATTTGCAAGGAACACAATTACTACAAAAAAAAGTTTTCCTTTGATCTTTATTCCTATTAAGTTGTCTGTAATCGTTTCACTCAACATTCCAAAAGGAGACGTTCTCTCATTTTATCTCACTGACATAATTTTTGTAGCAGGGGAACAAACAAAAAATGCATTTTTGTCATCCTTTTTCATCGTTTAAAAGTGTGTTTTACATGTTTTGTGCAAAAAAAACACTTTAATGGGGATGCTTTTAACGAAGCCTTTCATTATGTCGCACAAAAGCGGTGACAAGCTTTTCATGTAAGCATCTAATTTGGCTTTACGAACAAATTGAGGCAATTATTTTCTACTTTTAAATCATTTTCCTTTCACTTTACAGAAATAAATTTAATTTTAACATGAATTTTATAAAAAAGGAGTGACCACTGAATTGATCTAATTATGTTAAATTTAATTTAATCTCTAACATCAGTTTTTCACTCATGTTAAGTTTATTCAACTATAATCAACTAATTTGGATGCCTTTTTAAGTGTAAATCATCATTTCATGACAACTTCCATTAAATGAAGCAAGTAAATTAAATTAATACGCTCAAACCTTGTTTTAACACGATTTGAACTACATTATATACTATCATTATATTATCGAAAATATTTATATTCCTTTCATGTAATTAAAATGAGAATGCATTTTATAATAATAAATGCAATAAATATCATGCAGGAAATTCCTGCGTTAAATATCATGTTGGCACAAAAATGAGCATATTGCTTCATGACAATGAAAAATTGAAATCTATCGTAGTAAAATTTTAACAATATTAATAAATATATTGAACAAAATTTTATTAAAATTATTGTTTATAGACAAATATTTTTTAAAGCTCAAAAATTAGTTTTTTTCATCATCAATAAAATATTTGCCTTAGTTGTTAATAATTTTTAATAAACTAACTGATTCGTTTGTATTCAATACTTTTACTAATATTTACATTATTTTATAAATATATCACAATATTAAACAAAATACTATCACTACCAGAATTTTATGTACATTTACAACATATTATTTATTTTTTACATCCGAGGGTCAATTTAATTTGTGTAATTTTCGTACTACGCGAAAAGTTTCATAAATTTTTCGCATTTACATTAGTACACATTTATTTGTTGGTTTAATTTTTTTTAAATACACACATGCAAATACTAATTAATATATGATAATTTCATTTACTCTCATATTTAATATTAAAATTTTAATTATATCTATTAAATTTGTGTTTTTTTTCAATTGACTGTTATAGGGATCACATATGTTTGTAATTGATTTCGTTTTTTAAGGATTTTTTTTAAAGTAGTAGGTTAGGATAAGGCTAGATTTGCTTTTTATTCAATTTTATTTTTAGTGAATCGAAAGTGCTATGAACGATAATCCAGCTTGTGTTCATGTGCGAAAAATTCATCGGAGGAAACAATTTGAGAAGCAACAGCTTCATCATTCCAAAATATATAATCCTCTTACAGCTTCAAAATGTTTGATAATATCTGAAAGCGTGGAATTACAAGTTGCCACAATGAAACTACTACATTTGTGCAGAAGAATAACGTGAGACTTTTCTCTAAATTTAGTATGTATCAATGGATTAAGGGTAGATTATAATGTAATATTTTCTAAAAATCTTATAATTTATGATGTTATTTACAATTTTCGACTCGTTCGATGATGTGTGAGTTGTCCTGATTTTATTTTCATTCCGTATCCCATACACCATCACTTATAAATTATTAATCAATTTAATTTTCTGCCTGATTACACAAAAATTCATGGAAAAAAAATCATGTGAAAACATCGATTCCTACCGAATTAATGAAATTACCGAATTGTCAGTTTTTATTGCTTTTAAATTAAAATTCAAAAATTTTTGATTGTTATTTTATATATTACGAAATTCCGTCAAACAATTGAAAAAAACAACTCAAAAAAGGTAAAAAAATAAATTGTTAAAAAAAAATCTGGTAAATAAATCTACGCGTCGGTCGCCAATCTACGCATTAACAGATTGTATGATGCCGCTTGTAATAAATTATGGTCATTTTTTGTAAATTTCTTTTCTCATTTCATCCCGTAGCTATGGTTAAATTTTGATAAATTATGGATTTTTTCATGCTCCGCTAGTTAACGCACATCCAGTCGAACATTTATAAATATATATACAAAATTTTTAACTTTCAGACGAAAAAACAACAAAAGTATAATAATAAAATTTGACGTTTTTGTGCAAGTAATGATCCTAATATTAAACACAACCACGACAATCGATGTCATTGGTAATGGTTGGCATCTGTGTCGTTCATCGTCATCAATCTCGTGTCATTTATATTTCTTTTCAACACTGCCGCGGCGGCGTGGAGATCATCATCATTATTATTTATATTAATATTATTTTTTTAAACATAACTTTTTTCTTGTTGAAGAGACATTTTTCCTACGTAGGTATATGGAACAATACAACACACAGCTATATATACAAATGTAATCTTTACAAGTTTCATATTTTAGAACAATTCGCTTTTCTTTCGCTGTATACTTTAAAAACTTTATAACTCAATATTATTTTATGTTATTTTTCTTATTTACAATTTATACCGCATAATGACAATAATAATAATGATAAAAATATATTTTCATAGAATAACTTACGCTAATTAATTTAGCTCTGTGTGACAATCATAATAATAATATAATGAGCAACACTACCTGTACACATACACTAGAGGGAGAAAAGTAAGGAAAAAAAAAACAAACAAACACAAAACTTTTCAAATATATAATGCGAACGTGTTTAATTATTTATTGGCACAAATGAGAATGTTTGTGTGTTTGTTGTTACGAACTTAATTAAAATTTTTGCTTTTAAAAAAAATTATTAATGATTGTAACTTGAGAGAAATGTTTCGTCGTAACTCGATTCGTCGTCGCATTGGTACAAAATAATATTTAATGAATAAAAATTGGCACGAAAAAATTATAATTAAATCGCTTTATATTCCTTGAGCGCGGAGCAAACTTATACGTTTCATTCTATTCTCTTATATAATATAGATTCATTGTTTCTTGCATCATATATATATTTTACAAGATACATACATATTTCATAGTATATATACAATTCAGCGAACAACACGTGTTTCTCTATCCTTTTATATTTTACATTACATATCTATATGTGAGGAAAAAAGTTATGCAAGAGAAACAAGAAAAATGAATGAATAAAACACATCATCACAGAGTTGCCCTCGAACCTTACACAATCTTTCCAATATTACAACTCGCAACTTTTTTTTGTTATTTTTTATGGCGAGTACAACGCGCTTTATTACTATTGATATTCTGACGAGATACTTTCACGAGAATTTTCCACACAACCATCACTGGTGTTTTTGTTGTTGTTTCTCTCATTTTTTGTGTTGTTTGTTATAAATTGTTCAAATGTAAGACAATGCTGTTGTTGTAATGTTTTTCGTCGACGTCGTTCGTCGTCGTCATTACATATTGTACTTATACTGTGTAAATATTCTTAAAATTTATCTTACATCTAGTTTACAACACATTTGATGTGTGATCGTGTGATGGTGGTGGTGTTGTTGCGAGATTGAAGGTTATATTGTAGCGTGTGTGTTTTGAAGTAAAAGATAATTTTGACTGCTGTTGAATATTAAAATTTTCCTTTTGCATGCCAACATACATGAATAATATTAATAAAACAAGGAATATTTAGTGAAAAATGATCATACGTACATGTGTGGTGTATTAAGGGTCCTCAAAAATTTTAATTTATTTCTAGATCTCATAACCAAATTTTTGATTTTTTTTTTGCAAAAAAAAAATATTGTAAAATTTTTCAGCCATCCATAGCGAAATCAGAAAAAGGTCATCTAAAGGTCATTTTTTAAATTTAACTTAACTTAAAGTTATCAAGAGTACAATTTTTACTTCATTTTCGTAATTTTATTTCGAAATATAATTATGAGCAGTTAAAATTTTTTTTTTTGTTATTTTTCGATTGTTATTTTAACGATTTTTATTTTTTTTTAAATTAAATTAATTTTACTTCATTTTTTTTCAAATTTGAACTCTGAAGTTTAATTTTATCAAACAGATATTTTTGGAAATTTTTTAAAGGAGAACAGAAAAAAGTCACTTATCTTAATATGTTTTCGAGAGTAAGTTTAGTTCGTTTTTTGTAGAATTTTAATTTTTATAAATTATAAATTTTATTCATAAAACGATCAATTTAAAATATGAATTAAATTTCTAAATGCTCAAAGCTGAAATTTTTTATGATTTTTTTATCTTAAATGTCAAAAAACTTTCACAATTTAATATTTTATTCCCATTGAATTTTTTAGACAAATTCGTTTCCTTTAAAAATGAAATTAATAAATTTACTCGCTTAATTTTTTAAAAATGTTTTTGAGGACCCCTAATGGTGTGTGGAAAAAGAGAAATTTTAATGAATGGAGACAGTGATGGGCGATGACATTCTGAAGGTTTTTCCTCTCGATTCCAAGCAATTTATGTGACGACATTCAAGGTCGGTTAATTTCGAGGTTGAACATTCAAATGACTTACAACGTACTTTCCTGAATTCGTAGGAAGTCAATTTCTCCCTCTACTCTTTACTGTTACGCAACAGAAGCAAAACTTCTTAAACGGTAAATTAATGAAATTTTCTGTCATTGATAAACGCGGCGATATGAATCTCAACCCATCCTCACGCACAGATTTTTGAAGCAACATTAGACAAGACGTTCAATCATTCACGCATTTACACGCGCCTTGCCTTGTCTTAACTGGAAACAGAGCAGAAAAAAATCATTCAAAATGTCATGCAGCACTTGAGCAAGTGCCGAAATTGTACGAAAAGATGGTGGGAAGACATGAAAAACAATGTGTGTGTGTGAAAATGTGTTTGCACCTTCTAAAATAAAATAACACTTACAAGGTATTTCAGTGTGTTTTTTGCATGTCACATGTTGGGAGAGATAATATTTATGGAATATCACGTTCACATGACTTGAGATAATTTTATCCTTTATATTAATTTAAATATATGTACAAGTGCCTACAAGCTAAACAACATGAACTTACAACCGATATGATGTTGATTTTAAAGAGAGATTTCTCCGGTATAGGTGCTAAAGATGAGTTCACCGCAATGTGTGTGTGTGTGTGTCCTTATGTATCATCGCGCGTCACTTTTGATATGTTTCGGTTAAAATGCTGAATAGACGAAATTTAATCTAGTCATTGGTTGTGTTAGAATTGGCTGCAGCCGCTGCTGCTGCTGCTGCCGCCAACGTTTTACGTTCGTGCTTTGACAAATTATGTATCGATGGTGCACTTAAGCGCGAGCTTCGCGGCTCAATTTGCAACGAGCGCGTATACATTTCATCATCATCCAATAACAGTGATGTGTCGAGCAGATAAGAAGTTACTTTTGGTATGTGATCTATTTTGTAGGGCGTCTGTTGGAAATGACGTATTTCACGGATAACATGAGCAATCTGCAATAAACACGAAGAAAAAAAAAACGTTAGAGCACACGAAAAAGGAATGAAAAGAAGAGGAAGAACAAATATTCAATGTGAATGATTAAGGAATGATGATATTGCCTTTTAAGACATTATGTCGGATGTGTGTAGTACTTAAGTATGCCTGTTTGGAGCACCATTGATTTCTTTTTTCGACATCATTTCCACTGAATGGCGTTACGTCTTTTACGTGTCGATTATATTTGCACGTTGATGATGGGGAGTAACACGGATAAATTTTAATGAAATTTTGAGTACAATCAACACCGAATGACATTTCCTACATATCTCATTTAGATAATACACTGTAATTTGTTAAAAGGAACTTTCTATGGAATTGCGATAATCTCCTTTGTACAGCAAAGTAACGCATGTGACAATTTCACATTCATGCAGAGATGTTCACAAAACAAAATCTCATATTGGAATGTTATATTTGGTGAAAACGTTAAGCTCCGTCACTGAATGTGAGACAACATGTATGTATTTATTTAACATACGTGAAACAAGATAATCCTATTACTTCCTGTCAAATATGAACAAAAAATTCACAAAAATTTCGCGTGTAATGAAATTAATTGAAAATGACTTTTAAACGAGATCAAATTAACAAAATCTAAATTACAGGCGGCATTAATGTAAGAAAAATTAAATTGCTGAGGAAGTTTTTTTTTCTTTGGGGAAATGTAGGTTAACAGAACATATTTTCTTATAAGGGTGATACAATTGTCGAAAATGTTTTATTTATTTCTTGAAAATTTCTTTATGATTTTTCCATATATTCGCATCGATTTTAAAAATTAAGGTTAATTATAAATTAGAATTAAAATATAGACCTAATTAATTTATAATTTTTTACTAAAATTTAAAAAATACTTTAAATAATTTTTTAGATCGGTTCAAATTATTTTTCAAATTTTGTCCCTAGTTCTATTTAAGAAGTACCTTTTTGAACTTAAATAAAAGAAAAAAAATTCACGAAATTAATAAAAATACTTTTCAAAATTTTATATTAAAATTTTTATATTAAAAAAAAATTATGCTTCATAAATTTTTCAATTTAATTTTTAAATTTTTTTGGCTGTTAATTTTCACTATTTTTGTCTAATTTTTAAATCATTTTTAATATCTTTAAAAATAGTAGAAAGTTAATTGAACTGTTTTAACTTAGTCATTTTGATCAGGGATTGGAACAATATTATTGTTTATTTATTGTGAAAAAATATTTTCGACAATAATTTATTTTCCATATTTTTCTTCGACAATAATTTATTTTCCATATTTTTCCTCGACAATTATTTATTTTCCATAATTTTTCTCGGCAATTATTTATTGTCCATAATATTTTCACCCAATAATTTATTTATTGTAATATATTGCCATATATTGTTAAGATTTTTTTTTATTTTTTGTGAGTTTTCAACTAAAATTTGTTTTTTTTGTTAAAAGGTATATAATAATATTCATATTTTTAAAATCACATTTCATGGTTTTGTAATTTTAAAGGAAAAAAATGTAAAATTGGTTGTCAAATTTTGTGAATTAATTAATTTTCAGAGCAAAATATTGCTTTCAATAATTTTGCAATATATTGTCCATATATATATTGAACAATTATTTATGGTCTATATTTTAATTAAACAATAATTTATTAATGGCAATATATTTTATTGACAATATTATTGTTCCAATCACTGATTTTGATGAAAAAATATTTCAAAAAATTTCGAAAAAATTGAAACTAAAGTTTAAAAATTGAACAATTTTTTTTTTCTTTCAGAAAAACTTTCTGGAAATATCTAAAAAAAATAAATATCATGAAACCCAAAACATTTTCGAAAATTGGTTCACCCCAAAAGAATAAAAACATGTAAAAAAAAACTTACCATTCGCATCTTGGAGAAATTTAATAAACCATCTGGCGTGAAATCTGGCGTTCCTTCCTCAATAAATGACAAGTCAGTGAGATACATGCCGAGATACGGGATGCAAGGTGGATCACATCGATGTAATGCCTCTCGCATCACACGGAATCTACCCTCGGCACAAACGACAGCTTGTAGTTTGTTGATGGTGTGTTTGATCTGTTGTGCAGTTAAATAAGAGATACAAGAAAATAAAAACGAAACAGAGAAGTTTATATAAAATTTCTTGGATTTGACGTCAAGCAAATAACATTTGTTGTCATATTAGTCTCCGAAGTTTATCTGAGCAAAATGTACGTCGCATATATGCTAATAATCCTCTTTTGTTATGTATGCGACAAGTTCAATAGAAAATTCTTCTAATATTATCATGAAAAAGAGATATTTTTGTATGCCGATGCCATGCGAAAAGAGTTTGCAGAATGTTTGCTTAGGATGACATACGTAAATATTATTATCGAAGAGCAAACAAATTACTGGGAAATGTCGATAAAAGAGACAAATCTCAAGCCTGCAAATCATTAGAACCAATTAAGATTAATTCTGTGTGTCGTAAGGGAAGTTGAACTTGTGACCTTGGACCAAAACGAAGAAATAATTGGACGAAAAGTTCGTCACCTGAGTCCTTTCAATGTCAAATAAGGAAGAATTTTTCAAGGTTTTGTACAAATAATTTTACTCACATTTTTCGGAACTTTGTCCCATGTCTTCTTCAAACGGTACACTGCCGCATTTGTGAATGCAGCACAAATTTGTAGAACGCCATTAAAATTATGCAAACATCGACAAATATCTCCAACAGCTGTCCACTTTTCAATAGCAGCAATACGTGCGGCCATGTTAGTGCTACGAAGACGATGACGTTGAGAAAAATTAGAGATGAGGAGGAGAAAAATTTGTTTTTGTTTTATACTTTATGTTTGTATGTAAAAGCAATTTTAACACAACAACAATAAGGATCACATTTTTTGCCTCTTTTTAATGTTTTGGGACAAAACACACCGCACACACAAGAAAGAATGAAAGAAAGAGCAACAACATACCGTGAAACAATTTCTGAACTGACTAATCTTGCACCGTCATTAAAACGTTTTGTCATTTGGATAATATGCTCGGCACGAAACTTTTTATCTGCTTTCATCCATGCTTGACCCAAAAATTCTCTGTTTAAAAAAAAAACAATAAAAATTTGCATCTTTCAAAGTGGTGATGGTGACTTACTCGCTGCGTATCGCCAGGAAAATTTGATGGTCCAAAAATGTCATTTGCTCGGCAATCTCGAGGGCGGATAATGTTTCGATGCTCTCTTTGCTTGGTGTCTAAAAAAAACAAACGGAATAAGATTTAAATTGGAAACATTTACTCTGTGGACGAAAAACGGGTGAAATTGTCCCTTAAAATCCATTAAATTCCTTAATTATCGCTCAAGGGGTCAATTCATCTCTTAGTTGAACTCTTAAGAGGCATAATGACCCCATAGGACCCAAATTGACCCCTTAGGACCCAAATTGACCCCTTGGGACTCAAATTGACCCCTTAAATGAAATTTTTGATCTAAAGGGTCAATCTGACTCTTAGGAAATCAATTTAACAATTTAAGATATCAATTTAAATTCTAATGAGTCAATTTGATTTTTTAAGGGACCAATTTCACCCGTTTTACGACACAGAGCAATACATTCATGATACTCACAGTAGGTGGTGACAACAACACTTCCAGCTGCTTTCTACCCGAGTCAATGTCTTCGCGACACAATAATCGCAGTAATTGAGATGCCGCCCGATGTTCCGTTGGCAAGAGGTTAGGACTGCATGTAATATCATCAAGAAAGGCGATTGTTTGTGATCGCAATGCCGCATCTTGCTCGAAATCCTGAAAGTGTTTCGAGACCCAGTGGCGCAAAACGTTCAAGACCCGCATCGTGGCAGGCGAACTCACGACAGATTCTTTGCGATTACGAGCTTCAACTTCTGGTGGCTCATCTCGCGGATTGCTGGATGCACTGGTGGCAATGGCAAATGCTGCCGCAGCAGTTGACGTGCTACTCCTGAAAGACGTTTGCGACATATTAAAGCTTCGAACTTAAATTTCGACGAAACACAAGAAAAGATTCATGTATGGACTCAACTATATGGTGCAGAGTGTTGTTGACTTTTTTGTAGTTTAGACTTGTTCAAATAAAATATAATGTTCATGTCGCGTTTATATACCTTTTTTTTGCGTTCCCCTTTCAAAACTTGTTTATTTTTGAGTAAAATCATATGCGAGGAATTGCACTTTTTTGTTTATTTAAACATCAATTTGTAAAAAAATATTCAATTTATATTTTTTTTCTCTTTAGAGCTAACAGTTTGTAAACATATTTTCAAACTTGTGTATATATTAAAAGAGAAGTCAAATAAAAGAAAATGCTTGGCAAAGTTATGAAAGTAGAAAAATGTCATGTTGGAGTGTTTATGAGTGCCACTACGTTACAGAGTATATTTTTATAGCAGAATAAATTTATATATTTTAACGAGCTTGCAAATGCAATCTATTCTATGAAATTATTTTTATCATTCTAACTACCACTATTTCATGCTGGAATAACGCTAAAGAGTACTTTCAATCATTTTCATTTCATACAATTTTCAAAAGTATCATATGAATATCAAATTTTTGATAATAAAAAAATTAAATAGCTTTTCAATGGACTCTTGAATTTTTTTTAATAAAAAAGAAAATAAGTGCTGCAATTGACGTCATCCATTTAATGGATACGCCTGGTAAGTTTTAATCTTTTTTAATAAAACATTGCAAAAATCTACAAACTACTTAACAGAAAAAAAAATTCATGCAAAAAAAAAGCAGCGAAAATAATTTTTATTTTTAGCACAAAAACAAGCAGCAAATAGATTACAAAAAAGGGCGAAAAAACAGTGAAAAGTGTAGAAACAAGACTTACCAAAGCGGATCAGGTCCCATACTTCAGTAGAGTTATGCAACATTGATAATATATAGAATGATACAGAAATTTGATGATTCGAAGATTTTTTTGTACGATTTCGAGAAAAAACGCGAAGAAAAAAGGATTTTTATTTATTTATCATGTTTTGCATTGTACAGAGAAAAAAAGCTTTTGTCGTAAAGAGTTTACAAAGAAAAATCCTCTTTGGCAGAATTAACGGCATTTTGTGTAGATTTTAATATTGCCGCGCTCGTTTCAATGATCAACATTCAAAGCACAAAAGTCTGTCTACGTTTCGTTTGAAATAATAGTAATGTAGAACAATAATGATAAAACGTAAAATAATACAAAATTACAACAACATTTCTACCAGAACAAAAATCATTCGAGAAACAGCGTTTTTTCTTCTTTAGAAGAAAGGAGAGAGAGCAAGAGAAGGAGAGTCAGGTAAGCGAAAGACGATTGATAGAAGACTATTAATATTGATAAAGAAAACAAAAGACGCAAACCAATTCAATGGGAATGCGATGAACGATGAAAATAGGCTTCTAATTGAATGATGAGTTGTCTTCAGGAAATATAACAAAAGAGCATGAAGAAGATTGTTTGTTTGCTTGTTTGCCTTTCTTGTTGATGAAATGCTTGTGCGCTTGATGATTTAAGGTAAATTTTGAAGGATATTGTTGATTTGGGGATAAAAGGAAAATAATTGATCATTATCGCCCCTTCTTCACTGAAGACACAAACAAACAAGTACCGGTTATCAAGAAAAAAAAACAATATTTTTCAAGTGGATTAACTTGTATGTCAAAGTCAATCAGCAATTTTGCGAGTTAACTCCTTAAAAAAACATAAAAATAAAGAGGCGACACAGTAGTCGGCAATCCACGACGAAACCGACGACAATGTGAAAGAGCAATGCATGTGTCTTATTTTTTTTTTATTTGTCTAAAGATAAAACGTAAAATTCGTTTCGTTTTATGCAATCGTTTAGAAGAAAGAAGTATTTTATGGCAAAAATATTCAATTCCACACACCAACTCGCACAGATACAACACGCACGATATCTAGTTTAACATTTGAACGCCAGTTTATCACATTATCTTCCTGTTCAATGAACATATCATCTATTCAGTTGCTAATAAAAACAACAGAGGAAACGACAGAGAATTGGAAGAAGACTTTGTTTTTATTCAATTTCACACAATGCCAATCGTTTAACTTTTTTTTCCTCCTTTCTCTTTTTTTATTGTTTTGAAACCCCTTTTTTATTTTTTTTTTCGCTTCTTACTTGAAATGTGCCTGTTTGTGTGTGTGTGTGTGTGTGTGGTAACTTGACTTGTTTTTCTTCTTGCACTTCCAAGAAAAATATAAAATGATACGATAACCATCATATCGACTTGCCTACATAATTCGACTTTTTCTTCTTCTTCTGCAATTTTTCTTTCGATTTTATGTGAATATTTTATACATTTAATTTTATTGTTTGTTGTGTTTTCTGTGAGCGTGGCACACATTGACAGAATTTTTCTATTTTCTGTCATTTTTTTCATCTTTTTCTGTACGTTCGATGGTCTCATAATTTCCTCAGGTGTACTTCAATTTTATGATTATGCTTTCAATATCCGGGTTTTGTCCACCACCGCACTTTTTTCTACACTGTGAAAAATCGATGTCTCGCAAAAACCAAAAAAGAAAAACGTGAAATATGAAAAATTAGGAATATTGTTCCAAAAATATTGTTAAATCGCCCACAATTTGTTCTGAATCTGTTTAATTTCGTCCATATATCCCTTGGTTGATTGAATCATTTCAATGCAACAGTAAAATCCATCACAATTGACAAATTTGATGAGTTCAATCTTCAAAAAAAATTGTTTGAAAATTTTAAATTATTTTTAAAGAACTTTTTTTTCATAAATATTAAGCAAACCAAATATTTAAATATTTTTCAAAAAATTCTTTTTTTTATCTCTAAAAATGTCAAATGATTAAAAAAAACTTTTTCGTGGTATTTTTTAGGTTAGGAAACACCAATTTTTTATAGTGCACCTATGAATGACAAAACAAGCGACAACACAATAGGAGATAGAAGAAGACGAAGTGAAAATGGCCTCATATTGTATCTCTATGGCAATAAATAAGTCAACCAACTCCTTTATCTCAAAGCAAGAAAAGCGTCTTGAAAAGTGAACGGCACTAAATAACACTTCGTTCAATTGATTTGTATTCATTATTGGCATTATTATGCCAAAAATATATCCCTCCTTTTCGTAACACTGATTGTCCGAATAAATTTTCTTGCGTAGCCTTATCAAAAGCATAAGCAATTCAATTTATTCCCTCTGCTAAGATTTGAGAGTTTTGATAAAGTGTCGAGTATTAACTGAATTCATTTTCTTCGTCTTGTCTGTTCGTGTGCGTGTGCGTATTGTTATTGAGTATTATTATAATAATAAGTGCTCACCATGCCGATAAATAAGATTCAAGAGAATTGATTAAGTTCGGTGGGATTTGCGTCAGGCTTTGAGAGGAAGCTTGCTAAGTAGAAAATGAACCATTAACCACATACAACTCAAAGCAATCCCCCAGCCAATTCAATATACAATTTTGTACAATTCTCAATTAAATTTGTATAAAACACGTTCAAATTAAATATTCATGAATTACACACAGAGCCATCTAAATGGCGAAACAGAAAAGCACAGAAAATCTCATGTGAGAGTCTTTGTACATTATTGCTTTTTTTTTGTACAAAAAAAAAAGTTTTAAAAAACTTTATTAATTAAGCCAGATTACGAACTCAACATTTTTTTGTGTTTGACTAAGCAAAGCAATTTGAATTTACATTACATCCAGCAGCCCACACTTCTTGCAAGAAAATCAGAAAATATTTTTCGCCAAGAAATATCTTTAAAGAAGGTCAGAGTTGCGTTGTATTTGTGGCCAAGAGGTTACATTTGCGCACAATTTAAAGTTATTTTTAGCTTTGTATTAAATTTGTTCAAATAGTGGAGACGTCTGGTATATTGTTCTGCACTTTTAAAATTGAATGTCAAAATTTTAGTAACTGAAAGGTCGAACATACAAACTTTTTATTAAGAAGATGTCAATGTGTGGCTCGATCGAGTCTAGAACTAGCTGACCTGCTGTCACAACTCAAAGAAAGTTGATCCAATACTGTTCAGTGGGTGGACTTTTCATATATCCTCGAAAAATGAAATTGAAAAGTATTTGTTGGAACGAATTGCTTAACTGTATTTTATGAAACATACTAATTCGTGAAAAATTAAGAAAATTCGTTAATAAATTTAAAAATGACCTTGAAATGCCTTTTAAGCAAAATAGAAATGAAATTTTTTATAAGTAATTATAATTTTTCAAAACTTTATTGAATTTTCCCGGTATTCCATGAATCCGAGTACTCTTCAACTCTTTAAGAATTTTCGTGTAACGTACGAGACTTCCTCGAACATTGTAAAATTTTAAATTGTTCAATTCTTTTTCTGGGAAATCCGAAATTTTCCACGGGTTTTCCACGAATTTTCATCATCACGTATCACATATTTTCCAAGAAAGAAGCACGTGTTTAAAACTTTCCACTAAATTCTTGAAATCAATTTCACTGAATGTGCCTTTTGCTGATTCATGATTCAAAATAAAAAAAGATTGAATTAGCAAATGGCAAAAAGCCACATCGATACGGACAGACAGACAGTTCCGCATTTTTTTAAAAATAAATTTTAAAATGCGTCAAGAAAACAATTTTAACAATAAAGAAATTTAAAAGACAGTTTATACGAAAATTTTCAGCAAAACTTTCCGAAAAATAAAATAAAATTACACGACATTCAATGACAGCACACTGGCACGTTGGAATTAGAAAACAGTTTTGGTTATGAATACCAAATGAATGGAAAAAACTTTTTCCTTTTAATTTCCTTGATACACTTGCAAGAAGCCGAAAAAGCGAGAAAGAGAGATCAAGCGAAATTGACACGAAGAACAAGAGATAAGAAGCGTTCGATTGTCCATTAAATTTAAAATGCGAAAAATATACATCTGAATTTGCGTATATTTGTTGTTGAACTTTTATACGTGACACAATATTATTAACAACATTCAGCAGCAGTCTAAACGAAGGCCTCTTTGTTTCTACATTCTCTATTTATTATTATAATGTTTGTTTGTTTGATGAAAAAACTTTTGATGGCTCGTGCTGAATGTTTTTTTCTCCAACTCTCGCTCACTTGTAACTCTGAACGCACACACATAGGAAAAAGTTTAAAAAGTATGCCAATGTCGATTTCCGTGAAATGTCATTTATTATATTATTTTACTCGAACTCGACTCTTCCACCAACTCACTATCTTTGAAGGGTGTTCTACCGGAATACGATTTATAGCCTAACGCAGGATAGAAAAAAAAATCTGAAGAAAATGAAAAAAAAAGCGAAGAACGAAGAAAATGGGTTGATGGGTAATATTTAAAATTATTTGTGATTTACACGCATATAAATTTGATTTTCCTCGTTTTAATTTTTTTTTGCTGTAAAAACTTTACTTTCACTTGTTAAATTGTTGGGAGGAGTGAATTTGGTTTAGTGGTTTAGGTTTTTACTTTATTCTTCGAAAATAAAGTCGAAAATAAAAGAAAACGAAGATGAGAATGTTTTCGGTTAGAGAACAGAATGTAAATTATGTAAATTTTGAGGAATGTTTATAAATGAATTAATTCGTACTTTAGGATAATAATTCTTCGGCACATATTGAAATCAAATGTGGTTTTTGGTTTTTTAAGATTACGTTTCCGCCTCAGCGCAAATCTCTCGTAAATTGATTCTGTGGGCTCGATGGCTGAGTAATGATGATAACATCATCTTGTTAATAGTTTTGGGGCTTTTTAAGTTTCTTGTTTGTTTGTGTGGTGCAGAAAAACTTTTAATTTGTCTTGACTTTTGGTTTTCTCTTGTTCTTCATCGTTCACATGTGAAAATTTTGTTATATTTTCAGTGAAAGCCGCAATGGAGGAATTTTCACAAGGACACATGTGAAAATTAACTGAATTCGTTAAAATGATACATCCTTAGTTACGCGTGGCCTAAATAAATCTCTGACGTCATTCTTTTGTTTTTTGCATAGGAAGCCTTGAGGTTGTCATTTGATAATGCAAAAATGTTTCCAGTATTACATTTCGTTTCCATCAACGCGAAATTAGGGCAAATTTGATCGAAAAGTAAAATTAGAATCGAAAACCCATTAATTTCTAGCGTAATTCACCCATAAAACGTCTTCTAATTGAACGTTTGACAATTTCTAGTCAATTTCAGCGTTTTGCTCCTAAATTCTTATTATATCTATTGTATACGAAACATTACAACACGACGACGACGACGACGATGATGACGACAACAACACATTACAACACAAACACATTAAATTACATTCATTACTGGAAAATAACAAATTCGCCACGTTCAATTTTTATTATTATTGCACGACTAGCGAGATTTTTATCTTTTATTTGGTTCAACATAAACGAGAAAAAAAAGAAAAAAATTAGAATAAAAATAGAAACGTCCACAGAAGCGAGATTGAAAGGAGGAAGGAAATGACAGCAGCATAAAAATTACCCCACAACAAACGTAGAAGAATGCTGGAGAGCTTTAAAAAAATATATCGAAACCAAAAATATACTGGGAGACAATGAGATAGAAAAGCAATAATAGTAGTAGTAGAATCATTTAGAAGCAAAAAACGAACGAGCCTGAATTCTAGATAATTAACGTAAATTTGCATTTCCTTATTTTATTACGCTCATAAAATGTTTTCGTGTTATCTCATTTTTTTCTCAAGTATTTTATTTTATTTTAATCCAAAAAAAAAATTTTTTTCTATAGTTGATGATGGCATTGGAAATTTGTCACAAAAGAAGGACAATGACTCGAACTTTTAATTAACAGATATTTAATTATCTCTCATCACTTTTTTTTTGTGCTGAGAACCCGTAACATAAATTATCGAAAAATAAGAAAAAAGAAAAAAAAAACGACACGAAGAAGAACATTGACGATATAAATTCCATTGTTGTCAATAAAAAAGTGATAAGAAAGCGAAAAAAAAAGAAATTATGAAACACGAATTGACAGACAAGAAATTGAGAAAAAGGACATTAAGGAATCGAAAAGAATGAAATATTTGTAAGCGAAAGAATGAAAAAATAAAAAAAACATCATAAAAAAAATTCCGTTCGTTCGTTCACTCCGAGGATATAAAAAAAAGAAACAATTTTTTAATAAAAATTCTCACCTGCGTTGTGCTTGCCTGAAGGATGTGATGACGACACCCGCTTTGCTGGAACAGTGTGAGATGTGATCGTGCTGCATCGAAGGACGCGACGAAATGGTGCTAAGAGAGACACCGCCTAACGAACCGCGTGGTGTCGCATACATCGATGACGACATGTCATCGTCACTCTCGGAAAAGCGACTAAAACAAATTACTTATTATTGACAAATTTGTCCACTAATAGTGTGAACGAGGAGACATACCGTGGCGGCTCACGTTGCGGGGTGCCAAAAATACTCTTTCGCTGTCTCTCGGGTGTTTTCGGTGCGGAAAACTTGCGATGCGAAATACGTGGACTTGATTTGTCACTTGCCTAGGAAATAAAATTAGAGTTTAATGAGGGTGTTAAAAACATTTTTCTGTTTCGTGTTACGTTGTTGAAATATTTAAATTTTTTTGTGGCCCAATTTTTACTTGAAAAATTTTAAAAATTATTTAATTTTCATTCATGATTTTGTTATTTAAATAACATTTTGACTAGCTTTTCGTTTTTTACAAAATCACTCAGGCGACCTAATTTAATTATTTGACTTTTTATTACCTCTCCCCCATATCTGATATTCACGAGGATATTCAAATAGAAAAATAATTATAAAAAGGAACATTTTTAATGAAATATTCCAGATTGGATATTTACTAAACTTGGTTTAATAAGACATCAATTAAAAATTAGATGAGCAGCCACGTGACCAAAATTAGATTTAAAAAAAATCGATCTCGTGCTAAACGCTTTTTATTCAAAATTGTGAAAAAATTAAAATGATTAAAAAAAAATAATTTTTTTGCTTTCACTCAAATAAATTAATTTAGCTATATAATTTAAAAAAAAATTTCGTAATTTTTTGAAAAAAAAAATAAAATTGGAAAAAAATATTTTAAATAAAAAAATCGATTTTTTATTAAAAAAAATTTCAAAATAGCTATAAAATTTAAATTTAATTAATAAAATTTACCGTAGCTTGAAAAATTTAAGTTAATTAATTATAAATTGCCAGAAAAAATAAAAATCAGTCATAAATTGAAAAAATATTTCAAAACCAATATATTTTAAAAATTTTTTCATCATAAATAATTTTAAACATTTTTAAAAATAAAAAAAAAAATTAGGAGAGATAAAACACGAAACGAAATAAGTTTTTGAAAAACTTTATAAGAACAAAATTTTTTGAAAATACCAAAGGACACAATGCTTATAGATATGTAATCCTATTAAAGTGTTCTAGCATTTTCAATAATAACAGTGTCATTGAAATTTTATGAGGAACAGGGAATGTTATGTGAAAATGTTCGTTTTGGGAAGAACGTTCAAAGTAACGATGGCTCATTTGCATCTCGAACCACCTGTATATCATCGAAAATGAACAACAATGTGTCGTCTGTTTGCCTTACCTTAACACCTCCGTCGCCATTGAGCTGTAAACTATATCTGTGTTGACACAATGCTGCATGTGGAATAACATTTGCTGCTAAGCCAGTGCTAGGACGTCTGTCCATTTGTGCAAGATGTGGAGGTGAAATTGTCTGTTGTTGCTGTTGTTGTGATTGTGGCGATGTCGTAATAATTACGGTTTGTGGTGCATGACCTATACTTGTCGTCTGTTGTTGCTGGTTTATCGTCGATGCGAAATTTGTTGTTTTGCTCGGTGATATAATTATTGCCGAAGGGGGTGGCGAAACATGCGTTATTGCTGCCGTTGTGTTCTGTTGTTGTTGTTGCTGCTGCTGCTGACTGTGTGGTACAACTGCGAATGCAGCAATTGCCGAAGATGCCATTGCCGTTTGAATGGAATTTGTATTTTTTGTCGGAGACACCGTTGGAGATGTCGATGGAATTGCCGCAATCGATGTGTTGCTCGAACTGTGACCGTTGTGATAAATTTCTACGGGACCGAAACCCACAATCGAAGGTGTCTCGTTAGGCGTTTCCACGGGCGTTGGCGGTTGGACATTTGTCGTTGTCTCACTAATCACAATACATTGCTCGTCGTCGTCGTTTTCTTTCTGCAATAATTCCTTAAAATCTCGAACCGCACCTCGAGCACCGAATTTCCGTTCAGGCAATGGTGACTTTGGCGCCTTGCCATAGGGGAATTTTTTCTCTTCCGTTGGCGTATAATCTCCTTTATCGACACTGCCACTTCCAGTCGACCCCACTAATGTTACAGAGCTCAAATTGGATGGCGACGACAATCCACTGGCACTCAACAAATTTTCGATTATCGTGTCGGAGCTACTGGATGTCGCAATAGTTCGTGGAATAGCTAACAACGACTCGTCTGGTGGTTCAGCTTTTTTAACTTCAGCCGTTTCTTCGGTGTCTTTGCCTTCAGCATGCACAATAACTGTGGTTTGTTCCGGTATGTAACCCAAAGAATTTTGTTCGGAAAACGCAAATCGATTTTCCATCTGCTCTTTATACCCGGCAAGCAGTTTTCCGGTACTTGGTGGTTGCTGATGACAAATTCGTCGCGATGTCAAACGATTGAAACGTAGTTGACTCGAATCGCCACTCATGGATCTGTCGCGATCAGCGCCTTCTGAACAATATCCCGACACGGAACTGGCTGCTGATGTTCGACGAGGTGTTGCACGTCCATCTTGCCCGTAGGAAATATCAAGAAAATCCGTTTGTTGTTCACATTCGCACAACGGTTCCATCGGCGGATCGTAAAAAACGTCTTTCAGCGCATTCAACACCGTTTCGCCATCCGTAAATACGCGATATGTCAGCAGAAAAGTGTTGAGAAAATCTATCGAAAGAAATCTGAGATCCGTGAGACGTTGCAAGAGACGTTCGGGTGTCGCGTAACGCACTTGCGGTAACTTGCACGAATTGAGAGTGCGTGAAAAACGAATGTCAACGTCGTCTTTGAAGAGACGCGGATCTGTCTTGACCGCATGATGAGCTGCAAAGGTAAATCCTTCAAATGAATAAATGACAAAAAAAGAGAAAATTTGGGACAAACATGAAAATTAACACCGAAACATTAAGAGGGGTCACACGAATAAATACCTCCGGAAGAGCCACCGATTCCGGGCGACAAAAGGGAATGCATGTGGATGTTGTCCAAGCATTGCGAAATGTCGCTGATCCATGCTTCCTTGTCTTGTGGTGTCGGAGCGACCAAATGGATGCAATGCGTTTGCCGTGAACCACCTTTTGGTTCGATTATGATTTTGAAATCGCGATTTCCCGCAATTACGGAGTCAATGACACTCAATGTGCTGCCACGTGTTGACCCGGAGCACACACTGCCGTCTTCGTCGTCGTTATTCGAATCGCTGGGATCCTCAACGAGCGTCGCCTCGGCAAGTGCAATCTTTCCCACATCTGGTAATAAGTGTAATCGGCCGTTGGAAGCTCTGTGGAATTGAGATTTTTCGTAAAAATGACGAAAATTATAGAGCGGTCATAATTTTTTTTTACAAAATAATTTTTTTTATACAAAACATAGAAAAGTTGGTTTATTTTAAAAGTATTATAGAATTTTTATAATTTTTTTCTCATATATATTTTTATTTAGACAATTTAGGATATTCCCTCACAAAATTTTTATGTCTTCACTTATTAAAAGATAAAAAGTTTAAAAAAAATATTAAATCGCAATTTTTTTTCTCAATTCTTTAAATCTCTTGAATACATAAAGATTACAAAATTTTGTAAGAGCAAAAAAATAAACCAAATATCCAAAAATAATATATTTGAGAAAATAAATTATCGAAACCTTCTAATAATTTTTAAATAAAGTATGAAAAAATTCTTTTGCAAAAAAAAATATGATCGCTTAGAAACAAAAACTCACCTAGTCGCTACAATCATGTGGTTTGAGAATAAGAAACATTGTCGCACGGCTTCACGTTCACTTTTGAATGAAGCAAGGCGGCTCCTTATTCGCCCTCTACCTGGTGGAACTTGTACTAGGCTTCCTGAAATGGTATAAAGCTCTTACTTTCTAAAGCTCTTATCACGCATGCGTTAAAATTACAAACGGTCATTCAAATTTTGAATTCCAAGCTTTTTTTGACAAAACTTACGCAGCCACTTTTCATGTTTGAAACACATATTTTCATATAAACAGTTAAATTACTCACCTTGTCGCACAAAAACCTGGTTGACATCCAACAAAATATCGCATCCCTCAACAATCATCCGTTCAACTTGCAAATTTTTGCGTAAATTTTCCGTTTCCGAGACCTCGTCGTGCATTTGTCGCGACAAGTCTTCGAGTTGTTGTCGGGCATTCTGTAGACTTTTCCGTTCGACATGGTCATGTGGTGTGTGTGCGAGCAATTCGTGCAAAGTTATGATGTAACGTGGCACCTGATGCATCGGATATGTCAAAAATGATTCGAGCGATCTTCCCTGACACACAGGCTTGGCTTCCAATCGTTTCAATACTGCCGCAAATTGCGGATTACTCTTGCACTCGGTCAACACTTGCAAACTGTAATGATGGTTACGGACATATTCCTGGTAGATGCTCAACATGGGCAGCAGCATGTCGAATAGGTCACCTACAATATTTAATTTGATTCAAATTTGTTTCCTTTTTTCGTAATTTTTATTTAATAGCGCGGCTTACGATGTGCTTGCTTAAACCGCATAAAATTGTGATCAATTCCGATATTGACCTTTATGCAAAAAGGAATAAAATTATGACGAGGAAAAAAAAGGAAATAGTGCCGATAAAAGGTGTAAAATCAACATAAATAATAGGAAATCGTGACTAAACTCCTAATGGTGTCTTTTTAGGCGTGTATCAGAGATAAGCGCGCAACAACGTGAAAAGATGATGATGTTCGAAAATGAAAATATAAAATGTCATAAAACGAAAATTGCTCACCTAACACCAACGTAGGCCATGATTCCAACCGACTTGTGAGTCCCTTGTAGAATATTTGATGCAAGAAAAGCACCGTTTCCGAGTTCAAAAATATCGAATTGACGTCCTCGTGCGAGCAAGGTGGTCGTTTCGAGCTCGCTGCCATCTTAAAGGGTCTCAAAAAGCAAGCAACCAAAACTTCGAGTTGCTCCAAGTACTCTTCCTCTGCCTCGACCATGCTAAAAACGAGACTATTTCTTTTTCGCATACTCTCAGCATGCGGTGACTTGATATATTCCTCGACAATTTGCTTCCAACGTCGTCGACACAACCAGCCACGGAAGAAACTCTGTACTTTCTTAATTTTCCGCAGCTCAATGGAATCCTGCACGGATTCGCATAAATTTGATAAACTCGGCTCATCAACTATTTCGCAGGCACCCGTGCTAAAACTTCCTCGTTTCACGGGTGTTGCGGTACGCGATGGAGGTCGTGTTTCCTTTCGCAAAACGCACAACTGAAAATTAGATAATACACATGATGAAACCGAAAGGCAACATGAAGAAGAATTTATATAAAACTATCGTTACCCGTGAAATTTGTTTCACCCCTCGATTTTTTTTTTCAAGAGCAAAAATTAATCCAAAAAATATGCAATCAACGCAATGTTCAAAGTAGTTTTAAAAAAATGATAAGGTATGCAATAAATTTTACACGTCATATTTAGTAAATTTTCTTATTTTTTAACGAATTTTTAAGAATTTTTCTAATTTAAAACCTTCTCCTAGCTAAACTTGACAGTCTACAAAAAAACCAAGTAAAATTTTTTGAGCAGCGCTTGAGTTAATTCGCTACAAAAATTTATTTGGGTTTTGATTTGCAATTTCATAAGCTTCTAAACACATTTTGTAACGAAATAACTCCAATTCGGTTTCACAAATCTCTTCGGGGTTTTTTGTAGAAAATCGTGATTAATCAAGAGAAGGTTTAGGGATATCAAATTATGACGATTTGTTTGACGATTCGTGGAAAAATAAGAAAATTGGAGTGTAAGGTTTATTGCATACCTCAACAAATTGTATTTAAATTTTCGAAAATTGCGTTGATTGCATAGTTTCGGGGTAAATTTTTGCTTACAAAAATCTAATTAAAAAAATCGGTAGGTGAAACAAAGTTCACCGGTAACGTTAATTTCATACGAAATCGTAAAACTGCTAATTGAACATATTTTAATATGCATGCGATAAAAACAACATACCTCTGCTCGTAATTTACGTATTTCGGATGCCAGCTCATCACACTGTTGCGCGTACTGCCACTTTGCCGTTTTCTCGCTCTCAACCACTTGGAGCAAGTGAACATGTTTTTGCTCCAACTCCTCTTTTTGCAAAAGAAGCTTGTTAAAACTGTTCAAAAAAGAAAATTCTTTTAACTCTTATTCATTTCATCAAAGAAAACAAGTGTAGCAGGTGTTCACATAAATAAAATATAGAGAGAGACCAGAATAAATTTAAAGACGCAACTCGTGTGCAAAACATTATAAAAGGATGTTAATTGTTTTCTCCTAATAGACCATAAATTAAAATTATACAACGACGCGTAGGGAATTTTTATCATCATTCTGGTGATTTAAAACAATTATGAGAAGAGCGAAGAAGAGAAGAAACTATCATCATCATATTTCTTGAAAACAAAATAGTTTGCAAAGAAGACGCGAAACAAAACAAGAAAGAAAAAAAACATAAAACTTTACCTTGCTTCTCTGATTGATATTATCCATGCTGAACACTCTGACTCGTTTGCGGCTCTTAACTCATAATGTCGTTGGTTTTCCCGGCGGTATGATATTGTAAAGCAATGCTATTATTATGAAAAAAAAATAAATGTAGAAAAAGTTTTATTATTAAATAGATGGAAAGAGACAGTTTTTATTATGAAGAATCTTAAGATGGAAATAAGTGTCATTCGTAAACATTTAACCGCATTTTGTTTATAAGAGGTTTTATTTATTTTTCAACAGATTCTACTGTTGTAAATAAACTGACTTAAAATCTAAAATATCAAAAAGTTTAAAAACTAAATATTTTTTTTGTGTCACATTATTTCTGATCAAATAGTCCTTTAGCCAAAATCAATTTTTTAAAGAAAAAAAAATTTTTGAGAAACGACATAAACAATTTTTGAGGTTTTTCCGTTCTCGTTATCCAAATTTTAAAAATTAATAATTGCAAGAATATTTTTAATATTTTGTTTTAGGACGCTCCAAATGATACAGAAAAATGAGCTCTGATGCCCCATTTTTAAAGTCAAAGGTAAAAATGGGGCAAAATAAAAAAAAATGAAAATTTTATGAAAAAATTATCGTTTTTTGTGCATTTTCATATTTTTAAAGGAATTTTCAAATTTTTTAAGGAATTTTCAAAAATTTAAAAAGAAAATCAATTTTTATTAGGTATTATTTTTTTTTCGAAAATTATATTTTAATACAAATTTTCTTCTCTAAAAATATTTTTCATAAAATTATTGAACTTATTTTTAAAATTTTTCGACAGTTATTTTTTAATATCTTTTTCTTTAATTTTTAATACAAAATATTCTGAAATTTATTTTAAATTAGCAAATCTCATACTATTAGAAGAACATCAAAAATATTATTTAATGTTCAATTTTTTCTTAAATGACAAACATTTTGTATGAAAATAACATTTTATTTTTTTTTTTTATTTTGCCCCCTATTGTAAGATTTTCAAGCTTATAAAATTCGGCCTTTTGAAATTTTTTGCTTAAAGCAAAAAAAAATTACAAACAACAATCACATATGTTACCTTAAGCTCATAATATTTACGATCCATAATACATTACAAAATATTTTATTATTATTTAATGATGAGATTATTTAAAAACGTAAGTACATCATTTTGTATTTGAAAATGCATTTTAATAGTAAAAAAATAAAAATACGATTTGTTCAAATAAAGCTGATTTAAATATCTAAGCAACCTCTTTTAAAGAAGCTTTTACAAAGTATCATTGAAACTGCCGTTGGTTACCTTTGAAGTACATAATATGTTGGTACAATAAACAATTTTATAACAAATAATAAAAAAAATACTTTTTTAATTTTCTCGTAGTTGTAAAATTACACGAGAGTAAAAATACGTCATCAAAATACGTATTTTCGGAAAAAATTACGTCAAAAGAGCAAAAAATTTATTTCAGTATTTTTTTCAATTAATTATTTCGAATAATTAATTGGGAATGTTGTTTTTCAACTTTCTTTCTCATTGTAATAAATATTTTTCTAAACAAACCGTACAGTTAGGTTAAACTAATCAAAAAAGTTTTAATGATCGTGCTCATCATCTCTATCATTATTTTGTTGTAAAAAGAAACTTTTTCGCAGATATTTTTAGATTCTCTCATTATTTGTTGTTAAATATATATATTTATAAATAACTCCGTATCTATGGCCCAGCATATGGCGAACGAGCTACTTTAATGTAAATATATTTACCCTCATTTACTTCGCCCCAAGAGAGAAATTTCGGTGCGCAGCTACGTAATACAATAAATAAATTTATTCATGAACCTGATGATTATTTTGTTATGTCTGGATTTTTTCCATGATTTTATTAGCATTTATGATGTTTATTTAAACGATAATTTTCCACTGATGGACCCACTTACGGCACACTTGATTTAATTAACTTGCCATAGCAAACTAGATCAGTGTCACGTTATAAGGCAGACACAACACGTCTTTTGTTGCGTTAGTCATTCATGTGCTTTGAGAACTCGGGTTTCGTATACATAAACAACGTCATCGGCAACAATGCGCTACCATCACCACCACCACCTGAGGCATTTTCTAACAAAAAACCTTTAAACAACAGAGATAACAAATGAAAACAGTACACTCTTCTCGTATATCCTCTTCAACGTCGTCGTCGTACACAGAGAGGAAAATGAGAAAATTGTTTCTCCCCCATATTTGTATCGTCGTTGCTGTTTTTGTTGTTGTTCAAATCCGGCGAGTAAAAAATCTCTTTACGAATTTGGGAGCAGATAAGAGAAACATCACACAAAGACGATACAAAAGCTCGTAAATTCGGGGCACGTGCTTCAATTTTTTGGTCATAACATGCAACAAAAACGAAAAAAGGAACAAAACCCAAGTAAAAGGAGAACGAAACTGAGTTATGTAGGCAATGTAGGCAAACAAAGGAGCTTTTCCTCTTGTTACTCAGATTATATATTGACAAACAAAAGCTCAACTGTGCTGCGAGAATCCACACATAATACGAGTAAATATCCCCCTTAATAGAGAGGAAGAAGATAAGTTGAGTAAATAAATTAAATTATTGGACTGATAACAAGTATGGAATGATGATTAGGTGCCTGCCTTACATTTTCCACCGTCGTCGTCGTAATTGACGAATTTTCTCGTCCATTACACGGTCACTACTCATTGTTTGCGCAAACGAACGAGCATCAAAAGAAAGTTTTTTCTGTCATAAAAAAATTCTAATAATTTTTGTAAATATTTAAGGTAAATAAATTTATAAAATTGCGTTTTCAGCTTTTTTTCTTCTTCTGCCAACCAAGAAGGTGAATAGACCAATAAATTACTTCTGCAGAGAAAAAAAGTTGAACGCGAATGCCTTTTTATCCGCACGTTATTTCAAAATCATAACAACGTTGATGTTCTCGTCTGTTTTTTCCTCTTTTTATCATTAAAATGCTTGTTTGTTATGGCAAAAGATGTTTGTTGTAAAACAAGTTTAGTAAGATTTTTATGAACACTTTTATTTTGTGCTGCTTGTAAAAACATTGATGTCGATGTACGGCATCGCGATAACATCTGTCGTACGCGAACAATGGCAGGAGTACCTAATAATAATAAAAAAGTGACAATAATCACGTTTACTTACATAAAAAAAGTTTCCATATCACTTAAAATTAGACGTAATGTGATTGCTTTGTTTTGATGAGTTGTTTACCGGAGAAGCTTTTCGTTCGTCCTTTGTTTCGGAATACAACGCAATAAAAATAATAAAAGGGACAATCTTCATTTGTTGCCATTGAGCAAAGTGGCAAATATCCAACAGGTACAAAAGTCACAAGAGAATAAAAGATAATTTCATTTCATATTCCACTTCGACATTGCGAGTGTGTGCGACCAAAAATAGAATATCCTTTTTATCGTTGCTCCTTTTGCTGCTATGGCTGAATGTGACAAATGAAAATATGATGAGGTCAAAAAAGATTTGCTTAAAAGCCGGAAAAAACCTCTTAAGCCATATCCTTTTATTGTACAAAGAGTTTTGTTCTGTCAGTTTCTTTTAATTAATAATTATGTTTTTGTTTTAAATATAAACGATAACTAATATTTATTGATAAACAGGGACAAAAAATATTTAAATAAAAAACTTCTTTAAAAATATAACTTTATAAATATATGAAATTTTTAAAGCCAGTTTTTAAAACAAATTTAATTTTTTTATTCAAGTTTTCGAAAATTTAATAATATAAAAATTATTTGTTTTAACTAACAATTTAATATTTTCATGAAAATCAGAAAAATTAAAAGCTTTATTAAAATTAAATATTGTCTAGGATATTTTGAACAAATTATGATAAAATAAAAATAATTCAACTAATTTAAAGAAAGGAAAAATAAATAAATAAATATAAAGGTTTTATGTATTTTACCTCTATTAAAATTAAATAATTTTAATTAAAACTTCTTAAGCTTTTTTAAACAATAAAAAGTTTAATAATTTTTTTTACAAACTTTTATGATCTTTAAAATAAACTTTTGATTTATTAAAAAATTTTAAGATATATTTTTTTTTAATTTTAATTTTTTACATCACATACATTAACATGTTTTAGTAGCACATTTTCTTCATCCCTGTTGGTAATAAAAATACAGACATTTTACCAAGAAACATTTTGTCTAAATTCATTAAAACTGTACATTTGCATTTTCAAAATAAATTAAATATTATTATTTCGATAAATTCACCAGGGAGAAAAATAAATTGCATCTTGAGGCAAAAAGTAAGCAAAACAAATCAAAGTTATTTAAATGTTCACAGTCACTGCATTCGATTTAATGGTAAAAGTTTTACGTACATTTAATAGTAAATTTTCATTCGTTTGACTTTTATTTGAGGTGGGATTCAACGAACGAATAAAGTATCAACAAGTTGTACTTTATTGGATTTTATGTATTTTGTTACTTATTTTTAGAAACTATATTTGTGTTTCTCTAGGCTAAAAAAATATTTTTCGTTTGAATATAGATACTGATAAATTTATGTTTAAAGGAATCATACTTAAAATGAACTTCGAGTCAATATTTTCTTTAATAAAAAAAAACCAATCTTGAAAAATATTATTGCATAAATTGAGAATATTACGAAACATAAAAGGGTTTTTCCCAGAAAAATATAATAATATTTTTCCTAGTACCACGTATTCCAATATTTCTCCTCTCGTTTTTTTTCTAAAAATAAATAATATTTGACATATTGTAAATTTTTACGTGTCATTCAGTGACATTTTGTGTTTACTTTGATGTGATTTTATTGATTTGGATCTGCTTTGAATTTTCTTTTTATCAAATTTCCTTATTAAGGAAAAAACCTCTTATGCTTTTTTATTACATCAAGTTAATTAAAATTAAGATTTTAAAGATATTTCCACCCTTTTCAGTAACTTTCCTCATTTTCACGTTCATTAATGATAATTATAACAATAAAATGATGATGGAAGAAATTACTAACCCGAAACCATCATCGTCATCATGTGGAAGCGTAACTATGTGATTTTCCTCTGTTTTTCGTGCGTATCATTTTTCGTGTGTATCCATAATGAGAAATATTGATTTTTACTTACAACGCACTCAATGTCAATAATATAAATGTTGATCGTATTGAATCTACTTTCGAGAGACGCACAAATGAACGATAGTGTGAGATGTACCATTGTAATATTATTGCCTGACGAAAATATGTTTTGTGTTGCACGGAAAAAGATTGTGGATAATTAGGATGTTTTATAAATAAATATATCAAATAAATGTATAATTAATAATCTGACATGAATGATGAAAGTAATTGGCCTTATCAATTCGCCGAATGTATAATTAATTGTCTATATGTGTGTGTTTTTGTTCCAACAAAATATTTCGGAAAAACTGATGTTCATTTTGTGGTATTTGGAGTTAATTTCAACACATACCGAAATTTAATTGTTTCAATGGAATAATTACATTCTGAGGTTATTTATGTGTTATCTCGTTTTGTAGGTGAAGTGCTTCAAGAAGTCAGAACAATTGTTATTTACGCAATTAAAATTTTCCTTAATTTCTATTATCATTAAGCTGTTTATTGTTAAATTATCCGAAAATCGTAAATACATTAATGTCTGAGGTACGTCAATGAAAGCTATTATACTAAGTATTTTGCTTCGGTCGAGAAGTTGAGCTGAAATATGTTTACCCCATTTCGAAGAAATTCGTACTTGATCGGCCTTGAAGTGGTGTGTAGCGCTTTAATTAAATAAGAAGTTTTACAATAACAAAAATTAAATTCAATTGATATGTTATTTTTTTCGCCGCATTTTGAGTAAAAATGTGATGTGAAACCACGGGGTCAAAAAAAAAATTTAAATTACGTGGGTTAAAAAATTAGATAAACCACGTGGTTAGAAAAATAAATAAACGTGGTTAAAAAATCACGCGGTTATAAAAATATATGAACCACGCAGTTAAAAAAAATAAATAAACTACGTGGATTAAAAAAACTTACAAAACCACTTAGTTAACAAAGTCGAAATGCGGTCAGTTGTTTTCAGAACAAAAAATTTTGATATATTTCTTCAGAAAAGTTTAGAATTTCTTTCTTAAGAAATGCTACAAACAAGTTTTGAACAAGAACAAAAAAAGCTCAACCAACAAAACATTTAACAAAATAAATCAAAGTTTGAATTTTTAATTTATCTTCTTTCTTATTATCTTGTTTGTATTTTTACCACTTGTTGTCACAAATACTTTCTTCACGGAAAATTTCCAAGACTCGATTTAATTCACGCAAAAACCCTGGAGTGAATATATTTGCTCGTTTTTTCTCAAATTTCATTTCAGGCCAAGCCAAAAAAGAAAAATTAATCAAATTTCAAAAGATTTCCTAATTTTTTTTCGTTTTCAAATGATATTCAGGTAAAATTAAATGTTGAAACATTTGGGCTTGTTGCATCTGCCTTACTTCACTAATTATAAGGGGAAACCGGAGAAACCAGACAATCGTCTTTTAAAAGTAAATTTGTTATTAAGAGATACTTTTGTTTGTGTTTGATGGCAACATTTCCATAGAATACGACAATTGGTACACGGAATATTGTAATACTTAATTACAAGTCGTATATCATTAGGAAAGGTTCGGAGAAGGTAGTGTGGTAAGCAGAACAAAAGATATTTTCATGCCGCAACTGTTGAATGTGGTATTTGTCAAATAGTCCTTTTCCTTCGCAGTTGAACAGTTCATCAAGCTAATGAAAAGTTCTTTTTCGTTTCGTGACAATCAAAGGACAATGACAGAGTTTTTTTTCTGTTATCCTGCATTCTATCAACACAATGGCCTATTTGTAGTACGTGATATTGTAAGTGAAACGTGACATATTATTGTGTGACACTATTTAGATTTCATTTCACCGAGCGACAGACACTATTCTTATTGCATGATTCTATCAAAACACGACAAAAAAAAAATACAAACCTGTAACTTCTCCTCTTTGCTTATTTTTGAGCTGGTACCTGAGGCAGCATTGCCACTGCCAGAGACGCCACTGCCGCCGCCGCTTGACAACGTGTTTGATGGCACATATGACGGCGCAGATACCAAGCGTTCGCAGTAACATCCTTCAAGAAATATTAATCCCAACGGGCGCGATGACGTCTCGGAGTCGTAGTAGAAGATTAAATTCTGTGCGCGGCGGCGAGAAAAAAGAGAAATAAATATTTTTAATATTTGATGAAGACTGTCATCGTTATCTCGGAGACAGAGTTCGTCATCTCATTCATCATTATGACAAACAAATATACATTACCTGATACAAAATAAACCATCGTAGCTGCCACTTGTTGCTGTCTGATGTTCGCTTATGTAAATATCCGTGCTGAAATTAAATTTTTTGCAGTTCATTATTTGTTTTTCTTTTTCAACAGACACATAAAATTTCAATTTAACAGTGTTGTTGGCGGTCGTGTGTGAGGTACACGCCTTTTTTAAAGCGAAAAGTATAATTAATGGAAGTTTCGAGTTTTCTCTGTTTGCTTATGAATTATTACGCGTTTTGGATGTCTGGAGAGTAATTTAATCTGTCCTTGTCCTTTTGTCATGGAAATTTCAGTTGTTCAAGAAGTCAGGGATCAACTTTTTTTTTCTCTTTCAAAGAAAACAAACACTATTCATTATTTCGGATGCGATAAAATATTCGTTATCATTAATAAGTCACGCGTTAAAATTTCTTCCTTCTAAGAAATTAGTTTTTGCCTCGCAGCAGCGAGATGAAGGAGAAATGTGGGAAAACAACCTTTTGTATCGCAAATAAGTAAAATGGATCTCTCCATTATATTATTGTTAATATTATTAATACTCTGTCAAGATGTAGCGTTATGTGAACTTCCATTGGCTTCTCTCTCATTATTATTTTTTCCCACGTTACATAAAAATATATTTATTTTTTTGTTGGCTTGGACTACTAGACACGTGCTTAGTACAAGAAACCCGCTCATACATATTAATGACGAACACAGACTAGAGGAAATTCTAATCATATTGACCCAATAATTGATTTTGGCGAAATAAATATGGTTCGAATGTACTGTGGGAGGAACGTTTCTTGTTAAAACTTAATTACAATGATGATTTATCGGCAAAATGGGTAACCCACTACAATTGTACTTGACTTTGGTTTCTTTCAGACGGTTACGGATGAAATATTTTCTATCCATTATTTTTAATGACGTCTGTTCCTACGCGGCGTAAAAATATTCTCCTACGGATTGAAAATTGAAAAAGGTAACTCTTTAAGATACCCAGTGGGAATTTCATTCATATTTTGAGACCCTCAGGTAAATAAGATCCTCCAAAAAAATTCTAGAAGGTTTTTATAAAGAACTTTTTAGAACAGAGTCTTATTTTAAAAAGGGGTATAATAAAAAATAATTTTTTTCAGGAGTTTTTCAGGACAAATTTTTTAAATCCTTTGATTAAATTTTGAAAAGGAAGTTAAATTATTTTTTCTTGACTGAAAATTCTTAAAAATCGTTTTGATCATTTTTTTCCTCTTTCCACGCCAAAAATTTGAAAAAAAAAATAAAACCGTTGAAGAGACATGAACCTCATCTCTAAGATTTAAATACTCATATTCCTCAAAGGTTTTAAATTTTTTCAAACTTTTGGTGCCGAAAAATGTAAAATTTATTTTTATTTAAAAAAATTCAATTTTCAGTCGAATCTCTTTTAGCATTAAGGGATTATTTTCCTCACTTTTCAAACCGCATGATGATATCGGAAGGATTGTGGCTTTAAATTCTTGTTATTTTAAATAAATTTTTAATACAGGTGAAAGTTCATCTTTGATAAAATATCTTCTATGCTATTCCGACAATGACCTTTAAATAATAAATCAATTCTAAACAAATTTTATCAATTATGGGATATTTTTAAACCATATGTCTTTGAAATATATTAAAAGAGATTACTTTTCCCTGATGGGCAGATGAACTAAACTTCTTCTATAAAAAAATAAATAAATAAACAACTTTCGACCAAATAAACAAAAAAGTTTATCCTCTTCTGGCATACTTTGTGGAATTTTATTATCATGAAATTTAAAGTTTGTTTAGAGCTCGAGAGCAAATTGATGGTTCAAGATGATAAATTTTGAGTGGTCTTTATCACTCATTATTGTATTTCTTCTTCTTTTCAGTTCATCATGATATCTCTCGTCTGTTACTCAATAAAAATGATTCAATGTCAAAGTTTTCCAATTATCTCACTTTATTTTTATCGCACGAAGGATGAGAATGAGAAAAAGATAATAATTGTTGGCGAAAAAAATTAATTGACCCATAACTGACCATCACAATGTGGAAAAAAAAAGATTGAAGAGCGGATAGAAATTATCAACAAAAGAAAAAACGACGATAGGCAATTTGAAGTCGTTTTATTTCAAGTTACGATTAGTGTAGTTTTTTTTTATTGAGCTTCAACATTTTTTATGTTGTCATTTTCATAGGTATGAAAAATAAAGAAAAAAAGTCGATACTCATTTTTTTATTGAGCCATAAAGATTGTGAACTAATGCCTAGCCAGTTTCAGTTTTCTTTTACACAAAAAAGTACCCCATAGAAAGAAATATAATCTGCCATAAAATAACACGTTAAGTCTGGTAGAATAATAAATAAAATAGAAAGTGTTGATCATGATATAAAACATCGCATTCCGTACGGTTCTATGCCTTTTGACTCAATTTTCAACATGAACAACAAATCCATTACAAGTCATCACGTACAATTTACTGTGTTAAATGATTGTAACAATAGAAAGGAACATACACGAGATAACTTTTTTTTCTATCTTCTTCTTTTGTTTCTCGCTTTGAGAACACAACTTTTTTATGTTTACAGCGTATGTTTCCAATGTTTAAAAGTTTCAAAGAAAAGAAGCGTTTAACTTGTTTTACATCTGAATTTTTCACTAAGAGATAAAAATTTCCTGCAAAAAACGCATTTCAAACAATTTCCGATAATATTAACAGAAGCCTTAAAACTTGCTAAAAAGTAGAAAAAAAACTGCTTATACAAGGACACGAGTTGAAAAATGCCAGTCTAGTCTAACAAAATTTATGGACACAGAAAATCGTGGTAAAACGAGTACTTGTCTTTATTAGGTCTCTCAACTTTTGAAATAACGGTGCGATGAACTTTCGTATTTTTTTTTTATTATGATTCACATTTCATGAGATCGTAATTTTTAAGTGGAAATTCGTCTCTCTTCATGGGGAAAATACCACATCCTTGAATATTTTTGGTACAAAGTCCCCTAAGTTGTTTCTTTTTAAATAAATTTTCTTTTTTTACATCTTTATTTTTCTTTAATATAGAGGTTAACAATTTTTTGTTTCTTACATGAAAAATAGCAGATGTAATTTTTTTTTAATTCAAATTTTATGAGTTGTTTTTTTCCAAATAATTGTAATGACTAATTATTTGAGTCATAATGTTTAATTGAATTTTCTTTTATTATCATCTTATTTTGTGTTTTTTCTCGGATATTTATTCTCCGTTTAGGGATTATTTATTTATATTCTGGATACAACTTTAAATAAATCAAAGAAAAAGTAAAAAATACGAAAGAATTCTGTAGAGAAAGCAAAAAGAGTTTCATTTATTAAATTTAAAAATTTATTTTCATTCAAATCAAGCAAATTAAATTTTTTTTTTTTTTGTAAATTCTAAAATTTTGATATTTTTTTTTAATCAAAAATTTTAAGTTTAATTTTTTTTTTCTTAAAAATCTTTGGATTTTTATTAAAATAAATTAGATAAAACGTCTATAATTAAATACTTAATTAATTAATTTAATTTTAATTAATTTTTCATTATTTTTTTTACGTTTTTCTGTGTTTTCAAATTAACAATCAAGTTTGACTTAAGAAGAAAGAAAAAAATAGTTTGAAATTATAAAAAAAAATAATGCTAAAAAAATTGTAAATTTATTGATTTTTTTAATCAACAAATCTTAAATTTATGATTTTTTTTTAAATTATCGACTATGTAAAAATACTAAAATTTACGCAAAAATCGGTAGAAATTTTTGAACTTTCATCTTTTGTACTAGTTTAATAAATATTAATATTCAAATTGAAGAATAGTGGAGACGTCTGGTACTTTTGAAAAATATTAAACATAATATAATTTGTAAATCTTCTTGGAAATCTGTGAAAATGTTAATTTCGAGAGCACCGTTCGGCAATATCCGCCTTAATTTCCATAAATACATGAATTCACAACAAAAGATGAAGAGAGTAAGCCAAATATATATTTGCAGACGCTCTCCGTACACGTATCTGTTTGCGTAAAATATAATGGTATTTTATTACATGTTCTGTCTAAATACGTATCTGATGTGTTCCTCACTTAAAATTATTATAATACTCTACGCAAGCAAACCCGTTTTATGGCAAGAGAGTACATTGTAATGTAAATTGAAATGTTATAATCTATTTTAATGTTGGTGACGTTTTATACGGCTTTGTAAAAACGAAAGTGAGGAAACTTTCGTAGCCAGGTTGTTATCATCATCGTGTTTTCATTTGTACTTACGCTTCCACTCTCGGTGGCAGAATAATTCTAAAAATATGATAAATCTTCAGACAGAAACGAGGATTAAGCTGAATGATGTATACGTAATTTTTGCGTCAGAGATGATCTCTTTGAGTCTGTTTTGTACACTAAATACCGAAAGATGTCGAGTCTATTTCAGTTGATTAGGTATGTAAAAGACAGATATGAATTTGCGTGTACCAACGCCTTAATTTACACAAAAAAAAATTACAGAGCAAAGAAAATAAACACAGTAATCCACTTACCATCGAATGATCGTATTGTGCACGTTCCGACAACGTTTGAATTTGTGTCTCGTTAACACGACACGCTCTTTGCATCTTGGGACTCAGCATTTTGATAGGGAAATTTTTCTTGTATCCTTTTATGTAAAATATTAATTATATTTTCGCTAATTTCTGATCTAATTATAGCCTCAGTATTCCATTAATGTTCACTTGAGTTCATTCACTATATATTTGGTGGTGTCGTAGCCATTAGCTACTCATTTTTTTGTTGTTGTTGTAATATTTTACCCAGAAAATTCACGGCGACCCTTCTTCATTTTTGCAGCAATAATTATATTTTTAACTTTTTAACAAGATTAATCATTTAACATCACATAATACACAACATTTACACTACGAGATTGTTGAAGCATATTTTTTTGCTATTTGGCATCCATTTTAACGAGGAACAATGATGCCGGATGAATTCATTTTCATTAAATTTGAGATATTTTCACTGAACATTGTTGTTACCTGTAAAATTTTTTATTTTATTTTTTTGTTTTTCTATATTACAGATTTTTTCTCCATTATGAGTTCATTAGTAACTTCTGGGTATTTTATGGCTGCCGAAGCGCTAGATCTAAAAAAAAGAAGAAAAACAAAACATTAAAAGAATAAAATTTATCATATTATTCTTGAAACAAAAATAAGTTAAAAGAATCTTATAAGACATCCAATTGTTAATTTTATACAAAAAAAAATACTTAACGGTAATTCACACGTCCATTTCAATTGTACTTATTTTTGGAATAACGCATAATTACATTAATTTCGCTTTATTTAACGATTTCATCTGTCGTTATACACTGCAAAAAACTGGTGTCTCGCAAGCTAAAAAGTCCGCGAGACACGCGCGAGACACACGCGAGACACTTTGCGAGACACTTCGCGAGACACTTTGCGAGACACCATGCAAAATTTTAAAATTTTGTAAATTTTTGGAGGAAAATTTTTTTTTCGATATTTTTTGTAAATTTTATGATTGAAAATGGTAAACAGGTGAATAAATCAACCATTGTAAGCTTTTATTCGTGCAAAATTTACTAAAATTTCTAAGTTTTTTTTGTGACTTTTTATTTTTTCACCCAAAATAAAATTGAAATTAAATAAAAATAAAGTTTTGGTAAAAACGAGAATGAATTGCATTCGTGTATAAAACGAATGACTTGACCGCATTTCAATGTGTTCAATTCCATGATTTTTCATAAATTTTTCGAGTTTTCCCGAAGATATTTATCAATTTTCACTTTTCATGTTACTCACGAGACTCCCCTGAACATTTTAAAATTTTGAAATTTTTCAAGATTTTTCGATTTTCCATTAATTTTCCGAGTTTTCCCGAAAATTTTCATCATTTTTCACTTTCCATGTTACTCGCGAGACTCCCCTGAACATTTTAAAATTTTGAAATTTTTCAAGATTTTTCGATTTTCCATTCATTTTCCGAGTTTTCCCGAAAATTTTCATCATTTTTCACTTTCCATGTTACTCGCGAGACTTGAACATTTTAAAATTTTGAAATTTTTCAAGATTTTCCGATTTTCCATGAATTTTCCGAGTTTTCCCGAAAATTTTCATCATTTTTCACTTTCCATGTTACTCGCGAGACTCCCCTGAACATTTTAAAATTTTGAAATTTTTCAAGATTTTCTGATTTTCCATGAATTTTCCGAGTTTTCCCGAAAATTTTCATCATTTTTCACTTTCCATGTTACTCGCGAGACTCCCCTGAACATTTTAAAATTTTGAAATTTTTCAAGATTTTCCGATTTTCCATGAATTTTCCGAGTTTTCCCGAAAATTTTCATCAATTTTCACTTTTTATGTTACTCACGAGACTCCCCTGAACATTTTAAAATTTTGAAATTTTTCAAGATTTTCCGATTTTCCATGAATTTTCCGAGTTTTCCCGAAGTTTTCCACTAATTTTCATCGACAACATTTTCCAACGGATGAACACTCATTTAAATTTCCAACGGATAATTTTTTTAAATATGCTGTCAAATCTGTCAATTGAAAAGAATTCGCCAAACCTGCTAATTCAAACAAAGTTAAAGTGGCACACCACACAGACGGACGGACAGACAGACGGACGGACGGACGGACGGACGGACGGACGGACGGACGGACGGACGGACGGACGACATCACGAGCACAATACCGCATTTTTTTCAAAAAAATTGAAATGCGGTAAAAATAGTTAAAAACATCAGAAATAATGTTTTTTAAGGAATTTAATAAGTTAAATTTTCTAAATTTTTTTTTGTGTCCTGCAATATGTGAAATAAAGAGTAATAGGCTTCATTATTTGAGATGATTAGTTTTTTGATAGACAACATGAGTCGTTGTTGTAAATTTAAAAATTTCAGTTATTTTTTAAAATTTTTGTATTTCTATTCAAACAAAAATTTTGATGGAAAATCGAAAGATGATGCGTAAAAAATATATAAACTCGCGCAAAACATTTAAAATTTAATTTTAGTAGTTTTTTTTTACCAAAGAATGAATTTTATAATTTTGCCGAAATCTTTCTATTTTTTACTCATCAACCTACTCGGGGTCTACTTACTTTATATTTTTTTTTAGCTTTTTTCCATGTCTCATTTAATTTTTATTTATTTTTTGTATTATTTTTCTTTCATATGTTGGTCAAAAAAAGAAAAAAGTTAATATTCATAAATATTTTTAACAAAAAATTCTTAGAAATTTAAACAAATTTTGCAGAAATAATAGCTTTTGTTAGTTGCTTAATTCATCTACTAATCATTTTTAATCAAAAACCTAACAAAAAACTTCGAAATAAAATTTTTCCTTCAAAAATTTACAAAATTTTAAAATTTTTTATGGTGTCTCGCAAAATGTCTCGCGAGTGTCTCGCGGATATTTTTGGTCGCGAGACACTTTGCGAGACACCAATTTTTTGCAGTGTAGTGATTTTTCCGTAGGCCATCGAACGATATAAATGCATTAATTTATTATTATTATCGTTGAATTGAGTTAATAAATTAATCAAAATGAGCCTACAAGCGAAATTCCGCAGATAAATTTATTATCACGTTGTCGACATACAGGAATAAATTTCTTCTCGTTTGCAATGAGTCGGAGCTGTGGAAAAATGTATTATGTGACGGGATCGAAATTCGTTTCACAAAGTTAAAATATCAATTTTTTTGCTTTTTTCAGTAAATTTACAAAATAAAATTTTAAACTTTCCTGTTTTTTCCACAAAAATTTAATTTTTCTTAGATTTTTTTGTGTTTATCTCAAATTTTCCCGAAATCGTAGTTCGCACGTTCCCGCACTTTTTCATCACCACATTTTGTTACGGGAAACGTCAGGTAACGAAATTAAATGCCAATTATTACTCATTTGGCATGAAGGTTAAATGATCGACAGTTAACGCTATTAGTTCGATTAAATGGGGAAACAAATTAATTTTATTTATTTAACGAATTATTTCATGTTTATCGTAGAAAAACTATTTATTTATTTATTTTGCAAGAAAATTAAATAAGAATGAACCATCAATATTTTTCACGTGACTTTCTGTACCTGTTTTTTCAGATATTTATAAAATTCTTGATAAATTTTTTTAATCAAAATTGATTTTTTTTGTCAAAAATGGTATGATGAAAAAAAAAAAAACAAAATCACATAAAATTTTTACAAATTTTATAAAATCACGACAAAAATATATTTTAGGAGAAAAATGGAAATTTTTTATTATTTTTTTTTAAATTATCTTTAAAAATTTATAAATAAATAATTAATAATTAAATAAAATAATAAAAAATAATAAATAAATAATTAAATAATAATAAAATTATTAATTAATTTTTTGATTTTGAAAAAACGAAAATTTCTTAACTTTTTGCATATAAGAATTGGTTTCGAAACAAAACTTCGTATTTTCGAGGCTCGTTTGTTTTATTTGAATACAAATTAAGGAATGTAATGAGTCCCGTAATGATAATTAAGTTATTTCACTCGTTTCGCCAAAGCTCAAGAGACGATGCATTCCCACAATTTACATTTAAGCAGAAATTTTCTTCTATTATTTCTCTCATTTTCCGAGAATAACGAACAAAATTTTAAAAGTTAATGCACAGACAAAATCCCATGTCGGTAACTCAGCAACAGGTAAAAACGTCAATTCTATTTAATCTTCACTGTCATTCCGCACTATTTGACGATAATTTACTGTGGAAACTACGGCTGCTTTTACCATTTGATTTTATTGCTGAACTCCATTTAAATTGATTGACTCACTTTGTACGTGTCTGCAGCAGATTTTCTGCAAAAACCACAACAAACATGTTGCATAAGTCGCTCTTCGTGTGTGTGTGTATCGCGTATGTAAATATTATTTGTTACGGTTTACCTTCATTCCCCATAAATATTATAATATCATTATAATGAAAACAAACGCAGACACACTTATCTACACAAAATAACAGATTGTTGTTGTCAAAATAAATAAATTAACTTATCTCACATAATAAATAAACTAATGCTCATTTTTTTCTCCTAACGTGTCACACATTTTATAAATGATGGAAATATTTAATTATTAATGTTCAACGCTCATCCTCTATGAATTTTAGGTTAAATGCGTACCGAAAAGGTGAAAACTTACGGAATTTACGTACATAAAAGACGATGTGATGATAAAGGTTGTGACAACGTCAATACCTTTTACCAGAATTTCGTGTATTGTTATCCGTTTCGAACAATAAAGCAGTTATCGTTTCGACAGAAACTCAAAAAAAAAATCGATATGCCATATTAAATTCACATGACAGAAAATTTAATTCCAATTCGAATGTCATGTCTGGCTGAATTCAAATACTTTCCCTCAATCTATAATTCATAAATGACATTTTCATGTAATTTTTATTTGAATTACACCGAAAAAAAAAATTTTATGTTAAAAGAAACTTTTTTTTAAATTTCGTCACATGCTTGAGTTGGGATACTCGTAATCTCGTGCGCTTGTAACACGTCTTTGCCAAAGTAGGTCACGAAGACATTTTGCGGATCATATTATTTCCTCATGACAAACTTACGAAACGACTTGTGAGAATTTCCTGCATGTGAAAGTGACAATTTTCATGAACTTTGTTATACATTTTGCATGTTCACCAGAGTTTGTCGCATATAAAATTACTAATTGATAGCTCGAAAAGCAAATTTTTCATATTTCATAATATTCTCATGAGATTTTTTTTTGGGTCGGGAATGCATAAATGGCAAAGTAAATAAAGAGTTTGAGAGTTAATGTCATTAATCAAAAATGAGATCTCACATAAATTACAAGTCAAATAAACGAGAAAAGTGATAATTTTTGTTTCGTAGAATTTTTTTATTAAGGCCAATTCAATTTTTTTTGAATTTATGTTTTTTTTATTTTAATTTTAGGAAAAAAGTTAAAACTTTATTTTTTTTTAATTTTTTAACACAGTTTAAAAATTTAATTTTTACAATGAAAATTAAATTTTGCTTAAAAATTCTTATTTTAATAAAAAATATTTTATATCTTTGAAAAAAATAAGTTTTAAAATATTTTTTTTTGTCCATTAAAAAATGTTTGTGACAAAAAACTTCGATATAAAATCAATCCGACCTAAAAAATGAAATTTTTTCACTTGAAATTTTCGCAGCAAAAAACATATTTGCTTCACGATTAAACAAATAAAAATATTTGCAAAAAAAAATGATGAAAGCACGAACAGCGAATGAGTTTTTTTTTTCGTATTTGACGTCGTTATTTACGATTCAGCCACGTGGCTGGCCATTTATTGTCAAGAGCAAACAAGGGACTATAAAAAATTCAATCATAAAGTATTTTACGCATTGTTAAACAAAAAACAATTTGCGGAAAATTTTGTAACGGCACGAACAAGTGTATCATATTAATTAAAAAAATATGAATTTGTTTGAATAATTTTTCAAATTTTGTTTAATATTGTAAAATAAATCTAAATTATTGGAATCGACTCCATCTGATCAAAAAATATCTGAAAGCATTCAAATAATGTCGAATGCAGAAAAATTTTTGGAATGATATTCCATAAATTCCATTTAAAATAGTCAGACTGTCCATGAATTTTAAATCAATAAATTTATCTCGTAAAAACCCGAAAAAATATTTGTACAAATTTAAAATAAAAATTTCTTGCAAAAAAATAAAACACAAAATAATGTTGCGATATTTCACAATTTTTATGATAATGTGACAACAATCCTCGTGTAAAAAAGGGATAATGCCGTTATATGCTTGTTTTGCACTACAGATCGATACGTTTTAGCACACATGAAAAAAAAAACACACACAAAAGAGAGTAAAGACAAAATTTTATTCAAACATTCAACGAATCCAATTGTGAATGTTTTTTGATAACAGGTAATAAAATAATAAAGAGGAAAATTGAATATAAAAAATTCAGACAATCCAAAAAAAAAAACAAAATCCCAATGGAAAAGCTTTTGAATTGGATTTTATAATGATTTTTTTCGTGATCTGGGAGTTTCGCGATTCTTTTTATTTGATTCTTGTTTGGGTCTTTAATGTTGGCAATATCAAGGCCATTTAATAATAAAGTCGATGATATTATTTTTTCTCTTTATTGGTCCAGTTTTCAACATAAAAAAAAATCTCGGTACTTAACGAAACGGTCTTCTTTCGTTAATGCAGAGGAGTAAACAATTTTCAGAACGACGATAAAAATACGGAATGTAGGAAGGGAAAAAATACTTTCAATGAAAGTTGTTGGCGCATTTTCTTTTTTTTATTAAAAATATTCTAGAAGTCTTTCTGGTTTTATAAAAACATGGAAAATACGCTAACGAATAATTTTAAAGAGACAAAAATAGAAAAAAAAAGTTTTTATCTTTACGCTATTGTTATTATTATTTTTTTTTAATAAAATAAGAAAGGACGGGAGTAGAAAAATGAAAACATTTTCTAGTTCTGAATAAAAAAGAATAACTTGCACAACAATAGACATCAGGTGTAGGTAGATACAATATTTTTTTTAGAATATTACTGTTTAAAGACTTCCTGTCCCATTTTATCCATAATGGGACTTCAATGACCTCATTATACATCATTCAGTGAATAATTTATTTATAACCTTTGTGTCAATAAAAATTAATGCCATTAGATATTTTCAACCAAAGACATCTTAAGCAAACACTTTATTAAAATTCATAAAATGCAATTAACCTAAAGCGAATTACTTGTACCAACTTGTTGTCGTCATTCACCCACAACACGAGAACAATTGAGGTAAAAATGTTTCTATTTATTTTTGTTTTTTTTTTGTCTGTCATGGGGCATAAGCTTCTGCAAGATTAAGAAAGTCACACACAAACACACATACAGAAAAAAGGACAGGTAAGAAAATAATAACAATAAAAATGCAAGAAACGAGTGGCACGAAAACATTCATCCAACCCGCAGAAGAGAAGAAAACATCGTACAGTTTAAAAACATTCAACTTAATTACATTAATTTTTAAGGCCGAGGAATGTGTACATTTGTCTCGTCTGCTCCGTTGGCAACCATGAGCAATAAAAAAGCGGCTCATATAACAATATATGATAGCTCATTAAATTTTTACTGTATCTCTTTCGTGCATTATTCTTTTTCTCTTTTTTTTTTCATTTCAATGTCGGAGAGGAAAGTGTGCGTTGTTGTTTGAAACAATGAACTTGTACCTTACTTTTTCAACTTTTAATTAAAACTAATGTCGGAATTGCAGGTACTGGTTTTATGGCTTGAAACTAAAAAATAACAAGAATTAACGTCACACCACATGCTTGCATGTTCTTGCAAAAAAAAATAGAGTGGAAAATAGTTTCGAACAGAAAAGAAAAAGGAATAGAAAAAGCCACCTCTTGCAGTTTGAAATTTACAATTTCAATTTTTAGTGTCATCTTCAAAGTTCTTTGATTTTTTTTTAATTTTAAGATTTTAAATTTAGATATCATTAATATATTCATTTAAGACCTAATTTGTTTTTTGTAGAAAAATATTCTAGTTGTTAGGAAATTTTATCCATTTATCTAATACAAATTATCCGAAATTATACAGAAGCTTAATTTTAATCAAAATTTAACTTTTACAAAAATAACGTGTTTAAGATTTATTCATTTATTTTTTTTATTGAAAAACTAAAATTTTCATTTTCCAAAAGTTGATTGATTAGAATTAATATTTTTTTCGTAACGGAATAATTTTGTATTTTAATAATTGATCAATGATGGGAAAAAATTAAGAATTTTGCAAAAAAAAAAATTATTTTGAAAATTCTTTTAAAATTTCAGATAATTTTTTATTTTCTGAAAATTTTCATTTTATTTTTTAACTTTAAAAAATATTTTTTATTCAAAGATAGTCGAAATAAATTGTTCTTTTTCTGATTCTAAACTTTAAAAAAAGCCTTTTACATGAAGTTTTTATGTCCTCTTTATTTTATTTTATTTATTTATTTTATATTTTTTTCTAACAATGACTTCTGATTCATACATCTAGTATTTGTTTTATTTTTTTGCAAACAAAAAAGCTCTTTTATTACAAACTATGATTTCATAACATCAAAAGACTAATTAAAAACATATAGTTATGGTTTCATATTTCTGTTTCACTTAAAAAAAATCACATAAAATCTATCATGTCCGTAAAATATATTTTTTGTACTTTAAAATTTTATTGTGAAATCGTTTATAGCAATTTTCATTGACTTTAATTCTTTCTAGCAGCAAAAGGCACGTTTTTCGCCTAAAAGGATATTTTCAAGGTAAAAAATAAACAAAATTTTCTCTAAAAGCCGATTTGTATAACAAACATATTTATTTATTACTACCATGAATGAAATGAAGACGGCAAACCTAATAAATCATAAATTATTCAAAAAAAAGTAATAGTAATAATAGAAATAGAAAAGTATACGCTTCACAAAATTTTCATGCATATCCGATCGATTTGCTATTTTGATTGGAAAGGCAGTCAGTGAGCAACATCAACAACATGAACATTGAGATACAAAAATAAAAATGACAGACAATGAATACTTATTTGTTTCTACCGCAATCACAATCAATTCCAATCATCTCTCGTTGGGTTGCTTCTGACATGGGAAAATATCGAAAATATTCTGATAGTTTTAGATAAATTTGAGTTTGATGCTCGAATATGCAATTTTACAAAATTAGCATCGAGTTAAATTCAACAGAATCCATCAAATTTGTGGTCAGTTCCCATAAAATTGAATTAAATTTTCTGGAGGAGATTTGAAAAGGATATCTCAACTTATCTTCAATACAAAAAAAAGATTATTGATTGGCTGGTCGGTTGATTGACCCGCATCGCATTTGATTGAGGAAAAACGTAATCTAATCAAACACTCGTCTTACCATGAGGATTTTTTCATGGTTTTTTTATCGGTTCAGTATGTAAATGGAGTCGGTTACCGATTTTTTTGTTATTTTATTTTTTTTGTGTGCGATACATCATAACAAAAGAGCCTACAGTGTTGTTATTTTTGAAAAAAAAAACATTCGGGTGTAAATCTCGGTGTGTGTTTTTCTGTCTGCAGCTAAAATCGATAGAAATATTGCCAAAATGTTTCAAACAAACAACAAAAAGGTCGATAGGTATACGAGGATCCGGATGAACTAATCACAAAAATATGAACAAAAAAAGGTCCAATTTTGCAGTGGTGGTATGAGTTGCTTTTCCGGTGAACTACAATCAAGGCGACATGAGAAGAATCCCTTCGCTGTTTGTTCTTTCGCCATACTTTGATTTATCATGTAAGTTTGATTTTCTTATAACTTTTATATGAAAAAATTAATTAAAAAAAAAATATTTAGTCACAAAATTAATTTTGAAAATAAATAATAATTTTAACTAAACTTTTCATTTTATATTTTCAAGAGCGTTATTAACAATTTTATAAGTTATTTTTATTTTAATATTTTTTCTCTATTTTTATTTTGAAAATTTTAAGTACCTATACTTTTTTTAAATTTTATAAAATTAAATTTTTCGTTCGTTCAATGGCTTGTTGATATTTTAGTCACTATGATCAACTTTTATCCTTTTTCGCAATATTTTTTTTATTTTATTTTTATTTTATTTTTTTTTGTTTAAGTCAGAACAATCGATATTTCCGAAATCAGAAAATTGGCCTTTTTTAAGCACAAAAAAAATATTGAAACATATATAACAAAAATAGATAAAAAGGTGAAACAGAAGTGAGAAATTTTTTTTTCGCAAAACTTTCCCACAAAAAGCAGAGTTGATTTCGTGTTGTTTTTTCCATTTTTTTATTTGCAAATATTTGTTTTTTCTTTTATATTTTTTGTAACAGATTCTAAGAGATTTCTTCCAAGAAACAACCTTAATGTCACATGCCTATTTTTCCACTCGAAAACACATATCATAAATAGAATCTAGGAAACCATAAAATAATAATTATGGTTGGATAAACGTGGTTTTGTGGCATTTAACTTCATAAATTTTACAGTTTACCAACAAATTATTCATAATTTAGGGGTGTATTATGGGTTATTAACTAAAATTGTCACAAATATAGAAATTTTCATTAGTGACTTGAGAAACATTGTTTGAAAATATATCAAAAAGTTGCTGTTTTGTAGCATGTTGAATATTACTCAAACTTTTTTAATTAAGGATATATCTATTTCGATGAAAAACTACCAAGGCAATCACTCGAGACATTCACCATGACTAGTTTGTTAAATTCCACAAGTATTTACTGGGAATTAGTAAAATATTTATCTATATTGCTATTTGTGTTTTCTTTCAACGTAGGGTTGCCATATTAAAAAATTCAAATCTGTTTGAAAAAAACTCAAATTAGTCCAAAAGCTAAAAAAACAAATTATTTTTAATAGTTTTATCTTTAATATTTTTTTTTTTTGAAAAAAATGCGGTAGATTCGAATTTCCGTCCGTCCGTCCGTCCGTCCGAAACAATCTGTCTGTCCGTCCATCCTATTTGGTTGCCGCTTTAACTTTGTTTGAATTATTATTTTTTTAACATTTTAAAAAAATTATCCGTTGGAAATTTTTTTTTTTGTGAATTTAAAAATTCATAAATTTTACAGTTTACCAAAATTTAGGGGTGTATTATGGGTTATTAATTTTTAAAAATTCATTAGGAAAATCTTGAAAAATTTCAAAATATTAAAAAGTTCAGGGGAGTTTTGTGTAACATAAAGTTGAAAAATACTGAAAATTTTTTAATTATGGAAAATCGGATATTTTTCAAAATTTTAAAATGTTCAAGGCAGTCACTCGAGACATTCACCGAACTAAGTTTGTTATTTCAAAGTATTTACTGGGAATTAACTAAAAATTTTAAAAATCTATAAATGCTTTTATTATCCCAAAAAATATTTTGAAAATTAAAAATAAATTTATGAAAACTTTTGATCTAAAGTTCTTAATAAAATGTCAATAGCGAAAAATCTTTAATTTGGTTAAAATAGTAGTTAAAAAGTTTAAAAATTATTTGTTTGAAATTTTAAAATAGAAGTACGAAAGTTAGCAGCACCTTTAAAATATTCGACAATCGTATTGGCCTTAGGTTAATTGTTTCTATTTTTGGACAAATCTCTGATTTTCCTTTTGTTTTGTCCCAAAAATAAAACAAGTTAACCCTAAAGTAATTCAAAGACAAATCTAACATTTCCACAAATTTGACACCATAACAAATATTTTCACCTCTATCTATATGTCGATTCCCAACAGTTATTTTCAAATTGACTCTTCTCATAACACTAATGCTAAAATGCGGTTTGTAGTACTGCGTGGTCAAAACTGCCATTGGCCGTTTGTTCAAACTTTTCACGATACACTCAAACATATAGATCTGTTAAATGATGCGTGCATACGTAAAAAGTATCATATTTTTGGTAACCATACAACCTACACACGACAAAAGATGTGTAACGACGATATTTGGGTCATCCCTCTAACATTCCTTTTTTTCATGTGGCAACATACACATGATCAGGTAGCAGGCAGCATGACCATGACCGAGATATGCACACACGATTTTTCATCATGCTTCATGTTTACCAGGGCAATTACAGATAAAAACTTACGTAGTCGACTAATATCCGATTTCTGAAGCTTATTGTCTGGTGCACGCATTCACACGAAAATATGTTTTTTAATTAGTTACAGTTGTAAATGTTCACATGTGAAAAATTTTTGTTCCTGTAGTGTCAATGCTTAGGAGAGAAATAAATGGAGATACATTGAAAAAGTTTCGCGAGCGATGAATTCCGGGTAAAAATGAAAAGTTTTTTATGCACTATAAAAAATTCATGTCTCGCAACCTCGAAAATTTATGAGAAACGCGCTTATCGACAAAAGCTTTTTTCTTGCTTTTTTGCAACCTCAAGTACGTGCATCCTCTCTCCACCCCATAAAAATGAAAATTTTCTATGAAATTATCAAAAATCGTCTGGAAACTATCAAAAATTTACTTTTTATGGAACGAAATAAAAAATATAAACAATTAAAAATAATTAATTTTTTTTAAAAAAACTTTATTGGGGACTTTTTTCTCAAATTTGAAAATCTTTAAAAATCCTAAAATAACTTTTAATAAAAAAAATATTTGCCGAGTCGTAGATTTTTTAATCAAGTTTTTGTCTTTTTAATAATAAATTTAAAAATAAATAAATTAATATAATTATTTTTTTTTATAAATTTTTAGCTTTTTTTAACCAAAATTTATCATAAATTTTCTAAATAAATATCTCAAGCAAGTCTATTAAATATTTTACCTTGCGAGACTTGGCACAAAAAAAGTGCAAAAAAAAAAACATTTTATTTTCTGCGAATCGATTCCATCGAGACATTTTCATCATCATTTATGAATGTATTCAATACTTTCAGTAGGTCGTTTCCGAGAAATGCTTAAATTACTTCCGTATGCAAATAATTGCTTTTTGCTTGGTTTAGTTGCATTTCCCTTTTCGTCAACTTGTTGCATGGAATTTATTGTGTAAAGTTTTGTTTGAACAAGTTTCAGTGTGTATGCTACAGACAACTTTTGAATGGAAATAAGTGTATCCTGTATTTAAAAGTTTTTGTTTGTTCGGTTTTTTTTTGTGTAGACTTCAAAAGAGCGTAACAAACAAAATACTCAAAAGCACTGTTTGTGCTGTCAAAAGCAAACTGACCATCGTTGGATGCAAGAAAATGTGAACAAAGGACTCGGTGTTAATTATTAATGTGGAGAAGAAAGCATCAAACACAAGCCAAAAAGTCATCAGTCTTCCTCTCCACCTTTCTCTCGTTAGTCATTTATTTATTTAAAGATCCCATCTTGTTATTTTCTCTCCTTATTTTATTTTATTATTTTTTTCCTTGTATTTTTTCCTCACTTTTAGACTCGGTCGAAGTGCTTTTGCGCCATGTCACCCAGACATCTAATTCCTTTTTTGTGTGTTTTCTTTGCCATTAACATTACTCGTGTAATTTCCTGACAAAATAACGATTTAAATCATCACAAAATCCAATTTGCTTAGATTTTTATGTGAACATTCACCTTTCTTTATATTATTTTTCTCGGCTTTTATATTTTTTTGTAAAAGAAGGCAAAAGATTCGTTTTTACCCTTTTTTGTGACCTTCTTTGCTTCGTCTAAATCTTGTATATGTGTCTTCTCGAACACTCATACACACAAAAAAAATGTGTTTAAAATTATACTTCAAAGAATTTATGGTAAATTTGATTTTTTTTTTTAACTTTTTCACTTCTCGCTCGTTACTTTTTTCCAAGAAAAAAAAGACATTTTGAACTACATATGAACTGACAAAAATTATTGAAAAGATCTGAAAATCATGTCCTTTTATTGTCAAAAAAAGGAAACAAAAAATCGTTAAAATCATGACAGGATGACACACATCGCATAAGAGAGAGAGAGTGATTAATTGAACGAGGATAAAGATTACGAAATGTCGTAAATTTGTCAGAGGTATTCATACAACAAAACGACTTAATCCACATGTATTACAAAAGTCGTTTCTCTGAAATTCTCGACAAATTTTATAAGCTAATTTTCATAAGAGCCCAAAAAAATTTTAATGAATAAAACAATTATTTTTGTTATGACGGACTAAATTTTAAGAAGAGAAAAAAATGAGACATAACATCATGTATCAACAGAAGGATCAAAAATAAATTAATTCAGTGAAAGGTTGTTGCTCTTGTAAAATATTTGTGAAAATGTATGTCCTCAGGAAATTGTCAAAATGGGAAAAAGTAAGATCCGTTTTTTTCGTTGTTTTTATGCAAAACGAGAAAAATGTTCAAACTTGGAGTAAACAGAAAGATGTATGCAAATTAATTTTGTGTAAAAACAAGTTCATCGTGAATTTTTGACAGAACTTTTTTTTATTTCATTTTCTTTTTTAAACAGTCCCTAAAAATAGGTAAAAGTAAGGATATTAATACAAGAAATATATTTGAAATTCACTTAAAAATGTTCTTTGATATGATGTCATAAGCTGAAAATTCTTTTTACGTTCGTTTTACGGTTTAAAAAGAATATTAAATGAATTTCTTTACGGTTGCTTTAAATTTATTTCTTTTTTTCCACGAGAGAGAATTTTATTATTGATTTTTTGTAACGTCAAAGATTAATTTTAAAATTGATGAAAAATATATTCTCCGTTATTAAATAAAGGTTTAAACAAAAGCTCAAACAAACAAAAAGAATTTTTTAATAAAAACTTGTACAAATAAGAAGTTTATATTTATAAATGAGGAAAAATCAATAATGTAAAACATGAACGAAACAAACATTATTTTGATATGATTTATAAAGGTACTTTAATTAATTAAATAATTAATAATAGACCGAGTGTTCATTCAATTTTTCCTTTACTTTTTTAAATTTTTTCACCTTTTTAATTTTTTTTTATTTTTTCTACTTTGACTCATTTATTAAAAAAAAAATAATTTGCTTTTTGTTGCTTTTTTATATTTTTATCAGTATTTATTTTTTATTTAGTTGTATTTAAAAAAAACATTTACTTGATTTTTTTCCGAATTTTCCGCTTCATCAATTTTATTTTCTTTAATTTCTACTTTTTTAACTTTTTAAATATTTTTGTAATTATTATTTTTAAAACATTTTTCAAAGGTGTAAAAAAATAATTTAAATTAATTTATTAAATATTTTTTATTAATTGAGAAAAAGTGGGAGAAATAAAAAAAAGTTGAAAAATATTGAGAGATAAAAAAAAAGTAGAGAAAAATTAAATTCATTAAATATAAGTATACAAAAAATTGTAATAAATCTTAATTAATATTCGATTACGATTCATTATGATGAAAAAAAATAAACAGAGTATGTCTATAAATAAAAATATATATCATAAATAAATTTCAATTACTTTCGCGATTTAAAAAAAAATATTGAAAAAAAAAATGTTTTATAATATTATAAATAAAAAATTACACAAGTAACTCCCATTATTTCGATATAATTTCAAAATCAATCATATCTCCTGCACCAACAAACAAAGCAAATACAATTGCTCCTCAGAAGCTATTTAAATATTATGCATTCATATCACTTGTGTCTTACATTTCTCTGGCAAAAGGAATCATATTTCATTTTTAATGACAAAACATTTATGTATTCATCCGTATAAGTAGCATCGATATCGACAAAATAAACGCTCAACTTGAATATTTCATGGCATAAATTTTCCTTTGAACGCTTTGAACTTACCTTTGTTAGCGCAAGTGTTTGTCTGTCATTTGTTTCAATTTTCTTACTTTTCTCTGTGTTACTATTTTATTTATAACAATTCTTTCTAACACAAATATTTATTTTTTATTCAATTTTTTTAATCCAAGTAGATCCATATTTGTTTTATTTATCTTTTAATTCAATTTTCCACTAATGCACATTTTTTTCATAGAATTTCTACGTGTATGATGGAGGTTATGTGTGTTAAAATGCAAAATAAAACATTTTCACTTGTTATTGCCTCTTTAACAGCACGAACAAAAAAAAAGATTCAATTTTCATTCAACAGGCAATAAGCAAACACACGAAAATATATCTGGTTGGTATGATAATATGCAATATTCAGCACCAATTTTGTTCTCTAACGTATTTTTTCTATATTTATTTTTTTTTTTTGCAGCTTTGCTGGTATGTAGATTTGCTTTATGAATTATATATTGTGGTACATGTCGCTGTGTGTATGTTTATTTATAGATCCGACAGGTGGTTCGTGCTAAAGGCATTTATCCTGTGTTTCCTTCTCTTGCTTACATTTCGCCATGCAGACACTAAATCTTCTACAGACACAATTTTTTTCGTATTGCGAGAGGCTCACCGTTTTATTTCTATCGAAGGTAGGTAGAGAGTAAATATCTAAATATATTTCTTTCTTCTTTTTTTTTTGGGGGAAAGCAAGATTTTTCCTCCCTGTATTTCTTTTTTCAAGTGTTTCTCAATTGACGGCCGCCCGAAGACTGAACTCACGATTCTCAAAAGCTCATCATTTTGTTCAGCACAACAATTTTTCGTGTGTCGCCTGTGTGTGTTGGGTGTACGTCTTTGTACGTCAAAAAGGAGCCAACACAAATACGAGATACGCACAACAACCTGCTGCATGCGCAGTGCCATTGTACTAGAACAGTCACGTTTGTCTGGTAAATAAACGATGGCAAAAATGTAGTTTTTGCTCCTTTTTTTCAAGTTCATCATAAAAAAAGGGGGATAGTGTCCTCTTATAAGGCAAAAACACTCACGTCCTTTATTTTTTTTTTCGTGTCAATTGAAAACTCTCTTGAAAAATACTTACTTTCGCGAAAAACACATGGCTTTGGTACGCACTCCCCAACGTATGCACGAGCTCAAACAGGTTGCGTATAAAAACACTCGAACACAGCTGTACGATGCGTACTTGAAAAAACGGGAAAAAGGACCGTGAAAATACAAATAACGAGCAAAAAACCTACGATACGTGCGTAAAAATAGTACCAGTAGGCGCACAACAAAATTCCCGTTAACGTAGGCATTGTTTGTAAACGTTTAAAACGGTTTCCTTTCGTGGAAGAAATTTTCTGCAAAATAAAAGGGAAAAAAAGTTCAATGTCAATTTTTCTTTTTTTAACGTAGAAATAAAAAATTGCAAAAAAATTGCCATGAAACCTATTTATCATTGTGTGCCGCCAGATGAATAATGGAGTTGTTGCATTTGTACGGGCATTAACAGCACAATGAACGCTAATTTTCCCATCATCAAAACAACCTGTGGAGTTCAATGCTATGAGAGTACCTAGACTGCGCGCCAATGCAACAAAGAGAGAAACAGTTACAAGAGAATATTATTTGCAGAGAGCTTTTACTCGTGTTTTGTTGCGATTTGAAAAATAAAACATGATGATAAAGACGACACGCGACCAGCTTGTTGAATGACTTGCCTTCATGCTGATTACTTTCTTTCGTTCTTTCTTCATTTTTTTTTTTTTTTTTTTTTTTTTTTTTTTGAACAAGAGAAAAGTCCAGACCGAATCTCGAACGTGATAAGAAACGAAATGAAATGACAAAAAGAATTTTTATTATTTATCATTGTTTGTCTGAAAAATTCAAAAGACAGTAAATGACCAAAGAATGACACTCCGATTAAAGGTAAACTTTGGAGTCTAGAAGAAAGTGCGTCATCAAAAGTTGTGGAATGTAGAAAGAATTTTGATAAGAATTAATTATTATTTATTCTTGTTTGAAATATTGTTTAAAGATGAATTTATTACAAATAAGGATGACCCTTGTTCCACTTTTGAAATTCATAAAAATGCATGAAATACATTCATTATCAGTGGCAACAATTTGAATTGTTTTAATTCATATTTCTATTACTATTTCTATTATGTGACTTATTTTTTCATTTACTAAGTCATTAATTTTTTAAAATATTTTAGTTAACTATTTAATTTAATTAATTATTTAGTTTAAAATTTTAATAGTTTTTTTTTACAGAAAATCGAAAAAAAAACTTAAAATAACAACAAAAAAAATTATTTTCATATTATCAAATAATATTACTAGAAATATTAATAAAATAATAATAGTACTATTTTTACATAATATATGACATCGAAAAACAAATAGACACAATTTACATCACTTAAATCACTTTTTGTGTTTAGCCACTATATATCAATCGTCGTGTTAAGTATAAATATTTTTTTTTTGAATGGCAAATATTTTTTGGAAAAATAAAACCTTATTAGAACATTTTGAAATAGCAAATAACACAAAATAATTCAAAATTAAACCATTTTTAAAGTATTTTTTGCAAAAATATTTGAATATTTTGTGTCGGTATCAAACGGTAAAAAACGAAAAATTCATTTTGGCGATATAAATCAACAACTAACATCAACTCTAAGCTTGCTGAGATTCAAAATTCCTTTTTTAAAATTCATTATGTCGAATGTCGTTGAACTTATTATGGATATGAAGCGTACTATGTCAGCAAATATTACTACTGACCTATCTCAAGAAGTACAGTCAATCAGGAAAGTTATTCAAGACGAAGTGAAATCTTGTATTTCCTTAATTTTTCGAATAAAATCATACATTTCTTCAATTTTGAATAATAGCAGAACACATAAATTTAGGAATTTTCCATTGTTTACCGGTGGACATTTAATGTTCCCTCAAGGTAAATTCTAGAAAAAAATCGAAAAAATCATCAGAATTCAACCAAACATTAAAACAGCCTTAAATTAGTATTTTTTTAATCACAGATTTTGTTACATCGTTAAATTGACTTATTGTAAACAAACAAAACAAACTCAAATTATTTTTTTTAGAAGAATCATTCTAGACTCTAGTTCATAGAAAATTGATAAGGAAAGATGTTTTTATTATTTACCTTGTTATATTTGTATTATTGCATTCCGAGGAAACGGAAATTGTTTTAACTCCTTGCATCCGTGATACCTTTCCATATATTTTTGTTTCGGTAAGATCGCTTCATAATAATTAAATATTTCAAATTTTCCCTTACAATTTAAATAAAAGCATTTTTAAGATAAAATTATCTTTGATGAAATTTCAACCTATATACGTTTAATTTTTATTTCTTTATATAAAAACAAAAAAAAATGTAATGTCCTAAAATTCTAAAAAAATTTTTTGGTGATTTCAAATTTTTTAATAACAATTTTAAATTTTGTCATTAATCAATTAAAGACACTTTTATCATTTCTTTATCATCATCCCAAGTAAAAACTTTCCTGATCTTGTTCGTACGTAACAATGACTCATCATATATCTTCTATATTCACAAATAGACACAATTTACATCACTTAAATCACTTTTTGTGTTTACTTTAAATACATTTTGACAAGCTTTACAGCAACATTTTCATTGATAATAATTTCAATTCAAACACAAAACCTCACTACCGCACTATCAAACTTTGTTCACACATTTTTCGATTCAGTTTCAAATAGGCAATCGTCGTGTTAAGTAGACATAAAATATTCACAGCTTGATTAAATACTAAAATAAATAAAAAAAAAATACACAAAAAGTACGGAAATTATTTGAATGGCAAATATTTTTGTTTTCAATAGATTTTTTTGTGATCCAAGTAAAAGTTTAATCTGTTTTTAACTATTTTTTAAAAATTTCAATAAAATTCCCAAACGAAAAAAAACAATAATTGGTGCGAATTTTTTAACAAAAATATTTTTGCATATTTTTCCTGATTTTTAAATATTATTGAAAAAAAAGTAGGAGACATCTGTGATTTTTCCAATTGTTGTCGATTAAAAATAATAATCAAATAAAGTTCCCATAAACGTCAGAATAAATTGATTTAAGTTTGCATTAAAAAATAAAACATACACATGTGGCAAACTTGTAACAACAAAAGAACTCTATTGTAATAGAAAATAATCATTGTGATGGCTGGAAAACAGCAGGTATCTGATCGTGACACATTTTTTTCATGAAAAAAAAAAATTAGATAAAAACAGCCAGAGTGCGAATCGCTATTTATTGTCATTAGATAGACTTTTTTAATGGCTAATTGTAAGTCACAAAGGTATCATCATCGTGTTCAATTACATGAATGGACATAAAGATGATCCCAAACTCGATAAAGTTATTATCATTGAAGAGCTCTTTTTGTTTGCCATTTTCGGTGCGATTATTATTTTTGCAGCAAATTATCATCTTTAAATCCCCCGTTTTAAATATATGGAATTTCCTGAGTTACTCAAATAAAACGTGAATTTTTTTCTGTGTCGAGTGAAAAAAAAAATAAACAAACAACATTTTTCAAACATGAGTGAACTCTAATTGTTGTCGCAGCTTACGTATATTTTTTATGAATTCTCATTCTGTGCGATTTTGCGTTTGAACATGTTGCGAAGTTCAGTCAAGGAACAAAAAAAGAAAAGTTTATGATGTTGCTAATTCAAACTTTTTCTGCGATCTGCGTGTTCTTTTGATTGTCTTTCCATAAAAATATCACGTGCGACCTTGGAAGTGAATCATTTTTGCGATTTTTTGAGAAAATTTACCAATGTTTTGAAATTTTATGAAAAAGTTTTTTATAATGAAAAGTTAAAAATTTAAAAATATTTTAAAAAAAAGTGAATAACATCGAAAAAAAAATATAAAAAAGACATTAATATTTAAAAAAATCAAATGATAGCTATAAATATTATTATAATTCTTTTGCCAAAAAATATTTAAAGGAGAAAAAAAATATTTTTTTAAAAAATTAATTTTACTCAAAAAAAAATATTTTGATCTGTAAATTTTAATTTCAAAATGTAAAAAAAAATATTTTTAAATTTTTTTTGCAAATATTAAGGTTTTAATTCAAACTTTCAAGTCAAAAAATTTTTTCAATTTTTATTTAATAAAAATTAGTTTCAAAAAATTTTAAATATTAAATTGGGTGATATAATTTAGAATATAAAAAAAATCAAGGTTGATTTTCTCAAAAACTCGCTGCCATGTGATTAGTGTAGCAAAAAGGCGTAAGATATCAATCAAGATAAAACGTCTTTCCGTTTCAAATTTACTTTCATTAACAAAAGAGCACTTTATCAGACAACAACGTCAGAAATGAAACGATCATTTACCAGATATCGGCATTTATTTGCATATTTTTTTGTCATTTACAATTAAAATTTTTAAAAATCCTAAAAATACAAAAAATAAAACAAAAAAATTTAAAATGCACTAAAACTAATAATATATAATAATAATTATGGGATAAAAGTTTGCGGTAAATACTGTCCTACTACTAAAATTAATATTCTGCTTAGTAGTAAAAAAAAGATATTTTTCTTCTTTTGAGCAAGAAAGGGACGTCACAAAGATAGTATAAAAAATTAAGTTAAAACACGATTAGTTATGCACAAACTACATTCAATTCGATAATATCCATGAGATTTCTGTCTCAATCTCAAAAGTCTAAATTGTTCATTTGTTTTTTTTTTATTGTGGTGGCTGATATGGCGCACCATAGTTGTATTGGCCTTGCTGAGGCGGCATTTGTCCCGGTGGACCAGGTCTTTGCGGATAATTCTGATAGCCACCTTGATAACCGCTTTGACCCATTGGTGGCGGATATCCTTGATAAGCTTGATGTCCATATCCTTGATGAGGAGGATAATTTCCTGAAAAGAAATTTTTTTGTATCAAGTTTTTGTTTAATTTTTAATTAATTTTCGCATACCTTGTGGATAACTTTGTCCAGCAGGAGGTCCTTGATAGGCATTTGGTGCTCCGGGATTGGGGGCTCCAGCTGCTGGCGGCGGCAATTGTTGTCCAGGCGTTTGATTTTGCCCGGCATACGTGCTTCCTTGCGTATTTGGCGGCGATTGATACGGAGCCGTGCTTGGGGGAACGCCAGGAGGTGCTTGCGACGGATTTGTTGTGGGAGCTGCAGACGAAGTTGGCGGAGTTGGAGCATTTGGAGGACCCTGGGGACTTGGAACTGGATTTTGATAGTTGCTGGCAGCGGGAGCTGCATTCGGAGGTGCTTGAGATGTCGCGGGATTGGGTCCCGAAGCATTTGCCGGGGGATTTTGTGGAGGAGTGTAAGCACCTGTAAGCGTTTTTCATTGAAAAAAATTGTCGTGGAATGAAAATTTGAACGAATTACCTGGCGGAGGATTGTAATGTTGTTGCGAATATTGTCCTGGAGGACCATAACCAGCGGGATTTTGTGGAGGAACTTGTCCATAACCTGGTCCGTAACCGTATCCGCCGGGTGGTGGAGCAACTTGTTGCGGATATTGTCCTTGCGGACCATACATTTGAGGATTTTGGGGCGGACCGGGAGGATAAGAGCCTAAAATTCAATTTTTTTTCTTTGTGAAAAAAATTTCAAACTAAATTTTATGGATTTTACCTGCAGGAGTTGGTCCTCCTTGTTGATGTTGCGACGTTTGAGGATAAGCAGGATTTGCCGGAGGACCAGCAGCGCCACTATTAGGCGGCATATTTGCGTGATACGGCTGGGGAGGTCCTTGTTGATACGGATAAGGTCCATAACCGCCTTGATACGGCTGAGGAGGATAATGCTGAAGACGAAAAAAATATTAAAATTTAATTTTTATTTAAAAAAAAATATTTTTACCTGTGGATAATGCTGCGGCCCAGGCCTATTAGGTCCCCACGATTGCGGATACGATTGTGGCACGGGGGGAGTTTGCGGCTGTTGACCTTGACTCGCCGAATTTGTTCGTGGTGGCGTTGCGGGAGGCGGTTGCTGTGCCGGATTCGGTCCACTTGGTTGCGAAACCGGTTGATTTGGAGCGCCGGGACCACCAGGAGCTCCCGGTCGATTAGGCCAATTTTGTCCTTGTGCTGGCGGATTTTGTGGCGGTTGCGGACCTACCGTCGATACAGGAGGTTGCTGATTTGGCGGACCAGCCGGACCTGGCGGTTGTTGCAACGGCTGTGTCGGAGGAATGTTTTGTTCGTGTGATGGCGGCTGATTCGGCTGCGATTGTTGTTGTTGCAAAATATGAGGAGGCTAAAAACGCCAAAAGTCAGTTTTACACGACGAAATGCGAAAAATTCAATGACTCACCGGCAAAAGTTGATTGATGTTTTGCGTCGAATCAGCTAATTGCGCAAGATAGACCAAGTTTTTGTGCAACGCCTGATGATACGTCATGCATTCGTGACCCTTTCCCATCTGCTGGTAGTCCTGGATGGTCTGTATGAGACCCGAGTTCTCGTCGAGGATCTTCTGAATTTGCGCAGTCGACGGCGGGGCTGGCGGATTTCGATTGCCAGGATTCTGATGCGAATATGCTACCGACATTTTTCCACACAACTAATAGATTTCCGTCAAAATACTGATAAGCAAGTGCTAGAACACTACCAAGGGCACACTTTGAACACACCAATACCGCGATTTTCACTCTAATTACACACAAATATCGCGATTTTTTAATTTTTGTTCAAAACAGAAGCTCAGTTTGTCGCGTTCCAGTTTCGAATCAGTGCGTTTCGTTTGCACATCAGTTTCAATTTCATTTTTCAAAACGTTCCGCACCGATTTTGAATTTGAATCGGTTGAATTTCGGTTAAAAATCGGTTGTGAATCGGTTGAAACATTAACGGCACGCTGTTATTCGCGAACTTCATTCAGTTATTGTTTGAATTGTGATCTGAAAAGACGCGAACAACGGAGAAAGATTGAATTACCGGTATTAAATTTAATTTTTCGTTACATAAAAACTTGAATTAAGTAATTTTATCGCGCAAAGTAATTGATTTTAATAGAGTGATTATTCGAATTTGACTTAAATTATTATTTTAAACACGAGAGAAATTTAAATTTTATGAGTTTAGTAAATTTTCGAATTATTAAAATTACAAATAATAGAAAATCTGAAATTTAAAAAGTGTTTCGGGATCAAAAATCGTTTATTAAAGTTAATTTTTTTTTATTTTTGCACTTTTAAAAATTAAAATTAAAACAAATTTATATATTTTCAAGTGATTTTTAAGCAAAAGTATTAATATTGAGTAGTGTTTTTTTCATTTCTCATTAAAAAAATTATTTTTTTAAATTTTATTAACGAGGTTCTCGAACTTTTGCCTTCACAGATAAAAATTTCTCAAAATAAATTGAATATTCATTGACGTACTTCAAATTATCGTGCAAAAATTCTCACATATCCTCCTTTTAATAACTCAGCTTTGAATAAATTATAAACTGAATCATTTAAAAAACATCGAAAATTTTGTGCACAAAAACATTTCAATGTGAAATCTGCAAATAATTGCCATATTTATTCAAGTCATCCTGTAAAAAAAAATAATAAACCTGTTTCTGCACCTCATTGGTATTACCTAACTTTGTTTTTTTTTGTTCGTTTTATTCAAAAATCACCAAGAAGCAAAAAATGAATACAAAAAACGTTCATTTCCTATTGTTGATCTGACAATGTTGGAAGTCATCAAGTGCATTAAATAATTATGAATAGACCATGTTTAATTAAAATTCTTTGAAATGAAATCGAAAATTGGTGTCATTGTCACAAAAAACTAATTATTCAACTTCCATGTTGTTTAGTTTGTTACCTTCCAAAGATGTTTCGTCGTAAAAAAAATTATTAAAAGTTATTTAATTCATTTTTTGTACGAACAAAACTTTTTTTTTGTACAAATTATCAAATAAAAGATCGTGCACTACCTGTTCCTGCATCGAATAGATTATTATTAAAATGTTCAATGAAATATTTAACTACGGTACGAGACAAAGTTGTATGCATAAGTTTACGTATAAAATATTTTTTGCACGTGACGCGACTGAATTAACTGTTTTGTGTGTGAGATTGTTTGTTTGTCAACAAAAACATTGAACTTGATCAAGGACTTTTACAGCTCTCACTTTGCATCGATTTTCTATTAAGTTATTAACGAAAACGACAAATAATTTATCTAAAAAGGTCAACAATCTCTGATGGGAGCTTTTGTGAAACTCTTTCACAATATTTTTTGTGTTGATTTTTTTTACGTCATTTTAGTCATGTGATTTTTACCGGTCGATGATGGAGTATGATGATGACCCACTTTTTCAAGTATCGAACCTCGAAGAAATGTGTTTTGACGCAAAAAATAAACAAATAAACAAGAGATGTCTGAACAAAAAATAAATATTTTTTTAGCGCTTTCGCGTAATAAAAAATAGTGACTTAGGGTCTTTGACTGAGATTGACGAAGATTCACAATGAAGGATGGTTAGTGAAAGTGAGGTTTCAAAATACGCTCTAGTAAAAAATTAAATTAAAATAAAGCTTTTGCGATTGCTTATTGCATGACAGTTATGGATATCGAATGTGGTTTGAGAGTAACTGTTTTGTACTGCAACTATAAAAACGTCTTTTAGGCTACTTCAAATTTATTTCGAACTTTTTGTCTTACAATAATATTTAGGTAAAAAGCAAAACATAGAAAGGCCGCTCCAAATGAAAATCAAAAATAAAGTTCAAAAATTTTTAAAATAAAATTAGGGGTGAAAGTTTTAAAATGAGAAAATTTAAAAAAATTTTTAGTAATTTTTTGAAAAATATTTTTAGGGAAGAAAATTCATGATAAAAAATTATTTTCAAAACAAAAATTAAAATTTTTGGAAAATTTCTAGAAAAATTATAAAAATACACAAAAAAAAAATATTTATCTTGGATTTTTGACTTTTAAAATGGGACATCAGACTTTATTTTTGATTTTTATTTGGAGCGGTCTAAAGTCATAGAAAATTTATTAATGTAAATTAAAATTTTAAACAATTTAATTTTAACAATTTTTCAAAAAAAAAATCTTCCTTCTTTCGTAAAAACAAATACAAAAATAAATAAAAACAAATTAAATTTATTAAACTTGAAAAAAAAATTAAAACTGTAAAAAATCTATAAAAAAGTGAAAAAAAAAATTTATTAATTTTGTGAAAAAAATATTTAGAAAAGATAATCAAAAAAAACATGTTGCAAACTAATTCCGACATAAAAAAATTGAAATTTACGTTTTAAAAAAATCTTGAAAATTTTTTTAAAAAAAACCTCAAAAAGGGTAATTTTTGGGACATATAACAAAATCTTTTAACAGATTTGTAAAAGCCTTAATTTCTTTTTTCAAAAAAATATTAGTTTGGTTCAAGTTTTTTTGCCATTATTTTTCAAATGGCTTCTTCAACTGGTGGATTAATGTTTTTTTTTTCATTTCAGATATTAACGTTTGATTTGACTATGTATTTGTGAAAGGAGAATACGAGAAGAAACGAAGATTGTAGTCGTTGAACAACTTTTCTAGTTTTTATTCATTTTACCATCGTCTTTCGTACCGAACAAAGTTTTTAATCAAATATGGGGTAATACTTAGTATTTTCGAGACTGCTGTTATTTAATTTTAATTAAAACAAACATAGGAAAACTACCTACGCCTTGAGCTCATTTAAAGCAAGTGAAACGCCGAGCAACATGGAACCAAACAAACCCGAGGAAAAACAAGAGGTCAGCAACTTTCGTCGAATCTTACCTCAAGTCTTGGCAAGTACAGCAAAAAATTTCCTGTTGCTGGATCTGGGAATGTCAATTTCGATTCCAACGATAGTTATTCCTGCGTTGAGGGGTTTAAAAAACCGCGATCCAAATGAATTTCTGGAGTTTACGGATGTTCAAGCTAGTTGGTTTGGTAAATAAATTATTTTTTTTTTTAAAGAAATTTCTTATAAACTTTTTTGTTTTTAGCAAGTATTGCATATATTTGTCAACCTATTGGAAGTGTCCTATCCGGAATTGTCCTTGAACCACTTGGACGAAAGAAAAGTATGATTTTGGTGAATATTCCTCATATTATTGCTTGGCTCATGCTTTACTTTGCTGGAAGTGTGACGGAATTATTCATTGCTGCAATTCTTCTTGGATTGGGAGTTGGTTTCATGGAAGCGCCTATCATCACTTATGTTGGAGAAATTACGTGAGTAACTTTTAGTCGTTCAAAATGAAACTCAATAGTTTTGCTCAAATTTTTTTTCTATATTTTTCATTTAATTTTTAAAAATAAAATCACTGTTTTAATAAAAAATTAAAAAAAATCTTCTGAAAGAAAATCTGAAAAATTTTTTTTTGTAAAAATCATAAATCATAAAAAACTATAAAATCATAAATTTATTTCAAAAAAAAAAAATACGTTTTAAAATATTTTCAACCCAAAGAAGTTTTTCGTAATTTAACATAAAAGTTTATTTATTTTCAATATAATTTAAATAATTTATTTTATTTAATTTTTATTTTTTTTTATTTTATTTCATTTAACTGAATTTTTTGATGGTTTTTGAATTTAAAAATTCGATTTTTTTTTGGATCACTCGATTTTAGGATTGAAAACTATTGAGTTTAATTTGTTGGTTTCAGCGGCTTATTAATTTTAAAAATTAAATCATTTTATATTTTCAGTGAGCCAAGTATTCGTGGAATTATGACGGCTGCCGGTACGTTTTGATCATTTTTCATAAAAATCAAATTTTAATTTATTTTTTTTTATTACTAGCTGGTATTGCGGCTACTTTAGGATTCTCGACTGTATTTTTCCTTGGCACTCAAACAACGTGGCGCGTTGCTTCCCTAATTTGCTGCATGGTCCCCATTTCGACTGCAATTGCAATTTTCTTCGTACCTGAAACACCTTACTGGTTGCTCTCTAAAAATCGCGACAAAGATGCTCTCAAATCGCTACAATGGCTCCGTGGATGGGTCTCCGAGGAAGCAGTCGCCAAGGAATTCAGCGAAATGAAACGTTACAGCGAAAACGCCAACAAATGCACTCCATGCCAGAAAAATCAAGTCGCCACGTGCACGCACAAGGAAAGTTTCCGCGAAAAAGCGAAAGAAATGCTCCGTAAACGAACGTTGAAACCGTTTTTCCTTGTTCTTGCCTTTTTCGGTTTTTGCCAAATTAGTGGAATGCACGGAATGCGTCCCTATCTCGTACAAATTTTCGAAACTTTCGATTTTCCCATCGACTCGAACTGGGGAACGGTTGTCGTTGGCATCATGGCTTTCCTAGCGAACGTTGTGTGCACGATTTGCGTTAAATTTGTCGGAAAACGACGATTATCGCTTATATCGATGGCCTTTACGTGTCTCAGTTGTCTCGCTTTGTCATTTTATGCTTACAAAATTCTTCCGCCCGGCTGGTCTTCGTTCGATAAACATGATAAGGGAGCGATTCACGACTTGAACGGCCTGAACTACATTCCGATGATCCTGTTTTTCACGCTTTCGTTCGCCACGAGTGTCGGAATCATGCCCGTGCCATGGATGTTGGTGAGTGAGATATTTCCATACAAGACACGTGGCATGGCAAGTGGACTTGTGGCTGCTTTGAATTACATCATGAGCTTCATAACAACAAAGACATATTTGAATCTTGAGCGGACGATGTCGTTGTGGGGAACAATCTTCTTTTATGGCATTTGCGGCGTTTTTGGATTCATTTTTATCTTTATGCTGGTTCCGGAGACTGAAAGAAGAACATTGGAGGACATTGAGGTGCACTTTTCGGACAACAATCGGAAAATGACTGACAGGAAAATCAAGAAAAATACCAGTTTTGATGATATTTTGAATGCACAAAGCGGTAAAAAGGGAAAGCCAGAAGCGAATGGCTGTGATAACAAAGCATTTGAAACGCCTTGATTTTTTTTATTATTTTTTGTGTGTAAAATTACTATTATTATAAGTATATCTAAAGTTAAAAAATTCAAAATAAAATTTTATTATTGTTAGCTAATTAATTTTTTTTTTCAAGATTAAAGCAAGTGCAATTTTTTCAAGTTTTTATATTTTTTCTGATTTCTTAAACTAAATAATAAAGGTAATTTTTTTATTGTTAGAAATTGAAAAAATGATGAAAACTGTTAAAAAACGACATAAAAAAATATTTTACAAATACGAAAATACGAATCGAAATACATATTCGAAAATAAAAATTTGAAAATTTTAATAAAATATTGAAATATTTTTGAAATTAGCAAGAAAAATTTCTAAAAAAAAATTAAAAAGAATAATTTAATTGAATTTAATTTTTAAAATATCTTTTGGCAATTTTTATTTTACTCAAAATATTTTTTTTTTCTTTAAAAATGGATCGAAAATCTTTAAAAATAAATAGAAAATAATACAAAAATAGTTAAAATTTACTCAAAAACTGAAGGTTTTTATTCGGTATCCCTCTTTCTTATTATTTTGGATTTTGAATAATATGAAAAAATTTGTACTTGCCTGAATCACCTGTGAGATAATTAAACGTTAACGGTAAGATGGGAACGCCTTGTTTCTCGTATCGTTCATATACAAAGTATCAGATGTGCGTTTTTCAGGTCAACTTGAGTTATGCATTGACCGACAATGAAATATTGGCCCATATTTTGAACGCATAACTAGTCGAACATTAATAAATAAAGAAAATCCAATTAAAATATTCAAATTGTTTTGAAAAAAAAGTTGTTCAATTGCTTACATGTGAGCTTCAGTTAATTTTATGAAATATGGCTCTCATGTAACTTCTAGAATTTATTGAACTCGAATAGCTATGTTCAAATTTAACCAATTTATGTAGATACAATGCTATGCGATTAGTAGTTTTACAACTTCGCAAAATATTATTTTTCGGATTTTTGTAGATTTGAAAATCAAGTGATTTTGTGAACATGTTTAATTTTGATTTTTCATTCAGTTATCGACTTTTGACCAATAAACATCAGCATTAGAATTGTAAAAATGAATAAAACTCAAGAAAAATTTAACAAAAAGGAAGAAAAATCCACATTTAGGAGAATTTTACCTCAAATTTTTGCAAGCACAGCGATGAATTTTCTCTTCGTTGGTTTCGGAATGGGAGTAGCAATACCAACAATTGTCATACCAGCATTAACAGGCCTAAAGAATAGAGATGAAAATGAGTTTTTACGTTTTACGGATGTTCAAGCTAGTTGGTTTGGTGAGATTTTTCGACCTAAAATAAATTTAAGCATTAAAAAATTTAATTTTATTTACAGCAAGCGTTTCTTACATTTCGCAACCGTTTGGGAGTCTGTTATCTGCAGTGATTCTTGAGTACTTGGGACACCGAAAAAGCATGATATTAGTTGATATTCTTCACATTATTGGGTGGTTAATGCTGTATTTTGCCTCCAGTGTCGTTGAATTATTTATTGCGGTCGTTATTCTCGGAATTGGGGTTGGATTTATTGAAGCACCAATTTTGACATATGTTGGAGAGATCACGTAAGTTAAGTTTTCTAATAAATAATTTTATTCGAGTAAAGCAAAAAAGTTTAATAATTCACAAATTAATAAAAAATGATTTTTACGGTGTTTAAAAAAAAATAAAAAAAAAATGATTAAACTTATATTATTTTTTAAAAAAATTTTATTAGAAATTTTAAATAAAATAAATTAAAATTTTAAATTTTTTGATCAAGTTTTGCCTATTTTATTAAAATTTTTAATTTATTTTTTTTTTTTAACTAAACAAAAAAAATCAAAAGAATCTTATCTTATAAAAATAAAGTTTTTTTTGCTTCCATATTTTTGTTCCCAAATTTTGAAAATATGTAATAAAGTCCTTACATATTTTAATTTAAAAATTTGACAAATTTATTTTAGTGAGCCAAGTATTCGTGGAGTCATGACGTCAGCAGGTATATATTATAAATTAAAATTCCATGAAAAAAATTACAATTTTATTTTTAAATTTTCATTTCAGCACTTTTTTCTGCAGGCAGCGGATTTACATTTTTATTATTTCTTGGAACGCAGACCACGTGGCGTACCGCTTCCTTGATATGTTGCTCTGTTCCCATCGTGACAGCAATTTCATGCCTTTTTATTCCCGACAGTCCGTATTGGTTACTTTCCAAAAATCGAGAGAAAGATGCCTTTAAAAGTCTTCAATGGCTTCGTGGAGCCGCAAATGAAGAAATTGTAATCCAAGAGTTCAGCGAAATGAAATTTTACAACGAAAATGCGAACAAATGCATTCCATGTCAGAAAAAGCGAGTCACAATTTGCTCTCATACCGAAAGTTTCCGTGAAAAAGCGAAAGAAATGCTGCGAAAACGAACATTGAAGCCATTTTTGCTTGTGCTCTCATTTTTCACGTTCTATCAACTGAGTGGAATGCACGCCATGCGCTCGTATCTCGTACAACTTTTCGAGACTTTTGATTCTCCGATCGACTCGAACTGGGCAAGTGTAATTTTTGGCATTATGGCAACGAGTGCGAACATCGTTTGCACAATTTCCGTCAAATTTATCGGTAAACGACGATTATCGCTGATTTCAATGGCTTTTGCGAGTCTCAGTTGCTTTGCACTCGCATTGTACGCTTTTATGGTGATCCCGCATGAATGGTCGAGTTTTGACAAACACATGAAAGGTCCATCGGAGCAACTTGAAGACGGATTAACGTACATTCCATTCGTTCTTTTCTTGATTTTGTCATTCGCTACAAATGTGGGAATCGTTCCTATCCCGTGGATGTTAATTAGTGAAGTTTTTCCGATCAAAACTCGTGGATTGGCTGGCGGATTGATTGTGGCATTTTATACTTTTATCAGTTGCATCACCACCAAAACTTATTTGGATCTGGAAAGAGCTTTGGCAGTGTGGGGAACAATTTTATTTTATGGAGTAATTGGAGCAATTGGATTTGTTTTTATATTTTTGTTCATTCCGGAGACGGAAAAATGCACGTTGGAAGATATTGAGAGACATTTTTCAGATAATAAGCGCAAACTGACAGATATTAAAATTCAGAAAAATATTAAAGTGGACACAAATCAAAATGCAATGTCAGAAGTTCATGACAACAAAGCATTTGAAAAGAATTGAAAAAAGTTAATATTGTTGTTTTGAAATACAATCAATTTTTCGAAAATTTAGAATTTTCTTCTGAAACAAAAATAAAATTAACGTAAGCCACTTTAAATTAAACCCAAAATTTTTATGAGACCAAAATGACTAAAATGTGAAAAAAATCAAAATCTCTTCTAAAAATTATGTTTTACAAAAATATTTTTTTTTCTAAAGTTTGTTGAAAATTTTATGCATAATGAGAAAAATTTAATTTTAAATTTTTGATATAAAAAATAAAATGAAAATCAAGAATTAGGTAAGATTTTTTTTGTTTGTTTAGAACCTATATAACAATTAAAATTTTTGCACATTATTCCTGTAATACTGTAAAAATTTAACATTTTTTTAAATTTTGGTATTTTTTGAATTTTTTTCCGGTTTTTCGATTCTAAAATTTTAGCTTTTAACAAAACTATTCTGTTTCATTTGAATTTTAAAAAAAAATCAAAGTCGCTTTCATTGAACGGCTTGATCAGTGATGCATAATGACTCTTAATGCCAATCTTATCTAATTTCAGTACACAACACTCTTGACATTGCGTTGGATGTTGTTGTGACAAAACTACATATTTTTTTTCTATTTAATTAACTAATGCTCAGACAAAAATTCACAAACATTGGATTAACATTATCTTGTAATAATTCTGTAAATAAACGCGAGAGCAACAGTAACAACAAAACTTCATAATTTTCCAGGTACCTGACTTGTTTTTTTGTCTCTCACGAAAAAAAATGAGAAGTTGGTTAGCTACAAATAATCAAGTCGCCTCACTTTGGAGGCAGATCCTTCTCTCATTTCTGATATACTGTGAGTTCGGTCCTCACGCAATTGATAAGCTGCTGATTAAAATGTTTAAACAGCATTATCTTGATAAAGTTTCAATGTAATTTGAGATTTTTCGTCTCATCTTCTCCGCATTTCAACAGCTTCCGTCAATTGGGTGACTTGGTATTGGACGATAACGTTTAAAATGGATGTTAATTCCGAGTAAGATACAAATTTTACATGAAAATTCACGTTTTTAATGTGCTTTTCTGCCACAGCAATGAAGTCGGCTACACAATTGAGGATGTCCAGTTGATGCAAAATAATGGAAAAATTAATACAAAAACCGGAGCAGCGGAAATCCAAGAAGTTTCGGCTTTTCGGAGGATTTTGCCACAAGTGTTAGCGAGTTGCGTCAAACATTTGTTAATTTTGGACTTGGCGATTTCAATTAGTTTTCCCGCGGTACTGATTCCGCAGTTGACCGGTGTGAGAAATCGAGCTCCCGAGGAGACTTTGTGGTTTAATGACATCCAAGCATCGTGGTTTGGTAAGAAAATACAAAATTTCCTGCTTTTTTCGATTTTTAAGGAAATTTGAAATTTCAGCTAGTCTTGCGTTTATTTGTCAGCCCATTGGAAGTACGTTATCCGGAATAGTCTTGGAAGAATTGGGTCGTAAAAAAGCCATGATGATCGTTAATTTGCCTCACATTGCGGCATGGTTGATGTTGTATTATGCAACCGAGTTGAAAACTGTTTTTTCTGCAAATATTTTGCTGGGATTAGGAGTGAGTTTATCTTATTCTTAAATTTATGATATGCCAAAAATTATAAAATTTTTTTTAGGTTGGGTTTATGGAAGCACCTGTCTTGACTTACGTTGGAGAAATTACGTACGTGTAATCTTTTTGTTTGTGTTTGTACTTTAAATTGACAAATAATGAAAAAAATTTCAATTTTCAGCATTTTTTACAAAGTTTTTTTTAAAGAAAAATTTGAATTTTTTGAAATAAACTAAGAATTTTTTTTTAAATTAAATTGTAGATTTTTAAATATTAGTTTTTTTTTAAATTTAAATTTTAGAGCAACCAAATTAAGTTTGTTAAAAAAAATTAAAAAATCTATTTTTTTTAAATTTTAACCTGAAATTAATTTTATAACTTAAAAATTTTGGTAAAAAATGCTAAAAATTGATAATTTTTCTCAAAATATATCAATTTAATGATTTTTTTTAAATCTTAGCACTTCTTATCAGTACCTACCTTAAATACATTAAAATTAATTATATTTTTTCTTACAAATAGTGAACCTTCTGTCCGTGGAATTCTATCAGCCCTTGCAAGTGTCATGTCCTCACTGGGTGCAGCTCTACTTTACATCGTCGGTTCAAAAACCACGTGGCGAAATACAGCTCTTTTTGCATCAGCAGTCCCAATGATTACAATTGTTTGTCTCACATTCGTGCCAGAAACGCCAATTTGGCTTCTTTCAAAGGATCGCAAAGTACAAGCATTGAGATCACTTCAATGGTAAATTAATTTTTCACTTTTTTTTTCATTAAATTAACAATTTTTTCATGAATTTCCAGGCTACGTGGATGGGTAACTCCAATGACAGTCAAAAAAGAGTTCCACCAAATGCGTCGTTATGTCGAGACCTCCAACTATTGTCGTCCCTGCCAGAGACAAGGCATCAAATGTGAGCACCCCAAACCGACTCTTGGGGAAAAAATCAAGCAAATCACGCGCCAAAAGTCGTTAAAGCCACTTTTTATCATTCTCATGTGCTTTTTCTTCTCGGTCGTATCGATCGTGCAAACTATGCGTCCATATTTCATCCAAATTTTCGAAAAATATCACATGGCCATCGATCCGAGTCTCATGATGATTCTCGTTGGTGTCACGGCTTTCATCGGAAATATCACCGCTGTCGTTGGCATCCGGATAATTGGCAAGCGGAAAATGGTTCTTGCCTCAATGACGAGTACTGCAGTTTTTAGTTTCTGTCTTGCAGTGTATTCTTGGCGAATTTTCCCGTATGGCCTGAGTTCTTTTGATAAAGTTGATTTCACCGGAAAACCAGAGACTTACACGCCAATTGTGCTTTTTATGTCACTGGCATTTAGCACAAATTTGGGCATCACCGTGATTCCGTGGGTGATGATTAGCGAGATTTTCCCGAATCAAACGCGATCGATGTCTAGCGGAATAACGGCAGCTTGCGTGCATCTGATGTATTTTACTTCGACAAAATCTTACTACAGTTTGGAGACATCGATCAGTCTCTTCGGAATGATTAGCTTTTATGCATTCGTCGCGATCGCTGGCACACTCTTCATGTACAACTATTTGCCCGAAACTGAGGGAAAGACGCTCGAAGAAATTGAAGCGCACTTTTCTGATAACAGTCTCAAGTTGAGCGACCATAAAATTCGACCAACCACCGTAACAATTAAGCGATGAAAGTCTGTTGAACGAAAAAAAAAAAATATTTGCAATAAAAATGTGTTTCCTCAAGGTAACAGTTAAAACCTCGTGGTTTTCTTCGGATTTTCTACCTCATCATCTTAAGTTATGTACAGTAATCATGGTAATTGTTTTTCTTATCTCTAATGACGCCGTTCATTGTCCTATCTTTAGATCAAATATTTCGAGTAATCTGAGTGCAAATATTAGCGGAGTTCATTTAAACGTAGGTTTTTCATTATTTCTTTGAGATTTAACGCAAAAACATGGGAAACTAGTGTAACCCGTGAATTTTGTTTCACCATTAAAAATTTTGCCCAAAACTCTGCAATTAAAGTAATTTTTGAAAAAAAAAAAATTAAAATATGCAATGAACTTTACGTGCCATTTTTATAATTTTTTTTTATTTTTCCCGAATTTTTTCATTAATCGTCTATTTTTTTGTTTTTTAAACCTGACACTGTATAAAAAAAATGAAAAAATTTGAATTGTTTTGTTACAAAATTTATAAAAAATTTTTAGTTTTCATTTCATTATGTAACGATTGAAAAAAATTTTTAACGAAATAACACAAATTCTGCCTCACGAATCATTTTAAGAATTTTTTCTATATGTCAGGTTTAACTAAAAAAAATTTTGAAATAGAAAATTTAAAAGGATTATTGGAAAAATTCGTGGAAAATCAAGAAAAACTCCTAAATATGTATGTAAAATTCATTGCATACCTCATCATATTTTATTCAAATTTAATTTGTAAATTGCGTTTATTGCATAGTTTTTGGGTTGAATTTCTGTAAAAAAAAATTACAGGTGAAACGAAGATCAAGGGTGCCGCTAATTTTATAAATATAGATGAAAATTGTGGTCTTCCTCGCAAAATAATACGTTTTCGACATTTTATTGTGCCCTAATTTAGATATTTGTTGTCCACAAATAAGATGAACTCGTATCTGGCGTAGATGCTCGACTTAGAATTAAATGATTTTATTGTATTTTACACTCATATTCTTACAACAAACGAGAGATAGCAGTAATATTTAATATATATATCTGTCAAAACCTTTTTGAAACGACTGATAAACTCTTAGTCAGTCTACGGTGGTGAACTTGAATGCACTTCACCCGCGATTCCGTCTCTCATTTTACGTTGTAATCTCATTCAAACATTTTGAATCATGGATTACAAACAAGAAGAGTAATAAATACATTTTTTTGTGTGACGCAATTGAATTTTCAATCAAATCCTTTCAGCTCCGAAAAGGGTGTCTACCACAAATTGAGCCTCATGGAGAGCGAATACTTCAAGAAACAACCGAATGTGAAGCCAATTAGTGCATTTAGGCGAATTTTGCCACAAGTGTTTGCCAGCGCGGCACAAAATTTACTTATTCTGGATTTGGCAATGGCAATGAACTTTCCCACAATTGCGATTCCGGCATTGCGAGGCATTCGGAACAGAGATATCGACGAGGTTATTACCTTTACGGAGACGCATGCATCGTGGTTTGGTGAGTTAATGAGTCACATGTGATAAAAAAAAATTTGACCGTTATTTTTAGCAAGCATGGCCTTTATTTGTCAACCGATTGGGAGTATCTTATCAGGGGTGATTGTGGAAAAGTTGGGTCGAAAACGTGCAATGATCGTTGTTAATTTGCCACATATTGCTGCTTGGTTGATGCTTTATTTTGCGCAGAGCATTGAAATGGTGTTTGTTGCTAATTTACTGCTGGGACTTGGAGTTGGATTTATGGAAGCTCCTGTTATCACTTATGTTGGAGAGATATCGTGAGTATTTTTTTTTTGTTTTCAAAAAATTAGACCGCTTTCAAATTAATTTTAATTAATTTTGTCGAGAATGTTGAAAAATTTTATTAAAAAAAATATTGAGGTGATAAAATTTAATTAAGAAAATATTTTTTTTAGATTTTATTTAAATGCTTAAGATTTTATTGTAGGTACGTTATTCATAAATTTCAACTCAAAATTTTTTTAAATTTAATTTTGGTCACGTGACTAATTTTCTTTAATCAGAAAATATTAAAAAAAAAAACAAAAATGCTTTTAAACAGCTAAAACTTTTTTAAATTCAGTCATTTCATGTTAAATAGTATTTCAAAACAAGAAAAAAATTTTTTTGACCTTTCCTCTAAAATTTTTTGATAAAATATTTTTAAAATAAAATAAAAGAACCAATTTTAATTTTTTTAGTGAGCCCTCAATTCGTGGAATTTTGATTTCAATGGCGCAAATCGGTTATGCGCTCGGCTGTTTTATTCTTTACCTCATCGGAGCTTCCACCAATTGGCGCAATACCGCCCTCCTCTGTTGCATTGTTCCCGTTTTTACGATGTTTGCCGTCAGCTTAGTGCCCGAGACTCCGTTGTGGCTCCTTTCGAAGGGCAGAAAAGCCGAAGCGCAAAAATCGCTGCAATGGCTCCGTGGCTGGGTGCCAAAGGAAAATGTCGCACAAGAGTTTCACGACATTCAACGGTACAACGAAGACTCGCACCGCTGTGTGGCCTGCCAAAAAACCGAACAAAAATGCAATCATCCGAAACCAAGTCTGGGACAACGATGGAAGGAACTGTTCCGCAAAAACACAATGAAGCCATTTTTCATCATTTTTTCGTGTTTTTTCTTCTCGTGCTTCACGACAGCAACCTCGATGCGTCCTTATTACATTCAGATATTCGAAAAATATCAAATCGAGCCGAACCAAATGACGGTATGGATTGGCGTTGTGGGAGTTTTGGCGAATTTGGGTTGTGCAGCTGGCGTAAAGTTATTTGGGAAACGTACAACGACGATTGTCTCGATGGGAGGTATCACTGTATTGAGTATCGGACTTGCAATTCATACGTGGAAAGAGCTGCCACGTGGATTGACGTCATTCGACAAACTTCCGAGTGATCAAGAATTTGGGGGAAGTGCTTCAATTATCGCCATGGCACTGTTTTTGGTAAATTTTATACTTTTTTAACATATTTTTGTGAAAAATTTTGAAAAAAATCATTTTTAGGGTCTTGCTTTCTGCACAAATGTCGGAATTATCTCTGTACCGTGGATCATGGTAAGCGAAATCTATCCAAACAAAACACGTGGACTCGCTTCTGGACTGACGGCAGCTCTAAATTACACAATGTTCTTCATTTCGATCAAAACTTACTACGATCTCGAGACCAGTATTTCATTATTTGGCGCAATTTGTCTCTACGGTGCCATCGGATTCCTTGGAACGATATTTATTTACATCTTTTTGCCGGAAACGGAGGGCAAGACCTTGGAAGAGATCGAAGAACACTTTTCGGACAGCAAGAAAAAACTTTCAGATCGAAAAATTGTATCACAAAAACTTTTAAACTAAACCAAAAGTCTTTTATTCGCAAATATTTGTGGCGGCACTCCATAAAGTGTCGTAAATTTCCTTGGAATAATTGATTTGTGTGCGCACCAAGTCAATATATTGGGGATATGAGATTGTATTTTGCTCCGGAATGGGATCCATTCGTGTGTGATTGACGGCCAAAGGAACATAGGTGATGGATGAATTTGTTTGTTCGATGACGGCTTTTGCTGTTTTCTAAAAAAAACACAAAGTTTAATGAAATTTCTGACAAAAATTAATATTAAACATACCAAATGCAGTTCAATTTGATCACAAACCGAGTAAAAATCCTCGAGATATTTATCGTAGCGAATTGCGGCAGAGTTATCGACTCCCTTTCCGTCAGTCTGATTGTTGTGGTGGATGATTTGGGAGGCAGCGTTGATAGTTTTCTATTAAAAATGAATAATTTCTGTAAGATAAAGTGAAAAATAAATATAAAAATGACACTTACGGCCAAGTTTTCTCGCAACAAAGGTAGCAATTGCTTCGCTTTTGAAATGTTGTCCAAATTGGTTTGAGGCGGTGGTGCTAATTGACCCTAAAAATACCAAAAAATGTGAAAAATAATTGTTATTTACGATTAAAAGCAGAACTTACCATTTGTGGTGGGTGTTGGGGAGGCATCTGAACTGGCATATTCATCTTAAAATCCTTATTTTTCTACAATTTTTGCTGAAACTTAAACTTGCAACTTTTGATTGTTTTGATCCAATTCTAAGTAGGGTTGCCAGATTTTTCTTATGCACTCTTTTTATTCAAAATTTTTTATTCAAAAAATTTTCAGGGTTTTTTCCAGATACTTTCCGATTCTGACAAGATGAATTTTTTTCGAAAAATTTTTCATAATATTCTAAGAGTTTGGAGCTTTAAACTTTAGAATGTACTTTTTAAAATGAATTTTTAATTAATTACTTTTTTTTAATTTATTTAATTGAATGTGATGAATTCTTTTTATTACGAAATAGGACAATTTTTATCGATTTAATTAATTTTTTTTAAATTAGGTAATTTAATATATGTATTTTGTTTTTTCAAAAAAAAAAAATTATTCACAATTAATAAACTTTAATGACTTTAATAGTTATAATAAATTAAATTAAAATTTACGAAAATAAATAATTCTAATTTTTTTTAAATTTGAGCATTTAAATTAAAAAAAAAACAATGTAATTGATTTCTTAATTTTTTTTTTTGAAACTTTTAATTTCGAAATTAAAAAAAAAATAATGAACAATTGGCAACCCTAAATCGTTCCAATTCCCAAAAATTCATAGAAAATGAGACAAATCACAAAAACGGAATGAAAACGAAATCAGTCTTATTTTGCAGGTCGCGGGAATCGGACGCCTTTCATCATTGTCTCTAGAAATTACGATTTATTTTTCCAAAACAGACGATTTAGCAACAAATTTCGCATCAGAAAGTGGTCAGAAGTGCAACAATGGCGGTGTATTCATTACCAAAAGCACGATTGTGAGTATTTTGTGTGAGAAAATGCGAGAAATTAATTGGAGTTCCACGCCTCGAAGTTCTTTGTTTTGGTTTTTTTGTTGTCTGCTGCTCGCTCGCCTTCTGCTCAGCGACTGGACAAACGACGGAATTTTGTGAATGGATGCTCTCTCGACGTTAATTAAATTAGGTGTTACGGCTTAAGGAGGACACGTGCTCCATAGAGTACCGAGTGCCAAGTCGAAGATAAATTTTTAATGACGCACTTTTCACATGCCTTGGCGAGTGCTTTGTGAGCTTTTCATAATTTTCCGATAACTGGCCGTTTTAGTATATGTTCAACTGTTGGTGAAACAAGTGTTTCACAGAACATTTGTACCTATAAATTACTAGAAAAAAAAAGCGAAATAAACATTGAAATTAACATAAATTGGTGACACATAAAGAGACATTTGATTAAATTTGATTAAAAAAATACGGGCTAGGAAGTCATTGTACGATTTTACGAGGTTCGCGGTTTGTTATTATTTTTTTTTTGTGTAGTAAATAAATTACAATTATGGTCAAGGTCATCGTTAAGTGTGTGATGTGAATTTTGAATGAAAGTGCAACGAATGGACTCGAGTGATTGAACTCCAAATATTTACTCACACAGAGTGATGATAAGAAAATGTGCTGATAGGAAACGGATTTTTTTTTTTCGTGTTTCAGTATACAAAAGGTCGGAAATTTTCGTCCTATCTCACATCAGTGGAGCTCCAAGTGGAATATTGTGTCACGAGCTGTAGGTACAGGCAGACGCAGTAGCCAAAAGAGCATCCAAGACACACAAGGCGGCGGCCTAGTCAATGCGAACAAGTCGTCGAGTGGGGATCACCATCATCATCAGCACCATCACAAACACTCTAAAGGTAAATTATATAAGAAAAAATGGCTTAAGAAAGCTGGTGCGGGTTGGACCTTATTATCTGTTTTGGATTGGTGGATAATAGCTGGCGGATGGTTCACATGGAGTGGCGTTCTCTTGCGATGGACCCCATTGGGCTTTTGTCTTATTGCGGCGGCACAGTGGCACTTGCATAATCGCGAAATGGACAAGAAAGGTCTGCCGCGTACGGCGACACAATGGCAGGTAAGCCCCGCACTTCTCATAAGGCCCAGAATTCTAGATGAAAATCAAAACATAACCGAAGATTTTTTTTTTAATTTTATCAATCAAAAAATTTTAGTACTGATTTTTTTTTTGAAATGATCTTAAATTTTTAAATTAATTTAGATCAAAAGTCAATCAAAACAAATAATTTTTTTAAATTAGCAAATATAATATTTTTAAGAATTTTTTGGTTTGAATAATTTTTTATTTATTTGCCCAAAGGTTTTAATATTTAAATATAATTTTTAATTTTTCCCCCTGTCTAATATAGTGTTGAAAATTCAGAAAAAAAATTTAAAAAAATTCAGATCATTTTTTGATCTTGCGATTTTTATCTAGAATTCCTGTCGAGGCCTTTTTAAAATCTTCCAACTTCAAAACTTCATAATTTTTTTTCATAGATGAATGTTTACCGATCGTTACCCTTGAGAATGGTTAGTCGATGCTGGGGATGGCTCGCGGATTGTCGTGTCCCAAAGCCGTGTCGCCCAATAGTTTATGGCCTTTACTCTACCACATTTGGCGTCAAAATTCACGAAGCAGCTGTTACGGATTACAAGTAAGTGAAATTCGATTTTTTCTGATTTTTTACAACTCTTTTGGTACAAAAAAAAACACAAAAAATAAAAAGAAAAGAAAAATTGCTGGAAACTTGATATTTAATTCAATTAAAATCGTTTGACATGGTGCACTAGCATGTGAATTGAATCATTTTCTCTTGCTGTGCATCGAGTAACGAACAATTTTTTTCATAAATTGATCAAATTTTTTGAATTGAATTAATAGATTGGCAACCGACGTAAGATATTTTCAAGTTTTTTCTTTTGAATTGGTAACAAAAAGCTCCTTGTTTAATGTCCTACGCTTTATCATTTTGGTTTCGGTTCAAAATTCTGGGAAAAAAAATTAAGGCGATTAAATTTATTTTTTTCAATTTTTCGAAAATATTTTTTTTGCTCTGAAATCATCAAAGACGAAAATATTAAATTCATTCGCCTTGCCTTGTTTGCTAAAAAAATTAATAATAACGTTCGTGTGTTAAGTAGACTTTTAATGTGACGCAAAGCTTTTCGTCAAACACGTGCCTTACTTTCGCTGCTTATTAACTAACAATGTTGCTTACATTCTGTTGGTTAAGGAATGCTTTTACTTTTTTCTGTTAAAAACTTTTCTCAATTGTTTTCTAATTTATTTCTTTTTTTTTGCATTTTTCTTCCTTTTTTGCTGTTTAGGAGTTATAGAAGCTTAGCTGAATTTTTTACCAGATCCCTTAGAGATGACGTACGAATTATTGATCCTATCAGTAGCATAGTTTCTCCTTGCGATGGTCGTGTTTTACATTTTGGTTCAGCGACAAATGAACAAATTGAACAAGTAAGTTGCTTTTTGAACGAAATTTGACGGATTTTTGATTAAAATTTTATTTATTTTAGGTGAAAGGTGTCAATTATAACCTCGAGGATTTTCTGGGTCCTCGATGGAACTCCTCCGAAAAATTGAATTATGTAGATAGTCTTAAATTAAGTGCCAATAAAGTAAGTTTTTTCATTAAAAATAATAATTTTAACAGCTGCTAAAATTTTTTTGTACTTTTTAGGAGGATACAGCATTGTATCAATGTATAATATATCTAGCTCCCGGTGATTATCATCGCTTCCATTCACCTTCCGTGTGGCAACCGGAATTGCGACGTCATTTCGCAGGCGAACTTCTCTCAGTCAGTCCCAAAATTGCCAAATGGGTGCCCGGACTCTTTTGTTTGAACGAACGTGTTGTCTACACTGGCAAATGGAAGCACGGCTTCTTCAGTTTTACCGCAGTTGGTGAGTGACCTTTCGTTTTTTTAAAAATTATTCAGTGATAAGTACCCGGATGTTCAAATTTCATTGCGACATCATCTCATATTGCGTTGTGAAAAATGTGATTCAGTTTGATAAGGCAGCCGTTGATGCACCACCTGGTGGTACACATCAGGCCATTCCGTGTTATCTGGCATTTTCGATTTTTATTTTGTGCTAAACACGTTTATGAAATCCAGAAAAATCCGAAAAACAGGTACAAAAACGAGTTGCATCGTAATTTCTTGTACAATTAATATTTTTTGTCAGGTAAAAAAAATGTTGCACGTTCTCTATTTTTGGACTTTGAAAACCGGCTTTTTACACAATTTAACTTTTTAAAATAAATGCAACATTCTTATCAAATTCAAACAAGTCTTATCAGAATTGAATTTTACTGATAAGAACTTTTGTAATCGCTTCCGTAAAACTTTCGATGCATTTGATGACGTTGAGTCTAGGCCGTTCCAAATAAAAAATATTGTCCAAAATTTTTGATATGAAATTCTCAAAAAAATTATTAAATAAAAGTTTTAAAAAAAAATTAGATAAAATATGACTAATGAAAATTGTCTTTAAAAATTATAAATTTTTATTTGTTCATTGAAAAATTTGAACAAAAAATCAGAAAAGTTTTTGAACAAAAAAGTATTTTTTTTAAATATTAAAATTTTATCAATTTATTAAAACTTTTATTTTTAAAAAAAATCTTTTAAAATTAAAATAAAAAAATATGAAAATCTCGCAAACATTTATTTTTTATAATTTTGCAAAAATATAATTTAATTTTTAAATTTAAATTTGATTTTATTTTCTTAACTTTACATTTCGGAAACAAACGAGAAAAAACATTTATTTTGCAATGAATGTAATTAATTAATTTGACAAATCCAGCTTTAATTCCAAGAAATTTCAAGAATTCACACATGCCTTGACTTTCATAACTTGTTTTCATTTGAAAAAAAAAAACTGCCAACCACACTCACACGCGAAACCAAAATATTTACTCTAGAGACATGATTCAAATAATTTTTTTTCGTTTCAGGTGCAACAAATGTTGGTTCTGTCCAAATCTATATCGATGAGGAATTAAAAACGAATCGCTGGCTCGGCATCAAGCCCGGCAAGGACAAGTACAAGAACTTTGACGAACTCAAACTTACCAAAGAAATTCAGCTCAACAAGGGCGAGTTACTCGGACAGTTCAACATGGGCAGCACAGTCGTCATGATTTTTGAGGCACCGAAAAACTTCAAGTTTAACCTCACAACCGGTCAAACAATTCAACTGGGCGAACCCATTGGAAATCTCGCTGAAAATTACAAAGAGTCCCTCATTTAACAGAGAGCCTATTATTGCTATGCGAGATATTTATAGTGATAACTAGCAAATGATTTTCTTCTTAGTTCATAATTTTTTAATATTTTACCTCATCATGATTATTTTTTTGTGATTTTTTTTCTCCACCACCGTTTTAACCATAAAATAACGTTATTTTAGAACAGTTGTTGCCATTTATAGTCCCAATTTTAAGTTTTAGTAATTTTCTGACTGAGATTTTAAGTTAGATTACGAATACATACAAAGACGAGCTCGAAACTCATTTCATGTGATATAATTTTTATACCTAAAATTACGAAAATAAAGTAAAATGTAAGAAAATAGTAAAACGAAATGAGTTCCGACGAATGCAGATTAAACGATACGAAAGCACAAACATCATTAAGACTATCTAGAAATTCATAGATTTGATAAAAAATAAAAAGTAGAATTGAAATTTTATTTTTCGATTTTCAAAAAGTGGAGTTTAGGTTTTTAAACTTTAGAAATAGTTATAAATTGAGAGAAAATTATATCAAAATGACATATAAAAAAAATATATATTTTTATTAGACGATAGATAGACTGTTAAAATGCCTGAAATTGTAGATAGCTACCCAAATAATAGAGATAAGAATGAAAAAATACAATAAAGACGATAATATTGATAAGTTTTTTCAGAAAAATTTAAAAAAATTGTTTGTTTTAAAAATACTTACAAAGTAAAATTTTTTAAAACTTACAATGTAAGAAAAAAATCTAAAAATTTTAGTATTTTTTTTATATTTTTATTAATAATAATTTGTTCTTATTTTTTCTTCTTAATAATTTAATTTTATTATTTTTTTAATACATTCATTTCACACATGACTGATTCTTTTTTTTTTAACTATATTTTGGTTGAATCGAGCAATATTTTTTTTTCGTATTTCATTTTAAGGGATTTTTTTTGTGATTTAAAAAAAATGGACATTTTTCCGAATCTGTAATGATTTTTATTTATCTCTAAAAAGGCTCTTCAGATTTTTTTGCAGGTGAAATGTTACATCGAATAGATAAAAAGGTGAGAAAAATGTTTGATGTGAGTGTTTGTTATGTGTGAAAAATTTAGCGCTGCTGGTTCAGTAATTGGTTTGGACTAAAATTTAAGGAGTTTTTTTTATACAATTTTGTTTTATACGCCTACAGTTTTTTTCTTTTAAATATTCATTCTATCTAAAAACTAGATTTTTTTTTTCATTTCTTGGGTACAAAATTTATTAATTTTCATAATATTTTATATGATAATATAATTAAAAAGGGTTTTTTTGTATTATTTTATTCTTACAATCATTAAGTCTAATTCTTATCCTCATGTCAGTTATTACATCTAAATATTTTTGTGTGTGTTAATTTTTTTCGTTATTTATTTTTAATATCGGATCCAATTTCATTGTTGTTCGATCGTATTTATTTTAATTTTAAAAAATAATTTTAATTTAAAAAAATGTTACAGGAAACGTTTTGATTGTTTTTTTAAATGTTTTTTTTATAAATTTACTAAAATCAATTCTTTTGTCAATCTTTCTTTCTCTCTATTTTAATTAGTTAGTTTTAAATATTTCATCCTTCATAAGTTATTCTTTCCTAATTTTATGTAGTTTTTTTTTTTAGAAAAAGAAAATAAAGAGAAGATTTCTCGAGAAAAGAATTTTTTACTATTTGACACGCCATTTCATGATTAGTTTTTAAATTTAATTAAGTTTCTAATAAAATACATAACAAATATTACGCGTTTTTAATTAATTATTTTATTATTAATTATTACATATACAGTGAATCATCATCACAATTAACAACAAAAATTCTTCCTATATAAAATTACTCAACAACTGTTTTGTGGTTTCCAGTGGGTTAGTTAGTAAAATGATGACACAAATTTTGAAAATAATTAAAATTAAATTTTTATGCATTCCCAATTCCATTTTATCATTTAGAAATAATGTTAAACTTAAACAAAAAATGTTTTAAATAAAAATAATTATTAGTATCACATGCAAATCATATTCGCCTTGCCTTAAAATTTATGTTGTATGTTAATATCTGTGATAACAGTGAGCACACAATGCTTTTTTCATACATACTCACGAATAATGCTAATTTTAAAAATTAAAGGCCGCTTCAAATTTATTTTCAAATTTTGAAAAAAAAAAATATCGGAATGAACAAAATAATTTAAAAATATGTTTTGAAATACTCCTTCACTTAAATAGCTATTTTCAAAACAAATTTTGATTGTTTTTTATATTTTTTTGTTTTTAAAATTGAAAATTTTTTATTTTATTTTTTAATTTCAGAAGTTTCGAAAATAATTTCTAAAAATTTGAATTTTTAAAAAATAAGTAATTTTAGAGCAGAAAATTAGAAATATTTAAATTTTGATAATTACAAATAAATAACATAAAATGGTAAAAAAGGTTAAAAAATTTTTTTTTTTTGAAGCGGCTTAAAGACAAAAAACAATATAAATATAAGCTTATAATTTAGTACGAAGAAGCCAAAAATATTTAAATAATTTTTTAAAAATAACAGTCAGAACCACAAAACATTTTTTTTTAAATATAAAAACATTAACAAAAGATTAGAAAGCCAAATTAATAAACGTGCGTCAACGTTCACATTTTTTGTTTTTTTTTTTAAATTTATGTACAAAAGTTTTTAATTTTATTCGCTTTAAAAAGTTTGTTAGTAGTAATCGTAAGACCTGAAGAGAAATTGCTCGTAATTTTCTTTGTTGACAGTTATTTAAAGATAAAACTGCGAAAAGAAAAACGATGCAAAATTTAGAGTCAGTCACAATTCCATTTTTCCATTCATCAGATCTCATTCTCATGTCGAACATTATATTTTATGATATTTTTTAACTAGTTTTCCCTTAAAATGTGTTTTTTGAGAACTATTGATATATTTTCTGTGTAAGGAGGTTACTGGTTGATTTTCTTTGCTTTCATTTGATAATAAATGATCGAAAAAACAACAATATAATACATTTACAATATTTATATATATATACTATACATATAAAATAATACCTGGGCGAACTTTTGTGAATTGTCAGGAATTTTTTATTATTTCTATTACACTTTTTCTTTTTTTTATCGTTATTTATACGGTTATTCTCTGTTGTGTGATTTGAATTTTAAACAATTTATGTTACGTATTTATAAAAAAAAATGTTGGAAAACGATTTTCTTTAACCTTATACGGAAATCTCATAATTTACATCGTAAATGCTTGTTCGGTCTGGCGTTGTAGTAGCATTTTGTCGATTGCTACTGTTTTGTGGACCTTTTTCGTTATTTTTTTTATTTGTGTGTGTTTGTTGTTGTAGTCGTTGTAGTTGTTGTTGTTGTAAATAAATAATGTTTGTATCAAAAGAAGAAACATAAAAAAAGAGAAAAAAAGAAATTAATTTAATTATACTTGTCATGCACGCAAATGATATCAAAATGAGGTGTAAAATGTTCAAAATGACGAAATGAAAGAACGAAAAATAATAAAAATTTAAATGAAAGTATTACCCCCTTGTGTGTTCTGTGACGACGATCCTTGTCCATTGTTGGCGGCATTGTTCTGCTGGACCATTTCGATGGAGTCGCTCATTTCGAGGGCACGCACAAAGGACATTGGCCGGATGTTCTGCGGTTTTCGCTTAATTTGCGGCGATCCCGCAGCAATGGCTGGCGGAAAAACTTGCACGCCACCTCGCAATGCGGGATGATAGGAGCCCGCCGCTGCCCCCGTTCCGTTATTGGCACCGCCACCGATCGAGGAAATTTGTTGCTGCTGTTGCTGTGATGATCCGTTGTCGCTGTCTATCGACGATTGATGACTGGCTGCTTGTGTCATAAAGCGCTGTAACACTGGTGGTATCGAATTATTACTAGTTACTGTCATATTTCTAAGTTGTTGTTGCGGATTCTGTTGCGATTGCTGCTGCTGCTGTTGCTGCATTTGTGATGCTATCTGAGGATAATCGTTCGCGTTGTAATTGGGTGATGTATTTTTCCACACATAGACGCCCTTTTGCGGACTGCCAGCGAGTTCGCGGATGTTGTCGGACGTGTTGTTCGTACGTGCGTACGAAAGTTCGTTATTTTGTCGCAGCAGCTCGCCTTCGGACAGATATCGACGCGAATCGACACCCGCTTGGTGATACATCATGCCATTCGAGTCGTAAGGCTGCTGCTGTTGTTGTTGTTGCTGCTGCTGCTGCAATTGATGATGGTACATTTGCTGGGCTTGCGACGTCGTTGGCATGTACGAGACGCCGGGATTGCCGTCGCTGACTTGATGGATGTTGTAATACGTGTTGCCGGGCTGCTGTTGATTCATCATTTGCACTTGAATGAAGTCGGGTCGACGTGGTTGCGTCGGCGTACCGGGATTCGAGCGTCTTATCGGACTAGAAATGGCAATTGGAGTGGCGATGCCGAGCGCTTTGATGCGCTGCTGCATCGTTGGCGTCGCATTCGAGAGAACGGTTCGCGTTCCCTGCGAATTGGATGTCGTGCTAATCATTGGCAGCTGTTCGGGAGACAACGTGTCTGGCGTATACGTGCGTCCAGAGCCGTCCATTTGACGATGTTTGGGATATGGGCTGTGGCGCGGATACATTTTCATTTGGAATTGCTGTTGTTGCTGTTGCTGCTGGGTGCGCGGCGAATCTTCTCCATTGTTGGCATCCATGGAGGGAAGATAAAAGTTACTTTTGGAACCGTGACGTTGCAGGGGAGGTGTTGGTTCGCAATCCTGACTCTGACTTGCCTGCAATTCCATGTCGTTATCGGAGTACTCGCGACCAGGTGATAACTTGCTGTAATGTGTTAGGCCAGCCTGACGAATGCCATTACCCTGATCTGTGTAAGTCTTTACCGACGAATTTGGTTGCATCTAAAATTTAAAAAAAAAAATAAATTAATTTTGAGTTGGTTTTAAAAATAAAAAAAACGAGTGGGACTGAAAAAGTTTTTAGAAAAATGCCAAAAAGTGTTTTTTTTTTGTTTTTTCTTAGCGATTTTTGCTAAATTTTTTAAATCCTACATTCAAATTAAATAATTTTTTACCGTTCATTTATATTTTTACTACAAATCACTTATATTTTGTTTTGTTATTTTAATTTTTAAAAATTAATAAATTTGTAAAAAATTAGTTTTGGAGAAAATTAATTTAAAAAAAATTGATTGAAATATAATTTTTTTAAAAACTTTAAATTTTTAAAAGTTTCAGAAAGCTCAACAAACTTTGAATATTTTTTTAAAAAAAGTCAAAACAATAATTTTTTGTCCCATTTGATTTTTTTTGGAGACTTAAAAAAGAAAAAATAATAGGAGAAGCAAAAATTTAAAAAAATGAAAACTTAATTATAAAAAATTTTTAAACCTTATTTTCGAAATTCAAAAAATTTAAAAAAAAACTTACCTGATTCTGCATCATTCCAACCACATGCCGATTATTCATGTCTTGCTGCGGCGGCAATATCGTACTAATTGGCGGATCGCCGCTACCCCGTGACGTCTGTTTCACCACATACTTTTGCGGCTTCATTAAGCTCGGATATTGCGGCCCGCACTGGGCATAGCAACAATTGTTCCAGCAACCCCGCGAAAAGGGATTGTAGCCTCCTTTGAATTTACCCGTGACTTGCTCGTTCGTCGTACGTCCTCGTGACACGAGCACCATATGGAATCCCGTTAGGCCAAATATGGGAATCGCCAGCAGAATGACAATCGCCATCAGGAGCATGGCGACGATGCAATCAACTTGTGCCAACTTGGTCTTGTTCTTGAGCACAAAGATGAGGGAAAGGGTGAAGATGCTCAGCATATGAATCGACAATGACATCAAAAAGAAGAAAAAGAAACGGTAATTTCGACGTCCGATACAATTGTTGACCCCTGTTTTGTTTTTTTTTTATAGAATTCGTGGAAAAATAAAAATAAAGGAAATAGATAAAGTTTTATTCCGATTATGAATAATTGATGGAATTGGTAGAAAGGTTACAAGTAGAGAGGATTAATATTTGATTCAAGGTCACACTTACACGGACAGTGATGGTCAAAGGTATCGATGCAGTGATTACACACGGAACAGTGCGAACAGCGAGGCGGCCGATAAAATTTGCATGTGATACACCACTTCATTCGCACCGTAATTCCATTAATTTCCGCATTCTTGTACAACGGAGCACGAAACTCATCCTCCTTATCTTCATCCGGCGGCGCTGCGATAATAATTTTATTAATGTCATTACGGCGTAACGATATGAGCAACGGATAGCCTTACCTTTCGGAATGACACCGGGATCCATGAAAGTGGCGAGTGTAAAGTTCGCAATGACGAAAAATGTGATGAGACCCTGGAGGGCCGGAACCCACTTGTGATGATTCATGTAATAGTGACACGGATAGTAGAAAAAGGCGAAAGTCGTGCCGAGTAGCAGCAACCAGGCAAATGTCGCTGGTATCACTCTTGTCTTCATGTCTATTTATATTTTTATTGTTTATTTGTGACTTTTTTTTTCTCTTCTGTAAATTCGAACAAAGGAAACTTTTTATCACTTTTCTCACTTTTTCCCCGTTCGCGCGCGGCCTTTAACGAAACAAGTGTGCAAAAACAACAAAAAACTACTCTTCAATTCGTTCTACAAAGTATTTCACTTTGCATATATTTTGTGTCACAACATACTTCTTCAATGCCCATAATTATGCGAGTGATACGATACTAACATGCCAGCACAGACACTTTCATCTTTTCCGTGGTGTATGGCGTTTGCATATAACACACAGACACCTTTACGAAAATTTTTTCGTGAAAAAAGGTATTCTTATCGTTCCTGCAACGAAAAGCGAAAAAAATAGATTAAAATCGTGCAAATTGCAAGTTTGAGCACGCATCCGGTGCTTGTGCGAGTTGCAGCAAGACTTTGCATGATAAAAACTCACTTTTATCGCGAGACACCAGACCGATGAAATATTTTTTTTCCTCCTTACTTAATGTTGCAGCTTTTGTGGATTGCTGCAATTTCTGGACACGTTCGCCACTTGTATCTTCCGTAAGGTTGTCACTTTGTCAGTATGAGCTAGATTAAAACTACTTATTTACAGCAAACACTCTGTTTTTTCGTGATAAATTAAATTTAAGTCCAAATGTTTTCTTGTCAAATGTTTACGAATTTAATTGCCATTCTGCCAATTCGGATTTATCACTTTCATTCGACTCATGGGTACTGTGATCCGGCGAACAACAAACTCGGAATCGTTGGAACACAGTACTTGCGAGACGAATGAAAGTGATAATATGACCCAGGCGACAATTAAAATATATAAGGTTGTGCATCGGGTCTGTTTACCGTTATTTCCATTGGCGGACACGGAGAGGGGCTAAAATTTTCCGTAATTTGAAAAATTTCTTTATTTCAGGCTAAATTTAGAGAAAAAAAAATATTGAATTCACTAATATGTGTTTATAATGAAGAACCTTGAGGCCTTACGAAAATTAGAAAGGAAGTTGAAAATCAAATTTTTAATAAAAAATAAATAAAATAAAAAATTTAATGATTTCCCAAATTTGGATTTATCATATTTTCATATCTCATATTTTTCTCATGATTTCAAAAAAATTGTTAGAGTTTTACGGGATTTTAAATCCTAAGATATCGGAAATTTTTTCTTAATATTTTGCATACTCTTGAACATAATCATTAAAATAAAATTAAGAGGAATGAATATTTTTCTTTACAAAATTGATGAATTTTCACAAAAAAAAAAAAAAAAAATGACTTTTGAAAAAAAAAAATTCAATCAAAATTTGAATTACCATCAAAATCCAGAGATTCAAAAAAAAAATTTTTTAATAAAATATTTTGATTATTATACTAAATTTTATACCTTGACAAAAATTTCAAAAATAAGACTATTTTTCAAAAAAAAAAAATGTTTTTAGATTTGTTTCAATTTTTTAAACATTCTAACGATATCTTCCTTATTATTTATATTTAAAAAAACACTTCAAATATTTTTGTTTTGACAAAAGTTAAAATATACCGAAAACTTAAGTTTTTAGTAGAAATTCCATAGGAAATTTAGATGACTTACATGAGAATAAATGGTCATGTGCAAAGACAATGAAAAATGTGTAAATACCCGCAATAATAGTAATTTTAAGTTTTGTTTTTCTTTAATAGGATTCTATTTTTCAAAAAACAAAGGAAATAAATTTTGAGAGATCCAAATAAAATAATAGAATAAGGATAATTCCAAAAAACATACGGATTTTATTTGCATTTCTAATACAAAAAGAAAATAATAATAAAAATTTTACACTCTGTGTTTATTTTTTTCTACCTTTCATACATAATAATGATACTAGGTACATACTAACAATTAAATTACATCAAGTCTTATCTTGCTTTTAGTTTTCATGTTTAAAGTAAATATGTAATATATGGTTAAGTACTCTGGATTAACTCTTTAAATCTCTTTTAATTCTAATTCAGTTGAAAATATGAAAAAGTCTCTACGTAAATATAAATATTATTTTTTTGTTTTTCAATCTTTCTCTCTTACTTTATTTTCTTTATTGTTCCTGTGCTGGAAGACGTGCCTGTTGACGAATCCGAATTGCTGGAATTTTGCCTTGTTAGACCATTCACCTTTTCCTGTTGCACTACCGGGGCGATTTCTTGGTCTGGCACTTCTTTATTTTCGCACTCGTCAAAATTCAATCGAGTTTTTTGATTCTCCTGAATGGAATTCATTCGTCGCATGGACATGTAAATGGCTTCTGGTTTGCTGTGTTTCGGCACGAGCGGCCCCACATTTATCGTATTCACTTGCGTCGGTGGCTCCGTGAAAACTGGAGGCTCGTCCGCAAATTTAATGGGTGACGTCATGAATGTGCTTGTTCTGTTGTTGTGCTTCGATGGTCGTCGGCCCAGCGTGGATGAGATACGAGGAGGTGGAGCGGGCGGTATCTTGTTGAAATCCTTGTTGACGGGAGACTGCGGCATCAAGAAATACTGTGGCGGTAGCGAGAGACGTTTATAGGATTTGTCGGGATTTTCGTCGTAGGAATCAATGGTGTCGACGTCTGGCAGATAATCCGGTAATACTTTGGGGAAATTACGTCGCTGGATGCCAAGCAACGCTTCTTCGGGTGTGAGGGGTGTTCGTGGCGCGGTATCGTCGTCGCGTGACGTGACATTGATGTCGTTAATGAAACTTGTTACGGTTTCGTTGTCGTCCGATGGCGGAGTTTCGAAACGTAAGGGAGCTGCTTCTAATTGAGTTGGATCTACTTCAGCTTCTTGACAAATTATGACGTCCTTGGCAAAACCATAATCGCTGTTCCGCGATTTAATTAGCTCAATTGGCTCTTGTCGCAAGACACTTCCGCCACGACCAGCTGGTGTTGCATCAACGGACACACTCACTTTTTCCGGCTTCAAATGGTGCTCTTCTTGCGTTTGATTGCTGTTTTTCGATCCGATTGAACTGCACGTCGTCATGTCCTGCGATATCCAGTCCGTTACTTTCGTATGGGCATCCACTGTGCTCGAGCTCAATTGACGACTGAGGATAAATCCCTTGCCATTTGATAAGCGATTAGCTTTTATCGCCTCATATGTGTTACTCTCATTACGACGAATTATATCCATAATGTAGCTATCATCCGTTTCATTATACTTTGACCTTTTTTCGTCCGTCATTGCGTCAAACATGTTCTGGCTGTATTTACGATTCAGATTCCGCTTAGTGATTTGACGTCGCACAAAAAAGCCGATTATAACGAAAATATTAAATACGAGAAATAGCAAAACGATGCCAATTAACATCGTCAATGTTGATTCCGACTTTAATATGTCATGCGTTTCAATGATTTCCTCTTTGCCGCCAATGAATTCGCCTCTCGGATGGTGGGAATCGATGCCAGATGGCGAATTCATAATAACGGGTTCATCCACAGGCGCATCCACATTATTCAATTTCTCATGTAACGCACGAAAGGGATCGTCGTGCTTCAAGGGTCTTCGTGTCTTCGGCGCAAAATAGTTCATTTGACCTTCATTTATGTTGCCGCTACCACCTACAGTAGGTCTCCGCACCACCACCGGCGGATATTTCGTCGTAAAGTCAATAAATGGAGGCGGAAGTACCTTTGGATGCACTAATGGCGGCGATGGCGGTGGTGCTAATTGCAACTGCTTATTATACTCGATCGGCAATTCGTGATTCCAAAAGCGCATATATTTGTAACGGTAACGATGACTTACGATTGGCGTTATGCCCAAATGCAGATAACTTTGATTAATTGGATTAAATTCGGGCCAATCGACATCGTAGTGCCGCCAATCTTGCGGTTCCATATTTAAAAAGTTGTCGCGCCACGGTGCCTTTGGATTGCCCGTTTTCGCGAAATTTGTCCAGTATTTCATGATTGCCTCGGAGTACAAGCGTTCTTGCGAATTAAAGTACGGCTGGAAGGTGCTCATGAACCCCAAGGGGGCTCCAAATACGTACGGTAACTCTTCCCCTGCGATACTTTGTGATATCTAAAAATAGAAAATTTAAAAGATTTATTGAAAGAAGTATCATTTGTTTATATATTTTTCAATTTTTGACGAATTTTCCGACAAATCTTAACGTTCTAACAACTATTTTCATGATATTCCAGGAAAATTTTAAAGTTTTCAAAAATCTTAAAATTTTTCGATGACTTTCCGGGTTTTTACAAAATTTTAGACAATTTTTTATGAGATTTCATTGAGGAAAACTAATCGACAGACAAAATCACCAGTACATACCCGCATTTTTTACAAAATAAAAATTGAAACGCGTTAAAAAAAGAGGATTTTGTTTCGAAAAAATGCAGAGCATGGAAAAAATATTTAGAGGATTATAAATACTTACACGTGCATATTCGCCACCTTCCGTGTTGTGAGAAAAAACATACATATAGCATCTCGGATTTACCTTTGACAAATACAAGCCTGTTTGAACTAATGGCGCTGTTACTCGTGCATCAGATAATATTTCAAGCAAAGTATCACGATGCTCTTCCGCAATGGCTTTCGTTGGATCATCCGAGTAAATATCGTTATATCTTCAAGAAAAAAAAAAAAGAAAATTGAAAAAAAAAGTTCAGAAACTGCATAACACTAACAAGAAGACATTTTTGCTCGAGAAACAGACAGACAGACCACACTAAGCAAGATTTTCTGTGAAATCTGCACGAAATTAATGACATTCTCTTTATGTCAAGAGAGAAGAAAAAAAAATCGAGGACATCTGTTTCAATGTAAAATGCAGGAAAAAGTGCATCAAACACGTTTTTTCGTCATAAAAATCTGCATTTTTAGTGCGATACTCACTCCTTTAAGGTTGCCGCTAACGCTAAATCGCGTCCCATCCCGAAGCGATCTTGCATGTACAACTTGAGCGTATAGTCACGCTCATTCGCTAATATGCCATATGTTAGCGAAACTGCATTCAGCGAATGGTAAGATTCTAATTCCGTCATTCCGTACAACAAATCATATCTGAAAAAAGCAGAGCAAAAAGGAAAAAATTACATTTCCATATTTTAATTAAACACACATGTCATGTATTTATTTTATGATTATTATTATTTTTGCTCGTTACCTGCTGAACACATCGGGATTTTGCGCCATTATGGTGTGTGCCGCACTGGGAATCACGAGTCCATCGATGATTGGGCCGAAGGTCGTACTGAAATTCGTTGTAGAAACATTCACGCGCATCAGCTCCTCGACAGGCGTCTGTCGAAGGCATCGCAGTAACAAGTCATCATCGAGTGGACAGTTCAGTTGTCGTGCTACTTGCTCTGTCGGCGACACCGGATTCGATGTGAGAGCCCAGTCCGACAATGCTGAGCCCGACATGAGAATTGCGCGATGAAATAATCCCTTGGCCACGGGAGAAATCATCAAAAAATTGATGCAAGCGGCACCTTGACTGTGACCCATCAACGTCACAGCTTTATTATCGCCGCCAAATGCCTCGATGTTGTCCTTAATCCATTGCAGGGCCGCAATTTGATCGAGCAAACCAAAATTACTCACAGTATGGTCGCTAAAACCCGGCTTCAGAAATCCTAACAAGAGAGAGAAAATTTCATGTTCAACATTGTTCTTGCCGAATAAATGTTTGGAGAATCTTTCATCCGTGCATTTACATTCATTTTGCGTTGTTAATGGTTGTAAGCGCAACAGAACATTTACCTAAAATTCCGAGGCGATAATTAACTGTAACAACAATGACCTGTCCGTAGCTGGCCAGTATCGTGCCGTCGTACGCATTGCCGCTATTCCATTCATAAGACTCGCCGTGGATGTAAACGACGACAGGTAGCTTGGTGTGCGGCATGTGACCATCTAAGTACGGGGAATTTCATTAAAATTTTCGGTGGTGAGGAAAATTTATAAACAGTGGATGTTATGAAGTGCAAAAGATGAAAAGCGATTATTATTCATGTGTTTAGACGACTGTGTGTGCGTACGTAAATGTTTAGATTAGAATCAAACGTTTATTCCAAAAACACTGAATACAATGGGAATATGGATGAACAAGTCTATTTTGTTGTTTAATTGATGAAAATTTACACAAGCACATTGCATTGCAGTTTGCGGCTCATAATGAAGATAGCAAAATACTTTGGCAACAAGATTGTTGCCTCTCTCTCTATTTTGATTTCATTCAACATACGTAAATATTAATCAGGGACGGAAAAAATATGTATTGATACACGAAATATTTATTAAAATGTTTAACTAAATTTTTAAAATGAAAAAAAATTACAAATTTGTTAAAAAATATTTTGAGAAATTTAAAGATATTTGTTTTAAAAATAAAATTAAATCAAAAAAGCTCTTCTTTTTGAAAATAAAAATAATTAAAATTTTTTTTAAGTGTTTGGATGTTAAATGAATTTTTTTTCCATCAAAGTCATTTTATTTTATAATATTTTCAAGTTTAAACTGAAAATTTAGGAAAAAACGAAATTGAAAAAAATAATTTTGTGATCTAATTTTTTTTTCATTTAAATTTCAATAAAATTTATATATAAAATTTTTCTTTATTTAAATAAAATTAAAAAGGGATGTTTTTCTCTACATTTCTTGCTTTTTCTTATTTTTCAATTTATGATTTTAATGAAAATTATTAAATTTAAATAAATAAATATTCTGTTCTTTATGATTTTTTTATTCCAAAAATTTCTTTTAGATTTAAATAACACTGATTTACTCCTCAATTTTTTTCGACAAAATTCATGGTTTGACAAAAATTTTGATAAAAAAAAAACAAAAAAATTAAAAGATTAAAATTTGATAAGAATGATTTAGTTTTCTTTAAAATCTTATAAAGATATTTAATATTAAGTCAAATATTTCCCAAAATCTGGAATATGAACAATAAAACTAAGCTCGAAGAACTCCACATTTCATAAAACGAATTCTCTCGTAGTAAAATAAGATCAATTTAAATTCAACAAAAAAAAAAAAAAAATATGAAAATATTTTTCTTGTCCCTGGTAATAATAGACTGTTGGACTGATTTACCCAGAAGTAAACAAAATGAAATATTGTCTGTGATTCTGATTTGAAATACATTTAAATATGTAGCACAACAATTACATTGATGTATTCATTATTTTGAACAGAGATAGGACTTGATCTTAATGCCAAGGTATTCAATAAATCTTCTTTATGGTCTCGAGCTCTTTGCAACGAGCAACAAGAGATTGTTGAGGAACACAAAACAGAGTCAACACAAAATTAATCGCTTTTCAGACTGAATGACTGAAGAATGAATTTCCCCGCAGACTCGAGGACGATAATAAGAAAAACTCACCCCACGATGGCACATAGACATTCAAATAGAGACAATCCTCATTCTCGTTCTTCAAGTAAGTCAAGAGACGTTTTATCTGATCGTATCTCCCTTTGGACAACGTATTTGTCGGATCGTTAATGTTCGGCAAGTTTTGCGGGCAGACTGGTGCAAATTTCGTCGCTAATTTGACATTTTGCCACAGCGGAGGTGCTCCGGGTGGCATGAAGCGTCTGCTACCAACGGGCGCTTCGGCATACGGAATTCCGAGAAATTGATCGACATTCGATAATCCCGATTGTGGGTGCATCGCACGGACAAGTCCCTTGATTCGGCCTTGTTTGATGCGAATTTCGTGCGTTTCTTGTATCTTCGACGTGTAATGTGGCTTTGAAAATGTTTGATGGGGAATGTTTTGGTGGTAGTCTGAATTGTAGTCATCGTCATCATCGTCTGCGATGTCTTCATCTTCAATATCGACATATTCGTCGTCGATGTCGGCGTCGTCTTTATCGTCAACGGAAGGAAAAGGCACCGATTTACCTTTGAAACGTCTTACTTTACCGAAAATGTGATCGTGTTGCTCTTGTCGGTCGGATTTTGGAGCGGCATGCAACTCATTTTTGTAAATTGCCACACCGGGAATGCTGCTGTCTGCGTCTGTGTGTGGCGATGTCGTGGATTCTTGTTTAATCTTAATGACACTACTTCCTGCATCGACTCCAATACTTAAAATTAATATAAATAATGATGCTGCAACTGCTGCTTGTCTATTTATTAAATTGATTTGTGGTTTCATCGTTTCTTAATTGTTTTTTATTTCGTGTTAAAAGTCAACTTTTCTTCTTCTTTTCCATAAATATCGCGCTACGTTTACAATTACTATGACAACTATTGATATTCCTGCGTGAATCATTAAATCTCTGCATCATTTAAACATAATTCATAGCGACCGTGTCACAACACAACGTTAATATAATGCACATTTGTTGTTTAAAGGCATCAGAGCAGACGACATTTTTTCTTCTTCTTCACTTTATGTACATTTGATGTTTGTAACATGTGTTCACTTTATTGCAATTCGTCGAGTACCGGCTTTCCGAACAAAGATTTCCAACAATTTCAGTTATTTTCCAATTTATGTCTGACACAATGGGTCTCGGTACTTATTTTCCTCTGTCGTCTAGATTTTTTTTTATTGAATACTTGAAAAGGTCAATTGATTTGCATTTATGTACTGCTTTTGTATGAATTCGTTACACTTTTTTTTTAAATGTTTGTAAATAACAATAAAAAATGTTAAGTATTTCAAGTGAAGAATGCTCTCAACGTTTTTTTTACACCTATTTATAATCTTTTTAGATCTCTAATCTATAAATAACACACACATAAAGTATTAGCACATCTGTACGATCGTTGATATTTTTCCTTTAAAATTTTTCATCGTATATTTTTGTATATAAAACAGTATATAATGATGTTGAAAACAACAACAAAAACAATATTTTGCTGCCAATTCCGCATAAATTACAAATATTATTATATACTTGTATTTTTTTCTCGTAGTAAATGATCGTTTCGTTAATGATGTCGACTTGGAGGCACCCGAAAATTCTTTTTTGAAATTCTTTGATATTTTTTATGCAATATATTTTTATATTTATACACACTCGTTCTATAATTCAAAAATTTCTTTATTTATTAATAACGTAATTAAAATGCATTTTCACGTTTATTTTTATACGAAAATTCTTGTATAAATTTTTTAAGTTGAATTTTTCACCTCTTATAAAAGATTTTTTTTCAATTAATATTCATTGACTTTTCACTTTTTCATGAATAAAAAAATTTTATTATTTGTTTTTCAATTTTTATTAAATTTTTCTTAGGTGATTGAACTTTTTCCTCTAAAGTATTTTTTTTTTAAATATTTTTTTTCAGGTAAATGTAGCAATTTTATGGACTGTGTAAATATTTTTTTGTCACTCGCCGTACAATAAATAAACATACACATATGTTTATCCAATTATAGAAAATAAATAAGAAATATTTATTTATTTTTAGTATTAAATCCACGAGAAACGCGTCTTAATTCTACGCGAAAATCCGGCAAACTAAACTAAAGTCATATAATAATAATAAAATAGACTCATCGTTTTCACTTAATGTATTATAATGGGTCTGTGTGTGTGTGTATGAGATAGATGTGTGTCGCGCGAGAGAGTCGTGTGTTGATTTTTTTTTTATTAAAACATTTTTGTGGGAATTCTTTTAATGAGGTGTTACGGCAAGGAGAAAATTCGCCGGAAATATAAATTTTCTCGAAGGACTTTGGTTGAAAATTCGGAAAATCCGGTCAAAAACGCCTCGAAATTCCCGAAAAAGATCGGAATCCATCTACTCGTCCACGCTAAAAATAGCTAATGTGAGATACAGATCAAAAGTGCCATCAACCGTATGTTTCTCAACACAACGAGAAGCGATTTCCACTTGATTTTATTTCTCTGTGTGTCACTTTAAGTTGATTTCCGCTCAATTTTTAGACTATTTTCGTCTTGCTATGTCAAACACTTATATTTTTAACATATCTACTACTTTATACTCTTCTTGCTCATCATCAACACACATCGCACATATGGCAAAATGAATTTTCTTCGGTGTACTTTTTGTTTTTTTTTTGAACGCGACCGTTTCTTTGTATGTTTATACAGATTTTGTTGTTGTTGATGCTGTGTCGTTGATGATGATGATGAAAAAATAAAAAAAAAATGTTTGTGTGTTTAAGAATTTCCTACAAATAATGCACACACGTTTCCATCTGTGGGGATATGAAGAAAAAATAAAAACAACAACATAAATATATACACTTTGACCATTTGTTGACAAAACGAGTAGCTAAAAATAATAAATAAACGTACATACCAGTGAAATAGGCCGCTACACATATTCCGTTCACGTTATTTATGATTAATAGTTAATTATGTATTTATTGAAATATGTCTTGCACTTAAATCGTTTAACAAACATAAATGTTTTAGCGGTTTGAGTAGCAAGTGAGACCGGCTTAAGGGATTTTGTGGTGAGGTTTTCATGTTTTTCTCTGTGTTATTTCAAGATAATAGTACAAAAGAAACATTTTCATGAAAAAATAATGAAAATTAGTTCTTTTAAACTTTTAATTATTTTTCCAGATACACCAGATGAAAGCAAATCCGCTTTAATTTAAAAGCAACAAAAAAAAATATATGAATATGAAAAATTTCATAAAAGATTTCAAAGACAATAAAAAAATATTGTCGCGTGCGATGCAACATGTGCATCTTTCGTTACATCTCTTTGTATCAACTTTATTTTTGTAAAATGTAAAAATGTTGCATGTTATAATCCGTTTTAGGTTTTTTTTACTTATTTCGCCTCTGTAACAACAGCAGTTGTTGTAAATATGCGAAGAAGCACTTGTGAAAGCTAATTTGAGCACGTGTTGAATAATATTTTGTTTATTTTCTTGCTTTTGGCTTTTCATGAGATATTTTGTTCTTGCAGCGATATTACATTAGTATTATGTTTCTATTATCAAATAACTATCATTAATTAATGTTATAAAATTACTTTATTAAAATTAAACTTTTACACACTCTGAAAAAGATTAAGTTAAAAGTTTGTGTGGTAAAAGTTTCAAAACTTATTTTCCATATTATTAATCGTGTATGAATATTTAAAATGCATGAAACGGAAAAATGTTGAACAAAATTTTGTGCTGTAAAATTTTATTTTAGCAAAGACATGAACCACATCATCAAACAAAGGGTATTTTAAAATAATGAAAAAATTATAATTATTTTTCGTGTAAAAAGGATGTTTACAAAATTTAAATCAAACTTGTTTAAATTCGTATGATATTTGTTCAATATCAAAATTAAATATAAAAAAATAAATATATAAAAATCATTTAAAATTGGGTAAATTTAAATATTTGATAAATTTAGCGCTATTTTTCAAAATTTTTTAATCATTTCAACAATTTTAATTCATTTCAATGGTTCTCATCATATTATAAGGATAATAATAAAATTATTTTGATATTATCATTATAAGGTTCAAAAGAAAAAGTTGTAAGAAAACTTGTGTTTTTTTCTTCATTCATGAATGAACAAATTATTATTTTTTCACTGTGTCTAATAAAAATAATTTTACGATTAAGCCTGGCAAAAATGCACTTCAAAGTAGAAAAATTTAAACTTAAAAAATTTAAAAAAAATCTATTTTAGTTGAGATATTTTTTTTTCAAAAAACAAAATTTATATTTTTTATATTTAAACAAAGTTTAAATTTAATTTTAAAATTTAAATTAAAAATTTAAATAACAAAAAAAAAATTATACAAAATGTTTAACTTCAAAAATTTACAAAATTTAAAATTATCATAAACAATTTTAAAAAATCTGTAATTTTCCTAAAATTTTGTTATTTAAAATTTTCTAATGCATATTTTAAAAATAAGCAAATTTAAAAAATTGAAAATCAAAATTTCAAGAAACAGTGTTTCTCAACAGGAACGTCTAAGAAAATTACTTTTTCATATTTTTGCCACGGTTAACTATCATTTACTATTACAACTAACTAAAGCAAAAAAAAATAATTTCTTTAAAAGGTAAATGAAAATAAAAGTTTCTTTTAAATTTGATTAACGTTGAAGTAATTTTTTTGTTATAAAACAAAACTTTATGTAAAATTTACCTTTAATGAGCTCGTTTTGCGTTTTATAATTTTAATGATTATATTGTGCTTTAGCGAGACAAAGTCTCTCTTTCTTTTTTTTAAAGTGAAAAAATAGATAAAATTGTAAACAAGTCATTAAAAAGTTACAAGCTTTATTATCAGTGTGTTATGTATATATATCATAAAAATATTGACAATAAACGTTTCAGTCGTTTATCGCAAAATGTTTACGAGATTTATACGTGTTTGTTCTTCTTTTTTTTAATATTTTCTGCTGTTATTTATATGTTGAGGATACAACAGAAAACAAATAACGATCCCCAAGGACTTAAGAGCTAGGAGAAAAATTTAATAAATTTTAACAGAGGAAGAAAATTGTACAAACAATTTTATAGGTAAAATTTTTCACCTTTTTTAACTAGAAAAAAATTCAATTTTTGTTTCTTCTTTGAATATTTTAGTGTTAAATCTGGTCACTTACTTGAAATAAATGAATATTTAAACAGGATGTTGAGCAAAAACGAAAACCAAATTGAAAAGACGTTCGCTTAAGGACATTCAACAGTTGTCCAAAGAAGTCAAGAAGAAAATTCAAAATTAAACACTTTTCTGTGTTGAAACGTGCAAGTCGTGGTGATTGGCATACGCTTTACTTCTTTTTTATAGTTTTCAATATTTGCCGTTTCAATACTCCTAGAAAAAAAAGTGTTTAATCTCATTGAAATCTGGCACAAATCAATTTCGTGTTACCCAACGCAACTTGAATTTATGTCTTTCGCTCTGATTTTTATCCACACATTCTTACTAGTTAAAACACGGCGTTTTATGAGTCAAATTTTTATGATGACGATAAGAAAAATGTGTGAACTTTTCCATCCATGGACTGGTGAAAGAGTATAACGCAAGAGATATTTGATAACGTTTAATATTCTCCCGACACAATGGAAGGTCCGTGTTCGATTTGTGTCATTATGTTGCTACTGCCTTCTTTATATTCATCGACTTGCTAAAAATTGAGAAGAAGAGAAAAAACGCGCGCGCTTCGTAATAATAATAAAAGGTACTGAATTGCCAAAAGGTGAACATAAATCAATATTCGTTTATGTCATCGCCTGCTTTCCCTTTTCGATTTTTTTTCTGCTAGAGTTTTCTTTTTCTTTTAAATCCTCTGCTGATTGTGTAATATAATGTGTCAAGCCAGCCGAAGAAACGAAGATGAACGAAAATACTTGCCAAAAATGCCCAATTTTGTGTGTTTCTGTGTGTGTGTGTTTATTTGTGATAAATAACAATGAGATCAAATAGCTAGGTCATTAGATCCAATAATATCAAATAAATAAAAGTGAATGAGGTAAAGTACGAGAGCGCGTCAAACACACAAATACCCACAGCACCACAAATGTCGACAAGTTATCAATGAATGAACAATAAAAATGGGCTTCACCATATTTTTTTACTCAATATTTGTGTGTGTCTGTATGTGTCAGTCCAACGGGGTTAACAATAAACAGAGAGACTGATCCTTTATTATTACTATTTTTCCGATTCAACAGAAGTGCCATACGATATTTATATACATTATAAATGAAGGGAAAGCAAAAAAGAGAAGAGAAAAGCTTCAAATGTCTAAATGTTGATTATTAATGGAATTGAAATAGATCTACTTCTTGCTACGAACAGAGCAGTTACTCTTTCGATTCTTGCACTCTTTGGACGAAAAACTGTTGAAAGTGATCCCTCATGGAATTAGGTTGACTTTTAGGGTGTCAAAATGACCTCTTAAATGAATTTTCTGATCAACTTAATCGAATTTATAGTTGATTATCCTCAGACTCAAAAAATTGATCCCTTCAAAGGGTCAATTATGTCTCTTAAGATTGAGGGATCAAAGTGACCCCTTGAAGGGTCTCATCTTTTGAGTTTGAGTATTATCAAGTCCAAAGGCGATTAAATTCACTTCTTTAGGGGTTACTTTGACTCCTAACGGGTTAGGTTGATAACTTCAGGAATCAATCTGACCCTTTAAAGGTGAACCAACCTATTTGAAGTAGGTCATCGAGAGACCCTTAAGTCTTAGAAAGGTCAAATTGATCCCTTTTTGGAGTATCCATCAAGAGTTCAATTTAACCTCATAAGCCTAATCAAAACCTCTTAAGGGTCTATCTATAGGGTCAGAATAACCTCTTCAAATGATTACTTCTTTACGTCTGTTGATGGCTAGCTTCAAGAAAGGTTAAGTTGTCTTCAAAGAGATCAGTTTTAATCCTACAATAGAGTTAAATTAATCCTTCGGGTGATCAGAATATTTGCTTAAGGGTCGATATGACTCCTAAAAAGTCAATCTAATCCTCCATTGGATCATTCTTATCCCTTTTTCGTCCGTGAGGAAATAACACGCTTGTGTAAGCAATGGAAGAAAATTTCCCTGACAGCATCGCATGTTTTGTTTAGTAATTCTGGATGTGCGACAAGTAGGATCATAAATCTAAATACTTCTTAAAATATTGATCAGCAATTTTTCTTTTGAAGAATTCAAATCCACACACAAGCTTCGTACAGCATGAGCTTGACCTTTGTCACCAACAATAACGATAAATGTAACGAATTTTGAACCGTGTAATAAAATGTTGTTATTTTGGATCAACATAAATCTCTTCAGGCGTGCCTGAGTTGAATTTTAATTTTTATTGCGAAACCTGTTATCGAGTCACTTATCGTTACTCAAGAAGAAGGACTTTAACAACTCCCGCAACTTGTCATAATCGACCCGTAGGCGACAGAATAAATTTGGCCCAAATATTGATTAGACTAAATTGCGGAATTCTCTAATGTACTTTTATTATTAGCAAATCCTTACTTGTTACGTATTTCGCTGAAGCATGAGGACAGATTAGGCGAACATAATGGGGACACATTATAAGATGTTTTTTCGGAGATACATTTTGCTGAGACTAACAAAAGTTAACCTTTAAGCCAATTTAATGTGCTTATCCGGTATTTGCTTTACTTCCTCTCCTTTTTTTTAATAATAACACAACACAAAACAGTCAAACCTACATGTTGTCGAAGAGAAAAAAAAAATAAAATAAAAATTTCCTTGTCTTTTTACAACATGCGAAATGTTGCGTTTCTCTTGTAAGGATGTCTTGAAAAATCACAATGGCACGACGACGTTGAATGTTCCTAATAAATCATCTTGACTTATACTACATTAACTCCAAATATATTAAATATAATACCGATTTTCCGGTACAATTGGCTTATATTTGCTCCAAATTATAATTACAAAGGACGATGATTGTCTGTTGAGGCATGTGGGAGAATTATTCGTGACTTTTCCCCGAAAAAAAAATACAGAAAATAATAATATTAACATGAAAAAGGGCATGAAATTATCTTCGGATAATTGAAAGTTTTGCATGAAAATGACAAAAAGGGGTCGACGTCAATAAAATTCATCAATATTTGTGTGTGTACAAAGGAGAGAAGCAGTCGTAGCAAAATTCAGGAAAAGGGATAAAATTTTAGCTGATTGTGCTTTCTAATTTTCAGTGTACACATTTTAAAATGGCATGCGAGAGAGAACGAGAAATTGCTACACACATTTGTCTTTCTAAGTAAATAGATATGTTTTCAAGAGACAACAAGCATGGAAAGCTTCTCGCAATGCAAACATCGTAAATATATTAGAAAGGGATCGGCTGGCATGCGGTTTCGCTTGTGCTACGAGACTTTTTGAGGAGACAACCGAGTCCCGACTTTGTGATATCACGTAACATTGAAATATAATTTCTTCTTTTTTCCTCGTTGTCGTCGTTGCTCGTCGTGGTACGAGGGAAGATTTACAGTCAGATATGTCTTCAGTTGTTGGGTATGGGTTTGCATATCATCTGCTGATGTTCACGTTCTATTTTACACGAGTTTAAATGGGTGATAAAAGCATTTCACATTTTATGATTGTCGCACACAATCTACAAACCGCCACAATTTAATATGTGTTGCAATAACTTTTCTGCAAAGCCAGCTAGAGAGAGAAAAAGAACAGCCGTGCAGGAAATGTCGCTGGATGTAATGTACGAACTCACTCGTCGCTCTTCTAGTAAGCCTATAAAAGTAATAATAAAATGATAAAATACTTGTACGAAATAGAATTATAGAGGTCATTAAAATTTGTTTAAAGCGAGAGTGCTTATGATTGAGTTTGCTCGCACACACACACACTTCACACATTTTTTTGCAGGTAGATATAAATTTTAAATCCTTGGCGGACGAGCGGTGTGCATAAAAAAATATTTTAAACGGAAAAGGCGTAAAAAATTTAACATTTTTATAAAAGGTCGGTGTGATTAATATTAAATGACGTACGTTACGTAATTTTAGACGCGCTGGATTAATTATGTGGCTTTTATTAGAAGAAATAAAAAATAAACTTTTATATGAAGTGCAGACCTTCCGTTGTGAGCTTTTACCTTCTCAATGGCGTCGTCCATTTATGGTGTCAGAAATTTAGGGGGGAAGAAAGATAGCTATTGTGCGACTTGGCACAGGTGCTTCGTGACTAACTACGAATCAGAACTAATCCTGAAGGACATTAAAGAAACCTTGGACCAGCTGTGGGAAAATTGTCTCTGGGAAGTTGCTCGTTGTCTCTGCTACAAGTGAGATAACCACGTAAAGAATTGCATAAACACAAGATTGCCGAAGAGGAATGTGGTGGAAATTAAAAATCTGTCTAAGCAGTTCGTTTGATTTAGTTGTTAAGTGCCATCTTGTTTGCTGATTTCAATATTGAATCCCATAAATTGTGGAACTTAAGTAGCTCAAAGCAGTCGATTTTTTGTCTTTTTGTCACAGCAGAAGGATGCTTCCCAGTTTAGCGCCAAACCAAAACAATGTGGTTTTTCAGCAGGATGGCGCTCCCGCGTACTGCACAATTCCTGTAAGAAATTATTTAAACATTCAGTTTCCTGGGCGATGGATAGGACGATCTGGTCCATTACAGTGGCCTGCCAGAAACCCAGACTTAACGCCACTAGATTTCTTTTTCTGGGGATTTTTGAAGCACAAAGTGTATTCACACAACATTCGAGATGTGGAACATTTAATGGTTTGTTTCAAAAGGTTATTATAGATGAATGCAGTCTTGTCACACCCCAAATGATTAGAAATGGAATAAATGCATTTCCTAAAAGAATCGAGAAGTGCGTTAATGCCAATATTGCTCAGTTTGAGCATAATTTGTAAATTTTTTCGATTAAAATAAAATATTTCTTTATTCATTTAAAAATACTATATTTTTTTGACAGGTAAGATTATTGCGAATTATTTTCATGATGATTTAAGATGTTAGAGACTGTTAAAATCAAAAAAATCATTATTTGTAAAATCTGTATATAACTGTGAGAAAATCTTTCAAAATGTATGAAAACTGTAAAAATTGCAATAAACGCAAATAAACCGCATCAAACAGGGATAAATTGTCAAAAAATGAGAAAAACTGAATGCGGTAAAAACTGTGAAAAATCGCGAAAAACTGCGGAACAAACTATACGGGACACACTGTACATCTTTCTTTGATAAGTGCGGAATTGAAAGAGAACAATTTGGTGCTACGTTGCAATTCACGTTCCGAGCCCCTCCTATAGACTTCTACTTTTAGGGGAGCGGTGGTCTAAGAAATTCCCCATTTCACACGACGCCGTAAATGAATGACGCCCTATGTGTTGTAACATAAAAGTATCATTAACAATGTAATAAATGTCAGATTTAATCTCGGAAATTGTGTGGTATCTCTCTCACACACACGCATTCCGTTAGGAGCTTCTTTTAATAAAATGATAATATAAATTATCGTAAAAAGATTTGTGATGTGAGCTCTCTCGTAAACTCGAACACAAATCACAAAGTAACGAAGTGAATAAAATATTTAAATGCGAAAAAAGTGTTCAAAGATTTTCAAATCATTCAGAAAATTTTTTTTGCTCGCAATTTATGAAAGACGACGATGACATGGATGGTTAAATAATTTCGACGGAGAAAAAAAATATTAAAAGAGATTAATGTTAAATTGGGTTTCAGACGTTTCAGATCAAACAAAAAAATGTCATCGATCCAATAATTTCCTTTTTGTAAATGGTTGTTTAACTATTAAGGACTAGCAACCGAAAATAATCATCTTTGACGTTGTCTGTGGATCTTTCGATGAATAGTGATATCTGAGCATTCATCGGAAAATTTCCAAGAATTTTGTCTGCAACTATTTCTTCGATTCATTAAACAATTACAGATTCAAAAAATTGGTTTTAAGTGCATTGAGAAGGATAATAATGCATATATGAGAAGGATTACTTACCTATGACTTTTCCTTACTACGAGATAAATTTAGTTTTTAATGACCATTTCCGAAAACTTGATAATCGAAAACAATTTCTGAAAATCCGGTTATTGGATTGAATTCAACGAAAAGTCATAACATGTCTAAGTGGGACCAATTCCCAGTAATTTAATTTAGAAAAACAGAGCAAATGTGGTAAATTTTATTTCATCTCAATTTATGAAAAGCATGTCGTACCTTTTATGTTGTTTCATTTTTTCCATCTCTCGAAAGCATGTTCCATTGAAAATAAAAACATATTTTGTACGCCAATGCATGAAGAGATGTCTACTCTCCGTTAGAACAAACATTAGGTGAATGTGGTGCCTGCAACAATCCTTATTAAAAATTCATAGAACAAATTTACCTTTTTCATTTCTCGAGAGTTTTAGACGTTTTATTACATTGTATTATGAGGTTTCGTGCTCAAGACGGTTGCTCATCCAATCGGAAACACACAGACGAGAGAATGATTACAACACCTTCGCTCCTCTGCCATGCCACACCAGGCTTTTTAATTTAAATTTAAAAGCTTCCTTTTGTAATTAATTGAACCGAGAGAATTCTTCGCACCTCTCTTCACACATTTTTTCTCTCAAATCATTCCCATTAAAGTTAATTATGTTATGATTAATGTTCTTTTTTTTCGCTTGAAAAATCACTTTTAAGCAAAATTCTTCGGGCGGCATACGACGAACGACCAGCACAAAACGAAGAAAATGAACATCTTTTGTGTGTTGGGTGTACAAATAATTTAAATGATAAACAAAAATTTTTTTTCGTTCGTTTATTTGTGTGCTGCCGACAGGAAAATTCTAAGCAGATTATTCGCATTGACTTGCAAAGCTCTTACAATACTTACAGTTTCGTCACCTTGCGGAAGGTAAACATCTCCATGCAATTTAAAATATTTTGCTCGAAAAGAATTTCTTGCTAAACGCAGAGAAGGAATGTCTTTCTTTATCCGTACACAAGTTGCTTAGTCTAGCTATTATCCGCGTTACAAAGGATATTTGAGGAAAAACCCAAACCGCCAGAAGATGTATATGGGAGATATACGTAAAGAGATAGAAAAGATAATATAAGCTCAAGATGTTAGAGAGGCTGTTTTGGTGCTAATACAATGACATAAAAGGTACAAGCAACAACAATTGAGATAAATACAGAGGAATTGTGTGGTAGTGATGATGCAAAGAAGTTGTCCCATGACCGTCATTTGAGCGCATTTTTAACGATTTTAAATATTTAATGACATAAGCTTAAATTTGCAGGGAAAAGAAAACAACCAATTCCTGTTTTTTTTTTATTTCCGTTGGCAACGTGACTGAGAGTGTAAAAATATTTAGGATTTCTTTGCCACATTTGAAAGAAAAATTTTATGTCCGTCTGTTCATGTCTTTTTGCCATTTGCTAATTCAATTTTTTTTTATTAAAGCATGAAATTAATTTCATCGTAAAAAATTAAAGAGAATTCCGAAAATTTTTGAAAAATAAAAAAATCTTGCAAATAATCTCGTGATAAAGTAAAAATTTGTGAAAAACCTAAAAAAAATCGAAAAATTGGAAAACCTTGAAAATTTTTGAAATGTTCTAGGTAGATTATTTTAAAAACTGATAACTAATCTAAAACTATGGAAAAACCCAGAAAAATCATAGAATCGAAAAAACTTGAAAAAATTTAATATTAAAAAAAAATAAATGGAAATTTTGTTAGTCAAGTGAAAATGAATGAAAAACTCGAAAAATTTTAGGAAAATTAGAAAAAGAAAACATTTTAAAGTATTTTAAGGGACTTTAGTGAGTAAAGTTAAAAGTAAAAATTTATGGAAAATTACGGAAAAAACTCGGATAAAAATTTGAACATGACGTTTTAAAATGCGATTAAGCTATTTGTTTCAACGAATGTTTCTCAATCTCATTTACTTTTTTGCTTTCATCGCTTCTCGTTGTCGTTTGCGTGTCTAAAAAAACTAAAAAGATTGTACCCGTATAGAACGGAAGAAAAGGAGGAAGTTGTAGAAGTCTCTTTCCATAATATAGAGACATAACAGATACAGAAAAAAATGTAATAATCATAGTAAAGGTAACTCAAAGCAAGCAAAAAATGCCACTTTTTGCGTCGTTGTTGTTGTTGTAATACTCCTTATTTTATTTTCGTTTTTTTTCGCCTTTGCTTGTGCCTTGTCTTATTATCATTATCATAGGAAGTTGTTTTGTTGCTGCTCTCGCTCATACATTTTACTTACTTACCTTTTCCGCTCCAACACACAATAGACAACACAGCGACATTGTCGATGTTACCTCGACGTTGTAAAACCGAGGAGAAAAGGTAAGATAAATAGCATCACACGGAGCAAGAAATAAAGAAAGCACGAGAATAAAAAAAAAACATGCGTACCCATTCAAAAGAGGCTCCTCTTCCATTATGTTAATTTAATATATTTATGATGTGTTTTGCACATTCTTTCCAATTTTCTAGAGCTAAAATTTTCCGCATCTACTCGCCTCACAAAATGTAAATGTTATGCGTGCTTAGATTCGTTTTTCTCACTTTTTATTGCATAACAAACTTGTTATTTTATTTCGGTTCATTTGATTTTCTTCTCCTTCTTCATAAAATCTCCACACCTACCACCGGTCCCAATATTCACAAATTTAGTATTTCTTTATTCATTGTGAATATTAAAAATAGAAGAATATTAAAAATTTCTGGAATCTGTGAGATATCTCACCAATCTATACAATTCGGTTCAATTTGTTGTCCACATTTTCATAAAATTGATCGAATTTTTAACTCGATTTCTGTATTCATGAAAAAAATCAACTTTTACCGAAATGGTAGAAAAAAAAAGTTTGAAATATATGCAGAAATCCTGTTCTAATCAAAAGTTAATTTGAAAACTCAATGTGCTGTCGTTACATGGAATTTATTTCTAGCCAGGCATAGGCAGAGCTTTTGTTTTATACCGACAATTGAAAAATATTTTGTAGACGCCAGCAAATTATTTGTTGATGTTTATTGTTTTTTATGAGAATTCTCTGTGGAAACGGGGACACAAAGCGGAGTGAGATAAATGTTAAAATATGTAGATGGTTGGCAGTAAAAAAGATAATGACAATGGTGCGAGGGAAGAAAAGAAACCAGGGAACGAGTCATAAAATGCAAGAAGAAAAAAAACGACAAATGGAAGGAAACGACTGGTATAATTTAGCGATTCATTTGTCATTTGTTCCCATACATTTTATCTTTATTGCGTGCCTGTCTAACTCGATTCCGTTCAACACTTTCGAGGCAAAGTTCGTGTGAGTGGTTTAATATCATCTCATCTCATCTGGTAAAAAGTTTTAATGGATGACACTGTTGAAAGTAAACTTTTCATTTTGCCTTTCTCTGTTGACGACAACATGGCATTGTGTATGTCTGTGCAAAACACCCCCTTAAGCAGAGTTACTTTGAACACTTTTTTTTGCCTCGCTCGCTCAACGACAAGCCAAGCAACTGTTGACACACACTCGCACTTGACACGTGAAAACAAGTACACGCAGAGAGACACACCGCCGCTTGACTCTTCTCTGGCACACAAATAATCTACATAATAAGTGAAAATATTTGACTTTGTTCTGGTTTAATGACGACAATGATGATGCTTATTATAATTACAACAAACACAACTTGGCATACGGAGAAGCGCAATTTCTCAACGTTGCTGGATAATTATAATTGTTTGTGGCAAATATCGAGAATAATTATGCGTTGAAGGGGATGAGCGAAGCAGACAGACATAAATTACCACCTAATTGGAAGAAATTTTTAATACCTGTCGAAATGATGGAAATTTTTATGTTTGTCGACAATATTGTGAGACAAACAAGCATTACTAATTTTATTATGTGGTATGTCGGTATATGAAATTTACCAGGAGATGCAAATTGTGTAAAAAAATTTGGATTAAAAGCATTCGTTAAAAATTAATAGCTTTATCGCATTTTACAATTTTTTTGATTTTTTACAGATTTTACTCAAATTTTCATTTATTAAGTTACTTACAAGAATTTTTAACAGTTTAAAAATTTATGTTTCCCTCCTTTTCACGAAAATTTGTTTTCTGGGTTTTCTGAAATATTTCTTTGAAAAATTTAAAAGTTGATCAAGTTTTTAAAATTTTTTTTTTTATTAATTTTCTGATTTTTTACAAAGTTTTCTGAATTTTCAATTATTTTTTTGCTCAAGAAACAAACGTTAAAACGATTTTTTTTTGACTAAGAGTTTTTTCTAATTTTCCTAGAATTTTCCATAGTCTTTCCAAAATTTTTAAGAATTTTCATCTTCAATGAAATGCATTGTATGGTCATGGGAATATTTGAGATGTAAAAATATTTTTTCAAAATTTTAAATTTTATTAGGAAAATTCAAAAATTTCCATAGGATTTCCACGAATTTTTGTGAGAAGCAAGATTTATATAAAAAATTTTCCACTACAAAATACGTGAAGTAATGAATCTGCTTCTTCTTTATACATAATTTGAATTAGCAAGTGGCAAAAAAGCACATCGGAGCAGACGGACGGACAAAATCGACAGAAAATAAATTTTTAAACGCGGTAAAAAATTCCCAATAGGAAATTACCTTTCTTTCCTGTTTTTCAGATTTTTTGCTCGTAACAAAGTTAAAAACTCTTTATAATTATGAATAATAGAGGATTAAATGTTCGTTTTTGACAAGTCTTGAGACTTTTATGTAATGTTACCAGAGAGTTGTTCACGTCAACGTGTAAAAATTTTTTTCTCAATAGAACTTTCGCCCTACGACGGAAAGGAGCAAAAAAAATGTACTAAACAGAAGAAAGCTCTTGAATTTTAATGTGCCCATTAAACATGTGTTTAAATTCTTAATGTGTAAACTTTGCGTATCATTTACTCTCGCGCGCGCACTCAAGTACCATCGTCGCGTTCTGTTGCGGTGGCGAAGGTAAGGCAACAACGACAACGACGACGACGACAACCGCACACGGGCACATCGACGACAATGATATTAGCATGAGAACAGCATATCAAACATTAACATGATAATATATATGAGGAGAAAATTGCGGTTAAATCTACTATTTATGTGCGAGTTGCGAGTAGCTAACACAGTTGTCACAATGACAAAAACGGAATGTGGTCGATTGGACTAAATTAGGTGCCAATGTCTTGCGACAAAGGCTCCACACTTGATATGCAACATTCATTCTGCTCATTTTGATGGGCAAATTTTATTCATTTCACCCGAAACCAGTATATTTGCCCCAATTAAATGAACAATGGAACAATTTCTCTATGGTTATTTCTCCATCGTTTCAATTGCGAGAGCGGAACGAGACGAGGAAAATAAAAGGGAATAAAAAAATTGTATAAATTTCAAAACCACAATGTTGGATGATTTTTATCCAGAACGTAGGACGATTTGTATCGAAACACATAAAATAAAAATATTAATATTCCAGTCATTTATGGCATTTATCAAGAAGGCTATCGTAAACTAACTTTTGCTATTCAGCTTTTTTTTCCTATTTTTTTTACAACTTGCAGCAAAAATAAATCTACAAGGAGTGTCTCGAGTGGCAATTATTGTTTTGCTCTTTTTCCCATGAATTTCTCTTTTTTGTGTGATTAGATCCTAAGAAGTACAAATCAGTGCCAAGGTTGCTGTACTTATCCTGCAAATAAAAAGGAATTTTTGAGCCAAAAAATAAATTAAACACATTCTTTTTTTACCAATTGTTTGATTTCTTTTTTCATTAATATTTATTTTAATTTCATTATTTTATAGTAATTATAATTATTATATGTATTTCTTTAAATATGTATATATTAAAACAATTTCCATTAAATAACTAACTATACAATTTTTTTTAGACAATAGAACATTTTTTTCATTTTTATCCTTTATCATAAATATATATATTTATTTATTTATAAATGTAACTATAATAATAATTTATTTCTCTATAAATATTTCTGGTATTTATAAATTTATTTTTAATCTAATTAATTATTTATCAATTGTGAGCATATTTTATCCCTACAGTATCCTAACTATTTTATTTATTCAATTCAATTCAAATATTCATTCATTTTTTTCCATTCCATTTCGTTACATACAAAAAATTGTTCTACTTTTGTACAACTTTTTTTTTTGCTTCTTCCGATTTCCATTTAGGTATACTATATATCATTACTTTATTCATGTATTTTTTTCTCGCAAATTTCTTTGTTTGGACTGTTTGTGAGACTGATTTCATTATTATTTCATTTTATGTACAAAAAACATATTCCTTACGTTTTTTTTTATATTTTTTCAATCAAGATGCTAATCGCGTTTAATGTCATCAGTCTTTTACACAACGACAAAAACGAATAAATATACATATAAATTAGATGAGTTTTTGTTCCTTTATATCCGCGTGTTTGTCGTCGATATGTGTGTGTGTGTGTGTTTGTGTAATATGATGAGAAAAATTGAGAAAAATCAATTGAATGTGAAAATGATTCGGTAAAATGTAATAAAATATATCTATAAAATACGTGTGCGTGTTTTTAATATACATGAGCGGAGTACATGCATATATTGATGGGTGGAGGAACACGACACATATAAATTAATCTTCAAAAAGATTCTGTATCTCTGTGTCTCGAGTGAGCTCAAACAAAAAGCAGGCAGTAAAAGATATCTATTAAATGTGTTTTTCATTAAAATGAGATCTCTTGGCAACTCAATGAAAAGAATTCTTTTCCTTTTTTTTCGTATGTTTTAACATACTTTTCATGAAAGCTCCCGTTTTAATTAGATTGAACGATGATTAGAGAGTTTTTCTGCTGTATGCTTTGAACAAAGTCAATGAATAAAACCAATTAGTGGAATTTTTGTGTGAAAAGTGATGGGAACTGTTTATCGATGATAATTTGATTTTAATTCAAGAAGAGGAAACTTATCATTGCTACTCATTTGCTTGATGAAATTGTATCTTCTGTTCACGTCAATTTACAGTTTGATGTTACCTTTTAACATTTACATGTTATAGAGCTTGCAGGCTTTGCAATTAAGCTGATATACATTTCAATGTAAATTTAGGTTCCCAGTTTAAGACCAAAATTTAAGACCTAAAAGTTTAAAACATTTTTTTTTAAATTTTTATTCGTTTTAAAAAACCAAAAAAAAAATATTTTTAAAATTTCTCAATAAAAACTTTCAAAACATTTTAAAAAGGGAAAAATCAGGTTTTTAATAAAAAGCAATTTCGCTCCACTGGGTTGTTGATATTACATCAATAACAGTAATTCAAGGTAATTTTGCAAATAAATTAACAAAACTCCGAGCCTTTTTCGGAGAAATTCAAAAATTTATGCATGAAAAGTTTATTAAATTCCCCAAGTCCGGCCACACAGCATGAGAGAAAATTGAATTAACTGGAGATCAGTCAAAAATTTGTGTCAAAATTTATGACAACCGACACGCATGATAGAACGGGACTCGGAAACGAATCTTTCTAATTGGAAACAAAGTTTGTGTATTGCTAAAAACTTAATCCAATAACTAAAAACTTTTGCTAGAATGAGAGATTGATGAAAAGAAAATAATACTTGGTCACGTTCGTTTTGCCTTATTTAGTTGTTGTTTTTGTTGTTGTTGTGAAAGTTGTTGCATTTACGTACTAAAAAGTGAGAATGATTTACTGGAAAAGAAGAAGGTAACATTTCTGTGCAAAACTTTTTCTTATACTTCAAAACAACCCTCTGGTTAATAAACGTCTCCATCAGTTAAGGAAATTTTGTGTTTTACGTTTCTGCGAAATTTACAAAGTTTGGACGTTCTCTTACCGGAAGAGAGATGAGGACAAAATGCAAAAGTTTAATTCATCATTCGTTACAAAACTTTCTGCATAGACAACAATTTTACAATTATAAAATTTTAACAGGAACATTTGTTGCTCTTTTTTATTTTACTTTTTCAACGTAGGTAATAAAATATGATAAAAAATAACAGAATAACGAACAGTAAACTCTTTTGAAATTGTAATTGAGCGAGTTTTTATTCAATTTATTCCTTGTTTAACGATAAATATTTGTTCATTCCAACGTTTAATTTACAAATTTTACAATTTAATAAAAACCACATCGATCGATTTTGATATTTCATCAAAAATATGAGATTTGCTAATATTTTTGTGTTAATTAACCTAAAAAAATAAATTTAAAATCCTGAAATGATTTTCTGAGATTTTTAACAGTTTTAGTGGTTTAACCCTAAGTCCACTAAAAATGTTGAAAATCTCAGAAACTCATTCTAGGATTTTTAATTTAATTTTTTTGGCACAAAAATTTAAAAAAAAATCATGCCACATTTTTTTGATGAAATGCTGAAATCGAACGATGTGAAACCGATTGTCACTAGTACAAAAATTGTGAAAAACCTTCCTTTTTATCTTAATATTAATTTTTATTTTATAATACAAAATATCAATATTTTAGTTTCTTGCTCACCAAAAATTCCGTTATCACTTTAAAAACATTGTAGTTTTCACATCAAGTTCCGTGTGGGATTAAAGTTTGTCTGTGTAATTGCAAAACATTTCAATAAAACCTGTTTTTATGTGATGCTGTTTGCGATTATATGGCTTGGCTCGGTGATCTATTTTCCAATTGACAGTCACGTCGTGCCGTCGCCGTTACACACAAAACAATAAAATAACAATTTATTTATCGATTCCTATTATTCTTACATTGGTACAATATTTATATGTTTACACAGAGACCGAATGTATGTCGAAGTATTATTATTATTATTATTTGGTTGAATTACACGACGATGGTGATTGTGGTCATCCGTAAAAATATTGCATCTGTTGTCGATCACTACTGCTATTACTATTATTACTGAATATTTTTTGTTGTTGTTGTTGTTGTGGATTTTCATTGGGATGACCTTCGGTCATGTTTGATGTCGTGACAGATGTCGCGCTATTTGATGTAATTGGTTTGTCAATTGAGGACGTGGGTAACGTTGTTGTTGCCGTTGCTGCCGGGATACTTGTTGGCGGCATGGCAGATAGCTCCGAGGCGGGACGCATCATGTGGTGTGACTGGAGCGTGCCTGAATTTATGTAAAAATGCGGCGGCAATGGACCCACTAGATGATGCGGAAGTGTCGATACACCAATATCTATTAAAATTGTTGAACGAATACGTGAATAAATTGTTTTTGTCGTGACATGTCGAGCGAGCAGAGACTCCATTACTCCAATTACTCGACAATTTTTCGAGTGTTTTAAATATTCGAGTACTCGATCTCGAGAGTTGCATAAAAACGTTTCTCATTATTATCTCAAATATTGATATTTTGGTAAGTAGTATTGACCTTTTGAAATAATAAAATAAAAATCTAAAAAATATTAGGTACTTCATAAAGGAATGATACAAATTGGGAAAGTAAAAAATCAAATCACCAAATAAAAATTATTAGCCTTAATTACATTTACCCATAAAATAAAATGATATTTAGGTAATTAATAAATAAAGTAATAATTAATACTCAATTCATAAATAATATTATTTTAATAATCGATAATGCGACTAACATTAATTACATATTTGATTTTTCGTCGCGTCATCATTTTCGGGAGGGGAGATAAAAATATATATTTTAAAATTTTGTTTGTTATTTTTTTAATTTTTTTTTATTTTTTCCAATTTTTTTTATCTTTGGTCACGTTATTTTTTGTGATAATTAAAAAAATACTCAGTTTATTTTTTTTTTTTCAAAATTTTGATTGTAAAATTTCAATTTTGATTCAATTATGAAAAATTACCCGAGTATCGAGTCCTGAAAAATAATCGAGCAATCGGATTTTGCCTACATTAGTTTGGAGTCTCTTGCTGATCGACATAATAATGGGCCGGAAAGAGAGGGAGAAAGCAAGTGTAACAATGATATTGTAATTTGTTTTGTTAATTTGTGGTATTCAAACGTCGTTCGCGGAATCATTTGTGGCAATGTTCAAATTGAAATTAAATTAGCGAAAAAATAAACCGTAATTGTTTGAGCACATTTAGGAAGTAATGAGCTTTTAATAACACGAATATTCTGATTTTCCCCTCTTTCGTGTGGTTGGTACTTAAATTTTGTCAACACATTAAAAAAAAAAGTAGAATTGAAATGTCCCGCGACTTTCGAGTTGCACGCGTTGAAATACCAGGCGACCACCCGCTGCTCTTTTCTGGTTGCCATAAGTACAAACAAGTTTGTTAATTAGAATTTAATCGAAAATTTTCATCTTTGTCGCTGGTAGAAAACGAGATTGAAGATTAACATTTTTCGTGCAAGGAAAATTTGATCAATCATATAGATAGGCGCCACGTTTCCCCAATTTGTGAGAAGGCTGCAGGTAAAATGTATCGGACGCGCGCAATCAGACGCTCAATCACTTATTTGGCATGTCGCTGTCCTAATAAATTATTCGAATGTGTCAAGTGGTTGGTCATTCAATCAATTAAGTTAAGATTAGCAGTTGGATTTTGGCGTGTCATTTGTGTTTTTTTTGCTGTTTCAAGATAAAACAAAAAAAAAGTTGTTTACTTACTTGGAATTGCAGCAGCACTCCCGACAATTGGATGTTTTTGCTGCTGCTGCTGCGATGGTGCTGACAATATACTCGATGGTGCTTGCGAGTAATGTGGATTAGCAATTATTTTTCCCGTTGATGCAGACACAAAATAATACGGAGTCTGTGACACATTTGATTGATTATACAATGAGCTCGCAATGGGAGGCTGCTGCTGAAGTGCCGTTGTCGGTTGCTGGTGTGGCGGTGGTGGTGTCGAGCATGATGAAGCATTATACAGAACATAATCTTGATGATGAAATTGCTGGAATTTAATTAGAATTTATGATATCGCTCCGAGTGTGTGTGCCGGTAAAAAAAATATATATGAATGTGCATGCGAGAGACGGAGATAGAAAAAAAAACTTTTTCATCAACTAACGAGAATTGCTTAATGAAAATTTGTTGATGATGCGAAATGAACGTGTGAAAGCCACTTTGAGTGATGTGTATTAAACTTTTTTTTTCTGTGCGCTCTTAAAATAATATTTATTTCACACAAAATTTTAAAAAGCACCCACCTCATTTCGTACGATAGTTGGCATGTAGGATGTCTCCAGCTCTTGTGCGGGAAATTTTGTTTCGGCTTCCAAGCATGTCACGTCACCCGATACCCGGCTGCTAGACAGGGCGGTTTCACCTGTTGTCGATGCCGGAATTTTCCCACCGTTGCTGCCCTCGGAGTCGTCATTGTGGCGGCGATTGATGATGAATCGCGTTATGATGACAAGCAGGCACAACAAGATGCCCGTCGAGACAGACAAAATGAGGTACAGAAAGAAACGCTCTTGGTTCTCTGTGTGATTAATTACACCCAAAAAATATAAAGAAGAAAGGAATGAAAGATAAACAAGGTAAATTAATTGCTATTCAAGTTTTTTCTTCTACTTAATTAAGTTTTTTTTTTTAAATTTAAATTGAACGAAAATAGTGAAAAGAATTTTTTACTCATTAATTTTTAGTTTGCTTGTTTCCTCGTTAGGAACGTAAAATGCTTAAGGGTCTTATTAACTTGAATGAAAGAAAGTTTATATGTGAAAATTACACGTGAGGCCGCTACAAAGTTGTTTCGAAATTTTTGTTCTAATTTTTTATGAATGGCGCAAATAAAAATTTATTAATATTTTTTGATGTTTCGAAGTTGCCTTAAATTGATTTGAATTGTTAAAAAAATTAAAAAAAAAATAAAAATAACTTTTAAAAAATTTAAATGATCTTCAACGACAAATGGGCACATCAACGACAAAAGGGCACATCAACGACAAAAGGGCACATCTAATTATTTTTATAAAAAATTAATTTTAAACCTTAAAAAATAAATTGAATTAAAATAAAAATTAAATTAAATAATAAAAAAATTTTAAAAATCATAAAACTTTAAAAAATTTTTTTCAAAAATTTTAAAAAATAATTTCAGTAATTTAGTGATAAAAACTTTAGTGAAGAACATTTTTGTTCAATTCCTAATTTCGGTAGAAAAAATATCTCGAAATTGAAAATTTTTAAAAATTACTTGACATTTTTTTAAAAAGTTAAAATAATTGTAAATTTTCATGAATTATTATTTTTTTTATTTTGTTTTTTTGTGAAAAGGAACAAGGCAAAAATTCAGAAACACTTTGGAGTGGCCTAATTTGCTATATATAAAAGAAAAAAAAGAACATAAACTTTTTGTGTGTGAAACAATAAAGGAATTTAAGTTTATGAAGTTCCCATTAAAATTTTTAAAGTCTCTTTTAATTAGTTCTTGATTATAATTTTTGCTTTTCATAATTATTCAAATTTTTATGACATCCCAGTAAAGCTGTTTGCACATGTAAATACGTACCCTCAAGTGTCTCTTCGTTTGTTTTCTGTTTCGGTTGTTGTGCTATTAAAATGGCATTGGATGGCCGATGTGCCAATGTATCATTCACAGTTGCTGTTGCTGTATGGGACGGAGGAGCTTGTAATTTCGGTGCTTCATTGCCGACATACACTTGATCGTCATTGTAAAATTCATCCTGTTCATTTTCCACATCCGAATGCATTTGTTCATCTGCCTCGGAAACGTTAAATTGGTTTTGAAGCACTTTACGAGGAACTGAAAAATTACACAAAAATTCATGTTCGTTAGTCGTTTGCAGATATTGAGAAAAAAAAAGAGAGAGATAGAGAGAGATGGAAAAACATTTTAAAAAACACTTAATCTGCACTTAGGATTTTTAATAAATTATTTTCTTTCAACACAATATTTTACTAGACGTCATTGCGTTTGTGCGCAAAAGATTCTTCGTCTTTTTGTTCTAGCAAGGGAATGAGAAGACTAGCTATTAAGACAAGCAACGTTTTATTATTTACAGATTTTCGGCTTTTAGCTTGTTTGTAGATAATTTAAAATATAAAAATGTATTCTTACCACAAGTGTACACAACCTAGAGGGGGAAATGAGAATTCCGAGAAAGAAAATAAAATTGTTGATTACAAAATTCGTTGATGCCATGCGAATAGTACGTACCTTCAAATAGTTCAAAGAGCCCGGACTACATGGCTTTCCAAACAGTTGTGAGTCTGCCTTGATATTGCACTTGCGTTTCCCGTGACACTTATCCATAGCAACCTCTGTGCTGCGTGTTGCGAGACATGCTACGAAAAAAAAGAACGAAGAGATAAATAAAAAACTGTTTTTTTTTCTCTGCCTCGAAGCCGAAGAAACGCCAATAATTTCGATACTTTGTATGCGAAACAATCGCATATGGTACTACCGTCGTTACTTGTTCTGAGAAAAAAACCCGAGTATAATCTAAATATGACCTACTTACTTTCTTCTCTTATTCCGGCAGGGTTAGCACACTGCAGCGTCTCGTGCTCCGTACGCCCATAGCTGGCACTGTAGAGGGCAATTCGGGAGTATGGGTTGCATATTAATTGTACAACATCATTTTCACAAGCAACTTTTTTGCGGAATTCGTCTAAAAAAAAGATGAAGAAAAAACAGATTGTAAAGAATACCAGAAGCAAGAAGAAAAACCGTAGAGAGAAATTGCTTTTCATGTAAAATCTCTTGCAAAATATACAATAAAACAGAACACGCAAAACTAAAGTTTAGACAAAAGTGAATTATGTTGTTAACCTCTTTCGCTAAAAAGTTGAAAGTTGTGTAAAACAAGGCATTTTGATGTTTTTTCGGTGTATTCGTTTACAAAATTTGATATTCATGAAAATTAATCTAACTATTTTTCAAGTTTTATTAATTTTATTTTTGCATTTTCCCTAAAAACTTTTGATGCATTATAAATAAGTATTTTGTAATGCAAAAAGTGCACATAAATTACTCCTACAGAACAATGAAGTTTACCTGAAAAAAGATCGAGCGATAAGTAATTTCAACTACAAAATGTCCTTATTGTGTCTTTCAACTATTGCATAAAAGTTTTAGTTTGAATGACAAATTCCTGCCATTATGTAAAATATTGTAATAATAAAACATTTTTTTTTGCTGTTGTGGAAGTTCGAGGAAGTTGCTCTTTTATTACAGCAAAGAATTTCTCAAAGATAGTTAAAAACAAAAAAATCTTTTCAATTTTTTTTTCTTTGTAAAATTTCAAAAAATATTTATATAAACTTGTCTTTTGCAAAAATTCCACGATTTTTTCCGCGTGTCGATTTCGTTAACTGAGTGTTCATTTTGACCACGTGCTTAAAATTTAGTGACGTGACTCATCCATTACTTATATATTAAAATCTCTTTTGGATTTTTTTTATTGACAGGACACTTTTGAGATCGCGGTGGAAGCCGATTAATATCCTACTTTTAATTTTTCCACTTAATTCTTATTTTTTTGAACCACGTGGTTTTTCTTATTTTTTTTAGTTCAAAACTCCGTTTAAAAAAAATTCTGATTTATTTATTTTTCTAAGCGTGATCCGAGAATTACTCAAATTATTTTTTCTAAGATGTTTTAAAACCACGTGACTTAGAACATTATTTTCTTCAATAACAGATTAAAAGCTATTTTTTCTTTTGGAAGGCGAAAAAATGAAGTGCTACCTGAATAGTTAAATGAACTTAAACTTTAGAACATCATTTATTTTAAAAATTAAAAGCTTATTAAGTAATAGCCACTTTAAAATTCAATTAGTAACAATTTATAAAATTCTTGTTAAAAAAAAGTTATATCAAAACAAATTCGAAAAACATAATAATTTTAGCTAAAATAATTGAAAAACGTAGAACTGAAATAAATTTCCAAGTATCAATTAAAATATTATTTTGACGATTCCATTGAAATAATCAATTTCGTCGCAAAAAGTATAATCATTAATAACACGTGTAATAAAATATTTATAATGAATCATTAGTAAAAAATTGCGACTTTTTGATAAAAAAAAAATTGCATGTTTTTCGTTCTTATGTCCGTGTATTACCAAAAAATTATGAAACAACGTCATAAATTCAATAAAATATGGTTAAGCACTTCGTTTCATGGCAACTTTCGTGTATTTAAATTTTGATGGTAAGCTAGTAATTAATATTTTGCAAACCATAAAAAAGTGGATGACTTATAAAAAAACGTATTAAATATCCCTCGAGTATGCAGAATTAACTTTTAACATTCACATCTGTCTGAAAAAACTCATTAACTCGATGTTTGCTTAAGCATATGTAAGAATCACAAGCATAAAATGAAAACTTTTAATGATAACAAATTTTCATCGAAATGATCAACGAACGCAAATATTTACAATACGGGCATAAGTTACACACGCATAAAAGGCTATATATTTTAGTCTTTATATGATACTTTTTTTAAATTCTCACATGAGTTCATAAACAATAACAACAAAAAACGGAGCAACAACTTTTTATATGTTTGAAAAAAGGTAAATAACTTCCTATGGTGAATATAGTGGCGTTCTTGCAGATTTCCACATATTTTATGATATACTGATATTAACAAAAAAGGGCAAAAAAAGAAAGAGAGCTGGGACGTTATTTAACCACTTTATAATTTTAATTTATGTTCATGGGAATAATTTTTATCCTGTTTATAACATTTCTCACTGGCATAACGAGGTATGTTTGTGGTGTTGCTTTATGGATATTAACTCCTGTTAATGGTGTAAAACATGCCTCTGATTTTTTTATTTATTTTTTTTCATATTATTAATTAATTAGTTATTATGTGATGATTAAAAATTTTTCACAATCATTATTTTTTTAAACTTTAATATTTACATTGTTTGAAATTTAAACAAAAGTTTTTTTTATCAATTTGATTAAAAAACTGTTATCAATTTTTTTAAACAAAAACTAACAATAAAGCATAGAAAAAAACATATTTCAAGCTATAAAATTGATTTAACCCACTTTTATTGTAAACAAGATAAAAATAAAAAATCCTTTGATGATATTATGATGAATGGAAAATGTTTTCAGTAAATAATGTAGTGTGGTTGTGCAATAAAAAAAGGGTAGAATTTTATGATTATTATTGTATCTGGTGTGCTAATACATATCATTCTCTTGTTATATGTGAATGATGAAGGAAGAAAAAGCATGCCAGAGATATAAAAATAAAATATTTAAAACGACCAGGTATTCATATTTTATGTATGAGCAAACTTTATATATTTACATGACAACGAGTCTGAATCACAAAAAAAAGGTAGAAAAATCTGTTCAAGTCATAATTTAATAATGATTGCATTTTGTCGTTACTTCGCCTGTCGGTTCTTAAGTTGCGAAGAGAAAAAAAGGAAAAAAATGGATAAAAAAATGTAAATAAATTTTTCCTCTGGTTCGCTTATACTATATTTAGTACAGAAGAGAACCATTTTATAAAATAATTTCCTCCTACTGAGAGATTGGCACATTTTAGACTTGAGCACGTAAATTTGCTCATTACTCATGCCTTAATAATAATATAATATTTTTTTTCTGCGTATATGCTTATTAAATGACGACGACAACTTTTACTCGGAGCAAACCGTGACTGTCATGCATACAAATAATAATTAAAAGCAAGAACCCAAAAAAAAGTTATTAAATAATTTATAACGGCGCGCATATACTTACATGGACGACATTTGTACACGATTTCTATGTAGCGTTCCTTGCCTGGGCACGGATCTCCTCCGAATGTCCTTGGTGGTGCATTAAAACGGCAATGTTGCTTCTTTTGACACGACTCAACGACAGTTTGTAGCAACGAGTACTGCAAGTAAAAACAACAACGTCGACAACGATGAAAATTATGTTATTACGAAAACATGAAGTGTGTAATTACTAAAATACTTTTCGCTCTGTATTTCGAGGAAAACTATACTTTTATTATGTGATGTGCGGGAAGCAGATGGCTGTTTTAATTTTGTTTTTTCATAGAATTCGTGTATACCTTGTTAGTTAAGTAACTGTGCGCACAAATTATTTTCATGACAAAGACGAGCGGAAACGAAAGACGAGAGCTTTTTATTATTAAAATAAATATTTTGCTCAGAATTCCTTCTTCATTTAGTATTCATTCAAAGAGTAATCATAATTCAAAATCAAACATTAACAAAAGACTTCATCTTTTTACTTTTTTTATTGTTATTACTTTCAATTCATTCGAACTTTTATTATACAATTTCATGCTGCTTAATTTTTTTTTTCGTTATATTTTTTATCATCATTCGCCGTCCGCCCCTTTTTTTCTGTAGGAACAATGCCCGATTTTTTTTACTGACCATCATCCTCCTCATCATGATCAATAAAATACACACAAGCATCGGAAATCATTGGGCAATGAAAATAAAAGTAATGAAGAAAGAACAAGAAAGTTGACACAAAGGATAATAATGGGAAAGAAAAAAGTCGAACGAAGGAAGGAAAAGGAGGAAAAGAAAATTGTTGGTGAGTTCATTTATTTCTTACTATTTTTTTTTGTCTCTCTGTATAAAATAAATTTTTCTAAGATCGATAGGAGTTGTCAAAGAAAGGCGACATTTTTAGAGCTCGGGGCACGAAACAAATATTTGTTTACATTTTTTTTTGGGTCAAAGTCTTTAATTTCAATAACATACTTGACTGCTTCAGTCACAATAAATCTTGCCATGAGAGATAATCAAGTCAAACATGACAAGAAACAGCTCATGGAAATTCGTGCCTTTTGTACACTCAAGCATGTCAAAGTGGTTTACACATGTCTCCAGTGCCTGGGAGGTGCGGGAATAACCAAAATTGTTGAAAATTGGATTTGGTGAGTATCGTTGAAAAATTGAAATGAAGTTTTAAGAATTTTTTAAAAGTATCGAAAAATGAAAAATAATGAGTTTTGCTAAATTTAACATGGTATATTTTACTAATCTTAAGTGAATTTTTTTTTCAGATTTTTTAAAATTTTAAAGATTAATAAACTCAGATTTTTTCTCAAAAAGTCCTATAGCACCGAATTTCTAAATTCTGCTTATATGATGACAAGCGATTCAGGGAGCCCTCAAACCTAGTTAACGGATGGCCCACTTTTCGGAATTTACCGTTCCAGATATCAAATGCCTTATCACATTAGCAAACAGATGCTTCTACGGTTTTAAACGACAATTAAGTTCACATTAGCTAACAAAAGCCACAAAATGCACCATCTACAAAACTCTCATACGAAAAACCCTCTCATAATCATGAATCATGGTCGATGACAAAATCTGATAAGAAACTGCTACATGCCTTCGAGAGGAAAATTCTTCGTTCTTTGAATTATTGACATTTTTGAGCTTCCATGTCAAATTTTTTTTGAATATGTTTTTCATTCAAATTTTCTCAAAATCTTTTGTGACAAATTTGACTTTTCCCGCAGCTCTCTGTGAGTAACTCCATTTACGTGTCTACCTTCTGTAAGTTCTGACAAAGTGTTTGTTGCTTCTCGTCTCGCAAATAAACGCCCTCTTCACGCGATTATGGCTGCGCGAAAAATGTCACACAAAGTGCATAATAATGATAAGCATGAACGAGACAAAATGACATGGTCGATGTATCAAAAAAGACATTAGTATGGGCAAGCACACACACTCATTTCTCGGTGCTCTGCTTTATTTAGTGCTTTTTGATGATATATCATTAATCAAATGATGTGACATTTGATATTCTCTTTCCTCCCCTTTCGCTTCTCCAAGAAGAAGCTAATGTTTGTATACAAACATTTTTCTTCATTCATTTTTTTTTGTATTTCGGTGTCTCGCTCGTACAAGCAGGCTTTATTACGAGCAGATACACTTGAATGTCTGTCTCGTAAATGCTATCATTTAATAAAAGAGCGAGGAAAAATGTTGAACGAAAGCATTTTGCTTCTATGGTCCCAAAGAGACGTTTCCGGAAATCTGAAGAAGAACACGTGAGGGAAATCTTTCAATTTTGCTCGTTCGCTCGATAAATAATAAAGACACTTTATAAAAGATTGACGTCACACGCAAATATGTAGAATGCTTTCGTGCTTCGTGAGAGCAAAATTCAGTAGTTGGTAGACCTTGAAAAGTTTCAGTTTTAATAGATTGTGACGTTGTCTGAGATAAAGTCGACGACATACCACCAACCTAATTATTAGCGTTACTCCAAACGTGATAGCGGTTTCACCTGAGCTAGACAACATTTGACGAAGGCTAAACTTATTAAATTACAGCCAAAAAGTTTTCCTCATTGTTTGTGGTTTCTTCGTCGTCGTCGTCATCGCTTTTATCCGAATTTCATCTAATCTATCAAATAAAGCAAGAGCGTTGATAGAAGCGATCCCTAATTTCGTCGGGTATTTTGCTTTGGCAATGAAACTTTCAGGCATGTCATAACCATTAAATGTAATCTCATCCTGTTTACACTTTTATACAATATTAAATTAATTACAGTTTATCTCGTACGATAGATCAAAAAAAAAACAATGAATAAAAAAGGGAAAACTTTTCTTGTTACCTGGATTGCACGTGGCCAATTACAACTTTCCGGTGGTTTAATTTCAACTTCTGCATTGCTGTGAACCACGTTCGACAGAGTGCTGTCCGTTATGGATCCTGTTGTTGATGGACATTCGATTTCCTTTTGCTCATCTATATTGGGATACAGAAAAAAAGGGAACGATAACTTAATTTTACTTCAAAAAGGATCGTTTTTGTGGGTAATTTTCATCTTATCACATAAAAAAATTACTTCCGTTTCAATCGTAGATAAAGGATAAAGGTATCTAGAAATTTACTAGAGCCTTAAACGAACGTATTTGTTCGTCAACGTGTATTTGTCAATAACAGATTATAGGTTTCAAACTATTATCTATTCAATAGAGTTGGCAATTTTAAATTCATGTCTAGTTACAGATATTATATTGCTTTGATTGATAGTAAATTATCTAAATACATAGTATATTTAATTAACAGTTATTGATAAAGGCTTTGTATATTTACTTTTAGAGATAGAAATAATGATTCAAGTACTTATGTACAAGGATGATGTTTTACAACTAAAATAATGAAATTCAAGAAGCTCTCGTTAGCTTACTAAATATTGATAAATATAATTCTATAAATATCTATTTCTAATGAAGTTTATATAGCAACAAAACAATTTTCTTGGCATGAATATGAGTCTTGAAAAGTCTTCTTATATGCAGATATTAATCAATCCCTAGAAGGCAATAAAATTTAAAAGCTATCCTGTATGATGTAAAAACAATAAGTTAAAAGGTTTCCTGAGTTCATTAAAATTAAACTTGAGAAACTATCGATGAAGATCCAATTTCTTCTTATTTATTAATATAGTTTTACAATTCCTATTGAAAGTAGTTTTACTTTAATATTTTTATATTCAGATATCAAATCAAAATATGTTACTATTAAAATTTTAATTAGCTCATTATGATAGGACAACATCCATTTACGATGTAAGATAAACTAGGACATTTTTTGACCTCCACAAATTTAATATAACTTAGGTCGGATTTTAATGATGGCCCTCTTTTCGACGAAAAATTGCTTCCCCTGTCTTAAAGAAATATTTGTTTAAAAACAAATTCAAATTCAAATAGAAATTTTTGAAAAATTTTATAACTTTACTTTAAAATAAAAATAGATCAAAAAATCATGAAGCGCTTGAATATAAGGTGTTTTCTATTGTGAATTGAAGCAAAAAAAATTAGGGGAAGATGGGGTAATTTCAAACATGGGGCACCTTCAAACACCCCTATTATCTCTGTGTTCCGGTACATTTTCGTCGATCGGATCGGAAATTCCGTGACCCTTACCCTCCTCTAAATTCCGACCCCGTTAATGGATGGCACCTGGAAGCCTGTCTTTCTGTCTATACATTTATATACACTGTTTAAAATTGTTGTCGGACACCCAAAAAGGCAACGAGACAGACAAAATGGAAAACTTACACCTAGTAAATAGTATCCAGACAAAAATGAGGCATTACGGTAATACTACTAGGAATAATTAAGAGGAGCAAAGCACACGTATTGAAACTCAAACGACTTTTTAAAAAAAAATCAAATTTGAGTAATTTTTCTTTCAAAAATTTGAGAGCCTCATTTTTAAGATATGCAGGCTTTTGAAAAGATTACACTATCCCAATGGGTGTAAAATCTGAAATCTGCTAGTGATTCCCATTGGGTGTAAAATCTGAAATCTGCTAGTGATTTTCATTTTTAGTGTACCTATAATAATTATTTTAATTCTAATACAAACAAATACAGTGTAAATATACCTTATTTTACAATAATGTAAAAATTACATTGTTTTGTGCGGATACAAAATTAATTAACAATGTACAACGAAACGTATAATGAAGAGCCCCTTGGCCATTTATGGGAAATTAATTAATTATAATTATATTACATTATTAAAATTAGTGTTAATATGCGTCGATTGGTACAATCTCTCATTAACATCAACAAATATAAAACAAAGGAGAACATTTGATTACCCCGAGTATTTTTCGACAGCTTTTATCACAATGTAATTCCAAGAAAATGCCGTTTGAAGATGTCTATAATGTAATATTTAATCTTCTTTGCAAAACAAGACAAATAAACTGTCTTTTTTGTGGAAAATAATCCTTTATTTTAATTTTTCCTCGCTTGTAAGATTTATTTAGCAAACAGAAATTTGGTAAAAAAACAAAATCTTATACTTACCGATGTTATTGTACTGTGCAATGTCTATGGAGATGCTGGTACCTCGAGGACAATTCAGTGTAATGAATGCTCTTTCACAACCGGTTCGTCTAAATTGTCGCAATGTTTCCGACAATAATGCTGTAAAAACACACATACAAATAAAAAAAAAACACATTAAAGAGGATTAAAAATATTTTTCTCTTTCATATTTTAAAGCCTTTTAAATGGCATTAAATATTTAAATTATATCTCTGGACCGTTCAACGAGCAAAAATAATAGAAAATTATTTCGGTATGATTATTAAAAATTCAAAATGTAATGAAAATGTGCAAATATCGACTTAAAAAAAATATTCGAGTTAAATCAACAGTAAATAATTTTATGGAGATAATTAAAATACGAGCTGACGTCTGTTTGGGGTTTGCAAACTATTTCTAGGGGCACGAACACGGAAATAACAACCAGCGCAAATGTTATTAATTAAAATGCAAAACAATGAGAAATTTTAGACATGTCCGCTGTTGAGTTTCTAATAATTAAAATATTCGTTTTTCAGAATATCTCACTTGGCCATTAAAAGCGAATAGGGACTGATTTTCTGTCAGCTCATTGTTTGAAATTCAACTACTATATTTATGTCATTTTGCCACTCTTTTGAACTGGTATTTAATTTCAATGAACTTTTTGACATTTTAAGCCATAACGTCTATTTTATTAAATAAAATGGATGTCAATTACATTAGATAGCGTTGATTACTGGAAAATTCAGTTTGTAGTAATTTTCAACTATTTTACGTCAAATAGGTCAACCACTCGATGTCTAAAAACGGCGCCAATTAGTAATTCACAACGAAAAAGGTCGACATTTCTCGATTAAAATTCTGTTTTGTTTTTTGTCAATCTCTTATCATCTTGCCTCAATACAATTGTGCCAAAATTTTGAATCAAAGTATCGTGCTTCACTTTGAAAAATTCATGTATCGCAACCTAAAATATCTGCGACACACAATGAACATTTTTTAAAGGATCTACATTTTTTTTTTTTTTTTCAAATATTGAAATCTAAATTTTCTTTAAAAGTATGATAAAAAAATTTGCATGAGTTTTTCTGGAAAATATTAAATATTTTTTTATTATAAGAATTTTTAAATTCTTTAATTTTGGGAAAATAAATAAAAATCCAAAAAACAACATTTTGCTTTAAAAATAAACCTTTTAAAATTTACTTTAAAAATTTTGATTGAAGAATATTAACAAATAATTTGTTGTTTGTTTTTATCAACTTTTTTTTTTAAATAATTTTAATACAAATTTTAGTTTTTTTTTATAACTTTATAAAAATTGAAAAAAAGAAATTTTTGATAGCCGTAATTTTTAATTTTTCATGTCTCGCAGATATTTTGACTTTTGAGATATGCAATTTTTATAGAATACAAAATCACGAGAAACACAATATGAAAAAGGACAGCAACCACTACACTACTAGAGTCAAATTAAATTGAATTTCATTTTGGAAAAAGTGAACAAAAGAGTTGTATTTTTAAACAACAGACAAATTAATTAAATTCACAGGCAGCGCAGTACATCTTATGTTCGGATTGCATGATGTTTCCTTTAACTCTTACCAACTTTGTCTTACATAAGGCATGAAATGAAACGTGGCAGTGTGTGTGTGTAATTAAAAGAAAGAAAGTAAAGCGTCGGGAAATCTGGTTGTCGGAAAAAGGGGGTTTCGCTCTACCAAATTAATGTATGTGTCAAGCGAGAAAGAAAGACGGAATTTCGTTAAACAAACATAAAATACACACAAATATACATTCACTCACTTCGAGCGAGTAAGACAAAAATATGTCAGCTCTCAGCTAAAATAATTGAATAAAAATAAATGAGACTACTTAGTTTGCGGTAGAATGAAAATTAGGTGCCTTTTATTGTTATGACGTACAAGTGACTTGACTTGACGGCTGCGTTCGCAACAACATAGCCAAGAAAAAAAATGAGGAGGAATATTTTGTGAATTAATCAGTAAATGGAGTAAAATAAAAAGAGATTTCCATTTTTATTTGAAATTAAAGAAATGGAAACTAAATAATAATAATATTTAAATGGAACACGTGCGTTTTGTGGTCTTTTACCGTCAACCGATCGACAAACAGTCGAAATTTCTGTCAAAACTCATCATAAATGTGGCATGCAAAACATGAAAAATGTATTTTATATTATTTCAGTAAACATTGGGAGTGACGATCCCTCGATTTGATTGTGCTTCGTTGCTTTTATCTCTCGTGAGGTACACTACTTTTTGAAGAAAAACCCTTGTCAAATCAAATACACGTCATATACACACAGCACAAGCAGTTTTTATTTACCTTTGGGATCATCATAATATCAATATATTTAACTCTGGCAAGCAAAAAAAGGCGTTTCTCCGATAAAAGTAAAAAAGACTCTAGGAGGATTTGACGTCCTTTGTGTCGTTGCTCGTTTGGCAAACTTTTGTTCGTGTGTTATCGGTTTTTGAGAAAAGGACAAGCAACAAAAAAAAACAAGAGTGACAACAACGACAAAAAAAATTTAATATAAACAAAAATTTTTGGCTCTTGTAACCCGTTTTCTTATCGTTTCTTGTATCCATCCCTCTTCACACACTCAAACCAATTTCGAAACTGTATCAATATTTAAACTATAGTCAAAAAAAAAACTTTAAAGATATTTAAAGACTATTTCTCAAAAGAAAAACAATAAAAGAGGAGAATATTGATATGATCCTTTAGCTATTTCTACTGTTTATCTATTATTTATTTATTTGTGTGTGTGTCTTATATTTTCATTTGATTCGAAAGTTTTTTTTTGTTTTATTTTAGTTCATAGCACGCAGACGAAAAAAGCATCGAAAACACACCAAAAAACAAAACAAAACATCGGAATGAAATTGCGAACGATGAAAAAAGTTTTTCCGCTTCTGTCGCATACACACACAAAAATAATAGAAGAAGAGAAGTAAGCAAACAGACACACACACACTTTTAAAATGATATTTATCAATGTTTGTTTAACGACGATCATCATAAAATACTTTTCAGATTTTGCTGTATTGAAGTCATTTTTTTATTATCTTCAAAAGTTTGCAGCAAAAAATGATGAAGAAAACTTGAGGAAACAGACATATCATCGTTACATAAGCAAAGAAATGAATGTTTACGAAAGTACATTTTGATAACGATTATATGAGTCCTCTTGGAAAAAGTGTTTGTCCAAAAATAAAATAAAATTACGTTACATATTATTATTTTTTTTCAAGAAGAAAAAAATAGTAAATATGTTACGGTGTTCCATTGAGGAATTAAAAAAACTAAATTAATTAGATTTTTTTCTTCAGATTTTTCATTAATTATCAAGTTTTACAAGGTTCAAAGTAAATTTATGACATTCGATTTTTTTTAATTAGCTTATTTTTTATTTAGAGAGAATTTTTTTTTCACTTAAAGTCAAATATTTCGTAGGTAAGATTTTTCGTCGAAAAAAAATATATTAAATTATTTTTTTTAAGTTAAAAAAATTATCTGTATTTGATTTTTTTTTTAATAAATTATTTAAATATTTTTTATTTTATTGATTTATTTGAAACAAAATGATTTTTTTTTATTTTAACATTTACCTAATTGACCAAGAAAAAAATGTTATTTTTAGATGAACAAAAAAAAAAATTCCTTTAAAAAATAGGAAAATGTCAACTTAAAAAAACTTTTTTTGCTCCCCAATTTATTTTTATTTAAATTTAGGACATTATTATTAAGTTTCATGAACAAAAAAAATATCTTTAAAGAGACGATGAAATGACGATAATAATACCAATTAATGGTTTGGAACGAGATTTTGACAATTTTATTAACGTAATTCCGTGAAACAAGATGAAAGACTGTTTTTTACAATTTCCTGGAGGGATCTACATCTCAATTTTTTACATTTTTTTTCGTACTCATCTTTCCTCCGTTTCTCTATATCTTTTAAACGGATGACACAATTTGATGAATTGCACGTAGAAAATTGAAAAGATTTTTGATATTTTTTTTTGCGTGAGAGTATCGCTTTGCTTTTTGTTTGTCTTCAATGAAGCTTTGCATTCCTCCATGATGAATTGCTTCACGACGAGGCGCAAAAAAAAAAGTTTTCCAATATCTTCACTAACACAATCGTTTTCGCATAAACACTTGACATTTTATCGACTTTGTCATACCCGAGCGCACACTAGACACAACTCATCCGAGAAACAAAAAAAAAACTCGAAAAATAATCGAACAAAAAATTGGTATTCACTTGGCAAGAAGAACGATCTTCTTTTGTTTCATTTTTTTTTACAAGATTATAATCGAACCCTTTTTAATTTTGTTTCCTTTTTTTTTGAGAAGAGAAATTAAATTATCTCAAGTGTCGCGTGTGGACACGCCTGGTTGCTCGTTTTCTATGGGATTTCCGTTTCGAATAACAAATGTTCAAAAGTCACCTATTTCCCGGAAAAAAAAGTTGTTGTTACGCTTCCTAACACAATTTGTGTTACTATAGTCGTGGAAGTTGGAGGTGACTAAATTTTTGATTGAGTAAACAAAGTTTGTGATCGAAACGTGACAAAAATCAAATCAAGTTGCTGAATACATTAAAATGTTGTTTTATTAGTAAATTGAAAAACAATCTTTCGGGAAATATGCGTGTCACTCGAGAAAAGGTGCGTGTTGATGATGGGTGTTTACTATTAATAGGATTACATGCCAAAAAACGGAGGTATTTTAATCGTTTTTGGAATTTGGTGAAATCCCCTGGAAACGGTTGCCGAGACACAATTAATTAGCACCGCAAACTCGAGGCAAAAGTTTCAAAATGCCATAATCCGAATTTAAAATGAAAAATTCATCAACCGTTTAGGAATCCTTTTAATCCTATGCTATTGCTCTGTAGGATTGCTAGTTAGCGCGCTGAATACGAAAAAAAACGACAACGAAAACACCATCACTTGTTGTTTGTTTAATTACCCAATTATTTACATAATAAATCTCCGAGAGCTGCTGCTTCCTCGTTCTTCATGCTGTGTCGTTGTGGTCTGTCGACTTGTTTGTTTTTTCAGCTGTATCATAAATATGAACTTTTACTATAAATAGTTGGAGGTATTTATAACAAACACCATTATTTTTGTCTATTCTTTCATACGTCCCTTCCTCTGTGCCGACGAAAATTTATGTCACGAACGAAAGGAAAATAAACTCGACAATAATAAATTCCTTAATCCGCTCTGCTTTTTAATCCGAGAAATTTAATTATATATTTTTTAATATTTTTTTAATAAATAAATCTCTCAATTTTTCGGGGAATGTTTTATTGCGAGAAAAAGGACCAAAATGGTCGTCTGGCAGAACATGACATTAATTAAAAGTTGTAACCCAGAGAAAAAAATGATTTTTCTCTTGACAAAAGGATTACACATTTTTCGATTGCTTTTTTGTCAGTCATATGCAGCAACAACGGTCAATGTATGGAAAAACCCATTATTTTTCGTGATAATGTGTCACAACTCATCGTCATCTATCAGCCGTGCAAGACACGAAATTAAATTATCATCATTGTGACAGTTGCAAAGTAAACAGAGAATATGCGTACAGTTTTAAAATATTCACCCAAATTACACAAGTCGACGTGTTTGTGTGTGACAAAAGTGTAAATTTGCACACGATATTAATATTAATAAGAAGAGAAGAGTAATTTAATGTACACATGAAGCTTAACTAGATTTCTTGTTTGTTTCGCCAACGCATGGATATTATCCTAACAAGCCGCTACAGTCAGAATTCAAAAAAGGTGGACAAAGTTGAACATTTTTTTTGAGGGTTGAATTAAAAGTACTTATTTATACGATTTTAGAGAGGTCTTGAAGTATCTGAAAATGAACAAGCTCAAGTTAAACGTGAATAAGACAAAATGTAAAGTGATCGGAGTTGAAAGAGATGATAACGTATTGAATTTTGAAAACTGTGATATTGAAATCATGAAAGAGACAAATCGATGACAAATTGAATTTGAAAAAGAATGCAGAACATGTACAGAAAAAAATGTTTAATTGCTCGAATCATTGTAAGATGAATCTGATATCAACAACAACAACCAAGAACAATTTGAAGAAATAATTTTCATAGCTCGAAGATCAGTAAATCCTTATCCTGGTATAGTCAAAAATTAGAATCTGTGATCAAGGCTTTTAAAACTGTGAATAAAGTGTGATGAATGGTGTTTATATGACCCAAATGTGACAAGTTTCTGAGAAATTTTTATGAATTTCGGTATTCATCAGCTGGGACTCATCACATTTGGGTCATCTTAACACCATTCTTCGCAGTTTTTAAAAGCCTCGTTCACCGAATTTGAATTTCGACTGTACCGCTAGATGTAATAGATTTACTGATCTTCAACTATGTAGCCGATAGACGAAGACAACAATGTCCCATATGGTTTACAATTTATACATAACTTTACGCTGTTAATATTATCTGTCTTGTTTATATCTCGCACAGCAGCATTACAAAGGAGCTGTTGATGAAGGTTATGTTCCGCACAAATAGCTAACACCTCACACACAAACACACGTACAGACATATACGCAAAAATTCCATTAAATTCTAGTAGAAGATCCAGCTGGAATGCCTGAGTAGTTATTTCAAAAAGGTAATGTGATTACGTGCGTTCGTGTGCGAGACGAGAACGTTGCGGTGTTGATCTACGAAATCCGGTGGGGAAGAGGAAATACAAATGATAAGCTGTAGTGTTCAGTATATATGGGATGAGAATGAGATGAAAGATTTCCATAAAGATAGCTCGGGAAAAAAATATCTCAAACAAGTCGTATTTTTAGATGTAAAATAAATAAAATGAGGATATCTTTGATCATTCATAAAACGAATTACGTGTTAGTTGAGGTCGGATTTAAATTTAATATTTTTTTTGTGTGGTTGTTGTTGGTGGCGGTGAGAAAGATAAATAGAAATTGTTCGGATACATTTTTATCAAAGTAGGGAAAAATGCCGTAAATTTTAAGAGAAATACGATAAATTTTTATACACGTGAACGGCATGACGATCAACAGGAAATTTGAGATACCGAGAGTGGAGACCATCAATTATACGGAATGTCACCTTGAACAGTGATTTTCTCTACTTATCGAATTACGATGGAATTATTCAAATATTTTTTTTTAAATAAAAAAAACTTTAAACTTTATTTAAAAATAAAAATAACGCGTTTCGAAAAAAAATTTCATGAACAAAATTAATTAAGCTTTTTAACCGTTCACACATCACCTCATTAAAATGAAAAATAATTGGTCTTTAGTCTCCATTTACGAAAAATAAAAAGAGGTGCAAAATCGATTTAAAATTATGGCATGATTAAATACCATAAATTCCATTCATGTCGCCGTTTTAATCAAAAACGACATTTATGGGATAAAACTACTCGCCATTACACTTTTTGCGTTTTTTTTTAATATGCATCACATCACTTTTATACGAAAAAAAGGCTTTGCATTCCAGAATTTTTTTTTGTGTGCCGGAGATGGTGTTATTTTATGACATAACACTCCATTTTATACGTGACGCGTCGCTGTGTGTGTGGTTCCAGCCGAGCGTGTCGATGGCATGCATGCCTCGCAATGAATGGCACAAGAAAGGTGTGTGACAAAACTTAAATCGAGCGAAAAGCAATCAATATAAAATGTGTGGATGTTAGGTGTTAAAGCCGACGAGGATAAATGTAACACAAACAAGAAAGTAGCTGTAACTGCAGATGAAGGCAGGAAATTCACTTCAAAAGTGGGTCAGAGTTCCGTTTGTCTGCGTACGATGCAGATTAAATGCAAAAATATTTAAAATAAAAAAAAACGAGAGACTGCAAAGTGTCCAACCACAAAAACAGAAGAAAAACGAGAATTAAAACCATTCGTTAAAACCATTAGCTTGACCGCATTTTAATGTGTTTAGCTTGAATTTTTTTTCTAATTTTCCACTAGTCTATACGCTACTAAGGAGACTCTAATTTTCCACGAATTTTCATTTTTCACGCAAAAAACAACCATTTAAAATTTTCCGATGGTTATTTTTTTTAAGTATTGAATTCGTCTTTTGCTAATTCAATATTAAGGGATTGAATTAGCAAATGGCAAAATGACGCGACACCCAGACAGACAAAGTCCCGAGCACAAAACCAAATTTTAAAATAAATTATTTAGAAATGCAGTAAAAAAAAAGTTAAAATTACAAGAGAGTTATTATTAGAGATAACGTTTACCTAATGGATCGACTCGTATCTCAAAGTAGTCGTCTGCTGCCGCATGTACAGTAGTTGATGTGGAAATAATTGATAAAATCAATAGTAATGTAATTTTATTATTATTACAACTACCACTATTAGTGTTACTATTTGTACTAGGAGGATATTTGTTATTATTTGCTGATGATGCAGTATCGACAGCGGCGGCCAGCACTCCGGATTTCACTCTATTTTCATCATCGTCATGTGATGATGTACCCGTTATTCGATTATTGTTGGTGTAATAATAATGAAAACATTGATTCATCCACTTGGTTAAACTCATTTCACTCAATTCACTTTATTAGATTGCCTTTCACTGCTACTTTGTGCGATGCGGTTGAAATAGTTGCTTCACTTTACGACTACTATTATTATAATACTTGACTAAAATAAAATTTTTCAACTGATGAATGATGACTTTTATCATTTTTTTCATCTCATGATTTTTTTTTTATTTTTTCTACGACCCTGTTTTCGCTCGTAGCTCAACTAGTACGAGCATTTTTTCGCCATCCATGCAATTTATAACATCCATCTGAATTTTATATGCGCACGATATCATCAAGAGAGAAAAATTTCATCACAATTTAACATCGCATGAATGTTTGTTTAGCTCTAATAAAATTTATAACCATAAATTCACTATATAGTAGCGATCTATACATTGAAATGTTTGTCTAAAAAATTTGCCGATAATAAATTGTGTCGGTAGATATGCGAAGGAAAAAAAAATGAACGGAAACTGTAAATATTCCACTTCATTGAAAGCCAAATCAGGCTGCGGCATTCACTGGAATCTACTATCATAATATTTGTGTGTGAATATCATTAATATTATTATTTTATTACTGTGTCGTTCTATGTCGCCAATAAAAATATCATCCAAGAGACTAGTGAAAAAATGCACACGAAAAAAAATAAAAAAAGCTTAATGACATTAATTATGAATATTTTATTTGCAAATTTGAGTCAATATTATGGCGAAATTGCTGATTTATTGAAATAAATTGTGTTAGTTTTTTGTTGACAGAAAAACATTCGCCAAATTAAGAGATAAACTTTAATGTTTTTTTTTTCATACAAATGAGACAGAAATTTTAGAAAAACAATAATTTTATGGACTGCAACGGGCTAAAAAAAACATTTTTTTTGTAAAAAAATTCAATGAAAGCCAACCAGAAATTGATAATCCCTGAGGCAAAAAACAGTAAAATTTAATGACGTAATCCGATCAGAAAAAAAGAAAAATATTTATTTATTTTTTACAATGAAAAAAAAAAGATTATTTTTGCTGGAATGAACATAAAAGCGATACATTTTCAATAAAATGTACGGTAAAAGAGCATTAATGACAAATGTTTGTGAATGCTTTCGAAACTTTTCCACACCAAACAAAAACCTTTAGAATTTAATGTCGTCGCCTGCACTTTGCTGCTCTTAATTTATTTATTTATTTTCTTCTTCTTTGATTTAATTCAATGGGGGTGGCTTTTAAATTAAGTTATAAAATAAAAAGGAAAACACTTTAACTCAGACTGCTCCGTAGACAACAAGAAACTTGATGACATTTTGGGTAAAATGAATTAATGATAATTGGCTAATGGTTGAATGAGCGCAGTCGAGAAAAAAAATTGAATAAAAAACGTAATAAATGGCAAGTAATTAATTATCATTATGTTGAAAGGTTCCTTCTCAAAATAAAAAAAAAACTTAACATCAAAAAAAAAGTAGTACAACTTCCGTGGTGTTATAAAAAATGACAAATTAAAAAGAGGGCCTTAGAAAAACGACCCGCTTTTGATCGATGAGACAGCATAAATGTGATTTAAAGCGAACATTTAATAATAATAATAATAAGATTTCTCGTTTATTTCTTGCACAGCAACACCATCAAGGACGAACATGTATCTTTATGAAAAACATTTTATTGAAAATATGTTATTTTTTTATTAGAGGAACCAATAAATCACTCGCAACATAAAATGGGTTAGGCTCTGGTTTGGCAATTGGCAGAACATGAACACGACACAATTTCTATTTCCCGCAATTTATTTTCGAGTTGCGAACATTATTATTATTATTCGTCGAAATTTTCAGCAAAAATGTATTTTTTTTTTGTTTAAAATATTTAATGATTTTTTTTTTTATTTTAGGCTTTTAAAAAGCGAATGTCGTCATCAAATTTCATATTTATTCATCTTTTCAAGGAGAAACAGCAGATTAATTGATGTCAATCATCAAGCCATGCGTTTGACATTGATATCGCACATTTGTTGGCGACATGACATTTTGAGCTCTTTTCTAACATCATGTTACATTTTATTATTTATTATCATGTACAAACTTTTTAGACAAATATTTGAGCGTTTTTCCAACTTTTGTTCAATTTTATTAAATTTCATACATTTCTCCCCGGAGCGAGGACAATACATTTATTTTTAATAATAATATTTTTATTGATAAATGCACTTCACATTCACTTACGAGACAATATTTTCTTGTCTTGTATTTTTTTTTTATTTTTCTTTATTTATTGTATTATAACTTTTTTCTTGTTATCGTCTGCGTGAGTGTGTCTGAAAGACGAAATTCACTAAATAAATAATTCTCTGCTACAATATTTTTTTCTCTTCGTTTAATATCTCGCAAAACATATTTTTGCAATTGCTCCTTGTTTTCTTTCACTTATCTTGTTTGTTGTCTCGTATTATTTTATTTACTCTCCAACAACAAAATACTAATAATAATAGCAATATACGTCACATCCCATGTGTTTGAAGGAGCTTCGCATGTCGTCGTTTATTTTGAATTATTTATTGATGATGCAGCTCCTTTTCAAAAGACTTTTATAATTTATTTTGCTTTGCCTTTTAAAACTTGCGAAACCCTTTTTCTTTATTTCACATGCTTGTCATGCATTTAAAATATTCTTTTTGTGCTTTTTTTTCTTTGTGTGTTAGTGGAACACATGAAAATATCTCACTTTCTTCTCTCTATAACGGCATAATATAATCCATTTTGTCATTCCGAACGTGCAATTCATGCATTTGTACGGCGCGCAAGACAATGTAATTATGCAATTTTGCTAAACTCTTTCTTTTGCTCCTTTTTAAACTGCTTCACAGTAAGAGCTTTCTTTCCGAATTATGTCAAACACATTACACGCGCAACTATGAACTGATCCAGAATACATCTTGTTGTTCATCCTAAAGTTGTTGGTCCACAGAAAGGGAGGCAAATATGTTTGTGTTTAAGTTTTTTGGGCACACATTCTCTCGCATGCACTGCGAAGGGATGCTCGTACACAAATTGAGCATAAAATTGAGAGCGAAAGCCGAAGAAGAAGATGTACAAGAATATTATACAACTCAATTCGGATGTATCACAATGGAATAACATCATTTGCCACCCCAAGCAGTCGGTAGACGACGTTCTTTCGTGTGTTGGCGTTGTAATGAAGGGAGGAGAAATTGCGGGAACATTACTGTGTAAAGTAGGGGAATGGAAAATTTTTGAGTGGCTTTGCGATGTTTTATGTTTTGTTCGCATAAATTTAAATTTTGTAGCACGTTGATCGTTACAAGTGGAGACGACTTGTTGTTTATTACAGTTTTCATATCATTAAAATTTTGGTGTAAAAATTATACAGAAAATTACCGTGATGTAAATAATTTATATGGAAATCCGTTATGAAATTAAATTAATTTTAGATTTAAAAGAAAATATATTTTTTTTAATTTTTGAATAACTTTAGATATTTTGAGAATTTTTAAATCATTTTTAAAATAATATTTAATCAATTATAAATTATTTTGAATACCTAAATTAAATATTTTTGATTAAAAAATATAAAAATATTCATTAAATTTGATTAATTAAAAATATTAATTAAATTATAATTTCATTTAATTTTTTATTCAAAAAATTATATTACGGTACTTGTTGAACCAATATCGTTAAAAATTTACAGAGCTCCTGTAAAGCAATAATAATAAAATTTAAACCACAATTAAAAATTTTCAATAATATTACATATTCTTTTTTATTTCATACAACAAAGAGAATTGAATGCCAATGAACAGATTTTCAGTATTAAAAAAAAATTTAATCCATCGATCAATTAATTATTGAACAACACTTCATTATTTTTTCATGCATTAATTTTCAATGATTTCCAGTTAATTTGGTGTCATTTATCTGTATCTCAGGATTAAAGTAATTTCAACATATTTTTAATTAACTGAAAGTTTTTTTTATGGTTAATTTACAAAAAAAAAGTAGGTTACCAAGCAATAAATATTAAAAGTGAACTAAAAGCCGTGTCAAGTGTTTTATTTTCAAATAATTTGTTAGTTATTATCATTAGCATAAAAACAGAACGATCTTTATAAATAACTTGATGACCCTGCATAACCCACCGTATAAAATAATTAGTTGCGGTAACGATATATTTGGCCTGATGGCATCATAAAATAATAAATTCATAATTCTCGTAGCATAAATTAATGCTTTTCATAAATTCATTGCAAATTTTCTGCTTTGTTATGTCCGTTAGTGCCAACTGAGAGGCGTCCCATATTTATTTTGAACATATAATAATAAATATTTGTCTGACAAATGAAAATGTGATTTTTGACATGTTTCGTCTGTGTGCTTAGTGAGTGCTAAAAAACCTTATTATCACTCGACAATAGCACTAAAACTAAAAGCGGCGACGCGGAATGTCATGACACAGGCAGAAAAACCAAAAGAGAATTCCGATAATGAAAAGTTCTAACTTTTTTTTTGTTGTTTCGAAATAAATGGAATTTTTCATCAATAGCTCATCGGTGGCACAGCTGACAGAGGAAAAAATGTCATCAATGCACACAAATACAAAAAAAGAGACTAATATTGACCTTTTTCTGATGCGATTTTCTGGCAAAAGGGGGACACAAATAAGAGCAAATATTATTATGTGGGAATAATGCACATGTACAAACCATTAATTTTACTTCGATTTGCTATCATCATCATGCTTTTTAGCTTTGCATATTTTAATGAATGAATGCAAAAAAATTTTTTTAGTATGCTTTAGGCAATTTTAGTGCATGGTGCCAAGAATACAATCTCCAAGCAGTTGTCTGCATAATTCTTTTTTTTTTGAACTGCACAAGAGTGTATCAGAAAAATTTTGCATAATCTGTCACAATATAAAAGAGAGTATTTCAGTGCAGTGCCATCACTGCAAAAAATCCATGTTTCGCAAACTAAAATATTTTGTGAGACATAAAAATTTTCAAGATTAGGTTTTAACCAACAAAAAGATTGTAAAATGGAGCAACATTTTTAGAATGTTCATTAGGACGAATTTTCAGTTTGTGTATTGGGTCAAAATTTTAGAATATGCATTGGGGTGAAATATCCATGGCCCTTAGCATATTCTGAAATTGGCCCCAATTTTTTCTAATGCACATTTTAAATTTTTTGCCACAATATACAATATTTTTGTTGGTTCGTACCAAATTTTCATATCTCGCAGATATTTTGGCTTGCGAAAAATATTTTTTTGTAGTTCGGCAGGCAGGAAGTTCGTCCGCTGTATCTCATTCGACTTTTTTTGTTTTAATTTATTTTTCATTGTCTATAAACTTTATTTCTTTTCTTCTTTTATTTTTTCCATAAATACATAATTCAAAAAAATATATTCAGTGTTTTATTATTAATTCGTCTCTTGGTACGGAAAAATTCGAGAGGGACTCAGCTTTCAACGATAAAATCTCGAGGGCCATCAAAAAGTTGACAAAGTCGACCACCGTTTAAAGTTAAAATCGTCGCTCTTTAATTATATTCATTGCACAATGAGTCACTTCATCACTCTTTGGGTACTTTTTGCTTTTTTATTCCCTCTCGCTTTCGTCTTGTTATACGTATTCATTATAAAGTCAGTCTTGAGGAAAATTTCTCGTAATTTGTCTACAGATATCATCATCATCACCATCAAGATAATTATGATGTTTTCTTTTGCTGCCTTCCACCGTGTGCACCGTGGATGAATGAATGATGAAGCAACCTTCACTGTACATTTGTTCGTGCATTGTTTCACGAAAAGAAATAAAACGAGAAAAAAAAGAAGAATTGACACGACGAATGGTAAGACATACGAGCTACGACAACGACGTTATCCCTTTATCCTTTTACATTTCACCACATTTTGTGGTATTAGGTTTCTTTTGTTCCCATTTAGTGTCAAGAACTGAGCGACGTTTTGCCTTTGTTCACGACAAGCGACAAATAAACTCAAAAATAAACAACATTCTGTACACAAAATGTAGTTGGAGAGCAAAATGACTAACTTTGCCAAATTATTGTACAAGCACTTGCAATTATGTGTTTCAACTTTGGGTCCATAGCGTATATGGTGTAACAGAGCCAAGCCCAGACAAAACTCGAGAAAACCGACAAAACTAATTTGGTTAAATATTAAATTACAGAATTCGTCTTGACAGCACGAAGATATTGACTTTTCCTCTTTTTTTTTTACTTCGAAGTTGTTTTTTTCTCAGGCGTTGTTAAACTTTGTCTTTTGCTTGCCGACAAATTTTTTGGGATGTTAGTGAATGAAAGACAGGTAAGCTGTTTAAATAATCGATTTACGGTTATTTTTATATATCTTTGCCGTAAATAATGGACGAGGAAACTTTTATTTTCGAATCATGTAATAGAGTTAATTTTAGCATTGAATTAACTTTGCTTCGTTAAATCTGTTGGATTCTTGAAAAAAAAAATGCTAACTTGATGTTTTTTTTATCACATTTCGAAAAAAAAAATATTCTACCGGTGGGCCAGTTGGTAAAAAAATAAAATAAAATTGATAAAGAAATGAAAAAAATCCAAAAAATCAAAAAGTTCAAAAAATTTTTTTAATTCTTTAAAAAAATTAAAAAAAAAACCACGTGGTTAATTTTTTTAAAATATTTGATAAAAAACTTGAAATAAACCACGTGGTTAATTTTTTTTCATTCAGTAAAAATTTTAAAAATTCACCTGGCTTGGAAAATTTTAAAATTTAATTTAATTAAAATTAAAAACTTGTTTACGAAATGCGGTACAATCGTTGATCGTTCACTGAGCGACAACCTTTCATATAAATTTCTCATATGTCTTAAAGATTTCTCAATGGTTATTTCAAAAGTTCCTCAGAGAAATGAAACAATAATGGCTTTAGCTTCTATTAAGCTTCCGGCAATAAATTGCGCGTGATTAAATGGAACATCGTTAAAATTCAACCCAAAATAGATCAAAATTGGTGCTGCTCATGATGTTTATAAATATTTACATTCAGCTTAAGTCTATTTGATTTTTTTCTTGTATGCCAAAAATTTGTGTTGCTGTAAGAGTAAACAACATACATTTCGTAAATTAAAATTGCTTTGTGTGTGCGAGTATTGTTGCCTTTTGCTATAATACTTAATTTTATATTACTTGCACGTTTGCAGTTTACAACTTCTCTTGGGACTATTTTGGGATGAAATTTTGCTCCACTTTTATTTTTCTCTCGTTGCTCGTTGTACTTGAACTAGAAACGTAAATGTTTATCTTAATATGATTATGTTCTCTATTTTCCAGCAGCAAAATAAAAAAAAAATGTAACTTTTTAAATTGACTCGAGGGAGAAGCAAATGTCTAGAGGTCGTCGTGAGGCATCAACGTCGAAGGTTGATGAGATAAATAAATATAAAAGGATTTTCAACAGAAAACGGTTTACATTTCAAATGAAAGTAAAATAGTTTTATCTAAATTGAAGCTATTACGGATGATAGTGCACCAATTATTTCACCAATTGGCAATCCAATGTGTTGACTTTTCCAAAAAGCAATTATTGTCATTGTGAAAAATTCCGTCGAATTTAGGGTTACATACGTTTGACATTCGTTTTGTTTAGCGATCACGTTTAGTTAACACATGAACCGAAGTTTGCGAAACCATTCATGAATGAAAATTAATGGTGTCTGATTGATTTTCCGGGAAATTTATACAAAAGCGAAGTCGTGTGCTCACTGACAGGCGGATTTTAGATATGCACGTTGCGTATTTGGAGTAACAATTCGTGCGTAAAAATAACAATTATAACTGAATCAGTAGAGTGTATGATATGTATTTCAAATGGTCAATATATGTCGATTGTGAAAAGTAAATTGATCGATTGAAATTGAACCAATTCGTTAAAAAATAAAGGAACGTGAGGTAGCTCCGGCACGACCTTCAAAGAGATTGAAAACATTAATCATACAGCAAAAAATTTTATAAATGAATTGATGAAAATTTTGTTTCATATATTTCGTTAAATAGATCAAAATTTATCGACATTCTTTGCAAAATACAAAATTTCTGTTGAAAATGAGAGGAAGACAAAGTTTCTAACCTAAATAGTTTCATCGAATATACGCCATTATAAATATTTCTTGTGGCTATTTCTGGCACCAGTTTGCATTCCTTCCTCATTTTCTTATCTTCTTAGTACTTGTCAAGTATTTTAGTCCACAAAATCAATGAATAACATTAAAGGAATAACTCACAGAGATTTCAATGAGAATCACTCAAGTATGCGTTGTGGTTTATCATTTTGGTAATTTTTGAGATAATGAAGTCTCTTACAAGAACTCAGTGGGACGAAATTGCTTGATTTTAATTATGAGAACTCGAAAGACTCTCAAATACTAATCTTGACTATTCCCCTTGTTCGGGAGCTACACATCTAAATGTTTTGCTACACAAAAGAATGTTGTCCATTTTAAAGCCAAACTAAAGAAAATCTTGACTAACGACCAGGCGCGTAACGTCATAGGGTGCTGCGGGGGGCATTTTTTTCATTCGGTAAAATAAATAAAATTTTAAAATATTTCTTATGAAAATTAGAAAAGCTATGGCTGTTTTGTAATCTAAGTGCGTCCGTTTTTTCCTAATAATGATATCATTAAAATAATGCTTCTTAAAAGGGGAGCAAATCTTGAACATCAAAGAAATTGTTGTCCATTATATTTAAAATGCCATCATCGCCATGAAATATCATTATAAGCTGCAATGAACGGAATTGTTGTTGTATTATGATATCATTTCTGTTACGCTTTCAACGCATTAAATAAGTACAACAATAACATCAGTGTTCCTCCAACATACCCGAGTAATTATTAGACTGAGCTCCCTTTTATTTATAATTCTCTATGTGAAAGCATTCAATGGAGCCATGCGTGTGTCGGTCAAAGTGGAGTACTGCTGATGATGTCAGAGGCACAAAGCTTGTTGTACATGCCAAAATTTATTCATTGTTCTGCACTCCACTGTTAGCTATCATTATTATTATTTTAACATTTACTAAACGACTTTATTGGTTGTGTTAAAATACATCGACTGTACCCTCATTTGTTATACGAGATTATGTAGGAAACATTTTATTATTATTATTATGGTAAGAATTAAATTGTGATATATTGTGTCATCATAATGATCTCGAGCCACCCATATTATCAGAGTATCTGATGAATTGCATTCATTAAATTTCTAATGATGTCCAATTTTACATAAATTTGGCGAATAAAAAACCTCAATCAAAAAAATGACAAATTGAGGTAAAACTGTTAATTGATAAAAAACAAGCAAAAAAAAAATCCTGAAGGAATTTATTTTTATCAATTTCTTAGTTAATGATGACAAAGTAATTTATCAATTCAACAACAAACGCTTATTCACGTCACAAGTTCCCAATCAACTAACTTTATTATTTATTTATGCAGATTGAGTTAGTCCCACATACACAGGTATTCTCGACAATGACAATCGGCGACGCATCACCTGATAAACCAAGCAAGCGACTCCAACCCGCAACGCTGTATGGAAAACATTTTCTAAAATAAATTATTGCCATGGTTCACCATAATAAACTTAATTTTGTGTCTTTTTAAGATATTCCAGTCATTCATCTTCCTTTTTTTTGTTGGTGTGCGTGTGTGTGACATTCATCGTCGTCGTCGTCGTAATCAAACACACGAAAAAGCGCGGAAAAAGAAAAAAAAGCGAAGAAATAATAAAATAATATAAGGGAACGCCGCCATATGATGAACCATTATTATCATTATTATTATTCTAGCGGGAGAATAAAAGGAGGAAACGAAAATCAATAATCATCGTAATAAAATTAAAGCACCTTAATCTGTATTATTACATCCGCGAAGTTACTTTGCTCGATATATTGAAAAGCCATTACACACGAAAAAAAAAACATTTTATGGGCGATTTTTATTCACGACTGGTTCGGTGACGCGACAATTTTCTAAAGGGAAATCAAACGAATGAAAGAGAAAATTGCCGAAGAATGGATCTATTGTCCGCTTGTTGTACTCCGAAATGAAAATGTACAATAAATAATTGGAAGGAAACTCTAAAGTCTCGAATTCGTTGAATTGGAGGAATAAAAGAAAAGAAGAATTACGACAGAAAAGAAAAGTTTCTTGCGTATCAGCGTGACATGGTTATCGGGTTTCAATGAATAAGTTTTTTTTTTATTTTAAACTCAATTTTACATTGAAGAAGTCAAAAGGACATTTTTAATCGATGTTTAACAAAAAATTCTAAAATTTTTATTTTATTTTATGAAGGCGTTTAAATTTCTTTGGTAATTTCATTAAATTTATCATAAAAATATTTGGTGCATACAAAAAATTTTCAAAAAATCATAAATAAAAAATGACTAAACTTGATTTGATTCGTATATTAAAATTAAGATGAAAACAAATAAGGTCACGTGACCAACCTTTTTCACAAAGGTTCGATATTTTATATAATTTTAATTGAAATTAATTTGATAAAAATTGGTTATTATTTTTAACGTTAATAATATAAATTAAAAAAGTCAAAATAAAAAAAAATTACATTAAAAAAAAAAAAAAATCAAAGATGCAATTTCCTCCTCCAAAGTTCAATTTATAGTTTTTATTAATCTTTTATTTCATCCGGAAATTTCCTCGACGATTTGCTCCTAACAATGATATATTGAAGCAGTTAAGCGACACGAAAAAAGCAGTTGGAAAATTTGCACAGAATTTTGGAAAGCGATGGGCGATGTGTAAATTTCTTACAATTCGGTACGTTTCGAAATTGCTAAAGGAGATTCAATATTACAATTTTTGGACAAAGTTTTCAATGCCTTTGCGGAAAAGGTATCATCAAAGAATGTATATCTAATTTATCCGCTTCTGTTTATACACACAAAAAAGGCGTTGTCGCAATTTGAAATTTTTATTTCATTTTAATTCGAAAAGAATAAATTCCTTCGTAAGTTTTTTTATTCATTTAGTAAAATTTGAAGTAAAAACATTTTTTTTTGCAAAAATTTGTCAAATATTATAAAAAATAACTAAATAAAAAAAATAAAATAAAAAACACAAATTAAAAAAAGATAAATTAATTGAATTTTGAAAGATTCTTAAACTTCAGCTTTATTCAAGTTTGAAATTAAGTCTTGTTAAATCTTGTTTTTTTGTCGTAACTTAAAAGTTTTCGGTATTTGAAAAAGAAATTAATATTTTTTTTTCAAATAATTTATCATATCTTAAAAATAAATTGTCATGCTGCGAAAAACATTTTTGGAACATTGCGCGTTACATGTATGATTTTTTTTTAGCAAAAACCAAAAAAAAACTGATGAGTATTGATTTCTCAAAAAAATATTAAAAATGCTCACAAAGTAATTTATCACAAAGAAACCAAACTTTTATTAATCTTTGACTCAAACTCAATCAAACACAATTTTTCTGATGACGATTCCTCGTAACAAAAGAAAAAAAATGATAAAATTATTATCACCTCCAGTTTTACGACACGAAAAAAGCACAAACCAACACGCACAGAAAAAACATGTGTAATACACAAGGTACGTGCATGAAACAGGTAATCTCATTATTATATTACCTTTTTGGACAATACAATGGCGCGCGCGAAAGGTATCATCAAAGAAATCTATAAAAATTTATCGGCGCTTCTGTTATTATTATATTCGTTTTTGAGAGGGGAATTTCATGGTCATAATAAGGCGATTAAAAATATATTTCTCTCGCATCGCTAACGTGTCGACAAAGTATTAATAAAATAAAAGACGACGAGGAAAATTTGAACAAACATCTTTTCGTCTTCTTCTAGTTCGCCATCAGTTTAGTGGTAGTGATAATAAAGTAGAAGAACAGAAAAAAATGTAATTTCATTGTAATGGCTTCATAAAAGATGGTGAGAGATATGAAAGATATGAAAAAAAATAGAATAATAATATAAAAATGAAGCGAAAAGCAAATGTTAGACGATGAGGAGGAGGAAGTAAAACTCCTTTTCTAAGGCTAAATTAACGAATGGGAAATGATTGTTTTTCTTTTATGATCGTACGTTCAAGTGTATGCCGCACTCCGAATGGCTCTACTTTAGAAAATTAATTTCCTGATGAATTTTCAATCTATATATTTTCTTTTATAATTTTATGTTTTTCCTCGTGTAAGACCCACACAGAGAAGATTATAAATGAAAATTGAATAGACGTATTTGTCTTGAATTAAAATTACTGGTGCTTCGTAGACAAACATCGTACAGAATATTGCTTAAAGTACTTTTTCCAAATATAATAATAGTGCAAACATCCTTTTTTGTTCTTCTGCTAGTGCAAACTACTTTAAATCGTATACATAAATTTTCTCTCCCGTGGAAAATTATACCGACAACAGGAAGAGAGTTTCCATAATTGTGCAATTTTTCTCTTTTTCTCCGTTTCCTCTCGCTCTCGCTGCTGCTTTTTTATACATTTCACGTAGAAAATTCATTGAAATATAACGTGATGATGCAAAATGCTCTCAGTATCATCCTGATATCAATATGACACGAAATGCAACCATCTGAGATTCGTATGAAAAATTAATTTTAAAGCTCCTTTTTGTGAAGCTATTTTTAGAAATATTTTTTAAAAATCACAGAAGGTATTTTTTTCATTTATCAGACATGTTTTTATGGAAATATTAGTTTAAAACTTTTGTTCAAAAGAAAATCCTTAATTAAATAGTCATAAAGCTTATTAAAAATTCCTCAAGCAACTACTTTAGATGAAAGGAAAAAATATTTGTCTGACCAGTTTATAAAAGTTCTCATAGTAACACGGTCAAACGAAACACAATCAGCGTTTATGGTATAATTTGTGGCAATGGACTGGATGTGGTAGTTATGTGGAATAAAATGTTTTGCTTTGTTTGTCTCGCTGCGTGGGTGACTTTCAACCTTGTGACATCGCATGAGTTGCTCTTTTAGTTTTTATGTGCCTTGTGGAAGGAAAAGTGATTAATTTTTATCAATTAAGTTAGTTGATTAATTATCAATTTTATTCATTTATATTTTTTTGAAAGTTTTTACTCAAATTTAAACTTAAATAAAAGTAAAATAATTTTAACATTATAGGGCTTTCATCTAATATAATTTTTTTTAAATTAAATTAATTGAAAATTAGCTATTAATTTAGTTTAAAAATTAAAACAATTACATTTTTACCAAATTTTATGAAAAATAAAAAAATAGAATAAAATCATTAACATTAAAATAAAATAAAAAAAATATTAAATTAATTTAAGAATAATTAAAAATATTATTTTAAGATTCTAATTTTTTCAATTTTAAATAAAAATATAGTTTTTTTGTTTTAATAAATATTTAATTTAGTTAGTAAATTTTGTTTTTTAACTTTAAGAACCTTAAATTAAAATTAGAATATTTAAGTTTTTCTTTTATTTCTGACATTTACTAACATAATTCTAATAATAGTTAAGTAAAATAATTGAAGTAAAAATTTTTACTCTAGGTAATACCATTTTTTTGAAAAATAAACTAAAAATGATAAAATCTGTTAAATTATCGTGAATGGCGTTGATTAATAGAGCCCCCTGGGTAAGTTAATTGAAAGTGAAAAAAAAGAATATGTTTTATCTTTACTGCAGCTTTCTATTTTATACTAGTTTTCTCGTATTTTTTTTTCATGTTGCACAGAGAGATGCATATATTGTCTCGCTACTCAAGTGGCAATATAAAACATTTGCATGCAGCACTCTTTCAATTAACTTTTATTTTTTAATAGTGTGCAGGCATTGGAGCATTTTTCTTCCCAAGAGACATTCTTTAATTTTCGCAGAGACACCGTTTCGCATAAATTATAACGTTTAACGAGAGAGATTTTTGTTTGCCGCTTTCTGCTGCTGTCCACTTGTAATCCTTTTCTGCTTTTTGATTTGCTGTGCACGTACAAAACTACACAGAACACGCCAAAAGGGATCTTTCTCTGTCTCTTTCAGCAACGCACAACAACAACAACGATAATAACACCAAATTTGCTTTTAATGCTTTGTGTACCTTTTATTGTTTGCTATGATCATCAACATCATCATCATCACCCAAATATATATATTTCTGTACGCAATTATTGGCATAACACACAAAACACATAAATATTATATAAACCCCTTCTTGTGGAAGAGTATGCGTGCCGATTTGAACTCGTCACACAGACACGGAGCAATTTCTTGTTCGTGTTCGGTTATAAGTGGTTCATTTATAGTCAAAAAGAGAAACTGTGTTCTCTGTGTTCGCTGGCAAAAAGGAAGAAAGGCAAAGCAGTGATTTAAATCCCATTAGTAAACCAAACCAAAAAACATTTCTCTGATGCCGAAAATATACAACATAATTTATAGAGAATAATGGACTCTCGTTGTTCCCTGAATCTAACTCTGCATAGATGTTTATCTATATCTGTATTTGATTGTGTCAACTGCTTAAACCAGTGTGATTGTTGTTATCGTAAGAAACGGAGATCACTCGTTGTTTGCATACCTCTACGTATTCTTTGTACAAAAATCATGTTTCGCTCAATAATATCTCAGAAAATATTTACGGGGCACATGCGATATTAAAAAAAAGAAAAATTTTAAGATCAAAATATTTTAAAATTTTATTTTTAAATATTCTTTGATGATTTTTTAATGATTCTTTGATGAAAAATTGATTAAAAATAATTAATTTTTTTAAAAACTGATATTTATCCTAGTTTTTTATAGTTTGAAATTAAATTTTGTCTCAAAAATATTTTAAATAATTTTTATATTTTTTTAATATTTTTATTTGCTTACGTTTTTGAACATTGAACAACAATTTTCAAAAAGTATTAAATTAAATAAAAAGTTTGAATTATTCACAAATTTAACTCAAGATTGAAGAAAATTTTTTTTTTTAATTAAAATTTGTTTAATTTTTTGTGTAATAAGAAAATTTTTCAATTTTCTAAAAGCAAATTCTGTTAATTTTTTTGTCTTTCTTTAAAAAATTAAAGGATGATCAAAATTGAAAAAAAAAATTTGTATCGAAATTTTCTTCTATTTGAAAAACATTTTGGCTTAAAAATTAAAATTTTTTAAAAAAATTTTCTGTTTTAATAATTTTATTTTGAGTTTTAAATTTTTTTGCGATGTCGCGAATTTGTAAGCTTGCGAGACATCAATTTTTCACAACATTTCCACAAAACAAATTTCGTCATGCCACAAAACTTATTGAAGACACTCGAAGAAGAAATCCACCTGAAAGGTGAAAAATGTCGATGATTCGGTAAAATTTTCTCACATTGTCTATTTGGTTTGTTTGGTTTTCATCTGGAAAAGTTTGTATGTACAAAAAACACACGAAAGCCGACCCTTAAATACGTTCATTGATGAAGAAAATTCGATTTTGAATACAAATAAATGAATTGATAGCGGTACGACATTCTATTCCGCATACGCACCACCGAAAATGTAAAATAAATAAAGGAACACGAGAGCTTTCGACAAAAAAGAGGCAAACCAATGTAGAACGAAGGTTATGTCATTTAATTGGCATTTAATGAATGTTTTGTGCGTGAAACAGTTTTGGTCACAATCAAAGTGATTGTCCAGTCCGGTTGGCATGGCGTATATGCCGAAAACGTAAGCCTAAGTAAACGTCCAAGAACACGTGTAGAGATGAAAAACAAATATTTATCCACTATAAAAGGGGTTTATCGATGAATTTTCCGCCTCACCGAGTTCCTGCATAAAAATTTCTTTCCTTGTTCAAAAGGAAAACAACAAAACACGGGAAAATAACTGTAACAATCCAAAAATGTAAATGCCATGTTACGTATTGTTTTACTTTTAATCTGTATTTGTCTGTGCGCTCTCTCTCTCTCTTATTTTGCTTGGTTTACGGTTATTTGATTTATTGCTCATGTTGCTGTGTGTATGTCTCCATGGCATGTATTTTACCTTAACTTACTACCAACATGACTTATGAACCTCAGTTGGTCGTAATTTAGATGGGATTTTCACAGAGATAATACCATCAAATTTTCAAAATACACACACACACAATGATATCTAATTTCTACTTCCTGTGCCCGTGATACCCATAGCGAAGAGGATACTGGGTGTAAATAGCAAGAAAATGATATAGAATATAAAATGAATTATTAAAAGCATGATAATGTAGAATGCGAACACGACAAATATCGAGCAAAAGGGTCACAGGACACAAAATTGACCTTTTACACTATAAAACATTCGGCTATATTGGTTTTTCATAAAGAGGGAATGGTACGGAAGTGTTGAATTTTACAGATTCACAGCGCCGCACAGAGTGGATGAACTCGCCTGCTTTTTGGGATCAAATCCACTGTAAAAGAGATCATAAATTCTATTTTACCTTTATTACAACATTTTATCTTTCTCAAAAAGTGTGTTTAGTGTGGCGGATGATACAAAGATACACATGTCATTATTTTATTAAATATTACAGTCGTTAAACCTTCAGATATTATTTTACAACTACACATGTTTACATGCCACATTTAAACGTTTCTTCTTCTCCTTCGTTTTCGTGGTGTGGTCGGGGCAAAATCTGAGCAAAATGTGTTGACACAAGGAGGCAATAATAAATCAAATTAGTATTGAAATATTTCTTCTTCGACTCGAAGAAGTAGCGGCAGCCATGGAAAATGGATGTTTAAGTGGCAAAACCAATATTAATTTAAGTCATAAAACTTTCATGTCGACTAATTGAGAGATAAACTTAGGCTTTATTTATTAGATACATAAAATTTTAAACAAATTCATTTCGGTGTTAAAGGTGGTTGTTGACTTAAATTTATTTGATTTAAAGGATAAACAGCTGCTTCGATTGGATTGTCGCTCGTTTGATGATAAAAAATCAACTGTGCGAGTTTTGACTCATGTGCCATGTTTTCTTGTTCGCTTTTATAAAATTTACATAGAAAATTTTTTCAACAGTTGAATATTTTAAAGCCTTAATTTTTTTTTCCAAGGTCGCAAACTTTTTTTATGTCAAAAGTCAAATTTAATTAATTTTCAACGTTATACATTTTGATTAAAAATCAATTCCATAAATATGACTTGCTGCCTATTTCTGCATAATTTAAATAATAATTTCAAATCTTTTTTTCTCGAAATTGAGAAAAAAAAATTTTTTGCAATTTTTTAAAAAATCCAAAAACAAATAATTTTAAATTATTTTTTAAAATTAAATTAAAAAAAAAAATAAATAAAATTAAATTATTTTAAGTCAAAGATTCTTTTAATTTTACTAAAGCCTTAAATTTGTCGTAAAAAAAGTCGTAAATTTGTTTAGCCCGGAAAAAATTGGAATATTAAGAAAACTGAATTTTTGCTCAATTTTCTTTTCAATGGAGCTCAATTTAAGACTTAAGCGAAAAATAACTAATAAAATAAGTTGATTTAATCATATGACTAAAAACCATTAGATTAAGGTCAATAATAAAAGTATTTTTTTGAGAAACCATATTTTTTTGTAAAACAATTTTTAAATTTATTTTTTTTTTCAGTTTTGACTTTTAAAATTAACTACTTTTGACTTAATTTTACTTGAAAAATCGACCCTGGATTGTTTATTTTAAATTGCCAATGCGATTTAAATTTTTACAGACAGACGCTTAAAAAAATCATCAGCAAAAACTGCATTTTCTTAAGAAAGAAAAAAGTGTGAAAATTTCCATGTAACATCTGCGCTACACAGCTTAACTATATATAAATCCAATCTTTCGAAAAAAGAAAAAAAAATTATTGATACGTCGAACAACTCCCTTCCACTTGTTCGATTTTCAATGGATCTGTCATTTTCTTGAATAAACGAATGAAAAAGTACATTTTACACAAGAGCAGCAAAAGAAAAGACAGCGATTTTATTGAAAATATATAGATGGAATTGAACCTTAGATTATTATTCATCTTTGTAGATACTCACGACATTCGTGGCGTGCATAGGAAAAATAATGCGAAACATTGATGGATTGTCGAGACATAAATCATTTTCGTGCCAAATATAGCCAATTTTTAGGCTGTTTTAAATTTTATTAGAGAATTATACTTTTTTTTACGTTGAAAGCGACATAATCTCACGCATTCTCGGAAAAATTTAAAAGCTGTCACGAGCACTGCTTGTCGACGATTGTTACAAGCACTAGCTAAAGTGTCGAAATAAATTTGAAATTTGATAATAGGATTCGTGGAATGACGTCTGGCTCGTACTTTTTTTTTTTTTGATGATGAATTTTTCACATGTAGACCAGACGCTCCCCTGTGAAACGAAAAAATTTATATTAAACCAAAATTAATTATTTTACAAAATGTTTCTGAGCAAAATGTAATTAATTTCAATTAAGTTGAGTGAAAAGCAAAATTGATTTCAATGTTTCGTTTGAACACGAGTGAAATGGTCATCAAATTGAGTTATTATATTTTTCACCAATTTTTTTTTGATACGGCATCAATTTTTTTATTGTTCAGCACAAATGATATTTTTTCTTTAATTATTTTTAACAAGATTTCTGTGTTTTTTTTTTGCTGGCGTTAGCTATATCCAATTACTAGACGACATTCATTCCATTTGGATGCAAAAAGTCTCGAGTTGTTTTGTTCGTTGACCTTGTTGTGCTTGCAATAACGATAAACATACAGAAAATATTATACTGTCTATATGGGAATAGAGGAAAATTATAATAAATAATCACAAAATATGATCACGTCGAGTGCACATAAAGAAGAAAAGTCAAGTCGCATTTGTTTTCCTTATTTATTTATTTTTTGTTCTGCTTTGAGAACCTGCTTTTTGTGTTCTCGTCATTCATCCATCTATAAATCGTCTTATATCGCGTCTGCAATATTTTTTTTTCGTGAAACGATAAAAAAAATTGGGTCTGCTCATCAAATATTCCGCACAAATAAATTTTCTTGTTGTTACTTTTTGACACGGTGCGGTGCGGTGTTAAAATAATAGAAAAAACGCGATATTTTTTTAACCGCACAACAGAATCTGGTAAAAATCTCTAACTTAATCAACTAACTTTGCCAACGTACGCTCGTTTTTTTTTTATTTTCTGGCAAAATAAAAATGATTATGGAATATTAAACACTCAATCTCCATTATTGCAGACCAAAGAAGCTTTCGGAATATATTTTTTGTTGAGTCGGGCTTATTGTAGAGATATGGATCATAAATATAAAAGCTAACATTTTTTCCCTGCTTATTTTTTGCCATTCTTTCCCTCTCCGATATTTAAAGGAAACAAAAGGGGGCAACAAATGCACATTAGTTAGATGAAAATTTCTATTTGCGTTTATTTTATGGAGCAACAACAACAAAAAAAAACTTGCCTTTTGTTAAAACAGCCACATAAATCAGCAACGAGGCACATAGACATGTGAGCACGCGTGTTTGTGGCTAGGATTCAGATGAAGTTTTTAATACAAATGATAAACACCACCAGAATGGAGAAAAATTTTCAATAAGTATTCTTCGTACATTTAAAATAATAGCCAAAGTTCTGTAAAGTTGAGAGTTCAATTATTATTTTTATTGATGATGCTGATGTCGGATAAGGTTACGGTCAGTTTTCAATTTTCTTCATGTTGATCCGAAAAAAAGGGCATTCAGATTAAGTTGCTGCTACCTTCATCATCAGTCAGACAAGACATCAATCGTAATGAATCTAATTTTTCTTCCTTTTCACGTTTATTTATTCGTTTTATCATCGTCGTCATCATTGTCTGACACTTCTATCGCGCGTGTCATTTTTTCTTCTTTTCGTCTTGGAAATTGCCCACGATACTCTCGTGCTTCTTGAAGATCAAAGATAATTTTTTTGTAAATGTTGAATGAAACACCATAAATCATAATTTTGAGACGTTTTGCAAGAAAATTTTTATTTTCTATTAAAGTCTGTTGCTTTTTTTCTCTAAGGCGATTTAAAATTTATTTATTTCAATTTTTGACACCCCCTCCTATTTTGTCTAAAAATTAAATAAAATAAAACATAAAGTAGGAAAATTAAAAAAAATGATAATTTTTTGTTGAAACATCTATTTTTAGTTAAAATTATAAAAATAAAAACAAATTTAAAAATTTTTTTAAGAAAATTTAAAATAAATATTTTTTAATTTTGAGTTCAGATAATAAATCAATTGAAATTATTAAATGTAAATAATCATTGTTGAACGTCAAAAATTATAATAAAAATAATAAATAAACAATAAATCTATTATTGATGGAATAAAAAACAAAAATATTCCCATATTAATATTTCTATTTTAAATTAATATTTTTTTCCCTGAAATTTAAAATGCGCTATGATCACTTATAAGAATATTTATCATTATTTTATTTGTATTTCCTTCCCATTTTTTCGTTTATCGTTCGGTCTAACAACATGAATTAATAGAAAATATTTAGAGACTATATCTTATTATTATTGAAAATTCTCTCGCACAGCTGGAAGCACACACGATAAAGAAACTTGTTTTAAAAAACATTTTTTTTTAGAAAATCTCCTATTTTCTATCAGTTTCCTTGTTCTTTTGGTGCAAACTGTTGCTGTTTGTTTGAACGAACAGAGAAACTGATAAAAAATTTGTTGAAAGAAACTCACGAACAAAATGAATTTATTAAAATAATAATGAAAAAAGTAGGTATCATGCGATTTTCTGTGAACAGGGTGCAACTGTTTTTTCCTTTTTTAAATTAAACGGATTTAAATTGAATTCAAATGGAAACTTTCCCAACTTTACTTTTTTTTTTAAAAAAATATTATTAAAAAATACTCTTCTCGTTTTTTTTATTTTAAATTAAAAAGGAAGGAAAGTCTTTCTAGACAATCACCATCATAATCATAATTTACATTAGAATTTAAGCTGCCCCGAAAATTGTTTTCGAAAAAGATCTAACTGATAAAACTATAATCATCTTCGGACATTACGCAGATTTAATCGAACGAATTTATCTTGTTAAGCAAACAGACAAGCATGAGAGAGTGAGAGGAAAAAAAGCTACTTCCCAAGGCATTATTTATCTTATTATCCTAAACGGTCATTGTATAACAGTACATTTATGTATATCTCTCTCTAAATATAAAGAGGACATCATTATTGGCTCGACATGTCTTGTGCACTACAATCGCCCGTACAATCTATAGATGCAAGATTATAATAAATAGATTTTATGTGACGGTCAATGGACACCAAAAGTTATAACAAATTGGATATCATTATACATGCTAAATAGATAAAAAAAAAATAAAATGAAATAAAAGCGGTCGAAGGGGTCTATTTTCAGGCATGAGTGCGTTTCTATTGAAAAATTGTCGAATCATCGCTGGCGGGACGCGCTGGTAACAAACAAAAATTGTGAAAATATTGCAAAGGACGAGAGCAACGTACGAAACATAAAGTATTTACAGTCGCCGTCATCGTCCTCGACGTCGTCGGTCATCCATAAAACAAGAGTTAAGGCAAAACTTTTCCCATATCCATCAAAAAAAAGCATGCTTCTGACAATGGAGAAACAAACAAACACACAAAATCATACATAAAAATGGTAATTTACCCGAATCCTGACATAAACTACGAAACATATGATGATATGTTGTAGCAAAAATGATGTCTAAGTATTTTTCTCATTTTTGTTTCTTTTGTTGTTTTTCCGCCTTATTTCGTACTTCAAATGTCTCACAACAGGCAGACGTACGAGAGACAGCTAATGCGAAACATTTCTTCTAGCAAATAAAGCATTTATATCATGAATATGTTTCCGCTTTTCCAATTTTTATATTTATCGTCACAATTTAGTATTAACAGCAATTCTCAAATGCGAAATTCACATACAACAACGACAACTACAACGCTGCGTACAGATTTTGGTTTTAAGCAACATTTTATTTGTCTCTTTTATTTCTTTTTCACCAGTTTTATGGCGTGTGTAGCGAAAAGTAGTGGTAATATTTATGCCGCCACCACCTACAACAGAGAAAATAGTTTAGTGATGCAATAAATTAAGGCGGAAGGAACTTAATATTTTGTATAGGTGTATGTTGTTCCATATTTTCTCTCATAGCTAACAGTATCTTTAAGAGTGGATGGAGGTGATTTTTTTTCTATTTTGATCATTATACTGATTGGGGAAAATTAAGTTAAAGAGATTTATCTGTGTATTTTGTTTCCTGGAAAGATAACTGGGTTGGAAAGAACATCTTTGGATAGGAAATCAATATTTGTCGTGAATTAGTTATTCGAAAACATACCGAAAGAAGCCTAATATATAAGCAAAAACTAATGGAGAACAAAAATTAAATTGTTCTTTAATATTCTACACACAAAATAAAAAACTACTAAGTAGGCGTATAGTCAAAAACAATGAGGAACAATATGGCACAACTTGGATGCTTCCGAGTAATATTACTAAGCATAAGGTAAAAAATAATAAGAAATCACTAAGGTAACTTCAAAAATAAAAAAAAATCTAGTTGAATTCGACTAGAAATCAATTTAATTTATTACTTTTAAATTTTTCTAGGTGAAGTTCAATTGGAAGAAAAAATCATTTCTTTGTGCAGTTAGACTAGGAAATATTTTTGATTAAAGATTTTTTTTGATTTTTATTCAAGTAGGAAAATATTGTCATTTAGTGGAAAAGCAGTTTTTGATTTTATTGAAATGAATTTGCAGATCAACTAGCAAGAAAGGAGCATCAAATACATATAGCGGCACTGAACCGGGCATCAACATTGTATTGCAGACTGTGAAATCGGAAATTTTTCAATGGTTAGTTGAAAAATTTTCAAAAACATCTACATTTGAAAATAGTTGCACTTTACGGATCTGAAACATCGCCAACGACCAAAAGCAATGAACATCAGCTACTCTCTTTTAAACGCAAGGCTCTCAGAACAATACTGAGGGCTAAGCGAGAAGAGGGGGGATAAAGACGTAGATACAACTTTGAATTACAGCGATTGGGGAACTGAATAAAGTGGGCAAGTGAAAGTCAAAATACTTTAATGGGCTGATCAATTAAGCATTTAGCCAGATCACTGTTCAATTGATTAAGAGATTAAGTTCCAAATCTATTAGGCCAAAATACAAATTTCTGCGCTAAAAATATTAACGAGATGTTGGGTGACAACACTGTTCAGATTTAAAAGGCAGATGTTGGGTGACCCAAAGTAAGATGGATCGATTGCGTTTAAGTAGATGTAAAAGCATAGTATGGACTCCTCGCTGATACTCCTCGTGAACAAATCCTCGCGCCAAGTGGTTTTTCATTTTGTGTGTACATTTGAAAATAACAAACCCCCTCCGGTTAACAGCTTGTCAAAAAAATTTGATTCAATAAACGAAATTCAAGACATTGTATACATTTGCCTTGCATCTCTAAGGAGCAACAAAAATGCTTGGAATGTAATTTAAAAAAAAAACTCAAAGCACTTATTTGCAGACGATATTTTTGTTTGTTTATATGCCATGCACTTTAATTAAGAAAATATAATGCTCCAACATTCTTCCAATTCTTACTTCAATGTACCCAATCAGCAAAAATTTTCTTTCAATTTAAACAACAACTATTCCTTGAAATTGTTATGAGAAAAAAAAACTAAATTATTTTTATTATCATCTGTATGAACTGCAGAATTCTCGCTCGCACAGGAAAAAAATTGTAAGAGGACACTAATAGAATTGTATTTTTTTATTGATTTAGTGTCCCGGCTTTACAGTTTTTTTTTCTTGCTTTTTTCATGTCATATTTACTCTGTAGTTCCTTTTGAGTCTTATTGCAGATATTGTTTCTACTTTACAGTTGATTTCATTTCCGATAAGAAATGTTCTCTCTGTTGTCTTTAAACATTTTTTTTCTTTTTCAGATTTTTTTTTGTTTCATAACAAATAAATAGAGAGAAAAGAAAAACTATGAAATAAACGGAGAACAGCAAGGTGATTGTCTCCAAGGGAATATTTTCATCTTTTTTTTATTTTTTTTCCATTACATGAAACATTATAACGTCCATTGAATTTCAGAGTAAACGACGTTAAAATATAGATCTAAATCTTGTTAGAAAGATGTGAGACATAATCTTTATTTCCTGTGTGTGTGATTGTGTAGAACAAGAACAAAGCATCGCGCATTGTTCGTCTTTTTTTAGTTAAATATTTTATCGTGATTACTGGTCCTGCTATACTTTTGGGAGAATCTTCTACTTCTTTTGCTGATGCGACGCATAGACAAGGGGCATAATACCCAACAACAAAAGAAGGAAAAAAATCACTCAAATGTAATTTATCCAATTTTGATTATTATGCGAATTTTTTTTTATTTTCGAGAAACTTTCTTTTTTTTTCAACTTTTTTTTAGTCTTCGGAGAATAATTTACTTAATGTTATTCGATGTTTGGTCCTTTCGACGAAAAATAAGTCGCGTAAGGCAAATAAAAGTTGCTTACTTTTCCAATTTTTGAGAAAAATATTTCTGCCGCACGTACTTTCACGCACTCATCAATGTGACGCATGACACGACGAAATAAAAAAGAAGAAGGCGAAAAAAAGAAAAAATTCATAACCGAATTTGAATATTTTAGGAGACGTCTGTCAATATGTTAATAGTCATAAATGAACAGCATTTCACGTTGTCAAGAATCTTTCAAAACAACAGGAATTTCATTGAATTAGGTCACTTTTCGCATCGTTTTGATTGAAACAAATTGAACGCGTCTCCGTTAACGACAAACATAGACAAACGAAATTTATACATGACATATGCAAAATGTTCGCTTAGGGCGAAAGTTCAATCAATTCGCGTATCTCTCATTTGGTGTGTTCACTAGACAAATATTGATACGGGAAAAAATCTCCGGAGGGTCGTTAAAATTACATCTGAATCGTTATCGGGATCGTCTCATCGTGACATTCTCAACATGTCACGACAAAACTATGATAATAAAATAATAATACGTCGTGACATGAACGGCGACAAGACAATCATATTTATGATGTTTCGCGCGCACTATGAGTAAGTATATTTGCTTATTGTCATCATCGGATGTGCGTAGAGGCGGCATGACAAGACACAGAGACAAAATATGACGAGAAATGTCTCACAAAATAATTATAACTTTTCCAATTATTTACGTGTGGGAACCAGGAACTGTTTCTTGCAAATTTGTCGTGTGCTCAAATATATTGTTTATTCGGCTGTGGTGCAAAAAAAAGATAAGCTACAAGATACGACGACAAGATCAGTTGGGTGCTGACACAAATTTGATATTTTATGAAGATTAAAAGTTGTTTCGTCTTATCTTTTGTCGAGTTTTTTTATAACATCATGTCGCATATAATAAGAAGACATAAAGTAATCTAACACGATTCACATTTTATGATCGATGGGAGTATTTATTGCGTATAATGAAAACTGTCTATCGCAGAACATTGATTAGATTGATGTAGTTTGGTTTTTTTTTGTTTGTTTTATTGGTTTCATTTCTCTCCATTAATGAGAGATAACTAGTGTAATGAGTGAAATGCGGAAAATCCTTTAGCTTCATGTTAAATGTAGAGAAATCTGATGCCAATGATGATTATGATGTTTTTCCACTAAGCCACATCAAAGAAAGCATTCGATTTCATTGAATATTGGCTTGTGGTTGGAACTTTGACATTGCATATATGATATTACTTTCCAGGAAATATTTAAATGTGAAACAAGAATTTCTACAAAAATTTTATTATTTTTCACCGAATTTAACGAAACTTCTGAGGTTTTAATCGCTTTTGAATGAAGATTGAATATGATGAGTTGCACAATTAATTTTCGACTACGTTTCTGGTGCAAATTATGTTTTTTCAATTTTCATAGAATTTTAAAGCTCATTAGAGTAAATAATATTCTAAGAAATTTTTCAGTTGTTGTTACGAAAAAAAATATATATTAATTTTCAAGCTTATGTTGGACTAAAATTTAAAACATTTAATTATTGAAATTTTTTTGTTTTAAATTTTTCGAAAAAATTTTTCTAGAGGAATGAAAATTTGAGTAAATTTAATGATTGCAGTCAAAAATCTCTATATTTTCGATGGATAAATAAATATATTTAATTGTAATAATCGTATAATTAATAGAATTTGAGCTGAAAAGTAGAATTTTTTCAAAAGTAGAAAAAGTTGTTCACTTTTCTTACCTCCTAACTTCTTCTCTTTCTACCATTCCCATATATAAAATATAAATTTAAAAATATTCATAAAGAAAAATCTTACCTCCTAACTTGTCCAAGTTAAGTAAAAAATCTAGTGGAACTCTATTATAATTTTTGATAAAAATTTTTCCTGATGAAAAATATTTAAATTTGAAAAAATCACTAAGAAAAAATGTCAATTTATCCGTATACCGCATATTTTTTCTCATTTTTAACTCAATTTGGCCGAAAAACTGCAAATGTGCGATTTAGCATATTCGCCCGTCAAATTAAGTCAAACCATATAAACGATATCTTGTCTGGTAGTTTAGTTCAAACATCAAGTCTAAAGTTCATTTTCTCTGCCAAGTAATCCTCTTGTGCAGATAAAAAAGAAGTTTGACCTGGTCGTCCTTGTATCAGGATGACAGGTGATTAAATTGAATTTTTACGATACGAAGAAGAATGAACTACAACCCGTTCTGCGTTTCCAACGAAAAAAAATTTTTTTTTCTTTCAACCAGACAATAGACGAGAAAAAGTTACCCACGAAAATAAATCAAAAGGATTATGGCTTTTTTTCGTACATAATTGAAAACTTATCTTCTTTCCGTTTCAACTTTCGTTCCGTGTTAGTTGGCAAAATTTGTTCAACAAAATGTTACAATTTCCCCAAACTAAAACACACACACACACACACATCTTTCGGAGATTCGAAATGAAAGGCGACACATAAAATATTTGAATCCTTGTAAAATAGTATGAAATGAGAGAATAATTCTCCAGCAACCCATTAAATTATAAATCCTTATCGCCCGAAAAGAGGCAAAATCGTTAAGTACACTTCTACTGATTCTTTTTTGAAGCAGTCATCTAGTAATAATAACAGCATTATTTCGACCGACTTTTTGGTCAATTTTGGTTTATTAAGCTCGCTTTTTTGCTACTTTGTTTTTGGCAAATCCTCTTATAGCATTTTCACTAAAAACATTACTAATTTTGTATGAACAAAAAGTAACCAAACTACACCACGTTTCATATTAAATTATTAAGAGCATCAAATATTTAAATTTTGGTAGAATTTTTTTATCCGTGCAACACCATCCGCACCGTCAGTAAATATGGTACTTACAAACAAATATCACGCAACAACAAACAACAATGCGAGATAGGTCACACAAAAAAATATCTATTTCGTCAATGAGTACCATAAAAAAGGATTATCTGTATCATTTTATCGGGAAAGTTTTTTAGCTTATTTTTTCTCGGCTCGGGATATTATGACTTTTGTACGTATTTGGCTTATGAACTAATACTTTTGGCAATAGACACGTCTTTCTTTTCGTGTGGTGGGTTATACAGATAAAAAGAGACACTGTAGTGGTTTTACTAAGTAAGTATTTATTGTGAGATGGCCATTATCAAGCCGCACGTCATTTGATACTCGTCGGATGGAAATATAATATCGTAGAAGTGAAAGATATAGAGAAAAAGGCACATTTCCGTTACTTTGATTGTTTAATGTCTCTTTCTCACAGATTTGGAACACTTTGGTTTTATTTTTCATTCCGTCGTTCTTCGGTCGGGTTGTTGTTTGGCTAATATGGGCTTTTATTATCATTATATCACCACCAACATCCAAACCAAACAAATTTGAAATTGTAACCCGTAAAAAAGTAACGTAATACCGGATTCGTTATTTTTTACAGCATTTAATTTTTGTTTTTGTAAAAAAAATGGGGTGTGTCCGTTCCGTTTGTCCGTCCGTCGGTACCGATGGTCTTTTTGCCATTTGCTATTTCAAACTCTTTTTGTTGAAACTTTAAAGGCAAATTCTTAAAAATTTCGAATTTCTTGAAAAATCTGTCCAAAAACTCCAAAAACTTCGAAAATTTATTGGAAAATCTCAGAGAAACATGAATTTTCGTAAAAAACTCGAGAATTCGCAGAAAACTTCAAACATATTCAGAAAATTCGTTAAAAATCAGAAACATTTTAAATTTTCGTAAGAAATGTGAAAAGTGAATTCATGAGAAACTTCAGAAATTTTAAACATTAGAAAATCTTCGGAAAAACTCCAAAAATTCATGGAATTTGTGGAAAATTTCGGAAAATTCGTGAAATTGAAAAAATTATTATGAACTGAACACATTAAAATGCCTTCAAGTCATTCGTTTCAACGAATGCTTTTAACTCTCGTTTTCTATTTAATCCGAAAATCTATTTTTTCCGACTGCGTGTCCAAATAAACGAACGAACGACCGAAATGTGAGAGCAACGAGATGTTTTTGATGGGAAATGTTCGTCTGTACGAATATTTATTAATAATGGAACCATTGAAACTTTTTGACGTTTACAACTTTTGTTTGTGTACACAAATAATAGATGGAGAAAGTAACATCCGCTCGTCATTTTTGGCGATAGATAAATGCTTAGAGATAAGAGAACGGAAGAAAAGAGGGGGATGCTAGTTATTAACAGCAGACAAAAGGACCGTCAGCACCTGTTTTTAATTACACATCAAAGGACATTTTAATTGCATGCCTGTTTTGTCACAATAAGCTTTGCCTTTCAGCAAAATCCTCGCAAAATTGTATAAAAAAATAAACAAATGAAATACGAACCTGATAATAAACCAAAAAAAAAAAATAACAACAACAATGATGATGACCGGGTGACAACTCGACAAAAATATAACATAATAAAAACGCCAACAACTGATTGAATGTGTCACGAACGGAAGAAAAAAATTTGTAAAAAATATCAACTTTCAACCATAACCATCAATTTTATGATGTTATGATGTTTATGTTTGTGTGCATCAAAACAACGGTTCAGAGAAAAATCGCTGCCGGCCAGAGACAAAAAAAAATGTACGAAAAAAAAGTTTGTCAATTATTGTTCGCTTACCTAAATTATCACCAGCAGTCACAAGTTGGACCAATAATCCATTGAGTAATATCAGTGCGAAGATCATTTTTATTATCATTATCGTTGTTTTTTTTATTACCGTTACGAGTCACAACTTTATTTATTTATCTTTTGGTTGTTTTTGTTCTAGATGTTTTTCCCTTTATTTTTTCTAAGAACTGTTGAAACGAGCTTTAATATAAATTACGAAACTTTATTAACACAAACTTTAATTTCCAATCTATGTTTATCACTTTATTACAAAAGTTTTATTACATGGCCATTGATCTGTGTGAACATTTCACTTTTCGTGATTTCAATATAGATATTTCGAGCGTAAATGCCCAATGAAATTCCAAATTGAGTAACAAAAATAAGTGAAATTGACGATAATTAGAGTAAATTAACCAAAAATTAGCAAAAACCGTTTCATTTATTTGATATTTGCCTGAGTTTTATTAATTTAAATGCGGAATGCATGTCTGTATATTCAATTAAATTTAAAATGGGGACGCCTGGTATTTTGCAAATAATTTTCAAATAATAAATTTTTAGCAGAATTTGATATTTAATAATAAATATTTTGATACAGTTGAAATTTACAGTAAATAAAATTTGATTGTAAATAAAACAAGAGATGAGAAAATAATTAATATAAATAAAAAATATTTTGTATTAATTTTCAAAAAAAAAATCTAATTTAAAAAAAAATATTTTATCTTAATAATGAAGTTTTTTTCAGCCCAATTATTATTCATAGTATGAAGTGAATTTCCGGGAAACATTAAACATCACTTGACTGGTCACTCTCTTAACTTTTGTCAAATTCCTGTGAAATTCGTCTTCTTTTGAAATGACCTTGTACGGTCATACTGTAAAATGAAGTGTCGTGTTACGAAATAATTGGAAATTCATGACATAATGAATGTCAGAAATGTCATGTATCAACATCAAAGTTTGTGTTAATAAGCCTCCACTCTCAATATCCATTACCTGATGCTCATTCCGTATTTATTTATGTTTATGGTTTATCGAACACTTTACTGCTTTTGTCACTTATCGTTTCGGGTTAAAAACACTTTTTATGAGCATGATACACCAATTTATTAAAATTAATATAATCTACACAAAATCTTATTAATTTTCTTATATATTTCTCGCCTTTCCTGCGTTTTTCTTCTTTTATAATTTTTTGTTCACTTTGCGCCGCGATGTTCCATCAACACTTTCGTCGTCGTCTTCGCTGTGCGCTTTAAATAAATTAATTTTTTAATTATTCTCTAGGATTACAAATTAATCCATTTATTATATTACAATGCCATTATTTCGCTTGAAGAGTGTTTTTAAGGGAAAAGAAAATGTTTTGCCTATTATAATGTTATTGTAACACTGTCACATCAACCGTTTTGGGACAACATTATGTGAATATTAAAATGTGTTTTTGCATTACATGAAATATAAGACGCCGTAATGGATAAGGGGTTATTATGAGATCTCTTTAATACAATCAATGTAGACGTTTGATGGTACCCTCACATACGTACATATTACGTACGTACAGTTTATGCAAAAATTTATCAAATTTTTCTTTCACTTCATGTACTTTCGCTTTGGCGTTTTGTTGTTATCTCAATTGATATTCGGTTGTGTCTTCATATTTCTCCTTTTTTATAGCACACAAAATATTTTTTCGGCATGGAATGTGGAATATTCCTTATTTTTTGTTGTTGTGTCGAAGACGAAGGTTAATACATATTTTCATCATATTGCCATAGAAATTATTTCCGTCTCACACATGCGAATAAAATGAATAGTTGGGATTTAAACGTTAATGCCTCGCTGTCGTGTATTTCACGATAAAAATTTATAACAAAACATCTCTTTTTTTCGGCGTTTCTTATCTTTCCCCCAAAAGGAAACTCTTTATGTTAAAGATGAACATCATCACTCTTCGCTCAATGTAGTACGTATAGTTATTTATCACTTTATAATCATGTATATTTTGTATTATTTTTCATCTTTTATGGCGCACTTCAATAGATCGCGCATATCGCGACCAATATTTTTCTTTGTTAGACCACAAAAAGAAATCACATATTTTTTGTAAATTTATTTTGATGTATTACTCTCGTTCGCTGCTCCTTTCACATTGCTTTCTTGAATGTAACTGATAACTAAAGCGAATTCAAAAGTGTTTTATACCATTCGAGATGTTGATGCTGCTTCTCTCTCTCGCTTTTCTACGTATCGCATGTGTACAAGCCGAAGGATATAAAGGAGAGAGAGGCGATGCGCATCTAACAGCTGCCTGTTGTATATGTCGAGTTGTATGTTGCCGCTACCATTCATGTTGTTGTTATGTTTCAGTGTTGAAATACTCAGAAACGTTCTATTTTGACAAAAATCTGAAGCTGCGATCAAATGAAGTTAACCGATACTTGGAAATTGATCATTGTTGGTGATGCGTGTTACACATTTCACAGTGAAAAAGTTCATTGAAATGTACTAGATGCAGTTAAAAGGTAATTGATTCCCATATGATGTTTCACAACAGTTCGAAGAAATGTTAGAATAAACCAGAATAGAATAGAAATTACAGGGAAATTGTCAGTTTTTGCGCTTGATGCTCATTTTTAAATCTAAAAAAATGTGGGGCAAAATAATAATAAAAATTACATCGAAAATGACCTTAAAACTATTTTTTTTTGTTTTTGGTATTGATAAAATATAGGTATTTTTTTTAATTTTTGATTTCGTTAAATTTTTGTGTCTAATTTGGAAGTTTAATATGTTTTTTTTTTATATTTTTTGAAAAAATAATGAAGTTAGGCATTTTGCAAAAATTTTTGACAGATATATTTTTTATTATTTTTTCTGGAACAAATTTTGAAAATTTTCTTAATGTATCGTAAAGTAGTCTTTCCGTTTTTTTTCTTGTTTGGATTATTTTTGGGTATTTCAAAATTTTAAAACAATCTTAAAAGATTGAAGATTCTTTAAGAAATAGGGTCAAAAATTGTCAAATTTTTTCAAAAAAAAAAAAATCAAAAATTTTTGCAAAATAACTTCATTATTTTTTTTTAAATATTTAAAAAAAAACTAAAAAATCGAATCTTACGTAAAAATTTGTAACCAAAAAAAAAATATTGATCAGCGTTCAAAAATTGTTTTAACTTTTCCATTTAAAAAAATGTATTTTAAAACATTTTTTATTTTGCCCCATTTTAGATAAATCTGAACTTTTTTCTCACCGAAAAACAACTATTTTTGACATTTTTTTACCATGTTCATATTAAATTTTACGATATCTTAAAAAAGTCTTAAACTTTCAAATTTTGACCCTATTTCTTCAATGCTATTTAAAGCTATGTTTTTTAATGGTTTAATTTTTTTTCAGAAAATGACCAAATAATATTAAAAATATGTTTTTACAACAAAAAATTGTTGTGGAATTTTCAGTAGAGTATTTTGAATTGTTTCACAAGTAAATATTTTCCCTTTCAACGAAATTTGCAAAAGTAACTATCTTCGACGACTTAACTATCCTCGCAATGTAAAATAATTTTATTGCAACAAAAAAAAAATGTAAGTCTGGTAGATTGGTTGGTCAAACATAATAAAATGTAATATAATCCTTTGCTTCACTCTGTCCATAATTGAAATTTTTATTAAAATAATTGAATTTCCTCGCCCAACAACTTCAGTAATGGACAAATGTGTTGCTTCCGATAAAACTAAATTAAATAAAAAATTGTATTTATCTGAGCAGAAATCCTGCTCAATGATTATTGAACGTGTGCAGAGATTTTTACATGCGTGAATTTAAAAATGATCAGAACTCGGTCGTGTCACGTCATGTCACGTCAAGCGTAAAACAGGTAACCTAACTCTGTTTTTGACAAAATGATTTAATTTCATCATCAGAAACACGTGCTCCACGCTTTTCATCTTCCTCGAGAAAACCAGATTTAAAAAAAATAAATAAAAGACGAAGAAGAAAAAATTCATTAAAATTTCTTGTTACCTACTTTTGATAAAAGGATAAAGCATTATATAACAAAAACACACGTAAACATTATATGTACGAATGAAAAAGATCAATCTAATGATAAAATACTGCCAAAGCTCTCTTTTCAATAATATATAAATGAATAAAATTTCTGTGCTACAACCGAGAAATATTGCTGCATTGCTTATAATTTTATCAATCTATTAGAATTTATTGTCATGACAGAATCCAATAATACACATAATAATAATGATACAGCTCTCTGAATGAAAAAGCAAAGCTACAAAATTATTATTTTGCATTGAATGCCGAGCGCAAAGAGAGTGCTAGAGAACAAAAACTGTCTGAACTTAACTTTTTAATACGTAAAATATGTCATTGTAGAAATATTATATTTTATTAAATCCCAACATATACACCAGTTTTTGCCTCTGTAGCTGCACCAGTGAGCAGCATTATTGTTATGATTATATATTGTTTCTAAAATCCTACTGAATATTATTAATATCGCTTCGAAACGTAAATTTTCATGCGATAAAAATGTCTATTGGATCAACAATCGAGCATATTATTTATTTTAAAATTGAAATTATTATCGAGACTGTTTTTGCAGACGGACCTTTTGTGCATCGTTGTTGTGATAAAAATTTGTTTTATTTTTTGTCCGAAAATACATGCAAAATTCGAACGATATATTATTACTAAATTTTATACTTCATTAAGCTTTTAGACTGAGTGTATCTTTCTCAAGTGCTTTTATATTGAATTGAAATTTTTATATTGCTTTTTATTAGTTTTCTTCAGTTCTATAGTGGAGTCAAGTTAGAAATCAAGTCAAGTACTGATAGATATACAGTACCCCGTGGGAAGTTTAAATTTTTTTTTTAAGATCTTTTAAATTTTTTAGCAGTAAATATTTTAAAAAAATAGTCCTTTTCTAAAAAAAATCATAAAATAATTCGAAGTTTTTTAAAATTTTATACCTTATCAGTAAAATAACAATATTTTGTTTATGAAAGTAGGCACCTTTTTTTTTGAAGTTTCTATGGAAGGTATCTCATACAAAATTTTTAAATTTTCGGAGGAAAAAAAAAATATATGTAAACCTATAAGAATTTTTGGAATTTTCAGAAAACTTAATTTTAAAATTTTCATAGGTACCGAGATTTGGCTCCTCATTTTCAGGTAAAAATGTGTTTTTCAGACGCTTTTGGTGCTCTCAATGCTTCCAAAAATATACAACTCTTATAGGTTTACACCTATATTTTGGCTGAAAACCTCCGAAAATTTTGTATGTAAAAATTCCTTGTATTAGATACCTGAAATAAACGACCTGCGAAGTCATAGAAACTTCATATGCGATGTGCCTCGGACTCCGACGTGCTACAGACCTTTTTTAAAGACAAAAATCAGCTATATTTTGCATGTCGGTCAGTGTAATTGTGTTTCTTAACGCTAAATATTGAAGAAACAAAAATACATTTTTAAAGAACAAACTATATTTTGCAAGATTGAAATTTAATTCAAATTTAGATGCCGAAAAAAGCAAAAATTTTCAAAAACATTTATTTTAAAATAAGTTAATTTTTTCTGTTTTTATGTAAAAATAAAAAAAATAATAAAATTATCAACAACTAAAATCAAGTAAAAGCCATGGGGAGTAAAAAAAAAGAGGAAAAAAGCTCCCACTGGGTAAACTATTGTTTTTGTTGTTTTTTCGTGCAAGCTTTTGTAGTGAATTTAGTTTTGGAATTCCTCACTTTTTGATCTTTCATATTTAAATTTTATTTTTGTCCCAACGGATAGCACGTTCCCATTCATCATCAACTGATGAGCCAAAAATTCGTCCTTTATGACACACTCGAGCAAATTATTCATATATCACACCTCTGAACAATGAGCGCACTCACACACAATTTGAATTGCTTTTTCTCTACTTTTCACATCCATTATTTTTGCATGGCATGAGGATACAATCACATGACAAAAATATGCATATCACAATTTGTCAATGAATAATCTGGATAACAATTTACAGAAAAGAGTCACAATGCAATAAATGCCTATCGACACACACACACATGTGCTGCGATGTTTGTCGCTCTTGCTACCCAGAGAGAGAGAGAAGAACTTGAAAAACGACGAAAAGCGCCAATATTTGCATTTAATGCTACATTTAATTTAAAATATTCCCTATTGTGCAATCTCGACAGCAGCATCAGTAGTAGTTGCAACATCCTGCATGTTGTTTGTGCCACTCTGTGTGTGTCTGCTTTTTGCATTTCACATGAAACTTTGTGAAAGTTCAATTGTGCGATGCCGATGCGATGCAACAAAATCTGAAATTTCATATACGATCATAAAATGAAGTGTGTTGCTCATTTTTTTTTTTATAAATTTATATTTTTTTTATGGAGCAATTGAATCGTACACAAAAAAAAATATGAAAGAAGAATAGATAAAATGGAAAAACTTTTTTTGTGTTACTACAGAACACTTTGTTGTTCTTCGTGGCACTGTGATGCAAAAATGTATGCACAAAAATCGAAGAATTGAATTTTTGTGTTCGTTTAGTATGTGATATCATCTCGGTGTTGTCGTCTTGGCAATATCCAGATATTTATTGTGTCTGAGGACTTTTAAGAAGTTGTGCATACTAAAAATAATGGAGCGAAGCGCATTATCCGTACAATTTATTGTGCACCGGCGTAGCAGTTACTTTATGCTCCAGCAAGACTTTGATAAGACGACGAAAATTGAAACACTTTACATAACAATAAAAGTAACTGCAACTCAATACACTTTTTGAACGGAAAATTTTTCAAAGGAAATAAATTGTTTTCTCATTTTACATTCGTTTGATTGCAAAACATCAAAAAAAAATTCAATCACCCGCAACAACTTTATTGGAAGCTTCCGGAAAATGTTTATTAATTAATATTTTTTTTATATTGAAACTTGATTGAAACACGTTTTTAATGAATTCACGCACAAGGATTCTCTCGTAGAAAGTTTCTGATGGCAACACAACGACACAAAATTGTAATAAATTTTCGCTACGGAAAATCACGAGGGGCACTCAAAACATCGCGATGTGAAAATTGTATATAAGCAACGAGTACATTAAAGAAAATTTAATTTTATGTTAAAATTAGTGTGATAGAGTGTTCTTGAAGTGAAGAAGGATCAAAACAGTACAAACTAACCTCATTTTATTAAAAAATTAATAAACAAGGCATTGCCAGACGCCCATCAGTAAATACATTTTTCTGCAATAAATTGCACTACATTTCCCGATATTAATTGACACAGTTTCTATTTTTAGCGAATCATGTCAATCGCCTTCAATCTTGCTATTAGAGCGGAAACAACGAAACTTATTTAAAGGTTTGAGTAAACTTTATTTTATTTATGGTAGGCCGCTCCATATAAAAGTCAAAAATAAAATTCAATGCCCCATTTAAGAATCCACAAAAATATGAGTGAGAAAAAAAATACTTTTTTAGTCTTTTTTTAGAAGTTTTTAAAAATACGATTTAATAAAAAAAAAAGTTTAACATGAAATCTTCTCTATATAATATATTTAACTTGGAAATGTTTTTAAATCAATATTAAATTAATTTAATTAAATATTTAAAGGATTTTAGTTATTTTTAACACAAATTTACGGCCAAAAATTGTTAAATTTTTTCATTTTGTTTAAAATATATTTTGCTTTGTTTCATTTCAAAAAATTTGGACCTTAAATTTAAAATTTTGAGCTAAATTTTTTAAAAATCTTTTTAGTTTTTCCAAAAAATTTTCTCCAAAAGTTTACTTTCAAATATCATTTATTGAATTTTTGATTTTTTTAAATTGAATTCATAGAATTATGCTTATTTTTTTGCAATAAAATCAAAAACCAAATTTTCAATAAATTTTCAATCAAGAACTAAAATTTAGGGTTTATTTAAACAAAGACCAAAAGAAAAGAGTTTAAAATATCAAAAATAATAGAAAGTGACCTAAAATGAAACCATTTAATTTTTTTGAAATTTTCACTTTTTCTAGCAAAAAAATGTGACACAACCTAAATTATTTCTCGAGAATTTAAGAGCTTCATGATACATGAATTCACTAAAAAAAAGAGCTTTGCCAACAATAATAACTCTATTCACACTTCCACTCGAATCATCAAAGCTATCCGACACGCAGAGAAGCGCGATTAACGCTTCTAAATACCGAGCAGATTCCTTTGCCATCCAATTAGAATAATTGAAGTCGCTTTGTTTGTCAACAATATATAATCATCATCATCATCGTGCTTCTCATCACCGATGTTCACTTTGTCGTCTCTCTTTCGTCTCATTTGTTTATCAATGCGACGCAATAAAAGCAATAAACGCATTGCATTTAATGACGAAGTTGATGAAACATAAACAATACGATTTGTTTTTGCTCCTTATTTTTCCTTCAAGTGGAATTTAATATCACAGTAAACGGATTCTCCTTCTGGATTTTTTTTCCCTTTAGGCGAACTATTTTTTTATGTTATGCAAACATCATAAACAACAGCATAACCTCGAGGCTCGTTCCGGAAACTACGCGTGTAACCTAGTGACACGTGCTTAAAAATTGAGAGAAAAGAGTTGCTTTGAAATTAAATCCCGAGAGGAATGCATAACAATTTAATTATTGTTGAAATACATTCAATTATTTCCTGTTGAAAAAACAAAGTATCAAAAACGAATACACTAGAGACTTTATATTTTTTAAAGCTGTTGACATTTTGCAATCCTATTAATGTATTTATGAAAGAAAAGAGTTGTTGTGAATGATTCACTTTTAAAAATTCTATGATAATTTTTTTTTTTTTTTTTTTTTTTGTAAAAAGTGCCATTTTCATCAAGAACACCTAGATGAGTTGTTTGTTCCCTCGACACTCAAAATATTTTCGGTGCCGGCAATAAATTTTAAACATTCATTATGTATGCAAAATTTTCCGACTTTTTTTTATGGATATGCAATTTTTTGTTTGTTTGATGTGAATAAAAAACGAAAAACAACAACAACAACATTGAAGTCACTCGAGAATATTGCAGTGATATTTAAAATATAATTTAAAAATGTTCATAATTGGAATTAAAAATAAATATTAATGAAGGATGATGGTGAAATGAATGCGTCATTGTCTTCGTTGCTTTAAGAGTTAAATTTCGATGCGATTAACGAGGTAAAATTGAAGAGATAAAACAGATGATATAAGTAAAAAAAAAATTTGAAGGTTTATTTAAAAAAAAAAACTTAATTTTGCAATAATTTTATAATCATTTTAGCAGAATTTTCAAATTTTTAATATAACCTAAAAAATTAAGAATACATAATAATTTTTTAATTTTTTCAAAAAATAAATTTAGAAAAATATTTAATTTATAATTTAAAATGTTGTCCCTTTCTTAAATTAAAAAAAAATAAATACTTCATAAAATATTAACGTTTTAGGATTTTATTAAATAATTTTTTAATTAATTTATTTTTTTTAAATTTTCAATAAATTTTTACAACAGAAATAAAATTTTTAACAAATAATTTTTTTATTGAAATTTTCAAATATTTTTTAAAAATATAATTTCCGCACAAATATTGGATAAAATATTTATTTTTTTTTTATTTTTGCCTCAATTTCCAAAAAAAAATCGAAATTAATTCGAAGTTGCCAGAAATATTCCCTTATTTAAAAATTTAAAGTCTTAAGAATTCTTAAAATTTATGCAAAACCACCGAATTATTGTTATGAATGATGATCATGAACTATTACAACTTTTATTTGTCAAAAATGTCATCATAAAAGATGATGTTGCATAACTTCATCTTTCTCCCTTCAACTTTTATGACTTTTGTTAGTTCTAAAACACATAATTTTGTCTTCAAAAGACAAATACGAAATTTCTAGAAAGTTTTGTCTAACAAACACATCAAAAAGTACGATTATAATATATTTTATCATCTTGATGGCAATATCATGGTATGGCGGATAATAAAGTGCTCCTTATATTTACTAGTGCTCCTACAAAAGACGGAAGGAATGTAGGTGTATGCGAAGGCTTCATGCTTAAGCACGAACCAGAAAAGGCGTCATTTAGTAGTCGTAGAAAAAAAAGAAGTTAAAGAGGAACAAAAAAAAAGAACACGAAAGAGTCCCTTTGTGCATAACTTTTTGGCGCTCGTATGAGAGATAATATTATTGCTGCCTAAGTGCCGGAAGGAGCTGTAAAATTATTCTGTTTTATTACAGTTTTATTTTATTTTAACTTTTTTTCTGGGCGCTCGTTTGTGCTCAACACGAAAAAAAAAATCCAGCAAAAATTTCAACAAAATTTCGACGACAAGCCGACTAGCAACTGTTAGTAGCAGAAAAAGAACGAACATTTAAAAATTATAATTTAGATAGATTTGAATAAAATATTATACGAGATCTTTTATTATATAATTTTTTTTTTCGTTTTCGCTGCTATGGCGACACGACAACAGACATTTTTTATTGCATCGCCTCGGAACAAGAAACACTCAAACATGGCTTTAGGTGTTAATATACATTATTTGCCTACTTCCTACAAACAACTCTTCATAATGTGGCTCAAACATCTTTTATAAATGGACCTACTTAGTTTCAAGTTCATCCTTTTTTTCTTATCTAACAAACCTGAGAGAACATCTTTTCTTTTATTGTTATCCCAACTCTTAAAAAAGATTTTTTTCTTCTTCACAAATCACAAAGAAAATCACGACACGCCATTTTCAGCCACTCGTCTACTCTCGGACACGCGATTGAATAAATAAATTTTAAATGTGGTTTAATTTACATGATTTTTTATCATTCACTCCGTTCACACCTTGTTCTCACACGACAAAAAATACAAAAAATGGTGTGAAGTATACCTAAATAAACTTGATTTTTTGCTTTTTTGACGATACCTTGCAACGCAAATTTCTTCATAAGATATTCATTTCTCTAACTTTATTAAAAAGGAAATTTTAAGCATAAAAAGGGAGACGACCGACGAAGGGATGACACGAAAAAAAAAGTTTCGTTGATGATTATGACAATGATGAAGGAAAAATTGGACGAGAAAAGTTTATTGACGTTCGAAATTAGCATTTGTCGCATTTAACAAGTGAAAAAAAAATTAGAGGTGGTGAAACTGGAAATGAACCATAATGGGTTTAATAGTTCGTAAAGTGTCACAAATTGAGTGGAAAAAACTTTTTTGGCGCGTAAAAAAAGGACAAAACGCCATTGATGAAAAAAATAAGGAAGCAATATCGGAGTTCCGCCTCAAATATCATCTCAATCATATCAGGCAATTACTGAATCTCAAACCAATTATTTTTTCGATTAATTATTATGGTTTATTCGCGTGATATTTACGTAATCACGATTGTCTTGATGAATATTTTTTTTTGCCCCAAAATCTCGTTAATATATAAATCTAATTTTCCAAGCCATCAAACAGAAAATCCTTAATGTTTTTTATTTCGCTCATATATTATTATGATAATTATAACGACGACTTTTACGTGAAAGAAAAAAAAGCACAGCGAAATTAATGGAAAAAACAAAATTTCTTTTGACTGTTAATGCAAAACGAAATTTATTTGTTTTGACAACACTTTTTAATGGAGTAACATATTTGCTTGTTTACGCAATAAGTATCTTAAATTGACATCTCGGTGTCAAGTACACAACTATGTTGCCTGTCACCTGCAAACTTTCCTGCCAATCTACTACTTACAAACATAAAGGACATAAACTTTGCCTCTTTATCCGATTACGGTCAATTTATGTGTAATATCACTGCATCAAGGTACTCACTCACTTTAATCGTTTTATAATTGACACACTCACGCACTTTTGATATCTTTAGTGTTTAATCGTCTTTTGGATGCTGCTACTTGTGCTCGCCATATAAATGTCTTAATTGAATGGGTAATTTATGGAAATTTGTAGATCAAAAGCATGACATGTTCAAACAAGTAATAATCTATATTTCATCAATGAGGTAGATAAATAAACTGTCACACTAATTAATGGAAATAACTTTTATTCTCTAAAGCGGAAAAATGCAGGTGTGCAAAAATCCAGTACGTACGCCAGACAGATACAAAAATATCATCTGGATTTTGAAATACGATTCATTTTATTTCATTGTTCAATGTCGAAATTAAATGCTTTTGATTTTATGCCCTATGAATTGAAAAGGGTTGAAATTAATTACTTTAAAGTTTGATTCATTTAACAAAGTCATTTAGATTCAAATCGGAGAAATTTTCTCGTCTTTGAAAATAAACAAAATCTTAACTTTTTGAGTCAAATGGTTTGTCTATTCCTTTAAAGTAAGGAATTTTACACCCCAAAAGTAATATTTTTCTTGAATTAGCTGAAAGAACTTGTAGGACATTAGTTAGATCCCTATCCCTAAGGAGCACGAACAGATAAACCATTATGCTCAAAAAGCCAGGGTTTTCAAAGACGAAAAAATCATTCCGATTTGAATATGCGATGGTTTCAATCATCATTTTATTAAATTATTTTAATAGCTTTAATCGTTGATCATCTCGATTCCAAAAAATCAGGATGTAAATTTAAGAGTTGAGAGATTAATTTAATCCCAGTCTCAGAAGGGATTAAATTAATCTACCAAGCTATTGATTTACCATTCTGGAAGGATTATTTTTTTTAATCGAGATGGTCAATTTCCCACTCGTCTAAAGTGATTAAAGTCGAAATTCATTCGTTTTTCCCTATAAAGGATAAATTCTACCCCTTTTCAATCCGAAGGGCATAAAATCTGTACAAAAATATCATGACATGGGACTTGTAACTTACAAGCTGATACTGTTGTGACCAGAATTCAATGTGCAAATTCAACGAATTCTGTGTGGTATTTCCGAGTTATATTTTGAATATCAATCCAAGCCAAATAAATGTCAAGAGAGAACATCAAGACAAACACTTTTGCTCAAACACTTGTTCAAACATCGGCAAATAATAACTCGACGAGTATTTGTTCGTCTTGCAGACAAAAAGGCTGGATTGTAAATCAAGTAAAACGACAGAAAAACCTGTTGACACACAACAAATGCATACAAAATAGCTCCATTTCCCATGTAATATTTTCCCTTTTATATGGTGTTTGTCTGCACTTGCTGCACTATCTTGTGCCTTATATTTTTCGCATATAACGTGGGTTCCAAATGCAAAATTGAAATTTTCAATCAGAACATAATTTACAAATTGGTCTCGTGCTGTATGTTTGCAGCTAACCAGCTGTGCACGACAACGACGAGTACAGAGTCACATCTGATGTGGTATTTTTATGTGTTTTCCTTCGTGTTCTTTGCAAAACTTTGTCAAACTACTTGTGCAAATACGACTTTTTTGTTCTTCTTGCTATGATTTTTTGTTATTAAAGAAAAAGGTATCGATAATGTGTGTTAGTGAGAAAAGGAGAGGAGAAAAGTAGATAACTTGGTGAGAAATAGATATTATCGGAAAGCCACGTTCCTTTATATTCTTTTCAATTATAGAGATTTTGTGATGATGACAACAGGTATATATTTGATTAGCAGTATTGAATTGTAATGTGAGTTGGAAATGCAATTTTCTTGCAATATAAATCGTGTATTTGATGATTTATGTTGCTGATCAGATTGTAAATCAGTTGAGGCAATGATAAACGGAGAAACTTTTTGAAGGTTGTGACAGATATAATACTTGTTGAATTGCATTCGATGATAACTTGCGTTAGATTTTACATTTTGATGGATTTTTTATTGAATTCCTGGTCAAGACTACATTTCATTCTCGTGGAAAAAATATTCAAAGGCCAAAAGACATCAATTTTTCGTTTTCAATTGTAAAATGAGCCACTTGTTCTAATAATTAAAAAACCTGGTCATTCATAAAGCTTGTCCGCGAAAAAACCCGTACATTTTCAACTTTGTATATCCAAAGGCCAAAAGACATCATCTTTTCGTTTTCAATTGTAAAATGAGCCACTTGTTCTGATAATTAAAAAACCTGGTCATTCATATTCAATTTTTTCAGCCTTATTTTTGTCATGTTGGTCCAAGTAGAGTGTAAATTTTGTTAGGGTGATCACAAATGGTACATAAAACGATGATAAAAAACGAGAAACACACAGTAATTAATCCAATCCAGTTAAAAAATTTTTTCTGTAATGTGCAACGATAGATAGATAGATATGACAAGGCACCATCGCGGACCCTTGTGATCCTATTTTTTTCACGTTTTACTTTTGAAATAATAGAGTAAGACGCTGTAAAAGTTTCAAGCCAATCGGACTTATAATTTTCGAGATATTTAAGTTTGAAAATGTACGGATTTTTTCGCGGACAAGCTTTATTCAATTTTTTCAGCCTTATTTTTGTCATGTTGGTCCAAGTAGAGTGTAAATTTTGTTAGAGTGATCACAGATGGTACATAAAACGATGATGAAAAAACGAGAAACACACAGTAATTAATACGATCCAGTTAAAAAATATTTTTTCGATTTTTTGTGCGTTTTTCTCTTGAATTTCAAAGATCAAAATTCAAAAATATTTTTTTGTTGAAAAGCTTGAACCCTTGGCTTTCAAGTACAACTTGAATTATTTTAATAGCTGAACTTAAAGTTATTAAAAAATTAGTTTTTCCAAATTTTGAAATGTCCTCCTCTGTGGACAAAACACGGAAAGGGAATGTAGTTGTCAAGGAACCATACAATCAAATTACATACGACTAACTCATTGGGAATTCCTTGAAAATGTGTTGTATCCGTGTATTATATCCAAGATTGTGGAATTTAACACAGTCACTTAAGATAAGTTCAGACCTTTCTGACTCCAATACACAAAACCTACAGGAATCATCCTCTACCAGTTTCATTTTCTTCAGATGATAGCGAAATTTTCCATGTCCATGTGCAACAATAGGTTTTGGTTTTTCCTAGAGTTTTTCTTTGGCAATATAATGTCGTTCATATCACAGGTTGAGTTAAAAATACTGATACCAAATTTATCCTGGCTCTTTTTGTAACAAATGAACGTTGACATCTAAGATTGTAGTAGATCTTTGGGAATTATTGAAATGCATTGTTGATGTGACTAAGGTTTATCAAACTATTATAGATGAAGTTTCTACAGTTTATGGTTCCTTACAGTTGGCATATAAACCAATTGATTCATTGTCCAGCCCATTTATTCTGGGAGAGCTAAACAATGAAAAAAAAAGACCCATTTTTAAAAAACGATTTCAAAGTATGAAGTACAATAGGACTCTTTAGAGACCGCGATGCGAGCCATAATAGACCCTACCCTACCCTGTCCAGCCCGAGTATCTCAAACCAAAAATTATTTTAAGAAATGTTTGATATAAGAAGATTTAGTCTGAACTTTTAAATTGTTATCTCTTTGGTTATCTCTACAAGGTATCTTTAATAAGTCGGTTCCTGAGAAATCCATTCACTATGTCTTTGATTTGATCTGATCTTATCCTGAAAATAAAAGAACAGAACAATAAGAAAAATATTTTATCCACAAAAATCAATATTTCATAATAAAACTCATACTTATTCAACAGAAACTTTCTAGGTCATATTTTTGTAAAAATTTCCATAACATTTATTCGCACTTACTCTCGAGTGATGACACATTCCGGAATTCTCATTCATGTATTAACCAAACTAAGGGAGAAAAATGCAGACTCATGTAAAATGAATTTATTCAAAGAATTTTTCACTTACTGTGGTTACTTGTGACATGTGGCATAAATCTCTGTGTCCTTCAATTGCACTACCTACATGTTTTTTTCCCTCGTTGTTTAGTTTCAGATTTTCTAGAAAAGCAATTACTATGATTAAAGAAAAGTGTCATAGCAACTAGTTTGTAGCAACGCAATCTTTTCTCGTAACAACATCAGCTAAATGAAGTTTTATTGAAGCTTTTCACACGCTCAGAATTTATGGAAAATTATTTCACCCACACAAATCTAAGTGAACATTTTTGTGGCACGACGCGGCATTCCGTCGCATGTAATGTCATGTCATGTGTTAACCGTATCACATAACAATTCGCCCTAATTATATTCTAATATTAGCTATGCTATTGTTTTTACGTGTATGTAATCAAAAATTGTGCATGATATTTATTTTACATTAAATATTCCATTATTGCTCGCTAAAATTGCGTATTTATGTGTGTTTTTGGCGAAAATAATCGTGGTGATGTATAATTAAATAAATCAATAATTCAGTTCCGATTGTTTTGCAACACAGTTCACAGATGAGACAAGGACAGAAATACTCATTTATCAAAAACCCACGATTACATTTCATATACTTCTCTCCTTTTTCTGGATATCTACCGTACATCCGGCTAAACAAACATTTAAAATTTATCGATAAATCGCATCAACAGTAGCTTCACTAACGCTTTTAGAGATACAAAAAAAAAATACAATAAAATATCTAAAAAAAAAAGTTCCAAACAATAAATACCAAACAGGACATTAGGAGAAAAACAAGTTTGCCACATTAAAAGCAAATAATGCTTCCAATGGATATTAAAAGTTGTCCTATATGGGAAAAATAAAACAAACGAACACCACATTGGAAAAAAAAATTCCGCACACTCAGCATCAAAATAGGTAATTTTATGTAATGTGTGTCTGTGTGGTTTGACTTGTGCGGTTGGATGCCATTCGTACAAGCTACACACAAAACACGTTCTAATGTAATAAATAATGTCACATTCGAAATAAATTGTGTATTTAATCTGGTAACTTGCGAAACCTAACCTCCACATTATGCGTTGTCAATACATTTGAGAGGATAAAAAGTTGCTCAACATGGGGAAAAGTTTCCCAAAGAAACAGGTTGAAAGCGTCTCTGTCTAACTAATAAATATTTTCAAATCGATGTCTTTCGATATGCAATTCTTATTTTTTTCTTCTTCCTTTTTTATTTTTTATCTCTTTTTTTGTAAAGGAAGCCATAGCATAAAGTCAGGTAAACAATTTCTTGAATTTTAAAGGATTCCTTGATTTATTTTAGTTCAAGGTTTGTTTGACCTTGAACAAAGTTTCGCATCACATGAGAAAGCAAAATAGAAGAGATACATTCCTGGATACATTAAAGGATAAATCGCATAAGTGCAGTTTTGGAAAAAAAATGAGTTTAAAATTTTAAAATTACGTAAGGCGCCATCCATTTACGGCGTCGGAAGTTTTAGGGGGTGGGGGTCCATGAATTTCCGATAGATTACGAGATAGGGGGAGGGGAGGGAGGATGGATAAAAAGGAAAATACGACGTCGTATAAATTCTCTATAGTTCATAGATTTTTTGTTTCAATTTGTCAAAAATATTTAAGCGCTTCAAACTTTTTTGATCTGTTTTTTTACTTATTGAGTAAACATATACAATTTTTTACAAATTTCCATATAAATTTAAGCTAATTTTTAACAATTTTTTTTTGAAAAAGGGGGCGGTGGGGGATGTTATTTTACTAAAAAGTACGTCGTTAATTAGGGGATGTCTTTAAATTCCGACGGTTTCCGATTATAAATCAAAAAATTTTGATTTTCGACCAAAAATTCCTTTGCAAAAAAAAAAAACATGAAAATCGCCAAAAATCGAAGTAAAGGTGAAATTTTTTGAAAAAAATTTTTTTCACTAGAATTGTTCATTGTCTCGAGTAGATCATTTTTTGCCAAAAAAACATGTGCCCGCAAACCTACCGTTGCTTCAGAAAAGCCAAAAATATCAATTTTCCTCGTGCCACGTCTTGCATCTCAGATTTTTTACTGTGTATGTTCGTCATCTCCTGGTATTCGTTCCAAAAAGAATGTCGTTATGCACATCTCTGTAATCTTTTAAATTGTTTAAGTCTCGATGAACCCATTCTGATATCAAGTATGCAAAAACAGCATGAAAACCTAAAACTTAGTCTCGTTTTATACCAGTTTTTCAAAAAGTCCAGTTATGCGAGTTATCCTTTAAGCCATTCCATTCATTTCCTTCTAATTCGATGATAAATTTCTTCCAATGAATCAAAACCACAAAACTTCATTTACACACATATGGTCGAAAATCGCACATTTACAAAGAAACAAAAATATGGCTCAGCAAAAAAAGATTGATTTTCCTCTATATTTAAAAAGAGTAAAAATATGTCAGTCGATTCGAACAAACACAAAAAATATGTATGAACATTAATCATTTAATGGTTCTTGACAATCCTTTCCTCGTTTTTTTCTTTTTATTTTTTTTTTCTCAAAAAATATTTTTTCTTCGATTATGCGTCTGTCTGTTGAAAACATTTCTTTTTGTAAAATTTTTGATTTTCAAGTTTTCTTGGAAATTTTTTTGAAGGACGTTCAAAAAATAGTAAAAAGGATTATTGTCTATCGTTACGATAATAAATCTTTAGTAATATATTTGTTAGAAGTTGATTAGGGTTAATGCGTGTGTTTATGTGTACGATTGTCGGAGATTAATCTACATTCACATATGAATAAAATGTGTCACTAAGTAGTTCCGACGTGCGTGGTTTTTGTTGTACGTGCAAAAGAGAAATGAATGAATGAATGACAAGAAAAACACCTTTCTCATCTTCTTTCATGAATAAATCATTCTTGTGTGTTAAACTTGTCAAAGGAGTGACACAGATTCTTCTCAGAAAAACTGAATACGTCGAGACGATAGGAAATTTTAAATTAAAATTCATGAACAGGAATTTTAATAAAATGAACGAACGACAAGCAAAACGATTTAACAACCATTTAAATTCCATTGTTTTCCTTCCTTCTTGATTTTTTTATAGCATCTCTTGCAATTTTCTCCTTCTTCTTATTGTTATCATGGATAAATTTTCGTAAACATTTGTTTTGTTTTGCCTCATAATAATGATAATAATAATTGGGGTAGGGAAAGTTTGTTACAAAACATTATAAGTAAGCTTAATGTACAATTTATACGTAAAATGGGTGAAAATAAAACAAAATTACATCGTTTGTAGCAAAACAGATAAACCACACCATCATCATCATCATTTTCATCCTTCTTAATAACAACAAATGAAGGCAGAAAAAAATACCCAAAAAACAAAAAAAAGCTTCGCAATTTAACTTTGCACACTTTTATAAACGGAAAAAAAAATCTGAAACCTATCCCAAGGCAATGGAGTGACTTTTTCTGCTTTATTTATGTTTGTGTCTGTCTTGCGTGACTCTGTTACACTTAATTTTTTGGCAAATAATAACAATAAAATAATGTACGAACCGAGGGATAAATTACAAAGGCACGTCGCTAAAAATTTAAAAATGTTACAAAAACAATTAAAATAAATAAAACATACGGCAACATGAATCAACAGAGCAATTTTAGAGACGGTTACCTTCATAACCCACGCCAAGAATATTTTATGGGAGAAAATTTTTAAATTGTCAGGCTTCTTGCGTTTTAAATTTATTAATAGGATTCTCTTGAAAAACACAGTCTGAGTTCAATGTCACATGAGATCAAAAAATATGCAAATTTTAAAAATAAAATATTTAACGAGAAAAGTCTCGAAATAAAACTTTTCAAGGCAATGAAATTTCATCAACAGCTCAACGAAGGGTTATAAATAATGGCGTCTAATTAGCGTAACAGGCGTTGTTTATTACCGACAATTTATATTTCCGCAGTAGGTCAGTAACGAAGTCGAGATCATCCACCTATTTCACCTCTTTTTCTTTCTTTTTACAATCAGTCATTTGCATTTTCTATAGAAAAAAAATCTTTTCTGCTTATTTCCCTGGAGGTCCAAGCTACTTTCTCGTTCGCATGACACTCGAATCAAGTGAATGACCGATTTTCAATTCGATTTAATTTAAAGAAAAGGCATCATCATTTTCTCTTTGGTCTTTACAATATTTTTCGCACACAAATACTGCCACTGTACGCTGGAACATAAACAAGAAGACCGATAAAATTTATTTTCGTCTATTCTCTTTTCTCCGCTGGTAACAATAGCTAGACAGAGACCATAACTTGCTGCAACCAAAGTTTCCAAATACACACACATAGGTCACAGAGAAATGGGCAAAAGAAAAAAAAAGTACAATGAAAAACATGTTTTCCTCAACTTTTGCACGAGCGTTGCAAGAAGACACCCATTTCAAATCCTTTATAGTACTATTATTACAATGCAATCTTCTTCATTCACTTATTTTTATTCCTTGTTAACTGAGCAAAAAAACACGATAAAAAAAGTGCGATGAGTAAAAAACGAGATTTTCTGTAATATTTCATTTAAAATAGAAGGAAAAAAAACAAGAAACTGTTAAAATGTTGAAACTGCAATGTTGAGAAGCAAAAAAAAGAATATAAAATACGAATGAAATGTATAATAATTTAATGTTCGTTTCTGCAGGTGATAAAACTTGTGTTTGTTACCAGCTAGGGGTGTTTTTCATTACAACATTCGTGAGATGTAACAAGTTCCTCCTTCTTCCCTGCTACGACGGTACAATAACCGAACCAGTCTCCTTGCGCGTTAAAAAAAAACTTTATAAACTTAAATGCTTGCTGCTGCATGTTGCAATGAATATGTAACCAAATAATGATAATAAAAATTCTGCACTACTAAAAAATATGTTTATTTTATTCACTCGCGTTGCATACTTATCTCCGACAAAAATCTACTACTGACATGAATTTTATTTTTATTTATTTTTCTACGCGCTGCCGTTTGGAGAAAAGTCTCTCCAGCAAACTTTATATTTTTACTCTATTTCAGAAAGAGTTTGTTTATTACTTGCATTGATGTATACTTTATAAAAGCAAAATAAATATTACTTTTTTCCTACAATTTCTTGTCGCTAAGGGGATTTCACAAACGACATGATTTTGACGACAACGAAAAGATTGGTCTTGATAAAAAACGGAAAATAAATTGAACTGCAACCAGATAAAGTTTTGAAATCTGAATAACATGTTATTTTAAAGTTTCTTTTTTCAGTACCCGGAAAACTATCTAAAAATCTTGCATGTCTAGTAGTAATTTAAAACAACTTTTTGTTTTCTAAAAGATTACATGGAAAAAAACTTGATTTTACATCTGCACAAAAACAATAATGAATTAAAAATTCAAAACAAATCTCTGCACGCTTGTAAATCAATTTTGTGTATGCGATGCTAACGACGACGACGTATGATGCAGGAATTGCAACAACTTTGGTGCTTTCTCAATTTATGTTGGTTAAAAAACTTTTCTTCTCCTCAAAATTTTCTTTATCTCATCTTTGTATCATATATCTAAAAATTTTCTGCCTTTATGTATGCAACGCACATCTAAACTAACTTTTTAACACAAAACTACCTAGTTGTGTGTGTGTGTGTGGCAAAACTCTGAGGAAAAATTACTGTTTTAAAACAAAGTTCTGAAGTCATAAATTTATCTCGTCTCTCCCTCTCTTTTTCTTTCTTTATTTTTCTGAGAGTACGTAGGTTTGTATTTTCTTACGAAATTTAACTTTTTCACATATATTTATGTGTATCATAATACTTTGATACAAAACTTCTTACACGTCTGTATAAATATTTTGAACAAATTGAATGCTCTTCTCCTGCTTATTTATACATATTTTGATAAATGAATTCTCGTACGTCCAAAAAAAAAAAAAGAAAACCTTTGGTATGCTCTCGAACAATACATTTTAGTTTTGCTTCTTGAACACATAAATCAAAATATTTATCTTTTCAAAAATATCTCAGCAGCAGCAATATTGCCTTTCTTGTCCATCTTTCTCCTTTTTTTCATGTATGATATTTATTTATAGAGATGAACAAGTCCAGATGCGGTAAAAGTTGCTTTCTTTTAAAACAATATTATTTTATACAAAATAAAAAAACGGGCGAAACTGTTGTTGAAAAGTGTTCACATGTTGTATGTCTGTCGTTTTTATGAGGTTATGGGAAAAGCACAAAAAAAAAGTTAAAAATACACAAAAAACAATAAAAGGATATTTCATTTATATTTTTTTGGTACCGTGACTGAAATATTTCGTATAAAAATTAATTTTAAGAGGATAAAATGATTTATTTACCTTCATTCGGAAAAAATACATTTTTTATTTAATCAAAAAATTTTTAATCCTATCATGATATTCTTGGATTAACTCTTGCTACTTTTTTTTAATATTTTATAATTTTTAATGGGGACAAATTTTCAATTTAATTTTACATTTTTATAAAATATTCAATTGTTCTCTAATGAACTTTAATGATTTTTAAACATTAACTAAATTAAAGAAAAAATTTCAAAATATATCGGAAAGGAATACATTTCATTTACATTATTGTTTAAAAATAATTGTATAAAATTCTTGAAATTAATTTCAATTATATTTCATGTTATTTAATGTTGAGGGAAATGCAAACAAAATATTAAATTACTATCTGGAAATGTAATTTAATTTTTTTTGTTTGATTTATTGCATAAAAGAAGAACTCTTATTTTTTCATTAACTAAATAACAAGAATTTCATATCATGTAATAAAAAAATATATGCATAAAATGTTTTTAATTCTATGAAAAAATGCATTAAAGTTAAATTCACAAATAATTTTAAATTTTTCGTTATTATTCTTTTATTTTTCATTAGTGTAACTTTTTTTTCTAAGTTGAAAAACTTTACAGCTTTCGCTGACAAAATTTCATAGAAAAAACTTTATTTTTAGTTTTTTTTTGTACTAGAAAAAAAGTTGATAATGTTTTTTTGTCAATATTTTTTCAGGAATAATATTGAACATAAGAAAAAAAAAACAAACAAGTTTCTGCAAAATTTCTTTCGCAATGAATGAAACATTTTCCTTTTTGAAAAGTTGCCTCTTTCAGTTCGGACACGAATGAGAGTAATATGTTAATTTAAGTGCTGACCTGATCAATATCAAAGCATTCATAGGATGAACCCTAATAAAAATTGAACATGGAATGCCATAATTCTTATCTAGTTATTGTACAACCCAGTGAGTGAAGTATTTACAGAAGAAATTCCATAATCCGCTGTTTTTTGCTGCACAAAAATGCATCGAATTGCATTCATGGCTTGCATGAATTCACATATTTTCTCTCGCTCGTTCCGTCTTTCCTTCTGTGTGCGAAGGAAAAATAAATACTAGACGCAAAAAATGGCAGGATACGAGAAATTCCGGAAAAATGTAGAAAAAGTGTGAATGTTGATCATGTTCAACATATTTTTCTCGGTCGATGTCATACATGTTGCAATAAAGCCTTTCGTTCCCGTATACGTTTGTGTATCGTATACAGGCGAACAGCAAATTTATTTGTTCATTCTTCGTTCTTTTTTTCTTCTTGCTCTGTCCGATACGACACGACAAAGGAACAAATGTATGTTTCATCTCTGAGGTGGTTAGATAGAGAAAAATATGGTTTCTTTTGTGCATTTCACTCTTCTTGTCGGTATCTGGGACTTGCATGAAGAATATAATGAATAATCCGTTTCTTTCTCTTATACATTTTATTATATTTATTTCTTCGAGGAATGTTTTTGACATTCAGATAAGAATTTACTTTTGAAAATTCTCCGCATGCAAACAACGCCAAGAACAACAACACAATGCAAAGACGATGGAGATAAGGAGAGAAGGAATTTTAGCACGCAAGGACAGAAATTCATCTGTCAAAGTCAATATGAATATTTTAGAGTTATGGAATGATCACAAAATGGAATTGGATTTGTGAGAAATTGGAACCTCCTGTGGAGAAATGAGTAGTTGACAAATTGTTGATTTTGACACTATTTTCAGGTAAGAATTTGCAAAGAATTTACTACAATTTAACATATTTACATTCTTAGCTTTGAGAACAATTATAAATAAAATCTGTCAATTCAGATCAGATCAAACATACACAGTAAAAAATCCACGTCTCGCGTGCAAAAATTGATAATTTTGGCTTTTCTCAAGTAATGGTAGGTTTCCGGGCATATGTTTCTTGGCGAAAAATGATCTACTCGAGACAACGAACAATTCTAGTGAAAAAAAATTTTTCAAAAAATTTCACCTCAACTTCGATTTTTGGCGATTTTCATGATTTTCAAGCAATTTTTGAATTTTTGGTCGAAAATTAAAATTTTTTCAAAAAAAAATTTTTTTCACTGGAATTGTTCGTTGTCTTGAGTAGATCATTTTTCGCCAAGAAACATATGCCCGCAAACCTACCATTACTTCAGAAAAGCCAAAAATATCAATTTTCCACGTCTCGCGCACGTCTCGCGCACGTGGCGCGAGACGTGGATTTTTTACTGTGTAGGAATTTTAAAAAATAGATCCAAACAAAAATCCCTCAATTTGCACCAAAATGCGTTTTTAGAAAAAATGGGACCAAAGAGATTATTTTACGACTTTAAATATTCAGAAGAGTAATCCTATTCGGTGATTATTTTTTCGCATTTCATTCACCAAGTTCTCTATAAAAAAAAATTCTTAGTAAATCCACATGTAAAATCGACATGTATCAATTCTTTCTCTTTTATCCTTTAAATAGAAACAGAAAAACTGCACATTTACCCGCACATTTATTTTCAGCCCAAATCGAATTCGTAAACGAGCGAGACAAACTATCAAAACCACTAACGACATTCATGAAAAGTATTAGAGGTTGACAATGGTGGTGATGTCATTTATAGAAAAAACATTTTTCATTCATATTCATTTCTCATTTTAGAGCTCCGTATACTAAATGCATGGAGCAACAAAAAATCAGGCAAAAATGTTGTTTCTACTCTGGTACACATGTCACTTTTGTTCAGCTTTGCATTAACGTATCTCTCGCACTTAGCAGTAAACCAAACGAATGACAATTTTTTTTTTCGTAGCTGCTTTCCCTTCTTTTGCACGTAATGTAATGTGATTTTTTTCTTGCTGCTCCCTTTCCTCATATGCACAAGATATAAATGAAAATTGTATTTTAAAAACGTGATTTTATGTACGATCGCGTTTATTTATTTATTCTGTGAGTTTTGCTGTTGTTCCTGTTGTCTCATCGTAAAAATGACTTTATGTAATTTTTTTATTTAGCGTGCGGAATGAGAGGGAATCGTTCTGTCATTTAAAGTGTGTACTTTTTACAAAAATTCCGCTTTTTTTGAATGATGCTTTTTTCGCATCGCTATGTACATCAAAATCATTGAATCCCTCGTTTTGTATGTTTTGTCTGACGTGACATGTGCTCGTTTGTTATTTTTTCTTCGGCAGAACGTCTGATTGTTCATTATTTTATTTCACTTGAGTCATTTAATTTTTTTCTTTTGTAGAACGAAAAATATAAAACGAGAAATTGTATCAATGAGACGCTTAGTTTGGATTAAATGGAAATAACTTTTATCGAGTAAAATCGAAAAAAGAGTCCTTGAAGTACGGTATAGTGTTATTCTAATTTTTTTGTCGTCTTTTTTGCGAGAAAAAAAGGAAGAATACACACGTGTTTCTTACGGGAAGAATAACATACATTTAAATGATTGCCAATGTACGTGTTGCTCCGTCGTCGTTTGTCTAACGAAGTGTGTTTGAGAGAGAAAACCGATTTTATTATTGTTATTAACACACACTGTGAAGCAGGAAATTAGTCTTTTACATGTTAGAGGTAATCTTCAAAGATAATTGACATTAAATTTAATTTATTTCACTAGCGTGGCAATGTGTTGTGGTACTCCTCTCAATAGGATTGGCATCTCAATCAATAAATTAGACTTTTATCGATGACGTCTTATCAGTCGCAGAACAACAACAGCAATTACTTTTCTCATATAATGTTTATCTGAATTTATTACCATAATTTTTGCGGTTAATTTTGCGTCACATTTTGTCCAAAACAATAAATGTTGACAAAACTCATCTCAAAATATTTACTTTTATTTTTTTTTTATCAAAATCAACATTTTCACACAAAAAAAACAACAACACTATAAACAAAAATCCAAAAATGTGTAATATAAATATTCAAATGTTGTCCATTTCATACCCCTGGAGCGATCACCATCCGAGCAAACAAGCAAACACACACGTGAGTCAAGCCACAATTCCATTTACACAGTCACACATAAAGTAAGATAAACAGAAAAACTTTTCAGAATCACCCACATCTCTCAAGCGTAAATAGAGAGACACACATGCACATACACACTGAGACATCACAAAATAATATTCTCATTATCACGTTCATGATTTTCTGGCTTTTAAGTTTATTTAAAGGCAAACCGAGATGAAAAAGCTAGCAGTTTATATAGTTTTTCATTTATTACTATGCAATGTACAACTACTACTCACATATTTGTCCCTTTAATTTTATTTTATTGCTTTTGGCCTTCTTTGCAATTCTTGGAAATGGTAATAAAGTGTAGAGAGGAAAAATTTTATGTTTTTAAATTGTAGACGTGGCACAGACAAAGTATTTTTTGAAAATTAAGTTCATGAAAGTTGTTGTTTTTTTGTGTCTCTTGTACAGAGAAAAAATGAAAAGTTTTACTTTTGGTTATAAATTTGAAAGGAAAAATTATACGAAACGAAACGGTTCAACAAATAAATACTAACGGTCAACGTTTGGGGAAATGAATGAGGTTAATGTGAAAAAGGGGTTGAGGTTTGCTTGTTTTGGTTTTTAAACTGAGCACCATCGTTTTTCAGAAAAATGTATCTTGTGAGATAGTAAAAAAATGAAGTCTCGCAAGAAAATTTTTTTGCGAGACACTAATGTTTGCAAGTGGGTTAAGATACTGATAATATACTATTTTTTTATAACAATATGAAGAAATTTTTGAATATACGTACCAAATCTCTAATTTTTTATATCCCGGTATGACAAATGAAAATATAAAAACATGAACAATAATTTGTTAGCAGTTGGACCAAAAATATTTTTTGTCGGCTTAGAAGCCATCAATGTATTAACAGGGAAATGAACAAAATTAAATCAGTAAATGAGAAAATCAAACTTCATGTGCTGGTGCTCACCTATTAGCAGGGAAAAGAACAAAATCGAACGCATGGACATTTATAAGAGTTCTTTTTTATCTGTCTTTATTTAAAGACGAGGTTTAAAATGGTTGTGTTCTTTACTATCCGTATACCTCGAAAGTTTCACTTAAGGGGTCTTTTTTCTTTTCACGGTAGCTGACATTTTTAGTGGATATCCGCTTGTTAACGTAATTGTATTGTTATGTAACGGAATTGTATCGTGCCGTTGTTAATAGCTGCCACAATTAAGTATTCAGACAGCCTCATTCCAGGTCCAGAATTTTATGACGACAAATTGCTGCAAGCCAAGTCTGTTACACTGATGATACTAGTGGATTTTACCACGATCATAACTACTCGTTTTATTTTTTTTTTGACTCGAGCTTGTCTAAAATTTTAATACGTACTCAAAGACACATAAAAAATTTAAAAACATTTAGAAAAAAAAGCTTTTGTTTTTTATGAATTCCTTAACATTTGAAATTTAGGCCGTCTCGCGAATTTTTGATCTTGCGAAACACAAAATTTTCATAACAAAATTATCATTGTAAAAAATGGGGACGCCTTGTTATTTTTTTAACGAATTAAAAAACAACTTTTTAACTGAAATTCATACAAATATACACTAAAATGCCTTACCGTTATTATGAATATTTTTATTTCGTATTATTATTATAATACTGACAATGGAAACAAAATAAACATTTGCATAAAGAATTAGTATTTTTGTTTGTATTTTTTTGTGCGTTTTATTTCAAAATGAGAAAAAACGTTTCTAAACAACGAAACAGGAATATTTTGATAATAACTCATTATAAATTCAGGGAAATAATAATTATTAGAATAACAAAAGTTGGGAATGTTTTGAAAACAAGTGAATGACAAATGTTTTTCTTAAATTTCCGGAATTTTCATTGCTTTTGTTATTGTTATTTTTTGTTCGTGTATGTGTTTCAAAAAAAAAAGAAAATAATCCCTTAAAAGTCATGCAATACAAAAAATAACATCTAAGATTCTAAACAAAAAAGTTTTAACTTTTTTGTTCTAAATGAAACTTTGGCACAACCACCTTAAACTTTCATAATGTGCACTTTTGAAATATTTAAACGTGTTTGCAGGGAAACTTCCTACATGTTTATGTCGATTAAAAGTGCATAGCAGAACGTTTGTTCACAGCGCTCACTGTGCATTTGAAACGAAATTAAATAAGTTTATTATAAACTTTTTTCGCCTATTTTTGTTTCTTTTCTTGAGTATTTAATCTTTAACTAACTAAGATTTTCTTCATTTAATTTCTTCTTTCGATACGTTCTCCGCTCGTCTTTTGTATCGCACTCGAGTTTGTTAATAGTTGTGTAAAAGTTCGTTGATGACGATGATGATGAGGACGATGTTGAGAAGAAAAAAAAAAGATTTCAAAATTAAGAAAAAGAAAGTTTTTAAAGACAATGACATAACCTCTTAAACTGGATTATTCTGCATTATTGTAGCTGTTTGGATGCCATCGCTCTCTACGTTGCGGTGCATCTCGTCTCGTTTTATCTCTTCTCTATTGTTTGCCGTGAATACACATTTAATTACAAGTAAAAAGAGATAAGATCTCTGTGGTTACTGACGGCATTCGCCTTATTAAAAGCGATATTTGTTTGTTTTGCTGAAAATTGGATGAAAAAGAGAGTGACAACTCGGGTCACAATAATCTTTACAAACAAATTTAAAGTAAATCTTTTGTGTGTGGCTTTCTTTATCGCAACTCATTTATCACATCAGCAATAAAAACGAAATTTAAAGCGGATAACGGAAGGATGCATTTTCCTCCATTGTTGTAAGAACGTTACACGTAGTGTCTCTCTTCTACGTATAAAACCGCAATGACTTGTGAAAATTGTGTCTAAGATAATAGGGCAAAAGAAAATTTTCAATCGTTTTTGCTGACTTGTGAGAAAAATTCATTGTTCGTGTCATACAAGCGAGCAATGTATTAATATCTCATTGTTCACCATCTATAAAGAGAGATGTCGTGATATCTTGCACTAAATTCACATAATAGAAGAGGATATTGTAAGTTGATCGTATCGATTCTTTGTCCAACTTTTTTTACTACTTGTTTAATAGGCCATTTAAGGACAAAATATCAATTTATCTTGTTTTCTCGTTCAGCTCCTTTTTTCGTCCGTCTGTTTCATTAAAAAAAGGAGCAATTGAACAATGAAACAGGGAATATGTCTAAAAGCCATTTGTTAATTGTCTGTTGGACATTGACTAAAGGATGCCGATAAAATCGTGTCTCTCAATTGTTCTTGTGTGAGGCAGGCAGGTTGACATTGATTCATTTACGAAAAATTTTCTGGGAGTCACTATTTTCCATCAATTTGAAAAAAATTCATCTTGTTTTATTTTTTTTTTACAGAAAAGCCGAAACAAAAATATTTATGATGACTGATGACTAAATATGGAAATGTATGCACGGGAGTCAATTGATCAGAATCATATTCAAAAGCTGATGGAAAAATTCATCGATAAATAACGGAGCCGCACACACAAAAAAGTCGTAAACATTTTTTGTTGTAGCGAGCGTCGACTTGCACTTAATTTGAATTCATGCATAAAAAGGTCGTTTATTGTTCGGTAAATAAAATTTATTGAACCGTGATGCTAATGAAATGTTCTAACGATGCAAAATTCAACGGGGAGAGATTGCACTATCGATGTGAATATAAAGCAAACAGGTAGAATTTTCAGCAGCGAACAACAAAAAAGTGTGTCCACGTATGCAACTTGCAAGATATGGAACGCAGGAAAAAAATACTATAACAACAACGGAGAACAATACTAAATATTTTTCAAAATACAACAACTTTTATGTGATTCATTTCAGAATATATCATTTGCATCGCAATAAACTGGTATTGTTGTTTCGACACACACACACACATAAATTTTGACGATGGAAAACAACAAAAATAAACTAACGAAAACAAATCCCAAACAATATTGAATAACTATGCACATTCAAAGGTAGAGAGACACAAAAAAATAATGGAAATACTCACGAAACGGATGTTTATCTCTTCACTTCGACAAATAGTATGGAGAACATGCCGAAAAATCAGCATATCAACGTCCGTTCCAACGAGCTAACAAACAATGCAGTTAATTCTTTTTTGAAAATGAATTTCTCGACAGCTATAAAATAGTTGCAATTTATCACCCATCGAGTTTTTTCCGCGTTTTAAAGAAAAAAAAGGTATTACGGTTGGATTGACGGTGATCGTGAAGCCGCTGGTAAAGGTGTAACAGGTCACGTGGTCTGAAAATATCTAAAGTCACGTGGTTTGACAATACCTCAAGTTTTGAAGTCGCAATGAGTCACATGGTTTGAAAAAATTTAAAGTCGCGTGGTTTGAAGATTTCCTGAAATACGTTGAGATACCGTCAAACCACGTGACCCAAAATATCTTCAAACCACGTGATTTAAAAAATCTTCAAACCACGTGACTTAACAAATCTTAAGACCACGTGATTTATCATATTTTCAAGACACTTCAAAATTAAGTAAACCACTAGGTTACGAAAATTAAATAACTAAATCAAGTACATGATTAAAAAATCACCTAAGTTAACGAAATGGAAATGCGATACCATCGTTGGTCATTTTCCGAACTACAATTTTTCGTATTTTTTGTTCTCTAATTTCTCTCTTTTTTATAAAATTGCATCCTGCGTGTTTTTTTCGCATCCTGTTGACGCGAAATAATCGTAGCGATTGCATGGTATTGGAAAATAAGCTAATTTTCGCTATACTCTGCTCTAATTACGTAATTAAAATACGCAACTTTTTAATAATAATTTGCAAAACAGCAATCCCAAAGTTTCAAAATGAAATTAAATGTTTATTCCGTGCTGATGATGTGTCTCATCATATCGTCACATTTTCATCATTTGCACAAAAGCAACACTTAAATATTATTCATGTCAAACTTGAACGTAATTATAAAACTTTGTCTGGAGCCGAATGTTGTTCCATATTTTCTCAGTGCACTCTATATAAGAAGCATACCTTGAGTTTGACTTTGTATAATCATTTTCCATTTCTCCGAAAATTGGTTATAGCTAATCAACACGAGCTTCTTTCTTGTCATAGCGGTTATTATTTATTGTACAACGCAATTCACGGAAAAGTAACTTTTGGCAAATTAGGTGCGAGGTTTCAAGTTTTAAGTAGAATAGTTTATTTTGGAGCCACACACACAGGAATTCCGTTGTGCATGTCTCGGTAAGAAGTTGATGTGTTGTGAAAATTTGATGCATCTTTTTATCCAGCTGAAATGCATCATCATCGGGAAATGGTTGTTTGCTTAAATTTGGTGGGAGAAAAGTTTGAAAGTGAATTATTTTAGATAGTCATAATTTGTCTATTAATGTTCATATGAACTATTTTTTTGCACTTGAACTAGAACTTGTGGGTGTTAGTTGTACCATTTAGATGATTGATGTTTGCTTTTGAGACTGGAGGAACTTCTTTTCGACGATAAATCAAGATAGATAAAATTGGTTTCAATTGTCCTCGACAACAATCCGGGAGATTCCAAGAAAAAACTGGAGATCTGACCACGCTGACAATATCCACAAAATAACTTTCAAAAAACGTTGTTGTCGAATATTTGAACCTTTTCCAGACCCTCAGCGTCTAAAGTAAAACGCTTTTAAAGTTTTCTTAACAGATTTGTTAGTTTTTTCCTACTTCTAAAAAAAATTCTCGAAAATACTTCAAAAAGTTGAAAAACTGATAAAAAAAAAACTTTGAAAGGCTTTTACTAAGAATCTAAAAAAGACTACGCTCGATTACCAATTTTCATGAAAATCTTCATAAATTCATAGAGCCATCAATTCAACCAAAAATGTATAAACTCTTGATGCTTTTGATGATACTTATCTTCGTTGATATTTTGATTCATTAAACATTCTTTCATCAACAAGAAAACTAAAAGTATTTTCTCGAAAATCAATCAAAACATAAATCTTTATTATTTAAGTCTCATCTTGAAAGCTCTTCATTTTGATAGCTAATCGAAAATTTAACAGAACATTGATCAACGATCATAAATGGCAAAAAGCCTTTAAACCGAAAATAAATGTTCTAACAACATTAATTGGCAAGCAGACAACATTTATTAACAGCACTCGGAGGAAGAGTACACATTAAACGATATACAACAACATGTTCTATTAATAAACGTTTATTACCACAAAATTTTCCCAATCCCTACTTATGAAATAAAATATTCACCAAACAGTTTCTGCTTGAATTCCAAAGTATTCGTAACACTCTCACACACAACAAACATCAATTTATGTATCATCAACATACATATCTAAATTATAAGTAATTGTTTTAACAGATATCCTTCAAATGCTTTTATGTTTAAATAATTCAAACATTTGTATCTCGTAACATGTTTAAAATAAATTTTAATGTTACATTTATATTTTATATCCTTACACACACATTGTGTATAGAATATCCAATGTACAAATTGTTGTAGTTTTCTTTATTTACGAGAAATATACCAAACATGATGTTTAAATTGTTTTATCTTGTGTGTGGTGTGCTCAAAAGGGCAAAAAAGAAAATGATATTGTGTAGAAAACGGAAAAGATATTTCAATTATGTGTCTACGTTCCTTTTCTTCTCTGTTTTATTTACTGCTTTTATTCAGAGAATGGATTGTAACACTCCTTGCCTCTTAATTAAGTGTTAAAATAATCACTTTTGCATTTCCAAGAATTACAAAAGAGAAAAAAATCATCTGATTTAATTTAGAAATAAAAAATGATTATATAGACAACTCAAAAATTGATTTGTGACTCAGCAAATTCATTCTTTGACAAATGAGAATTTTTTCTACATCGACATTATTTTTACTCAAAAATCGAGGAAAAGTTAAAAATACTCAAAACATGTACTTTTAAAGATACATCAAGAAGGCATAACTCCACATGATATATTTTTTCAACAAAAAAACTCATAAGTTTGAACTTTACATGTTCTGAAAAAATACAAAATAAACAAGAGAGTTTTAAGCTTTTTTGCGTCCATCTAAGCGCATTTATTTAGATTTTCAATTAAAATTATTTGATTCAAAAAAAAAAAAACTTAATGGAAAAATATAAACTCATAGTTCGACATGAAAACCAAAATAAAAGGAACAACAAAAAAGCAACTTTTTATCATCGAATGCACCAGATATGAATGAACGATGACATGAACATCGTTATACTCTTTTTTGTTTGAAAAATGTTGAGTTGAGTTAACTCTTTTGCATCTTTTGTTGTTGAAGCACATTTAAACACAAACTTTTTGCTCTATGTACGGACAATTTTACAGCATAAAGGATAAATGTTTTGCCATCGTATTAGGAGCATCATCGTGAAATAATCTGTTTGTTCAAAAGGTGAGTTTTTTTTTATTTTGACAAAAATGAAAGTTTCACTACAAAATATTTAGCATTCAGGATTGTTTTTTGAAAAAAATAAAACAAAAAATAAGCAAAGAAAAATTCAATTAAAGAAATTGAATTGTACAAATTTTGCACCGCCAAAATCTGTTTATCACATTAAAACTCGTGGAAAATTGATACACGAGTCAACATCAGATAACGTATCGCGCAAAGAAATAAAATCAAATCTCTTAATATTTACGTCATAAAATGAGGAAGAAGGCAGAGTGACACATTTCAGTAACTGTTTTAAAAACTGTTCCTCGTGGTTTTATTCGTTATTTTATTTTATTTTATTCGTTTCTTCACTTTATTGTATTAAATATACTTTCTCAGCGCCTAAACGATACACAACAAATATTTTTAGACATACTCGCATGCAGAATCAATTGAGGGTAACAATATTTTCTGAGTCATGAATTTTTGATGGAATTGTTTTATGTTGAACGTTCGGGTGGTATGCTGATTTTATTTTTATTTTTTTTTCTGTCTCACACAAAAGAGGAGAATGTGGCACTTTTCTGACACATTTTTAATGGAGCATAAAATTTTTGCCTTAATAGAATATATCGTCGTGGTACGAGAGAGTGATGAAATTGATCAGAATGGAATTTATTTAACGCCATTTCCCTGATACGATCTTTACAGCATCATATCGTTGTTGTTGTTTTTTTCTGGCTTGTTTTTGTGGGGAGATTTTCAAAGGAATTTTACGCTTGGTCGTTCGTCATTCCTTTGAAATTGAGCTTGTTACGGTGTGGACGAACTGTTGCATATCTGGAAATGAAAAAAAAATCAGTTAACATGTGAATTTTACAGAAAACCTTCCAGCGAAATTTCCCTACTCGAAACTGAAAAAAATGTGTAGGTAATAAATTGTTACTCTTTTCAACAACTCCGCTTCACTAAATAAAACAATTTTACCGAACTGTCACCAAAAATCATCGCAAAAAACGTAAAATATACATTTCCAAAATTAAGTGTACGGCGTTTTTATGACATTTTTCGTTGAAAGATCATATCAGAGCACGTTTGTGCTGTTGCTTTTTTTTCTGGTATATCTGCTTTTCTCTAAGTAAAGATGACAAAAAGGATGATGAATAATAAAAAGCAGGTGTATCACTGTTCTGAAATGAATATAAATATTTTTGTGGAATCTCTTTTGCTTCCGTATTTGTTTTTTTTCTAAAGGGAAAAACGTTTATAAAAGAAAATAAAGGAGGATAACACAAACTCACATGGCACGTTAAAATAATACCGGAGAGTACCTGTCTTTTTCATTTTTTCCCTGTAGAAATCATACCAGAACAACAGTAGTCATCAGAAGTCTCGGTCTTTATGTAAATTGTGAGAAAATTCCACTGAGCACGGTACATTCACAGCAGAAAAAAATCTGTAACCAACTCAATGTTTACCATATTAAAAACAAGTGAGTCAGTCGCAACATGACACGCATAAAAGATTTCCTTCGCTACGGAATGAAAAGGTGAGATATTAGCTCCTTGAGGGATTAGTTAGGTTCCTTATTATAGATCCTTTATTTTAGCTTTATTTTTGTTAATATAATTCATTGATCGGTCAAACTAAACCCTTAAGAGATCAATCTACCCTCCTTCGAGTTGATCATCTTCATCCAAAAAAAAAATAATCCACTCAAGAGGGTAATATAATTTATTGAGAGGTTATTCAAATCCCTTTTAATACTACAAAATATCAAAAGGGATTAAAATAACCTCTCAAGGGAAACAATTAACTTCTTGAAGATATTAAGTATGTAGAATTTAGATCATCTCCAACGGAGGTTAAATTGGCTTCTTGAACCTTAAGAGATTCAATTTTCCCGCTGGTGAAGCTGACACCATGGTTCAGACAGAAGGACTTCAACAGGCTGACTATTGTGACGGGAAACCGGCTCATCACAAACCACCTAAACCACATCACGATCGGAAACTCGCCAAAATGCGACTGTGGAAGGAGCTACGAAACGATTAACCATTTACGATTGACTGTCACCTGCTGATAGGCGACCTGGCATCCGAACTACAAGAAATAGGAAATATAGAAATATGTAAACGATAGGCTGAGACCATTATCTGTGATATCTCACTAAGAACAAAACTTAAGTCAGGGGCTAATCCAAACAAAGTTAGGTATTAAGTTAACACCTTAAAAGTTAATAGGCCTTCTATAACCCCCTTTAGAGGATACAACGTCGTTCTGTGGCATAAGGTCATATCACAAAAAAATCTGACCTTAATCTGACTCTGTGCTCAAAATTTACTGAGATCTTTTAGAAACTCTTTGGGACCTTCTGCGAGAGCTGAGTGAAATTTGAGAGCGCCTGCTTAGGATGACAAGTCAAAAGCTAAGACGCATTCCCCGGTACAATTAGACTTTCCCATAGACCGCCGTGTGAGCCAATATCATCTCCATCTCCATCTAACTCCTTTTCATTTCGTAGGGTGTCGCCATAAAAATGAGTAACCGTAACACAGTTGGAATTTCTCAATGCACCACATGCACGGTGTTGTTGTCTGTCAGCAAGAGATGACGATTTCCCGTCATTCATGTCTCTTTTACTTCGTAGTGAACATCGTCGAAATCCTTCACGTTTTTCTTTATTGGTTTATCCACTTCAAAAATACTGTCAACAAATCCATCTCCACTCGTTTTCGCAGCAAAATGTCCCTCAACAAAACATTCGTTGTGAGCTTAACTTGAGTTAACTTGAAGTGATAGACAGACAACGTGATTGAATAATGTCTCACATATATATATTTTGCTTTTATATTCTATTCGTTCCTACTCTCGTCTCTAGCAGAGTTGTCGTCTTGCCTCATTTCTTGATTCAATGTCGTGTCACCAGAAAGTTTATTTTATTTTCCCATCATCATCAAGCAAGTGTGACTTCACATTCAAGTGGATTCAAGTAGTGTAGTACTTCTATGCCAATCAATGAAAAAAAAGTTTTAACAATTTTTTTTTGTCGAGTCGTGATTCATTGGGGACAAGAAACTTTATAGGAGGCAAAAAAATTTATAGTTTTCTGATTGGACTGTGAAGTGGGACACAAGAAAAAGTTGCAAATGCACTAATGAACTTCTTTCAACATTTTTTTTAGAGTCTGTGGTGATAACATTTTGATTGCCACCTGGTTGATTTTAATTGAGTTTCAGCGAAATTCTTTCCAATTAAGGAAAATATGAATGCAAAAAATGCGAATCAAGTCAATCATCGCAAATTGCATTATTAAATAAAATAATTAATCGCATTTCCTGGAAAAAATCACAGTCAACTACCATGCATAACTGATTTTAAATGCTAAACCACCAATTTGCCAATTAAAATTCTATCGACAACGACACGTGATTTAATGTTTCACACAAAGTATCCTTTATAAATCATTAATTAGTTTAACACAACATAAACACACAAACATACTCCGTGATTTAAATAATAGCAGAATAACATTCTTGTTTTTCGGGAGCGTGCGATACACGTATGCCACGCACCTTGAAAATGGTTTCGGAGTACAATACAATTTGTATTGATTTTATGATTCGAGATAATAACCACAGTAGTGCGGTGTACCGAGACACCGCAAAATTGACTGATGTTCAACGATGCGTAAAATTTAGCACTCTCATTTCGGCAAGCATAGATAATGAATTTAAATATATTGCCAACTGAGCAAGAGACAACATTATTATTATCGTTTTTCGTTTAATTGTTTGCACAGAGCTTGTCATATCCATTGCTCAGTTACACTGTCAGCCATATACGCAGTGGACACGATAATAATAATTATCATCACACTTTGTATGTTAATGAAGTGAAAACCACTAAGCAGCTAATGAAGTCGCTAAATTAATAATTCTGGACAACGCATTTTGACGACGATGAATGAATGTGCGGAAAATATTTGATTAGAATTTGGTGTGAAAAAATTATTTACACATGAAGAAAACCGAAATTATTGAAAATATTTTTAGAAATTTCAAAGCAAGAATTTCCACCAGAAATATGGCGATTGATTAAATTGCTGAAATGACCATAAATCATCAAACTTCTCATGTGCAATAAAATTTGATATTATTCACTTAATCAATCAAACTATGAACTATTGATTGCATCCAATGATTATGCTTAGCTGCCGTTACTCAAATTAATTTTAAATTGAAAATTGATGATGTAGTAACATGATGCACTTTCGACAATGAAACAATTCATGCAACTGATAAGTGGCTATTTGAAGGAAAATTACATTGTTGTTAGTTGTAAATCGTAGTTTTCAAGGAGAGCAAAATTTAATTATTTTTGCTTTTAAAAATTTAAAAATGAAAATTATTAAATATTTTATTAAAAATTTTTTTAAAAATTATGAAAATATCTTAAGCTGATGTAAAATTTGATGATGGTAAAATGGAGACGTCAGGTCATTTACTGTTTTTATTTTTTATGTACATCAATATTTAATAACAAAAAATCTCAGACTTCATTTATTTTTTTTTAATATTTATATTCAGAGGAACCATTAAAAAGCCAGACATTTTTTCCCTCGATTTTTTCCCGTCAACTGATATAAATGTAACAATTTTATCACGATAAATCAAACACATTTATCAGTAAAAAAAATCCAATAAACTGACAACATCATAAAAATGTAAAAACAAAAAATGTTTTCATAATAAAACAAAAGCCAATAAAATTTTCAACGTTCGTACATGTCCGAAAAAAAATATTAGCGTGTTTCTGATGCCCTCCTCGTGTCTCGTTTGCTCAAATTTAATACCTTTTTAATCCACATTAAATAATATTAACAGTTATGTCACGATTTTGATAGTTTTTTTTATGTTCATCATTTTCCGAAACTCCTGCTGAAGAGACAAAACTGTCCCACGTCGCATTAAATTGCACACGTTGCTTGCTTGCCTGCTACTTCCACATCCTACTTTTTAACTACAAAACAGTCAAAGCACGAGATTTTTATATACGTAAAATAAAATAATAAAAAAATTCCCGTTTAATATATTCGTCTGCCAAAATTGTCTACCGCACTAGAATTTTTTTCCTTGTCTATTTCTAGTTTTTATTTATCGTCATCATATGTATAATGGATTGCTGAAGAGAAAAAGAGATATTGAGACAATTTTTTTTTTGTTCGTTCGTTTTTTTATATGTGCATCTCATTGAACTGAAGCAATATATCTCGAGTTCTAAAACAACAACGACGACGACGTGAAATTGATTAGAATCAAATTGCATGATCAAGCACACCAAAAGATGGCAGTTGCTTATGGCAGGCACACACACACACATTACTATTTATTTTATTATTGCTTTTTTTCCTGCGACAGAAATGGCTGGTGCAACCATCATCTTCCTATTACGGATATTTGTGGATTGAAAGAAAAATAAGTGAAATACAGACACACGGAAAAAATAAATTTAGACGCATATTTGCCAAATACACTCGTTTCTTATAACTTACCACACAAACATATACGGAAACTCATTCGATACGGCGAATCATCTTCCTTTTTAACGCATTTCAAAAAAAAATGCGATATTTCCCTGGTAGTGAAGTGTCAAGTCACGTGGTTTAAAAATTTTTTGGTCAGGGAGGGGGATGAAAAACTTCAAATAACTTTTTCAGGTCACGTGGTCTGAAAATTTCTAAAGAAACCACGTAGTTTAAAATTTCTCAGATCACTTGTATTAAATTTTTTTCAAATAACGGGATAGAAAATTTCAGGCCTCGTGCCTTGAAATATTTTTCGACCACGTGGTTTGAACATTTTGAAGGTGGCGTTATTTGTATACTTTTTAAGTCAAGTAGTTTGAAAATCTCTCAAGTCACGTGGTTAAAAAATTTTCAAAATGTTTTAGGTCACGTGGTTTGAAATCTTTTTAGGACATGGGGATACAAAGAACTCTCAGGTCACGTGGTTTTAAAAAAAACTTTCAGGTTACGTGGTTCTATAACTGCACAGGACACGTGGTTTGAAGATTTTCTCTGATCACGTGGTCAAAATGAAACGATCAATCAAAATAAAATTGAAATACGGTAACATCTTCGATTGTTTTTCGAACGAAAACTTTATAATTTTTTTTGTTTGTAGCAACTTTTGTGTGTGCGAACATTCTTTTGGCAACTCTCCAAGTACCTTTCTAGTTGCATTTGAACAAATATATATTTCTAATGTAAACCATTTTATGTGTTTTTTTTTATATTTTTGGGTATTACTGCGCTGCGACTCCTCCGTATGTATGCACGAGACGGCTTGGTATTCTAAATACTTTTTAAAATATATCTAAAGTAGCTAAGAAGTGCAACTCGGAAAATTCATTATTATTTTTTGTTTTTGGTGTGAATTTAGGAAGTCCCAACATTTTTTTTCTTTTCCAAGGTTGACGCAGTAAGATTTCCCACAAAAATGTTTTGAACAAAAACATTCTTCGCGGTTAACTAAAAATTTGAAGAATGACAAACACGATCACCCTAATCTCACATATCCAATGGGAAGCGACGTCGCTATTTGCAACTGAAAATTACTTTTTTTTTCGCTGCGTGTCTCTTTCCATATTGGAACGCAAAAGTACATTCCCATCCATAACACATATTTAATTTCATTTCTTTTTTGGCGGCTATTTTTATGTGTGTTAGCGTGCCATAACCCACATATCGCTAGCAGGCCTAGCAACTACCAGAGAAAAAAGAAAAATAAAAAAAAGCAAAAAGGAAGAAAGACAAAAATATATAAAATTAGCAATTTGAATTACAACCCCAAGAAAATGGCTTCGCAGCGTATATACGTATTTCATATTTACAAAACATTTTTAAAGTTTAATTTTCTTTTTTTTCCTATAGTCGTCCACAAAAAAAAGTTTCACCAGATGATAAAATGAAAACGGGTTGAAAATATTCCCCTGTGTTGTCGTAGGTACATTTTGCGTACGTAGCCAAAAAGGCATCAGATGACAATATTAAAAACTTGCTCAAAAACAAAGTAAAAAAAGTTGCTTCTGCGTTTTTATTGATATTCGCTTAGCTTCACATCGTTTTATTTAATTATGTTTGAAATTACTCGTTTTTTTTGTTGCTTCAGGGATTTTTTTCTCTCTGTGTTTGATGATTGAAAAACGAACTGTGAACCTGTTAATATCTTTGCCGCAATTTAAACGATTTTATATTGCCTTTAATTTTGCCACTTTTTTGTTTCGAATCAGCCACAACGGTTTCACAGTATTTATTTAATTAATTTTTAGTTAAATTATTTTAAGGCTCGCTTGTGGATGACACATACTTTTTTTTGCGTGCAATTTTTATTATTGACTGAGCAAATGAAAAAAAATTAATTGACCCACTTTAATTGTGTGTTATGTGTGAACAAAATTTCGGGATTCAATCATAATTGGCTTTTAATTCCTTAATTAATAAATTTGTAAATCTATCTTGTATTCTGATTAAAAAAGCGTCAAAATATTGGGCTCGCTACTGGCACATTTACCGACAAAAATACAATAATAAATTCATATCGTAATAAAATGTAATAAATTCTCCCTCTAACCCACTTATTATTTTAAAATTTTAATAACATGTTATAAATTCACTTTGCTGAATCATCATCATTTTGTTTAATTTATATCATTCCGGTGTGTTGAATTATTCCAAATGCTCGAAATCGCAAGTGCACACACATGTACGGCTGAAATGTAATTCAAACAATGTCCGTAAATGAGTGTAAACTGGAAAAAAATGTATGCATAAATGAATTATTATTGTAAAAAAGAGTATTATTTTTAAGTAGAAAAAAAATTATTATGATGATAAATAATACGCCCACAGAAATTACTTTTTAATGGAAAAAATTAATTCAGGCTAGTCTGTGGATGACTGGATGCAAGTGTTGGAAAAATAAATAAAAAGTGAAATTTAATCCGAGGCGTAAAATTGAAAATTATTTAAAAAGCACTCACCAGCAATTCATCTAGGCATGGAACTTAAAGGCGCGTTTTTTTGGGACAACATGGGACAAAATTTTTTTAATATTTTCTAAAACAAATTTGCCCCAAAGTTTTTATTCGCGAAAAGTATTCAACTTTTTCAAAATATTTTTGCAAATTTTTTTTGCGAACTTCAAATTCGCTGGTTTTTGAATTTTTTAATTTGAAAAAACTTAAATCTTTTTACTTAATTTTTTTCATTTTAAACTGGAATTTTTTATAAAAGTTACCTAATCGCGGAAATTTTTCTAAGTTTGATGACTTGCGAGTTGCGGATTTTTTTAAATTTAAGGCTGAAGCTTAGGCAAGAGCTTCTAATGGAACTCAAAGGCGCGGTTTTTTTTGGGACAACATGGGGTTCAATTTTTTTTATTTTTTCCAATTTTTATTTTTTTTAAATCTTCTTAAAAATTTTTAAAAAAATTACTTTCACTTAAAATCCATTTTTTATGATTCTATATGATTATTTCTAAATTACCCGGAATCGCGGATTTCAACTTTTAAGTTTTTACTAGGGCTATTTAACAACTTTTAACTACAATTTGTAGAGATAAAAGTAAATTTTCTATGAAATCTTACAAAATTAATAATTGTAATTAATGTAGAGAGCCCTTCGCTCCTTTCAAAATGCGAATGAAATTTTATTTTTTGTTTAGTTTTTTTAATGGTCTTTTCAAAACATCGCAGATGAATGCTCCACTTGACTTATTTATGTTGATGATGAGCAACTTGTAAGCTCCATAAAATAAATTAATTCTAATCATTTAATTTTTCCACGCAGTTAAACCCACAACCCGGTTGTTGAAAATGTTTTTTGACGAATGCTGTGCAATAAATTTGAATTGAAATGCAAAACTTGCAAATAAAATGTTTCCCACGCGAGTTAAGCTGCTTATGTTAGATGTGTCGCATACACATGAGTACGTTGACATGTAAGTAGTTTATTCTGCTAAATAAACATAAAAACTTGTAGCATATTACACTATCGAGCTCCATTTTAAATTTAATTCTAAACTATGTATTCCTGGAAGGTTTCCACGTCTTCATTTAATAAGATGAAGAAAGAAGTCTTTGAAAGGAAAGTTTCCTTTAAAACAACACAGGAAAGCTAAAACCACCGGATTTAGAGGTTTTTTGTGCAATAGGATAATTTTTATCAAAAATTAATCAGAAAATCTTATGTAATTCGTTATAGTCTCATTCGAAGTACTACTTTGTACAAAATCAGATAATTTGAGCTATGGTTACCAAACCATCAGTTAATTTTTTTTCAAAAATTGTGATCTAAATCAAAACCTGGTATTTTATCAGTAGGATCTTTGAACACAAAATTGTTTACTACATGATCAATTGTTTCACCCGGATCTGTCACAAACACAGCCAATGTCAACAAGTTCACCCGTGGGATTCATCTCTTATATTGGTAAGTCGTATTATCAAAATTAATTGAACACTCAGGGCGGTTTATTTGTGTTTACATGTTTCTTTTTCATGTTGCCAATTATGACGTCTCCACTTGGCCATTTACCATCAAGGACTGGAAGCGATTGACATCAATGATTTTTTCAAAAAATTTTTTCATCGAACGCGTTCAAGTTATATAAGATGGATGGTTCGATTTATCGAAAAACATCATAAATCGTTAAAATATATCATAAAAGTCAAAAATATTCATCAAAAAACTCAATTATGATGGAAAAAATATATCAGAAAAAAATCATGATGGAAGCGATGAGTGATCTTGAATGCACCCAATGTGATCTCTTTCAATTATGTTCAAATCTGTGCCTTTGTAGAGTCCCTGTAAGTGTTTATTAAATTTTTTATGTAACTTAAGTAGGTATAGTCGATTCATGTAAAATTTTTATTATTTTTTAGCCTACCTAGTGATCCTAGTTACCCTGGTTCGCCCTTCAAAAAATCCTAGTGGAAACTCCTCCTGTTGGTTTTGCGTTTTGTGTGACGGATGTTTATTCCTCCCTGATGAAAAGTCGGCAAAAGTCAGCATTTTTCGGCAGAAAGAGAGAAAGAAATCACAACAATTGAACTGAACTGCTTAAAAAAAAGTGGGTGACGAGTGTCATATACCTTCACAACGAAGTCACAAGCCATACGAACGAGCCATACAGTTCATGTCTATATAATGCAATTATCTCATCTTGTCCCACATTATTATATTAAGACTCTCTCTTTTTTGTGTGTCTATTGTGTCCCCGGTGTGTGTCTGTGTCTGTGTATTGTTGAAACATTAATGCCTACAGCCAACTCCTGTTTGATGTTCCTACAAGCACATATACAACACTCGACGGGAGCCACCACACAATCCCACACAGAATAGCGTATAGAGCTTTTTTTGCCATTAATACAAAACATTGAGTAAAATAATACAATATCACAACAGATTTCTCTGAGCATAAATGATTTGAGGCTATACACGAGGCGTATAGCGGCATACACGAGGGAGACACACTAACGACACACTGATGGTAGGACGAAATTGTAGCTTGCGAAAGGCACATCAGACACCCCATTTTATTTTGGTTTTACTCCGACGTAGCGCGCACACAGAGCCTCGCACACACACACGCGCGATGAATGTGTCGAGTGTGTTGTGTGTGTCTCAAAAGATTTGATTCTATTGAAGTTTTTAGTATTGTGTCGGCAACGGAATTAATAGCAGGGAAAGTATATGAAGAGTGTCATTATTTTTATTATTATCACAGTCGTCTCGAAAGTTTGTTCGAGTTCGTTATTCACAGCAAAAATAAATAAAAAAGTGTGCCAACTGATATGTTGAAGTGTTAAATGATTGAAATGAGATACATATTAAAAACAAAGGAAAAATTCAATCGAAGAAAATTTCAAAATATTTCTCAACAATCGACAAAGGTTTGTGTAAATATTTAAAAGTCATTTTGAACACGGGCAAGGGAATAAATATTAATAGAAAAGTGGAACCCTTTTCGATACAGCAAAATTTGCCAATAACTGATTAAAAAGACAAACAAAACCCGGGTGATGTGTTGTTAATTTGATAAGGGATACGGTGTGTTTCGAAAAAAAAATAAAAAGGCTTCTAGCAACGTGCATCGGGAACAAAAGCAAGGAAAATGGATAAATATTTACATGCAAAAGTTTTGCTGGTGTTGATCTTGGTAATAAAAAAGTTTGGCATCCATGCGGGAGACAATCTCGGTGAGTAAGAAAAAAAAGCTCCTTTTTATGTTTCTTTATTGCGCGTGTAAGAAACCCTACGATCCTCGCACACATAATAAAAATGTAATAAATCAAAGGCACTGACGTTGTCACAAGAGGATTATTGTAATTTATTGAAATTTAATACGTGTTTATGTACATTTTCTGGCTAATTATTTGATATCATCATCATTAGGCTCCCTTTTTGAACAGAAAAAAAGGAAAAAAAAACGTTGACTCCTTGAACAAGAAGTGTTACTAAATTTTCATACATTCTCTCGTCGTATGGCATAAATGGAACAAGTTTTGATCGATACAAGTCATCTTGTAATACAAGCTCCTTCAGTAAAGTATCATCAATAAGTAACTGACAACAACTGTTTACCGAGTGAGGGAGAGGAATTTCCTACACATTTGGGAAGAAAATTGGCTTCTAGCCAACTTATTGAACTTTTCTGATTTCCTTCGATTCCTTAGACAAATAATGTATCCTTGTTTTAACTTGCAGCAATTTCAGAGGGTAATACGGCAGCATATTAATAACGAACCGATGATGTTTATGAAGAACGAACGTTTTTGCTGATTTTGTGTCTTTTATTTCTGCACGGAAATCAATACGAAGACATTTCAACTGCAGAGATTGCAGTTTTCAGAGCTTTTATTATGTAGATAAGTACTTTGCTCTTAACTTTGTAAGGTAATCTGATACGTGGATCTAAATAATGGTGCTTAACAACGGAATTTTCCCCAAGAAAATTTAGGTCAGTGGAAAAAATTTGACATTACTGCATGACTGAATAACAAATGATGAGCAGTAAGAACAATAATAAACATAAAATCAAGCTAATTAGCGGAATATTTTAATCAACCCACAATGAAATTTGTAAGTTGGCCACGCTATTTAATTAGCAGATACCAACTCGACTCGAAATAATATAAAAATTAATTTTAATTGAGTATCGGATTTCAATTAAACCCTTGATGATGACAATGATGATGATGAATGCTGTCTTCCCAAGCGACAGCCTGAAATTTTGCGATAGACATGCGTTCTGTAACAAAAAAAAAACAAAAACAAAAAAAGTTTCAAACTTTTCATGACAAGAGTAAATTGTAAATAAACACAGTTCACAATGAAATTATCAAACGGAAACACAGCTGAAAGTGACGTGAATGTCATGCGATGTTGCTGTTTTGTGAGCGAAAAAAAATAACGGAAACAGCTCAATTTTCAAAGTGTGTGTGTGTGTTTGAGCAAATATGCTGTAATAATATGATATAGAAATAAAAAAGGATAACAATCAACGCAACGTACAGTTGGTACAATACCCCACGGACAAAAATTGGGTGAGACTGGTACTTTTGAAAGATCAGAGTGACCCCTTAGACATTTGACCTCAAATTGACCTTTAAGAATGATCCCTTAGAGTACTAACTTAACTCCTTAAAGAATCAACTTAGTCTCATTTGGAAATGGTTATCCGAATACCCAAATAATTAATCCATCGAGAGGTCATTTTGATCCATTAAGACTTAACGCTTTAGTTAAAGGATCAATTTGACCTCTTGAGGGATCAGAATAACTTTGAACATTTATTCATTTATTTATTTTTTTTATTGATGGATGACAAACTCCAAAAGAGGTTAAGTTGATTCCTTATTAAGTTTAATTAATTCTTTAAGGAGATCGGAAAAATCACTTAATGGGTAAATTTGACTCCAAAGAGGTCAATATGATCTTTTAAGAATCAATCTTACACGTTTTTCATCAAAAGAGTACAGAGCTCGAATCGAAAATAAATTTATCTACAAATAAAAAATATATGTGTGAGATGGAAGGAAAAGAACAGAACAAACAAAAAACGACACTAACTACTACTTATTTTATTAAGTACAAAAAATTGCTCGACACTCTGGAGAAGTTCAATTTGTGTCACAGCAGCACGAATGCACATCAGTGTGTTAGCAAAACTTAATAAAAAACAACAAAAAAAAAAAGAGAAATGTCTCTATTAGAGACGTGTGTGATTCATCAGTAAATGTCCCTGCGTCTGTAATATCTCCGAACCCCCTCTGTGTCAATGTGTCTTGGCATCGAATTTGTGTACATAGGAGTCAAGTCGACTCCTTTCTTTTATAGAAAAATGAAAATATAGCAAGATTTCTCCACAGAATTGTAGAAAGAGATGAAAATTTTGCACCAAAATCCTTATTATACATTTTGAATATCATTATTACCTCATATAGATGTCGTGTATGTGTCGATTGATATAAAAAAAAAACATAAAGTTGGGTGTGTTGTTTGTATGGCATTATAATAGACAGATAGGTACTATTTGCATGTGTCTCCAACATATCATCATCATCATCATCGCAGTGCGAGGGAGAAAAGTTATATAATAATTTTTTTATCGGTTTTTCGGGGAGATAGATTGCCATCCGGTGTATGTTGTTGCCGCAGGTTCAGTCACCTTTGTGACATTTGTTTTTTGGGTTGAATCAATGGTGTGCCACTTTTAATTTGAATATTTTATGTATTATGAAAACTTAACCTAGAAACTTCAAGAGTGAGAGATAAAATATCAAAATACGCCTTTGTTCGGCAAACAAGACGTTCCTCCCTCAACGTTATCCAATTCATTCGGAAACATATCAGAAAACCGAACGAAAAGATCATTCAATATTTTATGTGCTTCAATAATATGCCAAATGACATATTCATGTACACGAGGCGATATATTGAAAATAAATGCGGGAAAACGTGATGAAATCGAGAAAAATATTATTTGAGTTATTTTCTTCAACAATAAGATTTTTCAGTAAATATTTCAAAAATACTGAAATGGCTTTGTTATTATTTTTATTTTTTATACTATTATTTTTATTATTTTTTTTTTGTAAATAATTTATTTGTAATATATCAAAATATTTTTTTCAAGAAAAAATAAATTTCAATTTTTAATAAATTTTTTAAGGAACAATTTTTTCACTTTTTAATTTCAAATTTATTTCAAAAATTATTATTTTTTCAAATAGTTAAAGTCTTATTTGAAGTCAAAACATCTCAAATAATTTTTTTTTATTTTTCACAATTTACCGCATTTCCTCGAAAAAGATACGAATAGAAGACGCAGAATAAAGTATATTTGATGAGACATTATTCGACACACAAAGGAGATCGACTTGCCCTGCACCTAAAATATATATCAAGTGTCGTGCACAACGTTATTGGGGAGAAAGGTTTAAGACGACGACACAAAATGATACAAGGAGACGACAAAACATCAGTCACATGACACACACACACACACAATATTGATATTATAAGAGACCATCTATATGATCGGAAAAGATCTGATTCGAATGAAAAACTCATATAAATATGTTTAAATGTCTTTTCTTTCCCACATGTGTGAGGATGTGTGAGAGTATGTGCTCTTTTATTACTATTGATGAACTGCTCTTGGTACAACTGTTCGGTTGTGTTATTATCTTCCAAAATGTAATGCCAAGAATAATAAAAATGACGAAAGATTTCTTGTGAAAAGAAAGTTAAGAAGGACAATAGCGTATTGTGATCGAAAATTCTTTTTAAAATTTTTTTGGGATTTTCTAAAGGAATCTTTGAATTTTATTTAACGTAGAATTATTTAAAAATAAATTAAAAAAAAATTTTTTGACTTCCACTAAATTAAAATACAAAAGTTCTTTAAGACCGTTTGACTTGGAGTTTAAGTTGAATCAAAAATTTAATTTAATTTTTTTTTATATTTTGACGTTATTTATTAAATTTTAAATTAAATTAAATTTTTTTTAAGTCAAAAAAATTAATTTAAATTTGATTCTCATAAAAATCTTAAGTCAAAAATGTTTCGCCTTTTATTTAACCTAAATGAAATATTTAATTAGCTTTCGCTCTTCTTGTCTTTCAAACTAATATTACGGCAATAATTAAATTGAAAGGTGTCACAATTTTTATCAAAAGTTTCTCTTTTGACAAGATACTAAAATGTTTGTTAATGATAAAGGTTTCCTGTACGTAAACTATTAATAATTATGTCAAAAACTCATCAAAATAGTTTCACTTTGAACCTAAAAATCAACAGACGGTCGCTCATTTGTAGCAACTTTTCACCATCATTGTTCAGTAAAAATATGAAGAAAAAGTTATCAAATCGTAAAAGTTATCTCCGTTTCATTTTATTTTGAATATAAAGCCAGTGTTATTGAAATTACTTCAATATTATGATTTAGTGTTTATTTTTCGTTATATTCGCAATGTGAACCTTATGGGTCACTGCATTACACAACTTACTCGCAATGAATGGTGTCTTTGTTCTTTTTCTCTTCTGTTTGAGTACTCCAATATTTATAATAATAACATGCTGTCCTTGACTCTTGCCTCGTTCAATGCATGTGGAAGATATTATAATAATGATAGTATAATGCGCAAAAATACTTTATTCAACACCATCGTCTGCAGTTTTCTGCAAGAAACAGAAATTTTGCAAGAAAACGAGCGTTCGAGACAATAGTTTATTATTTATATTAACGTTAGACGACCGAACGTCGACCTGGAAAGGTGAAAGTCCAAAACCAAAAATTACATTAGGGACTACATTCCGATGATAAATGTCTTTTAATATCCCAACTTTTATTGCCCCAAAATATCGTGAAAAAGTTTTTTGACAAATACTTTCTGCTCTCGTTCCTTTTCTAGCCTATTAATAATATTATTGCGTCGGAGTGTGTGTGTGTGAGTGAGTGGTGCTTTCAAAACCATAACCTTACTTCTTGACATCAATCCTCCCATAATTAAACAGTTTCCTGCCTATACCTGGCTATTTTTGCGTGTGCATGACATTCATAAACTATATATAAAGTACATTAAATGACGCTTTTGACACCGAATACCTTTGATATCGTCGTGCAAAACTTGATCTAGCCACTGATGGTGCAAAATGGAGAAAACTTGGCAATGTCACAAGCATCCCCTAAGATGAAATTTGTTTATGCCACTCTTAATTTACGTGTCTGTTCACATCATTCGTGTGCTTTTGCAAAGACTCTTACCGCTGGAGAAGCAACACATGAGCACGCATCCAAGCGAGCACTTATGATGAACGACGGCAATTTATAATTCTCACACATGCGAAAGCTGACCTTTTACAGTAGAATACAAAAGTTTCGCCAGTGAAAATATATTTCGTTTCATTAACGTTGTCGTCGTCATTAACGCGCTCTGCCTGCCTTTTAAAAGGGGGATTAACAATTTCTGTCGCTATCGCTACGTATCTCATTTACACCAAAAGAACTAATTACGACGCAACACAAGTTTGTCTCAGCGAGATAGAAAGGAGACGACGACGATGATGATGATGATGACAACGGACATTAAAGCCAAAAAGCATTTTCTCATAATCCGTCCATTTTCATTTAATCCTTAAATGTGTTGCTGTAACAGAAACTTGCACTCATTTTCTTTTTAAAACAACATTGCATGTTAATTTAAAGTGAATTCTTTTGTTTCTTCATCCAGCCACGATGAATTCGTTTGATTACTTTGATTGACCAATTGGAGTTTCTTCAAATAAAAAAAATCAATCAAATGAGTTTGAACTTTATTTTTACCGCATTCAAATCTAGTTCAAAATTTGGATGTTCGTCTGTCGTCAAAATATCGAAAATTTTTAGAAACTTTATTAAAATTTTTTCCACGTGTTCATTATTACTCAGTGGAAATTCGAGGAAGACCCGGAAAATCTCGGAAAAAAATTCTGGTAATTCGTAGAAAATTAAAAATTCAGAAAAATTCGCAAAATATTCGGAAAATTTTGGATAAATCCGGAAAATTCGTGGAAATTCCTAAAAAATTTCTTAAATCTTAAAATATTTTTTTAAAAATTTTATAAAAATAATTTTAAAATTTATGGAAAATTTCTTAAATATCTTTGTTCATGGAAAATCTGGGAATTCCTACAATTAAAATAAAGACATTCTTAAATTGAAATGCGGTTAAGCTTTTCGTTTCAACAAATACTTTTAATTTTCTTTTTTTTTCATTAATGGTCCGGTATGCGTTCCATCAATCTCTTCCGTGTATTACGTCAAATTACAATAAACATTTACAAAAGGAGCCTTGAAACGTTAGTCAAGCAATTTTTCAAGTGTATGAATAAAGATAAATAAATGAATCGAGTGCAGAGAAGAGGAAAAACCTAACGACCCTAAACAACGTCGAAATAGAACAATAAAAATGTATTATTTTTAGATGTTACGAAGACGACGCTTACAAATAACAAAAACATTCACGACAACGATTAGAGTTAAAAATGCCGCAAATCGCCTGCCTTCTGCGGAATACTTGAACTAAAATATAATATTTTTCGAAAAAAAGAAAAACATCTCGATCCTTTTCAAATTCCATTCAAGTCAAATGTTGTATTTAAGAAGGATCAACATAATGGTTTTTTTTTCGGTTACGGAGTTACAGCAAGGCTTGAACCGTCAAACAATGTCAGAGGAATAAAGGGAATGTTGATGATATTATGAATAAAGTGCTTCCAGGCAAAAAAAATCGTACTTTTCCTGGATTTCTGTTCCTCTTCTTGTTGTGCCTCCTGGAGAGGAGATGCACAACAATAGAAAATTTTCGAGACAGAAAGAAAAGTTTTAATAAGCTGACTGAAATATCGAATTTTTCATGGAATTTTGTCAAAAAATATAAGTACACTTTAAATTGGTATAATGACAAGAAAACTTAAAGCTTGTCAACTGCAGATTAAATGAAAAGTATAACAAATTTTTTGGCTATATTTTAGAAAAATATTTTCAGTATTTGAATAAAACTTTTTTATTATCAAAAAATAAAAATTATGATCGCCAAAAGAACAGTTTAAATTTTTTTAAAGCCCTTGTAAAAAGAACAAGAAAATTTTCTCATTGTTAAACAATGATTGTTTTTACATTAAAATCATTATGACATTAAACATTGTATTTTTAAATATATTTTTTTGTCTGATAAATAAAAATGTATAGTAAATTTGATTAAAAATTTAAAAATAAAAAAAATATTAAATAAAAATAAGGTAAAAAAATGGCAAGATAAAGTTTTAAGTTTTAAAATATCAAATTTTGTATCAAAATATCAAATATTTTCTGATAACCACTCAACTAAACCAAACAAGTCACTAATAATAAATATCGTCTAGGATAAAGTTTACAAGTCTCTAAAGCTCTTATCTTGAAATAAACTATACTTTATCCTTACCCTCTTATGATTTCCTTGAATTTTGTCTCGTTGCCATGTTTAGAATTCAAGCGATTTGTTTGTTTTTTTTACAAATAAAATCAATCAGATATACAACTTAGACTTGTTAGAATTTCCTAGACACGTTAGATTTCTAGACACGTTTTCTAGACAATTTTTAACCACGTGGCTAATTTTTTTTTAATTGATATTTTCAGAATTTTTTATTAGTCAAAATTAAATTACAAATGAGTAAAATTAATTTTCATTGGACTAATTAAAATAGTTTCTAACAAAGAAACCACTTTTTAGAATTGATTAAATTGCTGCTCATCACATCTATAGTTCTGAAATTGATAATTGAATTCAAATAACGGTACTTAGTGTGGCCCTGTAATTAAATAGTAAACTAAATTTTATCGCTGTGCACGAAACGAATCTCATCATCGCACAAACAATACATTTATTTAATAGACAATGCAAATCCTTTTAAATACACCATAAACCCATTCAAACTTAGCACATACTTTGTATTCCGTTTTAAAATATTCAATATTAACACGCTGCTGCCGCTCGCACACTTATGACAATCCAAACGTGTTTTATTACACATTAAACTGCCACAATCAAGTATAGCGAGGCGCATTCACTCAAAATGCATCCTCCACATTATTACAGATTACGCTATATGTTACACCGACATGGGGAGGGAGTGAAAGGAAAATGTGCCTGATGTGCAATATATTAAGCATGTCGAGAAAATTAAACAAGGATAAGCCATTTCCGCATATCGTTTTCACATTTTCCTCCCTGTCTGCCTGTGATGCAAACTCTTTGTGTGTGTTTCCCAGCGTTGTTGTTGTAACAACATATAGCACAAAAAAAAACAATGAGATGAACTTCCATACAACACACAGACAAAAAAATGCAATTCTGTAGGTAAAACACAGAAAAATATTTGTTAAAAATTATATCAGCATGTCAGTAAATGGGTGAAAATATTACGATAAAGGAAAAACGTGAATGTTCACTACGCGGCACCGAGAAAGAAAAAAAAGAGACATATCGTTATTTAACGAGACCAATTTTTCCCAGTCTCTTTCAGACAAATTTCATGTTTCTCTCTTCTCTCTGTTGTTTCTCTCCCACAGCATCCCGTGATCATCATTCTGCTCAACACTCGTCATAAAAATGCATGGATATAAAAAAGTTTTTTTTTTTAATGTAGAGAACAAAGTTTCATCTTTTTTTCGTGTATGCATGAAAAACAAACAGCACAAATTATGATTATTATTATCACAGAGATTTTAATTGTTTTAACACAACTTTTATTGTGAGAACGAACGAAAATTAGCAGTCCTAACACAAGCAACGGAAAGAGTTTTAATGGTTTATACCTTATTTACGGCCTAATTATGATAGCAAATTAGCCTATTGACGTTTAATTTGGTGCTTCCTTTCAAATTTCCTCGGTCATTACAGCAACACAAGAAGATAACTGGCAGTAAACTGGGCAAGTTATTATACGAGCAGATAATGGAACCTGTGGATGAAAAATGGGCGATATTGATCTCTTAAGATACCAGATTGATCTTCAAGGAGTCATATTGAAATTTTAGCTAAATTTTATGATTATTACCATTAGAAGTTGGTCATCTTTAGACCCCTTTAGACCCCCTTAATTTATCAAATTTACCTCATGAAGGGATTAATTTATTGGGTCTAAAGATGAACTTCGATAGGATTTAATTGATTTTTTAAGCGATCAGTCTAAGATTGACCCTTTAGTAGTAATTTTTCTCCCAAAAAGACCCGTTGGACCCAAAAGGAAGTCAGTCCCTCAAGACATGAACACATTTAACCTCTCAAGAGATCAGATGAATCTCTTGAATTGATTTTTTTGGGGATGGAGATGTTATTTTGAAAAAGGAGTCATTTTGACCTCTAATGGGGTCAGATTAATTCCTTAAGAGCTTGATTTAGCACTATAAGGAATCAATTAGACCCCATAGGGGTCAAAATTGCTATTTTTACAATTTAGCATCTTCAGCTCCAACAAATAATCTTTTTAAAAGTTTAATCTGATTTCTTATTTAAAAACGTTAGATTTTAAAGATCCAGACGGGTCCAGACAAGCCCTGGGGTCTTGAAAATAAGGCTCTCAAACTTTACGTGGAGAAATTCCGAAATTTTTATTTTTTGTGGAAAAAAAATGTTTTTTTTTTATTTTTTCAAAAAAAAAAAGGTGTTTTCGTCCCACTGGGTTAAAATTTACTTCATGGGTCAATCTGATCTCTTAAGGGATCGATTTCACCCGTTTTTTGTCCGTAGAAGAGAGTTAACAATCCCATTTCACTGCTAAGTTGTTTATGGCATTTGTGTGTGAAAATGCTTAAGACTTAATTGCGGAAATTGAACTTGTGTTTAGGCTCAAATTAATGGAAATGAATTCAATTATACCTACTCTTCTGGGGTAACGTGTTACCATCATGGGAAAGTGATTAACAGAGTGCGGATGAACTGAATGACATGTTTCGTCCGATGTCAACTATCAATGAATTTTCGGAAGGAAATATCTAGTTTTCCTCAAAAAAGTTTTGTGGTTTCCTTTTGGCGGTTCTTTTTTCGTCACATTTCCATCTAAATAAATTTACTTCAATCGTACACAAAAAAAAAGTTTCGCAGATTTATGAGCCATCATGCATTGTTAAAACTTTTTCCGCATCAACTTTTCCTAAAAAAAATGCAAAATCTTTTATCTAAAATGTGCAATTTTGTAGGTGAAAAAAACTCACATGTTTGTAACTTTTTTTCGCACAAAAGATTAGACCTACGGCTGACACTGCTTGTTAAAATATATTCACAAAGTTTGTCTGGGCGTTGCAACTGTTTCGCCGTTCAATCTTGGTAAATTATGGGACTCAGGTTATCTTAATGGATTCAAACTGTTTAATGATTTTTTTTAAATGCTTAATTTTTAGTTAGACGACTGAGCTGGTAATAAACAGGTCATCTAAACCAAAACTTATAAATTACACAGCATTTTCATAATTAATTACTCAAAACATCAACAATTCCTTCGTCGTCGTCGACTCGTTCTATTCTCAGCATAATTACAAACAACAAACCTCTCACTTGAACGTTGCACGCACGAGAAAATTTAATTAAGGCTGCAAATAGTCAAATGTTGAATGTTGCACAGAATTACAGAGAAAATGTAAATTAATATATTATTTTGTGTTGCACGATGATGACGACGACAACAACTGACGATATGTGTGCCGTTGCGGTAAAGTGTGTGCGAAGTAGTATAATATATATTTGCAGAAACAATAATTTTTATTTTGCTTGTGAAATTTATTACTTTGGTTAAATTAAATGAAAATGTAATTTGCTGGAGCGACTGGAGACGTATGTGAACTCTCACATAAATGGACAAAAATAGGAGAGAACGAAACCAACTTCCAATTGAATATTTTATAAAACACACAAAACAAACCAGAACACACACACACAGGTCGATGACGTTCCAGATTTGAATCCCATGGGGTGCACCAGAGAAATTTTGTGCACAGCTCTCAGATGGATGTTTTTGTTAAATAAAATAAACCAAAATAAACAATTCAGTGCAGAGAAAAATGTTTAAGTCCAGAGAAAGTGCATAGGTACAATTTACATCAAAGAACTAATTATTTAAACAAATTTCAGTTCATAACAAACAACTTGAAAGAAAATTAAGAAACAAAAGGATAAATTGACAAAAAAACAAGTGTTAAAGATTGAAAGTATTGAAAAAATCGATTCTTCTATTATTATTTAATTACATTTCTATATAAATTTCTAACAATTAAATTATTTCTGTTTAAATTTAAAAATAATAAACTTTTTAATTTTAAAACAGTAAAAACAGAACATAAAAAATGATTGATAAAGCAAAAATCAAACTCAAAAGAAATTCACCTTCAGGGCAACATTGACAATTCAAATTCACATTGAGACTCCATTTGAGGAAATGACATGAGCTAACGCAAAATCAAAGGAAAGAAAATAAAAGAGAACCGTAAAACAGAAAATTAAGTTGTCAAGTTCACCTTTCACTCTACCTCGCACTGTACCGTTTCACAAAGAGAACCAAAAAATTTCCATTCGCTCCAATTATTAACTCATCTAACAAATTTTTCTAACAAAGCCCACCACTCTCATAACTCTTCAAAGTACACGCACCGACGACACGACACAACTAACCTACAAAACCATAACATTTCCCATCCATTTGACAAAGCGTCTATTAAAGACAATAGATGGAAAAATTGGAGGCAGTGTCACACTTGCCTGCCTGCCTGCCTAGCTTGCTTGTTATTCAGCGGCTCCTGTGATTTAGGAATTTTAATTATCTTTTAAACGACATTGTTCTGCTATTTTACACAGACTTACTGACTCACACTCCGAAAAATGGATTGTCACGGTATTTATTTTTCCATATGTATGAAAATAGAAAAATTATTATATTTTTAGGGAGTGTTAGCGATGCATAAAATTGCGTGACAAACTGTTATAAAAAAAGGCGACAGAAGTATGTATAGGTATGTGCAAGTACCTGCCAAAAAAGGTACAACAGTTTGTTTGACATTATTTTAATATGTTTAATAATGTGTTGTCGCGATTTGCTGTGTCTGCGGGAGTTGGTGCGACAACGATAAGGAATGTGTCGTAACAACTTTTTTTCCGTTTTTATCGCGATAAGACGAACATTTGCGGACAAAAATCTGTGTGTTCATCATTTATTTTATTGTTATTTTGGCACATCTATAAAGACGTTTTTTTATGTCTCAAAAAGTTGTTCAAACTTTGAAGTTCGTCTAATACCAGTTAAACTTCTTAATTGGAATCGGTATCTTTTAGAGAGCAATAATATCACGGTGGGACAAATTAATTGACTTGCTCCAAAAATGCTAAAAATTTAAATTATTAAAATTTTTCCAGGACTAAAAAATCTTCGACGCGTGATTTTTTAATTTCAACAAGTCATTTTTTTCAGTGATTTCTTGAAAATTTCTCTTGATAAATTAATTTAATTTTATAATTGATTATTTTTTGACCGTTTTTGCTCTTATTTTCACTTATTTGCTATCCATACCTATGTATCAATTTTTTTTGAGTAAAATTTGAATCTGTAACCAAAAGCCCTTTTAAACAAATTCCAAACCTTCTTTTTGAAAAATAATTAATAAATCAGCAGCAATTTTTAAGTACTCGGGAACATGTTCTCGCCTCTTGCTTTCAAGCAACCAAGTCCCTTCTTTGACACGGAACCAACGACAGGTGATTGCACAGGTTATTGATTCTACGATTTAAAATATACGTCTAAAAAAAATATAAAATATACGTGTCATTTGTCATTAGGTCGTAACAACCTGTCGCTGGTCACATTGACATTCCTTATGGAACTCTTCGGCGTCCTCTCCGAATTTTGATCCGCTCGCTTCTTTTTGCCATCGCGCCTTGTTGGGGGTCTCACTCGTATGTTATTGCAGTTCTTCATAATTTCCAGATGAGGGTTTTCCGCTCATTCGCCGCTTTCGCTCGTCTTTATAGAGTCATCGTCGTCTACTTTGTCGACTTGGGCCGGGTTTTAAGTTTTCGCTGAATTTTGGAATTGTAATGCCCCCAAGGTGGGTCCGCAGCTTAAAAAGCACTAAAAATAACAAAAATGACACAAAATTTAACAAAAAAAAAGGTGATTTTATATAGATTTGCATTCCCCTTCGTGGTCCGCTGATAGCACTTGAATGCTCCTAAATTTTTCCGTTAAGAAAATCGAGAAGAAAGCAGCAGTAAAGTAAAAACTTTCTCCAATTTCTAAAATTAAAAAAAAAATCATGCGAAAACGAAAAATTCGTATAAAATATTTTTAGTACTCTATCATTTCACAAATTTTGGACCAACTTGAGATATTTCGTCGCACCGTGAATTTAAAGCCCCTCAAATTTACAAACAAATACAAAGTCATGCCAGAAATTTGTTTGTTTTCCAAATATTTAAAGAGTGTATTTAAAGTCTAGAGGGGCGTAGACACAGGTTAACGCCTGCAAACGAAATCCCGAGAAAATCAAGTGCTTTAAAGCTGGTTATCACCTTATGTTGCCTCGCACCTTGCGAATGTCTACATTACATAAATAAACGTTATTTTCAGATATAAATACACATAATCCTTATCTCCGGGAAAATTCACCAGATACCAACGTCGACGACGACGAAGCAAAGGTGCGAAAACACGCATCCCGTTCTAAATTTTATTTATTTACTTTTAATATAATAAATATTTGACTTTATTTATGCAAGAAACGAATGTATCTGAATGTTGTTGCTTTCATCGTTGTTGGCACAACAGCAAAACGAAATATCTTCACAACACAGCAATCATTCTTAATAATACAGCCAAGTAAATATTTTGATACATATTTCTAGAGAAGAAGATTGGATTTTTCTTTTCTATATTTTTCCGATTTTTTTTTTCTTGCGAACATAGCCAAACATGTCAAAAGCCAGATGTTGCACTGCGTTGAATATGAATTGCAAAAGCATTCAAAAGAACAGATAAAGGTTGTGATCTCTTACTTACCTACCGTCGTCGTCGTCGTATAACATCATAACCAATTCCGCAAGGTAAAAAAAATATTTTTTCTTTATCTCCATGTTGTCGGTACGTTCATTATTATCCATTTGTGATTCAAATATGTATTTCTGAGTGCGCTCGTGTTAGTGGCAATTTTGGATTATTTTTTATTGTGTTGCCTTAACAATTGCTACAATTGCCACTTTTACAATAGAAAACAGAAATATTTTCAATTTTGAAGCTTTTTTGTCAATTTGGCTTTTTTCGATTTATTTTAGTACAAATTCACGAGTTGTAAAAAAAATGTTTTATGAATGAATTTAAATTAGAAAAGGTTTAAAAGGACACCAGAAAAGTAACAACAAAAGGTAGAACAATGAAAAATTTACACAATTAATATTAAAATAATAGACCCGAGAAGCAAAATTTTAACCCTCTTCCGTGTAATAATTTTAAATGAATCCCTGGAGTTTGTAGAGAGATAAATATTTAATATTATGATTAATTTTTTGCCCTGTGTCTTTCATCGTATTCGCTTTTTTTTTCTTGTTGAAATTAAATGATGCTGTCTATAAATTGTTAAGTGACCATAACCTACACAAAATTTTTTTTGCGTTTTATCAAATATTCAGATGTTTATAATAATAAAAATAAATAAACAGAAAAAATCCATCAAATACTTCTTTATCTCTTTCACCACCAACTTCGTCGTTTTTCTTTTCTTGGTTAATGCGAAGAAACCAGACATTTCCTGCACTTAAAATCCAGGAAAAAGGAAAGACGAAACCAGATGTAATGCCGATCGTGTATCTTATTCCCTTCTTTTTTCACCGTTTATTTGCTTTCGTTTCATTTGGTCGTTATTTTATTTTATTTTTTCCATTCGTGGCAATAAACACACAGAGGCACAATTAACTGTGTGTTCTCTAAAAATAAAGTATGGCACGTGGTCATGATGTTACAGCAGCATGACGGGTGTATTTGTTAACATCTTGCTCTTGGTGTTGTTTATTGATCCCAATAAAAGGTTGTAAAAGTGTGTGTTTATTAAGACGAAATTCTGTTTAAAATAAAAAATCATTTTTCAGTGTCAAGTTAGCATTTGGTTTCTTGCGGACGTGGTATGCCGTGACAAAGCAAGTGGAAAAAAGGGGGCAGAGGCAGCGAGTTAATGATATTATTAAAAGGATGCTCAATTTTTATCAAACAGAAAGGAAAGGAAAAAGACACGACAATGATAAATAAGGGTAAGGGCACGTTCAAAGGTGTTAATAAACGGCAAAATAACTCAAAGAGATTTAATTAAATGATGAACATCGCGACTATTTCGCAAGAATATTATGTTGTATTATTTATTTTTTTGCGTCTTTCACTTGTAAAGTTGTCTTTGAACCTCTTTGGTTGTGAGGCACCGTGTCACACACCGAGATAAAATAAAATGAAAGAAAAGGTAATAATAATGGAGACAATCCTTTTTGTTACGAATAACAGAAGCAAACAAGGTTAACAATCACTGTTTGCTCACGGATGGTTTAGTGTCGCACGAGAAAAGAGAAATGACGGTGTCGCGTAAAAAAATTGTCTTATTAATTAAAATATAATTATGTCCTCATGATTTACCTTGACAGGAAAAATGGCAAAATAATGATCGAAATATATTTTAATTAAATGAAGCTTTTCCGTGGAATTAATACTCGTAAATAAATATTTGTCCACAGATTTATTTTATTTTTTAGGTCGATTAAATTATTTTTTTATTTCGGTTTTTGTCAAAATCCTTCGATTTTGCGCAAAAAAAAATTTAGGAAATAATTAAAATAACATAATTTTTTTTAGTTTTTAATTAAAATTTAAAATTTATTTTATTAAAATCATTTTTATTATTATTATTTTTTTCCGAAATGAACTTTAACATTTTCTTTTGAAATTGAAAATGTGACCAAAATAATTTTTTTTACAAAATTTATAGGGAAATTTAAATTATATTTCTTTAATTAATTTTGATTTGAGATTTAAAAATAGATTAAAATCAAATAATTATGAAAATTCATCGTCAAAAAACGTTTAAGAATAAAAAACAAAAAAATTTTTAAAAATTATTTTTTATCAAAGCTCTGATGAAAATATTAATTTTATTTGCTAAAAAAGATTTGAAGAACAAAGATTTCTTCAAAAAAAAATTTTTTTTTTTCATATAAAGAAAAAAAAATAATTCTTCTAGATTCTCAGAAAATTTACCTTTTTGGTTCGTTTTTAATTAAATTAAAAATAAGAATTGAAGAACAAAAAAAGCATGCAACATGATGAAGAGTTGTAATAATATAAAAATGAAATTACAAAGAAGAAACAAAAATTAAACAACGAAAATTACTTTGAAACCAGACCAGAGAAATTCAGAGTAAGTTACAGCGAGTTATTTTTTTATTATTTTGTACTTTTTTTATTCGTACATCTTACGCAGTTTCTTTCTCAGGAATAATAATAATGACAAAGATCAACTGGGATTAGGACTGAGCTTGCCTTTTTCCTTTCCTTTGTGTCACAATTCAAAAGTAAAGTAAGGAAAGGGAGAGAAGTAAATTATAAAGACGATTTTTTGTAGTATAATCTGCACAAAAAAGTCTTATTTAATTATTTGACTTTATTTATGATATTATGATCGGATTCGCTACACCGAAATCTGGTTAAATGACTGGATTTTGGATTATTAATTTCTCTTCAATTTTTGTCTATACTAAACTGTTTATAGTAGATTTTTTCTCATCTCTCTTTGTTCATATTTTTCATGCTAAATGCAACGCGCTCTTTTAATGTCTCTTCATTAACATTTGTTTTCGCTTTGATTCTCTTATCTCTTGTGGGATGCTTTCAATGAAACGAGGGATCTTCATGTCAAACGGTTTTTTTTTTCATTTTGTCGATAGTGTGATACAAGAGAACGACGACGACGATAATCCTTTTAAGTCTTTGTTTTTCTTTAATTATTGTGAATGAGCTCTTAATGTCGTGCACTTGTATGCGGCGCATCTTCAGCTATAAATAACCGCAAATTGCATTCGACTATGAAACGAACGTTGACGACGGCATCCATTAAGTATTTTATGATGCACTTTACACTACAAGGCATATAGTGCATGCGACTGATATGATGATATATGTCGCCCTCTCTCCTTTTTTTCGAGTGTTTGTTTAGTAGCGTCGGAACAAAATTTTCCTGCAAAGACAAAAGAAGGAATTTCATTCGTTAGTAATTGTTCATTTATCTTTCTATTTAGGTGTATGGGATTTATGTGAACAACGGCTTCTTTTTTTCCAAAAGGAAATAAAGATAAAATGTTGTACAATTGTACAGACAGAAACAAAGTGAATGGGATTCGACGACAGTTGGCCTTGGGAACCACGCGGGCTCTTGGAGTCCAGATTACGGAGAAATTTTTACTTTATTTAATTTATAAGTGAAAAATTGAAAATTCAGAATTATGTGCGAAATTTGATCATTTTATATTTGTAAAATAAAGATTTGGCGCACAAAAAATTATTGAATTTTAATTTTAATCCCGAAAATGTTCAAAAATCATAAAAAATCGATTTTCATAAAATAATTTTGAAATTCGATCATGTTTGAATATGCTCAAGTTTCGATGTGTTTTTGAAACTTGAGCTTCAAATAAGTACAAATTGCAAAAAAAAAAGTCAACTAAAACAAATTTTTAAAAATGTTCCGGAATTTTTTTAATCTTTGCAAAATTTTAAATTTTAGTTTTTGGATTTTTATATTTTTTTTTATTATTTTTTTCAATATTTTAATTTTTCAAATTATTTCCGTTTTCATAACTTTTGACTGGAAATAAAAAATACACTAAATCTCAATTTAAAGTTCGAAGCTCAATTTTTATTAAACTGAAAAAGAAAAAAAAAATCGAGCTTTAAAAAATTCGAGTTCTTGCAATGTCAATAGCCGACAGTTAGGACAAAAAAATGCAAGCAATGTGTTTTCTTTTTTTTTTCACCCTTTATATTTTTTTTTGTCTGAAGTGTGTTTTTGTTGCCTAATTGCACTTGATAGCTCTGTGGATCATATACGATAAACGGAGTCACGTTCAGTGTTAGGAAGAGTAATATTTCTAACAACCTCTGTACACTGCAATTAACTTCGCTATAAATTACACTAAAACGTACTCAAATACGGAAACGAACGGCATTTACGGAAGTGGCTTGATTACTTCAGACTGATTTCCTTTCGAAAAATTATTTAAAAAAATGTTTAATATCCTTTCGTTCGTGTTAAACAAAATTTTAGTTTTATGAAAAAGTTAATAAACTTCATGTTTTTTTTTTCTTCTTCAATAAATATCGAAAATACAGACAAAGGTCATAAATGTTTGTATGTCCGCTGTCAACATCCAGTTTTTTTTTATTTTTCCCAAAATTGAAATCCATGTAACGAACGCATAAAAAATAAAATAAAGAGAGACAGACAAAATTGAAGAACACATAAAACACATTGAAAGATGATTGAAAACACATGTGCAACTTTTTTTGTTCCTTTTTTTTCGGAATAACACACACACAACACATTTAACTTTGTCAGTGTCGTGCAGACGAAGAGCAGCAGTAGTAAAAATGTCAGCTAGTTCGTAATAACAGAATATTAAAGAATATGAGAGACAAATAACATTTTAACAGAGAAGAAGATACAAAAACATATTTGTAACAAAAACGCTCAAATTACTCCTGTATGTAAATTGGATGTTATGCGGTTTGTGTTTGGGGGACGTCTCGTACATATGTTAAGATATTAGAAAAGAATATTCGAGTATTTAACAACTACTGAAAGGAATTTTAAATTTTTATGATGCATTCATCATTGTTCGACGCATTTTAATTTAAAAACAATAGATATTTCTTTCATTTTAAATAATTCTCTTAAAAGGTACTTATTATGCATAACAACAACAAAAATGTACTTCAGTGTGAAGAATGGAAGAATAGAAGAGAGAAATAACAGAAGAATGAAATAATTAAGACATCTGGGAAACACTTGCACCGATGAGGAATTATTACCGTTAAATTATGAATTTTTCTTCGTTTTTTTATAAATAGCGCAAAAATCTGCATAATGCCAGAAAAAAGTTAGAAGTCGTGGTTGTTTTTAATAAAAAGCAGGGATGTTCAAGTCGGTTGTGAATTTTTTTTTAAAAGCTTTTAAATTTTCACTTATGCAGTGAGGTAATACAAAAATTAAAAAAAAAATTAGAAACAAAAACCTTAGAAACGAAAACGCAAAAAAATAAAATTATCGGAAAAACAAGAAAATTTGTAGAAAATCTGTAAATGTATTAAATTTTTAAAAATTTGGATTTGAGCACAAATGGTTTGTTGTGCAATAAAGACAGAAAATTCGTGGAAATTTTGTGGAAAATTATGGAAAAACTCAAAAATTTAAGAAAAATCGGAAAAATTAAAAAAATCTTAAAATTTCGTGAGGATGAATAAAAAACATAAAAAGTAAAAATTTGTGGAAAACCCGGGAGATTAATAGAAAATCTTAAACCTAAGGAAAGCATATTATAAATAAGAAAAAAAATTCTTAAAATTTTTCAAAAAGACACGTGAGTATCATACGAACTAAAAAAAAATCAGTTTAAAAAAAAACCTTGAAAAATTCATAAAAATCAAGCTTAATTAATTTGAACATCTCTGACTCCATTTCACTCACCAGTAATTTCTTCATTTCTCCATAAATGCATCTCTGCTTGTAAAACAGTAGCACAGCAGCAGCACATCTTACAACAAATTAACGAACACGCTCTTAAAATTTTACAGTTAATTAGTAGCGTGCTGCGCGTCTGTAATGCACTTTCTACACAACTCGTGCTCGTGCAGTACACGTCAACGTTAATCTATTCAATAGTCCCTTGTGTGTAACAAAAGTCATGATTTGAGAACATTTGTCTACGAGACCAGACAAAACATTAATATTCAAGACAAATACATTCTTGTGCTTTGTACTACTTCCACACACATATTTTCACTTTGCGTATGCTTAGAATCTCATTAGAATTTGCTTTGCCATGCCAAGCATTATTATCGCAGCGCAACTTTGCAGGCAGCCTCTTGGCTCAAAGGAAAGGCATTTCGGATGGAAAACAACAAAGTTTTATGAATAAAATGCTAAATAACTTTACACCTTGTTGGTTGTTTAAAACCACTCTAATTGTGTCGTTGTACGCTCTCATATCCTTTTGCCGAGGAAAATTGTCGCAGAACTAGCGAGAAAAGGGTTTAAATTTTTTTTTTTGCTTTACCTCATGAATAAATATGTCGTCAAAGTGTTGTTTACAAAACAAGCTTAAATGCAATTTTGCCTTCAAAACTAATTTTCTTTAAAGAGTCTTTCCACTTACCTCGATTGCTTATATTTTCGCTCACACTAAGCTGCATGTACGACATGAAAATAAATAGCAATAAATATGTAAAAAAAAATAATAAAAATACGGACTATGAGTTATAATGTAAATTTCTGCTTGTTAAGTAAAATTTTGAGTACCAAATATTTTTTAAAAAATATTGCTTCCTAGACAGAAGTGAAAATCATGAAATTTCGTAGTAGTAGAAGTTATTCCAATATTTTATGGAATGTTTTCAAGTGGTCACAAAAGTAATTGGTACTACAAGGGATTAAATTACTCTTTCAGATATTTTTCGTAAATGAATTTATGCATATTTTTTGAACAGGGACAAAAAAATATTAAAACATTTAAAATTTTAAAGAACTTGAACTTAATTGAGTCAAAATGATTTTCCGAAAATATTATACATTTAATTTAATTACCTAATAAATAAATAATTTAATTTAATTTAATCATAATTTAATTTTTTACCGCATTTTCTATATATTTTTTTTATTATTCTGTTCAAAATCTGAACAGATTTCTCTAATCCTCTAAATTTATTTTTTAAACTATTAAAATTATATTATAGTAGGTATTTTTATCATTACATATTTTTTTGTACATATTTCAATTTGCCAATATATATATTTTTAAATAATATTTTGATATTCAATTAAAAAGATTTAAAATTTCAATATAAAATAGGTAAAACTAATTCTAATAATTTAAAAAAAACCTTTTTGTATTTTTTTTTTAAATTTTAATCGAAGTTTTTATTAAATTTTACCTTAAATTTTATTAAATATTTCACACTAATCAAACACATATTTTTATCGTCCCTGTTGATAATTTTGTTTAATTTTTGAATTATTTGGTAACCAAGTAACAAATATCTGACTTATGTAGTTATCTGAAAATAATTGAGGAACGATATTTGTTAAAGTAAAGTTATCCCAAAAAATATTTTTAACATAATCAAATAACAAAATTTTGAAGTACTCTTAATGAATGCATCTTTTCATACGAAAAAAATGTCATTTATTTAAATTACTTAAATATGCACAAACTCTTCATTAAAAAAATCTGTCATCTTTCGTTCCACATCTTCTTCACTGCAACATTCATGCTCTGACCAAAAAAAAAGTAGTTCCGTAGTGCAAAAATCTGATGCACATCTGTGTCAAATTTCAACCAACTATAAACTTGAAAAAAAAATATCTCTTTACACAATTTTACTTGGAAATGTTTGTGCGTTTTTTAATGACTCTTTTCAGGGTTACACAAATGTCTTAAAAAGCGGTTTTATTGCGGAAATATTCGACATGATTTTAATTAGTGAATCATGAATATTAAAAGTTAAATGACGACGATGCCACATGTGTTACTCCTCCATTAACATACGAATATGGGGTTGCCGGTTATTGCTACAAATTTTATGGCACAACCTGCCAAAAAACATCGCAAAAGTCGTTAAATGTCGTGCCATTGCGAAAAATCATCGAACTTTTCAAATGTCGCACGGAAAATGAGTGGTCAAGGGGAACCTGTTTCATCTCCCAAAACTTGTGAGAGATAAAAATGATGCGCACGCATTTCCCCTCCCGCAACTTCCATTCGTGTCTTCGGGAAAATCAGATGTTTTCAATTTAAATACCGGTTCCATGAAACTTTCGTTCATTTTATGGGAAAATGAACAACGCAGTTGCCAGCAAAAATTATTTAGCATCATCATCATCATCTGTTTCAGCAGTAGAAGATAACATTCCTTTACATGGCGTGTATGGCGGTGTACGACCTTCATTCATTCTTGCGTGGTAGTCGTCCCGTTGTTGTTGTTGTTGGTAAGCATGGAACATACAGACACACAGAAAAATCTGTAGGTAGCGTAAAATATAACATCATGCCCATTCACTTTGTGATTTTGTTAGTCAGTAGGAAAATTAACGTGACGCCCGTAACATCGATAGACCGGGAAAATTTATATGTTGTTCGCTTCAAGCTAAAAATTTCTCTGCACACAAGGAATAGCATATTATACACATGAAAACGTGTCCAAATCTATTGTGAATTATTTGTTGTCTCGTGAATCTGTCGTCATCGTCGACATCGACGTCGCCGTCGTTCGTGATGTATGGAGAGACATCCTCATAATATTCATATGATACGTGATAGTGTACAACAAAAAAAAATAATAAAAATAATAATAAAAAATAATAATAAATAGAAAACAGTGAAATCATACGACGAGAAATATTTATCTTGCTCATGTGATGTGCTTTTTATGATGAATATACAGAAAAAAAAATAAATAAATAGAGAGACATACACAATAAAAAAAATAAATAGTGCGACAATAGTGGAATTTAAAAATAAATGTTACAAATTCAATTTTCTCTCTTGGAATAAAATACAATTTTATTTCATATTTTATTGTGAAAAATCACAAAGAAATGTCAAGAGAAACAAAAAATGTAATACGATTACTATGGTAAAGCGCAAAAAGGGATAAAAATCTCATAAATTTTTTGTTCAATTGAAAATGTCACTCGGATCATGACAACTAAACTACTCGTCGGTCTCGTCTTTGTTGTTTGCTATGTCACGAATCTCAACCGGAAAAGGTTTTGATTGAATCTACACACCATGCTATCAACAAAAAAAATATAGAAAAAAAAAATCCAAGAAAACCGAAACTTTTTTTCCTGCTATCTTCCGCTTGATATTTAATGAAATGCTCATCTGACAAAGAAATGCTTTCATCGCTTTTTTTGCGCCTAGAACTTCAAAACAAACGAAAAAAAAACAAGATAAAACAACAACAATAATGAGCATTTTTCCCGTCTAACAAAATTTTTCTAGAGCTTCATACAAAAATCTGCATATAAACAAAAAAAAAATAATAATACAAAGGTGGAGGAGGAAATACGGAAAAAAATTAAAATGAATTTGATGACTTGAGAAAAAAAAATAAAATTTACATATTTGAAAACGAAACAAACGGAAAATGGGAAAAGCAAGAAAAAAAATAGAAACAAAACAAAAAAGAACTGTAGCTACATGAAAAAGGAAGCGTCTTTGTTTGTGTGATGATGTGATACAGGATGTGAGTGTGGTTGTTGTGCCAGAAAATAAATGAGAGAGAATCTATCTCCGCCAGACAAGGGTAGGAGGAAGAATAAAAATGAAATTTAGTGAAGCCTTTATCTGTTTCTCCGTAAAAATCTTGGTGTATTAAAAAAAATAAAAACAAAACTGCAATAAAAATAACATTAGAAACGAATGGAAAATACCTGCGAGATAAATAGAGACATTTGCTTTCGGTGTATTTGTGTCTGCGTCTTCCTTTTTTTCTGCTTGTTTTCGGATGCATATCGATTTCAGCTCTTTTATTACACTTTTATTATTATTTTTCTCTGCTTGAAAATGTTTGTTATGTAAACAGCGTTGTTGCTGCCTTGAGCATTGTTTCATTTTATGATAAAACAATTTAGTTGCTCAATAATTTCTCGTTCTCTTTCGCAATCAGTTTGTTATTGCTGCCGTTGCCGCTGCTGAATTGATGAGCAATTACACCTCCTTATCTCTGTGTGTTTAATCGAATAAAATTTGTATCGCGGATTATTATACATTTCAACATTTCTCGTGGTTTTACGGCACGTTTTGTCATTAAAGTGGCGCGGCACGACCAATGCAAAAAAAAAGAGGCCGGAAATTGAACCAATTATCAGAATAAACAATTTTCCGTCGAAGACGTAGGAAATTATTATTTATTTAATATCTATCGCAGATAAGTCTCTACATCTCCGTTAGAAGAGCTTGCGGCAAAACATTAGCAGGGAGTCGTAAAACTTCCGCTTGTTCCACCAACTAAAAGATATACAGATATTTTCTGCGAATCTCTGTATTACCATTATTGCTGCTGAAATTAAGATAAATTCCATTGTTTTTCGGGGAAATCAATGATTTGACTCGCTTTTATCGCATGACGGCACGCGTGCCCCATACACGCAACGGCATTAATAAAAGATAAATAATTTATTATCATAATTAAAGGTGGTATCCTGAAGCAACACAATTATTATCTTTATGAACCGGAAATTAGCGATGAAACAATTAGTAAGTGGTCCTTCCTTCCATAAACGTCCATGAGAAATAAAGTCATGGATAAGACAGAGCAAAATACACCGAGAAAATTGGTATTTTTCAAAAAAGAGAAAAAAAAGTTTGTAAAGAAATTTTTCTTCTCTCAAGTGCCGAGGATTAAGTTGCAGAACAACTTTCGCAAGATAAAAGATGTTATCCCGTTATTTTGAAGGCCAACTAAACTACTTTCACAAAGTTATTTATTATATTATTTTTCTCCAAAGTACATTCTGACACCACTCGTAACTCTTTTGCTCCCGCAGAACAAAGAGATTCATTGTTCGCGCGCGAGCAGATTATTCAATTGTGGATCATAATTATCATCCGAGAGACTTAACTCTTTGTGGTGTTGCTTGCGAAATTCCATGCGTTAATGCTAATGCTAATCATTTATTCATAACAAAAGGATTATTGTGTGTATTTTGCATATAATAATCATAATAACAATAATCATTTTCCTCACATGACTTGAGAGCAGCGCTAAAGGGTGACAATGGGAGTGTTTTGAAAATATATTTTGATGTACCACGCACTACATGCTTGTCATAAAATTATACTAAATGTCATGGTCCGGAGCATAATTAGAATTTTGCAGTGTGTGTGGGCGCACAATCCGTTTCAAGAGAAAGCGATATTTTTGATTTACGTGATATGATAATTATTTTCGTTTTAATGAAGTTTGAAGAAATTCTCAGTAAATCTACTTTTTACAGTTTTTTTTTTTGTTTTTAACAAGTTATAGAGAATTTTATGGTAGATGAAATATGATTTTTTTTAATCATTGAATAAACGAGAGGACAAATTTTTGTAGAAATTAATTTGCAGTTTTTTTCAATTGATGGAGCAAAAGTTGTAAAAACTATTTTTTTTTAAATTTATTACAAGCCGGCAAAAACCGACAAAATTGTTTCAGAGAAAAAAAAATCATTTTAATATTTTTAGCGAATTAAAGGAAATATGTAACAAAAATTAAAAATTTATTCAAAAAAAAAATTAAATTTTAAAATATTTTTTTTTAAACATTAATTTTGAACCTATTCAGGGCTAACTTGTTTCATGCTTTTTAGATTGATTTTTTTTTTTGGAAAAATATAAAAACTATTTTTGAAGAAGTTTAAGAATTTTATAAGTTGAAAATTTTTCAATTTAATTTTTTAATAATTTTTATTAATTTATATTTTTAAATATTTTTAAACATTTTAATTTTTTTTTTATTCATGATGCAAAAAATGTCTAGTTTACTGTTGCAGCCAAAATATCACATATCATGGTCATTACAATTTTAACAACATAAATTGTTTCCTAGAAATATTTTTAAATATAAAACATATTTTTGACAAAAATTTTTCTGTGAATTGTCATTTCGAAACGCAATGTCGAAGTATTTTTTATTATACTACATACCAAAAATAAACATATTCAAAATTTCTCTCATATTTACCAAAACCATCACTCTCGTTCGAGCAGCAAGTCTCTTTTGTATGTTTCTTTGTAAATCCTTTTCAAACACAAAAAGTTATCAACAACGCATTAACGTAACTTAATATTCTATTTAATCAACGACAAATTTTGTCAAAGCTTTCTCGTCTGTAGCCAAAAATGTTGCTCCAAACTTAGTCATGAACACAAAAATCTTCTTGTGTTCATCTAATTTCGCTCACTTGTGAGAAACACTTTATTATTATTATGGCACAGACTAACATGTAATATTTTACATAGCAAGTAAAGTCAGTCTAGTAATAGACTTTTGACTTTACAATATTTTGAACACATTCACAACTTAACCTGCTTCAATAAAAATATATTAGAGTTGTTATTTGAAAAGTCAAACAAAACATTTACAGTGTAAGCAAACCCAGTGGAATAAAATGAGTTTTGTACAAGGCCATGAAATTCTAAAAATATGTATATTTTGTAAAATAAAATAAAAATTTTAAATAAAATTTTAAAAAATAAAAAAATTTAAATAAAATTTTAAAAAATTAAATTAAAAATTTTAATTAAAATTTTAAAAAATAAAATAAAAAAAATTTAAATAAAATTTGAAAAAATAAAATAAAAAAATTTAAATAAAATTTAAAAAAATAAAATAAAATAAATAAATTTTAAAGAATTATTCATAAAAGATAATTTAAAAAAAAAATCAAATAAAACTTAAAAATATTGAAATATAAGAAATTTTCCAAATTTTTATTATTTTTTGTTCATTTATTTTTTTAAATTTTTCTCAAAAAAATTAATAAAAATGATTTTTTTTTAATTATGAATAATAATTTGGAAAATTTTCCATCCATCCAACTGGGATCTCTGGAAAGGAATTTTCCGTTAGGTATTTGCATAAATATGAAGACAGTTTTGTAGTTGACTTGTAATGTAAATGTATTTACGAAATACAATACGAGATGAACAAGAACAAACAAACAACAAAGATTAAATAAAGATTATTTTCCTTTTCGACTTGTTTGTGTTTGTATTGAATAACTCAGCGTACATGGCAGCAAAATGTTGATCCTTTTAACAGCAGAACGATACTTTTGAATAATTATCATTATTATCATCATCATCGCTTGAACCGCTGCTGCTGCTGCTTCCTCCTACCGCTCGCATAATAAAATATTCTGCACGAGTAATGTTTTAATAATAATAATAAGTTTTTGTGCTAAATCGTGCTCTATCCATTTTATTTAAAGTGCCGATCGGGGAATTCGCTCGCTCGCGCGCGCTCATTTTGTGTCGCATGCGATAAAGTAGATTACTGGCACAAAAACGCCAAAACATTTTTCGTCGGCGAAGAAACGGAGAGACGGAGAGATATTTGTGATTGTTATGGGAATTGGGTTTTTGTTAATTTTATGCAAATAATTGCTCGCATATTTTATGAATAAAAAACAATTATCAAATTTTCGGCGTGTCTAAATGAAATTTATGAACAAGGAATTATGATAAATTTGAGGTGAATTTATTTATAACAACAACAAGCATTCCCTTTAAATCAATTTCCAAACATGCACAAAATTTATAGGTGTACATAAAAGGTCTCGCATACCCTTCTTCGGCGCGTATATGCCTACCTTTTTTTTTAGAGCGGAGAGGCAAACATTTGACACTAATAATTTTTACTTATATCTTTTTTCGTTCGCAGTTTAAGTGTTCCATTAAAATGTTTCTTTCTACTTGAATAGACAAGTGGAACATAAATCCCTTATTTATTACATTAAACTTCTTCTTTATATTTTTTTTTATTTTCTCGTCCCGAACGACGACATTCATTGCCCGAATCTCGTTTGCTTCGCTGTCTCTCTATGAATGCTAATGGAATGTCTCTTCTCTTTGATAATTTTCGTTATTTTTGGAAGCAACAACAACAACATCGCTGTTATAATAAATGGGATGTGCTTGAATACATGTGTGAGTGTGTGTAAATATAATCAAAGCTGTTTTGTTGTCCTATTAACGCCAAAATATTATGCCACTTCTCTTCTCGTTGAATGCGAACAACAAACACTCGTTCATTTGCTATTATAACAACATTATCTTTTCACCGTTTAGTCATATTCATGTTGCTTTTTGTTTGCGACGACACAGTGAAAATGAGAAAAAACGAGGCCTATGACACAATTATTATATGATTTCAGCAAAAAGAAAAAAGTCAAGCGACGACATATTCCATAAAATTTGCTATTTTATTCTTGCCTGTTTTGTGTTGGGAGAAGTACAAGAACAAACATATTATTTTATCGCACAATGGCAATTATTATCTGATTATATTAGGACATAAGGATCTTTTTCTTCTTCTCTCTCACACACAAACAGAGACATAATTTCTAATTTAATATACTGAATGTTACAAAGGCCTCCCTTGTCAATCTAATATAAGAGATCTATCTATACTTTATGACGTCCCATTGTATTAAATTTTCTCCATGCGGCTCTGACCTATGCCACTTGTAATAAAATCTGAATGTTTGTACACTTCGGCGCACACAAAAGCGCTGCAGACCGAAAAACATGAACTTATTGCTTTTTGGGAGCCCTGTGGAATGATTTGGAATTTTTCAAGGCTTTGGGTTTAAAAATCAGGCTTTTTAGAGTTCCATAGGAAAACTTTCACATTTTTATTCATTTAAAAAAAAATAAAAATTGAAAAAATTTCTAATTAAAACTAATGAAAATTTTTAAGACTTTTTAAGCTTAAAATAAGCTTCTTAAATTTTAACAAAAAATTTTCCAATTTTTTATTTATTTATTATTTTTCTTTTAATTTTTGGGAAACGTAAACAAACTTAAAACTGTAAGAAAAATCTTACAGACCTCCGAATTTTTATAGGATTTTTTTTTAATTTTTATTTTATTTTTTTGGAAAAAATTTAAATGATAAAAAATTACCTCTGAAAACTTACAGGTCCATCTTTTAAAGTTTTCAAGGCCCTGAATTTTTTAAAATCCTAGTTTTTTTTTGTTAAAAAAATAAAATTAAAATAAAAAAAATGGCCTTTGAAAAAATAGAGAGACTTAAAACAAGACCACATCGTCCCACTGTGAAGTGGTTGTATTTGTGGCTTTCCACACAATCGTGTCCAATTTCATCGATCGAAAAATTTTAATTAAGTTCAAGCGAGTCGTTTATTGTTCACTCGCCGAGTAAATTTTAATGACAATAATTTTCCTTTTAAAAACGAACGACGAAAGGTGTGAAGTGAAAATAAAATAATATGACGACGCTTGGTTTCCATTGTGCGCCGTTAATAAAATAATAATTTACGAGACAACGTCTAAACAAAGCATAAATTTTCGGTGGAAAAGCTCCGTTGTTATCTTAATTACTCTCGTTTTTCCGGCTATCGCACTCGGCAAACTAAATGTACACAGTTTTCGCAGCTGTAGGTGTACCAAAGTAAACCGACGTGAAAAAAGTCGCATTAAATAAAATGTATTATCTTATCACATCACGTAATTCACATATAACAAAGACATGTTATCCATGCACAATACATACCCACGCCGCCGACAAAATTCTAAGCACTGCTGCAAAGGGATATTTATATTGTGTCTCGCAATGAATCCCGAGTAAGTCGGTAGTGTCTTCTGCTTCTGCAGCCACATGAGAAAAGGTAATCGTTACGACATTAATATACTTACCTTGTATCTCGTGCGTTGTGTTTGGGGAAACATTCCGCTTCGAGATGAACGAAATAGTTTCGTGCGAAAAAGAGAAAATTACAACGTTTAATGATGATTGTGATCATGATCGGGCTCACTTTTTCTCTTAACACCACAGAAGAAAAAAAGCAATGTTCCCCATGTGATAAATGTTATTTATGTGATGTGATACATTTCCTCATTGAATTGAACATTACCGCAAAATATATAAAAAGAGTATACGACCGAAAATGTAGCATCATCCAATATTGCCACAAACATCATCATCATTCGTGTTTCAAATACTAAAATATGTCCATTCGTTGTATTTTTTATTTATGATCTACGATTACTATCGTGACTATTTGGCTAGCTGGCAGCAAACAACAAAGCGCGTGTGAAAGTGTGACTATTTAACACGTTCGTGCGTATAATTTTAAATTCATTTATTATAAATCAATTAAAATAAAGGTATGACGCATTTTAATCTACCAAAATACACCGCGTCATTCGCTGCATGAATATTAATAAACAGCATTGTGACATTAGTCAGGAGAGTAAAAAACCACATAATCAACAGCGTTATTAAAAAAAATAAATAAATAATTGAATAAATACAGTTTTTGTGAAAAATTTAATTGAAGCGACCTAAAGAGTATTTTTTATATTTTTTTTGAAGATTACATCAAAATTTTTAAAATTTTATATATTAAAAAAAAATTAAATAATAAATAAATTAGCGAAAATGTTATACTTCACTTCAATTTTAAAAATTAATTTAATTTAAAAATATTTTTTTAATTTAAAATATTTGAAATGTAAAAGTTTTTTTTAATAAAAACGAAAATTTTGACAAATTTATTAAAAATTTTAATTTTCTAAATAAAAAAATAATTAAATTAAAGTAAAATTAATTTTTCAATTTGCAAAAAAAGTTTGAAGAACGCCTTTTAATGTGTTTTTTTCTCCCAAAAACTAATTTTAACACTTTTAGTTCAAATAAGCCAAAAAAATTAAAAACTTTTTAGGGTTATCAAATTTAAGATAAAGTATCATAAATTGTTTTTTAATTTAAATTAAAATTTTACCGCAATTTTTTTTATCAAAGTACAATTTTTTTGTGAGTTTTTATCAAAAGCGTGACTGAGAGAAAAATAACAAGAAAAATTCAAATTAAATATAAAAAACACAAAAATTTTTAATTTATGAAATAGAATTAAAACAAAAATTGTTTGTGTGTACCACATCATGGAAAAAAAACTCACAATAAAACAATACTCGATACGATGGATAAAACATAAAAAAATTCTATGCGGAGTCGTTTATTCAAATAAATTCTTTTAAATAATTTTAATCTAATTAGTTTGTCAAGCTTTTTTTTAATGAAAATGTGAAAAGCCACAACTTGTTTAACTTTATGTGGAATAAAAAAATTCCTCACACATGCCTACTCTCATGAGATTAATGTTGACATAATTTTTTTCACTCTCTCGTTGATGTTTGCCTTTAAACAGCAATGAAGCCCTGCTTCAATTTAACTCGTGTCAGCACACACAAAAAGAGTAAAGAAAAGAATTATGGCTTTATAATCATAACCATATATTTTGTGTAACGCTGAAAAATGGAAGTGTAATAACGCTGCAACAGTCAACAGGAGTGAAGCTGAGGAAAAAAAAACAAAACAAACATGTTAATAATTGATGACGTTGTCATATATTTTGCTGGAATATTGAAAAAAATTCTGCACAGCATCGACTTGTGAGACCGTTTTGTAGCACATTTGTCATGATTTGAGCGTCGTTACACCCAGGAGCTTTTCTTCCGACTTTTTTTTTCGTTCTCCCTCTAAATCTTCGTGTTTGTTATTAATAATGATGACGAAAATGAAGACCAGCTCCTGTGTGCGTCACATTTTCCGGCATAACAACAAAAACATTTTTGTTTTTTACAGCAAATGACGTTATAAAAGAGAAAACGGAGGAAAATAGCTTAGAATATATAATTAAAAATTTTAAATTAAGCTCAACACGAAAAATAAAAACAAAACACTATGAAAATATTTAACAGACTAAATTTCTGTTGGTCACCTCTCCAAATTAAATGCTGGCTATTTCTCATATTTGCCTTTGTTACCAACAACAAATTGCCGACACACATATTTGCCGAACAAATTTTCCGAGTTGATCCATTGGGTAAGTATTGTATTGTATATATTATTTTATTTTGTTAAACTACCAGATATTCTCTCGGTGTGTATTTTTCTCGGTCGACGTTGTTGGTGTCGTTTGTTCGACAGAGAGACCATCTCATGAATTATTCCGTTTAGTTTTAGTTTTTCATCCTCCAAAGAGGGATTTTTGGTTTGTGTGCTTGCCTAAATGTAGATGGAAACACAATGAAAAGAATGCGGAAATGGAACAATGGAAAATTTGAACGTTAAATAATTATTCTTTAATTTTTTTCCCATTCTTATTTAGTTTTTTTTTAAAGAAAAAAATGAGGTCTCTGCTTCTTTTTTAATGAATGTTAAATAAGAATTATGGAAATAATTTGAAAAGTTTCCACCAGAGATGCTGAATTTTAAAGTCATATTTTAAAGTTAAAAATATTAAATTGTATTAGAAGAGCATTATGAAGTTTTTTTCCAAGGCGTCAAATTTATTTTACGGATTTAAAAGGGGTGATAGTAACACCTCAAGGGGTTAATTAAATCCATTATTTTGGTAAAGGGTTTAATGGAATCCCTCCCAATGGGACAATGTAGCCTTTTTTTATCAGGCCCTGGGGTCTTTAGACAAGACTCTTCTATTTTTAAAAGAAAATTTTATGTAATTTTTATTTTTTTCAATTTTTTAAGTAAAAGAAAATTTTGAGCAACCATCGATGAAAACTTCAAGGGTCTTAAGGGACCCCAGGGTATTAAAATTTGCAACATGGTCCCACTGGGCTTTAGTGGTCAATCAAACCATCTATTGAGTTGATAATTTAGAGCCCTAAAAAATTTTTCCTTCAGGAGGTTAAAATAACCCTTAAAGAGATTAATTTTATTCCTCGAAAGAATATTTTAATCCCTTTTGATTTTTCTTCTCTAGTCTCATCAAAAGGGATTGAAATAGACTCTCAAGGAATTAAATTGATCCCTCAGTATGTTATTTTAACCACTAAAAGGGAGTTTTTAGGGCTGTAAATCATCAACTCCAAAGGAGACTAGATTTACCACTAGATGGATTAGATTAACTCCCTTTCAAGCATAAAGGATTAAATTAATCTCTTCAGAGGTAAATCTAACTCATTTTCAATCCGTAGAGCATAAATTATTTTTTTTATGAAAAAATATTTATGTTTAATTTTTTCATTATGATTTTTCTAAAACTTTCTTAACTAAAAAAAAAATATTTTTTTTAAATACCTGATTTTTCATGATACGCCAACTTCTCACTCATTGCGGGCTTCACATTTAACGAGATGCCATAATAATAATAAATCGAGTCCCAAAGCAGCAACTCCAGGATTTTATTCTGCATTTGACGTTACCTGTCATCATCATTTCGCATATCATTTTCTAACGAATGAATAAATATTGCGACTGACTGTGATGTGTTTGCCTACTGCCTCCGCGTTATATAAACATATATATTCGTAATGAAAAATTCATATTTAAATTTACTGATGGCGTGGTGGTTTTTAGTGAAACTTGTACAAATATAATATATAACATTTATAGTACTATATAAATATATGTAAATTATGAATGAATTTTAAAGTAACAAAAATATTCATACGAAGTAGTTTCTGTGTTAGAACAAATATTAGTCAGACAGACACACACACACGTCTCTCAAGTCGCAATCAACATAAATATTTTAATGAAGTTTGTTTTGCTTCCTCCTTTGGCTCATGTAAGAGAGAGAGATATATTTAATTACAGGAGTTTCGTTAAATGATCCGCAAAAATGCAATTTCAGCAGAGTGCCATTAATCACGGCGAAAACTGTTGAAAAGCAGCGTCGCGGCATGTAATTACAACAAATCAGGTGTCAAAATGAATGACGCTTGCAACGAAAACACATTTATTTTACATGCGAGTCGTTGCGTGTCGCGTGTGTTTATTAATGCATTAATGATTGACTTATCAAATCACGATGCAAACGCACGCACACACGAACGGGAGAATTATAATTCTAACAATAAACAATTTTATGTTCAGCGATAAATTTTTCGCCATTGTGAAATCCTATTATTTTGTGGCAATTCCGTACATTTGTCAATCCCATGATAGCAATTAATTACACAGTTGATCGGATCCAAACGTATTTTTGACTAATTTACCGCAAATTGACTGTGGCTGCACAAGTTAACATTGAAAGAGGATAATAATGACATGGCATAATGATGCGTTTGAAAGTTTTTTTTTACAAAAATAAACGAAAAAAATCTAATAATTTAATCGTATTACTTTTCATTATTTTATGACTTAAACTTGACTTTTCCCAATATTCTGTTGTTTTTTCAAGAAAATAAATAAATTAAATTTTAGTAAATTTTTACAAATTCATTATAGAGAAAATTTCAATGTTGAGTTTTATTTTTCTGCATTTAAATATAATTTTGCAAATTATTAAATTTGCTTAAATTTAATTTAAATAAAAATTTCTCGAAAAAACTTAAAATTTAAAAGTAAAATTTAAATTAATTAAAAAATTTAAAAGTTGAGTTCTATTATTTCAAAAAAACTTTGGAGGGTCTTAAATTTAAGCTCTGAGGCTCTTAAGCCCCCTCCTACCCCCAAATTTGAATTTTTAAATGACATTTTTAGAACTTGAGGATCAAAATTTTTATTTGTTCTGTGTGCATACCCTCTGAATGTGAAACTTTTCGGCTTACTTCGGCCCCGGACCCAGGTAAATAGACAAAAAATATTTTGTTAAAATTTTCGTGAATTTTTTTGTCCAAAATGTTCTTCTCAGGGCAAATTTGTTTCATGCATTTTGAGATTTTTTTTTCTTTTTCAACACGAAAATTCTCTAAGATGTGATTAAAAGTCAAAATATTCGTTGAACCTAACGATTGACAAAGATTGACATGTTACAAGAAGAAACTTTAAATTGAAAACTCCAAACTTTGAAATTTTAATTTATTTTTGAAATTTATCGTTCAGCTGTCAAAACCTATCAAAAGTTATTCAGTGTTTACCCCGTTCAAAGAGAATCCATTATCTGCGCTTGCTAATCAAATAAACCTTCGTAACCAATCAATCTGTGCTTCAAAGGAAATTATATTCAAATTAACAATCAAAGTTGACCTTTCTTAACTAGATTCACCACTTGATTGATTTTGAATGCCATTTACTACTTTGCAGAGTTATGTAAATACTGGCCCAACACCGTCGTTTGTGCGTCGTCAACATATTTATCCTAAGCAAACAAAATTGAATAATAATGTCTCAAAGAGGAGAGAATTCCCTTTTCGTTGTCAGTCGCCTTCCGCATGCCCAGATATATTAAAAATGTAACAATTTATTTATTGGGAAAGGAACCTTCCTAGAAATTTTATTGTGACTTTTTTTTCTCTCCAAAACTTGGGACGAAATCAATCATTTCATGTTTCAAGGAAGAAAAAAAATTTTTTTGCTTACATTTCATTCCGATAACATTCTAACCGCCAAACGATAGTTTTGTGTTTGTGTGCCATCATCAACCGCGCCACCATCACCGCAATTTTTCCACGCCGTTCGCTTAGGTACACACATTATCATCACATTTGCATGTCATTAACATCGAGTGTATATATTAGCGCAACATCATAGGTGAACGCAAATAAATTCCAAAGTAAATTGTTTGAGAAGAATGAAGAAAAATTGCATTTTGCGCGCACTTCAGTGTGTGATGCTACGACGGGTATTTACTTATAGATTTGGGTTTGTCGTGTACAAACAACAAAGTTTTACATTGAAAACGCGTCTGTCACATGCAAACTCGGCATTTTTCTTTCTTCGGTTATTTTTTTTTTCCTACTCCGTAATTCCTCGGAACGATAGTTTATGACCTGAAACGTGAGGAAGCGGAGGAGGAGTAGGAAGTACTTACACGTATGGCAAAAAAAAAAGTAGTAAACAATTTCGCATAAACTGTGTTTATTTTCAATTTACATCGCACGAGAAGAAGAAGAAGAAGAGTGGAGGAAGCGTCGTTTGTGTTTTCGCGCAAATACACGAGAAGTGAAAAAATGAGATGTTTGAATTGAGTCAACATACTTTTTTTCCCTTCTCTACTGTTTGCTACTTCCGTCTTCCATGTGACGTACACACATAAATTTGCATACAACCTCGTCTTGTTACCGAGTTTATAAAGATAAAAATGGTGCCAGTGACACACTCTGCTACTCACTCACTGGGACGACGACTACGATGCTTGCATGGCACCATAAGGCTCCTATTTTCCATTTTATATTTTATTGTTATACTTTTAGAGCAGAAAAAAAACTTTTTTTTTTCTTTCGTGTTATAAATTTATTCGGAGCACACACTCGCACAACACATTTTCATATACTTATAACACTTTTTTTGCTTCTTCTTCCACTACTTACACTTCTCCATTCAAATTTTCAACAGATTTTTGTATTTTTCTCGCTCGCAAATATTCTTGATTATTATTATTATAATGTGAGCTTTGTTTTCTTTCTGTTTTGTTGTTTATTTATATTTATATAGAATTTTATGTTCATTAATGCATGCGAAACGGCTTCGTTAGTTTGAAATTAAATACGAGAAAAAACTGCATTTATTCGTCGTTTTGTCGTCTTTTCCCTTTTTTTAATTACGCGTCACAAACGTTCATATCTTCTTCTTGTTTTTCGTTTTTTTTTTGTCCTCGACTTGATGTCGTAGTAAATGAAACTGAAATGCATAAATAATGAAGAAAATTTATTTCTGGTTGTGTTTAAATTTAGGAACTGCAATCATTAATTTTCTTGCATTTTATTGTGTCTCATCTTACTTTTGTGGACTCTTGCATGACGATGCTAGGATGAGCAGAAGCATCAAATTCAGTCAGTATGACAGACAATTTAAAATGATGAAAATTTCTTGTAAAATTGTCAGATTTGACTTAAATTTCTTTAGAAAAATTGTCAAGTCAAGTTAAGTAAACTAGAAAAAAGCTAAAAATACATACAAGACAAGCACGAGATTTAAAATTAGGTAGATTAGGTACAAACTAACGAAATTCTTCAAGAAAAATTTCAGAATGTGCAATGGGGTTCAGAATTTGCATTAGGATAAAACTTGAGAATATGCATTGGTCTAATATTTAAGAATGTGCAATGGTAAAATTTTAGCATGTCCCAATGCACATTTTGAACTTATGACCCACTGCATATTCCTAAATTTTACCCCAAAGAACATTCAAAAAATTTACCCCAGTGCACCTTCTAAAATCTTATCCTAATGTACAATGTTTTTGTTGTTGGTTTTAATCCGCATACCTGATTTTTTTTATAGTGCAGCATTTCGGATTAAAAAAAATTAAAAATGAGACAAGCTTCCAAGAAAAGCACTAAAAATTTTGCAACACGTGATCCTTTCATGTGGCTAATCTCCTTAAATTTAATAATAATAAATCTTTAAATCACTTTTTTTGTCATTTATCATTTGAGAAAAAAAAGTCCATTCTCGTCCCCCACATTTGCATGTGGCATCCAAAATCTGACCTATGTTAACATCCACTTTTGCTTCGCTTAAACGATGAAAAGTTTTAATCCTTTCTTAACATGACACATTTCGGCCTTTATTTGTCCCATATTTCCGCTGTCATGCCGTGACATATTAAGATCATCCTCTGTCTCTCTTATCGTGTGTTTTATGTGTGTCTTCTCCTAACTCCCTCTCTCTCGGTCTTTTGTCATTTCCTTCCTTCTCATATGAAAATAATAATAAATAATTTACATAATTTTATAAAAATTTTCCTTATAGTTTGGGGACACTTTTCAGTGTTTATTTTATTGTTGCAATCCTTTCAACTTTTCTGTCGCTGCGCGTGTGGACAAAAATTTATTCAAGATGAGTGATTTGTCGGAGACACACAGACTATCATCGACTTACATAACTTTCTGCTCGTCCTACTGAAACTTTTTTAATTGAGTTGGACGGGAAATGGCATCATCTGGCAACAACGTCGTTGTCGTCGTCGTCGTCGACGTCGCATGTTACTTTGAAATCGGTGATGCGATTAATGAAACAAACAACGTCATCCCTTTTGAAAACGCGGAACGAAACAAAGATTCACATATCGCCTTGCTGGCCATATATATCTGGAAAGTTACTTGCCATTCCTCGAAGGAGTAAAATCACGAGAAAAAAAAGTAAGAGAGAGAAACAACGAATGACGAGGGTCTGTTATTGTAAGTCAAATGAAAGCAAAACAATGTGACACCATCTTGCAATAACTTACTACAAACTAGAGGGAATTTCATCGTGAATGTCACTGCGATGAAAAGTTCAATATCAAGTATCTTTATCTTGAACGGCATCGTTTCTTACGCCTTCCATTTTCATCATCATCTGCTTTAAATCATCTCGTTCTCGTCAACGAACCGGTGTTGTTGTTGTTATTAGGAACGTGAACAAGAAAAAAAAAAGAACGAGAGGAAAAAATAGATTACAAAAATGTACATTTATATTCAAATCAGAAAGTGTTTTAAAGGGCATGTGCACTGCAATCTGCGTTAGTTACGACATCAAAGTGAAAGATGTACACAGACAAACACCCGAATAATCAACATCTACTCTTCGTTTTTATAATCAATTTTGCTGTGTGGTATGTCTGTCCTCCTCTTTGCCATCTGCCAAGTACAAGAAATAAGCAAAAGGAAAAAAACGAGGTAAAAAAGAATTCGTTGAAACGATCGACTTAACCGTATTTCAAAATTAATCAACTTTGGATACCTACAAAATTTTCCGAGTTTTCCCGAAGTTTTTAGGAATTACAAATTTGTACGTTGCACAAGAAATTTTTCCGGAGTTTTTCCAAGAGTTTTCACGAACATAAAATATGTAAAAAAAAACGTAAAAATTTTTATAGAAGATTCAAAAATGTAAACCTTTTCACAAATTGGCTCAAAAAACTTCATGGACACGACATACGGACAGACAGACAGACAGACAAACAGCATCACCAGCTTATAACCACATTTTTTCAATAAAAGTTTAGAAATGCGGTAAGAAAAAAAAAGTGAAAACAAATCTTTGTTGTGGCATGTCTGTCAGAACTGAGAAAATGAAAAATCTAGGGCGGTGACACATGAAGCAAAGAGAGAAAAGGGGTCGTCCAATAATCTTTTGTAGTATTGTCATCCAGAGAGAAGGTCAATCTAATTATCCTTGAGTGAGGTTCCAATTGCTTCTACTTCCTGATTAAGTGGCTTTCATTCAGCAAAAACACAAAATAAAAACGCAAAAGAACATTCATGACCATCCCCACAACTCTGCTAAGGTTAAAAACATTATTAATAAAAACTCTTCAATTTTGTTAGATTACAATGGTACAACATACAAAGTGTCGTCTATCTACTACTGTAAAAAAAAGTTACACAAAGAAAAACACAACAACACAAAAAAGTTGTATTTCTGTTAAATTGGTTTGACCGATTTTTATGACAAAAATCTTTCTTACTTTTTTGTATCATTTTTTGCTCTGCCTACCGCATGCCACACAATGTGAATTTATTTTATTTGGGAAAAGAAATTTTTCTTCTTTGTGTATTTTTTCTATTCTACGATAATAATAATAACACTGTCGCACTCGCAGTAACGTTGTTCTGTAATGAAAACCGGAGAGAAGTTCAATCTTTTTATAGAACGCGTCGTCAGCAAAATTACACGACGATTGTACATCATCTCTGACAGAGAAAAGTTGAGAAAGACAAACAATGTACACTACAACACTTGATTGTGAAACAAACACAGAGAAAGATTGTGAGTTGTTTTGTTTTTTTTTCTACTTCTGTTACTTACTTTTTTTTCTTACTGCAACTCGTTGAAACACGAACGAAAGAAAAGTGTAAACGAATGCCTCTCTTTAATGAAAAATGTATGAAAACATGCATAAAACAACTCGTATCATCAGACATTTTTCGTCTACTCTCGACAGCTGCTGTGTCAATACACGTCGAAACAAATGAAAAACTTCTTATTTATTTTTTATGATGTAACAGTAACTTTTTTTTCCTCTACGTTACGTGTCATCACAATTCAGCATCGCCCAAAAAAAAATTTAAGCTTTTTAATTCAATTTCGTCGTCGTCGTATCCTTGAGAAAAAAAAGGAAAATCAATTCGCTTCAATCATTTTGGGTTACTGGAATTTGTGTCGAATATATTTTTTATTTATTTAAATGAATATTAAAGAGAGAGGAAAAAAATACAACTGGACAAAAATTTTTCGCAATGTCAATCTTTTTTTTTTTTTTGAGCTGAAACACAAACAAATATAAATTATATAGTAGTTGTAGCACCAAACTTTTTATTGACCAGCAATTTTCACTCCATTAAATTAAATTAAAAAATAAAATACAACAATGGCGCGACGACGACGACGCTTTTCGTATACAGAAGATAAATTGTAGCAGAGGAGTTAACTCTGTCAATTTTGTGGATAAATAAGGAAACGACCGTAAAAACGGATGTACCCTGGTGAAAAATTTTACGAGCCCTACCCAGTGGAACGATATTGTCCTTTTTTTAAGGCTCTGAGACTTTCTCAGGTTAAACAATTATGCAATTGGATTGTTTATCCCAGTGCATATTTTAAGTTTTTAAAGTATTGCATAATCGACATTTGCCCCAGTTGACATTTTAATGCATAATCAAGAATTTTGACCTAAAGCACATTTTAAATTATCGCCCCAGATGACATTTTGTATTTTTATCCGAGTTAAAATTTAATATTTTCATCCCAACGCACATTTTCAGTTTCACATTCTTTAATTCTTTAATTTATTTAACTTCATTTAACAGAAAATTAGTCAAGGATGATCAGAAGCAAAGTTTAAGCTTCCATTTTAAAAAATGATGTTAAAGATGGTACATATTTAATACAATGTTGATGATTTTTGGATCAGATGAGTTAATTCATATATAAAAGAGTGAAAGATATCGCATTTTTTCTTCGAAATACGGTAAACTGTAAAAAAAAATTAAAATTTCGAAAAATTTCCACTGACAATTCAAATATCTTTATTTTTAGATACCAAGGCCTTTAAAAAAATTCATTTCACCCTACTGGGCCTGTACGAGTCAAATTGAGTTAAAGACGGCTGGTTGGCGGTTTTCCTTTTAAAACTCTGACAATGAAAATGTGTTTTGACGACGCTCAAAGTTAATCAAAATGTCTGTTATGGTGGTGCCGAGACGTCGTCGTTTCTCGCTGTCATTTTAGTATGAAGCCATCAAAACAAAAAGATGGAATTTTTCCGCTAGGCTGGCCGATTTTCCGTTGCGAAATTTTCTCATTTCGTATTGTTTTTGGGTACATTGATTAAAAATTCCTTTTTTCATCAAACTTTCTCATAATTCGTGTTTGTAAACTTTTTTTTTCGTAAAATATTCAATTCACTCTAAAGAATTTTTAATTATCTTGAAAGTTTCTTTGGTATTACGAATTCAAGGAGAGTCTTCCATACGCGCCAGAAAGAAAGGATCTCTCATCTTTCAACAGTCATCCATTCATTCGTGTCGTTCGTGTGTCAATAACGTGTTGAACGACGGCAATACAAAACGCACTGAAAATACAAAAAGGACGTTTTCCCTTTAAAACACACACACATCACTCACACAAAACTGCTTTTGCTGCACAATTTATTGCATAGTTGAATGCCTTTTTGTGTTGTGTGTCACAAGAAATGTTTGCAGTTTTGTGAAGCATCATCATTTAGAGGTGCACATAAAGAGCATCAAGTGAACGCTTTTTCTCTGCTATTTTGCTATTAGTACTGCTTTGTAGCGTCAAATGAAAAGCTGTAATGCTTTTTAGTGCACAATAAACGAAACATTGTCAAAGCTGAATGGTGCGACATGAAAACAGCCAAAAGAACAAAGTAGCACTGAAATAAAAAGAAAAGTAGCAAGAGCAAAGTATTTTCGTTTTGTAATAGCAGGACAAAGGTAGCATAAGTATTCGTGATATTTTAATGAAATTCTTAGAAAAACAATAAACTAATTGAAATAACAACTTTTTACAAATTATCCATGTAATTTTGGCGATTTATTTGATTCATTTTCCTGAATGGATTAATTTATTTTAATTTTTAAATGGAAAATTTGACATTTCTTGCATTGAAACTCAAAGTTCATATACATTTTGTAACGAAATAACTCAAATTCTGCATCGGGAATCTTTTAATGGTTTTTGGCGTCGAAAATTTATTTCATACCAAAAAAAAATTTATTCTAAGATGAATTTGTTTGCTTTTAAAAATAAACTAGTGATCAGTTATCGAGCCGCTAAAAAGAAAAAAACAAAAAAAAAAAACCTTTAAAAAATTGAAGAAGAAAAAAACATTCGTATTCAAATAAAAATTAAAAAATAGAAATTTCCACAATTTAATTAATTATTTTGAATTAAAATATTAATAAAAAAAAATAATAAAAATTTAAAATATTATTCAAAAATGTTATTAAAATTAGCGGCTGTAAATATTAGTCTAAATTTAATTTAATTTGATTTTTTTTTTAATTTAAAAAAATTATCTTGATTTTTTTTTCTAAAAAGAATTTTCTAAAATCAATAAATATTTTTATTAAAAATTAAACAGAAAAAAACCTCAGAAATTTAAAAGGCTCACCATTTTAAAGGCTTTAACATTATTACACTCTAGTAAAAATTTTAAAAAATCTGAAATTCACAGACGTTCCCTCTTTAAAATTAATGCCAAGCATCATTTCGTCGTTCCATAATGTTAGTCGTGATGCTAGTTGTCTCACATGTATAATAAAACATGATGTCTCTTAATATAATAATAAATACGAGAGTGTACTTTTAATGGCATTAAAAACAAAATCTAGTTAGAAGGATGTCGGAATATGGACCGTAAATTGGGGTTAAATGTTTTGTCAAAAAAAAAACCAAATTCACTGTTGGACTACAGTACGACCTAATTGATTCGAGTTTTCTACACGTTTTCTCTATTTTTTTCGGTGTCCTCGTGCAGCCCATAAACATGCCTCATGCCTATGCTGTGCTATGCCTTATCGTTTACATTTCCATTAGTTTTCTTTTTTGTCATGAAAATTGAATTAAAAACTTTCTTTTTCCCCAGGACCATTTTTCCACATGCTTTCCAACTCGAACTTACACACTAAAAAATTCATATAAACGCACACGGCGTTCGGCGTTGCTCCTCTTGAAACATTAAAAGCCTAGGCAGTTGTTGTTGTAATAACGTATGAGTGTTTGAAGGCGAGGAGGTAAAGAGAGAGAACAGCAGTAGTTTCAATTCTGGTAAAAGTTTATAATTCTACAAATTACATTTGAAAGCGCATAAAAAACAAGAACAACAAAAAAAAATAAAACATTGCGAGTGTGTATTTCGTATTTTTTTTTTCGTTTGTATGTTTTGTACAAAAAAAAAGGAAGAATAACATAAGGGAAACATTAATTCAACTTTTGCAAAGCGAGGCATCAGACATTCGTACGAATTTGCGCAAGTTGAGAGGGTAATTTTAGTTCTGAACCAGAGATTATGTGCTTAAGGAAATGCTGAAGAGTTTGACATTCTGTGCCATTTTTCGACGCAACTAAGTAATTTCTCGGGTAAAACCATTATTTATTAATTTTTTCTCATGTTTTATTAAAGTACCAGAGACGTCTTGTCTGTGCAACGAAAAGACGAGTTTTTCCCTCAATTGTTCCAACAATCACTTCCATATTCAACTTTTATGCATATGTATGTTTAAGTTATTAATTCAAACAACTTTGTTTAACATCGTCGGTTGTGTGCCAATATTACAATCCCGATCGATGGAACAATGTAAAAAAGTAAAGGCGGGAATTTAAAATGCAGAAAAAATAACAGAACATTTTCCCCCGTATAATGATATTAAACATTAATAGAGTGTATATTGTGCATGTTTGCACAGAATGATGGTGATGTGATGAGGATGTGTTGATATTTCCAATATCAATTTTGACACACTTTTTGCCAACTATGGGCGGGAATGTAGCAACGATGATGACAATACATGTTATTATATGATAATATTTGACACCTGTCTGTCGCTCACTTTCATATTAATTTTTCCTGCAGATTAAAGGGAAATGTTTTTTCTCATTATTTTTTATTGTATAAAATTATTTTCAATACACCCAAGGGGAGGATTTTCTTGAAAATGGTAGAAAAACAAAATAAAAATTCATAAAACTTTCACAAGTTACACCGTTCAACAAATTTTTGCGAACCGTTTTAACAAATTTGAAGCTTATTAAAATTATTATAGAAAAAATATTTGAAAATAGGGCTTTTTAGCTCGTCATGCCTCTTGATTTTTTTCAAAATTTAATTTTTTTTTTAGTAAGAATGTTCTTAAATGTGACTTTTTTTATGATACTTTTAACATTTTTGAAAAAAACAGCGCGGAAAGCGGAAAAACCCTGATAAATAATTCTAAAATTTTAATTAGAAAATTGTAAAAAAATTTAAAAAAAACTCCAAAATCTAAATTAATTTAATAAATTAACAAAGTAGTTTAAATTTCTAATTTCTTCCGATTTTTTTTAACTTCTTAAATAATTTTTAAAAATATGTTAAGCGCACTTTTCTTTTTTTTTACATTTTTTTTCACAAATGATTTTTTTATAAAAGAATAAAGAAATTTTGCAAAAGAAAAATTTAAACAAAAAATATTTAAAAAAAATGTTTTTTAGAGCAAATCGAATATTTTCATTCCAATTAACTTCTTTCAGATTTTTTAAAGCAAGTCGAAAAATTTTGTTGAACAGTGTTATTGATACAAGAATAAGATTTCAATTTAATTTTAGTAAAATAAAAAAAAAATCCATAACATTTCCACAAAGGGTCTCCTTCCTTTTTCCGTTCCTACATTCCGCTCCTAAAAATTCTGTGTTAATTTTAAATTAAAGCCATTTTTATTCTACATTGGAGCATATATTAAATTACCATATTCCCTCAAGTCACTTCCGTTAAAACAATGAAATAACATGAAAAAGGCTTAGCTGATGATAAAACATTATACAAACTCGATGACAGAGCATTAAAAATGCACAGAAAAAATTAACTTCTCTAGCTATGATTTTTCTGCTTGCTCATGTCGTGTCATACGTGTGTTTGTGTGTGGCTTGTTTTAATCAATACACCACTACGGTAGTGGTAAACTAGGGAGAGAGAGATAGTGCAAGCTGAATTGAAAAGGAACCCCAGCTTATATTAAATTATTACCATCAATGCAATATATTTATAATCTACTTTACAGTTATAAATATTCACAGAGAGTTCTATGCAAGCATCTCATCACAACATGCATTATTGGTATTATTATTAGATCTTGTGTTGTGTCGTCTCTCCTGCAATGTGTTCGAGAAGAAACAAGAGCATGATGAAAAATTTATGATCTCAGAACTGCAGCATGATGCTGCACAAAGTTCTATCTTCATCTTCTTCTTTTTCCTCTTTTATAAAGTTTAAACACACAAAAAATAACATGAACATAAACCAGATTTCACACAAATTAGAAAACTCTCGAGGGGTGTTTTTCTGCGCACTACATGCAAAAGGTTAAATATATTAAAATAATAAGAAGAGCAAGAAAAAAAGTATGAAAAATTTTCGGCTTATGTGTAAAATAAAGGCTATACACGAAATTCTTGTTCTTCTTTACAAAGTTATGCAAATGCAATGAATTTAAGACAATTTTACGTACTGCATGGCCCAGCAATGCTTAGACGTCGTCGTCGTCATCATCATCGTTATTGTCATCTATACGCTCCGCATGAATGCTGAATATGCAAGAAGTTCGCTCGAGAAAGTTTTATGCACAAGATGCAACCTAACATAATAATGTTTTAACCATGTTTTGATAAGCTTTTACAAAATCACTTTAAAATAAATTTGTATGCATTGCATCTCTTTCGCTTGTTGTTGTGGAACTCTGTTTTATGTGTGTTGACTCGACTCTGCAAAAAAAAACAGAATTAATGAGAAAAGATGATAATAAGAGAAATGTGCGAATTTAATTTTATGCACAAACTCGAAAAATAAAATGAGAGTTACTCAATTTATCACGTTGAAAATTATTATTTTATGAATAAAATTTTTCTTAGAAGTCGAATAAAATAAATGAGTATAATGAGAATAAACGACAAACACAAAAGAGGAGGAAAGAAAGTCTTGCTGATAATTATGACAAATTTTAACAAATATTTGCTTGAGTAATGAAGTTTATTCCGTTTAAGTATATTTAAACTGCATGCAATAGCATTTTTTAACTTCATTGTCGGGATTGATGAATTTTATGTTGTTTTTATTTTCTTTACTTTAAACAGTTTACAGTATTCATCAAATTATGAAAAATAAATAAATGCGAAATACGAAAATTTTTAAGCCAAAATATTTTTAAAAAATTCACTCAAACTTAATTTAAAGTCTCATTCAGATTTTCTATTTTTTAAGATTTTTTTTTCGAAATTTTCCAAATTTTAAAGCTTTTTACGTTTTTACAATTTTTCATGAATTTTTTAAATTTTCAAATAAAATACACGTTATCTTAGTTTTGCCCTTAGAGTTTTTTGTTGCAATAATTGACCCCAAAATTATGCAATCAGCTTAATTTTAAAATAAATAGTATAGAATGTGGTATTTGCGAAATTTCTTAAGTTTTCCGTAAATTAATCTAATTTTTGTTCATAAACCTTCTTTGAACAAATTCTGACACAATAAAAATAATCCAAACAGATGCATAAAGCAGAACTTGAGTTATTTCGTTACAAATTCTAAAACGCGATTTTCAAGTCCAATTTAAATGCTGTGAAAAATCATAAAATTTGTCGCCTTTTCATTACACTTCAACAATTTTTTTTCTCCACACAGCAGAACAAATTCCAATGACATCGTCATAAATTAATCTCGAACTAATATTTTTGTCTGCATGTAAATTGAAAACAAACATATAAACTGTGGTGCCGATAGATTTACCACTATAAAAGCAAATTTCAATCATTTTCTCTCAGCTCATTCATTCATAGTTTGACGTTATGTCGAATAACACAGCGGTGCCATAATTTTCTACCACACTACTCCATTTATTGACGGTGTAATTCGCGTCACAAAAAAAAATGCCATTCCATCAATCGCATGGCGAAAAAACGAGCCAGAACATCATTGTGGACGATTGAGAGCAAAAAAAATCTTCGTAGTCATTCAACTTGCAAATAAAAAATTGAAAAAAAAGAGAAGATAAATTGTGAATCTAATTAAAAGTTCTTCTCTTGTCATCATCTGTTGTGCTTACGAAACTCTTTTTTTTTTGTTCGTCACCATGTTTGGATAGAAAATATTGAATTGGCATTCAGCTAACCTGCTGCCATGGATGGCGTGTCATTTATAAAATAAAAAAGGGATGATGCAGGAGAAGCGGAGAATGATTATTATTTGAAGTTAGTGTATCAGTCTGTAATTAACGTAAATGGATTGCTGTTCATTATTCGATGTAGACCAGTGTCGAATCGCATCACTGACAGCATGACGGACCTAAATGATAGATATTGATTTTTATTATTATTTTTTGTTAAACAACGCTCAGCAGCAGCGTGAAATTTCTAGTAAAGCAACGAAAAAAGTGAATGTTAGGCGTTTTATTTTAATTACTGATCATCAATATTTTATCCGAAGTTTTTTTTATGATTACTTTTATTTGCGCTTTAATATATAAAAAGGGGGCGCAACAGCTCGCCGATTATTTATAGCCGATAATTGACTTGTAATTTTCCGTTATTACAGAAATATAAATGACAAATGAAATTAATAAATTGCCCTTTAATTGGTCGTTAATTTTTGCCGATCTTTCGCTCTCTTTCGCTTTATTAGGAAAAAAAATTTTTTACGATTTTTTAAAGTAAGGCTGTCGTTCGCACTTTAACTTTTTTTTTGCGAAAGACAATTTAATAACTGAACTCTGGAGTTTGAAAACAAAACAAAAGTGGGGAAAAGAAGACATTTATTCAATTTACTTCACACTTGAGACACGTGAATGCAAAGTGAAGCTACTACCGAGGTCGATAATGTACAACAACAAGAGACAATAGAATAGATGGAATAATAATATAAAAAAAACAATGACATCGAACACACGCAAAAAGTGGTTGAGAAAGTTTTTCCTCTTTTTTGCTGGATGAATAAAAAAAGAAAGTTGTGCGTACACATATATCAAGTGTCTCCCCAAGGAAAACCAAAGTCGTTCTCTCTTTTTTTTATATATCTTTAAATCACTTGCACCGTCTTCTTTTACCGTTTCTCTTTCTTTGCCAGTTTTTTGAACTAAAAAAAATAACACAAAGAAGATCGAGGCTACAAAGTAAGAAAAAAGTGGAACAAAAAAAATATTAGCTTCATTTTCGTGTCCCTCAAGAATGTAAACTAACTTGTCCTTTTACATATACACTTCTCATTTTCCCTCACAAAAGACAAAAGTCTTTCTTTTTCTGTTTTGTTTCGCTTGTCGTTCGGTATTTGAACAAAGTTGTGTAAATAATTGCACTCCCATTCCACGTTACGACATCCTTTCTACTGGTGCGTTTCTTTTTAGGTCCACACAAAAAAAGTACATCACAAGTAAATCATTTACTTCTCTTTTTTTGTTCAACTTTGGCCTAACGACCATCATGTGGCTGTAACAACTGTTGAGCAATTAGACAGCATTTAACATTCAAGCAATGTCCTCTCATTACGCTCGTCCGTGCCTACCTCCATTATTTTCTGCTAATGAATCATCATCATCATCATCATCAAGGATAATCTCGACAACCAGCAGAATGCCTTCGCTGTCAATTCTTATTATTTGAATCGGATAATCGGTTAATTGCTCATGCACGAGATTAAATTATTTATTCATAGATCATCAATTGTAATAATTGTTCATCATCTTGAAACATTCAAACAATGGCACTCGTACCTTTCAAACAAAAGACTTTATTTTCGCTTCACGTAACAGAATTAACTTTTTTTTTCTAATTATAATAATTATGTAATTTTGTGAACTTTTTAACGTCTGTTTAAGTCCTTTTTCAACTTTTTTTTATGGAAGTGTAGAAAAAGGATGCTTAGGTATTCATTTGGAACTTGGAAGAAAAATGTGTGTAACGAAAAAGTTTTTAAGAAAAATTCAAGATTGTTACTTTTTGACTATTTTGCATGAATTGAGGAGCAGGGCTGAAAAAAATATTTGACTTAAACTTGGAAGACTTACTTTTTAAGACTTGTCACAATTAAATTTGAAAATAGGTCAAAAATCTATTTTTACTATTTACTATTTTTTTTTTTTTTTTGATAATTAATGAATAAATTTTCTCTTTTAAATTAATTTTAAGCTTAAATGCTTTTTTAGTTTATAATTTTTTACTATTTTTTGTGAAATTTTTTTTTTATTAATTCTTTTTATTTAGCTTAATTTTAACTTATTTTTAAAAATTATTAATCAATTAAATTTGATTTATTATCAAATTTAAGAAAAAAAAAATTAAATCCAATATGGTCAAAAATTTTTCAGCCCTGTTGAAGAAAATTCCTATGAGAGCTAATTCAACTGAAATAACCTTCAATCAAAGTTCTTTAAAATCACAAACAAGATTTAAAAAGAACTCTATAAAAGTAGTTTCATGTGCGAACGAAATCCAACTAGATACGTGTCATACTTTTATTGCTCTAAGATTTTAAGTACTTTTTTTTCCTAAAAAAAAAATAACAAAAACTTTAGCGAGACATGACTTTCGTGCTGTTTTTTCAATGCTTTCACAATTACTTGCGAATGTGAAACTTTATAACAAGCATGCAACTTGTAACTCGTATCTGGCTCAACAACGAGAAAAACTGCAAACAAACTGATTTCATGCATTTTTATAACATCTAACCGCTGCGCCAAAGATATTCAACACTTTTTTCATAACATGCATGCTATAACGACGACGATGATGATGATGTTCGTTATATTGTTATGTTTTCCCATTTTGCTGAATTCTAATCTTTCATGCAGCTGTGGATTCAGTGAAATATGTAACGCAAAAAATATCATGTAGCATAATCATAAAAATCTACAAAACATAGCGTTACATTTACAAGCATCGGGTTTTCCTAGAAGAAAAAGAACCCTACGGTCTCAAGAGATCATTCAATTCACTTAAGAGTAAACTTGGCTCCTAAGGGGTCAATTTTAATCTTAAGGAGTCAATTTTTCTCTTAAGGAGTAAATTTTACTCTTAAGAGGTCAATTTTACTCTTTAGCGATCAACTTGACTCCTAAGGGATTATGTGACTTATAAGGGGTCAATTTTACTCCTCAGGAGTCAACTTTACTCCGTATGAATCAAATTCACTCCTCAGGAGTCAATTTTACTCCTCAAGAGTCATTTTTACTCCTAAGAGGTTGAATAAACTCCTATAATGATCTATTTGACTCCTAAGGGGCCATTTTAACTCCTAAGAGTTCTTGAATACTCGTAAGAAATCAAGTTGACTCTTAAGGAGCCAATGTGACTGGTTAAGATTGCAACTCAAGCGATCAATCTCACCCGTTTTTCGTCCGTAAGAAAAGTAAATGATGATTATTATTATTCAAAAAAATATAAAAGTAGAAAAAATACCCAAGAAGCATCCTCATCTGGATTCTTGGAATGCTCAATGCAATATCCTGTTTATTGGAAAATGTATCTGAAGGCGAACTTAGCTTACTTTACATGCAAACCAGAGGAGGGCAAGAAAATAAAAGATATACCAGAGAAAAAAAATACATATAATGATCGTAAAATTTTTCTATTTTTTTCTTTGTTCCTTTTATTTATAGGATGTGTGGAAAATGGCTCGAAAAGTTATGTTCGTGAGGAATTTTACAAACACGAGTGTAGTAAAAACGACAAACATTTAATGGGAGAAGTTTCTTTCAATTTTTTTTCTCTCGCATTAGAAAACTCCGTGTGCATTTTTCTGATGATCTTCAATCCTTTTCAACCGGCAATTTTGTCAAGTCATCACATGACACAATTAAGGTTCTATTCTCTAAGCCACTCATAAATCGGGTAAAGAAAAAATATGTTGAGGCAGTCACTGGCAGGCCAAGAAATTTCTTAAATATTGTCACGTACGTCGAATATGTAGGTCGGGACTTTCAATGCATGCTTGTTAAAAGAGGGAGACTAGAGAGATAGAAAATCACAAGACAATGTCATTTTTATTGTCATCTTCCGACTAAAATTCATAAAAAATCGCATTTTTAGGCTGTGGCTTCCGTATTTCGTATATTTTTTCAAACTCTAACTCGAATATTGTTTCAGCAATTTTTTTAAGTTTTATGCAATATATAGTAGCTTGAGAAAGAAGACGACGACGGAAAACACTTATAAATATATCATTATTATTCGTGGAGATATATTCAATGTTAGATCTTCCTGGCCTCCGGCAATTTATTTCAAAAATTTTATGCAATGGAAAGTTTTTGTCTTTTTTTTCTCTGAACTCTCGTGTCTGTGCATGGCATTATATTTTTCGTATAAAATATGTCTTTAGAATATTTTCTCGCTTTTTTTATTATTATAATGCTCCCCATTTGTCTGTGTGTCCTTTGATATTGGCATTTATTTCTTTTTTATTGCCATCTCTTATTATTACTTTCTTCTTTCTCGCATATTTTTTGCGTTTTGTCAGGCAAGCAGACCTCCTCACACACATTTGACTTTTATCCTACTTGAAATATGATAATTTCCTTTGTGTGTCGCGCTGTTTGTTATTATTTTATGTCATATTATCATTGCTCCTCTTCGTCTTTTTTTTTTCTTCTTGAACGACACCTTTTAAACGCGAACCCCAAAAAAAACTTTTCGCGAAGTATGAGATGAAAATTGAAACAAAAGACAAGTTTGCTCCTTCTACTCTCAATAATAAAAAAAATAATGCGGGGTGCCATTTCTCGATGTCGCAAAAACCATTTTGATCGCATTTTTCATGCCATCTCCGAGACAACATTTTGACATGCAACAAGACGATTTTTCATGTTAATGCGGCAAAAAAACATGAAAATAAAGATAATAAAATTGAATCATTGCTCAATCACAATAAAAGTGATTCAATTGAATTTAAGTGCCAAGCAATTTAAATGCGCGAAAAGCTGTTTGATTGACAACTTAATATCTAATCGAGTTTTTTGACATGGGAACGGGAGAGATTGTCTTGTCTAAGTGATGATGATTATTCATGAAGGAGTCAATGTCCGTTAATGTCTGCCAAAATTGGCTTAAATCTGTGAGCTTGTAATGCATACCACAAACTCTCGGGCATTCACATGCAAATTTTCGGACAAAATCAAAATATATAAACTATATTGCGGACAAGCAACCAGTGCATGAGTTAGAGAGAGACAGAAAGATGCTTGGTGGTTTTATTTTAGGTAACAATTGTATTGATTTTATTATTATAATAAATTTTAGATGCAATCATGTTTAAAGCCACACTGCTAACGAATGCTTTCTATCCAAAATTGTTTCAATGTTCAGTGATTTGAACGTGTATGATAAATATTTCGCTTTCCTCTGTGTTAGTGGCATACATCCTACTGACACAAAAAGGGGTCAGATTGATAACTTAAGGGTTCAGATTGAACCTTCAATGATCGTTTAATTAATTAACTTAATCCCTTTTAGAGTTGGTCGAGTTTGTTATCTTCAGACCCTAAGAGTTAATCCCTTCGAGAGGTCAATTAGATCACCTGATGCTTAAAGGATCGAACTGACTTCTTTAATGAATTAATTTTTTGGATCTAAAGACGACTAACTCCAAAGTGGATTAAGTTGATCAGAAAATTAAGAGGTCAATTTGAATTCTAAGGGGTCAACTCAGTTGAATTTTAAGAACTCAAATTGACCCCTAGGGTCTGAAATTGACCCCTAAGGTCTGAAATTGACCCCTAAGGTCTGAAATTAACCCTTGAGGTCTGAAATTGACCCCTTAGGTCTAAAATTGACCCCTAAGGTCTGAAATTGACCCCTAAGTTCTGAAATGGACCCATAAGGTCTGAAATTGACCCCTACGCTCTGAAATTGTCCCCTAAGGACTCAAATGAACCCTTTAGGACTCAAGTTTACTTCATAGAAGTCAAATTAACTCCCGAAGAGTCGAGTTGACCCTTATGTGAATTTTATGATTCCTTTCGGAGTCAAATTCATAACTTTAGGTCAATTTAACTCCTCAGACATCAATCTGATCCTCTCATCCAAACTTCACCCACTTTTCGTCCGTTAGAGGCCTGGACTATTTTTGCATTTATAGTATCGACAAAGATTAACACTCTTTATGAATAGAATACCGGGATTATTAATTTAATTTATTGTGATTGCACAAATATGCGACGACGATCGAGCACGGCGGCATAGCAAAAACCCCAAATATAGATCCGTATTGGCACACAGCATCACCAAATATCTTTATTTTATGCATATACTGAAAATATTTGATCAACTAATGCATAGATACACGTTCGCTGCAAATGAACACAGTTTGCAATGGAGAGCTGTGATTTTGGTCGAAGCAAAATTATAATTTTATACACAAAATGCTAATGATAAACAGACGTTCTGTGTTTGTCTCGGTACAATAATAACAATAATAATAATATTCATATTCAAAATTTTAGAGCGAAAAAGTGGAGCACAGTTTTATTGTCGACCGCCTACAGACATTCTGACGAATGTTAAATGCGAGTGTGGTTGTTCCATCATTATTACGATTTTAAATTGAATCACTGATTAAATTTATTGGGACAATTTATAACTTTTTGTGTACATTAATCAGAGACACTCGAGCAAGGCAAGCACTGAAGGGTATAAAAAACCCTTTTTCTTCGCATTTTACTGCAATTCGCTGTTTTTTCATGTGTCTGTCTGACATTTTTCCAATTAAAATTAACAAAAAAGGACTAACATTCCACACTTTTTCGCCTTACTGAATTTTTTATTATTTTTTTTATACAGCATTTTAAACAATACACTTCAGAAGATGACAATTATAGACCTAGATCTAAATTTGTCTGTTGTTCTCAAATTTGTATTTTTTGAAATATTTGTTCGAAAACCAAATCCCCAAATGCCTTCGAGGTATTTAATTTTATTCTTTTTTTTTTCGTGTGCTACTACACCAACAACTTCATTTGAATGTTTCCAATGAAAAAAAAACAACAGATTAGAGTTGAATGTTGAGCACACAAAAAAGGAGCAAAAAAAAACTTTTGCGAACGAATGTCTAGGAAAGTACAGAAAAAAAGGTCGAGTCATATAATGAAGATGTGAATAAGCGAGCGGGCGGGTGGGCAAGTACGCGCACACATTCCTTATCTCGGTGCTGGGCATCATATTGTCGGAATATTTAATCTCCGTGTCGAATTGGTATTAATGGGGAAGGCATGATGGTGGTTGTTAGATATCGCGCAACAATGAGCGAGAGCAAAGTGAGGCACGATAAGACGAAGATAACGATTATTATTATTATTATTTGAATAATCACAGTGTGATTACAGCTTTTGAAGAGGGATAATAATAATTTCACGGTAATTTTCTGTCACACTTACATAATATTTTAATGCGACGTAATGAGCAAGTCGCTTGCACGAATTCTTACCCAAATTCGCCGAATTAAAAGGAAAAACAAATCAACGCTATTTAAGATGGTATATTTAAGTATTTTCGTCTGCGACATCGTCTTCTTGCTATAAAACGCGAGTGCATTCACCAATTCGCAATTTAATATGCAGAAAATGTTTCGTGAGTCGTTTAACTGGGAAAACGAACGAGAAAGAGAAAAACAGGTAATTTAACTCACACAGTCGGAGATAGAAAGTTATTTTCACGTTAAAAACTATTTTCAAAGAGAAATTATAACATTAAAAGTTATTAGAAAGTAATGATTGTGAAAGAGAAAAGTTTTGCCAGCCCGGGGATTTGCTTAGTGAACTGAAATCCAACTGGTTGAAAAAGTAATCGCTTCAATACAAACATCTAATAAAATTTATAAAAGTTGAATGATTCATTGATGACTCTCGAAACACTAATTACATTTTAACGTCATTTCGCAATAAAATGAGCCGCTCTTTTAGCACACTTGAACATGAGGGTGAATCAGTCAAGTTTATATTGATATACTATGCCTATATGAAACTAACGTTAAACCATCAAATTTACGATGGATTCCGACGAGGGGGCAGGGGGTAGACGGCAATGTACGACTTCAAAAAAAATATCCTATATTAAAAATTTAAATATTTTTGTTATGAATATATCTGAAGAGTATTTAGAGTATTTTTGACCTTGAAAGCTTTTTTGTTCAATTACATATTCAACTAATTTATTTAATATTTAAACTTGAACTGATATTCAAAATTTTATTTTCAGTTTGGAGGGAGGGATCGTCTTTTAAAAATAAGTCGTAAAAAAAGGAGGGGTCTTAGCATTTTGACGGTTTCGAAAAAAGGAGGGTATGGTACAAAAATGTCATATTTTATCCGACGCCATTAATGGATGACGCCTAGCATACCTCGTAGGTAGAGCGAAGTTTACGGGTCCGCTAGTTTTAATTATAAACAAAGTAAAATTAATGATTCAACGATGGTAAAATCATATAGATTTCATTGTACAATAGAAACATTATTTTATTTTACAAAATGAATCATAAAGTATCGTATATCAAAATTATAATTATAAAAAACAAAATATCAAGAAATTCTATCCATTCCTTTGTTTCTTCGTCGAAGGTGTAAATTCCAACATTTTTAAAAAAAAAGATTTTTTTACTTATTTTTCCATCATCAAGAAAAAAACAACATTCTGACAATATTTTAATGAAAAAAAAATTCTTAACATCATAAAATAAAAAAGGCTCTAGCTGTCTCTTTTAACAATTAATAATGTTCTAGTTTTGAAAATTTACGATCAATACTCATTACAGTTGCACTCATAATTCAAACACTTAACTTTTAATGGTTATTAATTACTTCCATCCTTCCTCGATAGAAGTTTTCTTCCTGTGTTTTTGTGCCTTTCGTTCGTCTAGATTTATCGAAAACGTAACTAGAAGCGAATGAACTGTCACAATCAAAGACACGTAGTCGAACCGAACACCAAATAAACAAAACTCACGTACTAGCCAGAACCTCTTTTATGGTGCATTAAAAACATTAACAAAATTACATTATGTGCCACAATAAATTAAACATCTTTATTCCCACAATAATATTGCCACATTGTAAAAAGTATTATTTTTTCTGTCGCTACTGATGTTATTTCGGTCCTTTCAAAACAGCAGAAAAACGACACATCTACCGTGAGAGATGTTTGTAGCAAAAAAAAAACGAAGCACAACGATGATGAGTGGAAAATTTTATAACGATACTGTTATAGACACGTACTTTTCAGTTGCATGCGAATGTTGAACTGCGAGTAGTGGTGTTGTTGTTGTAAAGCAGCACATTAAATTTTATTTTCGGGAAATGGTTTATTTGAACAATGCCACGCCTAAATGGGTTTTTTCTGTTGAGGAAATTCACACAAATTTATTACCTTTTAGTATGTGTGTGTGTTTGTGGCAAAAAACTCTATTACAAATTACGGGGAACGCAAGAAACAAACAATTTTCGAATGTAGGATGGACAACAATACAAATTATTTATGTGGTTGAAGGTAGACGAATTTCGCACACATTCCTTCACTTGATTCACAGGAGATTACAGAGAGGACAGGAAAAAAACCCACAGAAAAACTGTTTCAAGCAAGTGGTTAAAAACCATTACAATTGAAATTGAAAAGTTTTTTTCTTCCTTTCAGATGTGAATCTAATGCTATTTTAAATGTTGGTTAAAAAAATACAATGCAGCAAGTTTTTTTTTGTTGGAATGTTGAAAGTGGCCTGAAAGTAGGAAAAATACCAAATAATGAATAGTTTATGGTCGGATGTAGTCCATGTTTGACCCATTCAATGGTCAAGCAATGGCGAAAGTGAACAGACGTCGCCGGTGTGCGATATGTAAATTATTGCGACCCACAAATGTCGCCCTCGAGGCAATAAATTGCGTCTCAAACAAATAAACCCAGCTCCATTCCTTAATTGCCTCCTAGCAATTTTACTCACCTGATGTAACTTTTACTGCGCTCTTGCTCGGTTAACGTGCTTTTTTCTCTCTCTTCTGCGTTTAGAAATGGTTCAAATTCCTGCGAATATTTTTTTCTGCATTCCTCTAAATGCAAAGCAGCATTCTTTGCTAGAATTTTTTTTTTCAGTGCAACGAGAGCTGAAGGATGATAAAAAAAACGTTTTTTTATAATAATTTTTAATCCAATTAAAAACTATTTCGGTCATAAAATTGTTTGTCAACATACTTTTCATATTACCAAAAGCAAAGAGAGAGAGGATCTGAATGCAGCGCCATAAACCATGTTGTTGAACTTTTTCTCTATAATGCATTTTTATTTGTTGTTGTGACGACGACAAAAGGCATTCGGTGATTGTCGACAAACTGTGTCGTCGTTTGCCGAGATTTTTTTGCATTATACAGTTTATGAAACAATATAATCCACTTATTGCGATAAAAAAAAAAAAAGTGAGGAGGAGGCTTTTGAACAATTGGGCATTTTTTGTGCATTTTTCAACTTTGGTTGTCGTAAATTTACAACTTTTTAACTGGATTTCACATTTTTTTCCCGATGAAAAATTGCTCGATTGTTGGCGCTTTCCTTTCTCCGGAAACGATATCCATTGAAGTCATTTCAAAAGTATTGCAGATTCTAACAAGTGATACATATTAATTCGGGATCATTTTAAAGGATTACTTTGGCTTGCTTTTGATCATCGACAACATTGATGTGGTTTCTTACTATTTTCTATTTTGTGATATGGTAGCACACAAACATTAAATAAAGATCAGGAACGTGGTTACTGCCAGCATGCGTCTCAACAAAATACATCAAAGTCGTTGCCTATGCGACTCTAGTCAACGTTTGACTTGGATAAATATTCACAAAAAAAAAATATGTAATCCCATCAAATAGGAAAAAAAAATAAAATATTTATATAAACACCCGGAAAAAAGGGAGCCTTTTGATATATATTTATATGGTTGTCTACAAATAGCAAAAAAAAAGAAGTCGTCGTCAAGTTCGCATCAAAAAATATGTTGTGGGTTTAAGCGTATTCGTTTCATTTTTTCGCCCACATGTATTGGAAAAGTTGTTTTTCTTTCTAAAAAAAAATATTTTTATAGTTGTTGTTCGAAAAGTAACTTACGATGGTATCGCATTTAGATTTGGTGATCGCTTTAACCACGTGGTTTAACACGGTCATATTGTTGAAACAAAAAACTTGTATGGAAAATATTTTTTTAACCACGTGGTTTTGAAACTTGAAGTCATATGACATATATTGAAAGCAATTTTCAAACCACGTAACCAAAAAAATTTTCAAACCACATGACCTGAATCACATTTAAACCACGTGACCTAAAAAATATTCTAGATCACCTGACTTTATAAATTTTTTAAAATACGTGACGTGAACAATTTAAAAAATACTTAAGAAATTGTCAAAACACGTGACCTGAAAAAATTCTAGACCACGTGACCATGTGGCAAAGCACCTGAAAAATTGTCAAACCACGTGACTTGAAATTTTTTAAACCACGTGACTTAAGAATTTTTTAAATCACCTGACTTTCTGGTTATCCCAAAGTCAACCCAAATTTTTTTCTTCGAAATGCGGAAAAAAACCAACCAGACAATCCACACCACATTTCATTCTTGAGACTTGTGTGGGTTTTTCTTACAAATGGCTGTCCTTTATTATTTGAGGTAAAACTTTTTTTCTAGCATCATTTGAATTTCATGACTTTTCTCTTTAATGGAACAAAATTCCTCTTTTTTTCCTCTACAAATACTGCATGGCATAACTCTTCTTTTGCCTCAACGTTTGTGCAAAAAAAACATTACTGCGTCCTTGTAACAACTTTCTATTTATGATGATGATGATGATGATTGTAAAAAAGCAATGGGATATCGAATGGAATATTTCTTCCGGATAAATACGTCATCACATATGTCTCTAATAATGCAAAAGCAGGAAAAAATAAAATGAATAAATAAAATTGCCATGTCTCCACAGTAAACTGCAAATAGGACTTTATTCTATTGGCACCGAGTCAAATAAAGCATTTGGAGTTTTGACGATTTTCCTCCTTTTTTTATTTTTTGCTGATCCACATATGTGGCAATTTACACTCACTTGTTATGCCGTCCAAAAAGTTGCGCAACAATATTTACGAACTGTTAAAAGCTTCATAAATTCATTCATCAATACACCATGGAGACATCTACCAAGATGAAGCACTCTGTTGATGACCATGTTGCAGTACATCACAAAATAACGAGGAATGCACAAGAGCCAAAAATTCTCATTTTAAATAACAAAACAACAATTTTCAAAGACGAAGGCATTTTTCGTATATAATTTGTGAAATATTTTATGTTTTGCGGCCGACAAAATGCACATATTGCATTTTCCTCTCATGTAACTCTACAGATGTTACATTTGTGTATTTTCCTTAAAAAATATGTATTTTCTTTCCATTTTTCCTTGTTTTTTTTCCCCTGCAAATTTTCTACAATAAAATTATTTTAAATTGTGGGAATAGTTTCATGTGGAATAATTGACTCAATTAGGACAACATTCCATTTTTTTTTTGTTCTCTCATTCACTTTTACAGTCTTTGTCAAAGCACAGAGACCATTCAAAGTGAAAAAAACAGAAGTTTAGTCTGTCAATAGCCGCATCTGGAACTTTACCATGCAGAATTAAGATGTTTACTTAAACATTCATTCAATATTGACATAGAAAAGAGTGCACTAAGAAAATGTGCAATCAAAGAATTTATTACTGCTTTTAAGGACTTTTCTTTTTTTTATTGAAACGCTTTTTGAAAAAAAAAGAGAGAAAAAGTTAGAAAGTGAAGATTATACAGAAAAACAACACTTTATCATGATTTGTCAAGTGTTTTCATTGTTTTGAACACACTAAACTTTAAACTATTTCGTGTGTGTGCGGAAAATGTTTGAGATATTTTACAAATTGCAATTAATCTGAAACTGGGACATTTTTCGGCTTTAAATACTTTGCGAGATTTTCGTGAAAGGCACAAGGAAAAGTTTTCAAAATTGATTATTTAAACACAACTTTCTATTAAATATGTATTTAGTTGTCAGTATTTACCCAGTGGAACGAAATTAATTTTTTTCAGGGCCTGAGGTTTCAATGCCCTCCAATTTTTCATAGGAAATTTTCCAAAATTTTTAATTTTTTTAATTTATATTTTTTGTAGGTATTTATTTTTTTAATTTAAAAAAAATATTTTGAACAAAAAAAAATAATTTTTTGTAAAATTATTTTTGCCAAATAATTTAATTTTTACCAAAGGATTTTTTCGAACAAATATTTTTTTTTAGAAAATTAAAAAAATAAAAATTTTCTTTGACAAAGAACTACAAAAAGTGTATTTTTCGGCCTCTGTGGGTTTAAAACAAGGTCCCTTAAATTTTAATAATTTTTTTTAAATTTCTATTTCTATCATAAATTCAAAAAAAAAACAAAATTTTTTAAAATTTTTCTTATAAAAATTCGGATAATTTTCATAGAAAAAACTACAAGGGTTCCAAAAAGGCCTTTTTAAAACCTTTAGGTCCTTGTGAAAAATTCCATTGCGTTCCACTGGATATGTGTGTTTGTGCAAATGCAGTTTTCTACAAGTAATGGAACCCAATTAAACGAGAAAACCAGAGAAAATAACAAACTTTATGTGGGTTTTTTGCCACAAACCAACCTAGTTAATTTTCAATAATTGTTTGAATATATTTTGTCGTACTTTTTTTTATTTTTGCAGCATGTTGCCAAACGTTGGACAATCCATTTAAAATATTTTAATGCAATAAAATAACATATTTCATCACTTGTTCCATTCCATGTCCTTTTCAATCCATTTATCGGGCTTTTCAAATGTCAATAATGTTATCAAACTTAATCTTTCAATTAAAACTTGGTGTACGAGTCGCTGTACGGAATATATTCGATATCAGGCCAATTCATCTTCTGCATCAAATTCTAATGTTTGTTCGGAGCAAATTTATGGATGCACTTTCCATGCAATCAAGTTCTACGTCAACTGTAATTAATATGCGGTTCGCTACGAGTAGCTATTACAATTTTAAAGCAAAATTGCGAAACTTTTGATTTTTACAGTTCATTTAAAGACAATAACATGCAATTGTTACTTATGTATGCAAATCAATCGATATAAAATATGGGATACAATTAAACTTGTGAGAGTGTGTGTGTGTTTTTAACACCCGTCAGTTAAAATTCAAAAATATCTTGTTGAAAGTTGTACGGGTTAACATCTGTCTGGAAAGTTTTGATGGCTTCTCTCACTCAAACGATGAATATTAATTTTCCGAGTTTTATGTAAACATTAAAAGGAGCTGAGAGCAAACACTTTTAAAACGAGCAAACATTTGCGTTTGAAACTAATTGAGTTTTGGAGACTCGGACACATTCCTGTATTTGCATTCGCTTTTTGCATTATTTAATATTTTAAACAAATTTTACGTCAAATCCGCAAAATGCAAAATAGAATTTCACTAACAACATCATTTCCTCCACTCTTTTTTCATTACAGCTCTGTTATCGGCAACATTAAAAACTTATCAGCGTGCTGGTTGTGACAACGAGTACATCACACTAAATTGTCCTCGTGGCACGAGTATATCAATTGAATTAGCACAATATGGAAGTGAGGGTAAGTTTATGTGACAACTTTTTTTTTCGACAACGCCATATTTTATGCCATCATCGGGATAGTTTTTTTTGTATTTGCAACAACGACTGTGTATTTTGCGGGGAAATTAGATTGACAAAAGCAATTTATGGAATAACAAACCGAGTATTGTGGGACATTGTGTTGCATATACATTTTAAATTCAATTTTTCAATTTCACGAGTTCATAAATGTTGGCTTCATTTTTTTGAGGGTGATGCCAATTGGGATGTTGTTACACGATGGATTGCGTGACGTCTTCTGAAAATGAAAAAAATAACAGGGTCGAAGGTTAAGTTCAGTCAATAGTCAATTTCATGCTTTTACTCGAAAACAAATTAAAAGTAATTGACTTTTTGCCTTAAGTCAAAATTAAAAACTTATATAAGATCTTTTCTCAAGTTAAAGCTTTTGGACTAATATATTTTTTAGTAAAAAAAAACATTTTAAAACTTTAAAGTTTACAAAAACAATTCCACCAAAAAAAATTTTATAAAAAAATAATACTTTTACTTTAGTTTGAAGAAGATTCTCAAAATTTTGATATTTTAAGTTATTTTTGAAAAAAAAATTAATGACAAAAATCATTCTTATTGCCAAAATTAAATTTCCTCAAATCAAAATCGTTCATCAAAATCTTGAAAAAAGACTTATTCTCCTGTTTTTCAACAATTTTTAATGTAATTATGTCTCAAAAATACCCTAAAGTCTCCGAAATATGCTTTAAATTAATCTACTTGTTTGCGAGCCTTTAAATACACAAAAAAAAAATATTTTCTTTTGAAAATAAATTTTAAGTTAAACTTTATTGTAAATTAACTTTAAAAAGTGCTTGTACACTGGATTTTCAATTTTTTTCAAAAACCCCAAAAAAATTGTTTCTTCATCCAAAAGCTTTAATTTAAGCCCGTTCCCGATTTGTCAGCTTAATTTTGAAAAATTGACGACAGCTCTATTATTAAGTAAAAGAATCGTAGAATTTGAAATTCAAAACTGATAAACTTAAAAAAAATAGAGAAAGCTTTAACTTCCAATTCTGTCCTTAAAAACAAAAACCTGTTTTACTTTCCATAAAATATTCACAAAAATATCAATTTTTAGTCCGCGAAATGTAAAACTTTTCCCACTTGAACCTGCTTCAGCAGAAACTTTATCATCGTTCGTCATAACAATAACAAAGTGTTGATTGTTGTTGATGGTGATGGCTATGATGATGATGATGATGACGCTGATGTCGCTGACACACATTATATATTTATTTGCAGACAATACCAATCAACATCTTTGTCCGGCACCAACATCAGCGGCACCCGCAACAAATGCAATATCTGACGTAGTTCATAGCGGCACACAAGTGGAGATTAAACCGCCAGAAACATGCTCGTGGCCACAAGCTTTACAAGTAAGTACCGCCCATTAGAAATTTTGAATGAAAAATTGAATTTAGTTGAAATTGGCGTTTTTCGCATTCAATGGCAAACAAAAGCCATTTACCAAAGACAAAGCATTGACAACACCTTTGATTTATCTGCAGATTGACGTGTGTCATAAAAAAACGTTGTAAAATTGTCCTAATAACGCATTCAAATGTGATAAATTTGTAGCTAGACCGATATTTTTTTCTAGGTTATTTTTCTACATTAGACAGAAATTCAATATATGCCGACAAAAAGTTCCATATCACGTATCTTATTGAAAATATTGTCACTGCCATTCCAGGACATATCGAGCGACAAGCTGTGTGTGCTTTTAACAATTGAATGAATTTTTAGCTCACACTGCTGCTGATGCTGCCTGTCCGTTCAAACATATTGAACACCTTTCCAATGGGTATTTCACCCTTTTTTTATTATCGAGTCTGCTTTTGTTCAAGATCTATGGGACACGTGTGTGTATTTAAAAGACTTGCCATAGTGAAAAAAGGTGTTTTATTTTAAAATAATATCGATATGATGCTGCCTGCCACATAAAGAGAGAGAGAAAAAAAGATAAGGTCCAAACTGTATCTCAATGTAATAAAATAGTGCGGAATATCTGTCACTAGATCAGAGCTGAATAAAACTATAAAAGAGAAAACGAGAAGAAAAAAAATCTGGGTGGTGGTAGTGGTGATGGTGTGTCGTCGTCGGTGAAAAGATAAAAGCAAGATAAATCACACACTCAATGAATATTATCCTCAATGTTCAATTTAATTCTGTGTTAATTTTTCTGCATAATTAATTCGGATATACGCCACTTGGCACCGCTTGCACGATGATGGGCAGCTATACGTGCTGTATGTTCTACTGTGTTAAAAAGCCATTTAAAGCTGTCCTACTGAACTTTTTTTTCTCTGCCACATTCTTTTTAAATGCACGAAAAAAAAAACATTCCAATGGACATCCATCGTCACTACGTTTAATGAATGAACTATTTTTAGTCTTCTTCTGCTACGAACAGGATGATATTTTATCCTCGGCACCTACCTACTTTTTTTTCCTCATCCGACAATTTTAGATTTCACACACAAATACACTCTGAATTTTTATATTGGCATACACACGCAACATCAAGAGAGTGCATAATGCATTCATTTCACTTGAATATTTAGTGAAAATTGTCAGAAAATTAATGCAGCAGATGTTCGAATGTTTCGATGATTTTCACAGAAAAAAAAAATACACACAGAAAAAAGCTCACATTGCACATTTTATGTGTGCCATCGCACATTCCAACTCGTACACACTGAAAAATATTTCAGCAAAGAGAAATTCGTTCGTTTCGTTTCGGGCTCAAGCAGCATTGCCAATTGGATATTCATTTTATTAAGTGGGAAATTTTAAAGTATATACATATAGTTGTTTTTCATTTTGGCTCTACAATGAATGCGTGTCGTTCTACTTATATTTTAGCCATTTTTATTCAATTCAATTCATTTTATATCCACAGAGAGAAATGCGAGTTTAACAAGGGTATTTGCCTTTGTGAGCATTTAATTTATTTTTGTGTAATTGCAGACATTGTTCAGATTGTTTAAATTCGCATATTTTTTTATCATTTTCTTTCTCTCTCTCTATCTCGCTCACTTTGTTGTATATTAATTGAAAGTTACACTTGAAAGAAGACGTTTTTTGCTCGTTCGAGAAAACTTCTGTCTCACTCTTTGTTAAATTGAAAATAAATTTTTAAATTAAATATACAGAGAAAAAAATTGCCATTTAAAATAATATAAAATCAAATTTTGAATGAATTGGCTTTTCTTTATCACAATTGTATGAATAGACTCAATTATGTTAAATTTGTTGATGGTCGAAATAGATTAAAAGCTAATCATGTTTTTTAGGACTTAATTTATGGCTTTAAATTTTCTAAAGCTTCAGTAACATTTTTTTTTTCATATTGGAACTTTAACTTTTGCTTCATTTCAAAATTTGTCTGTCCGTCTGTTACAATGTTCCTTTTTGCCATATGTTAATTCAAACTATTCATATTAAATATGAATTTAAAAAATGCAAATTCAGTATATTGCTTCTCTTCCGGAAATCACGTAAAAATGCGGGCGATGAAAATTCGTAGAAAAAAAATTAATTATCCGGAAAACTCTTAGCAACATAAAATGTGAAATTTCGTGGATATCCTCAAAAAAGCTTGTAAAATTCGTAAAAAGCAAAAAAAAAATATTAACAAAATGGAACAGAACATTTTTTTTTTTCATTTTCGTAAATAAATATTTTTCAAGGAATATAAAGTTAATCCAAAATAGTCGAACTTTAACCTCAAACAACTCGGTAAACATGACATCGTTTTGCTCAATTTAATCAAAATAAAAGAAAAATGTTGAATCTCCTTCACTTTTTTAAAGCATCAATTAATTCAAGACTTCTAAATTAAATTAAATAAAGTGAAAAGAGAAAAAAATCAATTAATAAGACAAAAGGAAATTCACTCAAGCAAGGGGTACTCCATCCATCCATCCAAGTCCATCAATATTGATTTAAATGGATTAAAATTATTCACATTATAGAGAAACTATTTTATTTTCTGCTTACTTCGACATTTTCTCTATATTGAAATAACATAACCCGACTTTTTTTTATAGAGAACATTAGTTTTCTCTCTTTTTTTTTTTGTCTTTTCCTTTTATTTTATTTATCCTCATCGTCATCGACGAGCAACGAAAGACAGATAAAAAATTATGTAAATACACATAAAGCAAAGGTATTTTCAAGAAAATGTCTAAGAAAAGGGATATTCACGTTTCATTCCTTTTTAGATTATTGTCCATTTCATCATAATAAAAAATGGTCTTTGAAATACAATACTTACGGAGAAATAACGAAAAAAAAAACGAAGAAGAAGAACATTATCTCTCGTTTTATAGTACGCAAGATGTAACGTAAAAATGTCTTTTTATCTTTTAGATGTGACGTCGTTCGCTTGTATTGATCTCCTTTTAATACAAAAGACGAACTAATATCATTTTTTTATTCATTGATACACTTTTTTCTGCGTTTCTGTCACAAAAAGGATAATATTCTGTTATTTTATGTCATTATTTTGGTGACATTCTATCATTTATTTTCTAATAATCCATTTCATTTCGTGCTCAGTCGAGCCGCACGTACATGTCAAATATCGGTAGATAGAAAAGTAATCTTCAATTGAATTACGTCTTTTATCGTCAAATGTTTTTTTTTTATCTGAAAATTTTGCGCTGTTAGCGGCAACAGCATGAAAAGGAACAGACACAAAGCAAACAAGACGAAAACTTTAATTTTGTACAAAATGAAAACAAACATGATTATCTACAAATCGACAAACTAGTCAGAGATTTTTCCGAACAAATGATGCATTTTGTTTTCATGTTTCTTTCGCTTTTTATATTAAAGACTTTTCGTGTGTATGTGTGCTTTTCAAAGCAATAACAACTTTGCATTCGACATTTTCTTCTTCCACTTGAATTGATCGACATACAAAATTGTTTGTTTGGTAACAGAAAAATGTTTCAGAGAAATCAAAAAAGAAACATGTGCAAAACAAAGCTATAAATTTCTGTGATCCAACACACAAACACACAAAAAAAGACACAAAAGTGCAACTGATTTTAATCTCTTCTCTGTTTTTCTGGTGAGTTATGTTGTTTAAACACAATAATAATTGAAGATCAAATCAATAAATATGCTTGATTTGTTTTTTATCCTCCTCTTTTTACCTTTTGCCTCCTTTCATACGGACAAATACGTGATTGAAGTGCTTTGCAAGTGTTTTTCAAAAATCACTTGTGCGTTGCATGTCAAAAGGTTTTCAGCCTTTTTTGTGTATTTATTTTTTTCTCTGCAGCATACACAAAAATAAAGTTAATTAAAAGCTCTTTCGAGAATGACATGGTGCACTGTGAAAAATTGGTGTCTCGCAAACCATTTTTTTGCCATTTAAGTTGTAAAATTTTTTCTCTTTCAAATTTTTAATTTTTAAATAAAAATTGATAATGAATAGATTATGGCGCCATCCATTTACGGCGTCAGAAGTTTAGAAGGGGGCGGAGATCTATGAATGGATTCCGATGGATTTTGACGTATGGGAAAGGGGATAATCGACAATATAAGACGTTGTAAAGAATAATTTAAATCTTAAATCGTTGATTTTTCAGAATTCTTTTTATATTTTTATATATATTAGTTGCCCAGCTTTAAGGTGTAAAATCATGGTTTTGTTCTCGTTTTCGTCCTTTTTCAAATTTTATAAGCCTGAGTGGTGCGCCACAATGATCCACTGGAACCTCGAGTGCCAGCCTTCGCATGCATTCGTACTTCGTTATGTTCGATCTTAGGCTTAATATGTTCTACTACTACACTACATAAACACGATCGGCATATTTGAATAATGCTGTTGACCTTGTAACGGCATCATCTTTGAATTCTACATTATTCAATTCAAATGTATCAACTATGTCCTCGTTTGACGCAGCGCCAATAAATCCTTGTTTTGGCTAGATTGGTGTTTCGTTTGTTACATCTATAGCCGTCATATTCCAGCAGCTGACCACCTCTAATTGATTCCACAATGCGAGCAACAAAAATTCAGTAATATGGGGAAAATTCAACTGTTTAAAAGATTTTATGTTCAATTTTTTTGTTTAAATGGTTTTTATTTAATTTTCCATTGAATTTTTTTGATATTAAACATTTTAGTGAGGGGGGAGGGGGATTCATGTTAAAAAATATTTCGTGAATTAGGGAGGGGCTCGCATGATTCCGACAGTTTTCGATTATAGGGGAAGATTCCTTTTATAATCCGACGTCATTAATGGATGACGCCTTAAAACAAAAATATGACAAGTAGAACGAAGTTTACGGGTAAAACTTGATTTTGATAATTTTGAACAAAATCTCCCAGTTTTTATTTTTTGTTCTGACTAATTTTTGAAATTTTTATAGTAACTCGTGCATATTTCTTTATTTGCGAAACATAAATTTTTTACAAAAAGTGTTTTTCACACATCCGAGTGCATCATAAAGGATGATGTGACATGAAAACTCACATAAAAGGAACATTTAAGGACTTTTCAAATGAAAAAACACCTACTACAGGAAGTGTGTTGGTAGTAATTAATGGTTTATCTTATCTTGGCTTATTTTATAAAAAAATATAAACAAATAGAAACGTTTTGAAATGAATGGATAAATCTGCTGAGGCAAATTTAACTTTTAAAAGGAGATTTTGCAGAATATCCTACGAAAATTGTCAAATTTAAGCTTTTTCCGGCAATTTATCACAGTTTCCTCACAAATGTGAGACGCTTTGAGCATAAAATATTTCTCTCATAAATATTTCTACTTTAAAAATTTTATTATTATTTTTTTTTGTTTTATTTCATAAGATTACTGTAATCATAAACTTCCGTTCCATCTTGTGCGACAAAAATTGTGGCAAAATAATTTATTGTTGGAGAAATGCAACGTCATTGTTGTTGTTCCGTTTTTCGTATTCTACACTTTTTTGATTACAACTATTATTCTTGTGCCACATTTTAAGCAGAAAATTGTCCCTTTTCCCTCTTTGCGCTCCTTTACGATGACATTTTATTATTATTATCTTACACTTGACAATCAAGGACACTTCCTCGAGAAATTTAAACTGTCATGTCCATTTCAACTCAACCGATTCTGCTCTCCTTCGCACAGCCACACACAAAGTTTAAGACAATTTTATAAACTTGTCGGACATTATAAACCAACTTTAAACAGACACCTGTCTTATCGCAATTTCATCTTCAATGTTATCTTACCAGAGGCGCTTGTTGTTGCAGTCACTTTAACACACCATTCGCTGCTGAAATATTATCATGCCGTTTTCGGTGTAATGTGGCAGCAGTAACAACGAACAATGATGATTTCTGCATTTCACAGGGAATTGTTGAAATGAAAAAGAGTTCATGCTCTCTCTCGCTGACGAAATATATTTATTTAAGTCGTTCCGAAGATTTTTCACGATATTTATGAAAATTTAATTATCTCGGGGAATTCAACGTGGAACAAGGTCTTTAAATCCATCCTGGCACAATATTGTAACAGTTTTAAAATAATATAACAATAATTTTCATTACAATTTAATGAAATAAAAAAGTGAAAATAAAAGTTTGTCGTCTTTCCCATGGGACGAGGCATTTAAACAAAATTACAAACTTTTAAAGTTTAATTAAAAGTAAAAGTTGCTTGTAGGTAGGTGTGAGAAAAGACGTTTTTCTTCCCTCAAATTGAAGATAAATGTGCAAAAATTCAGTTAATCTTATTTACAGTTATTTTTCTTCTTAATTCACAACGAAAAAAGTACAATTAACAGGAAATTATTTGTAAATGCACTCTTACTTGTTTTTTTTTTGTTTCTTGTCTCTTGTGCTTTTCTTTCCATTTTCTTTATTGATATTTCCAACAACAAAGACGACAAATAACGAAACAAGTGAACTGCATCAAATTGGAAACAAAATCAAAGTTTATGGAAATCAAATGCAATGAAGAAAAATACGACAAAGAAGCGAAAAGGAGAAAATTTTAAATAAAAGAAAAGTAAAGAGACATACTCACAGAATGAAACATTGAACTGTGAAGTAAGTCTCTTTTATTTATTACACAAAATATACGATGAAATTTATTTTTCTTCTATTTTACATAATAATCAGATCTGTGTTCTACGAAACACAAATACGAATAAAGTTGTTGATTTTTTTTTCTTCTTCGTTTTGCTTGTGATTGTGCATGCCAGCACAGTATGGTAGAGTTGCTTGACATTATTTCCAATCATAAGCGCATGGAAAAATTTGAATAGACCGACAGAAAGACAGCAAATGTCTTGGTAACATAATATTTATCGAATGGCAAAGTTTATTTAAATACAAAATAATAAAGAAAGGAGGAAATTTTATAAAATGCAATGTTCATGAATCAAAGACAGTGACCGAATATATTAAAGATTCTTGTTTGCAAATAATACAAAAGTTTCTTCTGATGATTTTACTCCTTTTTTTCAATCCTCTTATTATTGTGTTCTTTTTTTCCTATTTACGATGAATGAATAAATGGAAAAATCCTGAATAAAATAATATTTGAGAAAAAAATTAACGAAGTGTCAGAAATCTTCATAATAAGGAAACATTGTGATTGCAACAAGAAATCTGACGTTTTGACTGCATTGTTATACGAAAGTTATTTTTCTATTTTTTTAATTATTATTTTTTTCTTTCATTTATTTTTATTAAACGGCGTAAAATGACTCATTCATCTAATAACTTCAATTATAAAAAATATCAACATGGAAAATTTTATTATTTTCTTGAGGCGTCATCCTCTAAAGGCGTCGGCAAAAATAGGGCATTTTTTGACCCCCCCCCAATAATCGTAAACCGTCGAAATTTAACAAACACCCCCCCCCCCCCTAATTTACGACGTGTTTTTTAACATGACCCCCCCTCCACCTCACTGAAAAGGAAATTTTTAGTACCAGTTCAAATTTCAATAAAAGCTCGTGAAAATTTTGGAAAAATAACTCAAATTAATGAAAATTTGAAAAAAAAAGATTAAAAAGTCTGAAATACTCTCGGAAATACTTCAAAAATTATTTTAAATAATTCAAAACGAAAAATTTTTAAATCGTGAATATGGCATATTTTTACGACGCCGTACATTTCTGTTTACCCCCTCCCCCCCTCGTCGGAATCCGTCGTAAATTACGTAAATTCGTAACTACCTACGCCATTAATGGGTGACGCCTTGAAAAAAATATTGGGTTTGCTTTTTTTAATAGTTTAATTATAAAAAAAATAACATTAAATTAAAGTTTTTGTTAAAAAAAAATTTAGTATAATTTAATAAATTGAATTTAATTAGATTATAAAGATACTCATCGATAAAAAATTTTAAAATAAATATAAGTATATGGGAATAGAACTTTCTATTGATTTTTTTTCAATAGAAACGAGCAATTTAAAAATATTTGCAAAACATCAAGACTTCTTAGTAAAATTAATTAACTAAGCTATCCTTGGGGTAGTTTTTAAATAATTAATTTTTTTTTTTCTTTCTCTTTTTCTACCATTTTCATCGATGCATTTTAATTCTAGAAAAATCACTGCATTATCATAAAAAGTTTTGTTTTTGTCTTCGTTTGCCTCTGTTCTTCTAATAAATAAGAGGAATGTTATAATAATAATAAAACTAGCACTACTTTCGTCGTTCTTTATCATAATCATAATTTATTATCATTATTTTTATTATTATTTTGTAGCAAGAGTGCCAGACTCTTTTGTTCAACACGGAAGAAAATTGCTACACTCTGCAATTATTATAATAACCTCTCATAATCTAATTGCTAATTCCTTTATCTTCTTTATGTATTGTTATCCAACACCAACACCACCATCGCCGCTGCTGCTTGTCGTCTTGCAATAAAGGTGCAAGATGTATAATAAAACCAAGATTTTCTCTCTTTTTTTTATCCAACAATGTTGAAAAGTGCCTTTATAACAAAGCATATTCTTTGAGTCGGAATTTTTCGTTCCTTTGATAAAGCAAAAACTGTCGAACAAGGTGTTTTGTTATGCTGTGATCAAAGTCCCTAAAAGCAATACGGGGTCACTTTATGTAAAACGTTCAATATTCCTATGAATAAATAAACAAGGAAATATTGCTTTGATGCACTCACAAGCTTTTCATTATTAACTGCCTGTTGCAATAAAAGGTCTTTTGAGGCACTTTATTGAAGTAATTCTCGGTTTGCAACGAGACACATCCGATTCAAATGTATAAAGTGTTAGCTTTTACCAGACATGCAGATTGAAAGGCATTTATTACAACATTTAATAAACCTTTTTTTTATTTCGAGTAATAATTGAAAACCATATTCGTCTGAAATTTACTTGTAATTGTGCAAAATCGTTTGCTAATAAAATCCTTTCAATTATTCAGCGGAAGCCTCCGAAGTCTATAAAATATTATTACTGTCGATTCACAAAAAGATTTCAATTTTCTATAAAGACCACTATTCTGGCTCATCAAATTCCAATTCAACTCCGATTTTTACCGCATTTTGAATTTATTTTCAAAGAAAAGCGATTATGTGTCCATGATTGTCCGTCTGTCCGTTTGTCGAGTCCTTTTGCCATTTGCTAATTCAAATTTTTTTAAATTGAATTATAAAATAGCTGTTTTTTAATGTCATTTTGATAGCATGCATTAATTAGCGGGTTGGCGAATTCGCAATATTTATAAGAAAATTATGCAAAATTGGAAACATATTAGAATGCGGTTAAGCTATTTGTTTCAAAGACTGCTTTTTATTCTTCTTTTTTCTCTCTCAGTGAAAGTTAATAAACTTTACTGCCGACGATCTTTTCTCAATCACACATGCTGTCTGTACTCCAGTAGACCAAGATAATGATGATGCTTATTATGATGATGATGATGATACAAATAGAAAAGGTAAATGTAATGTAAGAAAAATAATAAAAGGTACAGAACCTATAATAATAAAAATTGATACAGCAGTAACCGACATCGCATCGACGCAACAACAAACAGCAACACAAAAACGAGATCATAATCCTTTACTACTCCATGTCCCCCTCACTTTCGTATCAAAAGAGTTTATGATGCTCATTTTTCCCAGAAGTACTGGTCAGTTTGTTTTCTTTGCCCATTTCACTTATTATTATTTTACTCCTTTTGGCCATCTCTCGCTCTCTCGCATGTGTGAGGCCAAAAATTTTATGTTTCTGTTTGATTATGAATATTTAAAATCATTTGTATGGTCAAATCCATTTGGTAAATGATATTATGATATGGTTGCCTTTTCCATATTTATTCTCTCTCCATCTCGTATACGTTACTTTGTATGCTCAACCAATTTTAAGTTAACAAAAATAGACATGTTGCGTATGATGACCCATAATAATATTTTTGGAAAAACATGATTATTTTCTGTGTGTGTGTCTGTTGTACAAATGCGGTCTTTCGGAAATTGAAAAGGTAGAAAAAGGCCACCTTTGCCACATATACACCAGGCAACGTGTGTGTGCTTTGTTTGTGTATGAAATGAATGTTGGGATAATTTGTGTTCAACAAATAGTTTTTCTAGCCAAAAACAACTTTGATAATTTTGTAAATTAGTGTATGACAAGATTAAGGTTGTTTGTAAATAATATTGTGGTCGAGCACGAGCATCGTATTGAAAAGATGTTTTGAACAAACATTTTTGGGGGTTTGAGATTATGGAAAAGTAGGGGTATATTATTATTATTTTATAAAGAAGGTATGTCAAAAAAATAACATATAAAACGTTATTGTTCGGAAAACTGGTCGTTTTCCTGATGGAATCGCATTTCGATTTCGTTAACTATGTTATCATCTTAACTACGTAGTCTATTAGTCAAGTGACGTTTATTTAATTTTTAAACCACGTGGTTTATTTAATTTACAATCTAACCAAGCGGATTTATTAGTTTTTTTAAACCACGTGGTTAGTTAAATTTTCAGATTCTGTGGTATTTTAATTTTTTAACCACGTGACCTGATACATCTTCGGATCACGTGACTAAAGAAATTTTCAAATCACGTGATTTTGATTGAAGTCACATGAATTGAAAATTTCTCACGTCACGTGATTTAAACATATATCAGGTCACGTGGTTTACAGATGTATCAGATCACATGATTTAAGGATAGCTTCAAATCACGTGTTTTAAAAAATCTTCGTATCAGGTGACTTTAAATATATTCAAACCACGTGACCTGATACATTTTTAAAACCACGTGACCTAGCTTACCGTTAATCCCAGGGCATTACCGAATTTGTTTTTCTTGGAAATGCGGTAAAAATTGACTGACAACCAAATATAATTTTTGATACTTCATGACAGGTTGTTTGAGTTTTCGACATTCAATTGATGTTTAATATAAAATCTCCTGCCCCCGATAATGGGGACAACCACAAATGTGGCGTCTCCACTAAATTGACTTTTGCTACTTACCACACGAATCAAATATTTAAAAGGTCACGCTCGACTAATGTCCCATTTATTAAGTCTTTCGCACAAATGTTTCCGGTCTCGTTATAAAACGCTTACGATTATTTTGTTTCTCCAGCAAAATGTGCAACAACGAGAAATACCCATACCGAAGAAATGAAGAGCGTAAATGGTTGTTTAGGAATTATTCCATTGAATATTCTATTACACAGACACACAATCATGTGGGCGTGTTGGTTGGGTGCATGTGAGTATTTCAAACATTCTAAGGATATTTACTAGCCACAAGCATTTGAACAACCTTTTCTAATAGCAGCGCAGCCAAAAATCTAATGGGGTTTTAGAAAGTTATTTTCGGAGAATGTCTGTATTATTTTTATTGTTTTTTTGGTTGCAAAAAGGTATTCGAGTCGCTTCACACTGAAACATTTCGTGAATAGAAAAAAAATAACTAAAGCGGGTTTTTAATTATTTTTTTTTATTTTTAGTTATTTATTTTTAAGAATTTTTGTTGCATTTTATTTTTTTTAATGCGTTAAAAAGAGCAAAAATGAGGAAAATGTTCATTTGAATTCGAAAATGGATTTGAACAATAAAGACAACGACACAACACGACAACAATAGAACTTGCCCGAAATTTATTCATGAGCACATAATGCGTTGTACACAGTCATTATCAGCATCGTGGCCTAGAAAGCTTCACAATGTTATCACTGTTAAATTAATGAAAGCAGAGACACGCATTAGCACTATCGTCTATTCTTTCATGGCTTTTTGCATGGAAAATGTTAGAAATTATTTCCTCTTTTATGAATAACACTACCTGTCTCTCCTTTAATTTCTTTGTGCATTCGTTGTGCGTTATCTTTGAGCCCATTTGGAATGGCGAGCAACTAAATGTCGCACAAAAACACACACAAAGGCGATAATTGTTTTGTTCCATTTAAGTTTTTGTTTGATGATATAATTACTACTTCTAGTTATATTTATTTTTAGCAAAGTTTTGAGTTAGAGAGAGAAATACGAGGAGGAGCCTGTCATTAAAACTATAAATTGCCAAAGACACAAGATGAGGGAAAAAGGGAAATTTTGTAATAATAAGGGTTTTAGGGGTTACTTTGAAATTGATTGTCATACACTTAAGGCGATGTTTGTATTATTATATGCCTATCATGATCATCATTACTCGTTCTCCGGCTCATTCTCGAGACGAAATATCTCGAGATACAGCATCAAGATGTCAAAGACACAAACTATTTTAAATGGGTAACTCAGACTATTTACGAGAATTTCTGTTGTTTCTATTTAAATATAGAAAGATAAAATAATCATCTCATAAATTTGAGTTAAATCCTTTTTGTGCCCTTTCCTTTCGATGTTGTCTTTCGTTTGACTTCTTCTTCTTCAGCGTCTTTTTCTAGAGAAATTGAAACGAGCAATTTTCATTACTACTTACTTGATAAACAGCCAAACCGCCAGTTTCCTGATGGCATTTTAAGATAAGCAAATAATGAAATTATTTAATGACTCAAAAACAAAAGTTTATTTTTTACCGCATTTCGAAGAAAAATACGGTATCAATCTGAGATTTACCTAATTGGTACCGAATCACGTGATTTTTAAGATCAAGCGGTATGAAAATTAGGTCACGTGGTTTGATATATTTTTCGTCACATGATTTAGCAATTTCTCAGGTGGTTTAAAAATTCTTAATTCACGTGGTTTAAAAATTAACCTGAATGGTGGCTTAGAGGCTTTTTGGTCATATGGTATAAATTTTTGTTTCTGATCACGTGGTTAAAAAAATGTCATATTTTGGAATTTTGAAGGTCACGTGGTTTGAAAATGAATCGTGGTTTAAAGATTTCATAGGTCACGTAAGCCAAGTCACGTGGTTTAAAAATTTTTAAATCACGTGGTTAAAAAAATATTTTGGCATCCATTTCAAAAATTCAAATACACTGAAACCACGTGGTCAAATCTATGGTGGTTCAAACGATAACTTTATATATATTTTTTTTTCAAAGAAAAAAATGTACAACTGCTTCCGTCGGTCGTAAAAGTATCCAATTCAGAAGACCAATGACTGTCAACTGACAATGTCTCGGTAATTTATCCTCATTTTGTTGCCTTTACGAGCTAATTCAGTGTTACTAATGTCACTTATTCAAAGATTCATAAAAAAAAATCTGTCAAAATTACCATAGATCATATCGCATGCCAGTAAAAACGAGAAAAAAAAAACACAGACAGAAAGTATATAACTCATCAATGTCGTTTATCACAATTTTTTCTCCCTTCTGGGAACTGAATATTAGATTTTGTGTGCGTTGTCGAATTAGAATGATGTGGACAAATTTGAGACAAATTGCGAAAAAATTTCAAAAGATTTATCTTTTGTTTTGTTCGTCGTCGTCGCACTTGGCTACTGCGTGCCCCCGACAAAGGATATGACAATGTCCTTGAATGAGGCGAAATACAAACAAACAGCATTAGACACGCAGTGCACGGCAGTATCATCGCAAGTAAAGTCAGTCGAAAAAAAAAGAGAGGAAATCCTGTACATTTATGTGTCTGATGTAGATAGTGGATTTGCAAACACGCCGTGATATGGAACATTGAACATTGTCTCTCTCTTCTTCACTTTTTTTTGTTTGTTTGTTTCGTGTCATTTGCATTTTTTTTGTCGTGCCACAATTCGATCATGTTTTATATTCATTTCATTCATGCCGGTTTTTGTTTTGGTTTTTTTATCAGATGTGTCTCGGATGTTTTTTTTTTCGTCAAGTGTTTGTCTGTGACGTGCGCGTAATTCGATATTCTTGTCCTGAGTCAACGCAATTGCTGTTGCCGATATCATATTCTTATCAGGATGTGTCCAGATTTGACCGAATGACCGCATAACGATGTGACATTACTTCAGTAAATCCCTAGTTGAGTCCCTGGAAAAATTTTATTATTTTTTTCCACTAAGTCAGCGATTTTTTTCTCAACGCAAAAAATGTTTCATTTCTCCCTTCGTTTTTTTTCTGAAAATTTATTTGTTATTTTATGCATTGAATCAACAAAAAACTGTATTTATTTATCTTTTTTTGCTGCGTACGAAGAACACAAAATAAGACTTAGCAAAAAATGAAAAGCATGAAGCGAAAAATAACACACACACAGGAAATTGTAGACTGGCATACACGCATAAAAAATTATTATTATTATTTAGAAAAAAAAAAATCTTTGATAGCAAATTGAGAAAAGAGACGCATATCTCATATAAAAGCTAAAATTTTCACTCGAGACTGGAAAATATTTTTTATACATAAATTTTTATTGAAATCTTAAAGCATAAGTCGATCAATTGAAAAGAATATTTTTGAAAACAAAAACGTTTCAGACACTTTGGCTTCATGTGTCTTTGTCAATTATTTTTTTTTTTACCATGAAAATAAAATATTTTTTTACGAGGCTTCAAGGATGTCTATTTATTTTGTCTTTCATTGAATATTTTTTTCGTCAAAGTGGTAGATATTCTTTGACGTCAGTTGGTTTTTCAATTATTCTAAAAAGAAACTCTGTAAAAAAAAATATTTTATAAAATTCCTGCCATTAAAGCTGATAAATTTTCAATATTTTTTCCTAACATGCCCCATAATTTCATTTTTTGTCATTTCAAACATGTAAATTGGTAACAAATCAATGTTAACACATAACCTGCAGCCAATATTACTCAAGAAAATCAAACAAAAAAGGGGAAGACGAAGAAAATTCTTCGCAATTTTACTCCGTTTGTCTCTTTTTTATGTGCGATTACAGTATATTTCAGTTGTTATTAGTTTTTGCATAAAATCCTTATACAATATTCGAAGATAAATCTTTTCTACCTTATTTCGCAGAAATTTTGTTTATTGTAGCAAAACACAAGATAAAGATAGTGGAACAAACTGTCATTTTATACGGTTGAAAGGAAAATTGAGATGTTATACTCTCCATCTCGTATATCTTCTTCTAAATTTTATCCGTCTGCCGTTACTGTATTATTATTGGTGTTGCTGAAAGAGACGGTTAAATTTACTTGTCTGCGCTCAGCGAAAACAAAAGAGCAACCTTCGAGGAAGCATTTTCAACTAACAATGTAATTTAATGAAAATTGCCGACAAATTACTGTACCTTTTATTTTTTTTGAAGAATTTTACTCCATAAATAAGTGAAATAGTCCATTACAAAACGACTGAGCTTATGATCCTTTTACTCTTCTCGTGCTTGAAAAAAAAACTTTTTTTTCCTCTTGTAAAAATTATCAATTCATGACAATGTTGGAATGAGAAAAAAAAACTAAGTTGAGAAATGCAAAAGTTTGTAACTGAAGGCTTCTTCATCCCAAACTTTGACTTCTACCGCTGACAAAAATTTCTTCTAAAACACACATAAAAGTTTAGAGATTCGTGACAAAAACTAAATTCAATTTTTTTATACTTCTTCTTTTTTTAATAATGATGTTTTCCATTGCATCCAATTTAAATTTTTTCTTCGTCATATTAGCTAAATGGCATTTTTATCTTGTTTCTTGCAGTACTCACTTCTCCAAACTGTCGTTGAAAATTGCCAGAAGAAGCGGCATTGCAAGTTCCTGGCGTTGCCGAAGAACTTTAAAGGTGATCCGTGTCCGGGAAAGCAGAAATTTGTGGAAATTGCATACAAGTGTCGGCCATGTAAGTACAAAAGTTATAAATTTTGGAAACTTTTTTTTTTTCGTGTGTTTGTGTGTGTCTATTCGGGGACACAATAAAATTTATAATACATAAATAACATCAATTTCAAAAAGATTTTCCGAACAATTTTATGTTCCCTTCGAGACAATTTTCCGGCCGTACAGCGTGACGTTGCTGTGTAAAGTATGACTTGGCAAGATAAATTACAAAGTTTTTGATAAGAGATGTGTTGTCATGTTTCCTTCTTCATCTCAGTCTCTGTCGCTCTCTCATTCCCTCGCACGTCGTTTCCTTCTCGTAAGATTGTTTTCTTCCGAATCTTTGATGGAGGATGATACTTTATTTGGACAGTTATCGGTGATTTATTAACACACAACTGTTCAATCACTTATTATTGTGTCAATCACAGGATTTAAGGGAACGTCGTCGCTTATATACGTTATCTACGCAGTTGATGGAAACAAATGGAAAAACAGAAAACGACACTCCAATTCATTAGAGAATACACCAAGAAATAACTAAGTGACCATCTTCCTTCCGGTGTCGCTATATCAAGAATGAGAGAGAAAATAAACTTTTTCCAACTAAATACCATTTATTTCATTTTAAAATTATTATTACTTGTGCCTCGAGACATTCGGTGTCATTCAAGTAGGAAAATATCTCACAGATAGACAAGTGTCACGCAGGCACTTCTTTCATTTCATTCACAGAAAAAAAAAGATGAAAAAGAAATTAAAAAGTGTTTTTCTCGTCATCCCGCTCAGTTTCTGCTAAAACATATTTATACACAAAGTTGAAGATGAAAGGTAATGATAAGAGGATAACAGATTGTATTTTTTTATTTTCTTCTCACATTTCTTGCTTGTCATGCTCTTACACGACGACGTATATGCATTGTAAATGTTTTTTTTTTTGCAGAGAATTAGTTGATGTCAAAGATATCGCCTGATATTCGAGAAAATTGTCGAGAGCATCATGACGATGAAGTTTTTCCTTTTTTGTTCACTTAATTACTAGGCATCTCCATTCATTCAACGTAACCTGTCTTAATTTATTTCCCCGGACTGCGACAACATTTAATGGATGAGGAAAATGTTGTTGAATCATTAATTTTTGCACGTATTTATTTATTTTATCCAACCGTGCAAATCGTTTAAATAAAAAAAATAACTCTTTAACGACTGGTGGTACTTTTACCAAAGTTTTACCGCCTATTGTATCAAATGGGCAATAATGGGCAACAGAAATTACAAAACTAAATTAAAAGGAGCCCTCCCATACAAAATCGCCATATTAAAATCATTGAGTACTTTCTATCTCGTAAAATCTGTACCCTTTGTCCAACCGTGTTAAAGGAGCTAAGAAAATTCTTACATTTATCTTGCATGCTAAACTTCTAAGAACCAATTTATCTCTACCTTCAGAAGCATCGATCTATAAAATGGGTTAAAATGGAAGGCTGGCACAATAAAAATATATACCGACTCTACCGACGACATTCCGGCGATATGATTGACTGTTACCTTGTTTGATCTCCATATGATTATATTTTTTTTCCTCTATTACTTTAATCATCCTTTAAGAATGCAAGAATGTAAATGAATACATTGAAAATTTTTCTGGCATCATTTCTGACAAGCCAAGAACTAAGTCACTCTTTAACGGAATAATCTGGCTCTCCGGAGACGCGAAAAAGATCATATAAATTTTATATTATAAAAGGATCAGAAGAATCTCACTAAAAAAATTTTTGAGAGTTTTAATCAACATCAGTTAACAATTAATTCTTAATTTCTGTTAAACCGAAAAGTCCAATGTCAAAAATTTGTTTGATTGATTAATCAATTAAATCTGACTTAATCTGCCCTATTCGAAAAAAAACTGGTCGTAATTTAATTTGAATTTGAAATACTTAAGTGGCTTAAGCTCTGAGGGTTCAAAAATAAAGACTTCTAAGTTTTTATAGGAATTTTTTCGTAAATAACTTACTATCAGTAAAAACAAAAATGTCCCTCCGGTCGTCAATGAGTTAAAAGCGCAACGTAAAATAGTACTCATTTGCGATGTGACGCGTTAATGATTTAAAAGTTGCTCCCTCACATGTGCCGAGCATTTAACCAAACATCAACATGATATTTATGCATGAGATATCATAAAAACATGTCTAATGTGGGGAGTGAACCTGAAAACTTGACACAAGCAAACACACATAAATAAAAATACATTTCTACAACATATTTAACTTTCAGATGAGTTCCGCAGCAAAGTGGCATGCGAAAATGATGTCATACAACTGGTGTGCAATCCGTATTCGCGCGTTGCAATTTATAGCGCCAGCTTTGGCCGGACGGAGCACGAGAGCCTGCAGTGCAGCCAGAGTACGGGATCGCGCGAGGAAAGTAAGTGTATGAAAAATTCCAAACAATTAAATCATAATCCACGGCAATTTTTTAGCCGTTCTGTAGCCGAAAAAAAATTTTTTAGCACGCAGAAAACTAATGTGACTAAATTTATTTCCCTTCACAGCTTGCTTAGCGTCATATGCGACAGAAACCGTCATGCAAATGTGTCATGGACGTCGACGATGCAGTCTCTCGGCTGACAGCACAACATTTGGTCGACCGTGCAAGGAACCACTGTCGCCATATCTCAAAGTTGTTTATACGTGTGGTGAGTTGAACTCTTTTTTTTTGTGTGGTCCTGATCCAGTTAAGGGTACGATGCCAGTAAATTTGCCAGATAATGATTTTCTTTCAACTTTTCAAAGCTCGTGTGTTTCAGAGAAAATCTTATCTTTTCCTTTGATTATTTTCAATGTAGAACTTATATTGCTGACAGTAGATGTGGGTGTTTTTTTTTAATATTCTTTTTAACTTTTTTTTTATTCTCATATCTCGCATTCGAACGTTTCTGCCACGTTGCCAAGTTTCCAAGTAGCACATAATGGATTGAGGGAATGTTTTAATGATATTGAATTTTTTTTTGCTCTACCCTTTTAAACAAAAAGTTAATTAAAGACGTCAAAACATTATAACTTGGATTTGATTGAATGAGAATGGAACAACAAAAAGAATTGATCAATTAAATAAATCTCGTAAAAAAAACTTTTTAAAGATCCAAGTTTTATCATGACCTCGGTAATAAATAAAATTTCCGAGAATTAAACGGTTTTTGGTTCGAATGATAAAAAAAAATAAAAAAAAAATTCTGCCTAATGAAATGATAAAGACAAACAAGAAAGTCAACTCACTTGAACCGTAACATCCTTTTACTTTTCTCCAATATTATTCTCTGGAAGTACGATAAAAATGTCTCTCCATCGATTACTTTTTCATCCTTTCCTTCTCATTATTTTCCCTCGCTCCCTTTTTATTTTGATCCCACATCAATTGATACCAATAAATTTCCACAGACGATCAGATTTTTTTTTGTGTGTTGTTATCCATTCCATCCAACAACCAACAACTACTAAAAATTGATTAAAAATTAGTCCAGCATGTACGAGAGCATCCGGTATGTGCTCGAAAATGTTGCTTCTAGCTCAAACGCAAACACCATACACACACACGAAAATTGATAGTAGGGCATTAGATACACTACATTAAATATTACTAAACTTTTCCAATAGTGGTTTTCAATTTTCATGCTTTTCACCATTTTGTCTAAAGTGGTTTATGGCTTTGAACTAGAAAAAAAGAAACATAAATTATAATCCGTTTTATAGGTGTGTATGTGTGTATTTAGGATGAACACAGCATGATACATTTGTTCTGTGTGAGAGAAATTTGCTTAATTGTGATTTAAAGAACAAAATTTGCACTACAGAATATTTAGCGTTAGAAAAATTCGACCTCCTAACCTCAATACCCACAAATAACTTGGCTGGAAAGAGATGCACAGAGACAATAGAAAACAAAAAATAAACAAACGAATATAAGACTTAGACAGGAATTGGATAACTTTTGAACGGTGGTAGGGGTAACGGAAATTTTAATTCGAAAATTTAAATTTAATTTTTTTACCGCATTTCAGAGAAAAAGTGTCATGTAAAAAATTTTTGAAAAACATATTAAAAATGTTGCATTTAAAAATTAAAGAACCACGTGGTTTAAAAAATTATTCTTTATAAATCTCGTAGTTTTTGAATTTTGTTAACCACGTGGCTTAAAAAAAATATTAAGACCAAGAGGTTTAGAATATTACGCGCCATCTATTTACGGCGTCGGATAAAAACGGACATTTTTTGACCCCCTATAATCGGAATCCGTCGTAATTTAAACACTTCCCTAATTAACGACGTACTTTTTAGCAAAATATACCCCCCCTTTCAAGAAAAATTGTTTAAAATTTAGCTCAAATTTAAATAGAAAAATTGTACAGTTTGAAGCGCTCAAATATTTTTGAGAAATTGAAACCAAAAATCTAAACCATAGAGAATTAATGCGACGTCGTATTTTCCTTTTAACCCCCCTTCCCCCTACGTCGAAATCCATCGGAAACTCATGGACCCCCACCCCCCCTCAAACTTCCGACGCCATAAATGGATGGCGCCTTAAAAAAAACCCCGTAGTTTCCGTAACTAACCACGCAACTTATAAAAATGAAAAGACCACGTGGTTTCAAAAATTCAAATAATTAATCTGTATTTTTTTTTAGTTTTATAGACCACGTAATTTAAAAAATTAATAGTCATGTACCTTAAAAATCTATTGGATTATTTAAAAAGCAAAAAAATAATTCCACCAGCTCTACTTTAGTACAAAAAAAAAACAAATTTTGGAATCTGTGGCAACATACAACAAACATCTCCCTACCAAAAATATGCAAATCCTCTGAAACATGTGAGAGAAACACATACAAAAGTTTGTTTTTGAATGAATTAAAAATTTTGTTCGCATCCAAAACAAACAAACAAAACTTATCCAATTCGCCACATCATAGACACACGAGCCTTCCGAGAAGCAGCAGCAGTAGTAGCAAGCAACACAAACAATAACTAACATCGATTAGCTTGGCTAAAACAATTCTAATTAAATTTATGTTTATGTTGTGTGTGTGCGTCTCCACTTCACTTTGTCTGCTATTTGTGTATTTTATCTCCATTTTCTCATCATTGTTATTTTATTTTATTATTATTATTATTATAGTGCCACGAAAAGTATTGAAGGACCGGTACGACAGTGCACCGGAACCCGATGAACCGCAACAGATTGACTTGGAACAAGATCAAGATGATTTGTACGACGACGACCAGTTTTATCGTGAGAACGAGGCAATTCCGCCAGCACCGAAACTCTCGAACAAAAACAAATTTTCCGACATTTCGACAGTGGCTACGTTAGCTGGCTTCGACATCATTGATCGCATCAAAGGTGACGACAATAACTTGGAAGGTATGTTTGTACAAAGCCAAAAGTCATTATCATTATTTTCGATTTTAGTTTTGTCTTTTTAAAAAGTCATTTTTGCAAACGAATTGAACACTCTCCAATGCGAGACGATTTTTTTTTCGTGTCTGTGTGTGCAAAAACTTTTATATTGATGTCCACCACTTGCATTTTGCTTCTTTAATGTACATACACTGGAACACTTGAGTAAACTAATTAGAGAGAAAGAACATTCCGGATGTTTATGGAAGGAAAAAAAAAGTTGTTCAATATGTTCTCAAGGCAAAATCTGGTGTGTCGTTTGCTTTTCGAACGTGTGTGTCTGTGTCTCAATGAGGAAATCAAATATTAAGCTAATACGAGCACATTGCACACATAAAATTGTAGATATTGTTGCCTCATCACGGCACGAAAATCACTGCACTTGATATTTTGTATTCTCCAGACATCTTGTTAGTCATATATGTTTATGTGGGAAACGCTTATCTTCCCATATCTGCACAGTGGGATGATACGGCAAATTTTTATCGCCCTGGAGATTTGAAATTAAGATTCTTCGATTTTATTAAGAAATATTTATTTTTTTTGTCTAAAAAATATTAAATTTTAAATAAAAAAAGATTGAAGCCGCTCCAAATTTTTTTTTTTTTTTAACTTTTTGTCCCAAAAACTTTTTTTCAAAATTGGACAGTACAAAAAAATAAAAAAAAAAGTTTTGAAATACTTTTTCATACAAAATGACAAATTTTAAAAAATTTTTGATCATTAATGAATATTTTAGTTGTTTTTATGGTATCTTCATTGAGATTTGATAATTTAAAATCAATCTCATAATTAATCTTAATTTTTTTAAAATACTATTTTCAATATAAAGATTCTTTAAAATTGAAATTTTTTAAAAACATTTAGAATATTTTTTGAAATAATATGAAAAAAGACCAAAAAACGGTCAATTTTGATGAAATTTGGGACAAAATGGAACAAAAAGTTCAAAAAAAATTGGAGCGGCCTAAATCAAATTTAAAATTTTAATTAATTTAACAAATTTTTTAAAGAAAAATAGAAATTTGAAAAATTCTATGAAAATTTTGGGGAACCTCATTTAAAAATTCATCACATCGCTCAAAAAAATCGCTCGAAAATTTCATCAAAAAAACAGTAACATGAAATTTTTTGATGTTTTAAAGACCTGAAGTATTCAAAAAACTCTAAATTTGGGATTAATTTTTAATTTTTAAATATTAATGAGATTTTAGAAATTTTTTAGTGGATTTAAGAACAAATTAAGCCCTTTAAAAATGTCGAAAATCTCAAAAAATTTATTCCAGGATTTTTGAATTTTGGGTTTTTCGATTATTTTTGGACTAACTAACACAAAAAAACTGATTTTCTCATGCTAAATATTTTTTCATGAAATGTTGAAATCGAGCGATGCACCCCAGTGCCTTAAAAAAGGTTATTTCGTCCCACTAGGTACTTACGTATATTTTGTATTAGTTTTTCTTCCCTCTATTTCACTCAACGTTCACTTATGGATAAGCCAACAGAAAAAATATTTGGATAGAAATTGAAAACAAACCCACATGTTATTACTTCTTATTGTTATTATCTCTTTTCGCATACGTTTTTTTTTTTTGCTTCTCTTTAATATTTCAAGAAATTTTATTTGCCATCTATTTTGCCACTTGAGACGCGTTTCTCTCTAATTCCAATTGCACTGCACCAAAAATAATCCTGGTAACTTTTACTGCAATTTAGTTAACATTTTTACTTATTCATATCCGCTTTTCGGCTTCGTTTTTTTTATTTTGCTTTTGTTCCATACGCCTGCCAGAGATAACTAGTTGTCAAGAGCAGCAAATTTTTAATTCATTCACGAAATCAGTGAGTCAGAAGAATAACTAGGAAAGGCAAATCATTGTTCTATCTGCCGCACGAACAAAAAAAAATTGAATAGAATTTAATAACGACTCCCGTTTTAAAATAATAAAAAAAAATCATGATGGTAGTGCAACCTACTTTCAAGCAGAAACTTTTCGTGCATCGCTTTTGGTGCAAGGTAACGTGGGAAGTCGAAAAATTATAAAAAAATCAGATAAATTTATCGACTTTTGTATCGGATCGTATTTATTCTCTTTGGCATAGAAAAATCCATACATGTAAATGAATTTGGGGTTTTCATTCACTTTTTTTTTCAAATACCTGACTACAAATAAATGAAAAGGACAAACTTTTTCTCGGAATCGGGATGCATTGTGTACAAAATGGGAATGCAATTTTTGATTTGTTAATCTTTAACTCCATTACTTGTTCATGCGAGAGTTAATTGGATTTTTGTTTGTCCGACGGTTTGCCCAATGCAAAGGTAAAAACAAACATTTTTGTCACTGGATGTCTCTTGGGATGGTAAAATTCTATGAAAAAAGGATTTTAATTTGTTTTTTTTTTTGGAATTGGTTTAACTTATAATCAAAAATGCTTCCGTAAAAGGTGGTGCCTTAGGCTCTGCGACACAAAAAGTGTAAAAACTTGTTTTTGTTTTTTTGGTTTTAAGATTTTTTAGAAAAAATTCAAAGGGTTTTCAATTAAAGATAAAAAAAAATTAAATTACAATTCAAGAAATTTCTTGGATATCATATTTTTTGGAAAATCTCTATTCTATCGGATTTTTTTTATCAAGTACCCAAAAAACAAAAAATTGTTGAATTTTGCGTAAATTTTATATAAACGTTCACTGCAAAAATTCTAAAAAAAAACTATTATTTTGTATTTTTTCCTTTTTTTTGTTGAAATACTTTAATTTTTTATTTAATTTATATAAAAAAAAATCATTAAATTGGCTTATTTTTATTTTGCATAAAGCTCTATAAAAGTAACTCAAAGAATTTTAATAAAAATTTTTTCGTCAAATAAAAAAAATTGTTTGAAGTGCTTAATTAAAATTGAATTCCACGAATAATGCAGAGTTATCTCGTTTTAATAAATGTAAATAAAAAAAATAATAAAAAGCAACTTTTCACTCCAAACTATCTGTTCAATGCACCATAAAATAGAGTTCAAAGATAAAAGTTCATAAAATTAATAAAAATAGATCGTAAATATTCTGTAAATATTTTTCTTCTAGTCTCCTCTCATTTTTCTCTCCTTCCAATAAAATATTTTTTGCAACTTTTCTCAACTAATAATATATTCAATAAACTTTTGATTACATGAATAATCTGCGTTTGTCACATATACGTCCCTCCATCCTCACACACACATTTGAACTGAATATGGAACAAATAACTGCTGATTTTATCTACATCTCCAATCTACCCGCTCTCTCTCTTGGAACATCATTCACAACGCCATCATCATCATCAAATAAAAAAATCAACTGTGGTTATTCTGAAAAAAAAACACCAACCAAACAAAAAATCTCGAAAAAATAAAATAAATAAAATGGAAAAAAATTACTGCTGGCCCGAACATATTCGATGACCATTCCATTTACATTACATCATTCTTCTGAATCACCACCGATGTGATATTTTATATCCTGGGATCGATCTACTGCCATACACTTTTGTGTGTCCGGCACTCCAAAAAAATGTTTTTTATTGTTTCTTGGTGATGCGGTGCTGTACTATTATTATTATTTGGCTTGTTGTCCATGTCCATATAAAAAAAAAACACTCAAACCAATTCAATAAACAACATCATGATTCCCCGATGTATCGTTGTTTTTATTTTTTTCGATAAACAACAATGATTTTGTGTCCAATAACAAAAACAAAAACGACGACGACGATGGCAACGAAACTCACATACAAACACAAATACAATGACATCCCCTGTATGATTTTTTTCTGGGAACGAAAGAAGATGAAACACATAAACCAATCGGGTTTATTGCTGAATGGATGAATGCTTACATATTTCTATCACGTAAGTTAAATAATAATCATCATAAAGTATATATAGAAATAAATATTCCTGAAAAAAATATATAATATTATATGAGATGTACATAAAAACTGAAACTAAAAGCATCCTTAATGTCTCATGATAAAAAAAAACTCGCATGCGATAGTCATCATATTCATGTCATGGTCATGGTCCGCGATCATAAATGTCAATTCATCATTAAATTTTCATCAAATTTATATCACTTTTTTTTCGTTATCTTTCGCAAAGTAACAATAAAAATGAAATATATGTGCGACAAATCATATCGAAGGAAATAAAAATTGATTAAATATTGACTCTTATCGCATAATCTTCATTAACGACATCATTTTTCATCTCTAACACAAAACAAAATTCATCTTTCTACTAATTTAGCGAAAAAAATATCGGTTTACTAAAATTCATTTATTTGTGCCCGATTGCGGGAAATCGATGCGGAATATTTTAATTTGAACAAATAATTAATAGAGAATAAATAAATAATAAATTTGTTTACACAAACAATACCAATGCCCATAGTTTATTGTGTAAATTGTTGAATTTCTTGGAATTATTGCAATGCTAATATGTTACATCTTGAATTTAACAGACGTTTTAAATCGCACATTGATTGACGAGTTAAAATTTTGTTTCAAACAAATCATTTGCAGTTTCAAAAATAAATATAATTTTTTTTTTTCACAAAAACTGTGAATTTTTTTAATTGTAGAAAAAAATATATATTTTTTAAAATTTTATTAATAATTTTTTTAATTTATTTAATATATTTTTTTATATAAAATATTAATATATTTTATTAATTTATTTTTTTTTTAAATAAATTTTTGATAAATCAAAAAAAAATCAAGAAAAAATCAATTTTTAAAAATCTCAATATTTTTACTGACTTGTAAAATTTAAGACAATTCATTAAAAAAAACTATAACTAAATTTTTTCTAGTGACTTCTTCAGTAATCGTGTGTTCAACGATTTGAATTAAGAAAAAAAAAACAAACTTTAAGAAAAAAATATGTATTTTTAATTAGCTTGCTTGAAAGTTTTATTAAGGAAGTTAACATTCTTCTCTCGTTTTTTTTTCTTAGTCTCTCATGATTGTTATTATTATATAACGTTCATGAAAGAATTTTCGGTTGCGTATCCTGTGAATTGCAATATCAAGGGCTACGAGAGAGAAAAAAAAACGAGGAAAGGAAAACTCCTAGTAAAAAATTTATAATAAAAAATGATCATAATTGCGACGAACAAAAAAATAATTTGAGACGCAAACGAAGAAGATACAAAAATATTTTCCGCAGTTTTCAAGTTGAATAAACAAAAGATAAGGTTCAGCTATGGGAAAGGAGAAAACGGAAAAATATTATTTGGTCGGATGTCTTTAAGTTATCTCTCTCACTAGTCTCGAGTTTTCTCTTTTTCATAAGAAAAAATTTTTTTGCTCCTCTTTTATTTTTCATTTCATTTCATTTATCTCATTACCCACTATTACTGTTGCTACCCCTAGTTGACTACATCGCATTACATGCAACATGAGTCGAGTTACGTCTGATTGAATCTTGTGTATTTTTTCAATTTTATTCTCCTTTCTTCTCCGTCATGTGTCGTACAACGGGAATGTCTTTGCTGCTGCAAAGGTGTGCCTGATTGAAGAATTTAATATTACGCTATGATAAACAGATGGGAATTCAATTTTTTTTCCGTTGTTACTCGTAAGTGGATGATGATTATGAAACTGTTTGTTTGTTTGTTCGACTAAATAAATATGTGTGTAAGTTTCACCTTACCGAAAAAACATCGAGTTAACAGAAAAAGAATTGAAGAAGTAGGAGAAGAGAAAAAATCATTCGGCATGACATCGAATATAATTTTCATTTTCTTGTCTTTCAATCTTATTTCTTACTCTGGGACCGGCATATAAATTGAAGAATTTTCTCCGAATTACTTTTTATTTGATCGAACTGAGATATACGAAAATATCTCGTTACTTATCTTTTTTACTTGTCAGTGGAGACGTCTGGTACCTTTTTGACACATTTTTGGTTAGGCCAATACAATAATCAAAAATGTTTTAGAATTCTTCCCAACTATTATTTTTTTGAGTCAAAGGAGAAATAAATTTTTTGAAAATTTGATTTAGAATTGTTCAAAATTAAAAAAATTTAAAAATGAACTTTATAAAAAAAAATCTTCTCTTCAAAAAACAAAATAGAAGAGACAGAAAATAAAAATTTTTAAAGTACAAATTTAGATAAAAAATTATTAAAAAGAAATTTTTTAATTTTAAAAAATTTTTGAAAATTAAAAAAAAATTCAATGAAATTTTTGCTATTTTGTATAAAAAAATATATATTGTTAATTTTAAAAACTTACATTTTTTATTTAAATTTATTTTTAAAAATACAAAAAAAAGTCAATTATTTGGTCAAAATGGCAATTAAAAATTATTTAATATTGACTTGTACCCCCTTCATGGAGAGCCCTCTGGATCCAAAACCAAAAAAAAAATTTTAATTTTTGTATCGGTCCTAACAAGGATAACACTTGATAGTCTCAATATTTGCTGAAACTGAAACAAAAACTAAACGATTTCCAATATTGTGTAGTGTTTTATTACAATTTCTTACTACTATCATCTACTTGAATGAAGAAAAAATGGGTAAAAGCATTAAAGAGGTAGCATGCAAGCAAATAATACAACATCATGACATCCACTAACAGCATGTTCTCTTGTTTTACGTTTCATCGCATTCATTTTGTGTGTGCACACGAAGCAAGAAAGACTAAAAAAACCGAAACTCATGCTCGTAACAAACTAGAAAATAATTTTGTTTGATTTGAAAATGTAATAATATTAAATTCAATAGTCTTGCCCTTTTATAACCTGCTCACAGTGTCTTACATTGAGTTAACATATCACTTATCGTCTTCTTCTCGGTCGATTTTCCACTCTTTTTTAATATATTGTAGCCAATTTCTATTTGTTTTCTCTCTCTCTCTCTTTTACAAAAGAGTCCTCCTGGTGTGTGTATTTTTGTGTTTAATGTTATTACTTTTTCTTATGAGTTTTCTCTTTTCTTTTTGTGACACACAGAAAACCAAGAAAAGTTTTACTGGTATTTGATTGCGATAGTCACGGCCACTGTCTTGCTGTGTCTGATTTTGGTCATCGGTCGTCTCATAGTACAGCGACGCCGTGAAACGAGTGACGATACAAAGGCAGAACCCTCGAATTCCGGAGATACGCAACTGCCGAACGGTTTCTCCGATGACATCTCCGAAATTGATGCAGATATCGATTTGCAAACATCATTGCCCTCCGGCATACATCACAACGTAAATAAACATGACGTAAGTTCATTTTTTTATGTACATTTTTTTGAATTTATTGACAACGACAACAACAAACATTTTTGCATAATCCAATTTTTGTTAATTTTATATTTTTTTTTTCTCCACTGCTTAATTTGCATATAAATGCAATGCCATTGATGGGAAAATTTTGTTGGAATGTGCAGCAGCAACCCACTTATCCAACGTACACGCCAAGTCCCAGTCCTTATGGCAATTTGGGTCCATCAAATATCTCGCATACATCCAGTACGATGCTAGTTCCGCCACCAAGTATGATGTCAAGTCATGCACCGAGCATTATAAGTGGGACAACGCCGATGATGATGCAATGTAAGTCCATATTTGAAAAAAAAAATTTATATAAAGTTGTCGTTTGAAGGACAACCAATAATGTTACCGCATTTTGAACTTTGTGATAACTTTAACCACGTGGTTTTAAAAAATTTTTGACCAAGTTATCTGAAAAATTTTAAAATTACGTTAGGTACATGAACATTTTTAAAATCACGTAACTTCTGTATATTTCAAACCACGTGACTTAAGAAATTATGGAACCACGTGACTTGAGAAATTAAGAAACCACGTGACTTTAGTATTTTTCAAACCACGTGACTTGAGAAAATATGGAACCACGCGATCTGAAAGATTTTCAAACCACAAGAAATTCTCAAATCACGCGACCAAAGAAATTTTTGGCCCACATGACATGAGATATTTTTAAAACCATGAGACCTGAAACATATTTAAACCTAAGAAATTTTCAAACCACGTGACCTAAAAATTTTTTCAAACCACGTGACCTAAGAAATTTTCAAATCACATGACTTGGGAGACTTTCAAACCACGTGACCTGAGAAATATTCAAACCACGTGACTGGAAAACTCTAGAGTACTTTTCAAACCACGTGCTTGAGAAATTTTTAAAAATTCTTAGATATCTTTCTTCAAAAATTTTAAAATTTTCCGTCAATCCCAGGACAATACCACTTTTTTTCTACGAAATGCGGTAAAAAAAAATATTAATAGCTGTGAGGGAAAATATTTCATTTTTTGTCATCAAAATTGGGAAAGGGAATGGGTAAACATGTAAATAACTGAGCAGCTTTAGATTTAAGAGTCATTGATTTGAGAGTGAAAATTTGGTCAACAATATAAGTGGTTTTTATCGGACATGATCAAATTTTACTCTCACATGTCAGTTTTTAAAATTGATTTCATTTCCATGTTATCATTTTTTTTCGTGATATAAAATATTGACATGTTAGCAAATATTTCATGCGATTTTTTTCTATATATTTTTGAATACACAGCAAATCTGAATGCTTACGGCATGAATACCATCGCTCGTCACAGTACAGGGCCATTGCATGCGCAAGCGATGCATCCTCCGCAGTACATGTCTGGCTCGATTGTTGGTCACATGGCGACTTTGCGACGCCAGCCACAAGCACTCCAACCGCAAATACATCAATTGCAACCGCAGCATCATAGCTTAGACGAATCGTTACCGAAGAGCCTTAGTAGGGGAGCGAATCCCCAATACTACTACGGATGACATCCAATGCATCAATATCCAATTTCGTCGACGGCATCAACTGGTGGCATCGGTCACGGACACGGCATTACAATGTCTGCGTCGGCCCTGTGTAAAGAAACTCCCAATAGTGTAATTAGCTCAAGTAGTGGCAATTATTATCCCGTAGCTCCAATCATCTCGTCATCATCATCATCGACGACGACGACGCCGCACACGTCTGCCACGACATCTACCACAAATGCCACACATACGTCTAGCGATCGGAATTACTGTTTCTAGAAGGAACTCATCGCATGTAGTTACAGCAATAAACATTTTTTAGGTAACGCTAGGAAAATTGACAAGAATTTCATTAGTGGTAAAAACTTTATTTCTATAAGCAAGACAAATTTTAATCAACTTAATGATAAGGAACATGATTTAGTGTATTTGTAAATGAATTATTACTCTTGTAAAACGGTGGAACTGGAAAATCAAATCAAAACACGTGTACATAGTATACTCTGTAAGTAAGTAGAATCTTTTATATTCAAAAACACAAAAATACATGTAGAAACTAAAACTAATGACAAAGCAGTCACGCAAGCAAATACATCGTTATTTTGCAGTTTTATCATCAAAAATCTGTACAAAATATTTAAGCACATTATCACAATTAATTTTAGCGCTACGAATTCCAAGAATCAAACTATTCAATTTAGTTCACTCACATCATTTAATTTTGATTAAATTTCTCGAGAAAACTGTTCGAGATTGAAAATCGCTTATTAAGTTAGAAGCATTAGATGCTTTTTTGCATTTATTTATTAAAAAATTACCAAAGCTCTATAAATTACTCAGAAGAAATTTTTTGTACAGAAAAAAAATGTAGTTAATGCCATTGTAAGATTTATAAACTGACTTAATATTGTAAAAGTTCTCAGAAGAACAAAAAATGATGAAGAAGGATGTCTATATTAAAAAAAAAATATTTATAAAAAATACTTTATAACAACAAAAGATACACTACAATATTCTATCAAATGTTGGCTCGATGATTAATGAAAAGAATGAAAGTAACATATTTTTTTATTATTATATTCCACAACTTTTATATTTTATTAAAGGAAGCAAAAAATAAACTCGGAAAGAATATTGACAGGAAACACTTTTATAATAATAATAATTGTATATAAAGTTGAACAAGTTATTGAAAAGCCTTTTTATTACGTGTCGAAGAAAATATTTAATGGGAAAGTCGAGGTTTGGAACCGAAATTAAAGTTACTATTAAAGTAAAATTTTATTAAAGACTTTTAAGATAGGCAAAAATTTTTGGTTTTAAAAAACATTAGGGAACGATATCGAGCAAAGTTTAAAAGTAAAAATTAAAAAAAAAATCTCATTTTTTCAATGATTTTTTTAAATTTATTTTACTCAGGAAAGTATTTTTAAAAAATAAAAAAAATAAATTTAATATTTTTTTTTTAATATTTATTATTCTATTCTATAAAAATTAAAAATGTGCAAAAATAATAAATTTTTATAAAATTTTAAAAGATTTTTTTATTTTTGTAGAAAAATTAAACTAAAAATTATACTTTAAAGTTACTCAATTTCTATATTTCTCCTAAAAATTTAAATAAAAATAATTTATTAAAAAATAAATCCAAACATTTTCGATTCACCCTAATAAATATCTAATATTTAATTCGTTCCGAACCTGACCGACCCAAACAGCTTTTCCTTTGAAAAAGTCAATAAATGTTGCCTATCTGTTTGTTTAATATTTCATTTAAATTTTAAAGGGAATAAAGAATATTTAAAGAGAAAAGAAGAAGAATCAATTTATCGATAGTTGAATATATTAATAAATAAATAAATAAAAGGAATTTATATAGGAATCTAAATAAAAAGAAAAAAAGTCTAATTAATAGTGTCGTCGTGTATAAATTAATCGGTCCTTCCAGCAAGACATTTCAAATTCCAGTGAAAAGTAAGAAAAGAAAAAAAAGAGTTTAACTTTAAGAAGCGTTAAGATATAATGTTAAGTTATTAATTAAATGATAACATAAAGTAATTATTATAATGAAATAAGAAATATAATCAAACGTTAAGAAATTGTACAATAATTAGAATGTCTTTTTTTTCTGTCATGCGAACTTTACCCTCAGGCAGTTCGGTGAACTACCTACTTACCTTGAAAGCTTATGAATGACGCAAAAATTGATAATCATCGTCATTTGGAGTCATTCGTGGAATCTTGTATACCTTTGAGAGGTGGGTGTTTTTGTGCGACTTAGCAGTCTGCTGATTATTTATTGCCGAATTGTGAACAAATTAAAGAGAGTGAGCGAAGAAAATTAGATATATGGAAGTTGTTATTACAAGAATTCGTTCGTCATTACTTTCGTCAAACTCAATGGGAGGAAAAATGGGCGTTAACTGAGTCATTGATGTAAAAGGTAAGACACCTAATTTAGGGGTGAATATATGAAAAACCAGACATTTCCATTTTAACAAGCGGAACAGGGTTGTGAAAGATCAGTTTTTATGAATTTTTGCAAGAATTTCATTATGAAACTTTTTTTTATTGCATGTTTAGAATTCAGATGAAAATCTTTTTTTAAAGCCCTCAATGATTAAAAAAAAGTTAAGTTTAAATATTTTAAGTTAAATTTATTTTTTTAATTTTAAGTTAAAAATTAAGTTTTATGAAAGACACAATTTTAGTGTGTCAATATAATCAGTATTGCTCATTTTCAAATAATTTCAAGTAAAAAAAACTTAAATTTTTTAATGTAAAAAAAATAAAATCAAAATTACAAGATACAAGATTTATTGTTTTATCTAGAGGGACGAAATAATTTTTTTAGTTCTTGGGTGTTTAAAATAAAATAGAGCTTCAACAAATTCATAGGAAATTATTCAAAACTCATATTTTTTGAAAAATTTTATTTTTTCATTTTTTTTTTATATTCATTAAAATTCATTTAAATCAATATAATTCAATTAAATTAAAAAATTTTTAACAAAAAAAAAATAAAAATTAGACTGGCAAAAATTTTAAAATATTTTTGATTAAAAATTTTCAATTTTAATGTTGAATTAATTTTTTTCTATGATTTCATTAATTAATCTAACAAAAAATTGAATATTTAAAAAAAAATAATTTTTAACAAATTTAATTTCAGCCTTTTTTAAATCCCCCTTATAAATTCTCCTTTATTTAAACCCATTTAGAATTATTTTTTTATTTTTTTTTTTTTTGTTATTTTTTAAGAAAAACTTAATAGCCTTCTATTGAGCTAATAAAAAACATTTTAATAAATTTAAAAAAAAATCCCAAAGAGTAAAATATCAAAATAATCATAATCCAATCATACTTCTTTAAGAATCTCATAATTAAGTATAAGTGTGTTACATTTTTGATTATTTATGCAACTGCAACTCTAAAAGAAACCTCAGTGCAACTAAATAAAACTTTTAAAGAAGGAAACATACATAAACCACAAAATCTGAAAACGTTCCTTGTAGAAAATCAAAATTGCATATTCGCAACCCTGTAAAACTCTCAAACAAAATGTGGCTGACACCTTTGCGACATTGACAACGACGCGACAGCTTCAAAAGAAACTCATCATCATCTTGTTTGTATTTATTCCCTGTCATGGTAAAATCGTGAAGCAAATATAAATGAAAGCAGAAAATAGGAAGTCTTTTAGATTCAATTATTGCCTTTTCCCTCAGTTCAAAAGATATATATTTCCGCACTTCTGTTTTCGTTATTATTATTTTTCAATTGAACTCGACAAACATTCGAATGTTGCTTTTTCTTTAAATTTGAGTTCATTGAATTTTTTTTTTGCTCTCCTTCTACGCTCGCAGAATGTATCGCGAATATTTCTTCGAACATGTATATTTTGTGTATATCTTGCTCTGTTGCTTTTCGCTTATATAAAACATGTTTGGAATATTTTATAAGATGTTTGCCTGCCTTCCGCTACACCCGAGAAACGACACCGCACAAATGTTCAAATAAAATGCGCGTAATTCAATTTTCATGTCGGTTTTTTCTCTTGTTGTGTACGAGTTGCTTTGTTTCGCTCGCTGCGCCGCACAAGACGTTATTACACCAATCAAATTATTTTGACATAATACTTTAAAATGCATTTTTTTTTTGGTTCTCTTCGCCGAAACGAGAATCGCCCTAACAAAAAGTTAATCGGCTTTAAATTTCTGTTGTTATATTATTATAAAATATTTGCTCTTGAGTTTAACGAGACGAAGATAATTGGGTAATTTTATAACAAAATAGCAATAATAATGCCCGCTTTGTTCAGCGAACATCAGCCGCATGAACGCGAAAAATGGTGGTCGGCCAATGCAGGTCCTGTGTAACGTTAAATTGCCAGGCGGTAGGTCATGTCGATCACTGACAATAATTTCTGTTGTCTTACAAACAATAAATTTCGGGTTATTGTTATTCGGTGTGTTACAAACAAACATCAGTAGCAACTCACTAATTAATTAATTTGACTAATAATATTGTTGTGTGCTCTTTGTATTTGCCTACTTATGTCATATAACTTATTGAAATTTCGTTCACGTCTGCGTTTGTTCAAATTATCTCGTACAATTTATGCTAAAACGCTTAAAAGTAATTTCCATTTTAAATTTTTGGTAGATTTTCCAGCATTTGATTGAAATTCCTGTACTTTATTTTTGATTTACGTCAATTTAATTTGCTTGTTGTTTAATGCCAACCTAGTAAGTACACTCTGTGAAAAAAAACAATTATTATTTATCGTGTTTTTTCAACCCTATTCAAATTTCACACATCATTAATTTTATGCAGTAAATATCCCGTTATAAATTTAATTTAATTGGATTTTTGCATCAATCAAATAAATATTAACAGTATCGGTGCAAAAAAAAACTCTGAATAAACTTTCCGTGGTCAATAATATTTTTATCTTTTTTATTGAAACAACTATACGCAATAATGAAAATGTTTCGTTGTTGATTTTTTTTTTACCAACACAATTTTTTAATAAACAAATAATTTTAATTTTTTTTATTACGTTTTTTTTAAATAAAGTTCATAAAGTTATTTTTCCTTTAATTTTTTCTGCCATATTTGATTCGTTTAAAGCTGATATTCGATACGCACGAGGAAAAAAATAAATTAAGACAAAGTTTGTGACGACATTTGAGAAATAAACGAAGAAAATTGTGTAATATGTTTACTGATGGCCTTGAACAACTTCTTCTGTGACATGACAAGACAGATAAGCGGTCACATTCGTTTATCTTTCGTATTAGATTTCCCACATTAGTTTTGCTGTGCGCTGCGACCATTATTAGATATCAAAGATTTCACCATAACCTTTTGCCGTCATATAAGGTACGCATACAAAAGTGTGAGAGAAAGTACTTTTTGACGACTTATCCATTGGCTAGACTGACCGTTCTGGGAAAACGTACTTGATAAATCGAGGGAAATTTACAGATACGTGAAGAAATCATTTTTTTTTATTGAAAGGTCAGTGGAAAATTTCTTTTGTCCTTGAAACATGAGAATACAACATGAGATAATTTTTTTAAATGGTCTTGTATTCAAAGTGGGTTTTTTAGTTTTTTTATTGTGCGAGTTTTTTTATAAAATAAATATTTATGAATAAGGCCGCTATAAATTAAATCCTTTATAGATTTTTATTTTTTCTTGTAAATATTTGCCAGAATAAATTTTTTGTTTGGTAAAGCCGCTCCAAATAAAACTCAAAAATTTTGTCCGGTGCCCCATTTTAAATTCCAAAAACGCGTGGGGCAAAAAAAAAATAAAAAAGTTAAAAATTTCATCAAATATAAACGGTAATATAAACGGTCTTATTTCATATAATTTTAAAAAATTTTGAAAATAAATTTAAAATTTCCTTAATTTTTCAAAACAATTTTTATTGAAAATTGTATTTTATCAGGGATTTTTCTTCTCTAAAAATATTTTTCATAAAAATTGCTTTAAATTTTTTTTCCAAAGATATGTTGAAAGTTTTTTTTTATAATATTTATAAATCAGTTCTTAAATAAGTTTTAATTAAACAAATATCAATGCAAAAAAATAAAACTAGCAAAAATATTGATCAAAAATTGTAGAATTTTGTATGAAAAAAAGTATTTCAATTTTTTTTTATTAAACTCAAGGTGCAGAAAAGTTTCCAAAAAGAAATTTTGAATTAAAAAATGACTAAAATGAGATTAAAAAAAATTTTAAGAATCTTCTAAAGTTATATATTTGTAAAAAATAAATATAATATTAATAATTTGAAAAAAATGAGAAATAAATTTATTTGTTTTTTGACCTAATAGATTTCATTTTTCGCCCGGGAAATAGATTTCAGAATATTTTTAAAAATTAAAAAAAAACTTAAGGCTTTGTCCCCTATTGATTTTTTATGAAAAAAAATAATTCATTGAAATTTTAATTTTGGAAAATTTGTTTAAAAAAATTTTTAAAAATACCGCAAACAGGATTTTAGTCATTTTTTGGGAGTTCATAGATATTTTTTTTGTCCCATTTATTTTACTCTTAAATGGTTCATCAAAATATTTTTATTAGCTGAATTTTTTTTTTACTCATTCAAATCGAAAAAATTTAATTTTTCAGTATTAACAAAACAGTCACCCTACTAATTTTTTCCATCCCCATTTTTCGCAAAACTAGCTGTAACGAATTCATTACAAAACAAAAATCCACACATATTCATCATAATAATTTATCCCAGCTAGAGAAAATATATTTGCGGCATACCACACCGTGATATCACCGAAAAATATAAATGTGAAGAGCGTGCTTTTGCGAATAATAACAATAACACAACAAGAACGACTTTAACAATATAATGACTCACATAAAGTCATAATAATAATAATAATATCATATATTTTGTCTTCTTGCATTATTATCATCTCATATCACATATACCTTTTGTCTAGTTTAACTTGAGTAGTAGCGGCAGCAGCGTCTTGAGAGATACAATAATAAGTCTCTTTTGCTTTCTATTTGAAATGTGAATAAAATTTTCTCATCCGTTTTTCTTCTTTTTTTTGCTTCAGATTCATGAGTTTCTCGTACTTGGCTTTAATATTTATAAATTCTTGTTGCGTATTTGCAATAAAACAATTCTTTCTCAAGTTTCGCTACACACAAATCCGTTCATGCATGTGTCCTCATGTGTGTAGGCAATGCTAATGTTTTGCACAATAGATATCTCATGGAAATTATTATTTAAAAAAAAATAGTGATATTCTGACTGTCAGACGAAAATTTGTTAATACAACGACAGACAACCTCGATTCGCTTCAATTGATGGCATTAGATGGGAATTTTTCTTGCGAAAATTGGCGCAGCACGAGACAAAACGGCAAAAATGAATGCAATAAAGATTTGTGTGATTTAATATTTCACCTTTCAAATATAATAAATGTCTTATAATAAATCGTAAGAATTTTTCAGACAATGCGAAGCGATTTTGTGGTGTATTCCGGTTATTATTATATTATTTATATCGTGTGTGTGTGTGTGTGGAGAGAAGATTTTCCATCGTGGTGTGAATATATTATTGCCAAAATGATTCATGTCTTGTTTTAGAAAGTTGTACAAATGGTCAGAGGTTATCTTCGTTGAACTTGTCTTACATGGCGAAAGAGTTGAAAGTTTTGTATGCCGTGGCATGGTCTGACACAGGTGTTTGCAAGTGTTGAATCTAAGGAGATTTAGCTTTTTTCCCTTTTTTTATTCGAATAATTGATGGATGGCGTTTTCATTTTAGTTTTTATTTAACTAAAAACCGACTAAAATTCTTTCAACGTTGAGATTGACGAAAAGTTTTTAAAAATTCATGACTTCCCCCAAAACCAGAACATAGCTCGTTAAACGTTTAATCGCTGCTCATTCCGCGTGGCTTTTTCTTTTATTGTTGCTAATCAAAAAATTGTTTGAAAATTACTTACATTTCCCAAGTGGCGCCTTAAACCGGATTCCAATCATAATTAAAAATTAATTATTCTGCTACATTTTTTCACAATGATTTTTTTTCTCGGGTGCGGCTTTTCCTTTTATTTTATTTGAATAATTAATTTACTCCCATAATCTTAATGAGAATTAATTATTGCAACGCAATAATATTTTTGATATTTACTATAAAAAATTCATCAACTTTGTCAATTACAGTTTTTAATCATTATTTTTTTTTTATTTAATTAATTTAAAAAAATTTCTTAATTTTTATTTTTTTAGTTTAATTTAATTTTACTTCATTATTGTCATTAAATAAAATTTTATTTTTCCACAAATTTACTTATTTTATTTTTTTTTATGTAAAAATTGAAATAGAACTAAAATCCAACAAAACATTCGTAAAATATCTTAATTTTTATCTCTTTAAATAAATTATATTTTTATATGTTAAAAGATAAAATTATCGTTGGAGTAAAACCATCATTCACTTCAAAAAACAAACAAACCACAAAATTACACTTTACAAAATAGACGAGACTCAAACATAAAAGTGTAAAATGAGCTTGAACAAACAAAAAACGGACAACAGTGACTTCACAACCGAGAAAAAACCAGCAACCGTTCAACTAAACCAACGAAAAAAAAAGAAGCGTTCTATTCATTCGTGTCTGTCATACACAAAACGTTTCATTGTTCGACCCTTTTGTGATTAAATATTTAAACTTTCAGTCGAGAGGTCACTCTTCTCTTTGTTTCTTTTTGTCGGTTTATTTTTTTTTTCACTCTCCCGACAGTCCCTGCAATAACTCTTCTAACGTTATGGTAGGTTGTGTTATCATAGAACGCAGTCTTTTGAATATGGAAAATTTAATTCTAACTAAAATGTAATTTTTTTTTCGTTGTAGTCGGTCTTCTCTTTGTCATGATGATGGGAGCACAACATGAGCACGTGTAAAATGATGTCCAACATATATAGGCAAATATGAGCGATTTTATTATGCTTTTTTCGCATAATGTAGAATTTTTTGGCACCAATGGTCCCCATTGTCCATTGTTTGTTGACGCTGTTGTGCTAATATGACTGTTTGTTGTCCTACAAAAAAATATAGTTTTATAAAAAGTTGTCATTTGGAGAAAAATCGATGATGGAACCGCATTTTGATTTTTTTAATAACTAAGGCCGCTCCAAATTTATTTCAAACTTTTTTTCAAAATGGGGGGAGAAATAAAAAAAAATAAATAAAAAAAAAGATGATGCAAAAGTTATTAAAAATTTAATTTAAAAAAAAAATGTTGGAGATTTCTTGAAAAAAGATCAAAAAACGGTCAATTTTGATGAAATTTTCAACTTTTTCAAAATTTAGAGTGGCTTAGTTAAAATTTTTAATTTTATTATAACTTTTATGTACATTAAAAAAAAATTATTTTTAAAACCGTATTTTTTCTGCGAAATGCGGTAAACACAAAAATAAAAGAACAAAAAGCCTCATATGAATAATAATTTCGAAGAGAAGTCATCATGCAGAGTCCATTGAGATAACAACAAAAATATTATAAAATTGATATTTTTTTACAAAATGTAACGACAATAGAATGGAATTTACGGTAATTGAGTTAAATTTCAACAAATTGACTGTTATGAAGTACAGCTTTCATTAAAATTTCGATGAAAAATTTTTTGTTCATTTTTTCAGGTCTATTTATTTTTATTATTTTTTTAAACTCATATTGCAACCAAAAATTTTCTTTTTTAAAAAACATTATTCTTAGAAGCAGAAAAAAAATAACTACATCTCTTTTAAATTTTTAACACCATCTTTCAAGCAACGACATTAAATAAAGTGTGAATTGCCAAAGTTCACCATGAAAAAAAAGTTTTCATACGATAAGGTTTTTCTTTAAAATAAACAACATTATTTGCTCATAAAAACGACGCGAAAAAAATTATAAAAAAAATAATAAAGAGTATTAATAACGACGACCACACAAAAAGTAAGTCACCACACGAACGAAGACGCTTCTCTTAATAAGAAAATTAAAAGTATTTTCTCTTTATTATTATTATTTTTTTAAAGAAAGCACTTCAATATATTGTAGCGTACTTATATTTATTTTTTTCACTCCAGACACTCGCAGAAAGAATCGGTAATATATTATGTCGGTTGTTAGGTCCAGTGCTATGAGCTCATTATGTTCAAAGATAAAAAGGGTTGTTAATAAAAAAAACGTAATTAACTAGAGCCATTTCCAAGGAAGAATAGCAATAATAAAAATAAGAAGTAGATTAAAACCTCTTCTACCTGATTTAATTTTGATTAATAAGGCAATTAAAATGCTCGCTTTTTGTTTAACTTGGGCGCGCAAAAAAAAATTAAAAAAAAATGAAGGACTCTATGAATATTTATAAAAAAAAAAGAAAGAATAAAAATTACTTTTGCATGAACTTGATAACATCTTTCGGAACTTCATTAATCTTTCATGTCTAACTAGAAGATCAAGAAAATTATTAATAAATAATGAAGTTTCTCATAAAAGTTGGCCGACTAACGTTGGGTGAGGCGCAAACAATATTTTTTTAATAAATTACCGGAAATTGTTACTTTTTGTCGTGGTTACGGTGGTTGTGGCTACACCTTTCCCTCAAAAGAATATGAAAAAAAAACTACAAAAAATTTTATTTTTCCCCAACAGCAAATTACTTTGCACATCTTTTGTGTCGTCGCTGTGGCTCCTTTTGTTCTTGATACAGCGATGACGCTGATGATGATGACGATGATGACACTGACAAAAAAAGGTATTAAAGTGGAAAACTGTTAATTAATATTCATTTGTAATTTAGCGGTTTAATGACAACACAACATGCGGTGACTTCCTACCTTTTACACACGTTGTTGCAACGGTTGGAAAAAGACAAAACAAAACCACATAACATGGGGCTTTAGATTGTAAACTTTTACACAAACAGACACACTTGTTGTCGTCGTCGTCGCATGTATGAAACATTGTCATTGTCGTCCTGCGGGTTGTGGAAGTACTTCAAAGACAACTTTTTAAGTAGTTTTAAATTCTCAACCAGGAACGTCCCCTGAAAAATACAGTGAAAAACTCCAAGAGTCACCGAGAGAAGCAAAAAAAAATAATACATAATTAAGTGACTCACCTTTTTCGTGTTTTTTGCTCTTCTACTGTGTTTGTTGACGTTGTCTTTTATCTGTGTTTTTTTTCCTCTATCTGTGCAAGTAGGACAAGAAGAGTGTTTTGTTCAACAAAATGACAACTTTAAAAATCATCTACTGCGTGGCAGAGAGAAGCTGGATTATTATTTAAATAAGCTGGACCTTTTTTTATTACATTATGTAATTTTGTTTTGTTTTTCATTATTAATGAATGTTTAGTAGTTGTGATACCTACCGAGAAATGAGGAAGAATATGGAGTTGATGAGAAATTAGTTTCTAATTATTATTTAACAATTTTTTACGCTAACTTAGGCAAACAAAAATTAAAGTTTGCTCAAAAATTTGTTTTTCCTTAATTTTTTGCATTTTGTACAGAATAATAATTTTGGCAGTAAAAATGAAATTTTTAATTAAATCTAAATTTAAATATTTTTTTATTATTTCTGATTTATATTCTTTTTTTTAGAAAAAATATTTCTCAATACTTTGGATGTGAAGAAATAAAAAGCTTAAAATTTAAAAAAAAATCATTTTAAATTAAAGAACGAAAATATTTTATAGGATGTTTGAAAAAAAATAAATTTAAGCTTTTAACGAACTTATGGACAAATTTTAAATTTTAAAGAACGATCAATTCGAAAAACGACAATTTTTAAAATATTTTAAATAGGAATTTTTCTAATGTTTGAAAAAAAATAAATTTAAAAAATGCTTTTTTAACAAAAAATAATATCAGGCTTAATTTTTAGCATCTTTTTAGGCTCTTGGAATTTTTGAAACATAATTTTCATCAAGAAAATTTTTAATTTTTTTAATTTTTTAAAATTTGTAACTTGAAATTTTCCTTTTAAAATTAAATTTACTAAAAAACTGTATAAAATTTTTTAAATATTAAAAAGTTTAACTAATTTCTAAATATTATAAATGAGTTTAACAATTTTAAGTATAAAATTCGAAAAACGACAATTTTTATCATAAATCTATAAATATTTTTGTTGGATTTTTTAACGAAAAAAATTTGAAAAATTAATTAATTTTATAAAAATTTTTTTATTTTTATATTTAGATAGGTATTTTGGAAAATTAATATAGCAATATTTTATTTTGAACTTTGGAAAATTTACAATTTTCCCCAATAAAAAAATTATAACTGTAAATTTAAACCGAATCCCAGTGCAAAAAATAAAATTTACAAATGACAGCGAGTTGATAAAAAAAAATTATGTTTAAAAATTATTTAATTATTAAAAAAATATATTTAAAAAATACATTTAAAAATAATTTAAAAAAATTAAATTTACAAACATTCATTTAAAATTTATATTAAAAAAAAAATGAAATTTACAAACGAGTACCTACAAGTCATGCAAAAAAACTAATTTATGAAAGTTGTGAGCGAAACATTTATTTTTTAAAAATTCTCGCCGCAGAAAATTTTTACAAGTCAAACAGCGTGCATTCGTTTTTTTTTACAAAACCTATTAAAATGTTAAAGTCGCTTTTAAAAAATTCCTCTAAATTCAATAGAATTTCCTAATCCTCTTATTGAAGTAATTAACATTCTACCGCATTGTCATCAAATATGTATTACCACGAATTGTAAATGAAAATTTTCACAAATTACCAGACGTCTCCTTTGTCATTTTCAAATCAAAAGTGATTTACATGAAACAAGACGACACCACCAAAACAGAAACCAACTCAAATATTTATTTTCGCAGAAACTCACAGCTTCTTGTCTATTTGCTCATGCATCCACCGCCTCACCTCGTGCCAAACAAGCAAGAAATATATGGAAAACCACCATCTCTAATTACCGTTTTCTTGTTTCAACTTTCCGTCATCACCCCGAAACACGTTTATAGGTCAGCTGCTTGATTATTTATTGATATTTCTCATCATTTTCTGTTATTTTGATTAATTCATCTCTGCATCTATCTGTCGATAAATCAGTTTGTTTATCAATTCATTTCTGCTTCATCATTCATTCGGTTTCGCTTTGTTCATAAACACACAACAGTAAATATGTTTTCGGAAGCCATGCTAATGTTTTTTTTCCTCTCCACTATTCAAGAAGACAAATAATGAAAATAATTTCGTTAAATGCGAGAAATTTAATTGAAAATATTTTTGCAACAGAATTTGTCTCGAGTTTCAGTGCTTGGGTAGTGGAAAGGCAAAAATATTTAAATTAAAGCATATTTCATCTCGTCGTTTTCTTTACTTTACCTTTACCAAAACGCCACTGGATGAATATTAATATCAAACGATTACAATTAAAATATTCTTCGTTTTTCGCTCTTTATTCCATTCTGAGATGCGGGAATTCTAAAAATTATTAATTTGTTCAATTTTTAATTATTTTTCGTCTTATAAAAAATGAACAAAAAATATTAAATGAACACTATTTTTTTAGTGTTAGACGAATAAATTTAATATTTTCATTTTTGTCGAAAGAAATTCAGGGAAAAAACAAAAATTAATTATAAAATGGAAACATATTTGACATTTTTGAACATTTTTTTTGATAAAAAAATTTGAAAAATTAAAGTTTTTATTAGAATCACACAAAAAATGAACAAAATCGTTATTGTATGTCATAAAAAAATTGATCCAGCATAATCAAAATCAATATGGAATAAAAAAAATTTAAGAAATTTCAAAAACTTTATAGAATTTTAAAAATCAAAAAATTTTACTAATTATTAATCAATCTAAAAAATCATAATAAATTGGCCATTACCAATACTCCCATTTCAAAATAAATTCTAGTCAAAATTTGTGAACAAAAAACCGAATTTGCTAAGGTTCATTAAATTTCTGAAAATTTTTTACAAATTTAATTTTATTGATTTTTTTCAAATTTTAGGTTTTTTCACAAAAAAAATTGCAACTTGAAAAAATAAATTTTGATAATAAATTAGGCCGTTCCAAATTTTTCGATGTTTTTGTCCCAAAGACTTTTTTCGAAATGGGGGGGTGGGCAAAATAAAAAAAAAAGAGTTTTGAAAAACTTTTTCATACAAAATGACAAAATTATAACGATTTTTGATCATTAATGAAAATTTTAGTTGTTTTTATGGTAAAAATATTGAGATTTGAAAATTTGAAATTGATATCAGAGTATTTCAAATTAAAAATTTAGACAGCAAAATTTCAAAAAAATAAGTGTCAAAAAATTTTAAAAAAATTTTTGTTGAAAATTTCTTTTCTTTTTTGTTGAAAATTCTTGAAAGTATTGGAATGCCCCATTGGAATTTCGGCTTTTGAAATGGGGTAGAGGACAAAAAATTGAAACGGCCTTATGATAAAGTAAATGAATAAATCAAATTAAAATAAATAAATTTTTAAAAAATCACTTTTTTTACAATTCCCGCACCTCCCTGCGCGATTTAATTAAACATTAAACCAAATAGGTTTTCATTTATGGTTTCAAAAACTGACAATAACGAAGTTTTGTTTGAAAAGTGGCTTTACCATACATACGCGTTTCCATTGTCTTTCATATTTTCTCTGCTAAATACATTGACATCATTGCAAAAAGTTGGAAACGAGAGCGATAATAAGCAACAGCAAATAAATACAAATTTTCCGCACATTTTCCGTGTATTGTTGTCGTGGATGATGTCGCTGTGATTTTTAATGATGAACAACATAAAATTTGTTACAAAAGTTAACGTGTCTCTGCAACTTCCTCTTTTATGATTTCGACTTCATGAGTGAATAATATTGATATTCATATACTTACATACGCTTTGCTTCCGCTTTCTTGCTTTTCCGTGCTTTTTGTAAAACTTTGTAAATATGGGACGATAAGAAACACGTGGAAACTTTTTATTTCACTTTTCCTCGTCTCGGCAAAAAAAAAACAATGTTGTATCATATCATAATAATAATTGAGAGAGAACGGCTGAATAAACGAAACAAGAAGGGAAAAAAGTAATATTGCTAAATTATACAGAGACACTGTGCGCGAGATAAAGACAACGAATAAAGTTGTAATTAATTTGCCGAAAGGCATTTGAAAAGTGTGTTAACCAACGACAACGATATGCTTTTTGACTTTTAATAATTTCAATTTTTTTCTCCCTTCGTTTTTTCCCGTCACATTCCTTCTTTTGACGAACTTTCGTAATTTTAGATAGCGCAAAAAAATATTGAAAGGTCAACATTTTCACTGCGAAGTGATTATGAATGCGTAAACTTTGTAGACAACACTGGAAGGAATGTCGTAATTGACTTTGATTGACATGCTCGATAGACTGTGGACCGTAAAAAAGTGAGCTAAGGATCGTTAGGTTTCAATTAAATTCGACGACAGGGTGCGTTACCATCAATTTACCAAAAAGCAAAGTTTCTCCTTGCATTTCGTGCGTAAAATTTTTGATGAAAAATCATGGAAAGCACCCCCAAAACTCGCATTCAACTGTTTGAAGAGCACAAAATCGGCACAAATTGTGATATTGCCGTCGGATTTTCTCTGAAACATGACCAGAATGTCATGGAAACTGACGAAATTGCAGAAACCCCAAACCGGATCGTGGTTTTTGCGCACAGCTCGATACTGAATGCCGCTTCTAGCAAATTAGGACATCATTTGACATGCAATCTGCCAATTACTGAGCTAAAACCTTCGCAATTCATCAAATTTTTGGAAATCATTTATCTGGAAAAGCTAAACAAAGATTTCGAAAGTGAAACGTTGCATGAGGTTATGTCGTTGTACGAATTTGCATCGAAATATGAGTGTGACCGAGCATTTCTGCTGTTGACAAACCATGTGGTGGAGCATTTATTGGAAAATGGAGATGTAGATGCATTTTACTTGTTCTTCGAATCAACAGCAACGATCGAAAATGCATTAATTGAAGAGAGTTGCTTGGATTTTGCATCGAAATTCACGCAAGAAATCATCGAAGCTGCCAGTTTTATGAACTTGAAGCCACAAATCATCGAACGAATCTACAAATTGGACATCATGAACATCGAAAACGAGTTATTTTTGGTTAAAGCACTCGAAAATTATGTCAAAAAGCGTGAAAAGCTTGGCGAAACTGACGTAAAAGCAAAATTATCAAAAGCCATCGGTGCCATTCGCTTTCAAATCCTTGACGAATCACAAATTATGGAAACAACTCTCTTAACTGCAAAGGAAAAAGCATTATTTGTCGATGCAATCAAGGATGAATCGAAATTTCAATTGCTTCCAGTTAAATTTACTCGCAAGACACGTACTCGATACGATGCAAAATTCGTAATTTATCGATCTGATGATGTTTTTCGTCTTATGACCACGTTTTTCCGTTGCAAATCGAGAAAATGCTCTCCAAACTGTCCCTCATTTGAACCAACAACTGCCGATATCAATAATTTACGCGAAGGATACGAGCCAACGTACTATAATTTGATGACAAAATTGAAAGATTTGTACAATGGCTTTAATGATGGTGACGAAACAGCCGTTGAAGGCGTCGAAGAGATCCTTCATTCGTTATTTGAACTGCAATACTGCTTCAAAGACGAAAATGATGAAGAAATGTCCTAATTTTTGATAAGAAAATTTATTTAAATGTCATTTATTGCCACTATCGGATAAGTTTAATAGAAGAGACGTCCGTTTTCCACTTGCTTGACTAAAATTAAATCAAAAATCAATTAAAATTTTGATTAAAAGTGAAATTCTAATAAATACTTACGACTAATTTTAGTGCTGCTTCCGCGTAAAACCACTCTTCAGTCCCCTGCCCCAAACTATCTCTCAAATTTTCTAATTCAGTCTTGTCTTTTAAAGCCACAAGCGCATCCACGACACTCCTTATCGAATTCACCTTCTTTGCGAGAACCAATCTCCGTTGCGGATCATCCAAATTATTGATGAAATGATTCAAAACCGGACTCGGAGCATTCAAGCTGTACAATTGAAGGATTGCCTTTTCCAGTGGAATGTGAATTTGGAAGGTTTTTGCTTTGTGCCACGATTTTTTCTCAAATAGCGACTCCACATCACGCCATGCCTGCACGCGACTCCGTTCCGTGAGTCCAACCCACTCGAATTGCGCCGGAATAACGGAATAAATTTCCGCAAATTTGAATGGATTGTCGGGCGTCGTCACATCTGCTGCCCATTTATGACGTCCAAGCACGTAATTCAGCGTTTCCAGTACGGGACTTCCGACAATTGTGTCGGCATTTGCATGCCCAGCTGCCTTTTCGCTCAATTGGAATTCGAGCAGATGAATATAAGTCGCTACAAAATTCGCATAGAACGGATTTGTGCCCGGCTGCGAGAAATAATCGCTGTAAATCCGTGTCAACTTGGATTTTTTCGTGTCGATGTTCGTGCACGACAACGCAGCTGCCTCAAATTGGATCATTGCGGCCTCTTGATTTTTTCCCAACATCGCAAGAAGGTCCATGCACTCGTTTATCTGCATTTTTAGCTTTAAATAATTGACGAAATAGGTCAAGGCAACGGGACGCAGCTGCAGAACGTTGTAAAAAAGCTTTTTCTTCAACGTGCGAGAGAGAAATAACACGACATGCAATATCGCGTCTCCATTTTTACTTTTAATCGCTTCGTCTAGCAAGCGTTCCTTGTCCCGCAGCGATTTATAAGCCTCTAACGAACACGGTTTGCCCAAAATCATTTTCGTAACGGTGACATCCACATCCGCCCCTTGTAAACGCTCGAATTTTTCACGTCGTAGAATTTTCACCTCCTCTTCCAACGTAATATTTTTCTGCAAAACAGGTTCATTGCGACACTGTTCCTCCAGAATTGTCTTTAAATCGGCATCAGAAATCAACGATCGCATCGGAAATCCTTCTGACGTCTGAAATTCGTAGCTGGACTCGGAAATTGCATCGTCAAACACGAGTTTGTCATGTTTTATTTGAAGATCGGAAGCAGCTCCCTGAAAAAATAGAAAGTGAAATCATCATCAGTGAGAGGAAAATTTAAACAAAGAATGACAACTCACCTCCATGTCATCAAAAATGAATGACTTATTGGCGGAAGAGTTCCAATAATCGTCTTCTTCCATAATTTAACGAGATTCCAAGTAATTTTCTTAATAATATCACAAAAAAATGAAAAAAGAGTATTTTCGTATCAAAAAATGTGTGTTTGAAATATGAGCTGGTGTCTTTGTTTACAAATAAAGCACTCGTCGAATGTTATTTGGGATTGTTTCCACCCGAATATCAGCTCTGATGAAATTTTTAATATCTACTCTTTAAAAATTTAATTTTTTCAATGATTTTTACGGCGATTTTAATTAATTTTAATTTTTTTGTACTAAAAAAATAATTTTTTAAAATATTTCACTAAAAATTTTTTTCAAAATCTGTTTCATGATAAAAAATTCAAAGCTGGAAACACAGATTGTCGTGTAGAAAATTATTCGCCAAAGCAAATTTTTTTCAGTGTTGTTGTGAAAATTTAACGAAAATTGTGAAAATCAAGTAAAATCAATAAAATTAAAATAAAATATTTTCCCTCAATAAAAAAAGAGCTGCAAAGGTGAGTTATTTTCATAAATTATAAAGAAAATCATTAAAAAATTATTTTTCAGCTATGGTAAAAATACTTTTCGTTCATCCGGACTTGGGGATCGGCGGTGCAGAGCGCCTTGTGGTCGACGCTGCCCTCGCACTCCAAAACAAAGGTCACACCGTACGAATGCTCACAAATCACCACGACCCGAACCACTGTTTCGAGGAAACAAAAGACGGAACGTTGGACGTCATGACAGTTGGCGACTTTTTGCCACGTAATATTTTCGGGAAATTCTACGCTGTTTGCGCGTACTTCCGCATGGTCTACGCCGCCTTCTACTACGTCTTCTGCATGTCGAAACACGAGCAATACGATCTCATTTTCATCGATTTAATTTCGTTGGGCATCCCGATTTTCCGTTTGGCGCAACACAACCCAAAAATACTCTTTTACTGCCACTTTCCGGATCAACTTTTGGCCAAGCCTGGTGGCAGTTTGAAGCAACTTTATCGCTGGCCCTTGAATTACTTGGAGGAAAAGACCACGGGACAAGCGGATGGCGTCTTGGTGAACAGCAAATTCACAAGTCGCGTGTTTAAGGAAACTTTCAAGACGCTGGATGTCATTCCGGAGGTGCTGTATCCGTCATTGAACACGGAATATTTTGACAATACCGAGACGCAAGACAGCGACACGCCAATTAACATCCCGAACGATGCTTTTGTGTTCTTTTCCATCAACCGGTATGAGCGGAAGAAGAATTTGGGACTTGCGTTGTATGCGTTTAAGCAACTCGAAGCATATCTCACGAAAGCGGAATGGGAAAAAGTTTATCTCATCGTTGCGGGCGGATATGACACACGTGTCCTCGAAAACGTCGAGCATTACGAAGAACTCGAATATTTGTGCGAAGAGTTGTCGCTCAGCTCCAAAGTGACATTCCTCCTTTCTCCCAGTGATCGTGAGAAATTATGGCTTCTTAAACGGTCCCAAGTCCTCATCTACACGCCATCAAACGAGCACTTTGGTATTGTTCCACTCGAGGGCATGTACATGCACAAACCCGTAATTGCCGTCAACTCGGGCGGACCCACAGAGACGATCATCGACGAGCAAACCGGATATTTGTGTGACGCCAATGCCAAAGAATTCGCCAAAGCGATGCTCAAACTCGTTCGCAGTACAAAACTGCTGGAACGCATGGGCGACATGGGTCACAAACGTGTCCAACAAAGATTCTCCTTTGAAGCGTTTAGCGAAAAACTCGACAGCATCGTGAAGAATTTGGCCCAAAACACGCGCAAAGACAAATAACAGTTACAGAAACACGACGACATGAAGCGTCGTGAAAACATGAAGAAATATTCCATTTTGATTGGCGTGTGTCTCATGCAACTTCTAGCGGCACGGTCACTCAGATAAAAAGTGGGACAAAAATCTCCCGAAAATTGTACAAAAAAGTGTGATGTTTGTAAAAATTGATGTATTTTAGTGAACCAAAAAAAAATTGAGTTGTTGTTGTTGCATTTAATCTTCATTTTTAATATTTATTAACAACTTTTAATTTGTAGAAAATTCTTCATGCGCCTTTTATAACAAAAATTTGTTACTCTTATCAATCACTATTTACTACTACTTAACAATAATAAATTAATCAAAAGTTACATGCAAGTACGTAAACCAATTTCAAAAGTAGATGTACAAATAAAATTTAAAAAATTTACAGCAAAAAAGTTACTCAAAAAGTCTTTCGAATTTGTTTTTCATTATTTCGTAGTCGTCGTTGGGAGGCACATGCGGTTTCGGAATGACGTTCAGCTGGATGTTGTATTGCTGGTCCCATCCAATGTAGCCATCCGACATGATGTAAAGGGTGTAGATGATGCGACCTGCAAAGGAAATTATTTACAATTAAATTAAATTTTGTTTCTCAGGCTGTTTTAAATTATTTCTAAGCTCTTTGGGATTTGTTCCGTTTTAAAAATTTAAAACCCAGTGCAGTAATTTTAAAAAAATTGTAAGTTGAAAATTTTTTGAGGTTTTTCATAATTTTCAAGAAATTTTAAAAACAAAGCAATTTCAAATATTTTTTGGAGATCAAAAATAAAATACGATTTGTAATACATTACTCAATTTTAACAAATTTTTTGCCGTTTGTAAATGAAAATCAAATGATTTTTTTTAAAAATAAAATACGATGCCCCATTTCAAAACAAAAATCCAATAAAATATAAAAAAAAATTTCATAAAAATGACCGTTTTTTGGCATATTTGCATTTTAAAAATTTTCATGAAAAAAATTATATTATAAAGAATTTCCTTCTTTAAAAATATTTTTTCCAAAATCAGCCAAAAATGGTAATTTTTAAATTTTTTTTAAAATTTTATTCTTTTTTAGTTTAATTGCTCTGAAATCAAATTTAAATCGAAATTCTAAAAACAACGAAAATTTTTTAAAAATTTATTAATTTTGTAAAAAATTTTTACAAAAAAATTCTTTTCGAGAAAAAATTTACAACTTGCAATACTAATATTACAAAAATAATACAAATATTAAAAAAAATATTCCTTGAACGTTAAACAAAAATGTGCAGCATTAAATTTTTGACTTTTAAAAGGAAGCAAAAGACAAAAAAATTTAAAATAAATTTCAAGTGAACAAAAATAAAAATAAATCTTACCTAATTTCTCCGGCGCTGTGAAACAAATTTGATGTGACGATTTGTTTCCACGATATCCAGCTCTCTTCAATGCCAATAATTCACGATCCTCAATGCAGCCAAGTGTAAGAAACCATCCCTCGTCCTTGGGTTTCGGGAATTTCGGACTGTGAATATATTTGGATGTCATTCTACCTAAACGACACATATCAACGACCAAAATATATTCCTACAAAAAAGGCAATGAAATAAAAATTCTTCTAAAAAGGAAAAAAATTTACCATTCCAGCATGAATGTCCAACCAATCATCTTTCGTGCATTGCTTTTCTAGTCGCTGTTGGTAATCCATTTGATCTCCAAAGCATCCACGCACAAATAAATCGACATGGTATGACGGCATATCACATATTACTTTGTAAATTTGTTCAATTTGGGGTTCTTCAAGTTCACCACGTAATGCGGTGGCTAATGCTTCATAATTTCTTCCAACAGCTTCTTTTAAAGTTGGCAAGGTAAGAATTGGATATCTGTGAAATAAGTTATTTTTTTTTAGTAAAGTGACTAAATTTAATTTATTTGACATTTTGCTGCCTTTTGTTTTTTATTTAATTAAAATTTATTTAAATATGTGATTTTTTTATATTTTAAGAATGGATGAAAAGCTTTGAAAAGAATTTTAAAGAAAATTATTTTTTTTTTAATTTTTAACGATTTTTAGATCTATAGATCTTATAATTATAATTATAATTACTTTAATTTTGCACTAAAATAATTTCAAATTTAAAAAAAGGATTTTTCTAGAAATAAAAAAAAATTATTTTAATCAAATAAATTATTTTTTTTTCATATGAATTCTTAAAATTTTAAAATTATTTATTAAAATCAACGAAAGAAAAGAATATTTTTTAATATTTTTAAATAAAAAATTATCAAAAAATTTTTTCCACTTTTCAAAAAAATTAAATTCAAAAGGAAAAATTCAGAAATAATTATTCAAAATACTCACTCCAATTTAATTCGGTCAAACAAATCGGCATTATGTTCCTCGATATGCGGCAAACACATCACCACTGGATCATCCAACCATCTCGCTTGCAAAGTACATTGCATCAACTGTTGAATCCTTAACGTCGTCGCCAACCATCCCTTTTCCGCTGCAATATCAATCATCGCTTGTTGAATCCTAATCGCTTGATCTAACACGGATTTTGTGTCTGTGAGGAAATCTGCATTCGGCAACGGCAAATGTGACATGTGAGCTTGCAGCAAGAGGAAGACCTTCGTATATGGCGAGTCATAAGTCAAGGCATCTGGCTTATAGCGACAATTGCTGCCAAGTTCCTCATTGTACTTGTCTTCGTTATGTCTCACGGGATGCGTGTAAAATTCGTAAGCATCACACATGCACTTCATGACCTCCTCCAACGACATATTATCCCTCAAATTATCCGCAAAATGTCGCATTGTTTGATACGACAAGTAATAATACGAGGAAATGCGACCCATTGACGTTGGATAGAGCGTTCTATTGTCTTCGTCAATTTCCACACAGCCAGCTTGATGCAGCGTATCAATTGTGTCTTCGACCAAATTCATCAGGAAATTGTTCACTTGCTCCGGTTCGACACTTTCGAGGTTGTAATATGTGGGATTTCGCAAAAGTCGTCGGAAGAAGTAAGTCCATGTGAAATAATCCAGTACAGCTTGCTTCGTTTGAACTGTTCCGGCAACAATTTCGGCATTCACGTGATCTGGCAGGACCGCCAATAAACTACTTTCGACCGGGAACGGATCGTAAAGGAATTTTTTGTAAAAATTCTTTTTGACATCATGCACCAAGACACATGCAACTCCTTCGTTGCCGAATTGAGGACGTCCCGCACGACCCATCATCTGGAGAACATCCGTAATTGGCATGTCAACATACCGCTTAAGTTTCCCGTCGTAATATTCCGTTCCTTTGATAACCACCAAGTGCGCGGGTAAATTGACACCCCATGCAAGTGTAGCCGTAGCAATTAAAACTTGAATTTTTCGATTTAAAAAGAGCTCTTCCACCGTTTTTCGATCTCTTTCTTGCAAACCCGCATGATGCAGACCGATTCCGAACGCCAAAGTAAGTTTTAAATTGCTATCCTTAATCCCCACTAAAATTTGTTCCATTTCATTGTCCGGCAAATGCGCAAATTGCTTCGGATTGTCCTCGCCAGCGAGGAATGCGATCAAATCCAAGGCCGTTAATCGGGTTTGTCGTCTGGAAGACACGAAAATGAGTGCGGGCGTGCATGGCGAATATTGTCGAATGGCTTGATACGCAGGACGATTCATCGTAGCCATCCGCGGACAATAATGCTTGCCCGGATAACCACTGATATGCACAGCTAACGGCACCGGACGCACAGAAGGCTTGAAATTGTACAATCCCATGTCTTTGATGCCCAACCAATCCGCTAAATCTCTCGCATTCGCCAGGGCCGTGGATAATCCGACAATTCTTAGTGTTCGTGTCGTGTGAGACGCAATAAAATTCGTACGAGAAACAATAACTTCGAGTACCGGACCTCGATCTTCCCCGAGAAGATGGATTTCGTCAATTACGATTAATGCGACATCTTTTACGTAGTCACGTGTTTGCCAGGAACGACTGATTCCGTCCCATTTTTCGGGAGTTGTGACAATAACAGCTGATTCGCGGATCGCACGAGCATCTGGAGTGACATCGCCCGTCAATTCTACGACACGTTTGCCAAGTCTTTGTTCCAAACGGACTTTCCAGTCGTCAATTCGTTCTTTAACGAGAGCCTTGAGTGGTGCGATGTACACAACTTTAGCCTTGGGGTAATTTTTGAAGACGCGGAACATGGCAACTTCCGCAGCGATGGTCTTTCCACTGCCCGTGGGAGCTCCTAGTAACACATTATTGTCCGTGTGATACAAACAATGGAAGATTTGGGTCTGGATCGGATTGAAATACTCAAAGGTGTAGAGAGATTCGAACATGTGATCGTTCAAAACTGTTTTCGGCAGTGGATGCAAAGGCAGCAATTCGGTGTGGGGCGGATGTAATTCCGGTAAAATGAGATGTTTGAAGGATAAAGCACACACGTTACTACTGCCAAGCCATTGATCGCTATTTGCACGGATGTAATACTGCGGCGGAAGTGGATCTTTTAAGGGAATTGTCATGACAAGCTCTTGCGTTTCCCTTCGAACCACTTGTTTCTTCGTCACCTGGAAATATTCCGAGTGATAAATGAAGTTGCTTTCCGGATCTTCGATCCAAATCCAGAAAGATTGAACGTTTTTGCCGTGCATTCGATCGTTCCACTTGAAATCCGGAGTAATTTGAACGCGAATCTTCAGCACTGTACGCGTAATTGGATGAATTGTCGCCTCAATTTCCAACAAAGGCAGCTCAAAGGCACATCGTGACACAATCGCCCCAAATTTCTGGTTCCTCAACATGTCACCGATCTCGTTAACGGTCATCTCGCGAATTGTTGCGACACTCAGTCTCCTACTTTCGATCTTATCAATCATTTCGTACGAAATTATTGGAAATTGTCTCAATGGCGTCATGAAATCCCACATTTGGTGCTCGAACATTTTGCTGATCATCAGGAGGCGATTCGTTAAAATTGCGTTATTTTGTCGCAAAACTATCGTGAAGAGAGCTCTGACGATCCGAGCGGCATTTTGTGTGATATACAGCAAATCGGAGGCCAGTGAAAAGGATTTGACGAAGCCACGTGATAGAAATGCCTGCATGAGAATGTTGACTTTGCCGTGAATATTTTCGCTGCCACCTTTGATCTGGATGTGACAATATTCGTGCGAAAGATCGTCGAGTTCATCGAGTTCGTCGTCACGTACTTTGAGTTGGTGGAATTCGCTGGCGTTTGCCATCATGTTGAGGATTTCGCCTTCGTTCATCGTTGCATGCAACATTTCGTTGAAAATTTCAACGGTGTCGTATTTGATGTAGAAATGGGAAGCGGTGCGACCTAAATCGGTGATATTTAAATCTCCGGTGCGGATGTTGTAACGAATCATCTTTGCCTTGTCGAGAGCCATTGCTGAGTTGTGAATGAGCTCGCGGCGACGTTTTTCTAATGATGGATCTTCGTAAACGTCGTTGTAGTTGAGGCCATAAACCTAAAATAAAAATAAAAAATTGATAAAATTATTTTATTAAAAAAAAAGCAAGTGAAGCAAAACAACAGTTTGAAAAAAAATAAATTAGCATTTTTTTATTATAAAAAAAATTTTAATTTTTTTTAATTTATTTTTTTTTTTATTTTTTATATAATTTTATTATAATTTTTTTTATATAAATTTTTCAATTTGTGATATTCATTTTGGTTTTTTAAATATTTTTTTTTCAGACCCTTTTAGATTTTGGCAAAAAAATTGGTAAAATAGTAATTTTTTGTAATAATTTTTTAAAATTTTACTTTAATTTTTTTTTCTTCTAAAATTAAAAAAGTTAGGCCGATAAAATAATATTTTAAGTATTAAAAAAAAAATTAGAAATTTTTGAGTAATTTTAGAAGGTTATTTTTCTTCAAAAATTAAAATATTATTCACTAGAACTTTGAATAAGAAAAGAAAAAAAAGTTTTTGAACTGATTTGAACTCAACTGAACTCATTGATAAAAAATTTACAAAAAAAAAAAAATATAATAATTGGCAATGTTCTTAAAAATTAGGAAGTAAGAAACTCTTAGCCTTAGGTATTTATGAAATTATTAAACCAATTTTTAATTTTTAAAAAATTTAATTTAGAAAAATTAAAAAAAATTGCTAAAATACAATAAAAATCATTTTTATCGTGTGATTCCTTCAGTTTTTACCGAATCGTTTTTCTGAATGAATGAATGTTCAAAATTTTTTTTTGTTTTTTTTGATGATTTTTGAAAATTTTTTTAAGATAAAAATTAATTACATCTCAAAATTTTTTACCTAAAATTTCAAGATTTCATATAATTTTTACAAAATTTCTGCTTAAAAATTTAAATTAAAACTGTACTTACTTGCGGATTAATTCTCATTCTGACGTACAAATAAGTGTAACTCAACCACGTGATCGCTTCCTCCACATTACTGATCGTCCCAAGTGCTATTTCTGCATTCAAATTATCACTCAAATAATTCACGAAATTCGACTCAATCGGGAACTGATTCGTCAACAGCGACAAATAGTGATTCAATTTATCGTAAGTCGTCAAAATAATTCCAACGCCACTCGTATCGTATTGCGGTCTTCCAGCACGTCCAAAAATCTGCAAGACATCCAAAATTCCCAAATCCACAAACGAACCATGTTTCGCATCATAAATCTCCGTTCCCCTAATAATTACTGCATGAGCTGGCAAATTCACGCCCCACGCAAGTGTCGCCGTACAAACAAGAACTTTAATCAAACCATCTTGGAAATATTTCTCCACGAGATTTCGATCAGCACGCAGCATTCCCGCATGATGCATCGCCAATCCCGACTGAAACAAATCCTGCAACTGACGATTTCTGCTTTTGGAAATTGCTTTCAAGGCATTTCCGTATTCCGGACTGCTTTCGCACGTAAAAAGTCCCGTGTAACCCTTTTGTTGTGCCATTTCGCGGATAATTGTGGCAGTTCGGGTCGTGGCATTTCTCGCATGCACGAAAACCATCACTTGGTGTCCCTGGCGCAGCATTTCCACGCATTTGTCGAAGCAAATGGTGTCCATGTCCTGCATCTGTTGCAGCGGTTTGATCGTTTTGACGCCGATAAATTGCGTGCTCAGCGGAATTGGACGGAAACGCGAGTCAAAGTAGAAGAGACCGATCATGGGATTAACACCCAAAAATCTCGCAACATCGAGATAATTCGGCAGCGTAGCTGACAATCCGACAATTCGAATCATACTTTGGGAACTTTCGACGAGACGTAGCGTTCGAGCGACAAGTGCTTCCACAACGGGTCCTCGTTCGCCATGCAACAAGTGAACTTCGTCAATAATCAAAAGTTTCACTAAACTCACTAATGCCACGTCACCCGAGCCTTTTCTCGTCACAACATCCCATTTTTCCGGTGTTGTCACCAAAATTTGCGTTGCAGCCATTTCTGCTTTCGTTAATTGCATATCGCCCGTCAATTCGCGCACATTAATTCCCAAGGGAGCGAGTTTCTTGCCAAAATTTGCCGTCATTTCAGCCGCCAGGGCCTTCATTGGAGCAACATATACGATTTTGAAGGCGTCCCGATGAATTACTCCTTGATCCGCATGAGCTCGTATCGTTCGTACAATCGTCAGCATTGCCACATTTGTCTTACCGGCACCCGTTGGAGCGCAAATAAGTAAATTTTCGTTAGAATGATACGCTGTTGGATACACCACAGTTTGAATTCTGTTCAATTCCTTCGTTCCTTTGAACGCAATCTGCCCGATTTCATCAAGTTGGGATATTTTGACGCGAATATCGCCGACATTCAGTGGTGGCGGGTCATTGGCGGGGATGCGGACCTCTTCATACATCCGGGTGTCATGTCTTTCGGCATTTTCGGGTAATGTAACTTTTCCGCCGGCCAGGAAACCAATGTGAGCTTTTGCATTCGCGTACGAGTCGTAGACATGCGGGTATCGCGTGCCACTGGAAGACGTCGATTTGGTTTTTGGTTGCAAAATGGGCTTATTAACGAGAGTGTTCAAGTAGGATTTTTGCAAATTAAGTCGTAATTGTGCGGGATTTAGTTCATTTGAGCGATCATCGTCACCGCCATTCTCCAATTTTTTCACTTTTTTCTCCTCCTTTCGGATTTGCTTCAAAACTTTCTTTTCTTTGTCCGTATGAACAACTGCCGGAATGAGATATGAAGGCGCATGTGGTTGAATGCCCACCTTGGAACGTTCCTTTGCCATTACAAGTTGATTTTTGTCGTGCGCATCCAGATTTTGTACGATTTTTCGACGATTGTTTAGAATATCTTGAATTTCCTCGAATTTGTCGAAGCCCATCATGTCGAAAAGTTCTCCTTGCAACTCTTCATTCGATTTTGGTGACTTGATTAAACTAATAAGAGCTGAAAGCAGATCTGGATTGATGTGTTTTGCCAGCCAAGCGGGTGAAAGTTTCTCAATTGTGGCAGGTTTTGTTGGTTGCACCTGTTTTTTCGGTTTCGCAGCTTTGCTATCGAATTTCATCGTGAATTCCTGTGCGACAAGTGACTGCGCTCCGATGGGAACTGGCGTTAAATCTTGCAAAAATGAGGCGTCTTGGTCCACAGGACGCGGTAACGTGATTTCAAACGGAATTTTGAAACTTTTTCCAGGAACTCCACTTTGAGCGGTCTCTTCTTCGAATAATTTGGCACGAACTTTTTCATTTACATCATCACTCGCTTCATAAACTACTTTGCAAATTTTATTCGCTAGTTGATTGCTGAAGGGACCGAATATTTTCTTCATCTCACTCAAGTGTTTCAATAAAACGAGCTTTTGGTCCAGAAATAAGCGAAGAAGGAACACAGCGGCATCATCAATTACTTCCGTTGACTCTTCGGAACCCACAATTTCCTTAGATAAGTTCCATAATTCCTGCATTCTGGGCTCCAGACTCGCAAATTTTTCGGGAATTGTTTCATTTTTCATCAGTAACTTCAAATTTTTCCATGACATTCCCCTAAAAAGATAAAAAAAATATTTTTGTGAAATTTGATGAACAACCGGCTTTTTGTTTACATACTTTTTGCTTTGATTCGCTCTTGCCATTTGTAATTTTCGTTTTTCTTCGGTCCGGAAGGCCAAATCTCGCTCAGCATCCAAGTCGGTGAAGCTTCGCATCGTCCGGGTGAGTCTCGGTCGCTCCGACATCGTGAATGCAGTGGATTTTAATCACTTTTTCCACAAATTTTCCTTAATTTTTGGGAAGAAATTGTATCGTGGCAACCTTTGACAACTTTTTTTTACTGATTTTGGAGTTTTGTTCCCACTAAAAATTATTTTCTCCAAAAAACTCAATAGCTAAAGTGGTATTTGGTTGACTTTTTGTATAAATTTAAGGCTTTAAGAGCCTAAATTCTATTAAATAAGGTTGCGAAATGATTCTCGCTTAAAAATCTTATCAACCAAACGCAGTGGCGTAGATATTCCTGTTTCCCCTCTTCAAATACGCCACTGAACCCACGGTAAAATGGGCACTGAGAATAGGCCTTTTGCAAAATCATATGTTTTAACAGCTGATTTTTGTTTACAACCAAAACAAACAGTTCGCGGACAAACGTTTTACTAAAAATCAATCAAAATTAATTGAATTTACAGCAATTAAAGCAAAATGAACGATCCCAATAAGCGAATTAACATCGACAAGAGTACAGTAAGTGTTGATTTCATGAAAATATTTTAAAATTTTCCACTTTTTCAACATATTTCTAATTTTTTTTATTTCAGCTGCTCAGTTTAAAAGCCGAACTACTCCGAAAACAAGCAGAAGCGAGCCAATCAAGGAAAAACTTGAACAACTTTGTCCCCAAAAAAGCCGTCAAGCCACCAAAAGAGAGTAAAAGTAAGTCTAAAGAGGAAAAAAGGAAAGAAATTGAGCTAGAAGACCATGCACAACTGGCGCGATCGAAAAAAATATTAGAACAAAAAGCGAAATATTACGAAAAAATGGTCAAAGCTGGCGGAAGTTCAACTAGCGACGAAACTAACCTTGTCATGTTCAGTAAAAAGCAACAAGAACCTCGAATACCTTCAGAATCTGAGTCATCTGACGACGATAACGATAAACCGAACATTTTTGATGAGAGCTCGTACCCAGAAGAGGATTGGTAAATTTTTAAATAAATTTATTTTTAAGTTTTTTATTTAACTTTAAATTTTTTCACAGGGTCGAATACACAGATTGTCTTGGTCGCACCCGAAAATGCCTTAAAAAGGACTTAGCTGACTTCCAAAAACGCGACGAAGCACTGTCAAAAGTCGTCGCGGCACGAAATCAAGAACAAACGAGCGTCTTACAGCAATTCGTGAAGCAAAAAGAACAAAGCGACGACAATTGCGAGGATACTTCGAAGGAAATTGAAAAAATTCTTCATGTTCCGCAGCCAGACGACATCGGCGAACGATTTATCGAGCAACGGAAACAATGGGAGAAACAGGAAGCAGAAAATATGCAAAAGGAATTTGTGCACTATCAAGATGTGCTGTTCGACGGTAAGTTAAAAGCTCATCTCATGTTCGTAATTCATAAAAAAAATCGCATGAAAAATACATTAACCTAGTTACTGTTTTGTTTAACGATAGTAAACGGCAGTATGCACTTCCGATGTACTATTTTATTAATAAAATTCGTCAAATTGCTTCTCATAAAATTTTCATACATTGTAATGCAAGGTCATGGACTTGCTGTGTGTTTGTTACTACAAAATTATGACCGAGAGCAGGGAAAAGTTGTCACGTTAATTGAACAATGTCAGCAAAATTTTTGAATTGCGAGCGTAAATTGAGTGAATAAAACGTGAAATTAACGGAAATAACGTGTAGTAAAGTTATGAAAGTTTGACGTGTGGCATAAAATTATCGAATTTAGCATTGTTCAACGAAAATGAGATAAAGTTGAATATTTTTGAAAAATTTTATGCGAATTCAAAATTTAAGGTAATTAATTTAATCGACATAAATAAGTAACTGAAATTTGATTTTAAAATTTTTGAACCTCAATTAATTTAAAAATCAAAAATTCATTGAAGCAAGTTAAAAAAGGCAAAAATTATGAAAAATTGTTGTTTTTGGGCTTTTCTCGTATCTATTTTTAAAGAAAAATTTAATTTATTTTTTTTGTTTCAGGTAATTTTTTTAGTTTTTTTCAAAAACATTTTTTTTATTTTCTTTTTTTTTTTTTGAAAAATTTTAAATTTATTTATATTTCTTATTTTTATTAAATTTGTATAAATTCCATCATTTTAAATTTTAAATTAATATTTTAAATTTATGAAAATTTTTTTAAAAACTAAAAAAATAAAATTTTTAGCAAAATAAAACACAAAAATTTGAGAAATTGTAAAAAATTTAATTTGTGAAAATTTGCAAAAAGTGAAAAAAGGCTGAATTCGTGTTATTATTTTTTTAAAAAAATTATTCCAAAAAATTTTTTGGTACAAAAATATCAAAATAATTTTGGAACGTCTAATCAAAAAGCAAATTACGCGATTTTATTTTAAAATAAAAATTAACAGATTATTTGATGCTAATTGCCTACTTTGCAAATCCAAAAATGCAATTTACTACGTGATTTATTACCTCAAATTCTTTCAATTAAAGTTTCCGGTGTACTTTGTCTCGACCTACAATTGAATGGCAATTGAAATGATTTATGAATTTATGCTAAGGTGAAACAATTTAGCAGTTACACGTGTTGCAGTCTCATAAAACGTTAATATTTTCCGCAGTACTTTTTGAAATTTTCTGCCGTTCTAAACAAAAGACCTTCAAGCTTGGCAACCGCTCTAAAGTCTAAACTATTCTCATTATTATATTATTACTATAGTTACGACTTTTCCTTTGCAAATGTCTCACTTTTGCTCACCCTCAAGCGAAAAACGAGAATTTTATGCAGAAAATGAAGAAAAGGATACAATTTTATTGTTATTATTTTATCAAAAAATTCTTTCGTCTAATGCGACACTACGTTAGGTAGTTGGAGATAAACCATAATGTGTGTCTTTTCTCCACATTCTCAAATACAAAATGAGTTTGTGGTGTTATTTTGCGACAGAAGAATAGCTATTACGTTGCCTGCTTTTCACAAACAGACACGCACACAGTGAGAGGCACATATGTAACTATGATTGTATAATGAAATATAAACATCATAATGATTATTGTCCCTCTACAATGGGACACAATAATAAGTTTTTCATTCATTTACTGTGTTGTCGTCGTTTCTTTCTCTATTTTAGAAATGTCCATTATAAAGAAATTATGTCTCGCTACCAAAAATTATCCGCGAGACGCCATGAAAAATTTCAAAACTCGAAATTAATTAAATGTTTTTTTTTAAATTTTGTTTTCAACTAAAAAAATTATTGTCATACAAAAACCTTTTTTTGTTCAACTCTAAAAATCATCAAAAATCAATTTTTATGGCAACTTTTTAGATTCTACACTTTACAAAAATTTTTTAATTGATTTTAACCGTCTTTTATATTTTATTATTTTATCGAATTTTAAAGAAAAATGCTTATTTTGGTAATTTTTTGTTCAGAAAATTATTCAATTTTGTGAAATTTTTAATTTTTGAAATTTGATTCTTTAAGATTTTACGAAAAAAAAAATTCAAAATAATTATTGAAAAAAACTTGTTTTTGTTGTTTTTTAAAAAGTTTTGAAATTAGCTATTCAATGTAATTTTTATTTTAATAATTTTTTGAAAATCATAAAAATTTAGATTTTTTTCAAATTACGAAATTTCGAGAAAAATTTAAAAATATTGAAAAATAAAAATTTTTTGATCGCCAAAGTTTCAAATTTTTCATGTCTCGCATGTGTCTCGTAGATACAATTGCGAGACATTAATTTTTTATACTGTTATAAAAACCACAGTAATTCACGAAAAAACTTTCCACGAGTCCTTGTTTACTCGTAGCTCTTCGACTTTTGCTGGAGCACTGTTCTTGCACCGCATGAAATTGCAATAAATATGTTGTCCTATGACACTACCAGAGAAATTTTTATACATTTTTTGTCGTTGTTGTTGTTTAGTTGTGACTTTGCTCTGGTAAACACACCAGTAATAAATTTTTGTTGGCTCACTTCAAAAGGTTTGGCATTTTGGCTTATGGTTACATTTTCAAAAAATTTCCTATTCATTCACAGCAACTAGTACAATCTATTTAAATATACACTGTCTGAGGTTTTAATAACTGTTTCATAAATAAATTGTGGCTTTTTTTGTGTAACTATTATAAAATTACGCTACGAGAGAATGTGATAAATTTATCATTCTGCAAAAGTCGTCTATCTGGTTTGTTTTCTAGTTTTGATGATACTTTTTTGTTGATTTTTAGCTGTTTTCGTAACATATTCATTATGTTATTTTATATTGTGCAAGAACAACGATTTTGCCCGGAGAACATTAATTTTACGAGTGCAGTAAGCTGCTGCTTGGAGTCTAACATTACGGTTTATGGATTAGAGTTTTAATTTGATTCTCGTTTAATTTTCTTTTGAAACTGTTGCTTGGCGTTATTTATGTTTTCGGTTGGTGTCGTAATGAATGGACTTTATGATGATTGTAAGTTTTAATGTAGTTGAGATAATGTGCTCTAAGAAGTTGTGATGAAGTTTAAATTAATTTTCTTCTTAAGCTTTTTGTTGAAAAATAAATGTTTTTGAGCATAAAATAAATTATTTTCGTTGCTTAAGGCAGTTCAAATTTTTATCCCAAATTTTTTATGATAAGAAATTGTTTTAAAATAATTACTTTTTTAAAAAATTTATACCATTTTTGACCGTTTATCAATTTTTTTCTTGATTTTAAGTTATCCAAATTGTTAATTGTTAATTAAATTTAAGCACAAATCGACAACAAAAAAAAATATTTTGTGAAAAAGACCAAAAATTTTAAATTAAAGTATAACAAAAAAATGATAAACGAAATAAAATATTTAAAATATGTTTAAAAAGAATTTTCATCTTCGAAACTTACCATTTTTTCAAAATATTCTCAAAAATAAAACTTCACAAAAATCTCTTCTTTCTATAATATTCGGTTCTTTCGAAACTGGCATTTATTGAGTTTATCATTTTTATATCTTAAAGTTTACTTAGGGGAAATTTCTGTATTTTCTTTCATCATTTTGGGCAATTTGCAGTTATTCATATATTCAGTATAGTAATAATGGATTTTTTATTATTTATTTTCTAACAATATGTTTTAGGACCTAGAGATACAGATAATATTAATTTAATTTAGAGATAACTTAAAATTAATACATATGACGACCCTAGCATCTATAAAAAGTGTCTTCAATTTATCTGTTTCACAATAATTTTTTTTATCTTTTTTATATTTTATTTATTATTAGCTACCACTACAGTTCATTTTTATTAACTATCTATGGTTTGTGTGTGTGTTCAATGTTGTAATATGTATTTTATTATTGATGCCAATTAATTTAACTTTTTTGTATTTATTTTTTTATAAGTAGAAAGGAAATTCTACAAAATTTTTTTTATTGTTTAACATTTACATCAACTCCTAAGCAAAGATTATTTTTTTAGAGTTTGTTGATATTTATTTGGCGACTTTCATACAAATTTGGCCATTCATTTACTTTACTGGAACAATTATATTTTGTTGTGTATTATAATTAAATTTTAAATGAAAAATGCTAAAATTGCTTTTATTCAGTTTTACACAATTATTGAATAAAAATTACAATATGCAAGTTTTTTTTTATATTATTACAATAAAAATAATAATAAAATTTATAATTTTTCATCATCATATATTTTTTCATTTTATATTAAAATTACGATCACAAATTTGACTTTATTGTTGTCTACAACAATACGCTTAAATAAATTATCGTGAAATCAATGTGTTGTTTTTATGGTGAAAAACAAGTGTTTTTAACACTTTTTTGAATCTCATGTATTTATTTAATAAATTAATTATATTTTTTTGTATTTCATTTTGACAGAAAATGTACCAAAAAAAGGTTTTTAAAACCGAATAAATTAATGAGAGTCCCCAACATTTTTGCGGTTTTTTTTAATCTGCAAACACACTCAATATTATATGTGATGTAACATAATTCGTGTCACGAAAAAAAAAAATTTTAACAATAATTAGGATTTTTCACGTGTTGTAATTTTGTGGGTGACTCTTCGTGTGTCAAGTGAAAATAAATTATATTTGCGGTCTGGAGTGCAAAACAAGTATATATGGTAGCGAGGAACACATGCATTTGTCAAAAAAAAAATTTAAGTCCTTCCGGTTGTGCTTTGTCGCAGTGCCCATAAATTAACTCCCAGCAAGATAAGTGCCAATGATAACACGTTTGAACTCGCACCGCTATTGCTGCCCATCACGGTTCGCGGTGTCGTGTGATTGAGTGCCTCGGTCGCAGGTGCGAGCGTTATTTGCATAATCTCTTTCGCCTTGCCGCCGCCACCGTAGTTATTGTTTGCATGTTTGACGGTATATTGACGTTGTCGCTCTCCAGAATAATTACTGGGGTCACCCATGCCCGAGGCTTCGTCCAAATCCTCGTCGTCTGTGGGAGGACTTTGGAGAATCACCTTTTTTCGTTCCTTTTCTTGTTTGTCTTTGGCCTTTTGTTCGCGTCGTGTGACATCTGCCTTCTTCCAATTGCACAAATTCGAGTTGCAGTAAGAGTAAATGACGCCGTTAGCCATCTTGGTGTCGTTCAATGTGCGAGTTTCGCATGTTCGGATTACTCGGCGACCTACAAAGAGAGAGAGAAAAGGTGGAGAGAAATTAGAAATTGAGGAAATTTATTGATACCAGAGGAATTCAATGTCGTGTGTCATCGAAATTGACTCCTTAAATTGAGTTAATGAACTAGAAAACCTTTATCAATTATTCCCTTTATCGTTATTTATTTTATGTATCGATTCACTCAACTAAAAGCAAAACTTTTCCTTGGAGGCATTTGCATACATGTAGTCGTTGCATATTTAGCCTCCTATGAGATGCGGGAACTTGAAAAAATTTCAATTTATTCAGTTTTTTGTACGGTTTTAATTTTTTTGAAATACTTTTTTCATACAAAATGACAAAATTTTAATAATTTTTGAGAGTTTTCAAAATATTATTAGTGTGTTGGACATTTAAAATTGATTGATTAAAATTAATTGAATAAAGTTAAAAATTAAATAAAGTTAGTAGAAATAAAAATTTTATAAAAAATAATCGTCGTAAAAATCTGAAAATTATAATTTCAGTAATTTGATGCAAAATATTTTTGGATAAAAAAATTCATGTTAAAATACAATTTTCAATACAAAAATTACTAAAAATTATATTTTTTTTAAATTTCTTGAAAAATTATGAAAATAGACCAAAAACTGTAATTGATGAAATTTTTAACTTTTTTGTTTAATTTTTGCCATTGCACTTTCGAACTTTCAAAAAGATCAATTTTTGATATTACTAAAATTAATTTTCAATAAGTCACAATTGTTAGGTTTTAATTTTCAAAATTTTCAATTTTAATGGAAATTTTACGAAATTTTGAATTTTTCAATTAATAAAATAATTAAAATTTTAATAAATAAAAATTTTTCTACATGTAAAAGTATGAGAGTCTTATTTAAGAACTGAAAATAAAAAATTTGAAATTCATATAAAATGAATAAATTGAAATTTCTTATTTTTCCCGCATCTTCCTCTGTTTGTTAAACTGATTATAAAATTTATATGTTGATTTTCGACGTTAGAACAAGGACAAACTTGTTTGTGTATTTTAATGAAAGAGCAAAATACATAAAAGGATTCAATATCACAGACAGAAGCAAATCCAGGAGAACAAAGCACATGACAAAATTAATTTTGTCTCAGCTTGAAGGATCGTACATCTCAAAAAGTCTGGAATACGAAAATTTTTCTACTTTCTCAATGCAATCCGAGCACAAATTGTCCCAAATTAGAGCAGAGACACATTAGCATAAGCAACGAGTCTTGTTTTCAGTCACTTTATTAGCTTCTACATGACACACATGTCTCTCGTTCTCTCTCTCTCTCGTTCTAAGCCAATTTAGCTTGTTATCATTTTTGAAATACTTTGTATGTATCTACAATGTTTTAGCTGAAAATTTAATATCACTCTGCTATTTTGTCGTCTTATCATGTGAATGTGTCTATTTTCCCTACTCCCAACCCCCCACAAAACAGAAACAAGCAGCATATGTCGCTGATATTTCACAATGGCTTGTCATTATTCTGCGATGCTTCAAAACAAGCGTTTCACACTTGTGCGTATATTTGCGCGAATTTCCACGTTGACATGCTAATTTTCATGTAAAAAGACATTAATTAAAGTTTCTGGGAGCTCCCGATGAAAACTTTCGATAAACACATATTTCACATATAATTGCACGAGAAACTTTTCTCGCCAAAGACTTTATTTATTTACTTTTGAAAGAAACAAATAAAACTACTAACGCAACAAATTTAGTTTCGTCTTCGTTTCACGTAGGATTGAGACAATTTAAACTTTTTTTTATCGCATTTTAAAATGTATTTTCAAAAAATTCGATTATTTACTGGTATGTCTGTCCGTCCTTCCGAGTGTCGTGGTATCATTAGAATGAGTGAGATTCGAGCGAAATTTGATTCAAGTTCCAAACTTTTGGAAATTTTCAATAATTTTCCGAATGGAAGCCGCAACTAATTAAAAACTTGGAAAATTCATGGAAAACTCGGAAAAATCTTGTAAAATCGGATTTTATTATAAAAAAATTATTATCTTAAATAATAAAAAATACATTAAAATGCAGTTAAGCTATTCAGTTTCAATACTTTTAATTCTCGTTTTTTTTTTTAAACAAACGACTGTTGGCTATTTTAGTGATTATAGCTTGGCAGCAAAAAAAAGTAGAGAAAGAGAGTTTATTAGATCAATTTTTAACTTTATCCTTTTGGATTTTTGTGCTTGAATAAACATTTCGAAGCAATCGCCGTCGTACCTTACACGATAAACTCAATTATATTAATTGTGGCAGCTCAGCAATAATTTCAAACTTTGCCGTTCAATACCAATCGTCGGTAACGTTCTCTTTTCACCTCGCCACTTTTATCGGAGGAGTTAACGATGTTTTTTGATTGACGATGCGAACCGTATATTCTTGTGGCTCGCTGCGAAAAGAGGAACTTTTCGAAATTAAATGTCACGATAAATCAAATATTTCAGTTAAATAAAATCACACGCAAAACTTTTTGACAATTAACATCTGTTAAAATCATCATTGGAGCCTTCCCTCACCGCAAGAACATTTTCAGACACGATTTTTGTTGGTTAAAAAGTTTTATTTAAAAAAAAATGAAGTGAAAACAAAAAATATCAACCGATAATAATAAAATCATCGTGAAAACGGTAGAAATTCAGTGCATTGTTGAAAATGTCTGTTGAAATAATTTTAATTGAGGTACATAGACTAAAGTTCCGTGAAAATATAATAATTTTTATTTTTTTCTCTTTTATTTTTCCCATTTTACCATTCAACCTCAGCCATAAATTTTATAAATTATTTTTTTTCTGTACGAGAGAGTTTTCAATGAAAATCTAATGAAAACCAAACAATTACATTAAGACAGAAGTTTTTTCCTTCACACAGTACTTTTCTTAAATATGTACAAGGAAAATAGTTTTTCCGAAAGGTGAAAGCAAGCAATAGTTAAGAAAAAGTTTTCCGCAGTTTGTTTGTTTTTTAGAAGTTAAATATTACCTGGCATTTAATAATTTACACTACTGACGGCTTGATATCATTTTGGTTACTTTTTAAGACATTTTTTCTCAAACATTTAGCAAGTGCCAAGCAAGTTTGTTTGCTTTTCAATTCACTTTTATATTTTACAAAAAAAAACATTTGGTGATGAAATTTCTTTAGGCTGTTTTCAAAAAAAATTCTTCCATGCAATTTTTCTTTTAAGAAAATGAAGAGAAGATTGTAATAATAATTATTATTAAATTTTTCTTCTTAGACATTTTAAATGCAATTACAGTTTGTGCTCAAAAGATGTTCTTTTGATGCAATTTTCAATGGAAATGCAATTAAAAGTGTCTCCTTTGTGGTTTTATCTTTAAATATTAGATTTAGAGAAAAAAATTGAATTAAAACAAATAGATAAAGATAAAATTCTTTTGATGTGCTAAAACTTTGATAGACCTTGAACAACAATTTTTAGTTAGGTCATGGTTAGTTTTGTGTCTGAAAAATATTTTTCTTTCTTATTTTCAACAAATTAAATTGAAAAAAAAATTGCTTGAACCTTCATTTTTTTCATAATTTATCCTTCAACGGTAAACATCCTAATAATTTTCTTCTAAATTATATCAGAAGATAAAAAACTGGAATCATCCAATTAACTTTCAATTCTCCGTAGTCTAAACACTCGGAACCATCAATCTACATAAAATAATTCTGTATACAAAAAAAAATTACATTTTAAACTTCTACTTCGATCTAGACATCGATTGATGAAAATTGATTGTTTTAGGTTATCACGATACCCTTTTCTACGTATTCTTATTTATATTTTTTTTTTGCTGTGTAATTCTCCGCGTTCTATTAATTCCAATATATATCTAATTTACGGTAATTAGATGCGTCATGTGCATTTTCATGATGCTTGCACAAAATTCTGCCGCAGTAATGCATATGTAAAAAAAAAAAATAAATAAACAGTGCAGTTAGTTGGAATGACATTTGAAAAATCAAAGTGAGAAAGTTTAATTTAACTGATTGGCAGTGTCTGGCAGGCGCGACTAAGTAGAATAAAGAGATAAATACAAAATGCACCACAATGATTGTTTTCGGGAACAAAATGATGGAAAAATTAATAACAAAATTTATTGAAGTGGCAGCAGCAGCACTGAACCCATTGAGTGGAATGATGAAAAATATTGAAATTGGCACGCAATCGCGTGCATTTTTCATTAATTTTATTTTGTGTGATGGAACGTTGGTGATATCATGGTCAGGGACGAAAAAAAAAGTTTAAATAAAATTTTGAGCTGTTTTATTAAATTTGATATTTAATGAGTTCTTTGAGCTTAATTTGAGCTTAACTTCGAAACTTAAACAAAAAAATATTTCAATAATATTTTTTAAAAAAATCTTTCCAAAAAATATTAGACTTTAGGTACCTAGATTAAAAGTTTTTATAAATTGTTCAAATTAATTTTTTATATTTTTATTTATTTTTGAATTTTAATTAACTTTTGTATCACGTTTTAAATTAAATGAAGCTCTAAAACGTTTTTTTTTTATAGGTGCCAAATTTTCATTATATTTAATATAAATTCAGTTGAAATTCAGAATTTTTTATCACAATTTTTTTTTTATAATTTTCAATCATTTTTAATGAAATAATATAAAAATTTATCAGTTTGCGAATTTTTACCCTAAAATATTTTTTTTCTGTTTCTCAAAAATTTTTTAAATTTTCTATGAAAAAATTAAAAGGATTAAAATTAAAATATTTTATATTTTTTATCGAATTTTAATTTTTTTTAAAATATTTTTGAATTATTTCAGAAAATTGAAAGTCATTTTTCATTATTTTTTTAAATTAAAGACTAAATCTTTATTTGTTAATTTTGTTTTCAATTTCATTCAATATTTTTAAAATATTACGAAATAAACATTACTTTTAGTTTTCTCGTCCCTGCGCATTGCCGATAATAGTGATGAGATAGCCAATTGTTTATGCATTTTGAGAGAGAGTGTGAATCGCAAATGACAAAACCAATCGCACAGCCATAAATTACTTACCTTCTATTTCGAGGGAACATCCGAAATAGTTGGGTGGACATTCCCTAATAAATTTGGGATGCGGTGTCGCTTCGTTGCTATTTTCGAATTCGTCACAACTTGATGGAATTGATGTGTTCTTGCTGTTCTGGCTTGTGAATGGTTCATCGGCCCCATTTCCACAGACGTAACAACTGTGCGCTGATGAATATGTAATAACTGCAAAAAAGAAAAGATAAAAAAATAAAAAATTGAGTTTTTTTTATTGCTGCTCACATGATAGTTTTGTCACTATTTTTCATTTTTTTTACACACACACACACACGATTCGTAAATGAATAGAATGGTGAAAATTTTATGCACACAAAAAAAATGAAAAATGTTGCTATTGTGCCTTTTACGGTTCTAATATAAATGTTTTGTGTGTAGTTTTCTAAAGTATAACATTGTGTCACATGCAGAAAAATGATACATTATTGCTGAAAGACGACACTGGCACGTGTGTCATGAGCTTTTGATAAATTGTTTATTTGCCTTTTTTTACATATTTTCGTTCTGTGGAACGAAAAAAATTTACACCTTTGCATTTTCTTTTCGACATGATCTGCTTTAGTTTTTTTTTCGTTGGAAATGTCGAATAATTAATTTACTCGGATTTAGAACAATGCTCGGTTGTTATAGTAAAGAAGAAAATGAAAAACAGTTCAACAAGAGAAAGAAAATAATGTTCCCTCGGGGTGGCACACAATGTTGTTTTTTTTTCACAAACAATAAATTAGGCTTTATGACGTAGTTTAAAATCACTTAAAAGGTTATTTTTCTTTTCTTTTCTTGCAGAGGCTCGAGAACATGGCGTTGGATATTACGCGTTTTCCAATGACGAAGAGGAACGTCAGAAGCAACAAAAAGAGCTGGAAAAAATTCGCAAAGCAACGTTAGCTGCGCAAAAACAAAAGGAAGAACTCCGCAAGCAGCGTGACAAAATGATCGCGGATCGAGTGAAGGCAGCAAAGGCCAGAATTCGAGCGAGAAAGGGTCTTCCACCGGAAGAGGAGGAACCAGAAGAGCCGGAAAAGACCGATTTGTATGACACATCCGAGGAACAAAAACGAAAAGAAGCTGAGGAAGAACAAGCGAAACAACGAAAAATCGAAGAACAACTGAGAGAAGCAGAACGTCGCAAACACGTACGACCATGGGATAAATTAAAGGAACCAGATGCTGATGACGAATGGCGACCACGATCAGAACGAATTCCCGTCTCACAAGAAGTTTGGAACGAACAACAACGCGAAAAAAGAAATCCTGAATTTGCTCCGCCGAAAAATCTGGAAAAACCTCGCAAAGAAGAGTCGAAAAAGCGCAAAAAATACGATTATTCGTATCAACCGGAAAAGCCACAAGATGAACCAACAGAAGACAATTTCTATGAAGATCGCACCGGAAGTCTTTTCTTCACGACAAAAAAACAAGAATTCAAACGAAAAAATTACGCTGAAAGTTCATCAAGTTCCAAACCCGAAAAATTCGATCCCGTTCCAATTAAAAATGAGCTCAGCAGTGACGACGAAGAAGAAGAAGAAGACCATCGAAATTTGGGAGCTGCTGTTCCTCCACCACCTTCATGGGATTATTACACAGCTGACGCTAAACGACCGAAAAAGGGTCCAACTGAGAAGCCGGATTGGGAAAAATCAATCGAAGCTGGATTAAAGTACCTTCGTGAGCAATCGGACAAGTCACAAGTCACGACGAAGAACAAATGGACAGCAAACGCCGACTACTGAAGAGGAAACAAATTGTTAAATTAAATGAAAATAAAGATTTTTCTTAATTAAGAAAGTTGTTGAAGAACTTTAAATTAACACACCGCAATGATGAGTTCTAATTTTTTCGACAAACGATTGTAACTTTTTTTTTCTTGGTTCGTTGCATCGCCAGCTAAAATAACTCCGCGTACAAAGTAAAAATAATATTTATTGGATAAACATACATTGATCTTCCATATATCTTCATTTCGGCTTCTTCCCATATAATAAACTCTAATAATAACAATAAAAGAAATCTAAACAAACGCGGGCCCATGATACGAATGCATAACACAAACAATCCGAGTCTGGTACAGCTCGTTGCATCCACGAGAAAGTGTAAACATCGTTTAGATATCAAATTACGACTTCTAATTGATTTATCGTACTACTTGGTGCAAAAGAAAGTACACTTTCTTGTAATGCGTCTCTTGGAATGGGAATAATTGATGAAGATGAGTTGTTGTCGTTGCTTTTGTAACCTTCAAACACACAAATTTCATACAAACTCAAAACGTATTAGAATTTGTTGTTGTTTATTTTAATGGTTTTGTACAAAAAAAGGACCAAATGTTAAATTGTTGTAAAAGGGTTCCATTTCATACGCCTCTCATTTATTTTTAATTTTATTAATTTTTGACTATTCACTTCCCTTTCTATTCAGTTAAATGTGTATGTGTGCACAAAAGACCTTTAAATTAACGTCCATTCATCGAAAAAACAGTAATTTAATAAAAGCGCATCATTAGCTAATGGCTCTTCAATTTTTCGGGAATGGGCAGTAATGAAATAGTTTTTTGAATGCATTTTACTAGTTTTGATCAAAAAAAAACTTTTATTTGGCATTTTTGTCTATCAGATATTTTTCGTAGTGAAAATTGTATTTTCTATGAATTTTATTCGATAAAAATATTTTCAAGCTTAAAAACCCACAACAAGACATTCAAGAAAATTTTCGGAATTGAAAAAATAAAAAAAATATTTAAAAAAAAATTATTTTTTTAATTAAGATAAATCTTTTTTCAAAAAAAATTTTTTCACAAGTCAATTTTTTGATCAATTTTAGCCTAAAATTGAATAAATATTTATTCTAAAGCTGATTTCTGTTCATTCGGGTCGATTTTTAAAGATACAAAAAAATCAGCGTTTTTGAGGTTTTAACGCTGATTTTTTTTAAAGCAATTTTTAATCAGTTTCAAGCCTAAAATTGCATAAATATTCATTCTAAAGATGACTTTTGTTCATATTGGGTCGATTTACAAACGATAAATTATTTTTAAAATGAAATAAAATGCGCTTAATAACACAACCAACAGATACTAAAAAAAGAAAAATCACTCATGTTCTTTATTTATTTAACGAATTTTAAAATTTAATTCAATAAATAAATATAAATACAAATAAAAAACGATTGAGAAGAGTAATACTGCACTTTTCGTGATTGACCAGACCTTCATTCACAGAAAAAAAAACGACAAATATTTGTCGTTTGTCAAATTAAATGAGATTTTTTGTTCTGATATTCCCCCTTTAACTGCCGCGTAATTAAATATACTTGATTTCTTCTAAAGATAATAGTCACACGCAACTGCATTTATATGACCTTCGCATTAACGACTATCCAAAAAATCTCGACATTTATTGCCGACTCGTAATTTATTTATGACACAACAAGAGATTTTGTCGTGGCAGCTATGAATTAACCATCTAACTTTAAAAGCATCTGTGTTCTGGTGCCAAGTAAGTAAATGCACATTTACACACACGGAGCCATTGAAACTGCATGATTTACGCGAAGAGGACAACCAGGACATTTATTATATAATTTACGGCTCTAATAAAAGCGGATTATAAACAGATTTTTGGTTTGAATGTCTGTTAAACACGAGATATGCCATCGTCGTCGTACAATAATGAAGAAAAAAAACTAGGGCACTATCAGTAAATCCTATTTCCTCTAAAAATCCGTTATACGACGATATGGGATTTCCGAATATATAAATTTGTTTCCATGTTCTGTTCAATTATTTGCGATGCAAATGTCATGCTTTGTAAGTAATGCTCCGAGCTCTGTCTGGTGCCATTCATCATACTTCAGTTTTTGGAAATTAGGTCAACCAAATATGTACAAAAATTTATTATTCATAAACTTCAGAGTGTTTTCATCGTAGAACACTGTCGTACGAACAAAACTATTGTAGCTGCAATCCGAAAAAAAAACTATACAAGAGAGAGAGACAAAATTACCTTAATTTAATTCCATCCTTATGCTTGGAAGCACGAACACATTTATCATCATCCTCATACAACTTTTTTTTTTGCTCCGTACATGCATCATATTAAATATTAAATTAAAAGCGCTGGATTTTTTCCCACTTGTACACAAGACACACTTTGTATATTTTTTTTCGAGTGTTAATGAATTTAGTGCCCATCCTTCTCGCTCTTTTGTACCATAACAAGAGTCCCGCCTTTTGCCGAAATTTGTATGGAAAAATTTAACAACAACAACGCTTGAAACAATGGGATGGTGTGATAATAATGATAATAAAAAGTGATGACCGACTAACAAAAGTGTTTTTCAAATTTAATTAAACCCTGACCGTCGTCACTTTTGAAGAGTTATCAGATTCGAGCGTTCTTTGTTATGTTTCCTTTCCTTTTATTTTTATTCAATTTGCGGTTTTGATGGTGCTTTACTAAAAATATTAGTTAAAGTATTTATTAAGAATATTTTTTATTAGTAAGTAAAATTTATTGGAATTTTGACAACCTACTGATAATTTTTAATCAAAATATTATATTTTCCTATATTTTAATTAAAAAATCAAATATTATATTTATTTTGATCTTAAAATTTTAGAAAATATTAAATTTAAAGTTTGATGATAATCACCAGGGACGAAAAAATTAATTAAATAATTTTACAGAGCTTGAATTCAATTGAGTTAAATATATCAGAAAAATTATTAATTTTTAACATATATATTTAAAAATAATTTTTAAAAAATCATTTTCAATTAGCTATTTTTTATTTTTTTTTTTTTTTGAATTTATTCAAAATTTAGTAAAATTATAGACAATTCGAATCATTTTACTAAGATCAAAATTTTTATTTATTATTTATAATTTTTTTTATGTATATTTTTATTAATGATAAAAAATAGATGAAATATTTATTTTTTTTTTCAAGAATTAATAAGCTCATTTTTCTAAAATAAACACTTTTTTTGCAGTTTTTGAACAAAGTTTGTAAATTTTAACAATTTTTTTTTGTATCATTAAGTAATATTAATAATACTTAAAAATTTTATATATTAACATTCTATAAAATCGTCATTCCATTAATTTATCTATTAAATCATATTTTTTTTTTGATTTTTGATAAATATTTTTTTCCGTCCCCAATGACCACAAAATCTTCAAAAAATCAGAAAAAAATTAATTTAACCGTCAATTAAGACTTTGAAAAGGATGAGATTTAAAAGATTGTTTATTGAAAAAATAAAATTATAACAAAAAAGCAACATAATGATGAATCATAATGAATCACCAGTCAATTAATTATTAAAAAATAAAATATCATTACAAACAATAATATTTACACACCACATCAACCAGTGAAAACCCAGTAAAGAGCAATTTTACAAAAAAAAAATAATAACAACAACATTATCATCACATCATTTGTTATAATAACAATAATATCATATATATAGTAAACATTATCATCATTAACCAATTCATTTACTGACTGCATCTATAGACTAATCCGCGTTGAAATACACAACTATCATAATATTAATTAAAACAAACGGAATTTTATACCATTTTGATGCTGCTGTGTGTGAATATAATCTCCTGCTGATTTGATATACTCTCCATAGTACCGAGTTAAAATTGGCGCCATCACATTATTATCATTATTTTATTTTTGGAGGTTTATTTTTGGATTCCATTCTGTGTGTGCACGGAGTAAGTTACAAATATGCAATAATTTTTACTTTCATACAATAATAATGGATAAAACAATCAGAATTGTTTATTGTATATTGAATGTAGTATGTGCGCGGTAAATAAACAAAGTTTATGTTTTTTGACCAGACATCAGAGATACTTAATTCGATAATGCTTTATTTGATTGTGTTTTATACTATATTTTGATAGTGGTCAATTTTTGGTATATTTTTCGATTATAATTAGACTGCGGTTTTGTTGAAATGATATTAAAACTCTTGTTGTAGCAACATTAAAAATAAAAAAAAAATCGAATTCATTTTTTTTCAATGCAACAAAAAGTAATGTTAAGAACATCATTTATAAATTTTCTTGATTAAAAAGTAAGAAATCTACAACTTGTAATTTGCAGTCATATCAAAGCGAGTAAAATCTTTCATTAACGTCATTTTTTTAAAGTTATTTCTCGGGAATTTTTTCAATAATTTAATTTAAACGCGATATCCTGCTTGCTTCTCTTAGTATTCTTGTCGGTATTTAGTAAAAAAAAATTATAATTATATATAAAAGTTACGCCAATCTAATTATTATTTGTTTCTTCAACATTCATTTATAAAACATTCGGAATGTTATAATTTTTTGCTAACCTGTCTGTCTCTAAAGTGTTAACCTGTCTTTTATGTGTTCGAAAGTGATGTTTAACTTTTTTATGATTTGTACCGATTTTTATCTCGTTTCCTTCTCGTTCTTCGTTTGCTTAGTAATACTTTGTTTGACAAATATTTACTGCCAAAATTTATTTCAGAATTTTTAATTAAATAATAAAATAAAAAAAATAAATCGTGCTCGTTATTTGTACAAGTATCACCTGTTTGTGATTCTAAATTCATTCATTCATTAAGGCAAGTAGCAGTTGTGGTGACACAAGTTAAGCGACAACATGCGAACAGAAGGAAAGAAATGTCATTAACATTCGGTAAATAAATTCTTCCTCATTTTGTTGATCATTCACGGTAAAATCTGAGTTCTGTCGTCGTGTAACGGAATAAAAATGCGATCTCATCAATTCTTTCCTGTCTGGAGATTTTCTCAATTTTTAAACACATATATTTAATTTTGTTACATCAGCAACAGGAACGACGTAACTTCCATACAAAATACCTAATTAATGTAATTTTTTTCATTTATTTTTAAAACGAGAGCACTTGGAGTGGAATGGAACGACTGTGAATGAAACAAGTTATTTATTTTTATTTTTACTCTAAACGTACATTTAAAATTATTATTTTAACAAAAACAAAAAAAAATAAAACGGAAAATAACGTCGTATAATTAAAGTGAAAGGATGGAATAACATTTAGAATTTCTTTCTTTCTGCATTTGGATGCGCCTAATTAACTTCGTTGTATGACAGCCAGTTCTACATTTAATGATGATGGTTATAAATAAATTTATCATGATGAAAGTAAGGAAAAAAAAAACAACAGAAAAGAATGAGACATATTTTTATGCAATAAAAAAGATCATAATTTCTTTTATTATTTGTGATAATATCTTGGAGGCATAACAAAAAGGAGTGAAAATGACGATGAAGACAACGGAAGACATACAACACCTGAGTACATACATAATTAAAATATTCCGTTATTCCACGTGAACAACTTTATTAATTATTTTAATTATTTTTGTCTGGCACGTCGACTGCTGTCCGTGCAAATTAAACTACAAAAAATTAATATTCAATGGGCAAATTACTTCATAAAAATATCGATTAAACAGTGTAAAAAATGTATGTCTCGCGTAAAGTCCTGCTAAAAAATTCGAGAGATACGAAAGTTATGTAGATTTAAAACAAAACAAAAAAATTGTACATTGGGGCAAGCTTTTTGAATGTAAATAGGGGCAAAATTGTAAAATATTTATTAAGGTAAAAAATTTGAATATGCTATGCTATGGAATGTGCTTTGTGCTCGAATTTTAGAATAAGTATTGGGGAAATTTTTCAGATTTTGCATTGGGGTGAAGTTTTAGAATGTTCATTAGGGCAATTTTCCAGAATTTTATCTCATTTTTAATTCAAAAATTACAACCCAGTGTACATTCTGAAATATGGTCCCAAAGAACATTCTAAAAATTCACCCCTGTGCAAATTTTTAAACCAGATCCCAATGCCATTTCTTATATGTTGCTGAAATTTCACCCCAATAAACATTTTAAAATTATACCCCAATGCATATTCAGAAATTTCATCCAAAAACATTTTAAAAATTAATTAATTTTAAATTAAAAATTTTTAATTTTTAAAAATTAATTAATTTTAAATTTTAAAATTTTTAATTTTTAAAAATTAATTAATTTTAAATTAAAAATTTTTAAAAATTAAATTAATTATTGCACATTTGAAAATTTTGCCCCAATGGACAATCTTTTTTATTAATTGGTATCTAATCTACCTGATTTTCATATCTCGCTCTATTTCTCACAGATATTTTCACTTACGAGATATGTAATTTTCATATTAAAGCCTGTCTCAATTAAAACGTTTCGTGCAGAGACAAGTGCCTCATAACAGGAACGTGATATGATAAATCAATCATTCACGCAGCTCAAAAAAAATGAGTGGAAAATAAATTCAGATGTAAAATGTATCACCATTCACCGCAGACTTACTCAAAAACTCATCGCAATGCATTTTATTCACTTTTTCATTGTTTTTTGTATCGCTTTTGCATCCAATGAATAATTTCAATGTTGAACATTTGTACGCGGATAACTTCAACTGAGCATCATCAACATCATCATCATCATCATTGTGTGTCGTTTTGAACGAACAAAAAACAATAAAAAAAGCACAAAAGGTACAAAATTTATGGCATGAACACTTATTTTTGAAAGGTCTATGGCGGCGTACAGCTTTTGATACATTTTTTATTCATTCAACAACATGAGCATGGAGCAAGAATGAATGATGATGGCGAAAAAAAAGTTGTATATCTTTATGCGCCCAACCGACAACACAAACATACAATCTCATATATTTACATGATAAAGAAGTTTAAACCTTTTTGTACCTATCATGCATTTGTATAAACAAAGAAATCTTTATAATGTAATATAATTAAGTTATAAATAAGTTAAACAAAAAAAAATGGACATCAATTTAGTGGGCAATTTATCAATATAAATATTCGAGCTTTCTAACGTAAAATAATAATAATTGAGATGTTACGAAAAAAAAAGTAACACGATTCTTGCTAGGCAATTACAATATTAACACTGCATGAATTCGTTTATACGGAGGAAGATAGTCATAAATTTAAAAATGCTCTTCAGTGGATACTTTTTTTTGAATAATATAATTTATTTATTTTTGAAGCACTTTTGTATCTCCTGAAGGAGTTTCTTTCTTTTTATTATTTATTTATTTATTGATTTTCCTTTCTTTTCAGCTCTTTTTTTATGAGACGTGCAAAACATATTATTTATTCAAAAATATTTCGGGCTATAACATTTTTGAATATAGTGAGAAACGTGCATAAAAAAGTATTCAAGTCCATTGAAGCGAACGTTTTCTCGTTATATTTTACGTTTTTAGGAACTGCGTTTTATAAAAATAAAAATTCAAAAATAAAATAGTGAGGAAGGAATTTTTGTTGTCTCCAAAACATAATTTTCTCATAAGTCACAACAACTACTTAATTAATTTTTGACCAAATTTGGTTGTTACAAAAGATCAATAACATAAAAACCGATAATCTCTCATAAAATAACATTTAAAAAATTTATCATAATTTTTCTATCACATCTGCTCGTGAATAGAAATGCATCTTATAATAAATTTGTATCTGTTTAATCAAAACATAAATTTATTAATATTTATTGATTATTGAACTTTTTCCATGTATCAATAAAAAGTCACTTTTACATTAATATGTATGAGTCGCAACAAACTTACACAAAATACCCATTTAAGTACCTCACACGCCGATCAAATGGATTAGATAAGCTTATGAGATGCAGAGAAGTGGCGCATAATTCCCGTTTAATGCATTTTACGACAATGATACGCTTTTAAACGAGATGGTGTTACAAATGATCAGCTAATAAAAATTTAAATGAAGTAATGATTAGCCTGTAATTATAAGTTCATAATAAAAATATTTTTTTTATAATGAAAACATATTTTTAATAGTGGCTTAACAACACAAATTCGATTTTAATAACCATGTTTTCATTGGAACTCGATATCGAATAAAATAATTTTTTTTACAATATCAGCTTTAAAATTAAATGTTACACTGTGAGAATCCAACAACATGTTAAACAATGTAATATAATAGAACAAACATGAAAGATCAAACAAAAAAAATCGCATGAATGCACAAAAAACGGACAAATATTGAAAATAATCACATACAATTGCCTTTTTCTCTCATTTAATTTTTTTTTTCTATATATTGGAATTCCATTACGCGTCCATGCCATGCAAATTTCAGCTGCAGCTAAAAACAAAACAAACAGTAGCGGAAAAACATTGAAATTGAACATTGACACAAACAAACAAGCAACAAAAAAAAACTGTATAATTGGGTCAACAAACATGCAAAAAAAATGTAAAATTAAAAAAAAATAGAACAGTCAAAAAATCAGTGAATCATTGATAATTTGACGTTGAAACAAGCAATTGTTAACATATAAATTTCAATCGTAAATTGATGCGAAACTCTCTGATTGACGTGAAGCACTGCGTCGTTTTCTTTGACAGTTCAAGCAGAAATGTCTTATCTTCTTCCGTTGCTGGATTGTGACCTAAATTTGCGGAGCTCTGTCATGTGTAAAATGAAGGAAGTGTTGAAGATGTTTACAACGCGCGCGCCATCAAACAAAAAAGTCATCAAGGACGTCACGAACACCTTCAGTTTTTTGCATGGGCAATAAATAAAGATTCGCATTTTTGCTGTATTTAATAAAGTAATTAATATTTCTGGAATGTTCATATATGCAAAAATAATGAATATATGTAAAAAGTTGTCGTTTGGAGAATAACCAAAGATGGTACCGCATTTCAATTTCGTTAACTTTGTGATAATTTTAACCACGTGGTTTAATAATTTTTTGATCAAGTGATCTAAAAATTGCTCCTAAAGTCAAATTACTTAGATCATTTTAAAACCATGTGATCTGAAAAATTTTTTAACCACGTGGTCAATATAAAAATTGAACCACATGACCTACGTTTAACCTACGTGACTTGAGAATTTTTCAAAAAGAAATAAGCTTTAGAAAAAAATTTCCAAAAAATTTCAAACCACGTGACTTAAGCAATCTTTAAACCACGTACCATAAAAATTTTTAAACCACATGACTTGAAAAAAATTTTAAACCACGTGACCTGAAAAGCTCTCAAATCACGTAACTTGAAAAAATCTCGTTATACAAACAAGTCACGTGGTTAGACAATCTTTTAGGTCACATGGTTTAAACAATTTAAAATTTACAAACCACGTGACCTGAAAGATTTTAAAACCACGTGACTTAGAAATTTTCAAACCACGTAACTTGGCGAATCACCCCTGTCAATCCCAGAAAAAAACGCATTTTTTTTCTTGAAATGCGGTAAGAAATATTGCATTCATCATCAATATCATAAATCATCCGATCAATGGTGACACTTTTTTTTTTAAATGAGTAACTAGAAACCCCACGATGAATACAACAACTTTATAATGTTTAATTTATGATTATTCATGATTTTTTTAACATATTTATTTATTTTTTGAACAAGTAACTGATTCAAAGACAGAATCTCGTACTAAAAAGAAAAGAAGAAGAAAGAAGCTACATCATAATAATCCATAAAAAAGACAGAAAATGATGATCGTCTAGCACCATACATAACTTTTACTACAGCATTTTATGGTTCTTACATTTCACACAACATAATAGCAGCCATTCATTATACTAATAATAATGTTTATTGCGAAAAGTGACACAATTGGATTTTTTTCCACATGGAACATCTAGCGTATATATCATTTTTTATTGTTTTGATCATATCGCATAAATGTTCTTTTGTAATAAATTTAAAAAACCAAGGAACTTTTTCGTTTTTTATGCAAAGATATCTTATGTAGATATGATAAAATCAATAAATGTAACTATACACTCGAAAATGTTTCATAAGTCACTTGTTCGCCCGAAGATATTAATATTGTTGTCAAATAATTTAACACGATTAACCCGTTAAATGGAGCTATTTTGTGATATGTGTGTTACCTAGTGCGTTATTATCAACCTACGATAAAAAGTTTTTTTTTAATTTATGAGATTTTGTACTTTAAACATTATCATAAATATTTTTCGGGCTTCCGCATTTCCCTCGCATTTCCTTTGTTTTTTTTTCGGGAATTTATTTTGTTTGGTCAATTGAACTCTTTTTTTTTCAGAGTACTCTCGTCGTTGTTTGGTCATTAATGAAGCATAAAGACATAAAATATGTTGGCTGTGTCATAATTTATGAGTTTTTTTGCTGACTCGATTTTTTTTTGTCTTGAATATTATTTTTAAATTATATGATAATTCGGGTCAAATTTTCTTCATTAATTTTTTGGAGTTTTTTTCGTCTCTTCCATACAGACCCGATAATATCCAGACATGACACACTCATTTGTCATCCAAATATTTATTTTTCAATCAATCATTTGGACCAAAAATTTTATCATTATTAAAAGAGAGATGGAGAGATGATGTGTCACACCAGCGTCCCACACAATCATATATGCGCGCGTCAAATAGATACCAATCAATTAGACTGAACTCCACTCCGAAAATCTGATTGTTTTGTCTTGACAAATAACGCGTCAGTCAATGCGTGTGGCAGGGCATCAGTTCATTGACTCTCGTATCCGGAAAATGTCTATAAAATAATTACTATTTTTATTGGGAGACAAGTTAAAGGGAAGATTTTATAGTTCATATCTAATGAAAAGGTAACGGAACAAACAAACATTATAATCTTAATTGGATTGATTTTATGTTACAAAATTCGGGACAGTGCGTAATCACAGAAAATCGGGCAATTACAAAAGGCATGTTGTTTATGCTTTGAACGCGCTTGTAAGCAAAAGCAGAATCCAGACAGATGTAAATTTAATTAATTTATGTATCCTGCAGCAAGACAAAGATGTTGTTGTTGTAAAACAATTTAAAACTGTTGTTTTATTTATTTTATAAAACAATAAAATGGGAAAATTTGTAATGTTTTCATGTAAAATGATGTGAAATCTGGATTGGGCAAGTCCATTTTCCTTCTAAATATAGAATGGAAATTAAAATGGCATGAACTATCGTTAGATATCTTCTATTTTACGACATTGTCTGATAAAGGGGTCAAATATTTACTGATAAAATTTATCTTTATATTTGATGTGTGACGTACATGTCTGCCCACACTGAAGGAAAAATCAATAAATTTTACATGGAAATTAAAATAAAAGGAAAATACAAATTTTTCAATTAAATTGTTTCTAAAAACATTCATATAATAATTTTTTACTTTAATTAAAATTTTAAAATATTTTTTTCTCAGAAGAAAAAATTATCTTATATGGAAAAAAGTATTTTTTTTACATTTTAAACTTTTACTTTAGCTGAGATGGTTTTTGGTAAGAAAAAAACTCGGATGTGGTTTTTCCCCTTATGGAAAACAATTGAATTGATGCATATAAATAAAATGATTAAAATTAAAAAAAAAAAGATTTTTTAGCAACTTTTTATGCATATTTAGAATAATTTTGTAATTTCACGTGAAATTTTCAATACATTTCTCAAATTTTATTAAAAAATCCATTAAAAATAATTTCTTTGTAAAAATTTATTTAAAAATTAGAAATTTCGTTGAAGTTTCTCCTTTTAATTGATAATTTATTTCCCCAAGGAGAAATTTTATGTTTCTTGTTAACTAATCCCTTTTTGAAAACCGGAGGTTGTTTTGTAAATTTCCAATAATTCAAGTTAACATTTTATTTTTTGTTATAATTTACGCACTTTACCACTTACGTCTTAAAGGTCACAAAAAATCCTTCAAAAATATTTAAAATAATTTCGCACTTTAACAAAAATTTCTCTTTAAAAGCTAGAAACGTGGAAACCTGTCAACATAATTACATTGATTGAAAGTGCTTGTTATTTTTAATTGACATTTATCACTTTTCCTTGTAAATTTTACAATTTCTACTTGCAAAAAATAATTCACGACAAGCCATTGACCCATAAAAGCAACCTGCCTTCGTTTCAACTTCGTTAAATTTTATTAAATTGATTAAAAATGATTGATTTAATAATAATAACGATAACAAACTGCTCATTATTCCCATTATATACATTATTATTACGTTAAACGTGTACTTAAAACTGTTTATTATTTACCTGAACTCGTTGATAAAATTTCTTGTTTGTTTTAAACTTCTATTAATTTATTTTTAATTTGGTTAATGCGGAGGAAAAAAAAACAAAAAATTACCAAGCGCTTCAATTTCATCAGCATAATCATGATGATTATGACTGTTAACGGCGTCTTTCTGTTTCAGCTCTGTCATTAAATAAGCGTTAAGGTTTGAAAAAAATATATCAAGCAAGGAAAAAAATTTACTTGCATTGAGGACAGTGATGATAATAACGACGGCGACAACAACAACGCGGTAACGTTATAATTTTCTTTTTTTTTTGTCTAAATGCATTTTATGTAATTTTTATACCTTTCAACGTGAGTAAAAAAATATTTTAATATTGCAGAAATAAAGGAAAATATTTCGATAGTGCGCACTCGAGTAATAATAATCTTGATAATTGCAGCTTTCGTAACTGCACCATAAAATTCATCCTTGAAAAATTTCCACAAGTATCATCATCATCATTATATTACTACCACAAAAACCTTACTTTAAGCAATATAAAAAATACATTTCTTGCAAGTTAGAAAATCTGCGAGATACCGTAATAATTTTAAAAATATCAAAAATTGATCAATTTTTTTTTTAATTGGTGAATATTATAAAAAAATATCTAAAAATTGTGAAAAATAATTTTATTATGAAAATTATAAATTATTTTATTCTAAAAATTAACAATATGTTTTGATACTTCTCTTAACTATTTTTCGAATTAGAAAATAATTTTAATTATAAATTTTTTAAATTAATTAATAAATTTTTATTTTTCTTAAAAAAAATTAAAAAGTTCAAAATAAATTCAAAACAAAAAAAATTATTTTCTAAAAAAAATTAATTTAAATTTTTAATAATTTTTTTTTTTTTTGTTTCGTAAATATGTATTTAGTTTTGCGAGGCATGGATTTTTTATACAGAAAGCGGTGGTAAGTAATTTTTTTAAAAATCCGGACATTCACTGCATTTGATGGGCCTACAACTTCCCTTAGTAATAACGACTTTCCTCTATTTTTTTTCTTATTTCAATAAATTCTTGTCATGTACTTAGTAAATCATGATGTCAGGTGCACCATTTACGATGTTTGTTCATTTTAATAATATCGCTCGGTGTTTTTGTAAAGACTAAATACCCGCAGATGGTAATAATAACAATAATCCGCTTAAAGTAGTTTATAAATGCATTAAAGTGAGATTGTTTACACTTGAACGAAAGACGCCACAAAAAATCCTTATTGTTTTTTCAAACAAACGGAAATTGCACTTCAAAAAATATGTAAAGAAAAATATTTGCAAAGCTCTTGAAATAATAAAAAAAGACAAGCAATAGTTCCGTTTCGAAAAGCGCAATGGACTGTGTAAAAAATAACGAGAGAAAATTCAAACGAGGAGAAAAGGGTTCAAAGGATGTCATGTCCAATAGCAATATTTCAATCGCTTTTACATATCGGCTCCTCCATTTCCGAAATACAACAAAAAAAACCTTTGACACTCTCGATCCATCCGTTATTTAAATTCCTCTCTGTCGCATTATTCATGGCGAATGGACGAGTGCAACGCCGAAACACACAAAAAAAGTTCCCATGTGTTCAATGGCATGTAGTAAAGGTACATCAATTGTTAATGGCTCGAAACGCTACAATGTGTATATTGGTCATGCTCTCACTTGACGTTGCATCGGCATTTAGGATGTTCGACAACCAGTAGCTTTGAGCGTGAAAAATCACATTTGACGCAGGTGGTAAATTTTTTCGGGCACAAAAGGCAATAAAAGAACAGTGAAAGCATATTTCATTTTAATGGCTGCTGAATGGTGGATGGATGAATGCACTTTTGAACGAGTTGTCAGAACGACGTCAAAGATGAAGTTTACTTTTTCAATTATGTTCCCGAATTTAAATCTTTATGAAACACAGAGATAATCTTTTAAGTAATTCTCCGTGTTTTGCAAAGTTTTAATCTTTTTCGCTCGCACAAAAATAAGTTTTTTCATGAATTAGACAAACACAAAGCGTATCAAAGTTTTATGTTCAAAAAAATAAATAGTAGTTTCCGATGTTTGTGAAAAGTTTTTCATTCATGAACATAAAGTTATTTAAAATTTGTCAAGAACATATCTCGTCTCGTATCAAGTCATGCAGCAAGTAACGTCAAACTCTTGTACAAAAGATGACAAGTTTCCAGATAATTAATACGAAACTCTTCCTCTTCATCATATAATAAATAATGATGTGCGATACTTTGCAGAAATTTGAATACATACACACATTTTCTGAGTAAATATTGACTTGTACTCTTCTAATTAGCATACTATATTAAATAACGCACTCAACGAGTCTTGTTAAAAGCAATATCGAGTCGTTTATTTGAGGAAACCCCCACACTTTTGCTATTTTCGATAAGCTCTAATGTGACTTGACTTTTGAACAAAAATGTCAAGTCATGAAAGTAATAAGAGCTAATTTTTGTATTTTTCCTTATCTCTTTATACAAGTTTAAAAAGTTTTCCGCTTTTTCTTGCTTTATTTTTTTTTTGCTGCCTCATACAAACATTCATCATTTCAGCACACAACTGCAATGCACACACATAAAAAGTACTTCATGAGATATTGAATATTTTTTTGTGAGTTTTGAAAAAAAATATTCTATTGTCTGTCTGTTTTTTTTTTGTTCATTTTTTTAACTTTCTAAAAGTTTCCTTCAAAATTTTTCTTTTTTGTAAAAAAAAAACAAAAAATATTTTTATGAGTTTTTAAAGACAGAAAAAATTTAAATTAAAATCTGCGAGAATAAAAATTTTTTTAACTTCAAAATAAAACTTTGAGATAAAAGAAATTATTTTTAAAATAAAATTTCATTTTTTTGATAATTTTATATTGAAAAAAAAATCTAAATTTATTTTAAAACCTAATTAAAACATTAAAAAATTAAAATTTAACTTTTGTAAGTTTGATTAAAATTTTTTATTTCAAATTTAATTAAAAACTTTAAGTTCATTTTAAGATCATTTTTAGACATTTTAAACTTTTTATATCTTATTCATTTTTTGAATTTTATAATAAAGAATTAAAAGATTCACAGAATTGAACAAACTTATTTTTTTTTCAATTTCAGAAGAAATAAATTGATACATACCAACTAATAATTTTAAAAAAAGTAATTTTTTAAAATTTTAGTTCTTTGGTTTAATTTTATGCCTTTGTATTTTATAAAAATTTAATATTAAAAAAATTAATATTAATTATTTTAAATTAAAAATCATGTAAAAATATTTAAAAAGCACTTTCATCCAGCAATTCGATAATTTTTATTATTTTTTTGTCCATTCATGACGAAGATATCGTCGTCGTCTTCATACATATAGCTAGTTGAAAAAGACGGAATAAAAACTTTTATATATTCTTTGTTATTCCATTTGCATCTTCATTTAAGATAAACATGGAAAACTAACTTATATGTCTAGGGCAGAGAGTTTTATGAATCATCCCGGTTTTTTTTCTATTATTTCATGTTCAGTTCATGTTATATTTCCTATTGATTTTTCTCTACAACATTTTCTTATCCTACTTTGTTCCAAGTCGAAGGGAAGATTCATTTTATTAATATTGGCTTTCTTTCTGCGAAGAAAAAGTTTTTTTTTCTTCTAAGGAACAACCAAAAACGAAAGTACAAGGTCGTATATCAAATATTGAGTGCACACCGAATTTCTTTTGGGAGAAATCACGAACATATCGATGATAGAAAAATAAAACCAAATTTATTGATTGCCATATAAAAAAATATTCCATACATAAATATGGGGTGAAATGAATAAATAGTGCATTCCAGGAACACAGAAAAAAATAGACAAAAAATGATTCAGCAGATCTAGTCTAGACATCATCATAATTAAATAAAATAAAGTGAATGAAAGAGTACAATCTCTCAATTTCTCTGAATACAACTAAAATGATAAAGGGAGATATTCTGATGGTGATTGTTGAGTCATCGCATCGTTATATTGCACATAACAACAACAAATGAGAGACATCAGACAAAATTATTCGAAATAATTTACTCACAATTTACTTAATTAAAAAACTTTTTGACAGGAGAGAAGTTCGTGTTCGAATCTTTGATGGATTGATTTATTTACGTTAGAAGTACATCAAAAAAAAACAAAAGAGAATCAAAAAGCGTAGCAATGCGGAACGAAATGATTGAATCGTGCATTGATAAATTCAGAGGAAATTTTCTAATGAATTACACAAGATGACGATGATTTTACGATATTTGAACGTTCACTTGTACAAATAAATACGAAATTACTTCATTAATGACTGACTTTTGCGAGTAAACATCATCATCAAGAAGCGCTTCCAAGAAATCGGAATGTGTGTCAAATCATCTGGAATAATCTGATTTCAGTGACATGTCACACTGTCCAAAATATAATTATGAGTAAGTAAGTACAATATCGTTTTAATAACCAGTCCAGATGCCATCATGAATACAATTTGCATAAATTAAAACGAATTAATTATTATTGTTGTTGTTGTTTTTGTCGTTGTCGTTGAAACAAACACATTCACGTTCGACAAACAAGACCAAACCAAATATTTGAATGAGTAATAATGAGATTTTTCTACAACTACTTGACACTTGTTTAGTGTGTTGTCTAGTTTGTCGGAACAAACTGGCAGCATATTTCACCGAGGTTATAAAAAACATGTGACATTTTAACACTTTTTACGTTTGTTATTTTTTTCGTGGTCGATTGTTGACAACTTTTATGTTCGGGGTTTTGTTATTATTTATGTTTTATTAATAGATACCGTTTAAATCGTTGTGATACAGTCAATTAAGAATAGCAAAAAAAAATAGTTTTTTTTTATGAGACAGGTGTAAAAACTATTCTTTTTATCTTCGATGTGAAAAAAAAATAAATTAAAGCGTGAAATTTTATTTTGTTAATTTTTTTAACAGAAATTAATGAATTATTGCTCTATTATATTCAGTATTTAGTGAAAGTATAGCATGGAAAAGGTCATAAATTAATTTTATTTTTTCTCTGTTTATCACATAAAATCGCCCGAGAATGAATTTGAATTAACATTCATTGAATATTTGGTATAATTAAGTAGAGCAGCTGGCAGTTGACACACGAAAAAATTTTATCTTTTTTTTTCTTCGATGATTTTTTCTTGAACAAAACGATGAAAAATGTAATAATAAAATGATAAACGTTTTTCCGCATACGCACACGATAACTATGCGCGAAGAAATACATAGACAAGAGATAGCCAGCCACAAAACGTTAACCCAAAAATTCGCAAACAAACAGCGAGCGAGCAAACAAGCAAGCAGACCATATCCCTCCGAAAAGATTAAAGCTTGAAATTGCTTTTCCTTTTTTTTCTTGTTAGTTACGTTAAATAACGGTGCTGCGTGTTGCCTTTTGGATCGTATAATCTCTCGCTTGCTTCTCACATACCCAAGTAGATGTTAGGGGTCCTTAATTTTTGATTTTTAAGCTATAAAAAAGTTTTGGCAAAAAACAGCATAACTTCACGAATTGGACTTTTTTTTAGCAAAATGGTTAAAACGATTTTTGAGGTCCGTATATACGAAAGGGACCCCTTGAGTTGTCCCTCGTATACAATTTTTCTGAATAAAAAGCCGCAAATGATTTCTTTCATATGGTTACAAATCAACTCAAATTTTTATTGAATTGGAACTTTATAAAATCAATTGCAGCTATTTATTAAGAAAAACTGTATACGGGAAATGATTCAAGGGGTCCATTTCGGACCTCAAAAATTATTTTTCCCGTTTTAGAAGTTTAGGAAAAATATGCAGTTTTTCGTCAAAACTACTTACTTTTAGCTAAATTATCCTACAAGGCAAGTGGGACGATAAAGTATTTTTTAAGACCCTGGGGTCTTGAAAATTAGACCCTATAAGTTTTTGTAGTAGATTTTTTCAAATTTAATTTTTTTATAAAATTTTAATTTCAAAACATAGAAGACTTTTATTTCAGACCCCAGGGTCTTAAAAAAAAATTACATCGTTGCACTAGGACCCAATAACAAGAGGATCTTAGAAAATATAAAAAATGTAAGGACCCCTAAGACGTAGATATGAACGAAAATATGATTCAATATTTCTATGGAAGTGTAGAATGTGGTAAAATCACGTATTCTAGACAAAGGTTCTCTTCCTTACTGCATGTAGTCATAAACATAAATGTTATCATCATCATCATCATAATGTGTTATGTGTGTGTGTGTGTTTGCGAGTTACAGCCAAACAGACACACAAAAATAAACCATAGAAGGTTCCGTGAAACGGAGGCTTGGCGCATATTGTGTCGAAAATTAAAAACGGAGATTTCCTTTGTTTCAAACGTGCACAACGTGGATGAGCCATTTAAAAATGCTGTGATTGCCTTCTTCTGTGCTTCCTTTTGTCTTTAGTGTTATGATGTTGTCTCTTGTTACAACAAAAAAAAATCATTTTTCATGGAAATTAAAAACAACAACAACAATAGCAAGGTTAACCTAGATTGATATCTTGTGGCGCAAATAATAATCATTAAAGAAAATGAGCAAAAAAAATCCTTTAAATACCTTAACAAGCACTTGAAGGATATTGATATCAAAGAAATTTTAATTGCTCTCCAAACGAGAAACACCTTTCATTGTCTCTGGATTTTCACACCGCCACAAACGCGTGTTGTCTGAGAACAAAAAACTTAATTATGCAACTTTTTCTCGCTTGTCATTTGATTGTACCTCTACATCTCTTGCTTGTTTGTTATCAACCATGCCACCACCCTTTTCCGTGATGCTGTTCGCATGTCGATATAATAATTATCTATGTCGAAATCCATCTCGCATCTGACGATTAGATCTCGTGTTTCGTGTTTCGGACATGTTTTGCTCGAACAATATATGCAAAACAACTCGTGGTTTCTTGTTAAGCTGGTTTTTTTGCGTGTATCACGAGTGAGTGATCGAATGATGACGAAGCGAAGAACGAATTCTCATCACAGTAAAATAGAAACAAAAAATCAATAAAAAAAATGATGATATGGACAATTAAATTTGGTCACTTCTTGATTTTTTTTTTCGCTATATTAAGTCATAAATATTCAAAAAAAAATCTTAATTGTCAAACAAAAAACCTAACAAGCGGATTATAGATTCTAAGCGTGTGAGATTATGAAGCGAATGACCTCGGACACTCCTTTTGAATTCCATCAAAGTGAATTTAACGAGCGCAAAATGTTTGTTTGCAATTATTTTTTTTAATAATTTATTTATTTTAAAATACTTTTAAAGTCATAATAATGCCATTATTGGGTGGTCTTCAATGACGATGGTCCTGTTACACATATTTTTCCTTTATTATTTCAATAATTATTTGTATTTATTCATACCAGAAATACCACATGATTCTTGCATTTCATATTTTTTTAACAAAAATTACAGAAAAAAAATAAATTTGTTTAACGCACACATCACACATGTGTCGTTTTTACCCTTTAGCGATGGTTATAAAAAATCATAAATGCTGTATTTATTTAAACATGCATGTAAACAAAAGTTGCAGGCACCAATTCACGATAATGAGAATAATAGCGAAAAATAATGAGATTTTTTAAAAAATATTTTATGTAAAATTCTGTTACTTTTTAATTAAAAAATGCATGAAAAATATTTCAAAACTTTTTATCGCATTACGATGTTCCATAAAAATTTTCATCAGATTGTAATGATGATGTGCCTTGATTAAGTTACAACAATTTTTACATGTTTTCAATGAAAAAAATTTTTAATTTATTACATGGCAACGAAGTGAAAGGCCGTGTGACACGCTCCAAGCATCGAACATCATCAATCATTATCAACTTTGTCATTTATAAGATCAATTTATATAACAAACAAAAGGCTTACATTTTCTTCGTCGGTCAATTTTTTGAGTTAAATTTCGAGACACAGAACAGACGATGTGGCATCAAAAGTTTTTAAATTTTATAAATTATTCTTGTTATAAACAATTTTTAGACAGATAGAAAACGTGTTTTGCGTCACTCAACTAGCGACACTTCTTGACTAGTAGTTTATATAAATTAACGATGATGATGATTTTTTGTTTGTTTCGTAAATATAATGAAGAGCGGCATGCAAAAAATTTAAAATAAAATATATTTACAAATTTTATAACAACTGTGAATTAATGATACTGTGTCGTGAGTCTTTTGTACAAAAAGTAAACTGATAGAAAAATTTTAATTTTTTAAGAAAACTTTTAGAATCTTTTAGTTTTTACCAGTTTTTCATTTAATTTTTATTTTTTTTAATTATATTTAATTTATTTAAAAAAATATTTTATTTTCATTTAATTATTTTTATTGATTTTTTTAAAATATTCTCAAAACATTTTTTTTTTAATTTTAGCATAAAAGTTGATTTTTTTAACATAAAAACTCAGTAACCCACCGACTTCATTAATTTTTGTAAACACATTTTAATGTAAATACTAGAGAAATTAGGTCAAAATTTAATAGAACAAACAAAACTCAACAAGGATTAAACGAAAAAAAAACTTCCTTTCTACCTTGCGTTAATAAATTAATGTAAAAAAAGAAAATTCCTAGCATTTACATTGCACGATTACACGGTAATTATGATAAAAAAGAGTTTCATATTTAACTTTTTATGTGCTCTTTGTGTATCGTTCTGTATTTTGTAAAAGAGCGAAAAATTTATTTATTTAAAAATATAAATTGTGTATAAATGTAATTATATTCAAATAAATTTAATTTTAAAGCATGCAATATTATTGCAATGTAGTAAGCGTGGCAGCCGTGTTGTGCCTAATTACTTGAAATTCTTTCAAACTATTTTTCATACTTGCGCGCGCCAGTGAGATTAAAAACTTATTTTTCATTTCTTTATTTAAAACGAGGATTTTTTTGTTTCTTTCTTTGTACATTCAAAAGCGAGTCACTGTCGAAGAGATAAAACTTTGTTCTGTAATAAATTTTAAATAAATTAGGGAAATGCTGCTCAAGAATTTTATTTAATTCTGAAATTCGTAATGAAGTTAAATACTATAAAAGTTTCCTGCTTTCTGCATCAAAGTAGCAACTTTATGGAATTATTTGTAATATAAGACACAACAACAGACGTCACTTTTTTCCTAGCATAATTTAGCATTTAACATAAATTTTTACACCATAATAAAAGTAATTCACAGCTTTAGCGCCAATTGCCAGAACAACAGATGATTGTTGAATGCCACCATCAAGATATCCGCTGTATCCTGTATCGTTGGGCTAGAAGAGACAAAAGTTGTTCTTGCTGTAAAGTTTTTATAACAAAAAAGCGTATGAAATGATGGATAATTACTATTATGAGTCGCACTTGGATGTAATTAATGCGACATCCACGACTGTTGTACGTAAGTTGGTACTCGTAATCCTTAGCGCCATTAAAATCGTAATCGTCCCATGGCGTGATAGATAACTTGTCGCCCGCTTCCCGCTTACCATCGAACCACCGAAAAACATATGGCTCACTTTTTTGCTCCGCACGTCTATTCGTATCGCTGACGTTCATCAGCTTCAAAAAATACGCGGCATCACTGTTGAAATTCCCACTTTTTTCTTCGATAAATGCCTCATCATGCTGATGGTCGTCCGCAATAACGGCATCTTTGAATAACAATAACGATATAATTATGCCACAAATCATCTTCACCGTTTGGTAGCTTTGCTTGTAACCGGAAGAACCGCAAACCATTAATTAAACACTTTTAATGACAAACTTTGGGCTTTATATAATAACAACAACAACAATAATAATGGGCGACGAATAACGAGCAACTGATAAGGAGCAGTGATGTGACCCATATTTTATGGCTCGACACCACCAGGAAGAAAGTACATTAATCACGAGAAGATCAAATCTAATCTTATTAACGATGTGAATTTTTTTTCTTTGCAGCATCGTGCCTTAGGGACTGAAAAGGAGTGAATTTCAGTAGTTTGGCGCAGCATTACTTATTGATGTTCTAGAGGCAGACCTCAAAATTTAAAACTTGAATTTTAAATTTTTTTGTTAATTTCTTATTCAACTGAATTTTTTTAAATTTTTTCTAGAGTTTCTATTTACATCTGAACTGATATTAATTTTTTTTTTTGTTTAGGGGGGGAGTCATCTAAAAACGTGTTTAACGATCAACTAACGGCGAAAGAAAATTAATCATAGGAATCTGGGTTCAACAGTTTTTTCTCAAAATATCAAATTTAATTTCATTATTCCTTCAACCATCAAGTAGAAACAATGTAAATGGAAAATAGTCCCAATTGCCCTTTGCAGGTATAACAATTTCCGATTCCAAATAAAAAGCCTAGTTCTCATCACAGAGACCCCAACATTTCCACGGATTTTGATTTAAGGGGGGCCAACAAATTTTATCCAGTGCCATTAATGGATGAGAAATAAAGAATCTAAACGAGATCAGATCGATCTCATAAATCATCCCGATTGAGGCGTTTTTCAAAATAGGTGATTAAATCTTGCCCCTTTTCAATCCGTAGAGTGTCACATAATTCACATCCCTGTTCAGGTCCCAAGAAAATATCGCGCAGAGAAAACACGAAAAACAGCGTTAATTAAAATTTTAAGCACACACCATTAGATACCATAATGCGCTGGTACTACTAATGTACTCGACTGACAAGTGAGGTGCTCGTGATAAATTTCCTCGAAGAAAAGGTAAAAACTAATCAATTTGGGTCACATGGCAGCACATACAGCGTGATAAAGACACAGTAGGTATTTTTTATCAACGCAAAAGTGCGAAAATTTCACAACTAAAAACTTGTCCAAAAGAATACAGACTCATTGTTTCGTGTGCCGTTACCGTAAAATTATATAAAATAAATCATTAGCACGCATGCTGTTGAATATAGGTGCTATTTTAGTAATTAGATAGTCATTAAAAACAATTAACGACGAATATTCGCACGTCCACGTTCGCTAATGCCTATCAATCTTAATGTAATTTAATAGACGTGAGTTGATTGAAGGTGAATCTTGTCGCCGCCGCGCGATGTTTCATTTAAAATTTATAGCCATTCGCTAATTTCTGTTGATACATTCGGTAAACATTGGAAGAAATATCTCTTGTTCAAGCGCTAATCAGATTGTGACTTAAAATGGTCCGAATCGCCCTTTTGGACAAAATTTCTGTCGAAACAAACGTTAGTTAGTTACCAACAAGATAATGATCAGTCTCGTAATGAGAAACAAAACCAGTATAAATTCAACACAGATGGGTATCAGTAACGAACGTACACATTAAAATAAATTAGGGAATGTTTAAATGAGTAAATACAAACAATAAATAATCGGTTGTTCGGTGCTCCCCTCCAACATACGGGATAAAGTTTAAAATTTTATGTATATATTTGTAAAGGATTCCGTTTAACACGAGAGAACGATGGATTTTGGAAAGACAAACAATGTGCACAAAGTGAGAAGCAGCGGGAGTTGCAAAGGCATGTATTTACACGAAGATTAACGGATAATAAATTGAGGAAGCGGTCATTATTGCAATAACTTTTTTGAAGCATCGTATTGTATCGAAAATGAATTTGTATATTTATTTGAACAAATAAACGTTTTTATTGTGGACACCTGGCGAGAATGACACAAGTTCTATGGTAAAAGTTTAACAGATTGATCAACACCCAACAATAATGACCGAAGCCAGACATTATTCAAAAGAGTGTCATGCTGTTTATTTAATAATGGGATACCCATTGTTGCTACTGCTGATAAATACAAAGTTTTTGAGAAGTTTTGTTATCAAATTCTCAATAAATAAAATTTTTTTTCCAGTAATTCTTTTCGAATTAAGACACAAAAAAAATTGTGTAATATGTGTTATTATTTTTTGAATGATTTTAAACAATTTTTTGCTATTTTTTTATTTTCATATGTAATTAAGTCGTTTTTTTATTTCTTAAAATTCGATAATTGTCAAAAAATTCAAAAAAAATGTCAATTTTTTGATAATTTTTTTTTTTTATTTTTCAAATCATTAGATTTTTTTTTAAAGAGATAAAAGATTATAAATTTAAAAAATTAATGATGCGATTGAAGAAATGATGTTTAAAAGTTTCTATTGAAATCCATGAGGATAAAAAAAGTATAAATTTATATCTCGAGAATGTCTACGACCTGTTAAAAACTTCGACCATTAATAAACGTAAATTTAGTTGCAATAAATGTCCATAACATATAAGACACCAATAAAATGCATTCAAGTTCAGAATTACTATTACATGTGTCACCCCACATGAGGTCTAGCACTGTCTTTTATGAACATTTCCTCTCTATTCTTCTACTTCTACTTTTTTTTTAGTCTGTTTATTTAACACAATTCTATCATTTACAATTTTAAGCATTCTAAGATAACAAACACATCAAAAACACACCTTTTTTTGACCAAATACAGATCAAAACGATCGATTAATTTAGATATTTGACTAAAAATATTCGAAACGACTAGATGATGACCGATAAACTCTTCTTCATAAACACTCGTCAAGTGTGAAATGATGAGATACAGACAAAAATGCCATTAATAGCTTTTCAAAAGTTTTAAGTGCAGCACTTCTCGTATTTCTTATTCGTATAATGACACACTCAAGCCCTTAATTTTGAAGTTGAAAGTAAACTATCTGTTCGAAAATCGATTATGGGTCACATAAAAATATGAATAAATTTGTTTTATTTCACCTTACGAGATTTATTTGCTTTAAACATTGTCAAGGTCACGATTCTTCAGTTCATCGAAACACGTTCCGGACACACTTTTCGTGTTGTGGTCATCATCATTCAAAGAAACGAAAAGTAATAATCATCAAGTTCGAACAATCAGTTCAAATTACCATAAATATCCAAATATAGAGCAAAAAACAACATATGTGGGCAAAGGTTATGACAGGAATCTGGATGAAAGATAAAGAAGATGTAAATAAAGTTTATGACCCTCAGGCGCCTTTGTAATGGCCATATTTTGTCTATACAATTTTTTTGGGTTCCGTTAAAGGATATCTCCTATCTTGTTATAATAACAAATGAGTTGTCTGCTTCCTAGAAATTTGCTGGGATTTCTTTCTCTTTTGCAGTTTGTGGTTAACCAATTTTCTGTTTTTATGAGTCTGGGAGTTAGTCAATAAAACTTGAAATCTGTGGAAAATTCCTATTTAATGAAAAATAGATTTGTTTAAAAAAGGAAAGAAAAACTTTCATTACTTTATCTTTTGCATAGAGACTCCAATTACTCGACAGTTTTCACTACCCGGTTTTCGAATCCAAAAAAAGCGAGTACCCGGGTACCCGAATCCGAATATCTCAGAAAAAAACGACTTGGTTACATTACCACAAGCCTGTATGAAATTGTTTATTTAAAAATTTTTTTGAAATTTTGAGGTTTCTCAGTAAAAAATTGAGATTGAAATCAATAATAAGCAATGAGAGAAAAATTATTTTTTTTTACTTAAATCTTTAAAAGCGAAATTTCTCAAACAATGAGAAAACCATTAAAGTTTTGGTTGAGATGATTTCCCAAAACCCTGTCACGATATCAAAAATGTGAAAAATAAGACTTAAAGAATTGTAAAATTTTAAAAAAAGCTTTGAAAAATTACATTATTTTACATATTTATAAACTTATTAAAAAATAAAAGAAAAATTTCTCAAAAGTTTAACTTTTAAGCGCTGATAATTTTTACAAAAAAAAAAACGTATTGCATCAATTTTGCACGAAAACTTTTGTTGAAATTTTGAAAAACCAAAAATTTTGCATGCAAAAGGTAATTTTTTAAAGTATTTTTCACAATTTTTCTAATTTTTTTCTAAAAAATTACTCGACTCGAGTAATTTGAGTAATACCCGGTTTTCGAGTCTTAACAAAAACCGGGTACCCGGGTTTCGAGTACCCGATTCTGGATTCTCTACTTTTGCAGCAACGGAAATACGAGCTTGTAAAATAAAATAATAAACAGAAATGTGTGTTGCAAAAAAAAATCTAATAAACTTGGTAATGTGAAAACAATACTGTATTGTTTACTCGAACATGTGTTACTGTCTCGCAATATCGGAGAGTATATAAAATAAACAGAGAAAAATTCAGAACATCTGAAAACTTCTTAATGAAGTTTTATTCAAAGCCATAAGCGCATTTTAAAGGAATTTTATTTCACATAAAATTCTATCTTGACTTTTTTTCAAGAAAATACGAAAAAAAAATCTAAACAAAATTTTCAAATCAAAATAAAACGATATTACAATCCTAATCCTCATAAAACAATAAAAGACAAAACAAGTCAATTGTTACAAAAATATTTGAAAATAAGCAATTTCGCAACAATTTCATTAGATACTTGTTCCACTCATTGAATATGATCAAAAAAACATTAGACGTTGACGAGAAAAATCGCATAAACGAAATTTCACAAGCAATCGCAGACAAATCTCTTCAAATGGCCTATCGACATTTCGCTTTTTTTATTGTTAACGACATCGCCCACAAAAAAAAGGAAATTTCTTTTGTTTATAAAATGTTATTCCATCACTTGCTTTATTTTTCGATCGTCTTCTCTTCCCATCGCACTACATCCATAATATTTTGAAACAACAGACGTAATGATGCTAATTATATTAGATAAGACATCATAAAAATGAGCGAAATAGAATAGAGAAAAAAGTAGTTCAAACACATGACGTGCCAAAGATAGATTGCTACCAGAAGGAATTAATGAGAGTTATTTTTACAGATGAGTCTAAAATTCTTTTATATGCATTTTTGTCGGAAATTCCGGAACACGGACGCCCCCAATGTGTTTATCAATCAGCATTCCACGGGTTTTTAAACAAATTTTTTTCATGAATGAACTGCGAAAGTGAGCGTCGAGAATGAAATTAATGAAATGTGAAAAAAATTTCGTGTGTGCGATACGAATTAACATCTGGTTAGGAATTCGTGCGAACGCGTTTGATTTATGCGCGGTTTTTTGGTGTTTTGATGGAAATACTTGTTTTAATGTCAATAGAACGTTTTTTCAAGCGGAAACATGCGTGCAAAAAAATTAAATGACTTTAATTGATATATCAATGAAAAAAATATCATGAACTTGCCAATGACTCATCATCATTTTTATTCGGAAGCCAAAACAAACAAGAGATCAAAATATTCCACACATTCCTAAGATGAAATTTTTTATGTAGAGCAATGACTCACATTCCGCAGTCACACGTAATTTAACGCTTATCATGCTTTGACAACTAGCCAGAATTTTATCAGACTTTAGCCCTTAATCTCACGACAAACATTTCGTTTTCATTCAAAAATTGGGCTTATAACCCTCGAGATTTTTTTGCGGCTGAGCAAATTGAAGAAAACAAAAACAATTCTCACAAATTTACTTACGCAAATTAAGTAATAAAGATAAGAAAGTTCCATAAACATCTCTGATCTTTATAAATATGGAAGATTTTGGTAGTTTTGAAGCAGTAACAATTTTAACGACGAACAATTCATATCGAACTTTTTTAAAACGAAATTTTAATTTATTTAAAAAATATCATTATGGAAATATTTAGTATTTTAGGTTTTCTAGTCTTAACGGTAATGACACGTAGAATTCTTAATACCCCAATTTTCAATGAAAGTACCTCTTGTAACTAAATAATCATCTGTGCGAAAAACAAAGTGAACTGGATAATAATTTTGGACTTTTTTCTTTCTTATAGATTGGACAAGAAGCCGAAAGTGCTCCTTTGGAATCTAAATTTCTCTGTGGCACCCAAGATTATCACTGTATCAATCAGAGTACATATTGGCTATGTATCGAAGATTTGGATGGCAACTTTTACGTAGATGATCCCAGTGATATGAGAAAGTGTCCAGGAAAAACAATTTGCGAAAATGGATATCCGATTGAGTGTAGTGCAACATTGACGACAACTTCAACTTTGATTCCAAGTACGGAAGAAATGAGTTCGACTACTAGAGGATTTGAAGTAGTAACTCAGGAAGTTACTTCAACGACAACTAGCGACCCTGTAGACATGACATCTTCAAGCGTCATAACGGAAGAAACAACTGAAAATGAGAGTTCAACGAGACCATCAAAGCCAACAACAGAGAGTTCTACGAGTTACGTACCGGATACATCTACCTCAGTAGTTAATAGTGAACAAACGACAATTGAAACACCAAGTGAATCTACCTCGAACGGTTCAGAAAGTGAGACCCCTCAAGAAACGGTGACTGAAGAATCTACTAGTGAAAGTACATCAGAAAAAACAACTGAAGGTTCAGAAAATCCTTCAGAACCGACAACTGAGGGCTCTGAAAGTGGAAATCCTTCAGAAACGACAACTGAGGGATCTGAAAGTGGAAATCCTTCAGAAACAACAACTGAAGGATCAGGAAGCCCTTCAGAAACGACAACTGAAGGATCAGGAAGCCCTTCAGAAACGACAACTGAAGGATCAGGAAGCCCTTCAGAAACGACAACTGAGGGATCTGAAAGTGGAAATCCTTCAGAAACAACAACTGAAGGATCAGGAAGCCCTTCAGAAACAACAACTGAGGGCTCTGAAAGTGAAAATCCTTCAGAAACGACAACTGAAGCATCAGGAAGCCCTTCAGAAACAACAACTGAAGGATCAGGAAGCCCTTCAGAAACGACAACTGAAAAAGTGGAAATCCTTCAGAAACAACAACTGAAGGATCAGGAAGCCCTTCAGAAACGACAACTGAAGGATCAGGAAGCCCTTCAGAAACGACAACTCAAGGATCGGGAAGTGAAAATCCTTCAGAAACGACAACTGAAGCATCAGGAAGCCCTTCAGAAACAACAACTGAAGGATCAGGAAGCCCTTCAGAAACGACAACTGAGGGCTCTGAAAGTGGAAATCCTTCAGAAACAACAACTGAAGGATCAGGAAGCCCTTCAGAAACGACAACTGAAGGATCAGGAAGCCCTTCAGAAACAACAACTGAGGGCTCTGAAAGTGGAAATCCTTCAGAAACAACAACTGAAGGATCAGGAAGCCCTTCAGAAACAACAACTGAAGGATCAGGAAGCCCTTCAGAAGCAACAACTGAAAGCTCAGAAAATCCATCAGAAACGACAACTGAGGAATCTGAAAGTGGAAATCCTTCAGAAACGACAACTGAAGGATCAGGAAGCCCTTCAGAAACGACAACTCAAGGATCAGGAGGCTCTTCAGAAACAACAACTCAAGGATCGGAAAGTGAAAACCCTTCAGAAACGACAACTGAAGCATCAGGAAGCCCTTCAGAAACAACAACTGAGGGATCGGAAAGTGGAAACCCTTCAGAAACGACAACCGAAGAATCAGGAAGCTTTTCAGAAACGACAACTGAAGCATCAGGAGGCTCTTCAGAAACGACAACTGAAGGATCGGGAAGTGAGAATCCTGCAGAAACGACAACTGAAGCTTCAGGAAGCCCTTCAGAAACAACAACTAAAGGCTCAACAAACCCTTCAGAAACGACAACTGAGGGATCAGGAAGTGAAAGTTCTTCCGAAACGACAACTAATGGATTAACGAGTGCAAATCCAGAGTCATCAACGAGTGAAAGTTCTCACGAATCCACCACAGCAAGTTCAGGAAGCGAGAATCCTTCTCAGTCAACAACTGAAATCTCAGAAAATCCTTTAGAAACGACAACGAAAGAAACTACTCCAGAAATGACTACGGCAACATCCGAAAGCTCTGTAACTTCTACAACAGAATATCCTCAGTCGACATCAACTCAAAGCACAGGAAGTGAAACATCAGAAAGCACATCTACATCCGAAAGTTCTACAAGCGAAGCTCCTACAACAACAACAAGTGTCTCGTCGACCACAAGTGAGACAACGAAAACCCCTAGCACAACTGAAGAACCAACTGTTCCAAGTAAATCCACTGAAGTCTTACCACCGCAAACATCTGAAAACCCTCAAACATCAACGGAAACTTCGACAAACCGTCCAATTACTTCAACAACTGAAACTTCCTCAACAGCTACTTCTCCATCCACAACGTTTTCTTCGATAGTAACATCAACGACTACCCAAAGTACGACAACAACTTCTACGACTACGACATCCACCACTCCTAAGCCATCAACTGCTCATGATGACAGCTCCGAAAGCAATGAAAGCACGTCAGTTGAATGCAAAAAATTCGAGTGTAAAGAACAGGGATTGTTTGCTGATTGCTCTGATTGCAGAAAGTACTACAAGTGTAAGCATAAAAACAATCGGAAATGGCAACAACAACACAAAAAATGTAGACGAGGATATTTGTTTGATGAAGCAGAACATAAGTGTGTAAGAGCGCACCAAGCCAAATGTTTGTACAAGCCGAAAGACTCGAAGGAAAAACATTCAAGAGAACGTAATTCCGAATCAAATGAAAGCTAATCATCGTCTTTTGTTATAAAACTCAAATGATCCTTTTGTGAAAAATGGTTATTCAATAAATGATGAATTCGATGACCTCTAAACTTTACAATCAATCCGTTATCAAAACGAACATCTGCTTGCACATTACGAGAATGCTCGTTATTCTCTATTTATTACTACAAATATTTACTTTTTGTCATTTTTTTATAACTGTCGCTCGTTTATCATCATCATGCCTTCATCTTCTTTCTTATTTTTGCTCAACTACTTATCTTACATCACTTGAACGACATCATGAATGAGCGGAGGATGCCAAATAAGATAAAATTCAATGTTCAAAAAAATGACAAATTTTTCTCCATACTTGTTCTTACTATGTGTGAAGAAGATATTCCAAGCAAAACGAATGAGATTCCTACAACAATGATGTCATAAAAAGGCGAATGTAATGTGTTGCCTGAATAATAAAATTAGATATTGTGTCTGACGATGCAAAAATAATGTCTAGAAAAAAAAACGAGAAAACTTGGAGAAAAAAGTGTTAAAAATAAATTATTTATAGTTGCATCTCCCTCGCATGACAAAAAATACTTTTTTTTACTGCAGTTATCTTCTTACTGAACTTTATTAACTTTTTTTTTTGTTCAGTCGCTGTCATCTTTCGTTGAATCATGTCTAGGTCATGTCTCTCTGCTTCAAAAGTAATTTCGAATGAACGGAAGAACGGTCTTTTAACTGAGTTTAGGAAAGTTTTTTTTTCCATAAAAAAAATTGAAGCGTCAACATAATTTTTCCTACTAACAACTTTATGTCGAAACTTTTTAATCTGGTTTTACACGTTTTTGAACGATTTTTTTTCTTTCTCACAACCACTTCACGTGATGGCTTACCTATAATAACTCAATATTATCATAACACACACAAAAATTCTTTGCTGGCAGCACATATTTCAGATTGACAAACATTTATCAAATTCACCCAGAGAGAAATGAAATACAAATTTATTCTCCGACACTAAATTTATTAACAACGTTTGTTTATTCATTCACACAAACACACACACACCAAAGCACTTTTATGGTATTATCTTTGCATTTTGATCAAAAAATGATTTAATCTACAAAATATAAAATTAAAATGACATTTCCCACATAGTATATGCGACACGATAGTTTTACATTTAATACCACATATTTATGTGCATCTCCCTGAAATTTATTTGTTATTTTCTACTAATAATTATAATTATTGTTTTTGTGTTTAGAGGACCCTCATCTAATGTTATTCAATTTTGACTGGCATGATCAACTGTAATTAACGTTAAAATGGTCTTTTCGTCAAAAAGTTATTTTTTTGTTATTTTTCTGACAAAATATTTCATTGACAAGCTCGTTATAAAATTTTGTCTGCTGTCCATTCAGAAGCGGTGAGAGTCTCCTTCAAAATATTTTAATTACAATTTTATTATAACTAGATTATTATTTCATTTTATTATCGAACAAAAACGCAAAACCAAAACTAATAAAATAATAATTTTATGCTTTATTATTTTAGCTATACATAATTTTGATACACGAATTTAGTGCAGTTTAGCATAAATTTTGATATTTTAACATAAATCACCAGACATTTAATTTAAGTTTTTTGACATAAAATGTATTCGGGTACGAGTTAGTGAGAAAACTTTTGATTTCAAACATAAATATTTTCATAACATGAATCATAAAGCACACAAACAACACAAAAAATTAAATGAAAACATGTGTTTTCCATAAAAAGACAAAATTATTTGAATTCACTCTCTTTTATTTTGTGATGATAAAAGTCTCAACGGGATACTTGGAAATTATTATGACTTCATTATTATATTGTTCGTTGCAACGACAAAAATTTATATATTTACTCCCACAATAAATGAGAGATTTTTTAATGTAAACTTTTACATAATTTTTTAAAAAAATATTTCTTAAAGTTTTGTTCCCCTTTAATTATCATGTCATCTTTACATGACGTTCTATATTTTACGAAAATTTATAAATAAATATAGCACCAAAAAAGTGTATTTCACAGAAAAACAGGTAAGAAACGCGAATCATTGCTGTAAATTGAATTAGAACCGCATATGATTATGGTAATGTGTATGAACAAAAAATTTATGTTGAATAAAAATTTGGTTTTCCGTTGTTAAAAATATAAATAAATATAAATTCATACAAAAATTGCTCCCTTTTTTAGGTTATTTTTATAATATTTTCCTTTTATCTGATAAAATCTTTCGTTCGTCGTTAATTCATGTGTAACAATATGACAGAAAAATTTCACCTGCGTTCGGGAATGGAGCCAACAAGATTTCAACGAAAAAAGTCATAAATAAGAAAAAACTGTGGCAACACCTGAAGATGATGATGAACGTTCCATGCATGATACAAAAAATTTTTTAATTTAAATTGAAATATTACAAGAACATGAAAAAAAATTACTACTACAAAACTATATAACGACATGATTAAAAATCACCATTAACGATTAAACGTGAATTTTTGTCATAAAATCCAAATCGTAATTTAAAACAAGATCTTTATCGGATAAATCAAAGCGACTTAAGTTCCTAACAGATGTTTCGTAAAACGAGTTTTGACGCGGTCATTATCGCAATATGCAAATTTCAGACTTCATTAAATAATACTAAAAGACTTCTTTCATCTCTTCTTTTTTTTTTTTGCTAAAAACCTGCTAAAAAATGACGCTTTACTGCACGAAAAAAAATTGTAGTCTAATAAATCTTGACAACATCCTTCATCAAATATGAAAAGTTTTACTAATGAAGATTTCATGTTCTTTAATCCTTAATCTTCCTAGTGCGATGACTGACGAGTAGTTTGCGTTAAAATAACAGTACAGGTACAAAAAAATAAAGTAAAGCACTACTTCCTTTTTGTATTTTTCATGCGCTTCACATACACAGCACTTTGTTAATTGCGAAAAATGTGACTTGCATGTAATGTATTTTTAATGGAAAATTCTCAGGGAAAAAAAATTATTTCCACACATTCACACTCGAATTAACATAGATCATTATTTATGATTATTGGAAAACTCACCTGACGCAAGAACAATTATAAATACTGCTATTTCCTTCATTTTTCCTTGTCGACAAGTTCTGACTTGCTTGATAAGAGTTCCAATGCAAAATCTTGGTTGATATAAAATACTTGACCTTCTTTTTCCCCTTTCCTCGACAAGAGATATAAATCACTCACTCACTTACAATGGGTTGCACCACTTTTCTTTCTTCCTTTTTGTAACCTTTCTTGCGAAAATTTTTATTCTTATTATTTTTTACGGTATAAGCTTCTTTAGCACTTTTGTTTATTTATTTTTAGAGTGACTCACTTTTCCCTGTTCAAATTTCTTTCTGGGTTGAAATACAATAAACCACTTTTACCTGTCTTATAATTTTTTTTTTATAGAAATTTATTTATTTATTTAGACTGGAGTGTCATTAAATAAATATATAAGGACGTAATAAGCTTTTATTTTATTTTCGTCTCGCTTTTTTTTTAATGTGCAACTCAGGTGCAATAATTTTATTTATTTTTGCATTTATTTATTTTTTTTCCTTTTTCTATTTATTTTTCCTTTTATTAGATAATATTTTTTTTTATATTTTTAAATTTTATGTGGTTGACACAAATAAATAATTTATATTATCAACGGTTGAACGAGCAAATAATTTTTTGCTGATGATAACAGTTTTCCCACAATTTATTTTTTTTTTTATTTTTTATCACTTGACCGATTTTCCTTTTTTTTTTTTGACAAATAATTTTCTCTATTATTCACTTGTGCGTTAATAAAACATGTGATCACAAAATATTATTTATCTTTTAACGCTCTTTTTATTTATTTCGGTTGAATGATAAACACACGTGAGTGCTTCTAGCGCTGCCGCTTCTGATATAAATATTAATCCGTTCGTAGTCAAATAAAGACTGAGCTTTCTGTTTTATTCACGTTCTGCCTCAACGTATGGTCGTCTGCTATGTTGGTTGAATTCCTCTCGCGCATAAATATTTCATCTCTTTTTGTTTGCTTCCACATCGTTCGACGACGAAAAATGAGAGAGAGTAAGTCTGTGTGTATGGCGCAAAGTTTTGAACGGAAAAAACCATGATGAGAACACGAGTTTTAACTTTTTTTTTTGCTGTTGTTGTTGTGATGTCTTGTGCATATGTTATGTAGTGCAACTTTTGAGGAAAATACGGAAAATATTAGCTAAACATCGCTATTGTTTGGGAAATTTATGTGAGAAAGTGCATCGATGAGGAAAATTTCTTGCATTTGTATGGAGTTTTGTGAGACTTGCAAAAAAGTTAATCGGTGATCCCTTTTAAACCAAACAATTTTTCGCATCGGTGAGATTTTCAGCGGTGAATTATTTATTTTGATGGTAAAGATTTAAAAAAATATATGATTAGGTTGCTTTTAATAAAATTTGATAAATAAAAAAAATTCAAGTAGGTTCAACATTCACAAATTTGAGTAAAAGATGACTGAAATGACACTTTTTAAACCATTTTTATTTATTGTGGTCAAAAAATTTAATGTTTAATTAAATTAATTAAAATTTAATTATAAGAATTTCAGAAAAAAAAACAGATTGATAACAGAAAAAAAGCATTTAATGCGAATAAATTATGCAATTTATTCCAATTTTCGTTCAAAAACGTTAAAATAATAAAAGCAATTAATTTTTTTTATTTGCTTTTTTCCCATTATTTATAAAATGGGAATACATATAAAAATGCTAAATTAATGAATAAATAATTAAATTGGGGTCAGCGTTAGAAAAAATATTAATTATTTTAATAAATAAAAAAAATAATTAAATAAATTTAAATTTTATAAAATTAATTAAATCTCATCATCAAAATATTGTTGGAACAAAAAACGAAAATATAAAAAATATTATCAAATTAAAAATTAATTAAAACAAATTTTTTTCTGCAAAATTTATTTTTCACGATTTTACACAAAATTAATACAAAATTAATTTACTTTTAAGAATTTTTAATGAATTGAAAATTTTATGATTTTTGTTTTTTTTTACTTTATCAAATTTTTCAAGAAAAATATATCTAATGATGTATTTATATTGTTTCAATAAATGACAAAAATAACAAATGTTGCACTAGAACAAACCAGAATCTTGACAAGCTGTCAGATTACGTTTGCCTCTGCAAACAAAAATACAAATGAAAACTACAATCGGAAGCCACTTTAATTGAATTTTATTCTTTGGAGTATAAAAAATCATCCAATGATCAATCTCCCTCAAAGCAGGCTACGTGAGCAAGAAAACACGTGAATTATTCCATAAGCCTTTAAAATTCATAACATAACATAAAACAACATATGAAAATAAAAATAAACGAAGAAGAGGAAATTTTTTTTCATGAAAAATTGAAAGTTGAAAGAACTTGCAATCGATGAAAATTTTATTGTTTTATATTGTTTATAAGCTACAATGAGCACGTTCATTGAACATCACACTGCGATATTGGCAAAACAACACCTGAAAACTGCAGTTTTGAAGATATGGAGAAAAAACGGCAGCAAATTTCATATCAACATCACCGTAGCAGGGAGTAAAGTTTTTTCCGAACATCCCAGAGGAGATTGCATCTGAAGCTGACACAGATGTCTTTAAAAATAATAATAAAATGCAAGTGCTCGTGCATGTGATGGCAGCTAAAGGAAAAGAAGAAAAGAGCAGAAAAAAATATTAAAGATGAATGAAGCATAAAGTACAGCAGTGATGCTCGAAACATGCGAAACTCGAAGCTTTCACAAGCAGAAAAGTAAAATGATTTTTTTAGAGCAATTTATATGAAAATATTTTGATATCGGGTCTCCTTTGTCTCACTCCAGGCTAGGTGCACAATGTGACACGATGCTTGTTGGTCGCCATCGGGGACACTGACTCTTCAAACAGAAATATAATATTATTATTGCTTTCTTTCCGTGCACATGCTATGCTATTTCATAGAAATGATCCTCATTGAAAATTCATACAGACACCGTTCGTCTTTCTCTTCCTCTCTGATAAATTTATATTTATTTCACAATTTCCATTATTTTTCTTAAATTGAATTTTATACGTCGTTTTGTGCGGTCGTTGTGTGTGTTTTTTGTTGTCTACATAGCCATGAATAATTGAATTAAAAAAGTATAATTTGATGATTTACAATGGAATTGCTCTGTTTGTCTGTCAGAACAATGTATGATGAAGTGAAGTAGTAGTTGCAGAACCGCCAAAAAATCTTTAATTTATTTTTAGAGATAAAGAGTTATTTTTAGCGATTTTTTTTTCGGGAACGATAAATAAACAACAAATTGATCGAGTCAATAGAATGGAATTTTAACGTTTTTTTACTTATTAACAGTTTCGATTCGAGCGCCCAAATAACAAAAAAGCGACCAAACAATCCTTTTGATTTTACCGCGTTTTTACTTAATTTTTCTTTGTTTCTTTCTGCTTTTAATCATTTCCTCTTAATTTTTTCGCTTCTCATTCATTGTTTTTTTATTTAATTTTTTTTACAATTTTCAAAAATATTTTGACATTAAAAAACAAATTAAAAAATATTTAGCGTTAATTTTATCAAAAAACATCGAGAAAAAAAACAAAAAAAGCTTTGAAAAAAAAATTAAGCAATTAAAAGTGAGAAACGAAAAAAATAAAGAAAACGTAAAAAATTATTTTTCGTAAATCTAAGAAAAAATTCAAGAAAAAAGTGTCAAAATTTAGTGAACACACGGTATTTACCAGCAAAATATATTCAACTGATTCCCCGAATTTATTGAAAAATGACACAAATTTAACGGATATCTGCTTTTGTATTTTTCGATTTTTATTTACCGTCAGTCTGCTACACAGAACACCAATAAAACTCGCAGCATAAGCCCAATTCGAACCCAATTAACTTTTCAGGTTAAACAAATAACGCTTTCTACTGAATCGCAAAATAAATGATTCACTATTTCGCTTACGGACAGGCAGAAAACAAATTGAATTTCACCTTTTTGCAATAAAAAAACGAGAAAAAAAAGTCCATTATCAAACGTTAAATATTTAATTAGCATCCTCTTTCAAACTTAACCTACAAAAAAAAATAAATTCTCCTGTTTGGCGGAAAAGTCTCGGCACATCAAAGGCGGCGTGCATCACCACACAAAACTTTCCTCCCAACAAAGTTTTATATCTAAATATAATGAAACAAAAACCAAAAATGCAATTGCATTGATCAAAAATACACCGACGTTAAATTGAATTTCACTTTATACGACGAGCCACGGAGAAAAAAGGAACGAAAAGAGGGTAAATTGCACGTTCGCTAAACATGAAGCATTAACAACTAAATGAAATTTTGGGTTTTGATAGAATTTGCACACGGAGAATCGTACACAGAGACAGAGCAAAGATCGGTTGCAGCGTGCAAAAATTTCAGTTTGATCGACATTTATATAATTGGATGATGTGCGTTTTGTTGTATGTCTAATATTTGCTCTATTTAGCTTTTTTTTCATTGAAAATTTAAAATTAAACAGAAGTTATATCAAACGAAATTGCTTCGTATTTACTGATTCGCTGCCATTCATTTTGTTACTAGGTCACTGGAGTAAAACTGTGCATTCTGGGACAAATTCCAGGAAAATACGGAATATTATTAGCATAATTGGTGACACTCTGAGGAATGGAATTCCTTTCAAACATTCCAAACGGTTTTTTTAGAATCCTGCAGATTATCTCTGGTGTCGTCGTCACACGAAAGAATGCTGCTATTGTTGTTGTTGATAGTTTTTTTTTGCCGTGTTATGTGTGCGATAAAGACGGAAATTTCAAATGGTACGTGTTCTTCTTTAATATGATGTTCAAGCGATATGTGCATAACGAGCTGAACAAGCAAATGATGAAAGTGCCGTGGAGTGGTGATTTTTGCACCGTTTTCATCCAAAATTGTATTTTCGTCCATGATGTCTTTAATGATAAGATAAATTCTAGTCATACCAATAACGCATTTGAATTAAGCCCCAAGTCGTAAGGTGTTGGTTCGAGACTCGAAATCTCGAAAAAAATTTCTAGTCTTAAGAATTTATTGAGATATTTTTGCCAAGACGTGGAAAATTGATATTTTTGGTTTTTTTGAAGCAATGGTAGGTTTGCGGGCATATGTTTCTTGATGAAAAATAATCTACTCGAGACAACGAACAATCATAGTGAAAAAATTTTCATAAAAAATTTTACCTTAACTTAGATTTTTGGCGATTTTCAAGGAATTTTGAAATGTCTTTGGTCAAAAATCAAAATTTTTTGAAAAAACAAAGGTTTTTCACTAAGATTGATTGTTGTCCCCATCATTATTTGCCAAGAAACATAAGCCAAAAATATCTATTTTCCACGTCTCGCGCCAAAAACAAATTTTTTTGTGCAGCTTTGAGTTTATCCCCACTTCCTTGAATAGGCGAACGAAAAAAAAAATAAAATAAAAATTTCATTTGATAGCGATTTGACTGTAATTCAATACTTACGATGTAATTCACGATTTTTCTTGACCCAAATTTCTACCTACCTCAACTTCGATGCACACGTGTTTGCCTTGTGTCAGTCCCTGAAGGTCACAGTAAACTCTCTCTAATAAAATAATAAACTTTCCACTTCTTTTCTTATATGATGGGATTACCTACTAACGATTTTCATTCTGACTTCTTCTTCTTGCTTGCACAAATCTCTTAACAACAATCGTATACGATGTGACTCATAAGTGAACAACGAAGGAAAATAATAATAAGAAAATCTTCGCTACGTGACTACAATTTCATGGTTCTTCGCTAGTTATACAACACGAAAAACCATCATTGTCGTTAGCATATGGAATTTTCAACTACCTATACCTGTCTTTTGGTGTGGTGTTTTGCCTTCAACTGCTACAAGAAGAACGGCAAAAATTTAAAAATGAGAGAGGAGATTTGGTGAGAGAGAGACAAAAAGGAAAATTTGACGAAAGAGAGAAAAACTTGCACGAAATCATTCAAGTTTAATTTGATGCTGAAATATTAGCAATAAGAAAATCGGTAGACAATTTTCACCAAGAAAAGTTAATAGAGGAAATCAAGTTCTATATCTCATGGAAGAACTTTTTTACAAAATTATGTAAAATTTTGAAGATAGGAGCACGTTAAGTTATACGAATTTCTGTAGTAACGTGTACGTGCCTCAGCATAATTTTTTATAGCATAAGAATGAATTAGCAGATTCGCGATTTCTTAAGATGCCAACAACTTGCAGTTTTTTAGGATCATAAATGTATCCCTTTCTGAATTTTACTTTTCCCAGAAATATTTGGTTAAAAAAATACTTTTCGTCAAGATTTTTTTAACGCTAGTGAGAAAATTTCAAAAATTAATAAAATAATTTTAAAAAAAAACTTGTAAATTCTTAAATTTTCATAAATAATTTTTCCTTTAAAAATTCAGTAAAAAATGAAATAAAAATTACAGACATTTATTATTGACGGACTAAATGTTTTGTATGAGAAAATCGTGATTTAAATTTCAAAAGCTACATAACGGTCAATGAGACCATTGATTTCTCAGTGCGTTTTATCTTTTTTCATATTCATATGAAGCAACACGTGCCATTTTCTAACATTTGATAAGTACTCATCATCTCAAGTGCGGTTGATACTGGGTGACAAAAGAAAATAATCATCAATGATACTTTGTTGTTGTCTCTTTATACTACATGTTACTGAATCCAAAAAATAATGACGATGAAGTGTTGAAAAGTAAGACAAAAGAAGCCTGATGACTGGCAAAATTTAAGTGTTCCTCACTTTTTTGAGTTATAAAGACATTAAGCTTTGCATAACATGACAATTGGAATTTTTGGGTTCAACATTTCTATATGTACGTGACAAAAGCTCACAATAGACTGAATGCGGAGAAAACAAAAGGATGATGTTACAACTATTTAAAGATGATTTTCTCTGAATGTCATCATCATTGAAAACGAAATGTTAGAAATACGACCAGATATCCTACAACACTTCCAGTTATCTATTGAAAAGTCATTGTTTAAAGTACGTTTGTATTAAAGTAGTTTTCTTACCTTGCACAATAAAGACGCATTAATGTCAAATAATCCCAAAGCAGTAAATTTAATTGGATTTTCTTTGATTTGGGAACAAAAATTTTGGATCTACAAGTTGAAAATAATTAAAAAATTTAAATTTCTTTTGGAAAAAGTTACTTACACAATCTTTATTGACATTATTCCTCTTAAACTTAAAAAGTGTGGTCTTTATTTGATCAGTCTTCAACAGAAAAATCCAAAATAATTAATTTTTTTATTAAAAAAAAATAAAACTTACCAACTCCTGACAACTTTCTGCACTTTTACAAACAAGGACAAGAGCCGCAAATGTCAAAGCCATTGAAACAACATCCCAATTCCTCGATTCATCGTGACCAGATGTATTTTCGATGGTAAAATACAAAATTGCCGTAAACGTAAAAATAAGTTGAACTAATATTGCAAGCAACGAGAAATGAAAACTTTGATTCACGAGTCCAGTTAATTTATAGATTTTTCCATACTCGTAACGGCATTGCTCGATTTCGTTATTTAAATTTTCTTCAACTCTCGATGGATTAGTTTTTTGATGATTTTTCATCAATTTCACTCGTAATTTTATTTTTAGTAGCGAAATTTTTATTAAATCGAGATGAAATCCGTAAAAAATTAATTTATATAAATTTGTGAGAAGATAAATGAGAAAAAGAATCAAGTGATATTTAAAAATTTTGAAAGAAGAACCATAAATTGAAACATTAAGAACCAAAATCCAAAATAAAAAGAAGAAAAATTTGTGCTTTGCGTGCGAAAAAGACTTTTTAACCGTCAAACATGGCAAATAATCTTCATGGAGTTTATCGAATTTTCGATAAAACTTTTTCAAAGTCTTTCTGCGTAGAAAAGTTTCAATGCAACAAACTGTATGGGCAACACCAAATCCTAAAAAAAATTATTTATAATTTTTTTTTAGAATAATGAACAAAAAATCAAAAACTTACCGTAATAATAAAGAGTTCCAATCGTCTCCGAAAATAAAGTACGATGAATTTGCTCTGAGGGAGCCAGCAAAAACGTCATTCCAAACAAATTAATTAACAAAATATTCAGTAACACCAATAAAACATCTAAAAATTTGTTATTTGAACAAGGAAACATCACGAGAACATTAAAAACTTTTAAAATGCAGGAACTTTCCAATGCTAATTTAGAAATATTTTGTTGATACATTGTTGGATGTGCTGTCGTAATGATGATTCGTGAACAACTAAAGTTGAAACTTGCACTTTTATTAATTAAAAACTTTCTTCATCCGTCATAGGACTTGAAAATGATAGCAATATAACGAGGTAGGTCACAATGCTGCTCGTCATCTATTTTTAATAAATTAATTTTCCCATAAAATTGTGATTAAAATTGATACTTACAGCTCCGAGTAATGCCAAATTGACCTGGAAAAGGTCAACTGCGGAAAATACGACGGGACATTGTAAGATTTGCAAAGCGAATCCATGAATCTGAAATATTTTGTTGATTTTAATGTATTCTGCTCCAAATAAAACTCAAGGAATAAAAAAAGAAGATTACAAAAAATTAAAAGTTAAAAAATCGAATTGCGACTAAATGGAAGTTTTCAAGACTAAAATATTTAAATTTTAATGATCGAGTAAAATCAAGATTTTTTAACTAAATTTTTCATATAAATAAAATCGTCAGAAAAATAAAAAAAATTAAATTAAAATTTCATTTAAAAAAATTTTTAAATTTAATTTAAAAAAAAAATAAAAATCAGAAGAAAAATCTTTGAACTGACAAAAAAATTTCAATTTTAATACGACCTTAATTGAACGAACAAAAATTTAAAAAATTCTCATACCACCATCCGATTTTCGTTAGTTTTCGTAAAAACATGTAACACATTTGAGATTTTCTGCACCTAAAATTAAAAAAAATAATTGAAACAATTTTAAAATAAAAATTAATCAAAACTTGCCATTTTAATACATTTCTGCACTGTGAATGTTATCATTAGCATTTTAATAACATTCGGAGTGATATTAATGATGCCTGCTTTCAAAAAGTGATCCTTTTTCATTTTCTTGTCAAAACGTGGAAAACCATCGTCCTTGCTTAATGCAGTTCCCGGAAACTCTTCCAGCACCACTAAACACATCGAGTACGCATCACTCGTCAATGTGTAAAACATTTGCACAATTATCATCAATAATGACCACCCAAAGCAATGATTGACATCGTGTACCAGTTCATATATTTTTCCATAACTTTCTCGAACTGCTTCGAGTTTCACTTCAAACAGATTTGGATGCAATTTGTTATAAACTTTGAACATTGCTTCATTTTCCTTCATGTTTCGCAACTGTTCGTACAAATCCTCGAGCTTCAAATAAACCAGTTCCACATGAATCACAAATTGGGCACATCTGACGCACGCACTGAAGCTAAAAACCATAATTAGGGTGCCATGAGCTCCGATGTTCCATCCATCATAAATCAATTGCAATATGGTAAAGGCCATAAGACCACCAAAAAGTGCCACTTTTATACGAATTGCCAATAATCGCTTTCTTGATGTCCCGTAAGAAGGCAATTCCGTTTCAAGCACTTCGTATTTTCCGTAAAATGAATGAAGGAGTTTTCGGTAGTAGAAGGATTCGAGATTGAACACGACATATCCGATGATGAGACCTCCGTAGACAATGTGCATCACGAGTTCCGTTAGGTAGAAAGTGAAGCGACGATTTACGAAACTTTTTCTGAAGGAAAAGAAAAGAATGCAGAATTTTACGAGTGAGTAAATTATGAGGACCTTGTTGGCGCAAGAAGATTTCTTGGAATAAGGCAAGTATCCGAATAATTTAAAAAATAAAAATATTCCACAGATATTTCGAAGAGTTTTACTGCGAGGTTCATTCGGATACATTTTCACTTGATTTAACGAGAAAAATGAAGTTGAAAAAGCTTTTATATGAAATAAATTTTAATTAAAAAATTATAATTGATTGATTTAAAACGTAATTAAAATGGAGTGTTTAACGGTATTGAACCTTCTTCATTTTAATTTTAATTTTTTTTTTAACTTTCAGCCTCAGAAACAAAAAAAAGACATTTAGTGAATATACTTAATTATTTCTAATTTTATCTTAAAACATTATTTTGATAATTTTTTATTTTTAGCTTTAAGAAAACTTTTTAATGTGTTATGGAAGCAAATTATGTTCATTTTTATGATTTTTTTAGAAAACTTTTTTTTTTATTTAAAAAATAAAACAAAGATCAAACACATTTTTCACAAAATATTTATTCTGCTGCAAAAAAAAATTATTTATTTTTTTTTATTGAACAGTTTCGAAGCAAAATTGCCTTCAAAGCAACATACATATTTTTCATTTTATTTTACAAGAAAAAAATTGAAACTTTTGCTTCTTCATTCGAAAAAAAGTTTTAAAAAACATTTTTTCTTACTTTTTTCAACAAATTTCGAGCAAAGAGCACAATTTGAAGAACTTTTGATTTATTATATCGAAATTTTATTTTATTTTTCGACGATTTTTAAATAAAATTAATTTTGAATTCTAAAATTTAATAAAAATTGATTGAAATGTAACTTAAGAAAATTATTTACGGTTATTAAAAAAAATAAATTTAAACAAAATTTTAAAAAATTCTGACCACGGAATTGTAAAAATAAAAAATTTTGTGAAAGAAATCCAATTTTTTATAACAATTTAAAGATTTTTCTAAAAATTTCAATGAATTTTCGCTTAAAATCTCTCCAAAAGACATGAGTCCCGTTAAAAAAAATTCCCAATGAGAAAAACACATGTTATCACACATAGTTTAAATGTGTGAAAAACAGTACACAAGACATTTATCATACGCGATACCCAGTGTACATCGAGAATTTATCACTTTCATCAAATAAATAGATCACAAAAAGTGAAATAAAAAGTCGATTTCTTTGATCTCCCAGGGCCCCAAAATGATTTAGTGTCGCCCCGATTGATAGTCGTCAGAGAGTTCATCAGCGGATAAATGAGCAATTCATTGATCATCGCTGGTAGGGACCGCACGGATAAAATGTATGACTGGAGACAGAGACTCTTGGCACCCAGTCCAACTTATCGAATAGGAAATCGTAAGTGTATGAGTAAAATGTAAATATTTGGAAAAATATCCACGTATTATGATAAAACATACAATTTTTTTGTCTTCGTGTACTCATTTAGTCTAAAATGGTTTTACTTACAGGCACGATACGCTTCCAGACGCAATTCGTATGGCTCTTAATTGTCCTTGGATTTGTAGTTTTAGTCTTTTTCTACGTCAAGCCATCGTCATCCGCGTCAAAAGGATCGTCCTCGTCGTACTACGAGAGCAATTACTTGAGTGACAGCGGCAACGATGGCGGCACCGTGTCGATGCAATATAACCACACATATCCCCTGAGTGCGCCGATCGTCAGCAATGGCATTGTAAATTATAAGATAGCAGTAATCGCGGACATGGACACAGATTCGCGCATCAAGGCATCCGAGGAGCAGTGGAAAAGTTACCTGAAACACGGATTTCTCAGTTACAACAGTCGCCAAGACAGCGTCACGGTGAACTGGGACACCGAAGATACCGTGGAACTCACTTCGTTCTACTCGAATAAGGGACGTGGCATGGAATTGTCCGAATTAATTGTATTTAACGGCAGACTTTTAACTGTTGATGACCGTACGGGTTTAGTTTTTGAGATAATTAGAGATAAGATGATACCATGGGTGATACTCGCTGACGGAGACGGCACCTCTTCGAAAGCTTTTAAGGCCGAATGGGCCACGGTGAAGGACGAACATCTCTTTGTCGGGTCCATGGGCAAGGAATGGACCTCGAGCACGGGCGAATTCCTCAGTTATGACCCGATGTGGGTGAAACGTGTGTCAATTACCGGAGAAATCCATCACATTAACTGGACGAATCCGTATAAGGCGTTACGCAAAGCTACGGGTATCGATTTTCCCGGATATATTTTACATGAAAGCGGAATGTGGTCGCACGAGATGAAAAAATGGATGTTTTTGCCGCGACGCTGCTCAAAAGAAACCTACAACGACAAAGTGGACGAACACAAGGGATGCAATTTGCTGATTAAAGCCGATGCGGACTTCAAGAAAATTGAAGTTGTGAAAATTGGCGAAATTAAACCGACTCTCGGGTATTCCAGCTTCAAATTTGTACCAAATACCAATGATCAGGTAATTGTAGCACTGAAATCGGAAGAAGTCGACGGTAAAACTGCTACCTATATCACAGTATTCAGAATTGACGGCAAAATTCTCCTGCCTGACCAGAAAATTTCAGCAACTCTCAAATTCGAAGGCTTGGAATTCGTGTAAAAAGACAGAAATCTCGAACTTAACTTTAAAAAAAAAATGAATGTGACAAGATAGAAAATTGATAAAAAAAAATATATATATAAAATTATTATTTTAATTAAAATCAGTAAAATTAAGATCGTCTCATGGACAGCATTGTATTAATTTCCCAAATGATGATCCTCAACTTATCAATAACTTCTCGCAATTGTCGATTTTTCGTGGAAAGCATATCCGACAATTCCTTCGCTTCCTGCACATATTTCTTATAATCGTCTGTTATTTGCACCTCTGGACGAGTATCGGGCCCATCTTTCAACGGAACAAAATTCATAATGTGCGGATAATCCGTGTCCTCGAGACCGTCATTCACTTTATCAAAAAGCAATCGCAAACGTTTAAACAGCAATCGCAAAGTCCGAAATTGTTCCTGAACCTTCATTTTCTTGTCCATGCTGCTGGTGAGACCTTGTTGCGTGCCATTTGGTGGTGCAACGACCTTCAGAAGCGTGTAAACCTCTTGGAAACGAGAAACAATGTCGATTACCGTATCTTGACCAATTTTGCAAAGTGTGAGTAAAGGAAAGTCGCGTTGATGAATTGGTTGTGCTGGAGGTGCCTGTTGTTGCTGTTGTGGCTGACCAGTTTGTGCGGGACTCTGGTTCGGAGGAGGACCTTGCGGAGTGGTTGGAGCTTGTTGTGTGTTGTTTGTTTGCTGAGCAGGACTTTGTGCCGGACGAATAACTTGTCCTTGATTGGGGAGAAATCCTGAAAATTAACAAAAATTAATACTTTTTTAAGGTAAAATGAGCTTTTAATTACCTTGTTGATTCATTTTTATCGTATTTTGTTCGTATTTATTTCATGAAATTAACTAAAATTGAATTTTTGTTTGAATCGCTTTTGATTTTAATTTTTTTTTAGGGTTTGTTCGAGATTTATCTTGTCATCAGTCAACCTTTGACAACTTCGATGTCCATGAAAAAACGTAAACAAATGAAAATTATTTGCCGAAATACGATTTTTTGTTAATTTTACAAGAATTTCCAGAGTAAAAGCCATTTAATTGGGAGAAGCATTCCTTGGAGTAGTGAAAAATGAACGAAATCAACCACAAAACGGTGTTCGTACTGGATCACTCGCCGTATTTTGGGATTTCGGCAGAAAGTATGCTGGAATTAGTTGGCTTAGGTAAATATTTTAAAGAATTTACAAGCTGAAATTCAAAACTTTATCATTTTAATACCTTTTTAGGACCTCCAACAGCACCTCCCATATCAAAAAGTCTCTGGACGTGTTCCGTTGAGGCTTCTGTCGAGTATTGCCGTATTGTTTGGGACTTATTTCCATCAGGGAAACTTGTAAGAGCTTCAATTTCGTTTTAATTTAAACCTTAATTTCACTTTTTTTTTTGTAGATTCGCTTCGTGGTGAGTGACAGTGCAGCTCACATCGTCAACACATGGACCAGTGGCACCCAAAACTTAAGTCATATTGTCAATGCGATGGCCATGGTAGGTGTCCCGCCTCGTGCTACCTCCCAAACTGCCGAATATTCCGTAATTCATGGTTTGCGTGCTGCCGTTGAAGCTCTCGCCGAACCCACGGACTTCCAAAAGGAACAAATGGTCCTGTCTAAAACGGAAAATTGCAAATTAGTGAATCGAGGACGGGTAATTTGCATCACCTCAGCTCGCGATGATGCCAGTATGAAGAGTTTGGAAGACATTTTTCACACAGTGCTGATACAACAGAACACAATTGCGGCACAACATCCGGAATTTCTTAAAGTGGATCATTGTCACTTTGTGATAATTAATTTGTATCCCTGCAACATGGAATCGCATGTCACAAATCGACCCGTAGTGGATGTCTCTCCCGTTCTTACGAGCGAAATTCATTCAATTCGAGCGGTGAAGATTTCTAATAAGCTCACGCATCTCATTTTGCTGCATTATGACTTGGCAAGTACAACCGTCACGGGAATTCCAATGAAAGAGGAGCAAAATGCGAGTTCTAGTGCGAATTATGACGTTGAAATTTTCCATGGGAGACGAGCACATTCGGTTTTTCTCGGTACGGAACTTGTTTTGCCCCGAAGTCTCAAGGAAGGAGCAGAATATGAAACTGTGACGCTAAAATGGTGCACTCCACGTTCCTGTGGCTCATCGGAAATGCAACCTTGTCTCGCTTTGCATCGAATTACACCAGTTGATGTGACATCTCGTCCCAGTTCGTGCTTAATTAACTTTTTGCTCAACGGCAGATCCGTTTTATTGGAGATGCCGAGAAAGTCTGGGGGTAAAATCACGAGTCATTTGTTGTCAGCGCATGGCGGCGAGATTTTTATCCACTCTCTGAATGTTTCTCGCAGCAGTTTAGAAGACCTTCCTTCGATTTCTGAAGGAATGGGAGGTCGTGTAACGGATTATCGCATCACCGACTTCGGTCAACTGATAAAAATGAGTAAACTGGTTCCGCTGAAGCCTCTTCCAGAGCCAAACGTTCGTTATTTGGACGAAAATCTACTAAAAACCCGCACGAGACTTAGCAAAAAAACGCGTTATTGGCCCCTAACGCTCGGAAATACGGTTTTATACAACGTTCGAACCTTTGTCGAGCCAATTTTAACTTTTACTCAAAAGGAAGAACTCAATGACGAGGAGGTTTTGCAATGCAAACAAGCAATTTACAATATCGTAGCACTCGAAACACGTCATGACCCCTTGCCACTACCGAATATGGGCAATCGCTTAAAGGGTGTCAAAAAAGACGAGCAATATCGGTTGCTGTGGTCCGAATTAGAAACCGTTATCAGCACTTCTGGCAAGTCCTTGGGTCACAAAGCGGTTCTTAGTTGTTTGCGCGAATGCAGGACTCGATCGTCTCACGATCCAATTATCGATAAAACAAGTGAAATGGATACCTTGGATGCGGCTTCGTTACGAGCGAGTGTTATCCGGGCCACAACGGACTCGCCACTTTCACCTCCGGTAGTGGGAGATGTGGCAGCTTCACGTAAAAGAGCTTTTTCAACGGGCGGCGGCACGAGGTCGTTATTGGATATTTTTATTGCTGCGGATAGAGCTCAAAGTCAAAAACGTGTCGATTTTAGTGGGAGACTTTGTACACCGCCTGGCCAAATTGCAAAATTGTATCCGCAATTGGGACTCAAAGACAACAATTCGAAAGAGACAGAGTTGAAATTAGGCAGTTAGGACGAAGTTTTTATGTTCAAATAATTTTAAGGTGCATTTAAGGCGAATAAATTTAATATTTTCGTTTTTTGTCCCATCAGGATTTTGATGAAAAAAATTTTAAAACTTTTTTTTCCTAATTTTTAATGTTTCTGGACGTTAAATTAAGAATTTTTTCATTGAAATTATTTTAATTTATATTATTTTCAAATTAAAAAAATCGAATTTAAATTTTAAAAATTAAATTTTTTTGAAAAAAATAATTTTTTATCACGAGTCTAAATTGTTTTTCATATAAATTTTTATATTTTAACAAAAAAATTAATTTCAAATCCATTTCTTTTGAATTTTTACGAAAAAAGTGACAAAAAAAAGAAAATTTTAAATTAATTCGCCTGATCGTATTTTTTAAGAAATAAAAAAACCATAAATAATTTTTTGAGTATATTTTTTAAATTTTTTGAATATTTTGCCGAGCACATTTCTTTTTTTAAGCGTATTTTATATCCATAAATATTAAATTTTAAGTGATTTTTTTGACTGACGACATAATTTTGAACGAAAAAGTACAAAAATTAATTTTAAATTTTTATGGAATGGTCTCTTTTTTGCATATTTTCATTGAAATATTTAATAGTAAAAGCTCCAAATGACTACAAACTGCTAAAAATTGCACTTTTTTAAATTTTTGCTCAGACTTTTGCCAATTTTCATTTAAATTTTTTTGCAAGTGACTATCTAATATCATCAATAACTGTGTGCTTTACTGGCATTTTGTTCTTAATTAAAATGGATTGATGAATTAAATAACAATTAAAGCTAATAAACAATACTCTCTGCTTACGAATTAATTTGATTCTCTCTTCTAAATATAGATTTTCTCATATACATATAGCAACTAATTCATGATTGATTAGCAAAAATGTCTAACATAACAAAACAATAGTGATTTTTTTTGTTTGAAGTAAAAAAAATATTAGAAATTATTTTTTCCTTAGGCAATGACACACATTTTCCTCAAATCACTGTCAGCGTCTTCCTGCTCGAGCACATTTGGAATTTGGTTACCGTCAATTTTCGGTAGATACGGCACGTAATCGAGTCCCTTGCGTTCGTAAAACAGCAAATATGCCGTACTGGGATCGATATTAGGTGGTTGTTGTGAATTAATTTCGCGGCAAGAGCTGTCGTTGTAGCAATACCAGGAACTATTTGGATTGGCGGCATATGCCACGTAGTGTCCGCCATTGAGGAGTCCCGAATGCGAGACAACGGCATACAAGTTGTACTTCAAGTCGAACGGATCTTCGTCCTCCTTCAAGTTGTGATTGTGATAATCTTTCAGTTCGTCATCAAACACGGGTGTTTTCGTAAGACTCGTCGAAACAAGTCTTTTTCGGCGTCCCAGCGGTTTTGTGATACTTTTTCGACTACTTGCAAGCACGGAATTCCTCTTAGTTTTGCTTTCTTTTAGCACCTCGGCCATTTGCGGCTCCACCACGTCTTTCAGCAACTCACTACTGTCATTCGTGTCGATGGCATTTGACGCACTTGCGTTGTCGTTTTCCGTTAATGCATCGATATGCGACGCAATTTCCGATTCCCGGTCAAATTCGTTAATTTCTTCGGTACAATCGACGTTACACAGGTTCTTTGATTCCAGAGCTTCTTGTTCCAGTAATTCGCGATGCCGCAAAATCGTTTCTTGAGGTACAGAGGCCAGATATGGGGTTGGATCGAAGTTTTGAAAGGGGAAATTGACGACTTTTTGTGATTTGACCCATTTGTTGTGAACGTAGTTGAAGCGCTTTAGATGAACAATCTAAAAAAAAAAGTTTATTAGTAAAAGCGGTTTGAGAAATTTGAATGAAAATTCTTACAAGAATCGGCGGTAACTTCCAAATTTGCAACTTTTTGGTAGCTGGTTGTTTTCCCTTGCAATGCGAACAGTGATACCATTGTTCCAGTTGTTCTTCAGATGTGAATGCCCTCAGACAGTAATCCAAATCTATCGGGTCAGTTTGTTGTTTTCGACAAATTGCAATGGAACTGTGTTCTTCCCATATCTAGAAGTGGTAAAAAAAATTATTAAAAAAAAATATTCTTTTATATTAAGGCTTCTCTAAAATTATTTCTGATTTTTTCTCCTAAATAAAAAAAAATTAACTCAGGTGAAATATTTTTTCATATAAAATGACTAAATTCAAACATTTTTTTTAAAAAATAATTGATGTTTTTTAATGATCAAACTTTTTTCGAAAAAAAAAAAAAGCACGAACTTTTTTTCAAAATAAAAAAAAAAAAAAAAAATTTTGAAATAATTTTTTCATGAAAATAAAATTTTAAAAATTTTTGTGTTTTCTATTAAAAATATTTTTTCTAGAATTAATATCAGAGAATTTCAAGGTCCAAAAATTATTTGAAATTTTAAAGAAGAAAAAAATTCGATTTTCAATTTTATTTTTAAAAAATTTTCTTCCTTGAAAAAATATGAAAAAACAATTAATTTTAAATTAAAAAAAATCATTTTGACTTTTCAAGGGGGAACAAAGCTTAAAATAAATTAAGAGCAGACTTTAATATTAATTTTTAAATTTAAAAGAAAATATTTTTTTACCCTTTCTCGATTGCTTTGATATCTCAAATGAAGCGCCGTAGGATCCCAATCAATTGCCAAATTGATGTTATTCAGATTGATTAAACTGCTTAGATTGTTCTTTCCAGCGGATCTTTGAGATGCACGACTTGACGTTCGATTTCCCAAATTAGGTGTTGGTTCACGAGATCCTGTAATTTCAGGTGTCACTACAAAAAAAATTAATTAGTAATTTTTTCAACAAAAATAAAAAAAAAATTTTAAATTTACCATTTTTCAGAAGAAATCCCTCCAACAACGGTTCATCGTTGCACGGAATCTCACATCCGCGACAAAATTTACTCCAGGGACACAAACAACACACGCGCCCGCCCTCCGCAACAGCCTTCAACGTAAACGGAAAATCATATCCTAAACTATCATCACAATCGGTTGCATGATTCGCCTGATCTGGCGGCGTTGGTGGTAATTTGCTCAGTAATCGCGACACTTGTGTCCAAACGCTGCAATAAAGCTCTTTGTTTGTCACGCCCTCGTAGCACGGAATTAGCAATGGCACACCAAAGAGTCCGGGTCGCGTCTTGTGATGCGACAGAAAATACGTATCTTGTCGACAGAGGTTCCGGTGCACTGCCATGAGGTAACTTGTCGTCTTAAGTTTCGAGTTGTCCTGCATTGAGGCAGGCTCGCTGTCCGTTTCGCTGATTTTCCGCTCGCAATCTGCATCGTCGTCGGATAAAATTACACGACCACACGTGACGCAACGATCCTCACGCGAATTTGACGATTGGTCGATGTTGACACTCGCGAGAGAAACGGCATCATTATTGCTGTTGTTCAGTAAATTCAGTGTGGAGACAGTTTTAGGTGGCGAATCCGAGTCCTCGATTTTGGTGAATTTGAAAGTTGCGGTGTCGTTGATGTTTTGCTCGTTTTTCTACGAAAAAAGTTTAAAAAAATACGTTAATTTTTGATTTTTGTAAGAAAAAATACAGAAAAGAGTTAAAGGCACATTATTAAGTGCTTATCTGTCTAAAGTTGATTTCTCAAGATAAAGAGCGTCTTGTGCAAACCCCTGTGGAGAAAAATCTTGTAAATTGTAAAAAAATAAGGAACTACCAAAAAATGGTAACTTTTGGAAAAAAAAATAATTTTTTTAAAAAATTTCAAAAATATTTACAAAAAACAAGCTACTTTTCTGTACAAAAAAAGGTGCCTAAAATTTTTACATGTGGGGGCGACTGGTCGCATCTCTGTACAACTCAACAAAAAAAGCACAAAATAATATGGAAAAAAATCTATTCTACTCTAAATAATTAAACTAAAAATTAAATCTACAAACTACTTACAAAAAAATTAAAAAATCAAAATTCCTACCTTGAAACACAATAAATTCGGGGGCATGCACAAGACATTTCCAAAGCAGCGTCTTACCTTCGCCGGTCTTCTTTTCTTACTGTAACATTCACATCTTTCAATATCACTTGCAGCACTTCCGCTACGATTTTTCTTATTACTAGACCCATTGCCGCTTCCATGCTCCTCCGACGACGAAATCGAGACCATTGACGACGCAACTGATGACAACGACATCTGATTTTGTTCTGATTTTTTCAAATTAAACATATTTTTAAGGAGAAGATCTTTTTTGATTTGATTTTAAATGTGTTGATTGATTGATTGAGTGTTAAAATTCAGAGAAAGTTTGAAATGAAATCAAGAATATATGATTGTTAGTGTTAAATTCATTCCGGAAAAACTATCAAAAAAATTTTTTTTAGGGAAGCGATAATTTAATGAAAGCATTTTTTTAAAAAAATTAAAAAATAAAACAGAAAATAACGGCGGAACGAAACATAACAATAGCAACCAAAAAAGGATGAATGAGTGGATTTGGGAAATTTCTCACCTTGGTTTCGTTGGATGTCTTTGAGGCCTTGCTCGATGTTGGTGGCGATGTCAGCGGTGTCCTCTCGCGCACGTGCAATCTCTTCCAGGGTCGGGACTTCGTAGCACGTCAACTCGAAAGCCGTACTGATTTTTATCTTCAGGTCATTCGGCAACACACACTTGATTTGGGCATTTGCTAATTCGCACACCAGCATTTTCTCGGGCTCCAAGTTGCAGAGTGTCGATAGATGTTTTTTCAAGTCCCAGTAGCGGGACTCGGAATTTAATCTTAAGCCGTATTTGATGGGAACGGAACCATTAAGGAATATAACTGAAAAGAAAATTATTTATTTTATTTAATTTTTTATTATTTTGTTTTTTTTTAGTTTAAAATTTATTTTAAACTTTTTGTCTCAAAAATTTCATAAAAACAAGAGAAAATAAAAAAAATTAGGCAGAAAAATTTAAAAATTCCTTAAATTTTGATAGTTCTGAACAAAAAAATAACTAAAAATTAATTTCAGAACTTTCGTTCCCGAGAAAAATTTTTGAGAAAAAATAACAGACCCGTTATAAGGAAAAAATTGACGTTTTTAAGCTCAAAATTTTCAATTTTTTTTTTAAATTTTTTTAATAGTTTTTGGAAAAAAAATATTGTTTCATTTTTTTTATATTTTCATTTTGTAAAAAAGTATTTCAAATTTTTTAAAATTTTTTGCCCATATTTTATATCTAAGTACCAGTTTTATTTTGACATCTTCTCCAAAAATGAGTTTTATCCAATTTTCACAAAATTACTGAATATGAAATTTTTATTTTTTTGTTTTAAGATTTTCAATGAAAAATTATGTTTTATTTCACTTTTTTATAGTTTTAAAAAAAAATATTCAAAATCAAATTAAAAATTTTTTGATGAAAAAATTCTAAATCTTCGCCAGTAATAAAAAAATTTTGACTTCTATGAAAAACGAAATATTTTCTAAGCCCTATTTTTATTTAGACTGCTTTTTTATCATTTTTCACTTGAAATTGAGATCAATCTAAAAAATTCTTAAAAACAAGTAATCTTCAATAAAAAAAAAAGTATTTCAAAACCATATTTTATTTTGTCCCCTTCCGAATTTTTTTTATTGAGACAAAAAGTTTGAAATAAATTTAATTCAAAAAATTGATAAATTTGTTTAAAAAAGGAAATAAAAATTTTAACTCACCTAAAACTTCACAATAAACATAATTTTCAACAGGTAACGGTAAACTTAACAAACTGAAAGGATCGAAACGAACAGATTCGTTGCCGCATGTCAAGCAACTCACTTTCGACTTCAATTGCCCATAAAACAGGTCAACAATGATACTTTGATTTCGCGCATGATGCTGATTCCACGCCTCGGCCGCCACAAGAGCATCTGCTCTGCCATCGGAATCTTTGAGTTCCGTGTAAGGCTTTTCCGTTACGCGATTTAAGTCTTCGTGCAAAGCGTCGAGCAACCAAGCAAGCAGTTCCTGCGAGTCGTGCTGCCCGCCACCCGAGAACTGTTGAGCATTTTTCGTGACACAAAATCGCAGCTTCAATGGCGCCACTGATCGCGACGAGGCTGTCCACACTTCTTTGAGCAATTCCGCATATCGCATCACGAGTTGTCCCTTTGTGCCGAGCTTGTTGGTCGTATTCACTTCAAACATGTGCATATTTTGGCGGAAATATTGCGTAAGTGGTTGCGTGTTGAACAGCACTTGCAACGCGGCATTCATGAAACATGTGTTGCCGAGATTGTGTAAACCTGTGGCTCCGGGAGCGTGTGTCGAGGTGGAAACAATGGATCCAACTGTGTTACGACGCTCTTGATTGTTGAGGAACGACGACTGCGTTAGGGAGCCAAGTTCTTCGGGCCATGTCAAGTCTTTGTTTCGCACTTCGAGCAAGATTTCGTCGTTGTCCTTGATGTCCAAATCAATAAGTGACAAATGCTCTTCTTCTAACAAGTTAAAAACGGCATCTGTGGTAAGGCCATTGGACACATGCCACAACCGGATATCCTCCTGTTTCAATTTTAAGTTTTGACATAAGAATTCGCCGACTTGCTTGACGGTCGAAAGTTTACTGAAAGCGGCTGTGTAGGCCAGATATTTCTTGGGTGGCTGCAAAGCTGATGACACTGACGAAAATGACGAATAATTTGTTGAAGCAAGAGCCCCATAACCGCCCGAAATCGCAGAATAAAATGGCGCCGCTGATGTCGCGTTATTTTGTTGCTGCTGGTTCGGTTGATGATGTCGCAAGATACGCAAGTTCAAAGGATACAATTCCAGTTCAAGTTGATTAGAATCTGGCGGTTGAATGACTTGGCGTGGCAATGGCAAGTTCCCGCCGTACTTTAGATACAAATATTTCCACAACGATTCCGGGAGCAACTCAAAATCCCGGTGTTCTACAAGAGGCATGTCCTTTTTTAAGCGACCTCCTTCGCCGGTGAGGGTTTTTGCGGTCTTATAAATTGATGGTGAAACTAAATTATTGTTGTCAATCTGTCCGGGAGGGCCGTTTATTTGTTTTCCAATTGAAATTCCGCTGCTTCCAGAACCAAGACTTGATGAATCTGCCGTGTTTAGAAGGTCTCCCATGCTTTCCGTGGAATTTGATGTGAAACTTTCATCACAAATCATCGCTTCGTCGACATTTTTGGGCAGACTCTTGCAATGCATGCAACTTGAGGTGCCATTTTGTTGCGTCCATTGAAGCCAATTTTGCCACCAATCACCGGAAATGAGATACCAAAATTGACCGACTTTTAGCCCGCGTTTAATTTCGCGCGTTAACCACCCACGAACGATTTCGTGTTCTAAATGCTTGCATTGCGGCTTCAGTCCCAACACAATATGGCACACTTCGAAGAGCAAATCGAGAAATGGCTGCACCAAATTTAGCGCACTCTCGACACTCCACATCAAAAAGTCTTCTTGTGTCAATTTAAATTCAGGAATTTCTGTTATTTCCTCTCCGCCTTCACTGCTGTTCACTTTTGTCACGCGTCTCATGTGCAGTTCGCGCAGAACTTGATCCCGATTCAAATGTTTAAAAGCACCATTTCCAATTTCCTTCGCCACGGACATCAGTGTCTCGATCATTTGTTCCACTTCCGTGAAACTTAGCACCCCATCGCGATCCGTGTCGAAAACTTTGAAGCAAAACTTCATTCTTTCCACAGTTGGTCCCCGGCATGCGGCACTCACGCCGCAACACAACTCCTTAAAGTCAATGTGTCCATCGCGGTTCTCATCAAACGCCAAAAAGACGCCAGTTAATGCGGATTTCGGCACTGGCGGACTTATCAATGGCCCAAGTGACTCCATATCAAGTTGTCCCGTCATCGCGGAGCCCTTGAGGTTCCAAAACATCTTCTCCAGATCCTCGATATCTTCTTCCTCGAGATGCGTGACCCCTGCTAGACTTTGGTAGAACGTTGGCGTATCCTGATCGGATGTCAGTTGCACACACGTCTCCACTAAGAGCCATTTTGAGAGAATTGTGGCGTCCTTGTGTATCGTTATCCATGATTTAAATTGCTCAAATGTTACGCGATCACTTTGTCCGAATAGTGAGACTTGGTATTTGTTGTATAATATTGCTTGTTGCGAGTTGCTTGTCGAATATCCATTTGTTGTTGTTGTTGTTGTTGTGAGAATGTTGTTACTTTGGTATGTGGCCTCTGTCTGAAGTTGACGTTGAAAATCCGATTTGATGATGTGTGTGCCGGATTCGTTGCAATAAAGTGTCCATAGGAATCTACAAATGAAAAAAAGAGACAATTACAATGTTTGTTTTTGTGTGTTACGAAAATTAAAGAAGAGAAGAGAAAAAAACACAGAAGATATAAATTGATATGACCTAGAGACTACATTAAAGTCATATTGGAGATGTGTAGTAATGCCTTTTGCTTTTCATTATATTTTTAGATAATAACAATAAATAACTATTATTCTTGATAATTCGCTGTTTTTATTACGTGTTTGGTTGATAACGTACATCGATCGTGTGAAGATCGCGCCTGACTGTTATTGAAAATATTATTGAATGCCGGAAATTCCAACGACATGCAAACCTGCTTTTTTGCACATCATTATGACAAATTTTTTAGCAAATAAAAATACGAGTTGCGAACTGCAAATTAATTTTTCTACATTTTTTTTTAACAATAAGGGAATAATTTAAATAAAAATCAATAGTTTCGTTTGATTTTTTTTTTTTTTTTTTTTTTTTGAAACAAAATAGGATAATTTTTTTTTAAATTTTTTAAATATAAATTTCAATTGAAAATTACTAAAATGAGAAATATTTAAAAATTAAAAAATTTTTACACTTTTATGCAAAAAAAGAAAATATATTTTTCATTATAATCATGATCAACAAACGGATTAAAATTAATTTTATTTTTAAAATTTTCTAATTTTTTTTCTATTTTTTAAAGTCAATTTTTCTTCAATTTTGAGTTCAAGTCGGCTCAAATTTGAAAAGAATTATCATTTCGCGTCTAAAAAAGATTATAAAAAAAACAAATAAAAACTTTTTTTCAACCTCATTAAAATCCTGATGGGACAAAAAATAAAGAAAATATTAATTTTTGTCCATAATTTAGTAAAATTTTTAAAAACTATCAGACCGAAAATTTAAAAATAAAAAAAAAATCTAAAGAAATTTTCAGCCAAAAATCTTTCAAAAAAGATGAAAATTAAAAAAAAGTCAAAGATTTCAATTTTCAAAAATTTTGTTGACAATTTCATATGAAAAAGTAAAAAAAAACCTTTTTACTACTAAATATTTTGCGAAAATACCGATTTTTGGTCAAAATTTGATTTTTAATAATTCCTCAATCGTTATTTAAATTTTAAACTTATAAGTCAGTCACAAAATTTTTTCGAATTGCATTTAAACCGTACTTGAGTTTGACCTTCTTGGATGCAATCTTCACAATCATGTTTACTTTTTTTTCATAATGTAATAAAAATTCAATTTTGTATTGTTATTGTTATCACGTGTGGTATATATGTGTGTCCGTACTTGGTTACGATTATATTATGTGTACACAATGAAAGAAAAAAAACACAGGTAATAATTTAAGACTTACTTAATTTTCTCATCTAGCGTTCCCTTTGTTAGTAGCACCAAGCCACACACGAGCTCCTTGAAGGCGATGCCTTTCGCGGTGCCTCCACATGCCGCAAAAAGCCAGTCCGCAACACTCGATGGCACACTTTCACATAACACGTCTTGGATGAAGGCACTTTTACTCAATGTCTGACTTCCACTTCCGGACGATCGCTTGAATGCCTCTTTTAATCGCTCTAACTCGGCTGGTGATACTGAAAAAAAATAAAAACAGAAAAAAAGAGTTAATATATGATGGGAATTGCGCGATGATGACAGGAAAACAACAAAGAGAATATTCGATGCACCTGTCACACTCGTTCATTGTGCTCGAAATGGTGACTAACGACATCGACGATAATGAGTTCAAGGTTACTACGCCTGGTGCATCTCATTAAGATTCCAGACTCGCGTCCCAATGACGAACATTCTTGAAAAATCGTCGCAAAAAATAGAATAGATAATTGACCCGAACATTATTTAATTGAACAGGCAACAACATACACGTACAAAGAAGCAAATTATCGTACGACAACGTTGTTTATCCATATTCATATGTGGTGGATGTTACGTATGCAAGACATGTATGCATCAGTAAAAAAAATTGTCTGTTTTTTTGTCTATTCACAACAAAACTACGAATTTTTCTCGTATTTCTTGCAATGCACCGTCTATTTGCCCACCAAAGACAATGAAAAACGCGAATCGCGCTGTTTGTCGTGGTGCTGCGTGGCTTTTGGCACGACAAGAACGAATAAAGGGGTGATAATGCCCGAGACAACGAAAGAAAATAATTAATTAGGTCTGACATTTTATTGCGTATATGTGTGGAAAAATTTCAACTTACTTCGTTTCAAGCTATCTTCGTACGTAATGCAGGATGGTTTCGAATTCTTTTCACCCATTATCACACGCTTGGTCAATTCCAAGTCATTTAATACGATTTACGATATTTTTGCTGTGGTTTATCACTAAGTTTTTACATTTTTTTCTTTCTCGCAAATTTTTTGATTGTTGACAAATTATTAACATTACCCATGTCACAATTGGGAATTCGGCCGGATGTGCCTCGGGTCGGTTAAAATTGACAATTGTGCAACGGGCAATGGTACCTGTACGCATTTGCAAAAATCTCCGTATTATTGTTTTGATATTTTTTTTCCTAATTTTCTCGATTTTCATTGAATTTTAAGGGATTTTTCATGAAAATTTATATAAAAATTATTAGAAAATCATCCCGTTTATTAATTTTTTAAATGAAGCATGTGAATCAAGGTCAATTTTAACTTAAAAAACACTTGAAAAATATTTCCCGCCAGTAATGTCTCGAAATTTAGCATTTAAAATCCCAAAAGAATGCAAACATTACGAATTTAAATTGGTGGAGGAGCTGGTTCTGTGGCCACATCCCGCTTCAGCTCATTACGGTAATTTATTTCCCCCCTTTAAAGACCATTAAAACCTTAATTTTCTATTTTTAGGTCAATTATCAGTCATTGGATTCTGGGATCGCGATGAAGACTTACTAAATTCACTCTCCTACGAAGGTTCTGAAAGCCTTCCAGATGAAAAACTGTCCATTCCACTAATGTACCAAAGAAATTTCAACTTTCCACCGAGATCCACTCGCGTTGTCGAAATCAATGGTGAGCTCAAGTACCGAAAAGTCACCGATGGGCAACTTGTTCATTCGCGACATTTGATGATTCAGCTGCAAAAACTCCAAATGAAACTGGAAAAGCAACATAATTTACCGAAACGTCGTCCAACGGGACTCTGTGACGGAAGTTTACATTCGTCAGTTAAAGTGAGTCTGCTGAAAATGGCAGATTACATTAAAGAGAATTACAAACCGGTAATTTTGGTTCACGCAATGTCGCAAATTACGCAAGGAGACGATTTGATACAAGTTAATTTGAAAAATCGAATTATTCGGAAAAGGCTTGCTGAGAGTTGATAAAAGACTATTTTTTTAAGAGATTTGGTTTAAATTCTTTTTATTTGTTTTATCGGTTTTAATAACATTAATTAATAGAACTATTTTTTTACGAAATAAATTATTTAATATTTTTCATAAATAACAAACAATTTGTTGAATAAATAACGAGTTATAAATTATTTAACGTAAAATTCTATTATTAAGGACTATTTTTAGGCAATTTGTTAATATCATAAGGAAAAGTTGCATTATTCGTTTTTATTTTATTTTTTATTATTTTATTTGGCTATGAGAATTCGAGAAAATCGGCTGTAAATCCAAAAAATATTTTAATTTTTTTAAATTTGGGTCCTTCTAATTGAACTAAAAAATAAAATCGGATACTTCAGTCGAAAAATAAAATAAAATTAATTTTAAAAAAATCATAAAAATGACTATTTGTTAGTTTTTTTTATACTTAATTTTTAAAATCTTTCGACAATTATTTTTATGAAACTCTAATTTTTTAAATTTTTAACTTTAATTCAAAATATCAAAAACTTCAAATAAATTTAAAATTTAATTTAATTAATTAATAAGGTATAAAAATATTTTATTTTGTTTGAAAAAAATATTTCAAAACTTTTTTAAATTGGTTTTAAAAAATTTATAATTTTTTGGGATTTTCAGTCGAATTCTCATAGTTAAATATGAGATGGAAACCTTTGATGATTTTCAATTTTCTGTAAATTATTAAATTTTCCTCATAATTTTTTTAGTAAGGTATTGCTAAGCATTAAGACTTTTGGTTTATCGTTAGAAGCTCTGTTTGCCTAAATTTTAGACTAGTTTTTTTTTTGCATTTTTATAATATAAATATTTTATGTGGACACCGACTGGAGAACATTTTAAAGTATAATGGGCTCAAAAGGTCTGAATTTCATCGTTTCACCTTTTTTCAGTATTTCAAAACACATTTTGAGCAAAATTGAAATAAACTCAAACTTTTTGAGCCCAAATTAATTTTTCACGGTGATTCATTAGTTTAACGAGGGTAACATCGATTTCAGGTTTGCTTTGGGTGATTTTCGTGTGTGGTCTTAAATATTAACATCACATTGAAAGATTCTGATACAACAATTGACGTCCTGCTCGTCGTCCTTGTCTCATGTTATGGACTTCAGCATGGAATGTACGCGAATTCCCAGGCGATTTTCAAAATCGTAGTTGTGATAATTGTTCTGAACGTGCGTCAACAGTCGTCTTGCTTCTTGTTTCTGTTTCAAAAATAATTTTAAATTAAAAATTTCATTTAAAAAAATTAAATTCTTACGTCATTTTTATGCTTCAACAGCAACGTTGCAAGCTCAAAATGCGCGAACGCCGATACATGCAAGTCATCCAGCAACTCGCCGCGCTGTTCGATGCATTCGCGATACGCAATTATCGCTTCGTCGTACTCCTTGAGGCAAGTATGGCATGTGGCAAGTACTAATTTTGCCAGGCCCTTCATCGGCTCGTTCAGCAAATCGCGCGTCGGTCGCTTGCAGTCCTCCATGATGACTTTCAGCGTGTCCTCGCTGCAACTATTGATGGCATTCCACATGATGAGCATCTCGTACACGAGATATTTCCAGTAAATTTGCTCGAATTTTTCACGTTCAATTTCCTCCAGCGGCAATTTGCTGACGCGTCGCAAGATGTACTTTTCGATTTGCGAATCCTGTAAATAGACGGCGGTGTTGGGTGTTTGTTCGAATACAAACTCGTCCCAAAAGTCCTTTGTGGAAAAAGTAACAAGAAGAAGAGATGTTCTAAGTAGAATTGTGTGTCGAACGGAAAAACGTGACGCAATGGACTCTTTGCTACACACAAAGGAAATGCAAGCGGGGGGCGTTAGTGCAAAATTAGTGCGTTTCGTGATACCAAAGAGTCCATACGGGAGAGTAAAGTAGATAATTTGTAAGAAAAGCGAACTAAATCTAATTATTTGTATGTCCTTTGTACAAAAATTAATGAAAAAGTTAATAAAACGGTTAAAATTAGAATAAATGCCTTTTTTCCCTTCTCCAAATGACAAGACTTTTGGTACATTTTTTTCTCAATTAAAGTTTCTCTTGTTAGAGAATAGAAGAAAAATAAGTAAATTAAGTAAATGAGACATAAATATGAACAAATTAAACGTCACACGTCGTTAACATGCGGCAATAACCTACATACCTTCATGTACGAACTACTGATAAATCCATAAATTTCCTCTCTAGCCGCCACTAAATTCTCCATATTGCCGTGCGCCGCTTGACAAATTGCCATCATGTAGGCATAAAAGCTCTTCGAGAATTGACTGTGATGTCTAAAATTTTTTTTTTTTTTTAATTTTCCATAATTTTTCATTACGTTGTCAGGTAACGAGCAGCAGTTTGTAATGCATAAAATTAAAAAAGTTGAAATTTAATTTTGTGGAAATAATGGAATGAAATAACAATAATTAAATTTCATTGAAACATGAAGACATACTTGAGTTCCTCAAAGTGGTTCATTGCTTTGCCAAATTCCAGTTGAATTAAGCGACACCAACCGATTTCGTGCAGACACAATAATTTTATTTCACGTTGCATAGATTTTCTGTGAGACGTCTCGTAAGCCACGACGGCAGCCGGGATGTTTGACTACACGAGAAAAATAAAATAAAATAAATAAAATGAAAAATTGAGTAAATACAATTTAATGTTGAGTTGTTTGCAGAATTTAATCACTTGTGAATGACTTGAGTTGGTAAATCATGATACGGTGGAGGCGAAAAAGCAAGACATGGAGACGACTGGTATTTTATGTTGTTTTTTTCTGAGATAGACGTTTAATCGCGATATTTATTTTACCAATTTCTATTTTTAGACATGAAGGAAAGTGTAATTTTGGAAAATTTTTCACATTTCATCACTATTTTTTTCAGAAAATCTCAGGTGAGACTAATTAATAGTGACAATGGCCATTTTTTGATTGAAAAAATTAAAAATTCAAAAAGTCTTTTAAAGTATGAGTTTTTAAACTTCAAAAAAATATAAAAAATAAATTAAATTTTGTAATTTTCATCCAGTTTTTAACAAAAATTAAAAATTAGGTTAATTAGGTATAAAAAAAATTAATTTAAAATTTAATTATTTTGAAAAAAATCATTGAAAAATTCGCAAAAATTATTTAAATTTGTAGGTATTTTCTATTTTTTTTTTTAAGAATTTTTTAAAATTTTTTATACATTCTTTTGAATATTGAAAAGCAAAAATATGAAAAAAATTAAAAATACTTTTCAAAATTATTTATTTTTATTATCTCTCGAAAGTTAATCGACCAAAGAATTCAAAATAATTCAAAAATAAAAAAATTCAAGGAAAAAAATTTTAAGAGTAAAAAAAAATCATAAAATAAAAGTGAAAAAAAAATAAAACAAAGTATAATAAAAAAATTTGAAAAGACGAATATATCAAAATTATCTCAAACTCTTTGAATTTTTTGCGAAATTATGAAAAAGATGAAATTGTTATCAGTATCAATCTAAAACCAAAATTGCTAGTTATCTTGGGAAAACTGATCTTCAAAGAAACATTTTTAAAAATTGTTCCTGCCTCATCGAATAAATTTTATTGGTTTTTCATATCTCAGACAATGGGTAATCCCGATTACCAGGAAACTTTTATCTCATTTTACGTATCAACGTCAAAGCAAATTACAAAAAAAAAAAATACGAAGGAAACCAAATGACAGGTCAGCAACATGTACATTGATGTAATTCGTGTCAAACGACAATTAGCTTTATTTTTCCTTTTTTTTTTTGCATGCTTTCAAAAAAAAAATGTTACGAAAAATTGTAACGATGAAAGTTGAACATGAACTCATATAGCAAGTACATTTTCAGTACAAGGAAGGATTTTCTCTTATTCTCTCTCAATAAAATTCTTGGAACAGCTTGTGTTTTGTATGAAAATAAATTACAAAAGTTCGGGGTCATCACCCGGATTTTCATCCTCATGCCATCAAATATACATTTTTTTTGCTGTTCGCCGAACTATGAAGAACTGGTGATACTATCGAAATTGTTTCAATTATATTGTTTCCGGGTAATTTCATTTTGATAAACTGTCTTCTCCGAATGGGCTCTTTGTCGACAACAAAAATATTATTATGTGTCCGAATATGACAAAAGAACTACAAACTGCAATAAATCTGCGACTGACTTGAAAGAAGAGGACAAACTTTTCCTTGAAGACACTCGGAAAACGACAATTTTTCTTTATATTATGATATAATTGACTCCAATAATGGTCTGCATACAAATCAAAGACATGCAGAGAAGCCAAAAAGTTTTATTATGGGACGGTACCTTTGCCGGAAAACGATAATTTTTCATCGAAATTCGCCGAAAGATACGAGTAATGGTCATCAAAGCTCAGCTAATCCGACATTTAAAGCCACATTTTCCTTTGTTTCCTCTTTCGCAAAACAACAAATGCGTCATAAGCAGCGCTTGTTATAACAAACATGTTAAATAAACTATAGAATTGGTAATTGCTGGCTGGAATGTGAAAATTTGTGTACAGAGAAAAATTGTTTATTTTACTTCATTTGAAAGCTGTTCTAACTTGACCTCAGTGCTAGCCAAAAAATACACAAATGTTTGTGTCTGGCAACATTTTGTAACAAATACAGCTAATTTGTATGAAAATTTTGTGCGAAAATAGCAATCTAATCAATCTAATCATGCACCATTTTTCAGAACGGGCTAAAAACATTTTTTTTTCGGGTAATTGTTACTATGTTTGATTTATCGCAGCAGGCACATTAAATAGCGCGGAAAGTATTTCGCTTTTGTGTATTTTGTACAAACAATGTCACAGAACGTCGATTTTTCGTGTCAAGGGCCCCGTGATGTGGGCAAAGGTCATTTCTCTTCTTGTGCGCGCGGTAATCTGAAACCCCGCAAAAGAATCACCTTTATTTGATATTCAACCTAATTATTTGCTGAATTTCCATTGTAGCGAGTTACCTTTGTTTGGGTTACATGCTTTTATTTTCAGAGTCGATGAAAAGAAAATATTTTCCTTGACCAACGTTTTCCCTTCAAGTGACTCATTTATTATTTATACACTCGAGTCTTATTGAAATGGAACGTCCTATTCAGTTTACAACGACTTTTTTGCTGTTTTTTTTTCTTTTCTTTCCATAAAAATTTCATTTCGCTTTTCTAGGTACCTAGGACATCAAACTTTGTGTTTTATTTATAAATGATGCACTTTTCAATGGAAAAATCAACAAGGGAAGGCATTGGACTTGATAAAGTTTTCATGTCCGTCTGTTTTATTGATAAATATCTTTTGTAGGTTTTGAAATATAAATTGAAAAAAATAAATTTTTTTGTTGTCGACTGATTTTTTTTTTTGCATATTTGATCATTTTCATATGGTGGGAAAATCATAAGGGAAAAAATCGAAAATATTAAAAATCATTCTCAAAAATTTAAAAATTTGGAACTTCAAAGAAGAAAAGCTTTAAAATAAAATTTACAAAATAAAAAAAAATAATTTTGTTGAAGTTGAAGTTTGACGTAAAAGTTTTAAAATAACGTGAACTAAAATTATTTTAATGTCAAATTATTTTTTTTTTAATTTTTTAAACATCGTTTAAGAACATCAAAAATTAACAATAAAAATTTTAATAATACCTTTTCTCATAAAAAAAGTAACAAAAAGTAAAAAAAAAAAAATTAAAATCATAAAAAAGTTCAAATCATAATTTTTTACAGTCCTGACAGCAAAAAAAAAAATCATAAATGTTTAAAACTGAAATATTTAATTTGGCTTCATTTTTTCCCAAATCTGTCAAAACTTCTTCAAAATGCACTAGCATCGAACATTCTAAATTATTGCACACACAATTTTAGCACACCTTTCCGCGTTATAAATTACCATTTTACATTTGAACGCCATACACCAAAACGATCCGCGTCCTTTAATTAGATTATTTTTATGATTGCAACACATTCCATGCCATTTACAACTCGTATCTACGAGTTTCACATGCAAAACAATCCTCATCGTCGTCGTAATATAATAGTAGATTTATTGATTTTTCCGGAGTTTATTTTTAATTTGACGAAAATAACGGTGTTTTTGTTCACAAATAGTCCAACACTCGCACATCAAAAGCCACGAGACACACACGAAAGAAGAAGTAGGATTATCGGCCAGAGTAAATTGAATTTTAATTGTCTCACGTCTCGCATGTTGGTTCGTTGGTCACTCGCTTCATTTTATTTATCACAAGCACAATCTTTAATTATTTATTATTTTATTGCACTTTGTGTCTTGTCTGCGTTATGAACACATGAAAGCTAAAATAAAATAGCACATGTCTGCCATGCCACCACACACATCCTCATGCGATGCATTTTTAATGAAGATGAAAGGCTTTCAGAAAACACGCAAATGAATGATGTTCAACAACAACGAAAAATTAAAAAAAAAACTTACCTTGAGACGTTCCACGCGTCCTTTGAAGAAGAGAAAAAGTGCGGCCTCGCCAAAACCATCTTGTGACGCTTCCTCCAACAGCGAATTGGCTTCCTCGATTTCCGAGTCCAAATTTGTGCCATCCAGCGCGAAAAAAGGTGTGATAATTGTGTAGTACCATAAGAGTGATAACCTGTATTTAAATATTTTTTTATATCAGGTAAGATTTTTGATAAATTTATTTTAAACTTTTTTATCTTTTTCTATTTTAAAAATAGAAAGTGCAGAAAAAAATTAGAATTACGTACGAATTGCAATTTTTAGGTTGTTTTTAGATTTTTTTTTTTTTATTTATTCTTAAATTTGTTTTTGATTTTGTTTGTAAAAAATTTTTGTTTCACAAAAAACTGAATTTTCAATTTTTTTGTACCTACTTCTACATTTATTTTAAAAATGAAGAAGGAAGAAAATTTTTTATTAAAAATGATTTAAAATTTTATTTTTTAAAGAAATTTGGTTTTAACAGTACTAAAATGTTAACAGTTTTTAATATTTTATTTACATAATCGATATTTTATATTTTTTTAAATTTATTATCATCTTTAAAAAAATATTAATCGATCAAAAATTGTTGAAAATAGTTAAATAAAAAAATTAAAATTCTAAAAAATATGAAAAAAATAATTTGATTTACCAAAAAAAAATTATTAAAAATTTATTTTGTAAATTAAATTAATTTTTTTATATTTAATTTAAATTTTTAAATTATTTTTTTTTAATTTTCATTTTTGTTTTCATTGTTTTTTTAATTAATTTTTTTTACGTATAGAAAAAAAAACAGAGGAAAAAAAAATATTTATGACTTACGTTGCTAATGGCGCTCGCATGTCATCACTTTGCCGCGAATGTTTCAAGCAAGTAATTCCTGTTCGCCGATCACCCTCAAAACCGAAAAAACTTATCAGCTTCAGTAGATTTGGCGGCAATAGAGATACGGACAACTGAAAAAGTCCATAGCCAAAGGAAACAGCGGACATAAGTCGTTGCAAATCCTCTTTGCTGATATTCTGACACTGACTGCGGTAATGATGGTACTGATAAGCGTTCGGGTGTTGATGATGATACGACGACGAGGAGTAAGGTGGCTCAAACTCATTCATGCTGTAACTCGTTGTGACACTTTGTCTGTAACTCTTGCCACCCAGCTCGTCATCGAGACTCGCATTCTTGTTCAAACAACGTGCCGTGATGACGGCCGAAGCGTTATCTGTGTCACTCGTTGAATTGTTCGCTGGATAATTATCCGTGGACGGACTACTGTTTGATTGTTGTTGTTGTTGTTGAATGGCATCAGAAAATGTTGTTGTAAAGCTTTTTGGCATTTTTGGTGTTGTAGTTGTCGTCGTCGTCGTAACGGCATTTGCATCAGTTGTCGCGCTACTTGTGCTCGTTGCAGCAGCAGCATTATCAGCTGAAGTGTGCCCATTATTTTTAGTCTTGTCGTCATTGTCGTCAATCACGAATGATGGAATGTCATAGCAATGTGAAGGTGAGTCCGTCGGTAATGGATACGGCCTAAAATTGAATGAATGTCAATTTGTTCAATTTTCTCGAAAGGACTCTTCACGCAGATATAACGAGTCTGCCGAAGGGCTCTCGAAAAAAAAGTTTGTCTTTTGAGACGAGAGATACTTGTGCGGTGGCATAGAAAATTGTATTATTAACATAATTTCTTACTGTATATCGTCTTTGGACGACGAATCGTGGTCCGCCTTATCCTCTTCCTCCCTGCTCCACCGTCGATGATGCTTGTGATTCGTATTGTTATGTAAATTCGATTGAAATTTCTGTCGGTACAGCTCGCTGATTTGCGTGTAACTCGTCTGGTACAGCTTCCATGCTTTCCTTAAACTCCAACCAGCCTTCATCATTCTACAAAAACCGTCAAAATTTGTTAAGTTTTTCAAAAAAATTCATTTGCGCGAAATTTACCCTCCGATATCCTGCGTCAAGCCAACCAGAATGGACGAGCATAGTTGCGAGTCTGCCATGATAATTTGCTCTTCTAATGTTTGCGCTAGCGTTTTTGCCGGTGAATTACTGCCAAAAAGTTTCACACGGACAGTCTTTAGCCAGCCATTTTCACTGGCACAGTGCTTATCTAGTTCACGTAATTGTCTTTGTGCGTCTTCGATTTTGTTGGTCTCCCATGAGATTATCGCATTCTAAAATTGGTATAGTTTTTTTTTAAACCGAGACTATCTATTAACATTTTAAATATAATCAAGCGAAAAATAAAAATAATAAAAAATCAATAGAGATATATTGCATTCATAAGCCACCTTGTCCTTGTAGTATTTTTTTGAAAAAAAAAATATCGTATTTTGTAGGAATTGCTGTATTGTGTTAGGCAGGCCATTCAGTATTTTATTTTTTTTTATTTATTTCATTAAAACCGCACCAAAGATAATTAATTTTATTTAAAAAAAAATTAAATTGGAGGTCAAAAAGATTTAAAGTTTCGGTGAAAAAATAAATACTAAAATTATTTTTTTTTTTTTTTTTTTAAATTAAAAAAAATTCTTAAAACATAAAGCTTTCAATAAAAACTTTTATTTTTAAAATTAAATTTCTAAAAATATTGTTCACTTTTTCATACAAAATCCTAAAAAAAGTTTTTGAGTCTGAAGTTTCAAACGGAGGAAAAACTTTTTAATTGTACATATTTCAAAACCTAACTCGCTATAAAAGCCTAAAAAGCTTTAAACCAACTGTCAAGCTGTAAACTTATTTTTTTTATTTTGAGCTTTCTGTTCTGCTCTTTTTTTTTGTTATATAACAAATGAAAAAATATGATTTTTTAAAAGAATTTCAAAAAATTCTAATTATAATATTTTTTTTCAGTCTTTGAAAACAATCAATTAATTTTTTTTTTCAATTAAAAGTACTTTATTCAATTACGTGACGAATTTATACTACCGTAATGTAGATAATTCTTATGGAAAAAAATCCGTTATAAATTCAAAAAATGCTAATAATTAATGGAACATCAATTTTGAAGTTAATAGAACAATATTTTTCCATTAAATTTTAAAAATTTTTAGACGTAAAATCATTAAATAAATTAATAAAAATGCATTAAAATAATTCATTCTCAAAATTTTTGTTAAAAATCTTGAAAAATTTCGAAATTTCGTTAAAAATTTTTACGTAAATATGTTAATAGGCCGAATTTTAAAACCTATTTTCGTTAATAGAACGGATTATTTTTTTCCATAAGAATTATCTACATTACGGTATTTTATACTTCCAATCATATTGAGCATATTTTTTAAACTTTTTTACCCTTTTTTTTAAATTTGCTTTAATTTTTATTTTCTTTTTATTTTTTAAAACTAAATTTAATTAAATTAAATTTAATTAATTTAATTGAATTAAATAAATTTTGATTTTAATTTATTTAATCAATTATTTTGAAATAATAATTTTTTATCAGACAAATAGCAATGGAAATTTAAATTTAATTTTTTCTAAGACAAGCCAGTCGTTTCCACTCCCTTTAAAAAATAAAACAAGAAAAAATGAACGTTTTGTGTCCCTGCCTAACTAACATCAACACTCTCCTACACATTTCGTACACATTCCAAAACACAAAAAATAGTCACATTTGGTTTATATCCAAAAAAGACACCACACACATACGTGCTCTGGATTTTTTTTACATATTTATCATTATTAAAATGTAAAATAAATATAAATTTCAATCAAATATGGATGTTCTTATTACCAAAAACGATATAAATGTATATCCAGCTTCGACTTGCAATTTATTCTTGCGTTTCTTAAAGTGATCTTCTGCCTCAAGTGGTTTGTTGTTCAGCCACAACGCGATTCCCACCCTCGCATATTCTGACTCACTCATTTCTGAGGCATCTTTCTGCTTGTTTTCTGACATTTTTTTTTTTTGCACTTTCAATTTTTCTTTGTTAGAAAAATGTCTTTGAAATATTTATTTTATTTATTTTTTTTTTTTCGTATCACAAATGTTGAATTTTCTTTTGATATTTATAAAATTGTAACAATCATAATATCATTGCAGGTATAATTTTTCATGTAGAAACCTCTGTTTGTTTTGCTTCTACCATTTGTTGTTATTATTTATTTGCATTTTCTTTGGATATTTGTACATGAGCGCTTATTTATTTATCGTAACGACACAACAACAACATTATTAGCTGATTTTTACAACTTTTTTCCGTAATAAAAACACTAATTTTTAACTTAAAGTCACTTTTTCCACAATTTTCCTCCCGAAATCGATAGATTTTTCGTCAATTTCGCACTTCAAAGCTCCGTTTCACGCTAGCAAAAAAACACTTTTTCTTGCCATATTCCACTCACGGTAGAAAGTTTGTTTGGTCTTGCTTTATTTAGAAAAAAATAAAAGAAGAAAAAATATTTGAAACACGATTCTCGCACAAAATGAGTGCGACGTGTTATCACTTTGACAACTAGCAATTCAATGATTCTCATTTTGTGTGTTTTCGTTGTCGTACCTCGTCGTAGCCGAGCAGCAGAAGCAGCGAGCGAAGTCAAGGTTGGTACGTGTGTGAATCGATGAATGGATATACGAGGTGTCTGTGAATGGCAATAGCGGCTTTTGAATGAATGTGTCGTCAGAGAGGAAAATCATATGGGCAAAGAGAACGGGAGAGAATTGTAGGACTGGCGAAAAAAGGTAAGAAATTTACAGTTTGAAAACATTTTTTATTTATTTTTTATACATTTTTCAAGAAATCCAGTAAAAAATCGAAAAATTATGTTAAAAGAAATCTTTACTTTTGTTCATTTTTGTTTTTTTTTCACTCTTAATCCTTACTAATCAAATTAAATTAATAAATACAGAAACATCGACTCCAAATAAATGCATCAAATGAAATTCCTAATCTTAACATCTATAGAAAAGTTTTAAAAAATATTTTACAGGTGGTTTTTAAAAAATATATTACGAGAGAAAATTACTTCACGCTACGTATTATTGTTTCGTCGGCGCTTACGTCCCTTCGTTTTGACGCGATATCCCTTGCCATACCATCCAGGTTGGACTTTTGCGGGCACCTGTTCGCCGCCCCCCTCATCATTCATCGTCGTATTGTTCGATTCGGGCTCGTCATTTTGGCACGTATCGTCTCCCGTGTTTTCGTCACCAGCTGGCTCCTCTTCTTCCTCGCTGTAGTCACAGCATTCGCACACCACAGGGTTTCCGTTGCGAAAGATCATCACTTTGAAGTCGGGCTTTAGCGGCCGATAGAACTGGCACGTGTACTTTTGGTAGTTTGCATGACAAAATTCACATTCCGCCGGACCGAGATGCGAGTTGTTCTCTTGTTCGTGCTGCAAGGTGGCAGTTTTGATGCGTGCCGCAACCAAGGCAGCAATATCGACATCTTCCTCCTCGAAGAGCTCAACGTTTGGCGGCGGTGGATTAATAATACTGTGTAAGCCGGAATAGGCGTAGTTGACGTCGTACCATTGGGGCATCATCATGTTTTGGGATTGGGAGAAACCTACAAGAAAAACATTTTTAAATTAAAAAAACGAGATTGAAAGCTTTTTTTCTCCCATAAAAGTTTTGAAATTTCGAAAAATTTTAAAACTCTCACGAGTTTTCGAAGTTTTTCGCGAATTATCAACTTAGAGAGTTTTGAAATTTTTTTTGAAGAAATTTTTATTTTCGATGGAAAACTTGGAAAATTATTGGAAATTCTTAAAATTTCCCCGAATAAAAAACTTCACCCTTTTACATAATTTTCATTAAACTTTCACAAACTTTCTAAATTTTGCACGGTTTTTAAATAGATTTTTCACGAATTTCCTGATTTTTACCCAAGTTTTCCATGAATTTTCCGAGTTCTCCCCAAGCTTTCTGAGAATTTTCTGGAATTTTTCAAATCTTTCTACGAATTTTTACTTTAAATTTTGCTGATTTTACTAGTTTTTAAGTTTTTCTCAAGTTTTCCGGGATTTTAAAAGTTTTCCGAGGTTTTCCAAAAATTTTCTTTATCCTCGTGTTCGTGAAGTTTCCCCGAAAGGAGAATATGCTGAAATTATCTAGCTGGGAGAAATCATATAGAACTAATTTAAAAAAAAAATGAAATAGCAAATGGCAAAAAGACCCGACGTAACGGACAGACGGACAATCAAATTTTTTTAAAATCCGGTAAAAAAATATTTTTCTCACCTGAACCAAAAACAGAAGTTGATCCATTCATGGTTTGCTGGACGTTATTTGTTGATCGACCACGACGCTTCTTCTCGGGCGGAGTCGAAGTCGTTGTCATCTCCCTTTTTTCGTTACTATCACAGAAAGTGGATGCTTGCGTTGTCGTGATTAATCCTACTCCATTGCTACTATTTGAAAGATTACTGTTGGGAACGACGTAAGGCAGACCATTGTTACAACTATTGTTACTTATGATAATTTGCGGTAAAGTTGAATTATTTGGCGGACAAATTAAACCTATGATGGGTGCAGCAGCAGTTGCCGGCTGATTCAAAGACTGATTTGGTAGTGTGAGAGCTGCATTTGTTTGTTGCAATTGTTGTGTCAGCAAAATTTGTGTGAGTCCGTTGAACATTAGTTGCTGTCCGTTATTGTTGAGCAATAACGGTGAGAGCAGCAAATTATTTCGAGCTATTAAAAGATTCAATTGTTGCAAGTATGCCGACGAATCCTGCACAACTTCAACTTGTGGCTTTGGAATACTGACTACGGAATCCGTTTTGGGTCCGGAAATTGCTTCTTTGTCAATTATGTGAGGCTGCAGCTGCGATTCTATCTCGTCTTCGTCCTCGATAATCTTTGGAGAGTCACTTGAATTGCCATTTGCGCCAATTTCTGAGTCAGAACTCAACGTTTCTTCACTTTTGACGTTACTTTCTTCCACCACATCTTCTCCTATGAGACAAAAAGGAGGTTCAGACTCAACTTCAGGAACAATTTTCATGAGATTAATATCATCTTCAGCTGATCCATTACTCCTCTTCCTATTTTTGAGACATTTTAGCACCAAATCCGAGTCATTTGAGTCGACGTCGTAGATCGGCTCTTCTTTTTTCACAACTTCATCAATTTTTTCGATTTTTATTGTTTCGCCTTCGGAAGAATTTTCCACTTTTATGTCAATTTCCGTCTTTAATACTTGAGTTGTCGTCGTTGTGGGACTAGTTTTGTTGTCTATGTTTGAGCTATTGGTACTTTTATCATTACTTTCAGTCTTTTTCGGAATTATTTCACAAATTGACGCAAAAAATCCATCAATCGGCAAGTCGAGTAGTTTAGACTTGTCCACATCCGGATCTTCCTCGATTTTTATTTCTTTCGGAAGCAAAATTGGCTTCTTTTCGTCATGGCTGCCACACGGTAAGCTGAGATCAAAGGGTTGCGATTGCGAAGAATCTGAATAAAAATATTTGCCAAAGGAAAAGTTTTTCGTCTCGTCTTTTATGGAAGCGCCATTCTTTAATTCAAAGTCCACAGCATCGTCATCCGCCGCGTTTTCTTCAATTTTCACCTTTTCTTCCTTGATTTCCTTTTCGTCATCGTTCACATTTGTCTCGGTATTCGACCGACTAGCTTGCGAACTGTCATCCTCCGTTGTTTCCGTTGCTGCTTGTTTCTCCTTGTGTGTCTTCAGCATTGGTTGCGATGCCGTATGAGCTTCCTCTTCGCACAACAAACTCGAATGATGGAAAATTGGGTCCTTTACGCGATCATAATCGCTCACTTCGATACCCAGGTGCTTCATTACGAGCTGCATCACCTCATCGCACTTGCCATTTATCTTAACGGTGGCTTGACTATCCTTCGGCGTCCACTGCAAATTGACGATAATGAGTTTGGGACGTTGCTTGATGGGACGATCGCGTGCCCACAACCACTGATATCGCTTCAGCACCTTCAGACTCGTGCCCAAACACAGAATTGTATCACAGTTATTCGCATTCGAGGTGGCCGCATCCCAGTTGAGGGGCCATTTTAGCACGCCGCGTTCGCCAAAGTGCACAACCGTGTCAATTAAAAATTTGCCGCACGAGTAACACCGACGATTTGTCTTGTGGTAGTAGCGCGAGGTGCACGGTGTCGTGTCAAAAAGTCGCCAATACGCGATATTTGGCTTGCAATGCTTACAGACTTCGATGTACATGTTGCCGTGGACTTCGGAGAGCGAGAAACGCGGAAGACCGGATCTCAGGTGCAGTCCATCGCAATTTTGGGAGACAATATGTTTCGCAATGCCTTTCCGATGGAGCTCGGAAATCGCCATGTGAGTATATGTGGGGTCCGCCAGTGACAAATCGTAGTTTCCGATCTCTTCGCCTTTTTGCAAAAGTGTCCAAATCCCTTTCGAGCCACGATAATCCGGAATTTTTGCTGAAGTAGAGATCCCCGCACCTGTATAAATGACGAGATGTCGTGACCGGGCGATAATTTCGGCTACTTCGCGAGTTTTTTGCTCAATTACTTCCGGGTCATCTTCTTTTTCGATCGCACGCTCCTTGTAACTCGCAACTCGTTCCTTGCGTTGCGTAATTTCTTTTACCAGTTTGCTGTTCCGTTCGAGAAGGCGTCTGTCTTCCGTTGTTCGTTGCGACTCATTCTTCCGTAAAATTGCCGAGATCTAAAAAATTCAAATTAATTAATAATTTTACGTTTTAAGGAATATTTTTTGGAAAATTACTTCTCTCGGATCCGCTTTTTTCTTTTTACCCTTCTTCCCATCGCCATCCGTGCGAGTTTGCCGTCGCCGACTATAATTCAAAATGAGACTCGTCTGGATGTTTGATTTATTCTTTTTGTTATTGCTCCTGGTTGTTCTAATTTTCATGTTCAATTTTAACCACTTTACTCATCCTTTGCCAACGAACCTTCGTGTGATATCGATGCGCGACCACTCATTTATCAAATATTTGATATTTTTACTCGGGAAAACGCGTTTTTATCCGCATTAATTAATAAAATTGATTCTCGCATAAATCAAAACATGTCGATTGTTTTTAGTTTCTGACCTGTCAAAATATTTCAGGGCCGTTCAGAGGATTTTGAAGACGGAAATGGGCCCTTAGGCCGGTACAAATATTTTCGATTACATGTTTTTACATTTAAATAATGTTTTAAAATTAAAATTAAAATTAAAATTAAAATACAATTAAAATTTTAAAATTAAAATTAAAATTAAAATTAAAATTAAAATTAAAATTAAAATTAAAATTAAAATTAAAATTAAAATTAAAATTAAAATTAAAATTAAAATTAAAATTAAAATTAAAATTAAAATTAAAATTAAAATTAAAATTAAAATTAAAATTAAAATTAAAATTAAAATTAAAATTAAAATTAAAATTAAAATTAAAATTAAAATTAAAATTAAAATTAAAATTAAAATTAAAATTAAAATTAAAATTAAAATTAAAATTAAAATTAAAATTAAAATTAAAATTAAAATTAAAATTAAAATTAAAATTAAAATTAAAATTAAAATTAAAATTAAAATTAAAATTAAAATTAAAATTAAAATTAAAATTAAAATTAAAATTAAAATTAAAATTAAAATTAAAATTAAAATTAAAATTAAAATTAAAATTAAAATTAAAAAAATTAAAATTAAAATTAAAATTAAAATTAAAATTAAAATTAAAATTAAAATTAAAATTAAAATTAAAATTAAAATTAAAATTAAAATTAAAATTAAAATTAAAATTAAAATTAAAATTAAAATTAAAATTAAAATTAAAATTAAAATTAAAATTAAAAAAATTAAAATTAAAATTAAAATTAAAATTAAAATTAAAATTAAAATTAAAATTAAAATTAAAATTAAAATTAAAATTAAAATATCCCTCCTCAAAATTTCTCAAATAATAAGGTGGAAGAAAATCGAAAACATTTTAGATTTTTGCTTTGGCCTATCATTCAGTCACGTTGATTTGTTTTGATTTACACTTCGAGCACCGCATTTTAAGAAATATTAAATATTTTAATAAAATAACTCCTAAAAATGTCGAAAACTCGTCCAAAATGGACAGAATTGGATAAACCACTGAACGAATCAATACTAAATGTATTGAAACGTCTTCAATTCAAACGAGCGACGCCAGTTCAGGTAAAAAACTTAAAAACTTAACTTAAAAAAACACGAAATTCATGAATATCTTTCAGGCAGCAACAATTCCTCTGTTACTTTCGTGCAAAGATGTAGCAACAGAAGCTGTGACTGGTTCAGGAAAGACCTTAGCCTTTTTAATTCCCATGCTGGAACTCCTGTTAAAACGCGATACTCCATGGAAGAAGAGTGAAGTTGGTGCCATTGTCATTTCTCCAACGCGTGAACTTGCAACACAAACTAGCTCCGTTCTCGATGAATTCCTAAAGGAAGAAAAACTGTCGCATTTCACCCAAAGACTCCTCGTAGGCGGTAACAGCGTCGAAGAAGACGTAAATATCATCAAACGAAAAGGCGCCCAAATTTTAATTTGCACTCCGGGACGAATGCAAGACCTTTTAGAGCGAAAATGTGACTTGAATATGCCAGGACGAGTCAAATCTTTGGAATTATTGGTCCTTGACGAGGCAGATCGCTTGTTAGACTTGGGCTTTGAGGCAACACTCAACACAATTTTCAGTTATTTGCCACGCCAGCGACGAACAGGACTTTTTTCGGCAACGCAAACGAAGGAAGTGGCAGATCTCATGAGAGCGGGTCTCCGAAATCCGGTGTTGGTATGTGTGAAAGAAAAGGCGGCTCAAAGTACGCCAAAATTGCTGCAGAATTATTTCGCGATCGTTGAGCCGGAAGAGAAACTAAAATATTTGCTGCAATTCATCAAAGCGAACGACATCCAAAAATCCCTTTTGTTCCTGCCGACATGTGCCTGCGTCGAATACTGGGGTCTCGTGCTGCCACATCTACTCGCGGCACAGGGACAAACGATCAAAGTTTTCGCGTTGCATGGCAAGATGAAACAACGTCGGGGAAAAATCTTACAGAAATTCCGCGACACGGAAAATGCAATGTTGCTTTGCACGGATGTCCTGGCACGTGGCGTCGATATTCCCGAAATTGATTGGGTGCTGCAATGGGATCCGCCATCGAGTGCAGCTGCTTTTGTGCATCGCGTTGGACGAACAGCGAGACAAGGCAACGAAGGAAATGCCTTAATATTGCTTTTACCATCGGAAGATGCTTACACGACGTTTTTGGAGAAGAATCAAAAGGTGAAACTGATACCGGCCAGTATCGAATTCGATCCGCAACAAGAAATAAATAAAATAATTCACGATTTGCAACTGAAAGATCGAAGTATCATCGATAAGGGAACACGAGCATTCGTTTCGCACATTCGCGCGTATTCCAAACACGAGTGTAATTTAATTTTGCGTCTCAAAGACTTGGATTTGGGGAAAATAGCAACAAGTTACGGGATGTTAAAGTTACCTAAGATGCCCGAAATGAAAGAAGAGTTCCAAGAAACGTTCGTAAGTCCATTCAAAGACCTGGATTTAAACACTTTACAATACAAAGACAAGCAGAAACAAGCATCGTATGACAAAAAGTTGGAAATTTATCAAGAAACGGGAGAATGGCCGGGCAAGAAAATTCACAAAAAGAAGACTGTTGCATGGGACAAGGCGAAAAAGGAGCGAATAGACAAAAAGGAATTGAAAAAACGAAGAAAAGACGCGAGAAATTTGAAAAAAGAAAAGAAAGCTGCCGACGAAGCTCCCAAAAAGAAACGAAAAAACAAATTTACTGAAGAGGAAATTGAGGAACTGAAACGAGACATCGCAAGTATCAAAAAATTCAAGAAACAAAAGATAAGTCAAGCGGAGTTAGATGAAGAAATGGGCTTCAGTGGTGATGAATAATAAAGAAAAATCAATTTTTATAACTATAAAAGTATAATTTTTTAAAAATTATTCTAAGGCTGGTGTTACTGTCAACATCCGTCCTTCAAGGCGGTGAATTTCTTTACTAGCGGCTGAATTGTAACCCTCTCGATCGCCAAAAGTAACGAACCCATATTCCCTTGAAATGCCTACATTTCTGTCGAAAATGACTTTTGCTGATTCCACGTGCCCAAATTGCGAGAAATACATCTTTAGCTCGGCATTTCCGACAGTCCACGGGATATTTGCGACATGCAGTTTGAACATTCTTCGAATTCCTGACATTTTACTCGAGAGTTATTTCAAATAAGTGCAAAGATGGATTACTTCCTCCTACAACTCCACCGGTTCCGTGCGTGTCAACAATTGTATTTTCTCCCAAGCGATCGGTATTGATGTTTGCACACTTGAGTCCCCACTTTCGCAATAAATTCTCCAAACACCAGTCGGCGGAACGTTCTTGATAGGCGAAAATAAATTTGCACGTCGGATTTCGTTCAAGCAAAAAAGTCACAGTGACGAGAATGTCTTCGAAAACCGTCGGATCGTAAAAGCAGTCGCTGCTAATGATGAAATCCAAAGCTCCAAGTTGGAAAAGGTTGTGCGACAAAAGTCCCCAAGTTAGTCCGACAACGTTAATATCCGTGCCGACGTTCAAATTATTCAAAAAACACGAATGTTTGATGTGATTTTGCGTTTTTGGTAGTGTCGAACAGTCGCTGAGAGTGACACGAGCACCCAATTTGGCACACAAAATTCCCGGAAGTGCTGTGCCGGATCCGAGTTCCAAAATGTTCTTGTCGCGCAAGGAGTCGCGTTGGTTGTACAAAAATGAGGCGAGAAAGTGTGCCGATGGCCAAGTGTAGAAAGAGTATCCTGCTTGAAGTAACTAGAAAAAAAGGAGAATTTTGATGTCAAAAAGGGAATGGCGAACAAAGCGTCACTTGTTTTACCTCGGGAATAAGGATTTCGACCTTTTCTTGTTCGTTTTTTCGCGATTGGAAGCTGAACTTTTTGATGTGCTCTTTGCCAGTCGTCTTGTCGCGGTCGTCTGTCATTATCTAATCCACGAAATGAATGAAAATCAGAGGCATGCGCGATAGGAAAAACAACAATGCTGAGTTAGAAAGTCATCGTGTGAGAGAAGAGACATTTTCCATTATCGTATTTTAGTTTTTACAGATTTTTTCTTTATAAATTTGAAAAGAGGTATCTAACAAATATTAAATTATTTTTTAAATTCGATTTTCGATATTTTTCAAAAAATTTTAATTTAAAAAAAAAATTTTTAAATCATTTTTTGGCAAAAATATGACTAAAATCATCGAATTTTTCAATTTATTTTTCAAATTTTGATTAAAATAAAAATTTAGAATATAAACTTAGGTTTTATTTAGGCGAATATATTTGAAATCCCCCCCAGTTACCCCCTCCGATTTTTTCAAAAAAATTTAAAAAATTGGAACTTTTTAGGGCATTTTATTAATTTTTTAATAAATTTTTTACAAGTTCTTTAAACACAAATTTTTACTTGAAACAGATTTATTAAAAATTTTTACGGATGAACAGCTAAACTTGTACAATAGCACATTTCAATAAATTAGAAACGCTCAAGCAGATGACAGAACGAATTTGACACATAAAAAGCGCTTCATCGTAAACAAAATTTACATTTGCCATAAAATTTTCAAATAAAATCCACTTAAATTTAGTAAAATAATTTATAAAACTCTGACAAATCCATAAATAAACCATGGCTGCATTAATTGAAATGGTAGATGAAGACGCTTCGGATCTTAGTTTCCCCAAAGGTAAGAAAAACTAAAACGTTTGACTTACAATTCTATTTCACAATTTCATTTTTGTAGAATTCGAAAACGCCGAGACCTTATTAATCAGTGAAGTTCACATGTTGCTGGAGCATCGGAAGAAACAAAACGAATCATCCGAAGAAGAACAAGAATTTTCCGAAGTTTTTCTCAAAACTTACAACTACACCGGTCTCTTCCGCAAATTCAAGAACAAGGAAACAATCGCTTCGGTCCGTAGTTTGCTGATGCAAAAGAAATTACACAAGTTTGAGTTAGCAGCCCTTGGAAATTTGTGTCCCGAGGCACCGGAAGAGGCCAAAGCTTTGATCCCATCGCTCGAAGGTCGCTTCGAAGACGAAGAATTGAGACAAATTCTCGATGACATTGGCACAAAACGCAGTCTTCAATACTAAAACCACGAAAATTTTCAAGAAAAAGTTCAAATATTTTAATAAATTTTAAGCAGATACAAGAACAACACGATTTAACTTAATTTTTTTTTTTCAACAATTTCAATTTTTTTGATTAAAAACAACTAAAAAACGCTTTTATCAGTACGGGATGCAACAACTGAATGCCGAATGAAGTTCCGCCAAATGTTGTTTGCCCTTTTTGTGAATTTCCTTATTCAGCATATCGACTAAGCTGCGATGGCAAGTGATATACGTCTCCTCGATTTCATGGATGTGCACATCAATGCTTATGGCATCGTCGCTCACGCCTTCCTCTTCCAAGTCCATGGCAGTCGCCACGGCATTCCATTCGTCCCGGACAATGGCAACCAAGTTCAAAAGTTGATGAATACTGTCGCGGATGAGAGAATCTTCCGGTTTGAGGAAACAATCGCCATAAACGGTGGAAATGTAAGCTTCGTGCGCCGACGTAAGTTCACTGAGATTTCGTGCCTTGTCGATACGGTCGTCCAGCTGAGATTGCAACGCTACCATCACTTGTTGCACCAAATGACTATGCAGACATTGAAAAATGTAGATGACCCAGATGCGGACGATGATTAAACGACGCATCGTGATGTCGATGGGCGTGAATGGCGCGTAAGGGCGTCGATTTTTATACGTATCAGGGAAACGGAGATTCTCCAATGTCCAAATTGCCCATTTGATTTTCAGGAAAAATCGGAAAACTAAAAAAAAATGGTTTTGAAATACTGATTTTAAAACAAAAATTTATATTTCTTACCGTGATTGTACCGATTTAGACTTTTTTGATTGATAACAGTTTGCAAATTCACATCAACCACGTAAGTTATTGTTATTTCATCAATGGCATCTAAGACTTTTGTTGTATTGCAGTGAGATTCGGATCCGATTTCGACCCCAAAGTAACTGGCAGCGTCTCCTAAACGTCCAGAAAGGGCACTACTCAGTTGGAGACTTAGCATATATGCGTCCATCCATTCTTTACCAGCTTCAATCTGCAAAAAAAAAATATTTTTATCTCAAAATTTATCGAAAATCGAAGAAAATCTTACATCTGTGAACAAAACAGTATAAAATTCAAACATCAAATCACTCGCTTCCAGCAAATAAACGTTCCGCAAGTTGTTCAAGTGTGTCATCAGTTGGAATTCCTCCTTGTAGATTTGAATAACCAAGTTATCCGCAATCGCCAGCTTGGCATTCAGCATTTTCGATATGGTTTTTTGGATTATTTGATCGAACGGGAGTATTAGACTAGTGGTTGACTTTAATTTTTCAAACAAAAGCGGTTCAGTTTTGTTGTCAGTCTCGTTTTCGACGAGATTCAAGCTCTCTTGGCACGCCATCAGGAGAATTTCGTTCCCCATTTCCATGACTTCGTCCTTAAATTCGGCAATTTTGGTGTTTTTCTCTGATTGAAAGTCGTTAACGGACACCGAACTCATCATTGAGTCTGTCATCCCGCACGACATTTGACTCGATCGCATCGGATCAAAAGCAAATGAAATCGACATCATTCCATTTTCACTCGGCGACTCCGGATTCGTTCGAAATTTATTAATTTCCCCCAAAACGGTCTCCATGAAGACGTCATACATGTCAGAAGTACTTGAATTTTTGGACTTTATGTCGTTCATGCGATCCAAGCGTGCTAATACGCTCAGTGTGTCACCCGCATTCAACGAATGTCGCATCAACATACAAATAACGGGGTCTTTTTCAATGAGTTTCATGCGATTCGGACTGATACTCATGTCTTTGATGTTGAGTCGCGGGATATAGTCCCGTATTTGGTCGATGTCATCGACGCACGTTTGAATAAGGAACTCGTGTCGAAAGTCATCTAGTCGTCCATCGCTCCACCAAACATCGACAAGTGACAAATAGACGCGAATTGTGTTCAAGTACAACGCACTAGCGAGAGCCGCTTTCTCTGAACTGCTGGATTTGCGGATCCGTAAAAAGAGTCCCGCCAACAAATGCGCCGAACAAATGTGATTCGGGTATTTGTGCCAATCGATGATCGAAAAACGATGAATGTCCCACAAGTAGTCCAGTAATTTGAATTGCGGCTGCAAATGATTAAAAAGCTCCAACACGGAACTAACGATGCCCGGCTCTTGTTGCATCACAATTTTCTCTTTTTCAAGGATGGAATGTGTTATTAAGTCTAGACATCGCGACAGTTCCGAGGCATAAGCTTCCATGGTGTGCGGCGCTGTTCGTGTTTTTTTGCCGCCACCCTGGACTTTTTGGCAAAATTGTCGCAAAACATACATAATTGTCATCTTTTGCGTGAATACTTTCATGAACGATCGCAAGCCCTTCATTGTGACACTCGGGATTGAGACATGGGCATTCATGATGATGCGATCACTATCGATGCGGAAAAATTTGGCATCTATTGGCTTGACAAACATCCAGAAGATTTCGCGGAGCAAACAATATTCGGATGCCGTCGATATTTCCTCGATTTTGATGTAATTGTAGGAAGCGCGTGCCAGCAGTTGATTCCAATACTCGCAAAATGACGCAGACTGATACTTGCTGCTAGGAACACAAATGGACCGCGAATCTTTCCACCACTGACACTGAACAGATTCGGATAATTCCTTGCCAGCAACCGTCGAATCGAATTCGTGGTAGATAGGTACACGTTTAGGTGGCTCGAGTTTCGTGACAATTGTCACGGGTTTCGGTAAAATAGGTGGCTTTTCCAGAGACGACGTTAAGGACGACGCGACAGGTACCTCGGTAGTTGATGGCACATTATTGTGCTTTTTTGCTTCGTCATCCGAATCCGACCATTCACTCAAACTCGAATCGTCTGTGGCCTTGAAATCGACTCCAACGACATCCGCTTCCCGCAATTCCCGAATAATTTTACGTTCGAGCGTCTCATTTAGCTCGCCGTCTTCCGTATATTCTTCGAAAATTTCCGAATCATTCATCAAACGTTGTTTCAGCCCTCCAACTGGATTGTAGGCAATTTCCAACAAAAATGACAACACTCCCCACTGACAATCCCGTTCACGGTGATCCGTACACAGGGGATGACTGGCAAATTCTTCGACATTTTTCTTCAGTAGTTCGGCGTACTTGCCGTAATTGGCTTCCTTAAACTTTTCGTAGACACCCTCGTACTTCCTCCGTACTGCATGACTGTTTGTACTGAGATACCGATCGCAATTGACTTGGGCGTAGGCGAACTGACTAATTAATTTGAAATTAATATCGGATTCCTACGAAGAAAAAGACGATTAAAAAAAATTTATTGAGTAAAGACACAAACTCACATCGAAACCCGATAGAGATTTTATGAGGTGTGACAATAAATTCGATATTTCTTCATTTTTACGATGGGCTTCGCGACTTGCCATTATCTCCGCTGCCCTTAGGTGACCATGAAATTGGCGTAAATGGCCTTAAAATCACTTTAAAACACAATTTTTGGGAGCAGTTGGTTCGGTTTGTTTACTTCGAAACTTTTTTGACATTTGCATAATCAGGTCCGGATTTTGGGTGTGGCGCGCAACGAACGGGATCGTTCATAAATGACCTTCAAAAGATGTAAAATTTGATTTTTAATTTAATTATTTTTTAGTTTTAAATTATTTTTAGAATTAAAATCTTTAAAAATTTCATTAAAAAAATTTTACCTTAAAAAATCCATAAAATCGTTAAAAACGGTGATTTTTCCGAACCCTGGTCTCCATCTGACAGTTGCAACTGTCATTCAACTTCTGTTTTTAAATCCACCAGAATTTTCTGTGGCGAATTTCATCAAATTTCGGCACATAAACTCGCTTGATACCAAAACTAACGTGATAAAACTACACATTAAGTGACAAATATGGATGATTCGAAGGAAGAAGTAAGTAATCCCGTGAAATATCGCCAAAAAATCACAAAATTCTTCGCGTATTTGCATTTCGCTTGCGTCATTGAAAATTCATCAAAATTTCGATGGTGATTGATCACACAATGTCCTAGCAACGGCCGCTTTTAGACTACTGCAAGTGGAAAAATCTAATGGAATTTCGTTTGTTTTGCAGAATCAATTTGTCGTGGACGATGTTTCGAAGATCATCAAGGAAGCAATCGAGAACACAATTGGCGGGAATGTCTATCAGCACGACAAAGTCAATAACTGGACGGGAGCCGTAGTGGAAAATTGCCTGAATGTCTTGACCAAATTACAAAAGCCTTACAAATACATCGGTGAGTTTTAGACTTTTAACAATAATTTTGAAACAACTCTTAATTTTCCGGCTTTCTTTTAGTTACTTGTATGATTATGCAGAAGAATGGCGCAGGATTGCACACGGCATCGTCCTGCTTTTGGAACAATGAAACAGACGGAAGTTGTACGGTGCGTTGGGAGAACAAGACAATGTACTGTATCGTTTCCGTGTTTGGCCTTGCAATCTAATTAAATGTAAAAAAAAAGATATTTTAAGAAAAGTAGATGAAGAAGTGATGAAAGACATTTTCCTGTTGGATGGAGCTTTGCGCGAAAAATGCTCAAAATTTTAAGTAGATAGCGTTAAATTTCGTTTTTTGGAGATATTTATTTTTTAGGAGGCCATTTATTTTGTAGTTAGAGTCATTCACACAACTAAATACCTAGTTAGACGTGACTTGAAACATAATCAGTGTGTTCAATCCGCACCATCATCATCACCCGTTATGAAGAAAAAAAAATACCAATTAAATTATATTTTACGAATAACAAGCTTTCATGCGAATTCTGTAATAACAATTTGTATTATTTCTAATTCTAATTAAATTTTAAGTTTTTTATTTTGATTAATAAATAAAATCATTAATTTGCAAACCAAATCTTCAAATATTTTTTGGATGAGCGGAAGGTAAGGGTGTTACAAAAATATATCTTGTTTCACGTTTCCTTTACCCCATCATTTTCATTAAAATTATCATGATAAATTGTGTTTTTGAAATACTTTTACGTATGATATAGATAATTTCTTAAAATCCATTAAAAAAAATCTGAAAAAAAATTATTTTAGGTCGCTCTCATTTATTTTTGAAATATTTTCCAATGCCCCATTTTCAAAAATCTAATAGGAAAAAAATAAAAATTGTAAAAAAATTATTCAAAAATAGTTGTGAATTTTTTTTTTACTTTTGAACAATAGTTTCTTGCAAAAAAAATTAAAATAAATTAAATTTTTGACTTTTATTTAAAAATAAAAATAAAATGTTTACGGTCAAAAATTGTTTCAAAAATTCTTATTTAATATGAAAAGAAATTTTGAAAAAAAATTAAGCAAAAAATTGGAAAAAATTAGAGCATTTCTATTGATATTCATTCGAAAATCAGTCAAACTAAAATATTAGAGAAAATAATTTAAAATTTAACAATTTTACAAGTTGTTTTTTATGAAAAAAATCTTAAAATTATTCATAGTTTCCATAGCCCTTATCCCCCTTTCGAAAATGTAACACAGAACGAAATATTACTTGGAATACCCTTTGTCATTTTTGACAGCTTTGACCGTTGAATAGCAAAAAAAAATAACAACAAACATTTTTTTCTCATTAAAAATGGATTTTCAATCCTTTTTGAGCCATTGCGAAAGCTCTGCATCTCAAGCAGCCGAAATCCATCAATCATTAGAACAAGAAACCAGCCAACTGACCGATATTTTCCAAGAAATTCTACAAAACAAAAAAATAGACGAAGAATATGAAGAAAAGCTTCAAAACATTGTCGAAATGCACGAATTTATGGAAAACCAGGAAATAGAAAAGATTCGAATTAATCAACAAATAAAGAAGGAAATTTCCCGCAAAGAAATTTTAGAGGCAGCTCTTCAAAAAGTGATCAATACTGCGCAACGAGGCCCATCCGAAAGCGACGTACAAAAAATGTACGAGAAAAATTTAAAAAGTTACATTTTACGACGAATTACCGGCATCACACTCGATTTGGATGAAACGAAAGGAGGCAATGTCGCAGGATGGATAACAAACATGAGAACATCGACTTTCGAGTCATTTGCCTACAAAAAAGGTGAAAAGACAGAAAAAGAGATCAGCGAAGCACTGTGGGAACGAATAGGAAACCGAGACCCAGTTAGTCACGATATGTGGACGCAACCGGGACTGTTTGATGATGAAGAAAATTGATTTTTAAACGTGTTTTTAATGTAAAAATGAAAGAATTTATTAGAATAGAGTTGTAAGGAACAATTATTCTTTTTGACGATTAATTAAGGAATGATAGTACATGCTAAATTCATTCTCGTAATCGCTGTAGGGACGTCCATTGAACAAAATTGACGCTGGAACGAGCTTTTTTAGAGGATTTTGTTTCACAAAGTCCATCAATTCTTCGCAAGTGGCAATACTCTCTTTCGTAGCACCGTAATAAAAGGCTATTTTATCGATTAATTCAGTGATTGCTTCGTAATTTTGATTCAAACGATCCGTTAGTTCGGTTTCTGATACTAAAAAATAATTTTAAACATTAATTTAAATTATTTTCGAGAAAATTTTAAAAGAAATAATACTTGTGTTTGGTTTGAATCCCACATCCAGAGGTTTTTTAAGACGTTCAACGTCATTTTTGAACTTTGCTTGTTTCTTCACATGGTCTTGGAGCTCATTAATACTCCAAGAACTACTGAACAAAGTAGCAACTTGATGAGGATCCACATTTAAAGCCAATATAAAGGGATACGAATTGACCAAACTGTGGAAAATAAAAAGATTAAATAATTTTTTATAAAAAAAAATGTTTTAAAACTCACCTCTGGAACACGGGAGACTGATATTTGAGTTTTTCTATCGGAAGTTGTTCCAGTAATTCGAGTTCGTTGTTGTATTGCATCGAAAGATTCATCACGGTCGTCGTTCCAGGTGCAAAATTACTCGTGACATTTGTTGATCCCATTACTGTTGTGTTTAACTTGAACTTATTTCGAACAAAATCTTCGTTGAATTTCCTCTCGTTCTCTAATTTGTTCTTAACTTGATAGATTTTCGTGACTTCACCTTCCAAATCTTGCACCAACGACTCCAGCTGGTTGTACAGCCGATGCGTTTCTTCCGTCATCATTTTCGTGCCTTGATAATCGATTTGCTCCTGGATTTTCGTATGTTTCTCACGAATGTCATCGGAAACTTTGTCAATATATTTCAAATCGGCATCCAGCACCATATGCTTGGCCATTGTAAGGACAAATTGTTCGATCAACTGTTGATTATCGGAATTATTTAAATCACCGACGAGGTTTTCATCGACACAACAAGCCAGCGACTCCAAGACTTCGTCGTTACCGGATGTCAATGCATCAACTTTGGGCTTCAGTTCTTTCTTTATTTTCAATTTTGTGAGTAATTCCTTGCCGTTGATGAAGGTGATGGCATAATCCAATGTCGCTTCGACTGCTTCTCGTTTATTTTTTGGCTTCAGCGATGCTTGTCGCGACTTCATTTCATCCGTTATTGCTCGCATTTCGTTAATTAATTTGTCCTGACACGAAATTAGGGCGCGCCACAAGACGATACGAGGCACGGGATCAATTAAATCTCGCATCGATGACCAAATTTGAGTTTGGGCTGCTTCAGAGTCCGTTTCGTTGAGGGATCGCGAATAAAATTCATCGAGAACTGCGTGACAATCACGTAAAATTTTCTCGATAACAAAAGGTTTGATGATCGCACATTCATTTTTCGTTGGTTTCGAGCCCGGGGAGAACGCTTTCAGGATATCTTCTTGCTTGGCACGTTCCTTCGACAATTTATTCTTCAAATCCTCGAGTTTCATTTGGAGCAAAATATTTTTGGCGTTTGCCAAATCTGCTTTTTCCTCAGCTCGCATGAGATCCATCTCAATTTCATTCACTTTTGCGTGTCTTTCGCTGAAACTTTTTGCTGTTTTTGCGAATCCAGCTTCCAATTTCTTGCATTCTTCATTAGCAGCTTTAATTTCTTTGTATAATTTGAATTGCGGAGGCATCTGACCTTTATTCGCTTTGAGTCGCGCATGATGATGCACCTTTAGCTGATCCCGGATCCTGATGGCATCTTGTCGCGGTCGCACTCGACTCATAATATCATCGAATATCAAGTTGTTTTTGCTCAATAATCTGCAAAAAAGAATAAAAATATCAAAAAATCCTCTTCCAAATAATTTTTACTCACAATTTTATGTTGTTTTTGTTCGGGACAAATTGATCTGGGATGCCCATTCGCTCGATCCAGGCATAGAATTCACTTTCGGTGTTCATTTTTGCAAATATTTTATATTTTTAACAGAAAATTGACGAATTAAATGGACAAAAACATCCAAAGAGAGAACAAAAATTGAATGGCGGTTGATATTTGACGTTTTTGTTCCACTTTCCGACCGCGATTCGAGTTGTCAAGTGAATGAAGCCGTTGAAAAATTAAATTTCTTGTTTTTTATGGATACAATTTCTCTATTAAATACGAATATTGAGATAATACAATGGTAACAGTCAAAAATTCTTCTGGATTTTTCTTCAAAATGTCTTGTAAGAGACTTTCAGCGCAATCTCTGGTGCTCAAATTCAATATTTTGATGTAAAATTGAATATTGTCAGGAAGTAACTTAAAAAATTTCTCATCCCCGAGTTTGTATTTCACGTCACTTATGAGAAAATCGCTGATTTCTGCGGTAACTGTTCGGCAAAACTTTTTTTCCTCAGCTTTTTCAATGAAATATTTGAGGACTTCCCTAAAAAATTCTCCACTACTGTCATTAATGCATATTTCGTAGATTTGTGAGTATCCATCGATGAATCTGATTAAATCCCATCCCTCATTATCGCTTTCTACGGCAATTTTGTCAAGTTTTTGTCGAATTTCCGCAAAGTTTAGTCGTATTAGTTGCGAGATTAACTGAGGAGAGCATTTTTCCTTTGCCGCTTGGTTCCATAATTTATCGAAAAGATTTTGTAACTTCTCTTGATCGAGATTTTCCGAAGATTTTTCGACTTCTAAAAGGAATTCAGCGGTGAAGCGATCGTCAAATGGTGTTGCAATCAATAATAAATCAAGAATTTCTTCTAAATTAGCAGTTTTGTTGGTAAATTTCAGTGAATCGTCATTTTTCATTTGATTTAGAATCGTCGCCGGTAGAATATCAGTTCGGTTTTTCAAATTCCTGATGTAATTTGCCTAAAAGAAGAAATATTTTATTTCCATTTTTTAGCGGAAAAATTTTTACCTACCAAGAGTTTTGTGGATTTTCTTGTTTTATCTCTCCAAACTGCTTCAATTAAAGACTTTTCATCGTGAATTTGGGTAGATTTTTCATCAATTATCGAGCAATCGTCAAAGTCCATCCCGAATTTTGTTTGTTTTGATCGTCAGCTGATTCAGTGCCGCCTGGCAGATTTGACACAAAAAACGACAGTTTTCCTCATGGCACGTCACTGAACGGTTCAGTCGATCAAATGGAAGCCGAAGAACCAGATTTAAAATCCATCGAAGACATCCTCCTGGTCAAAGCAATCTTCGAAAAATCAGGATGGAGCGTAGCCGGATCACCGCACGAAGCCTTGTTGATCAAAAAACTTTCTGTGGCTTGTCTTAAAATCGATAAAAATCTAAAGATGACTGGATTTCTCTTTGGAAAATCAATTTTTGGTATTCAATTAGCACGACTGAGTTTAGACAGTATCAAAGCGAAGCTGAAGCTGCTCGAAATTAATCTTTTTAATACTTACGGTCTGGAACTGCCAAGTACGGAAAAACTCTTGAAAATTTTTGCAGCACCTCCAGTGCCCCAGGAAAGAAAAATAGTAAAAGCTAAACGAGGACGTCCAAAACGTTCGCTGAAAAAACCGAAAATTGTCAACGATGAGAATCAAAATTGTGTCAACTTACCGGAAAATCAAAAGAAAATACAGAAGAAACGAAAATTGAAAGATGAAACTGTTGCCAAAAGTCGTCCTGTTCCAAAGAGACAAAAAAAGAAATAATTTTTACTAAATTTTAATGATAATTTTTAACGAAGACTGTATGAAAAATAAAAAAAAATAAAATTGTTGATCGAAAAATTAAATTTGAATGTTTATTTGCGCTCCGCAATTATCCGAAAATTGAGTGAAGAAAAAAATTTAATGAAAAAAATTCAATTTTGAAAAAAAATATTTTTTAAAAAATATTTTTGAAAATTGTGAATTTTTTTAATTCTAATTTTTAGCTGCTCCAACTTTGATTCCAATTTTTTTCGATTTAATTTTCTTTTTGGAGAGAAAATTATACATTTTATCAGTTGTATCGATATTTTCCAAACAATTCAAATTTAAATAAGAATCATAAAAAATTTTAAATTTAAGCTCAGAAACCAGAAAAAAAAATTGTTTAAAAATATTTTCGACAAATTACCTATTAAAAATGTTCAAAAAACTGCAATTTTTGTGAATTTTCAACATTTTTGCCACATTATATTTGCAAGAAGGAACAAAAATTTAAAAAAAAAATCAATTTACCCACTTTGATCAAATTCTAAGGTACGCCACTGATCAATCCAGTGCCAACTAACCTCAATCATGGCGTCGCTTGAAATTAAGTCTCTGGAAAACGTAATTTCCGCGAAAAAAACATTCACAAATCAGGGATGGAAAGTCATGTGGAACGTGTCCGATGAGATTGTCTACATCAAACGCGAAAATTCGTCTTCGTTCCTCAAAATTAGCAAGAATTTGAAAATGATTGGCGTTCACTGCAAGGAAAACATTTTCGAGATGTCATTCGCCAAACTCTCCTTGAACGACATCGAATCGACTCTGAAAACATTGGAAAAACAGGTTGCCCTTCGATCTGCCAGCGAAACATCGCGTGACTCTCAAAATGGGGACGAGCTTTTGCAGGAAATCGAAACGAATGACAACGAAAGACCCGGAAATCGTAAGAAATCCGAGGATTTCAGACGCTATTCGACTGACGACACGATAGAAGCGGGCTCAGGCCCAAAAATTTTATGGAAATGCGATAGCTGCTCGAAGGAATTCAGATGCAAGGAACAAATGAAGCTGCATAAAGAGGTGATGCATAAGGTGAAAGTTGAAAATCGAACACAATCTGATCCAAAGCAAGAGGGCTTGAAACCTTATTGCAGTGATTGTAAGAGATATTTTTGCTCCAACACAAGTTTGGAGAATCACAAAAGTAGAAAAACACACAAGGAAAAGTTATTCGTTTCTGATTCTTTGGAATGCAAAATTTGCAATCGTCGTTTTGAGACAAAGGGCGGACAAATAAGTCATTTCAAATCAAATTTACACAAAAATGCATCGAAATGGACAAAAAAGAAATTTAATCTTCCAGCAGAAAAAGTCAACCTAAGAAGACAGTCACTTGTTGCAAAGCCGGGAATCTTTAAATGCAAAATCTGCAACTTGCAATTTCTCAGATACACCGATCTGGATTTGCACAAAAAGTTCAAGCACAACAAACCGAAAGTTACTGTGGAAAATCTTCGTGCTTATCGAAAGCCACAGAGTCTCGGAGCTTCCACAATTGCGACCGCAGTAGAAGCAGGAACAATTTCAAACAAAACAAGTCGTCAAGAAGCAGAAAATCCACAAAAAGAAGCAATCGTGAAAGTAGAGCCGAACGATCCGGAAGTGAAATTGGAGAAAATTGACGAAAATCAACCTGCGACTTTTAGTTCTCCTAATAGTTACATAATTATTTCTAGTGATAGTGAGGAGAGCACTTCAGAATCAGAGTCAGATGATGACTGACTTCCTTCTTGCAGCTAGAATTCTATGAGTTTGATACTTTTGACTTTTTTTCTACTATTTTTTTCATTATTGTGTTATTTTTTATTATTTAAATAAATCGTATTTAAGCAATTTTCGAGTTTTTTTAATTTTATTTTGGACAGTTATATTTGAAATTCACAAACATTTTAATTTGGTCAAAAAATATTAAAAATAATACAGAAAATATAAAAAAAATATAAAGAAAATAAAAAAAAATATTAAAAAAATATATTAAAAAAATATATAAAAAAATTATAAAAAAAATAAAAAAAAAAATAATATTAAAAAATGTATTTTATGAAGTTTTCAACTTCTAAAACAAATTTATATTGAAAAAAAAAATAAAAAAAAAACAATGTATAAAGTATGAAACAAGTAAAATTCGAGGAGATTAAAATAAAACAAACTATAAAGCAAGAAACAAGTACCATTATGAGACTAAGACTTATCATATCATGAATTTCTCTCTGAGCTCGTCAAACTTTTAGGGTCAAAATTAAAATACACTCCTGACCAAAATGATATAAATTCGTTTTTTTTGCTAACATTGTGCGCTGACTCGAGTAGATTATTTTTCTCTATGGAACATATGCTCGGAAACACATAGTTTCGACGCCAACCCGTTAGAAGCAAAATTTTTTGTTGAGTTCAATATAAAAAAAAAATTGGTAATAAGGCAAGTACAATTTCAAAAAATGTTTCACATTATTTTGGACCTCAAAAAGTAAAGAGGTGGGAGTAATGAATAATGATAATGGAAAACAATGATATTGATGATTTTTCCATCTTATACACTATTTTTAAAGAGCTTTTACATTAAATTGTGTGCTTTGAAGACATTTTGCATCTTTTGTTTTAAAATTTTGACAAATTTTCGGAAAAAAAAATTTCAAGAAAAAATTAAAAAAAATTTTAACGACTTTTTTGAAACTTAAAAATTTTTGGCAAATTTCAAACTTTATTTTTTTTAAAATTTTTTCTATGAAAATTAGTCTAACCCTTTAAAAGTTGCAAAATATAACAAAAATTATAGATTTCAACCAATTTTTGATGATTTCTAGTCATTTTTCGTATGTTTTGAAGGTTAAAATATTTCAAAACTATTATCATTATTCCATTATTCCCTCCTTGAATTTTCGGAAAAAGTTAGGTGGGAGGACATCTGAAACATTTTTTGAAATTGCACTTGCCTAATACAGAAAATAATAATTTTATTAAAAAAACAGGAAAGTCTAAGAATCTAAAAATTTTAACAATTAATTTCTATTTAATTTTTTTTAAATAAATATTTTTACCGCATTTTGAAAAACTAAAAAAAAATTTGAAATACTTTTTTTTTTGCCTTTTTTACGAATTTACTAACTTTAATTTGTTTTTGTAACTAAAATTTAAAAAAAATCGTAAAAAAACTGATAAAATTTAACTTCTTAATTAGGAGAAAATGAAAATGTTTACGAAATTATTTATTATTTTTATATTATAAAAATTATTTGAAATCTAAATTTTAAGAAAATTTAAAACAAAAAACTTATAATTTTATCAAATTTTCTAATTACTAACAAATTAAAAAAATATTTAAATAACTATATTTTTTTCTTAACAATTTTAAATCTTTTCTCATTATAAAATTTATATTTTCATGTCCTTCCTAGTTCTGTACCTCCTTAAAAAAAACAAGCTACGTCACTGTCTCAAATCAGTTTTGTGTTGCAACTACAAAAAAAAATGTCGTCTTCTGTGTTGAATTTTTTGGAAAATCTCGTTTTCTCGAAGGACAATCTCTCCCAGCTCGGATGGAAAGTCATGTGGAACAGCACTGAAAAATGTTATTTCATCAAACGTGAAGATTCAACGTCATTCCTCCAAATTGATAAGAATAGCAAAGTGTCTGGGATCCGAAACGATAAAGTGCTTTTTGAGATGACTTTTTCGGAACTTACGCTAGAAACAATCCAAAAGACACTGGAATTATTAGATATTAAGGAAAATCCCGCTGCAGAAACTGAAACTGAAGAAGAAAACGTGAGCATTTTGGATCAAATTAAGCCAGTAAAGAACGCGAAAGAATTATTTGAAGCATTTGAAGGGGCCAATAAGAAACCCATTGATCATGTTTTTAAGAAACCAAAACTTCAAGCAATTCGGGTCCGTAGAATGACCATCCAAACACCAAACATTAAAACTGGACCTCAGCTGGAACGCATCAAAAATCGCAGGATGACTATTCAAACTCCAATCATCGAAACGGAAGAAAAGAAATTCTTCTGCAAAATTTGTGATTCGAGCTATGCAACCAGAAAAGGTTTCAGGGTCCATAAATTCAGTATTAAACATCAAGAAAATGTGAAGAAAATATCTATGTGGCAATGTAAAATTTGTGATTTTTGTGCTTTGTCCAAATCAGGCTTGATGGCACATCTCCGGCACCGCCATCAACAAGTTACCAAAAAAGATTTACCTGAAAATTCGGAACAAATGGATGTAGATGAAATTTTTACGGATGAACCAATGGAAATTGAAGAAATTTCCTCTGTCAAAACTTTTACCACTTTTCGTACTCCTACCAAGAAACACGCAACTGAAGTCCCATTAAGCCCTTTAAAAGTTATGTTTGCCAAAACGCGTTCTAATTCACTTTTTTAAATAAATCATCGTAATTTTGAAAGAAAAAATAATTTTTATGTTTCAACTCTTTTAGCCCCTCAACACAAAGTACGCTACTGATCATCTCAGCTGTTCAATGTTGTTGCTTCTAACCTCAAAAATGGCATCGTCGAAGTTTGAATTACTGAAAAATATTGTTTCTGACCGGGAACAGCTTCAAATTTTGGGTTGGAAAGCTGCGTTAGATTTTTCGGAGGAGTGCCTCTTCATTAAACGAGAGAATTCAACGTCTTTCATCAGAATCGATACAAATTTCAAGATTATTGGAGTGCGATGCAGACAAAAAGTTTTCGAAATAAAATTGAAAAAACTCACCCTTGAAGGAATTAGTAAAGTTTTAGTGCTTTTGGAAACAGAATTACCTGATGCCGTTCCACATGAGAAAATTCCTTTGCTGGATCCACCCAAACCGGTCAAGGTTGTTCCAGAAAATTACTTCGAAACGAACAACAACAGCACTCGACCTCGAAATTCTCGGAAGCCGACTCACCTTAAAATTTTCAGTTGCAGCATTTGTGAAAAAAGCTTCTACAGGAAAGAAAAACTGGAAGAACACCAAGCTCGCGATCACAAAGGTCACATTTGGAGATGCAATTTCTGTCCAAAAGAGTTTAGATTTATGTCACAATTGACACAGCATGAAAGAGTTACTCATGGTCCACCAATCGTGATGCATGAAAAGGTCACAAATAATGTCGAAGCTGAAAATTCGTCAAAAACTTTGGAAGTTCAGATATCGGAAGTGGAAAAAGAGATACAAATATTACCCAAAAAGAAGAAGAAAGCTTATTGCGAAATTTGTAAGGATTATTTCGGGTGTAATTTCAGTCTGAGGCGCCATGAAAAGAGCAAGACTCACAAACAAAATTTAGCAAAGGTAAAAGAGATCCAAGCCAATGTCGAAAAAAATGTGCAAAATTTTGGTGAATTTAATAGCAGTAACTCCACATCAGAAATGCCGCCACTACGACTTGATTCTACAGATGCGGAGCAGGACTCTCAAGAGAGTGCACCAATGATTTGGACTCCCAATCAAGACATGTATGAAGTTTTGAAAGCGAAAGATAGCACTGAAAATCTTAAAATTATATTGAAAAAGATCGATAGCGCTAAATATTCATCAGGTTAATCGTTTGGATTCTGAGAAGCTGTCGGTGTAGCAAAAAAGTTTTTTTCTTTTTTGACCAGAAATTATTTTTGTATGCTTTTTTGTAGTCGATACATTTTTGTTTAATGAAACGCGATTTAAATGTATTAATAAATATACATGAACAAATTTATAATTATTAATATTATTTTTTTTTTAGACAAAAAAGGCAATTTTGAACAGCAAAAAGACTTCTGATGTTTTATGAAATTTAATATTTTTGAATTTTTTGTTTGTAATTTTGAAAGTTTGTAACCTGAAATTTTAATTTTTTATCGCCGAATTAATATTATTTTATATTACATACATTTAAATTTGATTTCTTTGAAATATTAAACAAAATATTTAAAAATATAAATTTTTGAAAACAAAAAAATAGGAAACGTCTTTTGTATAATTTAATTGAAAAAAGTAATTCTTCATTATTTTATTTTCCAAAAACCTTCAGGAACATAATACTCGAAAACTGATAGTTTTTTTTTTTGTTAAGAAAACGGGAAAAAAACAAAAGAGTTTTTGCAAATGAATCACTTCTTCATCTTCAATAATTAATTCTTAGAAAGAGAGATGAAAATGACCGAGTTTCTCGTGCATTATGTTCTCATTAATTTTAACTTACCTTGCATTTAGATGTTATTTTGTTGAATAAAAATAATATTTTTTTTTTATAAAAATTGACATTATTTATTTTGTTATTCATTTATTTTTTTATTTCTATTGTTTAAAACTATCAAGTCAGTAATTCCAAATGGTTATCTTATTCTACTTTAATATTCTATTTTTTTCTGAATTATTTTATTTTAAAAGGGGAAACACTTTTTTACTCTTTGGAATTCTTTGTCTTTTTTTCTTAGTTTTTTTGGTATTAAATTTCATTCAAATCTTTTCATACACTCGCATACATTTTCAATCAGTCTCTTACCTTTAATGATAATTAATTAATAATAATGAATAGAGTTGATGATGAAGATGATTTTTTAAAGAGTTTTAATAATTAATATAATATAATTTTTAATGGTTAAATCAATAATTGCTTAAGTATTTATGAGGGTAATTTGTTTGTAAGCGATATGCGATGATGATTGATTAATAACAAGCGAAAAACATTTAAAAAGTGAGAGGAAATATTAATATTTTTATCTGTTTATTTGTTTGCTTGTTTGTTTATATAAATATATTTTATTATTTATATGAGGTGAAAAATTCATTAAAAGTGATAAAACTTTGATATGATATGATTGTTTGATTTTTATTTAATTTATTTATTTATTTTTTTTTCATTGTATTTGATATGATTCATATTTTTTTATATGAGTTTTTTTTTCATTAAACACATTTTTTGCTTTAAAATTATCACCATGTTTAATTCATATATATTTTGTATGTTTTTCTATTTTTCTTGTTTTATTTCTATATGTTTAAAGTTATTTTTTGATAAAATTATTAAACATCAAATATGAGTAAGGTAAATTACAATAGTTGCAAAATTATAAATTAATAGAAGCTCGAAAAAGTTTTCAACAACTTTTTTAAAGGGGAAGAAAGGCCATAAGATGATTGATGTTTTTTTTTATAAAAATGTAACAATTTAATATTAATTCAAGCAAAAATGAGTACTTTCTTATAAAAAATCTTTTGAAGTGAAAAATAAGCTCATAAATTATTAATAAATATTTTTTTTTGTACAGCTTAGCATTGCTAAAACTCAAAAAATATGTTTTTTTTATCACTCATGTTTTATTTATTTATTTTTTTGATTAAAAGTTTAAAATTATATTTTTTAAAGTTATTTTCGATGATGTATTTACAATATTAGTATTTGCTATTTTGAGATTGTACGCCGTTTTTTTATAAGGGAAGTATTTTTTTTTTTTTAAGAAAAAAGTAAAACTTTGCTTTTATTGAAATTTCATGATTATTTAAAATAAAAAAAATAAAATTCGAATACAATAAGTATTTTCTTTATGTGAAATTGTATCTTTTATTTGCATTCTAGATGAGAGTTTCTCATAACAAAACATCAATAAAATCTGAGAATTGATTGTGTTGCATTCATCAGCAATTTTTTCAAAAATAAAAAATGTAAAATATAACAATTTTTGCATGAAAAATAGACAAAGTTTTGCAAATAAAAGAAAAATATTTCAAGCCAAACTGTGGTAAATTTAACGAGAATTGCTTTATTTATACTTTTTGTATTGTTGAATAGAAGTACTTGATGATGATACTATTTTTATACACTCTGAACGTAACTTTTTTTTTTAAAAATGTTTTGTTATTTTTTATTCATTCGTTCCTTTCTTTATTCATTTTATGAAGTATATTTAGTTTTTTTTTTATTTTATTGCTGTCCCTTTTTTTCCTGTCATAATTTAACATTAATTTTCCCACAAAAAACGCAACTTTACTTTTTTCATTATTACAATTTTAAAGTTTCTATCTAGAAAAAAAATGGTAATTTAAGGTACGTACTTACTATCATTTATTATTAATAGAGTTTTATGTCACAACTTTCATTTATCATTTATTTTTTGTGTTGTTTCTCAAATAACATCAGATTGAAATCAAAGGAATGACTAATGATGATCCTTTTTTCGGCACTTTGTTGAAGCTCATAGCTCTCGAGAGATTTTTTTATATATATTCGTCAAATATATGTGTAACATATGTTGCGAGAATTTTTTTATATAACAAACTCATTGAGTTTCACCACGTTTGTGTTGTTATACTTTTTCATGTCGACCGGCGTTCCCGGCGTGTATTTCCGTGTTTGAGTATGCCATGTCAAGATCTAATTGACAAAAAAGGGGTTTTAGCTTTTTTTCTTTAAAAAAAAGGAAAAAACTTACCTTTGTGCAATTTGATGCCAGTACTTCGATCTCGTGCAAGCCACCAAGTTCCAAGCTCCGGAGAAACCCGTCCTCCTCGTAGCCCGCTTTGTAAGGCATGGTGGCGTTTTTGCGACTGAGAAAGAAGGGAATGTTGACCGCAAAGCCAGCCATATCGACGGGATATTTGCGACCGCCGTTCCAACCGTCATAGAAACCGATAATTGTCCCGTTCTTCACCACAGGACTGGAAACTCCTAATTTACCCACTAAACCTACAGGCCACATCGAGACTTTTTTCGTGAAACGCATCTGAAATGAAATAATAAAAACGTAAGCCAGACGTCTCCATTGCAAATCCCCGTTATTGTTTCTCTCCGTTATTTTTTTCAATAGAAACTTTCACCTCAGCCATCATGCCAATTTATTTGCCTTGCCAGCTACTTCACTGGAGGACTTGCCACACACACACACACACAACATGGGAAAAACTTAAAGCAATAAATTTTACTATTAAGGTACTTATGGATTCTTGTCACGTTCCTACACAAAGTCTTATAATAAGAAAAAAAGAAGAATGGTGCCTTATATTAACTGTACCAGCATGCACACGACACACATTGTGCGAAAAAGAAACTTTGTGAGCAGGAAAAAGATTCCAAGTAAATAAATAAATAAATATATTTTTGTCGCATACTTGAGACATGCAAAAGCACATCGGCTGGATGAGGAGAGAGAGTATGTTAATAACTGTCGTCGTCATTTTGTCGCAAATATTATATGGTCCAGACACATGTTACAAGATTCTTATTTTGGCAATTCTATGCCAAAGTCCACTTTATCAATTTGAATAAATAACCTTCTCGCATTTCCATGTTTTTAGCAGCACCTCAAACTTGGCAAGTTGGAGGAATATTTATTCAGTTGTTAAGGGAAAGGTCATCTCTTTGAACGTATCATCAATTTTAAATGGGATCAATAGAGGAAAAAAGGGTAAGAGATATAATCACAGGTATTACAATACGAACAAAAACTTTGACCAATATTTTCTTCGTTTTCTGGTATTCTTTTGTCGTTGAATAAAGAATTAGGTGTCACGGAATTATTTTTTGTGGACTTCATTCAAGTTCAAATTTTTGCATTTTTTTTTTCAGGGCAGAAAAAAAGTTAATAATTTCATATAAATTTTTTAGTTTTTTATATGTTTTTTAAAAAAATTTAAAAAATATTTTGATTTTAAAATTTTTTTCAATTTTTTTTTTCACAATTATGCCATGAATTTCTGAAAAAAATATAATTTTAATGTTCTTTCGATTTTTTTTACTCTAAATTTAATTTTAATAAAAATATTATAAATTTATTCAATTGAAAAAAAATGTATGAGAAAAAGTTTTAAATAAAGTTGGAGCATTAGGTACCTATTTCTGTTACAAAATTTCTGTTTTTTTTTCAAAGATTGACTTTTTTGAATTTTAAAAAAAACTTTATAATAAATTTTCACAAATGCTTCAAATTAAATTAAATAAAATTTTTAATTAATTTTATTTTTTTTTTTTGATTATTTTTTTATTTTATTTTTTTATAAATTTTTAATTTAAATTCAATTTAATTTTAAATAATTAATTAAAATTTTAAAATTAGGCCGTTCCAAATGAAAATCAAAATTAAAGTCCGATGCCCATTTTAAAAATCAAAAATCCAAAAGGGCAAAATAAAAAAAAAGTTAAAAATTTCATCAAAATTTATGGTTTTTTGGTGTATTTTCATAATTTTTCAAGACATTTTCAAAAAATTTTCAATTATTTTAATTTTTGTTTTGAAAATCATATTTTAACTTGAATTTTCTTGATAGTTATTTTTCATGAAATTTAATTTTTCAATTTTTAACTTAAAATGATCTAAAATCAATTTTTAAGTTGAAAATTTCAAAGAAGATTATTAAAAAACAACAAAATTTTCATTTGCCTTAAGAAAAAAAAATAAACAATAAAATGTATTAAAAATTTCAGAAATATCTATCACCCCTAAACTGGAGTAGTAATCAAATCCCTAAATCCAATTCTTAATGTTACGGTCAATTTACGTTTAATGCGAAAGGAAATAAAGAAAGGAATCATGATTATTATTATCTTTATCAGGAAAATTGGTATCTCGAGATCAAAATGTTGCTTACAACTGTCTGCTTGCTGTCCAACATCTCAAAAAAGCAATAATATTACAACGGGAAAAAGGAGAATTTTTCATACATCTTTCGCAATAAAATATACAAAGTTGAGTTTTTATGGCTCATGACGATGATGAGTGTATCGACCTCGCTCCCAGAGGTATTCAATTCATGGGAAATTTAATTTTTTTTTGTTAAACGTCATTAATCATTTGTTTGAGCTTTAAACTTAATCGGTTAAATCGTTTGAAATTAATTGAAAATACCATCCGCACAACGAAAACAACTACGACGACAAGAGACCACAGGTGAAAATAAAAGCCCCATTAAGGCGATAATAAAAAATAACGTTATTGCTTACCTCGGTGAAAATATCTACATCATACGTGTTATCGTCGTCAGCGAAATACAAAACACCCTCTGTGGCATTTGCCTTTATCCACTCCAGTGCTCGCAACCTATTTGAGACGCCACGTGGCTTCGACTTCATTTTACGGTATTTCTGTGGCATTTGAGCTGCAAAGAAAAAAATTATTATTTTTTTTTTACAAAAATAAATCATCATTCATATTTTTATTTCTTACCAGCCAGATGTTCAAACGGAATGTTCAATTTCTTTAATAACTGTGTAACTATGGGCGATGGCTTGGGTGCATCTTCTACAACTAACCAAAATAAATTAGGTACATGTTTCAACGTGTAACCGAGTCTCGTTAGCTCAGGTAGCCATTGAGGCCGACGATACGTCGGTGTTATCACATACAATGGTGGTAGCTGCAAAGAGATGCGAAGAGAGAAAAATATAATATAAAAGTTTAAAACAAACTTGAAACTTTTTTTTTCTGCCGACTACAGCTCAATTTTTTTTTCGTGCCATGTGTGGCGTCAAGCAGGGAGGAAGGTGTGTGGTTTGATGTGAAAAAACGCGTGTGAGTAAATTAAATATTTTTCTGATCGTTACTTTTTATTGCACGTGTGTGTGTGTGTGGCGCGTTTTTTATTATTATCATTATCGGGTGAATGGAGACATGGCATGACGTGGCGGCGTGGCGTGAAGGAAGAACAAATGATGATGAATAAAAGTTGTGTACAATTTTTTATGTGAAATGGCGTGTGCAGCAAGTGGGTGAATTATGGTAAATGGAGTGAATTGGGAAAGGTGCAAATGTGTCAGTTGCTCGTGACTTCCTGGCGAAAAAAAAAATAAAAGAAAAATTAAAACCACGAATGACTTTTTGATCCCATTCCTTTTCTTCATTTTTCAATATTTTAACTTTAATTACCATAAAAAGTTGGGGATTTTGTCTGTTTCTCTCTCTCTCTACTTTTATAAAAAGCAACGTGAATGACTAACGAAACAGACAGCATTAGAATGGTACTTTACTATTTTACACACTGTAATGAAAACAAGTGTTTGACTCTTAAAAATTTTAATTAAAATGTGTAAAATACTGTCGAGGAATGCGCGCACATTTTCCATCACATTATTTAAATTATTTTGCACTTTTCCATATCTTTGCAGTGGAAAATTATCTCTCTTCTTTTCTTTTTTTTATTTTATTTTCTGAGTAGGACTCATATATGGAAAACAATTTAATTACATTAATTTTTGTTATTGTAAAAAATTTTAAAATAGCAGTAAAAATTACGAGAGTTTCAAGTTATTGTAAAAATTAGTTTTTTTTTATGAAATTACGAGGAGCTCGACTGAAAATGCTACATTTTTTTATTTTGCTGAAAAGTTATATTTGCGTTATTTGATCATTTTTTCTACTTTTCACATCAAAATTTTAAAAAATGGAACCATTGATTTTTGAAGTATATCTTAAAATTGAAAAAAGAAGTTTACATGGTTTTTTCCCACACTGAAAGTTACACTGAAAGTTAAAAAAATGATCAAATAACAAACAAAAATATGTTTTCAGCAAATTAAGAAAATGTGATTTATTTAAATAAATGTATGTAAATAATTTGATTTATTTAATTTTCATACACATCACCCGATTTCATCATTTCATCGAAAAAAAAAACTTAAATTCAAAATTCTGGAACAAGCTTTTGAGATTTTGACAATTTTTAGTGCATTTGTGGGGTTTCCAGTACCTCTTCGGTATACCCAACCCAACTAAAATAGGCTAAAAACTTTAAAAGCTCATTCCAGAATTTTAAATTTAAGTTTTTTCGATTTTAGGCCTAACTAACACCAAACCATCAAAAAATCTCATGCCATATTTTTCCGATGAAATTATAAAATGGTGAAAAAAATAATTTTCAATTGAAAAAAAAACTGAAAAATTACTAAAACAAAATTAATTTAAAAAAAAAATTCTAGGGATTTTAAAAAAATTTCGAGCGGCCGAAAGGAAAAAAAAACAAAATATTTCCTGTTTTTCCCTCTCAAAAAGTCGTTCAAAACACCGAAAAAAAATAATCGCCTTCTGTCTCTAAATAGCACCTTCTCTCTTGTAATAAAATAAAAAAAAACGCAAAAAACAATTCGAGTGCAATTGCATAGAAAATAACATTGTGTTGTGTCTTAAAAATAAATTATCCGCAGGAAATCCAGCAACACAGCGAACATAAAACCAACAAAAAAAAGAAAGAAATAAAAACAATAAAATAATTACATGTTTTTCTGTTTTTGTCGCATCCTTATGATGACGATCATCATCACAAGTGCATCTGTTTCCATCATCATCATTTTTTCTGTTAAAATTAGTGTTTGCGAGAAGTTCCACATTGCTGTTGGAAGTTTGTCTTTTTATTTGTGCAATTGTGTTAGCATTTGTTTGTTGTGTTTTGATGGCTTTTGTGGTGGTGGTGGTAGACGTTGTTGCTGTCGTGTTATTATTTTCCACACTGCCAACATTTGCGTTACCGCCGCTACTAAGTAACTTCTTGATACTACTTTGATATTTTAATACCTCTAGTTCGCCATTGGCATGATCCAAGTCCTGTGAAATGTAACGGGCGCGCGACAATGTGTACTGGTAGAACAAGATGCACGCCATCACACAGACAAACGAGATGAAAATCTTTTGTGCTGTCCGCATTTTTCTTCCTGTTTGCATAGTTGCCAACACACAAAGTTTATCTATTAACAGCTGCGACTTTCCGATGATGATGATGATGACGACGGCGACGAGTTCATCTGCAAAAGAGAGAGAAAATTAAAAATTATCATTAAACATCATGCTTGAGGGAATTCCGATTAATTAATGAGCAAACAGCCTTCTGAGAAAAAAAGAACAGTAGAGAGGAAAAAAATCAATTTCTGTCACAAGCAAGAAATTTCCAGTTCAAGTGCTGCGTTGTAGCGGAGAAAATTTTCAAGAGACAATCCTATTAAATAAAAGAGAAAATACGACAAGTTTGTCAAGAGTACACAAAAGTGAGTTATCTCCTTTATCAGCAAATAGATAAATAAATAAACTTGGAAAATTGAACTAACAAACTATTGCTCCGAAGTAGTAAAAACTTTTTTTTTTCTTCGTCATACGGGCAAGATTTATACAAGGAAAGACATAATTTGATTGGGAATTTTATGCTCAGAACACTTGTGAAAGTTGCAAGTTGTTGTATATGCAAACAAGAGTTTTGTTTTAAAACAATCTCTTCGGCAAACTTTGACATAACTTAATTTGAAAGGTGATTGTCAAGTTCAAACTTGGACTTTTCTGTCCGATGTTGCAAGAAAACCCATTTAAATGCCTCGTTGCACGTGAGTGCACTTTGGAACTTTCTCACACAGAAAAAAAAAGTGTTGTGGAGTTGCCTGGTACGTAAAAATTTATTTTCCGTCTCATAACGTCTAATTTCCGTTTTAAATTATTCAATATTTCACTTTTCCAACTAATTATATCATTTTTAATCTCATTATCTCGACTCTCTCTTTGCTTTTTACGGCAAAACAAACAGACCAGAGTTGATTTCCATATCCTTTCTAACATACAGACATATAACTTTAGTGCTTGGCAAACATTTTATCTACCCTCGTATTTTTCATGGTGCTCACCAACGCCGCCGAGAGAAGAAGTTACATTCATTTACACGCTAATTTATAAAAATTACTTATTTCATTTTCAACCATCATCACGGGATGTCGATGCGATGCGATGTTCTTGAAAGGCTGCGAGTTAATTAGCATACGGCAAAGAAGTGATGCGCAAAGCCAACGTAAAATTGAAATGAGGTTTCGTTGGTATGTATTTTATTTTTACTTTTTCAATGTTCATAATTTCAGGCGAAAAAAATTAATTTTTTTTTTATTTTTTGACACTTAATTTTTGATATTGTCGTGATAATTTAGGAAAAAAAATAAAAATAGATGCCACATTTTTTTAAAAATGCTGTAAAAATGAAAATTTGGAATTTTTTTCTGCGTATTTTTGATTGAAAAAAAAAGACTTCTTTAAAATTATACAAAAATTGAGCTAAATTTATTTTAATTGAAATTTGGATAAGAATTTTTTTTATGCTTATTTTAAAATTTGAGTTAAAATTTGAAAATAAAATAAATTAAAATTATTTTAGGCGAATTAATTTAATATTTTTTTGCCCCATCAGAATTTTAGTAAATTTAAAAAAAATAATAATTTCAGTTTTTTTAAAATATAAACTAAAAATTGTTACATAATTAAACAAAAACTTAACAAAAATTTTTTTATTTATTAATTTTTAATAAAAACTAATTTTTCATCCAAAAAAATGTCAAAAAATTTTCCCATTTTGTTTTTATTTTAAAATCAAACAAATAATAAAATAATTAAATTTAATCACTTTTAATATAAAAATTAAAAAAAAAATTTCGTTCGAAAAAAAACCAACGAAAATACCGCAGCTTGTCTCCGTTAGCTATTTGATAATTTAACCCACGTGTTTTTTTTTTCATTTTTTTTTTTTGAAGTAGGTCAAACCCTCAAACCACGTGACTTGTTAAAACCTCGTCTCTCGAGCAACGTCTGTTGCTTTTTAAACGTGTTAATTTTCACTAATTTTGCTGTTTAATTAGCACGTCGAGCATGCCTATTTTTTTAATAATGGCTTCACAAAAGGCGAAACGTGAAATGTTAAAAGCAAATATTATTTCGTACTTTTTGACATTTTTGGAATAAATATTAGCAAATGAGATAATCTGATAACATGTTCGTTCGCATATCTCGCATCGTCATGATGAGGATGATGATGATGAGGGAAAATATTACAATGGCATGTCACTAATTTTGTATAGTTTCCTGCGTGCCTTGTGCCAACATATGTTCTTCTGTGTCTCTAACATAATTATCGTCGCTTCGAGCAACAAATGACATGGAAAACTTTTCTCTCTCTGCCTCTTTCTGGCTCTTTTGCAATGCGTCATTGACAAAGACGAGAGTATTCATTAAAAGTTTCGAGAATATATTTAAAACTTCACTAACGACAACGTAATCCTCGATCAGGAATTGTCTTTTTGTCTTGCTTTTCTAGCAAATGCTATCATAATACGTAATATAATAGTTATAATTGTATCATCTTCTGAAGCAACGACAACGTAACATATGCTCGCTAATTGTATTAAGTGAATGGAGAGATATGTTCTTTTGATACATCACTCAAAGTACGTTGTTAGCGGGAAAAAAAAAGTTTAATTATATGTATTGCTGTTGTACATTCAATCCTTGATGATGTATCTGACAATATAATTAAACAACAATCACTATTAAAGGTACATTAGAAAGGAACATTCCACATGTGAACAAGCAACCAGTCGTTTCCTCATTCCTCTTTTATTATCACGATTGTTAATGCCGTCATCATTCCTGAAATTGCTTAATAATTACGCCAGTAGCATCCGTAGAGGTCATAAAAACTTTCGTAATTTCACGAATCATTAAAGTGATTGATTGTCCCAAATATGAAATGTTCAACTACTTTGAGCGTTTTTTTATCCACCAGGCGTTTACTCAATAATTTATTTTTGCTGCTAATGCCAAGAAAGAAAGGAAAGCACGCATTATCCGCACTTATCTCAAGTCGATCCAGCATTTCCATATCATTAGCTCGATTCTAGGGAGTATGAGAAACACTTTACTTGCTAATCCACACCATTAGTGTTGACAGTAAAATTTATGGCCAATATGTCACAACAAAACGGCACTCGACAGAAATTTAATGTATGGCTTTGAAGTAAACAAATATTGGCTCAGAGATGTAGTTTTAATGTTTAAAAAAATATTTTTTTAAATTTATTATTATTTTTTATAAAAATCATCAAAAATAGTTTTCTAAAAATATTTATTTTGATTTAAAAAAATTTAAAATAAATTTTTTAAAAAATTTTTTTTTTTTTTAAATTTTTTTATTTTTATTGTAAAGGTCTTATTAAAATATTTTTTTGTTTTGAATTTTTTAAAAAATTGTAAAAAAAAAATTAAGAGAAATAATTAAAAAATTAAAATTTTTAATAAAATTTTTTGTAATCCAAAAAAATCAGTAATTTTCGACAGATTTTTTATTTTTTTCTAATTTTTTATTATTTTTAACCAAAATCCATCTAAAAAAATTTAAAATTATTTTTTATAATCAATTTAACATCTTTTCCGTAAAAAACATCGAGACATTAAGTTCCCGCACATGACCGACAAAAATAAATGAAATTTGAAAAATGCGAATTGTCAACAACCGAGCGAGACAGGAAGGATTGATTCCTTTCTCAAACATTTGTTTGGTTGTTAAGTAAATACCGCTGCCACAAATTTTTGCGAGTATTTGAACGGGAACGGGAGCGGAACAAACAAAATCAATATAAATACATATTTGAACAACAAATTATTATGATGGAACATTTAGACAAAGTTTAATTTGAATCACGTACTAATAAATTTTAACCACAATTGATTTTGTGACATTGGGTGATAATTAAAAATTTATGCGAAAACAAACAAAAACATAGCAAAATCGGGAAAACTAGAGTGCAAACAACAAAGAAATTAATTTTTTGGCCGCAGATGTCTATTATGTTAAATTAAAATTAAATTTATAATGAGGCAACGTGATACGAGTTCTTAGTGAAATATTCAATTTTTATTTATTTATTTTGAATATAAATTATGAAATTATGCTAAAATATAATAGAATTTCGTAATTGAGGTTTCTATTAAAAATAATACTTTTTGAACAGTGCATGCGCTCACGTTGAAATTGACTTTAATCGCGAGTATATTAAAGCACCGTTAAGGCTTTTGAAAATTAAATCACAATGGACAAAATTATTTTAAAAGGAATTGTAGTATGAAGGAGATTTAAAAATTCATGATAACAGACAAAAGATTTCATCAATGAATCGTGAAAGGAAAAATTTTGATTAAGTTACGTAAAATTTTGTTATTCACGTAAAAAAAATCTGTTTGATTTTCTTTTGTTTGGTACAAAAAGTTTACTTTAAATTTTGAAAAAGTAGAAAAATTGTTAGCACATAATTAATAAATTAAAAAGGTACTAGAGATCTAGGAAATCCAAGTTAAAAATTAATTTAAATTGAAATTTTTAATTTTAATAAGTTTTGCAAAAAAAAAATATGTTAAAAATTTATCTTGCTAAAAAAGCTTAATACTGATAGTTTTACTTTCAAAAAATTAAAATTCACTTCCGGGAAAAATGACGTGTATCGAAAAAAGGCTCAAAAAAATTAGGTCAAGTGTCAATTATTTTATTTTGAATGTTTAATGTTTTTATTTTGAAAATAATATTTTTACGAAACAAAAATAACGAACAAAAATTTTAAAAAAATAAAATATTTATTTTATTTTCTTTTTTTTTAATTTTTGTTCGTTATTTTTGTTTTAAAAACTTTTTCTCTGCTCAAATAAAGATCCTGATAAAACAAAAAATTAAAATTATTCGCTTTAAAAATAAATAAGTTTAAATAAATTGACCATGAAAGCTGTAATATCATAATTTTTTACGTTAACGGTCCAAAAATCTCATCTCTCATAAAATTTTACTCAAACCCAAAGAATTTTAATACAAAATTCCTAATTTAACGTTAAAATATGCCTTCATTCCAACACATTTGCCCAACATCCAAAAATTCTCAGTAAACTACATAAAATATAATTTTAATTTTAAATTTTGTTCTAACTAGAATTTGTTGTGCCTCAATGTTGTGTATGAAAAGTATTGCGGTAGATGTTCTGCATTATGTTGCTTACAAAAAGCAAAAAAAGCGTCAGTAACATACTGATATCATCTAATATGCACACACGATACTTGCCAGACATCAGATATTATCAGCAATATTCGTTGTGTTTTCATGTTCGCCTCTTGTGCTGGCTTGCTTCAATTTGTTCAAAGTTAAAAATGTTTTGCAAACTCGATTACCTTTGCTCAATATATGCGTTGCACGATTCGATAATGCAAGAAGTGCACTAGCAAAAACCCCAATTTCTCGAATTTAAAATTCAAGATTTTTTTTGTGATCGTCTGTCTTTCTTTCTTTCTTTGGGTGCTCGCATAAATTCGATGTTAAAAATTAAAAATGTATGGAAATCGACACATCCGAGCGGCTTTTCTACTCATTTCCTCGTGCATTTTATGGCATCAGATAAAAATGTTGCATAGTTTATGTTATTTTTCAGCCGAAAAGTTGTTGTTGCCTTTTTTCAGTGTATTTTGCAAAATTTATCGTGATTATGCTTAATTTGATATTCAGGACACACGCGAATGTACTCCCACTCTCTACTGCATTGATGTGACCTCAGTGGCATTGAGCTAAAAGCTTTTTGTGTGTGCTTTAGTGACATCAACTTTGATGTCTTTATTTCGATAGAGTGCAGCGGAAAGAGACACAAAAGTTCGATCAACTGCTGTAGGTGTCGATATCACTTTAACCTGTTATCAAAACAGAAAAGTGTACTTTATTTATAGCCACCTCTAGTGAATTGTCGTCAGTAATGGCGCGTAATTAGGGAAAATAAAATCATTTATCATGCCATTATTTTTCGATTATTATATTATTTTATTTATAGAGCGCATGATGTCGTTTATATAATTTTTTTATCATTTATCTGTAGCGTTAAAAAAATGTAGATTATATTTTTGGGTGACTTTCGTTTATAAATTATGAATAAAAACATCACGAACATTGCTTGGTAATTTTCCGAAATGAAAAAAATTATTTGTGGATCGTTAATGGCTCAACCGGCAAGCAGATGACATCAAGATGTTGAATGAGTTTAACAATTCTTAACAGAAAAAAATAGATTATTGTAGTAAACATGCTATTAAGGAGGCGACAATCATATTGAGTGATAAGCATTAATTTACTACGAGCATCATTTATTAAAAAAAGTCAAGTTATTCTATGAAAATGACGAAAAAACGACAGAATCAGTCAATTACGCTCGATTTTGAAAGGTTTTTGAAAAAGTGATCGAATAAGCATTTTTAACGAGGTAAAGTGAGTGTCGACTGACGCAAACAGAGGAAGTTCCTATTTTTGCTGCATCACTTTCACCTACATTTTATTTTTAGAAAGAAGTCGGTCAATCAATTTAAACTATTTTTGAGAGATTTTTCGATTTTTTTGAGTGAATTTAATTTAAACTCAAATTTTTCAAGGTTTCCAATGAAAAAATACCGAAGAATGTCAAAAAATTATTTTTTCCTCAAAATCAAAATAAAAAAATTTCTCAAAAAATCTTAATTTTATAAATAAGGTAGGGGAAGATGGGGAAATTTCAGACACGGGGCTAAGTTCAAACAGCAATTTTCTCCATATTCCGGATTGAAAATCAAAAATCTAAATATTCAAAAATGACGGCATTTTAAGGCCAACTGAGCTCCCAAAAACAAATTTTGAAATTTTTTTCAAATTTTGAGAAAATTAGGAAAAATTAGTGTTTTTGATGGTGTTTTGTAAATTTTCAACTTTTTACTAAAATGGCCCCATAAATTTGGAAAATCGCTTATATCGAGCATAAAAACCACAGTTGAAGCAAAATTGTCTAACAGTAAAGTAAAGTTAACATTCCAAGCTACAAAATGGTATCAAAAATTCTATGATTTCTGGGCAGTCAAAGTTTTCCGTCTGAATGTGCCCCATCTTCCCCTATAATTATTTTTATACATTCGGAAAAAGTCGCTCCAAGACCATGATATTTTTAAAAAATATTTTACATAAACCTAAAACACTTTATTTTTTTTGCAAAAAAAAACAAAAATAAGAGTTTTATCATATCAACCGAAATTTCAATGTTAACTTTTAAAAATAAAGCACGTTTTGCTGTATTTTTGTCATAACAAAAAAATTTGTCCTCAAAAGAATTTTTCATATTACAAACTGTTATCATTATCGTTTTATTTTTATTTTTTTTTTTTTTTTGCTAAATATGTGACAAAATGTTTTCATTTCTATTTTAAAATTTACTAAAACGAACAACAATCAAGTACACACTTTAAAATGCAAATAATGCACATTTACGAACGATTTGAATAATTCATTGCTCTAAATTTCATTTAGAATTAACAATTTATACTCACTTCTTTATGAATGACCGTGATTTGCACTATATGCGATTTATTGTTGTTTACTTGCGTTGCAACGAAAATAGCTTAGTTGGCTCTTTTTTCCCAGCATTACATAATGAACATTGTAATGCGATTTAATAGATATTTTAACATTAGAAAAACAAACAAAAAACATAATGAGAACAACAACATTCTCGCTGCTTGTAAAAATTACGATAAAAAATTCAGGTACATCAAGACCCATAAAAAGTAACGATAATGAGTATCTTGATGAAATTTGAGATGAGAGGACAAGAGAGATACAGAATTCTATTTCCGGTCACAAGGAAGTTTGTTTTTATTCTTTTCAATTGCTTTCCAAGTACTAATTTCCCGTATTTCGATCTTTTAGCATTTTTTTTTTCTTCTCTGAGATATGTTACATAACGTGTTTTATCTCCTATTTTCCCCGAAGAAACAAAAAATCGTCCTTGGCATTGTAATTGAATAAATTGAGTCACGCTAACAGTATAGATTATTCGCTCGAGATAAAATAGAACACGCGCCTATCACAAGAAAAATAGAATACGTGAAATCGAAAATCTCTTTTTTCCATCTCCGTTTCCAATTTTCTCGAGTAATTTATTCGTTTTTTTACATGCGACACAATTCTGCATGCGTTCGTACATATATACCGAGGGAGGTTTGTAATTACTTCCGTTCACAAATATTTTTCGAGCTCCACAACAAAAAAAAATATAACGGAGCGAGAATAAAACAAAAAATGACACAAGAGACAATAAAAAGTGCATTGAAAGGTGTAATAATCACGGTGTTTGTTTCGAAAAATTGGCACGCGCATAAAGATGAAAGAAATTCACGCTTCACTAGAATTGAATAAGTGCACAATTTTTTGTGAATAATAATAAAAGTGAAACAAGCAAATATTATGTCATGACGCGAACGACGTAACGGTAATTAAAGGCAGAAAACAGATGATGATCAAAGTTGGAGTTTTTAAAAATATTTTTTTGTTGTACAAAATTTTATTAAATGGAGTAATCCATGCATGAAAGTCATTAAATGTTAATCATTTTGGCAATAAAATTAAATTAAAACGTTTCAAGTTACGCGTTTACATTGTAAATAATTGGTGTCTCGCACATTATAAGGCACGTGAATGTTTTTATCTCAAAACTTTATGAAATCTGTCTCTTTCTATAAATGTCAGATAATTTTTTTTGCAAAACAAAAAAATTAAAAAAATATATTTCGTGGAATTTTATTTAACAAAAAAAAAATTGTATCGAATTACGCGTGGATTTTAACAAATTACGAGGGAATTCGCCGAAAGCGCCTTTTTATTGAATTTAGTCAATACCAACTCACCCTCCACTGCCATCCTCAATTTATTGCCGTATCCAAATTTATCCATTTCAGATGTCAAATTTGCCTTCCTTTATCAATTACCTCTAATTTCTCGTCTGCCATTTCTAATATTGAAAGTGACAAAGACGTAAATTCATCGAAAAAAATTTCGCGCAACACAATTTTTTTCTGTGTGTATGCACAGAATATTAAATTTCAGACGATTAAGGAACAATAAATGATGGAATTTGTGGCAATTAATGCGAATATTAGTCATAATTAATGGTTTTATCCTGACAGATTAGCGTGTTTTTGGGGTTTGAGTAAATTAATTAATACTGCTCAAGGATGTGCCGTAATTAAACGCACAAAAAAAGGAAAGTGGTCGATGATGGATGATGTGCAGAAATTTCGGCGTTACCTATGTCGTGACCTTTTCACAGTGACACTTTTTTTTTAATTAGAAACGAAAATTACGAATTCATGTGAGATTCGATCGTAAATAACTAATTGGATTGCTGAAAAGGGCAAATGCCTTGTAGTCCGACAAATGACTGTAATATTTCACATTCAAAACCCATAATAAAAATTTGTATTTGCCACCATCGTCAAATAAATGTTGCAGACGAGATCTGTGATTTTATTGCCCTCTCTCTTTCTCTATCGTTTTTGTGTATTTTTTTTTTGTGAGAAATTCATTTAAAAAATGAAATCATAAATAAAAAATAACTTTAAATAAAAACAACATCTGCACAGTTTTGTACAATTTTTAATGTTGCCCAGACGCGCATATACAAAAAAATATACAGACAGATGAAAAATCTTGCTGCACTCGACAAACAAATATAAATACAACAAACCACTTATGCCCTAGATGATAATTTTTGAAACGCTCTACGAAACATTTCATACACACCCTTCGGATTGAAAAGGGGTGATATTAACACCTTAAGGTCGATAAAAAAATTATCAAAAATCAATTTTGAGGTTCGTATTTCACTAAAAATTTAAAAATGTATGAAAAAATCAATTTTTCACGGAAGTTTGGTTTGATCAACATTTTCTAACATTTTAGATACTCGATGTTATAGATATTTTTTATCCTTATACTTGTTCAACAAATAAAAATGTGTTTCTTTTATAATTAATTATCGAGGTAATTCTTTGTTTCTTATAACAACAATATTAATGTTTATTTGTTTTCTTCTAAATAAAAGTTGGTTTGAGTCATTTCTGTAGAGGGTCGTAGTCTGCAAAAAATGACTCGCAAGTTTGACTTAACATTTTCTAAGAAAGAAATTCAATTTCACTTTGCGTGTCTCGTAGATACTTTAAAGAATGATTTCTTGACTGGTCTACGTGTTACTAAAAACAAATTCATCAGCCTTATTTTCTGTTTTCCATCCCCTCATTATGAACGTTGCATCAGAAACGTTTTCAATGCAACGCATGATTCGGAGAAAAAGTCCATATACTTGCATTGCATCCCGTTACAAGCTCTAAATGTACCATCCACTTTGACGTCACACAAAAAGCACTATGTCTAAATACATATCTAAGTTGTCTATAGTTATATCCATGTCTAAAGATATGTATAAATCCATGAATATACTTATATTAACCATCATCTTTTGAACTTACTGTTGAAATTAATTTTAACCATACCATCTAAGTCACTCGTACAAAATCCGTGGAAATCGCTAGGTATTTTTTCTATTAAATATTTTTAACGTTCTAAGTCGTTTAGCTGTATTTCAATTTTTTAACTTGTGTTGTTTATTCAAATTTTTGCGCGCGGCTTCTAAAAAAAAAATAAATCAAATTTTAAAAAGAAGTTAAAAAATCCCCAAAAGGAACTTCCAGATTAAACCATTATAATAATGTATTTACCATTATAAAACCCAAAGATAATGTATAAAACCATCCATTGCATTAATTGCATTGCATCCCAAGCTCTACAATGTATCCACCACTTTGAGAATGGATACCGCAAAGTATTTTTCCAATTAAACGTTCTAAGTCGATTTTAGCTGTAAATTCAATTTTTATTGTTCTTTAAGTTTTCCCCAGATAATAAGCATCTTGTTATTGATCCCTCTAGAATTAGAACTTTTAAAACTTTCGATTTCCATTTTTTCAAAATAAGTGATTAAATATCCTCTCAATGGGTCAATATCACCTCTTATCAATCCGTCGAGCGCAAAGATAGAATTAGGAACTCTCTGCCCGATGCACTGATGGTTGTTGCTGCAGAAAAATTGCACCATGACCGAGCTTACTGTTGTGATGGGATGAGATTCAAATCTCTGTGCGAAACAAATGTTTTTCGGGCATTAAATGGTGTATGTTAAAACCAGTAAACACACATAAAAGCGACGACGAACTGTTTTGAATAATTTTCAATCGGATTGCACAATGTCGTTAATAATAACAACAACGCAGTCTTTTACATGCGTGCGTTACATTGGCGTTGGTATGGAAACAGTGAAAACATGTTATTGCCGCAACAAAACACAAGCCGGCAGGAGATAAATTGTTAATTTTATAATAAATGTCAGAAAAGAAGGGAACGCTGCTCTTGCGTTAGTATTTACTTGATGTGCGAGCGAGCGATTTTTGTTTATTTTCCAAGAATGACAAAATCCATAAAATGTTACGACATGGAAACATGATGGATGTGCGGTTCGCCACTAATTGACATGTTTCACCGCACATTTTCCCTTGGTGACAACCATGCATACTTTGCAGGAAAAAACTATCTATATTTTTCATGACCAAGCAATGAAAGTTGTTTTCGGGGGAAAATTCAATGTCATTCACTTTTTTTCCCAGTTTTATGTGTTGCGTTAGAATCCGTTTTCACTCTTTTTTTTTTGCCCAAAAAACTACATAAAAGACAGACAAAAACGATGATAAATGATTTACAATTCGTGTCACAATGCCACAAAAGGTTCATATTTGAATGAAATATTGGTAACCTATTACAAAATGTATCCTGAGCTACGAACAAGTGCACGCACGCACAATACAAAGTATTGAAAAGGGAGAATTTCATTCGGATATCCTTGTGTTTGTTGTTTGTAGTTGTTGTTGTTAAATCAAACAATAACGATTCATATATTAAATTTTCAAGTAAATGAAATTGAAAAACGATTTTTCACGTTATCTTGTCTACAGCTCGAGTTATTTTTTAAAAATTAAAAAAAAATTGAAGCATGAATTGATGACTTTTTTAAATTATATATTTTGGCTGCCTAAAATTTTTAACGTTTAGTGATTATAAATATTTTTTTAAGGCTTTAAAAATATTTTTTTTTAATAACGGCTTTTGATAAACTTTTTAAATTTTTGATGATTTTTTTTTGTAATTTATAAACTTTAGTGTAAAACTTATTCAAAAGAACTAAAATATTATTGAAATTTTAATTAATTTTCGTTTAGTTTTCACTACAAAAATTAAAGTTTCTTAAAATTAACTGACTTGAATTTAGAATCTCACTAAAATTGATTGATGTGCGCTCGTGACATTATCGCAAAAGTGTCTACTTTCAAAGTCAATTATAATCTCATCTTACTATTAGTATTAGTATGAGTCGCCTCAAAAGAGAATGCATGCTTGCGGTTTTGTTCATTCACTTTGAATAATATTAGATTTGCTAGTTTTTTTTCTAAATTCCGACCAAAATGCACTCTTGTGGTCTCTTTCTAGACTTTTCGCCACACTTTCATTGATTATTATTATGTTTACTTTTTATAATACAAAAAATAACCGTTATAGCTGTTGTAAAATCATACCTTTGTATTAGTTGACGTCGATAAACAATGTTTTGATTATATCAACATATAAGGTAAAAAAAAATCAACAATGTATGGAAACAACACAAATTTTCAATAATAACATGACTTTGTTTATTTTGTTATTAGAGGATCTCTTCACGCTATCCAGGTACACCCACCTGCATTTGTTCTCCTTTTCACTCAAAGTGTATTTGGCTCCTCTTTCACCTCAGTTTCATACAGAAAACACGACAAAATCGATTTTATATTAAAAACATGAAGCAACTTTATTTATTTCGGAAGACGAAAATCTAGCACAATGTTCCACTTTATTTATGTACACTTTTTTTGACGCGTGTTCAATGCATATAAATATAAATTGAGTTCCCTCGGAAAAAATTTTCCAACTGAAAATTGAATCAATATTGAACTCTGCATCAAATATTAAACTAGAGTTGTAAATTTTTATTTCGTCGCGTCGAGAAAGTACCGCGCGATCCAAAAGCAGTGAGAGCATAAAGAAACCGGTTTCGCTGTGTAGTAAGTGAAATGTTACATAAAAAATTATTGTGTTTCTGATAATTTTGAAGATCAACTAAAATTTCATTCAAAAAGGCCGAGATAAAAATTATATCAGCACAAAACATTACTGGCGTTATCTTAAAAGTGCGGAAGTTAATATACATATTCGGCAGTTATTCTGAGTATGAATACAACTCATTACGACCAAGAAACGAACATGTTGCAATTAATACGACTTTTAAAAAAGTTTTTTAAGTAGATTAAGTACTTTAGTGGAGAAAAATTGTCGAAGCCTGTTGTTGCAAGATAAAAGAAAGATTCACGTAAGCTGACTCAAAGCTTAGTTTGTTGTTCGGTTGCAATTAAAAATTATTTGCTATTGTCTAGTATTTGAGTTGACGATTTTAAAAAATCATCAGTTGATAAGAAACTAATTTTAAAAAAAATACATAAATTTGAGGCCAAAGCAATTTTTTATTTTATTTATTTATTTATTCAATGCCAAATTCTGGCAGCATCATATTTTTAAAAAATGTTTCAAATTATTTAAAAACTTAGGTGACGATAATTTTAATTGTGTAAAATTTAAAAATTTAACAAATAAATAAATTTCAAAAATAATGATAATTTTGAATAAAATTTTATTTTAAATTTTTCAATATTATTAAAGAGGATTTTATTCAAAAATTTAATTTAGTTTTTTCAAAAAATATTTTAAAAACTAATAAAATAATATTAGTATTAATTAATTAATTTTAAAAATAAAAATTTTTTAAATATATTTTTTTTATTTAATTGAATTTCGTCTCATTTTTCAATGAACAAAAAAAATTAATAATTTTTTTTTATATTTAAAAATTTTTAACTTTTTGTGTCAAATTTAGTCAAAAATTGCTTAAAATTACGTAATATCAAGAAAAATAACTTTTTTTTTCAAATAATGTCATTTTTTTAACCTTAAAAATTAGAAGAAAAACATTTTGGAAAAAAAATTGGAAGTAATGTAATATGAAAAATTTTAAATTATTGCACTCGCCTAAATAACGAAATACTGTTAGAGGCGGTAAATTATGGGCCGAATTTAAGAGAATTCCATCTAAAAATGGATAATCCATTAAAAACAAGTTTAAAATTTTGAACATTTTGCGTAAAGCTTTTTTAAAATTTCGCTACTAGAGCATTTTTTAATGACACTGTGTGCTCTCCGATTTTTTCGACGATTATACGCAAATATTTTTTTAATACCACTGAGACCATGAACGAAATAACTAACAATGTATGTCAAGGAAAAGTCACAACTTTCGCACTAATGACTCTTTAAGCTCCCATAATAATCGTATAGAGCTTCCTAATCCTTCTTTTTAGCCTTAATATGACATTTTTATATCAAATTTCCCCAATCTCATTCATTTTTATTAGAATTAATGCAAGGCGACTGGAGCAAAAAAAAATGAAAAAAAAAAGTTTCATCCTATAATGAAGATAAAGCATGTCACATGTGATCCATGTAAAATCTGATAATTTATCTGCGTTGTAAGACGGGATGATGTGATGCCAAAAAAGAAAGAAAATCGCACCAACAACGATAAAACATGTCAAGGCGAAAACAAAAGCGAGCTTGAGGAAAACTGTAAAGAATATAATGTGACGATTACCTTTCTATCTCCTGTGACAGCTGAATGATTCACACGACATTTTTTTGGTATATTTTATTTTTTAAAACACGCGCACAGGGATATTGGTAGCTGTTTTGTCGCCGTTTCGTTGTTATTGTTGTTTTTTTCCTTCTCTTTTTTTTCCACTCTCGTTGAGGCGAGCCGCGTTGTATATTTATTTAGTAGTATGTTATTTTTTTCTTTTTTATTGTGTATCGTGATACACTTTGCCACCAAATCGGCTTACATTTTCCACCCGATATCTCTTAATGCATCATTTTTATTTTATAACGCGCTCGCTGAGGATTATAATTAAATTGTGTATTGCGACACGATTTTCCTTTTAAACTTTTTTTTCTTTATTCGTTGTTTTGTTCTTTAAACGCGCACAATTTTTGTCAGAGGGATCTAAATTGGCTTCATTTGTATTTTTTGTTTTATTTATTTTTTGAATTTTTTTTTATATTCTTCTTTTTTATTTGAATATTTCTTCTTCTTCTTCTTTTTGAATGAATGAATAAATTAATTACATAATTTTTCATGAATTATTTATCACGGATGACACCAACTTTCTTACAAAAAAATAACAGTGCACTTTTTTACTCGTTCTTTTCACATTTTATTCTTTTTTTAACAATAAATAATGAATCGACAAAACTAATTCTTGTTATTTTTAGCTTTCCGCATGGAATTTACGAGACCTCCTTAAACTTCTCCTGTGTCTGGCTGTTGATAATAATAATTATTGTTATTAAATACGGAGCGAAGAAAGGAAAAAAATTAATTTAGTAAATTGGATTTTGACACGGAACGATTGTAAAGAGAAGCATAGAACAATAATAGCAGTAAAAAAGTGTTAGATTATCACAAAAAGTACAGGTTCACACACAAAAAGAGCAACTTTTATTTCTTCTGTGACCCGTTTATCGTTATCCAATTACATTATTCACGATAATCACGTCGGTCGTCACTTTTTGCTTTATTTTTTTGCACTTTTAACAATGTTTTCTTTCTCACAAAAGTGTCAAAAATTTTATTTTTTCACGAATTTTCGTCGCGCTACGTCTTTGCCGCACAACGTCACGTTATTAAATGAAAAATATCCAAACGAAGGTTTCCCTAGACCTAACTACGGGACTATTTATATTTATAAACAGTATTTTTGAGAGAAAACGAACACTTTTACTAAACGAATTATGTGTGGTTGTATGAAGCGACGTCGTTTTTTCGAGCGGTAGGGTCGATTAGAGTGATTGCGCACACGCGAAGAGAGAAAAACGTTAAAGAGAGAATCAGCTGCGATGCCAAACACACATAGAAATGTGTCATGTTTGTATGGTAGTTAACGCGATTATACAATTTTTCGGTAGGATGGACAGATTTTTGCCCCTTTTTGAGCCACATCAATTAGATGGCGAATAATTCAAACAAACAAAAAAGTTTCCTTTTAATAAATCGTGTGTATTCAAAAGTTTTTTTGTGTTAAATGTTCTGCAGATTGCGGTACATTGTTCTAATTCACGACATAATGATGAAAATGGGAAGGAAGAAACAAACTTATCAACATTCAAAAAACATCATTTTTTGTCCCACTTTTCAGGCATGCACGGGAATCTTCAGCTACGGCATGTATGATTTAGCAGATCCAAGGATATGGGAGTGATAATAAAGAAAAATAACACACAAAGGACTACAATGCAGACATTTTCCTACTTTCTTTTCGCATGCATGTGTCGTCTACGTGAACGAGCTAATATGTTGTAAAAAGGAACAAACAACATGAAATATAAATTCACAACAACGACGACGAATGTGGTGCTGCTGCTAGTGCACCATGTGTGTGTTTTGTTCCGATTTTGTTTATTTAAAAAGATTCCTTAACTTTTTTCCGAGGTATTTCTTGATGTGTTGTGGCATTCCTTTGTTTTGTTGCTTTTTTATGTACAACTGACAATGATATCCAGGAGAAATATAATTTTAAGACTTGAAGTGTGGAAATGGAACGTCAAAAAAAAAGTTTAATCTTGAAGAATCTCTTTGATGGGAAATATTTTATCAAAGATATTTCTCTTTTTTCTTCGTTACAAAGATACGTAGCAAAAATAACGGGACGAAGGAAGACTGACATTTCTTTGATGGAAAAAATAAATCATTTGTTGTAGTAACGTTTTTTTCATGTCTTAAGGAAAAAGGTGAGGACGACAGGTATTTTATGGGTAAGTTATTTTTGTTGATGGAGGTTCTTTATTATTTTTCATAAATAATAAGAAAATGGATTTAATTATTTTTATCGCAACAGGATCAGAAATGGGGCAAAAATGTTTAAGTCAATTTTTTTTCTAGCTGTTTTTGTAAATTTTTTGACATTAAATGATGATTTTTATATTAAATTAATTGTAAAGAAAAGTTTTGCATCAAAGCCCAAATTCAGTAACCTTTTTGAAAAAAGATTTTTTCTAATAAATTTTTCAGCAAAAATTATTATCTATAAAAATAATTAAAATTTTTGTAAAATTAGAAAAGGAATTGAAAAAAGTTAAAACAAATTAAGTAATAAAATTAATCAATTAAGCAAAAAATAATTATGTATTATTTAGGTACTAATTTTAATTTTTTATCAAATTTAGGCAAATTGATAAATTCTGTTCTTTTAAATTTCAATTTTCAATTCCGTAAACTTATATTTTTATGAAGTATGATTTTTCAATCAAAAGTAAAAAAAATGCAAAAATTTTATTCTTACTAAATATTTTTAATTTTATTCCCTCAATGTTTTAAATTCTAAATTGAAGAAGAGGTTAAGTAACAAAAATTAAAAATTTATAATAAATTTATTTAAATAATAAATTAAAATTTTTTTTTAAATATTATTATGAAAACAATTTTTCTTTTTTTCTAGAAATTTTAATTATTTAATTTAATTAAATTTTAAAAAATTTAATTTAAAATTTAAATTTAATTAAATTATTTAATTACAAAGTTGAAGAAAAAGATTAATAATTTTCAAAACTATTTTTTTAATTTTTTTTTTTAAACCATTTAATTTTATCAATTTCACTATTTTATAAAAATCAAAATATTTTGTTTAAACTTACCACTTTTCAACTGCCACAAAACTCAAAAACCTCCCCGTTAAATGCGTTCAACGACAGTTAACACAGAAATCCGCAAAAATATTCCATAGATCCTCCGGCGCATGTCCACTTACTTTACAACTACAAACATTTTAGGCTCCGTAAACATAGCTGCAGCTACACTGTTGCCATATGCGATAATAAACAAAACACAGATGATTTTATTTTTAAAGAACGAAACTTCCATCAATATTTACCAAACACCGTCGTTAGTCCAATCGAGAGTTCGTTGTGGTAGGTTCTTGTCTAAATTTATTTTGAATTAAAATAAATTAATATTTATATTCACAAGAAATAGTGATTAGCTGCATTTTATGCTCTTATTATCATTTTTTTATTACTAATTAAATCACCGCCACAAGAGAAAGAAAAAGTGAATTCCATGAAAAGTGAAAAATTATTCTTAATGACGTCGCGTCTGAAAGAAAGAAAGTTCTTTGTTCACTCCTTTGCGTTTTATTAACGAACTATGACACAAAAAAGGACAAAAAGTGCAACCTCATATTATATCAATATCGTAGCTCAGCTCGTGTCTAACTATTTTTTGTGCATAAATATTTCATGGCAAATTATATGAGCAGTCTTTGCTAAACGTTAAAATTAATCAATAAAATATAATTTATATGTGTGCAAAACACCGTTGTTACCATTTTATCAGGAAAAAAAACAAAAATCATTATCGCTCTTTATTTGCGCTCATGGAAAATTTTTAGACTCGACCAAGAATGAGGAAGAAATATTCACATAACATTAAGCATTTATGACAACTTTAAAAATTTATGGATGTGGGTTATCACCATTATTATTATTATCGGTACACGGAAATCGTTCAAAGTGTTCGGGATTGTAGATAAAGATTTTTTTCGTTTGTAACTGCGTAAAAAAACAATACTAATTATTTCATGTGTCCTTGACATTCAATTGAAAATTTCATTTTGTCTGTCACGTAGTACACAAATTTCGTGCAGCGAAGAAACGCAGATAAAATATTCGCTCGCATGCCGAGGTTCAGTGACCTATAAATGGATTTTCATTCATTTTTTCACTTTTCATGTAACGACTTCATAAAATAATATTTTTCCCCTTTTTCTGCGTTTAATGATGATTATATGATTCCCTTATAAAACGCCATTTCATTAAAATTTATTAACACTTTCAGTTTGATTGATCATCATCGAGAAAATTTATTGGGAAAAAAGCGATGGATAGAAAGGATAATCGACCGACGGCGGTAGCTGGTCCAAGTAAGCCGAATGAGCACATCGAGGAGCCACAACGACCGCGCCTGATATCGTCGATTTATAGTTTGTTGGTCATTGTAACGTTTTTCCTCGTTGCCTTTGCCGCCTTTCGGAATTCTTTGACATGGTAAGTGTTCTTGTTTGCTTGTATTTAAATGCAACTACACATGGAAAAGACATGACATGACCGATTTCCACGATGATTAGAGACTCATTATTATTATATGTTGTCATTTTTATGGTGTGGTGGTGGTAGTTGAGGCCAGCAATCATCTTTCTATCAGTTTTATTATAAATAAATACGGTCGTGTAGACACCTCGGTGTCGTAGGTACGGCGCAATTCATTCATTTTATGAATGTGAGAGACTCCGTTCATTCGTAACTTAAGCCAAACGAGTCAGTTTCTCGCGAGATTCGGTACGGACAACAATCTTTCGTGCGTAAACTTGCTTATTTCGCATTATTTTACATCGATGAACTGCAAAAATTAATAATAATAACAAACATATGAAGATGACTAACGAATAAAAACATAGACGCAACAACAAATATAGTGCATAAATATTGAGCAAAAGTCTTTGTCTGTGCATTCCATTGATAAATACTCACAAGATATCAGTCACAAGAGAATTTCTTCCGTGAAGAACGATTTTATTTACATTTACAACTTTGTTCGTGTCGCACGCTTTAGTCTCTAATGACTTATTTCATGTGAAAATAAATTTTTAATAACAAAATGTCACTTTTTCCTGAACCATTTGATTTACCTGCCAGGCACTTGCAACGATTCTGGGGTGTGAGTATATATTTGCTTTTGATTTATTTTTTTATGAACGCTTCAGAGGTCAATTACTTTTTTTTTCTTTTTTAATCGCTTATTCTCGATTGATTCTCAAATATTTGTTATGCAATGTGCGTTCTAACGATTAATAGGCCTCTGGAGACTTTTGGCAGTCACAATGGGATAAAATATTGGATATTACTGGTAAGAATTTTTATATAATTTCTTAAAAAATTAAAATAAAAAAATAAATTAAATGATTAATAAATTTTTTTTAAATTCTTTAAAAAAATTTAAAATAAAAAATAATATTAATTAATTATTTTAAATTAAATTGTATTAATTACCTAAATATAATTAATTTTATTAAATTAAATCAAAATTAATTCAAAATTAAAATAAACAATAAAAATAATAATTTTATTTTTTTTTATATTTTAGGAGAAGATCCATTCAAACTATGGGTCATTGGTACGAGTGTCTTGACGATTTCGGTCTATTGGTTGTTCGGAGGACTTTATACGGTAATTTAAATTTAAAAATTTTGACATTAACCTTGACTTTTTAAAAAATTCTTATCGATCGTTACCCCCGTTGTTATCGTTTTAACCCAATTTGTGTGATATTTCTAGTTCAGATGCACTCTAAAATTAATTCTCATTGCAGATACTTGATGTGACAAACAAACCAGCATGCCTGCGTAAATACAAAATACAGCCGAACACAAATGAGCCCGTAGATAAGCAACAGTTACGGAAGGTAAAGAGTGCACATAATTTGCATTCGAGCACATGACACAATCATTCAATTGAATTTAATCTAATGCAAAAAATGACTCACTTGGCTTTCTTCTTGTCGCAGGTTATCACGCAAGTCCTGATAAATCAGTTTTTGATCGGAATTCCCATGGCAGTGATTAGTTTCCCGCTCGTCGAGAAGAATTGTTTCGCGGACGTTCGTGAACTGCCGACATTCCATTATGTCTTGGCGGAATTGGCATTCTTCATAATCGTCGAGGAAATTGGGTTTTATTACTCGCATCGACTTTTGCACAGCAAATATATTTATAAGCATATTCATAAGCAGCATCACGGTAAGATACGATTTAGAATATTTGAAGTGAAATTCAAAAATGAGGCCCGATGCCTTATTCAAAAATCAAAGAAAAAAGAGGACCAAAAGGATCTTCAAATAATTTTAATTTATTTCTTGATTTTTATTTAATTAAATTAATTTAAATTTTTTTAAAGCACTTTTTACTAAAGTTTTCGAATAATTTTCTTAAATTGACATGTGTAACATGATTTTATATGATTGAAAATGGTAAAAAAAGAAATGGTCTCGTAAACGTTAAAAATTAAAAACAATCGTTTTTCAAAGAAAACTTTTAAAAAATTCTTTAAAAAAAATTTAAATTTTTAAAAATATTTTTCCTAAAATTCCAATTTTATTTCTTTTTACCTTTCTCTCAAATTTTATTGAAAAAATTTTTTTAAAATATATTTTTTTTTAAATTTTATTCAAAACAGCATTTCTGTTTTTTTAAATAAAAATTCTGATTTAATTAATTTTTACTCTTCAGAATGGACTGCTCCAATCGCCATCACAGCAATTTATTGTCATCCCGTGGAACATTTCTTCAGCAACATATTGCCACCATTTTTGGGTGTCTATCTCATCTCATCTCACATTACAACGGCATGGTTGTGGTTCTGCCTCGCCATCATGAACACCTTGAATTCCCACTCAGGTTACCACTTACCATTCTTTCCGAGTCCCGAAGCGCATGATTTTCATCATTTGAAGTAAGTATTTTTTTCGACTTATTAAAATTTTTGAAAATCAAATAAAAATTCATTATTTTTTAGATTTAATCAATGCTTCGGCGTCCTTGGGGTCTTGGATCGCCTGCATGGCACAGACGTCTTGTTCCGCAACAGCAAATCATATTCTCGACACATGATGATTTTGAACATGATTCCGCCACGAGAATTGTTCCCGGATCCAGTTAAAAAGTTTAACGCTGCAAAAGAGTCGCCAACGAAATTAGAGACCAAAACTGAGTAAAACAAAAATACAGGAAACATATTAGAGAAAAAAAGGGACTGTGATGGCTGACAAAAAGAATAAATTTGATGGCTTTAAATTTCCAGAGGACTAAAAAAACATGACTTTTTATATAAATATAATCGTAACGATCTAAATCTTTCATTTTATGAAAAAGTATAGTTGTTGCTTTTAGCTAGTGTTTCAAATAAAAAAAAATATGAACTGTGGATGTCTTAAAAATCTGTGTTAAACACTTGTGTGTGGAGAAAAAAAACATAAATTGTTAGTTTAGAAGTATCAATATAAGAAAAATAGCTCAAAGCTACCAAGAAATATAAAATTTAACAATACATATATTATTATACGTAAAAATAAAATAAAACTTTTAAATAAAGGAAAATTGACTTTTTTTTTTCTTTCATTCACCATACAGAAAATTTATTTTTTTTTTCATTTTTTTGGGATTTTGTTGAAAAAACTTTAGAAATTATATATTTTTTGAATAAAAAAAAATTACATTTTTTACTCATACAATTCATTGTTTTTCCTTACCTTTGATGAAAATCCTGATAAGACAAAAACTTTAATTTTAATTCATTATTTCTCTTTATTCGTTAGGTTATTTATTTATTCTTAACATGTAAAATGTACAACTTCTTTAGTAAAAAGTAATAAAATTTAGTGCAAATACAAAAACAAACAAACAAAAAAAAAATTGTAGAAAGTGCTTTATACAAAATCACCTGCGCGTTTGAAATCACAACTGGTTTTTTTATGTCATTGTAAATTTTACGTATTTTTTTGACCAAATATTTTTTTTTTTGTATTGAGTTTTTTTTTTCTAAAATTCAATTATTAAAAAGCAGTTAACAATACAGTTTTATTAAAATTATGTTTAAATATAACACAAGAAAAATGCTTAAAAAATTTTCTTTTTAGTACTAAGTAGAATATCATAGTAGTATGTATACTTAATGCTTTAATGTAAAATCATTCTTTAGTGGACTGAACAATTTTTTTAGATTCCCTAAAAAATCAAGGGAGAGCTGCTCCAAAATAGGTTTGTTTATTTATCGAAGGCACTGTAAAAATATGATTTTTCTCTTTTTTTCGTTAGTTTTTAATTAAAAAGTGTGAGTAGATTCATTTATAGTCACAATAATTTTTTAGCACTTTTGAGCTGTTACCCTTTTTTGTGTAACATTTTGGTAATCATTGATTGTATACAAAAAAATTTGGCAAAAAAGTGTTCACTTTCACAGTTTTTAATCGTTATACATGCCATCGACGAGGAAGTCCACTCGTCTGTAGTGTCGTGTATTCCAGTGATCCTTGATTTTCCTTCCGAAGACAATGGGAACGGCAATAAACAGGAGTACGACTGCCGCTATCGTCATATAACCGAAATATCCATTGAAACTTGGCTGATCTTCGGGAATGCGCTCTTGTGACATTGCGGGCACAGGTTCTTCCACGAGATGCGTGCTGATCGACGGTACTTTTTCAGCTGATTTCGCGTGTTCCTCAATCGTGGGATCGTCAACTGCACTCACCGTTTGCAGAGGTTTCTTTGGTTTTTCCTTTGCTGCAGGAGTGACTTCCTTCACTTCCCCAATTACGGGCTTACCGCCGATCGGATGGAAGTTCAGGACGGAAGAGAGAATTGTGCTATTCTCGTTCAGCAGTTGCGGTGGATTCTTGTTTTCGACATCGATCACTTTTTCACTCACGGAATACGACGTGTTTGTTTTAGCTGTTGTACTGCTGCTGCTCACGTCTGACGGTGTTGACGACGTTTCAAACGTAACTCCTTTACGTGGCTTCACGTTGCTCTTTTCAGCTTCTTTTGTGGCGCTAGCCAGGACCCCGGAATCGCTGAAAATTGTCGAAACTGTCGAGGATGGCAAATGTGATGACGAGTCAGCAGCAACAAGGTCTTCAGCTGGCAAAGTAACATTTATTACGGAATGTTCGACTTCTTCGAAGGGAGCTTTTGTTGAGCTAATTTTCGTTTTATCCACCTTGCCATCGTCGATAACTTTAACAGCACTCGATAGTGCAAGTAGTAGTGGTAGAAATAGAATAAATTTCATCGTCGTTTGTCGTTTTTTACACTAAATTTTACGCAAAAAACCTTTATTTCATGATTTTTCAGTGTTTTTGTTTTTCAGTGATTTTCGACTTGTGCAATGGGCTACGTATGCTGCATGGGTGTGCGTATTGAGGTCCACACAATTGTGCAATGTGTGAGCAGATAATTTTTTCGTCTTTGGGATTCTCGTACACGCCCCTATAGAAACGCGTATAACTTTGCGAGCCCATATCTCGGGAGTTTTCCATAAATTTCGGGAAAAGTTCTTCCATAAATTGAAGATTTCGAGCTCCTCTTTCGATTGTCTAAGGGTGAAAACTATGTAGGATTTCGAAAAATTGTCGGAAAATGGAAATGAAGTCGGAGGATGAGACGAAAGAAAGTGATAAAATTGAATTAGCAAAGTAGCGAATCGGTAACAATCGGGAAAAATAACGGTAAAATGGGTGAAAATGTTTCACGTGTCCTCTGCATAACTTTTTCCAAAAATCCATGGGGGATTCATAAGATAAATAATATACATATGTGATTTTTTTGCTATTTTTCACTAGAAATTTTGTAAATTCTTTCCTATTCTTAATTACTTTCTTTCTGATTTCCTTTTAATGGCTATTTCTTAATTCTAATAATACATGTTTCTTAAAATTATTAGCAGACATTTCAGTACACGTCACTATTTTTAAAGAAATCATCACAGTGAATAAATTCTGACATCATTTGATACTCAGCATTGTTCTCACGTATGCGAATATTATTTTGTCCGCCGGAAGTTATGGCAAGTGGTAGGCAAGTGAAAGACCATCCTAGTCCCCGAAGAGCGAATAGCAGAAATTGCTTTTGAATAGATTCAATCTTTTGTGCGTCTTGTTTTGTTGAGGGATTCCATATAATGCTCGCATATTCAATAATTGAGCGGACAAGAGAACAGTACAGCATCTTCGTAATATACGGGTCGTCAAAATCTTTAGCTCTTCCTTTAACGAATCCCAGCACCGCTTTACTGCTATTGCAAGTTCGATTGAGATGCTTCTTGATTTTGATATTTTGAGAAAAAACTGTTAAACCTAGATTCCTATGATTAAATTTCTTTCGCCGTTAGTTGATCGTTAACACGTAACACAAGTCTTTTATGACATTTCCTCCTTCGATGACATGACGAAATTTGGTGTATGCATATTGTTACATCAGATTTTCGAGAGAAAGAGATAATATTGCACTTATTTTTAATTTTCAAATCTGAAGCCTAAAACTACAGTAAAGTTCATTGAAAAAAAATTCTTACCTTGACTTACCTAATGAATATATGTATAAAATATCCACCGTGAACTACATTTTCTAGTCTTTTTGTAAATTGTTGAACAATTTTTATGCCAAACCTCTCTTCGATTATAACCTTTCAACAACAAAAAGATATTTTTAAGTGAAAATTCTGAAAATTCAATAGGATCTGTTACATCCAAACTCCAACATTCTACGTTGTTCCAGTTACTTTTGACCTACTTGATGACATCATTCGGAAAATTACTCACCTTTTACCGCCTCCTCAACTGCGAAAAATTCCCGTTAACCCAATAATAGCGCAAATCGAGAAGCAAGTGCAATCAATAGACTCATTACCCATGAATATTTGATGTGAATTTTTGTCAGCAAATTGTCAATCCATTATTTATGCCCTAATGATTGAATCAAATTGTATAAGAACGGTAAATATGTTATTGTGTCTCCCAAGGCGGTTATTAATGATTTTCTCAAGAAATGTATCAATGAAAAAAAGGAAAAAATTCCACAACAAATTGCGTTGTTCAAAAATTTGAACTTATTAGAACAATCGCATCAATTGTCACATTTTTTTCGAAACAAGTTCAGAACGTCTCGTCAATGCAAATTTGAACAAAAGTCGCAAAAATATGTGTCAACCGTATCAGTAGTAAAAATTAATTATCACATTATTATTTTTTTGCTGAAAGATTTTTTTAAATCAAAAATTTCTTACCTTCAAAATAACTTTAACCTTGAACCCTTTCAATGTTTTTCTTTCTCATTAAATTCCTGTTAATAATATCAATTTCTCGGAATTACGTATCCCCTGAGTAAATTCACTTAATTTTTTTCCTTATTTGTGTAGGAAAATTCATTAAGCGTTTCAATCGCCTTCAAGTCACCGAATAAAAAATTAACGCAGTCCATCTAGACATCGCTAGCACCGTAGCTCTAACGATAAATGTAAACAACGAGCCACCGTAACATCGATTAGACTCTCGTTATTAGGCAGATTTGTACATTTAATAACACAAAATATATTTGTGATATGTTCTCTTAAATAAGTTATGATGTTTATTCGTAACAGACTTTATTTTTTTTTCTTTCGACGATTCTACGTGAAATTTTTTATTATGCTCGCATTCGTCGTTGACGTCGTCGCTCATCGTCGTCGTGTAGATAAGTGACCATTGAGAAAATTCGAAAAAAATAAAAAGTAACAGAGCTATTAGAATTAATTTGAGTTTCGTTCAATCAGTCTCGAGGAGGACTGCAAGGAGTCCAGTCGCGAAATTCAAAAATAGTGAAGTAAATATTTTTGAGAGAAATTAAAATTTTCAAAAAAATGCATATGCCAGGCACAAGCAAAGGAGGCTTAGTCTTCTTTGTACTCGTACAAATTATTTTGTTGGTGCTTTTTGCATTTTTCACAGATTATGACAGTAAATTGTTACCCAATAAGGGCAACGCCACCCGAGATGAGCCAGCTCTCGTCCAAAAATATCCTCGTAAGTGCCCGTTTCCTTTCAAAGTGCTTCCAACGAGTAATTTTGTGACAATTTAGATTTCGAGGATATTCACGTGATGATTTTCATCGGTTTCGGATTTTTGATGACATTTTTGAAGAAATACGGTTACAGTGCCACGGGTTTCAATTTATGGGTTGCCGCTTTGGTGATTCAATGGGCCATTCTTATGCGAGGCTTCTTCGCAATGATTCATCACGGAGGGCACATCGGCGTTTCGCTGGATAGCATGATTGGCGCTGATATAGGATCCGCTACTGTTCTCATCTCCATGGGAGCTCTCTTAGGTCGCATCACGCCCATTCAGTTGCTCACAATGGGTCTCATTGAAATTGTGTTCTTCGCTGGAAACGAATACCTGAACGTTGACTTGTTCCGTATCACCGATGTCGGCGGCAGTATCACAATTCATGCTTTCGGTAAGTTATTTTTTTTTTGCTTCGTGTGAATAAAAGTGAAATATTATTATAAAATCGGACATTATTGTTGTGAAAATATTTTTGGCAAACAGCACTTAACATTTTTATGTGCTAATTAAAAAGTTTAAGTGTGATAAGACAGAATTTTTATTGGAAGAAGCGGAATTTAAATTTAGAAAAAAAATATTATTATGAATAATTGTTCAAGGTTCTGTTAATGAACTATTATTTGAGCACATGTTTTTAATTTTGCTTGCATGGAAACTAGCAAAAAAAAATATTTGATAAATAGAAAACAAACATTTAAGGGCTTAAAAGTGACCGATTTTGATATTTTCCAGACTTTAGTAGTCAATATTTGTTGAAAAATCAAAAATTAAAAATGAAATGAAATATATCAATTGATCGGATTTTCATAAATTTTTGTGGAAAAAATAATTTTAGTCGCAGGTCCTAATTTTTTGCTTTGTTTAAAGAGTGAAAATGAGGCAAAATTACAAAATTAACCCAATTATTTATTAATTATTAGTTAAAAATTTCATCAAAATTCAAGAATTTTCAAAATTACTTTAAAAATTTTCAATTTTTTGCTTTGTTTAAATTGTGAAAATGAGGCAAAATTACAAAATAATTGGGTTAAAAATTTCATCAAAATTCAAGAATTTTCATACCTATTAAAGATTTTTATTATATTGAAATTTTAACAAAAAAATTGACTCCTGGCAAAATTACAGAAATTTTTTTTGCGATTTTTAATGAAAAAAAAAAAAATACGATTATTTTCAATAATTATTAAAATCAAAAAACGTCGAAAATTATTAGTTTATTAGAAAAATATTTAAATTTAATTTTTTTTGTTTTTTAAAAAAAAACGTATTGAAGCAACTGTAGGCCATTAAATTTTATTATTTCACCCCCTTTTCGGTTTTCTCGAAAAATCGAAAAAATAAAATGTAAAAAAGAAGTTTTAAAAAAATTGATTTAAAATCGAAACTTTTCCTTAAATATATAAAAATAAAATAAACTTGACGGACAGACATTTAACCCCACAAAAGATTAATTTAAAAAATTGAAAATGTCAGAAGCTCATATTTTTATCATAAATTATGTAATAAAATAATCCTTTACCGTCTGTTTTGACTTGTTATAAATACATACAAATAAATTTTTGCAAAAACATTGCCACAGCAAACATTGTTGTTATATCACAAACACACACATTTTTTTTATGAGAACGTGATTTTTTTTACGAGCCAGTGACGTTTTAATTACCATCATCAAGATAAAAGATGAAGATTTCACGAGCGCACATGTGCACCTCTATCCAAGAACTGACCTTAAAAGATAACCAGACAACATACTGACACATTGCTCGAACATTAACCAGATTACGATTTCGGAAAATTTATTTAAATGTTTTCTCTCCATTAAGATTTTGTTCGTGCTGTTATCTTAACCGGGCAACTATTAACCTCTTTTGCCTTCTAATTAGGTGCGTATTTTGGACTTGCCTGCAGTTTGGTGCTTCGTCCCTCGAGCGCGAATGCCGTAACGGGCGAAAATGAAGGAGCCTCCTACACTTCGGATATTTTCGCGATGGTTGGATCGGTGTTCTTGTGGATTTATTGGCCGTCGTTCAACAGCATTTTGGTTGATGGAGATCAGCAGGAACGTGCCATTTTGCATACGTATTTGTCGTTGGCTGCTTGCACTGTGACGACTTTCTGCATGTCTGCGTTGTTGAGCAAGGAGAAGAAATTCGACATGGTTCATGTGCAAAATTCAACATTGGCTGGCGGAGTTGCTGTCGGATCTGTTTGCAACTTGATTTTGCATCCATGGGGAGCGATCATGATCGGCATCATTTCGGGAGTGTTGTCCGTTGTGGGATATGTTTACATTACGGTAAGTTTGATATATTTTTTTAAATTTAAATGAATTTAGTAAAAAATTTAGTAGGGATTTTTAAAAAATTCTCTAAAAAATTACTAAACAAAAAACATAAGAATTTAAAAAAATATTCAATCCATTAGATTTCATTGAATTTTTTTTATGACAATTAGAAAATTCAGATATTCACTGAAACTACCATAAAAATTGGTCCTAATTTGGATTTTTAATTTTTTTTTTATTTTTAGCCTTCTAATTTTATTTTTTAAAAATTTTGAACTTTTTTTTATATTCATTTGGAGGCTTTTGAACTTGAAATTAATTTTAAAATATTTTTTTTAGCCCTTCTTGTTCTCAAAACTCCGTCTCGCCGACACATGTGGCGTCAACAATCTCCACGGAATGCCAGCTGTTTTGTCTGCGATTTTCAGTGCAATCTACGCTGCCTCCGCTACAAAAGAGACCTACGGTAATCAATTGATCGATATTTTCCCGGCAATGAAACAAGTTGGCAATAACACCGAAGAACTGGAGTATGTCATTGGAGTAAGTAAACCAGACGTCTCCACTCCGTCTAATTAAATGTTTTGTTTTGTCTGTCGAAATGAAGACAAATGACATAATATTGTCTCAAAACAATTAAAAGTGATCAATTATATAATTTTTTTCGTGTTTTAGGGTTATAATCGTACATCAACTCAACAAGGCACATATCAATTAATTGGAATTGTTGTTACAATTTGCATCGCAGTAGCCGGCGGAGTAATTAGTGGTACGTACATAACAAAAAAAAAGTGTACATAACGAGCAATAAATTCATCTAACTAACAAACAAATTAATCATCATCATCAATATCTGCATTCATGCACTGCACCATGAAACTAACATAAATTTTAATCATTTCTTAAAAAATATTTTGCATGCTTTCTAATTATTTTGCGCTCTTGGAATAATAAATTAATTAAAACAAAAAGGAGTGATAATACGGAGTTCGACATTTGGTGGCGTAATGCCGTTGCGCGAAATGCATATCGATGAGAATATGTGGCACGGTGTTGAGAGTCAGATAATTGTGAAACCCGTTAAGGTGCCTATAATTATTAAAGCTGAAATTTCATTTAAAAAAGCAATAAGGAATAAGTAAAGTGGAGCAAAAAAAATCTTGAAATGTTCTCTAGAATAGTCAGTCACAGAGAGAGCTTGAGTTGTGAATCTCAACTAAATATTTAATAAAATTTGTAGGAAATAGACATGTGACGTCGGTTTGAAACAGTTTTCTTGGTAGAGAGCTTTTGCATCACTTTCTTATAAAAAAAAATATTTACAGCTAAAGCATAATTTTATAAAAAAAATATTATTTGAGTAAAATTTATTAATTTTTTTTTTTATCATAGGACTCATCCTAAGATCCCCTCTCTGGAATCGTTTGGATCATATTGATTTGCATCGTGATGATGTCCATTGGATTATTGAAGAGGAGGAACACGAAAAGAAGGCACATCATAACAACACTGAGCTTCATGAACGCAAAGCACATGATAATTTAAATTTTATTGATTCCTAAATTGATATTTTGTTCTTTTTTTTTTTCGTCTGTTTGATGTCGTATGTAGATTTGCTGACCCCCTTCACTTTTTTCTTTGATTATAATTTTGTTTGAATTTTCAATTTTATGATCAATGTTGATGTGTATGCAATTTTTCTCCTCTGTAATAATAAATATTTTACTATCATCCTACAAAATTGCGTTTTTTCTTGACATTTAACTTGTCTTTTTTATGAAAAAGGTAGTAGATTAAGTTACGTGTTTGAAAAAATTCGAAACTCACCAATAATGTCCAAAATTATAATAAATGGAGCCAAACAAGATTCAAAGAACAAATTTCGATCAAAGATTATTAAACCGAGTTTTAAAAATTTTTTAAATTAAAATTGTACAAAAATTGTAATTAATCTATTAAATTTTATTTTAATTTTTTTTAAATTTTATTAATTATTAATTTCAACATTAAAATTTGAAATATTTACTTTGGAAAATTTTTTAATGCTTTTTTTAAAAAAAAAATAAAAATTTTTCTTACAATTTTAAATCAGAATTATTTTTAACGTTTTTTTTAAATTTTTTTAACGTTAAACGTTAATTTTTTAATTTGAATTATTTTCAAATCTGAAAAAAAATAAAAATGAAATGTAGGAAAATCGAACTAAAATTTCTCAAAATTGAATTTTTTGATGTTTCAAGTTTAGTGCGTTTTTGTGAAAAACTTTAGCAATTTTTCATGATTACAAATTTAAAAAAAATAATAAATAAAAATTAATAAATCAAATTCTGGATTTAATCACCTAAAAATACTAAAAAACCAAAAATAAATTGATTGATTTTTATCATAATTTGTGATTTTTTAAAAAAGTTATTTTGACGCAAAATTTCTGTTGTTGTATAAAAAATATGTTTCAAATTCGCATATTTCCATGAACTATGTCAGAAAAAGTACATTGAACTTTAAAGCACATATTTCCTCATCTAGTGCTCCATATACATACTTTTTCATGTAAAATGGCATTTCCACTCATTTTATATTTATTTTTTACACATGCAACTACCTCCTACCTTAGTTTATTTTTTTTCGTTGACATTACAATTTTCCACGTAAATTGCCTTAATCTCTTTGTCTTTCATCGAACTTTGATCTTTTAATGATATTTGCAATATTATGTTGCCGGAATGACGTTCAATGAAAATAAATCGTTCAATGAAAAAAAAGCTTAAGTAGAAAATAAAAGCTGCAAGGTCTATAAAATAAAAATAATGACATAACTTCCGTACATCGTCTTCGATCAAAGTGGATTAGTGTATTTCTTAGCCGTAAGGTATTTAAGTACCCCAAAAAAACAATCACTCGCCTCATACACTGCTTCACTAATTAGCTTGAACAGGTGTAAATACCAATTAATCGCAGCAATATCGCATAACAGCTACTTGTATTACACACATGCAAAGTAGTTATCAGGGCCTGTTTACGAGTTTGCATGAAATGTTTCGCTAGAATCCCTTGAGTCGAGAATTTTTTCTCACATATTTGCGAAAAATTAAACCGCAAAGACTAGTTAGAGCACTGATTGCATCATAAACGATTGATTTTATGTCATAACGTGTCTATGGATCAACACAAAAACGAGTGCAAGGAATGTTATTATGTAAAAAAAAGTTTTTATTTACTGAGGTAAATGTTTCTACAGGACCATCACTCCTTGCTCGATGGGTCCGTCACACTTGTACTTTGTGTATTTCCATTCTTTGTGGATCACCGGACCGATGTCTTGGTTCAAGATGTCTATCAAGTCATCCAAGAACTTGACATCTTCCAGTTCTTCAAGCAATTCTTTCGTTTCGGCCAATAAACGGTTCACTGTGGCGTCTAAAACCTTTAATCAAAGTTTCAATTTTTCATTTCCTCCTTGGAAAAATCGCGTTTTTCTTACCAAAATGTCCGTATGAACAGCCACCGCTTTGAATATCAGCGAATTCACATTGTAGTCCAAGTCGTCGATTTCTCGCACTTTATTCCGCATATGGCGAATCTCCTCGTCATAACTCGCTATCGAGGCGCGACTCTGACGAAAGTAGGAACTCTGTGTGTGATTTTTGTGTGACGTTAAATTTTTCTCACTTTTCGTGCTATTTTTATTGGTTTGCCGCGACGTTAGCGCTACACTGGCAGTATCATTTGAAATAATTGGATTTTCCTCAAAGCTTTTAAAATTAGAAATCACTGAATCAAAGCTATCCAAATCGGATGAATGATCGATTGAGCTCTTATTGTTATTCGTATTCGTATTACTACAACTAAATTCTTCGTCAAAACTGTAATCGATGGTGAACCGATCGATTCGACGCGTTTTGGCATTCGGTTTTTCGACACTGTCGTACTGCGAGTCCTCGTAAAAGTTGAAAACGTCCGAGTCGAAGGACTCTTTGATGGAACTCGTTTCGAGCGCGTAATAGTTCCGACGAAGCACACAAGCGTCTATCGTACGAGCTAGGCTTTCGCCCGTCTGACTTATCTCTTCAAGTATTGATTTACTCATTTTTTGTGTTTTTTAGTCACCTTAACGCACCTTTATTTTTTTTGCATATTCTCTTGTGGTAATTTACATTTTCACTTTATTTGTTTTTTTCGCATTGAAAAAAAAGTACTTTTCACGAACGCACTCAATTAACGACTGAAGTACATATTTCTGACAACACAACACTTTTTAGGTTTCTTCTTTTCTAGTATCAGTTTCCAAACGTTATTTCATTCATTTTTTGCGCTTTTCAACGTAGCTACGCTCAACTCACCTGTTTCACATGCACTTAATTAGACGTGTATTGTACCATCTTTTCTCACCGTACACCGCGGCATGCCCATGTAAAGCACTGTAAACATTCGAGTGGTCGAAAAAATGAGACAAAGTTTGTAATCCATGAAAATTTTGAAAAAATATTTCTTTATTTTTCAAAACGCACAACAGTCAAAAGCCCTTGGCAGGTTTATTTTGGACATATTGTTTGGGGTAAATGGCATTCGATCAAAGGTCTCCGGCATAAAAAACCTATCTTCTCAATTAAATTAATCATACATAAAATAAAAGTAATACAATACAATAAATTCTCGGCATCCTGATTATTCTGCTTTTTTGACCCAGTTTGGTGATGTGATTTGTGTTACAGTTGACATGACATAAAAAATTAAAAGATACTGAAAAATTTCGTATTGAAAGGCCGGTCTTTTGATTCCAATTTGCTTTCTTTGTATTATTTATTGTATAATCTAAAAGGATAAACTCTTCTTTTACAATATTTTCAAGTAATTCTTCTAATGTTACAATTACCTCAAAAAAGCTAATAAATGAATAATACTCAGACTTTGCCTTATTTCGACAATTCTCATTTACAATATGATCTAAAATAAAATTAAATATTAAAAATATCAACTAAAGTATCATAGTCAACACAAAAACTCACAAATCAATCTAACACGAATTATTTCAATTAATTATCATTTTTCTCTGAGAAATTGAAGAGGTAAATTTTTCGAGCACGTTTCGTTTCTGATACTTATTCATGTTATTGTAGTGACGTTTTACGGAGCTAAACAGATACAAAAAGATCAAAAATTTAGCAGCGATTGGGCCAGCTAAATTTATTCTCTTACCTCAAAGACGGTGGGATTCCGCAATTTGCCCAATCGTGTGATGTTGCCAGTTCAATCGCCATTTGCTTAAATCTACTCCTTGAGACTCCGAAACTAAAATTTCCCTCCAGGTCCTGTGAAACTGTCAATGAAAAAAGGTTAAGAATAAGAAGCAATAAGGAGGGCTAAATGAATTTTATGGATATAAATCGAAAAAAAAATTGAAATTCTATTAATTACAAACTTTAATTGATTTCTAAATATATTTTTTCAAAATAATTAATCAATAATTTACAATAGTTTTTACAAATCTTTAAAATTTTCATTTTTTTTTTCTTTTGAATCCAAATGCAAGAGATTAAAACTTAGGAAAAAAAACGAGTTACAGTGCAGGTGTAACGAGACAATTATGACCGCAGAATGTGCAAAAGAGCTGACATATCAAGAGCAGCAGAGACATTTATTAGTTCACTGAATATACATGTACGAATGTTTTTTTTTTACTTTTAATAATGAGAGAGGAAACTCCGTTATTTATTGTTGCATTATATGTATATCTGATGTTTTCGCTATCAACATCAACAACAATTATTACATTACATTATGTGGTAATCACATTCGCATGAAACGCACGTGAAAGGTGGAGAGGGGGTGGGAATGTAATTTCTTTCTTTTATTCTCATGCTCCGGTCATCATATTTCATATTTACATGTTTCTCTCGTGAAAGATTTTATTTCTTATTTATTGTACAATGTGTAAATTGCTCAAGCGGTTGTTGGTATTGTCGAACATCGTGCAAAAAAAAATGTATTGAATGGATGTGAAAGTGAATTAAAAGATGATGTACTTATTTAAATTATTATTTTTTTTTCTTACAACCACAAAAGGGCTTTGAACTCATAACGCAGCACGTGACACGTGTTTGGTATAAAAAATGAAAGGAGATGCAAATAACTGTTTTGAAATACAAAATTTTAACCACGTGACCAGATTTAAATTCAACGCGCCCCAGTCTAGGGTTGTGATCGGCCGACAACATTACTTGTAGTCTTTTGAGACGAATGAAAGTGATAAATGAGTGAACTTAGTTACAAAGCTCAAACACAGATGGCGCTGGCGTCCTTATCAATTGCATTCGTCTCATGGAAAAAAACGGTGTTCCGATCATTCGGAATGGAAAAATCGGTGTTGCGATCCAAAGCTCGAAAATCGAAATCGAAAGCTCGTTTTTTAAATTTAGACCGTTGAATTTAATTATTAAAATTAGTTTTTTACCACTTTTTTTACATTTTTAAACGTTAAACATTGTATATTCACATTTGATTAATTTTTAAGTCAAAATTGAAATAAAAAATAAAAGTTTAAGAAAAAATAATAATTTTGGTCACGTGAATTTTCATCTTAATTTCAATAGAAAATGAGTTATTCAAACAAAAAAGTCCATGTTTAACATCTTTTTAACATAAATCTGCTAAGATTTCTCAAAATTGCTAAAAAGGCTTTTAAAGGCTATTTCAGGCCCCTGCGAGGTCAATTTAACGGATTTTGGAGATCAAAACTATTCTACCGATATTTTTTCATGATTTTTTGTTTGATTGTTGATAATTTTGCTAAAATATTCCAAGCCTTTTTAGTAATTTTGGGAAATCCTTAGTAATTTTGGGAAATCCATTAAAAATTTCCAGATTTCAGGCCCCTGCGAAGTCAATCGATATTTTTACATGATTTTTTGTTTAATTGTTGATAATTTGCTAAGATTTCCCAAAATTTCTAATCGAATGTCGAGAGTCATTTCTGGAGCTTTTTTGGGCTCCAGCTAGGAAAATTTGGTTGTGTAGAGCAAGAATTGAAAGCTTTTACCATGAAGCCACAAGAAGACGAGTTCGTGTCCTTTCCTGAGTTGGATTTGCAGATGAAATGATCGATGGGTGATCAAGGAGTCGATTATGGGTAAGTTTTTGTTAAAAGTTCAAGGATTTTATGATAATTTTTGTTTTTTTTTAGCTACATTCGCTCCTCAGACAACATCAGTTCGGGATATTGGAGTGCTGAATCGGGATTAAGTTGAGCAAGATCAATTTCGAGCACGACTAAGACAAGACTTACTTCCAAAAATCGATCTGAGGTGAGAATTTATGAGAGGTTTTCAATAATTTTTTTGTTGTAGCTGCAAATTGTTCGTTATATCAACTTAGTTTTCCAAATTTATCGCTTAAAAGTTCCCTGACGACTTAATTTCTGATTATGACGAAACCCCAGGTTCCAGGACAGTGTTCTAAAGGAGAAAATTGATTTTTATAAAATATTGACGTGAAAAATGTTGTAGACTTACCAGGAACAGTGACTGTCATGGGAAATTGATGAAAATTCAGGGAAATTGATGAGAAAAATGATAACAATAATTCCGCCAAACTTTAAAAATAAGGTTGCCAGATTTCATAAATATGAGAGGTATATATAAGAGGTATATATAAATAAATTCATTCAAAACAACATTGATCAAAGTTTCGCAGGTAACTAAGAAAAAATTGCAATTTAATCGTCTTTGTGCATTTAAATTAGTAAAAAACGCTGCAATCCGCTTATTAAAGTCATTTTGCGTAGTGCAACATCAAAATTTCTGCAATACCGGTCGACAAAACGAGTCGGCAGCAATAGCGAAGAAAAAGTTTGAGGAAATTCGCCCGAATATTTTATCGATTTTCAAGTGAAATACTCCGAATAGCATCCAAAAATCCCGTAAATTATCAACAATGGAGCCAGGTGAGAGCAAAAACGCACAAAAATCCGCACGAAATGCATTAATTGTGTGACAAAACGGTACAATTGTCTGGCCTATTGAACCAATGGCCTAATTCTTGTTTGTGCTTTCATTTTTTTTCTTCTTTTTTTTTGTCTTTTCTTCTTCTACTGGATTCCTGTTTTTGTATGTTTGTGTATTAAAATCATTTACGAGATCAGTGGCTTATCCCCGAAGAAATTTGCAAAAAATTGATAATTTCTTATCCGGCACTGCTTGATTCATAAAAATCCGAAAAGGAATCCAAGAATATAATTTATACCTAAAAAAAGAAAAAGATTAAATTATACACAAATACAATTGATGCAGTTATTTTCCTGGAAGGAAAGAATTTTTTTTTTTGCACGTACAGATGTTGTTCGTTCGAGACGTGATCATTTTGAATTGTGTGGTTTCATGAAAATTAATTAACGATCAATGCGTACGATTGTGTTGCTAAGGTCTTTTTGCATTGTCCATTTGATTTATCTTTCGACATGTGTGTGGCGTGTTGCTTGTTTACTTCGATAAACCGCATACCACGTAGATTAATTGTGCGAATGCTTGACTTTGTGTGCGAATGAATAAAATTGAAAGGTAAACACCAACAACAATAAAAGTACAATATTTGTTTGTGTGCAATGCAGCAAGATTATAATTTGTTCTCGTTCGCAGTCCCGTTATCTGCAGACTTCTTCGCGGAATGCAAGGAAAAGTTCTACGAATGCCCCAAACGGCGTCTTGCGCAGAATGCCTGTTCACGTGTGGATCCCTTCGAGGTGGCACTCTCACGGAAAGCCTTTGAAAATACACAACATGTCTTCAATTACAAGGTAATTTTAATTTTTAAACAAATTTTAAATCATTTTTTAACGAAAAAATTCTTACAGGTCGAGAAGGAGGGAAAACCAATGACCAATCAAAAGTCTTCCGGTCGTTGTTGGATCTTTGCCACACTAAACACGATCCGGATCCCCTTCATGAAGGCGCACCAACTGGAGGAATTCGAGTTCTCACAAGCATATCTCTTCTACTGGGACAAAATCGAGCGCTGCAACTACTTCTTGAACAACGTCGTGGAGACGGCAAAACGTGGCGAAGCCGTAAACGGACGTCTCGTGTCATTTCTGTTGAACGATCCGACCTGCGATGGCGGACAATGGGACATGATTTGCAATTTGATCAACAAACACGGTGTCATGCCGAAGAAATGTTTCCCCGAGAGTTGGAGTTGCGAGTCCAGCATGCGATTAAATGCCGTGCTCAAAAGCAAAGTAAGTGTAACCTTGAATCGCGTGCGTTTGCATTTTGCATACAAAGTTCACTTTTCTATTTTTAGTTGCGTGAATATGCAAAAATTCTACGTGATTTGCATGAAAATGGCGCAGATCCGGCCGCACTCAAGGCCAAAATCCTCGAACAAATGAAGGAAATCTACAACGTCGTCGGCATCTGCTTGGGCATCCCGTCGGAGAAATTCACGTGGGAGTATTACGATGACAGCAAGAAATACAATTGCGTCGGACCGATTAGTCCGCGCGACTTTTACCAGCAATACGTGAAGCCGCACTTTAATGTCGACGACAAAGTGTGTCTTGTGACAGATCCGCGTCCCACAAACCCCTATGGCAAGGCGTACACGGTCGATTGCTTGGGAAATGTCGTTGGCGGGCGTCAAGTGTTGTACAACAATCAACCGGTGGAACTTTTGGCTGATTTGGTGGTGAAAAGTTTGAAGAAGGGCGAACCGGTGTGGTTCGGATGCGAAGTTACCAAGCGGATGGCCGTCAAACAGGGCATCGAAGATCTCGCCATACACGATTTTGATCTCGTTTTTGGCGTGGATATTCAAACGACATTGTCCAAAGCTGATAGACTCTTGTACGGCGAATCGGCGATGACACATGCGATGGTGTTCACGGGTGCATCCGTTGATGAGAACGGCAAGCCGACGAAATTCCGCGTGGAAAACAGCTGGGGTGAGGATCGCGGCGAAAAAGGCTACTTGATCATGACGTATGACTGGTTCAAGGAGTTTACGTTCGAAGTTGTCGTCGACAAGAGTCTCGTGCCATCGGATGTCTTGAGTGTTTTCACCATGACACCGGAAGTTTTGCCAGCATGGGACCCCATGGGAACACTCGCACAATAAATCGACTAAATACGTTTTTCTATTCGTTTGATTTTTGTGTGAAAATAGTCGAGTCACAGGGAGATAATACCAATTAACCACTAAAAAAGTAAACATTTTTTATTACCTACTACTATTTACTGTAATATTCACTTAGGAACGATCCCACAACAATACATTGGTGTATACCAGGGAATTATTACCCGATATTTTTTTAATGACTTTCTTTGCCAAATGAGCATTACTTTCAAAATTTTTGCATTTTTTTTAAGTTAAATAATTTTTAGTCATCTTTTTTCTTGTTTTGCCAGCGCAATATATTACAATAAGGAAAAAATCAGCATTTTTGCATGATAAATTTTTAAAATTACGAAATATGATATCAAATAAAACAAAAAAAAATCTATGAAAACTATCCCGCAATACTTTTTCTCTGTGGAATCGGTAACGGTTCTGACGGCGGAGGCACTTTTACAAAGTCCATTAATGTTTTTCCCGTTTTTCGCATGTGTCTCATGTACCGCAATTTGCTCCAGATTCCCAGACACATGTTGACTAGTGTGCGATTCGACTCTTTTTGTGACAGCGCAAAACGATACTGGTCAATTATCAGTGCTCGTGCTGCTTTAAAGTGATTTTTCTGCATCAGTGATATGCTGAGGTAAAGTTTGCATCGCGCTATTGTACTTGGATCTCCGATTCGCATGGCAAGTTTGAGTTGATGAATGGAAATTTTGCCGGCAATTTCGGCAGATTCGAGTTTGTAGTCACCCAAAGCCGAAAAAGCACCGCCCAACGTTGACATCCACGACATTATGTAGTCCAGCTCGATGCATTCCCATATTGTTTGGGATGTCATGTGGCCCCTGTAAAGAGAAAATTTGTTATTTTTATAAAATTAAAACTAAAATTTAACTAATTTTGTTAAAATTATTCGAAATAAATTTAAATTTGGGAATTAAAGGAAATTTACCAGTAATAATCGAGTGACTCCCGTTTGGCAGGTTCAATTTTTATCACAATAAATTTCTTCAGACTTTTGATGTAGGCACAAAAGCGTCTTCGAAAGGCTTCGCAGCACCGAACTTCGTTGTAGATGAACCACAATTGATAGGCATTCACGTAAATTACCGGCATCGAGGGAAATTCGCCGTAATTGAATCTCTTTTCGGGTTTCCATTTGAGACGACCACTCCTCGTTGATATCTCGCATCGTGTCAGCGCGAATTTGTAGTCAATTACGAGGAAAATTGGCTTCATTTTCCACGATTTTCATGTAATATTTTTGTTTTTGTTTTGAAAAATATTGAATCAGCAAAGGAAATTGTGTTGATCAGCTGTTTTGCGGTAACTGTGAAAAATTAATGTCTCGCGAACTCGAAAATCTGCGAGAAATAAGTCATAATTATTTATTTTGATTTTTTTTTTGTTTTTAAAAGAATTTATTTTTAGATTTTATTTTTAGAATAAAAATTTCATAAAAAATGTTTTTCTTCAGAGTTTTTCAATCAGTTTTTTGAAATTTTTCTGACAATACTGAACAAATTTTAAATTTTTTTGTATCGTAAAACACGTTTTTTATTTCCAAATATACTTCACGTCATAAAATAACTAAAAAAGATGAAAAATCTGTAGTTTTTATTAATTTTCCAAATATGCAGCAATCTCGCACCATGTCTCACAAATTTCCGGGATTGCGAGATATGGATTTTCTACAGCGCATGACATCACTTGTCAAAAAAAAATTCAGAAGCAAGTAAGAAAAAAATTTTATTTAATCAAATTTATCTAGAAAAATCGCGTTAAAAGTTTCCCAAAAGCATGGGAGACTCTTTGGAAGGCACCGAACAACCGAGTGCCGATGCAGAAAACGTCGTAATTTGCGAATACAATGCATTTACGAACTATTTACGGAAAGCCATCACCATCTTCTTCGAGGAGGAGTTGAACGTGTCAGCCTTCAATCAGGCATTGGAGGACCGCGCGTCGCAAGAATGCATCAAAAAGTTCATTGGCGACCCGCAAGTCAGCGCTTTGTACATCCAACGATGCAACTCCAAAGGTGAGCTTATTTTTTCCTTACGCAAATAACACGCAAGCCAGGTGAAACTATTCGCCATATTGATTTTGCTGACGCCCAATTTCCATGTGTGTAGGTCGATTGATCGATAATTGCAGTTTTTCCCTTGAAATTACGTAATTTTCGATGCACTTTTATGTCATGTCGATCGAAATTTCACGGAACCGGCGAAATTTTCTTATAAGAAAAAGTTCAATGACCCCGAAATAGACTATTTTTACAGATATTGACCTAGATCAGTAACATGTAAACAAAAAAAAAATTTTTTCAGATGATGAAGGCGAACAAGCGACCGAAGGGGATGAAGGAACGGACGCTGTTTCGTACAACATCTCGAATGAGGTCCATTTTGCGAATCATCGGATGTCTTCGTTGGTGGCCGTTAAACGTTCCACCGTCATCGAAGCCGATAAATCCATCCATTCGCAAATTCGGCTCATCAATTTCTCCGACGGGTCGCCTTATGAGACGCTTCATGCGTTCATCAGCAAGTCCTTGGCACCCTATTTCAAGAGTTACGTCAAGGAATCGGGAAGAGCTGATCGCGATGGCGACAAAATGGCACCAAGTGTCGAAAAGAAGCTCGCCGAGTTGGAAATGGGATTGCTGCATTTGCAACAAAACATCGACATTCCCGAAATTTCGCTCATTGTGCATCCAACGGTTGCTGCGACGATCAAACGTTGCTCCGACGAAAACCGCAAGGCAAAAGTGGCGGACTTTGGGGACAAAGTGGAAGACTCGAGTTTCTTGAATCAACTGCAAAACGGCGTAAATCGTTGGATTAAGGAGATTCAAAAGGTAACGAAGCTCGATCGTGACCCATCATCCGGTACCGCATTGCAAGAAGTCTCGTTCTGGTTGAATCTCGAACGTGCCTTGCACCGCATCCAGGAAAAGCGGGAATCGCAGGAAGTTGCTTTGACCTTGGATATCTTGAAGCATGGCAAGCGTTTCCATGCCACGGTCTCTTTTGACACCGATACGGGACTCAAACAAGCTTTGGCGATGGTTGCCGACTACAATCCGCTCATGAAAGACTTCCCCATCAATGATTTGTTGTCCGCCACGGAGCTCGAACGCATTCGTTCCGCATTGCAATTAATTTTTGCGCATTTACGGAAAGTTAGAAGCACCAAATACCCGATTCAGCGTGCCCTGCGTCTCATCGAAGCCATTTCGCGGGACTTGAGTCAACAATTGTTGAAAGTTTTAGGTACGCGACGTCTCATGCATATCCCCTTCGACGAATTTGAGCGTGTCATGAGTCAATGTTTCGAGGTATTCACGTGCTGGGACGACGAATACGACAAATTGCAGGGATTGCTGCGAGATATCGTGAAGAAAAAGCGTGATGAGCAACTTAAGATGGTCTGGCGTGTCAATCCGGCACACAAAAAGTTGCAAACACGCATGGAAACGATGCGCAAGTTCCGGCGTCAACATGAGCAACTCAGAACTGTCATCGTAAGGGTTTTGCGTCCCGTTAAACAAGCGCCCACGAGCGAAACGCAAGTCGAGGTGAAGCAAAGTTTCAGTATCGATGCCGCCGATGCGAATGCCATCGAAGAAGTCAATCTCGCGTATGAAAATGTCAAAGAGGTCGATTGTTTGGACATCACGAAGGAGGGCAGCGAAGCATGGGATGCCGCCTGCAAGCGTTACGAAGAACGAATTGATCGCGTAGAGACTCGAATCACCGCTCATTTGCGTGATCAACTCGGAACAGCGAAAAATGCCAACGAAATGTTCCGTATTTTCTCGCGTTTCAATGCTTTGTTTGTTCGTCCCCACATCCGAGGTGCAATTCGCGAATATCAGACGCAACTTATCCAACGTGTCAAGGACGACATCGAAGCGTTGCACGAAAAATTCAAAATCCAGTATCCGCAAAGCAAAAGTTGCCGCTTATCTGTCGTACGAGACTTGCCACCTGTTGCTGGCAGCATCATATGGGCACGACAAATCGATAATCAGCTGACGATGTACTTGAAACGCGTCGAAGATGTTCTCGGAAAGGGTTGGGAGTCGCATATTGAGGGACAAAAGCTGAAAGCTGATGGGGATTCGTTCCGTGCAAAGTTATCGACGAACGAGGTGTTCACCGAATGGGCGAGAAAAGTGCAAGAACGCAACTTGGGCATAAATGGACGAATCTTTTTGATTGAATCTGTGCGGTAAGTCACCTAAAATCAATCGATATGAACGAATTTTAATGAATTTTCTTAACAGCTCCCGTACTGGACGTGGAAATGTCCTGAAATTGCGAGTAAATTTCCTTCCGGAGATCATCACCTTGTACAAGGAAGTCCGTAATTTGAAGAGTTTGGGCTTCCGTGTCCCATTGGCGATCGTTAACAAGGCTCATCAAGCAAACCAACTTTATCCGTTTGCTATTTCGTTGATTGAAAGTGTTCGTACTTACGAACGAACTCTTGAAAAGGTAATTTTTCGTCATTTTTTTGCGGGACTAACAATTTTAAAACCAATTTGACACCTTTGCAAAACTTTAAGCACCTCGTAGTGTACAATTTGGTAAAATTTTCTCGTAAATTCTCCTTTTCACCTCATTCTTAACAATTACATGCAGCTAAATAATAGGAGTTTAGCACAGAATTCTGTATTCAAGGTAGATTTCTTAGCTTTTTGACAAAAATTATTAGATGTAGTGTCCGATTTTCACTTGAAATCTGCAATTTTTAAACATTTGCTAATGAAATTTCTCTTAAATTTAGATCGAAGATCGTGCAAGTATCATCCCACTAGTTGCTGGTTTACGAAAAGACGTTCTCGGACTCGTTTCCGAAGGAATTGCTCTCGTTTGGGAAAGTTACAAACTCGATCCGTACGTTCAAAAACTCTCCGAATGCGTAACTTCGTTCCAAGAAAAAGTCGAGGACTTGCTTGTGGTTGAAGAGCAACTCGATGTCGATGTCCGTTCATTGGAAACATGTCCTTATAGCGCTGCCACGTTCGCTGACATCATTTCCAAGATCCAACATGCCGTCGATGACTTGTCGTTGCGTCAATATTCCAACTTGCATGTTTGGGTCACGCGTTTAGACGAAGAAGTCGAAAAGAAATTAGCTTCTCGTTTGCAAGCCGGAATCCAAGCATGGACTGACGCGTTGAGTGGAAACAAGAAAGAAATTGATTTGTCGATGGATACGGATGCGCCGGTTCAACCAACGATTAAAGCAGGTGGCGATCCGCAAATTCAACATGCCGTGCACGAGATTCGCATCACAAATCAACAAATGTACTTGTACCCGTCGATCGAGGAAGCGCGTTTCCAAATCATGCAACAACTTTTTGCATGGCAGGCAATTGTGACATCGCAAACTCGCTTGCAAAGCTCCCGTTATCAAGTTGGTTTGGACAAGCCGGTCTCGCAAACTTATCGGAATTTGTTGATAAAGTTGCCAAACGGACCTGAAACTTTGGAAAATTCGTATGAAGCGATTGATGAGAAAATTTCCGAGGTCCAGAAATACGTTGAAGAATGGCTGCGTTATCAGAGCTTGTGGGACTTGCAAGCCGACACGTTGTATGGACGTCTTGGAGAAGATGTCAACTTGTGGATCAAGTGTTTGAATGACATCAAGTGAGTTTTTATTGATTTTTTTAAATTCAAAATTTTAATAATTTTTTTTTATTTTTAGAAAATCCCGTACAACGTTCGACACTTCAGATACTCGTCGTGCTTATGGACCAATTGTCATTGATTATGCCAAGGTACAAGCAAAGGTGACCTTGAAATACGATTCTTGGCATAAAGAGGCTCTCAGCAAATTTGGACAATTGCTTGGAACGGAAATGTCTACTTTCCATTCTAAAGTTTCCAAGTCTCGTAGTGATCTGGAACAACAAAGCATTGGTAAATATTTTTTTTTAACGAATAAATTTGATATTTTGACTTTTTCTTACCTTTTCACGATAAAATTGAGAAAAAATCTTAAAATTAGATATAAAAATTTAATTTTTTTCATTGAAAAACCTTTTGGAAAAATCGACTTTAGGCCGCTCCAAATGAAAATCAAAAATAAAGTCCAAAATTTTTTAAAATAAAATGGGGGAGGGCAAAATAAAAAAAAATTTGAAATACTTATTTTCATACAAAATGACAAAATTTTAGCAATTTTTGATCGTTGATCAACATTTTTGTTGTTTTTTTAATAATCTTCTTTGAAACTTTCAAATTAAAAATTGATTTAAGATCATTTTAAGTTAAAAATTGAAAAATTAAAATTTCATAAAAAAATAACTGTCATAAAAATTTGAAAAAAAATCAGTAATTTTATGAAAAAATTTTTTACAGAAGAAAATTCAAGTTAAAATATGATTTTCAAAACAAAAATTAAAATAATTGAAAATTTTTTATAAATTTTTTTGAAAATGTCTTGAAAAATTATGAAAATACAACAAAAAACGATCAATTTTGAGGAAATTTTTAACTTTTTTTTTTATTTTGCCCCATTGGATTTTTGACTTTTAAAATGGGGCATTGGACTTTATTTTTGATTTTCGTTTGGAGCGGCCTTACATTAAAATCGTAAAAAATTAACTAAATATGCTTTTTAAACGAATTTTCTATTGTAATTTAAATTAATTTTTTTTATATCACTTGAGCAAATTAAACTTTTTTCATAATTTTTAATTTTGGTTCAATTTTTATTCAAAAATTTCATCGATTTTTTGTCAAAATCTTCAAAAAACAATGTGAAAAATAATTTAAATACTTTTCATATTTTTTTAAAAACATGAAAATGATTAAATTTTATATTTTTTTTTTTTATTCTTTCAGAGGCTGCTTCTACATCTGATGCCGTATCCTTCATCACTTACGTCCAAACGTTGAAGAAAGAGATGCTCCAATGGGAGAAACAAGTCGAAACGTATCACGAAGCGCAACGCATTCTCGAACGTCAGCGTTTCCAATTCCCCAACAACTGGTTGCACGTTGACAACATCGAAGGCGAATGGTCTGCCTTCAACGAAATCATGAAACGCAAAGACTCTGCCATTCAAACGCAAGTTGCGAGCTTACAAGCGAAAATTGTCGCCGAAGACAAGGCAGTCGAGACCCGTACTTCCGAATTCCTCAACGATTGGGAGAAAAACAAACCTACCGGAGGTCGCACTCGTCCCGATGACGCATTGAACCAACTTGCCCTCTTCGAGAGCAAATTCTCCCGTTTGAAGGAGGAACGCGATAACGTCGTAAAAGCCAAGGAAGCATTGGAGTTGCAAGAATCCGCTGTTGCTAACAACAGTACCGAACGCATGAACGTCGTTCTCGAAGAATTGCAAGATTTACGTGGAGTTTGGGGCGAATTATCGAAAATTTGGACTCAAATTGACGAAACTCGTGAAAAACCGTGGTTGTCGATTCAACCAAGGAAACTCCGTCAATCTTTGGAAGCGATGATGACACAATTGAAAGAACTTCCAGCACGTCTTCGCATGTACGAAAGCTACGAATATGTCAAGAAATTGTTGCAAGGCTACATCAAGGTCAACATGATGATCATCGAGTTGAAATCTGACGCATTGAAAGAACGCCACTGGAAGCAACTCACAAAACAGTTGCGTGTCAATTGGGTTTTGTCGGATTTGACTCTCGGTCAAGTATGGGACGTAAATTTGCTGAAAAATGAGGGAATTGTAAAAGATATTATTCTCGTGGCTCAAGGCGAAATGGCACTTGAGGAGTTCTTGAAGCTCGTTCGTGAGTCGTGGTCCAATTACGAACTTGATTTGATCTATTATCAGAACAAATGTAAAATTATTCGTGGATGGGACGATCTTTTCACGAAAGTTAAGGAACATATTAACTCTGTAGCTGCGATGAAATTGTCTCCATACTACAAGGTCTTCGAAGAAGAAGCTCTCACCTGGGAGGAAAAATTGAATCGCATCAATTCCTTGTTCGATGTTTGGATTGATGTGCAACGCCGATGGGTTTATCTCGAAGGAATTTTCTCGGGAAGTGCTGATATCAAAACTTTACTCCCTGTGGAGACTTCCCGCTTCCAAAGTATCAGCTCCGAGTTCTTGGGATTGATGAAAAAGGTCGCCAAATCCCCGAAAGTCATGGATGTTTTGAACATTCAAGGAGTTCAGCGCTCATTGGAACGCCTTGCTGACTTACTCGGCAAAATCCAGAAGGCACTTGGCGAATATTTGGAACGAGAACGTACTTCCTTCCCACGTTTCTACTTCGTTGGTGACGAAGATTTGTTGGAAATCATCGGCAACAGCAAAAATGTCGCTCGTTTGCAGAAACACTTCAAGAAACTCTTTGCCGGCATTGCTTCGATCATTTTGAATGAGGATAACACAATAATTCTCGGTATTGCATCGCGCGAAGGTGAAGAAGTCCAGTTCATTCGTCCCGTAAATTTGATCGAAAACCCAAAAATCAACGAATGGCTCACTTTGGTCGAAAAAGAGATGCGTTTCACACTTGCCTCGTATCTCGCACAAGCCGTACAAGACATCAAACAATTCAAGGACGGACAAATCGATCCTGCCAAGTACATGGAATGGTGTGACAAGTATCAGGCGCAAATTGTCGTCTTGGCTGCCCAAATTTTGTGGAGTGAGGATGTTGAAGCTGCTCTTCGGCAAACCTCGGAGAAGCCAAATGATAAAACTTTCCTAAATCGCGTCTTGAGTTCCGTGGAAGCGACACTTAATGTGCTTGCGGACTCTGTTTTGCAAGAACAACCGCCCTTGCGACGCAAAAAATTGGAACATTTGATCAACGAATTCGTTCATAAGCGTACCGTAACGCGTCGTTTGATCGCTCATGGCGTTTCAAATCCAAAATCGTTCCACTGGTTGTGCGAAATGCGATTCTATTTTGATCCGCGACAAGGAGAAGTCTTGCAACAATTGACAATTCACATGGCAAACGCGAAATTCTTCTACGGATTCGAGTATTTGGGAGTGCAAGATCGTCTCGTACAAACTCCCTTGACAGATCGGTGTTATTTGACGATGACACAAGCATTGGAAGCGCGTCTCGGAGGATCGCCCTTCGGTCCCGCTGGTACAGGAAAAACGGAATCCGTTAAAGCGCTCGGTCATCAACTCGGACGCTTCGTGCTTGTCTTCAATTGTGACGAAACTTTCGATTTCCAAGCGATGGGACGTATTTTCGTCGGTTTGTGTCAAGTTGGTGCTTGGGGTTGTTTCGACGAGTTCAATCGTTTGGAGGAACGCATGTTATCTGCTTGCTCGCAGCAAATCCAGACGATCCAGGAGGCCCTCAAGAGTCAAGAAGACAACAAAACGAACATCACTGTCGAGCTGGTGGGAAAACAAGTGCGCGTTTCCACAGACATGGCAATTTTCATCACCATGAATCCCGGATACGCTGGCCGCTCCAATCTGCCAGATAACTTGAAAAAACTGTTCAGATCGTTGGCTATGACGACACCCGACAGACAGCTCATCGCTGAGGTCATGTTGTTCAGTCAAGGTTTCCGAACAGCCGAGAAACTGGCATGCAAGATTGTGCCGTTCTTCAAGTTGTGCGACGAGCAGCTCTCGAACCAGAGTCACTACGATTTCGGGTTGCGTGCTTTGAAGTCCGTGCTGATTTCCGCTGGCAACGTTAAGCGTGATCGTATCATGAAGATCAAGGAACAGAAGACGCAACAGGGCGAAACGAACATTGATGAGGCTGCAATTGCGGAAAAATTACCGGAACAGGAAATTTTGATTCAATCCGTGTGCGAAACGATGGTCCCTAAATTGGTGGCAGAAGATATTCCGCTACTTTTCTCGTTGTTGAACGACGTCTTCCCGAATGTCGGATACACGCGTGCCGAAATGAAGGGATTGAAGAACGAGATTCGCAAAGTGTGCGCTGAAGAGTATTTGGTGTGCGGCGAAGGAGACGAACAAGGAACGCAATGGATGGAAAAGGTAAGAAATTTGAATCGAAAGAATTTTTGTAGCTGCTCGAGTTGGGCCAAAACAATAAAATTGGAAATATTTTGGATTTTATAAACCTTCAAAAGATAAAAATATGAATTAAATCGAATATTAAGCCATTTTTAAGCCGCTCCTAAGGAGACTAAAAATTTAGTTTCAAAATTTTTGAGAACATGAAGAGGATTTTGGAAAACATGGTTTTGAAATACTATTTTTTACACATAATGAGAAAATTTTAATAATTTTTGATCTAGATTAAATATTTTTAAACTGATTTTTAAGTAAAATTAAACTAAAATTAAAATTAGAAAAAAAAAATCAAAAATTCCAAAAGCTGTCAAAAGTTTTAAAAAATATTTTTAGAGCATTAAGACGAATAAATTTAATATATCAATTTTTTTGTCGAAAAAATTCTTTTTTAAAATATTTTTTCAAGGAATTTTACAAAATTTTTAAAAATATTTTAAATATTTTGGAATTTTTAATTAAAAAATCAAAATCAATTTAAAATTATACAAAAAACTAAAGAAATTTGCTTAATTACGACATTTTCTATTGAAATGTTGAAAAACATTTTTTTGAAAGTCACGTGACCAAAATTATTTTTTTTCAAAAATTTTTATTTTGGAAGATTTTGTTGATTTTTCTTTACTTTTAAGATCAAATTTTAAAATAATGTAAACTAAAATTAAATAAATGTTAAGAATCAACGTTTAACGTATAAAAACGTTAAAAAATTACAAACAAAAAATTCAAAAATATTTATTTTTTTATTTCCCCCCCCCTCGAGAAAATCCTCATGGGACAAAAAATGAAAATATTAAATTTATTCGCCTAAATCCATACTGAAATTTTTTTTACAATTTTTTTGAAAAATCTTGAAAAATTATAAAAATATTGAAAAAAAAATTTGAGCTCTTTTTTAATACCATTTGATTCCCGTTTTAGAATTTCTTAAAATATTTTGTACGG